>NC_057916.1:19475000-21975000 GCF_018873765.1 Telopea speciosissima | reverse complement strand
GAACGCAGATTGAATACGGATTTTTGAATATCCTTTGACATCCTTATAGACAGCATATATCCCTACAAGATTCCGTTAGAGTTCAATTCACAAATTATGTCCTCGACTTCAACTGCTTCACTCTTTGTCATGATGCATAGAAGGACCCAATGTTAAACCTTTTAGTCACGTGAATTTTTTTTCCTTGTCTATTGACAATTTTATTATTTTCATCCATCATTTTAAAAATAAAGTGAGTATGGTCGCGACATGCCCTCACTCGACAGTAAAATAATATGTGAGGTCTTGGCTGCACCTAGAATTATGGAAAGCCCGGTATCATTACTAACCACAAACTAAGTGGCAAAATAGGAACCCTACTTCAATTAATTTTAGTATATATAGATAAAATATTAATTTTAATACGATATTAATTTTTCACTACATTTGATATTTTTTAATTAGTTTTTTTAAAGAGTATATGATTTAGTCCATGTTTATTGCATTACTCATATGTTAAGGCGTTCTAGATTGTCCAAATATCTGTCACGTGTCAGTTTAATTAGAATTCAAATTTTATGGACAGATAGACCCTATGGTCTCCTATCACATATTAAAGTCAGAAAACAGAGTTTGCCAAATGACAAAATAGAGCTTTGATAAATCAAAACTATGATAGAGTGCATAATAGTGGTTGGAGTATACTACACATACCTGGACACACATGGGGATAGATAGGAAGATATTTGATTGAATTATACTGGTATTTGACATGTAAGTAATCCCTACTAAGTCCTCTCTATCCAATAGTCGGAATAGCCATATCATTTACCCACACAATGAGGTGCATCACATGGGAAGGCATTCCTAGATGGATTGCTCAAAGATCATTTTACCTACATATATACATAATGTTAATCAGTTTGTTTTTTTTAAAGCAACTAGACAAGAAAGAAGAGTTACGAAAGTATTCCCCTTCAAAAACTCAAACTTCTTTCACCTTCAGCCTTAATTTCGTAGCCTGGTGTAACCCAGTTATCAAACCAAAAACTTCAGGTTCCAAAAAGTGTCTTGGACGCATAGACCCAACAGCAATAAAAATAAATTTGCCCTGTAAATTTCTTACTTTTACAAAGGTGCTCCCAACGTAACTAGAACACCCTTTATTTTCCCCATCCTTCCACTAAAAGCGAAGAATTTTTTACCTACAGCTGAAAGCAAGTTGTCTCAAGAAAGTTTTGCACAGACTTTCTCCACTAAGCCTGAAAAAGATTCATAACTTGGATGGATCTTTATCCTCTCAATTACACTGCCCGTACTTGACTCAAGTACATCTAACAGAGGAGGCAGAAATGACTATCCTACCCCCTGCCCGAACACACTGCCTGAGGTAAGGTCCACCTCCCTCTATTAGATGTACTTGATGGTCAAGTATGGGCAGTGTAATTGAGAGGATAAAAATTCTAACTTGGACTTCCAAACAAGGTTGGGAGACTAAGGTACTTCCCATGGGCTTGGACCTCTTTAAATCCCATCAATCCCAAGAATTATGATTTAAGAGAAGACTTAGTATTTGGACTAAAACCAATGTTCGACTTGTTGTAATTAACTTGTTGACTTGAAACACTAGAGTAGTCATGTAAAAAATTAAGCATAGGTCTACTTTCTAACAAATCAGCCTTAACACAATCATGTGCAAAAACCATATGAGAGATCTTTAGAGTACCTCTATTAATGGAGATCCACGGGAGGATTAAGGTTTTCAGGTTGAAGCACATAACATGAGCATGCAACACCCAAGCGGCATGCCTATCCCTCTCCCTTTAAACAATACCAGTTGTGGATTTTTATAGTTCGCATAAGAAAAAGTTAGAGGCATTGTTCTTTGTGCCGCAGCATAGGCTGCACCTAGGCACATGGGGGTGGGCACAATGATCACCCTGCCCCCTGCATAGACTGCCCATGTGCCTGGGCGCCGCCTGCACTGTGGCACAGGGAACACTCTCCCAAAAAGTTATTACGAACTGCTAGAGAGGCATCTCCCTTGAAAAAGAGAGAAAGAATGCATGGATGTGAATGCCTGCATGCGCACATATTTTCACTAGGACCAAACAACCCTTAAGTTACTTACATTTTTCTTAAGCCACTTTACATGGGTGAACTTGTTATTGTTAGGATCCATGACGAGCTGTTAAATCTGAAATTCTTCTGAGTTATATTATATGATATAGAATCCTCCCTGTGAGTTAAGTCTTCAAAATATTGATGTTAATGAGAGCACACACATTGGCATCATAGGGATGGGATTTTTGCTTTTCATGGGAGCTCGACGGTCATTTTACTCCCTATATGTTTGGGCATGGGCTCTTCCATAGAGAACTTATCTCCTTATGAATAATTATAAATATTCAATAAAAAAGAGAGGGGGATTGCTGTCAAGTCACATGTCCCTTGCGTCCATAAACAGGGAGGGTAAAACGACCACCTCACCTCATGAGGATGCCTATGTGTATGTGTGTGTGCATACATGCGGGTGTCTGCTCCCATTGGCAACCACGCCACGCGACCAGGCAGCCTACTTTTACCTAAAAACCAAAGTTAAGAATCGTATACAAGAGGAATTAGGAATTCTGTAGTGCTACGGGTGCTAAGATAATACGGTAGAGCAAGTCTCAAAAAATGGTTCTGTCAATATCAGGTATCGTTACATCCGTTGACATGCTAATTTTATTGCTCCAATCTGGGTTATCCACTCAGATCCAACGGCCAAGGGTTCTCGATTAAACGATTTCGTGTACGTCAGCGCTGGCGTGGGAACTATTGCAATGACGTGGTAACCATGTTGGAAGTCGGTTGCCACAGGGGAGAGCGACGTGGGACAAATGCAACTACAGCCGGATCTAAAATGCTCTATAGGCGAATTTTATAGCTCCTTTTAAGTCCGGAGAACGTCTCTACCCACAAATAATATCTCGTCCGAACTCAATTTTATTTCATTTGCAGCGACGATTTATTAATTGGAGGCAGCTTTCGTTCCCCTCCGACCTCACCTTGTGCTTTGAGGAATCGAAAAGATTTTCGATTCCTGTGGTTCTATTGATTGATTTTCCTTTGGGTTTGTCCCAATTGAGGCTTTTAGCACTCCTGATCTCCTCTCTGGTTCGATATTAGGAAGTTTTAGAAGGTTTTTGTAGAACGGATCTGTTGTTGACGAGCAAGAAGATTAAGGTCTTCAGAGTTGAGATTGATTGGATTGGATTTAATTATCGTCGTTTGCAATGGTAAACTCGAAGAAAGAAGGTTTAATTGACGAGAACCAAATCGAGGGATCGGATTCTACAGACAATGTTTCTGAGGAATCTGCTGTTGGTGTTTCGTCGATGGAAACCGAATCCTCTTGTGTTGGTTCTACTGGCTCTTCGTTGGAGAGTAGGAGAAGCTCAGGAAATGAACGGGAGCTTACGGAGATGCTTAGAGGTATCTTCGGAGATGAAGGTGATGAAGATCTGTTGCTACAGAGTACCGGTCGAGAAAACGGCATTATACAGTGGCTTCAGGCCTTGGATGCACAGGTTATGGGAGGCTGCCGTGCCGATGAAAGGTTGAAGCCGTTGATGAAGCGAAACGTTTCGAGTGGTGTTACGGATGATAGCTTGCTGGCCCATATCAGTCAGGTTTGTTACTGTGTTCTTGCTTAACCATCGCGTTTTCAATAGTAGTAAGAGATTTGTGCGTAATTATCTTTTTTGCTCCCTTATTGATTTGATGATTCTTAATTTATGACAGCATTTTGAGGCATCAGAAGTTGGTATGCTGGCGAGGTGTTTGTGCATTCCTCTCGTTACCATTCGTGTAGGGAAGGTTGTCAAGCAAGGAACACTTCTGTGTCCAACTACCATAAGGTGATTGCAGCCATTTTTAACTCGGTTACCACCGCAATTCAGATATGCTCCTCAATATATTCATGTTCGATTTGTTCTGAGGACACTGGATGGCGATTTTATTTTTAGAAAAATTATTGTCCCTGCGTGTTTGTTATGTATTTTATGTTATTGAAGTTGAAAATGTAAATGTTAAGTTATGTGCTTTCTTCAGTACGTCCTTTCTTTCTGTCTTTCTCTGCTTTTGTTCTTTGATAATTTTTTATTCTACTCATACGTTTTACTTAAAATACTTAGCAAATCATAATGTACATATTTCTACTGTATTTTCATATATTGAGCTGCTTTGGTGTCAATAAACATATTTACGTCTAACAATACACATTATGCTTTATGCTAGTGTAGTTATTTTTAATTTGTGAGTGGTCTCCTATGGTTTTTATTATTCAAGGATTTTTATGTGATGTCTGGGCATGAATTTGATACTGTCATAAAAAGTTAATTTTTTTCAATTACTTTTTGATCTTTATACAATATTCTTTTTTTTTTTGGGGGGGGGGGGGAGGAGTTTGTTGAATCGTGTGTGTTCTATTTTTAGGATCAAAAGATATTTGTGGCTGTTACTTCAACATTTCAAGATAAAACATTCTGAATTTATTTATAATATAGGCAAGGAGTACTTTTGCAGTATCACTTTTTGTGTTATCCAGTCATTTATGATGGATAATTGGTCAAGTATTCTCTCCATCAAGGTCAGTTAGCCATATGCCCCAATTGCTAGTGAATTCATACTTTCCTCCAACTTGTTGATTAGCAAGTTAATCTGCATTATTCTATGTATAGAGTAAGTTGCTAATGCTAGCTTTTTCGCTTCTTTGCAAGTCTGATTGATTAATTCTATAAATGTTATATTGCACCATGGTACCATATAATCGCTGGGATGTGAAGCCTAAGATATGCAATGTGCTTACACATTTATATTATGTGTTACATTGCATCTAATAGCATTCAAGTTTTTTACTGATCTGATGGTTACCTTATTTAGTCATGCTTACCTAGTTTGTGCGTCCTCCTTAGGTTTTTCATGACATTAGCTCATGCATCATTGGTCTATTATTTACCCATTTATTTTTCCACTTTCTACAATGGCTATTAGACGATGGGGGAAAGAGTGGTGTATGTAAGTGTCTGTGTGTTCAGGTGACCTTTTGGAGTGGTGGGGGGGGGAGGCGGGGGAGGAGGGGGAAATGAATGATCAACGTGTGAAAGGATTTCCATGGAGTTCATCTTTTCATAGTACATGAATACTATGTGATAGTTGAAATGGCTAGCATAAACTGTTTAATTAGCTCGAAGGAGCTGGCCACCTTACAAGTTCCATAACATTGTCCTGAATATTGGGTATAAATATCTGATGTTTCTTATAGTGGGTACTGTAGTTATTTTGTTATTGTACTTAGTTGCTCCCTTTATCAAAGGTATTGGCCATTTCTTTATTCCAGTACTTCCTTTGAGGGGCTTCCGTTATACTGCCCTTTACATTATTTTCATGATTTTGTACAGCTTGACATTCTCTTGACGTGTTTTGCGTGCTGGGTTCTATCTGGCCTGTTCTAAAACCACTCCATCTTTAAATGAGAATATGATTTGGCTAAGAGGTGCATAATGAACATGAGGTAGCACCATTAAGGTTGGTCTTATAATTAAGTATCACTTGATTTAGTTCTCAATCAAACAGTGCAGCAACCATTTTTCTTGATCTTGGAATTTTTTAGATGTGGAAAAACAAGTATTCATTCATAACTGGAAGCCTCAGATGCTTATGGTGCCGCTTCATATATTTACTTCTTTAGCATTGTGATTTTTGTTTTTCATCTAATGTTTAATTCAGTCTGATGCACATTTTCTGTTCAGTTGAACATTCCATTTGATATCTTGCTTGAAGAAATATTATATTTTTTTATTGATGAAACCGACTTATTTGATTAAAGCATTGTCAACCAGTTTTCTTGAGTTCGCTATTGGATATAAACTGGCTGGAAAATATGTCCTGTATTTGTTGGTTATTACAGAAGTTGCAGGGTTTTATGTTTCAGCTTATTAATGGTGGCAGTGTTCATCCTTCCAAATAAATATATCTTTTTATTTGTAGGTAAAGTGGGCGTTTGTGATGTTCTATTATGATCTCTGAATTAAGAGGAAGTGAAGGTAGTTTCATGTCCCTATATTGTATAGTTCCCTTATCATCTCCGGATGGTGTTTCTTATGTGAGAGATCGAGTTGAACTGATTGTATTTTGGGACTGGATTTTGTACTCATATACAAGCTTTAGAACCTTGAACTATGCTTTAGTTGTTCCTCTCTTTGTTATTGACAACAGCTTTGTCTTTGATTAACTTTCTTTATTGAATGTAAATGTGGTTTTGAGGTTTTGTTATTGGTGCTATCTTCTTGTTGTCTCCATCATTGCTATGTTATTATTATTTCTAGATCTAAATTGGTGTTTTCATATTTGCAGGGAATTCATTCTGTAGAAGTCTTATTTGGTTTGTTTGAATTTATTTATTTCTATATGACTTGATTAAGAAATGTGTAGATATGCTAACTGGGGTAGGGTGATGGTTTAGGAATGGTACTTTAATATGTGTCAATGTCTTCTGTGACATACGCCAAAAAAATTAGAGAAGAAAGCTATTTAAGACCCTACTCTGTCAAAAGATCATGAAGAAAATAATCTTCACAAACATGTGCTGAAGTGTGTTGCCAATCAACTCATAGTTGAAATACTTAAATGGCGTTGATATCCTGTTTTCCACGACTCCAACCAAGTGGGGTGAGCAAATAACACTCCTGCGAATTCTTCACCCGACATATATAGAGAATTGGAATTGAACCTGCCAACCTGGTTATAAAGAACTAAGATTGTATTTATTGATTCAGTTAATCTTGTTTGAAACAAATCACATTGTGCTTCATGTATTAATTCATGACTGCTATTTACATGCCCAAATTACCAAAATCATGCTATAGCTATACGACTATTTTGTTGTTAATAAGAAAAATTCATGGGGAAGGCACTTAAATATGGTTGAATCACATTATGCTAGAAGTTCTGTGTTACAATCCAGTCATGGAGCTCCATTGGTAGTATTAGTTAAACAGGCATTGGGATTTTCCCTCACCTTCTTGTTTAGTAATAGCATTAGGATTCTATAGTTGTTATGTAGATAGTATCTTTTAGGTTTTAATTTATTGTAATAGTATTCCCGAATTAGTTATCCTAGCTTGCCTTGTTAAAATGACTAACAAAGATATTCTTTCATCAATATAATTGGGTCATGTTTGACTATGTCATAGGCTCCATCTATTAAACAAAATTTCAATTGTTTTTTTTGCTCCTGTATAAATCCCGAGTATTTATGTTATCTAGGTATATTATGTGTCGTCGTAGTCATACATAATGTGACATTTCTGATTTCTCTCCTGCAATATGCATTTGATTGCTTACCTTGTTATACAATTTATATTAGTGTTATAGATCAATAGACATGCCAATTCTACATGGTACTGGTTGAGTGTGAGCATTAGTTTTGGTGCTTGACAGCATATTTGAGATTGGGCCTAATTGTAGCTCCTATTCAGGCCTAAAATGTGACATCCCAGGAGGGGTCCTTTCTCCTCCCTCCTCCCCCCCGCGGCTTTGGGGGAGGTGGGCGTTGAAGGAGTGGTGAGGCAGTGAAAATTTTCTCCTATCATTTTCCGCGGGGGGTGGTAAGGCAGTGAAAACTTCAGCTGCTTATCTTGAACCACATGATTTACTTAATGAGGAATTACACACAATACGAAAAACGTTGTTCTGGCCTGCTACATATTTCAATGATAGACTGCAGGAAACTCATCCCAGACCCAGACACCAGTTCCATTGTTGTTTGTGCAACTGTTACTGCCACCTTTTAGAGCTGCTAATAAGTTGAATTGGTTGTGACAAATAACATTATAAAATTGAGTGATTACGATGCCTGTGCGCATTTAGCAGTGTTGAGAGGTATATGAGTATAACAACTTAATCGAATGGCCTAACAGTTTCATTAATCTCTAATAATGTTGAAACCTATTTTCATGCCTGATTCAATAATCACTAATGTTGTTGAAACCTGTAATGTCAAACTGAAGTAATGACCCTAGATACTTACCAGACAATACCGTATTTGGCCTTATCCATCTATCAGGACGTTATTTTACCAAAAAACAAATCTATCAGGATGTTAACATGTGTGACACATTGTTTGTTTTGTTCAACTTAAAAGTACTGAACATCTACATGCATTTGTTTGTTGACAGAATAAAATCTCCCTTGTTACTCGTTTAGTGTTATACATACAATTATTATTATTTCTTTTTGTTGTATTCGCTGTTATATGATGCTTCATTCAGTCATTATTTAATGTTTTTAAACTGTGTTCCTTTTCTACCTTCACACAGGGGAAATCTCTATCTCACCCTTTTGCCGACATCTGATTTGCGCATTTCATTTGCTGGGGATGATGGCTTCACAGAGAAAGTTGCTACATTGAGTAGCAATTCTGAAAGCTCAGTGGCAATAGAAGAAATCTCAGCGGACAATTCTGGTCGTTCTTTCCTAATAAAGCTACCGGATGGGAAAGTCTCATACTTCTGGTATTCAGAGAAATCAAAGCTCCTTGGCATGGAACTGCTAGAAAAGGTATGATCAGCACTTTAATGGTCAAGTCCAGGATGTGTATTTGTAGAATTTTGATACAGTGGGACTACAGTAGGACCTGATTTTCCTTTTCTATGCAATAGATGAAGGATATTGTTAGGAGGAAGCCTTCTCTTGCTCAGCTAACTGGAATCAGTGAATCACGACTTGACTGCTTTGCAACTCATCTCCGTGCTTATCTGATTGGATCAACTGTGAGCAATACTCAAGCAAATACAGATGTCTCTTCATCTTCGGTGGTTACTGTGTCCAACCCTCCGGAGTTGGACCAGAGCATCCAACTTTTACCTGCATCTACGATGCCATACTGTGCACGATTCATCAGTAGTCAAGCAGAAACGACTCATGCCCTCTATCAAAGCAGCTTCAGCCCAAGATCTAATTCTTTCCAGGATGGGTTGCCAAGGAGCTTGTCCCTTGCTAAAAGCATGTCTAGGGAAAATATTGTACGGCAAGGAGATGGTCATCTTTCAATTGAGAACCTATCTGTTGCTTCCACATTTGCTGCGCAAGCATGTACTACGATCCACACCGAAAGGGATAATATTCTGGAGGTCAGCAAATCCCAACCCCTCTTGCCATTAGGCTTCTTGCGATCTCTTGGGAGATCTGATTCTTTACCCTCAGTAGGTCCATTTTCATCGCAAATTCCTGCCATTGGTGCTCCAAATTATTCCCCCTACTACTGCTGGTGCCCAACCGGCACATCAACCCTGCAATGCTCTTCAACACTTCCACAGCTGCCAAAACCATTAAGTGATTCTTTGTCTCTGCCGACTTTGTCTTTTTTATCATCTGATACGAGTTCCCCCATCCCCCTGTTCCCACCAGAGAGTTCTATTGATGTCCTAGATGTTAAATCATTGGATTTCCCTGTTCTCCTGCCCGACCCAATGTTTCAGTTTCCTCTTCCAGTTTCTTCGATCATCTCTGCAGTGAGCTCGCAACAGATTCCAACTTTCACCCCCTTAATGTGTGACTCTATTGTGCACATTCCGATGATCGATGTTTGCTCATCAGGTCAAGGCTACTTGGTCAGTGCAGGGCCTGCTATTTCAACAACTATACCATCTTTGCACCCAAATTTTATGAGCCCCTTAATCCCAGAAACAGAGTCGGTGGTGGAGAAGGGTGCGAGGGAAACTCTGCGGCTGCTCATAAGTTCATCTCAGACAAATTCACAGCTCATGGGTGTGCTGCCTGTTGTTTTAAACAGCACGGAAGAAAAACATGGTAACCTTGGGGCAGGAAGCAGGGGTTTTTATAGTGGAATGATTGATGTTGGTGCTATCAAAAGCAGCGTTGGGGCTGTGGGATTACCGTCCTGGCAAAAGATACAGTTCAGGGATGATGATTTGGGGAATCTATTATCACAGGGTGCAGAAGGCCCTGATAAGTCTTGCTGTTCAGATGAAACAGGAGGGGCCAACGAGTCATTGGAAAGTTAGGAAGTGTTAAATTTTGCATCTTTTTTTTTTTTTTTGGTGTTGTCTGTTCTTTTGATGTAGGTGGTGCCCCCAAGGGCATTGTACCCAAGGAGAAGTGTAGATATGTAATGTCGATGTAATTCAGACATTCTGAAGTAAATTTCATTGAAAATCTTGTCATTCATGCTAGTTTAGTGATTGGAGAATCCACTTCACAAATTTTCTGAAACAGAGTCCTCTCTGGCCAAATCGACCTGTAGGTGGATATGCAATGGTGACAATTTTGTTCACCTATATGAGTTCCTGAGGATTTGATTTGATCAAGCGGGTTAGGAAAGATGGTTGGACAACTTTGTTATATCGATTGATTGAAACCCCAACCCCCACCAAAATAAAAGAAGCAAAAAATCCCTTCTCTCTCTTAATAAGTGTATGAATTAAGAGAGAATTTTCAAATCATTAGTAAGAACTTACAATGGGCATGGTTCTCACCTTTCACCTAGTCGTCTTTGATGATGAGATCCACGGTGTTGTAAAGAAAATGAATAAAGGAACCGAGTCTAGATGGCCTTTCTGCTGGGCTCTTGTCAACATTTTTGGTGGATAGCAGGATCAGATGTCATTCAAGTTGTGCAGAACTACTTCTGGAAGGAGATATGCCTAACTTTGATTAATAAAACTGTAATTGGCTTAAAGTCCACCAACCGCGTAAATGAGTTTTTTATTTTTTGGGTAGAAACAGTGTAAATGAGTTTCATTTAATTAGTGCAATGTAATGTATAAAGTTATCCAAAATCCTGGCAGAAAGATTATAACTTACTCCATTTACTTATTCTAGGCTATATTTGCAACAGGTCGGCTGATGGAAGACAAAAAAGCCCTAGTCCAGGATGTAGTGAGTTTGCTCAAAAGAAGGGAGAGACGGTTTAGAAACCTCGAGGGTAATCCCCATTTAACTTTACATCCTTTCATTTCATATCCGACCAAACGAAACTCCATCGTTCCAGTGCAGAATTCTTGAGTCGATGTTTGTTTCCTTTGAAATGAAAACTATCTTGAGATAACTAGTAGCCTAGTAGGCTTGCCGGCCCTATGATTTTAATTCATGGTAATTATCCTCTCCAATTCCTTAAAAGTGTAACAGACAGTACTAAGTGGAAATGTCGACACCTGGCAGCTACTGCATCCAACGATGGACATGGCTACTGACCTACTGTAGTCTTAAGGGCATATTTGGCCAAGTTTCTCCATCTGCTGCCTAACCTAAGGAGCAAGCATACTCTTTTAATGCTTGCAATCGAAGGTTATATAGTATGCACAGTTTACCATGGCTTGCAATATCACATTTATGAAATTCCAAAACAAAAGTAATTGTGGTCTTGAAAATTTGTTGATACTAAAATTACTTAGCCACATATTTAACATATTAATTCATTACTTTCACTGCTAAAGCAGTAAATCATCTGTCAAAATCAAAACCAAACAGAAAACTAAGATCAGTATCACAATCTGGATGACTTTTTTTCTCTGTATGCCAGGGGAAGAAAGAAAAAGAACCTACAACCATAAGGCCCAATCCGCAAGCTAAAGGCTATTTCTTCATAATTGTTGATAAATACTCTCCCTGAACATTCATCTCATTTTTTGGCCTTCTTAGTTCCCCTATAAAAAAGAGAACATGTAAATCACATTAGCCTTTATTCCTTAATCTCACCTACTTCAAGCAAAACAATAGAAAGACAGATTTAAAGAAACTTAAAATGTTTCTTACTCTGATGGTTGAGGAACTGATGCTGCCGGTGCTCGCTCTACTGGGCCCTGTTAGACATGGGTCAACATTACAAGCTTAGAGTTTAATACAAATTCAGATTCAATAGAATGTTAATGTTAGCTACGATATGGTATAGGGTTTGAACAATGATCCACGATAAGCTCAGCATGTTATTGACCGAGTTATGCAGGTAGCTCTTTAGTCATGACAAATCATATACAACATGCATATAGCATTTGATTTGCCAAGCATTAGTGGGCAATTGGATTAACCGGACACATTCCTCCTCCTTTTGGAAACACTTGGAAATCAATCCCTTTCAACATGATTTTCTTGAAAGGAAACGTCTCCATAGCTTTCAGTTCGTTTTCCTGTTTGTTAGAAGGCTGTTCATGGTGCTCACCTGGGCAAATCGCTCCTCCCTCCTGGCAAGCTTTCTTTCCCTGCTAGCCTTGTTCTTAGCCCTCTTTGCCTCAAACTGGTCAGACAGAGTCTTCTCTCTTGCTCTTTCAGCTTTGGACTTGTGAATACTTTCCATCAGCACCCTTTTGTTCTTAAAGACATTACCTTTAACTTTCATATACATGTCGTGGTACATGTGCTTGTCAATTTTCTTTGATTCTCTATATTTGCGCAACAAGCGCCTCAAGACCCGCATCCTCCTCATCCAGAGAATCTTGGTAGGAAGCCTTGCTTCTCTGGTACCCTTACGTTTACCTGCAAACATTTAAAGTGCAGTTTTAAGATCCATGTCACCAATGGACTCAAACAGTTCCTGGATAGTTAGGCCTGTTAACTTCATACAAATCCAGCTTTTAAGGCATATTTCAAAATGTCATACAACTTGGCAAGGCCCAGATTAGTCTGTTACTTGCGAGTTGCAATTCACCCAAGTTAAAAGTAACTAGGCAATACAAAGGAACAAACTGACCAATAGTACTCTACATTCTTAAAAATTGAACAGTTTTGGCTTATTGCTTCTTGAAAAATGAATGGTTTGATGACTTTGGTCAAACAAACAACCACTGTTGCACAATTTACATAGATGGAAGAGAAAAAAATCCTCCAAAAATGATTTCATCAAAGAGAATCCAACTGAAAGCAAGCATACCATATCCAGAGTGGCGTCCCTTCCTTTTAGCCTCCTTCATTCTTCGTGCACGAGATCGAGAGTGGATCTTTGTTGGCTTCCTTATTATGAACCCATCCTTGACCAACTTTCTAATGTTTTGCCCTGCAACCAGGTCATACAACCAGAAATGTCATGAACACAATTGCAAGTTCAAGAGATGGATGCAATGTTCTTTACTGAGACAGAGACCTTGTTAACTGAGACAACTGAAATAGAAATGCAAAATAGCAGGGACAGTCAGTACCAGAAACAATGAGCAATCACCAACTGCATAAGTCATAAAAAGGAAAAAATGCATAGCCTGATGAAAAGTCACAAACGAGACACATTTCTAAGGATTACAATGCAAAACAATTGGATGAGCAGGTGAAGGAAATGTTAGTAAGGTTGCAAGTTTTACAGGTTTGAGTACTGGAATACAGTTGGGTTTGACAACTAAAGCACACTGGTTCTAGTGTTTCAACCAAAGCAAAACCCATGCTGAATTTTAAATTTCAACAGGCCTTCGCATTCCAACTAATCCAGAAGAGAGCGGGAATCAGTGATTCCTGACTCTCCTGTGAACTTCCCCTTCCATGTAACAAAATAGACCACTTTGTCCAAAATCCATTTTAATTTTTCATTATCCACAGTGATGCGTGCACAGATATGGGTGGAGAGAAAATAGGGGGGGAAAAAAGAGAGAAAATAGTGGGGTTTTTGGGCTTTACAGATGAAGTCAGACGTCTTGGCTTGGGTGAGGAAGCCTACCTCATCTCTTTTAGAAAGAACTTTCGAATTTCAGGACTCCTTCCATTCATCACACGTAAACTATTTAAGGAATACAATTCAGTTGAGATAAAAAATAAAAAAAAGGGGGGGGGGGGCATACCCAGTGCACGAGGCTCCTACCACTGTAGGGTCATAATGTACGTAGCCTTACCCCTGCTTTTGCAGAGAGGCCGTTTCCAGCCTCACCACTTGGTCACAATGGAGCAACCTTACCGTTGCACCAAGGCCCACCCTCAAATTACACACTTCCCACTCCTACAACTCTCTCTACAACTCATCCCACTACTAATAACTCAATATAACTAACAACAACTAACCACAATTCCATGATACAATGTACACAAGCCACACATACGCACTGTCAAGGATGTACTCCTCACCCATGAAAGCCGATGCCCATATCAATCCATCCCCCTAAAATCGGTCTTGTCCTCAAGACCATTCGTTGGAAATTGAATCGACATGACATCTAGATCCTTCCATGTTGCTTCACCCAATGGTCTTCTCTTGGCTTAATTGAGGAAGCCATGACCTCGTTTCTCAAAAGAGAAAATGTAGGGAATCCGTCAATGGTGTCATGCCTGAGCTCTGATACCAGATGATTTGTACATCGATATGGGTGGAGAGAAAATAGGAGGGGGGAAAAAGAGAAAATAAGGCTAGAGATAGAAGAGATATGAGAGAAAATAGGGGGTTTTGGGCTTTACAGAAAAAACCGGACGTTTTGGCTAGGGTGAGGAAGCCTACCTCAACTCTTTTAGAGATAATTTTCAAATTTCAGGACTCCTTCCATTCATCATACGTAAACTATTTAAGGAATACAATTCAGTTGAGATACCTACTACTAATTACCCACTTCCCACTCCTACAACTTCTCAATGATACATGTGTGCATGGGAATGTTGGGTGTTGCATGGGTTATTATGTTGTTAGTATGTATGGATTGTTCATCATGGGAGGTGCTGAGTCCGCATGTGAGTTGATTGTTCTTTTTAAGTAGCTGGGTTGGGAGTTATTAATGTAGAGTAGTGGCTAGAAGTCATTTGTGAATGCCTACGAGTTACTATAAAAGTGGGATAATTAGTGGGTAGTTATTCTTGGATGTATGCTTATTTAAATGCAGCTTATGTAACAAAGAGAAGTCTTTTGAATCCTATCCAATTACTCAATCGGATAAAGAGGTCATGGTCTCCTCCATTATACCAATAACTTCTTGTTATTCTCTTCCTGGCGAAAAAATAGGTACTTCCAAGGGAAGCAATCCCTTATACTTATCACACTTTTAAATTTCTCCCGGAAACATCATATCAAGCACCTCCGCTTTTTTCCCCCCAAACCTTATCTACCTTGATTTTGATAAGCTTGAACAACTGAATCGTCGACATGTTTCATCCAAAAAGACTAACTGGATCATCTAAACAACTTTGAAATTCAGGCCCTGTTTGTAAACCGTGAACCCAAAAAAAAATTCCCAAGATCCAAATCCTACTCTTTTTTTGAAAGGGATAAAAAATCAAAAGCAATCCAAACCCTCCTCTTTCTTCCTTCAAAGGAAGCAATAAACAAACTGAAAAACACCAGACCAGATCGAAATATATTAACTTGTGTTCTACAGAGTAAGAACATTATCAAATTTCCGTCTAATGTAAGTTACTTGGGTCAAAACTTCTCCAAGGGCTAAATGCAACTATAATTCAGGAAAAAAAAAAAAAAAACGATCTAACGAAATCTACTGCACCTAAGAAGCATAGCTTCCGTAACCGCAATCACTACGACAAAAAAAAGGAAATTTATGAGAAATCGATCCAAGCAAGAAAATGATAGAAGAGAGAGAAAGTCGTACTGGAGTTGGCCATGGAGATCTCGTTGCCTTCATTGGGGTCGAGCCAAACCTTCCCTCTCCCGCACTTGAGGACGCTCGCAGCAAGCCGTTTCTGCAGCTTCAGTGACACCATTTTCCCTCACTCCCTTTCTCTTCCTGTTGCTCGTGCCGCTGCTATATCCCAAACGAGAAGGAAAACATATAACAGAGATCAATTTATATTAGGGGAATATAGATACGGTGTTACAGTGATAAGTACCACTTTATCCTTGGAGCTCACTTTCTTCACCGTCCGATCATTGAAACGTGTATCGATTTCGGACTTCAGATTCTCTCTTCTCTTTTTAGGTTAAGTCAGCCTTTTATATAGGCAATGTTTGGTTTGCATTCTCAAACAAAGAGGGAGAAGGGCAGAAGGGATGGTCTAGAACATTTTCTTGTTTGGTTGCTTCACCAAAAAATTCTTGTTTAGCGGGGGTACCATTATTATGTTCAGGGAGAAATAAGGTTCCTTGGTCATGTGCGGTACGCTGTCTCTGCGTCCAGATATAAGGGGTAAAATGATTCTCACACCCTTATGTAAAGATAGAATTTTCAGGGGTCACAATAGTCATTTTGCCCATTCTATGTCTCTGTGCACGGGCAGCCTATTGCACCCGCTCAAGAAGCATTCTTTTTATTTAAATCAAATGTGATCGGTTTCAAAAATTAAAGTTTGGAAATCCCTAAGAATTAAATTTAAATTGAAAAAGATGAGAGATAAATACATTAACTAATCATTGATTTCATCAAAGTTTATGTCTTATTATGTTTTTTTTTTCCAAAATATTTTTCCTAATCTTTTTTGAGAAAATTACATGATTAGCTACTTTTGGGTTTTCATTTACAAAACTGTCCACTCTATGATTGAGTTAACAAAAATAAACAAAAACAAGTTAAGGTTTACAAAACTGGACAAAATAGTGCCTCTCACTCCTAAAATTACTTTTTTAGACATTTTTACCCTTGCCATTGTCTTCTCGCCCAGGCATCCTCCGTTCCCTGCAACCCACTTCTGTCCCCGCCCCTTCCTTCCTTTTCCTATGATTACCCAGGATGTCTGGGCGAGAAGGCAATGGCAGGGGTAAAAATATCTAAAAAAAGTAAGTGAGGGAGCGAGAGACACTATTTTGTACCATTTTGTAAACCTTAACTTCTTTTTGTCTATTTTTGTTAACTCAAACATACGGTGGACAGTTTTGTAAATGAAAATCCAAAAGTAGCCAATCATGTAATTTTCCCATCTTTGTTTTTTGGGTCCATCCTACTCAAGGGCCCATAGGCCAATTAAAAGCTAAGGGAGAAGGCTAAGACAAGCCCACAATCTACAACTAGGGGAGGAGAGGGGGGAGAGAGGTGCCTTTTTGGCACAATATGCAATCCAGGATAATCAATCCGTTGACCTTTTTCAATAGTTATTGAAGTTGGTATTTTTTTTCCCATGATTTTCTCAAAAAATATAACCAAGTGGCCAATATTCCCTCACTTTGGTAATCTTACATAATTTTATTTTTTTTCTTTAACTTTCTCAAGAAATGCAACCAAATTAACAACATTTTTGAAAATTTTCTTTTCTATAATTAATAGAAAAGCAAGCAAATGCAACAACTCCATATTGATGTGTGCAAATGGACTAAAGAATACCCATTGACTTAGAACACTTTTAATATAAATCCCTTGTGCTAGAGAAAAATTACTGTGAGTAGGAGACCTTGAGGTCTACTTGTCCATAAAATCGAGGCCCAATCGTACAACCGCATGGATAACCTTTGATCCATATGTGAATATTATAAACTTTTGAAAATAAACTTAATCTTGACATATCATTTTGTTTTAGAAACACTTTTGGAAACAATTTAGATCCACTATTTACTTTAAAAAAAATTAGAAAGCAAGTTCGATAACTATCCAGATGACACGATGTTAGATGTCATTTAGTTCGACACCAAATCACAATTTTATCACTAAGGTTGCGTGTAAAATATTTTTACTATCGATATAAAATTGCATAAGGCTAATTGATTTTAATATTGCTATTCATGAATGTGAGTTCATTGAGTTGCCTTTCTCAAGACCTAAGTTTTCCCTAAAAATGAAATTTAAATTAATGAGTTTCAGTTTCAAAATTGTGTGCAAGAAATAAAACTGAGTTTGGAAATGCTAGATGGTTCACATCCTCTCTTATTTTCAGTCTTTGTTCACTAGTTCACACCCCACTGGTATTATTTCTTTTTTGAAGTGCATTCCTACTAGAATTGTTTAGGGATCAGAATAATATACTTTGTAAGTCTATGTTTGACTATGAAATTAAATAAGAACTGTTGTCTTTCAAATTGAGGCTTATAAAGCCCCTAATCTTGATTGACTACCTAGAAAATTCTTTCAATCTCATTGGTCTACTAATGGACATTTTTAGTTATAGGCTCCGTTTGTTTTGACTACCTAGAAAATTCTTTCAATCTCATCTCACCATGCATATGTGCACGGTGAGATGAGATCTGCTGCTTCACTATCAATGGAGAATAGGATTATAGCCGCTCACATCACTCTCAGATTTTAGAGAATGAATTATCACTACAAATTTATAGCGAAACCTACATGGACACACATTACCGAAATACCCATGTAGCCCTTTGGACCATATGGTCTTTTAACAGCCATTTGGAAACAAGACATTGTAACCCTAACAGAATATGGTCCTTGATCCTGTGTGCCATCTCTAGAAAGTCTGATTATAAGATGGGATGGATTTGTGTTGGTTAATAAATCAAATGGGCTAGTATTAGTAACCTCTTACCAGGCCCAAGCCCATCTAAACTTGCCTAATTATGTGCCCCTTGTAGCATATTTGAGCTGGGCTCAAAGTAATGTCCTGTAGTAACCTAAGATAGGCTATAGTTAGACATTTTCCCTTCTGCCCAGATATGAAACCAATTAAATATCAATTAGTGAGTTTAAGAGCTAAGATGCATAATTAGGATAAGACAAAGGAAAGAGTTGAGATTTGGAAATTAATTAAATGCTACATTTGGCTTAATATATATATATATATATATATATATATATATATATATATCCCTATTATTTTTTTCCCCAGTGGAAATAAATAAATAGATGGTGAGCCATATGCAGTAGGACCACTTTTGAAAAGGAGAGCTATGAAGGTCACATAAAAATCAAACCAAAGGATAAGACTAACAGCAAGAAAGGGACATTGATTATGATGGAACTCTGTGATTAACCATATAAATTTCATGCAACAATTCACTAATTTGAAATATTCTCACACACACACCAAAAAAAAAAAAAAAAAATTCCTTGTAAATGGTACCATCAATTGAATGTCATTATTAAATTTCGTCCTCTATTATTGAATGTCCAAAATACCCTATCTCAATCCAATAAAAGGATCAAATCTTATGAATGAAGAGATTATCTAATCTCCACGAGTGAAAGAAAACTCTATGCTCACACAATTTATAGACAAAAGTTGAAAGGGAAAACAATTAATATACGAGGAAAAAAATCCCACGAAGCAAACGTTCATACCACTTTTATACGCGCTCACCCATTTTATTGTAACACCCTCTTTGAAATTCCCATATACCCTATATTGTCAGGTTTCCGTTATACCCCTTCAATAACACTCCAAACTGAAAACGGGCATCAAAGGTAACCCTCTCCCATAATATATATACATATATGAAATAAAAGTCAGCATTACAGTAGACAATTGACAAAGACATATTAAGTGATGAATCTATTATTAATTAATTCACAATGTGATCAAGTTGTAGAACCTGAGCTCATTATTTTATCTAAAGATCTAAACCAAAGATTTCAAAACAATGATTTTTGCTAGGAATCATAGCTTGGTCGGTCTGTTTCATTTGTTTTTTTATTTTTTTATTTTTAATATATATGTAAAGGTCAAACAAATAGAAAGAACCAATAAAGGAGGACCATGAATTAATCACTCTAATTTATAATATATAGGGGAATCTACTAGATATAGTAATCAAAGAATGCTAATAGGTTTTCCTTATCAACACCATGTGTGTGGGTTACTCTTTTTGTTGAGGTTTTGGTGTCTTGACTTCTGATGAAGGACTGCTGTGCAGAGCCTCCGGAGGCCGAGGATGATAGACTGTTGATGGGTATTTCGGTAAATTTTTTATATAGGGTTTCACTATAAATCTATAGTGAGAGTTCTTTCTCCATAATTGAAAATCTGAGAGAAGTGTGAGGAATGAGCGACTGTAACCTTATTCTCCATTGATAGTGAAACAGGTCTCATCTCACCGTGGACGTAAATTATCTTGCTGAATCACGTAAATCTTTATGCACATTGTGTGATTGTATTTACGATTTCCATTCTTCTCTGCATCATGTTAGGTTTTACATTTTTTGACATTTTTAACTTAAAATCTTAAGATACCCATTTAGCCCTATAAATTGCTAAGACCCATCCATGTATTTGCTATATATACTTATGATCAATTCTTATATATAAAGGGCCAGACAGGTATGAATGATATGATATTAATTAAACCCACCCCCACCATCCATATATACTGGCATCTATCAACACCAAATTAAAAGGTCCCAAAATTTAAGAGTTTGAGAGTAAGTATTTATTTAATAAGAATAAGGATTCATGGGTTTAATTAGTGTTGTTTGGTTCACTTTCTTAATTAATAATTTCTTATCTTTCAGCCAAGGATTTAAAATTCAATTATGAACAGTTGTTGTAAGATCATTTTCGTCTCAAATGTCAAATCAAGAATGGCATAGTTATTAAGTTGAAAGCTTAATTATTATTATTGTTTGGTGGAGAATCCATCTCCTAGTTTGAGTCAAGGCCCATTCAATAATGTAAACCAACGGCATCATGACATCAACCAGATTTCTAAACAGCCCTTCTAGATTCTCTCTCTCTCTCTCTCTCTCTCTCTCTCTCACAAACTAATATTTGTTTTCTTATGAATCTGAAAAAAGGGCATTACAAAGTGAGAGGGTGACATGTAAACCAAACAAATAAAACCACCATAACTGGAAAGCAATTTGGAAGTTGCAGAGTAATGTGGAAGCATAGTTTGGAGACATATGGTGTTTATTTTGTTACCAAGAAGAGGAAACAGGTAGACAATGTGCTTTATTCTGTGTTTTATCATGTTTGTAATAACTGAATATGTGGTGCAAGTCTACTACTGAGCATTGGGGAGTAGATTTGAAATGGTATCTATTACTTCAAATTCAATTTGGAGTCAATTGCCTCTACTTACAATATAGATCTGAAAGTTTTTTTTTTTTAAAGGCAAATGATATATGGAATGCAATCGTAGTTGAATCATGATCCATATATGACACATTATTAAAAGGAAAGCCAAGAGATTCCTGTTTGGACTCTGGTCAAGGCCAATGAGAATGTGTTCAGAAGAATCAACATACATGGAGTTTATGATTTCATTGGGGGTGTAATGGTAATTTTGCGCACTCTTGTGTTAAGGCGCAGGGCGGATCACATGACCAATTAGTATTCTTTTTCCCAAAATGGTAATAAGAAAAATTGTCTTTGAGCCAGCGGCATAGGTTATGCCATCAATTTTTCTCTCTCCCACCCCTCAACAGAAAAATTAAAAATTAAAAAATCATTACCATCTTACACTTGAAACCAAAAGAAATTTACATGACTAACCGTTCGGGTAATATTTTAAAGAACAAGGTTATCTTAACCATCAGGAAAGTGTATGTTAGGAATCTTGGGACACTTGCTTCTCTTCACATAGACATGAAATAACCTAGCTACTCCTTGGGGGAAAAGGTAATTGATCCAAACCGAAATATACATTTAATACAGTAGCACCCTCTCTCCTTTTGACAAGGATTTAGTTATCCAATATGATATTGATTTGGATCGACTCATATTGGTTTGGGCTCGATAAATTTACCTAAGAATAATTTTTATGGAAAAAATATCTCTACTTGGTGGTGTTTCTTATGCCTTCTCACAAGACATTGTCAAATGATGCCTCTACCCCCTCAGTAGATACTCAAGTGTGCTCTTCCATTGGTCTAGACTCTTGTATATAGAGATCATGCGACCAAATAGAGAGATCTCTTGTCCTATTTTTTTTATACCTTTTTATCATTGGTTCGCATCGATGGATTGGTATTGAATTGACTAGAATAGATATCGGCTGATACCCGATATGAATCGGGACTCGATCCGATACCGATTACTATAACCAAGCGTGATGCGTCCCAAGTATGAAACCATGAAAAGACCTCTCTATGAGAGACCATTCCACCGCTTAGTGTGTTTCCTTTTGACAGTTGTTCAGATAACATTCACCCTTTAAAATTCAACTTAAAAATAATGATCTATGATTATAACTTATAAGTGGTCTCCAGAATTCCAGATTAGTGGGGTTGTGTGGTTACGGTATTTAAACAATATTGATGAAAGAAAATGATACCCCTTGGACTGTCAAAGATCCATTTGGGTGTTGCCACTTGTAAGGTTTTGCATCTTTTGGTAATCTGATCATCACAGATATATTATTAATGTGAGAGACATGATGATGTCCAATAACATTATAATCTGTGGAACCTCAATTAGCCATTTGGTTGGTCGATGTTGTTCTTCTTTGCCTCACTTTCTCTACTCATATTTAGGTGTTAGGACCCACAAAGATTTTTAATATGGATACAATTAATCTTAAGTGAGAAAGAAAGCTATCCATCCGGTACTCTCGAAGGGTGTGACGATCATTTTATGTATTCCTGTATTAGAGCAGAGGGATATCATATACACGCAATTAAGTGACATTCTTTTTCCTTATACATGTGTAGGACCTTTTGGGAAATTCCGTGGTACCATATATGTCGAAATCAAACTCTTATATCGAATGTGACGCGTGATTAATATTCAGCCCCAAATCTCATCATATCCATGTGTAGGACCCGTTGTAAATTTCGTGGGGTGACATGTAGGCCAAAACCAAACCCTGATATGGACTTTGATGTGCTCTTAGTTTATTAGAGTTTATCTTATTTATTTGATGAAATTTATCTAAGTTCGTTCCTTGAACCCCAAGAAAATTTATAAAAGTGATTTACCACGATCTAGGTTTAGGGAGGCATTTTAAGATAATCACTTGTTAGGTTAATTGGCATAAAAGTTAACACTATATATAGAGTGTGCCCCAGTCTAAGACAGTACTAGACCTGCATGAAATTGTGTAACGTACATGTACTTATCCGTATAGCCGTGCTCCTACTAGATTCTTCACCCAAAAGTTGTAGTAATATTAAAAAATAAATAAATTGGAAACAAAGAAGAATTTTCGAACTTTGTGGGGACCGTAATTAATACTCCATCCTACATGTATTTAATTAAATTGATTCTCAATCTTAATAACATATTCATATTGAAAATGAGGAAGGATTCATTTTGATAATGTTTGATCTTAATCAGTTTTATATTTATATTAAAATTAAGTTTAAATTACAGCTCCAAATCATATCTCACTTATATATTTAAGTTCCATTATTTAATTGTGGATACAATTATGTTTATATTTCCAACTAACCGATGATTAAGAACCATTAGGATTTTGGATTTAATATGGACACTAATATAGATCATATTCCCATCCAATTATAGACTTGGTATTCTTACTATTATACTGCTATTTGGACCGAGTTTTCCACCACCCACGGGGGTGGGAGAATATTTTGAGAAGATACTATAACCCTAGGATGGTGGGTGAACCATACTCTATGGGTGGAAGAAAATTTCCTCCTTGTTATTTTGTAATTAAAGTTAGGTCTATAAGGGCGTTTATTGTGTTTCAAGTTTGACCCACCACGGAATAGACTCATGTTGTGTTCGGTATGCATTCTAAGATCTGTTATGTGGGTGGTGGAAAAAGAGATGAGACAGAGATAGATAATAGGAAGAGATACTAGAGAAGGGAGAGATATATGTTTAGATTTAGAGACGAAGTTTTGAGTGAGGATGTCTATGTAACTTCACAATCACTTCATAATAATCATGTAACCTCCTCAAATAGGGTTGTCAAGACTAACCATGGATTTAGGTCATCTGTAGCATGACAGGGAGTGTAGCGCACCATCCGATGGCCCGCAATGTTCGGGCACGTAGCCCAACACATAGGCGGGGTGTTGGGCCACGTGCCCAAGTACTGTGGGCCGTTGGATGTGCACTAGACTCCCTATCGCACTATAGAGGAGCCCAACGCACTAACCGTTACATTAGAATACAGGTAACTCACTACCGTGGTGGTTATAATCTCACTTACACCAGCGGTGTGTTGGGCTGCATGCCCGAGCATTGCGGGACGTTGGATGATACACTACAATCCCTGTCGCACTACAGAGAAACCCAACGCACCAACCGTTACATTACGATACAAGTAACTCACTACCGTGGTGGTTATAATCTCACTTACACCATTACTATTAAATTACATATAACTACTCCACATTATTCTCCACTCTACGCAACTACTAACAACTGATCACACTACCCCCATCTACATAACTCACCTACAAAATCATACCAAAAACAGTTGTAGCACCAACGGTATACTATACGCTCTAATAGAGATGATGGAAATGGAAAATTTTCCCACTCTCAAATACCTTAATTGCAACAAACCCAAGATATAGATGGATAGGTAGATAAATGGAGATCC
This sequence comes from Telopea speciosissima, assembly GCF_018873765.1. Taxonomy (NCBI): domain Eukaryota; kingdom Viridiplantae; phylum Streptophyta; class Magnoliopsida; order Proteales; family Proteaceae; genus Telopea; species Telopea speciosissima. The sequence continues at coordinate 21,950,714 of NC_057916.1, read as the reverse complement.
GTCTTTCAGGCTTTGTTTGAATGAAGCCTGTAATTGTCGTATAAGAAAGCATTTTGGCATTAACGACGAATGTTATCAATAAGTGGGACCTAGTTAATGTGTGTTGTTGGTAATATGATAGACAAGTGGCACATCGCCTTACGTGACGTGTCATGACGAGTGACTACCAAGACCGACACCAGCCGAGAGAGCTCCCGTTTCAATCGTATTTCGCAAAGCAAGCTCCTCAAGATTTCATGATCCACGGCAAATATATGGGGATTTTTTGTTTTTGTTTTGTAAAATGTACGTGCACTTTTATAATAGAAAAAAAAAAATGATATTTAATATCATTTTAGGAGGAAAGTCGATCCCATGACCTCTTGATACCTGTGTCACCAACTGGCAAGGGCATTAGTTGTGTTGACGAGTACACACACACCCCTCATCAGGGATGATTATTCACCGTAGGATTTGGGCGAGATCTCAACCGTTAGGTCAAGACGTTATACATGACGTCGTCTCTCTCGAATCTCTTCAATTAATTTATTTAAAAGAAAAAGAGAAATATATTATCGGAAAGTCAGAGATATTCTTACAATAAATTCCACGTCATTAATCTATACTAGTGGACCCTACTACTACGAATGATGCTGTGGTGTTGCCCACTGTTGTGATACAGCTGTCGTCTTTAAGCTCCGCTTGATCATAACTGCCGGCCAACCAGTGGGGGAAGTAGAAAAAACAGCCAATTGGGGGGGGGGGGGGGGAATAATAATAGATGGGATTTGAAAGTGTGCCCTGTCCCAAAAGATGCTTTCTCCTTCCACTTGATCGGGGGTTATTTATACTACTGCTATGAATGCGCGTGCCTATCCCGCAGTTCCGCACTCCGCAGCAGGGGATTTCTGCGTAGAAAATAAAAATGGAATCTTAATTCGAATGATGCCGTTCATAAGAAAAAGTCAAATATTTAGACTAAAGAGTAAAGATAATATAGATAAGGGTGCGTTACCATCACGCTTATTATGGTATTATGGGACCCATTACAGAGTGGATTGATTCTCGACCGTTCTTTGCCCTAGAAGCTCTCGCTTTGGCACCACTAATCTAATCCCTCAACAAATATAAATAATTAATTAAAATGGGAATAAAGATTTTTTATTTTAGAGAAAAAATTAAATAAATAAATAAAAATCATCACATCTCCTGGCCAAAAGAAGTGGAGCCAACATGGACAAGAATCCAAAACCTTTGAAGGGACCACTTCTTTGTTTAAAGGGGTGAGGCAAAGCTGTAGATTGGATCGGTTACAAGTTTCAATATCTGCCGTTGACTGTTGATCTCGATCCGAGGTTTTGAAACTTCTGGAAATCCATTGATGGTAGATGACTAGATTCGATGGGTGGCAGAGCCGTTGGCTCTGTTTTCCTTTCTGTGTCTTAAAGAAGCATTACCTGGGGGAAAGTATGGCCCTGAGGTTGCTTTAATGGTGGATCCATTCGATCTGGTCAGTTGCTGCTGCTGCTGTTGTGGATTTACTGTTATTTTCAGCTGTTAAGGGTGTGTGGAGGTACCTGTAGCTTTCGGTAACTAGATTCGTAGCTTCATTTAATGGCTGATCGATCGGTTGCCATGTTAGAAGCTTTTTCTATGGTTGTAAAACCTACTGCAGATTGGCTCATAGTTCATACTCTGTTTGATCAGTTAGGGTTACGTGTTGGATAGTTGTGCATCTGTGGTGTTACGGAAGCTTTTACTTTTTTGGTTGAATACGGAAGCTTTTACTGTGTTTACGCGTCTATCGGCCTATAAGCGTTTGATGTACTGCTGGGCGATTTTTACTTCGAAAAATGGAGATTTGAAGCTCTTCAACTGAAACATTGACATAGATGCTGCAGGATCCGGTCAGTTTTTGGCATTTCCGATTGATTGGTTCTTTGTCGTTGCTGATTTAAAGTGTTTTTTTTTAAAATTTATTTTAAATTTGTTTTATTTTAGTTAAGGGATTGTTTTCTAAACTAATTTCTTTCTTTATAGAGGGGAAAACAACTGTCTTTTGTTCTATTTTCTGCTACTAAACCATGTTAGTACCGTAATAAATTTCAGGGCTTAACTAGTCGGTTTGAAGATTGTCACAGTTATTTTTGCGGTTTGTTTAAATTTGCAAATTTTCTGCTAAAAAAGCTTGCCTTTTAAAGTTAGATTTCCATTTTCTTTTATTTTCAATTTTCTTTTGGGAGTTCCTCTTTCCCGCAAGACCGCATCGCATCCCCTTTGGAGCAAGGTTTAAGCTATGGCGAACCGAAACCTAAACAGAATGATGAGCTTTGGCATATCTGATGTGGCTCTGGAGCGCGTTATGGCCTACATCCATGATCCTCGTGACCGTGATGCTGTTTCTCTGGTTTGCCGTAAATGGTATGAGATCGATGCTTTGACACGGAAGCATATTACTATAGCTCTTTGTTACACAACAAGCCCAGAGCGTCTCACACGAAGGTTTCGGGGTCTCGAGTCACTGAAACTGAAGGGAAAACCTAGGGCTGCGATGTTTAATCTCATTCCTGAAGATTGGGGAGGATATGTTGGTCCATGGATCAAAGAAATCGCTGAGTCTTTTAATTGTTTAAAGTCACTTCATTTCCGGCGAATGATTGTTACGGACGCGGATCTGGAGCTTCTTGCTCGATCTCGCGGTCATACGCTCCAGGTGCTCAAACTTGATAAGTGTTCTGGATTTTCTACGGATGGCCTTCTGCATATTGCACGCCACTGCAGGTCCTTTTTCTCCCCAAGCTTGAGTCTTTTCTAATTCTTGGTTTAGATTATAATCCTCCTCCTACTTACCTCACTCATCTTCAAGGGCTTGCTCAGTATTTTTTTGTTCTTTTTTTAAAGTTTGTTTTAGGAATAGATGCTTCTGAATTCAAGAAACACTGGGAGCAACTGTTACGAGGTCTTCGTAACACTGGATGTGTCTATTTCATGGATTTGTTAGTTCTGTTGAGGAACTCCCCCCTCCCTTCTGTTTTAAATATAAGCCGTCCTGTGTAGAAATTAACTGTGACTGAAGGAGTAACAGGTTAAATAATCTTCAAGCAGAAGAAAGAAAATTTAATTAGTTAAACGCTTTGGATAATGCGTTATTTTATTTTACCCTCAGATATTTGAAGAGACCTGCTCTTGAGTTTCTTGAATTATTTGAGCTGAACTTTCTTTGAATTATTTTTATAAATATTTTACTTGAAAAGGGGTTCTTTTCTTCTCTTATTTTTTTTACGAAAGTATAATTATTTCTTCTTTGAATTATTTGAGAAAGAAATAAATTGGCACTGCTCTTATTCTTAACACAAAAAAGGAGGAAAAAAGAGGAGAAACTGCTCAGTACTTTCTAACCATGTAGCTAATGTCTAGAGTGTAACTTTAGATGGATGGTAGATACTCTACGAAGGCTGTCTCAGGCAATCATGGATGATGAAAAAACATTTCTGGCTAATAATACATTACCAATCTCTTGCCTTAAAGAGAGAAAATGCTGATCTGACTAAAGTTTAGTTTGCGTCTTTTTGCTGAAGTAGTTGAATCGTGAATTGGGACTTGTGTGGCTTGACCCCATTTAATTGGGATCAGGCTTATTTGAGCTGAGGTGTATTGTTTTACCTCCCCCTTCTCCCTTCTCTCTGTATGCTTTTACATTTTGCAATATTCTTTGTTTCGAATTTTATTTCTATATCAGGACTGATAACATTTATTTACTGCGTGAAACTTGGAAATAAAGACTTGGTTCTCTTTATGGACCTGAGCCTTGGATTGGAAGGGCTTTCTGGTGATCTTAATGGTATTAACTAAAAGATTTCATGATTTCCTGTTGAACAATTATTTGGAGATCTGGGTTTTCTTGTCTCTGGCTTTGATAAATTATGAACCATTGCTTTTGACAGTGTGTCGCTATACCAATGGAAGGTTCCATAACAATCCAATGCTTTGCATCTGACTAGTTGAGTATGGATTGCTTCTCTTAAAAGCTTTTTACAGGGTAGAGATTCAAGGAGTTTCATATTAATTTGGACAGAAATTCATAACAGTTTTTGGAGGTGAACTATGGTTGTTATTTAGTTCTATAATCTTTCCCCTTTTCTCCTGAATCGTTTAGTTGCTGGGGGGATGTATAGGGTTTAAAAAATCTTATCGGAATGGCCAATTCCACTCGGAATCGACTGAGGTCAATCCCGATTAACTCCAATTCTTCGCTCACTGTGTCTGACCAAGGTAAGGCCGAGTCCAGCTGATTCCGAATGAGACTGGCCAATTATAGCCGATTCCTGGCTGATCCCCGACAATTCGAATTGGAATCAATGGAGACCAATCCCATACCCGATTCCGAGTTTTTAAATCTTGGGGTGCATGCCTGTCTGCCCTTCTGAAGTTCTTGGTCATGCTTGACAAGCCATGATACCAGGATAACTTAACATGTTTACTGTGCATCTGTTAAGACTATATGAGACAAATACTGACACTAGATACTGTTTTGAAACTTGCATGCTTTATTTTTGTATCATATTAGTTTTCTCTTCACTCCAAGCAATACTTTTTTTTTGGCTGAGGAAATATCTGAAAATGTGTACATCCTATCATGCTTTTCCATAAGAAAGTTTGTATGTATTAGAATTTCTATAAAAATTTGCAGGACTGAAAGATATAATAATTAGGGAAAATTTCTTGTACCCCGCCTAGTACTTGCGCGAATGTCATGCCACCCCCATGATTTGAAAAAACTACAGCCGTTCCCTGGAACTAATGGTGTTAACCTAAACTTAAAAAAGAAAAAGAAACGAAAAGATCCTTTTAACCCTGTTATATCCCTTCATATAATCCATCTAATTGACGATTCTACCCTCTTCTTCTTCCTCCTCTTCCTCCTTTTCTTCTTAGAACACCACTAAACCACCGTCCACCCATCCTTTGCAAAACCTGGAGATGTTTATCCAATGGAGATTCTTCTTTCTCCTTGAATTCCGGTGGTGTGCTTTGAACGGATGGGAGGCCTTGAGACTCTTTAGATGGCGTCTGGTGCCGGTGTTGTTGACTCTTTTGCTGCCTCTGCTGATTTTCATCACTGTAGTTCCTCCCAATCTTATGTAACCCAAGTTGGAGAGCGGAGGTGAAATGGGACACTCGTTGTGCAGTGGTGATGAATCCAGAGTCGGCAAAAGACACTAAAGATGACACCAGAACATGTTGAAAACCCTAAAAACTTCCGGTAATCCTCATTTTTTTCTTCTTCATCCATGAGATTCTTTGCAACTATTCTTTGCAATGGTCTTCTCTCTCTCTCTCTTTTTCCTCTTTTTTGGGGTGGGGGGTATAAGAAGAAGAAAGATCCATTCTCTGCAACATGCTGAAACATGTTGCCCTTAAAACTTCCGGTAATCCTCTTTTTTTCTTCTTCATGTTAGGTTTTAGAGGAGAAAGAGAAGAGAGGAGAAAAGCTCCAAGGGAGGCAAAGTTCAAACACGATTTGGTGTAATCTGTTATGTCTCTCAACTTGAGACAAACAACCTTATATGGAGAAGAATATTTAATTACACTCAGGCCCTTAGCTTAATACAAATAGCACATAAAATACATAAGTAAGTGTCTAAGTACAAATATACCCCTGAAACTAAGTACTCTTAACACTCCCCCTCAAGCTGGGTGGTATATGTCATACATACCCAGCTTGTCTAACATAAAACTGAAGTGATGAGAACTAAGTCCTTTGGTGAATATGTCTGCCACTTGTTTAGTTGTCTTCACAAAAGGGGTACAAATAGTCTTAGACTCTATTTTCTCCTTGATGAAGTGCCTGTCAACCTCAACAAGCTTTGTCCGGTCATGTTGGACCGGATTATGTGCAATACTTATGGCTGCCTTGTTGTCACAAAGATAGACTCATAGGTTCTCGTGCCTCAAACCCCAATTCTTGGACAAGTTTCTTCAACCACAAGATTTCACACACACCATGAGCCATGGCCCTAAATTCTCGTTCAAAGATTGACCTAGCTACCACAAGTTGCTTCTTGCTTCTCCAGGTGACTAAGTTTCCCCCAACAAATGTACAGTATCCGGAGGTGGACCTTCTATCAGAAATAGACCCGGCCCAATTTGCATCTGTATATACTTCAATTCTCAAGTTACCATTCCTAGAAAAGAGAAGACCCTTTCCAGGACATGACTTCAAATACCTGAGGATCCTGTAAACTGCATCAAGATGTCCCACCTTGGGTCCATGCATAAACTGACTCACCACTCCCACAACATAGGTAATGTCAGGTCTGATGAGGGAAAGGTAGATTAACTTGCCTACTAATCTCTGGTATTTTTCAGCATCCACAAGCGGTTCACCACAATCTTCCCCTAGTCTGTGATTCTGCTCAATGGGGGAGGAGACTGGTTTACATCCCAAGTAGCCTGTCTCTGTAAGGAGATCAAGAACAAACTTCCTTTGACAAACATTGATCCCTTGCTTGGATCTAGAAACCTCAATCCCCAGGAAATACTTCAATGGACCGACGTCCTTGATCTCAAACTGTCGAGACAAGTAAAGTTTAAGCTTTGAGATTTCGGCTTCACTATTTCCCATGACCACAATGTCATCAACATAAACAATGAGAGCCGTAATAGTGCTGTCCTTCCTTTGTATAAACAATGTGTGATCAGCTTGACTTTGAGTATATCCGTTTTGCAGGAGAGCTTGTCTAAATCTCTCAAACCAAGCCTTAGGAGACTGTTTGAGTCCATAAAGAGCCTTCCTAAGACGACACACTTTCCCACTGTTACCAGTATGCTTGAATCTAGGAGGAGGATGCATATACACTTCTTCTTCTAGGTCACCATGTAAGAATGCATTATTCACATCCAGTTGGTACAAAGGCCAATCAAGATTTGTTGCCATTGAGAGAAGTACCCGGATGGAGTTGTGCTTGGCCACTGGAGCAAAGTTTTCCTGAAAGTCAATGCCATACACCTGTGTATAACCCTTAGCGACAAGTCTTGCCTTATATCTCTCCACGGTACCATCAGACTTGAACTTGACTGTGAATACCCATCTGCACCCAACAGGGACTCTTCCTTTAGGGAGCTCAACAAGGTCTCAAGTATGATTCTTCTAAAGTGCCAACATCTCTGTGTTCATTGCTTCTCTCCATTTTAGATCTGCCATAGCCTCTACTACATTCTTGGGAATAGATATGGAGGAGATAGCCACAGAGAAGGCTATACCTGTAAGGGAAATAGAATCATAGGAAACAAACTTGGCAATGGGATTAGTACATGCCCGAGTTCCCTTACGGTGGGCAATAGGAAGGTCCAAGTTTGAGGATATAGGAGTAGAAGAAGGTATACCTGTCTCGATGGATGGAGACTCAGGATGAGGTGATGAAGAAGGATTTTGGCAGGTCTTCTTTATAGGCAGCCATGAAGCAGGATTTCTCCTTTCCTTCATATACACCAGTAGCTCCCCTTGTTCTCTGTTCCCCTGTACACAAGGATGCTCCCCCTCAACTACATTCTCTCTACAAGGCTCCCCCTCAACAGAACTTCTTTTTCCCTTGTCAATCTGAAAAGGTGAAATAGGAACAGGATAGGAGATAGGAAGTGAGACAGACTCGGGAACCTCTGCACCTGCAATACCACCACCAAGCGATCAATACTCCCCCTGAAGAGGTGACTGAAAAAAAGGTATGGTTTCAAAGAAACGGACATCTCTGGAGAGAAGCCACCGACGAGTGGGAGGATGATAGCATTTATATCCTTTGGAGGTGGAGGAATACCCGAGAAAGATGCACTTCAGAGCCTTAGGATCTAATTTAGTGCGGGCAGATTTGCTAACATGTACATAACAAATACAACCAAACACCTTTGGAGGGAGAGAGAATGAAGAAGACCGTGAGGGTAGGACATCAAGAGGAACTTGAAATTGTAAGACACTAGACGGCATGCGATTAATAAGAAAGACAACAGTGAGTAGGGCATCAGACCAAAAAGTTTTGGGAACATGCATGGTAAACCAAAGGAACCTAGCCACTTCAAGAAGGTGGCGATTTTTTCTTTCAGCCTCCCCACTTTGTTGTGGGGTATCAACACAGGCCACCTGATGAATAATGCCATGGTCAGAAAAAAAGGTTTCCAAACCACTATACATATACTCCCCACCTTTGTTAGAACGAATAATTTGGATCCGGGTTTGAAATTGGGTATACACTAACTCATAGAAATTTGTAAATGCAACATGGACATCACTTTTATGTTTCAACAAGTACACCCAAGTAACCCGAGAATAATCATCAATAAAAGAGACAAAGTAGCGGAAGCCACGCAAAGAGGTAACAGGGGAAGGCCCCCAAACAGCAGTATGTATAAGATGAAAAGGTGAAGTAGATCTATTACCATTGGATGTATAAACTGTTTTACAACTTTTGGCAAATAGACAAGGTTCACAATGAAAAACATGAGAGACTGGAAAGGAAGTAAACAATTGAGGTAACTGTTTCCTCATAACAGAAAAAGAAAGGTGTCCCAACCGACGATGCCAAAGCAAAATATCCTCTTGAGTACGTCCACCTTCTAACCCACAAACATAGGATTGAGGTTGTACAACAGAGGAAGCACCAGTTTCCAAAACATATAAGCCATTAGCTTCATAACCACTGCCAATCACCTTCCTTGTCACCAAATCCTGAAAAAGACAATGGGTAGGAAAGAAGGTGACAAAGCAATTCAAAGATTTAGTTAATTGGCTAACGGTAAGAAGGTTAGTAGCAAAGTTGGGAACATGAAAAACAGACTTCAGGGGTAAGCAAGGTGTAACCTGGATATCTCCCTTACCAGAGATGGAAGAGAATGTACCATCGGCAATTTTTACCTTATCTTTCCCAGAACAAACAGAGTAGGAATTATACAAATTGGGACCTACCAAATATGATCCGTGGCGCCGAGTCAATAACCCAAGGTGTGATGCCGGAGGAGGAAGAGGCCTCGTAGTGCAAGAGAAGTAGGAGCTGCAGTGAACTGTCCGTGGGCTACAACCCGGCGTAAGGCAAGAATGTCACCGGGAAAGAGAGGATGAATCGCTTCAATGACCCCAACATGAGCCTTAGGCCCCTTCTTCCGCTGTCCCTTCAGTCCCCCAGTGGAACCAGGTGGGGGCTTCCCATGGAGATCCCAACAGAAGTCCTTCGTATGTCCAGTTTTACCACAATGGTCACATAAGAATCGGCTCTTCGAAGACCCCTTAGCAGCCCCCTTATCAGCTCCCTTAGTGGAGTCCTGAGGGATGGAAGAAACAAGAGCAGGGCGCTCAATAGTGGTGTTGATACTAGTCTCCATGGCACCCCTACGGGTTTCCTCACTCTGTAGATATCCACACACCTCCTCCAGTGAGGGAAGACTAGGTCGGCCAAGGATTTGTACCCTTAGAGGCTCAAATTCAGGATTCAGGCCACCAAGAAGAAATAGTACCCTCTCCTTCTCAAACAACCTGTGTACCTTTACTTCATCATCAGGACACAACTGAAGGTCTCTATAGTGATCATACTCCTCCCACAGGCCCACAATAAGACAATAGTAGTCAGAGATGCTTCTATCACCCTGGCGTAGGCTAACAATCTGTTGGAGAAGTTGGTACACCTTTGTAGAGTCTCCAACACGATCAAAGATACGGGCTACACTGTTCCAAATATCTTTGGCAGTCTCTTTACCCATAAACCTCCGTCCAATCTCGGGCTTCATTGAGAAAAGAAGCCAGGCCATCACCAGTGAGTTCTCAGTGTCCCATTTGGAATACCCTTGCTCGGTAGGAAGAGGTGCCTTGATGCTGCCATTTATGTACCCCATCTTTCCCTTACACCTAAGGATCAGTTTCATGGATCGAGACCAATCTAGGTAATTGGTATTGTCCAACTTGACAATGGGAAGCTGCATATTAGTGTTCTCATATGAAGGGACAGAGGATGATGCAGCAAGTGGGTCTACAGACAAAGGCAAGGCTGTTTCCTCATTTTTGTCACCCATATTTAACTCAAATCAAATGCTTAATAAGTCCAAACAACAGTATTTCAACCACGCCCACTGCTCCTTGAACACAGCAGTAAAAACAGGCAAAAACAGAGACCAGAAAAACTGAAAAAAGGCTTGTAAAACCCAAACGAAGCAGCAAACAGCAGCGGAGCAACAAGGGTAAGTCTTCCTTACCCAAAAACGATGCTGTATGGCCCAAAGGAAGCAGCAAACAAAGCTCACACTAAGAGCTGGACCACTCCAAGAGATCAGTCTGGCGGAACTGGGAGAAAAACTATCTGGCCGAAACTCAGATTCTCTCCTCTGATGCTACCAGCAGACTTGAGAGGATCAAATGATAGGGAAGAAGACTTCCAAACGATGCTAGGGCATTTGGTTGCTCCCTATTTGGTTGTCAAACAAGGAAGGAGAAGCTTGGTGAAGATACCCCAAGGTTTCCTTCGCAAACCAGCAAGAACAAGGGGATTGCAGCTCACTCCAGCCTTCCACACAACCTTCAAACTCCAAGAAGAAAGTGCTCTGATACCATGTTAGGTTTTAGAGGAGAAAGAGAAGAGAGGAGAAAAGCTCCGAGGGAGCCAAAGTTCAAACACGATTTGGTGTAATCTGTTATGTCTCTCAACTTGAGACAAACAACCTTATATTGAGAAGAATATCTAATTACACTCAGGCCCTTAGCCTAATACAAATAGCACATAAAATACATAAGTAAGTGTCTAAGTACAAATATACCCCTGAAACTAAGTACTCTTTGCACTTCATCCATGAGATTCTCTGCAACTATTCTTTGCAATGGTCTTCTCTCTCTCTTCTTCCTCTTTTTTGGGGTGGGGGGTATAAGAAGAAGAAAAATCCATTCTCTGCAACATGCTGAAACATTGATCTTCACAGGGTCCCTGAGGGAGACAGCACCTACAAGAGCTTGATTAACGGAAGCTCCCTTCTGAAGCATATGGGCATTAAAATCGAAGCCTGTATCCATCTCGGGGCTTTCACCTATTTTCAGCCTCTCGTCTTCCTTGGCGACATGAGCCGCAAAGATGGAGGAGGAAGAAGATGTAAAGGGTCGTTGTGCTATGGGAAATTAGAGAGGCATGGGATTCCTCCTCCAGGGGTTAATCATCGAGCAAGTTGGTAATATGGATATGCTTGCATGGTTAGATATCGAGCAGCTTTGAACCAATGAACCCAAGTTTGCAGAACTCATCCTTCTCTCTCTCTCTGTCGATCAATTACTCTAGCCAGAATAAGAAGAAGAAGAAGCAGAGTGAGAGAGAAGGGGGTTTGGGTTAGATATTTAAATCCTGCTGCCAGAGATTCATTTGTGTATCAATCTTAACTCCTCTGCTAAAAATGGAAACTTGGAAGAACCTCTCTGTCAGTCTACACTAGGAAGTACAATGAATGCAATCCGTGTATGTCAAACCCAGTTCATTTTCTAAGGAATTTTCAAGAAGAAGAAAAAAATAAGAAGGGGGAAAACATTGAATGTCCTATATTAAGTTTCTGATTATACCGATAAGATGGAGGAAAAATAAGAAAACAGGAATTGGATTTCAGCTGAAACTAGGAGAACAGAGGTCGCCGGTATGTCTTCGTTTGAGAAGAAAGGGTTTGCAAATTGTATCCCCTGCGATTTGGGGATTTTACATAAAGAGTAAAATGGTAAGTTTGCCCTTCTTCATGGGTAGTTTGGCCATTTAGTAAAATTTAACCTGACGATGTCATCACTTAACAGGAATCAACTAATGGAGTGGACCAACCTGATATTACTGCATACAAGTGGGGGTGGTACATGTAGTTTTTTCAAATCATAGGGGTGGCATGACATTCGCGCAAGTACTAGGGGGGTACATGGAATTCTCCCTAATAATTATAAATTATAGTAAGCTTATTCTGGCTTGCTGATGCCCATATGTTTCCGTGTCTTTATCATCCATCTCAGTTGGCATGACTACTTTTCTTATAATTTGGTTTTGTGTGTTTTTTTTTTTTGGGAGTGGGGGGGGGGTTTCTATCATCTATGAAGCAGGCTTTGTTATCATTTTCTTTACAGTAGGCCACATATGAAGTGTGGCTTTTGCTATTTTTATAGAATTGCATGCTCTATGAAAGAAAGGCCTGGCTACATCTCTTTTGAACCACCGGAGGCATGTGATTACACTGTAATAGAAAATTTTGCTTGTTATTAATTCTAGTTTCCCTGTTAAAGACCATCTATGTAGTGAAAGACTCATGGTGTCTTTGCTATTTCTTTGTAAAGCTCCATTTACAAGCCTTGCCAGGGAGGATTTAGTCATTTCTTCTCAGTGGGTATGTGTAGTTTCTGGTTTCAGATGATGTTTTGATATCTCTGGTCATTAAAGTATTTCACTCAGTGGAAGGAAGGGCTAAGAATCTATTCTTGTTATTCTATGCCTTATTTCCTTGATAATGCAGTGAGAAGTGAGAACCTGATTTTTAGTGGTTAAACCTACAATTCTTGACTAGGAATAATGGTAACCATGACTCAATTTCCCTTCCATTTATGGTTATGGAATTTGAAAAAAAAAATCGTGATATTTTAGTAGAACCCAAAGAAGAGAGATGAAAAAAAATAGGTCAAAGGAAGTTGGAACTCAATGAAATTTGAAAAGAAGCCCTAGAACAGGACCTCCTTAGCTTTGGCAGATAATATCGATTTCTTTCTTAGTTTTCTGATTGGTATTGGGTGGAATTTTTGGAGAAGAACGGGGTTTAGGCTATTGCAGGGTCTGGGAGGAGAAGATGTATGCAGCCTTACCCCCTGCTTCGCAGGAGAGGCCTTTGCAAGTTTTGAAGCTGCAACCAATAGGTTGCAATAGCATAACTTAACTGTTGCGCCAAGGCTCGCCCACTGTTCCCCTCCTCTCACCTCCACTGAGCCAAGAACTTTTAAAAGCCTGCTGTATGTGTGACTGGATCTGGCTCTTCAACTTTCCTTTTTTTCCCTTGTCTACCCTTCAGAACCATTTGGTTTTCAATGTTGGTATAACGTCTGTTTTGAGGTCCATCTAAGTACCTTTTCCTCTAGATGTCATTTCTTATGTAGTGGGTGTGGGGCATGGATTTATGTATTGGGTTATATCACATATATTGCCCAAGTCAACTTCGGATTGATGGAGCCCAATCCAAGGTCTGGTGGTGATCCCTCCTAGAATGGTTGACCAGGCCGGTAAACCTCCTGTTGTGCCCACACTCAACCAATCCTTTACCAGTTCGCCTCCGACAGCTCAAGATTGGATTTAGGATAGGCAGTGGCCGATCCAATGCATGAGTTCAAGAGTAGTGGTGGGTTCCTGGAAGCCTAAGGTTACTAGGTTTAGAAATCTTATGAAACCAGAATTGCAGTGATGGTTTAGAAACCAGATTAGGGAGAATTTCAATAAATTCAAATCAGCAATTTTTTTAGGCTTCAAAGTTCAAACTCTGGTTGAAGGTATATTTAGTAGGGACAAATAGAATACTAAAATCTCAGGTTAATCCAATGGTCTGATTCTGGGATTTGGGAGGTTCTTATTTCCTACTGAAGATAGGATTCTCAAGAACACAGTAACAAAACCAAAACTCAATCTCATAAAATAGGCAATCAAGATCAAATGTATTAGAACGACCAGTTATGCAGGAATATCAGTAATAGAAGTCCAAAATGAACCATAAAACAGATTTCAGAAATCATGTCAGAAATTCAGAATTCAGCAATTAGACTGACATTAAGATTCTGAGAAATCAATAGAAACATCGGATTTTGAAATCATGAATGTGTGCAGCATAGATTCCTCCAGCCAATAGTACTACTACTACTATAACTCAGCCTAAAATAAAGGAAAGTAGCTTAAAACAGGGTAGGACTCATAGAGTCCTAATCCAGCCCAATTAAAACAGTTTAATAGCAATTTTAAAAAAAAGAATATGACTCTAACTAGACGAACTAATAAAGTAAATCCCGTGTTCCTACCTCCAACTCATAATTGAGGCCCATTAAAGTGGCCTATAAGCCTATTACAAAGAGAAATCCATTGGACCAAAGGCTCAGCATTTATTAACCCAATCTAGGACTTATTTCACTAAAATACGCCCACTTCTGTGTTTTGTCTTCATTAAGTAGTTCCTGTTTCCTAATGTCATTGGTGATAATAAATTAGATTAGACGGGGTGGTGGAATGCTGAAACATGATGTCATGATTTGTGTTGTGGTTCTTCTTGTCCTTGTCTTATTTCATCCGCACCATGGGGTTGTTAAAGTGTTGTCTTTCAAACATGTCAAAAATACTTAAAAAAGATATTCTAAGAGCCTGAGTTTTAGAGAGAGTAAAATTGGAATGAAGGTTGGGTTATACTTGAGCGATGCATTGGCAAAAAAACAAAAAAAACCTTTGAATTTCTCCACTGGTAAAAAAAATAATAATAAAGAAATAAAGAAAAGCAGAATTTTATCAATAAATTCCATTTCTACTTCTGTTGTTGCATGCAGATTTCTCGGCTTTATTTTATTTCTAATTTAAAAAAAAAATTTGGGTGCTTATTTTATTTCTAAAAAATTTGTGTTCATTTTTTACTTTACTTTTGTTTTCCTTTCTTTGTTCTACACCAGATGAAGCTTGGGTTCTCATTCCCCCCATTTATGGTTGCAGAGCATCCTCTTCTTTGTCCCTTCTTGGATTGCTCTTGTCATCTTCTCCTTAGTTCCTCTATGCAGTTTTAATCTGGCAATCATCATAACTCTGGTCCAGCTTCACAGATATCACCAGAGGCTAGGATTGCACCATATGATGTTGAAGCGGAGAATAAAAAGGTTAAATAAATAAAGAGCGTACCCAGTGCATAAGGATCCCGTCATTGCGGGGTCTGAGGAGGGTCATAATGTACGCAGCCTTACCCCTGCTTTCACAGAGAGACTGTTTCCAGACTTGAACCTGTGACCACTTGGTCACAATGGAGCAATGTTTACCGTTGCACCAAGGCCCGCCCTATAAAAAAGTTAAAGAAGTAAACAAATAAAATTTTGGAGTCATACTCTGTTACTCCTAATACTCATTTCCTTTCTGCAGATCCTTTCAGGAATGTTGGGTTTGCCATACGTGTAGAATCCTTCTATGTGTCTCTTCCCAACCACTCTTAAGTCTAGGTGTGTGCTACTCGTCTCCTGAAGCCTAGACAGATCATGATGCTATTCTTGTTCTAGTCTTTTCACCTTATCCTTGGCTGAGAATTGGTCAACTTCTTTTTGAATATCCTACTTAATTTCAAACAAAAATTCTCTTTATATTTACCAAAAAATAAAAAAATAAAAAAATTCTCTTTATATGTACATTTTCCACCTTAATTTTTAACTTTTGCCCTTTTAATATGTGATAGTTTCATCTGGCGTGTACAATATAGAGCGCCTTCTTCTCATCATTAATTAAAGAATTTTAAAGAAGAAAGATGTAGTTTAGTGAGGGAGTTTTAGAACAAAAGCACTATTTTTTTTATTTTTTGGTTGTGGGTAAAGCACTATTTTGTTTTAAGAGGAGTTTTCCTTTTTTTTTTATCAGTAGAAAAGCATTTTATAGTGGATCTTCTTCTCTTCTTTTTCGTTATCCATGTAGTTAAACTTTTTTTTTTAAATGTTGGAAAAGATTATGGTTTAAGAGAAACAGTGTATCCTCCTCACAGTTTAATGACCCAACCTGAGTTTTCTCTTCTTTCCTGTTCTTCTTATCCCTAATTATCCTACTTTGTTTTTATGATTTTCTGCCACTGTTCAACCAATATTTCTGGTCAGTTTGTGCTCAATTTCTTGCAATTAAGTTATACAATTGTTTGTCTTGTCACTTAACAAATTACTGTATGCATTAAGAAGTCGGTTGGGTGGTAGGTTCGGTTTTCTGCAGTTATTCAGTTTATTGTTTACCACTTCATGATTCATTTCATTCCCAATTATATTAGCATTCTATCGACCATCTTTATAGCTTCTTATACAGTTGTCATATTTCACATCTTGCCTTCATTTGAATTCCATTACGATTTTGGGACCAGATTCAGAACCTCATGTTTCAGATCTAGAACGTAGCCTAGGTCCTTCCTGACTTGCTCTTATTATTTGGGAGCCCATTACCTGCTGTTTTGTGAACTGACCTTCGTCAAGTATATTATGGGGTGTTCCCTTATAAGTGGTATTTCTCTTGAAACAAACTTGACCATCAAATTTAATGATGTTTCTTTGTTCCACTATTTTGTATCATTACCTGCACTAATTTCCCTTCATTGCAAGTTGCAAGTGGAAGCGTGGTATGCACATACAATGTGTACTTAAGTCATGCGTTTATATTTTCGATGAAGTGTATGTCGTCATGATATTAAATTTCACCTTTGAGCTGAGTTCCAAATTTTCTTGAAATCTTGATTTTATTTTTCAAAAATTTGTCAAATTTCAAGGGTTTCAGACAGTCTGATGGAGAAAAAAAATGAAAAGTGCTCTCTTCCAATTTGACCACTCAGTAGCATATAATAAAGATCCATGTACCTGTACTTTGTGCAGAAATAGGAAAGTAGGTCGGTCTATCTTGCAGATAACTGCTTTGCTCAGATTAATTTGACCAGTCAAAGGAAAGAATTAGAAGCTATTACAAATGAATAAAGAATAAATCTTGGAAGCAGACATAGTAAGAAGGCAATGACCAAAAGATTTGTAGTGCATGGTAAACATAAACTCCATTTTGTCCCCACTTCACTTCACAACCTGGTACCGTAGTTCCTTCGCACCCTAAGATCAAATACAGTTGATTCACTCAGTAATCACACTCTATTTCGTGCCCCACCTTCATCTTTTTGTGGGTTCTAAGGAAACCAAGATATAAAGGATATAAAGGAACAAGAACCTTCAATGTTTTGGTTTATTAAGCCCAATAAACCAGAGCTTGGCCCTGATTTTTTCTGGGCTTGGTCTGGGATTTTCAGCCTGGGAGAATCCCAGCTTGTGGTCGGTTGTGGCCTGGGTTCAGCCCAGTCCAGTCCGGACCCAATTTACATAAGGTGCTTGTGCATTGCAATGGTGAAGCTTGTGGGCTGCCAATCCCAAGCCTGGGTTTGAATCTCACCTTCATAGCTGGGGTAAGCCTGGACAGATTCGGGTGTCGTTGAGATTCTTAGCCTGGGTTAGGGTTTGGGATAAGTGGCCTTGGGCTGGGCTTGGCTGGGTGTTTGTACTTTTGCTTTTTCCTGTGGGGGGGGGGGGGGGGGGGGGGGGGGGGATCTCACATTTTATAAAAGTGGGAGGGGGTTGGCTTGGGAAATCTTTTGGTGAGTCTTTCTGAAGAATGTTGGATTTTCTTTTATATGCACCATTACAAGTCTTGGTCATGGTTTTCTAGCTGTGGTTAGTCCTATGATATTTTTCTTTTGCTTATTTGTAATATATTCTATTTTTTTGACCAATTTATTAGGGATACTCCTTTTTTAAAAAAGAAAATAGGGATCTGGCATTTGGTAATCTTTTAATGAATCTTTCTGAAGAATGTTCTATTTTCCCCCCCAGTTCTATGCATCAGTTACTTTTTATTGAATATCCTGTATTTTGTATGCTGTAATAATTAGATAGTTGTGTAACTGCAATTGTGCATGATCTGATCAGACACGTTTTATGGTAGAATCTTGAGGCGGAACTGCTGTGCATGTTATATATTGGTTTACTGCACAAGAAGCTATTTTACTGTTCAAATCATTGATTATGATTGTCCATTTTATGCTTTCACTTTACAGTATGACTTGATGTTTTTGACATGTTTGAACTGGAAGGCACTACCACTAACTATAATGAGCTTCTGTGTGTGTGTGTGTGACTTACATGTTTGGATTCTATCAGTAGGTGTAAGCTTGAATATTGCTTGTTGATTTCTTCATTGACCTGTGTCATTTTTGTGAATGAACTATTCATTCATTTATGTAATTTTTTCAGATGTCTAAGAACATTGTTTTTGGAAGAGAGCTTTTTAGAGGAGAAAGATGGTCAATGGCTCCATGAGCTTGCTCTAAGCAACACAGTTCTCGAGACTTTAAACTTCTATATTACGGATCTCAATAAAGTCAGTATCCAAGACCTTGATTTAATAGCTAGAAACTGCCGCTCCTTGGTCTCTATAAAAGTCAGTGATTGTGAGATCTTGGAGCTAGTCAGTTTTTTCCATGCTGCGGCTGCATTAGAGGAGTTTGGTGGGGGTTCTTTCAATGATAACCCGTCGAAGTACTCTGTCATCTCATTCCCTCCTAGATTATGTCGCTTGGGTCTAAGCTACTTAGGGAGGAATGAGATGTCCATAATATTCCCATTTGCATCTCAACTCAAGAAGCTGGATCTCCTATATGTCATGCTTGATACAGAGGACCATTGTCAGTTGATTCAGCAATGCCCCAATTTAGAAATTCTCGAGGTATGACCTGGAAACTGTTTTTGTCCTTTCAGCATTTCTATTATTATCTTTTCTTGTATAGTTAATTGGGGAACTTTTGTCTATTCCTTGTGGGTAGGCAAGAAATGTCATTGGAGATAGAGGTTTAGAAGTTATTGCTCAGAGCTGCAAGAGATTAAAAAGGCTTAGAATTGAGCGCGGTGCAGATGAACCAGGAATGGAGGATGAACAAGGTATAGTTTCACAGAGAGGATTATCTGCTTTAGCACAGGGCTGCATTGAACTTGAATACCTGGCTGTTTATGTGTCCGATATAACCAATGCTTCCTTGGAATCCATTGGTACATTCTGCAAAAACCTCTCAGACTTCCGTTTAGTGTTGCTCGACCACGAAGAAAGGATCACAGATTTGCCACTCGACAATGGAGTCCAAGCTCTGTTGAGAGGTTGTGAGAAGCTTAGGAGGTTTGCCCTCTATCTACGAGCTGGAGGTTTGACCGATGTTGGTCTTGGTTATATAGGGCGGTACAGCCATAATGTGAGGTGGATGCTTCTGGGTTACGTGGGAGAATCTGATGGAGGTCTTTTGGAGTTCTCAAGAGGCTGTCCTAATCTGCAGAAGCTGGAAATAAGGGGTTGTTGCTTCAGTGAACGTGCATTGGCTCTTGCTGTAATGCAGCTGACCTCACTGAGATACTTGTGGGTGCAAGGTTATCGTGCATCTGCAACAGGTAGTGACCTCTTGGCCATGGTTCGCCCCTTCTGGAACATCGAATTAATTCCTCCTAGAGCAGTGGTTGTTACTGATGAACTTGGGAACGAAGTAGTCACTGAGCATCCACCCCACATTCTTGCTTACTACTCCCTTGTCGGGCAGAGAAATGACTATCCAGAAACTGTCATCCCACTGGAGCCATCTGCCATGATCAATTCATGAAACTGTGAATATCTTCTCCAGATTTTGCTCTTGCACCATTCACATGCACTTTAAGGTGCCCTGTCCATAGATCTTCTGTGTATTGTTTCCTATCCTTCAATAGCCCTCAATAGCCCTCTCTCCTGTAATAAGTTTGTGCTATACAGTACTCTGAAACAGCTTGCAGTCATGTGAAATACTGGCCACAATTCGTGCCCCCACCCCTGCCACTTCTCCTGGTCCTTCCTCTTTGCTGCTGTTGGTTGATTTGAGATATTTCTGTTTTTCAGTTGCAAGGAAAAATTCTGGAACTTACAAATTGATCTGAGAAGATTACAGTGGTTGCGTTTAACTTGCTTTTGTAGCTTTTGCATTTGCCTCGGGCTAGTGAAAGAAACATCAGCTGGTAGATGAGAGTGAGTGACTTTACATTTCTTGTTTTGTAGCCATGATCTTGAAACAGAAGCATCCATATGGAGTGAGCCATTTTTTGGATTATTGCGGGTAAAGAGTGGGGCAGGATTAAGTCAATGGTTACGGTGCATCTATGTGGAGTGTCTGCATCATGTTGACCCATATCTTACATTTTCATTCTTCGTCTTTAGCTGATCCTCCCCGTCCCCCTCTCTCGGTGGGATCGAATGAGGAAAGAACATGACATTTTTTTTAATCTTTCTAGAAGAGTATTCCAATCTGTTAATGGCAAATGAAGAATACTGAAAATCTTTGTTGAGTGAATGGAGTTGATTGTTGAAATATTCTCTTGTTCGATTCTCTTTCCATTTTGTTTTGGTTAGGTTGACCTGCTATGGGGAAAATTCACCTTTGTGTGAAAACCACAAATGGCGATTGACTGAACCACGACATTAGGTATTTTCCTGTTGCCCTTGATTTGTATTACAATCCTTTATGAGGGTCTTTGGCATGTTCAGACTTAGTGGCAACGATGCAACTTCAGTATAGCATGTTGGAGGTTTCCATTCTAAAAGCTTTTTGTGGTATCAGTTTCTTTGAAATAAAAAAGAAGGGGGTTGATGGAGAAGCTGTTGATGCTGTATTCAATCCACCTTCGTCTCCATTGAGATCTTAAGTTGGGTCCTAATAAGTGAACTGATCTTGCTTCCTGAAACCATGCTCATAGCGACTGCTATTGAAATTTCTTTGTGATTTTTTTGTTTTAGTTAAGGATTTCTTTGTGATTCAGATCTCATCTTTCTTATCAAAAAATGGGCTTCTCTCAATTACACGAAGCCAACAAACTATGATTTCCTGTGATAAAAAAATTAGGAAAAGCTGCTGCTGCCGCCTCAGCCTAGAATTTTCTTCACCATTGAAAGACCATGACATTAACCGTCATCAATCAGGAGATTTGGATAAGAAATTGTGATTTTTTTCATTCTCCATCACCGATCAGCAACTAATGCAAACTCTGTTGCAGTCTCCATGACCGCCTGAGCTTGACGATCTGGATTGGTAGACTGCCAGAGAAATTGTTGATATAGATGACCCAGACCTCCAACTCTGGAAATCTTTTGGGGATTTCCTCAGTTAGCTTACCAGAGAGGACATCGTTGGAGAAGTTGAGGTGGTTGAGAGATGTCATGTTTGCAATCTCAATGGTGGAGTTCAATACGGTGAGTGTGAGGTTGACAAGTGTACTTAAACATAACTATCGCTTCGCTGGAATCTGTCTTTCCATGTATGTCTTTGGTCGTTTCGTGTTGCAGTTGTCACAATGTTGGAAGATAAATCCCACCTTTTTTTTCTGACAGTAGACTTAACTCTTGAAGAGTCTCCTTCTTCCTGTCTAGTATTCACTCATTCTGTTGAAGAAGTCGGAAGACTGAACACTCATCTCGTGATGGACCATATTCTTTCAATAGCTATAATTTGTGACATCGAAGTGACATCGAAGAAAGGTGGACAAGTCACACACTGATTTTCTCTGTTCCTTAAAGTAGATATCATATTTGAACTTGTTAAGATTTTTTATGAGAAATCCACTCTGATACAAATACCAATTGTAGGATCGGTGACAATCAACTATGACATACACAATCGATTATTACTATGACATACATAACCGATTATTACTGAATATTTAAGGGGGAAAGAAGAGATGCGGGAAACTATCGTTAACCAGGGGAATGCCACTAACTTCGGTGGAGTGATCCAATGAACGTTTCAAAGAGGATCCCTACCAATGCTACTCTTGATCTCTCCTTCAATAATATAACCGGAGAATTTCCGAAACCCTGAACTTTACTTGATCAAAAGATGGAGTCATTTGTCAAGAACCCTGATCTCTCACTTTCCTCGAAACTTGTATAGCTTTGCCTTTGAAGCTTGAACCTTAAACTGAAAACTCTGGTTCATACTTCATGATTCAGCTCAGGCAATGCTCTCCGTTGCTCCACCAACTTAGTAATATCTTATCTGGGCTTCTTTGTTACTGGTCAAATAAATCATCAATCTACCAGCTCCATTAGAACAACTCAGTTCAGTTCCACTTTCACTTTCAAGTCCTCACATTCTTCTGTTAACCGTGCTTAGGGATTGACTATTGAAGCAGAAAGAAAAGGAAAACGATGATCCTAGGGTTTACAAACCCTTACAAGGTTTTAGTATGTTCTCCAAAATACCCTTCTGATACCCCCGACACACATGCATCTGAAGCCCCCTAATGTATGGATTCCCATTCACCAATTCATTGTGGTTTAAAGAAAACTCGTCTTTGTTAGACAATGTTGAGGAATTTTAGAAGGTTTTTATATATGTAATAGTGTAATACACTCCCTATCCAATTGGAGATGATTCAATTGAAATGTGAGTGTTTTTAAAAGAGTTTTAGAATTGTCGAGTTTGACCTACGGTGATTGATGGTGGGGGGGGGGGGGGGGGGGGGGGGGGGGGGGGGGGGGGGGGGGGGGGGGGGGGGGGGGGGGGGGGGGGGGGGGGGGGGGGGGGGGGGGGGGGGGTAACGGGATTAATATTCCAGACCTGATTTCTTCTCTTCTCTATTGTTTTATTCTCTTTTTTTTATTATTATTTTTCCAAAATATGCAGATATAAGTAATTCAATCTTCGTAATGACGGAACTTGAAAAAAGATGATACGTGACCATTAAATAAAGGAAACTTAAACTTGCATTACTGATGTAACAAGGACGACGAGTCTTATTAAAAAACTAAGACAAAAATCATATTTAGTGTAAACTTTTTATTCTTAGGGCATATGAATTAATTAACACACTCAAAATGATATCAGTAAATTGGTTAAGGTTTTTATGTATTATTATCAATATATGGTATAATTGCAAAAAATATAAGAATGAATAAGAATTGGGTTGGGTGCTTTATTTGTATTTCTGGCATCTTGATAGTTATTTTTAGGTGATAGGGGTTAAAGGGATAGCTTCTTATTATTTAAGGTTCATTAGAAAACTTTAGGTAGGCCTGTAATCGGATCGGATTCGGATCGGATATGGATCGGATGTGATCATATTTGAATATTTCTTGGCAGCGGATACCTCTAAACGGATTCGGATGCGGATCGAATTCGGATTTTCGATTATCTATTTACATCTCTACCTTGTGTAACCCGTACTTTCCTCCCCCTAGCAAATACAATTCACTCCCAATCCATATCTCTTAGATCATGATTCTCTTTTCCTCGTATTCTAGAACCTGTTGAAAAGTAAAAAAACCCTCAAGATCATTATTTATTTAATTTTTTATTAATAAATATTCGGATTTTTTTCCGGATATCTCTAAACGAATACGGATCGAATTCGAATTTTCAATTATCCATTTACAACCCTAACTTTAGGTTATCCTGAAGGGGAAAAAAAAAATTTGAACTTTGTGAGATAAATCTACCAATAATAGATTTCAAGATTTCTTTTCCAAATTTAATAGGCCAGGCCCATTATAGGTCCAGCTCCAATGTAGTTCAATTTCACGCACCCATTCTCTCTTGTGGCATAGTCAAGAGGTCAAAACTTTCGTCATCAGTTGTTTTTGCCTTGTAGGTTAGGGCCTTAGGAGTAACCCCGGTCCATGATAACAGCTAACAAGCCCAGCCCATTTTTAAGGCCCGAAGGGTCTAGGCCTAGCCACCTGGGCCTAGTGTTATTATAGAATTGGATTATTAAGAAACACAGTCATAGGCTTCAGTTGGTTGGGGCCTTAGCAATAGCAGTCATGGCCCAAGGAAAATCCTTACCTGCTTGAAGGTAAGAGTCCTAACAATAATAAACAGTGTAGTCCATTTAACTACTAGTAAAGAACTTTATCCATCTCTGATAGACGTATATAGAATCCTAACATGAGTAAATAACCCTATTGGTCCAGGCCAGTTTCGGTCAGGCCTAATCGTTCTCCCTCCCTCACTGTGACCGGCCTGTTTAAATAATCAGTCCTCATAGGTTAGCCATAGTCCTATTTACAAACGGTCATTTGGGTACCGGCCCGTTTAAGTAATCAGTCATCAGATCGGCTGGCAACCGAGTGAATCAATTTTCCAATATATTAAATTATGCCCTTTATACAGTGTATAATCTCTCTAACAACAACTAGGACTACAATCCCAAAAGAATGGTTCTTAATTAGTCTATGTGGCATCAACTATTGACTCTAGGTTTATTCTATCACTTGAATTAGGGGGGGAAAAAGATCTTTAAGTAAGAGGTAAGCAACTCTTAGAATTCCAGTCCCCCTTCACATTTTCATCGCTAAAAGAAGGGAAAATGTTCTCTGCATCAGGGTGCACGCTGCGCGCAGACACATGGGGGGAAATGATTGCCTGCCCCCCCTGAATGGTTGAAATGATCACCCCGCCCCACCCTGCCAAATGTGTCTGGGTGCAGCCTTCGCCAATGCGCTGCAGTGCACTGAACATCGCGCCATAAAAGAAATTTAAATCCGAAGTGTGGGAGGAAACTTTGGTACCCCATTTATGTATTAGCCATCCTTAAATCTGCATACAACAAATAGAACTTTGATGGGGGAGCTAGAGCAATTCACCAAGCTTCCAGCTTCAACCATGCCACCTAGGGTCTTTATTTTAATACAATAATTGAAGCTGCTTCAATATATATTTATAGGTAAAGGGTATGTAGAAGCAACACCGATGGATATTGGAAATCTTCTGGTCAAGTTATCTTGAAATCTCCTTTTTTTTTTGTTTGCATGTTAGTATGAGCTTTTTCTGATCTTTGTATATTGTAGTCACAAACATCTTGGGGACCATTAAAGAAGCAGTAGGAGGCAAAAACAGAAGTGATTTATGAGGAATATCCATCACCAGCCATCTTTACAATTTTATGCTCATCCCTTTAATGGCTCCAACATGATTAAACTTTGTTGCTGATCGAGTTCTTACTCTGGTGATTATGATATCTGGGAGACCCCAAAATTGTTGGAGAAGATGGATGCTTTGGTTGCTGCTTGGCTGTCCTGAACTGAAGGGGCAGGGAATAGCAGAAGTTATATTTGGAGATTATGAAAAGCCACTTAATGGTATGTAAGGTATTGGAACTGAGATTCTTACATGCTTAACAGAGAGATCTACTATGCTCATGCTCTGTATTTAATCTTAGAACACCTGAAAGCATCAAATAATAAGGAATATTCAGGTCAGAGCGACAAGAGGTGTGACTAGATCCTTCCCATTTAGAGTATACAGTGAACTCTTTGGGTTTTGTTTGTATTGGTGAATTTTTCTTTGACATTTTGCCCATTCCTAATAGATTATATTATTCAATTAAAAAAAAAAAAATTTCAGGTCAGAGGGATGGGAAGAGGACAACCTCTTTATGTTTCTTTCTACCACTCCCCAACCAAAACCCTTACTTTCTGTGGCTAAGAGAAATAAAATATTCATCAAACCTAAAACTAGGTATATTCATTGGAAATATCCTTTTCTAGGGTCATAATCCAACTAGGAGTCCCATTACACAAAATCATTTATTTTTTTTGTTGGAAATCACCACAGACCACTAATACATCTATTTTGATGAGGTATATAATGTTGCTTACGTCCATTTTTTTGTGTAAATTCTATACCAAATGCTTCCAACATGGCTTGCCCTTGTTATAATGGGTAATATAGCATCTCAACATGTAGATAAAGATGGATTTAATCTGATGACTAATAGTCCATTCCTTTTCCTTTTGTGGAGTTGGATTTTGGACAATTAAGAAACAAAGAATTGGTGGTGGGGGAGGGTTTACAAGAGAGGTATGAGTTACTAGTTAGACTTGCAAGGACAAACCTATTGATGGGCATGTTCAGTGACCTTCGAAGATAACAGCAGTAGGCTGTAAAAGCCTCAATGGAAGAAGGGGAATATGCTCAAGAGAGAAGTGGATTATAGCAGGAAAAAGTAGCTGTTCAAAGTTTGATTTGCCTATTTTTTTTTTTTTTAATGTGAATTGTCCGAGTTGGATTCATGTAATTGACTTCAAATGGTTGGTTTGAAGCTTTGATGACTATGGTGGTGAGGGTTATAATAATCTGGGATCTTTTCTCAGTTCATTTGAAGTGTTTTGGGCAAAACAGAGTAGAATGATATATTTCTTTCATGGCCTTCTGATGATGTGATTATAATATGTAGAGTTCAATGGTAAATAGTCCATTAAGGTATGTGCTGCTGTATTTGGTTTGGTTTGAAATTGATGAGTTGGGCATAATTGAGAAAGAGTTGAAAGTGATAACTTTATTGATATTGGATCTGATTTTCAAAGACTGATTTGGGAGTGAAGTTTTGGTTTGTTTCTTTTGGTGTAGGGAGCTATTTACTTTGTAATAAAAAAAATTCTGTTTTATTTCTTAGCGAGAGGTATCTACACGCTGCCTGTTTATACCATTACATGCCAAACCAACAACACGCTATAAAACACGATATTTTTAATGAGAAAAGGGAGAGTCCACATATTTAACAAGACTGACAGCGTGTACTTCATTTTCCCTAATTTTTATCATTTAAAAAATAGTGTGTTTACCAAACAGCCATAACCTTATTAGTTATAGGGCTTTGTGTAGAGTATGATACTGTAACCGTTTCCTTAAAATGTTGGTAAGTAGAGATGGAAGAGATAAATGAGGAAGGACCTCTAAATAAGATGTTTGAACAAGGGACAATCAGTGTGTATTAGTGCTTGCTGGGGGATCAGATTCTACTACTGTTTATTATCTTTGTGTGCTCTGGGCCATTTATGGATATGAAATGTGATGATAAATATCAACTCTTACTGGGGATTATCAATGTATTTTCACCTTTTTCCTCCTTTAAAATTCTGTTTAAGGACAAAAAGTCCATTAAGGTTATTCTCGGATATTCTTTGGCCAATGAAGAAGTAACCATCAATCTATAGTTTAGATCCCCATGAGCCACTTACTAGACTCTTTTTTTTCTGTTAGTAGACTTCCATTTACAAATAATATCGGTGCATCTTTCATTTATAGCAATTTGAACAGAGAAGAATCAAAATATTTATACTATTTTTGGTTTTCAAAGGTAGGGGAAAAGAGAATTTTTTACTTGGGGAAGGGGGAAAGATTGTAAACAGTAAAACCAAAGGGGCAAAGTCGTCAGACTCTGGGTATATGGTCTCAATCCTAAGAGATGGATCAAAATTAGAATAAAGTGGCCAAAGTGCTTTTCAATGCAACTTGCAAAAAAGGCTGCTCTTTTCAAAAAAAAAAAATTGGGTAATTTTGTCATTTACCTAAGAAAAGCTTATAGGAGTGATCATATTTCTCTTGAATTCTTTGCACCTTGGGTGGACCCAAAAATAAAAAGCAAGTGACATGGGTCGTCACTAGGCTTTGGCTTTTTTCACTATAGTTGCTGCAAGACAGCAATGGTTGTAAATTGTAATAGCCAACAACAAGAGAAAAAAACAAGAAGATTGAAAACTAGGAAGAACAAAAAAAAGGACAAGAAGAAATTAAAAGATGGACATATTTTCCTTCAACCATGGTGAGGAGAGAACATCTTAATCTACAGGACCTGATGCTTCGATTGAAGCCAGGAAAGGTTTTTCAGATCTTTGTTAATAGGGGATGGGAGTTAATCATAAGCATCAAATCACCTTGAATGAAGAACTTTCTCCTTCCTTCAAAGATAGAACACTTTAGGAAAAAACAGAACAAGAAGAACAAACAGCAATAGGCACTGAGGTTATGCTAAATTTGTTATTGGTATAAGAAATAATAATTCAATTAAGTAGAAGCTTTAGTTAAACTATAATGCTAACAGGAACACCAACCATTGTACTTGCATCCAAGAGGTCATGACTTGAACTAAGTGAATTCGGTGAGTTACAGTGAAAGCAGCATAGTGAGAGGGACAATTGGAGCTGTGTTCGTGTGCATATGTGTTCGTTAGTCTTTCTGTGATGATTGGTTAGTGGGTGTGTGCAAGAATGTGTACATTAGTCTTCGCAGAAACTGCTATTTAATCATTGATCCTTATTCTTTATCAGATAATCAAATCATTGGTCTGATGCCAGCACTTCCATTGGAAAGAAAGGTTCTTCCACTGAAAGCATTGAAAGAAAATTGAGGATCACAAGAGATTTACCAACCTAAATAGGGAATCTAGAATCCCAAGAAAATCTAGAGAAGTAGTGATACCTTTTTTTGTTTAGTTTGTTGGTAATGCTACAGGTAAAGAACTTTGAAGATAGTCCTGAGTAATGGCAACAACAGTTAAACAACCTGATTGGGCAGGAAAAGAGAGAACCATAAGTTAGGCAAAAGTAATCAAAGAGAAATATTATACAAAAAGTTTTTTTAATTATAATAATGATCTGACTTGGATCTTTATCTTTTCTCTATGACTTATTAAACTCCCTAGTTATTAGTTTATTAACATCTATTTAGGATCTTAATCCAGCCCAGCATGAATAAAATGCAACAAGGACAAAAGAAGGGATTCAAAGCATAAGATGCTTAAGTTAGTGGAACATAGACTCAGCCTCGACTAAGGTTTGGCGTGTTAAGTTCAGTCAACTAGGCCATATTGGAGGGTATAAATCTTGAATTTGCAAAAAGGTCTCCAAGGAAAAAAGTATAAAACAATTGGATACTTCCAAGGAAATCAAAAGAGAAAGAGAGTGTGATTAGTGACTAGGCCAACTTGGTCCAAGCGTCCTATGAAATGTGGTTCCACTTTAGCCTAATTGAATGCGTGTAAAGTGTTCATACTGATTCCATGTTTTGATTTCAGCCACATGCTAAAATGCAGAAATTGATTCTTTGTGCCGAAAGCTTCGAGTGATACCTACCAAAATGTATATTGCCATCCAAAATTCTGCAAGTGGATCCTTGGTAAACTTGTTAACAAATTGTCACTTCTTGTTGCTATCAGTGTTAGCCACTCAGACAAAAGCTTTGGAATATGAATTTCGTAAATGTAGAGTTGGAAGAAATGGGTACCTTTCTGCTTAAATGGTTCAGTTCCATCTGCACCAAAATAAAAAGATAAAAAAAGTTTAGTTCCATCAAAGAGATTGGATCACTAGTTTATAATTACACAACTTAAGTAATGATATTGACTTCTCAGACATAGGCCCACAGCCTTTCCCCTGCTGGCTGGAACCCCAAATAGATATTTGGCCTTCAGTTTGCACTTCACAAGAACACTTGATCTTTCTGTCACTGATGCAGTGGAGGATTCAATACATGGTTGCTTGGCAACACATCATGTTTCTATAATATAACTCTCATTTTAATAGGTTAACCATCATTATTCTTTAATAATATTGTACTCACAATCCAGCATATATTAAGAGGATTCGAGCCATTCATATGTTTAAAATGGTCATTCTTATAAGACGTACAATGCCAACTGAAAGTGCTGCTACATATTTTCACCGTACTTCTCCAAATTTAAGCATATATAAGAGGATTCGATCCAAAAATAAATAAACAACAATCCCTCAACTCCCAAACCAGAATCCGCTTTTAGACTTCATACAAACTGAACCCAAGTTTTGGAATCTTCTCTTCAATTCCAAAGTTTAGAATTTCAAATAGATGCACAATAGAAATCCTATTTACTGAAGATCACTTACTATGAACTACTACTTTGAGTCCCAATATTCACATAAAACCACAAGAGAAACATAGAACACTCCTAAACCAAATGACATTTGACACTTCCTTTAAGAACACCAAAAACAATTCTTCCCTATCCATGAGGCTGGAGTCGTGAGGACTGCATCTGAAACACCATGTTGTGAGATCCACTAAGAGACTCTCTGTGTAGATTTTGCCCCTGTAGCTTAAGCCCATAAGGTGTCATCCCATAAGGAGTATGCATGAACATGTTACCATGCGTTGGGTTGAAAACCATGCCTCCTGCTCCATTGCTGGGTTGGTTCCAATCAAATAGTGTTTTGGGGGTGGTGCTAGCCACATTGTGCTGTTGAGGACGCACACTAGTCTGATCTGTGGATGAATGTCTGCTTTCTGGTGAAGGTGGTCTAGTGTCTGTGATATTAACAGTTGTGATGTCATGTATACTGGATCTTCTCTTATCTTTCCCTCCTGAAACCTGTCTTATAAAGTACTTCTGAGCATGGCTAGCCACTTGAGTTGGGGTCCTTGAGACTACAAAATTCCGGGAAATATTTCTCCAGTCCCCTTTGCCATACTTTTTCAGACCCATGAGGAACAACCTGTGTGACCCAATAATCATGTCACCGAGAGCTTTAAAAACTAGAGAATTACCAAAAAGAAGACACTAGAAGACAACCATTTTAACCACAGAATAACAAACCCCCCTCCCCCTACCTCCCCAAAGAAAGTGCTACCCACTTGGAATGTAAGTGGGCAAATTTTCTCCAACTCCAACAAGCTCAAGTTCTAGTCCAAGAATTTGAAGATGAGGCCAAAAGAAAGAAATTGGTTAACCCTATGAGATTTCACCTCTGGGACAGAACAGCAAATCACTAATTAGTGTTAGGTTGTATCTCTGTTACAGAAAATAAACTTGCCTAACATTGACAGATTTTGACCCTTGCGCAGGACAGAATCACTCAACCACAAAGAGGGCCAAGGGATGCAAAGAATAATCCAACATTAAAAAGTTTTGAGCTTGGGCAAAGAAGGACAAAAATCAGTTTGAACTGGGACTAAAAACTCTATAGAGTAGAACAGAGTAGTCATCTAACACTAAGTGGACTGAGTTCTTGTCCAACCATCTAAAATGTTAATTTCAGCATTAACAGGTTAGAAAAATTCAGAAGATAAATTGAATTCTTAGAGGAAGATGAAAGAGATTACCTATGCTCTTCTTCTGTCCATGGGACTCCCTTCTTCCTTTCCTGATCAGGACGACCTGAAGAAGACCTTCTCCCACCAGGACCATAGTCTTGTTTTAACCCATTAAAACCACTATCATTCACCCACTCCAATGTGAAAGAAGAGGTACGATAACCAGGAATCGGTATCCGACCAGCTTCAATCTCGCAGACATCCTCTTCCAATTCCCTGTACTGCTTCACCACGTCCCCCACAGTCTTCCCTGGGATCATCTCAGCAACTTTATACCATCGATCAGGGGTGTCCTTATCATATACTGCGAGGGCATTCTCAAACATCTTGTTCTCTTCGTGGGTCCATCCGGTGCTCTTGCTCTCTTGAATAAACCAATTTGAGTTTGTAAAATAGGACTGTGGAGAAAAAATTTCCATCCCCCACTTCATCATTTCTAACTACAGAGCATAGCGATGGGAATAAACCAACTTCGCAATTTGTGGGCAACTCTCTCTCTCTCTCTAGCTCTTTCTACTTTGTTCCTCTCTTCTTCAACCTCCCGTGCATTCAAACAGGGGAAGCCATGTATTATGCCAAAGTTGTTGATACAACAGAAGAACAGAGAGAACAGGGGACAGAGAACCCCGAGAGAAAATGCAGAGGGGTGGAGATTTTAAGAGGAGACGAGAGGCATTAAATCAATAGGCATTTGCAGGGAATCCGAATACCTTTTCACATAAGCATAACCTGAAGAATCTAAAAAAGACCCACTTCCCAAATTCGTTAAAAATCTTAAATGTCAAACTAAAAATTAATTAAACCTGTAGGAAAAAAAAAGGATTTTTCTGCTCAAGGATAAACCCAAATAATGCTTCTCAGATCTACAGTCACTCAAACTGAAAAAGAAGGAATTTTGAAAAAGGGATAAAATGAAAGAGAAACAGGGATTCAAGAAGATATTTGAGCAGCAACAGCAGAGGAAGAGAAGGAGAAAGATAGAAATTCTTATTTATGACTTCTACTATCAGCTCCCCAACCAATCTAAATCTAAATAAAAAGGGCAGACGAATAATAAAAAAAAAAAAAAAAAAAAAAGGAGAAGAAATTTAAAAAAAACCCAGATATCAAAAATCGCAAGGGCAAATCCGAAAAGCCAAATAAACTTATAAAAAAAAACCCAATTACAATATTTGTAGAAAACAGAGAGAATCTGACGAATCCCAAGCAGACGTAAATAAAAAAGAAAGAAAAGCGTGAAAGATCAGTTCTTCTTTTTTTCCTTCTCTTCCTTGAGACTCGAGCATCAAAGAAAAAGGAAAGCAAACAATCAACCGCGAAGAAATGAATCAAAATTTTACAGAACTGCTTTCACTCCCAAATGGAGAGCCAGAGACAGAGATAGAAAGAGAGAGCAGAGAAAGAGACCAACACAACACACCAGAGAAAGGGTGAGAGAGAGAATATAGAAATGGGCTGGTCAACGATGTCGAGTTGTGATTGGTGGGTATGGTGTCTACGAGCACTTGCAGAGCTCAAAAGGAAAGCTTCCCTCTTTTTTATATTTAAAAAAAAAAATGGGGTTATATTGTTGCTGAGCCCAACACAAACACAGAGAGAGGTGAGGTTGTGTGTGGGTGCTGCAAGGAGCACGTGCGTAAACGACGCCAATTTCGTTTGTACGGAATCTCCACCGTCGGTTTTCTGACAAATGAGATCGTCTTTTTCTAGTATTGCACTCCGCGTAGCAGGGGGTTGCTATCCTGAACAGGATCATGAAATGTACGGTTCCTCATACTGAACTATTCTACCTTTGTGATACACACCATCTTTTCTCATTTCTATCAAACGGCTGATGAGGCCAATGATGGTCTTCTCTTGGGAATCGGGATAGCTCATCAAATAAAAAAATCATTAAAACCCTCCTCTATCGAATTTAATTTTTTTTTATAAATTATTTGAAAATTTGTCAATGGTGATGAGGATATGACGATGTAGGTGTGAAGCCATGAACCGTCATAGACATGTTTCAAGTGATCCTAATCTGATGGGTGAATCACCAAATTCAAATCGGAATCAATGGCACCCAATTCCCCCCCCCCCCCCCCCCATTCTTGCCGATTCTATGAAGTATGTTTGAATGGGTCTGATTTCATGTTTGAACTTTAAACTTCATTTTTCATTATTGTTTTATGGGAGAGAGGGTTCTCTCCACCCACTACATAAGTACATAATATTGTTTGGGCAAGAGAACGCTATCTGTCGGACCTACACCAGCACTAGAGGGGAATAAGAGCATTTGCAAGAGCATAAGATTGAATGAGATTTTTTAGTCCATTGGGGGTTGAACGATAATTTTGTGTAATCTTGTGTCTAGGTAAAGGAACCAGGCGATCGGATCTCAAATTGCATGACTAATAAGTCTTACATGTTGGTTCGCTTCGCTGCTCCTCTGGAGAAACAGCATCGGGAGCTTGATCGGTGGTTCAAGTATCCTCAGCGACACCTAGTCCACATTTAATTGCTTTCCAAGAAGTTGAGCCTGTTGGTACCATATTTGACCCCCTTGTGGGTCCCCTCTTGCCTCCTTGTGGGGCCATGATGGCCTTTCGGCCCTTGAATTGCACCCCCAAAAAAAAAAAAAAAAAAAGGGTCATGTACCCATGATTCAAAATTTCCTTGCCAAACAACATGAAAAAGATTTTTATTCGTTTATTTTACAATAAAGAGAAAAAACTTCAAAAAAAAAATGTGAGGAATAGTGTAAACCTTAGGCTTGAGAGAGCCTTTTTCCTTTGTCTTAGTTTTTAAGTTATTCAAATAAGGGCACAGATGACCCCCCCCCCCATCACATGAAGTCAAAAAGGCCAACCCCTTATTTATGCCTCGAAGTGAGCTCCCGCACTCTCACATGCACAATTTGCACAATCTGCATGAAAATTATCCTCATAAAATAATAACAAAAGATTTTATGCACGATCGTGAATGATGCACTATTTCGATCCCCCCCCCCCCCCTATTTTACAAATTATCGAGCATGAACATTTCCCCCTAAATTATCAATGAAAATTAATTCTTCTAATAGTAGTTGAAATGACTTACAAATTGTCATTTGACTGAGCATGAAAATTTTCCTCTAAAATAATTAAAATATCAATGAATCTTTCTCTAAATTTCTCAAGTAAAAGATCATATATTTTGAGAAAAGAAAGAAAAAACACTCACTAGTTCTGTGGTTCTTAAGCTTAAACACAGAACCACCTCCTTACCAAATCGAAAAAAACACACACACACAGAATCGTCTATATTTACCATTCAACTCTCATTAGCTCGTGTGCTTGTCCAAACACTTTGATTAACCGTTATTTTCTTTCACTCTTACTAAATTATTGATTCAAAATTTTGAATCTGAATCTTTTTTAATGAAGGCATTGCCTAATGACCATTCATCGATTGGACTGGTTGGGCACACACTAGGACATGTGCCAGCCAACCTAATCGTTGGATCCCTTATTAGGCACTCATTGGACGATCTCTTGATCAGAGAGGATCCAGATCCTCAAAATTTTCAGGTTTAGACTTCAGACCGATTTGACAGGTTACGATCTAATTTTTAATCCAAAATAGATTTCGCATGCTTTGAACCATGATCATACTTTACTCAAAAATAAAAATAAAAATAAAAAACCATGATCATAGTAGGACCAATGGGGTCTCACAGTTCATAAATTGTTTGATTGATGGAGACATAGGGATGGATATGAGAGAGCTCCTCTCTCCTCTCCAAAATGAATTATATATATCAGAGACTGGGGAAAGAAAAAGAACAAAAAAAATGAAAAATAGGGGTTGGGACTTGAGAACCGACAACCTTACGTGGGCCCCATGGAAGAGATTCTTCCTTTCCTAATAATAATAAAGAGTTAAAAGACAAAAGATGAGGTGATGGATGGATCCTGACCATCTGATTGATTGACCATTCATTATTCAAAATTTTTTATTTTTATTTTTTTTAATTTGTTAATGTTCTGGACTTTGTTTGCTATTTGGAGTTTGGACAACCGACCAAAGCCCATAAATAAACAAAACCCCCAGCAGCCCAAACTTCGCGAGAGATTGAAAAATACGTTTTGAATGAAAAAAGTTTAAGTGGTAGGGCCCATTAGAGGGATGGGTCATCCACTCATCCAAACCCAAGTGGACCCCCGACCGAGAGTGATATTTGGTATCATCTTTAGCTGGAAGTGTCACAACTCACAAGTCACAAGGGCATCTAAGTGTCGTGTGGGCCAGAGGCTAGTGGGTTGGCGTTTGATAAAGTTGTACAATATAATTACCCAATTTTTTTTTGTTTTTTGTTATAATATTGTGAGAAGAGGATCGTGATTGGGACTCCATTCACTTTGGGATATTTTAGGAAGAGAAAATACAAAAAATAGGGGTAATTGTGACTATTCATCAAATAGGGGAATTTTATTCGGTTTCCTTGGTACTCCATTTCTCTTAATACTTTTTAGATAAATTTAGGGAGAATGTTTTTTGTGCCGCAACGCAGCCTGTGCCCAGGCACATGGGCAGTCTGTGTAGGGTGATCATTGCGCCCACCCCCATGTGCCTAGGCGTAGGCTGCGCTGCAGCACTAAGAACAGCATCACAATTATTATTTTTACAAAGGTCTAGTATTTTTTTCAAATATTACATGACTATTTTACCATGAAGATATATGATGTGTCCATTATGATGATCGGCACCTTTGCAGCCTGGGGTTGTGTGGCCATTGTGTTGCACGCAAGTCCTAGGTTGCCACCTCAGCACATATGCCCATCCAATGGTTCGACATTGAGCTCTTTTCAAATTTGAATTTTGAGCGACATTTTGAGGAACTCGATGCCCAACCACTGGAAGGGCATCTGTGCTGAGGTGACGACTTGAGAGTTTTGCGTAGCACGATGGCAGCAGAGGATGCAAATCCCCATTATGATCGTTGAATAAAGAGAACAAGTTCTAGATTAATCATATGTCAAATTCAAAGCCTAATTTAATCAAGGGAAAAAGAACATTGTCGGGTCATGTGGATCATGTGTCTAGACTCTAGATACATGAGGAGCATGCGAAATTACCACCCTACATCCGTGAAATAAAAAATCTCATTAATGTTGATATCCATGTGCATGCTCTTATTGGTCTCGTGCTAGTACAAGGGCCACATGACTAAGCGACAATCTCTTGCCCTTTAATCAAATACTTCTTGTATTGGCATGAGTTTTCATGTATATCTATGCATGTGTATTGAACTGTGTAAAAGCAAATGATTTAGATTAACAGTAGGTAAAACTGATTGTTTATATATTATTGGGACAAATGTTTTCTCTGAGGGAATGTATAGATGTATCATGTACACCCAGACACATGGGGCAAAATAACCACTCTATCTCCCAAAAAAAGTGATAATAATCATCCTGTTGATACCATCGTGCACATTCCCATTGGCCCCGTGCAGGCAGGCACAGGGACCATGCATCCCCACATTGAACTCTTGCCATACTAATGTGACATGGATACTTACAACGGTTTTTTCAAAGCTGTGAAGATAAACAAACGCCCTTTCTATTGAGATGACATCTTTACCCTTTATTCTTTATCCTTTATCCTTTATGGTCAAAATTGTTGTTTCATTGACCCCCC
Source organism: Telopea speciosissima (assembly GCF_018873765.1). NCBI lineage: Eukaryota > Viridiplantae > Streptophyta > Magnoliopsida > Proteales > Proteaceae > Telopea > Telopea speciosissima. Next base: position 21,914,402 of record NC_057916.1, on the reverse strand, counting down.
TTGGTGCTTGGTGAAATATAACTCTTTCTCCTTTGTATTAAAGTCTCCTCCTTCTTCACTAGCAAAAAACAAAAAAAAAAACAAAAAACTCGTGCTTTAATTTATAAAATCCACTTCAAAGTCCAAACTGCCCTAGCTCGACACCTGTTTAAGGCTTACCTTGGTAATCTAGCCCCTTCTGCCCTCTCCAGTTACTTTTCAGAAAAGAAGGGGACAGAAAATACTCTATATTGTTTTGACGGTTTCGATAGTTTTGAATTTTAAGACCGGAGCTATCAACCACTCAGCCATCTCTCCAAGACAATCTCTATTTTATTTTTATTCTTCCGAATAGAACATGGCGTATGAATGAATACCATCATTATCTCTAGAAACATCCGCCGTATGAATCTATATTTTCATCTATCTGTTTATATAGAATAAATAACTACAGAATCCAGCATACCCGTTTGTGAAATAAATAAAATATACATTTGCTCTCGATTCCATGTCCGAGATGACGGCATCTGCAACCAATGGGCTAAAAATCTCTCTCTCTCCAGTTTTCAGTGAAGGAGCAGAGAAGTGCGTGGTTCTCTCCTCTGTCTCTGATGTGACCAACTGGTCCACTGTTCTTTTGGTCTGTGATTATTTTGTGGTTCCCTCAATTTTGGATCAGCATAAGAGGCAGAGTTGCGAGGACTCCAAGAAGGGTTTCAAAAGGCACTTCCATTGGTATGTCGATAAATGATTGTGTGGACTGACTCTCAGGAGATTACGAATTGACTCACATGTTCGGATGACCATCCCTGGCCATATCAGTTTATTACTTGGCTACATGACATTTCTCATCTTATTGCTACTATTGGGTCTGTAATAATTTTAAAATAACCTAGGTCTTATATTGAACCTGTTGATAGGATTGCTAGATTTGATAGGATTAACTCAGTATCTTCGGACTGCTTGGATGACATTGTAAATATTATGTTTGATCAATAGATGCTTTCTTTTTCACCAAAAAAATAAAAAAATAAACGCGACCTTATGCACTTTCGCCTCACCTTTATGAACCTAATGAAGCGCATGCAATCACGCTCTCCTCTAGCAAATTCTATACACACCATCTCACAGAAAAATATCACCTCAATTTGTCTGCCCATCAATTTCTTCAATTCCCTCTAATCGAGAGTAAGGGTGTCAATTTGGGACCAGAATCGGGAATCGTCCCAATACCATCCCGCTAAAATCCGGTATCGGACCGTCCCATTTACTAATGAGACGATACTGGTATCTGATTTTGGTATCGAATGATAAATGGGACGGGATTCCCAATGGTACCAGTATCGAAATACCAATTAGGTACCGGATGGTACCGAAACTACTAGTACCGTTTAAAAAGAAAAGAGTATATAAGATTTTTTTTTTTTTTTATTTTAAAAAAGGGTATAAAAATTACGACTCAGTAGGGTTTCATTAATTGCCTTTTGAATACGAAGAGGAACAACAGGTCAACAGCCGTAGCTTGAAGTCTCTCCTCACAAAACCTGCTACAGTGCTACTCCCTCGACCAACTACATCTACCAGGTTCTTCCTTTTTGCACAACGGGATTCTTCCATTTTGTAGGACTTCTCTAGATTTTAAAAAATGAGAAGCTTATTACATGTGATCTTAGGGAATTTGAAGAAGTAAAACTATGCTTTCATAATTTAAGTTGCTTTATAAAAAGTAGTAGATAACTTAGATTTCATGACAGTGAAAAAATTCCACAATACTAATAAACCCATCTCATTAGAAACAATTAAACTTCTTCTCCCTTTTTCTACAGTGCCTATAACCGTTTAAGAACCGGTACCGTCTCGTCCCACTAATTATCAGCACTGGGATTTAGGTTTGGTCCCGTTAACTAAATGGGACGGTACTGGGATTGACACTTTTGATACCAATATCGGTACCGGTACCATCCCGTCCCAAATATCGGGAACCGTCCCAATTGACACCCTTACTCGAGAGAGGTGGACCCCACTCCGGGCAGTGTGTTCGGGCAGGAGGTTGGGTGGTCATTTCCACCCCTATTAGATGGAATTGAGGAAATTGAGGTGCAGGCGAATTGAGGGGATAAAGATCCCCCCCTCACCCTGGGACGAGAACTTCTTTTTTACCCCCTCAGGCTCAGCTCAGCGAAGGTACATGGATGGACAAGGGAACTAGGGTCGTTTTGGACATTTTACATCCACACGTGATGACGTGATGTAGCATCCAAACCCTCCTCCATCAATAATAACGAAGACTGAGAGTGAGTAGTTCGGGTCGGTAGTTCCCATTAAATTGCTGCTACGTTTGGATGTCAAGAAAGTAAAAGAAAAGAAATCATATACCAATTCTTACCTATGTTTGAAAATTTTAACACAAAAGAGCTCTTACATATGGCAAAAATCATGGTTAAAGTTGGGTTAAAAATTCAAAAAAAATGAGGGGAGAAGAGCATATCAGTTCAACAATTCAACATTCATAGTAAAAGTTTAATACAGGTGTGCCAAATGGCTTAGTTGATCTGTGAAATTTGGCATATGGTTTATCAAGAAAATTATATGTTCGAAATGAATATGAAAATACGATGAAAAAAAATCAACCAAAACAATAACACAAGAACACGACAATTTAACGTGATTCAGTACAAATGCCTACATTCAATTAATAAAATCAAAAAAAATTTCACTAAGTTAGAAAAATACTTTATACCACTTCCCACTTCAGAACGTTATCTCTTTGCTTGTGTTTAGGGTTTGCCCTTTTTAATAATAATAAATCAATAATTAATATCTAATCTCTGTTTCTTTTATTTGGTTTCGTTTTCACAGGACAAAAAAATATTGGGCTCTTTTCATTGAACCTAAGAGAGATCGATTTAAGTAAAAAAAACGCATATATTAAAGTTGTTAATTATGATTAAGATTTGCCACGTGTAAAACAATATTGAGATCTAGTGCATGTTGGACACATTATTTATTTATTATTTTATTCTAAATTTCTATAATTTTTTGTTTTGAACAAAAAAAAAAAAGGTTATAGAAGTTGGTGTTTTTTGTCGCTTACTCCCAAATTACTCCATCAATATTTAAAATTTTGTTATTAAAACATATATAAAAATATTTGTTTTATAGTTATTAAAAAATAATCACTTAAAAAACTAAGGAAAATTATGATTGGTTGTACCTGTACTCGCAAAATGCCACCTCAGCTAGTGGTTGGTTGTCTATATTTATAAATTAATTTTCTTTTAAAAGCAAAAACCAACACAAAAACCTAACCAATAAAATTCTTTTTAATTCTTGTTTGTCCGTTGGGTGTTAAGACTTAAGAGAGCTTTGTTATCTTATTTAATCTATTAATTAATTGTTCTTAAAGTTATAAAATAATACTTATTTTCTGTGTTTAATTTTTTTTTTAATGATCATGCGATCATTTTCATGTGATTCTGACATAGCCCTTTTCAACTTTTTATTTTAAAATTTTTTTTTTCCCTTTCATTTGTCTTTTCTCTCTTTTAGTGAAAGTGCATTACTGTTTACCCATTACCAAACAAGGTTGATAGGGCCCACCCAAGTGGAGGTGGGATCCTGTCATTGGAAATGATGGTGAATTATATATTAAAAAAAAAATTAATAATTGCGATGGCTATTGCCATTTGGCATTTGGTAATTGGCAGGGAGCTTGTCTTGTTTCTATAATTAGAATGATTCTCGGAAACTTCTTAATAACTAGTCTTAGGGTGTGTATTTTTAGAATAGATTTTGGGTTTAAAAAAAATAAAAATTTAAGCGAGAAAATTAAAAAAGAATTAGATTTTAAAATATGTTCTGGACCCAAAATCTACTCTTCATAAATCTAACTTGTTAATTATATTTTTTTTCTCCCTAAAGTTATGTTGCTATGAATGTTAAATTCTCCTTTGTATCAAATAGAAGGATAAAGGTGCATCTCAATTCTGAGAGACAAAAAAAAAAAAAAAGTGTTATTGTAGTCACCTAGTTTTCTCAATCAAAACAATTCTCATTAGTCAATCTCCATATTTTTTTTTTGTCCAAAAAAATCCCATTGTCAATACTATTCAAATAGTTTTTTACACTTTTCTGTGTCAAACAAATAAGATCTTAAGGAATTTGATTTTTTAAAGTAATTTTCGTAACCACTATAATGGCATGTGAAAAAATCGGAATTATATAAAATTTGAGAGAAATTTCTCTGTGGTGGGAGTATGCACCCTGTGCCCAGACACAATGGGAGGGGGGGGGGGGAATGATCAACCACCCTGCCCCCATACATGGCGGTAATGACTACTATGTTGATACCGCCGCATGTTCTACCATTGATCCTTTCGTATGTGGAGGGGCCATGCTCCCATCAAAAACTCTTGCCCATAAAATTTAATACATAATTAAATGATGATGCAAAAACTAAAACCATAAAATTTGAACCCTTTTAAAATTACCACATAACAATCATTGACAATTAAAAATAAATGCATGAGAAATAATTCCAACATAATACATGTTGGTGCCTTTGCACCTTTCTTCTATGTAATGTGAAATGAAACTTTTATAATAAAAAGAGTTTTTTATTTCAACACTCAAGTTGCACTATAGTCCAAAAGAAAATTCATTCCTTCCCTTTCATAATCAAAGTTGATCTTGCCAAATTGCACAAAAGTCCAAAAGGAAATCCATCTCTTTCATCATTTTTTGGTCTATCTCATTATATCAAACATGGGAAATACTCTTATATCCCCCCCCCCTCAGTAAGAAAATCAGGAAAAAGAAGAAAAAAAAGAGAAAAGGAAGGAAGAATGCAAAAAAAATGAATTTGCCCTGTTTGGAAACCCAAACCAACTAGGTCCAGACCCTAGGGGTGTGACCATTCATTGGAGGCTTTTTAGACTTTACTTAGAGTGCCATAGGCCCACAAGAAAGACAATGTAGACGACAAGATGGCTCAGCAGCTTGTGCACCTCTTTGGGTTGGAATTGGAATATCTTTTAAGTTTTGTTTGATTCTTTTGTTTGGATGGGCTACAAAGGATCAAAATATTATTGGTTAAATTTTTTTTTATAATTTCAACATTTATGATGAAGACATAATCACAAATAATCCCCTTTTTTGAGGAGTGGCTTAAAATTATATTTATATCCTTCAGTAGAAAATAATTAATCAAATATTCTTTAATCTCATTAAAAGTTTCAGTTAATTACCACTTCTTTCTCTTAGAAGAATACAGAACTTGTAAGCAATATTTTTTACAATAATCTGAAATTATCTGGTAGACTTAGTATAATATAGAAAAGAGAATTTGCTGGTGAATATTTTGTTTCTCTTAGGTTTCATAATTAATTATTATAAAATAGATAGTTTTAATTTATCAATTCTTTTGTTTATCAAATGGAAGTAATTATTCAATAATTTTTAGTGGAAGATTGTATAACAATTCAAAATGTATGCAAGAGAGTGGAAGATCAATATTTAGTAGATGTGATTATCATAACCTTTTAAGGGATATACCTCTGGTTGAAACTTCAAAAATCCTATCACTTAATCTAAATTGACCCAAAAGAATATGATTTTCTTAATGAATTTTGAAATACTTAAAAATAATCAAATTGAGGCCCGATCGCATAATATATTTGATATAAATTTATTTTTATCCCATTTGAAGAGTAATATACAAAAAAAATAATAAAAAATGGACCACCATTCCATCTCTATGTTATTCTCATTTTTAATTAATAATTCAAAGATTTGGATACAAATACCTGATTGGGTGTTTTATTTATTATAAATTTTTAATAAAATAATACAAAACATGTTTATTAAGGAAATTTATTAAAAAATATTTTTCTACTCTTTTTTTTATTAAATCCTTCCATAAGATATTCTCATAGTTTCTATGCATCAAATGTGTTTATTGGTAGGTTTGTTTAGGGGCGCTGGTCTCTCGGCCGCAGCGCAACCTGCGCCCAGGCACATGGGGATGGGTGCAATGACCACCCTGCCCCTTGCACAGGCTGCCCATGTGCCTGAGTGTAGGCTGCGCTGCGGCACAAAGAACATTCTCCCTTTTGCTTATTATCACTAGCCCCCTATATATGAAAGCTATTTTTTTTTTTTTTTGGTTAGACAGTGAAATGGTATTCAATACTACCTCTAAAACAATTACATCCACAAACTTTTGCAATCAAAGAAAAGCAAAAGACCACAAACTCAACCATCCAAGCAATTAGTGTTTTTGACTATGAATGATCCCTTTATACTTTATGGAAATGGGTATCTTGTTAATTTTGATGGTGAAAAATATTCTCTCATAAGGGTCAATTCAAACAAGAAGAATGTATTTTAAACCATGGAATCTAGGAGATTCTTTTTTTCTTTCTATTTAACAAAAAGATAAAAAGATTTATTCTACTAGTAGTGGATTGTTTTTTTGGGTGGTCTTAGATATTATTAGAATGAAAGAAAGAGATTTGATTAATGGTGAAATAATCAAAATTTGGAAAACAAAGAATCCAAGTTGGTGAAGGAGCCTTCTTAACCCAAATAAACTGAAACAGTTAGAATCTTTATCTTTATATATAGATCAGTCAGTGGTTATAGAGACAAGAGCTTGTGTAGTTCAGTGGATAGACCAGTCTTTTTGTTCTAATTCAAAAAAAAAGTCATAGGTTCCATCCTTAGCTAGAAACATTTCTTTTTTTAATTCTTTCACTTTTATAAATTACTTTTTCAACAAATGGCATTACTGAAACACTTCCATAAACATCAAATCCAATAGAAAAGAAGGGGAGGGAAAAAAAAAATTAGAACAAATAAAAGATTCTTTTGGTGACTCTTCTCTATTATTCTTTTTTTTTTTTTTAAAAAAAAAAAAAAAAAATCTTTCCTTGAATTGAAGAGATTCTTTTCTTTTAGCATGAACGGTCCTCAAATTGAGAGGATCGTTTTTGTTGGGACTTGAATTGAATATGGTCCATGGCCAGGGGGGATTCCTTCCTTTCTGCCTTTATCTTTTCTTTTTTACTGTAGAGAGAAGATGGTGATTGATAGAATGAGATTGATGAGAGCTTGCTTTGCGGACCAAAAAGGTTGATAGCTTCCACTTTGATCGTATCTTTTCCTAGGATATGCGGAGTCACTAATCAGTCTTCATAGCTTTCTCCCAAAAATTTTGTGTGTCACTGGTTAATTACCATAAGAGTTTTCCACTATCAAATTCAAGCCAATGCAAAACTTTGAATTTTTGGGATTTTAATCTTCTTCAATTCCTAAAAGTGTGAAGTGCGGTAGTGTTGGGTGGAGAGGTGGAGAGGTGGAGATATCGATACTTGGCACCGTTGGATGTTCGAGCTGTCAGGTGTCGACATCTCCATTTGGCTTTGCCGCACTGCACACTTTTAGGGAGTTGGAGAGGATTTTTTTTCCGAATTCTTGATTATCTGATTTATCACAAAAGATCTTCCGAAACAAGATTGCATTTGTTTAATAGGACTCATTTGTTTTTCTCACGTTGTTGAGATGTTGGGATTTTTTTTTTGCAGTTTTTGATAAACAGATGTTGGGAGTTATAGAGGCATAATTCTATACCAGTTATCTGGGACCTTAGATGTGTTATAATATACTCATGGGCTATTTTCACCTAATTTCATGCCTTGGGATTGAAGCCCAAGTGATATTTTGTGGATTATCCCATTTTATTTTTTAATAGATGTATATTATTATGCACATTGGAGAGAGTAGATTCTTGAGCAACAGTAAAGTTGCTCCATTGTGACCTAATGGTTGTGGGTTCGAGTTGGAAAACAATCTTTCCGCGAAAGGGGGAGGGGTAAGACTACATATGCATTATGACACTGCCCAAACTCCGCAATGGCGGGAGCCTCATGCACTAGGACACGTACCCTTTTCATTATAATATGCACATTGGATACTAAGCAGCTATGGCTTTACGTAGTGGAATTGGAAAAGAGGATTGATATATACCAACCAACCAACCTCATCAAGTAGTTGGGATAAGACTTTTTGAGTCAGGTTAAGGGTACAGTAACCCACCCACAACACTATATAAGGAAGTAGTGAGTCATAATATATTGCCAACCCAATAATCAACTACAGAATCAAGCACCAACCATGAAAAAAATGGTGGGTCATTTTGCAAAAGAGAAAGAGAGGAGCTGTGTGCATGTAATGGCATGGGTCAACAAAATTATTGGACTTAAAAACTCTGATTGTGCAAGGAAAGGTTGAGTTAGTTTGAGATATTCCCTCAAAGTAACAAAAAAAGAGTATATACAACTTGAATCTTTCCACCAAAATCTAGAGTGGACTGGGGAAAGAGAGGGTGGGAGGTGATTCATTATGGGGACAATGGGTTTTAACTTTGAAGAGGTGGGCAACTGGGTATGTTTAAATAAAGAGAGCTTTAAACATTGAATCATTGCATCTGAGATCTCTCTTTCCAATTTTTTTGTGAAAAGAAAGATGGTGGACCGACCAGGAATCCAGTTGGTGCACTTGGAAAGAGGTTTTTTAATGATTGAAGTCATTGAACCAACTCTTCCTCTTCTTTTTATCTTCATTATTGTGTACTCATATGCCCATTTTAATTAATTCCAATTCTTCAAGCTTAATTTGTTAGAATGGGATGTTGGAGAGAGAGAGAGAGAGAGAGACAGGGTTTCCTTGGGCCTTGGGGCTTGAGGAGGAGAAAGAAACCTACCTGTTCTTATCTGTATTCAACTATTTAAAACAATGATTTCATTAAAAAGAAAAAGGAAACATTTGAAACAAGGATAATTAAGTAAGTTGGAAGATCCATATATATTGGTTACTGTTTTTCATCTGTTCATCAGCAGGATTTTTAAGCTAGTGACTATGGAAATGAGTGGTGGGTTAACATCAAACAATCAAATTAAGCCCATAACAATAAAGAAATTAAATATAAAAGGGAAATTAATTTTAACGTTCTTCACCAGTTGCCATGTTATAAAGAATCCTATGGGCTGTGGGCTTTGGGCTATTTTCAACTCAATAAGAGTATAGTGTGTATCAAATTACCATTCAAAATCATGAAAAAATTAGAAATTAAAAAATGCCATAGAACTTTAATATGTAATAATGGAGGATATTAGCAAGCTTTAGAGATCCTTTTAATTGATCATATAGCATGCAATGCAATGAGATGGGTGAAGAGAGAGCCCTTTACAATATGAACCCACCCAAATGTCGATCAATCGCTAATTGCCAGGTGGCAAGTTGTAAACTAACAAAGCTCACCCACTTACCTCTGTGAAAGTTATCAACCCCCTACCTCTTTTAAGTTCTCTAAAACTATATATGCTACATTCCATATATATAGGAGCATTGAAACCATTCCCCAATTATTATGATCTTCAAGGCCATGAACCCAGTTGCCTACCCAATACAATGGAATTGGATTTCATCAGCTGTTAATGTATAGGGTATATTAAGGGTAAAATTGAAAATTTAAAAAATATATTAATTTGATTAATGTTATCTTGGTTTAGGTATCTCAAACACAATATGTTAAACGTTAGATACTTTTATTGCAATTTCACAAAATGTTAAGTACCTTAGATGTCATTTACCCAAAAAAAATTTGATTAGTTATTTCATTTAGCTAGCCAATTGCGTGAGCACACAGGATGTAGGTAACATTATTTGATTTAATGCTAAGCTCTACAGCTCAACATATTTAGCCTTTACCACGTCAACCTATTCATGGACCCCCACACTCACCAACTACCTCGTGCCATTACCTTTGTGGGAGTGGAACAATAGTCGGTACCATTTTCCTTGAAAAAGTTTTCGTGGACTGGACATTTGCCAAGGAATCAATGGAGGGTTGCACAAGGGTAAAGTGGTAATTTCAGTCATTAAGATATTGAGACGATTTTGAATGACTAATTTATCTAATTTAATGGATTTATTGATGAGAAATGTATGAACCAACTGGTGGTTCACCTTCGCAGAAGAGTGGAAATAGGTGTCAAATTGTCAAACATGTGACTGACAAAGCCTTCCTGCCAAGGTATCAGCTATAGTGTTGATACACCTTGGAATACAACTAAAGAGTTGATACACCTTCCAATTCCAATAATTATCACCTCCAATTTTCTGCGTGCTCCAATTTCCTCTAATTCCTCACATAGGAGCGGATATGACCACCTTAACCCAGCTTAGACAATGTGTTCAGATAGGGGGTAGGATGGTCATTTCCACGCCTGTGTGAGAAATTGGAGGAATTGAAGCAGGCAGCGAATTGGAAGGTATAACGATTCGTTTCAATCCTTCAATTCTTTCTAATGGTTTTTCATTTTTCCCTTGAATAATATTCAAAGTTTATTGTGCCACTTGGCCGGGACACATTTGGGGTCTATCCTCTCCATAAATTTTAGCCCCATCAAACCCGTCATATGTTTGATGGCTTTGTCAATCATGAATTCTGTTGTGATCGTGTTTTCCTACAAAACTGCTTCTTTAATAGTATTCATTAATTTCCCTAAGGCTGTGTTTGGTTGGATAGAAAAGAAAAGAAAAAAAAAAGAATAAAAAATATATTTTTTTCTTTTCTTGTTGTTTGGTTGACATAGAAAAGAATAGAAAAAAAAAATAAAAAATTCTTGGTGTTCGGATGACAGAGAAAAGAATATAACATATATGTATTTTTCTTTTCTTGTGTTATCTTAATATAAAATAGAGATTACACAGCAAACCCAAGAGCAGTCCTTAAGCATATTAGAGCAAAGTCCAAGCCTTAAAATTGACTCATCTACCAAGAGAGCTATACATTTAATCTTGCTATAAAACAGTTCATAACTACTCCAGTACATACCGGAGATCTCTCGTTTCACTTTCTCTGTTCTCTGTGCAGAGCAGTTGATGAAGCCGCTTGAAGAGCTGGCAAAGAAGGGGATATTTTAACTTCAGCAATCTTAATGAAACTACAAAGAAAAAAGCAATGTAATAAAACTAGGAATTCACGAGGTAGGATCTGCAAGGGTGGAACTCCAAGCGTAAAAAGGCAGAATAGAAATTAGCAGTAGATATGAAAGGGGGCAGAAGCTAAAAACAAAATTTACTAAAAAACACATTAAGAAAAATTAATACAGAAAGGAAGGAGGAAAGAAAACCCCAAGACTAACTAAAGTATTGGGAAACAATATTACTACAGTAGTTCGAACTTGGCCTATAGTTTGTCATTTGGACAAGTCAGAGTTGGTAGGCACACAAAGCCGTCTTTTTCAATTTCTGATTGTATATATTTCACTGCATTGTATTTAGTACTTTACTATATATGACTATATCAACCCCACAAGTCTTCTAAGTAAAGGCTTCACCACCACAACACCCAAGCCCCTTTGGAGATTAGAGAGAGAAAGATTGATTGCTTCCTCCAAAAGGGTTCTTGTCTTTCTAAGAAGAAACACACAAAAATATCAGAGTGTCATCAGAGGAGAAATTGGGAGGGCTCCTTGCTGTGATAAGGCAAACGTGAAGAAGGGACCATGGTCATCTGAAGAAGATTCTAAGCTCAAAGAGTTCATTGAGAAGTATGGGACTGGTGGTAATTGGATTGCTCTTCCACACAAAGCTGGTAGGATTAATACTGAAAAGAGTTGAACCCTTTTCATGAAAATGGATTTTGATTTCTGGGTTTTCTTTCCTTTTTCTTCTTTCTCTTTTAATTCTCCATTCTTTTTGTTCCCTGTTTGTAAACTTGAATGGGTTGGTTCTCTCAGGTCTGAAAAGATGTGGGAAGAGTTGCAGATTGAGATGGCTTAACTATCTAAGGCATGGAGAATTCTCTGCTAATCTGTAGTCTCTTTGCTAGCATTGGAAGCAGGTAACCTTCAATTTCTTTTCTCTGCAAAAATTTCATTTTTAATCCATATTTTTCCTTCTCTTCTGCTCCCATGGCCCAACCATCCAAGAGAGACAGAGAGAGGCAGAGGAAAAAGGGGGGAAAAGCATTACAGTTCTATTTCAGGAAAGCCTGCATAGCCAAATAATCTGACATTTATAGATAATTCTTCAGATTTTTTGAGATGGAACTTATTCTTGTTCTTTTGTGGGTTTTGTGCTAATGGAACTTATTATTACAAACAAGTGCAGGTGGTCAATAATATAAAGAATTACTGGAACACCAAGCTCAAGAAGAAACTCATGGGTTTTGTCCCTCCTACTAATTCCTCTCATCATCAGAGAAAACCTCCTCAGCAATTACAATCCTTCCCATTTCATCATAATCTTAAAACTACTCTGTCATCATCACCATCACTATCTTCTTCATTATCATATAATAAAGGTAATATTGTAATACTTACTACTACAGTATTACTCCAACTGAATCTTTCACAAGCCCTGCAGAACCCATTTCAATTCCAATAACAAATCTTCTGAGCAACACCAACATTTCTCTTACCACTACTCATCCCACTACTGCTTCCTTTCTCCAAGCCCAGGAGAGCTTAGTGAGTCCCATGTACCATTTGTAGGTTTACTTGAGATGATACTGTGTTCAATGCCTAACAATGTGCCATCTAACCTTACCCTCATCCTCCATTCTTTTTTTTATTTGATTTCTTCTTCTTCTAAAACTAACCGAACCCAATCTTCAATCTCTTCTTCTCACCCATCAAAACTGAAACCCATTTATTCCTCTCCATTCTCTCAGCCGAAATCCCTTTCTTCCCCATTGCTATCCATCTTCTTCAGTATACATTTGAGAGGACATGAATCATTCAAGGGTACATCAACTTAATAAATAAGGATGAATAGTTGGTCTAAATGCAGCTTACCAACTGTTCAGTAACAGCTAAGAAAAGTAATTAAAATGGATCAACTTTTGAGAATATTCCAAGCCTTGTTTTAGTTAATCACTGAACTTAAACAGAGTTCCTAAGAATTAAACAACATATTAAAGCAGTTTTCACCAAACATTGAACCCTTTCCTCTCCATTTCCATCTTTACCCACACCTCCATCATTGTTTTCCTTCATTAATTCCCTCCTCTTCCCACCAACCGAACCAGCAACCATGGTAGAAACCACCATCTAACCGTACCCTCATCCTCCATTCTTTTTTTTTTTATTTGCTTTCTTCTTCTTCTCAAACTAACCGAACCCAATCTTCAATCCCTTCTTCATTATACATTTCACCCCCCTGAATCTGAGCTAAAATTCCAGAAACCCATACCCCTATGGGAGAGACAGAGAGAATGAGAGGGAAAATAAACTAAGCAGTAAGCACTCACTAAACAGAGGTCCAAGTATTGACGAAACTTCTAAAGCACTGTTTGAAACTGACCAACAGTTGATTGAAGACAGAGAGATCAGAGAAGCTCAAATGAACTACTACATTGTCAAGACCAGTTAACAGAGGGATCATTTTGAAAGCGAACTCACATTTTTATGTAATATAAGTTTGATCTGGAGGTCCCTACCGTTCCAACGCCTTCGCCTGCAGTTTCTGACAAAAAAGAAGAGACGAATAACTCAGTAGCAAGTGAAGATTTCCAACTTCTATGATTAGAGATGAGAGAGATCCAAGAGAAAGATTAGAAAGATGAGGGAGATCGAGAGAGAGAGAGATGCTTACCGTGGGAGAGATGATGGAGCTCCAGCTCGCTTCGAGGAGGAGTGAAGGACTACTTGACGAAAAGTTCTCTCTCCATTCCTCGAGTCAAGGACGAGAATTGTTTTTAGGGTAGAATAGAAACTTTTGTAATTTTTTTAAAATTTTTTTAAAACAGAATTTTCTTTCTTAAATTAATCAACCAAACAACCAGAAAATTTGAAAGCCAAGAAAATTTAGAGAATCTTCTTTTCTTTTCTTTTCTTGGCTTCCAAACACAGCCTAAGGTGAATGTTATTCAAATGGGAAGTAGTTTTCTGTCCGAGTGTGGCCTACACCAGCACTCCTTTGTGTCTAACTCTCTCATCCTCAAAACAAGGGGGTGTCTTTTCATATGGGGAGGAGAGAGATAGACTCATGGGAGTGCTGGCATAGGCCACACACCCGGAGAGAGAACTTTCTCCTCATTAAAATTTTGAGTAAAAGAATTTGAGGTACATAAAATTATTCAAACAATGGGGGTTACTTGTAATTGGACCAAATTACAGGGGTGGTACATATAATTTGCTCAAGAGTAGAAGTCAAGGTATGTCAAGGTGGGGTCCACTCCCCCTATTAGAGGAATTGGACCAGGCAGCGATTTGGAGGTTATAATTATTTGTATGTCAAGAGGAACCTAACACCCAACAAAATGGTGAAGTCCTCAATTGGTGGAGGCAAAGAAGTCATCTATAAGGTATTTGACCAACACACTTGGCAATTCGAATGGATGATCGTATGTCTCAAACCATCATCAATAGTAGACTTCAACCCTAATCTAATCACTATGGCTTTTTACCGGAAAAATAAAAATCACCTAGGCTTCCCATCAACTGCAAAACCAGGAAAAACATGATCCGTAGCCTCCATATAGAGGTGACCAATGGCATCAATCAAATGGGTACATGGAAATAGATCCAAGTGAAAGAAGACGAAAAACCCACTCATTAGCAAAATCTAGTCCGGAAAGGCGGAAACAACTAGCTAGGAGACTACTGTCTCCAACCTTTGCTGCAAATTAAAACTAGATTTACAAGACTGCCACCAAAATAACATTACAATATTATGGTGGTTTTCCAATTCTAAGAAACTTTGGACTGGCTTACAAGTCACTTTACTCATTTGGGGTTAAAACTTGACCATAGAAATGGGTGTGACATCCTCTATCATGTGCATGGCCTCAAGTCATAATCATAATAGGGTTATTATCTCCCACATTTCATAGCCTCTTCAAGAAAAGTTTCCTTTAACGGTCCACAATTTGTAGCCATTGGATAAACGTTCTTCTGATAGGCCACTTGTCGAGTTTTATTTTCAAGTTCAGCCATTGGATAAACGTTCTCTTGAATCTTATCTTGAACTGGAATTGTAGGGCACTGTAAAGTTTAAGAGCTTAACAGTTGAATTGCCATTGGATCACAAGATTAACCTCCGGTACTTCAATACTAAACAGTTTAAACACAAATATGGCAAAAGCCTGATTCTCATCCATTTTAAAAGGGGGAAAAGGATTTCCTTGTATCCATGCAAAAACAGAGGCCATGCATTCAAAGGTATGAAACAACAGCAAAGTTCAGATTTATTAGTACTCAGATGCTCAGAAACCTGCTGGTTTACATCCAGTTTCAGGCAATATCCATCCTATATGTAAAACTTGTTTCCCTGAAGCACTGTTTAAGTTGCAAAAAACTGGTGCTAATCCAACCAGAAAAAAAACTGCAGCATCAATACCAAAGATACCTGATTCAGTGACTCCAAGCTTAAGCAGGTCTTCTTCACAGTGCCAGACTTGATAATGTCAATGAACTCAGGCTGATCAAATGGTGAAAAGGGAGCCAAAGGGAGAAACATCAGAAATCTATTGCAAATATATACAACAAAACCAGGGGGAAAACTAAATATAAATCGAAGATAAGAACTATAACTGCCGAGGAATAATTTGTACCCCTAAAAGTTATTTTTCTAAGTGTGCATTTCATTTGCTTATTATTATTTTTTTTTTGGTGGGGGGGGGGTGTGGTGGGGAAATGACCTTTACAGAAGCTCCACCAACCAAAAATCCATCAACGTCAGGTAGTGCTGCCAATTCCTTGCAGTTTGCGCCATTTACGGAACCTACATAAATGTACAGGAACAGATGAAGAATACAAAGTGGGGATGGGAAGAAGTTCAATCTACCAAATAGTTCAAAAGATTGAGCCAGGGTCAAGATACCATAACACTACTGTAAAGTGCCGATGGGAGGTGGAATGATAATGGAAAAGACAACTGCATCCCCCTTTACAATTCCAACAAGCGGAGTAAAGGAAAATAATGAAATTTCTGAAGAAAGCAAAAGGCAAGAAGAAACTCTCTTCTTCAATTGAAGAAAGAGCAAACCTCAAACCAATATCAACTTCATGAAAATTTCAATCAATTTGCAACAACATAAAATCTACTTACAACCCTAAAATCAATTTCTGACTAATAATAAGTAGCAAATTGAAGAAGCTACAAAATCATTCAGAAGTGAACGTAACTCAAAATATCCACCAGTCACCACATTCAATAACATGCTGAAAAGGAGACAGGGTCTGGACCTGAGGAAAAGTGAATATTCTAAAATGGCCGCCACCAGGGAACTTGAACTCACTGTTGGATCCGGTGGATGCCATGTCATCTTCCAGTCATGCCAAAACCTGGGCATTTATATGGGCTCACAATTGGGGAAATTTTAATAACTTGCAATGCTGATTCTCAAAGTTGAGGAAATTTCAACCACTCACTCAACTAAAACCACCATTTTAGGAGGGACAAAAAATATCCAAAACCTAACCCAGGAACCTATTTGACATTAATACTCCCTTAATATCCCCTGTGATGTGGATTCATCACCAAATAGGGCTTGTTTGCTTAGGAATAAGTCTAGGGTTGGGTTATACACATGTTGGGCCTTTGATCCCATGGGTTTTCTATATAATAGGGCACTTTTATGAGCCTAAAATATAGGTAATTAGGTTGCATACGGAATTCCTCAATTTTATTTTTATGTAATTACTGGTCATGTGATCACTTAACTAATCATGTGATTTGGTCAAGTGGTCATGTGACTATGTAATTTGGGCTGGATTATGACTCTATAAGTCCAGCCATGTTTTGAGTCTATTTCCTTTGTTGTTTCACTTTTCTAGTCAGTTTAGGTTACCTAATAGGTTAAGGATTGGGTACGCCTTTCCTTTTTATTGTAAAAGTCTACTTTTTGAGTCTTTTATATAAGGTTGTAAGGGGGGGGGGGGGGGAGGTAAGCATTGAACACGAATTTTGATATTAATGAAAGCTTTTGGCTGGTGGGATCGGTGTTGATCCGATTGACACCTTGCGGTGGGAAGCCTGGGTGGTTCGTTGGTGGGATTGGTGTTTGATCCAATCAACACCTTGGTGTTCTTTTGAAGCTTTCTTTCGGTAATTAGATTCAATTTTTATTCAAGTTTCTCCATTCAAACAAGCTGCTGCCAAGGAAATTCTGCAACAGTGAGTTTGAATCATCCCCATCCCCAACAATTCTTCTTATAATTCTCTCACAACCCAAACCCACAATTCCTCCTTTTTGTTTTCAATTTTCCCAAGACCTAAATTCTTCTCAGACCTAACCAGCCATCAAAATCCTCCCATGATCAAATTCTCCCCTCACCCATTGGGAAATTCGATCCAAGTTGCTCCCTCATCTGACCATCATAAACCTAAAAATCCATCTTTTCCTCTTTTCCAAAACCCAAAGACCTAACCCTAAGTTGCTGCCCATTCAAGTTTACACACTTTCATCCATCGAAACATCTCAAGACCTTCACTGATACTCCCCTACCTTGACTTGACATAACCCATACATCAAACCCTAACCCTAATTTCACCAAAAACCCTATTTGATCTAGCTGGTTCACCTGTTCATGACAGATCCTGGTTGATTGGCTCCTAGTTGGTCTCCTACCAATCTAGGACTACATTACCCTGCAACAATAGTAAAAATTGCTTCAGGGTAACACAAGAGAGCGAGAGAGAGAGAGAAATTTCATTCAAATTACTGGTTAACAGTAGAGGCTCTTTGCAAAAAAAAAAGTTAATAGGCAAACAGGCATAGGGATGCTGCAAATCATCCCTTTCCTATAATAGGTCCTGGAGGAAGTGAAGCTAAATTCATTCCTCCTTCTACCTCATGGGTTCCTACAGACAAAATGATTTGGTAGGCCCCTCTATCTCAAATGAGGAGCAAAAGGGGGGAAGGGGGGGGGGGGGGAGTCCAAATCCATGAGATCTTTTAAGCCTTTAACATATTTTCTTCCTGTTTATAACCTGGTTCCATTAATTCTATCCTATTTCAGTTTATGATTACAAGTAGAGGTCCTATATGTGTAAGAAATTGGATTTTAAGTTTAAGTCGAGAATTATAATTCATTAAATACTTTCCTTCCCAAATCAATTTCTAAGCTCTATATATAAGATCGTAATCAGCCCATTTGACAGGCCACATGTATTCAATATGTTTGACGAGTTTTCTATAAATTAAAGTTGACTCCTTGATCATAGGGTGGACTCCCAGCCATAACACTTCATTTTCTTCCTCAATTCTCTTGAAGTTCCACGATTCAAATCTGAAGCTACTATAGTTCTCTTCATCAACATACGAACAGTTCAGATCGAGATTTTCTTTCTGAATTTTATTCTGCGACTCTAATTCTAATTCTCTGTGATTGAGACACTCTGTGATTCTTCTAGTTCTACTGATGTGATACGTTAATTATTTTCAAGTTTGTTCTAATTAATCATTTGAACCTTCTACATTTTGTTTCTCCAGATCTGTTCTCCAGTACAAATTTCATACAATTCTTATTCTTCAAGTTATTGAATCTCTTCCAAACACTAATCTGGTGATCTGATTTGACTTTATTAATCATGTTCCTAGTTTAATTCCATTTGTACTATTCCTCTTCCATCTATGAATGCTTTAGTGCTCTAGTTCAAGTAGGGCTTTCTATTCCTAGTCTTATTTGGATTTGGAAATATGGTTACTGAAAACAAAACTGTTACAACCGCTTATCCCAAAAGTTAGAGCTGTTAAGGGCCACAACAATGTATATCAGCACATAACATAACCCCACCCCCCACCAATCCCACATGCAGGCCCACATACTCACACGGTTTTGCACGTGGCACCAAGGGAGCACAATGCACAACCAACGCGTAGGGGGGCACAACAACAGATAACACAAACCCTTCACACTTACCAGAGATCGAACACTTGACCTTCCACAGCTCTGATACAATTGTAACAAAGCAAAAACAATAATAATAACCAGCAAAGAAGAAGAAAGAAAGGAGAGAAGGACTACCGATTTGGAGAAAAAAGTGTATCCCCAATTGGTAGCAACATAGTGTATTTACAACAACAACAAACTCAGTCCCAACTAAATGGGGTTGGCTACATGGATCCATTCAGAGCAAATTTAGATATTATAAATAGTGTATTAATAACTAGAGAAAATTACTTGGACACCCCCTAGATTATGGTCCTTTTGCTTACTATCCCCAACTTTTCAAACAATTACTTGAACACCCCCTGCATTTTACCAATTCTTTCAAGTAGGTCCTGTCCGTTAGTTTAGTGATGATGTCATCGGCAAATTTTTTGCAATGCCTAAACTACCCTTAAAGGATAGTGAAGTGACCCTTTTACCCTCTTCCTCCTTCTTCCTACAACCCAATTTCAGATTCAAACCCTAATCAATTTCAGATTTAAACCCTAATAAATCTCTTTGATGGCCGATTCAAGTACAAAATAGGATTTCAGATTTAAACCCTAATTAGGCCGATTCCATTGGGGAAGACAAATTTCTGATTGTAGTCTTCCTCTTCTTCTTCTTTCAGCACTTTGAATTCCTCTTTCTTTTAAGAGAACCCACCCGATTGTTTCAATTTGGTGATTCTGTTCTTCATTGATTTTTCTGCAAATCAAAGAAAGGGACTTGGGGATTGGGATTAACCAAGTTGTATTCATCATCTTTCCTGTTTTTTGGGTTGAAAAGTAGTATCTATCATCAAGGAAAGTATATTTATAGAGTAATTGGGTCTGAGATTGGTGGGTTTTAAGATTGTGATTATGTTGAGTTGTTAATATAGATTTATTAATGTATGATGTTGATGATGACCTTCGTACTCTATATTTTTTTTTAATGGATACTGAAGGAAGAGAATAAATTGTTGTTTTGTATCAATTTCAATTGTTATCCAAGCTTCTCTGCTTCCCAGTTATTTATTTAGTTCTTTGCCTTTTGAAAGTAATCCGTGAAGATCAGAGTATGAAAAACTTTTCATTTCTTTTCTGTTCTGTTTTTCTTCTGGGCTCTTAGTACAGAGCAAGAAGGAGAACAGTAGCTTAGTTTCAGAGTAAACAACAAGACTCCTGCAATGGCGGTAACCCGTCACATTCATGCAAAGGGGAAAAAAAGTTAAAAAACCTAAATCTCTCCACTTAAAAGCCATTAATTAGATGCTTTGCTTGCTATAAGAAGAAGAAGGAGGAGAAGAGGGGTTGCAGGAAGAAGAAGAAGAAGAAGAAGAAGGAGGAGGAGGAGGAGAAGGGGGTTAAATCTGTCAATTTCACTATTTTCTATTAATAGGTGATAAGGGTAAAATGGACAGTTCCAATTAAACACTAACAGCAGACTAACACCGTCAGGTTTCAGGGGGTGTCAAGTAATTGTTTGAAAAGTTGGGGATAGTAAGCAAAAGGGCCATAGTCTAGGGAGTGTCCAAGTAATTTTCTCTAATAACTAAAACAAAATAAATTACATTAGTACCCTTGGTTTATGTGCATTAACACAAAAAAAAAAAAAAACAGAAAATATCTATGACTAAAACACCCTTGCAGTACCACTTAACGCTTAAACTATTTAACACGAAAGAAAATACCTTCTATCCGTAAGCACAATCTACGGAACAGAGCTGATATTTCCCTGATATTATTTTTGAACTCTGCATCCTATTTTGAATTTATTACAAAACAACAATCAATAATCTACTTGCCATATTTGAAAGGTGGAATTTACTTGCTACTCTGCACATGATGGATATTTAGCATCATATATCCGAATAGAACTTTTCTGGACATAAAAGCAACATTTTGCTAGCTTGGATGATATGGAGAGAGCGTGCAAATAGAAAACGGGTACCTCCATATATAATCCTGACCGAGTCAGCAACTTCAGCACCAACATTCTGTTGAAGCCATTTCCTCAATTCAAAATGCACCTGTTACATATAAAAAATACATTAATTTGAAAATGTGAAGTCAGAGACATTGTGCCATTGAAGAATCAATCTCTGACACATAAATTTTGCAATTTACAAAATTTAGGTATTATAGCAAACACAAAGGTAAAAAACAGAGAGTTATCCACATTAGTGTAGAATAGGTTGAGCACATACAATGCAGGGTCACAACCATTTGACACGTCCAACACAGGAAACACTCATGGCCAAAATTTTAGTAGACTTAATTATCCAAACTATCACATGTCAACTCATAGATCCTAAAAGCTATGCAAGGCTTGCACCAAGCGGCTCATTGTGCCATGGCTGAATATTTTCTCTCTCTATATATAAAAAATTATCTACCACGGCTCACCAACTGCGCTAGGCAGCTGTTGTTAAGATTCCAAGTTTTTAATAATGTCATAAACCAACTGGGAATCAAAATGGCACCATCCCAAAAAAAAAGGTATACAAAAGAAACGTCATGCTGTGGGATCTCTGCATCCAATTTCTACAATCCCGCTTAAAAGAAAAGGTAGCCAGATTCTGGATTCAAGTGTTCAGACAAAGGATGGTGGCATTTTAAGGATAATGTTCCAGTAATAAAAAGAAGGGATGGACAAAACCAATTAAAGAGCTTCCAGCCTTCCAGGGATTAGACGAGACTGGGATATTATAGGGAAAGGATGAGTCGAAGGCATGTCACTAAATTATGTAACGACTGGTGTTCCACCCGGAGGTTGATATATCAGAGTCTCATGATCACACTTCCATGATCTTGACCTGTAAGAATTAATCTTAAATCTGATCAGGTTGAGGGCAACAGGATGGGTCATTGAAGCCTACCAGCCAACAAAGAGAACATTGATACACTTGTGAATTTAGGGGCAAGTCCAGAGCTTATTCACATTTTCCTATTCTTGAAAAACTAATCTGCCAAGACTCAAATTATCACCCAAACCTGAAACCGCCCCTGGTGTGATCACCTGGCTTTCCCACAAATTTATAGTGTTCTTCATAAAATCCACCTCACACTTTTGTATGCAACAATTCCTTTGTCACAGAAACTCCGTGACTTCAATAACACCATTTCAGTCAAATAAAATCTCAATAGCCTCCTCACCTTTATCATTGATTTCTTCAGTAAATAGACCTTAGTTCATAAAATTCCTTTAAGGCCGTTTCAACTGACTACCAGAACAGCTTCAACAAACCCTATATTTTTCTGCTCGTCAAGAGCATAAACCTTTAAGGCTCTAAACAACAAGAAAGCACATTCCTGCAGGTAGATTGATCTGAACAATGCCACACATTAAACATGCTGACAAACAAAGTGGACTTTGGAAAAAGAAACGATCACTTACTTCCTGAGCCTGGGCAGGACTAGCAGCCTTTCCAGTTCCAATGGCCCAGACAGGCTCATAGGCCAAAACAACATTAGACCAATCAGAAACTCGATCTGTGAAAGAGAAAGAAATTACTATGTCACAAAAAAAATACAGCTAATTCAAGTTATGTTAAGAACTATCATAAAAATTGGTGCAAAAACAACTCAACTTTGGATGGATCATAGTGATCATGATGTCAATGCGAGCCAAGGGCTCAAGGCAATGGTCTCACACATAGGTGCTTGCCTAAGTGATGCCATACGATAAATAACCAATTTATGAAGAGAAGAAGAGAAAAAAGTAAGATACAACAACAACAACAACAACAGGGCCAAAACAAGACCAGAACCCAAGAAGGAGCACAGTAAAGAGAAAACCATAACATACATACACTGTCTCTAGCTACAAGGCCAATAGGCCTCCACCCAAGAAGGAAATAGGTCATTGGATAGGAACCCAAATACATACACTGTCTAGCTACTCCAACCCTAGCCAACACATCTGCAAAATAATTAACAGACCTTGGCCTCCAACAGACAATGAAATTCCCCTGACTAGCAAGTGCTAGCCTTCTATAGATTAGATGACGGTGTCTCCAGGGTCCTTCAAAATCAGATTGGAGCCAATGAATAATAAATCTGAAATTTCCCCTCAACAAGAATATCCATCCAACCATGACCAAGGTTAGCTCCATGGCTTGAATAATAGGCATAATAGAATCCGCAATAAAAATAGGGACTGAGAAAGCAAATAGTACCGCATCGTCATGATTTCCGAATATACCTCCTATACCTGCTGACACTGGATTCGCAAGGGGACTACCATCTGTGCTAAGATTTATGGCATTGAAAGGCAGTGGGATCCAGTAATGATGAACAAGTGCAAGGGGGGAAGATAAAGCAAAAATCATCTCCCAATGAATCAAAAAATAATCTGAAGGGATCCCACCAAAGGTATCAACTGTCAAAGCCCATCTGAGGGTTCTCAATTTGATTGCCTCAGCAATATGATGAAGCGACGAACAAGGCAGTAGAAAGATTCAGATCATAATACTAAAAGATTTATTTCATGATGTGTGTGTCATGGTAAATTAAATTATCTGAAGAAAGAAACTAAAACAAAGTGACACTAAAACAGGGACTCATGAACAATTATCAAAACCCAACCAATTGAGTGAGAATGGTCAGAATTTCAGAATAAGGACAGCTATGTTTAACAATGCTTGCAGCAACAGAAATTTTGTATTCCCTACACAAATCAAAGGAGTGATTAAAAAAGAACAGTATCTGGTCCAGAAAATAGAATGACTAGCAAACTTCAAGCAACCTATCAATCCAGCAAATCGACTAGCTATTTCGAAGTAGAAGTAATTAATATAAGATAATGCAACTTCAAAACCCGCAAATACTTAAATAGGCACATCCTCCTCCTCTTGACACCAGAAATCAAGAGCAGGTACGTTATCTTCTTTGTCCCCTACTTTTCCTTTTTTCTGTTTCGGCTTTTCACCTGGGTCTGGTCTGGTGCTTGGCACATAAGGAGACCAGTTGCCTTGGCCATCAAGAGAAGCCTTCTCACCAAGGCGGTTCACATCCTCTTGAAGAAAGCAGTCAAAGCACCTTAACCAATTGAAGGCCAAGTATTCCCATCTGAAGGTATATCATTCATACAGAAGGTATATCATTCATACATTAGATTATAAACATTCTATGTACATCTGCACATTTGAATAGGTAGTTAGGTAGAATGGTTGATAATTAATAGCACTAGATGATGGGGTTACTTGATGGTAGAGCATGTCTTAATAAAACCATGAAGATTTAAAATATTTTTAAAGATTTAAGAAACAAATAAAGTAAAAGCATCTCCATAGCGATTTATTGCCAATTCAACCATCGGGAGTGTTGTGTGACCGACGTATTCCTTTAAAGCTTAAAGGAAAATTCTATAGGACTGTTGTCATAGTTCGAGAACTCGCGAGATCTCGCCGAGTTTCTCGGTATTTCGAAAAGCCGAGATGAGACCATAGGCGATATTAAAAAGTCCAATATCTCGTCGAGATCTAGGCGAGATATCGGATCTCGGTTTCGGTCCACTTTTTTACCCAGCTAACAGTTTAAAAGCCCACCTAACTCGACAGAACTCGCCATATCTCGGCGAGTTCTATCCAAAACCCCCAAAATCCTCTCTTCTTCCCAACTGGAGTACATTCGCATATGGAAGCATGTGTATAGATACTAGTAGTGAGCATCAGTCGTGGCATTCATCTCAGCCTCATCATGACTATGATTATGGCCAGGAGAGCACCGGTTCTGAATATAGTGCCTATGGTCAGTTTGGCTAGTCAACACATGAGTTTGACAATCAAAGCATTGGGTCTGGTTTTAGGCACATATTCTCAGTCCCATACATGCCTCAATATGACAGTAGCAGTGGATCTCACGCTTTATGGCAACCGTCTCACACCTCATGGCAATAGCTATACCCTAGGATAGGGGACTTCGCATATGCTGATGACAACTCTTATATGAATGTTGTGGAGCACTATATGCAACAGTGCCGATGACAACTCTTATATGAATGTCAGTGCAGCAACATTATGTCATGGGAAGACTATGTGGCACAAGTGGGGACGGAATACGTGATTCAATCTCAGTTTATGTGATGATAGTTGTAACATTGTTAAATAATTTGATGTATCATTTTAACATTTCTAATGCTTATTAAGTTGTTTTACTATTAATTGAATGTTTTGCTAGCTTTCTATTACTAACTTATGTCATTTGTGTAGAGTAGGGAATCTTAGTACGTCGTTGTCTACCAACTTAGGGTCTGATGTAAAAGTCCTATTTGGACTTTGTTTTTGCAAAATCTAATAATGCCATTGTGTTTAAATGGCCTAAAATAGGCTGAATACCAAGTTTCAGACCCAAAATAGGTCTAAAACCCACCGAGTTGAGGCTTCGAGTTGGAAAAAAAAAATGCACCAACTTGCCGAGATCTCGGCGAGATCTTGACTCGACTCAGTTTTTTGAGGGACCGAGATGGCACCGAGACCCGAGTTTTAGTACCTTGACTATTGTACGACCGGCTATGATGTATGGGGTAGAATGCTGGGCAGTTAAGAAGTGTCATATTGATAAGCTTTGTGTAGCAGAGATGAGGATATTAAGATCGATGTGTGGAAAAACAAGGAAGGATAAAGTACGGAATTAACGTATTAGAGCGGACGTGGGAGTCGCCCCGATCAGCGACAAGCTTCGAGAGAGTCGTTTAAGGTGGTATGGTCATATTCAACGGAGGCCTAGGGACGCCCCAGTAAGAAGGAGTGATAGGATCCCAATTGAAGGAGCCAAAAGAGCTAGGGGCAAGCCTAAAATGACCATAGGAGAAGTGGTGAGGAAGGACATGCATAGCCTAAGTCTTGTACCAAGTATGACTTCGGATAGGGCCTACTGGAGGGCAGGGATCCATGTTGCAGACCCCATTTAGCTGAGATTCTCTTGTAGTGCTGGGCTTCTTCCCTCTTACTATCCTTCATCTACCATATTGGATCTGTCATTTGGCATTCCCCATTTTACATTTCTCTCTCTTTATTTATTTATTATTATTTTATTATTTATTTTTTGGGTGCTAGAACTCAGTTTTCCTTGTTGTATTTGGATCCATGTAGCCGACCCCATTAAGTTGGGATAAGACTGAGTTTGTTGTTGTTGTTTGGTGATACCATGGACTGGCCCAAACCCATTGGGTAGCCTAGATGGAGATGAACCGGATCCAAATTTGGTCTTTGGTCTAGTAAGATATTTTAGGATTTTATTTTTTAGGATACTTTGTAATTTTTAATTATTGTTTTAATGGAGTTATAGTTAGAATTAGACTGAGATAGGCTAGCTGGTTTTGGATTCCATTTTATGTTTGAGTTTAATTTAGAGATTGTTTCAACTTTAGAGTCCAGTTAGAAGTCTTTTATTATCTTCTTTAATACATGTTTGTAACCAACTAAGGACAGATTTTTGGAATGGAATATTGAGTTGGAGTTCTCACGTTCGTGGAGTGAGTGGAGGCCATGTAGCCGTTTTCCCTTCTTCCCTATGACTTGATTTTCTTCTCTTTTTCCTTTCTCCCTTCACGTTGATCCAGTCTTCCCCTTCTCCCGTACTTCTTCTCTTTCTTGCTGTTAATCTGATTTCTATTTCTTTCCCTGCTGTTACCTTGCAACTTCACTAAATATTCTGCAACTAGTGATAGTAACAGCACATAGGTGAGTGATCAATGTCCCTCATAGTCAATTCTTTCGGTCTGTTATTCAGGGTGTGAGTCATCCTCCAATAGGCGACTCTATCCCCAAAGTCCCAGCTCCTAAGTTTTCCTCCGTCTGGAGATTGAAACCAAGATTCAGGCCTGAACCTACAGTTACCACCAGGCCTTACTTCAGAGATTGGCTACCTGATTTTGGGTGGTAGATTTGGGTACCTGTTGGGTTGGTTTAATATGTTAACGGGTTAGGAATCCTTCCCTGAAATTCGTTTGAACCCATCCTCTCTACCGCTGGTTTTCTATTCTTAATCATGAGGTTGGAGAAGAGGCTGGTGACAATTTTTTATTTGTCACCAGACCATCCCCTTTCCATAAATATCCCTCCCCTTTATGTCTACTTCATCCCTTATCCTTATTTTGTGTTATTACCTAGTCTGTCCCTGAACCATGAATAATAATCCTGTTATGTCCTCTTATCTTTACCTACCCAGTGAACCCTTCGAAATTCTGGTTATTTACAAGTTTGCTAATTGCCATTCCCTTATATGGCTTGTACTTCAGTTGAATCAGGTGGCCCATAGCAAACCCAAATAGAAATAGGGTTTTGTCTCCACATCATCTGGATTTCCAGCTAAATCATCCAGATAAGAAAGTTCATTGATCAGAAAGTTCATTGACCAAGTTCAATGGGTCAGAATTAAGAACAGATTTCCTGCTGATCAACCAGTCATGGGGACCAGTGAGAGGCCAACTAATTTGAACAGCTGGGTCATTCCGGGTCTCAGAATATGGCTCCTAATGAATTTATAGATGATAAATTTTTTTAACAAATAATGGGTACAAGAATCATATAGCATGCGGTGCCAGGGAATCAAAGAAGAAACTAATCAGAAGCAACATATAGCATGCAGTGCCAGGGAATCAAAGAAGAAACTAATCAGAAGCAACTCTCTCTCTCTCTCTCTCCTATGTGCGGCGCCACCACATAGGTGGTTATATTACAGGAATAAGCTGATTGGCAGGGCTCTGGGACCCTCTAAGACCCACGTAGACCACTCTGACAGTCTGTGTGACAAACGAAATCAGGCCTTACAATATAACCAAAAAACAGATTATAATAATGTATAGGGGTTAAAAGGGAGAAAAAAAAGCTTATTCTTTGTGACATACCTCACATTATATGATCCTTTGTGATATATCTCACATTACAAGACCATATTTACCCATGCCAGCAACATTGTTGAAGATTGAATAGAAGCGTAATCTTTGTAATTTTGCACATTGGCACCAAAGGCCCCAAAAATTTTAACCACCTCATTTTTCTCCTTTTTTCTTTAGTTAGGGTGTTTAATTGTTTATGGTAATTTAACATCCAAGAACGGGGTAGCAACTTGATTGAAGCACTCTATCTTGAATGTATTCATCATGTTATGAGACACTCTAGTTAACACCAAAAATAGGTATAGCAAGTTGATTGAGGCACTCCAACAACAATAAAGCGGGTGTAGCAACTAGAGATTTGCTAATACCTGCCACTAAACGCCAAATTCTTTGGTGCCCCAAAAGATATCCAAGTACTTCGAGATCCCTCTTTACCTCCAGTCTGAATATATTTTCTTTCGGCAGCCACCATCTCTCCATTATGGCTTCAAGTGCAATACACACCCCAGAAATATCTCCATTTGCTTATTCTCAACCATACCCTGGGTGGCTGACAGAAAAATAGTATAAACTTTGAGGATCCACCTCCAGCCAAGTGGGGTACAGTTTCAAAAAGACGTTAAACCCCTATTCCCCTCTAAAATACCAATTGTGCACCTCTATATTCATTTTGGAAGAAACCTTGGTCATTACGCAAAATTACTCACTTTACCATCAACTTAAAATCAACCATACAACAAAACGATGAAGAAACTGGAATTGTGCACCACCTCATGTCACAAACGGTTGTGACATGAATCACACCCCCCCCCCCACCCAAAACACACACACAGAGACAAAAAACCTTTCCCAACAACAGAACACATTTTAAGGTAACAAAGCAGCTGCAAGTTGGAAGTTACAGCATTATACAATAATGCAATGATGCAGCCAGTAGCAGCCACGTCTACTGCCTAGTGCATTAATGCAAAAATATATTCGCAGTAATCAGCATCTGATCTCATACATGGATAAGACAATCTAGCTAACATGAACTCAATAAAAATTCAAGAAGACAACTAGAAAAGAATCACAGAACCAAACAAATACTCATTCAACTCAATAAAGCCCCATCCCAACTCCCTTGAAAGGCCATATTAGCATGGTTCATAGTTGTCAAGGTTTCGCCTAGGCGTCCAGGCGCCTTGGTCTCCTTGGCGGTCTGCCTTGGGTCGCCTAGATGCTGTGACAACTATGGCATGGTTTCACCGAAACTACCAAAATATTTAGGTTTTGCAATAAATCAAAACGAAATGACTATCAGAATTTATAAGCGAAATTTACTGAAATTACCAAGATTTCACCAAAACATTATGGTTTCGGCAGAGGTCAAAATGGAGGCAAAATCCAAATTTCAAACCTTGCATATTAGTCATTAGGATAAATTACACGTCACCCCCTGGTTTTCAAACGAAACTCAGATCACCCCCTGGTTTAGACCCCAATATGACAAATTAGTCCTTATCGTTAGTTTTATACTGTTCAGTGATGATGTCAGCCAGTTAAATAAATTTAAATCCCTAAACAACCCTTGCCTAGTGTAGAGTTACTTTTTTACCCTGGGTAGTTAGGATTCTTTTCAGTGTTTTTTTTTATTAAAACAAGGAATCGGAGAGGGAATATTCCCTCTCCTTCTTCCCCAAATCACTAAACTGGAGAAAACCCATTTAGGGTTTTAACAAACACCACCATGGTCTCTTGCAGTGACCGAACCACAGGTCGGTGGCCTAGCTGAGACACGGCGAACGACCGTCTGGTACTTCTTCTTCCAACAGTTGTTATCTCTGATAATGGCAGCTGCACAAAGACAATCATTTATACAATTCTCTCTGCACCAGTCCTCATTTACCCCTTGAAAATGCTCGTAACCAGCCAAAGGCCAATCAGTGCTGGGAATCTCTTCAAATTGAAACTTAATTTCTTCCCCCAATCCACCCTTCTCACAACTCTCTGCAGTAAAGTTTGATCCGCATCCATTAAATGTGTTATTAGGATCCAAGTAAACGTACCCAGGTGGGCATTCACAGCTTGGCCTCTGTTCCTGATCTAGTTTGCAGTAACTGTTAAACCCACATGCTCCACTTCCAAAATCCGATCGAATTGCCGTGCAAATGTTTGAAGGAATGTATGACGAGACCGACCATGACTGTGGCCAACTCCCATCAGTTATCCTCTTCAGGTAAGTGTATTGCCTGAAAACTCCATTGAAATCAAGCCTGGCGATGTGGTAGAAGTCACTCACTGAACTTGGACTTGCTAAACCCAGGTCTGATAAGGTTCCATTCTTTAGACTTATATAAATATCACCAGATTGATTGAAGACCAACTGTGAACCAATTCCTACTGTGTCACTTGCAAAGTATGAATCATAAGTGCCTTCAGTAGGCCAAGCCATGGGATAAAGCACGAGGTTTCCATCGGCCTGAAAACGAAGCTCAAATCTTCCGACAGAGTAGTTTATCTATCCGTTTTGACCACCAATGAACAATTTTATTTTTAATGTTTCAATGTAATACCCAAATAATGGATTGTTCATTATGCCTAAACTGCACAGCGGTAATGGTAATGGTGGTAATGGTGGTGGCGGTGGCGGTGGCGGTGGTGGTGGTGGTGGTGGCTGGGGCAATGGTGGTTGTAGTGGTGGTGGTGATTCAGGGTATAATTGGAAATATCAAAATTGGTATCCTAAATGTAATTTACAAGCTTTGGGTATCTAAAGTGCATTTTTTACAAACGTTGGGTACCTCAATTGTCATTGTTTATCTTATTTTAGTTGAGGTTAAAATTGTCTTTCCACTTTTTGGTTTGACTTAAGATAACACCGTTACTGTAGAGGGGGACAAATGAGTTTTTTCAAAAACCAGGGGGTGATCTGAGTTTCGTTTGAAAACCAGGGGGTGACGTGTAATTTACCCTAGTAATTAACATAAATGACATCCACATCACTTTTTAGTAGTTTACCCACATGGGATTTTTGGCCTAGCCCTCACTCTTTCGATTCCTCTAATCTGCACCATATCACTTCTTTAAGAACTGAACGAATACTCATTCAACTCAATAAAGCCCCATCCCAACTAAATGGGGCCAGCTAACATGAATCCTTTTTCACCATTCAACTCCCTTGAATGGTCATATTAGCATCGTACATAGTTGTCAAGGTTTCGCCCAGGCGTCCAGGCGCCTTGGTCTCCTAGGCGGTCTGCCTTGGGTCACCTAGACGCCGTGACAACTATGGCATGGTTTCACCGAAACTACCGAAATATTTAGGTTTTGCAATAAATTGAAACGAAATGACTATCAGAATTTATAAGCGAAATTTACCGAAATTACCAAGATTTCACCAAAACATTATGGTTTCAGCAGAAGTCAAAATGGAGGCAAAATCCAAATTTCAAACCTTGCATATTAGTAATTAACATAAATGGCATCCACATCACTTTTTACTAGTTTACACACATGGGATTTTCGGCCTACCCCTCACTCTTTCAATTCCTCTAATCTGCACCATATCACTTCTTTAAGAACTGAATGAATGTACTCAACTATATAAGAACTATAAATTAGCATCTAGCACTTAAAAAAAGAAATAACCAGAAACTGAGATAATTTAATAACTTCAACAAATCAAATCAAATTGGTATGAGACTTCAATCAATGGGTTATTTTAAATGATACACGGGTCTGCAAAGTTAAATATAATTCTGATAACAAAACAGTAGTTTTCTGAGGAATCCTACTGTCATTAGGAAAACTGAAAACAGGAACAGAATTGAATTAATTGACCAATAGAACCAGAAATCAATACAGAGACTCAGAATGGAAACAGAAAATATAGAAGCTATCAATATGCAGATTAAGAGATAAGAACTGGTCTTATCAACAGCAATAGAACTTGAATCTAAAAATAGATTTGAAAATCGATTAAAAGATTCAGAGTTTAAAACAGAACTTCAGAGAGAAATAAATTAGAGTCTATTGAAGCAAATTGAGTTTACTCTAGAATATCATAGCAGCAACACATAAGCTAAACATATCTGAAATTTGAAAGAACAGTATAGCCGCAGGGTAGTTGAGTTGAATTGACCTGACCTGATTCTCAGTTAGCAATATAGGTAGAAGAATAGAAAGAAAAGGATACAGATGACAGACTAAGAATCCACCTAAGCCTCGCCCAAAATCCACCAGGTGACACCACTGAATCCACAGCACCAATCTCAGAGAACTTAGTTTCTGCATCACTAAGCCTAGCCCAAGGAACTTCATCTAAAAACTCAATTAGATTAAGTATTTGTAAAAACAAGTTATTTTATTAAAGGGTTGAGGAGGTACATACCTGCAATTGCTTTTGTTTGTAATGCAACAGCATCCATGGTAGATCCAGATTCCCGCTGCTCAAGAGTCTCTCCAACACAAGCAATCACCTTCAATCCTTCAGCAAGAGCACATGCAACTGTGTCACAAACAGACTGCAATGACATACATAAATAACTGGCATCAATAACCACATATAGGATTGTGGATGATTGTATCTTTGGATTTCTTATATTCTTATGTACAACAGTTCTCACACATGTTTCACACCATGTTGGTGAAGCAGCAGCACTATTAGTTAACAGATATCTTTATCAATTGAAGCTCAAGTGAGCAATTGCCCTCCATGAGTTCAATGAAAATTTCCCCTTTTTTGGTGGAAAAACTGTTGGATTTAGTGGCTATCATGTCATGTGGCTGCATGGAATAACTGGAAGCAACTAATATTGAGGCTAAGGGCATGTAAGCACACCAAGACCACTGGATGAATACATACTCAAAATCCCTACTAACCATGCATCAGCAAGCATTATCTTTGACAAATCTAGAGGGAATCAGTATCTAACACCTGCTCTAGGTTGGGTACCTAAAAAGGCAGGTTGCAGTTTTATCCGCAACACTACTCACCAGTAGATAATAGGTATTCATTCGCCATACTGTAATAGCTTTACCTCATTTGATTCATATAACAAAGCCCTCCTTTTAGAATGACCCAGGATGACCCAAGGAATGCGCAATCTGACAAACATGTCCGCACTGCATCAAAAGGAAATACAAACTTCACATCTTAGCAATGAATGAATTGCAGCTGCATGTTGCATTAGCAACAAATGGACAAAAACATTGATACAATTGAATTAGCAAAGACAAAGAAAAACCAAAAACAAACACAGGAATGATTTCCATCCAGCAACAAATACAATCAAATTTAACCCCCCCCCTCAAACACACGCACACAAAAAGCGGAAGAAAAAACCCAACTACAATCGAAGATTATTCATTAAGTAACAGCACAAAAATAAATAATAAAACATGATCTTGAATAACTTTGATTGTATGACAAATTACTTCAAAAGTTAGTCAAAAGCCCCCATTTAAATATACCCAACTGTATAATAGCACATTGCTTGAAAGGGTAAGAGCTACAGTATCAAACTCTATCCAAGCATCATGGTAACCAAGTATAAGATTTGTATTTTTTTCACTGAAAGAGTGGCTTTTTCACCAGTCATTACATGCTGCTATCTTGCAGCAATGCTTCTCTGACACAACAACAGCTACTCATACTTCAGACTTCAGGGTCAAGAATACCAACACAATCACAATGGGTTGCATAATGTCAATACTCCATCAATCTAATTACACTCAAAACAATGTATCCTATGTGTCTAACTAAACAACAAAAGGTAGGTGAATTAGGTGTGCAAGATGAAAAACTCCAGAGGGGATCAACCTAAGCTCAACAATAACAGGCTTGGGTGGGTAAAACAAAGGTCCTGATAAGTGACAAAAGAACATAGATGAAAGAATCACTCCTTAAAAAAGATTTATCAGAGACCTCTAACAGAAAGGACACACTTGTTTTTCAAACAGCAATCATTAATTAAATGATTAAAGGGTGGTTAAAGACATTGAAATTTGAAAAGAAAGGATTGACTAGTTTTGCAATCATTAAACAATTTTCGCCACGTCCTGTCAATAAAACAGATGTTATAAAAATAAAAGAGAGGGCCACCGTTGGACAAATGTGTTTTTAGTTGAAACTTGCTGTTAAAGACAGCAACAGAGAGGGGGAGGCTGTTTTTTCTAATACTGCACAAGTTTTTCTACTTATTTCCAATCAAAACTTGGTTACCATAGTTGAGCCTTGGTAGCAATCATTACTCTCGTATGTTAGTGTTGCATACAAACAACAGCCAAGAGTATATTGGCCCGACAAAAAGAAAAATATATGAACTGCTGTTAAAACTTTTGTATTCCAACATTGCAAATGATAGGCCATATGATAAATTGCATGCTAACATGAAAACATCCTCATAAAAATTATAACTTTAAAGAACAATTAGGAGTTGAAAATAAGAGAAAACACATGATACACCACACATGCTTAAACAAAAAATAGTAGAACCCAAGTTAAGTTGAAGCAAGCATGGTCCAAAAGGCTCAAGAAATCTAAGGTTAAGGGGAGATAGGATTATAGCAATTACTACTTCAATATCGAATACTCAGTGCAGAATATAGCATGTAACACAAGTATCAAATCCATCTAGAGAAGCTTTTAGAAAAAAAATCCATATTAAAATTGTCTATTATAATAGTCTTTTAAAGTTCATGACATAGAATGAAACATACGTAATCTCACGGGCAAAAGCACCTCCTTTCTTCACCCAACAGTTTGGTGCTGCGACTTGGAAGTCTGGCCTCCATATCATTTTTAGCAAGTTAAGAAACACAAATGGAGAACTGAACACAACCTCTGGAAGAATAAAAAGTTTGAACAATATCAATAAATTGAAGATCCAGAAGAATGAGTATTGAGATCAACATTATTGCTGAATGATTAGTCAAAAATAGTATCAGGTATTAATATTGAACCAAACTAATGAAGCTGACCTACAACATCTTGAGAGGGAACCTCCTCGGCTTCATTCAGCATGGACACAATCTTCCTAACTTTTTCATATTCCTGCGAAGATATTCAATCCAAAGCATAACTAGTTAATACAAAAGATCAATAATACATCAAGAGCATCTCTCAAACTACACTTACGCGATCCCAGATACCGCCGACGATGAACTTTCTGCCCATTTCCAAGAAAACGAAGAAGATGTAGAACGAACGATTCAGTGCCCTCGGTTAAACTAGAGTTAACCCATATATAATTACACCCTGTAACAGATAGTGAACCATTATACTTCACTAGCCAATAATGACGAAAAAAACCTAAGATCATATTTGTTTGTTTTTTTTTGGATAAATTACACGTCACTCCCTGATTTTAAGGGAAACTCACATCATCCCTTGATTTTTTTTAAATACTTAAATCACCCCCTGTATTAGACCCCAATATGACAAATTAGTCTCTATTTTTAGTTTTATGCTGTTAAGTGATGATGTCAGCCAGTTAAATAAATTTAAATCCCTAAACTACACTTGACATCCAAACATAGATTTTGAAAGGTAATATTATAAATTTATAGTACAAGGGTAAAATAGTCTTTTCACACCAATAACTAACAACAAACTAACACTGTTACTGTAGAGGGGGACGGATGAGTATTTTCAAAAACCCAGGGGTGATTTGAGTTTCGTATGAAAACTAGGGAGTGATGTGTAATTTACCTTTTTTTTTTTTATCCATCTTCATTTGAGTGATTAAGAATAATTTCTCTTTCATCACAAAGGTGTCCTATTGGCCACAATGATATTGGTTCATCATTTGAATATTGTACTCTCTGAGTTCTTCCCTTGGTCTTCAACAATCATCATTGAGAGAGAGAGAGAGAGAGTGCTCTAGCAAGATCAGGGGTTGCAAGTTGCAACAGCGATTAATTCCCTAGTCGTTGCTTTGGCTGGGAGGAAACAACTTTGTAATTTGTATTTTGATTGGATTCTTTTTAAAATGTGATCAAATGTCCATTTACATTATTGCCCTTTTTTTACTTAGAATCTTCTGGAATATTCACACTTAATAATGAAATAGATAAATGGGTTAAACCAAACCAGGATCCTCTACAGTACCACTGGGTGTGCGGTGCACATCCTGTGGCACAGCAGAGGCCAAGTGGCATACATGGCCTCTGCTGTGCCACAAGATGTGCACCGCACACCGGCATACTGTAGAGGATTTTTATTGGCACCCATGAAAACTGTCAAAAAAGGAAATCTATATGTTTGGAGGGTAAGTGTGTAAATTATTAGCTAAAGAGCCTATGACTGTGGTTAAGGGTCCATTTCCTATTTCTGACCATGATTTGGAGGTCAAAAAAAATTTTGGATTGTGAGAGAGAGAGAGAGAGATCAACGTGTAGGACTTCTTGGCCCTTTTTCACTCTATGGTTGTCTGATTAGCGTGTCAGACTTCTTGGCCCTTTTCCACTCTATGAGAGAGAGAGAACTCTCTCACCTTAACTCAGGAAAATGATGCTTCTTGTTGTCATCAAAATGGTGAACTTCAAAATTATAATCTTCTTCTGAATGCAATATAGTCTATTCCCAACACTGTTTTCAAGTCAAGGGTAAAAATTATTTTAATTATTCTTTCACTATCAAGAGTTGCAAATGTCTAGCATGTTTTTCGAATTATCATATCAAATTATAGCAATTTACTTCATTAAAAAAATTGTGTTACACTAGAAAAATGGAAAAAAAAACATTATATAACTTAATTTTTTTTATCAAGCTTTATAACAACAATAATTTCCCTTTAGAGAACTCGAATTTATTCAATCTAAATTGCAATTGATTGATACTTATTGAACACACGATGAGCATATAGATTTTAAGCTTCAAGGCCATTAAGTAATAACCATGGCAGATATATATGTGGGTGTAGAAAATTAAAAAATAAATAAGCGAATAGGAATTTTGAGATAAGCTAAAATGCAAACCTGATATGGGGAGTTAACCTTTCTGCCTCAAAACACGAAAGACAGCAAAGGCAAGAAAGGATTCAACCAATCAACGCTGCTGGTCGATAAAACACACCCCTCAATCATCAAAACCCTAGCCCTCACACGTAGCAAGCCTACAATGTGCAAGATAACCCTTGTGTGCCCACTTCCCTTTCTCTTCTGCCAGCGACTTCTTGGCTTTGCTGCCCATGACCTATGGTGGGTTGTCTTTACCGGTCGCAAACATAAATTCCCGCCAGCTTCAAGTCATTTAATGACCAGAGATTAATAAAAATAAAAATCCTGCAAACTAGTTGTAAATTGAGGCATGAAGAAGAAAAATATGATAAATTAAGCATGGAGTAGGGTTCGATGGTTAGGATTTTTTTCTTAAACATCAAACACAAGATCGACTAACCATCCAAAACAATTCTATCATACATATCGATTCTAATCTTGTATGGTATAACTTAACAATTAACAGATAAGAAATTTGACATATTTATATAATCAAGAAAACCTTCTCCGAATACTTGATAAACACAACCTTGATCTCTTTTTGCTCTCTATCTCTTTTGTGCAACTTGATTCTCACCAACTAAATCAACCTAAATAATTAATTAAGCGCATAATTCTGACAGGAAAAATCCAAAATCTTGATTACTTCCTCTTGGAATAGAATAGTACATAAAGATTGTTGCAAATGTAACAGCTGCAATTAGTGCGGGAACAACCATGCATGCATGAATCTGTAGTATCCTTCATCCACGCTTCCCCTTCTTTGCGTAATTCTTTGTGCTCCTTCTTAAACAACTCTCGAGGTTTCAAGCCACTTGAATTTTGCAAATCTCTATATGGTTGTGTTATTGTCTCCACCTCCAATTAATACTTAATAGTAAACAAAAGTTAACAAATACGTCATGGTTTGAAGACAACATATACATATACATGAATTTATAACAATGGACAAGTCATTTTTAATTGACTGAGAATAATTAATCAACAAAGAGTGTTTTCTATAATTTTTTTGCAAGCGTGTCTTCTACAAGTAAGTTTGTGATTTACTTTGTGATTCGATCTTCTCCCTTACTCAAGCACTTTCTAATTTCTAGGCCTTTTTAAGTAAAAAAAAAGTTGGCTAAATTGCAAGCAATCTTGCTTGATATTATTAAATATCAAGTTATAGAACAACATTCTAGCGTATAGAACAACATTCTAGCTCGCTTGCATTAATAAAAGTTTCTCTTGCCCAAAATTTGAATAAACTACTATTAAATTTTTTGAAGGAAAAGCTTAAAATTGAACTGAAACCAAGTTAACAATGATTTAAATTGAATAAGAAAAAAAATTATTTGTTTGAACTTAATTTGGTGATAGACAGGACAAAAGGGTAATAACAAGCTTTAAATGGCAAAAGATTAAACTTGAACTTCTCTAGAAACAGTTTGACTTCCCAGTACCTCTGCAATCTTTAGTGATTCCACCGATAGCAGCGTAGTGAAGGGCTGTGGCATTTTTGGTTCTTTCCCAATCACCACTAAACACAAACAGACACAGTGGAGGTACCTTTGCCTTCATCATATTTTTTCCGTTTCTGTTATGAAAAGAGAGTTTTATTTTTCCTCTAAAATGGTGCTTGGTAAAACTGTTCCAAAACTGTTTTTAGAACATAAAAACTTCTGTTTAGTAAAACTTGTTCTGAAACATTTTTTACCAAAATAATCAATTATTACAGAAATACCATTAATTTACTAACTTGCATAAATTTAACATGTGTTTGCCACAATTAATGACAAATAAAATGTCAATACCATCTCCACTTCAAATATCAAATGCGAAAATATCATACATGTCAGGAACTACTAAGTTGGAAACCTCAATAAACATAAAAATCCATAGTATATTGTTCAATATGTCAATATCATCAGCCTTCACTCTTGTTTAAGTCTAATTTGTTGAACAAATTGTGAACATCTTTCAACGTCTTTGTACGCTCCTCGGACCCTTTAATTGAACCTTCCAGATAACCTTTGATATAATCTAGTGAAAGGGAAGGAAATGTAGATGTCGATGTTTTCGAACATCTAGACAGAGGTGGAGTATGCTGTATAGAACTCTCTTTTTGACAATGTGCTATAAAACAATAGGAACAGAGTTGTTAATACTTTATTATGCTAATCATCAGGTGTCAAAAAAACTCATCAAAATAAATAAATTGCAGAAAAAGTATGGAGCAAATGAATAAACTGTAACTTCACTGAAATTAGAATCTAGAGGTCTTCAAAGCATCAGCACCTTCATGAGAAAGGAGGAGAATTTGACACCAACACCAAAAACCAGAACCCAAAACAGCTTAATTCAACCATATAAAGAGCAAAATAATTTGCAACAAGATTCCAATATATCCACATGTCTATACAGTATACAGATTATTGCAACTCAAATTAGTTGAATCAAGGGAGAATGTTTTCTGTGCCGGTGGCGCAGGCTGCGCCCAGACACATGGGGGTGGGCAAAATAACCACCTTGCCCCCCTAATGGCAGGGCCATGTGTCTAGGTGCAGCCTGTGCTGCGGCAGAGAGAACATCACCCATTGAATCACATTTAATGAAAAGAGGCAAAAAGGAAAAATTTATGGGTTTCCTATCCCTCCATTTGAAATGCCAACAAGTACCACATGGCAGATTACCAATAGGAGTTTGCCAAGTGGCAAAACATAGCTTTGAAAATCTAGGCCTATGAATGAATGTAATATAGTGATCGGAGTACCATAAGTGTGCATAGACATATATACCTAGGGTGCATGGCAATACATGGGAGAATATTTGAATAAATTTTGTTCTGAAAGTTGTCTGATAAACCCAAACCGCACTGACCAATCAGGAGCCGCCATGTGTCCCCGGCCCAAGGAGATGGGCCGTCCCAAGCCTGGCGAAGAACCAGCTCAGACGCGGAACAGGCACGACCACAGGGGCGGCCTCACGGGCACGGACTCAGGCACAGGCACGGACCTCGGGCATAGACTAGGCAGGGGACAGGATCGCCACCAAGATCCAAAGTACAAGTGCTGCAGGTCACTACCACCGCCATCAACAAGACATACACCACCTCAAGGACACTAGGCCACCGCCTACCAGCCACATAGTCCCAGACGGTATCAAGCACCAAGGACCTTATCCAACACGTATAAGTGTCTATCTATTAAAGACATCAACCCTACTGGGACACTACCTCCCGTAGGGAGACAACCAACCAGGGACTCTACCAAGGAAGAACCCTGCTACCTAGGGACTCTATCCACAACAAGGACTACTCGTCATCAACGGGGACTCTCCACACCGCCACACTCCACTACAAATGCGAAGGTATTCTACCCCGTCAACCCATCTTGAATTCTAATCATTCATCTGTTTGTTTAGAGAGATCTTAGACATCGGAGAGTCCTAGGCCGGAACCACACCGGTTCTCCTTTGTCACCTAGGTCCTTTTGCAGGTTACGACACTTGAGGGACCACTGGACGATTTCTTGACGCAGGATGAAGAGTTGCAACTCTACTTGGCCGCCACCCCGGTCACAGTAAGCGTCGTACTACTGAAGGAAGAGGGTAAAATGCAGAAACCCATCTACTATGTCAGCCATGTCCTGATAGAAGCAGAGACCAGGTACATAAGGATCGAGAAGGTGGCTTATGCATTGGTGATCGCGGCAAGGAAACTACGATCATACTTCCAAGCCCACACAGTCGTGGTACTCACAGACCTACCACTGAAGAAGGTACTCCACAAGCCAGACGTCTCCGGACGGTTGATAGCCTGGGCAGTAGAGTTGAGTGAGCATGACATCAGGTTCCAACCACGGACGACCATCAAAGGCCAAGCTCTGGCGGACTTTGTCGCCGAGTACACCCTATTTGAGATCGAGCCAGAAGCAAAAGAGCCAGAGCAGCATGATCGTGGGTCGTGGGAGATGTTCGTGGATAGTTCGAGTAATGCAGCAGGAAGAGGGGCTAGCTTCATACTCACCAGCCCCGAGGGTTTTCGAATTCAGTATGCTCTCCGATTCACCTTCCAGGCATTTAACAATGAAGTAGAATATGAAGCCCTATTAGCTGGACTCCGGGTGGCCAAGGCCATCCAAGTCACTCACCTAGCAATCCGGAGTGATTCCCAGCTTGTAGTAAATCAGGTGAATGGAGAGTATGAGGCAAAAGTCGATCGAATGGCATCATACCTAGCACGTGCTCGAGAAATGATTGGGGAGTTCGAGAAGTTCGAGATGGTTCGGGTTTCCCAGGATCAAGAATGCCACAGCCGATGCCCTATCCAGGCTAGCCAACGACGAGTTCCAAAACTTGGCCTGTGCTGTCTACGTTAAAATACTGCATGAGCCAACGTACCAGGAGAAGCAAGTCAATGAGATTGAAGAGGGTCCAAGCTGGATGGACCCTATACTCAACTACCTACAGAATGACGTCCTACCAGAGGACAAGGTCGAGGCAAGGAAGATAAGGATGAGGGCTGCAAAGTACACCGTCGTGGACGGAGTACTATACAAGAGGGGGGTCACGGCACCACTACTCAGATGCCTAGGACCCAAGGGAGCCAAGTACACCCTGGCAGAGGTCCATGAAGGGATATGCGGAAGCCACATGGGAAGGCAAGCACTAACCTACAAAGTCCTCTGCCAGGGGTTCTACTGGCCACGGATGCAAGAAGAGGCCATACAGTACGCCAAGACCTACAAGCAATGTCAATTGTTCGCCCCGGTACCCCATCTACCCGCCACCAAATTGACATCCATCCTCAATCCCATTCCTTTTGCCATGTGGGGGGTAGACATCTTAGGTGACTTCACAGCAACAACCGAAAACCGCAAATAGTTGGTGGTCGCCATAGACTAATTCACCAAATGGGTCGAGGCTAAGCCATTGGCTAAGATAACAGAGAATGAAATGGAAAAGTTTGTTCGTGACGACATCATCTACAAGTTCGAGGTATAAAGGATCCTGGTCTCAGACAATGGGAAGCAGTTCAACAACCCCAAGTTCAAGGCCTTCTGCCAGCTCTACAACATTGACTATCGGCCTGTCTCGGTAGCTTACCCACAGGCCAATGGTCAGGTGGAGGTGACAAACAGAACATTAGTAGAGGGGGTCAAGAAAATGCTAGAAGGAGCCAAAGGGAAGTGGGTCGAGGAACTACCCAGTGTCCTATGGGCGTACCGAACCACAGTGAGGACACCCACAGGCGAGCCATTCCGCCTAGCATATGACACAGAGGCATTGGCACCAGTAGAGGTCCTCGCCATGTGCCACAGAGTCCTGGACTTCAATGAGCGCACCTACGACGATGGACTCTGAGCAAACTTGGACTTCCTGGATGAGATTCTTGAGAAGGCACTCCTAAGGAACGTAGCATATCAGCAACGAACAGCCAGGTACTACAACGCCAGGGTCAGAGAAAGGCTCTTCCACCAGGGAGACCTAGTCCTAAGGCAGGCTAGTGCATCACAGCCAC
Organism: Telopea speciosissima; assembly: GCF_018873765.1. Classification (NCBI taxonomy): domain Eukaryota; kingdom Viridiplantae; phylum Streptophyta; class Magnoliopsida; order Proteales; family Proteaceae; genus Telopea; species Telopea speciosissima. The sequence goes on along the minus strand of NC_057916.1, from coordinate 21,872,171 downwards.
AGAAGGAAGGAAAGCTATCAGTCAACTGGGAAAGACCTTACATAGTTTTCAAGCAGATACGCCCAGGGACCTACCGCTTGAAAACTCCGGGGGGCAAGAAGATAGATCGCACCTGGAACTCAGAACACCTGAAAAAGTACTACCAGTAGAGTAGCAGTAGCAATAGCCGATTTTCATCCACGGCACAATAGGTTGCATTTTTTTCAAGGATAAGTTGAAATTTTATTTGAAGTTTGAAATAAATATTTGGTTTTGGGTTATATCTGTCTACTTCTACCCGTCAATCAAACACTCTCAAGTACCAAGGTCCACGGACCATCAAGGCGCAAGGCCACCAAGGTCTACAGACCACCAAGGCATAATGCCACCAAGGTCTGCGGATCATCAAGGCGCAAAGCCACCAAGGTCCACGAACCACCTAGGCATAATACCACCAAGGTCTACGGACCACGAAGGCGTAAGACCACCCAGGTCCACGGACCACCAAGGTCCAAGAACCATAAAGGCTCAAAACCGACGAGATTGAATGACTACTAAGGCCAATTGGCCATACCTGCAAACAACGAGGAACAATATGCAAGGAAGGTGAGAATTTAACCACAAATATCAACTGAAAGAAGTCACAATAATTACAACCCAAGTTCAGAATCCAAATGTTTAACATGCAATACACATATATCATCAGGACGCATCCGCCAAGGGAGTCACGTCCTCCTCTGGAGGAGAAGCCATCTCAGCCTCAAGCGGGTGAGCCACACCCTCCTCAGGAAGAGTAACACCATCCTCAGGCAGAGTAACGCCCTCCTCAAGCACCACAGCACTCTCCCCCATAGGAACATCGACGGCCACGGCAGCTACAGAGGCCAACGCCGCGATGCTCGGGAACCGAGAGAAGTCGTAACCTAGAGTCTCAAGAACGTAGGCCGCCAAGTCCTGGATCCCCGCATCATATATCTCCTGGTTATACTCATAGAACAACTTTGTGATCGACGGAGATTTCTGGAACTCTGCCACGGCTCGCTCACCGACCTTGACCAACTCCACCTCATGGCTCCGCCTCATGCTGCGGAGCTCCTCCTCTAAAGCGTGGATCCTAGCTGAACTCTGGGCCTCCAAGGCCACACTCCTGGAAGACACGACCCTAAGCTCCTCGGCCATCCTCCTCTCTCGGGCGACAGCCTCCTCTCGAGCGACCTTGTGCTCCTGGAGGTCCCTCTCCATACCCCGCAGTATCCGACCCTACTGGATCTCCTGAAAAGCGAAGTGCTCGAGGCGAAGCACCACCTAAGTAGTACGGTGCTGGACCTATAGTCAAGGTGATTGTTAGAAAGCCTCCAAAGTACAAGGTACAGAATAGCAACAAAGTATCAAATAACAAGGACTCAGAAGGTACAACTCACCGAAGCCATGTCCTCATAGAGGGACTGTATCAAATCTGGATGGCTCATCCCATGTAGAGCCACGCACTCAGCAGGGAGCCGACCTTTGTCCAGCCACTCCCGCGACACACCACGGCCAGACAGGAAGGCGCCCTCCTGGATGTCCCAGGGAAGGACCAGGGGAGACGGAGCCGACGTATCAGTAAAGGCACCAGAAGAAGAAGAAACCACCCCTTGCCTCTTGCGGAAGGCGGAAGGGAAGGCCTTGACGCAGCAGCGGCAGGACTCGATCGCAAGAGCCTAACCCGTCGGGAGGTCCTCACAGTACCAGGAGGATCGGGACCCCCCTTCCGCTTGGCACCGACGGCCACAGTAGGAGAAAGGGAAGGGACCATAGGAGCGCCAGCATCCCCTGCCCCAGTAGGAGAATCACCTGCGGGAAGGACAACCTAAGCCACGTACCTCTGAGCGTCCCTCCTCCGCAAATTGGCACGAAAGACGCCAATATCCAATCGTAGATCCATTGAACAACAACAACAGACAAGGGGAAAAGACAAAGTCAGTAACAGATAAGCTAAAGAAAAATGCAAGCATGAGTACCGAGTACAACCACAACAGCAAAAAAATCTTACCAGGACTCGGCTTCCAAAGGAACAGGAAGGCCTCCAAGTCCAGCTCATGGACGTTGAAAGGATCACGTCCCAAACACCGCTTGAGGGAGTCGCCCTCGAAGTCACTCAACTCAAGGCCACGGTTCACCCTCTTGAGATCAACCACCTCCCAAGTGGTCCGCAGTGAACATCGGAGGACCGTAGTAAAGAAGAAGCGATCCCTCCAATACTTCACCGAACTGGTAATCCCCTCGAGAAGCTTAAAGTCGGCATAGGGTCCCTTGAGGACGCGACGAGCAAAATGATAGCACCCACCATCCCCCTTCTTTAACATATAGAAGTATGAGAACAGGGAAACGGTGGCGGCACGCCCCATCCAGGCAAAGAATACATAAAAGCCCAAAATAACCCTTCAGGAGTTGGGTAATACCTGCCCAGGGGTAAGGTGCCAGTGGTCTAATACCAACTCGACAAAGCGGAAAACAGGGAAGCGAAGGCCATGGGAGAAGAAAATGCGATAAAGACAGATCATGTCCGCTCAATGAGAGGAGGCACGATCATCGGGCCCAGGGACGCAAAGTACGACCTCGGAAGGAATATGGAAATCCAGGCGAAGCGACGCCAGGTCCGAGGCGGTTATAACACTAGGAATCTGGGCCAACCTACTAACAGTGTCAGCGACAAAAGGCGCTGCCACAGAAGTACTAGGACCCCTGCTAGGGCCCAAGTCATTGAAAGCTCCCTCCTCCTCATCACTAGCAATAACTCTGGGAAAAGGCAATAGAGGGAGAGTATCCACACAAGAAGACGACCCTGAAGAGGGCCCCTCCGAGGACCCAACCACAACAGTAGCGGAGTCGAAATCACTAGACAACATGAACGATGATAAGGAAGGCCACTTACTCAAAGCAATACTCCCCCAACGACGTTGAGCGGCTGACACAGGAAAGTGGAAGGCGAGCTGCAACAACCAACAAGCAAATCCATAAGGAAAGATACCAAAAAATAAAAAACAAAAAAAGTAGAGAGGAAGGCTTTCATACCAAGAGAAAGTGGGCGCGGAGAGGCCGCAGCCACGGGCGCAGACTAAGGCGTAGATCGGGCGCAGCCACAGACGCGGCCTCGGGCAAGCACGACCACGGGCGCGACCTCACGGGCGTGGCCTTAGGCGGGCACTGCCTAACGGGCGTGGCCTCATAGGCGCGGCCTCACGGGCGTGGACTTAGGCAAGCGCGGCCTCAAACGGGCGTGGCCTCACACAAGCATGGGCCGCACGGCCTCAGGCGAGAAACGGATGAATCAAGTAGGCCCAGACCCCAGACGTGAAACAGAAGACGCGACACGAGTGACGGGCACGAGATCGAGGCACGAGTGAAGGGCGTGAAGCACAACGAGCATAAGCACAAAGCTAGACAAGCCACCAAGCCAACCAAAAGCCCAATGGCCAAGAGAGGGAGAGACTAGAAGAAAGCGAGGAGGGGGCAACACTGTTCTCTATGGCCCAAGAACAAACACTTGGGGGGCACAAATAATAGTGAACAAAGTCCAAGGCAAAAGCAAAGAGATCTCAAAAAGCAAAAAGCCAAAAGCAAGAAAGAAGTGAGAGATGAAGAAAAGTGAAAAGTGAAAAATGAAGAGAGAGGAAAGAAGATATATCTACAAAAAAAAAAGGGGAGAAAAAAATGGGAAAAAAGACAAAAAGGTGTACGGGGAAGGGTTTGAACCCACAACCTCTCCCACGTCACCAAAAGATTCGTCAGTACACCCTCCAAGAAGGTATTTACGACAAACCCCTTATTGATACAAAAGTGCAAAGGATACTCTCTTGGACACTCCGATCCAAGAGAGTGGGGGGCAAATGATAAACCCAAAATCGCACTGACCAATTGGGATCTGCCACGTGTCCCTGACCCCAAGGAGATGGGCCGTCCCAAGCCCGACGGAGAACCAGCTCAGACGCGGAATAGGAGCGGCCTCAGGCAAGCATGACCACGGGCACGGGCTCACAGGCGCGGCCTCAGATGGGCGCGACCTCACGACTATGGGCGTGGACTCGGGCACGGGCACGAACACGGACTCAGGCATAGGCACGAACCTCAGGCGTAGACCAGGCCAGGGGGCAGGATCGCCACCAAGATCCAAAGTACAAGTGTTGTAGGTCACAACCACCGTCATCAACAAGACATACACCACCTCAAGGACACTAGGCCACCGTCTACTAGCCACATAGTCCCAGACGGACTCAAGCACCAAAGACCTTATCCAACACATATAAGCGTCTATCTATTAAAGACATCAACCCTAATGGGACACTACTTCCTGTAGGGAGACAACCAACCAAGGGAGAACCCTGCTACCCAGGGACTCTACCAAGGAATAACCTTGCTACCCAGGGACTCTATCCACAACAAGGACTACTCGTCATCAACGGGGACTCTCCACACCGCCACACTCCACTATAAATGCGAAGGTATTCTACCCCATCAACCCATCTTAAATTCTAATCATTCATCTTTATGCTCAGAGAGATCTAACTTAGGCATTGAAAAGTCCTAGGCCGGAACCACACCGGTTCTCCTTTGTCAACCAGGTCCTTTTGCAGGTTACGACACTCGAGGGACCACTAGACGATTTCTTAACGCAACATTGTCGTATGGGCTTCTACAAAAAAAAACGTATGGGCATGGCTAATCCAGATTATGACCTCTCTATCTAACAATCAGAATAGTCACATCATCTGTCTACATGACAATATTTAAAGTGAGCGTGTAGAAAACATTCTTATCATGTGCATGTAAGAACATTTTTCCAAGGAAAATGCAAGGCAAAATCAACAATGCTCCCGATCCAGTAACCGTAATCAATATATATATATGGAGATAAGTTTTAGACTATGTCATATTGAAGGGTTGGCTTACTAGATAATTTTCTTGGGGGAAAAGAGCCTTACCTGACAGTACATGGCACTACGCCCTGACACAAAGGGAGACAAAATGGCCGCCTCACCCCTATTGATGCTCCCTGTGCTTGTGCAGGGACCACGCTACCAGCTAGAGAACCCTTTCCTTTCTTTTTTCTTTTTTTTTTTTTTTTTTTTTGGGGGGGGGGGAGGAGGGGCAGGGGGATAGTAGCATGAATCTATTTATAAGACACTCCAAATTCCATACACTGGTATTAAGTTGCCAAGTGCTATGAACCTTAATAGACTAGAGGGATAGCAAAGCCTGGTTTCCCAATTCAAATTGGTATACATACATGTTAGGACAGCAAGCAACTTACTTTGTTTTGTAGGGCTGGTCGTCTCTGCTTTTGAAGGCAAATTGTGTACTTCATTAGATTGTTCCAGGTGCTTAGCGGCCAAATGATCCCAAGCAGCTTTGGCTGAGTCTATGTCCTTGATAAGGACTACCATTTTCTGTCCGCATGAAATTTGGATTGCATGTAGAGCTTTTGCATTTCTCTGTGCCCAACTACTGAAAGCTGGATCATTGGGACTAAAACTAATACCATATGTTACCTCCACAATGTCCCAAAGGTCTTCACCCAACAAATAGCTTTTCATATACATCTTCCATAATTCATAATTATTTTCTGTAAGAACTTCAGGAACAATAGTCACACTTGAAGCAATCTGCATTTCTGATGATGATCCCATCCTTAATTTGCCCCTATCATATCATATGGAAAGAGTAAATGTGAAGCAGTTCACAGAGGCCGTGAGTGACTAAAGAAAAACTGGAAAATAGGAATAAAAAATAAGACCAAATGTTGCCGCGGGGGATGAGTGACCCCTGAATGGCAGGAATACCCAGCTCATGTGTCTGGGCGCCGACACAGAGAACATCAATCCAATAAATAAATACGAAAAAAGAGGGGAAAATTTTTCTAAACAACATAAACAATGTAGTATTAAATCATAAAAATAGCAAGAAAGAAGGGAAGAAATAATAAGAAAAGGGTTGGATCTGTTTCTATCCACATAATTAATAAATAATCGGACTTCATATGTTCTTGAGCATAACAGGTTTTAAAACACGGAATCAGGGGAGACAGAATCGATCAGTTGTGATTCCCGAATTTGATGCCCAAGAACTTTAGAATCGGTCCTCAGATTCAAAAACATAAAATTTTTTAAGGGTTTTTAGGTGTGAATCAACAGTTTCGGATCGGTTGAAAATCGGGATCAGTTGATTCGGCATCCAATTCTCATGAGGCAAGTATGATGAAAGTAAGGAGAGAAGAACCATTGGGTTCGAGAGGCACGCTCGCCCACGGTACAGAAATGGATCTAAGGAAGCTTCGCTTAAGAACTTACCCTGAATACAGCGAGTGACTGCTGGATGATGTAGAAGTGGACAACGTCGGCAGCTTCTAAAGACAGACAAACGCAGGGGTTGAAGTCGTTGTTGCTGTAACAGAAACACCCTACGCGCGGAACTGGCGGTTGAGATTGAGTTCTCTCTCTGGTTGATGGAAACTATGTATTTATACCTAAATAATATTATGTTACAGCCCACGAAAGTAATAATATTTACAACAAATGCCACTGACCTTAAGGGGTGTAGGTTTGGTGGGCTGGATATTTCAGGGTTGAAATTTACTAGCCCTGGGTTAGGGTCGGGTTGAACCGGGGTTGAGGCTTTGGGCCATGCCCAGCCCTACCCAACCCTGTGTTAAGTTATGTTCTACAATTTATTATTTATATTTTTCAAATTTTATTTAGTATCTAATTATCTATTGATTTACAAACAATGCTAATTATTTATTGAAAAAAAATATTTTCAATTTTAAGACTAGACTAAGTTTTTTAAGTAAAAAAAGAGTCTAATAGTCAATTAAGTATGAAACAAGTCAATACCCAATCACATGTGTCTCATTTTTTTTTATGGGACAACGCAAATGACAAAAAAAGACGGCAAGTAAGGGTCAATCCAACCTTGACAAAAATCAGGATCAATTGACTCACAATTGATTGTTTACTAATAATTCACGAAAAGTAAAGATTAGTGCATGCATCATGGCTGGTTTAGAGTCTGAATAACTTGGTCCAATCTTGGAACAGATATCACAATTTACTATTGTGGAAGTTAACTCCTTTGTTTTTTTTGGGGTAGATAACCCGTTTATTAAGAATATGAATAGAAATGGCAAGCAATATTGAAGCACCAAAGAGAAGGTGGACAACAAAAGTATTCAAAATGACAAGATCCGAGCTATCAAGTCCTCTAGAGACTCAAAGGAAGAACCTCCTCTCCTGACACAAACTTCTGCTTTCTCCTTTAAAGACGCAGCCCTCTCTCTCATCTCCTCCCCTTCTTTCTCAACCATTAGTCTTCTTATGTTTTTCTCAATCTCCCCTCTCTCCAACCTATTCTCCATATGCAACCCCACCCTCCACACATGGCTCACAAACCTCGCATTCACCGTCTGGTCTCCAAAACAAGGCCGACACAGCATTGGTACCCCTTCACATATACTCTCCAACGTCAGTTCCAACCGTTATGGATCCAAAACCCACCCACTGCAGGATGAGCCAACACTTCCTGTTGTGGGGCCCATTTGACAATACAACCCTTTCTACCAATCATTTCTAGGAACCCATCAGGCCACACTGGTTCAACCTCTTCTGAACCACAGATCCAGCCGGACCGAACCACCCACAAGAAGGGGCACTTGCTGTTGGCTAACCCCCAAGCTATCTCCATAAATTCAGCCTCATCCATGCCTGCTAGGCTGCCGTAGCTGACATAGATTACAGACCTAGGTGCTTGTGTATCTAGCCAATTGATGCAGTTGTGGTCTTGGGACAATAAGCTACTGGAAGAAGCTGGGAAGAGTTTATGGAAAGGGCCTATTGTGAACATAGGGATTGGAAATTCTTGTGCAAGTGTTGCCAGTGGCGATTGTTCAAGGTGTTCGAACGTGTTCCCAATGACTCCAGATGATGTCTTGACGTTATTGACCATGTTGTCCAGAAATTGGTACAGCATCTCTACATTATGTGTCTCCATCAGAGGCAGATCCTTCACTCTGAGAGGTGGAAGCTCTGTTACTGGCGTCTCCAATTGAGATTCTGACAGGAAAAAAAAAAAGTTCCGGCTGATCAAGCTTGATAACAACAAGATTATCCCTTCTGAGAACTCGAATTTATTCAATTTAAATTGCAATTGAATGATACTAAAAGGATCTAGATTTTCAGCTTCAAGGCCATTAAGTAATAATAACCAATGGCAGAGATATATTTATGTGGGTATAGAAAATTTTGAAAAATAAATAAGCGAATAGAAATCTTTAGAGAAGCTAAAACGCAGACCTGATGATATGGGGAGGTAACCTTTGTGCCTCAAAACGCGAAAGGCTAGAAAGGATTCAACGCTGCCAGTCGATAACACAAGCCTCGGAAGTTTAAGACTATCTGCGACAGCTTGGGTGAAGGGCATGACAGCATCGGAGATGAGACAAGCAATAGGCTCTGCTTCTGTTGCAGCAGCAGCAGCAGTAGTATCAGATGATAACAACCGAACCAAGCAATCCCGAAATGGAACTCCACAGGTGAGGTTGAGGAGTGGGAGAAGGGAAAATCCATGTGGTATCGAGTCTTGAAGCTCCGATAAGCTGTCGGGTATAGAAATGAAGGTGAAGTTAGGGTAATTGGAGGAGTAATTGGGAGAGTAGTTGAATTGAGTGTGGACGAAGGTGATGGAGAAGCCCTTTGAGTGTAGAATGGAGGCTAGCTGAAGCATAGGGTTTATGTGGCCCTGCAATGGGAATGGGAATAGCACTAATCCAACTCCTCTCCTCTTTTGCTCCATATTTGATTCCATCTTTGAATTGGATCTTTCTTCTTTCTTTTAACAGTCTGTCTCGCCCGTGACCTTTTCTTGGATTCTCAAAACTTCATTCGCTCCATCTCTTGTTCGAAGTCTGCGATTAAAGGGTTTGGATATAAATTGAGCTCCTCTCCCGCACGGGACGATGTCCAGCGCACATCGTTCGGCTGGGGAGACCTCAATCCACACGTCACTGCATCGGGATGTGTGCAACGATGCAGATCGAAGCTCCCCAGCCGCACGATGTGCGCTGGAGAGGAGCCAGATCCCTTAAATATCACTTTGTAATTGGAATCAACTAATATATATTTTTTTTATTCCCAATTGATAAGCGTGGAATTGTAGAGACCCCATGTGTGTCATGTGTACCACTTGGTCTCTATTGTCAGATGTGCATCACCGCCCCACTAGTACTGCTGATACATGCGAGTGGTGATTTTCAACGGAGGAGAGGAGCACTAAGTTTAAGATAGTTTTTTTTTGGAAAAGTGGGATACTACTTTAGAAACCTCTGAGCCATCATGCGCTTTTAGGACCCAGCAATTTGTTAGGAACAAGGTTTTTTTTTTTTTTTTAATAGATAGTTTATGGGGAAAGTTTTCATACACGACTATATAAGCCGTGTATGTGAGAGGGTGGAACTTTCAGGGCATTAATTAATGTGTGAGGCTTTATGACTTTTTCAACTCTTTGTGAGAGAGGACACGATCGTGCATGCTTACATGGTCGTGTATGAAAACTCTCCCCATAGTTTATTAACGCTGATTTGTCAAGAACAAGCAACTTGTTAGATTGAGTAGTTTCAAATTGGAATGGGTTTGGGAGCCATGCTGGGTGTGTGGTCAGTAATCATGGTTTAGGATTCAAGAATTTTCTATCATTTTTAGGAGAAAGGTAGATTCTATAATAGTATAGTCTGATTTTGAAAGTCAGTAAGCGTGAGGTTGTAGAGTCAAGAAAGTGTTAGGCACCCAGTCCATCTAATAAAAACAGTCATCAAACCTGAATATCACTCCCCCCATCAATGAACCCACCCCTATTGGCCACTCCTCATAATACATTTTTCATTGAACTTACCCCTATCTCTGCTAACATTGGAATGCATATATCTGATTTACTGGTCGCAGGAGTTTATGAACCAGATCTTAATTTAGCAAAGTAGACATTTAATATTTTGAGAGATGGCCAGAGAATCCTAACTGATGCAGGTAGCCTCACCACAAAAGATGTTAAGGAAGTGGAGCTTTTTGGCATTTGGCAAGGTTGGAGAAAAGCCAGGGAAGAAAACATCAGCATCAAACAGATTTGGCTATCCAACAAATCTCTTTTTGACATACTAACCTTTTCAACAAACTCACCTATACCTTGGAACCTTATAAATATGTTTTTTGTTTTAGCCGAAGAAACTGAGAACTTCTCTAGTATCAAGTTTCTGATGTACAGGAATAGTATGACTAACCAAAATCAAATGTACCCCGTCCTTTAGTTTTCCTTAATAAACTTTATTTCCATTAAAAAAAAAAAAAAAAAAAAAAAAAAAAAAATCTATTTTATGATGTATTTGTAACTTATCAGTAGAAATGAATCAATTTAGATAGTCTTTTGTAGAAACCCTTAAACCTCGGAATTTGGAGTATCCTACTTTCACTCGATTGACAGAGTTCAACAAGCAATCAATATTCACGATCAAAGGTGTAGTGTTGCTTCTAGTAACAGTCCTAGTGAGCGAACATCTTGGGTTGTAGATGCAATTTCGGTTAAATGGATCGGACGAAATCTAACTTGGCTTCTAAGCTCCAAGCCTATCTTCTACTTCCCATTGTGCTTTTGATTCCACCTCACAATCGACGGATGATTTCTAAATGCTTTGGTAGGTAAGTGTTATGAACTAAACTTTTAATATCAGTGATTGATTTGGAAGGTTCAACAACCAAAAGTGTAGTATTTGTTAGCAACAACATAATGGAGGCAGTCAATCAATATAGATTGATGTGAAATCTTATTTAAATCTAATATTGTACATTTAAAAAAAAACACAAATTACAATTGAGATACCAAATGGTTAATAAAAGGATGTTTGGAGTACCTCAAGTTTTAAAAGTGACATTTGGGGTACCTTGTGAACTTTTTTTGTTCACAAATTAAAAATATTTCTAATTTTACCCCTCCACTTCTCTCCCCCATCTTTAACTCTCGGCACACCCTCTACCCCTGATAATAAATCACACACTGAATTAAATAAATTAGCCATTAAAGTGATGTTATCGTTTTCCTTGTTGAAGAGGACAGAGGATTAACCTAAAAAATGTGGATTGTCACATTATTGATTCAACTTTCAAATAAAAAAACATCATTCTGAATTAGGTAGAATGTCAACTGAGAAAGCAAACATTAGTCATTAAAGTGATGTTATCCTTTTTTTTTTTATAATGCGAAAGTGATGCTATTCTTTTCCTTGCGAAAGGGGACAAAGGATTAAAAAAAAAAAACCCGTATGTTTTTTTTTTTTTTTATGAGAAAAGGGAAAAAAATTATATTACTTAAGGGGTGGCATCGTCGGTTCATTTTTTTTGTTCTTGAGAATGAACCAAACATTAAAGTTATCGAGAAACAAGTGAAAAACAGTTTAAGTTGGAACTTTTCTATTCCAAAAACAAAAAGGAGAAATAAGGGGGGAGTTGCTCTTTAGTGAACACATGGTTAATTCAATGGGTAAAACTGTAATTTTATGTTCGAAATGAAACCCCACCTCCAATGCAACTTCAACCACCACCACCACCACCAAATTTTTAGGTATTCAATAGTGTTTTTTAAAATTTATTAGGGTGTGTTTGGTTGATAATTCTGTTGGTGCAACCACCACCACCAAATTTTGGGTATTCAAATATTTAATAATATTTTTGAAAATTTATTAGGGTGCGTTAGGGTGGATAATTCTGTTGGCGCATGTATTGACTCTAGACATAATTCCATAGAATGACTTTCTGTGGATTCATAATTCTAACAGATTAATTACTTGGATTTTGTGACCTAAATCTTCTTGGAGAACTGATTGGTTACCCAGAGTCTGTCAATTGGATTCACCTTAAATCCACTTGAAAAACTGATTGGTTCCCATGTTTCTGTTAGTTGGGCTATTTTTAACTACTTAGCTATTTGGTTCTCATGTTTCTCACTTACGTGCACAAGACAATTATGTTCAATTCAAGTACAAAGACACCAATCTAAGTGCTACAGTGCCATGGCATTGAATCATAGAAGAGACATGGTTCTTGTCACCTCCTCTTCCCTCCTCCGTGACTTCTTTACTAGTATAAATTACTGTGCATAACAAACGCTTTTTGTTTCTTTTCTAACCCAAAAATAGAAATTACTGTGTTACCAAACGTGTTTTTTTTTTCTTTTACAAATTATGCCCAAAACAGAAATACAAAAGGTTATTTTTGGAATAGAAAATGAGCATGGTTTGGGAAGTGTTTGGTTCGGTTGTTTTGAAGAATTAGATTCTGATTCTGGATCAGGTTCTCTAAAATCATGTTCTTGTGGATTCGTAATTTTGAAATTTAACTGTTTGGTTACCCTGATTCTGTAACATGATTCTTCATGAATAACTGTTTGGTTACCCTGATTCTGTGTCTTGATTCTTTCTGAAAGACTGTTTGGTTACCCTGAGTCTGTCAGGTGGATTCTTCTGAATCTATATGAATAACCGTTTGATTACCCTGAGTCTGTGACTTGGATTTATCTTGAATCTATCTAAATACCTATTTGGTTACCCTATGTCTTTTAGTTAGATTCATCCTAAATCTACCATGTGTATAGTTGATCATGTGAAAAGGATATTGGCCACATTATTAATTCTGAAATAATAAAAAAAAAGACACAAATCTCCATCTCCTAGTGGTGTCAGTTACTGATGGCCAGATGCTAAAATTCAAATTTCTCTGTTGCTCACTTTCTAGCTAATAGAGCTTCAAAATTAAAACATAAAAAAAATATATATGATCCTGTAAATCACTACAAACGCCCCAAATGCCCTATTTAACTAATTGATTTTAATGGCTCAGTCAGTAGTATTCACATGACAATTAAATTCAATTACATAATAAAATCCATTGCATGAAATATCAGTAGCTACACCTCTTGTACCATAAATTCTCCATTGTTTTGTTTTCCAATACCAAAGCAACTTCGATTTTACCCAAAAATTAGAGAAAAAAATAAAAAATAAAAAACCTTACAAATGTCAATGATCCCATGGTTTACCTACCCTGAAAGCACTGCTGCGTTGAATGCTTTACAAATTATTTTGATCCCATGCTGTGAATTAATCATTTTGATCTTAATAAGTTTGAAGAATAAGAATGTTTCTCTTGTATATTGCTATCTCAATAATCGATTACATGAGTATTTAAATACAAATGTTGAGATTCTTTGATTGAATTCGCAACACCTATCCATCTTAATTTTTTAGTTTTATTTCTATAATTAACTGATTGAGAGAGGTCTTTGCTGCAGCAGCAGCAGCAGCAGCAGCAGGTGTTGATTAAAGAAAGAAATATGGATACTGAGACAAAAGAAATTAGAGTTGGAACGGAGGTTGAGGTTTATAGATTTGAGACTTGTGGGTGGCATACAGCAACCATCTCCAAGAAGTTGTGCCAAAACCATATTGAGGTTCTGACTAATAAAATAGAAACTTTAGAGGTAGAGAAGAAAGAGGGACAAGAAGGGGGATATGACGAAGGCTTCTCAAGTCTCAACCTAAGTTTCTCACTAACCCAAGCTTCTCACCACTGTCAATTGTATCTCACAGCACAATGGCATAAAACCAGTTCTCCATTCATCATAAAATTGTGGGTTGAGCTCCAGAGTGCAGTTAGCAATAAATAAAAAATAAGGAAACAAACTAAAAAGAGTCCCATACATAGTGTAGGGGATGTGTGAAGCAAGAAATATAAATATGAGGAAAGATGTCCTAATATCTAATTAGTATCTCTTTAAAACAGAAATTAGAAACTACAAAGTATGCCCCACGATTTTTGGTTTTGGGTGAACCAGCTAACACCCAGCTCACTCGGCTACCCTGATCCAAAAGCCTGTTGAAGAACCATGGGCCTAAGTGTGGACCTGGTTCTTCTTAATCTTATACAAGTATTGTTTGTCTTCTTAACTTCTCAGAAGCAAGGCTATTTTGTATTTATAGAAATGCACAGAAAAAGGAATTTACAAAAACACTAGGACATCTAATGCAGATTTGGGCAAAGATGAAAAGAATCACAGCCAACTAAAAGGCCACTAGAGAACATCATAAAACATATGAGAAAGATCAAACACTTGTTTTTGCATAATTCATCTTTAAACAAAAAACAGAATTAAGGGAGCTACAGAAAAATTCTGCTATTAATCCAAGGAAACAAAACCAAAAACTGACAACCCAGTTCAAGAAAAACTGAAATAAGTAAAAAAAGAAAGAAAGAAAATGACAGAACTAGAGAATTTAGTTAGAATTCGGTATAAAATGAAGAAAATCAAAAACCCCAGCCGCAGGTACTGATTTGAGTTGCAGATCAGCAATAAATTGCCAGCATGAGTGTGGGGCTTATTTGAACTTCAAGGAATGTTCAGCAACTCCAAAACTTGGTCTCAGCAGCCCCTAGTATAATTGCTTTCTTGCGCTTCGCATAACCCTCATCGTGTTCGTCATCGAAATCCATTTATACGTTGATCTACAATTCAAAACCCAACACTTTTAGATCGAGATATAACCTAAATTCCTCACATGAAAACCTCATCTAATAACTCTCCTCGTATCCTACTTTATAACTTAAGCTCCATTAATATGTGTCTAACGCTATATAATTCAATATATAAAAGTCAGGATGCCCCTACACACACTCACACACTCACACTCACCCACCCCTTGCTGCCCCTATACACACTCACACACTCACACTCACCCCCACCCCATGCTGCCCCTATACACACATACTCACACTCACCCACCCCTTGCTGCCCCTACACACACTCAAACACTCACACTCACCCACCCCTTGCTGCCCCCACACACACTGACACACTCACACTCAGCCCCAACCCATACTGCCTCTATACACACACACACTCACACTCACCCCCACCCCATGCTGCCTCTATACACACTCACACTCACCCCCACCCCATGCTGCCCCTATACACACTCACACACTCACACTCACCCACCCCTTGCTGTCCCCACACACACTGACACACTGACACCCTCACACTCACACACCCCTTGCTGCCCCTACATCATTATTGTTTGAAATCCACCGAAGCTTGAAATTAATATGCAGTGATTTGAGTAGCATTTTTAACTTTACTTGCAATTCCTCTACTATCAATAAGCCAAGCCTTGCACAAATTATGTCTTACAAAGGTAAAGTAATCTTCCAACCATATAATATGTCAAATCATAAAAGGGCAAAACTTAATGAATGATAAATGTTCAGCAGCATCAGTGACACATAAGGAGCATCCAAGTTGATCCATCAATATAAGACTCAAATCAATAAACTTCAGAAACTATGAATGACAATACTAGTGCATTCCAGTGCACTACAAGAGATAAGATGAAGAAAAATCAGATTAACAAACTAGAATATGAAATTCATTGTGGTATATATTGACACCATATAGAATGCTTGTCCCAAGAACCCTAAAAAATATAAATGAAGTGCCCCTAATGAAAACTACAGAATTGCTTTAATCAAGCATCAGAATCTCACTCTGTGTCCTGCAACAGAAAAATTCGAGCTTGCATACAATGTTTTCCATATGAGGGAAAGATGTCAATGCATGACTTGGGCTGTTTAGTACTTCTAATTCACTCAATATTATGTGCAACAATGTTTTCTCACCGGAGATATCAGGCCCAATGAGAATAACTATTAATAACTACCACCTTCTACATTCTTAGAAAATCCTTACAGAATTACAGAATAAGCACAAGTTCCAGAAAGACAAGCCTATCATTATAGAACCCAGAAAATGAGTCAAACACTGCAGCCTTCAAATACTACGTTAGCTTTAGATGAGTTCAGGAGCACTAACATCTTTCTGCGCAATACCGTTGTATTCTCTCAAACACAGAGAAATCAATATGAGTATCTCAAGAAAACACAAAGGTGAGACCCATATATATCCAAGAACTCCTCGACGTTTACTACAACGCGGAATATCCACTCTAGAAGATTTCAGATTAGTAAATCCAACACATTTGAACACAACGAATTAGAAATTCTTGCCATTAAATCTTCAGAAACTAAGAGAAAGAGAAGAGCGAGGGAACCCCTGGCTTATTTATCAATGGATCCAACTAACTCTTTAACACATCAAACTAAAACTAATGCCAACCACAAACCCAAAGCAAGAGCAAGAGAGAGAGAGAGAGAGAGAGAGAGAGCAGATAGCAGAGAGAACCATACCTCGGCCACTCGGGAGACTAGGATCGAGCTTCTCGTGCTTCAATCGGTGAATGGAAAACTGAAGATTAGGGCTTCTCGGGAGACTGTCTCTATCTCTGCAAATGCAAACAATAGTAACAGTAAGAACAACTCACAACAGCAACAAAAACGTTAGGGCAATGCAACCCCTTCTCTTCCCTCCGTATTTCCCTCAAACTGAAGTTTAGGGCTGGACTCCTGGACCCACTGCTTCCACCACAGAGGGACAGAGTGAGAGAAGAGCAAGAGCGGTGAAGAGTCAGAGAGAGCAAAGAGTGAAAGAGGGACAGAGCGAAAAAGAGAGAGAAAGCAGAGAGCAGAGAGAACGAGAGAACAAGAGAGAGAGAGAGCAGTGAGAAGTACCTTCCTCCTTCAGCCGTAGGGTTCCTCTTTGTTGGAATATCACGATTTTGGAATTAGGGTAGATTTTAGGGTGAGAATCACCCAAATTTCTAATTTATATACTAGGTACCTCAACAGTATATTTCTCTTTGAAATTCACCTAATGAGGTGAATTCTTGTCTGAGTCAATTTTACGTTGAAATGAAGAATCACTGATTTTCGTAGAATCCAGTTCACATTCAACCAAACGCTATTTTTTAGTAAGAATCATGAGTCCGTAGACTCAAATTCTTAAGACTTAGCGAACCAAACACTTCCTTGGGTTCTCATACGAGAACCATTCTCCTACGTTGTTAAGGGTACAGATGGAGTCCAACGCTTAACAGTGTGCGCGAATTGTTCTCGTACGAGAACCAGATCTTTGCTTTAGAAACATGGCCTAGAAACAAAAGTGTTACCATGCAGGGCCTTAGAGGTGGAGTTACCAGGTAGGGGAGAGTGAACGGGAGGAGAGAAGAGGAAAAACAAAGGGTGGGGATTATGATAGGGATGGGAGGGAAGAGGGCGAGGGAGGGAAAAATTTTTGCTGCTACACTTGTAGCAGGAATGTGACAGCCAAGGAAATGGAATAATTTACCTCCCCTTTGGGTTCATAAATAGTTAAATACCCTACTAGGTTTTTGTATTTTCTAAAATACCCTTTAAGATCCTATTTCCTTGGCTGCCAGCCTTGTAGCAGGAACATTCTTGCTACTAGTGTAGCAGCAAAATTTCGTCCGAGAGGGAGAGGGAAATTATTCAAACATCATAAAGACAATTCCATGGCTGCAACTTCCATCCACAACCAAAAGCTAAGACAATAGCTACAACAGCCGCAAAATACCCTGAATTTCTTCGGCCTGAAAACAATCTTGATGAAGCAATTGGGTTCATCACCGAAACCCACAAAGCTCTACAGAGGACTGAGACAACGGTATTGGGGGAATTGGGTTGCAGAGATCTGACTATCAAAGAACCGTACTCGAGTTTGGCTCGACACTTTCAACACCATTGAGGAGGCGGCTTTGGCCTACAATGAGTCACTTACAAGCTCAGAGGAGAGTTTGTGAGGCTGAACTTTCCCAACCTTTGACATCAAATTAATGTCGAAGGAGAGCTTAAGGCTATTTTTCAAAGCCTAGCTACTTTGCAGAAATAGGGGAAACTAAGTAAGTCTGCATCTTCTTCTAATAAGAAGGCGAACAACGGGCAATTGGAGTCACAAGCAATTTCAATGGTTCCAACTACGCCTCAGTCGATGATAGGTTTGGACAAGTCATCCGAATGAAAAGTGGGTTTTCTGGGAATGAAGGATTGTAAGATTGAGAGTGCACCATTTCCATTGCCATCCTTGACAGAGAATGAAGAGTCTGAATCTGATATCAAGTTCCTAGATTTCAATGAGCCTCCATGGGATGAGTTGGAGTTTATATTTCAGAAGTATCGAGAAGCTATTCTGTCTTGAATTTTAGTGTACTCGCATCGTCCCTCTTTTTTTATTTGGGATCTTGTTACTTAACTCAGTTAGGTGAGTTTAGATCTACTGATTGGTAAAATGAAATGTTGATAAGAATTACATTGTGAGGAATTGAGGATGAGCCAATAGGAAATGGAGGTATCCTTGAAGGAGGTGCCCCTCAAGTGTAATTTAGCCTTAAAAGATCTGAATGAAATAGCAACCTTAGTAACTAGTCATGCACTCATGCTAACTTGTTCTACTTGCTATCAGCTTTGATGGGAAAATATTCAACATCAACACTAGTCAATAAGTTAAAATCTATTTTTAAACTAGAATACAGATCTAAATCATCTATTTCCATTCAAAGTTGGGAAAATGCACAATAATACCCAGAGTACACTTGCATAGAGAATAGACATATACTTGTATGTGTCAATACAAAAAAGGGTATTTGACACGTGACTAATCTAAACAATGTCCTCTTTATCCAACCGTCAGAATCAACATATCATCTGTCAACATGACAGAGACATTATGACATTTGGGGAAGAAAAAAAACAAAACTTTTGTGAGAATAATAATTCACCTTTAAAAAATCACTTTTTAAAAAAATGATAAGTTGAAATCCCATGACCATAACGGTTACTGGCTTCATTTGTTCATCTACAGGGTTTTAATCTATTGACGATCAGCTTACATCAGATAGCCTAAAATAATAAAAATAAGGGCACGAGGTCGCTGTCAGATGCATGGCCTTTGTACAATGGCAGTCAATGAGTACATGTGCAGGGGCATCAACATAGATGAGATTTTTTATTTTACAAGGGGTGGGGGGCTGTAATTTTGAATGTTGCTGTGTCTGGGCAAAGGAGTCACGCAACCAGACAGCACTCTTTTTCCCTTAAAATAAATAAGTAAAAGGGAGATTTTAACGATGGGCATCGGTGGGTCCATGTTATTAAGATTCTTGAGGGTTGTGAGCATAGTTCGAGAACTCGTTTCGTTTCGGTATTTCGGGCTGATCGAAATATCCGAAATATTCGAAATTTCGGATATTTCCGTCGAAATATTGTATTTTTCTGGTATGTTTCGATAGGTCATTTCGGTGGGTTTTAGGCCAAGTTAAGGCCTGAAACTTCATGGAAAACACATTTAAATGTTCAAATTGCAAAAATAGTCACCCAAAATGGTGTTTTGGATGTGCACCATTGATTGGCAACGTACGGTCGAACCCTAATGTATAACTTAGTTAATTACACATTGTACATTAAACAAGTAAATTGACTTGGAACTAAGTTGGAAACATAATGACTCATAAGTTAAGTCATAAATCATAATATTAAGTACATAAGACATCAAGTCAATAACAAGTTAACAAATAACAACTTACGAGTTACGATTTAAGAAGATGATATCAAACATTCCAAATCACAATATGTCAATCACCTTCAAAAACCAAGCAAAAGTGCAAAACCAGAGCTGTTTCTCAGTCTCGGTCGACCGAGACTGATGAAACATGTTCAGTTATATAAAGCAATTTCTCGAGAAACTCGAAATCTCACGAAATTTTGAAAAAATCTTGAGACATCTCGAAATTTCGAGAATTTCAATCGAATTTTTGTATTTTTTTTTATTCGAGGTGGCATTTTGTTTCGAGGAGGTCGAAATTTCCGAAATCTTGATTGAGATTTCACGAGATTTTGAACTATGGTTGTGAGAAATGACATTTTAAACCTAATAAGAATATATATAACATAGGTCAAATTACTGTTAAAAGTTATAAAAAAAATGAGAAGAATGACAGAACTTTAATATGTAACAATGGAGGTTAGTAGCACGTTTACAATTTTCTACAACTTTGAGACCCTTTTAACTCATATATCATGCTCATGCTCATTCTCTGTTAAAAATTAGTCAATGAGATGTCTGAAGAGCCCTTTATAATATGGACCAAACCAAATATCAATTTATTGCTTGCCAAGTGGCAAGTTGTTATCTAGGAAAGCTCACCAACCCCTTAGGTAAAACATTAAAAGTAAAGCCCAAAACCATCAGGAATCAAGATTATGTTTACTTCTGCTGCATGTAAAACCATCCAATTGGTATGTTTTCAGGATTTCAGCTACCTGCTAGCCCTCTTCATCTCCTAAAGCTATTACATTCTGTTGGAATATGTACTCCAGAATACCCCCAGGGTATTCTGGTCCTTTTGGGGTAGTTTTTATGTTATTAAGTGTAAGTCGACTATGTGGGTTTTAGTCCCACATCGCCTATTTTAGTCTATTGTAACTTTCCCCTCTATTATAAACAGAGGGGCTTACCTATCAATTAATACAAGTCATTATTTTCTCTCATTCTCTCTTTTCTAACCCACGATTTTTCCAACATGGTATCAAAGCTAGTCTAATCTAGGTTAGAAAAAGAGAAAAAAAAACCTACTCCTTCTCTTCAAGCGACTTCTCCCTTCTTCTCCCTTTCTCGGCTTCTCCTTCTTCTGTTTTTCTTCTTCTCAACCTTGCAAAGGGGCAGCACTAATGAGGTAAACACAGTATATCAATGATTTAGTTGCTGCCCCCCTCACTTTCTACCTTTTTTATTAAAAAAAATTCTATTCGAAATCTGTTGGAGCCATACCTGCGATTTGGGATTTTTCAGAATTTTTTGGAGATCGACTTCCTATTACTATTGAAGGCTGACCTTCCACCATTGGAGCTCCCTATGCACCCTTCTCCAGCCCCTTTCTACCCTATTCCATTATCCTCATTCCCCGTTTCCTTTTTCTCCAAGCTTTAATTAATTCCAGCCACCATACCCTAATGGATCTCAACTTGTCAGGGTTTTTCAAAACCCTGACTCCAATCGATTTTTGGTGTTTCCTTTTTCAGATGCAGCTGATCTTTTGGGGGTGATTCCCTATTACTACAAGCCCTACTCGGCCTAAGTTTGGACCCTTTCTGATGGCTGGATTTGTTTCTACAACAAAAATTCCTTAACCTGCTAATTTGGTTACCTGCCAAAAACCCTGACGTTCAGGTTTCAGTTTTTGCTAATTTTTGGAGGGCTGATTACTCCGACTTCAAGGACCAATCGACCTCAATATTGCACCTATCCAAGTTTTTTGAAGACCCCTACCCCAATCGATCTCTTCTTTTCAGGGTTTTCCAAAACCCTAATAAAAATCGATTTGGGTTAGAGATGTTTGCTACTGTTCGAGTGCTTTGGAGGTGATTCTAACATTAAAAGAGAACTCTCCTTCATCAGTTCAAGGCTTGAAGAAGGTCCTTTATGTTGGTGTAGTGCTGTAATGTTGCCCTGCTCTACTTATGCGATTTTTTGGAGTCTCTCCCCTTTGAAGATCAAGTCTCACTCTTACTGGAGATTGATTGTTCACCTTGGAGGTTCCATTCTAGCAGCCTTGGTCAGCATCTATTACATGTCTACATCAACAATTACAGCCCCCTTTCCCTAAGTCGATCTCAATTTCAGGGTTTTCTAAAACCCTGACAACAATCGATTTTAGGGTTAGGGTTTTCCTATCAAACTCATATTTTGAGGAAAGTCTTATACATATTAGAGGAGTATTCAACCCATATTTCAGCATCATTCATCAGTTATTTTTGGAAAAAATTCAGGTTCATTCTTGTGGCTCGATCTTTCCAATTATCAACCTATTTTCCTTGTTCTTATGTGGCTGGCTGCTTCAACTACCTATGGACCTGTTGGGTTATTTAATCTATATTTGCTGGTTTTATTGAGCTTTACTACATATAGTGTTGGTTTTATTGATTGGCTTCTGTAAGCATGACTGGTTGACATGTTACTGCTGCCTTTATGTGGACTACTGTTGCCCTATTATTGAGACTGAGTATCCTACTATTGGAGATCGAATTTCTTTCATTATTGAAAACTCGTATCTACTACCCTGGAGATCAGCTTATTTGGGATTACAACAGTGTGTTCCAAGGTTATTGGTTGCAACTACGAACCTATTCAGTTATGTGACGCTTTTCTGGTTCATATCCGGCTCACTTTGAGAGCTTGATCCTAGCATTGTTCACAAATTCAGATCTGATCCAAGTTTTTTGTTGAAGCTTCTTACATCCATTGCTGTCCAAATATCTTCGTCAGTTCTATTTAGCATGTGGGAGTTTATAGTTTGGAATTTTGCACACTAGTACTTCCTTGTGTGAAGATCGATCAAGTTTTTGCAGAATGGTACCTTCTCCTTCTACAAATTAGACCTGTTTTTTTAATTCAGATCTGATCATTGGAGATTGGTGTTTTGGACTTAGTTTGATCGATTGAAAGAAGCTTGTAAATTACTGTGTTGCTTTGTCCATGGTTCATTATCCCACTGCTTCTTTTCACTTCACCACCTCCCAAACCATTCCTTTGGCATATACCCATAACCACCTTGGAAGTTTATGGTATTCTCGAAATTGCCATTTCTTCTCTTTCCATTACCCTTGGCAACTTTTGGAAAATTCTGGAATATTATGTTTTTGCCCTATCTCTTACGTCATCTCTGTTATGTCCACGTGTACTACACGTGAGGGGGGGATTATGTACAGTATACTGCAGCCATTGCAGAAAGCAGAACTTGCAGGAAAACTTGGTGCAAAACATAGAAGATCAGAGTTTTCACCATTGCCAATGGGTATCTACTTTGTTATTGGGGTGAGTTTGCCGTAAGGGGGAGATTGGTATTAAAGTATTGAAGATGTTTGGTGATTGCCTGCCTATATGAGGTTCTACAGTTGGGTTGATTTTTTCCGCTGCTTGATCTTTTCTGCTGCTTATTTATCTGCTCGCTACCCTAGTTACTTATCTTCAAGATTATCATTCATCACTGGACAGCAATAGAAGATTGGTGAAAACTGCCTTTTTTGGAAGACATTCCAATCCCGGTTTACTGATCAAGTCTGCCCAAGTTTTGAAGATCTATTATTTTCAAGTTCTTAAAGGTTTATTTGGGAGCTGCATTCGTCTTGAAGCTGGATTCTGCTACAACTTATTTTTTCCCATTTTGTTCAAGTTGGGCATTAGTACCTTGTATGCGCCAACTTGAGGGGGAGTGTTAGCATTATTATGGAGTTCTTTTTTTCTTTAGTTCAAGCTGGATTTTCTTTCTTTAATTCTTTGTATAATCCAGCTTGAGGGGGAATGTTGGAATATGTACTCCAGAATACCGTGGGGGTATTCTGGTCCTTTTGGGGTAGTTTTTATGTTATTAAGTGTAAGTCGACTATGTGGGTTTTAGTCCCACATCACCTATTTTAGTCTATTATAACTTTCCCCTCTATTTATATAGAGGGGCTTACCTATCAATTAATACAAGTCATTATTTTCTCTCATTCTCTCTTTTCTAACCCACGATTCTTCCAACACATTCCATATAGGAACATTAAAAAAAAAATCCCAAGTAGTACGATCTTCGAAGCTATGAACCATGCCTTATTTTAAACCCCCCCCCCCCCAAAAAAAAAAAAAAACATGCATTATGTAGTGGAAGAGAAGTTTCAGCTAAGATCTGGCATAAAACAAACACCATCTCAAAGTTAATATCCCTAATGGCCTAAAACAGTGAAGCATTTCCCACAATAGCTACTAATCCCTGTATATAAGAGACTACAATGCTAGAGAAATGGATTTCATCAGCTGTCATAGGTTGGGCAAAACAATGGTATTGTAAGAGTCGATAAACAAAGTAGAACCTAACTTCAAAGATTCAATAGTTTCTTTTGGTCATCGGGATAACGCAGCAAGATTCTTTTGTTGGCAAACTCCATTAGAAGAATGATAAATGGGATCATTTACTTAGGCTGATAATTGAACTGCTTACATTGCATTACTCCCAATACCATCCAATGAGACAGACTTTGACAAATCAGCCAAATCCCTTGATAATATGAGGACAAAACAGTCAATAAAATCTTGTTTTATTTTTCTTTGTTCTTAGCTACTGACCTGCCTATGCAAATGGATAAGCAAAATTAAGCACTTTAGGGATGAAACATTTGAAATAGAAGGTTCTAAGCACTAAAACAAGCTAAACCCATTATATCATCCATGAACACCTCATTACCAAAACTTCATAGTCCAAGCTCCAAGTGGGGTCCAAAGATATGAATTGTACCTTGGCCCTCCCATTCAATATGAAGGCAGGAGATGAGTTAACCCACAACAAATTCTCTCTTTTATGTCTACACTATGATCCGATTTTACAATAAAAATCATTTACCAAAGAAATCTAAATAAATTTTTAATTACCCAATCTCCTAAATTTCAACAAAAGTGAAAATTTTTGGTGGCAACTAATGAAAACAGAATAGGTGATCGGTCTTTGGAGGATTCTGCTTTAATCCATAAAAGTTGTGCATTATGACATGTGGATTGATCATAGCAAGAAAATTCTCAAAACTTGTTCTCATTTTATTCCTGAAATTATCTCTATAGAAATAGTTATCTTCGATATTCCCCCTTAGGTCATCTCGAGGGAAATGTAAGGTCAAACATATCCAATGCAACAGAAAACTTATTCAGAAACTAGGAACTACAAATCTATGACATCCCAACTTTTATCTAATATCCTAAATTTCAACAAAAGTGAAAAGGATTGATGACAACTCATGAAAAGAGAATCTGTGATCATTTCTATGGTGGGTTCAGCTTTTATCCTCAGAAAGTTGGTTATGGTATGTGGATTCACCATAACAAGAAGAATTTCCAAAATCTGTAGTTCACACTCCTTCCTAAAAATCTCCAAACTGATCACAACTTCATCTTTGATAACCCCCTCAGATAATCCCAAGGGAAATGGAAGGTCAAGCATTTCCAACACAACAGAGAGAGAACTTATGCAGAAACTGGGAACTAGAAATCTATACTTTCTGCCATGTATTAGTATTTGCCAATGGATTCCCCTCAAAAAGAGATTGGCATCTCAGCATATCATTGGAATCTTATCAGTGCTCAATTAGTTGCATTATCCATGGTACACTTCCTAGTTCTGCACTCATGCATGAATTACAAGGAATAGGAATAGACATGGGCTGAAAGTCACATAACCGGATGGCCGCATAAATATCATACTGCAACAGATTCTAAACAGGCCAAGGAAAGCAAAACAAACTTTGTAATCAACCAACAATCGTAGAATCTTTTGTTTTTTCACTTATATAGAGCTGTATCAACTAAAAGAGACGAGCCGATCACTGATCAGCATTTTATTAGCCTTTACTTATACATCTCTCTACGATGCCTTGCCACAATAAGAATATCCCATCCCATAATACATCATGTCAGATATCTTATTGTCAGCCTACACCAAACCACCAGCTTTGCCTTTACCACATTAAAGTTGGGAAACAAATGAAGCCAAGGAGTTGCTTATGGAGCATAGTCATAAAATAACAAGACTTTAGGGACAGGAAAGCACTCGACATTGTGTATGATGATAGAAAATACTTACACGGGGTTGAGATAAACTTCCCCCCACCCACCCAAAAAAACGAAACTATTAAGGCTCACTTTGGTTCAATTTCAATTTTGCATTTAGGGGGTGGTTTCAATTTCTTGGGGAGTTTGGTATGATTTTTGTACTTCATTTTTATTCAATTGTTCATATTATTTGGTAACTTTTATGGTTTATTTGACCAATGTTATTATAGCAGTAATAACCAAAGTTTAAAGGTAGTAATAGTCACAGGCGGTTTGCCAAAGTTTCAAGGCGGTTTGCTAAAATTTAAAAGCGATTTGCTAAAGTTAGGTATTAACAAAAGTATATGACGGTTTGGTCAAGTAAAGGTTAATATCAAATTTACTGTTAGAAGGACATTCATAAGCAAGCTGATCATAAGATCAAAGAAATGGCCTATACGGAAATGCTATTTTCATGGTAGTATCTCAAGGCGATTCATGTTAGTAAGTAGACATTTGCTTGTAGTTTCATTTCAAATATTTTACCAAAAAAAAAAATCATTTCAAACAGAATTTTTCATGTGCCGAAACAATTCTCTAGATTTTTTTTTGGTAGAAAGAGGTTATTCATTTATGCACGCCCAACAATGTCAAACAAAGAAAAAGGAAATACATAAAACAGATAGAGGGCATGATAAATACAAGGTATGGATATACATATCCAAAACTAAGGAAGAAATTGACCCGATCTCACATGCCATTGACATCATCCAAACTAGAGGTTGGGACACAACCACTTCCTAGAAAATAGGCTGTAGCCTATGCTAATTTTACGTGCATGCACTAATGTGCCAATAGAAAGGGCCCCATTTGTGGATATGGCCATCCGCGACCAGACGAATAGATGAAGAGGGAAAGGAGGGGAAAGAAACAACAGGGGAGTGTTGCGCGAATTCATCGACATCATCTTCATCGCGAATCCTCTTCATTGGCTGAGTCGGTAGTCATGATGGAGAGGCGGTGATGAGGTGGTGAAAAACAAACAAACACGCACGAGGAGAGTACAACACGCAGAGGAGCGATTGAAGACCACACACTAATGGCGGAGATAGTTCGTGGACGGCGCGAAGAGGAAAAAACCTAAAAACTAAGCTAAGGAGCAAAGCGAAGAAACCCTAGTTGTCCGCCATTATGACCAATGGTTTTAATTATCAAAGATATTTTTAACATTTAACATGTGGTACGGTTAATCTAATCCTATATCTATCTATCTGTCTGAATGCCCTTCTCTTAATTACATATTATACGGCAATAGATTGAGAAGGTTCTGTTGGATCAGCCATGATATTTCACTTGTCTCTTGGTTGAATGTGATTGGTGATCATGGTAGCATCTTTGCTGATGTGGAGAAAGTGGATTGGGGTTATCCAGTAGATGTGGGCTTAATTAATTATTGGGTTAGTCAGTTATTGGGAGTCTACGTATGAACCGGTTTTGTTTGTCACACTGAGATAGGCCAGCCTAACTCACTGTTGAACTGTGATTAGGGCTGGGACAGTATTATATATATTGGTCTTGGATCCTTGCAGCCTCCGTCATATTTTTCTCCTCTTTCTCCCTCAAAGAAGAGACATCTAGAGTGACAGAAGGCTGAAGAAGACTCAGATCTAAACTGAGATTGTATCTAAGTTGTAGTTGTTAAGTATTCGAAGAAGGTTTTCTTGATTATTCATCACCAACATACGCACAGAGCAAGGTACATTCAATCCTTATATTGTGCATATTATTTATTGTGTTCTAGGTTTCTGAATGAAGTTAGGGTTCTAATCTATGTAGCTTTTTTGTTTCCATACGCATTTTTTCAGAGAATTGTCTAATCATCCGATTCTCCACTTTTTCCCCTCTTTTTTCCTTA
Source organism: Telopea speciosissima (assembly GCF_018873765.1). Classification (NCBI taxonomy): domain Eukaryota; kingdom Viridiplantae; phylum Streptophyta; class Magnoliopsida; order Proteales; family Proteaceae; genus Telopea; species Telopea speciosissima. The sequence goes on along the minus strand of NC_057916.1, from coordinate 21,844,693 downwards.
ACTAGTCTGATTCTCCACTTTTTTCTTCAATTGCCCCCTTCTCGTCTTTCCTTAAAATCCCTTTTATGTCCTTTTTTTTAGCACTTTCAAAAGGCAACCTAAAGGAAGCCTTACGGTTCATTATTTTCCTCCTAAAAAATCATAGTTATCACGGCAACATTGGAGAGGGTCTAAAATCAAGGTGGCAAGGCGCCTACCTAGGCAACAAAGGAGCCTAGAAGCCTAGGCATCACCTTGATAACTATGTTGAAAATGTTTTTTTGGGTGTGCACTGATTATCCTCTATTTATCTATCCTCCTCCCATCAATCTAATCACTCCAATCCTGATACTGCTCGCATCCTGCTCTTTTTCCTTATTTTTTTATTTAATTACAATCCTTTCATGGGTTCTGGATTAGAATCCTAACTCCATACAAAAATCTAAAACACGATAAATAATATGCACAATTTAGGGACTGAATGTACCTTGCACTGTGCATATGTTGGTGATGAATAATCAAGAAAACCTTCTTCGAATACTCAATAGCCACAACTTGGATACAATCACTGCTTCGATCCGAGTCTTCTTCAGCCTTCTGTCATTTTAGATATCTCTTCTTTGTGGAAGAAAGAGGGGGAAAATATATAATACTGTCCCAACCCTAATCTCAGTTCCACAGTGAGTTGGATTAACCTATCTCAATGTGCGACGAACCGAACAGGTTCATGCGTAGACTCCCACTAACTGACTACCCTAGTAATTAATTAAGCCTACATAAAAACTTCTTACATTCTCCTATTTGGGCTATATTAATTACAAGATTACCATTAACTAGTGTGGCCATGGAATCTTACAACAAATAACCGTCACAAAACTTTAATTTAGTTAATAAATCTACTTATGCCAAACAATAGCAGAAAATATCCCTCAATATACGCCATACAACTTTGTATCTTTACAAACAAAAGTCTACTTAACATGAATCGCCTTGAGATACTACCATGAAAATAGCATTTCCATGTAGGTTTTTTTCTCTGATCTTATGATCAGCCAGCTTATAAATGTCCTTCTAGTATTAAATTTTCATATTAACCTTTACTTGGGCAAACCGCCATATACTTTGGTTAAAACCTAACTTTAGGAAACCGCTTTTAAACTTTGGCACATTGCCTTGGCAAATCGCCTTTGGCTATCACAACCCAGAAACTTTGGCTATTACAACCTTAAAATTTTGGCAACTATCGCCTTAAAACTTTGGCTATTACTATCTTGAAACTTTGGCTAGTATCACCATAACATTGGTCAAATAAAACCATAAAGATTTATCAAATTAAATGAACAATAGAATAATTCTTCATAAAAATAAACAACATAACCAATGTCAATCAAAAGTGTGCCCAAACAAATAGGCTAAGGTTCTAAATAAAAATAAAACAGTCAATAGGATATTAAGCTCCCACTAACCAAGCATATCAAAAGACTAAATTATACCAATGTTAGAAACATGACCTTTGAACACTCCCATTGGTAAAGCCTTTATAAGATCTGTCAACATTCTGTCAGTCACAATGTGTTCCACCATGATATACTTCTTATTAACCTTTTCTTTTACTAGGAGATGTTTGATCTCAATGTATTTGAAACTGTTGGATTTCTCATTCTTTAAAAAGAATATAACTGAACTGTTATCACAGTACAACATCATAGGCATTGGGATAAAGTGCACAACTCTCAACTCAAAAATAAAACTCATCCTTCATGGCTCATCTGTCATAGCAGGATCAGTAGGCAACATAGTTGTCACGACGTCTAGGCTACCCAAGGCACTGGAGAGGGTCAAAAAGTAAGGCGACACCAAGTAAGAAACCAAGGCACCCAAGTCGACCAAGGCGTCTGGACGCCTTAGGTGTCCCCTCGACAACTATGGTAGGCAAAGCTGGCTCATAAGGTAAATCTAGAACCGCCTCCATTACATCACCAGCAGGATCTGGCAATGCAATTCCAATAAAAAATAACGACTCATCTGAGTGAAGAGTCTCAATAGGAATTTCAACACTCACTTCCTCGAACACTAGGTTACGAAGCTCTGAAGGCGCACCAACATGTCCACTGAACTTAGCATGACTAGTTTCAACAATCCTATAACAGAATTAGTATAGTAAAACATGTAACCTTTGGATCTCTTTGGATAGCCTACGAATAGCAACTATCGGTCCAAGGGTCACAAACTTTTCATGTGGATTATACAATCTAATTAAATAAACCAAATAAGAATTACAATCATTACTACATTCTTATCCTTTGGGCTAAGAATGCTCTGGTCCACTTATTAATCCGCATTTACCGCAAAAAGAACAACTTTCGAAAATCCCATCACCTTTGGGCAGAAGGAACCTCTAAGTTATTGTCCTCCCCAATATGTGTTTCCTTAACTTAGATGACATCACCTTTAGGCAAATGTCACCAAGTTTGTTGCTGAAACGAAACCATAAAAGAATAAGATGTGTCACTTTGGTGGATTCCATCCAACCCTTTCATAGTTTCCCATAAAATATACCATGCAGCTAAACATGTGCGAAAACTCTTATTATACAAGACAAACACATCCAGTTTAGTTTCAATCTTAATGGGTGTTCCAAATATGGCATGCAAGCATAAAATGCACAAATTTTCTACAAGGAAGTTCTAAGAACCCTAACCATGCTCCGTTACGTGCTACTGATGCTCTTGCCTTAGTTGTACGACAGTTGACAAAAGAACTTGCGACCATGAAGAGAGAGACGCAAGAGATGAAAGAATCTACTAGGCAACAAACATTGGAGAGGAATACACGTTATCCTCCTCGTCCACCTTAAAAAGTTCCTCATCAACCAAACCTGTAGGAAAACAATGTTGCTAACTTTGGTGCTAGACGATAAGATGACAAGCACAAAGTCAAATTGAACCTTAAAGAATATTATGGGAAGGCTGATCCCATTCTCTTTTATGGCTGGTTATGTGAGATGGATGATTATTTTGATTGGTTCGACTTGACTAAAGAGTGAATGATAAAGCTGGCCCGTGCAAAGTTGATTAGAGCAACAAGAGAGTGGTGGCAAACTTATGAAGAAAAGCTATGTTGATATCATGACAAACCTACTACTTGGGAGGAGATGAAGGACAAATAGAGGAAGAAATTTCAACAGTTGTTGGCGCTTGGTTTGGGCAGCCTTCAATTTTAGTGTCATGGTTGGCATATTGAGTGGATTAAATACCAATGGTTTTCCCTTGAAATCAAAGAAACATTGGTTCTTGGTCCCTCCCACCAGCACAGTATTGTCATACATCCACGGTCGTCCAAGTAAGGCATAAGTCAATACCATTGGGTATGACGTCGCACCAAACATCTTCATATTCTCCCAATTTTTCAGTGGTACCGAACATCGTTGATTTACCTCTAAAGTGTTGTTGAGTAGGGAAACTTTATAAAATCGTTGATGAGCCTATATTTTAACTTTCCTGCTATGACAATGGCTTGAGATACAACATTTACACAGCTTCCACTAACCCTGATCACTTGTGATGTCAAAGGTCCATTACCCATTTAAGTATAAGAACTACAATGTCAGCGCCAATCCTCACCTTTTACTTCTGCAACTAAAATTCTTTTCACCACATTGACTTCAGAGAACTCTTCAGTATCATCATACAAGAGGTTATCATCATTGTCACCATCAAGGGCTGAATTGACTGCCCAATCATCATCGAACTGAGGCTCCCAAATCTGTACATCGGGGTTAACTTCCATACCCACAATGACTGAATTTAGTGTCTTCATGGCTGGCCACGGTAGGCTCTAATACCAAAGAATGTAGGATGAGTTCAATTAAGAACCTCTCTATAGTAGGACCGATGATAGGTTGCAGCAAAACATCTAAATAGCAACAAAATCAAAATTAGTAACTTAGAGAATAAGAACCAAACCAGCCAGCAGAGGTTCACCAAACTTGGACCAAGTGGAGATGGTGTTGAATGGATCTTATGCTCCAAAATCAGCCAATTCTGGTGGCTGAAGGTTGAGATATGAGAAACCAGCCTTCAAAATAGAAGGTTAATGTAGAAACCAATCCGTCCAGCAGTTGGGGAAGCCAAGTACAATCGAATGGAGGGCAGAAGGTAACCTCGAGATGCATCTCCAAAGGATCAAAGGTTGCTGAGTTCTGGAATCTCGAAGTTACAGCAGGTCCTAATGGAGAAAATTGAGCGGCAGAGGTTGTAGGCCCTCAGTTGGTGATGTAATCGACAGCAGCAGTGTTGGTTGTTGATCAAGGTTGCAATCAGACCTTCACAGATGTAGAAGCAGCAAGGGTTTGCACTCACAAAGCAATAATAGCAGCAGGGGATCGATTTGAGATAGGAGGAAGAATATAGAAGAGAAGATAGGATGGGGATAGGGTTTCGGCTCTCTCAGCCCTTCATCCTCTCACCAGGACAATAATAATGCTCAAAGCAATATTGGATTCATCATCATAATCGTTAGGGGGCTCCTAAGAGCTCATACATATTTATGTGCAGCTATTGCTTGCCTTACAAGTGAAAGAAAATTAGAAACTTACAAGAAAAGGAAACAAACTGAAAATAGAAACTTAAACCTACTTTCTAAATCTGAAATTAAAAACTAAATTGAGCTACTGTTGCTTAACTGACAACCACAAAATATCTAAGGGAACAATTCTGAAAATAGAAACTAAAATAAATACAACAAACTCAGCCTTAATAGCAGCAGGGGATCGATTTGAGATAGGAGGAAGAATATAGAAGAGAAGATAGGATGGGGATAGGGTTTCGGCTCTCTCAGCCCTTCATCCTCTCACCAGGACAATAATAATGCTCAAAGCAATATTGGATTCATCATCATAATCGTTAGGGGCTCCTAAGAGCTCATACATATTTATGTGCAGCTATTGCTTGCCTTACAAGTGAAAGAAAATTAGAAACTTACAAGAAAAGGAAACAAACTGAAAATAGAAACTTAAACCTACTTTCTAAATCTGAAATTAAAAACTAAATTGAGCTACTGTTGCTTAACAGACAACCACAAAATATCTAAGGGAACAATTCTGAAAATAGAAACTAAAGTAAATACAACAAACTCAGCCTTATCCCAAATTAATGGGGTCGGCTACATTGATCCAAACAAACAAAGTAGGTAAAACTGAGGTCTAGACAAAATAAGGGAATGAAGCGATGGAAAAAGAGGGCTGGGGAAATGAGATGAGAAGTGGAAAATGGAAAATGACAAATAAACAATGGAAAATAAAAGAAAAGTGATTGATAAAAGTAAGAGGAAAGAGGCACAGCGCAGCAAGTCAGGAGAATCTCAGCTAAATAGGGCCTGCAACATGGATCCTTGCACTCCAATAGGCTCTATCTGAGGTCATACATGGTAAAAGACCTAGACTATGCATGTCCTTCCTCACAATTTCTCCTATGGTCATTTTAGGCCTACCCCTTGCTCTTTTAGCTCCTTCAATCGGAATCATATCACTCCTCCTTACTGGGGCGTCCCTAGGCCTCTGTTGAACATGACCATACCACCTCAAACGACTCTCTCTGAGCTTGTCATTGATCAGAGCAACTCCCAAGTCAGCTCTGATACGATCACTCCTTACTTTATCCTTCCTTGGTTTTCCACATACATCTTAACATCCTCATCTCTGCCACACATAGCTTCTCAATATGGCACTTCTTACTTGCCCAACATTCTTCTCCCCCATACATCATATCCGATCGTACAACAATCCTATAGAACTTTCCTTTTAAGCTTTAAAGGAATATGTCAATCACACAACACTCCAGACGCACCTCCCCACTTCAACCATCCCACTTTACTTCTCTGTGAAACATCATCTTCTATGTCACCTTCTTTATTTATGATTGACCCCAAATATCTAAAATAGTTACTTTGTGGTATCTCTCTTTCCTCTATTCGCACCATGTCAACAATAAAAACTTCCTTCTCTTGCTATCTTCAATAGGGCACACAGAATCTCAAATATTTCCTTGGCCCTCCCTCTCCATGCAAGGTTTATGGACCCATAGTACTGTTCAGGTGAACAGTAACTTATGGTACTGTTTACGTGAACAGTAACTTTTCCTAAAATTTATTTCTGTCACTTTGTTCTTCATGCTTCGATCTACATCAAACCTGCTCTAATATCTGGATAATATTCTCTTCCATTCTCCCTCCTTAGAATGATTGAACCACAATAACAGAAAACAAATAGTAGTTATCGCTAAGGGTGTCAATGGGTCGGGTTGGGCCGGGCCTGCCTAAACCCTGACCCTGACCCTAGAGGCCTGACCCTGACCCAACCCTGGCAGGGCCAAGAAACCCTCAACCCTGACCCGACCCTGCCAGGGTTTTCCTTAACCCGGCCCGACCCGACCCGACCCTGATAGGGTCGGGCAGGGTCGAGTTGGCCCTGATTGACCCTGACCTTGACTTTATTTATTTATTTATTTATTTCTGGAAATGGTTTTTCTTATGCCTGTAATTTTTATTATGTCAAATTGATCAAATTGTAATTTTCTAGGATTTGTGAGCATTGCAAGTAAAATATTTTGACTTAATTTGAAGCAGTAAAAATGAATAGCTTATAAACACGGCACTCAATGAATCTCGTTAGATTGTCCTATGGTCAATCTCTCGATAAGGCACCAATCATGTTACATTCAAACACCATGACCGATCAAAAAGCCAAGTAAGAGAAAGAAACAGGGCAATAAGCTCACAATACTCAAATTAAGATCATTAAAGCCTTAACCAATATAACATCTTATACAAATAGAAAAATTTCTGAGTATAGAGTCTGAGTAGTTCATGCCAAAGATACCCAAGGTTAAGACCCACTCCAATCCACCTCTCGTGAAACCTTATGAAAGCAGGATTCATACTACATCATAACTCCAATCCACCTCTCTTGAAACTTTATGAAAGCAGGATTCATACCACATCATATCATTATTTAGTGTTGCATTAAGCTGACAAAAAACAGGGGAAGCATCATCAATCTCATGACTGCGTAACCATCACACTAACCCGAAGGTCAGGTTACTAAAAGCCACACAAAAAAATATTCAATAATCCAAAATAAAGAATGATATGAAGAAGGGTATTAGAAAAACAGAGGAAGAGTGTACGGAAAGGGAAGGGAGGGAACCATGGAAGAAAGAATGGGAATGGAAAGGAAATCTATTTGTACGGTAATGGATACAGAAAATGGGACATCTAAAACCTAAATCCGATATAACCGATCAGAAATAGGTAGGGGATGATGAGACTTGACTCTTTGAGTCTTCATATGGCGACACTTTGGCATTCTAGGTTTTTGATTGTTCTGTTAATCTAATATAATGGAAGAAGAGTTGGGCTCACTGGGTCGAGTTACAGGCTCCAAGAGATGCTTTGATCCAAGAGCTAATATAATGGGAGAAGAGTTTGGCACTTAGGCTCACAGATTCGATTTTTTTTTTTTTTTAATATTTTCTTGATACGAGAAAAAATTGGAGAGATATAAAGAGAAAACGTCATCGACATTACCTGAGCGAAATCAACCCGTCAATCACTTGCAGAAGCTAGATGCCGCCGCTGCTATGGAAGAGATAGAAGTGCCGCTGGGAGTGAGGGAGAGCGGAGAGGTACAACGCAAGCTGCTGGATTGCCGCTATGAGTGAAGGAGAGGAAGGTCGTAGGTTGTTGCTTACCTCTGAAAACTTTGGTCACCGATTTTCGCCGTTGTGCATGTAGCTTTTGGTCAGCCTTCTCCTCCAAAGTCCAAACGAGAACGATAGATAAGGCTAATCCAGACATCGCAGAGGGAAAGAGATAGGGTTTCGAGACAGCGCATGAAGGGAAAGAGAAGGGAAAGAGATGGGATGAGTGAAATGTGAATCGCTTTTAGGTTTTGAGGGTTTTTAGTGTTTTTTTATTATTTTTTGTTAGGATAAAGAAGAATAAAATATATATAAATGTCTATATATCTATATATTGTATATATAAAAGCATATATATATATATATATATACTTATAAACAATTTAGGGTCGGGCAGGGCCGGGTCGGGCTCAACCCAAGGCCTAAACCCGAACCCGACCCGACCCTGCCAGGGTCAGGCTATTTCTAAACCCTGACCCGCCCTTCGGGTTGAACAATCAGGGTCGGGTCCGGGCCGAGCTCAAGGCGGGTTCGGGCCGAGCGGGCTTTATTGACACCCCTAGTTATCGCTTGGTCATTTCTTTAATTACTCCCTCCAGCCTTCTAAAATTCTTATTAAATCTACATTTTGATGTATCCCACTCCATACTAGCTTATATTTCAACCTTTGATTCTAAAACACCCCTTCATGTTTTAACATGATTCAAGTATACTCAGATCTAAACCACATTAAATCCAAATGTTCACACAGTCCAAGCAAAGCAGGCTTAGGGCGTGTTTGGTAACGTTCAGAACGCTGTTCAGAACAGTTCTTTTGTTCAAAAAGAACAAAAAAACATCAAAAAGTGTTTGGTTGTGCGGTTCGTTTTTTCGTTCTTTTAGAACGAACCGGAGATTATTAGCACCAAAAGAACGTTCTTTACAGACCGTCTCAGAGATGGTCTGCAAAGAACAAGAACGAGTTGAGACGGACAAAAACCATCAAAACCCGTGGTTTTCGAGTTTAGACGAGAAAGTTCATCTATTGCTCTGCCCGTGGAAGTTTGGAGACGACGAAGGAAGGCATCTCGCACTCTCTGCAACCCTAGGTGAGATCTCTGTCTCTCTCTCTCTCTCTCTCTCTCTCTCTCTCTCTCTCTCTCTCTCTCTCTCTCTCTCTCTCTCGCTCTCTATCTCTCGCATGCTCTGCCTCTCTCTCGCTGTTTCCCTCTCTCTGTTACTCTCTCTCCCTCTCTATCTCTCGCACTCTATGCATCTCTCTCTCGCTCTTTCCCTCTCTCTGTCTCTATCTCTCGCACTCTATGCATCTCTCTCTCGCTCTTTCCCTCTCTCTGTCTCTCTCTCTCCCTCTCTATCTCTCGCACTCTATGCATCTCTCTCTCGCTCTTTCCCTCTCTCTGTCTCTCTCTCTCCCTCTCATACTCTCCCTCTCACTGTCTCTGTGACGATTGATCCAATTTTTTTCCCTATTTTGTCTCAAGAAGTGGATTAGCACCTTTAATCAGCACCCTTCAAACGAAAAGGTATGGATCAGCACCCCTTTGTTTCCCATTTTGTCTCAAGTAATATTATATCTCAGATCTGAATTATTGTTGTTGTTGTATATGTTATCTGCCCATGTTAGCGTTTTTTGGATGAATGAATGTGTCTATTTTTGGGACTGTTTTCTCTAATTTTAGTTTAAATTACAGTATATTTATTACAAGGTGTTTAATTAGTTTACTTTGTTTCTGATAGTTTTGATCTTCGAAATTTGTCTTCTTTGAACATACTAGCCACTCTATCCTTGAATCTCATCTGATTTTGTTTTCTGAAATTCTGAAAATAAATAACAAACCATTTGGGTTGGGGCAGTACATAATCCGAAGGGCATAACCGTCCATTGGTAATGGCGATTAAAAGGAGTGGAGAAAGCTGTGAGAGGTTTGGAATCCTCAGTTAGCTTAATCTGCCAGAAGCCAGATTTTAAGTCAAACTTACTATAACACGGTGGATGAGAACGTCTTTTCGCGGAATGAAGTATCCGTCGAAGACAATGTGTTGGTTTAAACGTTTGTAGTTTATAACCATACAGGCTTTGCCACATTTTATTTCCGCATGATTGCGAACCATAAAAGCAGGGCAGGAGTGGGGACTTGTTGAAGGTTCAATAAGTCGGAGTGCCAATAATTCGGAAATTTGAGTGTCAAATTCTTCAATATCGGCTTTGAGGTAGAGGATGGGTTTAACTTTTTTTTTTTTTTTTTTTGGTAACTGGATGGGTTTAACTCGAATGATCTTGTTTGGAGCATTGAGTTGGATGGAGCACCATCGAGGGCTCTTGTCCCACCAAAGAAGAGGTTCTTCACTGAAATTAGGAGTCAACAAGTCAAGAAGCCAATGGAGAACGGCAGTTTTGACAGAAGTTGGCCAAATAACGGATTGTGTAATTTGTTGAATTACAGAGGTTGTGATCCGTTGAGGAGTGAAGGCTGAATCATCACAGATAGATTTGTGAGAAGTCAGTAAAGGAAGAGAAATATCACCAGTGGGATGGTGAATTTGAACAGAGGAGGAATGCAAAATGAAAGGCAAATACTCATGGAGAAAGTTAGTGCCGATTATGAAATCACCATGCATATTAGGGAAACAAGTAATTTTGGGAATCAAAAATTCCTTGTTAGCGAAGAAGATTGGGATATTATGAGCTCTGTACTCAAGGGTCGTTGTTGGACCAGAAACGCCACTAATGTAAGTAGGCTGTTCCATTTTTTCCCAAAGATAACTAGGAATTGCAGTTGTCTTACAAATGCATCCGGTAGCACCGGTATCCAGAAGGACATCGAGGTTATAAGGTTGGAATCCAGGGAAGTCAAAACGTCCTTTAACATAGGTGTAGTTTTTAGGGTTTTGATTGGATTGGAAGAAGATATCGTTGTCTTGGGTGACATAACGATGGAAGATGTTAATGACAGCAGTAGAGTCTGTGTCATCAAAATCTTGTGCTAGGGGAGCTTTGAATGCTCTAGCAGAGGGAGGTATCCACTTAGGATTTGTTCCAGAGAGATTGCGAGGAACATAAGAGGAAAATCGAGAAGAAGATCCAACGGCAGAGGAGCCTGCTGAGGCAGTTCTAATCAAAGGGGTGGTGGCAGTCCGAGGTAAAGAAGGACTAGGACCAGTAGAACGTCTTCTGAAGTAAAGGTTGTTACCAGAAGCTTGTAGTTCAAAGGTAGGAGGAGGAGGAGCAGCGATATTCTGAGGAGTATCTAGAATATCAGATAGCATCCATTCCGTAGGGAGTTGGATATCATGCCAATCGAGTAATCAAGGTTGGATCTCGTGTTCGAAAGGATGGGGTTCGAAAAGTTCGACGAACCGTTTATCCGGGAGGGGCAATAGTTTAGTAGAGGTAACATTGGTTAACTCATGTAAACATTTCCAACTAACAGCAAGATTATGGCTGTCAGCTTTCATGCCAGTCCATTAGGTCTTAATTTTAAGAACCACGGAATCACAAAGATTTGGATCCTGGACAGAGAGAAAGAAGTTGGGTCGCAGTTTGAACCAAACTGAACCATGAATGAGGTTTGACTCGCTCAGTACTTCCATCTTTTTTTTTTTCAATTGCAAATTGGGTTTGAAGATGCCGGTCATGTTTATTAAAGGTTTGATTGCCCCTAGAGATTTTAGAAGGAATTTCTCTAGAAGCCTTGTGATGTATCTGGTATTGTAAAAGGGTATCTTGGAATTTTTGTTTACAACGACAGGTACTAAATGCCAGTGGATGGGAGAGCTTAAATTCATTGAATTACTTTCCTCCTACTCTAGATTATCAAAAAAGCATCTCAGTGCACGAGGCACCTGCTACTCTAGATTAATAACGAAGAAAACTATTTTAGTTCTATATCCTTTTGATGGAATCCGCGTTTTATTGCCACAAGGATGGCCTTGCATAGTTCTTTAGGACTCTTGTTCAGTACTTCTGTTCTCCATATCTTACATTCTTCAAACTTTAACTCTTGAATTTAGGGTTACCTTTAAGGTGTACCACCCTTTAAATTTTCCCACTGAATTTCTCATGCAACAACCTAGATCTCCCCACTGTACAAAGATGCTAATGTCAACTCTGCTATTAAGCCTATTAGTAGTAGGCTGTAACTCAATTTAAAGCTTCCATAATCTAGAGCAGAAGATAAAAGACAAAAGAGGGGGGAGTCTTGTTAGAACTGAAAATTGTGGGTCATCCATGAGTTCATTTATGGGCCCAAAAAGGGCTGGACATTCAATGGAGCCTGTTAAAGATACATACATGGGAGGGTAGTCTTAGCTAAGTAATTTGGGATTTAATTGTTATATTGTTTCTCTTTCCTATTATAGTTATATTTCAGTTTCCTATTGTAATTAGGTTCCAGGCTTAGCTAGGTAAGAGGTGTTAAGAGTCCTATTTCCTTTGTAACTCTTATTTGGCTTTCTAAATATAAAAACATGAAGGCTGGTATGATATACACACCATCTATCATCCAACTCTCTTCCCATCTTCTCTTCTCAGTGATTGTACAACTCAGAATAGATAAACAAGATTGAAATTCAAGCAAGAACTATTGGAAACAAACAGTGGTATGGACAGTTTTGTTGTCTATATGCAGGAGCTAAAGCAGGCCAACGGATTTGAACCTGAATGTAGGAAATAATATTCTGACCTATAGAATCAATGAGAAGAACAGTGCACCACAGGGGGCTGCAGAAATCAATTCTAGTTGCAGGAAACAATAAAAGGAAATTTGTAGGTGGGATGGGTCGTTTGGTTACTTTGGTATACTATAGGTACATCGTATAATATAATTTATGGTTCAGTGTTGGTGTTTCACCTGATGGTATATTCTGCATGATGGAAAAACAGGTTTAAAGTTGAATGAAATCTATATAAAAGTGGTGTTACTGTCTGGTTAGGAAACAGTATGTTGATAGACAAAGTCCTTATCAACTTCCTTTTCTCTTTATGACTACAGAAAACACCATGCTAGTTTTGGTCAAGGCAACCCTAAGGAAAGTTCAGATTCCAATCCAAAAGGCAGAATCGCATATGGACACAACCAGCAAAGTAAACTGGTGATATCTCCCAAACAAGAAATCTGATCAGATTCCAACATTATTTACTTCAGATCTGTCCATCAGATTTGAGCCAAAATTTGGGAAACCATTCTTCTCCATAAAATTGACCTTCGACCAGCTTTTGGACCATATCTGAAACTTTGATTTGCTGTTATTAAATTTATTTTTAAATCTGGCTTCTAAATCTGTCACTGTGAAAACCATCCAAGAGAATTTGAAACAGGTCAGATTTTAATAAGATATTGATCATGAGATGTGATCTTCAGCCCAGAAGGACTTGATTGGATGATATTGATCTGGGTATGACAGGGGAGAATGGTTCAAACTTGAACTTTTGATTTCTTATCTGGGTACCCTAGGGGGACTATCATATGATTGCCCTTTAAATTAAAAGTTGATTCAACTTTCATATCCATACCTTTTCTTCCTTTACTTTTTTCCACTCACATAGGAGAAAGGGGATTGGGGAAGACAAAGAAATGACTGAGAAAGGAAGCAATGAATGGCAGGTAAGAGCAGGGCCCATCTATGTTATCTCTTAGGACCAATTTCAAAAGGTTCTGGCATTGGCACCACCATTTTTCTGTTTGTACTAATTGCCTTTTCTTTGAAAAACAAAAAATTTATTTACTTCTCATGTCCAAAATAGCCAAGTGGTTCAGTTAGTTAAGATCATTCAGTCTATGGAATCTCTTGGCTTTCTAGAATCCAAAAGAATGGAGAAAATAATTTGGTTTAATCTGTTGTGTTAATTCATTGACAACTTGATGGGCCTTTAGCTCAAATTGGTAGAGCACTTGGAACATGAGCATGTTCCAAGAGGATGGTGGTTCGAGTCCACCAAGGCCCTCTTTATTCAACTGTTCATAGCATAGTTAGTTATGCCACTAATCCACTCAAGAACCCAATTTTAATGGCATCTTTGAAATTTGACATCTTTTTATACTTACTTTGGTTATGTTAATGAGATATTTTAATTTTATGCTAAGGTTGGTAAGAGAAAAGGATTTTACAAGTCTTTTTTTGGTATAATTGACAAAGAAATGGCATTATTGTAATTAATATCAAATAGGGAAGAACAGATTTTACCAAACACCATTTTCGTTCTGAACAGTGTTCTTGAGAACGTTACCAAACGGTCATTTTCGGGCTCAGAATGCCGTTCTAGACCAAGAACGCAAAAGAACGTTTCTAGTCAAGAACGGGCGTTCTTTGTTCAGACCATTACCAAACGCAACCTTAGGGGACTACCCTTGATTCCAAACCTAACCCACTAAACCCACCATCTACCCAGCAATACATAACTAACACTGCCTAACGTAGTTATCAAGGAGGCAAGGTGACCAAGGCGTTTGAGAGGGTCCAAAATCAAGGTGACACCAACAAGGCGTACGCCTAGACTCCCAAGGCCCCCAAGGCGACCAAGGAGCTTGGACACCTAGGCGACACCTTGATAACTATGATGCCTAAACTAAAAATTAGAATGATAACTCAGTCACTTGACATGTTATTGGTTGCTACAGGTGGTGTTTTCTAACCCAAGCAAGTTTATGGAATAACTAGGTACCCATTGACTACCCCACAAACAACATAGGACCTGTACCAAAACTCGACAGTTAGTTGGTTGCTATAGGTGGGATTTTAATACAAGTGAATTGATGGAGCAACAAGGACCCTATTCAAACCCCAACATATATAATAGGACCTATATCTGCAAAATCAACTCATTCATAACTAATGCAAACACATACAGATTCAACTGAACTGTGGTGCAATACTACAGTGGCTGAAATCCCAGTCGTCTCTCCCCCACTCTTTCTAAAACTAATTACATTCCCTTGACAGATATTTTTTTCCAAATCAACTTCTTATCCATCACCATATCTTGACATAATTTCGCCCACAAGAAAAACAGACCACGAAAGGTTCTTTCTTCTTTTCTCAGAAAAAAAAAAGGAGGGATCCTCCTCAAGTCCCTATCTAATTTCAACTTAGCAAAATTATCCTTCCTGCCCAACATCCTCCCATAGGAAATTATTCTCGTATTCTCACGAGCCTCTAAACATCCCCCACTATGAACCTTGAAAACATAGAGGGGGTAAATCCAGTAATTTGAAAGATTTAATGAGCATAATTACTCTGGCATTGAAGAGAGGTTACAATTCTTTTGCATTATCTTACCTATTTCTTTTTAGCAGTAGTCCTTTAATTATTTTGGGAAATGGCAATGCTTTATTCCACATTGGTTCACGTATAGTTGCATAAGTCTTAATATTGTCTAATTTACTAGTTAAGAAAGGCATGTAAAAATTTGAAATCCTAGAATAATCACATAAATTTATGTAATCCTAGGTTCAGTTACATCAGAAAGGAAGAGTCATTTACTGAAGAAGTTCCAACAAATAGTTTAGAAGCCAGAACAAGTTCATAACGTGACAATGGATTGCATCTACCAGGGCAAGAAATAGAGAGAGATCCAACAACCAAATTAAAAAAAATGCTGTTTCTTGAATCTTGATTACTGGACATAGCTAGCTAGATACCTACTTGTACAAACAGAATGAATAGGCAAGAAATCAGCAAGCCAGCTGTTCAAAAGATCCTCAAAAGTGTTCACGGGCCTGCATATTATAAGAAAGCCTTATCAGAAATAAACTTTGAAATACAGGTTTCATTCAAAAGTACCCAGCTAGAACTACAAAATCAATCGATATCTGAAAAAGAAAAAGAAGTTCACTACAAGGTTTACCCCCTTTCTTGGTAATCACTGCTGTTATTGATGTTTTTTCTTATTTTTAGATTTTGATTGGATTTTTCCATATGCCATAAGCCTTGAATGGGATAGTTTAAGTTCAGCATGACGACGCCTTCTCCTGATTCCCTTGGATGTACCCACTTCACCATTCAATTGCACTGCTTCCTCTTGCTCCTTGGAACCTGTTGCTGAAGCTATTGTGAGATCACCAACCTTTGACCTGTGCTTCATGCCAGCCTTCTGAAGATTCACATTTTCTCCTTGGAGAAGCAACTTATTCTTCATTTTCTGCTCATATCTCTTGATTCTGGGTATCTTCCATTCCCTTTCTTGGTAAGGAGCAAGCTTTTTCAAGGAAACATACTGATTCAAATCCTTGTCATCCATCATTAAAATCTCAGCAGCACTCAACCCATATCTCTTAGATGGAACTGAAGCATATTTGAATCGTGTCTTTATGTCCCCTATTGTATCTTCATAATCTAATTTATAGTACTCATCCCATGCTTCATCCTGAAAGGCCATCTCCTGAAGAGAGATTTTACGCTTCCTCTTGCGCTTACCTCCTTCATCCAACTCCTCTTCCTTTTGGTCCTGGTCATCCGAGCATTCAACATCTATGGTGTCAGGTTTGGATTGCAAAGCCTTCTCCCTAGCTGCTAAGAAACCCTCGGCAGAACCGCTTGAATCCCAACCTTTTGGAAGTCCAAGCAACTCATCTTCTTTCTCAAAATTGGGCTTCCTAAGATCATCATCATCTTCATCCTGATCACTGCAAAAATCAGGATCCACATCCTCCGCCTCATAATAATCCTCATCAAACATTTTTTTCATCTTCCTATCAAACTCCTCAGGATCGAAGTCTTCCTCTAGATCATCTTCATCCAATGTACAAGCCTCACCTTCAGCTATTCCTGCGATAGACCGTATTTTTTGGAGCTTCTCCATGATTTCCTTCTTCTTCAGATTCTTTAAGTGTTTCAGTTCTTCTTTCCTCTCAAGTTCCGCTTGAGCCATCCTCTCCTTCTTGCTCTTCCTTTGCAGTTTCCGGGCATTCTCCTTTTTTCGAACTGAACCCTCTGTGATTCGCGAGTGACCCAACACGCGGTCCCCAGCACCCTCCTCATAACGGAAGTTGAACTCTGCCTCGTATTTCTCTTGCTTCTCTATTTCTTCCTCATCTTCGGAGACTCCATAGAAATCTCCATCAGAAGGCTTGGTGCTTTTATCATCCTTGTCAACCCACATCTTGTTCAGGAAAAAATTCTTTAAAAACATCTGTTTCTCATCCAAATTTTCGTCCTTGCCGAAATATTCATCAAGCCTCTTCTGGATTTCATCATCACTGCCACCTTCCGAATCTTCCCCATCCACACCCTGGTTTCCCTTCTTTTCCATGAAGAGATCTCCGTCATCACCATCCGAAGCCTCTTCGGCAGCATTTAAGAGAGCCTGTCGAAGCTCCTCCTGTGTTTCTGTATAGCTTTTCACACCCGAGTGTGTGTTACGTTCTTCAAACTCGGGTCCCTCTTCAATCAGATGTTTCGCGACAACGTCCTTCAAATACATAGGCTTTTCTCTTGTCGATTTGGGCTTCTTCTCCTCCCCCTCCTCCTCCTCTTCTTCTTCTTCTTCTTCTTCTTCTCCATCGTCGTCGTCTTCATATTCGAAGAGCTTCGCATCTTTCTGCTTGAGAATCGGATCCCTGTTCTTAACCTTAATAAGGGCATTTAAGAACTCTATATCTTTTTTACCTGAAACGATCAAATCTTCCTCGTCTTCGGATTCTGAAGAACTATCCCCGGAGTCTCCAGCGAGCCCTTTCTTCTTCAGCTCTTCCAATCTCTGCAATTCCTCTCTTTCCTTATTGTGCTCAAAACGACGAGCAAATTCTTTGTTGATTTCGATCTTAGAATTGTTATCATCATCTGAACTACTCCCTTCGAATAAGTTCAACCCCATTTTCAGGGACTAGTGATCCAATCCGAACCCTAAACTTGCAAACTTCAGGAAAAACGGTTCGAGAAAACCCTAAACCCTCGCATGGGTTATTCTGATTTTCATGTAAGACGATAGTCAAAGTAGAGTGTTAGGATCAATCCTAACCATTGGATGTACAAAATAATTTCAGGATTGATTACAAAACTTTTGGTTACCTGGGTGCCTCTCTCTTTGCAGTGTTTAACCCACTTGAATTCACGGATATCATTGTAGGGGAGGCCATGGCTATAAGAGAAGGTTTGCTTGAAGCATTATCTGAAAGCATCTATTCCATTATAGTGGAAAGCGGCAACCAGGAAATTATCAATTGCTTACATAAAGTCTCTTCGGAAGTGCCACTGATTATTCGTTCAATAATAACTGATATTAAACACTTGATCTCCTATCTTGACGATGTTTCTTTTCATTTTATTTTAAGGGATGTTAACACTGTTGCAGATTCCCTTGCTAGGAGGGCCGTAGTTTGGCCCAACTCCGATCCCTATGTCTCTATTGACTGTATTTCAGAGACCAGGAGTGTAATCCGTTCCTTTCAATAGATTTTGTTTCTACCAAAAAAAAAAAACTTTTGGTTGAAATTTATCATTTAGTTCATTACATGATTTTTGAGATGCGGTATCCTTATATTGCCGAGTTTCAGGTCAAGCTATAAATTTGAAGAAATCATCTTCTCGTAAAAAATTAAAAAAAAACTTGAAAAAATCATTTCTAACATTTAAAATTCACATCCAAAATTGAAGAAGTGGATTTCTAAAATTATAAGTTTTACATTATACGCTTTATCCTTATACTGCAGGGCTTCAAATCAAGCTATTAATTGGAAGAAACCATCTTTGACATTTAGTCCAAATACACATCCAAAATTGAAGAGGTGGATTTCTAAAATTATAAGAATGCCCTTTGATTCTGGACCAAAGAAATACTTGGGATTATCCACCGATTTTGGTGTTTTAAAGGCTGAATTATTTAAAGACACCCCGTCCAAAGTTGAAGGAAGAGTTTAGGGTTGGAAGTCTAAATTGTTTTCTCATGCAGGAAAGAGGTGTTTCTAAAATCTGTTATTTTCTCAATGGGTAATTATGCCTCTATGTATTTTAAAATGTCTATATCTCATCATCAACATCTTCAGAATATTATTACTAATTTTTTCTGGGGTAATAATGAAAGTCACCTTAGAATTCATTGGGTTTCATAGAAAAGATTATGTCAATCTAAATATAAAGGAGGTCTTGGTTTTCGAGACCCTGCATTTCATAATCACGCTTTACCCTCAACATCAGCATATAAATTTTGGGATAATCCTAATTGTTTGGTGTCTCGTTTATGAAGGCCATTTATTATCCTATATCGGACTTCTTCTGCTCATCTATTGGTCCTGATCCTAGTTGGGGATGACGCAACATTATGGTTGGGAAGGAAGTCTTATCTAAAGGTCTCGGTTGGCTATTGATCTGTGAATTGATAAGTGGTTACCTGGAGATGTTGGATATATGCTAGCTACTTCAAAAATTATATCTCCAAATCTCTGTAAGGTAGTCAATTTTATTGATCCTGATAATATGATTTGGAAGAGAGATCTACTTGATCTATAATTCTTTTCATCAAATGGGGATATGATTTTGTAAATAAATCTTCGGCTTTTTTCCTAGGGAAGATAAGCAAGTATGAACTCTGCAAGAAACAGTATTTTCACGGTGAAGAGTGCATTTTACTTGCTAACAAATCACAAGACCAGCCTGGAGTTACAGCAAGCCTCTACTTCTTCATCGTCATCATCAAGAAGAAGTATTCCAGATTCTGTTTGGAGAAGTATTTGGTCATGTAAAACTTTTCCTAAAATTCAATGCTTTTTATGGAGATGTTGTGCCGATGGACTTGCTTCGGCTGATGCTTTGAGACATTAACATTGCCATATTGATCCTTTGTGTGGTCATTGTGGGAGCAATGAATCAATATTTCATATTATACTTGGTTGCAGTTTCGCAAAAGCAGTTTGATTTGGTAGTGGTTTGGGGTACGTTTCCTCTTCATCAGAAGATTTACATATTTCAAGTTTTTTGATGAACTAGAAGTCTTTCAGTAGAGGACGGAACCCAACAACCATCTTCCATCACTTTGTTCATTTCTACTATGGTATATATGGCTTACACAATGCGATTTTATTTTTAGTCGAAAGGATTGGCCGCCAGAGGAGGTTATCCGGGCAGCATCTCATGTGCATCAGGAATTCCTTGGCTGTATTACTTCATCCTCTACCACTATTGGACCTATTACGGAAAGTCATCGTTCATCACGTAACTCTCAATGGTCGCCATCAGCACCTAACTACATCAAGGTGAATTGTGATGCAAATTTTTGTCATGAAGACAGTAGAAGTGGACTTTGATTTATTTTCAGGAATTCTATGGGGTCTCCTCTTATTGTTGTCTCCATGCTGAGTACATTCAAATTAGTTATAGTGGGTGAAGCCATGTCAATACGGTCGGCATTGTTGGAGGGCATATCAGAAGGATTTGCATATTTGCAGGTGGAATATGATCATAAGGATCTATTATCCTACCTCCGACGAGGAGATTGCAATACACCATTGGCTGTCAAACTTGTTTTGGATGATCTAGTTCATTTATCATCGCTTTATACCATATTCTTTTCCATATGTTCCTAGGGAGGAAAATAGTGTACAACGGTCTCGCCAAATTTCGATCCGTGGATTTTGGAGTTATAGTATTCGACTCCTTTCATGCGTAAAGTTTTTTCTACTTCTACCTTTAAAATAAATAAAAAATTTGATAAATAAAAAAGAGAACGTCACCCAGTTGTGCAGCGCACACCGCCCCTACACCCTGACATAGGGATGCAATTCATTACAAAAAAAAAGACATAGGGGTGCAATTCGTTATTCTCTCTCTCTCACTTAGTATCAATAAATGGGAATGGTAGATACATTTGACACTCCCTCTTTTTGTATGTTTGTGACTACTAAACCCAAATGTTTGAATAAACCATGCAGATTATATTCAGTTTACTTCCAAGTTCGGATAGAGGACAAAGTTGTGCTCAATCATGTTACTAGAAATATTTGGGCTTTTGTTGCAAAAGCAGAATTAGAGTTTTGTCTTCTTATATTGGAGGACATTGATTCCACATTAGGTGTATTGCTCTTGCCCCCCTCACTTGATGAGATATTGGTGATAGCATTCCCCTCCTCCCATTCTTAGAAACAATGCCTCAAGATCCCAATCTTCATGGATGTTGGAAAGAGCATAACATGGAACAATGTCCTCTACCTTGCAAAGTGTCTAGAAGATGAATTCGAGAAAGGAAAAAAAAAAAAAGGTGAGAGTGAACCTTCTCCATGGATAGAAGAGTTGCGACGCACGAAGAGTTGCAATGGACAGCGGAGGAAGAAACCAGAGCAACAAAGAGCATCAGAAGAATGAAGCAAGTTTCTTAACTTCAGAAAACATAGGAGGAAGGAACTTGACAATCGAGCCATAAACTTCACTAATAGATCCAGAGGGAAATAATAAAGTAAAATAAAAAGGGAAAAAGAACGTTGTTGGGTAGAGTCCCCGCACCCAGTCACATGGGCTAGTGAAATGACCACTCCCCCCCCCGCCCTTTGGAAACTCGTGTGTGCTACCATTGGCCTTGTGTTGGCGCAAGGACCACACAGCCTAGCACTAAACCCTTCTCAAAAAATTCTTTTTTCGAAACTTGTCATGGTAGAACACTATCTGAAACCATATCTTTTCTTACCACATAAACTCTTCACCAAACACACAACACCACCAAGGACACCCAATTTTTTTGTTTTTGATTTTTCAAAAAGGAAAAATGGTACATTATTGTGGACATGTTGTCCACTTCACTTTGTACTCATCTTGAATTCCAATCCAATCAAACTTTATCACTAGAAGAAAATATTTGGCAGAAACTATTAGTAAATTAGACATTTTGAGAACTTTTATTTTTTATTTTTTTGGGTAAACTCGTTTTGAGAACTCTACCATTGAAAATCATGATTTTAACATGCCACCATCATATTGTTCATCCATCAATCACTGAAATTGAGATTCCAACTTATAGTTTAGTTCCATCAAAAAAAAAAAAAAAAACCTCAGATTTAGTTGAACTTCTACATCAATGCAAACCAAATTGCAATTGTTGCTTCTTCTTTTTGTCCGTTTTTGATGGATAAATTGTTGTTTTTTTTTTCCTATATATGGCTCCGTTTGTTTGTAGAAAATTTTACGCGGTATATTTTATTTTGTAAATGTAAAATTTTACATGTTGAAATTTTTTTCAATATTTGTCTCTATTATATATAAAAAAAAAAAACATTGGAACACTTTTCAACATTTAAAATTTTAAATGTAAGGTTTTTTAAAGTAAAATTTTATGTCGAAACAACCGGATATGGAACAAAGTAGATGGATATAGTGATGTGAATAATCATCTTGAGGATTACGATTAACCTAACCAACTCTTCACTTCATTTTTGAAGGCTCTCAATATCAAACTGCAAAGATCCTTGGGAACTTTAATTGGTATTTGAACACAGACATCCAAATACACAATGGCTAAAACATGAGAAGAACCTTTTAATTGTTTTTTAATTTTTATTGACCTCTGTTTCAACACCTTCCCCTGTTTCCTCCAAAAACAAATCCAAAACCCTTTCTTGTTTATTAATTTTTGCCTTGGCTTCTTGTTCTTCTTATGAATCTTCTTGTTCATCCTTCTTTCTCTTCATCTTATGCAACAATTAATCCACTAAAAATTATCTGATTAATGGAGCCTTCGGCTCTGCTTTAACAAGTTGGAAGATCACTTGGTGGTGGCAAGAGCGATTCATTGGGACCTTTACCATTATCTACTAAAAACGCCATCTTAAGTCCCCATGTCGTGTGCACTTCTAGATGACAATGCAAGAACCAAACACCTATAAACACAAACACAAGCAAGAGAAATTCCATTAAAACAATTTTAAGATCCAAATTCAGTTCTGTTCTGTAGATGATAAGCAATGAGATAGTTTTACCTGGATTATCAGCTGTGAATCTGATAGCAGTCCAACCACCTGATGGAACTCCAATCGTGTTCCTTTCAACTGGATCAACAAGATTAAAATTTTTGGGATCCTTATTTGGATTGAAATTCCCAAGTCCTCTTCCAACTTGGAAGAAATTGAAGCCATGAAGATGGATTGGATGATTCTCTGGAGCTATGATCCCTGTGTCTTGTAACACAAGCTCTACTGTTGCATTGTAAGGTAGCCTGTAAAGCCTTGTACCATTCATGGTGTTCATGTTTGCCGGCGAAGTACCTGGTGGATTACCGGAGTAATTGAAGATGATGGGTGGGTTTCCAGGGAAATCAGTAGTGAATATTCCACTAATGTTGAAGTAATGTGCTTGAAGCAGTGAAAAGGTTGGCATGACAAAGCTGACATTGTTAATAGCTGCAACTACTTTGCTTCCATTAACACAAGTAGCACAAGGATTAACACCAAGTCCAACTGTGAATAGAAGATTATGATCCACAGTTAATGGTACCTTGGCTGGATATAGTTTTGAATTTAAGCTAAGGAGAGAATTGATGAATTTGTTTGCAATTGGTGTTGCATTCTGTGGGGGAGGTTGGGTAATGGTGGTTGTAGTAGAAGATAAGGTACCAGAGTAATGAACTGTGGCTGTTGCAGTCATGTTATCAACTGCAACTATTGAGTCCATGAAAGGAGAGGCTGCAACTAAGTACTTGCCGGAACCACGGTCGGCGGTGAGAAGGGCATTTGTGGTCTGGCCAGGGGTGATTAGTAGGGTGTCTGTGGTGAAGGGTTTGGTATAGGTGGCGTCGACTTCCACCACCGTCAGGTTATGTCCGGCGACCTTGAAGAAGAGTTCCTCGTTCAGTGCAGCGTTGATGATGCGTAGCATGTATGTCTTTCCACTCTCTACTTGTAACTTGAATCCTCCTCCTGCCCCACCATCAATTCATCATTCAAAGATCGAGAATTAAGTGGTATTCGACTCTAATACCAAATGTTAGGTAGTTGACTAATATGTCAAAAGTTCTAAAGCTAATGAAATACGTTAAATCAAGTTCTTTAATCTATTTCATGTTAGATTGATTCGATTTATAATAGACTAGACTGATTTAAAAAATTAAATGAATACCTTGTGAAGAGCAAGGAGAGAGCGGTCCAGGGTGACCATTAATTGTATGTGCATCAGAGACATTCGGTGCCACACCAGACTGCGTGGCCTGGTTGATCACTACCTCGGTGTCCGATTTCCACCATTCACCTAAAATTCCAAGAATCAAATTAAACCATCATTAATCCCTAATTAATTTGCTTTCCCTTCAATTTATAGAAAAGAATGAAATATGGTAACCAGTAAGATGTAATTGTGTATGGAGTATGAGGAACTCACCTAATATGACAACCACTTCCTCATCGGGTTTGGGGAACGGGTAAGGAACGCCCCGCTTTGGCAAGATGACGATGCCGCCATGGAGTGTGGCCCTTAGCCAGGAGATGTGTGCATGCCATAGAAGTGTGCCTCTTTGGCCAGTGACGGTGAAGTTGTAGGTGTACGATTGACCCGGTTGGATAGGGCACTGTGTGATGTATGCTGGTCCATCGGACCAACCCGTTCGAAGCTGTCGGATCCCATGCCTGCCACCATTAAAGCGCCATTAAGTTAAGGCATTAACCCCAAATGCATAAAAAACATAATTTGGGATGGAAATTTCACTGGAGTGGTGGGGTAAAATGGTCATTTAAAGAGAAAGGTTGGTTCTCTCACCAGTGAATTGTAACGTTGTACTTGACATGGTTAGTGACCTTAACAAGCACGTTATCATCTTCCCTCGCGTACAGTGTGGGCCCTGGGAAACGCCTGTTAACGGTGACAATGGGCTTGCTTGAACACAGCCTTGTGGTGTTCTTCATCACCACCTGCGTAAATTAATTATTTTTTTTTAGTTAGTTTACTAATTAATTAGTTAAGGCCCACATTTTGCTGACTCTTAAAAAACATTTTCCTAATATTTCTTAGTGTCTAGTAAGATAAGGACTAGAACAGTGCAGGTCTGTCTGGGTGGTGTAGTTGGTTATCACGCTAGTCTCACACACTAGAGGTCCCCGGTTCGAACCCGGGCTCAGACACATAAAATATTTTTTTGGCCTCAAGAACCCATAAATTGGGAGATGAAAATATAATTTATCGGCCTTGCGATTCACATGTTATTTTATTTTTATCTTTTTCTGTACAATAGTATATAGTTTGGAACTAAAAGAAACTGGAGTAGGCCTAAATTAATCATAAGTGAAATAAGAAATAATGAGGAAAGACATGCATAGCTTTGATCTCGTTTCTTGTATGACGTTGGACAAAACTGAAATTATGGAGTCCGAATCCCTTATCCTGCAGGTAACCACGCCACCTCATGAATGGTATAAAATGGGATGGGGTGGTTACTCGCAAGGGAGAAGAACCTGATTCATTATGAAAGGGGTGTGGTCATGGATGGTGTGAGTTGGGGTGGGATGGTTACTCGGGGAGAGGAACCTAATTCATTTCAAAAAGACCAAAACATGACATTTAAGCAACATAGAACTATAGAAGTAAATTTATTATTTTTTTTTAAATTCTAAAATATATGGCACCCTGTCACCACATAAACACCAAAATTATTGTAGGTAATAAACAACTTCACACATTGTAATGTACACCTTAAAGGAACAGCATGACCCCCAAGTCACTATTTTTAGAGGAATGTTAAGCTATAAAGCTAGAACAAATATTCTTAGGCTACGTTTGGTAAGCATACTTGGAATACACTCTAAGTCGATAATGCATTCGGTGATGATATTTATTACTGATTTTATCATCTAACAATGCATTTCAAACACAACCCTAGTCTTGATGAAACCAACAATGGCTTTAATTACTTACATGGAACGTGTAATTCCGAACCCTACACTCAACCATGGCAGGAAACAAGCAAACCACAAGCAGCAACACACGAACCCAATTCTCCATCTCCCCTGCTTTCAGCTTTCCTCTCTCTAATTTGTATTTTATGTATGACTCCTTTTGGTGTTCTCATGAATGACTAACCAAAACAAGCTTATAAAGAGATGGTTTTTTTTTGCTGCCATGTCGTTTTTCCTAGTTAGGTGAGTGAGATCCTTCAATAACAAGATTTTGTAGACTCAAGAAGAAAGCTGATCATTGACCGGTTTTCTTACATATTACATAAAGTAGAATTTGTATTCCTTATGACTTTCTTAAATAATTCAATTAAGGTCAGCTATTAAGCTCTTGGCACCATATATATCTTCAAAGTTTACTTGATTAGAACCGGTCCTCCTAACTCCTAACTAGAAATTGTGTTTGGTGGCATGGAAATATATATATAAGAAGTGAAATGCTTAAAACTTACACCTAGAGTAGGAGAAAAAAGACATTCATATAGAGTCTTTATTATACTAACCATGCTTCATTTGCAACCTGGAACCAACTTTCTTGGAAAAACAGGAACCAAAAACGTCATGCTCCTAATTAACTTTTTCATGCCACACATCCTCATAAACCAAGCATTACGTTCTCCAATCACAAGATTTCTTAGACTAGAAACAAGATACATATATACAAATGTGTGTGCATGCATGTATTTGCATCTACCATGTAATAGAAAGAAAACTTCTTTGTAATTTAAAAATGGGTGACGCGTTCGGGTGCATTACCCCTGCGCCAAGACATAGAGGCGGGCGAAATGACCACCACACCTCCATGAAAAGGAGGAATTTTTTAGAGGCGTAGCGGTCATTTTGCCCGCCCTTGTGTCTGGGCGTAGAGGTAGCATATATACCGTATGCGCCTAGGTAGCGTTCCCTTTCCCTTTTAAAATATATGATTTATTAAAAAAATAAAAAAATTAAGGAAGATTATGTTGGATCGAATATGTAAATATGAGAAAGAAAACATGCAACTAATCATAAGAATTTAATGTGGTTCGACACAAATGCCTACGCCTACTTGAGATAACCAAATAATTTTCTTATGAGGGAAAGAACGCCACTAGGTCGTGCCAGACACGTATGCCGCCTCTGCACCCTGACACAGGGGCGTGCAAAATGATCCCCGCACACCTGGTCATTTTTGAGGTTCTAAGGGGGGTCATTTTGTGCTCCCTTGTGTTATGGAGCCGGGCCGGCGTGCACTGTGCGACCATGTGGCGTTCTATTTCCCTTTTCTTAGTCATAGAAAATATTTTCATCACTCTCCACCTCACTACGTGATCTACCTAAAGTTTTTTCCATAGATGCAATATATAGACAACCTATAAACTTTAATCCTAACACAATTATAATTGTTCCATTGTACATGTAATGGACCCAAAATCAATTCAATTAAACATATTTAAGCCCAATTATAATTTTATAAACCATCACTACAGAATACAAGATACAACCCTAACAGATTATTCATTAAAGTTATGGATTTTTTAATCAAGTATCCCATGGCCTAACATGATCATACGTACACATGCATGTATATCCTCATCAGAGAAAATACAAATGCATGCATGCATGCACATAAGAAAGCATACATTATCAATTTAAAAACTAGTAAATTTATTAGTCTTTTGTAGTAATAATGGTTCAGTCTAGCTAAGAAGAGCCAAACCTTTCACCATCATCATCATGATGGGATATATTTTGGCTGAAGCTTTATAGATAGACTGGTTGGCCATTCTAGAAGATCGATCAAATTTTAGTTGTGAAATGCCTTTCATGGAATGGGATTAGATTTTTTTATTAATTAGAGTACTAATTGTTTAAAAGCTAAGATTAGAGGGTGTGTGCAACACCTAATTCACCACATCTTTCAACAGCTAACCCTCCCACCTCTTCTTTCTAATGTGGTATTAAGAGAGCTTTATCCACTGAAGCTGTTGCTAAGTTGAGAATTAGGAGAGAAGGACTTATCATAATGTGAACAGAGTCAAGTAATTGACTGCACTATATGTGGTAAGGTGTCAAAAACCTAAACGAACCGGTAAAACCGGCCCGACAGAACCCGATCCAAACCGAACCAAGGCCTTATCGGTTTGGCTTCGGTTTACGGGTTATAGCACGTACACAGGCCACCAATTGGCCCGCCCAATAGGACCGAACCTGAACACAAACAACCCCCAAACCTTAAAAACTCTACCTAATCCCTACCCAAAAGCAGACTATACCCGGTTTTCAAACCGAACCTGAGTCCAACCCGAACTGAAACCAAAAAAACCGAACAGCACGATTGACACCCTTTCTATATGGCATTGAATTAAGAAATATACACTAGATATACGATAGGATAAACATGTGATGCATATGTGTGAAAACCCACATAGTTTCTAGGTAGCCCATCTACTTCAAATCCATGTTCCACCAGAAAATTGGACCCATCTTGGCCCACATTGATAAGCCCATAACTGAGCAAACAAAGTATTAAAGTATGATATACGTTGATGCTTCCATCACTGTCTAACTGAGCATTTCAGAAAAGCATCTCTCATTCTCTCCTCTCCCTGAGAATAGAGTACCCCATACATTAGTACTACTGGACCTGGGCCCCCAGTAATCCATATCCAGGCCAAAAGGCATCTTTAAGTTACCTAAAGTTGCTTGTAGATTTTGACTTCTTAAGTTCAAAGAATTGGTTGGTTTATATTAGAAGAGTAAAGATTGGCATAAGTGGAACGGTTTTGGCTTCTGGATTTTTGCCAATTGGCATCACTGGTAGGCTTTATTAGATTCAGATTACCATCCAATAGCACAAAATTACTGACCAATTAATATTAGCCATGTGGTCTACGCACCCTTGTTTGTCACAGCCTTTATAGTAGTGGGTTGGGCTTGCCTTATTTGTTTTATACTATGGGCTTTTGTATATTTCAAAATAGTGAAAATACCATCCCGATACCCATTCCTGCCCTCTCTTGCCCCTTGGTGAACCTCATTCACCGTGGGTGGAGGGGATTTAGATCCTCCACTGCCGAGCTACCCGGCAGGACTGTGCTGCCCAGACATGGTGAGGCATATAATGACCGCCTTACCCCCACTCGGGCAAGGTTCTTGGGTAGGGGTAAGGTAGTCATTGCACGCCTCGCCGTGTCTAAGGAACACGGTCCTACCGGGCAGCTTGGCAGTAGAGGATCTGAATCCGAGTGAAGGGAAACTTGATCCATAGTATGTATTTCAAGGGTGGAGAGGGCAAATATCCACAAATATGCAGATGAATTGTGTTCCATGAAATGAATTGTCTTTAACATAACAAAAGAGGATACATCAGCATCTCACCTCTTTCTCTCTTTCTGACACTCTTTCTCCCTATTTAGAAACCATGGTACGTCCTCATAATTGGTGGACTCCCCACTCTGTCTCCATTTGAGAGTTCTATCTCAATTATGTAAGATATTTTGGAGTCTTTCTCATTCTTATGATAATTTATGCTATTGAGTTTTAAATTACGTGGGCATTTGAGTGCCAAACACGATGATTCCGTTGAAATGGGAAGCTAATTAATAACAAGTGATACATATATAATAAATCTATGTTAAATTCATAATGGTCACTCTCCTCCCTCGTAACCTTCTTTGCAGGCCACAGTTGACTCTACAAGATTCAAGATTCCCTGGTCTTCTCATTTGCCTATCAACTTCTATCAAGATAACTTCCTTCTTTTCTTTTAGGGAAGAAAGATTCTATACACAGGATTGCGTGAAAGTACCGCTCTTACCGCATGAATGCAAAAAAACATTTATATTAATATATTTTTGTATGTTTTCATTGGCACCGTACTGATGCAAGTGCTACACGATCAAATAGCGATGTCTTACCTTTTCTTAATATTTTTTAATAAATGAAAAACGGTTTAATCAACTTTAGTACTCCAATATGATTTGACCGTATTTATTTTTTTTTAGTAATTAATATGATTTGACCGTATTATAATCTGATTTTTTAGAGTTTAATGTGCAGTCCATCACGCCACAAGCACATGTGTTATTGACTAATCATTTAGTTTTTAACATTAATTTTGTGTTAAATTATGTAGAATTCCCTCTCAATAAATGTAAGATGTCATTTACTAAGAAGTCCGTGCAAGCTAAGGTTTACTAACTTATTTTTGTGGTGTCCACGTCCACCTTCAAGGGAAGAATATCAGATTATTGGAACTGTAGCTACAGTTGTTTGTGGGGGATTTGGGTCCTCTGTAGGCGCGATAGGATATATAGCGCATCATTCGACAACCCATAGTGTTCGGACACGCATCCCCACACACAGGCGGGGTGTGGGTGAGTGTGATTGCATGGTTTATACGAAGGTGGCATTTTGAAGGTAAATGATTCAATCTAACTCGTATTAAAAAAAAGGATTGAATTTGAGACTACAAATTTGATACGTTACCCAATAGAATTTCGCATACTATAACTACAACAATTTTGAAACAATCATCTAACAACAAATTTTCATGCGAAGCGTCTCAATTCTATGAAAAAGACAACAAAAAAATCCTCAAAAGAAGTAGAACTTAAAGGAATATGTATAATAGCACCACCTACATAATTAGGAAACGGAAAATATACAAAGTTAACATTCTGCATTCTATTATAAATAAGTTCATTAACATATGTATACTGTCGATTAATCAAGATTGTGCAAGAAACTCCAAAATTGTTAATAGAAGTTTTAAATTTTTTTTTTTTTTGGGGAAAATACACAAATTCTTATTTATTTTTTGTTATATCAGTTGTGAAATGTCAACCAGAACTCATTATGGGTTTCCATATTATTGTTTCATTCTCACTTTGTTGCGTCTATATGAATAGTGGTTTTGTAGGGAATTCTCAAGAATCAGAGATACGATGAGCATATCAGGGGCTACGAAGAGCAAAAAAGCAAGAGTAGATACAAGCAGTAGTTTGGACAAATTATCAAGATATGGTAGATCGGCTAATGCAAGGAAATGTGAAAGGCTACCATTGAGAAGTTTTTAAATTTATTGGTTGATGTGTGTAAACTGATGAAGTTTTTTAATTATCCACGATTTGTCAAGAGATCTAAGGAAGAAATATCTATTGCACATAAATAGACAGTTCAAGAAAGAGTTGATAAGCTCTTGGTTTTTGTGAAGATTAATGTTAAACAATTTTAATTTCATAGTAATTGAGTTTTCTTTTCATTTAAAAAAGATGATATTTTTACTTCTTTTTTTTATGTGCAAGACCTACTGAGGGGCTAGATAGAAGACCCACTGAGGGGCCCAAGAGGGCCACTTATTGTTACACTACTTACTACCTATTATTATTATTTAGAGAGAGTGGGGCTCGGTCAAACATCCAACCTCACCATAAACTTACACTCGACCTCCACTAGCTAGCTGCCGCCACTAAACTAAATGCTCATCCATAGAATGCCATTTTATTACGGATCAGGATCGTCTACTGCCTGCTGCCCGTAGCAGCCATAGCAGCCCACTAATGAGGCGCGACGCAATGACCGCCTTACCCCTGCTCGAGCAAGGTGCTTGGGCAGGGGTAAGGCGGTCATTGCACCGCGCCTCATTAGGGCGCTGCTATGACTGCTACGGTTAGGCAAGCCATAGACGATCCAAATTCTTTTTTTGCTTAGTTGGGAACTTTTTATCAATTCAAAATTGTCAATTTCATTTTTGTTGTTTGGATGAGTACTTTTGCAACCACGCACTAAACAGATGAAAAAGACCACATAGGACAACATAAACATTTTAAAAAATATAATTGAATTCATCTTGCGTATCTTTTTTTTGTGAAAGATAGATTTATTGAAATTGATAACCATGTGTACAACCATTAGCTTCAGATACACAAAGCCTGTGAAGCCAAGGAATGGAATTTGGCCAATCTTTTGGACACATGATAGATAAGGCCTTCCTTGTCAGGGCATTGCAATGCCGTTCAAAGCCCGTGGAATACAAAAGAAAGAAATTGATGCAAAAGAAGCATATTGATGCCTAATGTCGGTAATTACCGCTACCACCTCTAATGGCGGGAACCGATTAGCGGTGTGAAGCAAATCAATGATCTCCTTACAATCAGACTCAACTAGAAGATGTATGAATCTTGGAGCAGTGAGTGGCTTGTGACAATGCGGTTCTGATCGCCATTGCCTCCCCTTGGACAGCTGATCTAAGAAGATAAGGAGCTGAGATAGCCTTAATTTGGCTTCCCAAGTGGTCTCTGAAGATGAAAACCAAACCCCAGTCGAGGTCCCTTGAGGAAGTGCTACATCACAATTTACTTTGATGAAACCTGGAGCGTGGGGCATCTATGTAACAATCGCCACATTCATAGGACCAATCGATGTTGCATCCCGTCGATGACCCTTTGTAGATGCTATCGAGACCTCAATATAGGCTTTTTCCGCTACCAAAATCACTTCTTGAGGAGTCCAAGATTGGACGTTGAAAATTAAATCATTTTTTGCACGCCAAAGATACCAGCAAAGAAAGGATGCTCATTAACACCTAAAAGGTAAGTCCAAACTTAATATAACGTATATTAATTTATATCATTCTAGGCCTTGGAAGTGAGTGAGAGAGAGAGAGAGAGAGAGAGAGAGATGACTAAATGATGGCGACTTTAGTGTTTATTCATAATTTTTTAATCCATATTTTTATTTGGGAAAAAGAACACTAATCAGTCATGTGGTTCCTGCACCAAGACACAGAATCATGCGAAAT
Organism: Telopea speciosissima; assembly: GCF_018873765.1. NCBI lineage: Eukaryota > Viridiplantae > Streptophyta > Magnoliopsida > Proteales > Proteaceae > Telopea > Telopea speciosissima. The sequence continues at coordinate 21,812,381 of NC_057916.1, read as the reverse complement.
TATCACTCAACCCTCAGTGAACTATAAATTTTCTTTCAATCAAATGCTCTTGCACATGTTCTTATTGGCCCTCGCGCTGGTGCAGGTGCTACACAACCAAACAAGGATCTCTTGTCCTTTTTATTTAGATATTAACCTACAAGTTTATTTTATCTTTATATGCTCCATGTTTGAATATAATTTAGGGAAAATCTTATTGTATTAAAATGGCAAACTAAGAAGTTATGACTTTACTATTTTGTCCGATCTGATTCCATTTATTGAAACCATGGTTCGTAATCTTGGATTGGATCGGTCAATATTAGCCGGATAGGATTCGTATTGGCCATGACCGATCCCAAGATATGGTTGATCCTGCCCGATATTTGTGAATCACTCCTTGGATTGGCCGAATCCGATTCGATACGGGTGAAATTTCAGGGATTTTGACCCTCTTTTTCTTTTGGGTATATTATTATTTTTTACTTTTTTGGATTTCTTCTATTTTTTAAAATTATTTTAATATTCTTTGACCATACTAGCGGATTCTAAGACTTTTCTAGCAAAATTGATTTTTGGACAAATATGAGTGATTTGGACTGATTTTGACTGACTGAGGATCGATATCGGCTCTAACCGATCCCTAGATTACGAACCATGATTGAAACTCTATCTGATTCAGGGTTTGAGGTATCGGTATCAGATCGCCCGATAGGGTCGATACTACACAGTTTTGAAGGTGACCGATACCAATACTTGGTGGATACTATAACGGTGAAACGATGCGGATTAGGGGTAAAATAATAAAAAAAATCTATTTTTTCAAAAGAAAAATCATAGGTAAATTTATCCGATATGATCAATCTGTGCTGATATCAATTTTGAAGGTGACCAATACCCAATAACGAATTTTAATCCTCTCCAATTCCCTAAAGCTCGGTAGTGCAGTAGTGTTAGGTGGAAATGTTAACACGTGACAGCTCGAAATCCAATAGTCCAAGTTCAACATAGTCAATGAGCTCGGACCATTGGATGTCCAAGCTACCATGTGTCTAGCATCTCCACGTTGCACTGCTGCACTGCCAAGCTTTAAGGAATTGAAGAAGATTATTTTCCCACCAATACCTGATCAGGAACCGTGCACTAAAACCATGGTCTGATTTGCTTGTGGCGTGAGCCCTCCTGTCGTCCCTTGGTTGTTAGGCAGACAGCATCACATTACTTCATCATTCGTGTGAATCTTTGGACAAATCGGTGCTGATCCTCAGTTGACTGTCACTATCCGATATCTGTTTGGTCCTTATTCTTCTATTTATTGTACTAATTGTAACTTGTACCGTTAGGTTAGGATAGTGTGCCAACAAAAAAAATAGAAAATGCAAAACAAGAAGTAGCCAAACTCTATTGAACCGTTGAACAAATATTATATTCTCTTAAAATTTGTTTTGTTAGGCTACGTTTGGATGCCAAAAAAGGAAAAGAAAAGAAATTAGTGGGATTATCTCTTACTCCTTTAGTGTTATGATGATGCATTTGTAATCTCGTGAGCCCCATTGGATCAGTACAACAATCCGCATTTGACAATGTACTTGATCTGGTATTTTGGTAAATATAACTTTCTTCATCTTAATTGCTTCCTCACCTCATTGCCTACTCCTCAACCTAACTATTAATATTAGCTCTCCATATCATTATATTGTTTCACATAAGTACCTTTCATTTTTGCCAAAGTTTCCTCTTTCTCTCTCTCTCTCTCTCTGTTACCTGTAAAGGTCTCAACTGATACTTATAGGATATTAATAGAGAGACCGGAAAAAAGTCACTTTTTAGATGTTTCACCGCAATCGAAAATCAATACGCAGTACTTAATTTAGAACCATGCTCTTAATGGATAACTTGGTAAATTTTTAGTATCCTATAAACATTTCTAAGTGGAATCAACACCCACAGTTTCTTTTATTGTCTAGGATTTTTAAATATAATAGAAAAGAAGGTTATAAATGAAATTATAAAGGAATTTTTTTGAAAAAAGTTAGTTTACTCAAAGTGTCGAGGTGGAAAAGTATGATGACTTGGAGAAGAATCCTACATGGAAGACTAAGAAGGATCCAAAATATTGAGGGCTTAGGGAAGCTTTTGCACAAAATTTTGAGAATTCACGAATTAATACTTTTATCTTTATGAAGAGGGTTTCTTATATTAAATAGTGTGTTAAGTTACTCCAAGACCAATGTGTTTCTTTTTTCTCATAGAAGTTTTTGTGGGATCTAACTTTGTTAATAAATATTTTTTATGTCATTAATTATTCATAAATTGAATGTCAAACAAATTTATTTCTCGCATGCGTTAATGTTATGTTTTACAAATTGTCAGAAAAAATTAAATACATGAAACACATGGATCAATGAGAAACAAAATACAAATTATATCGTGACAATGCAATTGGGTTGGACTATCAAATTTGACATGTAACTTATGCATCAGAATGATTAAATCATTTGTCCATGTGACAAAACAAGATGTCGGCATGGGAATATATCCTCAACTATTGTGTAGAAAAACTTTATCATTTTCTTTTTCTTTTTAAAGAAAAAATACCATTTGATCCATTGCTTGGTATTTTTATTTTGGGAAAAAGATTTCTGTGTGGGAGTGTGGCCTACGCCAGCACTCCCATGAGTCTATTTCTCTCCTTCCCATGTGAAAAGACATCTCTGGTACCTTGTTTTAAGGAGGAGAGAGATAGACACATGGGAGTGCTGGTGTAGGCCACACTCCCTTGCAGAAAACTGCTTCCGTTTTATTTTTTATTTTTTGGGAGTAAAAATTACTTGGTAGTTAGCATAACGGAGAGGTCAACTCAGATCTAATGTGATCTGATCATCTAATCTCTAATGAAGGGCCATGTGGGGTTCACTATAACCTACCGATGGTGTGGAAATGGAATAACCTTTTAATTTCGTTGACCTTAAACTGATTTTTTTTCATTTTTGGGACTAACAACTGAGATAGCTTCTCTTATTTAAAAATACAGTCTATGATGGCAACGTAATATCAACTCTTGTGAGTTATTTTATTTTATTTTAGGGTTTCTTACCCGAGCAATTTAAGAGAAATCTACACATTACACCAACAAGGATAAAAATCAGGTATCATTCATACGGGTTCATATGAGACACGTAAGATTAAATGGGAGAGAGAATGTCAATGTAAACTCCATTATATATTACGTGACAATAATATAAAGGAATGTCCAAAGCAATGCAACAATAGTTTTTCCTTTTGTTTTTTTTAGGGGAAATGTTCTCCGCATTAGGAGTGCAAGATGCACCAAGACACATGAGGGTGGGCAAAATGACCGCCCTACCCCCTAATGGCCGAAATGACTGTCGCGTCCTGCCCCATCAGAGAGCATCACCCTTTTTTTTTTTTTATATTTATTTAAACTATCATTTTCTCTCTATTTCTCCTATTCTCACCGTTTGGGTTCCATGTGAATTGTACCATTTTTCGTACAATTCCAACCCCTCCCCTTCGTTGTGCATCGTGGACAATCCTTCCCCTTAAAATATATAAGTGAGAAAAAATGTTGTCTAGTCGCGTGGATTCTTGCCCAAACATAAGAGCACGTGAATTTATCATCCCTTTCCCTATGAAATAAAAAATCCCATCTATATATGTTGATGCGCCAATCGTATACTCTCCTATAGTTTTGTACCCAAAATTCTTGCTTGCTCTTTTATTATTATTATTATTATTTCTTGTAAGTTCATTAAACAATAATCCAATCCGTAATCCCCTATTTCCCCACAAGTCCTAAATACAAAATGTGGAAAAAGTGTACAAAAAAAAAAAAGAAAAATGGATGGAAATGGAAAAACCCCAAAACCAAAAGGGCATGAACCTCACCGACTCTATCGGTGGTGTGAATACTGCAAGTGGTAGAACCGTAGAAGAGGCTTTGGAGTTTGGATTTGTATTTCCCACTCCAACCGTAAGCCATTAGAATGACGTTTTCCATTTCGATTTCTATCTTGGGGTTTGATTTCAATTTCTCCTCGTTTTCTTACACCCACTTGCAAAATCTCTCATCTCATTAACCTTAATCTACATTTTAAGGATTAATAATTAATAAAGATAGATGAATATAATCAAAAATAAACCGAATCAATAATTCTAATCCAACGGTTAATCTGTCAAAATTACGAATCCACAAAAAATCTATTTATAAAATTATGTCAAGAATACAGACATTAATAAATTTACACAACCAAACACAACCTAAAGAACTCCAATCACACAAAGTTTAAACTCATCACGGAAATATAATCCCACTACATAGAATCCACAAACAAAAGAGGCCATGCATGAATGCAACAGGCTTTGTTGGGAGGAAGCCAACAAAAGAAGAAAAATATATACATATATAATAAAAGACAAAATCTATTATGACATAATGATTGATTTATGTGTATATCTTTTTTTTCAAATTCAATTTTTTTTTATATTTATTTTTCTTTTCTTTTCTTACCTTCCAAACATATTACCAAGTTTGACTTTTCTACCTATGAGGAACCTAGGATTTGTTTTGACATGGAACAGTTGGAAGCGGGCGAATCGCTAAGAACTAAGAGGTGCTGTCTTGGGGGAATCCCAAAACTGATTATGAGAGAGAACCCAGAAACCAAAATTACAGCAAACCCTAACCTTTCTTCTTCCTCAAATCCTGTTTTCCAAACTATGGATTGGTTTTCCAAATTTCAATCCCTCTTTGTCCGTCTTCCTAGCCCATTATTAAAGTTCTTCCGTAATAAGTTTTGTCTCTCTCTCTCTCTCCTTTCTCCTATTCCCATTGGATTATTATATGAATAGTCAATGGTGCGAACACAGAAGGTGTGTGTACCATTGGGAAAATGAGGTCCTTGAGATCATTATATGGAGAAACCCAACTAAAAATATATACTTTGACATTTGGGTTTAAATATTTCTTTGGGGTAGGTCCGGCAGGCAAGCAAATGGTGGGTCCAATTTGTCTCTCTCTCTCTCTCTCTCTCTCTCTCTCTCTCCTTTCCTCTCTGTAACCCTGAGTCTTGCCTCTCTGTGATGAGTTGCTTGCTGATTCTTAATTGACGTCACGAATTCTTTTTCATGATTCTCTTTCCTCTTTACCATTATATCTTGAATCATTGACGAAGAACTAAGAAAAGTTTAAGCAAAACGTTACAATCCACTACAGTATTCTTCCAATTATTTATTATTATATCAAGCGTATTCCCTTAAAATTATTTTATTTTTTGGCCTTTTTAATTTAGTAAAGATAGATGTTTTCTCTTTCAGGTCTTCCTTAAACTTTTCTACTTTGCAAGTGGCCACTTCTTTGATTAGTTTGATAAGATTATCTTCCCTCGTTGTTTATAAATTGCTGCCTTCCATCTGTTCCCGTTATTGCTCTGCTTGCCTCATTCATACATTCTTGAGGTTGGAAGATACCCTTCTCTGAGTATTGCTGGAATCTAAGATTTCAGGTACTACTAATGCTTTTACTTCTCTCATTCTTGGTCTTTTTCTTTCAATCTTATTATTGTTCAGTTGATTTGTTGAAAGCCGGCCGGAGGGGAGGATGGAGGGGGTGGGGTGGATGAGTTCAGCCATGTGAAGTTTCTTGGAAAGTGCATAACAATTTTAGAAACTCTTGATTCCAAATTCTCGTTCTCTCTCTCTCTATCTATCTACCCTCTTCTTGAACAATTCTGTGTATGGGAATATTGGTTCTGTTTGATTGAAAGTTATATCCCTTTTGGAGTTGTTTCTATTTTTGCTTCAATTCATTCTTGAACACTGCTTAAGGAATTGGTTCACCTTCAATCACTTGCTTATCTGTATAATGCTTTTCTGGACATCTTCATATACATGTTGCTTATTTGTATGTTTAGGGGTCTGCATGAATTCTCTGTAAATGCTTGATGTAGTGATCACAAGGTTTTGTTAATTCTGTCATGAATTTTGCTTTTGTTGCTGCCTTTTTTTAACCATGCTTTGGGGGGGGGGGGAGTGAATAATTTGATGGGTGATTTTGAAATTTCACCACTTATTGAGGATTTGAGATTTGAATGTTCTGGGTCTTTGGGGATACTCCTTCTAGGGACTTAAAGATATGTATTGGGAATTTGGGATTCAGGAATGAAAATATTTTGTACTATAAAGAGGTCTGTTCACTTCCAGATCTTTAATGGTTTAGCCTAAACTATTCTGTGTTTGATTTCAGTCTCCTTTGTTGTCCCCTTTTCTTCATAGATCCAATAATGTAAATCCAGATGTTAGGCTTTCAAGTTTGAGCAGTATCCATTTAGGACTCTCACACTTTTGAGGTTTCTAGTAAGACCATCCTGACTATCATGATAGGAATTAATTGTTATATAAAGTAAACAATTCATGACTACATTCATTACTATGCATCTGACCATGCTCTATTGTGTTGCTTTTTACAGCCTTTTGTTGAAAATAGAAGGAATTTGCTAAGTTCTAGGTAAATTACCAAAACGAACAGAATAAGCAATACAGTATACCCCAGCATCTAGCAACCATGGCTGAAGAAGATATCTATACTAAAGATGGCACGGTAGATTATCGTGGGAGACCGGCTAACAAGAAGAAAACAGGAACTTGGAAAACTGTCCCCTTTATCCTAGGTATTTGTCCTGCTGCACCATAACTTCCAATCTTTTTGTACTTTTTGAGATTTGATCATAAGAGATTTATCACATGGAGTTTTCCACAGGTAATGAATGCTGTGAACGTTTGGCATACTATGGGATGAGCACCAACCTAGTGAATTATCTCACTCAACAACTCAGCCAGGGTAATACTACAGCTGCTAATAATGTCACCAATTGGTCTGGAACTTGCTACATTACACCATTGATTGGAGCCTTTATGGCTGATGCCTACCTCGGAAGATTTTGGACAATTGCCGTTTTCTCAATCATCTATGTTTTTGTAAGATTCACCTAAACAATAACTCTACTCCTAATATTAAGTTCTTCAATTCAACTTGGTCAAGCAATGGTAGAAACATCTGTGTGCTGTCAAAATACCAAGCTGTCCTTTTAACCTTAAATGTTGACGAGTTGGGTAGGTCATATGAGTTGTTTGCCTAAACAACTGAATTTTTAGGCCATGCTTTTCTGTGGTATACTATGTTTTTCTCCCTGGAAAGATAAAATTTAATCTTTTAAATGGATGCAGGGGATGACATTGCTAACAATGTCAGCATCTGTCCATGGACTAATGCCAACCTGCGACAATGGTACTTGCCATGCAACAACAGGACAAACTGCCGCCTGCTTTGCAGCACTTTACCTTGTTGCTCTGGGGACTGGAGGGATTAAGCCTTGTGTCTCATCCTATGGTGCAGATCAGTTTGATGAAGCTGACGAGAATGAGCGGGTCCATAAAAGTTCTTTCTTCAATTGGTTCTATTTTTCTATCAACATCGGTGCTCTTGTTGCTGCTTCTGTTTTGGTCTACATACAGATGCATGTGGGTTGGGCATGGGGTTTTGGTGTTCCAGCAGTGTGTATGGCAATTGCAGTTGTGAGTTTCTTCTCAGGTACACCCAAGTTCCGGAACCAAAAACCAGGAGGCAGCCCTCTGACACGACTTGTCCAAGTGCTGGTTGCATCCTGTAGGAAATTTCGAGTTACAGTACCTGCTGACAAGTCTCTTCTGTACGAGCCTGCAGATGAGGAGTCTGTTGTCACAGGAAGTCGCAAGATTGATCACTCAGATGCATTTGGGTGAGTGTACTCAACCCAAGCTTCGAAACAACCAACGGTGATCACAACATTATGGAGTTTTACATTCATTCTAAGTGATCATTTTAAGGCTTCGTAGTACTGGCTGTCTTGCTCTAGTTGGTGAATGAGCACTTTAGCTTTGATTAATTTTATGCTGTGTTTGTTTTGGAACTGTGGTATTCAATAGCAAACTTCTATTGATTTGCATATGCTGTTGTTATCTACAGTTTCTTGGACAAAGCAGCAGTTGAGACAGAGAATGATCACACCAAGGTCTCAGTTAATGCATGGAGACTCTGCTCAGTGACTCAAGTTGAGGAGCTCAAGTGCATTGTACGAATGCTTCCTGTATGGGCCACTGGCATAATATTTTCTACTGTATATGCTCAGATGAGCACCATGTTTGTCTTGCAAGCTGACACCATGGACGTTAGCATGGGCCCAAACTTCTCAATCCCACCCGCAACTCTCTCCATCTTTGACACCATCAGTGTACTTATCTGGGTTCCAATTTACGACCGCCTTATTATCCCCTTTGTCAGAAGATTCACTGGGCACAAACATGGATTTACTCAACTCCAACGGATGGGAATCGGCCTTTTCATCTCAATCTTTTCTATGGTGGCTGCAGCAATTCTGGAGATAATGAGACTTCGCATGGTTAGAGAGCACAACCTTATCAATCAGACTGCGAACCTACCAATGTCAGTATTTTGGCAGATCCCACAATACTTCCTCATTGGATGTTCAGAGGTGTTCACCTTCATTGGGCAGTTGGAGTTCTTCTATGAGCAAGCACCCGATCACATGCGGAGCCTGTGCTCTGCTCTCTCACTCACAACAGTGGCCCTGGGGAACTACTTGAGCACAGTAATAGTTAACATTGTTACTAGTGTCACAACAAAGAATGGAAGTCCTGGCTGGATACCATCAGACAATTTGAACAAGGGTCACATTGACTACTTCTTTTTGCTCTTGGCCATCCTGAGTGTCCTGAACTTGATAGTTTATATCTTCATTGCAAAGTGGTTCTCCTATAAGAAGGCTGTTGGGGAATTTCGTAAATAGTTATACAATCTTAAGCTTGGATGAAAAGATTGATAGGCTGCATCAGTATACTTGTACTCTCTTTCTGTATTGGGGGTGGCAGTCTTAATTTTATTTTAATTGGTGCTTATGTACTTTTTAGTTCTCATTGTTTCTCATGGTCAGAGTTTAAGAACAAGTAAATATTTCATGTACCATTACCAGAAAAAAAAAACAATGTTTGGCTTTTCATGACCAAGGAATCAAGAATGGAGAACATGTCCTTTGCACTCTCAAAATAAATGTAATACAGTTACAATTCATCACTGCAATTCACTAATGTCTCTTTACATTTTTTAGTACCTTTCATAGACGTCATAATTTGGGTTTAGTCCAAGTTGAAGATGGTCTTAACCATATTAGCAATTTGAGGAGATCTTGTTAATTCAAATCTTCAGCTTGAGGAGTTTAAATTCATGCTTTCTGATCAGTTGTAAACTTGAGCTTCTATCATTTATTTTGTACTTCAAGACAAAAACCTTTTAAAATACAAGACCAGGCTCTTGTAATAAGTGCTGGATTAATAAGCACCCACCACCCAGCTTGGGCCTTGGTTCTTTTAGACGCCCGGGTTACATCATTGTTTACTGATGATCACTTACACTCAAGGAGGGTGGAGTTTTGCTAACAGATGCATTATGTGCCCTGAGGAAGACTCTTTCATCACATCATGATGAGTTCTTGATGAAGGTAGATTCCCAATGGTCCTTTCCTGAATCTTTCAAGACTCATCTTCATTCTTGGAGATTCAGTCTTTTCAGCAGAAGGGACAAGATTGTGAGGAGGAGGAGGAGGATTCCACAAGATAATAAGAAATAGCATTTGATGATATGAATGAAGAAAAAGAAATGCCAGAATGTTTTAAGGTGTTTCTCATACTACAGATTATGCTAGTAGAGGAATGTGGAACCTCTTAATTGCTTGGCTGTTGGTTTTCTCCTGATTTCTCAGAAGTGAAGCTAAATAGATTGAAGGAGAACTGAGTTCATATGATCTTATAAACCAGGTATTTGTTTTCGATGGCTTTGATGCCTTCATAGCACTGACTACAAAATTGGATTCAATTTTCAAATGGCTTCTCAAAAAATTTGCAGTTTGCAGAGCTATCAAGTTGATGAATGGTTGTGTGTGATGGGAGTGAGATGTTTCGGACCCTCTGCTCTTGCTCATGGCTGATCATTATTTTAACAAGATAAGGCCTCCCTTCTTCCCCTTCTTGAGTACTAAACCTAGAAAACCTTTTCCTCTGCAATTTTGATTACGATGGATTCATTCTGGCCTTATTAGCCCATGATGTGATGTTAGACTCTGATACCAAATATTAGGTACTGGACTAATACGCTAAAAGCTTCAGAGTTGATAGAACACGAAACCTTTTTTTTTTTTTTTTGTTGATTACAGAAAGACAGGCAATGCAGTAATATCCAAATTAGATTTCAAACCCTGAAAATCAAGATGCTTCAACATTCAATTGATTTAACCAAATAAACCAAAGATCCTAAAATTAAGAAGGGAAAAAGAATCAGAGATTTTTTTTTTGGGTAGAAGAATCAGATATTCTTAGGATTCAACGAATCAACGAGTTGGTATTGGTAACAATAACTTCCCATATTTGAGATTATTGATTGGTGCATGCCAGTCATGATCCTCTGCATATGTGACAAGTGCCGCTTTAGAGTTGGAACTTAGAAGGACAAATCTGGCTCAACATAGCTGAATTTGCTCGGCCAGCGTGTCAAACCGGTTTGATCCGGTTTTGATTTTTTTTTTTTTTTTAACATATATCAGGTCAGATCAAAACTAGACTGATTAGGGGTCTAATTCAATCCATAGTTGGAAAATCAAGTTTTTTATTCGACTCATCTTTTAGAAAAAACTTGGTGACTTAGCTTAGTCAAACCCTATCAAAACAAGTCGCATTTTTTAATTTTTTAATGGAATACATATGTATAAATTAGTAAAAACTCAAAAAAATATGAAAAATCAGAAAAAAAAATCAAGGAATCACAGATCATTGCATTTTGAGTTCATACCATTGAACAAGATAAGAGAGTTGAGGGTTTCTTATTGTTTTAGAATATGAATGTACTATTTTACTCAATTCAATTTCTAAGTGAATCGGATTTATGGCTTTTTTAAAAACGACAATGCTCGCCGAGTTTGTCATGACTCAGGTAAAAATACCATGTCTTATTTGATTTGGACAATTTATGATTCTGTCTCGCCATTTTTTACCTTAACCTAATCTACACGACTCTTGATCAGATTTTACAAAATTTTGACTCGACTCGGGCAACTCGCCCCAGTCAAAACTCAGTTTTTCAACTAGGACTTCAATAAGCTTTTGGTTTTTTATTGTTTCGATTTCAGTTTTTCATAAATATTTATCGATTTTGGAAATGGTCCACAGTCGACAACGGTCGGTCCAGTCAATTTGTAAAACCCAAAATCAAAGCCGAACCGATGAATAATTTGATCCGATTCAATTCGATTTTGCATATTGCAATGTCAAATTCTGATTATTGTAAGGAACTGGGAGGATTAGTTCCGTTTGCCTCGCTCCGGTTCAGGTAAATATGTGTCAAACCCTCGTGCCAGTTGGCAGCTTTACAGTACTAACCAGAGAAATTCTGGTTGTAAACAAAAAAATCACAACAATTTGGTAAAAGAAGGGATTTAGTTTAGTACTATAATTAATGTTTTAATAGGAATGGGAATTACTGCAATTCTCTGTGTTAGTGTTTTAATAGGAATGAAATTGTTTACCAAAAATAGGAACGAAATTACTGCAATCCTATCTTCTCTTTAGTCTCCTATATATAATTCAGGCGAAAAGAACCTTTTCTGTTTTTAAGTATTTGACCTCCTGCTTCCGGATTTCTCTGGGTCCAATGGTCTCATAACTCATAAGGTATTCTCCATGCACACACACTGTCTCTGTGTTGGTCTGCATTGTTTCTTTCTACTTGGAATCCTCGTCTCATCGTATTGGAATCCATTACAGCTTCTCGGGTTTTCTTCTCTGCAATCATTTGCAAACAGATTTCATATCACGTAGAATTCATATCTGTAACCTTTTCTTTGTGAATCTGATAAGCATTTCTTTGTCAAAAAAGGAAACAAAAGCCAAAAAGGGATCTGTGTTTAGAAGGGTTGTGAAGTCTGCAACCTATTTCCCAGTTTTGGTTTCTTCTGAAGAGATATTGTAATCTTACACGGGTTGTTGGATATGGGTTTTATTTTATTTTCTTCTGAGGTTGATTCTGTTTGTTAGATTGCTATGACTTTCTCCACTTATTAGATTATAAACAATTCAAAACAAGAAGAGGGAGAAGCAAACAAATTTATAGGGATTTCTTCCGCATCTTTTATTATAAATCTCTGGACTCTTCTGTATGGGTATTATGCCTCTGTTGTTTAACTTATCAAATATTGGGGGGAGGGGGAGATGGAGGAAGAAGGATTTTCTGAATCTCATCATCTTTGGTATGATTATTTGGGTAGTGATGGTTTTTGGATAAATAGTTCTGGACCTCTAGCATTGCTAGGTCATTTGTGGTAATATTGTAGATCTTCAAGGTTAACCCCTTGCTTCTGCTAGGAACAATATTTTTGGATGTTCAGCTTGCTTCTCATGAAACCCAATGTTTATTTATATTGATTATGTTCAGCTTGCATCTCTATAATAATTTTCCTCTGTTGCTTATCCTTCATCATTGATGTTTCACTTTCCTAGTTTTATGCCTGGCCATGTTTATTATAATGTGGTTGAATGAAATCAAGATAGTTGGCTAAATTTCTAAATGATCATACACTCTTGATAGTAAACTAGTTTCTGCAAGATGGGCATGTACACTCTCTCTGTATTTCTACCACCATTCTACTGATCTAATGGCTTCATGGAAGTTTGCAGGAAAGAACGTATATAAAGTACACAAAACAGGGGACCTGATACACCAGCTGTGAGAGACCAAACCAATGGAAGTAGACAATATCTATACAGGAGATGGAACAACAGACAAACATAAGAATCCTGCCATTAAGAAGGAAACTGGAAGATGGAAGGCTTGTTATTTCATACTTGGTATGATTTTCTGCCCACCTGCTTTCATGGTATCCTTCTGAGTTCTTTTGTTGGATCTGATTATTCTGACATCCTTAACACTTCATACTGCTCTCACAGGGAATGAAGGCTGTGAAAGGTTGGCATACTATGGCATGAGCACTAATCTGGTGAACTATATTGAGCTTCGTCTAAATAAAGGAAATGTCGCTGCGTCAAATACCGTCACAAATTGGTCAGGGACCTGCTATGTTACACCACTGCTTGGAGCCTTCCTAGCCGATTCTTACCTGGGAAGATATTGGACTATTGCCATTTTTTCTATCCTATACTTTTTGGTAAGAATTTATTCGAACACAAATCTATCCCGTGGTTTGGATACTCAGAAACTCAACTTGAACTGGATACAATGCCCACTCTCATCAGCAGGCTTTTCAAGCCTTTCAGGAGTGAATTTCTCCTCGAAGTCTTGAATGAATTAAAGAGTTTTAGATGGTTGAGTTTATAAATCACCATTGTCTGATATAGTGACATCGTCTTCGGAGGCTCCTCCATCCCCCTTCCTCTTTTCTCATTGATCATCACTGACTGAAAACATTAACATGATTTCGCTTGGCTGTAGGGGATGTCACTGTTAACTATGTCTGCAGCTGTACCTGGATTGAAGCCATCCTGCAACCATGATGGTGTTTGCCACCCTACACAATCTCAAGTTGCGGTCTTCTTTCTGGCAATTTACCTCATTGCTCTTGGGACTGGTGGAATCAAACCATGTGTTTCCTCCTTTGGAGCAGATCAGTTTGATGAAACTGACAAAGATGAGAAGAAAAAGAAGAGTTCCTTCTTCAATTTCTTTTACTTCTCAATCAATATTGGTGCTCTTATTGCTTCCTCAGTGCTGGTGTGGATACAAATGAATGTTGGCTGGGGATGGGGTTTTGGTGTCCCAGCTGTTGCCATGGCTATTGCAGTTGTTAGTTTCTTTTCAGGTACCCGTTTGTACCGCCATCAGAGGCCTGGAGGCAGCCCCTTGACAAGAATTTTGCAGGTCATAGTTGCATCCTTCAGGAAAATCCGTGTAAAAGTTCCTTCAGATGAGTCCCTTCTTTTTGAGACTGCAGACCAGGAGTCAGCTATCCAAGGAAGCCGCAAACTTGATCACACTAAAGCAATGAGGTAACTTCATTAAAAATAAGTTTTAAAAGCTCTATTAAGTTCCATATCATGTTTAATCCTCAATCTTAGGTAAACATAGAGTATATGGTAGCAAAATCCTTGGTTAAAGACTTAAACCTGTGTGTTGTGTGTGTGTGTGTTGGTGTGTTTCTCTCTCTCTCTATGTTTTTTGTTTTGCACTCCATATAAAATTCAATGCATAGCCCAATTCAAGTTTTTCAATTCCAAAAGTAGTTTTGCACCATTGACTGCAGCTGCTAATATTGCCAAGCAGAGCTTGAATTTGGAGCATTGCTTCATTCACCTGGATGGTTCATCAATTTAGTAGCAATATCTGCTTCTTCCTCTGTATCTAACATCAGTCCTCTTCAGTTTCTTTAACAAGGCTGCTGTGGAGACTCTGGAGGACCGCAACAAAACCTTGGTCAACCCATGGAGACTCTGCACAGTCACCCAAGTGGAGGAGCTCAAATCTATAATACGAATACTACCAATATGGGCTAGCGGCATCGTCTTTTCTGCCGTCTATAGCCAGATGAGCACTATGTTTGTATTACAAGGAAACACCATGGATCCACACATCGGTCCCAGTTTCAAGATCCCTTCTGCTTCACTTTCCATATTTGACACCATCAGTGTCATCTTCTGGGTTCCCGTCTATGACCGAATTATCGTTCCACTGGCAAGAAGGTACACTGGCCACAAAAATGGCTTCACCCAACTTCAAAGGATGGGAATTGGCCTTGTCATCTCCGTTTTTGCCATGTTGGCTGCAGGCATTATAGAGGTTACAAGGCTCAATATGGTGAGGAAGCATAACTACTATGACCTCCAGTACCTGCCCATGTCAATCTTCTGGCAGATTCCACAATACTTCCTCATTGGATGTGCAGAGGTTTTTACCTTCATTGGGCAACTGGAGTTCTTCTATGACCAGGCACCTGATGCCATGAGGAGTATGTGTTCAGCTCTCTCACTCACAACTAATGCTCTGGGGAACTACCTAAGCACTCTGCTTGTAACCATAATCACAAATGTAACCACTAGGCATGGTAGCCTTGGTTGGATACCAGATAACTTGAACAGGGGTCACCTCGACTACTTCTACTGGCTCTTGGCTGTGCTGAGCGTGCTCAACTTTCTGGTATATCTCTTGATTGCCAAGTGGTATACCTATAAGAAGGTAGCTGAGTCTCTATGAAGAAGTTCATGTAATGCTTCTCTGCTGAAGGAGAGTGGGTACCAGTGCAGGTCTTGTTTTGTTTCTGTGAATTCTTAGTTTTCATTTCAATACTCTTTTGGAGATTGAGTGATTGTGAATAGGTTAATGGAAGTGTTCAATTTCTAGTCTAGATTGAAATGACAGATCAATTCTCTCTTAACCAAGAATTGTTAGAATTTCTAGCTCTTTAATACTAGGTGCATTGTTAGGAGGCTAATTTGTATTTATATTTATTTTTTGCTGTCCTTTTTTGTGTTTAATTAGAAAAGCAAATTCTCTCAAGATTTGTATTAGCCTGATTCCTAGGTACAGACTTTGGAATCTGATTAAATTTCCTTAAAAGAGGATATGATAGTATGGATGGAAGAGAGATACTACTTATGGGCCATGAAATTCTAATTGCTTTCAATGTTGTGTTTTAGATATCAACTAGTGTAAACGCAAACTATATTGTGAAATGAATTTGGACATTTTGAAGGCGAAGTACACACATATTAAGGTTGTGTTTGCTATGCTATTTAGGTCGATAATGCATTGCAAGAAATCATATCAAACGCAGCCTTCATCTTCCACCCATGATCTTAAACATCTAGACCCAATATTTTCTTTAACATATATTTGTCATTTCATCTTTTCAACATCAACGTTTTCTGAGTGCTCAAGGAATCGTTCATGGGACTTTTTAGAATTAATGTTGTGTTTGTTATGATTTCTTGAAATGCATTCTGCTTTGGCTTGATATTGGGTTTCTAATACCAACCCATATTGAATTTAATTGCTTATTATTGAAAGCATTCTATGAACTAACCTTTTGTGATGTCCACCTTCTATCCTTTCTGGTATATTGTTGGAATTGTAATTCCCAATATATAGTCGTGTTTCATTGGAATCTTAACTTTGTGAACATATTGTCAATGTCATCATATAATCATAATGTAAGTGTCAAATTAATCCATTTTAAAAATATATACAAATTTGAATTTGCTAAGTGGTTGTTTACGATGGAATCTCCTGAACGAATGACTACTTCTGCTGTAGGTAAATTAGATATTATTGAAATTTTATAGGCAAATAGACAAAGGTATCTTATTCACAAATCAAGTTTCACCCCAAATTGAGTTGGCAATATGGCAAAGCAAATAATTGAAAAATCTAAGATTACCAAGAGAGGGCGCATGGGACGATATACATTGGAGGGCATATGATTGAATTTGAATTTGAAACTTGACTTGTGAATAAGACTACCAAGAGAGGGTGCATTGGTCTATTCAAAACATTTCTTATATATCCAATTGTCTGATACTCTGATTTGCCACATCACTCTTCCATATAACCATCCTAAATGGCCCCAAGGGGAACTATTTGCCTAATCAATAAAAAGCTGGAGAATTGGTTCGTCCAAACTCCTAATAGGAACCTTTCCTACATGCCCACTTTAAATATTGCCATATGGACAGATGACATTGCTAGTATGATTGTTGGATAGTGGGGGTAACGGTTTAGATTAGTAATGTGTCTAATTTCAAAACTTAATTTGATCAACTGCCCCATGAATGTCCATGCATGCCTATGGTAATTCAATCATTGAGCAATCTTTCATAGCCTAGACTTTTATAGCCGAGGTACACAACGTGGAATCGTTATCCTCTCCTGTTACTGCACGGTGCAGTACTGTATCGTGCGGCGCAGCAGAGACCATGTGGCACAACAGGCCCCACATGGTGCACATGGCCTCTGCAACCGCCGCACGATGCAGCACTGCACTGTGCAGTAACTGCATAGGATAAAAATTCCACAACGTGACAAACTCCAATAAGAAACTTGGCACATGAGTAAGAGACCTAGGGCTTTCGGATTCAGCTCCTCCTTGGAGGGCATCGCCCAATGAGTGTCCAATGAGGAATCCAACGGTTGGGTTGTGCTGCACACATCCCAGTAAGGGTGTCAATTTGGGACTAGAACAGGGAACCGTCCCTCTAAAACCCGGTAACGGACAGTCCCATTAATAAATGGGATGGAATTGGGATCTGGTTTTGGTACCGAATAATAAATGGGACAGGACGATTCTCGGATGGGATTCCCAATGGAACCAGTACCGAAATACAGATTAGGTACCGAAACCATTTGTACTCTTTCAAAGGGTCTATTTCATGTTATTGTATTGAAGGTATATGGCAGTAGTTTGTCCTCACTAATTCTTAGTGTTCTTTTTGAGAAACTTACATGTGATCTTAGGGAGTTTGAAGAAGTAAAACCATGAAATTCATCTTGGATTTGTACTATAAATTGCTTTCTAATAATGGAATCATCTCGGAACCATTAAAGTTCTTCTCCCTTTTTTGTCAGGCTTAGAACCGTTTAGGAACCGGTATTGTCCCGTCCCGTTAATAATCGGGATTGGGACTTAGGTTTGGTCCCGTTTACTAAATGGGACAGTACTGGGATTGGCACCTTTGTACCGGTACCAGTGTGGATCCGCCTCAAATACCGGGAACCGTCCCAATTGACACCCTTATTTCCCAACGTGTGCCTAGTCAACCATCGAGATGTGTGCTGCACAACCCAGCCGTTGGATGCCTAATTGGACGATACCCTCCAAGGAGAGGAGCCCAATACAAGGCTTTCTAACACGTTCATTTTGGAACCAGACCAGTGTTATAAAAATTAGGATCGGATCAGTCAATTTAGATCGGAATCAGCCGAGGTCGATCCCAAGTGTGACCGATTCCTGTATGAAAATTAGGGTTAGGGCTTATTACGATCAGTTCTTCACTGATTTTAACCAATTTTAATCCTTGACGATTAAAAAAAAAAAAATTTAATCCGGCCGATTCAATCCCGAGTTTTAAATCCTTGATTATTCCAGACTCCACTGGAACTCAATATGTTGCCCTCTTGAAGACTTGAACCACACAAGAAGCGTTGATAAGAAAAGACATGCATTATTAATCTTCATGTAACATAGAACAGAGGGTAAGAGAAGTCAGGAAAATCTGTTTGAGTTGCAGCAGGGAAGCTATTGCTAGAAGAGAAATAGACGATCACCTTCATTGACAGTTGGATTAAGCTTCATCTACCACAGTAAGTCCATCACCATCTTCGCATACCATCACCCCCTGTCTTGGTATATCGTGTCTTGTTTTTGGGAAAAAAAATTGAATCGCTTCGTTGCTATTAGCGGCATTCAACTTGATTTGTTTCTCTGCCTTGCCTTGGCTCCTTATGCATTACCAAGAATTAATAGCTGTGTTTATCGCATTTCATCTGTTTTTGTAAGTATCATATAACCAACTGTTCGACGAAAGGCCTCACTGAGAAATATGTTGTAATTGCAGGCTGTTTTCCATGGTGAAGTTAACAGATACCCAGAAGTTCCTGAAGAAAATAGGGCTGGGAAAGGAGGATTACCACTTCTGGAAGCAGATAGGCAAAGCCCTCCTCTCGACCTACGCACTGTTTGGTGTGGCTTGGTTGTATAACGAGACATCGCCACTGGGTTGGTGGACGCTCAAGCCTCGGCCAAAGGAAGAGAAAGAGATGGCCAACCTCTACGAGCGTCGAAGGTTTCCATATCCCGGTGACGAAGAGGCTGTGGAGGAGTTCATTAAGAGTGGGGGCACCATGGGTACCACCATCGGTCCCAAAGGAATGATCGAGTCTGACGCGGAATCCGATCATTTCCAGAAGAAGTTACAGTCGAAGAAGTTCGAGCAAGAATCTCAGAAGCTATGGCTGAGGATGAGGAACGAGGTCATATCGGAACTCCAAGAGAAAGGGTATGACCTTGAGTGATGATGATCGTCTCCGCCTTGCAAATGCATCATAATAAAGCTCGCTCTTCTCTTCCTATTTTGGGTGTCCAAGTTTTCCGTTTGGCGCTAATTTCACACACACACACATTCTTTCTCCCCACCCTCCACCCTTTCAGCTTCTTCTGAATGTTGAAGTGCTCATTATTCTTCACCGATCCACTTAGAGGGTTGCTCATAAGCTTGCAATCTGGGCAAGAAGACAGATAGCCAGGCTAATGGATTGGAGAATAGAATGAATACATTCCGTCTTGGATTTGATGGTCAGTTTTGTTCAGATTTTAGTTACTGGAAGTGAATTGGGTATTTGTTTGTCTGTATGAAGTATGTTTTTTGTTTTTGTTTTTTTGATGAAAGTATAATCACACAAACCACACAGCAATCCCAAAAGGTTAATCGATTTTTAGGATTGTAGAATGACGGATATACACAACACACACCCGATGTGGGACTAAACCCACACACCCCTTCGTTTTTTTATGAAAGTGTAATCAGTCTGTATGAATTATGTTGGATTCATTGCTAGACGTTCCAATCACTCAACCGCCACGATATCAGCATTTGATTTCACTGCTAATACGAGGTCAGATCATGTCCCATTTGGTGATTTGGGCCGGCAGAAATAGATGAAAGCGTTAGAGCCCCTTGAAAGTGTTTCTGTTTTGACATAACCATGATGCTGATCTAATCCCTTCAGGTGCTAATACTTCATTAATTAAAGACACCAGAATACAAGTACATTACATATAGGGTAACAGAAAGAGACAACTGTCATATAACCAAGAGACAAAACAAGGTATTACAAAGCCTACATAATCATCATACAAAACAAACATAAAGTTTAAACACCCCCCCCCTCCAAAAAAAAGGATCCACGATCCAGGTTCACTGCAAATGCCTCCCCTGAAAGATCTTGCAACTACTACAAAATGTTTGCCCAAAGGATGACATGATATAAAATCACCCAGAAAATCCATGGCGACCTTCTCTTATAATCAATTATCCTCCAGATTCACTTGGTCCATAACACCCAACAAATATCTAACAGTAACATAGCAGACAGTTTCCCACCTTTCAAACCAAAATCCCCAGCAAGCGACCTTAAGACATCCTCAATTGACAAAGGAGGCCCACTGCTTATGGAATTGTTTTGAAGAAAATCCAAACAACAAACCTGCATACCACAAAAACTAAACATCAATTAGGAACACTAGAGCTACATAACAGCAAGGCAATATAGCTCGGAGGAATGTCCAGCTCTTCAGTGGGTCTAATAACAGTGACTATTAGAGAAGTTGGCCACAACTAAGTGTGAAGTTCACATAAAACCCACAATCAAAGCTGAGGATTGGAAAATTTAACATAGGAGAGGGTTTGAGATAGGAAAAAGAAGTCTTCATATACCTGTCTAAACAACTGAGAACAATAAGACCCCTTTTTCCTACTGTTTCCAGCAACAGTCAAAGCAGCAAGCATCATTATGTGCTTTTATGAAGGGAGCATGTTCTCAAGAGTCGCTTACAGAGCTTAAGAATTCGACCAAACCAATCATCTACTGAACATACTGAGGCTCTAGCTGTTTCAGTGGAAAACGTCTTACAGCGTTAAAATCAAAAGAATAAGCAAAACTAACAAAATATAGAATCATTTCATCCAAATGCGCACCATAAAAAAAAATGGGAAACTTCCAGTTAACTTCTTTCATTGTCATTTAAAATATAAAAAATGAGTGCCAGTATCTTGCCACACATGGACATCTGCTCCCATATGATTTGATTATTTCCTCCAATGACCATTCTGAAGTACACTCCCTAAAAATGCTTTTTCAGGAAACATTTTCCTGTTGAATCAGATTGATACAACCTTAAAGGGAGTGTCTAAACAACACCTTCTACAGGTGTATTTAGAACATGATACCTTCTTTTAATTGCCCCTTGTGAGACTTCTCAAAAGTTCTTTAACTTGGGGGTATAAAGGGGTTCAAAATAATTTGAAAGTGACATAATATTATGTCATTATCCAA
Source organism: Telopea speciosissima (assembly GCF_018873765.1). Classification (NCBI taxonomy): domain Eukaryota; kingdom Viridiplantae; phylum Streptophyta; class Magnoliopsida; order Proteales; family Proteaceae; genus Telopea; species Telopea speciosissima. The sequence continues at coordinate 21,791,227 of NC_057916.1, read as the reverse complement.
AAGTGTCATTGTCATGCACATATTTTGAGTATACATATGAATTGACAATATTTACCCTCACTAGCAAAAGTTGTGTAATAACAAAAGGGCAAAAAAGTAAGGTTATAAAGTATTTGACACCTTGAAGGATGTCAATAAGAAAATCTCCTACTTAAAATAGAAAATAAACCAGATAAGAATCAGTTTACAAATTTGTTGACAAGTTATGCCAAATTCAGCAATCAGCACACAGCCCAAATTGGTGGCTTTGATGGTTCCCCACTATTTATAACACACAAAAGGATCCAACCAAAATAACCAGCTGCACCCCAAACCCACCCCCCACCCCCCCCCCCCAAAAAAAAAGTAGAAAGGTGCGAAGCTGAACATCAAAGGGTCCACCTTGTTGTAACTAAAGTGGTGAACAAAAATTGTAACCTTCTTTTGATTGCCTCTTGTCATATCCCAGAAATTCTTTAGGTCGAGGGTAAAAAAGGTCTTCAAAAAAATTTGAAATTGTACTTACCATTATGTCATTCTCAAGAGTTCATTGTCTTGCACATTTTTTTAGTACACATGTGAAATGACAACCTTTTACCCCCATTGAAAGAAGATGTGTATTATACTAAAAGTGGCAAACATAGTTGTCAAGGCGTCGCCTAGGCATCCAGGCGCCTTTGTCACACCTTGAATTCTGGTGTCGCCTTGATGCGTTGTTTTTGCTCCCCTCAAATACCTTGTTTCGCCTAGGCGCCTTAACAACTATGGTGGCAAAAAGAGTAAAGTTACAATCTCTTTTTCACCAACTTTGATTATAACCAAAAAAAAATTGAAATAAAAAACAATATAATAACAAGATTTTCCTTTAAATAAAAGTCTTATTTCAAGAATGTAAGAAACAATGTATTGAATGATCAGGAAAAGCTGGATACAACAGCAAGTCCTTTTATTCGTCTATTTTAGTTGTTTCTCCAAGAATTTTCGACAATGAAACAACCATGGCTGAATATAGCATCATAAATAAACCCAAGTAATTCTCACTTCTTGGGTTTGATACATGAAGCCAGTTCGCTTTTGCATCTTCATGATTTGATTTCGGCAATATGTAACTACCAAAAATCAAGTTACAACATCTGATGCTGTACAGTGAATACTGAATGGTTTCCTCTGAAACAATGAAAAGAAGGAAACCTTAAAAGTACAAAATATTCTTCCAGATATAAGTGAGGTACATTTCTTTTTTCTTTCCTGTACGTTTTTCATACTACTACTAGTATATATTATATGAAGATTTTTCAATTACTTTCAGCCCAAAAAATGCTGACAAAGGCTTCGTTGCTTCATTGAAAAATGCCCAGAAGTAAAACAAAGTAGGGGAAAGATTTTTTCTTCCTCTATTTAATTTCACTGTTTTGAGCATGAAAAAATGAACCCCACTGTAATGCTTCCCTTATGTCCATTTTCAATGAAAGAAACTCTGAAATGAAAATTCTTGTCTCCCTAATTTCTACTTCCACTGTAAACAAAAACAAACAGAGCCAAAAGGCATTTTCTATTCTAAGCAAATATCTCTTGAGGGAAGATATGGCTAATCGCTTAAAGGGCAGCCCATCTGTTGACAGCTGGAAATCAAGATAGGAATGGGTCTTCAATAAGATAGAACACAGCATTTAAAGTGGAACAGGATCTACCAACATTATCAAGTGGATGAAGGATCCAGTTACTAGCCCTTGTATCAGGTACCCGGGATAGCCTAGTGTTTTGATAAATTCGAAGTTTCTTGTCACCTGCAGGAAGTGACTGATTTTGTATCAGACATCAGCAACACATTTTGACGATGTCCATTCTTGTTGCTGCCATTAATTCCTCATATGAGTTGCAATGTTCCTTTTGAACCAACAAGCAAGGTTTAAAAGTATCGGTATCGGGTATCATATCGGCTAGGTGATTTTAAGAGACGTATCGTATCGGAGATATGTATCGGACATTACAGATACGCATACAAATGATCAAAATACACATGAAAATACACTTTTAAAACAAAAAACAATATAAATAAGCAATATATAACAAGTATCATGCATAAACACTAAAATGGAGAATGATGTATAACTAAACAACTGCATTAAATTGAAATTGTTATAAAAGATGAGGTTTCTTACATATTGTAATCATCTATAGCCATGAAGAGTATTGGATGATGCAAAGGATGATGTTGTAGCACTCCTTGATTCGTTTTTTAGTCCAAAGTGTGAAAAACCAAGATTAAATGCAAGAATTTAGACTCTTGGTTGAGAGTTTTCCTTCATTTTTCCGTTAGAATAGGAGTTGTATTGAGTCTGTGAGTGAAAAAGGCTTTTTTTATAGAATGTATAAGATGGTATCAGTATGTATTGATATGTATCCAGATGTATCGAGCCGTATCATCGATACATATTAAACCACCCACAGAACCCTTTACCAGACGTATCGATGGTATCGATATGTATCGGTCGTATCGTATCGTATAGGCCGATACATTTCGATACAATCTGAGGCAGTCCATTTAAAAAAAAAAAAGATGTATCGGTATGTATCTTTCGGTACCAACCGATACCGATACGTATCGACCGATACAATACGTACCGATACTTTAAACCTTGCCAACAAGACCTCTGATACCAAGCAGGTTTGTAGGTATCTAGTTTAGGATGAGGAAAACAGAGAAGAAGTAAGAGTAAAGGCGAGAGAAGCTTGTGTTTTCTTCCGTCACTTTTTAAAGTATTTAAATGGGCAGAGAGAAAACAATGATACCCATATCCTACAATGAGAGTAAAAACTTGCAAGTACAATGTTCCCAACATGACCAAAGTAACCCCAAATAAATATTAACATCACCTATATGTTCCCATGGTCTTTCTCTGAAAGTCCATTAACGTGTAAGAGAAAGAGATCTCCCCATCAAGTGGCCCAATTGTAAACTCATAACTGTAACAGACTAGGATTCAAATGGTACCTGATTACACGATTATCCGTGGATTTGATATCGAATGTCACTGACCTCTACTACATTCAACTACTTCCAATGCCTAGTAAAATTAAAAAATGCATACCACAGTTATACAAAATTACCAGTGGAGAGGCCAGGAAAATAAGGACTCAAACTAACTAACTCAGCGATAAAACTCCAGTAAGCCGATCAGTCACTTGGAGGATCCATGATTGTCATTTATTATGTGATTAACTTAAAATTTTCCAAAAATTATTTCTTCCTTCTAAATATTTATAATTCTTCTCCTAATTCCTAAAATAAATTTAAAAAAAAATGCCATGACCTAATCCAGATTTGCTTAAAACTTGTTCAAGAAAAGCAGGTTTTTATGGTTAGCTGTAGTCCAACTTTTTGACTAAGACAGAAAATGACTCAACCTACCTGATTTGCATACACAGGGTAAGGAACATTTACCATTTCATGCAAAGACAAGGTTGACCAATAGAGCTTACTAAACAGAGCCAAAGAAAGGCTAGTGTCATGAATAATCAAACCCTAAAGAAAAATCAATGAAGAAAATGCTTCTCTAAGTGGCCTGAAGCAAAGATATGCAAGGAAATTTTGAAGAACTATTCAAAACACACCTTTGCTTAATATTTATGACGATGTTTCGACAGATAAAACGACTAGAGATTCTCAGGATGGAGTGCTTCCAGTAGGCAGGTTTGCTAGCAGATTGTGGCTTGTCGAGGCTCAATCACTTTCTCAGAGAACACAAAGGAATCTGGTCTCAGGTAACCTAGGCTAAGCGTGCTTGTCTCGACCGTGCTTACTCTAGCTTACTTGGCTTTTACAGATCCTCTCACCTATGTTTCTCCGAGAGTTTTTTATGTAGATCAAAGCATGAAGAAGAGAAGGACAAAAATAAAATTCAGAAAAAGTTACTGGTCACAAGAACAGTACCCGATTTACTATTCATGTGAACAATGGTGAGGGTATAAGGACAGCTGGAGTGCAATATTAGATGCTGCCAATATCATAGTTTAGTTTCTGTTTCAGTTTTAGAAAGTATATTTTATTTCATTCCAATAGAATCTTAGGTAGTTTCTAATTTTAGTTTGTTATTATATTTGTTTTGTTCTCTATAATAAGAAGTTTATATTTTGGTTGTAAGCTACTTGGTAGGAAACACTTCTATTTTGTAACCCATACTTCTGTTATAAATAAAGGGAAGAGGGCAGCCTAGCCCAACGAATTGAAGAAAAGAATGTAAGCTTTATGCTTGGATGTGAGATTCAGTTTGCAGAGAGAGAGCTATGGTGAGAGACTAAGGCAATGGAATCCCTAATGTGTGCGATTCTTTGGAAAGGAGCTGAATCATCCAGATTCCTTCATCCAATTAGTTGGACTCCTATCTGTCTCCCTAAGGAATAGGGAGGTCTTGGCTTGCAAAGGATCAAAGAGGCTAATTCTGCTGGCATCCTCAAATTGATCTGGAAAATTGTGGCTAAAAAAGACAGCATTTGGGTGGATGGGTTAACTCTAGTCTTCGCAGAAAGGATTCGCTATGGAATGTTTCCCCCTCCTCTGATTTGGCGAAATATTCTGAAACACATGCCTACAACTCTGCTTTGCCCCCCCCCCCCCCCCAAAATCCCCTTAGGTCTGCGAGGTACGGGTGATATGGTTGTTTGGCTCCCTTCATTTAATGGCTTCTTCAGTTCCTTCTCAGCTTGGGACTTTGTTAGAGTTCGAGGGCCCTTATCTCCTTGGCATAAGATTGTATGGTTTAAAGGTCACATCCCCCGTCACAACTTCATAGTTTGGAGAGCCTTATCAAATTGTCTTCCGGTGCAGTGTTTTCTTCTCCATCACCAGATTACCATCTCCCTTGCTTGTTGCTTCTCTTGCCCTTCTCCATAGTTTGGAAACGAGTTTTGGGCAAATACTGGCCATGAAACAGAAGAATTCTCCCTTTTCCGAGGGAATGGATTTGGGTTAATATGATTTATACTGAGAAATCTATCTATGATGTAGTCAGCAAGCTTGCCTATGGTGCTGCTATGAACCATATCTGGATGGAGCGCAAACTCCGCAGATGGACCTCTAACTCCCGTTCCTTTGATAAGTTTTGGAAATCCATCTACTTTGATGTTAGCTCTAAGCTCTCTTTGTTACCCCATGGTAGTGTTTTAGATTCCCCAAGGAACAGGCTTATTGTTATTTCCTATGTTTGCCCTTGTCCTTGTTGTATCCCTCTATCCCTTCCTCTTGATGGTTGGGTTTCCTTTGCATGTTTTGATTCTCTTGTATCCATGTCCAAGAAACAAGAAAAGCTCTCTCTGGATTAAAATGGGGGGAGTTGGGGGGGGGGGGGGGGAATAGTTGTCAAGGACTCAAGGCACCTTGTGGAGGCCAAGGCATGAGGTCACCATATTTTTTTAACATTTGATGCTGCCCCTAGGGGTCTATTTGGCCTCACCTTTGTTACCTTGTTTAACTTTTGGGTTGGGCTGGGCTGGCACCATAGTGAAAGGGCATAATTTTTCTTTTCCTTTTCTTCCTAAAGTTTAACAGTCCCAAAATTTAACAAAATTTGCAAAAAATCAAGCTCACAAGAACAAAATAAACATTAGAGATGTAAATGGATATTCAAAAATCCGTATTCGATCCGTGTTCGTTTCAGTTTAGGAGAATCCGAATCTGTCCGAAACTAATCAGATATGAATATGATAATCCCCCTATCCGACCGATTATTATCCGATTCGTTTAACAATCCGACGGTAATAAAATATCTGAAATATATCTCTATGTCCGTCTATCCTTTTAAGTTACCTTATGGGATTTTGTTATCTTATTTTTACAATTTTATAAGTTAAGATAATGTGATTTTTTTTCTATATTTTCTATTGGTTTATATATATTATTTTATGCAATGTGATACATGGAATCACATATTTATGTGAGAAAATTAAAGACTAAGAAGAGTAGAAGAAAGAGTAGTTGTTGAACTCTCAAGCCTCAACCCTAACCCTCATCATAAAAATGGTAAAGATGTCAACGGATAGTCGAAAATTCGTGTTCGATTCGCATTCATATCCATTTAGGAGAATCCTTATTCAAAAAATACTATCCGGAAACTATCCGAATCAGTCTGAAAACCGATAGGATATTATCCGAATCCGTCCGAAAATAAACGGATACGAATATGATAATACCACTATCCGACCAAATTTGATCCGTTTACATCTCTAGTAAACATAATAATTTTAGGAGAAATCGTTTAACTTGAAATAGGAAGGTCAGATTGACCTGAATTTCTGGTCGAGTGTGGATCTCAGTTAGTAACAAGGTTCGAGAACTCGCGAGATCTCGCCGAGATCTCGCCGAGTTTCTCGGTTTTGGGCAATACCGAGTCGAGTTACTAGTCGGTTCCTAAAAGTGCAATTTCTCGGCCGAGATCTCGATGATATCTCGAAGGTTAAAATCAAGATATTTTCAATACAAAAAAAACAATATCTCGCCGAGATCTCGGCGATATCTCGGTTGGGCCCAAAGGTGCTATTTACTTGTATTCAGCCCAATTTTCACCCAAAAACCCATTTCCTACATAAGAGAGAGCAGGAACAGAACTCGATAGGCTCTAAACCAAGGGGAAAAACACCTCTCCTTCAAATTTCTTCTTCTTTCTTTCGATTGTTGGATGGAATGCACTGTTTAGAGTTAAATTGAAGTGCCAAAGTGAAGATTCAAGTGCCAATTTGGAGCATCATCACCTATTTGCAAGATTTCAAAGGTGTTTTCTATTTCTTCCCCAAATCTATTTTTTCCAAAAAAATTTTTTGTAATCCTTGTTAGATTCATGTGGTTTTAATATATGTTGAACATCTTTGCTCGATCTATCACTTCATGGAGTCGGATTTTTTTTTCAGTTAATAAATTATTTATTATAATTTCTGGAAAAATAAATGATTTATTTGAAAAATGAAAATGAAAAAAATAGGATGAATAGTGATTGTTTGAAAATGATTTTGATATATGTTAAACTACTTGGGATGCTCTACAGCCCCATGGATTAATTTTTTATTTTCACCCATTAAAAAAATTATTTTATTTTTCAGATTTAATAAATATATTATAAAAATTAAAAATATATATATAATATTAAGGAAAAATACTTATTGCTTATGGAAAATTATGTACAACATATGTACATAATATTCAACTTCAAATGGTGTCAAATTCATCATTACATTATATTTTTCTTATACTTTAAGGTATAAATAGTTTTAAAAAAAATTCAAAATATTATTTTTAATTAACAAATAAATACTAGGGTTAGGAGATAAATAAGAGATAGTTATTTCATAGTTCTAGTAGCTTGACATTACGTTTAAGAGTTATGAATAGCATACTTTAAGTCTTGAATACCTTAAGTGATCCATGGTTATTAATACATGCTTTTTTATGTAACAGTGTAAAACATAAGACATTTTGTATACAATGTCTGATATAGCATGGCAACATGGAGTTCCCATGTCCGCAGACAAAAAGAAGTCCAAATGCAATTATTGTGGGAAGTTGCTATCTGGAGGAGCCACCAGGTTAAAGCAACACTTGTCTGGTATAGGCAAGGATGTTTCATCATGCCCAAATGTTCCTATCCAAGTGAAAGTGGCAATGACACAACATTTGAAAGGAGGAAGATTAAAAAAATCTGAGAGGGAAAGAATGCAACAAGAGTTTAATGAGGCAATACTAGAGAGGGCTGGTGCAGAGGTCCGTGGCGGAGATGATACTGACATTGGGCCTCCACCTGGTGAGTTTCAATCAAAGGCTGAATAGAGAATTTACCAGCAGACTTTGGCTGAGAGTAGACAAAGTTTTCATTTTGATAATATAAGAGCATATAAGCAAGCAAGAGAAGCTGGTGGATCTGGCTCAGCTGCACCAGTGCAAGAAGATGAGAGGAGGAGAAGCACTGGGACAAGAAATATACCACGGCCCCAAACCCGACCACGAGTACAAGGTCCATAACCCATTTTTGAGCAGGATCCCACCACTTTTAGGCAACAAGATGCCTACCAGCCAACCATCCCACAAGTATTTGGTAGTAAACAAGAGAAAGCACGAAAAGCCTTCAGCAAGTTCATGCTTTACCATGGCATTCCAGCCAATGTAGCACAAGGAACATACTATAATGCATTCCTTGATGCTGCAGAGAGGGCTGGTGCAGGATGGAAGGGACCTTCACCATTTAAATTATATAATGTATATTTGCCTCAGGAGGTAGAGGAGCTAAAAGAATACATTGATGGTTTGAAGCCAATGTGGGAGACATATGGGGTTACTCTTATGGCTGATGGTTGGACTGGACCTACTAGGCTGTCCATCATAAATTTCATGGTGAGTTGTAATGGAAAGACTATATTCTTGAAGTCTATCAATGCATCAAAGCATATAAAGGATGCATCATACTTGTATAAGGAGTTGAAGCAAGTGGTGGAGGAGGTAGGACCAAGGAACGTTATCCAAATTGTGACGGATAACGGTTCCAACTATAAAAAGGCTGGAGAGAAGTTGATGAATAAGAAGAGTAACAGGATCCGGCTCTTTTGGACCCCATGTGCAGCCCATTCTATTGATTTAATGCTGAAGGACATGGGGAAAAAGACTTTGGTGGCGGGTGTGGTAAATAGGATAAGACAAGTGACAACTTTTGTGTACAACCATTCTTATGCTTTAGCCTTGATGAGGGAGAAATGCAATGGAGATTTAGTGAGGCCTGGTGTCACTCGATTTGCCACCAATTACATTGCATTGAAGAGCTTTCAGAGTAAGGCGATAGGTCTAAGGTGTATGTTTGCAAGTCATGAATGGTTTGGTTGGCAAGGTTCTAAGTCAGAAGAAGCGAAAGGTAGCACAATGACCATTGCAAATGATGGATTTTGGAAGGACTTGGGGAAAGTGGTTGGCATATTAGAGCCGGTTGTGGCGATCGAGGATGGTTGATACGAGAAAGAAGCCTACTTTGGACCACATTTATGCTGCCATCCAAAAAATGAAGAAAATGGTTACAGCTGCTATACCTCGAAGTGCAAAGTCCTACACTAACATCATTGATGAGCGGTGGGAGAAGCATTTGAGTCATCCATTACATAAGGCTGGTGAGTTCAACATACTTTATACTTTAAATGTTATAACTTTTTTACATTTACATATTCAAAACCCTAAAGGCATTAAAGCAATTAAGTCACTAACAAATCATATTTGTGGTGTTTACTTTACCAGCATACTATTTGAATCCAAAGTATCACTACTCCCATGATCTTGGGCTAGACATAGAATTGTTAGAGGCAGTTCAAGTTGTTACTCAGAAGTTGGAGCCCCATCCAAAGACACAAGCTGCTTGCAATGATGAGGTGAGAGTATGGGACTTTGGCACTTTGGTAGTTAGTTTATGAATGTAATTACTAAATAGGAAATACTAATGCCTCAAATTGAAAATAGATCAAATACTTCAGAGAGGCCTCAGCAAGTTTCGGTCGACTAGCTACAGTGGAGGGTAGACAAAAGTCAGACCCTGGTAGGTGGCATGATATTACATTTATGAATTATAATTTTATCACTTTAGAATGTACATATTCTTACTATTCTATATTTGTAATGCAGCCGACTGGTGGGTGCTTTATGGTACAAGTTCACCCAACCTGAGGAAGGTAGCAGTGAGAGTGCTCTCACAAACTTGTTCATCCTCCGGATGTGAGCGCAACTGGAGTACATTCTCATTGATTCATTCAAAGAGGCGGAACAAGTTGGGTAGCGAACGATTGGAGCAGCTTGTGTATGTGTACTATAATATGAGATTAAGGATGAGGCACATACGTGAAGGAATTGAGGCCAATGATAAAGAACCCATTGAACTGTCCAACATTTTTCAAGAGGACTCTGATGATGATGAGGATCCCCTATTCCAGTGGGTGAGGATCGTGGTACACCGATATGGATCAATCGGGGTAGGCCCGACCCCACCATTGCGTCTGTAACGCACGATGTTGATGAATATATGTCGACGCAAGAGGGCATGCACATGCGAGTCACCAAAACCTTTTGAGCCTCTTTGTAGGAAGTCCTGCTGATGATGATAATGGTGGTGGTGATGACACTGGTGATGCTAGTGATGGTGATGGTGATGGTAATGGTGATGTTGATGCTGGTGGTGGTGGTGGTGGTGGTGAAGCTGCTGCTGCTAGTGGCATGCGGAGTGGCGGTTATTATGATGATCGTCATGAGGGGATGCGCGAGCAGTACGAGCAAGAAGTTGGAACGCAGGAGGACCCTGTGCGTTTCACCGGTGAGTCTCAGTTTACGCATGCCACTCAAGATCAAGACCATGGTGGCCACCCTAAAACATACAACAGAAAGAAGGGTCGCAAACACTCACATCAGTCATATGCTCAGGAGGAGGACAACAGCAGTATGAACACCATGCTTACAAGTTTCGGAAGCATGAGTATAGATACTACTAGTGAGCATCAGTCATGGCAATCATCTCAGCATCATCATGGCTATGACTATGGCCAGCAGAGCACCGGTTCTAATTATAGTGCCTATGGTCAGTATGGGCCGTTAGCAGCTGAGTATGACAGTCAAAGCTCTGCGTCAGGTGTTGGGTACACATTCCTAGTCCCAAACCAGCCATACATGCCTCAAACTCAATATGACAGTAGCAGTGGATCTTACACCTCATACCAACAGCCTCCCATGTACCCTAAGATAGGGAAATTGGTATATGTTGATCAGAAGACTTATATGAAAACTGTGTCACACTATTTGCAACACTATAGCAATTCCATGACATGGGAATTCTATGTGGATCGATATGGGGATGAATTTCTTGTTCAATCTCATTTTCTGTAACAAATTAAGTGAACATTGATGTAATGTACATTTTATTTCAATGTTTTGATTGATGTGTACTAATTAGAATGTTTTGATTGCTAATTTGCTATGTTTTACTAAATTATATGTAGATTAGGTTGTTTTAGTACGACTCGTCGCCTACCAACCTATGGTCCAAAGTGAAACTCATATTTGGACTTTTTTTTGGCAAATCTGGGCATGCCATTGTGTTTAAATGGCCTGAAATATGCTGGATACCAAATTTCAGACCCAAAATATGTCTACAACCCACCGAGTTGGGGGTCCGAGTCCAAAAAAAAAAATTTGCAGCAACTCGCCGAGATCTCGGCTCGACTCGGTTTCTGGCCTGGCTGAGATGCCACCGAGACCCGAGTTCTCGAACCTTAGTAAGACCTGCCTGCGAAATATCTCAAGAATCTGAGACCTGGAAAGTGGTGTCCAGGGTATTCCTAGTAGCACTAGCGAAACAGGGCAGCGTTGTAGTAGCTGAGATTTCGACAGTAATATTCAGGATTACAGACCAGAATTCAAGAGAAAGTATAACCAGAAACTGGTATATGGAATTTGAGACGCAACTAAGCAGAACTGAGGGAGTATGTGACTAGAAAACAAATTGAAAATTGGTAGAAAAAAACAGGAGTGCGGCGGACCATGGAAGTAGAGAAAACTAGCCTGAGAAAGGAATAAAGAAGGGAAAATAGAAAGAAAAATGGAGGACAGGAATCTACCTGTATTGGTCCCTCAGAATCACCAAGCACCCCACTGAAAATCCACCCAGCAAATCTATAGATCTCCCACAGCAACATAGTTTAAAAACAACTAAAACTATTGTTCATAAATTTGTAGATGAGGTCATAGGCCATCCGCCATCATGTCTACATATAGATTTCATAAATTGACTCTCTAACAATCATAGTTCAAAATCTAGCGAAATTTCGGCGATATATCGCCAAATTTTGTATATCTCGAGCTGTCCAAGATACGATACCAATCCGAATTAAAAAAATACAATATTTCGACGATATATCGTGAGATATCGACGAAATATCGTGGACTCACGATATATCGCGAGATATTGAAAAAGTAACAAACAGTGTCACGTGAGGGGCCATTTTATACCATATTTCGCAGCTCTTGGTCGATATTTCGACCAAGAGCTGCTGAAACCCTGTTTTTCTCTCTTCTTCCTCATTTTTTGCTCTTCTTCCTCCCTTCCAAGCATCATCCAAGTATTGTTGAAGCTCCTTGTCGCCGGGAAGACGTCGGAGGGTCATCTAAGCTCATCATCCAAGCCTATTTTCACTATTTAAGGTAAATTCTATTTCTCTAAAACTATTTTTTTTTAAAATACTTTGTACAAATGTTGTTGGATGTTGATGATATTAATATATGTTAGACACCGGAGGCCGATCTACAGCCTCATGGTGTCGAAATTTTTTTTCCATATGTATTTTTTTTTTTCTCTAGTTTTAAAAATTCATTTTCCTACAACTAAAATAGGAAATAATTAAAGGTAATATGACTTAGATGGTAATGAATTAAATATATGTTAGACACCAATGGCCGATCTACGGCTTAACGGTGTCGGATTTATTTTTCTGCTCTTAAATAATTATTTTAATTTTCAAAAATTAAGAAATATATATATTAAAAAAAAAAAAACAGAAATAAATAAGGAAAAATATGAGTTTTAAGTTTAAAAAATAATGAAAAAATATGAAAGTTATTTCTATATGTTTTGAAATGCATTACATGTATATTATGTTTACTAATTTTCGGTTTTGTTGTGTTAGGTCAATACTTATATTAACATTATATATAAAAAATTGTTTTTAATTATGTGAAAAATATAAGGGTTAGGGAAAAAATATTAAATAACTATACAAGTGTATTAGTAATCTAAAAGTGTCAATTGAAGTGCATCTACATTGAGTTTTTTAATTATTTGTGTTACTTACATTACAGTAAACAAGTATCATTATGGCGGATCGTGATAGACAACGTGCGAAGGGCAAGCAAAAGGTGGGGGAAAGTAGTCAACAAAGGGGGCAGAGGGAACGAACTCAACGAAGAGAACAGAGGTAATGCAGGTTCATCATAGATATTGGCTTATTTCTTTAGAAATAGGCCTAGGGTTGGGTTATATACATGTTGGACCTTTGTTCCCAAGGGTTTTCTATGTATTAGGCTACTTTAATGAGCCTAAACTAGGGGTAAATAGGTTGCATACGGGATTAGCCCAATACTTAGTTTATTTTTATGTTTTCTAATTGAACCGGTTCAAATTGGTTGCATCCAATTGGTTCAATTTAAGTGATCATGTGACTTGGTTAAGTGGTCATGCGACAACTTAAGTGGTCATGTGATGTAAGTTGGGCTAGATTAGGACTCTATAAGTCCAGCCATGTTTTGAGTCTATTTCCTTCAATATTTTAGTTTCCTAGTCAATTTAAACTACCTAATAGGTTAGTGATAGGATTAGGCCATTCATTTTTAGTGTCTAAGTCTATTTTTGAGTCTTCTATATAAATTTGTAAGGGAGGCCAGCATTGTACACGAATTTGATTAATAAAAATTAGCTTTATGCTTGCTGCCATTGCTGCTGCTCTTTGTGAGTGTATATCCTTGTGGATCTCAAAGTGCTGAAGAGTAGGTGGACTCCTGCGATTCCTTGCATTGTGAAGATCGGGAGGCTCTTTCAAATCATCAAGTTGTTGCCATTGTTCCTGCAATACAGTGAGTTTGAACCTGTTTTCTTATTTTAAACCTTCTTCTATCATCCTTCATCTTCCCTTAGACCTAATCCACAGTCCCCTCCATCCATCAAACCCTAATTCTCCATTAAACCTGCACTCCTACCTCCACTAGGACTCCCCCATAACTCCAGTTTTAGCCATCACTTTCGAACCCTACTTCCAGCTTATATTCCCCACACCAATCCCCACATTCGACCTTAACCCTAGCCCTTAGTCTCCACTTTATCCCTTCCATTCCTTCACTCCATTAAAACCCAAAACCTGCAACACAATTCTGTCCAGAACTGCAGAATTTTAAAACCTTCCCAAATCCTATTATTTTTATACCATATTGACCCCCTAGACTTGCCTATTAATACCCTATAAACCCCTTTCCCAATATCCGACCCTAACCCTAGGAATTGACCTAAATCCTAGTGCTGTCCATTCGAACCAGCAACCCTTTTTGTTATTTGATCCTGTTGTTTGGCTCCTAGTAGGTCTCCTACCTATCTAGGACTACATTAAGAGGGAACAAGAGAGACCAGCTAGCCAGCATAAGGGTGACATTGCATGGTTACATGGCACTCCCATTGATGGGGATAAGAGAAAATCTATATGTAACTATTGTCACATGCAATTTATGGGAAGTGGGTCCAGTAAACTTAAACAACATCTGACTGGAGGATCTAAAGATGTTGTAGGTTGTCATATGGTCCCTACTGAAGTAGCTACGGAGATTGGTGATAGTTTGAGGAGAAAGAAGAAGAGGAAGGCTGACAAGCAAAGGATAAGAGAACAACTTGAGGATACAGTGAGGAGTTCGATGGGAGGAGGAAGACGATGCCATGATGATGATGATGATGATGATGATGATGACTCCTCTGCTAATGATGAGGACATTGTAGTACCTGATGACATACAAACAGCAGAGGAGGCTAGGGATTTTAGGCGGACTGTTTCAAGGAGTAGAGTAAGTTTTCAAGATGATCAGCAGAGACAGAGAGTAGGGGGTAGTAGAGGAGCTGGCAGTTCTGGAGGTTCTAGATCTTTTAATCCTTTTAGAAGATCACAAAGTGTGAGGGCAGCCCCAACACCTCTACCAGTACCAGTACCACCATCAGCATCTGATCCTAAATTGCATAAGAAGAAAGGAAGCAGTCAACCGAGAATCAAAGGAGCATGGAAGGGGATAAAGGGATTGGTTAAAGAATCAATAGCTAAGTGGATGTTATACCATACCATCCCAGCAAACACTGCACAAGGCCCCCATTATGATACCATGATAGATACCATTGCAGAGGCTGGCCCAGGATTCAAGGGCCCCACCCCATATGAGGTAATGAATGTTTATCTACCTCAACAAAAGAGTGAGATTGATGAGTACATTAGTGAGATGAGGAGTATGTGAGAGACATATGGGGTGACTATAATGGCAAATGGATGGACTGGGCCTACAAGAAAGTCCATCATCAATTTCATGGTTTATTGTGATGGGAGGACAGTGTTCCTCAAATCTGTGGATGCATCCAAAGAGATAAAGGATGCAAAATATATTTATAGATTGTTAAAGGAAGTAGTGGAAAAAGATGTAGGTATTGAGAATGTTGTCCAGATTGTAACGGACAATGGAAGCAACTTCAAGCTGGCCGGTGAGAAGATGATGAACAATAGTAAGTACCGGCTCTTCTGGACTCCTTGTGCAGCCCATTGCATTGACTTAATGCTAAAGGATATGGGAAAGTTAAAGTTAGTGAAGACTGAGGTTGAAAGTGCAAGACAAGTCACCAACTTTGTATACAACCACTCCTATGCACTCAATCTATTGAGGGAAAAATATGGGGGTGACTTGGTTAGGCTTGGCATCACAAGATTTGCCACCAACTATATTGCCCTCAAAAGTATTGAGACAAAAAATGCCGGGCTGAGAAGTACGTTTGCTTCTAAGGAGTGGTTTGGATGGAAGGGTTCCAAGACTGTAAGTGGGAGGGAAGCACAAACAACGATGTCATCTGAGGACTTCTAGACCCAACTAAGCAAAGTGGTGAAAGTTTTGGAGCCAGTAGTTAAAGTTCTACATGTTGCTGACTCAGCTCTGAAGGGCCCAACCATGCCAGTCCTATATGCTGCAATAGACTTGATGAAAGAAAGTGTCTACAGTATGGCTCCTCGCAGTAGTAAACACTTCTTAGATATCATCAATGCTCATTGGGAGAATCAACTTATGCATCCACCGCATAAGGTCATGAGTAAATTTGTTTTATGTTTACTAATTCATAGTATTATTATTTACTAATTACCTATGCATTTGACAATACCTCTATTCTATATGTCATATTTCGCATACTACTTGAACCCTAAGTATCAATATAACAATAGGCTTGGGTTGGAAACTCAACTTATTGATGCTGTGCAACAAGTAGTGAAGAAGTTGGAGCCAGATGGTGTACTACAAGCAATTTGCAACAATGAGGTGAGTCTTACAATTCATTTAGAAACTCAACTTATTGATGCTTTCAAACAAGTAGTGAAGAAGTACTTACTAATTTTCCACATGGGTGTAGATCAAGGTATTTAGGGATGCATTGGGAAGTTTTAGAACTGAGGCTGCGATACAAAGCAGAGCACATGGTGATGCTGGTAATTCTTTTAAGTTTTAAATTACATAAGTATTGAAATTTGAAAGTTGAAACAACATTTAACACATGTCTTTTTTGTTGTAAACTTGTAATGCAGCTGAATGGTGGGTGTTGTATGGGGAATCGGCTAAGAACTTAAGAAGAATAGTAATTAAAGTCCTTGCCCAAACATGTTCTGCATCTGGTTGTGAGAGGAACCGGAGTACCTTTGCACTCATCCACTCCAAGAGGCGCAATGATTGGGGTCTCAACGCTTATCCGACATGGTGTATGTGCACTACAACTTAAGGCTGAAATCGCAACACATACGCACGGGACATGAGGGACGAGGGGCACTATTGATCTCGCTGACATCTTTCAAGTTAACTCAGACGATGAGGACCATATTGTGGATTGGGTGAGGGATAGAGGTGAGCCAGTGTTGGATGAGGAGGGAGGTAGGCCCGACCCCATGATAGCTTCTGAGATTGGTGCTGATGTGGATGAGTATATGGCTGACGAAGGTCAGATACATGCACGGGAAGCCTCACCCATACCATTCCAGCCCACTGGTGGCAATGTTGCTGATGATGAAGACTGGTCTAAGTCCTCAAATGATGATGATGCTGGTGGTGGTGATGGTGATGCTTGTGGTGGTGGTGGTAATGCTGGTGAAGAATTTAACGGCATGCGAGAGCGTTATGTAGTAGGCCAGGATACGGCGCCTGTAGAGCCACTCCGATTCACTAGAGAGACACAGTTTGATCATGCCACACAAGATACGACCGACGGAGCACGTGCCCCCGCACCCCCACCCTCAGGACGCCCCCTACAACCATACAGCAGGAAGTGTAGGGGTCGACAAACACAGTTGCAACCTGATCACATGGACATTGATGACCTATCTAGCTCTATTGGTGGTTTAAGTATGGGTAATAGGGAGGGAGGACCGATTGGACATTGGCGTGCCCCATCTTTTGACGCACATACCACTCCATTGGCATCGGATTATGGTGCATCACAACCTTACGGTGGATATGGATCATCATCATATGGGCAGTTTACTGGGGTAGGGGACTATGACTACCAGTCCCAAGGACATACTGGATCATCTTTTGTAAATGACATCTTTACATACCTTAGCGGGACTAGCTACCAACCTCACTAGCCATACATGCAGCAAATGCCAACGCCTCTTGCGCCGGCGCCGACATCATATCACAGTGGATCATCTTCTTCACGGATTGGATCGATTAGTAACCCTAGTTTATATCCTAGGATTGGATACCTACAGTATGTTGATGACTCCATTTACATGACACTTGTGGATGACTATACTCATTTCTTCTCCGATTCTATACCGTGGTCCACATATGTCCTTCAAACAGAGAACAATGGACGTCGACTCCAGCGGGGTATGAGTGGGATTGATCCTGGGAGGCACAGTAACTATTATTAGCACTTGTAACTTATAAGTTGTAATTTGTGAACTTGTGACTTTGACACTTTCTGTATTGCCTTTAAGGCTTTAAGCATTTGAGCTATTGAGTTTTGACTTTTGAGTTATTGACTATTAATGTGTTATGGAGTTTATGAGAATATGATTATGAATTATGTCTTATGAGTTTTAATTAGTTTGTTTACATTTCTTTTATGTCTTTAAGACTTTAACTGCCTAACCAATGTGTATTTAACCAAGGTTTATACATTAGGGTTGGCGACCGTATGTCAATCAAGGGTGCAAGCCCACAACACCAATTTCAATTCATGTTTTTGTAATTTTATGGTTTAAATGTGTTTATTTATCTTAAATAAGGGTGTCCATGAAGTTTTAGGCCTAGATATGGCCAAATAACCCCCGAAATATTGCAAAAAAAATGCAATATTTCGAGAATATTTCGCGATATTTCGGATATCTCGGTAGGCCCGAGATACTAATATATCGCGAAATATTAAACCTTGCTAACAATACAACAACTCAACCTTATCCCAACTAAATGAGTTCGGCTACATGGATCCTTGCCCTCCAATCAGCCCAGCTAATAGTCAACTAGTACTGTTTTGTCATCTGTTGTGATTAGACCTCTTTATAAGGTACTGTTGGGTATAACTGAAGGTTGTAAAGGTTTAAATACCACATTGTTCACCTACTGATGGGTGATTCTTTTATGTGTCGTTGCTGGAATTGGGTGTTACGTGCACAGTTGTCAAGGCGTTGCTTAGGCGCCGCCTAGGCGTCTAGGCAGATTTCTGGGGCTCTAGGCAATTGTGGCTTTGAGGTACTGAACGCCTTGTCCCTTATTTATGCCAAATATCATTTAAGGAAATGGTTTTTAAATTATTATTTCATTTGTTTTTACATTTGTTATTTCATTTGCTTTTATATTTGTTATTTCATTTACTTAAGATATTATTCATAAATCAGCAAATATCCCCTATTTGAATTCAATAAAAATAGTTTAAAAAATAAATTTCCAAAAGGATAAAAAGTCAACCCACCAGTTCAAAAACAAAAAATGTATTTTCGAAGATAGGAGGTGAAATTTACAACTTTCTAATGTTGAAGTTTTTCTCAAATCTAAAAAATTTCATAACTCTTAATATGGTAAAACATTGATAAAAACAAAAAGGGAGGCAAAATATTCATTTGTTTTGATATCTAAAAAATATATTTTCATTCAGAGCGATTTTGACAGCATTCGCGCATACCAAATAAGGTTTGACCGGATCATAACTCCTTCAATATAAATCAGATTTAAGCAATCTTGGATATGTTGGAAGGCTGGTTTTGTGCTCTATCTAATACAAAAAGTCTCATGTAAAAATAAAATCATTTGACTAGTCAAACTCCTTAGAGAAAAAGAACATTTCTCTAAATCAAGAACAGTTTAATTACTAAACAAAATGTGAGACTAGGTATACCATGACAATGACTAATTCCAAGAGCAATATAAACCAACTGTATGTTTTGATTGTTTCAAACTTCCAATAGCTTGATTCTTCAGTTCTGCAGTCTTCTAGTTCTATGTTGATTTTTTATGACTTGATGTGGCTTAATATTGATTTTTGACGACTTAATGTGACTTAATGTTGATTTTTAATGACTTGATGTAGCTTAATGTTGATTTTTTATTACTTGATGTTGCTTAATGTTGATTTTTGATTACTTGATGTTGCTTAATGTAGGTGTGCCTTGTCGCCCAAGGGCTTAAGCACCCCTCCACTGCCTTGGGTTGCCTTGCCACCTTGACAACTATGGTTACTTGTTCTGGTTTGTTTGTATAAGAGACCCTACCTGGGTTAGGTCACTTGTGACTTGGCCTTACATTATCTTTGTATTTCCTCCTGTCCAGCTGAATTTTGTATCAAACACTCTGATTTAATTGATGCTAGTACCTCAGCACTGTGTAGCTAATCAGTCCTATAATCTAATTTGCATTTAAAATGGGAAAAGGAAAAGACAGTTTACTTCTCTTACCTTTTTAAAGGTAAGACCATTTGATTAATGCATATGACAAAACTAGTTTAACTGTGCGAAGAAGGAACCTATGAAAAAAACAACAAAAAAGTAAGAATAAAAAGAGCATGTGAACTATTGGAAGTTACATTGATACCTCAATTCCTTTGAACAGAAATGCTGTTATGTCACATCCTCAACATTATCATGCACATCTGCAAGCAATATTTTTGGAATGAAGCAGCATCCTGCAATTCCAGACCCTTGGCAAACTGCAGAAAAGATAAAGGTTACAGTAAGATACGCACTCATCCTTGTAAATGTCATACACAATGAAGGTATAGGGTAGCTCACTCGTTTCATACCTTCTTCCCAATGCATGAACATTCTTGGCCTAATCCATCACACAATCAAGACCAGTCTTAACACCACAGAGCCACCACCCTACACACTGATCCTCCTACTCCCCTAAGTCCCCAAATAGGTCAAAACCTACTTAGCCAGCACATGAGTTCGAAATGCCACAGCTAGCACCCATACCACTACAAGGTTCCCGTATATGGCATCACTGTGCAGCAAAGGTCTTCAACTTGCTAGGAACCCATGCAAGTGCAATAGCCTCAAGCCCCTATCCAGTCAGCCAAGCACACATCAAATAAATCTGTGAGTGTCCACCATATGGAGGGCAACTAACCCACAGCACAATTTTTCAGTACAATCCTGGACAAATAAAGGCAGGCTGTAGCACCAAGACATTAGTGACATTACCAAGGCAAGTATAGCAGATAGCCACCAAGTGACTGGGCATGCATATAGATGATCCTCCTAAAGTACACCTTATTGAGGCCCCAGTACTGGCAGATCTTAGCTCCAGGGCCAGATGACTTACTCAGCCAAGTATTGGTTGCTCTGAGAGCGAAAGACATCTAATGGGTAAATGCATATGCAACCCCAGCACTGCACTTCTAACAAGTTGAAACCTTTAGTGCAGTGAGTTCCTCTTCTTGTTAGCTGAGTTCAAAGAACTTTTTTCATCTTAGTCTCACTGTAGTACTTTAAGATCCACCACCATTCCACCTACTACAACCACTTCAGAAACGAGGGGCAAGTCAAATCACAGCCTGTCCAGCAGTACCTAGCCTTCAACACATTGTATCTTTCTAAGAGATCAGGTTGAATAATTGCCAGTACTGAGAACTGTTTTCACAAGTATGTGCCAAGTGACTTTAGTTGGAAGTACTCCCTGGGCCAAGGCATCATCCAACAACCTCAAAGCATCACAGATTCTATTGCAAGAACAGAGCCCATTGAGAGATATATTATAAGAGATTATATCAGGCTGCAGCCCATCTTCTAATATTTGATCCCAAATCTCTGACGCTTTTTCATAGTCTCCTGCCTTGTACAGCCCATCCATGAGTGTGTTATATGTCACAAGATTTGGGATGCACTTTTTACGTTTCATCTCTGACTGGACCTGCAGAGCTTCTTCTACTCTACCCACAGAGCAAAGCCCATGAATTAAAATATTGTGCATGATAACATCAGGCTTGAAGCCCTTATCAAGCACTTCACCCCACAACACAAGAGCCTCTTTGGTCTTCTTGTCACGACAGAGACCATCCATCAAAGAGCTATATGTGACCATGTCCGGTTCAAAACCTTTTGCTAGCATGTCTTTCACAAGAGTAAAGACCTCATCAAATCTTTCTGCCCTACACAAACTGGATATGAGAGTATTGTAAGTAACAACAGTAGGAATGCAGCCCTTGCCAACCATTTCCTGAAAAGTGCGGAAAGCATCAATGAATCTAGAAGCTCGAATGAAACCATTAATTAGTGCATTGTAAGTCTCAGAATTCGGTTTGCATCCATGTTTAACCATTCGATCAGTGATACAAACAGCTTCATCTACTCTATTTTCTCTGGATAGACCATTAACCAATGAGGAGTAGGCAAACACATCCAGATCTGCCCCTCCATCTTCAGCTTCTTTCAGTACTTGCAGTGCCTTGTTCAAGTATCCGTTTTCACACAGCCCATGAATTAAAACCCCGTAAGTTGTTGCTTCTGGGATGCAACCATTCTCTGGCAACGATTCCCAAATTGAGATTGCATCGTCCACTTTTCGATTCTCAAAGAAACCTCTAATCAAAATGTTGTAGCTAACACTGTTAAGACAACCCCTATTTCTCATTGATTCCCACAACCGAAATGACTCACTAATATTACCAGCTCGACAAAGCCCATGCAGCAGCGAATTACATATAACCACATCAGCAGCTGCCCCACCTTCAATCATAGTTGTATAAACCCTCAAAGCCCCGTTGACATCCCCAGACTCACATAACCCATGTATCAAAGTGCTGTAAGTAAATGAATCAGGGAGACGCCCATTCATCGTCATCCTTTGCCATATCTTTAAACTCTCATCGAACTTGCCACACTTACACAAACCATTAAGCATAATATTATAAGTGACAACACTAGGATAAGCGGGAGATGCTCTTAATAACCTCTCCCAAATCTCCATGGCCTTGACGAAATTCCCTCTCTTGAAGAACCCATCGATCAGAATATTATAACAGACAACATCAGGGGAAATACCCCTGTCAAACATTTCCTCGAACAGTTCCAATGCATTCGATAAATTTCCACACTTTGTCAGACTACTTATAACCGTACCATAACTGACGATGTCAGGTTCGAAGCCCCGAGTTCGCATCCAATCCAACAGGCCCCTGGCCTTGTCAAACCGATTTCTCTTGCAGAAAATCTTGATGAGGACATTGTAGGTCTGTAAATTGGGAGAAACCCCGGCGCTTTCGAAATACCGAAAGAATGACTCAGCATGGTCCCACCGATTCGACCTAACGAAAGCATTAAGGAGGGAATTGTAAGATCGAATGCCCGGTTGGCACCCAAAAATCTCGTTCATCCGGTGGAAGACTGCCAACGCTTTATCCGGCATCGAGTTCTCCGAGTAAACTTTGATGACCGACAAGGCAACGTCCTCGGAGCATTTGCATTGCTGAGCTCGGATGAGGTCGACGAGCCGGGTGACCTGAGCTACGAGTTTCGAAGCGGCTAGGCGTCGGATGATATAATGGAAGACGTGGGGTGTGTGGGAGTAACCAGGATTTTGAGAAACTGAATCGAAGAGGGAGAGAGCGGAGATAGTGTCTTTCTCCGCTTTGAGGAGCTTCAATACCTCTTTTGGCGAGAGGGTTTTGGAGATGCGACCAGGGCTGAAAGGGGTTTCGTTGAATTTCATTTCTCATTTCTGTGGGAATATTATCTGTCCTCCAAGTTTCATGTTCGTGTTCATAGCAGTCGAGGCGTTTACCACTCACCCAGGCACCATTTCCCAGCAACAAACGAAGGATAATAAAGCTCACCACTGCTAATCATCGGTGAGAATTCTTGAACTAACGGACGAGCCGCCATAGCTAGCTAAAACAAGCACCTTTGCTACCACGTGTTTACAGCAGCTGAAATTTTTG
The DNA here is from genome assembly GCF_018873765.1 of Telopea speciosissima. Lineage (NCBI taxonomy): Eukaryota > Viridiplantae > Streptophyta > Magnoliopsida > Proteales > Proteaceae > Telopea > Telopea speciosissima. The sequence goes on along the minus strand of NC_057916.1, from coordinate 21,768,041 downwards.
AAGAAGAAGATTAAAAAAGACCGAGTTTCCCTCCATTTACCGCGGGGCGGGGGAGGGCGGGAAAGGCATCGGAAAGGTATTTTGCAACATATCAAAACCCTAGATGGTGAGTGAACCATCCACTATGGGTAGGTGGAACCTTAATCCGTATAAAAAATACGGACTCCAACAGCTGTTTAGTGCAGTTGGTGAGTTGTGATGCGCTTAATGCCCATGTTCACTAGGATGTTTCGAGTTTAAGTCTCCTGACTGGTACCTTTCCCCCTCTTTAATCCCCCTCACCCCCTAAAAAAGTAAGCCTATACTTATTAAATCGGTTGCCACAAGTATCCCCATATCTGGGATATCAATGTTCATTGTCCCTAGTAGCGACACCTGCAAAACTCACATTTGCTTGATATTATAGGAACTTATCATGACAAAGGCCAAATATATCCCCTAGAGAGTCATTTCCGAAAATGTGTATGTAGCACATGAGTTGTTAAACCAAATGCACATCAAAAAGTAAAAAAGGAGGCTTCATGACGCTTAAGTTAGACCTTAGCAAAGCCTAATGCTGAAATCGGATGGCCTTTTCCTGAACAAATGCTAAACGGATTCGAACTCAGATACGGAAACGGATTTTGACTATTCATTTACTCCCCTACCCTAAATGTCCCACTTATTATTCGCATATGATAGTATGCCAATGAAGCTTAAAGTAGGGCCATCTCTAGAGTGCTCATGGAATATTGCCTCGTATCTGGCCATGAGATTAGTCTGGGCAAGTCTAGTATTCGCTTTAGTCTAAATAGCCTCCAAGAGATAAAGAGGGCATCCACTCTTATATCTGGTTTTAAAGAGGTCACTAGTCATGGCAAGTACCTCGGATTAATCCAGAACATGAACCCATTCCATGTCACGTTTGGCGTGGGTTGCAAATCATTTAAGCCTACCCTTGGATTATTAGATGGGCCAAGGCCCAGATAAGTTTGGCCCGCATGTTTATATATATAAACTGGGCTTTATGCAGTGGCTGGTAGAACTAAACATCGATGCAGTAGCGCAACCTGGGCCTTTGCCTTTAGGATGGACTGTTTGGTACGGTGCCAAGATTTTGAGATCCTTGGCCTTCGTAGTTTTAATTCAAGGATTAAGTTTTTCTACACTTGTAGAAAAGATAAATCTCTTTTCCACTGGTGATGTGACCATGTGATTGAACTCTTAGGTTATTATTACTTTCACCTTTTATTGACGAAGCCGAAATTACCCCTCTCCAATGCAATCTGATGGTATCAATGAGAGTGAATCTTGCCCATAGTTTAAAACACGTTTTAGATGCCCCATCTGACCAATTAAGTTTCAGTTAAATCCAAACATGCGAGGGGTCAATACTAAGACAGGGTTTGAAGTTAATACAAGATTATGAGAATACCACAAACCTCTATTATGATATAAGTTAGGGAAAAATTACACTATTTGGTTGAGTGATCCTGTGCCCAAACACAGGAAAGCGCAAAATCAGCACCCGACGGCTGGGTTGCCTGGTCATGTTGACTGGGCACCAGGCAGCCCAGCCGTTGGATGCCTCATTAGGCAATCTCCTCATTGGAGAGGATCCAGATCCAATTAGATTAGGAGACATGAAAGCATTTTCAGGTTTAAAGTTGTAAAGCCATGGTATTAAACTCCTGAGGTTCAACTCAAAATTCTCTTTAGGCATCTTAATGTTCTTAAATCGAATTGATTTACAATTCATAGAAGAATTTCTTGAACATTCCTGTGTAAATATTCTCCTTTCTCGTACTTCCTTAGCACAACTCATTAGGGTAACCACTTTAGTATAATTAAAAAAGAAAAGGTCAAAAAGGAGAAAAAGCAAGACTACCCTCTTGCTTTTCTCCACTCCCAGACCACCAGACCCTTTAAATCCCATTAAGTGATGATTTTCATGCAATCTAATCTAAAATTTTATTATAATAACACACTACCTCTTCATATTATAAGTAATTTATTTTTTATTTTTTGTAAATTCCAAAGCATGCCCTTGAATAATTGGCTCCCTTAACACTATTTTAAGTACCCAAGATCTCAAATGGAATATTTGTAAATCCCTAAGAAGGTGTACCTTGGAATTACCCCCTTTTATGCTTCTATGAGCTTTGTCTTCCTCTACTAACATGCCAAACTCTACTTTCTTTCTTGGGATTCCTTTACAAATAGAGTTGCAATTTTGTATCATATATAATTGTCCTTTTCATAGAACTCAAGGTTTGGTGCTTGCCCCATATATATGAAATTATGAACTAACATACTAAGGTTCAACATTTAGGGTTTGTTTATTAGTAGGCTTTCATTCAATCTAGGGTTAAAAAAAAAAAAAAAAAAAAAAAAAAAATCTAAAATTGTTTTTGCGTGAGAGGTAAAGTCCTTAATTGAAGTTGTTGGGAAAAGAAGATCCATCACCAAGAAACAGAGGCACAAACATCACATGCTATAGGGGTTCCCTTTTTCTTCCATTAACCTTTGTAATCATGAGGTTTACTGTTCCTTTTCTTGTTTTTATTCACTCCTTTTAAAATTCTTTTTATATAGATTTTTTATTCTCACCCTTGCTGTTCTATTTGTTAAATACAATAATGATCAAATTTGATGAGTAATGCTCCATTATTGTGTATTAGGGCTAGCTCCATGGAGTGTATGCTTCCTAACATTAGCTGAATATTAAGAATCCAAAGTTTTAATTAGTAATTAGATGCCTAGATCTTATTTTTCATCTTTGGTCATCTTAGGGATAAGCCTAGATGATTAATAAGGTTGTAAAGTTTTGGAATCCTAGATTTAGATGTATTATTAGTTAAGGTGATTATGATTATCTCCAATACAATGATGGGATACCTTGATAGTAGAAGCATGTCTCTTATCACAATTTTTAGATCATATTTAGCTCTCTTATAGTCTTTGTTTGAGGAAGCGAAATCCGTTGGAATCGACCTGAACCCTAGAATTCCCAATTATTTGAAGTAAGAATCGAGAATCATTCGCAATCGATTCCAAGAACCCTAGAATTGGCTAGAATAGAGATCGATAACAGCCGATTTACACGATTCGCAATTTTTGAAACTGTTCTCTCCTCCCCTCTCCTACTTGTGTCATTGATAAGTCCTTACAGAGAAGCTGGTTTTGATGGACTAAAGCAAGTAATGTGGGCCTCAAGATAAAGCCTTCAGAAGGTGCTCGTGAGTAGTGATCAGTAGTGAGGAGTAGATCATTGATTATCTACGGTTTCTTCACACACTTCTTGCATGTAATAGAATTGTTTGGGGGGAACTAAATTACAAAGCAATGGATTAATTAGGAGCCTAATAGCTTCAATTACATAGTTAAGGTACTAGGACCTTCAATTCTTATAAAGGCTCTGTGTTAGGTTAATTATTCAAAAACATAAGAGCTTTCTTCATTTCAGCGATGAAAGGCTGGAAAAAGTGAGTTTTCCAGTAATAAAAGTTTGATCATGGAGCTCTATCTTTCTGGGGTTTGCCATTAGTAAACTTTACATTTCAATTTGAGGTAGCTCATGCCTGATGTGATTTTGGAAAAACCCTTTTGCCCTTAATTTCCTTCATCAGTAGAGGAGAAGATGAAAGATTTCAAGCTAAAAATAAATTTTTTTTGGAGGGATAAAGAATGCCACCTGGTCGTGCATGTCACCCCTGTGCCCAGACACATGGGTGTGCTAAATGATTGCCACACCCTTGATCATTTTTCGTTTTTCCAAGGGGGTGCAATAGTCATTTAACGTGTCCCTGTGTCTGAACACAGAGGCGGCGTGTGCTACTCCAACATGTGGCATTCTTTCTCCCCCCCCCCCCCCTTTTTTTTCTTTTTTTTTTTGGTCTTTGATAACAACCAAAATTGTGTTACCATGTGGCTACCTTCGATCAATATAAAGATAAAAATTAAGTGAAATATTAGTGTCACTAGGGTTTATTATTTATCCGAGTATCATAAGATATTTGGGATAGTTACGTGGATAGATAATGTGTGGATTCTGATCATTAAATAGAGAGGGTATATTTTAGATTAACCATGTGACAATTTTAGAGTCTAATTCAAATATTCAATCAAATACTCTATTCATGCACAATTGCACATATACCAATACTTAACCATTACTATGTCTTCTTGCAAACTCTGAACAAGAACAGACGATTTAGATAGAAAATACGTACCATGAATATGGATGGCTTGGCTCTTTCTTGTGACTTTTGGAAACGTCACAACACTTGTGACACTAACTATTAATTACCTTAAAATTCTTTTACTTTTTCCTTTTTAACTTCCTTTGCTTAAAAATATCATATAATATTGAAAAGAAGAAAAAAAACAAATTCCAATTGTATAAAGCTTCATATGAAAACTCAATATGACGATCTGATCACCGAATCTTCATAAAGTAATATAAAATTAACTAAATAAAAATGACCCACAAAAAATAATAAAGTTGTCGACCCCTAACTATAAATGCATGCTTGAATAGTTTAATTCTCTTTTACATATCATCGTCGTATGAGACTATGAGGAGGGAAAAAAAATAAAAGGAAAGAATAGAAACAAATTGGAGACTCACAAGAGATTGGTTTGGTTGGAATTCACACGCACGAGTTAACATGAGACAATCTTCTCTTATATTTTAGTGAGTGTGTGAGACACTGAACAAAGAATATATCTCATTAGCCACATCTATTTTGGGAATGAGAATCACATACAATCTCCCTCCAAGGATTCTTATTTTTTATTTTTTTCTAACCCATGATTGCCTAAACAAATATCTTAAATAAAAGACCCAAACACCATTGTTTTTGCTGGGCTGATCCTCCAACTCTCGCCACAGCTAGAAAAAAATCGAATATAAAATAAAGTGCTTTTAACAGTAAGAGTAAATTCTATAGTCTAAAAAAAATTAAAAAATTCCCAAAGGAAATTCTATAGTTTAAAAAAAAAATTCTATAAAATTGTTTATGTTTTCAACCTATGTTAATATTTGAATATTAATAATTTGCATAAATAATATACGGAGTCATATTAATTTTTATGTTATATATGTTGAAGTATTCATTGTATTTTTAAATGATTGTAAGATAGGTGTGTGTGTGTGTGTATTTTTGTTGAGCGGTCAAATTTCCTTTTTTTCATTGATGAAACCTGGAAACTAAAACCCTTACCATAAAGCTATGAAGTCAAAGATTACAACTAAATCCATTGAGTTTGTTAAAACTATTTAAAAAAATTCACAAGGGTTCCTTTTGAATCTTATGAAAGTAATGATGAGATATATTTCATATAAATTTTGGTTTTAGTAATTTATCTTTTATTTTTTCAGACAAGGAAATGGAGGGAAAGTTATTTCCTATCAACTTTTGCTTGTTCATTCTTTGGATTTTCCATTGGAAAACTAAACTGAGTCAATCTATTTCTTTTATGTTTTAAGGAGAGGGGAAAAAAGAAAGAAAGAAGCAAGTCTACAATGTTAGTCTTGTTTAGGTACCCTAGACATGGCAAGTTAGATCATTCAAACAAGAATGGATAATTATAATGAAGCAAAGAAGAAGAAGAAAGAAAGCATATGAATTGATATGCTAATTAATCTAAATCCTTCATTTAACACAAGAAAATGATACTCCCAAGGCAATGATTGAAATAACTAAGATGGCCATGTTCTTGTATTCCATTCACAAGTTGGCTTCCTTCATAAATTCAAAGAATGAAGTACCATTGAATCATAGAGAGAGAGAGAGAGAGGGATGATGCATGCAATAGCTATAGACATTTAACATTTTAAGAAAGAAAAGAGAAGGCAAAAAAGAAAGACATTTGAAAACAAAGGCTAAAAAATGTTTAAAGTTGGGGTAGGGAAGACTGAGGAAGGACAGAGGTGATGTGTTGAGACTTGAGTGGGTCCACATAGAGAATATATGTCTCCTTACTTTCTCCAGTTTCCACCATTTTAGTCTTTCATGCAGGTTGGTCTTAAAGGGGTATTTTTTGATGTATCTTTTTTATATATATTTTTATATCCTTCTCATGAAGAAAGACAAATTCTAGAGAGACTACAAAGAGAATGCCCACTATGTTCTTCACATATATATTCTTTAAAGAACACAACAACAAACAGAGAAATTTTACAGAGAAAAAACCCACAAACACACACAAAGGGTAGGTAAGGTTGAAGACAGAATTTCACTTTATGTCTCACATTTCCTTGGCCCTTACCCACAAATACAAAATTCCCTTATCCTATTCCCCCACCAATAAAGACATTTCTCTCTCTCTCTTTCTTTGGTCTTTTTAATTGTTTCTCTAAAAGGGAGAGGTGGAGAGAAGAAAAAAAGAAACTCTTGCTTATGGGATTCATGGCATCCTAGTAGTGAAGGGAAGGTTGATAATAATGTATATAATGGGGCCACTAAGGCATGAATAAGGCAAAGATTAGAATAGTATATGGGTACCACTATAATTAATCATCATAGCTGATCTCTATAAACATTTAAAAAAAATATTGCAGAATATCTTATTAGTGATTACTAATTAGTGATCTGTGACCAAACCCTGAGGCTAGTCTTCTTGGGTCCTTGATGAACTGTGATGCCATTAATATGATTGACACGTGTGAAATGAGCACAAGATTTCCCAATCCCCACGTGTGTAATCCACAGTATAATAGTCCACATATTTACTACTCAAAGTTGTAGATTGGAGTGGGAAGAAAACTACTAATTAACAATTGGGCATGCATGAGCTATGGAGGCCTCACAATCATCAGTAGAGGAAATCTTTATCCCCAGCAATTTCCTGTCCAGTCCAGCTAGTTTCCCTAGTGCCCTAATAAAAAGGCGCAATGACCATTCCACCCTTGCCGGGTTGGCGTCCACCTCCTTCTTATTATAGGCACTAGAGAACTGGACCGGATAGGGAATTGCAAGAGATAATTTTCTCAATGGAAGTTCCTTCCAAAATTAATTTCCTGCCAAGAAGGAGAAACTCATTAATTATAAGGAAGAAAGTTTTATGGTCCGCTGACCAGGTAATAGACTTCGTGATCTGGAGTGCTTGACCACAGAAACTGAATATTTCTCCCCCTTCCTTTATTAATTGACGAATCATTTATAATATCCCTGCATTTTGTGTTTCTTGTCAAGATGTTATATGTCCTCTCATGCTCTCCCTCCTACCTGACATGTGGACCTCCTAATCTTCTGTACAAATCATGTGGTGCGTCTTTTTATGCGTCCATTCGCTTACTGGTGGAGGATTCCATTCCACATGAACAGTATAGGGATACCCTGCCCTAATAATAGTTTCATCTTTATAAATAAAACAAAGAAAAATGTTCTCTATGCTACAGCGTAGGTTGCGCCCAGGCACATGGGGAAGAGCGCCCATATGCCTGGGCGCACACAAAGAACAACCCCCCATAAAGCAAAATGGCATTACTAAGAGGCAGAACTCCTAGGACGAATTCCATCACTGAAGCACGCAGTAGTAGTACATAGAGAATCTGAATTCAAACCATCTAATCAATGGTCCAAAAATGGGTAGGTAGATGGCTCACCGACGTTCAGGGAGCTTAGTCGTACAACAAACGTATAAGAAAAATGTTGCTGTTCTTGTGGCTGTGAGTCTGTGACCTGTGGTAGTGGTAGATAAATAGATTCATTCCATTTCTGTTTTCTGGTCGGATTTCGGAATGATATCTATAAATAATTATCAGACAAATAGCAGCAATAATGGACGCCGCATCTCTCTCTCTCTCTCTCTTCACTATCACACTACCTTTTCGTTTTTGTGAGGCGCACATCCCGAGGAAACGCGTGTTTGCCAGCCTCAGATGACTCAGATTTGAGACTCCCATTAGTGACTTCTCTCCATCGAATCATTAAATAATTTTCCTTTTTTTATTTTTTACCCGTTCAGTTAAAGTCTTAAGAAGAAGGAAAAAGAAATAGCGATTCTGTATATCCACATGTGTAGTGTAGCCACTAGCCACCATATATGCTACTGATCTCATCTTCTCAATCTCAACCATCCGATTAATTTGTAGCTCACGGGATCACCGACGAAGTAGCTTTTATTTGTTGGGTGACGTGGACATACGTACGTACGTACGTACGTACATGCATGCAAAGGTTAAAAAAACAATAACTCCGTAGCTAGAGAGATAGAGAGAGAGAGATACGCGTGGCTGCACTCATATCGTAATTATCAGTTACCAAATTCCACGCTTGAGATGTTATTTTCATGGGAACAGAACAGAAGACAGAGTGGGGCTCTATGTTCCGTAACGGCTCCCCAAGGCAAACATACCGGATGGGACGTTTTTTCACATTTCCCTTTCTGCCCTTCTAACTTTCTTTTAATTTCCTTATTTCTCCCTTACCTCTTTTCTCTGTCAAAAAATTTTCCACCTTTTTCTTCCTCGGGTAATCAATCATCTTCATTTTCCCATTTGATTCTCTCGTATTCCAAAGGATTCTTAATTCTCAGTGTCTCTCTCTCCATCAGAGATGTGGCACGGCTCAACATGTAGTTTCAACTTTCAAGCTGGCTAAGAGATTTTTTTTGTATTTTTCTGTATCTGGGTTGGACTGATGGAAATTGGACAGAAGTTTATCGGTTTTCATGGCATTGATCTGATTGGGTTCAAATGACAATGTGTCACTATGCTTAGTGATGTGTACCGCTTTAGTGTATTTGTCACTTGATCATGTATATCAACTTGGCTCTCCTCCAGCCATGACAGAAGCGGGTTTTTGCTGGGCTGGATCCTCCCGCTTCTGCCATGGCTGGAGGAGAGCCAAGTTGATATACATGATCAAGTGACAAATATATGTTTTTGTTGGGCTGGATCCTCCAGTTATCACCACGATCGTAAGAGAGCCAGATCCCATTTATGTGATCAAATTTTAGTTCAAAGTACGAGGAAAATTACTCATACTTTAGTTCAAATTTTAGTAAAATTATTAAAATGCCTTTAAATGAAGATAAATATAAAATATAAATTGTCATTTTTTGCAATTTTAGGTATTTCCTCTATTCAATTAAAGTTGAAATTGTATTAATGAGATACTTGTCTAGCGGTCTAGCCCTTTATTACATGGACTAACCCATTTACTGTCTGTCATGTAATAAATAATGAAATGTTATACTTCACTAGGCATAGTGAAGGGGGGAAGAAACCCTTTATATTATTAGGATTTTAATTTGGCAAACATTATAAAAGTGGTTGAAGGGATTCTTCCTCCACCTGTTAGATAGATTGTAATAAATGAGAGATTAAATAAATAATTTGTTATTTTAGAAAAAATGATTTAGTCCCACATCGGAAAACTACATAAATTATAAATGGTATTTATTATATTACCTTCTTTATCTCTTGAATTAAATCAGAAAAGGGAGACATTCTACAGTGTATATGCGAGGATGGCGTAGCCGTCCGCACACGCGCACGCACACACGCGGCGTGGGCAGTGGGCTGTAGAGGCGTTAGTGGCGTACGCACGCACTTAGCACTTTGCACTTGCCCCACACGACAAATTCACCTTTAGGAATCACCTTTAGGAATCAACAAAGCAATAAATATAAAACACATAACTCCACTTAGAGATACTGAATTGCAAGAGGGAGAGATAATTTGTTTGAACACAGGACTCCTATTTTATAGAAGTGGAGCACCTCTTCTGAATAGACATATCTATTCATTCTGTATCCATTAGATCGATTGTCATCTGATCTAACGGTCCAGATTAAACCAGAGATGAACCTGTTCATAACAGTCATATCAGACCTTAGGATCTTCTAATCCGACGGATCTGATCATTTCAAAAAATCAATGTACCAGATCAGATCGCTTGCAAGTGCTAAGTGCGTACGTACGCCACTAATGCCTCTACAGCCCACTGCCCACGCCGAGCGTGTGCGTGCACGTGTGCGGACGGCTACGTCGTCCTCGCATATACACTGTAGAATGTTCTCCCTTTTCCGATTTAATTCAAGAGATAAAGAAGATAATATAATAAATACTATTTATAACTTTTGTAGTTTTTCGATGTGGGATTAAATCATTTTTCCCAAAATAACAAATTATTTATTTAATCTCTCATTTATTACAATCTATCTAACACCACCTTCGAAAGAGCAAATGGAAGTAGATGAAAATTGAATTCCTTTTGCCGCATTATGGTCTAGTTGGTAGGACCATATTTGGTCACAACTCTTCCGTCATCTGGTACGTCCACTTCTAACATTACTTAAATATTGACTTCTTCTTTTTTTCTTTTTTTTTTTATAGAGGAAAATGACTTTTGTTTTTTTTTCAACTCTCGTTTTCACAATAAAAATATAAAATAATTAAAAAATATATATGATTTATTAAAATTCAAAAAATAATAATAATCTGGTGGAGCACTGGAATTACTTAAAAACCAGCATGGTTTAAAATTTGAAAATGTGGATTATTGTTTGGAGCAATCAAGTTGATGATAAGGATTTACCAAAATAAATAAATAAATGAAGTCACAATAAGGCATTTATCACAAACAAAATAAGGAAAATTAATTTCTATGTTCTTAACTTCTTTCTTTAGCAAAAGAAAAAAAAAATCTTAACTTGATAACTTCTTTCATAGTTATGTCTCTTTTCAAATCACTTCAATTGGAAAAGTTATGTAAATTATCAAATTTATTTGCCTTGTATTATAATATTTTTTTACCACATTTTAATGTTTCAATTTTCTCACATTGACAATTCTATTGTTTTTCTTAAAAAAATTGTTTTTCTGTTTTTACCCCTATGAATGAGAGGAAGTTTAGAAAATTAGTTTCAATTGAGGGTATTCAATAGAATGAAGGAGTGGATTGTACATGAAAGAAGTTAAAATTTTGAGTTCCATGAGAAATGTTCTATCGGGGAATTTTACACAACTAAAGAATGAAAACCTTACATTGTAAATCTATGAGGCACACATGCCATGTGGCTATCTCTCTCCCTTTTATTTAAATAAAAAACATTATAATCATACGGCGAGTTGGTTGAGCCAATGTGTAAATTTCAATCCAATGTCTTCTCTTCATGTGGCAAAAGAAACCCCCCCTTTCTCTTCCCATTTCGGTGGACAATATGTTACTTAAATTTGAAACTCAATATCTTTTTTTTTTTTTTGGGGGGGGGGGGGGGGGGTGGAGAGGGGGGAGGGTGAATTTTAAACTTAATATCAAATACAATAAGATAGGGAGTTGGCATTGAGGGTAACCCTTCACAAATTCACAAGGTCTCTTTATCAAAAAAATAAATAAAATTCACAAGGTCCTATAATTCAATGGAGTAACCGAAATATAGGAAGCCATCTAGCCATGTTTATATATCTTTGAAAGTACATGCTTTACAATTGAAATTAGGAAAAATGTGATAATTTTTAATAATTTTTTTATTCTATTATGTAGTTCTATTAGAAAATACAAGCTCCCCAACCTGTTGATATTGAAGGTTTTTTATCGTTCGTTTTTCTAATTATGTTAGATATTTTTCTATCAAAATAATAATAAAAAAATGAAGGATTAGGTCTCTCAATTGTTTGCTTTTCTAAATTTTTTTTGTGATATTATACGACCCAAATAACATAGAATTAACTCCCCTCCCCTGTTTATGACATTCAACAAGAAATGCTTGGAGGACACCAAGATCCATTATCTATATAACCCATAGCATTTTATTGACTATCATGACTTCCACATATGGAACTTGAAATTTTATGTATATTTTTTATGGGAAAAGGCTGGGCTGGATCCTCTGACTCCCGCCACGATCAGAGGAGAGCCAGATCCCATTTATATGGCCAAATTTTAGTTCATAGTACGAGGAAAATTGCTCATACTTTAGTTCAAATTTTAGTAAAACTACTAAAATGCCTTTAAATGAAGATAAATATAAAATATAAATTGTCATTTTTTGTAATTTTAGGTACTTCCTCTATTCAGTTAAAGTTGAAATTGTACTAAGAGATACTTGTCTAGTCCTTTATTACATGGACTAACCCATGTACTGGAATGTAATAAATAGTGAAATGTTATACTGCCTAGTGAAGGGGGGAAAACACCCTTTATATTATTAGGATTTTAATTTGGCAGACACTATAAAAGTGGTTGAAGGGATTCTTCATCCACCTTCTGAAGAGCAAATGGAAGTACATAACAATTGAATTCCTTTTGCCGCATTATGGTCTAGTTGGTAGGACCATATTTGGTCACAACTCTTCCGTCATCTGGTACATCCACTTCTAACATTACTTGAATATTGACTTCTTCTTTCTTTCTTTTTTTTTATAGAGGAAAATGACTTTTGTTTTTTTTTTCAACTCTCGTTTTCACAATAAAAATATAAAAAAATTTAAAAATATATATGATTTATCAAAATTCCAAAAAAATAATAATTTGGTGGAGTACCGGAATTACTTAAAAAACAGCATGGTGTAAAATTTGAAAATGTGGATTATTGTTTGGAGCAATCAAGTTGATGATAAGGATTTACCAAAATAAATAAATAAATGAAGTTCACAATAAGGCATGTATCACAAACAAAATAAGGAAAATCAATTTCTATGTTCTTAACTTCTTTCTTTGGCAAAAAAAAATGTTCTTAACTTGATAACTTCTCTTCATAGTTATGTCTCTTTTCAAATCACTTCAATTGGAAAAGTTATGTAAATTATCGAATTTATTTGCCTTATATTATAATATTTTTGAACACATTTTAATGTTCCAATTTTCTCAAATTGACAATCCTATTGTTTTTCTTAAAAAAATAAAATAAATTTTGTTTTCCTGTTTTTACCCCTACGACTGAGAGGAAGTTTAAGAAAATTAGTTTGATAAAAAACAATTGAGGTATCCCATAGAATGAAAGAGTAGATTGTACATAAAAGAAGTTAAAATTTTGAGTTCCATGCGAAATGTTCTATCAGGGAATTTTACACAACTAAAGAATGAAAACCTTACATTGTAAATCTATGAGGCACACAGACCATGTGGCTGGCTATCCCTCTCCCTTTTATTAAAAAAAACATTATACTTATATTACGAGTTGGTTGTGTTAATTTAACTCAATATCTTCTCTTTTTTTTTGGGGGGGGGGGGGGGAGTGGGGAGGGTGAAATCTTAAACTTAATATCAAATACAATAAGATAGGGAGTTGGCATTGAAGGTAACCCTTCACAAATTCACAAAGTCTCTTTACGAAAAAAATAAATAAATAAATAAAAAATTCACAAGGTCGTATAATTCAATGGAGTAACCGAAATATAGGAAGCCATCTAACCATGTTTATATATCTCTGAAAGCACATGCTTTACAATTGAAATTAGGAAAAAAGTGATAATTTTTAATAAAATTTTTATTCTATTATGTAGTTCTATTAGAAAATACAAGCTCCACAACCTGTTGATATTGAAGGTATTTTATCTTTCATTTTTCTAATTATATTAGATATTCTTCTATCAAAATAATAATAAAAAATGAAGGACTAGGTCTCTCAATTGTTTGCTTTTTCTAATTTTTTTGATGATATTACACGACCCAAATAACTTACAATTAACCCCCCCTCCCCTCCCCTCTTTCAACATTCAACAAGAAATGCTTGGACGACACCAAGATCCATTATCTATATAACCCATAGCATTTTATTGACTATCATGACTTCCACATATGGAACTTGAAATTTTATGTATTTTTTATGGGAAAAGGTTGGGCATGACGTTAGGGTGCGTAACATCCTCTCTCCTCCCCCTTCATAAGAGACCTCCTTGACCTTCTATGTTCAGCCCTATGATTGGTATATGCCGCTAACTTATCCCAATCTGGTGGCATACCCAACTCTCTCCCATTTTTTATTTAACACCATAATCACACGATTCAATCATTGTTGGGGATTTTCCAAATACACAAACTCATGGCTCTATAAACATTTTCCCTCCATTCTCACAACATATTATAAAGAACCATACGACCTTACAACAATGTTTAAAACGCGACTAAGATTATTTGGTTAGATTGAATTATTCCCACAACAAAAACATTTCCATGCTTTTTTTTTTGGAAGGTAATTCACACTAATTATAATTTGGGAAAGGGTTGTCTAAGCCTACAACATTTCCTACACTTTATCACAAAGTAGTTATTTATTTATTTTTTTAGATAAAGAAAAAATTGGTACAAAAATTCATATGTGAGAGGCTTTAAGAAACGCATACATTATGAGTTATGACCCTCTCCCAACCCTATAGTGTTGGGAGCTATAGGGTTGGGAGCCTCGTGCATAGGGATGTAAACGGATCGAACTCGGTCGAATAGTGGCATTATCATATTCGTATTCGATTATATTCGGATGGATTCGGATAATATTCTATCGGTTTTCGGACAAATTCGGATAATTTTCGGATAGTGATTTTTTGAACACATGTTCTCCTAAATGGATATGAATACGGATCGAATATGATTTTTCAACTATCCGTTGATACATTTACCGTTTTTATGATGAGGATTAGGGTTGAGACTTGAGAGTTCAGTAACTACCATTTCTTCTACTTTTCTTAGTCTTTTATTCTCTTACGTTTTTTACTTTTGATTTTTTAATAGATATGTAATTTCATGTATCACATTGCATAAAATAATATATATAAACCAATAGCAAATCTAGAAAAAGAATCACATTATCTTAACTTATAAATTTATAAAAATAACATAACAAAATCCAATAAGATAACTTAAAAGGATAGACAAATATAGAGTTATATTTCAGATATTTTATTAATGTCGGACTGCTAAACGAATCGGATAATAATTGGTCGGATAGAGGGATTATCATATTCGTATCCGATTAGTTTTGGATGAATTCAGATACTCCTAAACGGATACGAATGCGGATCGAATACGGATTTATGAATATCCATTTACATCCCTACTCGTGCACTAGGTGTGTCTTTTTTTTTTTTTTACTCATAATCTTTTCAAAAAGATAATGACCAATTAATCAAGGAAAGGGATGTAGTATAATTCCTTTTCTGTGGAAAAAAAATCCAAACTTAGTCAGAAAATCTAACTTCCGGTTATGGTATTTTTTATTAGAAATTAAATGGTGTGGTTTAATGTTAAGCCGTTTATCATAAACTGTGTGTCTACCAAACTTTATGGTTCAATTAGATTTTAGAAAAACCAATCGCACCACCCAAATAACCAAATACAATTAGTGACCCTACCTAAAAACACTAATAAATAGCAATGGAGTTTAGATGACCTATGGGCACATTTGATATAAGGAATGATTTTGATTTTTTTTACTATTTAAAGGAGCTTCAACTATAATCATTTTCTTATTTTATTAACTGGGGATGTAGGACGGGACATGATATAGGAGGGGTACGGGAGGAAGACAGATATATAATGTCGCTGATTATTTAATTGATGTCTAAGGAAATTTGCCTACAAGTTTGTTTATGGTATTTAGTAAGTTCAAGGTAGTCTAACTCAATCAAAATCTGTTCACCCAAAGATGTAGCTTCAAACATGGCATGTTTGAATGTTTGATTGATCAGTCTGAGACATTTGGCAAGGGAAAACAATAACTTCAATTCTACAAGCATGTTTGTCAAAAAATTGATTAATCTTTTCACTGAATCAAAATCTGTTCATTTTCTGTTATAGAAATAAAAAAATTTGAATTTGGTTTCAATTTTATGTGAATAATCATCCGTTCGAACCTATCGATTGTAGTGTAACTCGTATAAATTGAACTTGAATTGAACAAAAATCATACTGAACCCTTAAAAGCTAAAATACGAGTTCTAAGATTTCAATTTTAATTTCATCTCTTCTGCCTCTGTCTTTGGCTATCAACTGCCCTCATTTCTCTTTTCCTGTTTTGCATTTCTGTTCGATTCTTCTTTTGTGTCTTGCTTCTTCAAGACCAATATTAGATAATATAAAATCTAGTACAGATTGAAGAAATTTACCTAACCAAAAAAATTTGAATTACCAAAATCACATATGAACTGAATGAAACCGAATTGATTCGATTGGGTTTCAATTTGAAGTAATGAAAAAAGTATTCAAATTCGGTTTGATTTTGATGTGTACATATTGTATTATGAACCAAACCAAAACCGAACCGATTATGGTTGATGTATAAGAACCATTTGGAAAGAAGTGCTTCACAAAAAGAATACCAGCAAACGCCAAACGGGACTTTCCATAATAACTAATGTACATATTAGCCAAGCCGAGCTTAGTTGGGACCCACAACAAAATCCCAGACCCGTAAAAACAAAAAAAGATGGGAAAAGGGGAACCAAAAAAACAAAAAGAGCAATGAAAAAAGAATCGAAAGAAAATTATTAAAAAAGAAAAGGGGAAAAACCAAAGCAAAGTTATTAATAAGAGTGGAAGTGGCCAGTGGGGCGTGAGTGAGCCGTGAGAGATTACTTTTGCTTTTTCACTTTACAGGAATCTTTGAAATTCGGGGACTTGATAGACGGAGAGTGTTTTTGTTTTTGTTTTTTTTTTTATTTATAATTTTTCTCATTTTATTTTTCTAAAGAAGTAAAGAGAAGGGAAAGAAATAGAAGAAGAGGCTAAAGTGAGAGAAACGAACAGCAAAGAATTACACAATCTACAGATTGCAGAGGAAGAAAACAAGAAGATAAAACGGAGAGATAGAGAGAGAAAAGGGTTTTTTGGGGGGTTGGTTTTGTTTTATTTTTCTAGTTTCTCAATTCTGTTCTCCTCTTCCTTCTCTCTGTGAAGTGTGTGAAGTGTGAAGTTAAGCTTCGTTGCAACCGAAGCGCTCTCTTTTCTCTTCTCTGTGAATTTGTGAGTTCTCAGATCATCTCTGCTCTCAGCAAATCTATCCTTTACAAGTAACATGAACAGAAGCACCATCAGTAGGGTGCGCATTGTACGCAATCTGTTATGAATCTGGAGCCCCAAGCTCAGCGCTTCACCTCCTGCGACCGTCACCCGGAAGAGAACTTCACAGGCTTCTGCGCCTCATGCTTGCGCGAACGCCTCGAAGGTTTGGACCCGGCGACCCGCCGAGGGAAGACCAACAATCCCTCTGCTTCTACTTCCAACACCGCTGCCTCCGCCCTCAAAGCCATCTTCAAGGGTTCTTCCGCTGCTGCCGCCGATAGTAGCCTCGCCAACCACCGTAATAAACCCTCCTCCTCCTCTTTCTTCCCCGAGCTTCGCCGTAGTAAGTCCTTCTCCGGCGGTAAAGTTGAGGGCTTCTCCGGTGTGTTTGAGCCTCAGCGCAAGTCCTGCGACGTTCGGGTTCGGAGCACTCTCTGGTCCCTCTTCCACCTCGACGACGAAAGGAAGGTCGACAACATCAACCACAGCAACAACAAGGAAGCTTCGGGCTGGGGTGAAGTTGAAGTCGAGACCAGAAACTTAGGGTTTTCTGGGGTTGGAGAGCCCGTCTTCGAGTCTAGGGAAGAAGAAGAAGAAGAAGAGAATGACGAGGAAATTAGGGTTTCCGAGGAGCCCGCTGTCCCTATTGTGAACCCTGTTGTTGTTGTTGTTGTAGAGAGAGCTCCAGAGATCGAAGAGGAGCAGGAGCAGGAGGTGGAACTGGAGCAGGACCAACTGGTGGAAGAGGAAGTGAAGACCATGAAGGACCATATAGATCTCGACGCCCAGATCAAGAAACCCCCCGGCAGGGACTTGAAGGAGATTGCCGGGAGTTTCTGGTTGGCTGCTTCGGTTTTCAGTAAGAAATTGCAGAAATGGAGGAAGCAGAAGATAAAGAAGCGTGGCGGTGGCTCGACGACAATGCGGACCGAGAAGCCTGCTGGGAGGCATTACAGGGAGACGCAGTCGGAGATCGCCGATTATGGCTTTGGACGGAGATCTTGCGATACTGATCCGAGATTCTCTCTGGATGCCGGTCGGATGTCCTTTGACGATCCACGCTACTCTTGGGACGAGCCTCGGGCTTCTTGGGATGGTTATCTCATCGGCAGTAGGACTCTGTCGCGGCTTCCTACGATGCTTTCAGTGGTAGAAGATTCCCCTGCAGCCCCTGTTCGAAGGTACGATAACCTGATCCCCGTGGAAGAGCAGCCCAGAAATTCCACCGCCAATGAGGATGACACCACCCCCGGTGGATCGGTTCAGACTCGGGACTATTACTCCGATTCGTCCTCTTCGCGAAGGAAGAGCCTCGACCGTTCCAGTTCCATTAGGAAGATGGCGGCCGCTGTGGTGGCAGAGGTTGATGAGACTAAGTCAGTATCGAATGCGAAGGTGTCTCCTGCAACCATCGATTGTGTCCATGGGACGAAGCTGTCTGTTACAGACAGAGATTTGAAGGATTTGAACTCGAAATCGAATTCTAATTCTATCAGAGATGACTGTTCGGAGAGCTTAGAGTCTGCTTTCAGAGATGGAGCTCCTGTCGTCGGAGGTCTTGATCGCAAGGGTTCTAAGAAGTCCAGCAGATGGAGTAAGGCGTGGAACATATGGGCTTTGATTCACAGACGCAACGGCAGCAAGGACGACGACGAGGATGAGAGATATTCCAGGGGAAATGTGGTGGAGCGCTCCCTCTCTGAGTCTTGGCAAGAGCTGCGGAGGGATTCCAATGGAGATCCCAGGGGGACCTTCAACAAGAAGGTCTTCCGCAGCAATAGCAGTGTCAGCTCCAGGAGTTCCTTTAGCACCGGTATCATAGGTGGTGGTTCAATTGGCAGTTTGAGGACAAGTGGCAGAGAAGCTAATGGGCATGGTAAGAAGAAGAGAGATGATTTTGTATTGGAACGGAACCGGAGTGCAAGGTATAGTCCCAGCAATCTTGATAATGGCCTCCTGCGATTCTACTTGACACCACTGAGGAGCAGTCGAAGGAATGGCTCTGGGAAGAGTAAATCAAAGAATTCACATTCTATTGCCAGGAGTGTATT
This sequence comes from Telopea speciosissima, assembly GCF_018873765.1. NCBI lineage: Eukaryota > Viridiplantae > Streptophyta > Magnoliopsida > Proteales > Proteaceae > Telopea > Telopea speciosissima. The sequence goes on along the minus strand of NC_057916.1, from coordinate 21,749,059 downwards.
GCGGTTGTACTGAAAGGTGCATCAGGTGTTCATCGATCAAGTGTTGATTTACCATTTTTGTTGTGTAAACACATATATAATATATATATCCTATATATTTCTTGTTGTTGGATAGATAAAAGCACATGTTGATGTTGCCTTCCCCATGCTTAGCATGCTTTTGTCAATCGCGTAAATAATGAGAATTTCCATATTTCTTCGTCTCTACTCTTATTGTTCTTTGCACTTAAGTTTCCTTGACAAATTTGGTTTCCCGGCATTCTAGCTTTTTTGGTCTTGTAGACATCAAGAATGCAAAATTGTTAAAGCATGTAAATCTCATTCTCAGCGACTAAATGTTTGTTCTTCAACATCTTATTTACATGGTTGTGTGGAATGATGGAACTTGCAATGTTGATTGTTGCAAAAAATAACCTTGAAATATTTGGGAGCTCATTCATCCCAAGAAAGGGATAAAAAAAGGAGCATGTAGTTTTAGAATACAGATACAGATGGGTATTGGTAATGAAGCAGTAGTGATTTTCTGATGGAATGATGAGAACAAAATTTTAAAGTGAATTTACCTAGTTCACTAGATGGTTAAACGCCAAAATTAAGTTCAACTTTGGGTCTGGCTCCAACATGTAAGGACCTTAGCTTCTGTCCTTGGTTGACTTGAAGCTATGAGGTCCTTGCTTTGAGTTGAGTGCTCCAAGTTAAAGTTTTTTGTCTTTCAAATATTTCTTTGAATTAAACTTCACTTCCTGATAATCCTTGTGAGATTAAGCTAAGATGATCAAATGTATTTGAGGCTTCTGTTAGGTCTACGGGGCTTTCCAGGGTTACTCCTGTTTCCCTTGAAGTTTCTCTGCTGTGCTTTTGCAAGAGTACACCCTTTTAACAAATGCTGATTAGTTCTTTCTGGGACCCCATGCACATAATGCATCTGATGTGCTACTTTAGGATCTCACACAACTATGTCACTTTTTTGGGCTCAAATGATCCCCTGTAGTCATTTGGTCAATGCATGGTCTTTTACATACTCCTGAAACAGGTGTTTTTGCTACAGTAAACAAACCCCCCCCCCCCCCCGGGGCCTCTTCTTCCCCAAATAAAAGGCTACACTTTACTGTTGCATGTATTGAGAATAAGATAAAGCCAAAGACACATCCAGTATTGGAGATTGGCTAGTTAATATAGATTTCCAGGAGGTTGTTCATTAACATTGGACGAAAGAAACATTTTCAAGGAATAGTTTTCTACCACTTGGATCTTTTGGACTAGCATATTACAGAATCACAAACTGCAAATAGACTCTTGCTCCATTGCAAGTTCGATGGGTGACCTACTTGGAAATCTACTTATTTATTAGGGTCATTTCGTCTTCAAAGTGACTTGTCTTCTTCCCAATGTTAGAATTTAATTTTCCTGCATGTGCTTTTCAGGAAGATACTAGGCCTCATTTGAAGCATTGGCATCACAATAGTCCGTCTAAAGATTCTTGTCTGCCTACCAGTGGTATTGTGACTATTTCTTTCGTTCGAAATGTTCCTGCTTCCTTTCGAAGGTAATTAAGATGTTCCGTTGGTGGGCTTTATCCTGGATAACTAATCCATTAACTCAGTTAGTTGGTTTCAATCCTCCAACCTCATTGCTGAAGCATGGAGGATTTCCAGTAGAGGGAAGCATCTCATGACTAAAACTGAGATCTAGCATTTCATCTGTAGGCATTGAGCAACCATTACCATTATTGCATAAAGGCAACTTGTGGATATAAAAGGAGCATTGAACAGCTTATTACCTCTGATGATCTGGATGATTTGCTGCTTCTGAGGAGATGAAACTGATGTTGCCTTAAATGTGAAGTTGGATCTGATCGACATCAATGCTCTTGATGATTCCAGAGTTGCAAATAGAGTCTGTAATTATATTTTTTAATTCTTCTGGATGACTAAAGCTGGGAGCAGGAGCCCTGGCAGTGGCAAAGACCCTCCCCAGACCCCGCAATGGCGGGAGCCTTGTGCACTGGGTACACCTTTTTAAATTTTTTTGGCTGAAGCGGAAGACCTGGCACCTGTTCTGGTTGGACAGATGATGGGCTGAATGAGATTGTTGATGCCTCGATGTAAGCATATACACAGCCTTGAAGCATCACTCTGATGGAGTTGATGAAACCTGAAAGCTTCGCTCTTCACTGAAGGCCACAAGTGTAGAGCAGAATGGTGAACACTGGTGATCACAGGGAGGTCTCATCTGCGGCTAGATTTGAATTATGGGGGTTGTGGCCCTAGAACCTGGTGTTCCTGCTCTTCTCTCAGAGCTGTTTTAGGTTGCTTCATGTTTTTCATTAATATGGTGCCTATCTGTTGCTGGGGAATAATAAATGGAATAATTGATTCTTCTTGTATCTCTGTCTTCTCTTTTATTTTTTGGTGGGCAGTGAGGACCTGGGCGTGTTGTAATTGTGTTGAGTTGATGATCAAGTGAAAATTGATGGATTTATGTTATATTTTCTGTTGGCAAAATAACACTAACTGTGGGAGCAGTACTGGGTTGCCACATGGGTTCTCTACTGTTGATTGGCAGATCTTGAGCATCCATGAGAGTGTGGCTTCCATTGAGCCTCTCATCGCAGAGGGCTATCAAGATGGAACAGGTTCCTATGGGGTCTGCACACAAGCTTCTATGCAGGAAGAGTAGTACTTTTCCTCTTCTTTTTAATGGGAACGGTGGACCCAATTACTGTCAAACTCCCATTATTATCCATGTCTGAGAAGAGATGTATCTGGATTCTGGGGAGCTGGTTCAGCCATGCCATGTTTCATGCCTCTACTGAACTCAGCTGGCCATACCATTATGATTTAGTATTGAGAATGTTCGACAAAAGCTCTAGCTTGGTTGCTTGATGGAAGTGGACTTGAGCATACAATGGGTTTATATCATTATATGGATGGCTGTGGTTGAGTTCGGATTCTATAAACACATTGCAGAGATTAATTCTTCCTCACTGGTGAATGTGGCATTGTTTATGGAATATATATTAATTGGCAACTGTGATGACAGTGACATTCCAGGGAACATATCCATTAGCGTGCACTTCTGCTATTTCGCTGTTCTTCCTGTCTCCCACAATTTCAGCCTTAAGGTTACTCCTGGCATTGTCATTTTCATTCCCTAATTTTAAGCTATAACCTGTTATTCCTATAAATTTCTGCAAATGCATTCATTTTTATTTCTTTGTTCCAACATTCAACCACATAAAGCTATGCTGGGCTTTTTATCATCTTATGCCATTTATCCTTCAGTGTCTTACCTCCTATTATTCTTTTCCTCTTATGTTAACTGTTTAATTTGATACCTCAAATGTGAGTCCAACATTAATCAAGAAACTATACTGCCTGAAAGTTGATATTGACTGAGGAAAGGACTCTTGAGTACTCCATCACTTTGCCGCTTCCCCCCACCCCTTTTTAAGCATTTCATGTCATTAAAGCGGGATGCGAAAATGGCTAAAAGCGGTGTCCAGTTTTGCAAATTTGCAGCATCAGAAGGCAGAAGGAAAAGAATGCCAACTGATGACGCGCTGATAGATGATGGATCGTAGAAGTATTATACAACCACCTTGAATAGTTTGAGTTTTGGCCGGGACTTGAGTAAGAGACTAAGACAGGGGAGTGCAGTCTAAGGCTGTATGCAGCAGCACTCCAGCACCAACAGGCACACCTGCCTTGAGACTTGACGATCCATATAAAGTTTCTTCAAATCTGATAATCTCATTCTTTGATCTATAAGCAACTTGTGTTCTGTCATCAAGATTAACAATCATCCAGTCCAGCAGAGACTGAGTGCCATCGCTGCTGTTACCTCCAAATTTCTCTATCAACAAGCCCAGAGGAGCCACCTCAAACAACAACCTCAGCCTGGCTTTGGCATGCTAGTTAGTAGTTCCCATGACCTCAATCGAGTAGACCCAGTTGTTATTATTATTTTTTTCTTTCTGCTCAAGCTCTCACCGTTGGATGAAGCATTTTCCACATGTCGAGCTCGTAGACCCGAACTGCAAAGGCACCGCAAGATAAAGCACTGCAGAGGATTTTGGATAATAGCAGACAAGCAGTGAACTGGGCTAATGCCAATTGCCTTGCTGAGTAGATAGATAGCAGCAGTAACGGGTAAAGCTCTCGATTTCAATTATCTAAATATGTATGGGCTCTTGCCTTGCCCTCCGGGCCTCCATAATAAAGAAGTGGCCTTCCACTGTTTTTGTTTTGGACTTTTGTTGGTTATTTGTATTCCCAATGCCTCTGCGTACATAGTACGGTAGGTAACCCTTGGGTAGGCCTGTAAACGGATAGGATTCGGCTCGGATACGGATCGGATGTAATCGGATTCGGATATTTCTTGGTCGAATTCGGATACCTCTAAACGGATCGGATGCGGATCGAATTTGGATTTTCGACCATCCGTTTACACCTCTGCCTTGTGTAACCTGAACCTTCCTCCCCCTAGTGGATACAATTCACTCTCAATCCATAGTTTTAGATCATGATTCTCTTTTCCTCATATTCTAGAACCTGTTGAATCTTCAAAAACCCTCAAAATCATTATTTACTTAATTTTTTATAATTAAGTATTCGGATTTTTTTTTCCGGATATCTCTAAATGAATTTGGATGCTCCGAAACGGATACGGATGCGGATCGAATTCGGATTTTCGATTATCCATTTACAGCCCTACCCTTGGGCCCACGGGGCTGGATCAGGTTCACGTATGAGAATCATAAAGCCATTCTCGTATGTTGGATGCCGCACAGATGGAATCTAAGAGAGTTGGACTGGGCTTCCAGTGTACAGCATCTGTGCTGCATCCAGCGTACGAGAACCTGAACCATTCTTTGGGCCCACGATGTTTTCATGCTTTGAAGGGATGAAACTTGGGCCAAGTCAGCCTGTGGCCCAGTTTGTCCTCCCGGAATTTAGACAAATAGCCAAGCCCAACATATAAATTAGAGCTGGACTGAGCTTCCTAATGGGCTGGCCCCGCCCAACCCAAGCTATATAGGGACAGGTATGATTAATAGTTTTTGGAAGATATTAGGCAAAGACATAAGGTTGCGGCCCCTAGTAAAAAACACACCACTTTGTGAAGGAGAAATTCATTGGTCTTCACTACACTAGGGAACCTTAACAATCTGATCAGCCACATGACTGGGAAAAATGTCATAAATGACTTTGTTTTTATTATTTTTGCCCTTTGCTCAAAATAATGATTTGTTCAATCAAAATCCAGCTGAACCAGAACCAACAGTATTTCAATCAGGGTTTTAATACTCAAATCGGATTGGCCAATCCAGCCTATCTTGATTTCCCCGATTTGGCTCGGATTGATCTTGTATGGATAAATCCCAGATGCTTAGAATATGCCGATTTCGAGTTCGGTCAAAACCAATCCAGGCTGATTCCGATCCAATCTGAATAAGAATCTACTAGATCTCGAGTCTGGGTTTTGATACCGAAATGAAATCGGTCAAGACCGATCCAGATCCTGATTCAAGGTTTTAAACCCTTATTTCATTTCACCCTCTGGTTTTTTAAACCACGCAATCATGGTTTGAGGTATCGGTTTGGAATTGGTTGTATCTGTGGACTCAAATTGATATTGGTGAAGCCCAATCCCAGAGCAGTATCACGGATCCATATCACGGTATCGGCTGATCCAGCAATATCCTCTTTATAACCCGCAATCCGTGGTTCACATACTCAAATCCAGGTTTTTAAAGGTTTTTGATTTGTAGAACTTATCCACCCCTCCCCCATGGATCTTCCTACTCTTGAGTCTGATATTTAAAATATGTTTCTATTCTCGGTTCAATTCGATTTTGAATTTTATATTTTGTATCTTGAATTGAATCGAAATTAAACCAGAGAATTGAAATCCAACTAATTGACATCCTTAAGGAACTTCTGATTGGTATGATACGTTTTAAAACCGTAAGCCTCACCTGCCATAGCAAACAATATCATACTATATGTGGTGACTTTCATGCTTTACGATATTTTCTAGATTCTTGTATTCCGTATACTCTTTCACTACGTCGCTGTTAGTATCTTCGAAAATATCTAGTAAATAAATCACTAGATTCCACCTTCCCCTCCCGATCCCTCGATCACACGTCTCAGACTTTCAAATGAAAACAGAAACCGACTCATCTCACTGTAGCTGTGCAGCACAAGAAACTTACACCTACCTATCCTACGCCTACCTTGAAAGCAGAAGAACATTTGAACCCCATACTTACAATCTCTCTCTCTCTCTCCCCTCTCTCCAATTCGAGGATCGATCGGTGAAATAATTCTTCTCTTCTCTTCTCTTCTCTGAAATTTCAGTCGCAACGAAACGGCAGGGGTTGGTCAAGAGATCGCAAAGTTTTTCATTTCTACTGAAAAACTTCCCTTTTCCCGCTAGAAATCACTGGAGAAACAGAAAGAACTCATGGGCTGGCTCCGTTTTCGTTCCTGTTTTCTGGGGAAATTCAATTCGTCTAGGAAAATCTGTTGAAGCTTAAAAATCCAAATACAAATCTTGGGATCTCATTCTTACCTCGTAGACGTTGATCCAAAACTCGTCAGAGGTTTTCTTGGTTAGGGTTTTCAAGAATTTCCAGAAATCGAATCTTGATTTGGGATAAGTTTGTTTCTCTTTAAGGAAGATATGAATTTCAGAAGCTTCGATGAGTTCTGGCCGTTCTACGTCAACCAACATTCAAAACCATTGACGAGGCGTTGGCATTTCGCAGGTACGCTTTTGGGATTTAGCCTCTTGGTATACTCAATTTTCTTCAACTGGTGGTTTGTGTTCCTTGTGCCCATATTCGGCTACGGATGTGCTTGGTATAGCCATTTCTTCGTCGAAGGGAACGTTCCGGCTACATATGGGCATCCCTTTTGGTCTTTTCTTGGTGATATCAAGATGTTTGGGTTGATGCTCACTGGGAAAATGGAGAAGGAGATCAAGAGGCTTGGAAAGAGGCCATTGCAGGTCTTCTGAGATTCCTTTATATGTCGGGTTTGGTCGTTACTGTACGAGTCTTTCTGGTATACCCCGCAGCTGTATCTGGTGGTGCTTTCATTTCTATGGGGAGGACTCAATATTGTTGCCTGTTCTTTCTCTCTTTATTTTTACCCCCTCCACCACCTCCTCCTCCTCCTCCTCCTCCTTACAGGCCAGATGAATGTTATCTTTGTATATGTTTCTTTAGAGTTTTATCTACATACTTGAATGTATAGACATGGTAAATGATTTCAGCTGCAACTCTTTCTGGATTGGGTTTTGTAATCATAAAATTTACTCAGAATTTTATGCCATGCGTCTATTGCAGAATACGTGCTCCTTTTAGTTTTACAGCACATAAACAGAATTTTATGCCATGGTAAAGGGGGGGAAAAAGAAATTTAGGGCAAAATTGGTTGATAGACTTAGTAAGTGCCTGTTCGACTTCCTTTGTAGTTACTGTATCTGCAGTTGCTCTAGACCTTCACTGAGTTCTTGCCTTTTTTGTATTAAATCAAAGTCAGATCCAGACTTCCTGGACTCGGAAGAAGTTGTTACTGTTTTATTCAAATCTTTGGCTAATGATTGCTATAGTTATGGGCTCTGCTGAATAAGCTTTGTGTCCAATTTCAATTTATTATGATGTCAAGAAGTCGATCCTCTGGATGTACTTGAGTCCCCTGATCTTTAAAACTGAAAACTATTTTTTGTTCCTTCAACACTTAGTAGCTATGTTTCAGATTCTTGTGGTGGACCTTTTAGAACTCCATTCTGCATGTATGATGAATCTTATTTCCCATACAAATGATGTGTGTTTTGACCCACAGCCAGTGTCACAAACCCTATGAGATGTGGGATGTGAAGTTAAGAAAGATTTGAGACAGGACATGAACCGTTGACAAGTTGGCTTTCAAGATTAGAAGTATTGGTTCTTGGGCTTGGGATATGCTTGAAAATTTTGACCTGGGGAACCCCGTTTGATTGATGTTGTCCTCTCTCCCAATCTTTGCGATCCTCTCAAGAAGACATGTTCTTTCCTCCTGAAGTATGGTTAGTGTGCACATTGCGCAAGCTGGAACTTTTTGAGGAACATAGGTTCTATATGAGATTTAACTTCTTCAAATGCTTCTGTTGGGTAATAAGAAGAGTGTGAAGGCTATGCTTGACTTCATGAATGGTGCTTCCAGAGGTTTTTCATTCCATTTGGTATACTCTGGTATGGATTAGATTTATGTGCTTGGATAAAGATCAGTCATGTAACTCTTTGGGTGTCAGAGAACATATAATTCATATGCTTCATTTAGTATTCTTTGCATGGATTGGATCTATGTGCTTGGCTGAAGGTCAGTCATGGTGCCCAAGTGTTACATTGGTGGAAGGTTTTGCGGAGGTAGATACAACCCGTAGTAGACTTCAAAGCCATGTTTAGCAATCTTCACCACTGAATCCTGGTCTGCACACTCAGTAGAGTAATATTTTGTTCCATATGTGAGAATGTGAAAGCTGATAACGCGGGGAACTTGCTTCGGCCTGATTGGCATTGGAGATCATAGCAAAGTGAGAGCTGACAACTCTGACGGAGTTTCTTAATCTTTGGCTACTAATTGAGTGAGTCGCGTATCATTGAGGGATAGCATCTCTATTTTATCTGTTTGGTGTCAAAATGAGCTTCTTATCTGTGGACTTTAAATTTTATCATGTAGTTGGAGAGAGAGAGAGAGGATGGTGTATCAGTTTAGGATGGTGTACAAACAAAATGATCTTTTTCTTCTGGAAGCAAGGAACTTAATTGGTCCCCTCAGCCTTCCATTGACTAGTTTCCCCGAATGGATGGTGTACGGTGTACCAGTTTAGGTATGTGTGCATGAATTCATGAGGGCTTTCATTTATTGGATGGAGCACCTGTAATGCATTTTTTTGTAGAACTTATTCCTAACATTTCCTGTCCAGAGATTGCAAATGTTGGTTTGGGGTGTGGGGCCATCCCCATCAAACAACAACAATTACTGAGAAACCATCCACACAGTAGAGTGATCCTATTGATAGCTAGAGCTATGCTCGGAGGATACCCATTTCATCTATTTATAATAGACCATCGGGCTACCTTGTCCCATGTGAACCTTATGTTAGTACTTATGGAATCAGCTTTTACTCCAATTCTGCTCATCTCTGTCATCATCATCACTGTTCTCTCTCTTCTGCACGGCTTCTTGGACACTATTGCCACTGCCTTGCTTCCATAGCCATGGCAGTTAAATGTCATTACTCGTATGTTTAGTTCAGTTGAAAGGAAGGAAAGAAACAGAGATAATGTTAACGTTCATAAAGAGTTGCTGACTTAAACGAAGCATAGAAGCTTTGAGGGTGCATTTAGTTATTTTACCAGCTTCTTCCAGGGTCTTACTACACCTGAATCCAGAGCGCCTGAGAGTCATTCACCACTCTGTCATGCTTGAAATTTCATGTATGCCCTACCAAGAGTGTTCCTTCTGTGGATAGCTGCTTCGTTGTGGTGGTGGAAAAGCTGGAATCTGGAAGTGTATGGTTGGATCTGAAACTTTGCTGGAGAAAGGTAAGATGCTGTAGTTCCATTGGTTTCTGGAAAGATGTCTCCACAACTTCTTTGATTGAGAATCAAATTCTCTCTATCGAGTGGATTGTTGTGAACTTTAACATTATCCTTAACAGCATAAAGGCGCCATAAAAGAAAGGTAAAAAATGATGCTGCCAAAGTAAAGCAAACAGAGAAAAGGGTTTAAGCTTTCTTTCATCCTATGCTTCCATTCCTTCATCTCCATACATAAGCATTGAACCGATTCTCTCTAGTCTGTTGGACCGACCTCGTTCCCCATTATTTCGAAGCAGGAGGTTACCCCTCCAATCAACTTCCTTCAACAACGTAGAGTCACTACTCTTCCCTCCCTCTTTTAAGGTTCAGAGGACTCTGTCCATCCATGCAAAGGATTCATTCTGATCTGTTCCAGAACCTCCGTTTTTTGCTCATTACCTGTTGCTCATGGAAATTTCGCTTATGCCACTGTCACCGGAAGCTTTTGAAACCTTTATTGATTTTAGACTCAGAGAGTTCTATCCATACAATTTTATTTAGGGAAAATTGTCTAGATCTACGTGATTAGAAAAAGATTTACAAACTTGGTAGAAATAAATTATGTTTTACAATCGTCAGTTACTAAGTTGAATAGATTTACCAAATTTCTATAAGAGTAATAAAAATTAAATGAATAGTCTAAAATACCCTTGGCATCTTTCTCTTTTCGCTATTTTTTATATCTTTATTTTACCTCTCTCCTCCTTGTTCTTCTTCTTCTTCTTTGTTAGGGGATGAGGTTGCAGCGGCGGCTGTCACCACACTCCCTGCTCCCGCCCTCCCTCTCTCTTCCCTGCTCCTCCTTCCTGTTAGTTCCACAACCTTCCCTTTTGCCCCTTTCACCCCACCCTCTCTGTAGTCAATTTTCTCAGAAATATTTCAGGAGCTTGATATCTTCTCGATCTGCTCAGTTGGGGAGAAGACAATTTACCTACATATAATATACAAATCATAAACTATTCTTTCACAGGATCAATGCTGTGATAAAACAAAGTGAAAGGTGGGGAGAAGCCAATTTACCTATATATAAACTCCATTGGGACAACGAAGGTGAAAGGTGGGTATAAATTGGGATATGAACAAAGGCATTGCCATTTAGGATGTTATGAGGTATGTGCAACCACCTATTTTCACCCCATAAACAGCATTGCTTCTAGCTCTTGGAGCCAAAGGAAAATGCTCTGTTTTGTCCTCTTCAACCTTTATGATAAAGCAACCAATTGCAAGGTTTGAAGGTCACGCAATACTTTACCACAAAGAAAAAAAGGTCACGCAATAAATGTTGATTTTGCAAGAAAGGAAAACCACTTGAGCAGATTGAGGAAGATATCAAGCGTCCGAAATATTCCACAGAAAATTGGTTGTAGGGGATAGGGTGAAGGTGCGGCTGGAGGGAAATTCGTAGAACTAACAAGAGGGAGTGACGAAGAAGAGGGATGGCGGTAGCAGGTGTGGGGAATAAAAAATCAAAAGGCAGGAGCAGGGAGTGTGGTGACAGCCACCGCTGCAATCTCATCCCCTGGTGATGAAGGAGGAAGAGGAGGGAGGTGATAAAAACATATATAAAAATGGTTGTAAAACGCTAAAATGGAAATAAAAAAATAAAAAGAAAAGACACAAAGGGTGTTTTAGGTTATTCCTTTAGCTTTTATTATTCTTATGAAAATTTGATAAATATTTTCAACATAGTAACTTATGATTGTAAAATATAATTTATTTCTATCAAGTTTGTAAATCTTTTTTTAATCAAGTAGATCTAGTCAATTTTTCCTTTATTTAAAATCGTTTTAATCTATTAAACTCACTGTTAACCTCCCTCGAGATGCACAGTTTTACTTATTACCTCCCTCTTCCCCGCCGCCTCCCCCCACTCTCCCCCAACAGTCCAACACCCCCCTCCCCCACAAAGGAAAAAGACAAAACAAAAAACGAACTGCACCTGGACGTTTAAGTGGAAGACATGAGAATGGTCCCATGCTACAAAGACACCTTAAATGGAACCATTCTACACGAATCTCCTTTTTTTTTTGTAATATCCTAAATTGGGGACCATTTCTTACATGTCGGTTGCGAGTTGCGACCTTTGTAGATGTTCTAAGCTTGAGACGTTAACGGAACAAATTTCAGAATGGATACACCCATACTCGAATTCGTATCCTATTAGTATAGCCGCTATTTGGATTTGATATTCAATTAGATATTTCTCTAAGTATACGAATTCGTATTTTGCCGAGTATTCGGATAATTCCAACCATTAGTCTATTCTATAATATAAGTAAAAATAGCATAAAAATGATATATAATTGTTCTTACTTGATTAAAGTGTAAAATTAACAAATAAAAAATAGATAATATATAAGGGGGAGGGTTATCAACATTAATGGGTGTAGACTGTAGAGGGTTTCTCTACACTAGCATCCCAAGTTATACTAGGCTGGAATTTTATGGACAGGTTAACCTGGAAGTTTTCTACTCCCATGTCAATGCCAAGTGACAGTATAAAAACATTGAAAAGTTCTTAACCTATTTACCAAAAAAAAAAACTTGTTCTTAACCTTGAAAAATTCCCAAATGTGGAGTGAATATGCATGCCCACATGGGATGGTACGTCATTAGATGGGAGGATATATGATTAAATGAGAGTCTAAAGTTTAACATGCGGCCAATTCACACCATTATTTAAATATTCATATAATCATATGATAAAAACTGCCACATCATCTTCAAAATGGGAAGAAAAGGATTTTAATAGCAAAGTAAGGTAAAATTTAATACTCAAATTTGAAATATTTCAGAGTTAATTATACAATCATATTAGGTAATAATTATAAAAATTTCCATTTTAATATTGATATGATTCCATTTTTCTTTATTTGACAACAAAGAAAGGTAATTAATTATACAATCATGTTAGATAATGATTACAAAAATTTTTATTTTAATATTGTTAGGATTTCACTTTCCTTCCTTTTTTTTTTCCCCTTGCAACCAGATGGAGCTTATATATGAAGTATTAATTCTAAAATAAGTATTATAATATAAATTATAAGCATAGATGATACATCGGTTTCGAATCCATATTCGATTACCATCTAAATATTGAAAGGTGTCGGAATTCATATCCGATATCCAACTATTTAGATAAATATCTAAAAAACAGATATGAAATTGAATTTAATCCTACATCCCTATCTGAAGCAAAATGCCAACTGAGATATAGAAGCGTCCAACCTTTGCACGTCATTTCTGTTATTTTCAAATAAATGATAACTGTGATATGCAAGTGCAGCAGAATCAGAGCCTCATTAAGATTTATGGTACAGGGCACTCTTCTATGTTCCAGATATCCTTTGCATACTGTGAGATTGTCCGGTCACTGCTGAATTTTCCGCTTCCAGCAGTGCTAAGTATTGACATTCTGAGCCATTTCTTCTTATCCCTGCAAGATATGATCGACACAAATGAATGTAAGCAGATTCCATGGTAAATCAACAAGTCAACAAAGCATTTCATTTAAACAAAAAAAAAAAAGCCAAGAAAGCAAGCTAACAGATCTCTACTACCATAAAAATTACTAGGCAAGGGCCAGGTCTGGAACCTAAACAGTGCAGAATTTCTTTAGTTCTGAACAATACTAAATGAGAGAGAGCTATGTGAATAGCTCATTCATGCATCCCACACCACACAAACTAACCCAACAAAGTAAAAATTCCTTATTAGCTAGCAATGTATCATCTTTGAATTTTATAATTCCTAATTTTCAATGGAAAAGAATTGTTTGAAGGGTGCTGTTTTAACATGGGCAGCAATATCCTAATGCCCATTATCTTTCAGTGCATAGCATGTCTGATATGTCTAGTTGGCATATTTCACATGTGCCCCTAAGTTAAAAATCGTTTTAGTCATCCCAGTTTTTCTCTTTCCACCTCTTCCTTCTGTGTGCGTTCTCAATTATCCACTGCCAAAATCAGAATCATTCTACTTCTCACCTTACCTCTATGCTGATGCTGCTTTGAGAGAGAAAATGTAGGGTAAGTATGGACTAGTAGCACTACCAACTATCTGGGGGGGGGGGGGGGCAAGTGGTGTTAGGTACAACCTATGCAGCAGGATAATCCCTACTTTCATGGTAAAGGAGAGCTGCGTGTAGGGATTGGGGCACATCACACACAATGGTTAACTTGAACCAATTAATTTAAGTACTGAATCTCAAAGCATTTGGTCACTGGTTCCAGCTATGGCAGTAACCATATCTTTGGACAATGGAGAGGCCAGGAAGAACAGATATGAAAAAGAGGTTGGATCACTGTTTCTGTTGTTTGCCATTGCTGGTGGTTGGATGCTGACTGCTGCTGTCACTCTCTGGGAACATTGTGTTGGTAACTGGAGTTGGACTATAGTTGCAGAAAAGGCCGTTGGAACTTGGAACAGAATGATGTTTAACTGTCACTAAGATGTGGATTTTGAGATGGATGACAGACAAGATTATAAAGTACCGAATTAGAAATGGAAGTATTTGTGGAAATCTACGGGTAGTTGAAGGAAGTTTAGTCATATGCCAAATGCATTGAAATGTGGTAAGACAGGGTTTTGTAGTTATGTCTTCCCAGGATACGAAGACTGACATAACCACAAGCAACCTAAGCTTCCAATTTTCTCGTTACTTTTCTCAGTAACATAATGAGAATGAGAATGAAGTTTATGGGGACCCTCTGAATGAGCCGTGTGCATAACTTCCTTTGCCACATCAGCTCTGTACCTAGTGTATTTCACTTCTTTCTTAGCATTCTGCTACATGGCAGAACTCTGTGGGGACAAAACTGGTGGAAAGGAGCATGTGTGATTTGTGAAACATGTAGAGCAAAATTTGGCTGCCACACGCAAAATTTGTCTGGTTTTTTTTGTTAAAATAGCATGGAAAGCATCAAGAATACAGAGTAAACACAAAATGAACTAGTTTGTTCAGAAACAGCAAGGAAAGCATCAAGAATTAATCGAATATACCCCTCCCAAATCATTAAGAATTTAGTGTTCCAATTTCCAGAATGTGAGTAAATTAGATGGCCATGAGCAGAAGGCATGACAGGTTGTGTACGAGGCATATTGCCAACCAGTTCTAAGGGACACAGGGCCAGCCCAAGCCTCACGAAGTCCATCCTTGCACCTATGCCAGAAATCTTGGTCCAACCATCCTGAAACCCAAGGTGGACGAATGGTTCACCTAGCCAGTGGCTAGATGTGAATCTTAGCAATATTCAATTATGTAACCTCCCACAGAAGACCCATGAAGAGTCCAAGAGGTTTAAACTGCACCAAAAGTTCCAAAACATGACCCAATATTGCATCCACCATCAGAAAATCGAAAACAAAGGTATGTGTTCCTTACTTGTAAGCTTCATCCACCTTTGCTTGAGCTTCCATATAGCTAGGGAAGTCATGACCAACGAGAAAATAATCACCGCGCCCATATCCACTGTTACCCTCTAAAGATTCAAGGAGTGGATTATAGTCATAGCTTCCAAATGCACCACTCCTTATAAATTGTTTTGCCTCTTCGAACCGTGGATCTGGTTTGAACTACACAATTGGCAAGGACTGATGTCAGATCATGAGAAAAAAATGTCTCCAGAATGTGTGAATGAAGAGTTCTATTTCTGTTATGTTGAGACATATGAACTTGTGCCTCTACCTGATTGTGGTAAAAGAGTAATATGTGAAATCCAAATGAGGGTGAACACCAAAAAAAGAGTCTAATCATCTGTTGCCAGCACTGTAAGGATTACAGTGGCAATCATGAGTCAATAAGCAGCACCCATGATTTTAATCAATATGGAGGGTGTGCACAATTATCAAAAGATTCAAAACCGACTAATGATTAGAAAATCTCCTGATTAATGTGCAGGAACGTTTCCTCCTACAACCAATGGCAAAGGATGCAGGCACCACAAAATGCAACTACACTTGTGACAATAAAGGACATGTAAATGTTTCATAAAGAAAAAAAGCTTCTGTAAATGGACACTCTGACAGACTTGGAGAAGGTCTGATTCGGCTTTCATCTCAGTGACTCAATTATTTAATCTTTAAATAATTGAGTTGATAAGCTAGGTTTTTCAACAATAGTGTGAACACGAGGAGGATCCCAGCAACTGCAAAGACCTAAAGTTTCAGGTGAACAGAAGGATTTCATTTTTATTTTACATTCCAATAATATGTATGTAATTCCTTTGTCATTGAGTAGGACATTGCAGCACATTACCAGTCCATTTTCTCGCTCCTTGCGCAACCTTGGGACTTCATCTGCTTTGGCACCAAAAAGGAAAAAATTCTCTTCCCCAATTTCTTCTCTGATTTCCACATTGGCCCCATCCAGTGTTCCAATTATGATGCAACCATTGAGAGCAAATTTCATGTTGCTAGTGCCACTTGCTTCCATGCCTGCAGTGCTGATGTGCTGTGACAACTCACTTCCTGGGATTAGCACTTCTGCCACAGACACATTGTAATTTGGAACAAAAACAACCTGCAAGTTATAAGGATTAGAAAAGTATCAACCATTATAATTTAAGCGTAACATCAAAGAACGATGAATGCCGATAAATTTAGCATAACTTCAAAGAATGATCAATGCTGAACGGAGGAAATATATCTTGAGAAATTATCCATAATTTTAATGTTTGACCTACGAACATTACCATATATATATATAGTAGTTGCATTTACAAAATGGTCTTCTAATCTCAGAGGCATTGAATTAAGGGTTTAACACTAAGTGAAAATCTCTATTAACCTATCCTTCAGTGGGTTTACTGCCAACCTCCTTCAGTGTGAAATTTATAGTGAAACAGGCTAAACTAAATTTCAGCCCCTTATTTTTATTGGAGCAGTCCACCTGCATCCCTTAGCTGGAAATTTTGAAAGAAGGGTAGTCCAGTGTTTTAACTGCAAAAAAGCAGATATTTGGAGTACTCAAAATTTTATGTAGTGGCCTCATCCATCATGAGTGGCAGAGATGACACATCCGTAACAGAGCAAAGGAATGATATTTTTTTAAATGAAATCATGCGTATTCATAGAAAAGCAATATGAAATATTTCTACCTTCAAATAGTCATTTACTTCAGGATCAGTGTTGACAACATCACCAACATCATTAACCAGCTTGACAATTCTTTTGGCATTTGTATACGTTGCAAATGCTTTTCCTCCGATCATGATAGTACGTGGGGTTGTCTTCTTCCTTTCTTCTGGGCTCATTTCCTTAAAAGATCAGTTCCAACATAAGCATCTCAGCTATAGCCACCCAAAATACGCTAAATGAAAGATGCTTCCAAAGTACAAACTGGATTTTTCAAGTGATATAAAATGCAAATATAGCCTTCATTTCGGTGTTTATAGAGAAACTCATTTTAATTGTTCAAAAGAGGTCTACAGGTTATTATCTTAAGCTAAAGACAATAATCATGACAAATACCAATCTGAGGTAATCAAGACACAAATATCAATCTGATGCAAACCTAACAAAACCATAGTCTCCTGATAGCATACACAGGCATAAGCATTAATTAAAAATCAAATGACCCTCAAAAAGTAGATTTGAAGCTATCTTATAATTTCACGTTTCAAATAGGCTGAAAAGATAAATATTGGGATAAGATTTTGGACAGACACATCGAATCCGTGCACATCAAAATTTCTGAATATGAAACATAAAAAAGCAAATTGATTTATAAGCCTTAGCCATCAGTACATGGTAAACCGTTAACAAAGAAAGGAACAGAGCATGTCCTACTTTTTCCTGCTAGATCAAAACCAATTCAGTCAAATGACCTCAGCCGTCTAAGCGTGACAATCCAGAAAGCAACTACTTGGTAGGTCACAATTTAATCTTCTATTTCTTCATCTTCAAATAACAGAATTTTTAGAAAAAAGAAAAGAAGAGAAAATGGGGAACACAAGGAGTTGGCCAAGGTAGAGCAAAACGTAACGGCGAGCATCTCCTTAGAAATTCAGACAAAACGAACTTGGACTGCTAGCTTTGCTAGGTCATCTATTAGAGAGTTTTCTGTTCTACGCATTTATGAGAACAAGGTTTTCAATTAGTGGTAAGGGACTCATAAATGAAATGAGATAGTCTCAGTTGTGCAAGATGTGAGCAGGCTAATGACTGGCAGAATCTCCCTCCATTTTACAAGTCCTGAAAACCCTGTGATGAAGCCAAACCATGGCTTTATGCAATAATGCAAATCTTCAACCTCATGGGTCTCGTAAGCCATAGGGCTACCCAAACTACCAAATTTAAGGAATTCTTTAGAGAAACACCATCAAATTTAAGCTCGATGCTTCCCAAATCATACACCCCGGAGGTGGGGTTTGAAGGCTGGATAATCCCATTCCACATCTTAGATTGTAGGGACCATTGGAGGAGTTACATTACTAAATCTTGCATATGTTTTAAGAGCAGTGAAATTTACCAATAAATGATGTTGATAAATTATACATTACTTTATTCATAAAAAAGGGGAAAAGTTACGTAACCATGGATAGTTTACGATTATATTGGCAAGTGTGCCTGGTATACCTTTAATTTCTTGTATCTATAAATTGCACCCAGAATGTTCAGCAGCTGTCTCTTATATTCATGGATGCGCTTAACTTGTATGTCAAAAAGGCTGTTGGGGTCAATGCTTAAACCCGTCACTTGCAAAACATATTGTGCCAGACGCTGTTTGTTAGCCATCTTGGCAGCTGCCCATTCAGCGTGCAATTCCTCATTGTCAGCAAACTGTTACACATTGGTTGGTCAATACTTTTAGTTACAATAAGTATTTGATTAAGAGGGAAAACAAAGTAATTTTAATTATAAGAAAATATTTCAACTGTGTACCTGTCGAAGCTCCAAAAGAAGGTCAAGATTGGTAACCCATTTATCAGTTTTTAACCATTTTGTGATTATGCTACTCAATTCAGGGCTGCAAAAACGGAGCCATCGGCGAGGAGTGATGCCATTGGTTTTATTCTGAAACTTGGCAGGCCACATAGAAACATAGTCTACAAACAACTCTGATTTTAAGATCTCACTGTGCAACTCTGCCACCCCATTTACCTACAGAGAAATATACAGAAAATATTATATTCAAATCTATATCAACTGAAAGAAAACTCAAGAGGTTTTTAACTTTTTATTACTACTGTTTTCCCAGAGGCGCAGCAATGTAAAATGGCCAGAAGATAACAAAAGAATATATACAATGTGGTTATGTATGGTATGGTTTGATATGACCTACTAAGGCCAAAGGCCCTGATGGACCACTCTTCTTGGCAACATCTTGATGGTTTTGGTAGTATGAGTCGGTTCCTGATTGAAATTTGTGGGGGGGAAAAAATGAAATTTGCCTCAACAAACTGTAACTTTTTTTTATCATAAACTCCTATTCCAGCAGAAAATTAAGACTCACATTTACTGAATTTTTAAGTTAAAACAAATCTGTGGATGTAGATTAAATGCTTTTTAAAATGAGAATATATATATATAATATGTACTGCCTTATGAAATCATTTCATATCATGTGATGGTGAACAACTTTTGCAATTCAGCCATCGACTGATGCCTTGGCAAAATTCTGTTCATTAAATCAAAGACAGTTCACAACCTCAAAATGACTGATACGGAGTAGTTCAGATCAGGGATTCACTCTGTTCTGTATTCATTCAATCCAATCGATATTTGGATCCCAACATCAGATCTGCTTTAAGAATTTGGTTAGTCGGGCTCAGATCCAGAGTTGGGATCCTGGATTAGAAGAGTGCCGATGTATCTTTTACATAAAGTCAACTAAGATTGAGCTTAGACATCCAGAGTTCCAGATCTGAACCATATACATCGTCGCTTCTATCCTCTGTTCTGCAGCAGAGTGAAAGAGGAGAACTCATCTCCGACTTATTGTAAGGTAATGCACATATAAAGATATTTTCTGTTCTATGACTATTTTCTTTCTTATCTGTTCTTGACTATACAAGCCGAAGACTACCTGCAACAACGGTAGATCAATAAGGGTTACCCCCTTTGAGTGCAGCGACGGATCTTTTCGTAGATCTCTAGCACCGGCTATCACACAGTCCATATTTAGTATCTAATAGGATTTGGATCAGAAATGGATCAAACATTATGGCACCGACTGGGATATAGAGCTAGACCTTCCAATGGTGAATAGGATCTAGGATCAGATCTATGTTAATCTGACCTGTTTATGTCCTATCTTTGATTCTCAAATAATAATTTGCTTTGTTTGTATTTTATAATTTCTTGAAATGCAATTACAGTTTAGTAGCACCAATGAGACTGGAGACAAAAAAGGCCAGTTCCACAATCTTGGTGCATCAGCAAGTGATTATCTTACCGTGTGTGAGGACACCACACATAAGTTTGCCATCCGCACAACTGGCTTCTGAGGATTACTGTCCAGGATTCTCATGCTATGAAGCTTACTCTCAAGATCAGGTCGGGTGGAACGTATCATGGCCACAAACTGAAAGGGAGGAAATTTCACCATTCTACTCAGCATACATAAGATTATGGATATGGAATACATAACAAAAGGGTGTGGAATTATACTTGTTTATCTATTTCTTCTATGATCTCCATGTGGCGAGGGAGAAGCTTCCACATAACAGATTGTGACCATTTCTCTAGCGCTTCAGGGAGGACTGTGTGATTGGTATAAGCAATTGTCCTGTTTGAAGAAAATCTCCCATTACATTGTGAGCAAGCAGTATCAACAAGAATGTTACAAGTATGCTGAAAGTCAACTCCAAGATTGCAGTGTCAGACAGCTGAGTAAAACAGTGCTCTACACTTTCAAAAAGAAGATGGAACTAAACAAATCACCTAGTTGTTATATTCCAGGCTTCATCCCATCCAAGCCCTTCATCATCCATCAGTAGCCGCATCAATTCTGGAATTGCAAGAGTAGGATGTGTATCATTCAGTTGCACTGCAACCTTGCAAGGAAACTCAGACCACTGCCATGAGCCCTTTGCAGCTCTCCTCTCCTTAAATCTGAAAATTATGTCCTGTAAGCATTTCAAAAAAAGTAATCAACTTTATTTGATTGGATTTGAACCCTTAACTTTGTCCATTGTATATGTAAGAAAAGTTCTATATCAACTCATGGCTCAACCGCTATCTGAAAAATCAACATAATGGTAGGTTTTGCTTTGAAGTTTCAGGTAGAGATACTCCCAAGGACTTGTGCATTCTTACTCGTTAGTGCACAACACCTTAAGTCATAGTATAATTTTATTTTCAATAACAAATCCATTCAGATGCATCATTATTTACTCTCATTCTTTTGAAAATGGTAAAAAGAATTCAACCCACGGTGAGGAAACCTCAATATTTGAGATCTAGAAGTAATTGGATTCTGAAAAGTTCATCAGGTATCTATGTTAGCCCTCTTAAACATTGAAAAACCTAGACTTGGTTTGCCCTATCCCAAAAGGCATGATTCAGTGGCAAAACAAATTGTCATGGTTTTTGGATGGGCCTGTCCATAGGGTATATATGGATGGGCCATCTACTTGTGCCATGTGGCAGGTCAGATGGGCCTGAAATTTTGTGGACAGGTAGATCCGAGGATCCCCTGATCACATGTCAAGTCTCAACCCAAATGGAGTTGGCCAGTGGCATAAGAAGACAATGAAAAATCCAGTACTACGAAAAAGGGTGCACGCCAATGCTTGGACAACCTTGGTGGTGAATAACAATACATGGTAGGATATAATTGGTTATTTTTGTCGAAGATCTTTTTTTACTTCACAACAACAACTACTCAGCCTTATCTTTTTTACTTTGTTGGTCATTAATTTTTCCTCTGAAATATAAAGCCAGCAAACCTAAGTAGAACAAGTTGTCTTGTATCACAAAAGTAAGAGCAATATCGTTCTTTTTGCTTTATAATTTTAGTACTTTCAAGTATGGCGAAAGGTTTTATTTACATGCCCATCCCTTGGGTATCTATGGGTAGCCTGTGCCACATGGAAGGTTTACTGTGGCAATGTAGGGAAATGGTCTGGATTGGCCACTTGTCAAATTCCAAACTCAAAGTCTTAGTCAACAACTCAAGGACAATTCAGCTCCAACCAGTCTAACTCACATTAAATTTATGCAGAAACAAGTCTTTTCAGATCATGACCTGGTTAAGCCTAAACTTTGACTCCACTTAGTGACTTGCATAGGTCAAGACCTGGTTTTCTAACCTTGATTCCCATTATGTACTGCATCAACATTTGTTAATTGCATCTCACAGATTTCTTGAGTAAGTGAAGTTTGTACTAGTGGCACTCATTAAGATGTGTCATGTTACCTAGGCTGGGGTACAGTGTAGACAGGCCCTTGGTAGATCACGGGGACAGCAGTTACAGTTAAATTATAGAGTTCTAAGCAGATAGTATAAATACACTGGGTATATTTGCTGAATTAATTTTACAAACTCTAATTAACCATTAAAATCCCTCATTACTTGCAGAGATTTTATTTCCTTTTTTTGGTTAAATTTTCAGAGAGAAGCTGTAAGGAATCAGGAATGTAGTTCTAGAGAAGACAGGGACACAATAAAAGGAATAAGAATACCTGAAGTGAAGCACTGCAAAGGAAAAATTGTTGCTTTAATCGTAAAAGCTTTCCACTTTCTGTAGCATCTCCAGGATACAGAACTGCACAAATCTGTAATGCCAAACTTTGATATATTGCATTACAACATTGAATAATATACATGTAACTAAGTAGATCTATATGATTAAATGTGAACATGTGTGGTGTGGAAGTAATGCCTGATTGCTTTCAAAACTTTGAATTACTGTTAAACAGGGAATTTATAGGATCCAGCAAACAAGTTCCCACAATAAATTTGATAAGAATGTGACCTTTAATAACTATTCATAACATATAAACAGAAGAATTATAATGCACATTGCTTTTAATTGGTGGAAAGGCTAGCATACTAGTTCGATCCTGTAAGTATTGACACCACATGCCTCAGTTTGGAACCCATTCACAGCAAATAGTCAACAAATAAATAACACCCTTAATTGAGAGGGGCCAAATGGCTGTACTAGTAGCCTTTTGACCAGGGCAACAGTAACCAACCTGCTGAGCACTAGAATGAAGCTGTGCAGCAGACTCATATTGTCCATCGTTAAATTGGAATAGATTGAAATCTTTAGCTCCAGCTTTTGCTTCCCAAAGACGAAGACTAATGGTGTTCTTGGTCTTGTATCCTGGAATGGGAACATCATAAGCGAGAGCTTGAATAACCTCTCCCCCAACCCACTCTCGGCTGTTATTCATTTAAAAAAAAAGGATCAAGATTGAGTATAAGGATGTGGGTATTTTTTTATCCCAAAAATTGAGGAAAAAAAGATATAAATATTAGTACAAGAAAGTAGCATAAAACATCAAGTTCTTGTCAACAATTGCATGAAGGCAATGATGCTTACGATCCAGTAGGAGAGACCTCCACGTGACCAAAAAACCTAATAGGATATATGATGTCATGTCTGACAACTTCCCATGGACTGAACTTCTGCACAGTTCCCATCAGCAATTACTGATACAATGTATAAATGATCCAAAAAAAGAAAAGCTTAATAGAACTTGCATCCAAACAAACCTCGAGCCAATCCTCTGCAATTTCTTCTTGGCCCTCCCTTGTAATCCTTTGCTTGAACAGTCCATATCTGTATCGTAAACCATAACCCCATGCAGGCAAATTCAGTGTAGCCATGGAGTCCAGAAAGCATGATGCAAGCCTCCCCAAACCACCATTTCCGAGGGCCGCATCTTTCTCCTAAAAAAAGCAACCATCTAAATTAACGAGAAATATCAATGGTCTCTCTAGAACAAGACCAAAATACATTATTATCATCTTTATCCATGGATGGATGGATGTAAAGATGGTACCCTCACTGCAATGCAACCATGCAAATACAGGTATTCTGAGGTTACCTGAAAAATAGAACCTCAATAAAACCAATATGGAGTGTCTATACGGAAACTTTACTGTTAGTATAGAAACATCACTGAAGGAAGTAATATCCATCAAACTTGAACCCTAGTTTTTCGGTATGTTCTCATGGATACTTCCAGGGGATTAGTCCAAACTAATTGGGTGAAAGATAGGCCCTTCATGAATAAGAAACAAGATGAAATGAATAAGAAACTGAAAAACCTCCTTAGTGGAACTCTGTGCATATATGTGAACCTAGAAAATAAGTCTTCTAACAACACAATTATTTCATGCAAAGAATTGAACAATACTGGAATACCTGTTCAGAAATGTTCTCAAGTTCATGTCCCAACTTAATCAGAGCGTCGGCATATGCATCTTGAATGTCCAGATTTCCAATTGCATTTGTTAGAGCACGGCCTTGAAGAAACTCCATTGACAGGTAGTATGTTTGTTTTGGATCAACTTTGTGAAAATGAAAGTATGTTTCATTCCATTGCTGCAGAAGGAAATAGTGAGTAAATATCATTACCATTAAAAGGCTTCATCCCAAAACCAAACCATTTGGTAAGATTCTAGCTGCTGGCGAATAAAGAAATGCTGACATTACTTTTGCAGCTAAGCTACACCAAAGCAATAATTGAGATGGTTTGATGACTTAATGATATCCAAGCGTTATGCTTGATATTCCAAGTCTTGGACTTCAAGATGCTTCTATTTTATCAGAATAAAAGAGCATGGAAACCATAAATACTTAAACTAGAAATAAATAAATAACAGAAGAGGATTTTTCAAATAAATCCAATGATGGACACTTATTAGCCCAATTTATTAATAAAATCTTTTACTTTATTTTCTTCTTCCATATGTAGACATCAACCATATTGCCATGACAAATTCTGTTCATTAGGCACTCTTCACCACAGCAATTAAGATTATTGCCATGACAAACTCTCTCTCTCTCTCTAAACAATTAGAGTAGGTCAGATTAAGATTAATATGTGTAGCTAAAAGTTATGCCATGTTATTTTTTCATTTTCCATAATGGCATCATGTCCACATCAGAGCATCGTAGGCTGCAGACATAATAAAAAAAATCCCCAACCTGCAATTGTCACATCTGAGGGGGTATATAAACAAACGGCAATATTAGATTATGTTGGAGACTGAATAACTTCACAGGTGACACAATGGTCTTTGAATCCTGTTATGGCAAGTTTTGCTACATGGTAGATGAGATGAGCTCACAGGTTTCTTACCATCCTCTTTCCACATAAAAAGTTTCATCTATTGGTACTTCAGCAGGAGGAGGCAAAAGGAGTCCATTTCCTGGCATTATCAATTTAAAACACAAGAAAATTCACAGATTCATTATGGAAAAGTGAAATACATGTAGGGCAAAGGGACTTGAGAGTTTGAGGTCAGAAGATCCCCGTCTTAGCAGGTTTCAAAAGCCTCAGCATCATTCATAACAGAAAACACAGTCCCCTCAAAGCAATTTCAACTTTTGGTAAGGATTCATTTGACATAATAAATCAGAAAAGGAATAAAAAGGATCAAAACTAAATAAATCACCTTCCTAATAGAAGAGGCGTGATGTAAAAATTGATAAATATGCAGGAAAGAAGCAAACTGACAGAAAATTATATGCTAGAAACAAGGAGTTTCTCTAGGATTTTAGTAGGCTCACTTGTATGAGGCGGTCACGAACACTCTCTGCTGTTGCATAGTATACTTGCTCCGGATCAAACTTGAAAAGAGAAAAATGAGGACTGTATTGTGCGTGGTAATTGATATTGGCAGCAATATCTGATGGTTCTCCTGCCAAGGGATGTGCCACTGCCTGGATTTTTGTAGAAATTCCAGGAGCAGAACCATTGGCTTTTGCAGTAGTTTCCATCTCTTGTTCTGCTAGCAATTCAGTGGTACTGCTAACAGCATAAGAAATTTTCCCGTTAGTTGTCTATAAATAATGCAGTGAAAATCTAGCAAAGAAGAAACAGCAGGAACAAATGAGAAATACAAAATCAGGAATTGTAAACTCCTTTCAACCAGAAAACAGACACGTACCACCTGAAAGGTAAATTACTACCATAGAAAGGAAACTGACTATGACCAGAATACCTCATTTTCATTTTTATGTGAATATATAACTGAACCATTTCATTAAAGGAAAAAGAAGAAGAAATAAACTGAAACAGAGGACTCATGATGGAAGAAACATAAGTAGAAATATTGAAACAATCTTTTTTTCAGTCAGAATTCAGAAAGACCACGGTATGAAGAAAACTGTACAACATTATAAACTATAAACTCGTCAAATTTTCAGTTTATCTGAAGAAAACTATTAAATATGCAGGCCGAAGGGATCTGTATGAAATTAATAGAACTTTCATTGGCAAAAGAACTACAAATTCCAGCGGAAAAGAAAAGTAATCCAGTTTACATCAAACTAACTTGTTAATTATCGACCAGCAAACCCAAAGAGAAATGAAAACCAATTAAGATAAATCAAAAACGGTGAAACTGGGATAATAATTATCAAGCGTACAAGAAGCTTCTTCTTCAAAGATTAACTTTAGATCTACTGGCTTCGATATTCAAGCTCTCGAGTTTTTTTATTCTTATTTTTTCCATTCCAATTCCAGAGCAATATAATTTATGAGAAAATTTGACGATAGAGCTCCAGGAGATCACTCACCTCACGGGATCCAAGGGAATACAGTCACGAGGAAAAGAAAAACAGCAATGAATGAATGCGGAAAGCTTGTCAAAGGAACTCTTGCTTCAAAAAATCAAATCTGAAACTGAGTGGAAGAGATATCAAGAAGGCACATGGACATGACTGAATGAGATAGGTTTGAGAAGATATTTACAGATAATTCGATCGAGGAAGATGAGTGGGTGAGTGTGGGTGCGTGTGTGAGATTTAAAGGAATTGCAGACAAAACAGAGTGGTTTTTGGCGCCCTTGGAGACAACGACGTCGACGGCTGATCGCAACGAAAGTAAACTATCAGAGCTTAAGCGAAAAGGAAGAACCAAAAATGATTGAAAAAGAGCTCACGCAAGCGAGTTCTCTTCTCCAGAAGTGATTATTAGAGTCTTCTTTATATGGGCAATTGGGGCTTGGAGATGAGAGGAGTGGAGGAGTGGGTCACTCTCAGTCACAGAGTTGCAGTTGCCACGAGAGAGATCCGGTAGTTCTATAAATAGGACACGTGTCGCTGGGTCATCGGTTTGGGAGTTTTAAAATGGCGCGGAAGTCAAGGCAATATTATATGGTTCTTTAATTGGATATTTTCTTCGTGGTGCGCTGGTATACGTGCTCAGTAGTCTGCGTACCACGTCACATAGGAATAACTAGGGTTGTAAACGGATTGGATTCGGCTCAGATGGTGCTATGTCTGCATCCGCATCCGATTAGCTATCGGACGGATTCGGATAGTGCTAAACAAATACAGACGCAGATACGGATCGGATATTTTATCCGTTTATATGTAAATATAACTTTTCGGATAACTATAGCCTATCCGTATCCGCATCCGTTTAGCTTTCAAACGGATTCAGATAGTGCTAAACGAATACGGACACGGATATGGAAACGGATTTCGATTATTCATTTACACCCCTAGGAATAAAAGGATTGGGGGAAAAGGCATTCTATGCAGGGTTTCAAGAATCGACGAATCTGATTGGGAATCGCCCGATTCAGATTTGAATCGGTGGTCAACAATCCTGATTTTTTGATGATTCGATCAAGTCAATTCATGGATAAAAACATCAGAAATCATTGGAATATTCTTTAGATTTGCCGATTCTAGATTTCTAGGTCTTTTTCAGATTGATTTAAGCCGACTCAGATCCGAATCGTATCAAAATCGGTACTGACTGCTTCTGTCACCAATTCCATTGCATGGCTCCGCACTGTGCGAACGCCACACCTGTCTCTCCTCTCACATGAGTTTGTTGAAATGACAAATCCCCATTATTTACGCAACGTAACTCGTTCCCTGATGCGATTGTGCATGAACAGGCTTTACCTGTGTTTGTTCACTTTCTTAATACACAAAAAATCAAACAGTTCTAAAAGGTACATAACATCAGTTAACAGGTAAAATACATTGTCCATGGCCAAGTGTTGAAGAATTCTCCACCTTCAACCAATATTCAAGTTGAGCAGAGTCAGTCTAGATTTCTACATTTTTAAGGCCATCCATGTTCTGCTGCATTTCCCAGTCCTTGCTCGATTGCTTTCCCTTCTGCTTCTTCTGCTGAATCTAAGAAAAAATAAGAGAGCAAATTAAAGGATATAATATTCATTCCATGATCCAATGAAGTTAAGGATGCCTATCCTTCTTCCTCTGTTTCCTTCAGCAAAATCCCATTTGTGGCGAAGATTGAATGACCATCCAATGGACTTAAATGGATAAAAAAGAATGAAGAATGTGAAACTAAGCTTTTTTTCCCAGAGAGAGGCATACCTCCAATAAAACAGAGTTCTATCACACTTGAAGTGGCTACTGAGCTTCCCTGCTGGCACTAGGAAGGCACACGATCAATTGAGAAGCTTGTAGAAAGATGACAATTATTGAACCTGGGGCATTTAGCATGTTCATTTCCTATAAATGGCAGATGTCGACGTGCACATTAGCATCTGAAGTATGATTCTGAAGACCAGACCAGACCAACAGGTTGATCTCAGTGAATCAGAACACCTATTTGGTTCCAGTTTTATTGAAACCAGCCAGTAAAACTGATCTAGCTACCTTTTTTATTTGCTGTATAGTCCAGTTTCTATAAAAATAGTCAATGAGATGAGTTTGGACACCTAGACACCCCATTCTAATCAGACTGCCTTGTATCATTATCGCAAACCCATTTCAGACAACAGAAAAGATAAATTCTACATAAATGGAACTTAATTACATCATGAGAAGATTCAAAATATCTATATCATCACCAGCATGTAATAAATGAAAATCAAAATCCACCTATCCAACTACTCATAGGAGGCATTTACAATCCTTCTCACTTCACTAAAATTTGTAATCATGTCAGAGTACCTTTTTCCTTTCTTTTCCCATGACCTATCACCAAACCTCCCAACTTCATTTCATCAATTTGCAAAGGGATCCAAGAAATATATTGAGTACCATAACAAAATATGCAAAAGGCCCAGCAAAATGTTGTTGCTGATCAAAACATCTTGCCAATTTATAGGACCTTAGTCCCATTTACCAAATCCACAGCCATGTCTACAGCTTTAGCCAATTCCACTGCAGCTCCAACATAGGTATGGGGAGTTAGTTTCAATAGATTACTCTTTGCTTCCTCAGGCAATTCCAACCATTCGATAAAATCTTGTATACTTTCTTTGGTAACTGCCCTTCCTCGGGTTAGCTCGTTTAGCTTCTCGTAAGGCTCTGGTATGCCATAGCTTCGCATCACCTAAACAAGAGAAATACAAACCATTAGATACACTCAAGAATGGGTTGGCCCTACAAGAAACATCGGACAAAATAAGAAAAACTGTACAAATCTACCATTTCAACTGATATGTGCTAAAGTTGAACTCATCCAATTATTCACAGAATTTACACAGTGACGATACACAAGGTAAAAATGCATCCTATTAACAATAGGAGCAACAATCGACAAAATTCTGTTGGATTGGGATTATTATGCCTCAGGAAGTCAGGATCATTAAATTACCAACTTTCTGTGAATATTCTGGATATTATAATAGGCCATTTGTACCAATGAGTGGCATTTAATTGAAAAACTTGAATAAAGGTGAATAACCACTACAGCTCAGCATTTAGGTTACTTACCATTTCTTTCATATATGAATGTAGATCATAATACTTACTTTCATTTGTACTTATCACTGATACAGCAACTAGTAGAAACACTAGAACATCGTGCAGGAAATGTGCACATCCTATCATCTTCTAGAAAAAGGGATTTCTAATAAGGTTGTTGAGAATTGGGGGTAGTTTAGTCTTATAGTTTTGGGATTCAGGTCTCTATGTAATTTTCTTGATTTTCTGTTCTTAGTTGTAAGGTTATAATAGGTTGGGGGTTGGGGGTTAGGGGTAATATTGTAAAAACCCTAACCAACTTATCTTACCTTTTTCTATTTTATTATAAATTGAAGTTTAGGCTCCTACAATAGATTATTCTAACTTCTATCGCAGGCTGCCCTTTCACACTCTTGCGGCTGGCTTGTTCTTCTCTTCTCTTCTCTTCCTCTTTCTCTTCTTCCTTTCTTCTCTCTTATTCTTCTACTGATTAGTTAGGTCCTGGTTCGTAACATGGTATCAGAGCTATACTGATCACTAGAAGGGTTCTTCTAATCTCCTTCTGCTGATCTCTGTTTTTTTATTTTTAGTTTTTTTTTGGGATGTGGAGCCACCGTTTGCTGCTCTTATTGCTGATGGATTGAAGCCTCCTTGTGCATTAATGAAGTGCTATTTTTAATACATCCCTTGTAATGTGTTGCTGCTGATATGAAGACCCTCCTTTGAAGAATCGATTGGAGTATGAGTTGGTTTTCTTTTTTTTCTGGAATCGATGGAACTTCTTCATCAAATTTGATTGCTGTTGGTTCCTTTCAATATTCCTTGCTAGTGGATTGTTGATGGTTTGCTCATGGATTGTTAGTGATTTAAAAATCTCATTAAATTCAAACAAGGGGTTTAGGGTTCTGTTTTTTTTTTGAGATCGATAAAGTGCTTCTTCAGGCTTTGGTTGCTGCTGCTGGTTCCAGGGTTGATATTGATTTTTTTTTGCTATTGGAATTCTGCTGCTTCTACTCCTGGTATTCTACTACCATTAGTTGCTGGTTCTCCATGCTCCATTGTGACAGTATTCTAGAACCCTGACTCTAGTCGGTTTTTTTCTGGAAATTATTTTTGGTCGTTTGGTGATTGACCACTGCTGCTCACTTGTTGCTGCGTATTTGGCTTTTAAACTAAGCCCTGTTGAGATCCTTGTTTTTCTTGCTGGTTTGGTTCCCTGGTTCTGGTTCTTGCTATCCTATATTTGGGTTATTAATTGAAGGTTTTCTTGTTGGTTCTAATGCTTGCTACCCTATATTTGGGTTATTAATTGAAGATTTTCTTGCTGATTATTTCTGCCCAATCAATCTTGATAAATTTGCTAGTTGTTTGAGTTGATTTTTGGTTGATTATTGGGACTATGGATAATAAACCCACCCCTGTTACTTCTCCGGCTGAGACAGTGAATGTCACTATTACTTCCATTAAGCACAAAGGAAGTTCAAATTATTTGTTGTGGGCTCAAGCTATGAAAGTGTATATTATGGCTAGGAAGAAGCTCAAGTATATTACTTCAGACCCTCCTGCCTTTGATTCTAGTGATTATGAGGATTGGATGCAAGAAATGTTGTTATTTTGATATGGTTGTGGAACAACATAGAGCTCGATATTGCTACGAATGTGATGTTTCACACCACTGCTAAGGGTGTCTGGGATGATTTGAGGGACACCTATTCTCAGGAGAAGAACATGAATCGAGTCTATGATTTGTATGAGAAACTATTTCAGTTTCGTTAGTCCAATAAGCCTCTCTAGGACTACTATAGCTCTTTCAAAGGTCTTGTTGAGGAATTAAATGTTTTTCAGCCTCTCATTACTGACATAGACAAACTCAAAGCACAGAGGAATGAGCTCTTTGTGTAACCATTAGAATCTGTTAAAAATTTGATCAAGTCTTTCTCAAACCCTAAGAGAGACTCGATTCAAATTTCAGCACCATCCACCCAGCCGATTGTCTGAAATTACAGTTTTACCCCTCTCTCCTACTTCTACTAGGAAACCTCCATAACTCCAAATCTGTCCATCAGTTTCAAACCAAACTTTCAACATACATCCCTTACATCATTGTTGACACTGATCCAAGTTTCAGCCCCAAACTCCCACTTTATCCCCTCCATTCCTTCACTCCATTAAAACCCAAAACCTGCAACACAATTCTGTCCAAACTGCAGAATTTTAAAACCTTCCCAAATCCTATTATTTTTATACCATATTGACCCCCTAGACCTGCCCATTAATACCCTATAAACCCCTTTCCCAATATCCAACCCTAACCCTAGGAATTGACCTAAATCCTAGTGCTGTCCATTCTGAACCAGCAACCCCTTTTGTTATTTGATCTTGTTGTTTGGCTCCTAGTAGGCCTCCTACCTATCTAGGACTACATTACTTTGTTTCCAAATTTCTGGCCGGACTGGATTCTGATTTGAAGTCTGTCAAAGGACATATTCTTGCTGGTGAGACAGTTCCCACAATTGTTGACACTTTCTCCCGCCTTCAACGTATCTCTTCTCCTGGGAAGAATGATAATGCTCTTAAGGATAACTCAGCCTTTGTTGCTGGTCGTGGTCATGGTCGTGGTCGTGGCCGTGCTCGTAGTTCAGGAGGAGGTCATGGTGGTGGTGGTGGTTGAGGCACTCGGTGGTCAATCGTGTGACAAACCTACTCGGAAGTGTACTCATTGTGGCAAAACTGGTCACACTATTGATTTTTGTTGGGATAAGCAAGGTAAACCAGATTGGGCAACTCAGTCAGCCAATCATGCAAGTCTCAGATGGTGGTCATAAACTCATAATGGTGCTTCCCATAGTGATTCTCCACAGGGTCCGATGACAGGTAGTAGCTCTACTACAACTTCTCACCGTGATGATCTCTCCCAGATATGACGGCATTTACAGAACCTGGAGGCATCCAATCATACATCCACCGAGCCCTTATCTTCCTGTACTACTCTGGCTCATGTAAGTACCCCTGCCTTCTTTACCACTACTACTACACCCTGGATCATTGACTCTGGGGCTTCTGCTCATATGGTTGGTGAGTCATCATTGTTTACATCTTACTCACATACTCAATTAAGTCAAAGCGTTAGATACTTCTGACAATAGAGTAGGGGAAATATTTCCACCATACCCCTAAACCGGGTCTTCTTCATCACACCCACACACTTTTGCCATATGGAATCATGATTCGGCAGTCTAACCATTGGATGGATGGGATATAACCTGAATATTCCACCTAAGGTTGGTGGCATATCTCAATCACATGGCCCTCCATGTATGGTTCCGGTCCAGCCTACTTCCCCAGATTCTCAAAATTTTTTCTAACATTTAGAACGATTTTTGCATGTCTGACTGATCTGAAATTTAGATATCGATGCAAACAACTTGTCCACCAAATTAGATCTAAACTAAAGTGCCATGTGGCAGCTATTTGTGAAACTGCGAAGAACCCAGATCCAACATAAATATATAAAAAGTAAGGCCTCTTGTAATAATCATAGCATTAATTTCTATGCCTCAAGCTTAGTGTTGGGAGGCTTGTTTTCTCGCTAGTTGGTCAATTTCTTTGAAAAGAGTCATGTCTGGTTACGGTCTAGGGTGGTTTGGATGTTAAGAGTCATTGAGACAGTTAGACTCTATGAGTCAGTTGAGTGTTCATATCATTGATAAACATTTTGTCTTGTAAAGTACTTTCTCTAACAAAGATCTGCTAGGTTATCAACAGAACAAAAATTAAAATTCTATTTCTCTTTCAAAGAAATAGCCTTCACAAATCCAACCAAATATTCATTTTTGTCCAATTTCCATGTCCATTACTATAAACTAAAAACTATAGCAAATAAAGGTTTGGATATGTTTCAACTTGTTTTTCTTTCTATAACATGATAGTATAAAAGAGAGTCAGTTTTTATCTGTTTCAAGAACAAAAACGTGTTTGTATGGTATATAAGCTTAAGTATAAACCTGCTTTTGAAAGAAAAAAACATTAAACTTCAAACCCAACAATTGGATATCGTCTATAAGAGAGAGAGAGAGACCCACTAGCACCTCCAACAATCTCTTCTGTCCCTCTAACTCTTTCAATTTATCTTTGAAGAAGGTAAACCCTATGAGTACAGTCGAGTAAAACAAATAAATAAAATTCAATAAACTCAATGCCATTTAAATTCACGATATTCACCCATGTTACTGGAAAACAAACTATAAGCTCCATTAAATTAATAAAATTCAATAAACTTAATGAATCTGTTTGACATGTAGAGTTCTATGATAATCGTCAGATTACCAAAAACACTGTCTGCATCAGCCAAGAGACTCAAGTTGTGAATGCAACTCCTGAAACATTGTTACTATTGCAAAAGATTACATTCCCCGTTGATGGAGAGATATTGAAGTCAATGGACTCATCATTCCCATAACTAAGAAATGGCGGAAACCAGGGCCCGGGAGGAACCCCCAACAAAACCTCTTTGCTAACCAGCTGAGATAGTTCGAAAATCATGGCCCCTACCCTGTTTCTCGTCGTCAATTGTACACAGAGAGAGAGAGAGAGAGCTTTCGCGTTACAAACACACAACAAAACCCCTTATTTCAAATAGGAGAGACAGCGGGAAAGCATGGTCCATAACCCACGGTTTCACCACAATCAGGACACAGAAAAGGAGAAAGGAACAGAAGGGGAAAGGATTACCAGTCGTGGGTTCTATTCTTTCTTCGTCTGCGTCGCTGTCTCAGTCTTAGTCGAGTCTCCACTCTCCGCTTCAGAGAGCGGGCAAACGTTAAGAAAATACATATAGCGGTAAAGTGAGCAGTCGGCTCTCCTCCCAGCAGGAATTTTTATCTCCTACAATTCTGATCCATGTTGATCCCTTGCAGAGTTGCAGGCACTCTTACAATTTGGATCCTCTACAGCGAGGCAGCTAGCGGCCATTGTGCTGCCTACACCCAGACAGTGGCATGGATCCCATTCAGGCATGGTGTTCGGGCAGTGGGTAGCGCGGTCATTTTGTCCTTTACCTTGGTGTAGGCAGCACAATGGCTGCTACTTGCCCGGCCGTTGAATATTAGAATCCGGCACTCTTATTGGTCATCGCACTGGTGTAGAGCTACACGACCAACAACAACTTTTTTTTTTTTTTTTTTAATAATAAGGAAAATCAATAACTGAAAAGGTCAAAATTACAAAAGTATTTTGATATACAAAAAAATTGTCTTCAAGGAGGCAAAATGAGTTAAAATGTTCGAGAGTGTTGATATGTTTGGGTAGGGGTTAATATTGATCCGAATCCTGAGTATCATGCCTATGAGCTTCACAAAAAAGGTATCAAATATATCTAAATTGAGACGTGTCACGTGTTCAAGCCCTTTCTTTAGGCTAAGAGCTTCAGCTTCAAAGTCCTTGGTCGTTTCCAAAAAATCTATAGCGGTCAAAACAATATGTTTATCAAACATGATGTAGTATGTCCACCCCACTTGGTCTAGGACTGAGTTAGAAGCTCTTGCGCAAATCAAAATAGGATAATTCAATACAGGAAGAGACCTAATAAAAAATAATGGAAATTTGTTAACAACATTAAACTTAGATACATCACCAGGGATAGATGGGGATGGGGAATAAATCCCAAGGTCATTCAACCATCTAGAGCAATTTTGAATAACCCACATCAAATCAATTTTTACTGCTTTTATGAACTACCTTATCCGATGTTGCCAATAAAATAATAGGTACTAATAAACACACACACAAAAAAAAAAAAACCCATTTGAGAAGCGGTTTGTTCAATTGTTTGTTTAGCAATGCGGTAATGCATAGTTGTTCGAGAGAAACTCTGTTCTCAATCCCTAGGGAACTATAGCCAAGACATGCTTAGTTCAATCACACGATAGGAAAATATGCCATATAATCTTAATACAAGAACCACAAATACATAGTAGGGGTTGACCAAACTCCATTTCAAAATAATAGTTTGACTGAAACTCTTGCATGTTTACGCAAAGAATTTTTTTTCAAATTTTGAATGCAATAAAAATTTCATAAGATAACGCCACCATAAAGAAATCTTAGAAATAGTTGGAGACTTGTTATAAGAACTCAGAAATATAGCAATTAGTCGAGTGGAGAAACAACCATCTTTGGATAAAACACACGACCATCTATCATTACCAGTGGAAATATGCACATCAAGGAGGCATAGGCGGAAGGTAAAAGAGAAAAAAGAGAATGCAAATTCCAATTATTGTTCTCAGTGAAAGAAATCTTACCACTAGCAATCTCTTAGCCCAATTTTCAAATAGTAAAATAAGAAAAAATAGAGTAAAATTATAAATAATTTGTAGGGAAAGAAAATGCTACCTAGCCACAGACAGTGCACCGTCGGCCCTACACCTAGATGGCCAGACACAAGGGCACACGAACTGTTTGGGTGCAAGGGCAACGTGTGTTGCATGATCAGGTGATATTTTTTCTCCCAAGAAAATATTACATTGGGTAGGAGCACGCTACCTGGTCACTTGGCCTGCACGAGTGCGGGGGCCAATTGGCGCATGCTTGCAAGCATCACGGGTGCGATTTCTACTTTTCCATGGTGTGGGGCTGTTATTACGTCCCTTGTATCTAGGTGCAGCCGTGCAGGGGCCACGTGACCAGGTGACCTTTTTTCCCATATTATAATCTAGGGAATTTATTGACATTGATCGGCGACCAGATGTAGACTTATCTTTATCTATCTATCTGATTTCCTAGTACTCTACAGTGTTGATCCATTCTATCAATCCCCAGAAGGAAAGATTCTAATCGAACAGGTTTGGCAGTGAGACTACGACACATGTCGTTTCCATGCTAACATGATCCGTCAAGTCCCAAGTCAAAAAAAGATCACGGCGTACGTTACTGTCAATTACTTACTTTATTAATTTGTATATATTTCCCGCCCTGGCCCGTTTCATTATTTCCCTTAAATTTCATTTTTAGTCGTTGAAGGCTTGAAGCTATAAGCTCCATTGTCACTGTGTTAGAGGTTTTGGCGTTCAATATGAAGCCTAATCGCAAACGCAAGAGATCGGATACAACTCCCATGGTACGCATTCAGATCTCCGTTCACCAGTTCTTCAAACCCTAGTAAAATCAGGCCTCAAACGATTCAGTCTAGCTTGTTCATTTTTAAATACATTGTTCATCCATGAAATTCAAGGCTATTACTTGATTGTTAATCTTTTTTCCCCCCCCTTTTGATGTTAGTTTTAATTATAAAATCTTGACGAACTTGCTAATCTCTTAATCTCTTTTAACTGTTACTAATGCTGCATTCCATATTTCAAATGGAAGAACTTAACGTTATTGGATTCCTCCTTGATCTTGTCGAATATGCAGTTGGCTTTGGAGGAAATCATTGGTTTGACGACTAAGAATTCCAATGGCTTGGCTTCAAACTGTTCGACCGGTGACTGCATCTACTTGGCCGGTTGTGTTGTTGTGATTTACAATGTTGATTCCCGTACTCAGTCTCACCTCTTGGTGTCAGCACGAACGCCTAAAGCTTTGAGTTGTGTGGCTGTCTCACAGGATGGACGTTACATTGCATCTGGAGAGGTAGAGCTTCTCTGTCTACTCACACACTCAAACATACACGCTTCGTTTTTGGTTTTTTTTTTTTAAAATCTGGAACTAGGGGAAGTTATAACCTGATTCTTATTCCATTTGAAACTACAAGATTAACACAGTTGGCAGGTGAGCTTTCTATTGAGTATTAACACTGGTAATTTTTGATAGAAGTCCCATCCTCTCCCTTTTATCAGATTGGTTGATTATTCATTTATTTGGGCTGGGACAACAGAAAACGAAGTGTGCCGTACAAGAGTTGTTAAGGACTCTGCCGTTGCCATTGACCGTCCATGAATGTCTATGATGGCTGTAGGAGACCTGCTATCTGTCAAGGAAAGATGAAGCCCTTAAGGCTGATTTTGACCATATCTCCTTCCATTGTGATTTTAGAGGAACCAAATGGAGGACTGCCTTTGCGAGCGTGTATCTATTTTTATCTGTTGTATTACGGAGGAAGAAATTAGAGAGTGTAAATGCATTTGTGCATGTTACAGACCTGTAAAATGCATGAATGCGATCACCTTCCTCCTCGCCATAAAAAAGATGAAGAAGAGTGCTGGCTTGACCACATTGTTGTTTATGCAAATTTTAAGGCCATTCTCATTTTGTAGGTCATTAGGAAATCAATAGTTACAAAAGAAAATAAGAGAACAGAAGCCAAAAAAGGGAGGACGATTTACTGACTGGAAACAAAGAATTTACTGAAGAATACATATGAAACAATATACCATGTTTATTGGGTTGTAGCCACTGAGGGCGGGCCTTGGTGCAACGGTAAAGGTTGCTCCATTGTGACCAAGTGGTCACGACGAGTCCGGAAACAGCCTCTCTGCAAAAGCAGAGGTAAGGCTGCGTACATTATGACCCTCCCCAGACCCCGCAGTGGCAGGAGCCTCGTGCACTGGGTACACCCTTTATTGGGTTGTAGCCACTACATAAGTTTAATATTGATTATGTAGAATTATCAATAGGAATACCCAAAAAAAAAAAAAGAAGCTGAGTTATTCTGTGATAATGACATTATGTAGTATACACTGTAAGAGTTCTGGTTTAAACATCTTACCCATGCATATCTAACATGATGCTGCAGTCAGGGCATCAGCCAGCAGTGCTAATATGGGACTACTCAACTCAGGCTCTTATTTCTGAACTGAAGGGCCATCAGTATGGTGTGGCATCCATTGCTTTCTCACCCAATGGTTAGTCAGGAATGATCAACAGAGTTTATCTATTCCCTCTATTATCAAGTGTCTTTATAGCCTCTTTATTTCTCATTTTGCTTGGAAAATTTATAATGGGTTTTGAGCATTTCTATTATTTCTCTCATTTTCTTTTCTCTTTCAAGGAAAACATATGGTTTCTGCTGGATTTCCTCGTGATGGGTACCTGTGTCTTTGGGACTGGCGGAGTGGGGCACTGGTTGCAAAGCTTAAAGCAAGTTCATCTTGTTCCACCATTGCATCTGTTTGCTTCTCATCAGATGCAAAATGTTTTGTTACGGCTGGGAAAAAGCACTTGAAGTTCTGGAAAGTTGGATGTACAAATATCAGGGCTAACTTGCTGCCTTTGGATGGAAAGCTAGCTATTCTTGGTTGCCAGAGAGGAAGCTCTATTGTATCTGTTACATCCCCCACCTGGACTGCTAATAACCTGGTTGGTAG
Source organism: Telopea speciosissima (assembly GCF_018873765.1). Taxonomy (NCBI): domain Eukaryota; kingdom Viridiplantae; phylum Streptophyta; class Magnoliopsida; order Proteales; family Proteaceae; genus Telopea; species Telopea speciosissima. The sequence goes on along the minus strand of NC_057916.1, from coordinate 21,710,312 downwards.
TGACCGGGCTGGCAAATTCTGTCCAATATATGCATTGACTGATGCAGGTAGTTCCCCCACCCCTCTTTTAGCATTTAACCAGAGCTGTTCAGAAAATAGTTATACCTAGATTGGTTACAATCCTATAGTCTTCTTCCCCTCATTGTACAGGTGTTCTATGCCTTTTACATTCTGGGCTTTCAATAAACAAGTGGGTGGATTTAAAGGTATGTTGGGTTAACTTTAAATTATATTTCAATTACTCTGCAATTCAACGTATGAACCAGACAAGTGAAGCTATTTTTCAGGCCTACAACTCTACAAGGTAAATAGGTGAGGTCACAATAACACTTAGGCATATGAAAATCTTTTAAGTGAGTCTTATCTCTTCAAATTGTCTTATTACGATGCAAGTCCCTTTTCTCCCTTCTCCCAATTGTCTGTTCATTCGATACCGAGGAGTTAATTCACTTACTATTTTTTCTGTTGGCTGCTTAACATGTCTAGTTTCATTATTCAAAAACTAATTTTCAGGTTCAGAAAGGCTTTGCGCTCACAGTATCAAACAAGCTTATTGCTTGTGCATGCAGTAATGGGGTTGTGCAACTACTGACAGTTGATACTCTCAAACATGCTGGAAGTCTGCAATATGCTGATGTTAAAGAATGTCGTGAGGCAACAGATATGGGCTATCATACAAAATACTCTGATAAAGGTTTCCAACATTCTTCGGCTTTCCCTGATGCAATAGCTTGTCAATTCTCAACCTCTGAAAAGCTCGGTAAAAGCATTTTGAAGTGTTAGAATTGTCTTAATTACTTGGTCATTCCTTTCATTGAATCTTGGAGTAAAAAGTCCCGCCTTTTGCAGTGGTTGTTTTTGCGGATCGCAGTCTCTATGTATGGGAAATACATGATGGATACAAGGTGATCTCATTAGGAATTTTCCTAGTTTATTCTTTCCATCCTCTTCTCTCTCTCTCCATACACACACATATTTGTTTTGTTCTTACTAGTTGTACTTCCAGCTTGATTTCATTTATTGGTCAACTGTATTGTATGGATTTAGTGTTGTTAAGTTATAGAAATCCATAGCAGTTAATTTTTGAGTTTTTTCTTTTTAAAAAAAAAATGTAGCGTTGTTTGTTTCTTTTTCTTTTTTCCCCCACAGGTTTGTCAGTGTTATGTGCTTGCTTCACACAGTGCTTGCATATGGGATGTTCAGAATCTCCCTTGTGAAAACAGGCATGATTCTGTTGTTTCATGTAGAGGTTGTTCTGGCAGAGTTTCTTTTGCAACATGCTCTGCTGATGGAACCATTAGATTTTGGCATTTCACCTCACAACCTAATTCAGTTAAGAAAGAAGAAGATGGAGATCTTTCAGTTGACCAACAAATTGGTGGTAATTCATTGAAAGCTGGGTCTGTTCGTGCTATTCGTTTGGGTAAGATCCATGTTAGCGATACCTTAAATCATAACCTCTCTCTCTTATGCAAGCGCCTTAGTTGCAAAATATTTTTCTTAGGTTTGGTGTTGATAGTTAGATATTTGACTGAATAAGCCTGCTAGCATCTTCACATTTGGAAACAGACATTTTATCTGTTGCTTAAAATCTCAGGCTGTTCTAAGTTTTTCTGTTCAGCTTAATATCCATGCATACCATCTGTGAATTTCTTTTGTGACACAGTTATCCTCTCTTGTTTTCCTCTACAGAGAGTGGTGGAATATTTGAATGTGATATTGTGATTGACGTTGGCAGTCGAGGCTTTCGATCCATGGCAGTTAGTTCTGATGGAAAGTACTTGGTGGCTGGTGATTTTCTGGGGAACCTCCATATTTATAACTTACTTGATTCTGATTATAAATGTTTTCAGGTATGTCGGTTAAACCTGAATTTAAAACATGTACTTCCCAGTGGGAAACTGCTAGTAGATATTGTGCAGTATTTCCCCCCCTTTTTTTTCATCTGAAGCATGAAATATAACTTCCTGGACAATGCCAGGAAGCTCACAATGCTGAGATCCTCTCGTTGAGCTTTAGCTTGTCAGGCAAGAATACATTTATTTCTGAACAAGAAGCTTCAAAAAACCTTTACTTGCTTGCTTCAGCAGGAAGAGATCGAGTCATCCATCTTTATGATGTCAATAGGTCTAACTTTGTAACCATATCAATTTTCAAGAATTCTTTCTGTTTTAGATGTATAAGTTATACAATCTCCTCTTTACATCAGGGGTTTTGATCTCATTGAAAGCCTAGATGATCATTCTGCTGCTGTGACTTCTGTGAAATTTACTTTTGATGGTCGCAAGATTCTCAGCTGCAGTGCTGACAGGTAAATTCCATGAGGAACTTTCAAGTTTTGAAATTTTGACTTTCTTTTTTTTTTGGGCGGGGGGGTTGGCAGTGATGGGTAAATAACTTCTTTCCACTTCCACTATGGACCACAAATCTATGAATCAGGAGATGGATTGGTTCCTGGTTTCCTTCCAACTTAAGCTATTGTTCGTCTTTCCAACAGGTCCGTTGTGTTCCGTGATGTGTCCGTAGAAAATACTGGTTGTAAGATTTCACGACGTCATCATCAAATTGCATCTCAAGGCACAATCTATGACATGGCTATAGATCCTGCAATGGAGGTTGCCGTCACTGTTGGCCAGGTCAATTCCTTGCCAATATGTAATTATTTTGTATAATGAACCAGTGGTAGCTTGTAAGGACTTCAGTGACCATATACCATGCAGCCAGTATATATATGTGAACTGTTAGATATATGGCCAGAATACCGTGGGGGTATTCTGGACCTCTTTTCTTTGTTATTTTATTAGTTTTGTATTATGTGGTTTAGTCCCACATTGCTACCATACAGATGTTTACTGTTTTATTACTCTTATAAATAAAGAGTGCTTGGGATGAATAGATTATCCAAGCTTTCCCTAATTTTAAATCTGTCCACATGGTATCAGAGCAGATTTCGAGTTAGGGACAAAACCCCTCCTTCGAATTTCAGTTTTCTTCTCCCTCTCTCTTTCGATCTTCTTCTCTTCTAGTTCTCTCTTTCTTCTCCCTTGTTCTCCATTCCCATATAGGGCAGCACTGATGAGGTGATCATACGATCCAGTTGCTGCCCCATTACCTCTTTTATGCACTATAATTCTGCTCGATAAGGACCTGCAAGCTCTGCTGCGATATTGGATCTTCAGTTTTTTGGAGCTTGCTTCTACAACAACTACAAGGCATTAACTCCTTCCTTTGAAGACCACAAACTGCAGCAGGATTTCTTTTTTTATTGGTTCAGTTCTTATCTACAGATTTGAAGACCTCCTTGAGATCGATCCTACTATCACAGGGTTTTTTTGCAAAACCCTGACACCTATCGATCTTGGAGTTGTTGCAGCCCAGTGTTCCTGATTTTTCTGCAGGCTGTTTCTTCCAGTATAGAGGGTTAATTGACCTCAGTTGAAGCCATTTTTCTGCAGAATTTTGGACTCCTTATTATCCTCATCGATTTCAGCAATTCAGGTTTTCTCAAAAAACCCCGCCATTATCGATATAGGACTCTTCACTCGCTTCTGTCTCGATTTTGGAGTTAGTTCAGCCTTCACTAAGACATTATTGGACTTCTTCTCGGGCGTATGGGTGATTGTCTCGATTCTTCGACTACTTCGATCAGCCACCTACCGATGGTCACCACAAGACGACTACCACACTTCACACCAAATCCTATTAAACTTGATGGCTCGAATTACCTTTTATGGTCCAGTGCCGCTTTTGCCATTGCTGGCCGTGGTCTCATCACCATATTAATGGCACTAGTGTTCAACCCATCGCCCCAGGCCGCTCAGACAGTGGCTTGCTAATAATGGTGTTCTCATGTCCTACTTAATTGGTTCAATGACTACAGATTTGCAAAGATAACTTTCTTCTTCTAGACACACGCACGATTTGGGCTGCTTGCAAGGAAACCTACGGGCGGCTTGGCAATGATGCCCAGGGTATATGAACTTAGGCGGAAGGTCCTCCATACCACTCAAGGTGAACTTTCGGTTAAGTACTATGCTACTCTCTACGCGATGCAGTGGCAGCAATTAGACCACTTCTCGACTTCCACCCGTCTATAGTTGCTTGATATTGCTTCCTATAAGAAGCATGTGGACAAGATCGGTCTATGATTTTTGGCTGGCTTGAATGTGGAGTATGATCCAATTCGTGTTCAAGTGTTGGGCCATAAGCCTTTTCCCACACTCGAACAATCTTATGCATTGGTTTCATCTGAGGAGAACCGTAGGGCTGCCATGTTGCACCCGCCTATTACTGATAGATCGCTCTCAAGGTCGCGCCGCCCCTTCTGCACCTAGCGCACTGCTTCTCTTGGTGATTCTACTACAGGGACTATTGTTTGTGAGCACTGTCACAAACCCTATCACACCAAAGAGAAGTCTGGAAACTTCATGGGAAACCGGCTGATTTTGAAGCTAAACGGCGCAAGACAAAGATAAAGACAAAGACCAAGGCCCATCGGGATCGAGATCACATTACAGCCCCTACTATCGACACTGGTCTATCCCAGGATGATCTACAGGCCCTCCTACGTATGCTCAGGACTTCGCGCGCCCTCTACTACATCGCCTCGCCAATTCCTCGCCTCCTTCAGGTTCACACTTTGCCCGGTCAGGTATTCCATTTGTAGGTCATTGTGCTTCTGTGGCTTCCCATCCTTGGATCATAGATTCTGGAGCCACAAATCATATGATTGGTTCCTCTAGTCTGTTTCACAGATATTCTCCCACTTCTGGGAAAGATAAGGTCAAAGTGGCTGATGGGTCCCTTTCTTCAATATCTGGAAAAGGACTCATCAACTGCACTTCCTCTCTTCCCTTGTCTTCTGTTTTACATATTCCTAATTTTACTACTAACCTTCTTTCCATTAGTAGTATTACTCGTGATCTTAACTGCAAAGTCATTTTTTTTCCATCTCATTGTGTGTTTCAGGATCTGGACTCTGGGAAGACGATTGGATTGGGTAAAGTGCATGGTGGCTTGTACCTGCTTGATGACGGTCGCTTCTCTCCACCACCATTGCCTTCTCCGCTGCATCAGAACTCCTTGGTCTCTTCTGAACTTTACCAGTGGCACTCTCGGTTAGGTCACCCCCCTTTAGGAATTTTAGCTCATTTATTTCCTAATTTGGTCGCCCTACATACTAAGGATGACTTTTTTTGTGAGGCTTGTGTTCTGGCCAAACAGACACGTTCAACTTATCCTATTTCAAATAAAAGGAGTTCTTCTTGTTTTAATTTGGTACATTCGATGTTTGGGGCCCTAGTCGCATGAAGCCCTCTATTTCTAGTCATCGTTGGTTTGTCTCTTTTATTGATTGTCATTCTCGGAACACTTGGGTATATCTTTTGCACACTAAAAATCAGGTTTTCTCATGTTTTCAGCATTTTCATAAGATGATTCAAACTCGCCCAAGCTACTCTCAAAATATTGAGAAGTGATAATGGAACCGAATTTATGAATCACAATTTCAAAAATATTTGGTTGATCATGGCATTATTCACCAAACTAGTTGTGTTGATACACCCCCCGAAATGGTGTGGCGAGAAAGAAAAAACCGCCATTTGTTGGAAATGGCCCGGGCTTTGATGTTTGCGAGGAATGTTCCTTCTCATATTGGGGGGATGCGGTTCTCACTGCCGCCTATCTCATCAATAGGCTCCCTTCTCGGGTTCTTAATTCCCGTACCCCCCCCGATATTTTACTGGGCCATTCCTCCTTTATTGTCCCTCCCAAAGTATTTGGGTGTGTGTGTTATGCTAGAGATACCAGATCTCCAGGCAAGCTTGAGCCTCGTGGGCTCCGTTGTATTTTCTTGGGTTATTCTCCAACCCAGAAAGGTTATAAGTGTTACCATCCCCCTTCCCGTCGTACCTTGGTGAGTATGGATGTTGTTTTCTATGAGACCCTTTCTTATTATTCTTCACCACCTCTTCAAGGGGAGAGTTCTAGTGAAGATGTGCCCTTTGAGATTCCTCCACTAGAGGTTCCTCTGGCTGCTGTCCAGCCTCCTTTGACTGATGCCCAACCTCCTTTGGATGATGTCCAACCTCCTCCGGCTGTTCCTCCCTCACCTAATGGGAATCCTTTACAGGGGGAGACCATAGAAAATAGTGTTGTTAATGTTCCTATTCGGGGAGTCGACTCGTCCGAGAACTATTGGTGAATTTCGAAGAGAATTGACAATTCCAACATACTCACCTACACAAGGGGCGAACCAATAGAGCGATCGCATCCACTTTAGCACCAATACCCATCCAATTGCGCTCCAGATCCGATCCTCCATCTCCTGGTAATCCCTCTTCTTCCGACCTACCTATTGCTCACCGCAAAGGTACTAGGACTTGTACTTTACATCCCATATCTCGTGTTGTTTCTTATAGTTCTCTTTCTCCATCTTTTCGTGCTTTTGTATCTTCTCTTTCTTCCTGCTTCGATTCCTAAAACTTGGCAGGAAGCATCTACAGATGGAAAGTGGAAGGCAAGAATGTTGGAAGAAATGAGAGCACTACATAAAAATAATACATGGGAGCTTGTGACTCTTCCTCCGGGAAAGAAACTAGTTGGATGTAGATGGGTCTTCGTGGTCAAACAGAAAGGCGATGGTTCGTGGATCGATATAAGGCACGCCTCGGTTGCAAAGGGGTTCACTCAAACTTATGGAGTTGACTATCGGAGACCTTTGCACCAGTGGCGAAGCTCAACACCTGTCCGGGTGCTATTATCCTGTCTTGTAAATCTTGGGTGGGATCTTCACGATTAGATGTAAAGAATGCCTTCCTCCATGGGAGCTTGAGGAGGAGGTATATATGGACATTCCACCAGGCTTCTCGATGATAGGACCAGGGCAAGGTCTCGTAGACAAGCGTGCACTTTATGGGCTGAAACATCACCTAGGGCATGGTTTGGCGATTTCACAAGGTTATGATTTCAGCGGTTATAGGCGGAGTAATGCTGATCACACTTTGTTTATCGAGCGAGTTGGTGACAAGGTAACTCTTCTCATAGTCTATGTGGATGATATTGTGGTCACTGGTAATGATGGTGATGCTATCAGGGATTTGAAGCTCCTCCTTGGCCGTGAGTTTGAGGTCAAAGATCTTGGTCCTCTGAAATATTTTCTAGGGATAGAAGTTGCTCGCTCTTGAAAGGGCATCTTTCTTTCTCAAAGGAAATATGTCCTTGATCTATTGATCAAACAGGGCTGCTAGGTGTCATCCTTCAGATACTCCTATGGAAGCTACTACAAAACTTAGGGAGAAAGAAGGTGAGCCTGTTGACAAGGGTGTTTATCAGCGGTTAGTGGGCAAGTTAATCTACCTTTCTCACACACGACCTGACATTGCAGTTGCTGTGAGTTTGGTGAGCCAGTTCATGCATGATCCCTATTCCTCTCATATGGATGCAGTCCGTCGTATTTTGAGGTATTTGAAGTCTGCTCCAGGAAAGGGAATCCTTCTATCTCCCACGGGTCACCTTAAGATTGAAGCCTATACTGATGCCGATTGGGCTGGTTCTCCTGACAGGAAATCTATCTCTGGTTACTGTTCCTTTGTTGGTGGGAACCTTGTCACATGGCGTAGCAAGAAGCAGAATGTTGTGGCCAGGTCTAGTGCTGAAGCCGAGTTTCGTGCGATGGCCCAAGGAATTTGTGAACTTCTGTGGCTTAGAGGATTATTACAGGATATCGGTGTTGCTTTCCATCTTCCCATCATGCTTTATTGTGACAATAAAGCAGCCATTAGCATTGCTCATAACCCTGTCCAGCATGATCGTACTAAGCACGTGGAGGTTGACCGACATTTCATCAAGGAGAAGCTTGAGGCCGGCCTCATTTGTGTTCCTTTTGTGAAGTCTACTGATCAACTGGCTGATGTGTTCACTAAGGGACTGAGTAGCAAGCTGTTTCATCCTATCTTAGTCAAGTTGGGCATGCATGATATATATGCTCCAACTTGAGGGGGAGTGTTAGATATATGGCCAGAATACCGTGGGGGTATTCTGGACCTCTTTTCTTTGTTATTTTATTAGTTTTGTATTATGTGGTTTAGTCCCACATTGCTACCATACAGATGTTTACTGTTTTATTACTCTTATAAATAAAGAGTGCTTGGGATGAATAGATTATCCAAGCTTTCCCTAATTTTAAATCTGTCCACATGAACCCACGCAGAACGGCAGTGAGTATGCCAAACAAGTTTCAAATATGCTGCTTAGGCCTTTCCTAGGCCCACAATTTACCCAACCAGACGACCATGACCATTTCTATGACTATTCACTGTTTTGTTTTCATTCCGTAAATTTTTTTTATTACATTGGACGGTACGTTAAAATTCACTTCCAAACCACCCCCCATATTGGAGTCAATTCTAGCTTCCCTGCACCTAGCAGGTCGCCGTTTATCCCTGTATGCCAGCTGGTCAACTATTTTTACAGTCTTCCCATATGGTACTTTAGCATCCTTTGATAATATACCCTGTATTCAGCTCATTGTTAACTTTCTATTTGTAGGATAAAAAGATCAACACATTCAACATTACTGCTGGAAAACTTGTTAGAACATTTAAGCAACAGGGGGACTTTGGAGAACCAATAAAGGTTAGCTACTAAAATTCCTCGTTAGCAACATACCTCCACATCTTCAGGAACTTATTCCTACAATAATTTTTTCCCTCAGGTAAACATAGACCCAAGCAGCAGCTACATGGTTTGCTTATATTCCAACAGGTCTATTTGCATCTATGACTTTACAAGTGGAGAATTAATTGCAAAAGCTGTGGGGCATGGTGAAGTCATAACTGGTGTCATTTTCTTGCCCGACTGCAAGCATATAATTTCTGTGAGTCCTGTTTTTGCTTAATTTCCATGGCGAGAATGCAAATTTTTTTTTCCTTTTGACTCATTGTAAAACAAATAATAATAATAATAATATTAATATTAATATTAAGGGTAATGTTGGTAGATCTAGAATGAAGTTCACTCTTAACTGCCATAATGAAGGGGTTACTTGTTCCATATTTTGTAATTTTTCTCTGATGTATTACTGTGTATAATTCAACGAAAGTAATTTTATGATGCTAAAACAGTGTCAAACAATTAAATTTACAAAAATCTAGTTAAGCTTTGAGACATTATTATGGACTTGCATAATGGGATAATGGTCATTATAATTAGGATAAATATGGCCATTATTTTCTATGAAGCTGTTTACATTTGAGCTTTAACACTGTTAATTAAACCATACTTGATGCATAGAATGGGATCACATGTCATATACATTTTATAAAAATGCAAAGATTGTCATTCTTGTAGTTAAGAAAAGCAAAGATTGTTATTTAATATTTCCAAACTAAATATCTTGAAAATAATGTCTGCTTTAAAAAATTTAAGTCAGATCCAGTGAATTTCTCATTATCCAAAGACCCAAAGCTTTAACCTGAAGACTTGTATTGACAAATAATATAAGAAGTTTTTTTTTTTTTTTAAATAATTTTTGGAATCAAGATTCAAGATATCCAAAAGGTTTCATATTTTTCTTTAGAAATTTCAAAAACATCATTCGAAAGTCCAAGCCTTAAGACTACCCTACAATGTCTTAATTTTTTTTTGGGGGGGGGGGGTGTTCATGGAGGACAATAAAGCCCAGCAAATGCATACTATAAAGGTTTTAGGAAAAGGTCTCTGAGCTGGTGGCATAGGCTACCTCAGCACTTTCTATCTCCTCCTCCTGACACACTCTCTCCTCTCCCCTCTTGTCGTCGAACCATCTCCCACCCTCCCCATTGACTGGCTCCCCACCCTGCCAGCTCAGAGATAACTCTCCCTTTCTTAATTCCCCATTTTTAAGCTTTAGGTATGGATAGTAAACAAGAAGCAGTCACTCTAGAAACCTGGTGTGCAAACACATAATAAAACTCATTCTACTAGAAACGTTACTCTTCAGCTAGAAATGCATCCAAATAACCAGGCTTAAAATGAAGTTCGGTGACATAGGTTGTCATGGTTTATTGGTGTCTCAGATTTCATTCTTTTTAAACTAAGTGTCTTGTTTCTCTTCTTCTTTTTGACCCCTTGGTCTATATGCCTGTCTGCTCTACTAAAATCAGTGACGAATTGGAATTGGATATTTATTATAGGTAGGTGGTGATGGTTGCATTTTCTTATGGAAAATACCAGCTCTTTTGTCATCAAAAATTTTCCACAGAATGAAGGAACTTGCAGATAGCAAGTCTGCAATAAGCATGGACAACCCTTTAACTTCAAATGAAAGCACATTGCATGATTCCAAACATACATGCATACTGGAAAAATCTGTTCAGGCTGTTCAAAAATCGCTTTTTCAAGAAGGGAATACTGACAAAATTTCAGCTTTCAAATTTAGCATTTCAAGGCTTCCAAAGTGGGCCCAAGCCAAACTAATTAACAAAGAGACTGTCCCTGCAGATCCTCAGCCTACACCAACCCAGGTATTTTCTCCTAATGTGCCAACAATATAGTTCTCAGGATGTGCAATTTTGTTGTAGATATTCTGACTCGTGGGACGGCATCACACACCTGATGTCACAATGATACTCTTGGAGATTATATGAGATTCGTAGGAACTGAAACATCTAGAACCATCATTATTTTTTTTTTCATCATCCTGATTTATGTATCTTCCATTTTGATACATCCCCCACCATAGTGTCTGCAAGTAGATATGGGATCTTGGTCTTCGATTGTGGATAATGGCGGGACATCTGTTTCAACGTGTCCTATGGTTCAAAGACCATGTCAACGTGATTTGGGAGGCACTGACATATGCTTTACTGATGTGTCTAAAACTTCATTTGGCACCCACACCAGCCAAAGTTCTCCGATGTCAAATGAAATCCCAAGGTCAGTATTGCTGTAAGTAGTTTTGCCAAGTTATGCTAGCTAGTTCATGGAAGATGCTCTAAAATATTCACCGCTGTATGGTTTCTCTTGCACCTGCTTCAGCAACTTTACCATGGGCAATCGCTGGCTCACTATTCATACTGTTTGTTTTGATCCACTGGATTCCCCAGAAGAGAGGGATTTGAAGGATGCAATGCTGCCTGCTCCTGTTCCAAAATCCTGTAAGCCCATGGCCTCTGCAATCATTATATCCATTAATTTTTTCTATTTAGAATAACTTTTCTTATTTTGCTTGACTGGGATGGGCTATTACATTTAGCTTAGACATGATACATGATCTGATGTTTTGACAGATACTTTGGGTGTTAACCATTGCAACTTTGCCAAAATTCTCTATGTTCATTTCCACCTACAAATAATAATCATGTAAGAAACTCTAGCAAAAGGTTGGCAAAACTCTCTATCCATATGCAAATGTGCAACAGATACTTTAGGTGTTAGCCATTGCAACATCACCAAAACTCTTCCTGTTACATTTCCACCTGTATAACAATAATCCTGTATGAAACATTAGCAAAAAGATATTAATGCATAAAAGAAGCAATAAAGCATCTTCATGTCTTGATTGGGCAATCTTTGGGCCTAGGAAGCCCTCCAAGTGGGATCCCCTCAGCACCCAAATGTGTAGAATTTAGTTGGAGTTTATATACCCAAAAACTGTTTATGAATTATCTTCCCTCTCAAATCAATTGAAAGAAATCCAATCTTTATACTTCTTTTGACACCTACAATCTCCTCTGGACCTCTTCCCTCCCCAAATTACACCATTAAGCCTCTTTTGGAAACTAAAGCACTACTTGGAAGAAATGTGTTTGGTAGTCAGAAAAATATACTAAATTTGCCATCAGAAATTGAAATATGAACTCTCTCTCTCTACTCACAAGTGTACATCATTCCCTCTTTTTGGGAACTACAGCACTAATACTTCGAAGAAATTTATTTGGGGTTCAACTTTAATTAGAAAACTATACTAAAATTGCAATCAGAAGTTCAAATATGAACTTCATGTGATTGTGCAGATCCTCAGCAGGAGAGCCTGATGTTGCTAACATTCATGCATATATTTCAATTTAAGATATTGTAATTTTGAGGCAATATTATTTCCTTCGCAATGATGGTTGGGCCCCCCTCCCTTCCTCCCAGCTGGCCGCTGTTTGGAATGCCTTGCCTTCAATCTTAAGATGTCCCAGAGGTTCAGGTGATATTGTTAGTTGGTCTCCTTCTTCGGGCTTGTTTAGTTCCAAATCTGCTTGGGATCTCATCAGAACTCGTGCTCTGGTCTCTCCTTGGCGCTAGTTGATTTGGTTCAAGGGGCATATCCCCCGCCACAGCTTCTCGGTCTGGCAGGCTCTCTTTAACTGCCTCCCAACACAATCTTTTCTCATCTACCAGCAGATTCCTATCTCCCCCAGCCTGTTGTCTTTGCTGGAATGCTTCAGAAGATGTCGATCACCTCCTCTTCACTTGTCCCTTCTCTTCAATTTGGTTCGGCCTTTTGGATACATGCTGGCTAAGGAGGAGAAGGATTTTACCCTTTGTGGTAAATAGATTTGGGTTGATATGACCTTTGCTGAGAAGTCTTTCTGTGATGTGGAGGGAAAGCTTGCTTTTGGAGCTGCGGTCTCTCATATTTGGATGGAGCGTAACCTCAGGAAAAGGACTTCGAATTCAAGAACCATCCAGCAAATTTGGGACTCCATAGTCTTTGATGTCAAAAGTAAAGGGTGTGGGATTTCCTCTAGATGTAATAGCTCCCCAAGGAACAGTCATATTGTTGTCTCCCCAGGCCTCCTCCCTCTCCTTGCTCCATCCCCTGGGCCCTTCCTTCTTAGGGTCTTAGGGGTCACGCTTTGTATTTCTTTGTGTCTTGTATTTTCTTTTTTGTCTCCCCTCCACCCTAATTAGGGTGGTTCCCTGTTTTTCTCTCCTTTTGATAATGAATTTTTATTCACAAAAAATAAAAATAAAATTGAGGCAAGTCTTTTTGAGCATAATAATATTTGTGAAACAGTACTGGAATCCAAAGAAAAGTTAAGAAGACATACAATAAAGAAACCATTACAAGAAACATAAGACCTTTGTTGGTTTTCAGAGTCGAGTACTTTTGCCAGAATAGGAATTGTAAGAAGGGAAGGTTTTGCAACACAATCATTAAGTCTTATTCTGTAGATGTATGGATGTGCTGCTCCTTTTTGTGAAAGTTCCAGGATGGGTTGTCGTCCCTAACTCTTTGTTTTTAGAAATTGATCCAGGTGGACTTTTATCTTCAGTCCTATCTACTGGATGGATGATTCTATCCTGGTGAATGGATTCTTTTCTCACATCACAATTTTGCTTGTCTTTGGCTACTAGTTTAATTATTAGAAAAATCCTGGAGAATTTTTATTTGTCTTGTTCATCACCATTGTGATTATATGATCATAATTATAATTGACTACCCTAATGCAGTGCAAGACCCAGCTGTGGAGAGAGTACAAAACAGTGACAGCATGGAGATTGCATTGGGTGCTCCAGTTGTGAGGAGGGACCTCCTTGTGGAGCCTCCTTATGAGACAAGTAACCGGCTTGTGAATGACAGCCAGGTTCTCTCTCTAAGTGAATCAACCTCAAGTGCTGTTGACAATTTGTGCAAGAAAGAAGGCCAATTAGGTATCCATAAAACAGAAGCACGCTCTGAAGCTGTTGCCAGAGATAAACAGTTGCATTCTTGTGCAGATGAAATCATGGCCAATGCCACCGTTAAAGAGAAAACTGACTCCATGTACAGAGGCAATGATCTCTTCAATCAGCACTTTGGCAATTTATCAACAGCTGTAAAGGTTGGTGCTGCATGGTACTCTGTTACTTCCCTTAATTTGTTTTAATATTGCCATTCAGTGTCATCATGGTTGCAATTTTCTCTGAATTATCAATTGGATTTGAACCTAATTATTATGTTCAGATACCATTACACTGTCCCAAGCTGTTTATTTGAAATCTTGAATCTTGTGGGATCTATGAACATGAAAACCACCCAAGGAATTCCCAAGGTCCCACAATCTTCATCCTGATTTTTCCTGACGATCTTATCAAAACTTATAATATATTCAATTTATCTTGTCCATTGATTATGTTAGAATGCAACTCTCTGCCGCATCATCACACAGATCTTGGCCTTATAGAAAGTGCAAACTGGCTTGAACTTAGTTACACAGGAAGGTAAAATGACTAAAATATAGTACATGGACTATCTCCTGGTCACTTTAATTCCAAACCCGATGTTGAATGCTTAAATAACTTTTCTCATGACTATATCTTACGATTGGCAATTATTTCCTAACTTAGAAGCAATGAGATTAGTTGGAAAGTTGCTCCTTGAATGGCTTATGTAACCCTGCATCAATCTGATAACTTGCATCCATTTGGACCTGTAAAAACCAATGGTCTCAAGAAATCCATTAATCAAATAGTTAAGGTCTGTGTGTGTGTGTGTGTGACTCACATGCACATAACAAAATTACTTGAGTCATCTCCACAACTCAACTCCCAAGACCAATAAGATCTAAAATCTCCATCTAAATTTTGTGAAGTTTAAACTCTAGTGAAGAAACCACTTCATTCATTGCAACTATAAATAGTCAAAGGACCATCCTTATAATTATTGAAAGAGCCATCCTAAATTTATAGGAATTCCGAATCAGGGCATCAAAATAACAGCCTTGAGGAACCCCATGGTTGGATGGGTGTGCTGAAATCCCTCCATAGGTGTCACATGCTTGCTACAGTAGTATAAAAGTTTTACTTAAATATTATATGTTACATCAGATTGTTTCTCTCTCTCCCTCCCCATTTTCCCCCCGTTAGATAAGTTCACTTCCTCCAAGGTACTTAATTTGTTCATCTCTGGTTTCTCTGTGTGTATTTTATCATAAATGTGTCTGCATGCATACACAAATACCTCTCATCATGTGTACATGAGATGCTTAAACCATACTAGTATATTTTGATCTGTTTTAGCTTGCGGGCAGGAAATCGTCAGCGAGTAGAAGCTACTCAGGACGCTTCATAGTGCGTAATGACCATCTAATGGGATGCAAGAAACTTTTTCACACACCCAGTCAAAATTTGGGTGCTGAGTCCCTGAATAAATGGGACAAAGTTGCGCCTCATAGTTCATCAAGAGGTCCACTAAACCAGGGGCTAGGAGAACTATCAGATGCTTGTGATGAGGTATGCCTGTTAAATTTAAGGTAGTAAAGCCACTGGCTTGTAATAGATGAACCAAATGGCTCCTTGGTGAAAGAAAGTTTCTCATTAGTTGATAACTGTGAAAGCATGCAAACTAGTTGGAGTAAAGCAATTTAGTGAATCATGTAAGGGCAATTCTGTTACTTACTGAAGATAAAAGACGATTAATTTCACATCAGCGGTTCAAACAAGGCCATGAAGAGTTGTTTAATAGGTGGCAATTAACTTTGTCTAGTAATTACTGGGATCCCAAAACAACTCGTAGGATACTCCTCAATATAGTTGTCAAGGCGTCGCCTTGTGACAACATGCCTTATATTATATCATGTTTTTGACACTTAACGAGCTTACATTGATTTATGTTTATTGCTTTGTTTGTCGATGGAGATGCTTATATTATATCCTTTGCTTTATTTATTATATGTTGGTCTCCTCATATTAGGTCATTACTAGCATCATCATATCATATTGCACTGATATAGCTTGGAAGTTGCATATAAGAAAAATTATATAAAATATATTATTATATAACATGTATTGCATATTGAGGGTGCCTTGTCACCTAGGCGCCCCTCCAATGCCTTGGGTCACCTAGTTACCTTGACAACTATGCTCTTCAGCTAGGGGTACAAATGGGGAGGGTAGAGTCAAATAATGGTCTTACTCGTACCCTCCTAGTCGGTACAAGCCTTTTACCCTTATCATATAGAATACGGGTAAGAAATGCCACTACCTGGCACTTAAACAGGACAGATAAACCTATATCCAAATCAAATTCCATCTATTTTCCTAACAGACAAGCATAATTAATTAGCAGTACATACATAGTACTAGTGTACTACATTATTCGTCAATAAAACCTCATAAACAACCACAAAATAACCAAATATTGGGCCTACTATGTAGGCTCGATCACGCTGACTAAATAAATCATGTGCATAATGCATGTAATATATATGTATGTATGGGTTGGTCAGAATAAAGCTCTTACCTTACCCTCCCCGTTTACCTTAGTGGTATAAATCTTTTACCCTACCAGCCTAGGCTAAACAGTATAAAGTTTTTACACTTACCCTCCTAATGAGGGCCAGGTAAGGCGGATAAGTCAGGTACTGGTTTCCTTGGCAGCCCTATCTTCTGCTTCTCAATATAGATTAGTGTGGCTATGTGGAGGATAGAGTTGGGTAATGCCCATACCCTTGTCCTCTAAGGAGTCTTTTTAAAACAAAAAAAATAATAATGACTAGTTTGGGGGTATTTTCCCCTACTCTTTATGGTAAGGTGGATGAAGTCTCAATGATGTTCTCTTAACTTGTAATATCAATCTTTTATCCGTTTGGGTAGGGGATTTTGATTGGGCTATGGTCTTAAAATTAAGAGTATCCATGCATATTAGATAGGATGGGGGCTACGGATATACAGGCTTGATAATGAGTTATTACATATAAACATGTGTGCATTCAATATATATGTCTCAGATTGCTTAATTGTTCCTATCTAGATGGGTAGAGGAGAGGGAAAGACTCTTCCCTTACCCTCCCTGTTTTCTTATAAGATACGAAATCTTAAGCTTAACCCTCCACACTAGGGTAGGTAAATTGGGTAAATGGGAACTGCCCCTAAATTAATGGATTCACAATAGACATGCTGCTGATTATATAAATTCCTCCTCCCCCTCCAATGCCTATAAGAAAGAACAATGAAGAAGGATAAAAATAGCTGGTGGCTCATTTTGCACAACCAATAGCATAATACCATGCTGAAATGTGGCTGTTCTGGATGACTACTACAGGGTGTGAAGAATGCAACAGGAAGCTTGGTGAACCCTGCTTGCGTTATTCAGAGAAGTGATTCAACTAGTTCTGTGAAAGATAATTTGATGAATATGGAGAGAGCCAGAGAGAAATACCAGATGGAAGGTATTCCACGAATAACTGAGGTCCAGGAAATAATAACTGGATGCAACAAAGCATTGCTTAGCCTAAATGATGCAGCACAATGTGCACTCCAGTTATTTTCCAAGTTGGAAATTCTGCTCTCCGGCCAAGATGCAATTGCTGGGGCCAAAACTAAATTTTACACTCAGGCAGCCGAGCTCGTTCCATCAATCAAAGAGAAAGTTAATGCACTAGCTGATCTAGTGCAGTCTGACAGGAGAAATTCCTGTTCTAATAATGGGGCAGAGCCTTCCGGTTTTGAACCTATATGATGAAATTTTGCAGTCTTTCTCATTGCATTCTTAAGTTGGTCAGGAGGAATACCATCTAATACTCGTTGGTTTGTATATAGATCTACCAACAGTTGTATATGAAGATGTTATTGCCTTGAAACAATAAATTGATTGCTGAAAGGATCCAATGGGATTTTTTGGCTACTTGTTCTCACGTTATCTTTTCTTTTATTTTATTTTCAATGAATAATGCATGTATTAATCCGAACCTTTGAATCCGAGTTTTGTACATTAATTACTCGGACTGACATAATAAAAACTCGTTTGATCAAGAATGTGTTATAGATAATATATTAAGAGAAAGTTCAGAACGTACTTGACGTAGATCAATTATATCGATCTGCTATGGCGAGTTTTGGATCAGAAGCTGTGATCAAAACCAGATGACGAAAGAGATGGGGAAAAATAAGGGGAAAGGTTTCAGATCGCAAATAAAAGAAGAGAGCATGCAGATTGTGGGGAAAGAGAATGAATGGGGTAATAAACTCAATTCAAAAACAAACAAAATCTAAACCATTCATTCAATCATGTGTTTTAGATTAACCACATGTCAAAATTCATAGCATAATTCAATAAAATACCCGGGTGTATTAGCATGCTTCCCATCTATGAATATGGATGCTTACCAGTACTCTAATATCATTATTGCACTCTCCCAATTCTGAGTAGATTTAGATATGAAAAACCATGAAAAATAGACGGCTGTCTTGTGACACCAACAACTTACCATAGTTTATTTAATAACATTGAATAAAGGATTCCCCTTACTTTTCCTACTAAAGTATCCGAATCTATTTCAACTCTCACACACAGCATGCAGCAGGATCAAAAGACTTTACTAAATAAAATAGGTGAACCATGTTTCCCTTTTCCTTTGTTGGCCAATCTAACCTGTTAACTGTCAGGAATTTCCACAATATTTCAGGAATTTAAGATATTTTCTGTTCCAATCTCAAACTAGAAGGAGGTGACACAGAAACCTGTCCCATTAGATCTTCTCTATCAAGGAATCAAAGGGTAAAAAATTCCCAAAGTAAATTATCCATACTCTCAATTTGCTAATATTTCACAGTACAACAAGGGAAGTTCTAGGAAAGTAAGCACATTGGCAGCAAATAATTCTAGGATCAACCCATATAGCCGATTTTCCATCTTAGCAACTCCTATCCAGTAATCAGATGAACACCCCTCCAGCTTGAGATGCGGGCGAATTTGAATCTGTTCAACTTTGTTGGGAGATCTGTACTGTGGATTTGGAAACTCCAATGCGCTAGTTCAGGCATTTCACCAAGGTGATGTCTTCAGAGCCCCAGGACTCAGAATCCCCAACTGAGTGTCAGATGAGGGTGAATCATCACAAGTCAGTATTCCGTGAGAATGAAGGCAATGGCATGGCTTCCTGTGGACGAAGGATAACCAGCACGCCAAACATCCCAAGCATTGGAAGGACCAGAAGCCACTTCAGTAGTTTGTAGTAATGCATATGGAAGGTGAGGGAGAATTCATCTGAGAAATGGAGTCCATTCTTGTCAACCATCTCCACCAAAACAGTCCCTGTAGTCCGTACAGCTACTGCTGGAAGCTTTATTCGATATTTGCCTGGGCGATCGAAAACCTGGTTACTTGTTATCCGCCTGTCTCCTTGATAGTTCCCCGGAACCAATAAAGTAGTCTTCAATTGATGACAAGTTAAGAAAACAAGTATCAGTTATTCCACCACATTTAACATAACTCCCAATATATCTGAAGACGCGAACAGAAGAGGGCTTACAGTGACGTTATAAGGTGCTTGAGACCCTGATGGAACTCTGTATCTGTCAACAATCTCAATCTCCGTCCAGAAGTTCTTACCTTCCTCATCACGGAAAGCTCTCGATGAAGGCAAAACATAGATCCCTTCACGGTTGTGTCGGTTTGCAAAGTTGTTCCTTCCCTGGTAAGGTGATCTCCATGTCTGGAATAAAATAATATATATATATATAACAAAATTAAACAAAGTAAAAATATAACTGCCCAGAAAACCAAACAATTTCATGTTGACATTTAACCTGCCTTGAGGGGGTGATGTGGAGCAGGAGTAGAAAAGCAGAAGACGTTGCCATTCATGGTAGTAACAATGAGATCAAGATCATCTCCACCATCAACATTGTCCGCCAAGACCATACTATATCTGTCGCACAAAAAAAAATAAAAAAAATATCATATTACAAAATGTGAAAGTAAAAAATAGCATAAGAGTATACCACAATCAGGATATTCTATAAACAGGTCCATTTTCCTTAAAAATAAAAGAATAATTATAGCACTAGACTGGAAGTAAATCTTACGAGGTCTCGCCAATATCAACAACATCTGCACATGATGTGGGTCCATCAATTAGGTACAGATAACCATCAAATGATGTCGTAATAATAGTTAGCCCCTTCTGTTTCTCCCCATGCTTATTTAGATCAACCAGAAGAACTTGATTCATTACTCTTCCATGAGTACGATAGGGATACGGACGGACATAAGAACCATCCTTGCCACTAAGAACATATATATTCCCTGATATTGTTGGAACCACAACATCTGTGCGACCATCCCCATCAACATCACCAATTGTTGGGCCCTGATTGAGACAACAAAATGTGTTATATCATCATTTACCATCAAATAATATTAAGACCAAATATCTCTCGAGTCTGAACTGGAAAAAAATTGGTTTCATTTAGTGGGTTTCTTAGCATTAATCATGAAAAGAAGTGTGAGATCCAGAGTAACATGCTTGCGTTGTTAGGGAACTGATGCGATCCTGGGTTTTAAAAACTTTAAATTTGAATCACTATGGGCCCATCAATGACCAATAACTCAAATTGGGTGAATAGCGGCAATTCTGTAATTATTCAGAGTTTTTTTGGGTTTCTTTGGCTAAGGCAAACAGACCCTGGGACAGTATAGTAATTAAAGCAATAGAGATAGGACAGAATTGGGATTTTCAGAAAGAAGGGAACAAGTAGCAACAAATTTCAGAAAAGGGGCTTTTATGCAAATAACATACTTTATTGCCTTACTTATAGATAACAGAAGTGGTCATCCCTTGCCTCTCGACAAACAGCAAACCAGCAGTGAATGAGCTAGGTTGCAGGTGCGAGAACTCATCAACGAGGAATCGAATTGAGCTGAAACTTTGGGAGGTTAATCTTGACTGCCAGTCCTAGTTCCAACTAACAATCACCCAAAAGGGATCAGTTATGGAGTGAATATGACAACCCTGAAATAATATCCGGTGGATGTGAGCAGAACTGATTGGATCTCAGATATGATACTCACAGTCAGAGAGGAATCAGGAGGCCTAATTTAGGGTTTCACTCGCCTAAGAGAGGGCTACCTTCGGTCCAAACTGCAAAGGGAAAGTCGGATGAAAGGAGTATGGTGAAGGGCTTGTATATACTATTTAGGACCTGATCCTACTGATTAATACCCTTCTTGGGGTATCTTTTTGGCTTCGGCCATATGCTGTTCTTGTATACTGCTGTCGTACTGTCTTGCTTCTCTCAGTAAAATCTAGTCAAAAAACAAAAAAAACTGATAATCTAAACCCATTTTGGAATAGTACAAGGGTAATGAGAAAAAACAACAGAACAAACAGTTCTAGAAAACCCATCATGAAATGCCAAGTTAGGTTGGAGCATGACTCTAAAAGCACATAGCGATCTCTGGCAGAAAAAAACAAGAAAAATTGGGAAGTTTACAAACCACAATTATGACCAGCACCGAATGGCTGCAAATAGGGGAACTGACTGGAACTTGAGGAATGACAAAATGGTTGCTTCCTCTGATATTTTCCACGTTTTCATATCCTAGTATAGCATTTTAGGTCAGAACCAACACAGAAAATAGAGAATAATCCTAGACAACACTAACAACGATATCTACATTCAACCAAAATTATCATTGTAGTTTCTAGTGGCTCAAGAAATGGTCTAATCTGAACAAAAGGGAAACAAAGGGTGCACTGATAGAACAATGAGAAAGGGAGTTGATGCGGGCCCGGTTTCCGAAACCCTTAAATTGGATCGCTATGGGCCCACAGGACTGATGAATATTTCAATTTAATGGCTAAGTGGCAAAAGTGTAAATATATTGTAGTTTAAGACCAACAAGTGAAGATATATGCAGTGTGGACTTAACAGGACACAAAGGTTTAAGGATATTTCTGGTAACCAATATCAAGGAGAGGTATTAACTAAATAAGGAGAGAACTAGGGAGTATTTATGTCAATATGAGAATAAGTTTAAGAATAATGAAGGGAGGTTGCCTTCTACCTTTAATCACAGCAGAAAACCAGTGGAAGTCTGGTAGCCTGCGGCCAATAGAACTTCCACATACAAGTTCCAACCGACTGAAGATTTCAGGCGAAGGAAACTGACTCGATTCTCTACTGATTACAAGCCCTAGTAGCATTAACCATCAACAACTGAAGAGATTTAATTTCTGAAAATAATTCAGGCGGAAGAAGGGGGGCAGACATACTCGCAGAGTTCGAGCTTGCAGCAGTAACGGTATTGGGGCTTGAGACTGTAGGGTTCAGTCTGTCTTCAACAAGGCTTTGTTCACTCCAATTCTCAAACTCAACAAACTGTTTATTAGAGGGATCGAACAAAGCTCTTACTAGCCAGTTGGTTCAACAATCACAGAGAATAGGCAATTGACTGAACACAGCAAGGAAAGAAGAAAAGAATAGATGAAGGAGGAGTTTCGAAGAAATAGATAAATATGGAGTGATGAGAGAGAGAGGATCAGAGGAGATGCGAGGATTGCGCACACAGCTCTTGGCAGCCAATGGTATCAATTCAAACTTTATTCATTCCAATCTGATCCTTCATTGGTTACAAGCATCCATATATAAAAAGAAAGAAAGCTCCCTACATAAACTCTAAAACTGAAAATAGAGCTACAAGCTCATTTGGACTCCCACTCCTACGTAGCTAACAAGAGATACTATTAAAATAAAAACTGACAAAAATAACCTAAGCAATTAATAAAATCCGTATATGTAACTGCATCAGGAACAGCAAAGGCTCATCCATCCAAAACACAATTTTACCTCATCCATGCAATACAATTTAGGTAAAGCATAAAATAAGAGAATCAAATATCCCCCAACTGAAAATTTTCTAGTTACATGTAGTCCCCATTTAACTTGAACCGACAGGACACCTGTTGGGGAAATGCCCACATGGGAATCCCACTCTCCTAAGTTGGTCACAACTAAGTTTTGATAATAACAAACACTTGAGAATATTTAACAATCATCTTCCAAGTTTGATGTCTTGTAGTAATCCAATATGGAGAATCAAAGAGTAAAACTTCTCCATTGTGAAGAATAAAGAAGGAAGAAGAAGCCCAAGATTTGGAATGAATTGAAGCCAAAGGAAGGACGAAAAGCGAAGACATGAAGAAGCCCAAGAATTGGAATGAATTGAAGCCAAAGGAAGGACGAAAAGTGAAGACATGAAGAAGCCCAAGAATTGATGTCATGAAGACGTTCTCGTGCACTTAGCCTGGGATAGATCACTTACTTTGCATATTGTAATTGCATATCATTGCATACATTTCATGACTTAGAAGGACCTTAGGTAATGGCCTACAACCTACTAAATTGACCCAAACTTAGTGGAAATAGGTTGGTAAAGAGATCTCTAAAGTCAGACTGAAGAAAGCAGGGCTAAGAGTCTGACGGTCGATCCTGAATGTCGACCGTGAAAACAGACTGCTTCAACCGTCACAAACAGTGACTTAACGGTCGACCGGACCAGAGCAAAAAGATCCCCCAACAGCTATATTTGTTGGTCAACCGTCAAAGCAAAAATATGACCATTTTATGACAGTTGGAACCTCCTTTTCATCAACCTTTTGGGCTATAAATAGAGCACCAAAAGAGAAACTTTATACAGATTTTTTACTATCAACTAGTCAAGCAATCAAGTCATTTTCGAAAGCTTTTTGTCATTGAGTTCAAGTTTTCAAGTCAAGCCTTTCATCAAAGTCAACTCAAGCATTCAAGCCTTCATAATTGCTCCAACATACATCATCAAGGGGAGCAATAAAGCAGCTTTCATTTGTGCATCCATTTCACATCATATTGCACATTCACAAGGAGTACTTGTCACACTCCTTGATGGGTAATACCCAACCTTTCTTTTTTAATTGTTGTAATTGTTGCATTGCTTTGATCATGAGTTTGTAGGATTCTTGATCAAGCATAGGTTTTGCATTGGCCTAAACTGCACTTAGGTAATGCAAGGATCCTCTTATCCTTAAAAGAGTTGTAAGGATCCTCTTATCCTCTAAAAAGAGTTGTCATGTAGTTCTAGATTGGTAGAAAACCAACTAGGAGCCAGTACACCAGGATCTGATATAAACTGGTAGTCCAAATAGGCCAAAATACGATTTTTTGTCAAAATTAGGGTTAGGGTTTGAGGTGTTGGTTATGCTAGGCAGGTGTAGGGGAGTCTATCAATGAAGTTCCTGAGATGTTTTGATAGGTGGAAGTGTGTAAGCTTGATTGGGCAGCAAGTTAGATTTAGGGTTTTGGGTTTTGGGTTTTGAAAGGTGGAAGATGATGGAATCTAGGGTTTATAATAACTAGAAATCAGGTGGTTGAATGGGCTTAATATTTAGGTTGAGTGTGGAGAGGGTGGAGGGGAATATATGCTGAAAGTTACGGCTAAATCAGATGGTTAAATCTGGAGTTATGGAGGTTTCCTAGTAGAGATAGGACAGAAGGGTAAAAGTGTAAAATCAAACAATCGGCTGGGTGGATGACAATGAAATTTGGATAGAGTCTCTCTTAGGGTTTAAGGAAGATTTGATCAAAATTTTAGCAGGTTCTAACGGTTAGATTTGGCTGGGCAGAATTCTCGTGAAAATCACCTTACATGTGACCTTCTAGAAGGGTAGAAGAATAGTTGCAGGTTTTCAGTTCTAGACTTACTTGTGGATGAAGAACAGATTGGATCAGACTTGGGGTGATGTTGTAGACTTCAACAGTGCTTGATGATGTAGAATCACTCTTGAAATCAGAACTTGAATTTAGAACTTGAACGTAACAGCAATTGGAGAAAACAAATAACCAATTCGAACCACCCGGGCTTCACACCGCAAGGTGTCAATCGGATCAAACACCGATTCCTTCAAACGATCCACCCGGGCTTCACACCGCAACGTGTCGATTGGATCAAACACCAATCTCACCAGCCTTGATCAAACACAAGACAAAATAACTTCAATGGAGAAGAAAAGCAGCAAAAAGCTTTTCATTAATCAAAATTCATGTTCAATACTTGCCCCCTTACAACCTTATATAAAAGACTCCTACACTAAAAAGGAAAGGCCTAACTCAATCCTTAACCTATTAGGTAACTTAAACTGACTAAGACACTGAAATAGACTCAAAACAGTCAAAACAGAGTCCTAATCCAGCCCCAATAAACACTTGAAAGAAAACTACTAAACCAAGTATGGACTAAAACAGATAATCCCGTATGCAACCTAATTACCCTAAACTATGGGTAATTATGAACAAAAACACCAAAATAAAACCAAGTATATAACCCAACCCTAAACTATGGGTAATAAAACCAATTCATGAACAAAAACACCAAAATAAAACCAAGTATGGACTAAACAAATAATACCGTATGCAACCTAATTACCCATAGTTTAGGCCCATAAAAGTGGTCTATTACATTTAAAACCTATGGGATCAAAGGTCCAACATGCATATAACCCAACCCTAAACTAATTCCTAATAAAAGAAGCCCAGTTTGATGATAAATCTGCATCAAGTTGTAAAGGTGATATTTCCCCACCTATTGTATTGAAAGAGAAATAAAACTAATGGAATTTTCTTAAGTGTTGAAAGGAGTGGATGCAAACCCGTAGAGTTGAACTACTATAATTCTTGTGTCACCCATATTTGTGTAATTTATTCTTTATTTATACTACTTAACATTTTCATAATTCACTCATTTGTATAGTTAATTTTAAAAAGAGGCTAAACCCACAAGTTATAACCTATTCAACCCCACCCCACCCTTCTAGGTTATTTTACAGCACCATGTTACCATCAATTAAGACCCAAAAGATGGATTTAAGAAAGAAGCTAAAATTTTACCTCTTGCGTTACTCATTCACAAAATAGTGCCTTTGCACTAGTCAAGAGATTTTCAAAAGGATATTTATTTTATGCTGGTCATAGTTGTCACGGCGGTTAGGCGACCCAAGGCGTTGGAGAGGGTCAAAATTCAAGGCGACACCAACTAGGCGAACAAGGTGCCTTGACAACTATGATGTTGATGATGAGGATATTTATTTTATGCTGATGATGAGGGACTGGTGCAGTCCAGCTCCTCTGGCTTTGAAGTGGCCCACACTTGGTCTCCTCCCCTCTCAGTTTTCCATCAAGTTTAACATGGAAAGGTGCTCAGCAAAGAACCTGGTCCTCCAAGTGTTGATAGAGTTTCACTTTCAGACATGGTCACATTGATTGGGTTGGGCAATTTGATGCTTTTACAGCCTTGCAGGGATCGGAAATGTGCTATTTCAGGAGTCCTTGCATGGATTGGATATCCTATACATAGCCTATAGCTCTCACAAGCACTCTTTTACAAGGCTGTTACCTTAGTTTTTAGAGCTTTTGAGTAGAGTTACTACTTGTGGCTATGGGAAGGTTCATGACAAGAAGCATTAGGCCCTGAAGGCTTGCTCTATAATTTAGATGAATCTGTCAACTTGTTTCGCTCTAAACACATCGTTCAAGAGGAGTCGGATATCTATCAAAACTTTAGCAGATAAGTGACGAGTAGACCTGATGCAGAATTATCACCAAACTGGGCTTCTTTTATTAGGAATAAGTCTAGGGTTGGGATATATATATGTTAGGTTTTTTATCCCAAGGGTTTTCTATGTAATAGGCCACTTTAATGAGCCTAAACTAGGGGTATATAGGTTGCATACGGGATTAGCCCAATACTTAGTTTATTTTTATGTTTTTTAATTGAACCGGTTCAAATTGGTTGCATCCGATTGATTCAATTTAAGTGATCATGTGACTTGGTTAAGTGGTCATGTGATGTAAGTTGGCTGGATTAGGACTCTATAAGTCCAGCCATGTTTTGAGTCTATTTCCTTTAGTATTCTAGTTTCCTAGTTTGTTTAAGTTACCTAGGGATAGGGTTAGGCCTTTCTTTTTTAGTGTCTAAGTCTATTTATGAGTCTTCTATATAAGTTTGTAAGGGAGGCCAGCATTGAATACGAATTTTGATTAATAAAAACTCAGCTTTATGCTTGCTGCCTTTGTTGCTGCTGTTGCTCCTTGTGAGTGTGCATCCTTGTGGATCTCAAGGTGAAAAGGGATCGGTGGACTCCGGTTGACTCCTTACGCCGTGATGGCTGGGAGGATCTCTCACTGAAGGTGGTTCCATCCTTCTTTAATCAAGCTGCTGCTGGTGGATTCCTGCTGTAAGTTTGAATTTTTAAATTCTGTTTTCATT
The DNA here is from genome assembly GCF_018873765.1 of Telopea speciosissima. Classification (NCBI taxonomy): domain Eukaryota; kingdom Viridiplantae; phylum Streptophyta; class Magnoliopsida; order Proteales; family Proteaceae; genus Telopea; species Telopea speciosissima. The sequence goes on along the minus strand of NC_057916.1, from coordinate 21,683,341 downwards.
CCTTTTCCTTCCCCCCAATCGATCCCCCTTTATTTTTATTTGATTTTCCCCATAAACCCTAATCTAACATTGTCTCTGTGAAACCCTAGAACCTGTCCAGCCTTCATCCTACATCTGTTTTTCACCAAAATCAGATCACTGCCTCCCCATACCAATCCCTCCACTCGACCAGACCTGCAGCCCATTCTGATCAGTCCAAACCCTAGTTTTCAGCCTAGATTCTAACCCTAAAACCCAAACCCTAACCCTAAATTCTGGAAATTGAATTTTGTTTCCAAACTTGTTAAAATCTGTTTTAATAGCTTCCCCTAAGCCTGCCTATTAAAATCAGATATACATTACTCCATTACCCCATACCTAACCCTAGAATTTAACCTAAAAACCCTAATTCTGCCCAATCAAACCAGCAGCCTTTTTTTAGATCCTATTGCTTGGCCTCTAGTGGGATTTTTCTCCTATCTAGAGCTACATTAAGACCATGATTGTTTGTTAATCCATGGAGATCTGCCATTTCATTGGAAGAGAAAGTGGGTGATTCTTGGAAGTAGTTCTTCGTCAAATCGAACAAACTAATGCGAAAGGGAATTACATTAGTTTCCTATCTTATGTGGATGATGAACATGATTAATTGGGATTATAGGGTTTTCCTAGTGGAAATTGTATTCATAGGGAACAAAAAAGGGATCTGATGATCAAAGAGGCACAAGGAATCCGGACTCCCTCCTCCTTGTCAGGGTGGACCTAAACATGTCATAGCTAGGAGCGAGTCTGGATACTCATTTGGCTTCACTGTGCATCAGCCTAGTCTTAGTATTGGTCTTACTATTACTTTGAAGTTCATTCTGACTGTTGGAATGCCATTTTATCTAGCCGAGCATTCTGGGCTGATGCTTCTTGGACTACTGCTTTCTTCTACTTGGCCATAGCCCTGCTTTGTCAGGCTGTTCCTCTTACATTCAGTGATGAATATGTATGTAACTTATGGATTGAATTGCTCCTGAAAATCATTATCTTGTTGATGGACATCCTATCTGACTTGAGATAAAATATATTGCTTAACAAATCGACGAAGGTGATACAAGGACTAACCTGTGGAATGAGACTCTTCACATGCACTTCCCAAATTTCTTCCCCCTGTGCAGTCCATGCAGCAACATTTCCATGTGTATCAGTTGTCACCAGTTCAATCTTTCCATCATCATTGATGTCAGCAGCGACTACAGATCCCTGAATTTCAGCCATCTGAAGAGGAAACTTTTCTCTCACCTTACCTGAATGAATCTCACCAGTGTCAGGCCCAAACCACTATTTAAATCAAAACAAAACTCAATAAATGAAATCTACCATTAGCTTCATCAACAAAGATGACGTATTCTTGCATATCAATCCTGTTCATATTATTCAATAGTGCCCTTGTATAACATTATCTTCACATATGCTAAATAGACACATAATTGGATCATTTGTAGTAAGTAGGCTTCAATATTAGATGGTGTTTCAGGTTCCAGAACTCTCTCTCTCTCTCTCTAGCACATTAGAAAAAAATTTGGTTGCTTGTTTCACCATATCCAAACATTGTATGAAGCAGGAACTAAACTAAGCAAGCATTGCAATGGTAGGTCACAAGAATCTGCCCCTTTTAAAAAATAAATAAGCATATTGCACATGCATTTGCTACAAGAAAAAAACAGTAATAAAGAAATGCTTCCATCTTTCATGTGAGTGATAATATGTTGTGCACTTTCATAAGGAATATCTGGAAACCAGTGAGACACACTTCCCTAATCCACATCCAAGGAGGAAAAACCAATAAATAAAAATAGAAATTGAAAAATCATAATAAAACACATAGGTGTTAGAAATAGAAATGGACCAGGAATGAGGACTGTGATCCAAACATACATTATGTCCATACCTAAACCTAAATGTAATAATAAAGTACTATGAAATCAGGTGGTCAAAGGAACAACCAGCCATAAGAGTACTTTTGGCCATTTTCATGTAATAACATGGTGTTTCTTGTATCTGTATGTGTGGTTTGAGATGGTAAGCATGATATTTTTTTTTTCCCCTTTTTTTGTGGGGGGCTGGGGGCAATTCACCTTTTGTATTAGTATACTATTTATTTTTTTCCATTATATTGGGAATTATAAATGGCAAAAGTTTTCATGCACGGCTGTGCATGTGTTGATGGAGTTGATGGGAGAATCTCCCATGTATGAATACTTTCCCAATTATAAATTTTACTACTTCTAGTTGCTATAATTTTACTATCTATAGTAAGTAAGAAATTTCTATACATGCTAAGAAGTATTTTACTATTTTTTAGTAATTTTTTTGTTATTGTCATTCTATTATTCTAGGAGTTCTACTTTACTAGAGAATTAAGTTTCTGAGCCCTAATTTAATTTTCGCTTGGACCATGTTAGAAGTCTAAGTCATAGAGTTTAATTGTCTTTATGAATATGGGTTTTATGACTATCATGTAAACCACAAATTTTAAGAAAATGGAACAGATTGACTCCTAGTGGATAGATCGCCAATTGTAAATCAAGAGGTTTTCCTCTTTCTTCAGCTTCTTCTGGTTATCATCTATCTTCTTCTTCGTCTCCTACTCCACCACCTGCTTATATTCTAATCTTAGAAATATGAAAACCTAGGCTGTACTATATCATAAGGTTTTATAATTCCAGTCTATATTCATAAATTCCTTACCAACCATTGCATATGTATATCACAGCATGTCAATGGTATGTAGCACAATACTTATTTACACAATTATAAATTTTCAGAATGTCCAATCATATTGACTGAAGCTTCAAAGATGCATCTAAGTTCACCATGGATCTTCCAGGACCTTGACTTTCAGACACACAAACACTTGGATAATCATATTTTTGTATAAAAAACAAAAATTTACATACATGTTCTATGTCATTAATCCACAAAGACTTTCATCTTATCCTTTGTCATCAATAATTAATTTTTGTTTCTGTTTTTGACAAGAGATTTTTTTAATAAAAGGATTGCTACAATATTACAGGGCCCACAAACAAAACTATACAAAAGCCTGGAAGTTGCACAAAAAACATGTTCTCTCCTAATGTTAGAAGAAGACCAACCAGAGAAAGCTTTACATAGCGATACCCAAAAGTCTTCCCCTTGGTTCTCAAAGCGAACCTGTATTCTGGTTTTGCATGGTTCTCAATGGCTCTGCTGTACCTTTTCAACCATATACTCCAAACAGTGAACAACTAGCTTTTCTTCCACCTCCTACTGAAAACATGACTTTCCAACTCCCAACACATTATAAAAATCTATAAGAATGGACCAGCAATCCAAATCTCCAAGAGTAATGCCCCATAGTATACAATGATCTGACAATGGACCAGCAGATGAGGTACTGATTCAGCACTCTAAGACAGAGAAGGCATACAATGGGCTGGCAAAACCATCTAGAAATAAGATGATTAATTATGGTAAGGGGCGGGGATATCTTCTGCTGAAGACCACATAACCTACTAGATCTTGGTGGGACTCCATTCACCTAAACAGAATCAGGGGATAAAGGACTGCTTAGACACTCCAAAACATCAAACATAGACTTCAGTACTTCACAGAGAACAGCCTGGAGCTGGTAAGAACCCTTTTGTCTCTTTCATTAGTATAAAAAATGGCCTTCCAGCACCTCTAATAAAAGAGCCATTTGATTCGACTTCCAGTCATTTAGATGCCTTGGAAAAGAAGGGGTATGTACAAGCAGAGTCAATTGGACTGAGCTTACTCCAGAACCAGCCTGTTTATCCCTTGCAACTGCCAAAATCAGAAAGAACGTCACTTTAAGGGGATCATCCACAAAGGACGCATCCTCCCAAAATAGTAATCTTTCCATCGCCAACTGAGATAATATGTTATTTAAATGCATTATACACCCATAATTCCTTCCCATAAGCTGAGGCTATGGCTCTTCCTCACTTCCCTAGTCTCCAACTGGTTTAATAAGCCATATTTAGCTTCAATAAGCCTACCCTGCAGGCTGTAAGGTTTGTTGCTGAATCTCCATGACACTTGGCTAAAAGGGCTCGATTGAGAAAAGTTTACTTTCTAGATCCCCACTCCATTCTTATTCTTGGAGTGAGAACATATTCCCAATAATGGAACTTTGAATTACCCTGCCAACTATTCCCCAAGAAAATATTTTGAATTTGCTCAGGTCTATAACTACCAAGACTGAGATTATCAGAAGGGACAAGGAATTGGATTGGCTGCACTTGCAGAAGCAGCTTTGGTAAGTGTAAAATTTTCCTCTTTATATAAATAATCTTCTTCCCATGCTGACAATTTATGCTTCATTCTTTGAAATATGGATCCCAAACACTTCTTTGATTATAAGATGCACCAAAAGAAATCCTTAGTGAGTTGAAGTGTATACATTGAAGACTACTGGAAAGCTGGTCCAGTTCTGGTACCTCACCTACCAGAATCAGAGGCTTTTGGCAAAATTAACTTTCAAGCCTGCAAACACTTCAGAACATCATTAAACGCACCCCAAAAACCTAAGCCACATGTGAACAGCTCCAGACAGAACAAAATTTATCATCCTCATACTTGAATGGGAGACAGAAAGCATAACTCACTCCCTCTGATATCATTCTACAAAATTTTCCTGTAGCCAGCAAGAACAAAAAAGGGGAAAGGGGTTTCACTGACAGAGACCTCTAGAGAATTCGAAGAAATTCCCCAGTACTCCATCCACCATTACTGCGATGTCAGCTGAAGAACAGCATACCTCTAGTCATTTCCTCCATCTCAATCCGAAATGCATTCTTCTCATCTTCCAGTAATGAGCTTACAAACCACAGCCAGGACTCCACTTCTAATCCTTGATTCCAGCAGCTCATTAGCAATGAGAATCCCATCAAATTTAAACTTCTTTAAGCAAGACAAATGCTACGGGTATTGAAGTATTGATATGTCCATAGAAAATTGTTATTAGCTCCATTTATAGATTAAAGTATTGCAATGATCTTAGGAAAACTCAGAAGTATAATGTCTTTTACGGATGTTTAACATGAGTAATGAGCATGATTTGTGCGACATTGAGAGTTAAGACTGTGAAGAGCCTCAGTATTACAGATGCAATCCGGGTCATAAAACCCCGTTTTGGAATCACTATGGGCCCACCCAAGTGATAAACAACTCAAAAATTAAAGGTAATGGCAATTCTGTAATTATTGTGAACAGTTTAGGATCCTTTAGAGAGAAGAAACAGAGTTGAGCAACAACAACAACAACAACAAAGCCTTATCCCAACTAAATGGGGTCGGCCACATGGATGCTTGCTCTCCAATCAGTTCTATTCAACGTTATTCCTCATATGAGGCCTAATCTACGCATGTCTGTCCTCACCACTTCTCTTATGGTTAACTTAGGCCTGCCCCTGGCTCTTTTAACACCTTCAATCTGAATCAAATCACTCCTCCTTACTGGAGCATCCCAAGGCCTTCATTGAACATGGCTGCGCCACCTCAAACGACTCTCACATTACTTACCACAAATCAAGGCTACTCCCAATTCAGTTCTAATATGGTCATTCCTTACTTTATCCTTCCTAATCTTGCCACACATCCATCTCAACATCCTCATCTCTGCTACACTTAGCTTATCTATACGACACTTCTTGACTACCCAACATTCCTCACCATACATCATTAGTGGTCAAGTCCTATAAAATTTTCCTTTTAAGCTTTAAAGGGATTCGTCGATCACACAGCACTCCGGACACACCTCTCCACTTCATCCATCCTATTTTAATCCTCTAGGCAACATCATCCTCTAGAAGAAACAGCGTCAAAACTCAACTGAAAACAATTGTTTAAGGGGTATTTCTGGAAACTAACAATAAAGGAAACTGAATGAAGTAAAATAAGGAATATAGGAGCTAGATCGTAAATATTGAAAGATTCTATCTTCTTCAACCTATGATAGAACTATCAAACCAGCAGTAACCTAAGTCTGTTCCGGATGAGAGAATTCTCTCATGCAAAGTCCGATTGAACTGAGATGTCAGGGTATGATTCCAGTTCATAACCCTCTAAGTGCAACTAATGGTCACCCCAAACAGCAAGTGAAGAAATAGTTTTTATAAGTGAAATCTGAACTGGCGGCGGTAGGAGTATGACCGGACCTGAACTTCACTTTGAATCTCACGACAGAGGAGGACTTAGGAGCTGGAACTTGAGGGCTTGGGATGCCTATACCAGAGGTACTCTGAACCCCAAACCCTTAGGAAGGAAAGACATGGGATGAGGGAAATCGAACCTGATATAGAGGGGGCTGTCGGTACTGCGGAACAGGGTACCGAGGATAAGGGGTTAGGAAACTCAAAGGGGAAGCAGGACGAAGAAAGAGAGAGGATAATATAGAAAAAGAAAGGAAATAACGAAACAAAAGAGGGAAAGAAGAGTAGAATGGGTTGCAAGAAACAACGTAAGGAAGAGAAAGAAAGTCGTACCTGAAGAAGGGAGAAGAGAGGCGCAAACAAGAGCAGAAAGAGGATGAAGAAAGAACACTTGACCAACCTGGTCAAACACACACAGTTCCACCCCCGTGAAGAATCAACTCAAATTGCTAATGGAGTTCTAGGTCACCCAAGGATTAGGGATCAGAACTCCCCAATAAAACCAGAATTGACCAGATTTCAAGAGAATTAAATTAACAGACTAAACGCAGATCTGATCCAGTTAAGACTCAGGTCAAGTGTCAGTACTATGGAGGAGAAAAACTCAAAATCTGGTTCAGATCTGATGGTCTGATCTGAAGATATAGCAATATCCTACTGAAGACAGAATTCTTGAATAAGGTTTCCAGAACAGGATATTGATCACAGAATGAGAAGGAATCAAATCAGAAATTAATGGTGGGTCAAACCAGTAACAGAACTCAGCACTTACAGAATATCAACCAGTAACAGAATCCAAAAGTCAATCATAAGTAAGAGAAAACAGAGAACAGACCTGTGTTAAAACTCATCCAAACAGTAACAAGAATTTTTTTTAACACAAATTAATACATCACAAGGTATAATTGTGAGATATAAATTCAGATCTGCAACTGATGGAAGAGATAGAATAGAAGAAGAATAAGAAGATGATAGAGAAAGAAAGATCGTAAGACGAAGAAGAGAGAGGAAAGTCACCACGTGAGGAACGGAGAGAGGTGAGAGAAAAGAGGGAGATCCCAGGCAATTTCAAACTGAAAATCCAGATTTCATTCCAACACAAATCTTGGTGGGGGTGGATTGGTTACATTACTATTTATGAAAACAGAAATAAAATCTCCTAAAAATCAACTCCATTAATGACTCTTAACCTTCCTAAACTAACTTAAACACTGAACTTGCAAGGAGTCTTCTAGATTAAACTAACTCAACTACTTCATAGCACATGGGACCCACACAATCTTATCCATATCCTTATCCTGTGTAGCCCCCTAAATCTAAACTTTAGGGCTCATAAAAGAGGCTCATTACAATTAAAAAAAAAAAGTTCAAAAATAACAAGCTCAAGGCCCATAGAACCCAACCATGGGCCTAAAATATTCCACGGCCCAATTGGACACCCTTAACTGCATCAATTGCATGCCATCTAATTCTGTCTAAGTCATTGGATTACACGCATATAAATAAAAGAAATCGTACTAAAACAAGGAAACTATACAAACTAAGAAACTTAAACCACTCCTACACAACTTTCTCTCCAATATAAAATAATATGCAATTACAGAAATATCACAATTAACTTATTGGACCAAAAGCCTGGTTGGATTTCTCCTCAGTCTGGGTTTCCAGATAGGGTCATGCCAGTCCAGCCATGATAGTGCTACCATCAATTACCTTTTCTCATTTGAAATGACTATATTAATAGCAAAGTCTCTTACTTTATTTTATATTTTTTTGTACACAAGCTTGGTTCACGTGAACAGTGTCACAGCCCATATTGCCTTGATGGGAATCCTTCTAGAAGGCCCAAGTTGAAGATTAAAACACTGTTCACGTGAACAGTGTCAAAGCCAAAATTTGCCTTGTTTGGGATTGATTTTTGGAAGATCTTGTGGGTCCATCAAGTGGAGAAAGATTCTATCCTAATGCTGCCATAGTTTAGTTTCTATTTTTAGTTTATATTAGGTAGTTTCTAATTTCAGTTTGTTACTATTTTTTTTTTGTTTTGTTCTCTAAAACAGGAGTTTCTAGTTTGAAATAAGGCAGCTAGATTTTAAGAAAGTTTCTATTTTTCTACCTTCTATTTTGTAAGCTAGCATACTTCATTAAATAGGCGGCCCTTTTTGTAATAGTTAGACAATGAACTATTGAATGAAGTTTTGAGGGATCCTTGCACTCAGTTATGGGAGTAAATCCTTGTTTCAAAAGCTGGGATAGATGTGGGTGAGAAACCCAGGGCAGAGAAAGCCCTCCCCCTACCCCCTTCTTCTTCTCCTACCTCTACTTGATCTCCATTGCTGCTGCTGCTGCTGCTGCTTGTGACTGCAACAAATCTCTGTGAGAACACACCCTGAAGATCAGAATCCATTCCCGATCAACTCCAAAGGCTGCTGTTGCTGCAAACCATCGATTGAAGGCTCCTGCTGCTGCTCCCTACGATCTGATTTTGCTGTTGTAACTTGTGAAGGACATATCTCAGCAACCCCCGATTAGGATTGGCTGAGATTTTGAGGGCTTGTCACTGCTACCAGGGCCTATACTTGATCCCTGTTTGGAGCCCAAATTGCTGTTGGTTTGTGAGATACTGTACACCTTCTATTTGTGGCCTAGGTTTCTATTTTCAAGTCCCCTTCATATCTCAGCCTTCAGCCATCAGAACTAGCTGAATTTTGGGGCATAGAACATGTTCAACATTACCTCCACTCGACATAAGTATGGTGACCTTCTGCTGGCTGGTTTGGTTGTTATTTACTAAGTTACTAATTCTGATTTTGTTTCTAATTTGATGTTCTGCCAACCTATCATCGATCCTACTGTAGAGTGATTCTTAGTTGAACCCCATCTACATTAGTTTCCAATTTTTATTTTAATAAATTATCACAGATTTCTACAGTATCATACCATTCTGAACAGACAAAGCAAACTTCAATATGTAAGTTTTAATCGAGCTCCTCAACTACTACATGAATCAATGGTGGACTGGAACCTTGGGGAGAACAATGACAATCAATTAGAGATTTATAATGTATTATAACATTAAGTCTCAACCTTATTTCAATACAGGAACTGAAAGTGAAGGAAATCAATTGCTGACTTGCAACCAAAACACAGGACTGAATGTGGTGGACCGGGAAGATTGACCAATTATGGGAGCATGGGCAGAGTTTGTTATCATCTGGTATGCAGACTAAAGTCAAAAATACAAGTTCCAGTGCAAGCCACCGTGACTGCATGCATAAAATAATATAACATGTGAAAACTGGATAACATGCCATCATCAACACGCTAAAGCTTAATTTTGATGATGGCTTCTTGGATAACCAGGGGAAGGACATTGCCGGGACTTATACAAACTATGAAGGCAACATGGCACTGATTTTGTCTCAGCCTGATTGGTAACTGTGATTCATCCACTTAATTGAAGGTGCAATTACTAAATGTCTAGAGATATTCAACCCACAGATAGTATGTTATGATTGTCAAGGGAATGCAGCTCTGGTAATCAAAAGTCTCCCTTCCAGCTTTGACGGCCCATGGAGATAAATAGATAATATCATATCATAACAAAAGCTAGATGATGCAGGTTCATCATAGATATTGGCTTATTTCTTCAGAAATAGGCCTAGGGTTGGGTTATATACATGTTGGGCATTTGTTCCCAAGGGTTTTCTATGTATTAGGCCACTTTAATGAGCCTAAACTAGGGTTACATAGGTTGCATACGGGATTAGCCCAATACTTATTTTATTTTTATGTTTTCTAATTGAACCGGTTCAAATTGGTTGCATCCAATTGGTTCAATTTAAGTGATCATGTGACTTGGTTAAGTAGTCATGTGACAACTTAAGTGGTCATGTGATGTAAGTTGGGCTGGATTAGGACTCTATAAGTCCAGTCATGTTTTGAGTCTATTTCCTTTAGTATTTTAGTTTCCTAGTCAATTTAAATTACCTAATAGGTTAGGGATAGGATTAGGCCATTCCTTTTTAGTGTCTAAGTCTATTTTTGAGTCTTCTATATAAGTTTGTAAGGGAAGCCAGCATTGTACACGAATTTGATTAATGAAAAACGCTTTTGCTTGTTGGCTGCCATTGTTGCTACTCCTGTGCTCCTTGTGAGTGTGCATCCTTGTGGTTCTATCAAGGTGGAAAGGGACTGGTGGAATCCGGTTGACTCCTTACGCCGTGACGGCTGGGAGGATCTTCTTCAAATTCGAAGGTGGCTTTATCCTTCACAACTATCGAAGCTTGCTGCCAGTGGAATCTTCAGAAAGTTTGACGCCAAAATTCTTCTTCTAATCCTCTAATCCTTTTCCCCAATTGATCCCCTTTATTTTTTGTTTGAATCCCATAAACCCTAACTCCATTAAAGCCCAAAACCTGCAACTCAATTCTGTCCAGAATTGCAGAATTTCAAAACTCATCCAAACCCTAAATTTTTTATACCATAATAGCCCTCTAGACCTGCCCATTAATACCCTATAAACCCCTTTCCCAATATCCAACCCTAACCCTAGGAATTGACCTAAATCCTAGTGCTGTCCATTCGAACCAGCAGCCCATTTTGTTATTTGATCCTATTGTTTAGCTCCTAGTAGGTCTCCTACCTATCTAGGACTACATTACTAGATCTCTTATCTCAGCTGGTAATGCCTCTTTCCTATGGGAGATGAGACTGGCTAAATAGGGTGATGAAACGTTAGACAAGTCAGGAAGAATAGGCAGCACATTTTCTGGGGCTTTATCCCATAACGTAGTTGTTTTCTTTTCTCTTGTTGTGGTCCACTGGACTGTTTGCTATTGTTGCACATTATGTTTCTGTGACACTGTAACTTTGCTCCTCTGATAAAAATGAGTCATTTACCCACAAAAGGGGGGGGGAGGGGGGAGAGAGAAGGGATAGCACGCCCTCAGTCTAAACTTTGGATAAGGAAACAATAATCCCAATTTAGATTGCACACCACCGTTCTTTTGATAGGAATAAAAGAAACAACTACCGAACAAGGCAAAATGTAATAATAATGGAATACCTTTAGAAAGTATAGCTCAAAATCATTTGCAAAACCAATCTTACTGATGGAACTACAATAATACCACATGACTTTGGAATTACAACGACACAAAGTGAGAAAAAAGGGGGATGAGAGAATAGCATGCCCTCGGTCAAAACTTGGGATTAAGGAAACAATAATCCCAATTTTGATTGCACACCAATATTTCTTTCTGGTAGGAAAATGAGATAAAAGAAACAATTACTGAACATGGCAAAATATATCCTGGATAATAACCATGTTAATAGTCGCAGGATAACTTAAAGGTTCAGCTCACAAGCATTTGTAAAACTAATCTTAGTAATGAACTAAAATACCACGTGATCCTTCAAACGTATAATAAGAGTGAGAAAAAGTATGCAGCACTGGGAATTACCATGATGATCCAGAACATAAAACAAGCCATAGGAAGTTCCAACAAGAATATCCAAATTCCCGTCCCCATCCAAATCAACCACAGTGGGGGAAGAATATATGTGTGCACGGAAGCTTCCAGCGTCAGTACTAAGATCTAGTGATGCTGTCCACTTAACTTGCTTTGTATCAAGATTGAAAACCACAATAGAACTGGCCACATATTTACCAATATCTATACCACCCAATTCCTTTAAATGCACCGGGTTGTCATAGTACCTGTCATCTTATGACCAAGACATTACTTCGTCATCAGTTGAGACGAGTGTAATCAACATTGATAGTGATTAACAATATAACCAACAAGCAAAAGGCTGAAAGATATTTGCAGCAATAGATAATCCAACAATTTACAAAGGATATTTTTTTTGGCAACTTTGCAGCATCCCATACACATCTACTGCCATCAACATCAAGCAACTTTAGAATAAAAGCACGGATTGTACCTACTGTTTGCAGAATACATGCAATTTGCAATTAATGGCATCCAATCACTCATCCATCTAGGTAACAATTATTCATGCCTAAAGAAGTTAGTAAGATCATAGGTTTCCAAACATCTTATAATGTAGTATAAACAAAGTTGTTCTTTACTTTGGTAATTTTCAGTGACACATTTGTCCTTTTAATTTTCAAAAACGCTCATTCAGAAATTTATTAGAAATAAATCATTGCCAAGTTCCATTACCATATAATCTAAAGTCAAGACTCCCCAAAGAGTGACAAAATAATATACTGTTCCTCCAATCTGTATAGCATTTTCCCCATCTTTTGGATATTCATTCCTGCTTTATTTTAAATTTTGGTGCATATCTTTAAATCCCAATTTGGCTATAATTTAGAGTATAAAATAAAGGGAGGAAGGTATCCTAGAGCTAGCAGTCATGAGATGTCTGTTTCCCAGGGTTTGGGACTCCACTTCTACTTCTTCGCTAGATATATTGTTATCTGTGACAGACAAATTGTTGAGCAAAGTGTTACAGATGTTTTCATTGTTGTCAACGCGCTCAGTTGGTCAGCACACTCACCAGAGGATTGGTGCATTGCCAATGTGAAAGAGGAAGAATGGCCAGTTGTGAAGAAGATCAGAAGTTTCAGTAAAGTTTCGGCAACACTGACAGATTCGACGCTAAATGTTCTCTGTTAGACGTTGAATGGAGTGGTTTCGATCTTGACAGCAAAGTGCTTGATTCACACTTGACGTCAACCAACTGTCGAACAGAATGTGCCCCATGTCAATCCGCATGTCTAGGAAACTTGAAATTGAAGATGTTCTGTTCAACATCAAAAGGAGTCGAGTCACCATCAAAGGAGAGCTGGTCGACATGCACTTGACGTCGACCAAGTCACATTGGAAGTCGAACGCGGCTACACATGGTTCATTATCTTTAAGCATAGCTCTTAATCTCGGACAAAACTTGCAGTATTGACAGAAACCGAGACGAAACCTTGAGTCGATACTGAGTCACTGACTCGTACCAAGTTTCGACCTGGTTTCAACCATATTTCGCACATTCCGGTAGTTTCGACCAGTTTAGTTAGAAAAATACCAAGATTTGACCAATTTTGACCAGTTTCGACCAGCCCACTTTCGACCAGTTTCGGTAGTTTTGACTAGTTTCGACCTTCCCATGAAATGTCGAGTTTTGCCCAGAAAATACCAGGTTTCGGTCAAAACCTGGGAACTCTCAGTTTCGGCCAGGGTCAAAACTGGCCTTGAAACCAAAATTTAGAACCTTGTCTTTAAGTCATTTTGGGCCATATAGAAGGGAATAAGTTGCATATGAAAAGAATAGAGAAAAACTCTTCTCAAGAGAGAGGAGAGAAAGAGAGTATCCAAGAAGAAACCCTAAAAGAGATCCCTGAAGTCACTCATTGATCATCTATTTGTGAGGAGGATTCTTCATGTTTCATAAAGAAATCATCAAGGGTTGAGAAGGAAAGAAGAGAAGAAGTGGAGGTCAAGGCAAGGGTTTTGTGGAAATCACAAGAAGCTTTCAAGTCATCATTGTGTGATTGATTGAAGCTCTAGAAGTGAAGAGGAAAAGAGTTTGAGTGGAAGAAAAGAAGAAACAACTTGATTGTAAGTAACCTATTTTATGCTTGACTGCAGGTAAGGTGTTTGATGAAATACCTCAGCCAGTATGGTGCTTATATTGGGGACATCTTTGTATGTTATTTTGCTCATATCACTGTAGCCATCAAGTGGTGCTTAATAGAGGGGGTTGGTGCTCATTTTTAGTAGATGCTATATAAATTGTGTATTGGTGTCCTCTATGGTAGATGCCACATAAATTGGGTGGTCCTAGCAGTGGGTGCTGCTGAATTGAAGCGTATTGTGTATTATAACCAGGATAGATTTGAGTCGTAGTCCAAATAGCCATTTGCACCGTGGACATACCATCTTGGTGAACCACGTTATATCTTGTCTTGTGGATGTTCTTTGTGGTGTGTTTTATGTGATGGTTTTGTGAATGTCTGCCGGCTCAACGTGTGTGATTCCCCCAATTGAAGAAAAGTTTTAGAGAGCTCTCTGTCACTGGTTCACTTCCCTCTCAATGGCTGTGTGAGTTCAACATAGATCACTTCACCAAGAAAGCTTTCCTTGACAGGAATGGAAGGATGATTTGTACATTGTGGACATGGATAGGTGGGTTACTCACTGGATTTGCCATGTGTTGCCCCATCTTAAACCTATGGCCAATCATGTATTGAACTACCCTTACATTTTCATCTAACAATTGTTCTCAAAACTGTTGACTTTTCCACCATTTACCAAAGCTTTATTCTACCACATGATGATATGCATCTAGTCTGAATTTGTTTTGGGGGACAAGGGAAGGGGGAGGGGGAGGGGGAAGGGGAGGGGAAGGAGAGGGAAGGAAATCGCGTCAGAGGTTTAGCAGTGTTAAAGATCAGACTCGGATCAGTCGAATCGGCGGATCCGGATCAGAATCTGCCATGACGGATCCCAATTTGAAACGGTCTTAGGTGGATCAAATAATAATCGATGATCCAATCAGGGTGGGATGATCTGGCCAATCTGTTTAAAATTATGGTGGACACATGGTATGAGCACGATGCATGGTGGCCATGTGTCAGACTACCAATTGGAAGAAAAAAATCATCTAAAACCAGATGAAACGAGTGTGCAGGGAGGGAGGGGAAGGGAAGCCGGAGTGATGCAGATTCGTCAACAAATAGGGCTTGTTTCATTGGGAATAAGTCTAGGGTTGGGTTACATACATGTTGAGCCTTTGATCCCATGGGTTTCTAATGTAATAGGCCACTTTTATGGGCCTAAAATATGGGTATATAGGTTGCATACGGGATTAGCCCAATACTTAGTTTATTTTTATGTTTTTTAATTGAACCGGTTCAAATTGGTTGCATTCAATTGGTTCAATTTAAGTGATCATGTGACTTGGTTAAGTGGTCATGTGATGTAAGTTGGGCTAGATTAGGACTCTATAAGTCCCGCCATGTTTTGAGTCTATTTCCTTTAGTATTCTAGTTTCCTAGTCAGTTTAAGTTACCTAATAGGTTAGGGATAGGGTTAGACCATTCTTTTTAGTTTCTAAGTCTATTTTTTAGTCTTCTATATAAGTTTGTAAGGGAGGCCAGCATTAGATACGAATTTGATTAATAAAAATTAGCTTTATGCTTGCTGCCATTGCTGCTGCTCTTTGTGAGTGTATATCCTTGTGGATCTCAAGGTGGTGAAGGGTAGGTGGACTCCTGCGACTCCTTGCATTGTGAAGATCGGGAGGTTCTCTCAAGTCATCAAGCTGCTGCCATTGTCCTGCAATACAGTGAGTTTGAACCTGTTTTCTTATTTTAAACCTTCTTCTATCATCCTTCATCTTCCCTTAGACCTAATCCACAGTCCCCTCCATCCATCAAACCCTCGTCTCCATTAAACCTGCAACTCCTACTTCAACTAGGACTCCCTTATAACTACAGATCTGGCCATCAATTTTGAACCATACTTCCAGCCTATATCCCCCCACACCTCTCCCTACACTCGACCTTAAACCCAGTCCATAATCCCCACTATATCCCCTCCATTCCTCCACTCCATTAAACCCAAAACCTACAACTCAATTCTGTCCAGAATTGCAGAATTTTAAAACCTTCCCAAATCCAATTATTTTTATCCCATAATAACCCCCTAGACCTGCATATTAAAGCCATATAAGACCCATTCCCATATTCCCATCCTAAACCCTAGAATTAACCTAAATCCTAGTGCTGTCCATTCGAACCAGCAACCCCTTTTGCGATTGATCCTGTTGTCTGGCTCCTAGTAGGTCTCCTACCTACCTAGGACTACATTACTGAGGGGCAGACCGGGAAGGGGAGGGGAAGGGAGTGTCGCAGACAGAGGAGAGGGAGAGAGACGCTGAAACTGCTTAAAGAGAAGGAAAATAAATTCTCATAAATCAGCTTATGGCTTGCTTCCACCGATTCTATCCATGAAACTTTTGATCTTACGTAAGTATATCAGTTAATCAACAATCAATTAGCTCATGGCTTCAAGCTGCTAACTTGTTTCAAAGAAAAAGGAAAACTTGATAGGTGATGATTGTGTAAAAAATTATTAAGCTTTTTGAACATCAACAAAACCATCCATCTACTTCACTTCTTGTGAGTCAATTTCTCTGCAGTTTTTATACATACCTGGGAAAGAAGTAATTGAGGCAGAACAGCCCATAGGAGGGTTTTTGTAATGGATAAGATACATCATATTATAAAACTATGTGACCCAAGCGAGGCCCCTGCCAGCAACAAGGCAGAACAGCCCATAGGAGACAGCAAGGACACCGACATTGGATATATGGATCTGGATTCTGGAGCGTTCGCGGTCAAAGTAGATAGGCAGTAAGGGTTGGAGGTTGGGAAAGGTACAGGAGCCAGGCGGCTGACGAATGAGGGGGTGGGCACAGGGGTTGGGATTCAGGAAGGGGAGGGTTGCAGGGGTGGGGTGGGTCGCTGAAGGGGGGAGGAGTTGCAGTGGGAGGGGGAAGGGGAGGGAGACGAAAACGGAGACGGAGAGGGAGAGGTAGAGGGAGAGAGTTGCAGGGTAGCATGGGAAAGGGGAGGAAGGCAGAGGGTGGGGTGGCGGGGAGGGGAAGGGGACGGAGGCTGGTGTGGGGTCAGGGGCTGAGGAGCCTGGGGAGAGGAAGAATTCGAATTTTGGAACTTCTGTTGTTTGGTTTCATTGGTTTTTTTTTTAAGCGATCCACTACCGTTAAAAAAAGCGGCCAATCCAGGCCGATTCGATCCGGATTGGATCGGAATCAATCAGGACCGATCTGGATCCCAATTCTATTTTTTAAAACCCTCGGACAGGGCCTGGGGCAGGGCAAAGGAGCCCGGTGTCACAGCCCGCCTAATTATGGCCCAAGGCTAAGACTTGCAAGGCCCATTGACATGGACCTTGGGCCAAGGAAGAACCAAGGTCTAGAACTCTCCATACTGGAAGAGGCTAGACTCATTCTAGAAGTATTGAAGAACCTCTAGAAGCTAGGAAAGATCTAGCAAGCTTCTAGAGCATTCTTGTAAATATCTAGGATTATTCTAGACTCTATTCTAGAAGGTTCTCCACCGTTGGATGGAGGACACATGTAAATATCATAGCCATTCATTGTAGGCTTGGTTGCCTATAAATAGAGGTGGCCTCATTTGGCCAAGGCATCAAGCAAGTTAGTATTCAAGCTTTGTACTCAAGCTTTCTAGTGCAATACAAGTTCCATTCACTCAAACTCTCTTGTGTTCTCTAAGTTCTCTTCCCAAGTCCCTTGCTAGAGTTGTGGAAAGGCTGACTTAGTGCTAGTGTGAGTGCTAAGTGCCGCGGTTGCTTAGTAAGGTCTAAGGCCGTGACAATTGTGGTATCGAGCTTGGTTGCGAGGAAGATACTTGTAGATTCGACATCATGGCTAACGAATCGGAAGTGCTAGACATGATGGTGTGTGAGCAAGCCCGTGGGAGGGAGGCCATTCCCACCAAGGAGAGGCGAAGGGCAAGGACAAGTCTGTGGGCGTTAGTGGAGCTATGGAGCCACGCCTAGCTCGGGTGGAGCTAGCAACGGCCGAGGTGAAGGAGCGCCTCGATGTTGTGGAGCAAAGTGGGGAGGAGCTCGAAGGCCACATGATGGAGCTCAAGGAGGAGCTAGTGGGCCAAATGGGGAGCTCAAGGAGTCCCTACAAACCACTCTCAACACCATAGTGCACGCCCAACAGGAAGAGTTTGCCGGCTTAGGCTCAGTATGGGTAGCATTGGCCAAGATGGATGCTCGCATCGATGAGGTACAAGCGGATTGGGCAATGTGTAGGAGGGCAGCGGCGGGAGCCACTACCTCGCGTGAGGTACCTAGGGTGGAGGTACCAAAGCCCAAGCCATTCGATGGGAAGAGAGATGCGCGGGAAGTCGACAACTTTGTGTGGCACATGGAGAGGTACTTGAGGCGATGGCACTCGAGGACGAGGCGACTAAGGTGCGGACCGCAACACTTTACCTCACCGACACAAGAACTCTATGGTGGCGAAGGAGGCATGCCGACATAGAAAGAGGTACATGCACCATAGACACTGGGATGAGTTCAAGAAGGAATTAAAGAAGCAGATTCTACCCGAGAAAATGCTGCTTACTTGGCTAGAAAGAGCCTTAAAAGGCTGAAACACACTTGGGTCGATTAGGGATTATGTCAAGGAATTCTCAACACTTATGCTTGAGGTCCCTAGTATGACCGATGAAGAACTTCTCTTCAACTTCATGGATGGTCTCCAAGGTTGGGCCGCGCAAGAACTACAACGCCGAGGCGTGCAAGATCTTGCTTCGGCCATAGCAGCACGCGAGTCATTGGTGGAGTTCAGGAGAGAAGATACGCTAAGGCCAAGAAGAGCAATGGAGGAAATGGTGGGGAGAGAAAGGTCCCAGAAATACCCTCCCAAGGAAGGGAGTAGTAAGGCTACTACAAGCAAGGAGGGTAAGGCCAAGTTTGACAAGAAGGATAAGTTCACCCAGGGACAAGTGCTTCTTGTGTGACAGCCACACTGGGGCTAGGATTGCCCCAAGAGGAAAGCTCTCAATGCCCTATTGGAGAAGGGTAAAGAGGAAGCACACATGGGGTCTCTACAACAACTGGGTGCTATCAAGGCCAAGGCGACGGAGGTCAAGGCCACTACCTCTCGGAAAGGGCTTATGTATGTGGAGGTGCACATCAACGGGAAGCCCTCGCGAGCTATGGTCGACACAGCGCGCACACAACTTTTGTCTCAATGGAGGAGGCAAAGAAGCTTGGACTAAAGGTGTCCAAGGAGGAGGATGGCTCAGGCGGTTAACTCCCAAGCTCGTCCCATTGAAGGTGTCGCTCGAGGGGTCGAGATGAGCATCGGGGCGTGGAAAGGCAACATAGACTTGTCGGTGGTGCCTATGGATGATTTTCAGTGGTGTTGGGTATGGAGTTCTTAAGGAGGGGTTAAGGCTATACCCATGCCATTCATCAAAGACCGTGTGCATCATGGAAGAAGGTGCGACCATGCATGGTCCCAACAGTCGCAGGACCAAAGAAGGCCCCAAGCTACTCTCGGCTATGCGATTGGAGAAAGGGGTCAAAAAGGGGGAAGACACCTACCTTGCGGCATTACTTGAGAAAGGAGAATAGCCCCACGGAGGTGTTGCCCAAGCTGGAGAAGGTCCTTGAGGAGTTCAGGATGTCATGCCACCAGGGCGCCAAAGAGACTTCCACCTAGGAGGGAGGTGGATCATGCGATCGAGTTGGAGCCGGTGCCAAGCCACCGGCCATGGCACCTTATCGAATGTCGCCGCCGAGTTAGAGGAACTAAGGAAGCGGCTAAAGGACTTACTTGATCTTGGTTCGTCCGCCCGTCCAAAGCTCCATATGGCGCCCCGGTTCTCTTTCAACGGAAGCATGATGGGTCACTCGACTATGCATCGATTATCGGGCGCTAAACAAGGTAACCATCAAGAACAAATACCCCATTCCTTTGATAGCTGATCTATTTGATAGACTTGGTGGGGCAGGTACTTTACGAAGCTAGACTTGCGGTCGGGCTACTACCAAGTCCGCATCGGCCGAGGAGATGAAGCCAAACCACATGTGTGACACGGTATGGCTCATATGAGTTCTTAGTTATGCCCTTTGGCCTCACCAATGCACCAGCCACATTTTGCACATTGATGAATAAGGTCTTCCATCCC
The DNA here is from genome assembly GCF_018873765.1 of Telopea speciosissima. NCBI lineage: Eukaryota > Viridiplantae > Streptophyta > Magnoliopsida > Proteales > Proteaceae > Telopea > Telopea speciosissima. The sequence goes on along the minus strand of NC_057916.1, from coordinate 21,663,434 downwards.
TACCTCGACAAGTTCGTGGTGGTGTACTTAGGCGACATCGTGGTCTATAGTAACACCCTAGAGGAACATGTGCAACATCGAGGATTGTCTTCAAGGTGCTAAAGGACAATCGTTATATGTTAAAAAGGAGAAATGTTCTTTTGCCCAAGAGGAGGTGATGTTCTTAGGGCATAAGATTGAGGGTGGAACACTAAGGATGGACGAGAGTAAGGTGCGAGGCTATACGGGAGTGGGAGGCACCTCTGAGGTTACTGGGCGAGGTCTTTTCTTGGCCGTGAACTACTATAGGCGGTTCATTGAGGTATTCAAAGAGGGCAGCTCCACTCACCGATCTTCTAAAGAAGAACAAGGCATGGGAATGGTCGGACTCATGCCAGGATGCCTTTGATGATCCGAAGAAGGCCATCGAGGAGAAACCGGCGCTTGCCTTGCGGACTATGGCAAGCCATTCGAGGTGCATACGGATGCATCCGACTTTGCAATGGAGGGGTGCTGATGCAAGAAAGACATCCCATTGCATATGAGAGCCGCAAGCTCAATGACACGGAGCGGCGATACACCGTCCACAAGAAGGAAATGACCGCGGTGGTGCATTGCCTAAGAACATGGCGGCACTACTTGTTGGGGTCGAGGTTCGTGGTGAAGACGGACAATGTTGCCGCTAGCTACTTTCGAGACCCGGAAGAAGCTAAGTCCCAGCGGGCTAGATGGCAAGACTTCTTGGCGGAATTTGACTTCGTCTTGAGTACAAGCGGCGAGGCCAACGAGGTGGGCGATGCGCTAAGTAGAAAGGCGGAGTTAGCTTCCCTTAGCCAACCGGAAGGAGAGCTCATGGGCTTGATCAAGGAAGGTCTACAACATGACCCGGTGGCTAAGAGCTTACTTGCTCGAAAGAAGGCGAGACACGGAGGTTTTGGGAGCAAGATGGTTTGCTCTACGCCAAGAAGAGAAGACTATATGTTCCTAAATGGAACAACTTGAGGAGAAATTTGGTTGGGAATGCCACGACACCAAATGGGCTGGTCGCCCAGGCAAGCAGCGCGAGCATTGTTGGAAGCGGCGTACTATTGGCCTCGGATGCGTGATGACATAGAGGCCTATGTGAAGACTTGTCTTGTGTGCCAACAAGATAAGGTGGAGCAACAACCACCTGGGGATTGTTGGAGCCACTCCCAATACCCGAGAGAGCATGGGAGAGTGTCTCCATGGACTTCATCGATGCCCTACCCAAGTCGAGAGGGGGTGGGTCAATCATGGTGGTTGTGGATAGATTTTCTAAGTATGGCACGTTTGTGGCGGCACCAAGAGACCTGCACGGCGGAAGAGGCGAAGACTATTCTTGAAGCACGTCGTCAAGTATTGGGTGTGCCACGATCGATCATCGCGATCGAGATCCTCGCTTCACAGGAGGTTTTGGACGGAGCTGTTCAAGTTGATGGGTCGGCACTACACTTCTCTCTACAAGCTTCCATCCACAAACCGATGGATGATGAGCGCATCAACGGTTTGTTGGAGCTTTACTTGAGGCATTTCGTGAGTGCTAACCAACGAGATTGGGCTAAGTTGCTTGATGTAGCCCATTCTCCTACAATCTCCAAAGGAGCGAGGCAACCAATCAAAGTCCATTTGAGATTGCCACGGGCGGCAACCCTTAACGCCACATACGGTGATGACGAGTTACATAGGGAAGAGCCCATCGGCGTTCAAGTTTGCCAAGGAGTGGCAAGAAGAAGGTGGATGTGGCTAAGTCATACTTACAAAGCCACTAAGAAGATGAAGAAGTGGGCGAGACAACACGGCCAGCTAGGTTTGAAGTTGGGGACATGGTACTTGTGAAGCTTCTACCTCAACAATTCAAGTCCTTACGGAAGGTACACAAGGGGCTGGTTCGTCGATACGAGGGCCCATTTGAAATCACAAGGAAGGTAGGCAAGGTGTCTTATGAGGTGAGCCTACCTCCTAAGCTCAAGATCCATCCGGTCTTTCATGCAAGCATGCTAAAACCTTATCATGGAGACATGGAAGACCCAAGCCGTGGAACGTCAAGGGGCACCAATGAGTGTCACAACTTCCTACGATAAGGAGGTGAGTACATGATCGCAGGCCGAGTTGTGCGAAGCGAGGAGTACCTCCTAGTAGGGAGTACTTAGTCAAGTGGAAAGAGCTACCGGAGAGGCGAAGCAAGTTGGGAACATGCGGACTCTCTATGGCAGTTTCGGGAGCAAATACGAAGGTTCCACGAGGAGGACGCGACGAGGGCGTCGCCAACTTAGGTGGGGAGAATGTCACGACCCGCCTAATTATGGCCCAGCTAAGACTTGCAAGGCCCATTGACATGGACCTTGGGCAAGGAAGAACCAAGGTCTAGAACTCTCCATACTTGGAAGAGGCTAGACTCATTCTAGAAGTATTGAAGAACCTCTAGAAGCTAGGAAAGATCTAGCAAGCTTCTAGAGCATTCTTGTAAATATCTAGGATTATTCTAGACTCTATTCTAGAAGGTTCTCCACCGTTGGATGGAGGACACATGTAAATATCATAGCCATTCATTGTAGGCTTGGTTGCCTATAAATAGAGGTGGCCTCATTTGGCCAAGGCATCAAGCAAGTTAGTATTCAAGCTTTGTACTCAAGCTTTCTAGTGCAATACAAGTTCCATTCACTCAAACTCTCTTGTGTTCTCTAAGTTCTCTTCCCAAGTCCCTTGCTAGAGTTGTGGAAAGGCTGACTTAGTGCTAGTGTGAGTGCTAAGTGCCGGCGCGGTTGCTTAGTAAGGTCTAAGGCCGTGACACCGGGGAGGGAAAGAATCCAGATTCTGGAATTTTTGTCATTTTTGTTTCGTTGGTATTTCTTTAAAAAATTAATTAATTTCGGACTGATCCAATACCTATCCAGAAAGTGGACGATCCAGGCCGATACCAATCCGGATCTCAATTCCTTTTTTTTTAACCTTAAGGATTAGGGAGAGAAAACAGCCATAATCCCAACAACCCCCCAAGCAGTTACAATGATGTCATTAGACAAAATATTAATCTGAATCAGTAAAAAGTAATAAAAGTAGTAATAATAATTACAATGACAAAATCAACAGGAACATCAGCTAGCTTCTACTCAAAGCTTCACAATTCTCTTTAAGGACTCTAGCTGAAACAACAAAAAGATCTGCAAATAATTGACACGTGAAACCAAAGTGGCTCAGTTATCACGTCAAAAAGACCAAGTTTCATATCAGTGCAATCTCCCTTGTAGCACCAAAGATGATTCTACACTGAAGATAAAACTGTTGCCCCCGCCCCCAACAATTCTGTCCATATTACTAAGATGAAATGAAGCATAATTTCTTTAAACAGGCCAAAATTGCATTGGAAATTGCACCCAAGCAGGAATGCATGTTTCTTTTTGTCTGAGCCTAAGCTCACAAGTCACATAAAACTTTTAAGTTTCATTTGTTGAGATGTGGAGCCCTCCTCTATCTTCTAGTATTAGCGTCAATATCTTCATCACAAATCAAAGACCACTGAAATTTTTTCTTTCCTCCTATCAACTTTAAGAGAACTTGCTTGAACTGAACTTTTCTTCTTTTTATCTGAATCAGTTTTTCCTTCCTAGCCTTGATGATTTTTTCGGTTCCCTCTTCCACACCATCAAACGAAACCAAAATATGACAACCAATGGAAGGCATTTGAATTACTCATTCTTCTACCTTGACTGGATCGTCTCATTCCGTTGAGAAATATCCCAATATCTAGTGGCACAGTACAATTATTAGAATCTGGTAAAAGTTCTGGGGTATTAACCTCATTCACTGGTTCTGCTTGTTTAAGAAACTTTGCAGCTCCAACGGACTTCTGTGAATCTGCTCTATCCCATAGATTTACAAGGACTGAAACTCTGTAGACCTGTGAACTGGGATTCTTCATTCTAATTGATTAGCATACTCCTTGCATTTGTACATTGTTTGGCCATCTTGATTCCATGCCACAGAACAGGTGTTTTCTGGTTTGAAATTTCAGCAAATGAATTTTGTTGATAATTGGGCCATTCACCTGCTATGCCACATCTTATAATCTTCCTTTGACCACATTGTTTCAAGCTAATTATTATATTGTAGATGGATAACGAAAATTTAAGACAAACATCAACCTCAACTACAACGTGGCCCACCAACTGAATTTTCTGAAGTACATTTTTAGCCCCGACTCTACATGCATTCCTCCCTTGAATTTTTTGGCACCAGCCCCTTTTTATAATCCCTATGCTGATATTTGGGCTGCAACATGGCAGTGACCAGTACAATTGCGTGGCTCCATCAATGAATTGAAATGATGTTGACAGAATTATCCTTATTTTCACTCTTCTCAACGTTTTTTTCCCCCACTTTTATTTTACTAATTTTAAAGCTGAATCCATATAAACCAATGTTTCCAACTGAAATCCCCAAAACCCCTAAACTCCATCACAAGTTCATAACCACATCCACTATATCCTAGCCATCACCCTATTCAATTGACCAACTTAATCCCAAACTCATATGAATCACCAAACCTATTACCACCCATAAAAAAGCCGTCTTCAATTAAACCATTCCAAAATTTTTCAAAATCCATTACTACTTAAAAAATTAGGGAATTCTCAATCTCAATCAAGAAAACCTAACCCTAACAACAGAATCCCCTAACTGAACCCTTTCATGGAAAGATGCCACATGAATAAGACATAACCATACGGATGGGACTGTGATTGTCACTTGTCAGGCTTAAGTATTGAATATAATATGCTTCAATAACTGCGTATGTGGTATCCAGTGTTCAATTTCAGGACACCATGCTAAGCGTAAAGCTGAAAAGATGATCACTAAGATCATTGATAAATGATAATGGCAACGATTATATAATTATGATGTAAGCAAGAAATGCAGGAGAGTGATTATGAATAATTTTATCAGATTTTGAATTTAAAACTTTCAGCATAGAGGAGAGAAAGAATGGAGATCTAGCATGGAAGAAGATAACTTACTCATGATCAAAGAAGTACGATACTGCAACAACCATCTCAGATATCCCATCATTGTCAATATCCGCTATAACCTGCAGAGAACAAAATTATCACTACTAATCACATAATTATCACTACTTCCATCTATTTAGAAGAAGATGATTAAGCACATCTTTAACCAAACACACAAATCTAAGAGCCTGCACTCACTGGAGTGCATAGGATGTGTGAGTCAACATCCACATAATCCTCTATTTTCTCATGGTTCTGTTCAGTCCACTCCTCATCTCCCCACATGGAATCATCAACATAATCATCATAGTCGTAGTTGTACTCATCAGCTAGCTCATCATTATCGCGGAATAACTCAAAAGACGAATCAGCATCTGCTTCCAGAGCTGCATCATTTTCAACAGTTGCACCCTTCACATCCCCATCAGAAGCTTTCGATTCGGAGCCACTCTCCTGTCCCTTTGAATCAGTAACTTGAAGAAGCCTCCTTGAAACTGTCACATTCTCTGTTTTCATGGTGCCTGTTGATTCAGCATCTCCAGATGAATTACCCATTCCACTTGGCAGTTTAATGTCTATTTGTGTCTGAGTAGAATTTAGTTTCTCTTCATTCTCTGGGTGGGACATATTCACTGAGAAGCCCGGCTTATCTTGCATGGTCAAAGGGATGGTGGTGTTTGATCCAGGTGTACCTCCATTGGTTTCTGCGATGAACAACAATTATAGAGATAGTTTGTGCCCTTAAAATAATTATTGATGATGGCAAAACATAGGCTTCAAACAGATATTCTGAAAGTCCTTCACCCACCACCTCCGCAGTTTAAACAAAATTTGAAAAAACTGTTATTGTGCAACAGTGAAGAAAAATTATGTGAATTATAAATAAGAGCCTACCACACAGATACGAGCTCCTAAAAAATTTTGACTCTTTGAACACCTTGAATATAGATGGGTCATGGTAAAGCATAGGAGTGAGCTCCATATCTGACTTCACTTTTAAGCCATTACAGAGGTTATCTAAACAGTTAATTACTTACGAGATGCTAATTTCATGTCAGTGGCCTCCTGAATAAGCAATTTATCATCAACATCTGGATGGGATCTGTCCACTGGATCTGTATGTAAGCCTACATACCAGTCTTTACGAACTTTCCGCCGAGGTACCTCCAGCTTTTCAGTCATCAAGTAGCCTGAGACTCTGAAACAAAACAAGGAGGACCAGTCTGAGTTAGGAGTGGATGCACCTCAACAAATACTACATTATAAAAATTACTCGTACAACCAGTAATGAGACTGTTACCTGAAAAAAAGCACTTCACCATTGTAGGTAGCCAAAGCAATTTCTCTTACACCATCCTTATCAATATCAAATAGGAGAGGAGTGGAATGAACGGTTGACTCATGAAAGACAGGCCACCCTGACAAACACAAAAATGTCAGACATTGATTTATTACATCGAGCATTCTTAAAACTGGTACTTCTTTTCGTGTCTGTGTGTTGCACTACATTTCTGCCAGTTGAGTGTTTGATTGACGAAAAGAATAAATCTACTAGAAGAGAAAACATAATCATCGTCATGTCTAAAGTCCCTTTTATTTTATTTATTTATTTAAACATTTTTTTTTCTTTTTGGGTGGGAGTGGTAACATGTCACTAGAAGATAAATTAGTGTAAAATACAGATACCGCTCCCTCATGGTCTAAGTCAATGGTTCCATTAGTTAATTAATTTGTAACATTGTAAGCAGTTAGTAATTTAGTATCCAGTGGAAGAAGATATTGATTGAGGATAGTAAAGAGAAACACAAAGGAGATGATAAAACCTCCATGGTGCTTTAAAATGTGTACAAATACAGCTTCAAATGAAATAAATAAAAAAGTAAAGTATCAAACTGTACCTGGCATTTTATCTCCATCAGAACCCTCTAGCACTTCCAAGTAGTGAACAAAAGATGGCACCACTATGTCGAGCTTCCCATCACTGAGATTCAAAATAGGTTATCAGAATAAATCCATGAATGGATATTCATATAATATCAATCCAAAATTACTAATTTAAACCCCAAAATAGTATCGGTCCAGGAATTTTGAGAGTGTATTAATTGGATATTAGCAATTCAAATGCCACATGATAAAACATTTGGGGAAAGGAAGGCAAACACAAGTATCACATACCCCCCCCCCCAACACACACACACACAATTCATTTGAGTTAGATATAGCAGCTAGCTACACCGTATCCTGAAGAGTGAAAAGCATTCACCTGTTGATATCGGCAATCAAAGGGGTTGCATATATGCTAGAGCTGACTTCCGTCTGCCATCTTAGTTCCAAATTACGAGGGCATTTTGTGTTTAACAAAGCATCCTCGTCTCTACAAAAGAAAATGACGCATTAACCACTACAAAAGTAGGAAGAAGATTTTAAGAATACCAGCTACATCAATACATCTTAATTCATAATAACCCACAAAATTTACGAACATAAACCACCTCCCATCACCCTCCTCCATAAATTTTTTTTTTTTAAAAAAAACCTGAAACACTTGAATCATCAGATGCCCAAAAAAATTATGAATTGAGCTTCATCGGTAACACCCCTAATGTGCAGTAAGTATGAGTCTAATTGGATCTTCCGGTTCTGAAATGAACTCATAGAACAAATTCAGAGTGGGGGTGGAAGTGTGGAACTCACATGACAGGATATCCGAGGGCATCATCACTTGCATCTCGTTCCCGAAACTTATTTTTCTTCGTCTCATCTGGCTGCGAATCAGATACGCCGTTAATGAGATTCAAAGAAATAGAAACAAGGAAAAAAAGCAGCAGAATTGTCGTTTTCATCGGATCCTCGCCAACACAAGAACCTCTGCCGTTCTCAGTTGAGGAAACCAACTGAAGAAGTTAAAGGAACAGCTGGTAAAGAATTAAACAATGATTCTGAAGAATGCCCAGGGATCATCGATATAGAACTCGATATAAAACCCTAGATAGGGTTCTGAATAATTTCGGATCTATGAGAGGGAAATGTTTGTCAAGCATTGGCCATTGTCCGTTGATGGTTGATACAGTTATATTTTACAGACGGAGTTTTCTAAGGAGGACGGTAAGGTTGGTCGTCCTTCGATTGAAGACGTCGGATTAGAACCATTTGTCCATCTGATTGGTACGACAAACAGATTCCGCCTGATCCAAGAGATGGAGATCGAACGGCACACAACAATCCACATCCGTAGTTCCACACACCTACTTATACACGTAGAAAGTTGATTCGGCATTAGCTCATGAGACATTATTCACCAGATTAAAAATCTTGCTTCTACTCTTGGAGAATGGAAAGTCCTCCTTCGCATTTTGTTATAGGGAAGGAAATCATTGTGCAAATTGACTTGCTAACCATGTACAATCTTCCACTCTGATTGACTTCTATATAGATTTATTTCCCCAGCCCTTGCGATATCTCATTTATAAAGATGTTGTAGGTCATTTTTACTATAGGATGTAATTTCCTCTTTTATAACTAAATTCTTTCCATTTCTTAAAAAAAATTAGTTGTTTATTGAGATCGATGCTTGGTCATGTAGGCCTTGCACTAGCACATTGCCTATGAGAACGTAAACGGGCATGAACACGAATTAAATTTTTTACTTCAGAAGGGGTTGGGCATTAATTTCTTGCGCTCTTGTGTCTGGGTGCACCACTGCTTTCAGTATATTGAATCATCTATCTCTTCCCATGTATGCTCATGCATTCTTGTATTACTCAGCCTCCATGCATCCAATGTATGCCCAAGCATTATTGTATTATTCAGCCCTCCATGTTGTCTTTTGGTCAACTCCATTTGAATTGAAACTTAATACATGCGCTAGGAACCTTGGGATAAGAGTTCTAAGACCCATTGTTGAAATAGGAATCAGAATCGAATCGGCCAAGCTTGATCTCCAAGTCTTGTCAATCCGAAACTGCTGATCCATAATAGATTTATAGGGTTCAAGTTGATTCCCCCGACTATTGACCAATCCCAACTGAATCAGAATTGGCTGATTAGGCTGATCATCTTGTCGATTCCACATATTTGAACCTTGCTCAGGTTCTAATTGTTCATAAAATTTGAACAGCATTGAGTTCACCACATGACAAGAAATGTGTGCAGACTGCGGATCAAATAATTATCCGCTCTATATAGAGCAACAATCCCCTCCCTTACAGCAATCATTTTTTCTCAAACAAATTAGTTTGGTTTTACTAAAAGAAAATTGGGTAAAGATTTGAAAAAAAAATTGTATATGGGTTTTCTTCCTTGTCACTATGCCTAGTGAAGTATATATACCCCTTCTCACATTACTGTACAGTGTTTTAACATAGAACAATTTTGTAATTAGACTTGAAAGTTTGGGATCACTCCCAAAATTCAGATTTCATTTTAGAATCGAAACAATGTTAGTCATGTAATTTCCATTTGCAATTGTTCAAGACCAAATGACTAACCCTTCTACAATTTTGTTCATTGTGTTCTCGTACATGATCCCACTGTCCCACGTTGCAAGAAAGAAACAGTCATAAATAAATTTTAACCATTAAATTATGAATGTTCTCCAGCAGGTTTAGGGGATGACTACCAAAAAAGTAATGTTATAATCTTATTGTAACCAAGGTTGGTTACAACAAGATTTTCCTTTTATAGGTATTATCTATTAACAAACACAATGATAGAGACTGAGAGAAAGAGACTTACAAATCGAGAAGAAGAATTGGAGAAAATAGAGACTATCTTTATGAACATAATGACACCAAGAGAAATTTTGAGATCATTGCACACAATCAGTGTAGGTTTTGATTCTTGAATTTGTGAGGGGTAATGTAGTAAAAGAATATAGTAAACTTAGGCAGTGTTTGGTATGCATTCTTGGAGTTTATTCTATTTCGATTTTGCATTATTTGATGATAAAGGAAGTTGTTTTTATTCCCCAAGAATGCGAAAATCAAACTAGAATACATACCAAAGACAGCCTTTATTGTGCAAAAGTTTTATAAATACCAACATGTCAACATATCATCCAAGTTTTCCTTGTGACCCAATGTCAACTTTCCATTACTTATTGCACACCCACTCTTCCTAATAATTGTACACAAAAGTATGAAACTCACCAAATACATAATAATTGCATTGCATTATTGTTTGGCAAAAGTTTTCGTGCACAGTCGTATATGGTGCATGACTGTGCCTTCAACTGTCGGATGGGGATGATGAACCGTGCACTGTACATGATTATGTTCATCAAACGGTTGAAAGCACGACCATGCACATGCACGGCCGTGTATGAAAACTCTCTCCTTATTGTTTTATAGATTTTTTTTTTAAAAATAAGTGTATCAGTCTATCATTTAGTATATTACTTGCACCACTTGAGAGTTCATTGGCCCCATAGAGTACTCTTGTTCGATCACCAACATATGATAATGATGATGCAAATTTGCATATGAAGTAGTGCCTCCAAGTCACCACAAAATATCGCATAAATGATTAATTCCAAAAAATGAATGTAAATATATAATAAGTAACAATTAAAAAGGTTAAGCTTCAAAATTGGTTTATGATTAAGCTTCTCTTTGTTTGGATAAGAGGAACCTTGTGGCTTGCTACACTTTTGTCAAGTCATTCATTTGCACGGTCTTCACGTTCCTGCTCTTTATCATTGTCTTCATCCTTCACTGATGGTAGATGTTCTTCATTCCAAAATGGTTATATAGTGAATGTAAAATTTGAAAAAGACCAATACTAGATGCTTAAATATTTAAAAAATAGAATAAATATTTTTCCTCAGGCATTTTGTTAACACAAACACCAAGAAACAAAAAACAGATTGAAACAAGGATGGCATAGATATTTAACGTGGTTCATACACCAATTTAGTGTGCTACAACCATGGGTGAAGCTGAAGATAATTCATTATGTAATAGAAGAAAAAATATACTAGAGTTTTTTTGAGAACACCAAAAGTCGCAGCAACAACTCTCCTCAAAAAAATGTAACACAAAAGTGCCAAAATCACACTTCTCTATTGCTTACCCAACAAGATAGTAAAACAAGGTAATATTCCTCCTAGTTGGGTTGATCCATTAGGTTGGGTCATACTGTACTACAGCGAGCGAATCGGCCCAAGCCCTATGGTACCATCATAGACCTCACAAAATTTTTCCTTCAGGTTACCACCAAAATATGTATAAATGAGGCAAAGTTTAAAACAGGTACAAGAATTCAAGACACACATAATACATTTGTAGCAAAATGGTATGAAAATTGCATTCAAGAGGAGCTTCTATTATAGGAAGCAAGAGGGGAAAGTGTCATTTTTTTTCACATACTTTTACAAGAATCCCATTGCAAGAGCAGCCCCAATTAGAAACATTAAAAAAATTATCTGAATCTAGAGCACATAGCCCACAAGATGGTGTGGGTTTCAAGCCTTACATGAGAAATTTTGATATTTTTCCAAGTAATTCATTTAGGTTCTAGTTGTTTTGAAATAAAATTTTATCTGACGTAGTAAATTTATATTGTAAAATTTTACGCTGAAACAAACGGAGCCTTAACTTAAAAAGAGAGTGTTTTACTTGGACTTGTATCCATAGCTTCCCCTCTTTTATAACCCTTTTCGAACTAATGACAATTGTAGGAGAATAGGTTGGGATGATGAATAATTCTTACTCCATATGCTTCTCCCAACCGCTTGTTGTAGTCCCACAACTTCTCCCGGCAACTGCTCCTTCGAATCAAGTCGACAACCTAAAGTAGATAAACTATATCTTAGGTGACCATTGAAACCAAAAAATACAACAAATCAAAAGGGTTTCGTAAACCTTATATGCATTGATCATCGAGAGACTACTCCTCATGTTTTTCAAAAGTTTAGCAATTTTAACTTGCATCCCTTAAATCCATCATGACCTAACATATAAACCTGTAGTGTTTCTTGATGATAGTCAAGCCGAGGACTACAAAGTAACTCATACCGATGATAATTTACAAAAACTAACGATGATACAATTTATTAAATTTACAAGCCATCTTATATACCACAAGCATAGTAAAAAAGAAATATAAATCTCTAATGATAATATGTAAAAAAACAACATAAAAATAAAGGAAAATGACTGCTAACCGGTGTTGTGCTTGACCGTATACCTGTGCCCATTCACAACCCAATGTGAAAAGATCGACGTACCCCTTGGAAAGGTGAAAAAATTTAGGGGTGCGCTAGTCTTTTTGCCACCCTATCTTCTCTTCCCATGACCCACAGAGGTTTTTTAACGGATAAGTTGATGTGAAATTGTAGAATTTTTATCCTATCTAGTAACTGTACGGTATTATACTGTATCGTGCGGCGGCTGTAGAGGCAAACCTGCAACTGACTGACGACAACGCGAAAGTTGACTGTTTCCGTTCTGTCCAATAAACTAATGGCAACTGTGCTTTAATAATGTCATCGCTGTGGATTCTCTTCTAATTTGATTAGAAGTTACCGGGAGCTACAGAGCTACAGAAACTATGGAGCGAAGGAGACATCAAGGTCTACTGATCTCATTCTTCCTGGCCTTGGGTGTCGATATGAGATTTTGTAGATACAAAACTTCAGTCGATTGATCGATCGATGGCAGCATCTCTACAACCCCGGCTGCTCTCTGCGGATGATTCTATGTCCAGTGTGTCTGCAACCTGGTTCAGGAATCACAGTCTCTTCAATCTCGCTCTGAGGTAAAACATCTTTTTTTTTTTCGATCATAATTTATTGTATGAACACGGTCTTGTGAATTGACACAACTATTCAACGAAATCTTTGATTTTCATCTTAAAGAAAAAGTGGAAACCAAACTAATTTATTAAAAACTCGGTCCACTATCTGAATCTAGATGTTATAGTAGATTCAAAAGTACTGGTCTAATGTATTAGATGATCACTTGTATCCCGAAGCTGGACTTTTCCAAGTATTTAGCGAGATGTTTTTTTTGAAGTTCCCATTTTGCCCCAAATGCTAAAATTAAAGAGAAGAACTTTAGTTAGTTTTGTCACGTAGAAGCATCGTTAGTGAGGATTGATGGAAACACGCAACCCGTTGAGAGACTCCTCAGTCCACACGCTTCGCCTCTGTGTATAGGAAGAGACGAGAAGATGAAGAAGAAGATAGGTTTTGTCAATCTTTTATGGTCAGTTAAACAATCCCTTTTGTTTCTTCTTCTTCCTTTTACTGTCGTTTGCAACATAATATTGATAAAATTGTTTCAGAAAGTTAAAGAGTTTTGGGAGTTCACAAGTATCATCCACCTTTCTCTCCCATCCTTCACTTCTAATATTCATGAAATTAATTCAATTAAGTAACGGATAGACCCGGGGCTGCTTGAAAGAATAAGGAGGAGGAGAAGAAGAAAGGGTGGTAGTGGTGGAGGATGAGTTGCATTTTTCTTTTAGCTTTGACTAATTATTTTTAATATTTTGGCTATTTCTGTATTGGCACATCAGTACTAAGAAAAAAAAATAAAATTCATTTATCATCTTTTTTTGTGATTGTTGAGTGGTTTCGTTGCAACTAGAGATGATAACTATTAAAAGGTCTTATGTTGCTTTTCCCTGATTTGGCCTTCTTGGTCTTGCTAGTTATAGAAAAATATATGAAATGGTTTAGAGTTCTGCACGCGGTTTTTTTTTAACCTGTTGGATGTTTGCATGCACTTTACAATGGATGGTTCCTCCCTAGATGAATTAAAACCATATGATATTGACTTAATTGGGAGGTTTCTGATAATTCAATCTGTTCAATATTAAGGGAAATAAGGTGCCTAGTAGATCTAGGTTGTGACGATGCTTATTATTTTTTATATTAATAAAATTATAGAGGGTTTCTCAAGGTGCTGAGTTTTTTAAGTTAAAAAAAGATAAATTGCATTATCAGTGGCTCGGTGCAATGCTGGGAATGAAGGGTCTGAGTGGTTTCTTAATTAGGTGCCAAGAGGCAACCAATGCAGGGGTGGGTTACTGGGTGAGAGCATACTATTTCTGTTGGAAGGGAACCCACAGTTTATCCCTTTGTTCTCCACCCCTATCTAATGCCTAACAGAGAAAATGCAATAGATGATTTGATTCTAACGGCTGTCTGTCCTGGGGTTGGCTGACTATTCACACCTAAAAGTAGATGGTCACCCATTAAGACTCTAACTTTTACATAATAAACACAGATCAATAGAAGAGAAAAGGAAAACCCCAGAATATTCAGTCACGATAATTATTTGAACATTCATTTCAATGGAAATTGTTAGTTTTCTCATAATTTCCCTACTTATATGAATGTGACAGGCAAAGAAACTGAGACTGGTCTTGGATGCCTTGGATGAGATAGTGCATGTACTCAGAATATTTCTTCCAGTAGGTTACATTTTTTGTGTCAAGTAACTACCATTTCTTCTTTTGCACATCAAATGGAGCATGCTGACTCTGCTCCCAGTCTTTCAAGTAGAGGAGGTTCTGGTATGTAAATTTTGTTAACTTAAAGTTCTGTGCCTTTTGGTTAGTTTCATTTGTATTCTCTAATGATAATCATATTGGATGCAGTGATTAAAAAAATACAATTCAGATTCTCAGTTTTATGCTAGTAGACGGGGGGGGGGGGGACTTGAAAAGTTGAACTGTAATGCTGTTTTGAGTATTTGATATTTTCGACAAATAATTATCCTACTGGGTCAAAGAAAAAGTACAAATTGAAAACTAAAATTAATTTGATTTATTTTTAAGTTATTTCTTTAAAAATATCATAATAGAATTTAAATGTAAAGCACAAAAGAGAAATACTAGCTTACCTCAAAGAAAATATAGAAATAAATGAATAATCACTTATTTAAAAAAGTTTTTAGGAACTATTAGGTTCCAGAAAAAAAAATTTCTTTTCCAGACACAAACTGTCAAATTAATTTCATCACAAAAAATCTCAACTCAACTGTGTGCCTCATTTCCAAGACATGGAACAGGCTAAACTCTAAAGGAAATTTTGTTGTGCCATTTCCCTCTGTTTAGGGCTACAAGTGCTGTTGTTTCTCTAGCAGTCCTCTCACCACTTCATCCCAAAGCATTTTTGGTCACCTTCATTTTCAACCAAATCTGTGTTAAAAAAAAAAGGGAAGAAAGGTGGGTGGGAGGAGATGGGTGTTCCAGGAAACATAAATAAAGAATAAATTTATGGCACATGGAAAATATTAAAAATAACTAGTTTATTTACTTATTTAGTCCATTGGCAATGGCTGGAATGAAATGTACAAAGATGCATTGAGAACTTACGAGGATGAGGATAAAGGGGCACGTACAAACATGGGACAGATTGGTCTTAAACTTCAAATACTGAGTCCATGTGGAAATAAGAGTTCATAATCCAGGACCCTTAATAGTGGTCATAATCCGTGACCCTTAATAAGATTTATAATTTTAATTAATAAGTAAAAATTCAAGGGGAAAGGATGTTTTGGTGGGGAGGGATACTTTTACCATTTTTTTATGGGGAGGGGGGTATTGAGAGATTAGGTATATGGAGAAGAAGGCAATTGTTGCAACAATCAGGGGTGCAAACTGCAAACCAAAGACATTTGCTCAAGCTTGCAACAACCATGGTTTGCAGTCACATTTTTTAATTGGAACAGACATGGCAAGAAGATTTGAGAGATATTAGTAATGCGCTGTTATTTCATGAAGAATTGATCATGTGAGGGGATCCCTATTTAAAAACTGGGTTTAGACCCTGCCAGCATGCCCCACTAGTGATGGCGGTGCGGTTTCTCCAACATCAAACCTGGTTTCTATTGAGTATTGCTTAATCCTTGCTCAACAGCCCCAACCTGATTGATTAATTAGGGAAGGCTTATCAATTTTATAATTTTGAGTAGCCCTCCATGAATTATGATCCTTCATAAATTTATCCATATCTTTTAGGAAAGAGGGAGGAGAAAGATATCCACTATTATGTGTATTGTAAATTTAGGAATTTATCTAAAGAAATCTTTCTGAAGTTCAGAAATGATATTACCCAGAAGGAGCCACACTCTCAGTGGTTGAGATCAATAACATGTATTGTGACATATTATATCCTTTCTGTTGAAAACCCTAAACAGTGAGATGATTGTTTGGAGAATATCTGTGAAAACTTGGTCTTTTCATGACCTGTATGCTGATACCTTGGTCTTTGCAGATTTCCTCATTAGTCATGGTACAAGGTTTCAACAATAGTTCGCGAAACCAACGGAAATATTTCAGTTTCGTGGGCTGTCGAAACAAAATAGCCTGCGATGCTGAAGGATTGCAATGTTTCGACCGGAATTTCGGTCTTTTGTTTTGTTTTAACAAATTTCGGTTGAAACTATTCTAAGCCTTTAGTATAAATTCCAAACTTCGAGCGAAATGGATCAAAATTTCGACCCATTTCGCTCATCTCATCTGGTTTCGGCAGTGAAGGTTGAAAAACCCAATTTTGTGCTTTCTTGGCCAAATAACTGTTGTACAAGGTTGGAACAAGTACTTGGACAGTAGAGTAACACAGTGGAAGCGACGATTTGCTGCGTTGCCGGGAGATTTGAAATGGACAGCTTTTGTGATACTATAACATGGCCAGTTTTTTTATTTTTTGTGATACAGTCGGAGGGTAACTTGTTCCACAGCAGCAACAACATTCTAATGGTTTTGATCCCGACCAGAACTCGTTTTGGTACTAGGAGTCTAGGACTCTAGGATAGACATAGGGGTGACTTGTTGCTTGTATTGTTGACAGTGCTATATTTGATCCTCTGTAACAAACCATGTATGATCCATGATTTATGATATGGTTTATAATTTGACGTCTATTAATTTTTTTTTTTGGTAAAGAGATGTTTTACTGATTACTAGAATGTGTACAAGCAGTGGCATCATTTACACAGAGGTCATGAAGCCAATGAGTGGAATGCAGCCAATAAGTCTCACACACAAGAGACAAAGCCTTCCTAGCCAGGGCATCTGCTACTAGATTCATAGCCCGTGGTATAAACACAAAATCAATGGAGTCAAAGGAGGTTGTGATTCTCTGAATATCAGCAACTAAATCCGCAATATCAGTTGGTGGGAGTCTACTGTGGTTAAGAACATACCCCACCGCATCTTTGCTGTCCGTTTCAATTAGGACCCTTGAGAAGCCATCAGACCTTGCCATTGATAACGCTGTACGTATCGCAAGAACTTCCCCTTGAAGAACCGAGCTAAGGCGCATAGGGATCGAAACCGCTTTGAGAAGAGAACCCGTATGATCCCTAAGTGCCACTCCAACACCACCCGTTGAACAATCACTGGACAATGCTGCATCGCAGCTCATCTTCATGAATCCTACTGGTGGAGGCTTCCAAGTGGGGATGTAAGATTCCACTGATGAAGCCGAGCTTCCCATACTACCTGCAGCACCCGTAGTAGCAACAAATTCTAAAAACGCCTTCTCAGCAAGGCTAATAACATCACCTGGAGACCACCATTTCCCGGTGAAAGAGAGCTCATTTCGCGCTCTCCACAGGTACCAGCAAATAAAAGAGGCCCTCGACAAAGTCTCCTTTGCTCTCTTCTTGTCATCTCAAACCAAAGAATCCCAACTGCGCAGCCAGTCGACCAAATTTGGGGTTGGGTTCGATGGAGGAATATACTGCAAAGGAGAGCCGAACCAAACACTTCTTGCGAACGGGCAATCAAATAGAACGTGATCACTCGTCTCCAAAGATTTGCCGCATCGCACGCAAGCTGGATCAATCTGTACTTGACGAGAGATTAATCCCTCCCCTGTAGCTATGGCATTATTGCAAGTCCTCCACAAGAAGCTTTTTATCTTTGGAAGTGTCTGAATCGCCCAAATCCTGTTCCAAACTCTCTCTGGAATTTGGTCCCACATATGGGTTCTTGATGAGGATGCACTCGCTCTTCTGGTCTCATCCTCCTGCTTCACTAGAAGTCGATAGGCTGACTTTACTGAGAACTGCCCATTTGGTGAAGCACCCCAAAATTGCACATCCTCTCTTTCAAAGAGGCTAAGTTTTATTTCCAAAATCGCATTGACTTCTGCAGGCTGGAAAAAACTATGTAGGAGATTAGTATTCCACATGCGACTAACCGGGTCTATCAACTCCGAAACAAATTGTAAGGTGCACCCCTCGGGTTTGACAGATTGTATGCTAAACCCCGGCAGTGAGGGAATCCAACGATCCTCCCAAATCTTCGCTCTATTACCAACTCCAACCTTCCATACCAAGCCTTTTTCAAGGACATCTCTGCCAAGAAGTATACTCCTCCATCCCCAAGAGGGTTGATTGCCCAGCTTTGCCTTCATAAAGTCTGTATTTGGAAAGTAAATGGACTTTAAAAAACGTGCCCAGAAGGAGTTTGGTGAGGACCACATTCTCCACGCTGCCTTAGCAAGAAGGGCAAAATTTTGCAGCCTAGAGTCCTTGAAGCCAATTCCTCCTTGAGATTTTGGTCGACATAATCTCTGCCATGACATCCAATGGATCTTTCTCTGATCAGCCGTGTCACCCCAATAGAAATTTGATGAAGCCTTTCGAATCGACTCATGGAAGGATGTAGGTAATTTAAAGTGGGACCCTGCAAAGTTCGACATTGGAGCCACCGCTGCTTTCACAAGAACCTCCTTCCCTGCATGCGATAACAACTTTTCCTTCCACCCTTGTAGCTTGCTTAAAGTTTTTTTTTTAACCTCCTCAAATATTAATTTCTTGGAGACGCCAAAGTCTGTCGGCAAGCCCAAATAATTTGAAGGACCATCGCCATATTTAATCTTCAAAACTCTTGAAAACCATCTCTTGAACCTGTCATGGGTGTTGGGGCTGAAGGTGTGGCTTGATTTCTAACAATTGATGGATTGACCTGTAGCATTACAATATAGGTCCAAGGCCTCCTTAAGTGAGTTTATCTCCTGCAGATCAACTTTTGCAAACAATAAACAGTCATCTGCAAATAAGAGGTGGGTTATAGGGTCCCCTCTTTGTCTCACTCTAATCCCATGAAGATTACCTTCCAATTCTGCCTATCGAATAATAGAAGTGAGTGCTTGGGAACATAAAATGAAAATCGCAGGAGAGATTGGATCCCCCTGTCTTATTTCCCTAGTTGGAGAGATGCCCCCTTTAATACACCCATTGATAAGCAGATTATAAGATACTGAAGTAATGCATGCCATACCCTGATCAACCCACATGCTATTAAAACCCAGTTTGAGGAGCATACCTTCAATGAAATTCCATTCCAGCCTATCGTATGCCTTCCGCATATCCAATTTTAAGGCTAGGAATTTTCCTCTACCTTTCTTATTTTTCTTTATGTAATGGAATAATTCATGTGCCACCATAATATTGTCTGAGATCAAACGGCCTTTAATAAAAGCCAATGCATATTTAAGTTGTTTTACTTGAATTATATGTGTTCTAGTACTAAATATTGCTGTGTGGAATAAACTATATTAGAGAATGTATACAACGAACACTACTAACCTAGGGTCTGAATTCAATCTACCATTTTGGGTTTGATTTTTAAAATCTAAGGGTTCCACTATGTTTAGAGGACCTAAAATAGGGTGTCCTAGAAGTTTAAGGACCTAATTTTGCCACTTGGCCCTCGAAACCAACCATCGAAAGTTGCAGAAAAAATATACAGTTCGGTTGAAACATTTCGGTTTTGACCGACACCTGGTACTATGTCATTAATAAGACCTTGCCATAATTGGATAACTGATAATACTTCACTTTGGTGCAGAAATAGAAAGCAATTATCTGGAGACGGGTCTCTATATCACATCTTTTGCTGCTACAATTTCTGTTGCTGCACTTTTCGCAGTTGGGCTTTTATTCATTACATTGCTGATAGCATTAGCTTTCATGTTGCAATCCTGTCAAAGTAGGAGTTCTGGAGTTATTCAGCTTCTGGAAACAAGTAATGACTATGGTTATTGCAAGGTTTTTGCTCTACATGCAGAGCTTAATGCATTGGAAACTGATGAATTTCCGAAAGTTTGCAAGACACTTGCCATTCAATATGTCAAAGAAGGTCAATATCTAAGAGATTTGAAGTTGACCATGTCGGTGGCGGAGAGCTACTTGAGCAGTTTAGCACCACAAAATGATGGTTTGGATGTTGTATTGATCGATTTGGATGATATTTTTCTGTCAAATCCCTGTACTCGTCAACTGCACAACCGGTAATTTTCTAGTGAACTGGTGACTTGCTATTGTAGTACTGTTGGACTTCTCCCCCTACATTCCAAGATTATTGTTGTGCTTGTAATTAATAATAGCCAACTTCAGTTGGCTAAGTCAGAATATCTTAACATTTGGCTGCTCTTTAATTGCTGTACAATAGTTCAGATTCATTAAAGTAAGGCCTGCTGATGATTTCAACTCATGTTAATTTGAAGTTCAAAATATTTACTTTTCTTTCCTGCCTGTTTCTTGTTTGTATTCTGTATATCTTTGTATTCCTGTGCAATATTTCTTCTGCCGTCTGCATGATTCAAATCAGTGCCATCTGTGTAACTCTGTATTATGTCCTTGAGTACCTTTGTCCTGTTACAGTGTGATGATTGACCTGAGAATTGAGTGCTGCTAACCTTTTCATTATCTTCTTTGGTAAAGACTTGGTCAGCATGACATGAATGAATGGGCTGAAGAGGCGAAGCATCTAAAACGCATGCTTGTTCTGGGATTGTACAAGAAGCTTCAAGCTAGAGGCTGGTCCTTGATTCTTATCACCAGGAAGCCTGAGGAACAGAGGAATGCTGTCCAAGAGAACCTCGTTGATGCAGGATATGGGGGTTGGTCTTCCTTGATTATGAGGTAATGTCCTCATTCCTCGAGTCCTCTGGTAAATGAAAACTGGAGATGGATTATTTTTTGTATTGGACTTTGCCTAACAAACTCATTGCTAGTGTCCCTATGGTAAATGATAATAGGGTGAACTAGATCCAGAACCGATTGTCCTTGGTATCGTGTATGTTCAAATGGTTCATTGACCACATGAATTGGTCATTTACCATAGATACAATCAAATAACTTTTTGATTTACACTTGTAGTAGTTTGAGTCAGTGTCTTAGAGTTTCCTTCACATTTTCAAGTAACAATGGATGTTGAAAGCTCCATCTATGCCTCTGTGCATTGCATGTCTTGTTTGTTGTATCCTGGTAAGTTTTGAACCCCTTTGGCATGGTCTAATGGTATGTTCATGAGGGGGTATAGCCAACTAAGTTGGATTGATGCATTTAACATGTTATAAATGAGAATCTATCAGAGAAAAAAAAAACCAATTGAGTGGATCCCTTGAAACTTTTAATCGAACTTTCTCGAGCTTTTGGGGTAAGCGGTTGTAACATGATATCAGAGCCGGGAGGTCGGGTGTTCGATCCCTGGTAAATGTGAGGGGTTTGTGTTATGTGTTGTTGTGCTCTATGCTTTGTGTCTCTTGAAGCCACGTTATGGTATCACGTGCAGAGCCATATGTGTGTGTGTGTGTGGGTCTGCACGTGCAGGGGGGGTGTTGATGTGTGTTGATATACATTGTTGTAGCCCTTAGTTAACAGCTCGAGCTTTTGGGATAAGTTGTTGTAACAGCTTTATTTTGATCTATGACATCTATTTGCAAGATCCATTGGATGCTGTCTGAACCCCTTTTGTTTGACCTAAGAGTCTCCTTGTGTGGGGATATTTAGCTGACAGAGGTGATGCATTTAATGCACAGCCAATCAAGAGGGTGCGCTATTCACAGTAATTCAACTTTCTGTAGGCCCTTCAACTAGATTGATGATGGTTACAATAAAGACTGATCTATTTGTAGGGCCCACTGAGTGCAGGGTCAGCCTCCCTTCTACTCTAATAGTCTGTCTATTTTTTGTAGGCATTCATGATTGATTATTGTTGTAATTTAAAATGCATGAGTCTGTTAATGTATGCAAAAACATAAATTTAAGGGTAAATTACATATGCCTCCCCTGTACTTTGTCCTAATTACACATTCCTCCCCTTGATTTTCCCACCTTACATACGATTCCCCTATAGTTTTCAAAAAATTACTAATTCCTCCCCTGTCGTTAGCATCCGTCTGTTAAGTGCTGACATGGCATAATTAGATTTTTTATAATGCCCAAACTAACCCTTGGTCATTGTGAGATGACCCATTTACCCTTTTGATAAAAACCAAAATAAGAAGGAAAAATTTGCCCTTTCTCCTCTCCCAACTTCATCTTCAACCTCTGAACCTTGTAATCGCCGGCAACGATACCCCTACCAGTGCCTGAGTATTTATGCTCACAGTGACCATTGCTGTCATTCAGATTGTTTCTGGGTTCTAAAACAGATTCCTTCCCAAACCGGTTTCTTTTTCTTTCTTTTACAATTATTAGAAGCCCTTCTCCATTCTTGTATTATAGGATTCAGTTTCTAGTTTTAAGTTTCAGGGCAGCCAGCCCCCATTCTTGTATTTGTGGCTTGTTAACGCAGGAGAGAGAGAGAGAGAGAGAGAGAGGAGTTACTTCTTCTTCTGCTATCGAAACCCATTCCCACCTTCAGGCCTCAATTTCACCAACTTCTCTTCATTCCATACGGTTCTCTGCTACAAGGTATGCTCTCTTTGTGTGTGATTTCTGTACACCTTGAAAAAGCCTGGATTTATGAATTACCAGCAGTAAAGGAAACAAAAATTCCATTGAAAAGAGTGATAAAAAAAACTACCAATTATGTTGGTGGAAGTGAATCTTTGGTGCTATTTTGGATGAGAAGGGAATCAAACAGCGAAAATGCCTGTTAGAATTCAAGAAGGAAAGACATAAAAGCACTGCCGAAATAAGAAGCAGAAAGAAAATAATCAGATCTTTCATCTTATCTCATCTATTGACAGATAAAAATTCAAAAGCTGATAAACAAATAAAACAAAAAGAAAATTTAAATACAGAATCTCTGCAACTGCATTGAATTCCGTCTTCTCCTTCAATCTCTCTCTTTCTCTCTAGTCTCTCCTTCCCGAAATTGATTGCCCTCTGGTCAGGAGAAACCAAAGGGCTCCTTCTGCCTCTCTGTTTCTTCTTCTTTCTTATTTTTCTCTGGCAATTATGGAGAAGATGATTTAGATGAAAGACATAAATATAAAACGTGGGCAGAACCAGAGGTTCACAGGTGTTTTTTCTTATGTGCGCAGGACAGAGGTTGCAGCGCTGGTTCGGTTTCTAATGTTTTAGTCCTACCTGCAGCAACCTTCGGTGATCTTTTACCAATCGGTATCCCTTCTTTCTCCTCTAATCTCTTCTTATTTGTTTGTGGTGGAGGCGGCGGCGGCTGCAGTGGTGGCGGTGATGGAGGCAGCGGCAGCGGCAGTGGTGGCGGTGGTGGTGGTGCTGGCAATGGAGTAGGAAAGATATGAGTGTTTTAGGTTGAAGATGATGAGAAAGGTAGAATTGAAAATGCAGTTTTAATTTGTTATTCTGTGATTCCTACGTGATAGAACAAGAGATGCTCCAGCGTGTTCAAGCAGAGCACTGGAAGATTGAAATCAACACCTTCTGCTGTGCTTTTCACGCGGTAATGGAAGCTATGATGATGAACCCATCTGCTGTTCAGTCTTTGCAGTGCGTGAATTTAAAGTTTTAGGGAATAAGAGTCCGAGGAGGAGGAGGCGGCAGCGACAGTGGTGGCGGTGGAGAAGGAGGCAGCGGCTGTGGTGGTGGTGGTGGCGGCGGTGGAGGAGGAAAGAAATGAGTGTTTTAAGGTTGAAGATGATGAAAAGGGTGTCATTGTAATTCAACTTGTGTTGTTTTAGAACAAGGGTAATATTGTCTTTTCAAATCATTAACTTACAGCAAACTAACACCGTCAGCCATAAGGGATCAAAATGTAAGGTGGAAAAACCAAGGGGAGAAACGTGTAATTAGGGCAAAGTACAGGGGAGGCATATGTAATTTACCCTAAATTTAAAGATTCACTTGATTATTTGCTATTGTTTTGATACTGAGCTGAATAAAGCCCTAGCACTCATGGTTACTTCATTGCAGATTCTGTCATTGAGCATCGCACATTAGCTAAATCTACAATCTTTTCTTATGTGGTGTTCTGTTATTTTTATAAACTCTTGAATGTACTTAAAGGACAGTTTCTTTGCAGATCAGATGCTGAAATGCAAATGGCGAGCTGGGAATACTTATCCGGGAAAAGAGCACATCTGCAAAACCAGAGCTTTCGTATCACAAGCGTGATTAGCAGTCAGCTAGATGCTTTAACTGGACCGTGCATAGGAAAACGTAATTTCAAGCTTGCAAACCCTATTTATTACAGGTTAAAGGATCAGAATAACAGTATCCAACTGCTACGATAGAATATGTCCATATTTACATTGTCCATGTGCATTCCCCTGTAAATACTAAAGATTCTTTTTGGCTACTAAATAGAACCTTTTGAGAAGAATCCCAGTGAGTACCCCCCCCCCTATTCCATTTCAAACACTTCTGAATTCAGCCATTTTATGGCCAATAATGTTGCCTTTATGTTGGAAATGTACATATCCTTGAACATGAGAGCTAAGCAAAGAAGATTCATGGAAAATTTGATTGAAGTTTTATTGTTTTCATTTGGCACCTAGTCCTGAAGTTTTATTGTTTTCTTTTTCTTTCTCAAAAAGCGCTAGTGGAAATCTGGGAAGATAAACTTAAAAATGGACTTGCTTCGAAGGCTTATCTGAAATTCAAACCAAAACTAACAAGAATACAGCATGATCAATGAGAATGAACATTTCTTATAATTATTTCACAGGAATAGAACAATTCACAGCCAATTTTGGGATCCAGTTTTGATAGCAGACCCATTTAGATGGATAGTACTCTATGTTTGGCATCTAATTGAAAGGGCAGGATGCTTTGTTTTCATTGACTGGACACTACCAGACCAAACATCAAGGGACTGCTCCTATTGTAAACCTGTGCCCATGACTGGAGGTGTTGGTTTAAGCTTGGTACTTGTGCTTCTGCTGGAATTTACATGGTGATCCACCTTTTATTGATCCAGGAGTTTTGACACTGACGTGGCTTGAAACCTGAAGGTAGAAATTGGTTGTGTTTCCATGCCAAAGGCTAGCCGTTGGTTGTTCTAATGTTCTATTTTCAACAGGTTAATGAACCTTATTTTCATGGTAATAGTGGTTCTTTTGAAGAGGGTTCGTTTGCTCCGTTTCGAGTCTGGAAACACCCTCTCTGCGAAAGCAAGGATAAAACTGCGTATATTGTGACCTTGGGTATGCCCTTTTTTTAGTGACTCTTTTGGAGGACCCAACTCCTGCAACATGTGGATATCCAAACTGTAGTACGGCTACAGAAACAGAAGAGTTAATGCTCTCTCACATTTTATATCATTTTGAAACTCCTTTAATAATAGCTTGTTTTCAGTTTCATCCCTAATCCTTTTATTTTAAGAATCCTGTGGGTGATTCCTTATTTAGCTTGCAGATGACAAGAAAGATGGTCCATGTCATGGCCACAACCACAACTTAGCCTTATCCCAACTAAATGGGATCGGCTACATGGATACTTGCCCTTCAATAAATTTTATTCGAATTCATACTTGATACAAGGCCTATGCTATGCATGTCTTTCCTCACCATTTCTCTTAGGTTATTTTAGGATTTCTCTGGACTCTTTTAGTTATTTCAATCTGCATTAAATAGCATCGAGCTCCTCTCCAAGGAGTGCCCAATGGGTCATCCAACGGTTGGGTTGTGCTACATACATCCCGACGCATGCCAGTTAGTCGTCAAGATGTGTGCGGCATAGCCCAGCCATTGGATCCCCCCTAGGCACTGGGTTCCTTGGAGAGGAATTGGATCCAATTAAATCACTCCTTTATGCTGGAGCATCCTAAAGCCTCCGTTGAACATGACCATGCCATCTCAAGTAACTTTCTCATAGCTTATCATGTATTAGATCTACTCCCAAATCAATTCTAATATGATTGTTTCTCATTCCATCCTTCCTATTTTTGCCACATCCATTTCAACAGTCTCATTTCCGCTACACCTAGTTTATTTATATGAACCACTTTCTTACCTCAAGTACTTGCAAGGGCTATTTCTGGAAGCACGAACCCAAGATGGATTCCTGCTTCACCTTCACATAAGCTCAACAGTCAGCAGAGACATGTCCCAACCACTGCCATGCCATTATGAGTGCACAGAAGGGCATTTCTAGAAGCAAGAAGGACAAATGTCTCCCTTTGAACTATTGTAGTTGCGGTCCCTTCACCCTCACATGTAATCCTCCCTCAAGTAGAGATTTATACAGATCAAATTCAAATAAGAATATAACACTATATATCCGCATTCGATTAGCTTTCGGACGAAAGCAGATAGTTTTTGGAAATCAATTTTTTGAGTACAGATTCCTGTAAAATGAACATGAATACAGATTTTGACTATCTATTTACATTCCTGTGGAAATTGAGAGTAGCCATGAATTTTGAAAAACGGCGGTATGGCCTCATTGTTTGAGTTGAGTGGTACAAAATTGGAGAAGACGAGCAACAGAGAAGTTGAAGAGCTGAATCCACCACCCCACTATGGTTGATGTTGAAATACCATATCTAAAATTACATAAGTATCTTCATGAAGCTTTCTTTCCCATTTAATTTCTTTTTAATAATTTGTATCATAGCGTGAATTGATAATGGTATATAAATTTAAGCCAAATGTTCTCTATGAAGCAACGAAGGCTGCGTCTAGACACATGAGGGTGGGTGAAATGACCACCCTACCCCCCTAAATGGGCAGCCCATGTGTCTGGGCACAGTCTACGCTGCTGCATAGAAAACTTCCGCCCATTTATAGTATCCAGATCAGTTACATCCCAAAAGAAAAAAAGTTTATTCGCATATGCCGGTAAAAAATCCAACAAGACAAGATGATGGTTTCAGGCATAAGCTTGTCCAATACTCCTTAAGCTTACCATGTACAGAGTTTAGGCACACTTCACTAACTCTGTACTACATTCTACCACTAAATGCAAAACCTAAACCCTAAAACACATAACAATGCTAACCATTAGAAGGTTCCTTTGAATTCCAATACGAAATGAGCTGAGAAAACACTCTGGATTTTACTGAAATTAAATCATAGTCATAATTGTCCTCAGCAAAGTGAAGGTTTCTTCATATATCGCTCCTGGTAGGCTTATCCAACCTCTGAGTTACCTGCATCACAAGTTACTAAAATAAATGCAATTCCAGTTCCCCACTCTCACATATCTCTCCAAATCAAAAAGATTAAACTGAATTCAATGACTGCTTGCAATTTGATATCTTTGGATTACCCTGTCACCAGTAGCAGGGATCCAATCGTTGGTTGCTGGATTTCCCGTGCAAGAAGAGTGGCAAGCAGAGCAGTTAGTGTCTGGTGCTATCTTAAAGCAACTTCCATTGTTGTTCTCTGTTCCAATGAATCCCGTCCCAGTCTGCCAAATCAAACCATAAAAACGATAGAAATGTAACTCTCAAGTTCATGGTTCCGAGGAAGATGAGTAATTAGAGTACCGTGTGGTGTTGCTTGTCCACGCAGTTAAGGTCTTTGTAGTATTCCGTCTCTACGTATTCCTCTGTCGCATCTTTCCCCTTATAAACCAGTTTCTTTGATAAAAATACAGGCAAAAGAACCAAAATCAGATAAAAGGAATACAATCCAACAACATGAAAATTTAGGATTTATATAAAGGGATAGTAAAAGCAAAACCTCGGGATCGTTCTCGAGCTGTTGAAATTTGACGAATTCGGGAATGATTTCAGAGGAGCTACCAAGCGTGTCAGTGTATTGCGAAGAGTAATCGCTGCGCTGGGGTTTTGTATGGCGTTTGGGAGCTAAACCATCGAAGTAGCCCCTCGTTTCTTCCTCGATCCTCGTCTCTTCCTTCTCTGACAGATGAACATCGCTCCTATTCGGCCTCTTATCCGCCATTCTTCTGCTGCTTAAGACCGCCTAAGCCTTAGATCTTGATTTCGGACGATTGGAATGGAATGATCAACGATGAGATAGATTCAAAATTCAAGAATCGAAACCTGAAGTGTGTAATTTATTTAGAGAAAGACTGTGGTTGAGATATTTTCCGCAGTTGGAGCAGTTTTGGTGTTGGAAGGATTAACATCAACCGACAGCCCACGTCGTGTTGTGAGAAAAAAAAACTGAGAGGTCGATCTCAGAGTTTGAGAAGGGGACCCGGTGGATGAATACTGTGGAATGTGAATTGCATTTCACTGGAACTGTAAAAGTTTTGGTACGGGATGGAAAAGAAGTTGAACAGATCAAGTGCTTAGGTGGGCAATGACGGCGAAACCACGAAATCGGAAGCACTGCAAAAACAATTTGGATCCTCTATTGTCGAGCTGCTCGAAAAAGACCGTGCTGTCAAAACGATGAATGACTGTCTTATCTTTGCTTAGGTAAAGCATTCGAGCAGGGTAAGGGGGTCATTCTCTGTCTTGCTGTGTCTCAGCAGTACCATCCTATCGGACAGCTCAACAGTAAAAGATCTGGATACCTCCAAAAAGCCCCACTTGACTTGATCCCATCCTTCCTAAGTCCTTGTTTCGATTGATGGGTAATATTGTAATAATGCAACCTTTTCTGGACTCGATTGCATCCTTCCCGGCTAATTGTATTTGTCCCAATTATTAGCTTTGATCCACTTGCTGTCTCAAGGTGGTGGTCCTGACTATTTTGGGCCAGAGCAATCATAGCATTTGAATTATCAACTAACTTTTCGAAGGTGCAATTAGTTGTCACCAAATTCCAAGTTATTTTCTTGGAGAAAAGTTTATGTGAGGGAGGGAGTGTAAAAGTTTATGTGAAGGAGGGAGTGTATCGCCCACGCCTTGACACAGAGGAAACAAAATGATTGCCCACGTACACGTAGGGGCTACGCTCCCCATAGAGAATGTCCATGCTATTTTTGTTTGGGAAAAAATAATGCTGCCAAGGTACAGGTACGTATCGTATGTTAATGTTTTCTTGTGTATATCTCTCTCATTTCTCCCATGAATGATATATTTACCTTCTATTATGAGATGAGAGAAAAATTGAAAAGCACTAGCATACATTATATGTTATGCACTTAAACAAGGAACTCAATCTCTCTCTTTTTAATGTCCCTTGTTTTATTTCTAAAAGTAATTTAATATAGAGGTAAAAAGGTTTTGAAAAAATTTAAAGTTATTTAACATAATATTTATGTGAAAATGATATGATTTACCCATAGGCTTTGTTTGTCTCGGTGTAAAATTTTACCTGGAAAAAAGTATTTGAAAATTTTCGCTTCAAAAAATTTTAGAAGTAAAAATTTAAAAGTATTCCAATGCTTTTTTTTTATTTTTATGGAAATAAACTTTAGAAAAATTTTCACCATATAAAATTTTACATCAAAACAAACGGAGCCATATTGAAAAACAAAATATGTTATCTTAAAAGGTTTAAAAAAAAAAAAAAGAAGGTTATCTAATATGTACATGACCCATGTATGAAAACCAAGTCCTTTTTTTTGGGTTAATAAATCCTCATAATCCAATTTAAAAAAATAGAATGAGTTAGATGCAAATCCTATGGCCCCGTTTATTTAGAGGGGAAGGTGGGGTGGGATTGTCGGGAAGATGAGACCCACATGCTGGTGGGGTTTTGTTGGGAGTAGATTTGTTGAGGTAAATGGTACTTTTCCCATGAACAACAACCAAAGTCCTACTAATTTGGTGGGACTTTGAATAGGATACGAGTGGAATTTTGAAGTGTCATATATATATTTTTTTGGTAAATTGAAGTGTCATATTCAAAGCATTTAATGATGTTTCCTCAACTTTTGTAAGTTCACCATTTTAAGAGACCAAGATAACCAAACAAGATTGGGGTGAGATTTTGAAGTGTCACATCAGCATTTTCCCACCCCACCCCCACGTATGTCGTCTCTAAACAAAAGCGGCCTAATTGATTTATAACCTGGCTTTGGCTCTATTATATTCAGTGAAATTTGAAAATTGCTTAGCCTAAGGTCTTGTTTGATATAGGTAAAGATAGTGGTGGTGAAAGTTTGATTCAGTGAGCCCAAGCCCGCCCGAAGCCCACTCAAAGCTCGACAGAGCCTTTTCAGCCCATTGGGCGGGCCAGGGTTGAGATTCCTAAGCCTGAGTTACAGCCAAGGCCTTGGGTTGACCTCAGACCGCCCTAGCCCAACTCGGCCCTATATATGTATATTTTAGACATGTTTTATATATACAAATAAAAAATAATTATGTAAGTAGCGTGGGATGTCTAACTTTATTTATAAACATCACATTCTCTATTCTTTCTTTAGTTTTATAAAAAAAATTTTAAACTTTTTGCTTCAAAAACAAGAATACACTAATATTTAGTCTTACATTGAAGATTTAAAAAGGAGAATGAGAGTCTATAAATAAAAAGGAGAGATGGTTGAGATTTTTAAAGTTTGTTATCAAACCCAAGGAGATAACTTAGTTGGCAACGACCAACACTTCACAATTAAGAAGTCATGAGTTAAACCTCTCTTTAGAATTATCTATCAAAAAAAGTTGGTTTTTATATTATTAGACAAACAAAACAATCAAATGATAAAACAGAACCAAACCCAGCCCAAACTGAACCCCGCAAAGCCAGGCCTGGGCTAAATATCTCATCCCGACCTCAGGATGGGCCGATACTGGGCCAGGCTTAGGCTAAACCTTGGAGATCCGAGGCTGGGCCTGGGTTTTCAAAAACCCGGCCTATATATCATGGGCCTGCACAGCACAGTCTTCTCTTGTAGGTTGTAGCCGCAACAAAAGCTAGGGTAAAGGAAAGGCTGTTTCGAAATTCGGAAGAACCTCACCCTATCAGTCAGTCTGTAACCACTAACCAGTACCTTCTCTCTCTTGATTCGGCGATTCTTCTTACCAGTAGCCTAGTTCAGTGGCGCTTATCCATGGCGGGCAATCCTTCAAATGGTAATCTTTAAAAACTGAAACCCACAGTTTCTGTCAGAACTTTATATCTAAGCCGTTACCAGCTACATTAATTGGTTTCGGTACTCATACACTTGTCGCAGAGATTCTTCTGGAGCAGTTGAAGGATGGAAATGCAGATTTCGAACTCGTTTCTTCTCCTGTCACTCCGATTTCGAGTGCAAAATTGGTTACGTGTTCTTCAGCGTTCCTCGGAAGTGGCAGTCATCGGTTCTTTGCTAGAATAGGATCATCTCTGTAAGTTTTTCTTTGGTGGAATTTGAGTTATTCAAATGATTTTCATGGAGTGTGAATACAATGTAAGCATAAACATCTCCTTAGTTTTAATTGCATAATTTTGTCCGAAGTGGTGGAGCTTCTCCGGCATTGAGAAAGGTGGAGCGTTACTCGGTTCAGAAAGTTACTGGAGATGGACGTTGTATGTTTCGCGCACTGGTAACGTTTCTCAATTCTTTGTGAAACTAATATCGGTGGAAATATTAGCCAGATTGTTGAACTACATTAGATTTGTTTATTTCAAATTTTAACTGGAACTAGTAGTTACAGTGAGCATGCTTATATGTTTAAATTCAACGGGATCTGGTAGATCAAGCGAGCAAGCTTATAAGATTGAATTCTCACCGAAACCAGAACTGACTGAAGCAACATAATCAGAGATTTTTGACGAAATCGAGCTGAAAAAACCTGTTCTTATTCGGAAATAAGGAAGGAAAGATTTGAAAAGAACTAAATGCTGCATAATGATTCTGAAAATAATGGCACTTTGTGTATTTGTTTGGGGTTATTCATTGAGGAGCCGGGACTCTAGGAGCTTTATTTTCTTCACATTTATCATAGGGGGACCACACCATGTGTTTCTTAATCGCATTGATATAACTTCCACTTTCTCTCTTTGTTACAGTATGTCATTGATTGTTGATATAACAGACTGGCTTCAGTGTCAAAGTTGTTATAACTCAAAATGGAAAAATAGGAACTCAAGTTCGACATTAATAACGTCATGCAAAGATCACTGAATTATAAATAAATCATAACTGGAAAAATAACTTATAGCTTTGGTCTGAACAGGTTATTGATATTTCATCCCAGATTTATGCATTCATCTCACTGTTAATTTTAGCAGCAATACTGAGGAAATCACACAATGCTTTAACGCTTGCTCGTATGTGGTGTTTTCTTGAATGGTTTCCATTTTCAGTGGTCTTCCTTTGCTGCCAATAGATAGTCAGTTCAGATTAATGAAATCCAACTGGAACCGTTAGGTAAAAGGAATGGCTTTCAACAAGGGGATCGCTCTAAGCCCAAGGGAAGAAAGAGATAATGCAGGTAACTTGAAACTATTTGCATGTGTGTTCTTATGTTATGTGTCTATGGATGAATGAGAAAACTTATTTTTTTTAATGCATTATGTGTACATTATGTTGTGAATGGGCATCATTAAAGGTGGAGGGCCTGTGAGGACTTGCTTATTCCATTGCTCATATCTTAGATAATTTCTGAGATCTGGTTCTAGTATTTTGCTTTTCCCAGCACCTTTGGAAACTCCGCCTTTCCAATCACTATATAATAGTGGCATGATATTTTCATCCTTATACATGGCGAATTTTTTACCCACATTTGCATTTCAAGTTTTCAACTTTTATTTACTAGTAAATTTCCAATTATCAGCTGAACAAGATCTGTGGTATGTTAATAAATTTAAGGGAATTTTACTTGCTATTTATCCCTGTAAAAATAGGAAGGACTTACATCAATTTCAAGATTATCCTAGATATATCTTGGTTTAAAAATTTTAAGAACTCTAGGAATCAGGTGCATATGAAGGAATTGGATCCTTCTGTATTCAATGTGTTTCATTGGAATTATATTGGTAATAAACTTCCAATGGGAAAATTTATCATATTTTCAGAGCTAATGCAGATGAATTGCGGATGGCTGTAAAAGAAGTTATATGTGAGGATGATAAAGAACGGCGTCAATATGAAGAAGCACTGGTTGCAATTACAGTTGAGGAGTCTTTGAAGCGGTATGTGCCTCTATTTTGTAAAAAATATTTAGTCGTTAGTCTTTCTCTTTTAGCTCATTATTCATGGTGGAGATATAGTTTTTATTATCATTTATCCCCCAGCAAATAGTTTTAGTAAAATTTTAAATGGCTTGCTGTAGATACTGCCAACGCATTGAAAAATCTGATTTCTGGGGTGGCGAGTCAGAGTTACTGGTGAGTAATTCTAGGTCCCAATCATCTGACCCGGATTTTTCTGTCCTTGCGTTTTTGGATATTGTTTCCATTTTTTTAGAGTTCCACAATGTAATGATCACTGTGAGCTTCATTGGGCTATAGTAATCAGCTTATTGTGCTAAGAAACATCTGCGACCATAGTATTAAATCTTGTTTTGAAAGGCCATTACGACCAGACCGAAATTTCGCCAAAATATGGTATTTTTTCTGAGTTTTGTTTGGCCATTTCTCAGTGTAAAATGCTGAAATGACCAAAATAACCGAAATTTCGACGAAACGGTGCATTTTTTAGACCGAAAATACCGAAATTTCCTAAATGAGATGACCAAAATTCCGAAATATTGCATTTTTTTTTCATTTTGCCATAGCATCTTGTTTTGGCCTGGAGATTTTGAACTATGTCTGCGACCTGTTCAAGTTTTCTGCATCGTGTCCCATTTCCAGCCCTATTTTTTCTGCATTACGAACTATAATTACTTTCAGAAGTGTCCTGATGCGATTATCTCTATGTTCAGCAACAATTGTGTTATTGTCTTGTTTTTATTGCCTTGAAGAATGGTGATGGCTATTGGGTTGTTTTAGTTATGATAGTTAAATGGTTGATGCATTTTTAAATAACATCATTCATCAACATTGATGACGCCAGCTTGCTCAGTTTCAGCTTCTCTTAGGTTCCATTTTGGGATAGACCTACATTAGACTTGGATATAATACTCTGATGAGATCTTCCCTTGAAAGTAGACAAGGAAAAGGGAATGGGACGATATACCAAACCTGTAAACCATCATCTAGA
Source organism: Telopea speciosissima (assembly GCF_018873765.1). Lineage (NCBI taxonomy): Eukaryota > Viridiplantae > Streptophyta > Magnoliopsida > Proteales > Proteaceae > Telopea > Telopea speciosissima. The sequence goes on along the minus strand of NC_057916.1, from coordinate 21,629,326 downwards.
AGGGAAAGAAGAGGAGGAGGTGGAAGAAGAAGAAGAGAAAGAGAAGAGAATACGATGGAGAAGGGAGAGAGTGAGCTAGAACCACGATAGGATTCAGAATATCTCCTATCGTGGTCTAGCCCCACCAATTATACTATATCAAGTAATCTACTCTTAGTGGGAAACCTACTAAGAGTCTTAAGTCTAATTACTATAAAATTAAATAAAAAACTAAAAGCAATTAAAAACAAACTACAACTCAACATCACCCACAACTCAACGGCTGGGACACTCCCCATCAAGCTGTAGTATATACATCTCGCATACCCAGCTTGGAATAGCCACTAAGAAATGCAAGCCTAAACAACACCTTTGTGAACATATCGCCAAGTTGATCGCCTAAGTTGTCAAACGGAATAGAGACGGTCTATGCATAATAACATTACTCATAAAATGACAGGCGACCTCAATATGCTTAGTCCTCTCATGGAAAACCAGGTTACTGACAATATAAATTGCAGCTTGATTATCTCAATACATCTCCATAGGTTTAGTAACTGAGAATCCCAACTCCTAAATGAGAGATTTCAGCTGCCATATTTGCCATAGCTTTGTATTCAACCTTTGCACTTGACCGAGCCACTGTAATCTGTTTCTTCCTCCTCCGAGTGACAAAATTTTCACCAACACATGTACAATATCCAGTAGTAGACATATGATCACCATCAACACCAGACCAATCAGCATTATAGTTACCCATACTATCAGTATGACAATGACATCAATAAATAGGGCCTTTCCCAAGAGCACCTTTAAAATATTTCAAAATGTAACAAGCAACATCCCAGTGAGCCTGCTTGAGATTTTTCATGAACTGACTAATAGCACCCACAATAAATGAAATATCAAGTCGAGTAATAGTTAGGTAGATAAGTTTCCAACAAGTAGCCTGAACTGATGTTTATCCGCAAATTCTTTGTCATCACACGATCTAAGATTCAGATGAGGAGTATCCACAAGCTTAGAACCCAACATCCCTGTCTCAGATAGAGATCAAGCACATACTTCCTTTGAGATAGATTGACTCCCTTTGTACTACAAATGACTTCAATACCCAAAAAATATCTAAGAATTCCCAAATCTTTCATTTGAAAATATCGATGCAAATGCCCCTTGCATTCTCAATCCCAAAAATTCATTACCAAAAATAATGATATCATCCACATACACCAGCAGTGACCTTATTGAATTTGTCAAACCAAGCATTTGGGACTCTTTCAACCCATAAATAGTCTTGTGATTTGTGAAGACAACAAACGGCAAACCTTTGATGCATTATTCCCTTGAGCAACATACCAAGGGGTTGCTTCATGTACAACTCCTCCTCAAGATTACCATGAAGAAAGCATTTTTTATATCAAGTTGAAACAGTGGCTAGTCAAGATTAATAACCAAGGATATCAGAATACGAGCAGAGTTAAGATGAGCCGCTGGAGAGAAGGTCTCAAAATAGTCAATGGATATCCTTTGGCAACCAAGCGAGCTTTCAATAGCTCAACGGAACCATTTGGTAGATACTTGACAGTGTACAACCAATGACACTGCATGAGTTCCTTCCTTGGGGGTAAGTCAGTAAGAGACCATGTCTAACAATCTAACAAGCCATCCATTTCTACATCCATAGTGTTCTTCCAACCACGATGCAACAATGCTTCTTAGTAAATTATGAAGTAAAGGTGGAAGCTGAGAAACTGTAACAAATTTAGAAATATGATAAGCAATATTAATTTTTTGAGTACAAGTTCAAATACCTTAACGAAGAGCGACTAGCATGTTAGTGGAAGTAGGATCCCCAAGCAAAGGTTCTGATAAAGTAGAGGGCAGTATTGGAGAATCAACCGGAACTGTTGAAGTTAACTTGGAATGGTGCTTTTATACCTACAATTGGTTATCAGAACACGTAACAGGACCATAACACTGATAACCTTTGTGAGTGTGAGCATACCCTAGGAACACACACTTGGTAGTACACATATATAATTTGTCAAGACCAGGTCGAAGGTTGTGAAGAAACATGTACAACCAAACAACCATAGTGGTAAACCAAACAGAGAATGTGTAGTTGAGCATTCACTATTCGTGTGAATCAAGATAGGCTTGAGTACCCAAATTGGCATCCCACCCATGGGTTGATTGTGAAAGTGAAGCACTCAACATCCCATGGCAAAGGCAATCGGTGTCTTAGCAATATAGGATATTTTCTTTTCTGATGCAAATCAATAATCTTATAGTTTTTCCCTTTATCCTAGTGATGTCTTTGATACTAAACCTTGTTCTCGACCTTGGAAACAGGAGGTTTTAAGATTAGTAGATCAAAGACGGAGTATATGATGTGTAACTTTAATCACACTATGATTGATGATGACATGGTGAAAATATAGGAGAGAGAGATACCGCCAAGTGACTATTTCAGATATCTGGGGTCTATCATACACAAAGAAGGTGATAAAGATGATTTTTCACAAAGAATTAATGTGGGATGGATGAAGATGAGAGGTGCAACTGGAGTATTGTGTGACCGACACATCCCTTCAAAGCTTGAGGGAAAGTTCTACTGGACTGTTGTCCGACCTGCTATGATGTATGGGGCGGAATGTTGTGTGATTAAGAAATCCAATAGCGAAGTTATGTGTTGCAGAGATGAGGATGTTAAGATGGATGTGCGGCAAAACTAGGAAGGATAAAGTGAGGAAAGAACGTATTAGAGCTGATGTCGGAGTTGCCCCGATCAGCGACAAGCTCCGAGAATGTCGACTGAGGTGGTTTGGCCATGTGTAACGGAGGTCCTGGGGATGCCCCAGTATGGAGGAGTGATCTGGTTCCGATTGAAGGAGCTAAAAGAGCTTGGGGCAGGCCTAAAATGACCATAGGTGAGGTTATTAGCAATTTCGTGACTTTCACAAATGACAGACTAGTGGATGGCTGCAGGTGTAATTTTTGCCACATTTTTTGGTGTGGGTGTGATTTTCTGGAAGCATGAGGGATTTTTAGTGTAATTTACCCTTTTCTGAATGATTAGCCTCTAAATATTCTTAAACTACTATGTCCCGTGTAATATGCCATGATGCTCTTCTCCTGTAATTAAAATTCTGCGTTTTAACATTATACTAGAGATGAAAATTAAGTAGGAACTACCCTCCATATACCCTTTCTATTAGAGTAGACGTGCCCATACTGTAAAGCTAAAAGGATAGTGCATCATAAAGTCTGGAACAGATTCTGTGGCCCTGAGGCAGAATATGCGAGAAATGATCCTCAGATTAAAAGGTTGACCTAAAAATTGAACGGATAAACTAGTAACCACAATGGAATGAGTCTATCTCTCCCTGCTTGTGGGGTGCTTTTACCTGGTATGTGTTACTTTAACTTCACAATCACTAATTATGACATGGATTACTTAATTGATTCTTGGATGGCATGGAACTAAGGCATGAAATCACCTAGTTTTGAATATTACTTTGTATATTAATTAATGATTTATTTACATACTTTGCATGATGTCCTCAGGAAAATGTATATTTTACACAAATTTTATTTAGCACGAGCAGTGAGTTCAGAGTTTTAACTATCACAAATAATTGGCATATTGTAGTATTTGCAATTTCCAAATTATGCATGCATAGCTTCTTTGGTCCAAAATCTGTAATGATCGTTAATTCTGTCTGCAGGTGTTGTCGAGGTTGTGCTGTCAGCCAATTATTGTGTACATACCTGAGCATGAGGTCTCTCTCTCTCTCCCTTGAGAAAAAACTATTATAATTAATTGGTTTATGCCTGTATTTATTTTGGATTCTGTGGAAGAAATACTTCTACATACATATTCTTAGTTCATAGGATTAATAATTCATTCAATTTAGTACCATTTTGCTTATTCTGAGTTTCTAAATGAAGTTTTCCGTCACTGCTATTGCAATTAGTCGCACAAGTACAGAGTTCACAAACGTTGAGCGTACAAAGTTATGTTATTACTAATTGCACCTTGATATAGAACAACAAAGTTGTAGGAACCTTTATCAGATAGGCTGGGACAGTTATGCTGGTATTTGACTCAGAAGCCATGTTATATACATGGTCGAAATTTCGGCTGAAATGATCGTATTTTGCAAAATATCTCAGTTTTAAGAAGACTCCAAATGAAACAAGGATTGACTTTGCAGGCATACCAGATTTCGACTAAAATTTCAGTATTTCAACTCATTTCGGCAAATTTCGAGATTTTGGCCCCCTTTGGCCTGAAGGTTCCAGAACTACAAGAAAACCTCAATTTTTGTTTGGCAAAGTCCTTTGTTTTGCTACAGAATCAAGACTTGGTAGTCAACCGTGGAGCATCCACTCAAACATTTGGGTGGATTTGACGCATTCATTTAGCCAAACTTCCTCAAATTTCAAAATTTCCACATATAGGGTTGTTGTGATGGACTTTGAGAGATTCTTCGGACAGAGGATAACATGGCCGCCATATGTCATAGGTCCAAAGCTAACCTACCACATTGGGTGTTCTTTTTTCCAATCTTGTGCTTCAAACATATGTAAACATGCTTAAATAGGTAATCCCTATTAATTATCTATAATGACACATTTTTACATTGGTGTACTTAAATGATTATTTCCCTTTTTTAGTTCACTTGCTTTTATTGAATGATGTGCTTTCTAGTTCTAGACTATGTGTAGAATTGGTTATATAAGAGAAAGGGTACCAAAACATAGAATATACAGTACCAACCTAGGGTCCGAAGCCAAATTACTATATAATTTTTTAAATCCGAAATATTTTGACCCAGTCAAAATCGAAATCTCGAATTATGATTATACATTGTAATGTACCACAAAATATAGAAACCTGTATAATACTGGATACAGACAGGTTTTGTTGATTTCAGACACCAAAATGGAATGCTCAACATGACAACATACTGGCTAATCAACATATCAAGACATTCTTACAGTTTCAGGTGTTATAGGTGAAGAAATATGAAAAGATCACATAAGTTCACATGACTGTGATCTAGGTCTATTCTGTTCCCGACAATTGATACAAGAGAATGTTCTTTCTCATCCGAGATATAAACTTTTGATTGTAGAAAAATAACAGACACATTAGATAAGTATAGTTTTTGTATGTTTGTATGATTTTCTGTGAACATTAGACCTATATGTAGAAAAGTTTATGCTTTTTTAGTTTTCTGTTATGTTTTTGTCATACATACCCTAAATCATATTGGCATCCCAGGTTTGCTTACTAACCTTGAAATTGCCTGGATGTGACCTGAAGTTTATGGGTTTTGAACCCTTGAACTAGTGTATGGAAAAACTTTGGGGAGTTTTAAATCTCTACCTAGAAAAAGCACTTGTTATTCCCTATCATATTGGAGGTTGAAGCTGTCATTCATTTATCTTTCCTTGCATAACCTAGATGAGAAGGTTACTTCAATAATTTGCATTGTTAAAATTTTCCTTGTGGCAGCATGAATTCAAAGTTCAAACTTAACGATGCTTAAAATTTTTGATGCACTTCACATAGATTCAAGGCTGTACTTTGAATGATCTTCATGAAAGAGCAAAGTACATAACAAAATTTTTGCTCTAAAATGTAATCATTCATCAATCATATTCGACTGCTTAAGAAAATATTTTATATTGTCCTTCGTCTACTTTTGATATTCAGCTTTCTGTAACTTGCAGCACGCAATGGGGAGGGGCAATGGCTTTATTCCCATTGCAGAATATGGAGCTGAGTTCAGTAAGACATCAAAGAAAGGAAAAACAAGGAAGGCAGTGAGGCTTCTCTATAGTGGTAAGAACCATTATGATCTGCTTGCCTGATGGATTCTTGAATTAGCAACGATGTAGTTTGGAAGTGGTGGAAATTTCATTTCAAGATCTTATTGAGCTGAGCCATATATATTTTACTGCCAGAAGATCATTGAGAATGTCATGATTACAACAGTTGAGTCTTTACCAAAAAAAAAAATAAAAATTACAACAGTTGAGTTTGTTATATAGTTATCGATGGTGTGAAGTGTACTGTCATTTTTGGATCATTATGATGTTTTATATAATTTTAGTAATATTTATCTATTGATGGGATCTAATATGCAAGATGTCAGGTTATAATAATGAAGTATTTGAAAGTAAGATGATTATGGAAAAAGCTGGCCATGACGTAATGGTCATAGTCGAGGTCCAGCAGTGTTACCCTCATAACTTGGGCAGCCTTGTCCCCACTTCGTAGAGAGGCTGTTTCCCGACTCGAACCTGTGACTCCTAGGTCACAATGGAGCAACCTTACCCGTGCACCGCGGTCCGCCCTCTAAGATGTATAAAGCATAAGCACAAAAATTTAGCTTCCATGTGTTTGGTTGTTATGCATTTCTTTGTGAGCCCATTTGTTTTTCTTTATTGTCTACTATTTTACTTGAAAGGATTGTTTCTAATTTTTCAATGAAATTTCACTGAAACTGTTTTCTTCCGAGCGAAGAGCCAAAATTGTTTATCTCAAAAAGGCCGCATTGCCGCATTTCATCCACTCGACTTCCATCCATACACTTTTATAATTTTTTTTTGCCCCATCTAATTTCAATTCATTCACCATTCAGTGAGAATTCTATTTTTCACTTCACTTCTGTTACAGTGGGACCCACCTTGAATGTTACAAAACGATGATAGGATTTTTTAGATACATCAAAAGATAAAAGATAAGATATGAAAGGGGGAGGAGAGGAGTCCAAATAACAAAATTATGTTAGTGATTACAACCGAAGGAGGCTAAAGCATCAGCTATAAAATTGTCTTCTCGAGATATATATGCCAAAATATAACTAACTAAAAGTGATCAAGAAGATTAAAACAATCAGAAACTATATGAGAAATCCGCCAAAGAGGATTCAGAAAAGCCCGATAGAGATGAAATTTGACAAGATGGGTACGGTGCGGTCTTCTTCCACGGATCCCATTGTTTGTGCTTTTATGCAGTTTGTCTCAATGAAGTTTCCATGAAAATCTATTTACTTGGTGTCCACTGCCCAATGTTGTCAATCTTAAATTGAACACAATCCAAGGGAAAAAAAATCTAATCCGAAAGTAATGTTTCTTTTTATTTAATGGAAAAGAAAAACTTTAAAGAAAAGGTGCAAATATTGTTTATGCTCTCTATCTTGCTACCAGAGAGCTTAGAAGACTTAGCTCAAGTGGCAAAATTGTGGGTTAGTGTGTTAGACGTACATGTAATCTACAAATTTTCTTAAGGGGAAAAGATCCCTGCTGGGTCGTGTGGTGCCTGCGACCAAATACAGAGGGAGGCAAAATGATGGCCCCGCTCCCATGTGAAATACAAAAAAAATCACACTTGTTTATGCCCACGCTTATTCTCTTATTGGCCTCAATGCTAGTGTCTGTGCCATGCAACTTGGCAATGATCCCCCATCTTTTTCTTAATAATTATAGATTGAAAATATTTGAAATTTTTTTTGTTATTTTTTGGGATGGGGTGGGGAACCTAGACTAGATGAGGAACAACAGGTCTCAAATTCGAAACCTCCTAAGGGATAGGCTCTATTGCACTAACAACTATCTTTGAGTTGAAGAGTATGTGAATATTTGATAGTAAGGCAAAATTTGATCAAACTGTAACCACAATAACATTTGAGTAAAATCCGTTCAGATTTTTATATACTTTAAGGCCTTTTCTTGTTGCAACTTTGATTCCTGTTTAGTTGTTTTCTCATCAGCTTCAGCTATTGAACCTAGCAAGTCATAATCAGATTAGATATATTTTGTTATTTCCTAAAAAAATAGAGAAGATGCCCATCCTGCTCCCTTGGTTTTTGTAAGAAGCTACCATTAGTGATGATAAGTTTACGACCATCTGTTGGCAATTGCACTGGATCAGCTTGACATGGATGAGTGATGTCATCACTAATGGAGAAAGTGACATGATGTCCATTATAAAATTAGATGTTGGTTTTTTATTTTATTTTAAAGTCATTTAGAAAATAGGACAATTTTGTCATATGGACATTTAGGATTGAAGTTTTTTAGAAGACAGGGCAATTTAGTCATATGGACATTTATCTGACGTTTTTGGATCCCTAGGGTATCAAGGGTTACAATTGTAATTTTTGAAAATATAAGGGGAAAAATGCAAGTTAGGATTTCATCAGGGGAAGTCCGCAGAATTTATCCTTTTTTTTTTCCCCCTGCATCACTCTTTGGCCGTTGCTTCGTTTATGCGGAACGGACCATGTGGAAGTGGAAATAAATCCTCTCTCCAATGCTCTCCTCCGCCAACAGGAGCTTCAGACATCAAATACATCTCTTCTGTTTCGTGCTTGGGCTGATAATGATGTACATCCAAGAGGGATCTTCAATATCGACTCATCCTTGAAATTTTGGAGTCCACAGAGAACCCAAAAGGAGTAATCTCTTTCGAATTTCAGTTGTTTCCATTTTCTGGGTTAATTCTAACCCAAAAAAGGAAAAGAAATGATGGGAAACGAGAGATGAGGCAAGAGATTAAAAAATAAAAGGAAATTTACACATACCACCCATGAGATATGACGAAAGGATATTTTCACCCTTACTTTTGGAAAATTCTGCGTACTCCCTGAGGTTTGCAAACGGTAACAAATAAGCACATTCCGTCAGTTCAGGATTTAAAAATTAGACTTGAATCGATGGAATTGCCCTTCTAAAAAAAACCCCAAAAAATAAAAACAAAACAAAACCTGCAATTCATCTTCCCCAAAATCGATTGGGAAGATCAGTGGCAACCATCCCAAAACGTTCTGGCAGCGACTCAGCTTTACTGGGTTTGCTCGACTTGGGCTTCTTCAGTTCCGGTGTTTGTGGTTGTTGATGCTGCTATAGATTTCTTTGTTCTCCGATGAAGCTGGATTTGGGATTCCTCTTGGATCGTCTTCTAGATGGGTTCTTAGATGATTCTGTTTCACTTTCTCTGTCCTGCACAACCGACCAAGCATCGACGGCAAAAGAAAACTCAGGATCTACCAAACGAAAGCTTTTCTTCAGAAGAGGCCTTGGTAAAGCCAAAAAGGAAGACAGAAGAGAAACAATATATTGCACATACGCTAATCAGGATGCTAAAACTATAGGTTAACCTCGAAATTCACGACCAAGGGGAAAAAAAAAAAAATCCATTCTAAATTTCTAATAACCAACGGATGCACAAAATGGATTAACAGATCCACAAGAACCAGAAAACAATAACAAAAAGGTTCCTTCTACTGACTCGGATCTCACAATATCATTATCCAACACAGATAATGAAGGAAAGTTGAAGAAAACAGAAGCCAAAAGGAAACGATGGAAAAAAAAGCAGATATTTTTCACAAGCGGAGTCCACCAAAACCTTGAAAACTGAAGAAAGTAACATCTCGGAGCAGATCTTAGAGAAAAAGAGCATGCTTTTTTATCAAGGAAGTGAAAATGAAATAGAATCCAAGCTCAGAAGAAGCAAATCAGATAAACTAATTGCGCGCTAAGCTTCAAAAGCATATGAGACTATGAGAGAGATAGATCTGAAATCATACCTAGAACTGCTACAAAACTCATAAAGCTTTCCTCGGTTAGAAAAGATGATAAGAGCGACCTCAACATCGCAGAGAACTAAAAGATGAGAGAGCAAAAGATCTCACACAACAAACTCCAGGTTTCAGTCCCATAGAAGAAAGGGTTTTGAAACCTGCAACTCATCTTCCCCAATCGATTTGGGGAAGATGAGTTGCAGGTTTTTTTATTTTTTATTTGCAAGGATACGAAAATGAACTGGTTCTTCAATGCTTTCCCAAATTTCATAATGAATTCAATACACGTCCCAAGAATCATTACATATAATCCATTGTTGAATAACAGAGTATGAATTTAAAAGGGTCTATTAGCAATTAAAACGATCCATTAGTTGTGCTTTTGATGGCACATCTCACTCTGTCACAGATGGGCAAAATGTGTATTCTAATGCTTTTGATGGCAATTCCGACACATTAGTTGCTGTTCTTAACAGTATTGGACATGGTCAGATGCCCATTTCCAGGAGTGATGGTGAACAAATCAGAGTTTCGGGTTAGGGTTTGAGGGTCAAGCAGAGAGTGATGGTGAAGATGGTGATGATTCGGTTCAGGCAAAGAGGTTGAAGAGGAGTGATTGAGTGGCAAACGTTTTGGGATGGTTGCATCTCATCTTCCCCAATCGATTTTGGGGAAGATGAGTTGCAGGTTTTGCTTTGTTTTGTTTTTTTTTTTTTTTTGGGTTCTTCTTAGAAGGGCAATTCCGTCAGTTTAAGTCTAATTTTTAACAGTGTTAGTCATGAACTGACGGTATGAGCTTATTTGTTACGGTTTGCAAACCTTAGGGGGGTACGCAAAATTTTCCAAAACTGGAAGGTGAAAATATCCTTTTGTCAAACCTCAGGGGTGGTATGTGTAAATTTTTCAAAAATAAAAAATAAAATATGAAAAATAGATAAAACAATATGAAAGATAGTAAGAGGAAAGAGATATAACCCAACATGTCAGAAGAATCTCAGTTAAATGGGGCCTATGACATGGATCCTTGTTCTCCAATAAACTCTGTCCGAGATCATACTTGGCACAAGCCCTAGACTTTGCATGTCCTTCCTCACCACTTCTCCTATGGTCATTTTAGGTCTGTTTCTAGCTCTTTTAGCTCCTTCAATCGGAATCAAATCATTCCTCTTTACTGGGGCGTCCCTAGCCCTCCGTTGAATATGATCATACTACCTTAAACAACTCTCTTGGAGATTGTTGGATCCTCTACTGCCGAGCTGCCCAGCAGGACCGTGCTACCCAGACACGGTGCTGCGCACAATGTCCGCCTTACCCCCACTCGGGCAAGGCGTTTGGGCAGGGATAAGGCAGACATTGCGTGCAACACCATGTCTGGGCAGTACGGTCCTGTCGAGTAGCTCGGTAGTAGAGGATCCAGATCCAAATTGTCATTGATCGGGGCAACTCCCAAGTTCGATAAATGTTCATTTCATATTTTATCTTCCTTGTTATTCCACACATCCATCTTAACATCCTCATATCTGTTATACAAAACTTATCAATATGATATTTTCTTAATTGCCTAACATTATGCCATATACATCATGGTAGGTCGAACAACAGTCTTATAGAACTTTCCTTTAAGTTTTAAAAGAATATTCACAAAAAAAAAAAAATTTTAAAAAATATATCGATCACACAACACTCCTAACGCACCTCTCCCCTTTATCCATCCCACTTTAATTCTTTGTGAAACAGCATTCTCTATGTCAGCTTATTTATTTATGATAGACCTCAGATATCTAAAATATTCACTTTACGGTGTCTCTCTTTCCTCAATTCACACCATATCAGTATTAATTATAGTATGACTAAAATTACACATCAAATACTCCGTATTCGTTCTACTAATCTTAAAGCATCTTGTTTCCAATGTTGACCTCCAAAGCTCTAACTTAGAGTTAATCAATCATTTCTTTTGTCTCCTTCACCAAAACGATATCATCGACAAAAAGCATACAACATGAGACCTCATCTTGGATGTTCTTTGTTATATCATTCATGATAAGTGCAAAAAGATAAGAACTTAAGATTGAACCCTAATGTAATCCACTTGTAATAAAAATCATTAAAAGTTCTTACCGTTAGCAACTAACAGCCAGGGTTTAAGTGTTATTTTGGTTTGAAAACAGGGTTATGGTTGTAATTTTTGTAAACACTGGGAAATGTGTAATTTAAGATGAGGGCGCTGGACAGCATTTATTTCCACTTCCACATGGCTCGTTCCGAATAAACAAGTAACGCCAACAGTGATTCAGAAAAATTAAAAAATAAAAAGAGAAAAAAGAAATCGAACATTAAAACCCTCTCTCTCAGCCAGTCCGCCCAAAGAAAACCTGAAACAAGAGTATCGTCGTCTCACCGTGAAAGATATCAGATAAATTACATACACTATTCGCGCATATTTTGCAGTGTTTTTTAACTTATTTTCTGAAGCACAGGGCGCGATGGAAGGTCCGAGCAATGGCGGATTGTTGTACCATGAAGTGCAGGAGTCGAAGCTCTGCGCCGTACATTGCGTCAACACAGTGATGCAGGGTCCCTTCTTTTCGGAGTTCGATTTGGCTGCCCTCGCCTCTGATCTCGATCGCAAGGAGCGTCAGATGATGCTCGAAGGCGGTGCCGTCTCCGATGATTTCCTCCGTTTCGATTCTGAGGGGTCTCATAATGTCTCCATGGACGGCGACTTTAGCATCCAGGTTAGGTTTTCTCGCTATCCTCTATATCTCTCTTCTATAAGTGGAATTTTAAGGATTTTTTGTTTATTTTTATTGCCCCAATCCGTGCTACCCCCTGTTCTGAGGGTGGATTGGGGGAAGGAATGTTTGTGTGTCTTCTCTCTAGATGCTCTTCTGACATTATTGATTGCCATTGATTTTAATTATGGTGTTTGTTTTTTTATTATCGATTGATATTGAATTGTTTTGGGGGAACTTGCATAGTTATGGAATCGTGTTGGTCTTCGAACAGAAGAAAGGTTGAGAAATTTTAATTTTTTAGAATATAAACGACGATGATTTTAGTGAACCGTGCAGAGGAAATTTTGTTACGACGGTTGTGTTGGATATTGAGAATATCCAAATGGGTTTGGGTCTGGGGATTCATAATTTGTTTATTCTCCAAAAGACGTAGAAACTTTTATTTTTTTTGCCAGCCAAAGGAGGACTGTTTTCCATACATTGGGTGTTCACTCATCCATCTAGTAAAACCTCTTCAAACAAACACGTTTCTATTATCCATTTACAAACATATTATATGCACTGAAGGATTTCATATTTTTATAACATTCTGGCACTCTTGCTATTCATTATTTAAACAGTCGGACCAACCAAAATTAATGTTTTGGAAACGACAGAGATTATACTCACTTTAAAATATTAATGAAAATAAATGTTGCTGCTTTAAAGGGGTATTGGTAAAGATATTTACATTGCTTGAACCTGACTTTCGTGGATATTTGTGGTATTAGTTCACCTGACAGGTTATACCAGTTTATGCTTTCAGTAGAAAACTTTTAAATTCACAATGTAACATATCCTCATCTAATTGTTTTAGGTGTGTGATTAACATACCCAAGATTTAGAAGGGGAGATAGGGAATTTATGGGGCATTACTATTTTCAGATTCCTCCATAATACTGAAAGTTTGCTATTCATTAAACAACTCAACTCAACTCAGCTGTATCCCAACTAAATGGGGTCAGCTACATGGATCTTTTTCTTCAATCTGCTCTATTCCAAACAATACTTGTTACTAGTCCTAAGCTATCCATGTCTTTCTTCACCACTTCTCCTTGAGTCATTTTAGTCCTAGCCTGGGCTCTTTTAGTTCCTTTAATCTGAATCAAATCACTCATCTTTACTAGAACATTCAAAGGCATCTATTGCACATGTCCATGCCACCTCAAATGACTTTCGCACTACTTATCATGTATCGGAGCTACTCCTAAATTAGCTCTAACTTGATATTCATTAACATGGAAAAAAACTTAAAAAGGAGAAAAATTTATATGTGAATGGTTTAGAAAGAATGTCTCCAATGGTATCAAATTTTCAACCACCAGACTAGAATTTCCATAACTTCTGTAAGTAATAGTCTTAATTCTCATTTACATTAATGCCCGGAGGATTCTTACCTGGGTCAGGAAGATAACCATTGTAGCATCTACCCTTGCCCGTTCTGAATTATAATACTCCATTTTTGGAGCTGGAGCGTCTGTCATGTAAACGTATTGAATAGGTTAATGTTATCATCATCCAATGAATTGGCCCTTTGGATTCTGGGGTGTTTCTTGATTACGATTTTCCTGCTCAGTATTTTTAACTCTGTAGAAATTTTTATTGTGGTTCTGATGCACATAAGTCCTCTAGAGGGCTTATTTCCAAGAAAATAAGCCTTGGATTGGGTTATGTAGGTGTTGGACCTTTGATCCCGTGGGTTTACTTCGTAATTGACCAATTTAATGAGCCTAAAATATGGGTAGAAAGTAGGAAAACGGGATTTACTTCATTAGTTTAGCTAGAGTCATGTTTTGAGTCTGTTTTCTTTATTATTTCATTTTCCTAGTCAATTTAAGTTACCTTATTAGTTAAGGATTGGGTTAGGTCTTTCCTTCCAAGTGTTTGAGTTTGTTTTTGAATTTTCTATATAAGTTTATGAGGAGCTACAGCCTTGTACACGAAGTTGATTAATGAGACTGAGAAAAAAAAAAAAAAAACATAGCCTTGTGCTTTGCTCTGCGAGAGAGTATGGTGGGATGCCATTGGTGAGAGGCCGTGGGTGAGAGACCTGCGAGAGAGTGGGATACTTGATCCAATCCCATCCTTCTTTTCTATTTCTATTTTCTTCTCAATCAATTTCATTGTGTGATCTGCTACAATTTCTTCAGTTGTTGCCTAGTATTTTGAAGATCAAATCAGCATTAAACTTTGTTTAAGAAGATCCTGTTTGGGGCTAGGTCCTTTGTGAATTCAGCCTTACATTATTAGGCATCATAGCCATGGAAGGATGGCAGACAGAGACTTTCCACTGAAGTCAGATTTGACATCTCTACCAAACTCGAGAACGAGTTTTTTTCAAGATGGGGAGAACTGATGTAGATCAAAGTTCCATGTGTAGCCGCAGGAACAAGGCCCCAAAACCAGCCTAGTATTGTTGTGGGATTCAACTGCTGTGGGAGGCAGCCTGGTCTAATGATGTGGTAGGTTTTTGTTGGTTTGATGGAGCATCTCTACCAAACTCGTGGAGTTTTTTTTTTCAAGCTTGGGAGAATTGATGCAGATAAGTCATCTAAAGAAAATAAGCCTTGGGTTGGGTTATGTAGGTGTTGGGCTTTTGATCCCATGGTTTTACTTTGTAATTGGCCAATTTAATGAGCCTAAAATATTGGTAGAAAGTAGGAAAACGGGATTTACTTCATTAGTTTAGATAGAGTCATGTTTTGAGTTTATTTTTTTTATTATTTCGCTTTTCTAGTCAATTTAAGTTACCTTATTAGTTAAGGATTGAGTTAGGCCTTTCCTTCTAAGTGTTTGAGTCTATTTTTGAATCTTCTATATAAGCTATAAGCATAGTACAAAATCTCGTGAGATCTCACGAAATCTCGAGCAGGACCTCGGTTTTCCAAGGGGTCGAGACGAGATGTGTTACGAGTTATAAAAGTGCATTTTCTCTGTCAACTCGAGATCTCGGGTGGACCCAGATTTTGACCCATTTTATCCTTTCAAACTACCATAACTCGACAGAACGAGATATTTCGATCGAGTTCTACCGAGACCCTCATTTCTTCCCCTGTGAGCTGCTGCTGCCTCATTTTGCCTCCAGAATTCAACGTACAACCCGTCGGAGAGTTGATTCAGCTACAAAATTGAAGGATTTGCATAATATTTGTGATTCTTCATCTCAAATTTAAAGAATTTTTGAAAGGTAAACAATTTTTCCCCAAATCTATTTTTTTTTTTCAAAAAATTTGTTTAAACCTTGGTGGATTCATGTCAATTTAAGATATGTTGCGGAACTTTGGACGACCTATTACTTGATGGAGTCCGATTTTTTTTCCTGTTATTATTTTTTTAATTATATTTTTTGCAAAAAAAAATGATTATTTTTAAAAAGGAAATTGAAAAAAATAGGATAAATAGTGATTGTTTGGAAGTGATTTAGGAGTGCACCAGTTCCGAATATAGTGGCTATGGTCAATTTGGGCAGCCATCACTTGAGTTCGACAATCAAAGCACTGGGTCAGGTTTTGTGGACATATTCCCAATCCCAAACCAGCCACACTCATACATGCCTCAGTATGACAGTAGTAGTGGATCTCACACCTCATGGCAACCGGCTGGTCCGGCTCTTCTATGCCCTAAGATAGGGGACTTGGCATATGTTGGTGACAACACATATATGAGTGCTGTGGTCTGTGGCAAACTGTGTATAATACTACAACAACATGATGAGCTGAGAACAATATGTGGACTGACTCGTTCTGAACAAGTGAATGCATCACATTTTATGGGATGAGGGAGGGAAGATGTAATATGTGAAACATATTGATGTATTGTACACTTTAACATTTCTAATGCTTATTTAAGTTGTTTTACATTAATTGAATACTTTGATTGCTTTCTATTACTAAATTATATGTTGAGTAGGGTATTTTAATATGTCGTCGCTTACCAACCTAGGGTCTGAAGTGAAATGTCTATTTGTACTTTGTTTTTGCAAAATCTAATAGTGTCATTGTGTTTAAATGGCCTAAAATAGGTTGCGTACCAAGTTTCAGACCTAAACTAGGTCTAAAACTCACCGAAACCAGGTTTCGAGTTGAAAAAAAAATACACCAACTAGACCGAGATCTCTAGATATCTCGAGACAGCTCGGTTTTTCCCAGGGTTGAAACCTGGTTGAGTTCCGAGTTTTAGTACTACGGTTATAAGTAGCTACAGTCTTGTACACGGATTTGATTAATGAGATTGAGAAACAAAAACATATCCTTGTGCTTTGTCTGTGAGAGAGTATGGTGAGAGACCAAAATACGATGAGAGGCCGTGGGTGAGAGATCCGGGAGAGAGTGGGATAATCGATCCAATCCTATACTTCTTTTCTATTTTCTATTTCAATCAATTTCATTGTGTGATTTGCCACAAGTTCTTCAATTGTTGCCTAGTATTTTGAAGATTAGATCAACATTAAACTTTGTTCAAGAAGATCCTGGTGTTCTTCGTGATCCAGCCCATAGTTAGCAAAAACGGGAATGGCAAAAAATAACAAACGGATGGTCAAATAAAACGGAAATGGATGGTACGTGTTTCGGGTAGATTTCAAAAAAACGGCAGTATATTCTTGTAAACCGAGGGAATATTACTTAAATACTAAAATCTAATGTTCAAAACAACTAAAACCCAACATTAATGACATATATTTCACACCTATTATAAGTTCCAAAGTCCAAACTTCTAATATATATCATCTAATATCATCCAACATCAATTCCAGATTCAATCACCATAGCAAAAAAAACATGTCCAAACTCCAAACTCCAAACTCCAAACACCTTATATATTGTCCAAGATGTCAAAAGAACTAAGATTATAACACATTTGACAGCATATATGGGCCATATGGCAACCGATTGATAAATTTGCAAAAAACGAGGCATAAATTTACAAATATGCAATATAAGATAAATACTCAGCCATTCCATAGGAATTAGAGGAAATAAAATGACAGCATATATGGCAACAGATTCATAAATTTACAAATATAAAATATCAGATAAAATGCTCAACCATTCCATAGGAATTAGAAGAAATAAAATGACAAATCAAAGAAATTAGGAAATAAATACTCAACCATTCCATAGGGATGTCCAGAAAGATGTTCCCATCTCAAGAACCATAATAAAAATGGAAAATATGCAAACCATATGCAGAGTGGGGTTATTTTGGGGTGAATCAATGGCGAGTCACACGACAAACTCAACAAAAGGAATTAAGAAGAACCAGTGAACTGCCATGCTCCAATATATCCATATCTGGTTCTACTTTTTGAGTTCTAGAAAGAAAAATCTGTTTAGAACTCGAGTTCGGTGACAAGGAGTAAGGAGTTCTCATCCCAAAGAAGATAAAGAAGAGAAAAGATGCAATCAGAGAGCCTGAAGGTTTACCTGGGTCCTGGGGTACTATGGTCGTGTGTTCCGAGCGAGAGAGTTGGGAACATGGAACTGTCTTTGGTTCTCAGGTTCGATGACCTCGATGAAAACCCCAGCATATTTCTCTGATTGCAGCTCAAGTGCTCAACTCCGGTGTTGATTACAAAGGTATCCTATGCTCCTAGCTCCAAGTTCAGACTTTAGAGTTCAGAATCTTCATTATCTACTTTGGTTGCATCTTCGATTTGAGGATGGTTTGCAGGAAACGGCGCAGATTGGGGAGGCCGAAGGAAAAGAGAAGGGTTTTGTGTGAATCGTGAAATCAATTTTGTTTTTTTTTTTAAAAAGTTCCATCTTTACCCTTTAAAAAACAGATACGCGTTTAAAACTTGTTTAAAATGAAGAGGTTTGTCGTTTGTCCTTTTTTCCTGTATACTCGCAAGCAAACGACAAACGGCGTTTAAAACGGTAAAATACGGGAACGGCATGTTTAAAACGCATTTTTGCTAACAAAGATCTGGCCTTACATTAGGTTCCCCTGTCCCCACATTGAAAAGGTATTATGTAATTATTGTTCGTACCTTTCCTCACAAAAGAAAATCCAACATTTGTGTCTTTAATGTTTCACACCATGTATGACCTGCACTAGATCTCTTTTAATAACATAGTTGTTTCTAGTGCGGGTTCTTAACAACCGTAAATTTTCATCAACTGTTCTTAACAACAGTAAATTGCCATTAACTTCATACAGGTGTTTTGTTATGTTATTTAGGCACTCAAAATTTTTTTTTAGTGATTCTTTACCATATTGGATCAGTCGAACCAGCAGTCATGAGTGGTTTAGTTTGTCCTTTTAGTTGGTTAATAAGTGGGACTTACATGTGTGGATGTGTAAATGCCCGACCCAGGATTGCTATGTGTGCACATTCATGTGTATACTGCTGTCATCAGAATCAACTTTGATTGCATTACATGTGGATGAGCAACTTGATGTTTCTTTTTTATTAGCAGTACTCACATGTGGCTAAAGTGCCAAAGTATGCACTCATGATTTCTTCATGAGTGAGGTACATGATCCAATCTTGATTGCTGAACTCATGCACTCTCCGGTTCATAAACACCTGTTCTGGATCAGGTATTAACACTATAAAGGTAGGTACAGTGATGTAGATTCTGTGGTCTAGATGGATAGACATGATCACATGACCCACTTTGGAGGGCCAAATCAAGAACCGGTCCTAAACCAGTTTTTTGGTCTGGCAAGGCTGGTAGCTACATAAGATGTAATCTTTAGTTTATTTCATTATATTTTGGTGGGTAGTTTTTGTAGGATTTCTTTTAGTAATTTCTATATTTTTGAGTTATTTCCTAGTTTGTTAGTTTCTTATTTTAGTTGGGTTTCTATTTCTATAAAAGGAAGTTTTCTTTTTTATTGACAAATGTAATACTGTAGAGGATAGATTTGAATGAATGTTTTGGGTTTGAGTTTAACATTACGGGGTGAGTGTTGCGTGGTTGAACAGCATGTGGCCTGTGGCTATCTTTCCTATCTTCTTCCTTCCTCGCCGGTAGCTTTTCTGTTCTTTTTCTTTTCTGTCTATTCTTTTTCTTCCTCCTTTCTTCTTCTTTGCTTGTTCTTATTCCTTCCTTATTTCTTTTTCACCTTGAATTTCTGAAACTATTTACACCTACGCTGTTCTAGCGGTACTTTCGAATCATCGCAAGCTGGTTCGATTCTTCCGCCTGTCTTGGGTGTAGATTCACCTACCCTAGATGACATCAAACCCAGGGTTTCAGGATGCAGGAGAATCTTGGACCGGGCCGACCCAACTGGTGCACTGCCTTGGGACGACTCAAATCCAGTTGCGTATTCTAGTAGATATTTAGGATTTTATTATTTATTTTATTGGGATAATTATGTAAGGAGTTCTTTTAATTTGGGTAGGATTCATAGGATGACTTTTAGTAAGTTTTAAATTATATATATATTTTTTTGTTAAGAGTCCTAGAGTAGTTGTTTCCTTTTTTTAAAGTCTTTTATTTTTCTTATTTATATGGTTGTAACCAAGGTATTGGACAGATTATTGATGATTTGAAGCCTAAGGCTGTGCGCGTGTGCACTCCTTCCCCCCCCCTCTGCAATTCTTATTTCTTTCTAGCTTTTCCTTTCTCCTTTCTGGTCCCCCATTATCTGGTATCAGAGCCGAAGGATCCGTCGTTCTTCCCAATGAATTTCTCTCTTCCCTCTTTCTCTGTTCGACATCCAACACATTCCATCCTAGCGCTGTACATCACCACAGCAACCCATCTCCCCAACCCTCCCGATTCACAGTAGCCCCTTCCCTTTGCTTTCCCCTATGTGACCTAAAAAAAAACCCCCCTGCAATTCCCACTGACAAACCCCCAATCCCATCTCTTTCGATTCCCTTACCAAAACCCCCAACCCACCACCACCTTCTTGGTTCCGCGAGAACCGGAAAGAAAAATAAAAAAAGCAAACCCCATCCCTTTGATCCCCATCACAAGTCTCCTCTCTTCGATTCCCCAGTGCTAACCCTTCCCCACTGCTCTCCTTTGGTTTTTTTTTTTTTTTTTCTGCAACTTCGATCAACTGATCAACATCATCCCTCTCGCCTACAGTTCCGCCAGAGCCGAGAAAAAAAAAAGGTGAAGACGAGATAAATTGAGAGACAGAGAACCAGAAACAAGAGGAAAAAAAAATCGAGAAGAAAAGAAGAGAAAGAGAGACATCGAGCAACAAAGAGATAGAAATCATATCTAGGTCGCACTTGATCTCCATCTCCAGCCGCTGGTTCGTTGTTGAACTTGAACTTGGTCTCCGCCAGCTGGCTTCAACACTTCTTCCTTGCAAGGTTTCCTTCGCCAGCTTCCTTGCTGGTTTCGTATCCAAGTGGAAGTCGAACTTCCCAGCGTGGTTCGACTCGCATTCCTTGCTCCGAGGCTTCCACTACATTCTCCACAGAAGCACTCTGAGAATCCAAAACCCTGCTGGTTTTCCAAATTGACACGGTACCCATCCACCCTGCTAGCAATTCTTTCTTATTTTGTTTTCTGCATCTCCCCAAAATACCCTTGACTCCCTTTCTTATCCTTTCTTCTCCTTTAATTTAAATTTGTTCCAAGTTGGCCCATCGTCCATAAGTTTTATTACCCTTCATATCCCTTCTTTAGTTTGCAGTATAATAAATTACAAATCTGCCATTGTTATCTTTAGATCCACTATCCAAATGAGCCTTGAACAGTGGGCCAAAATACTTTAAGAAAATGACGAAACCATTAGAGCTCTTCAAGCAAACTATGAATGGTTGAAGGCTGAGTTAAAGCTCCAACAAACGAGCCATAAGAGCCCTTTAAGCAAACCATGAATTGTTGAAGGCTGAGTTAAATTTCCATGATCGGATTTCGACACAGACAGTTGAAGATCACAATGAAATCAGCTGTCCGATCGAAAAATTGAAATTCCATGATCAGATTTCAACCCAGGCAGTTGAAGATCACAATGAAATCAATAGTCCGATCGAAGAATTGAAATTCCATGATCAGATTTCAATCCAGTCATGCTGTTGGCCGATGGACATAAAGAAATCGTGACGGTTGATCGCATAGTTGATCCATTTGATTACGTGCTTTGCCATGGTTACTTCAATTAAGAATTTCGGCTCGTGGATTTCAAACAAGTTGGGCGTGGACTAATAGTTGACGTTGACTGTACGATTTTGATTCTCTCGTTCTACAAAACTCGTCTTTGGGAGAATTGATACAGGAGAATCTTGGACCGGGCTGACCCAACTGGTGCACTATCTTGGACCTACCCAAATCCAATTGCGTATCTTGATGGAAGATGAACCGGATCCAAATACGGTTTTATTCTGGTAGATATTTAGGATTTTATTATTTATTTTATCGGGACAATTATGTAAGGAGATCTTTTAATTTGGGTAGGATTCATAGGATGAGTTTTAGTAAGTTTTAAATTGTCTGTTTTTGTTAAAAGTCCTATAGTAGTTGTTTCCATTTTTTAAAGTCTTTTGTTTTTTTTATTTATATGGTTGTAACCAACGTATTGGACAGATTATTGAAGAATGAATTGAAGCCTAAGGCTGTGTGCGTGTGCACTCTTCCCCTCCCCCTCTTCTTCTTCTTCTTCTCACGGTTTCTTCTCTTCCCCCACCCCTTCAATTCCTGATTTCTTTCTAGCTTTTCCTTTCTCCTTTCTAGTCCCCCATTATTTCATCTCCTACAAGCTTTCCTCCTTAGAGATCCAATTCTAGAACCTTTGCGGACCCTTTTTTTCCACCTGGAGGACTTTCAGGGTTTCTTTATTCAATTGATGCTTCCGGTTTGGGGATTTTGAAGATTCGATTCAATGGTTTGGGGAATACAAGCATACTTCAAAGTCTTTTTGTGATTTAGAGTTGTGATTGAGTAGCTCGATCGACCATAAGGAGTTTCGTTACTGCTACTGCTGCCTACCGTGAACCCAAGGTTGAATAAGAATCGTGAGTTGTTATTTCTTCCTATTTGTTTGATTTCCTAACATAACCCTTCCCTTATTGTTAATTCTTATTTCATCCTTATTTTCACTAATTTATTTTCACTAATTTCATTCTTATCGTAGAGGCTATGAAGAGGTTCACGGAGGATATGGAGTTGGGGGAGAGGAATGAAGAGGGGATATCAGTGCTAGACTTTGCTATAGCGTTTGACCTGTGTATTGCAAATACCTTTTTTAAAAAGAGAGATGAACATTTAATTACCTACAAGAGTGGGCAACATGCAAATTAAATAGATTTCTTCTTAACCAGAAGGTCTGACAGGCTATTATGTAAGGATTGTAAGGTTATACCCGAAGAGAGCTTAACCATCCAACATAGACTGGTGGTCTTGGATATGTATCTTGGTACGAGGCAACGTAAGAAGGTGAAACAGGTTTGTCCTAAAATAAGATGGGGCCGGTTACAAGGAGCTCTCCTAGAGTCATTTACTGATGAAATGGCCCTACAAGGAAGGTGGGATTTTGAGGGAGATACCAACGAAATGTGGATTAATATGACGACTTGTATCAAGAAGGTTGCTAAGGAAGTCCTTGGGATCTCAAAAGGTATGCGTCTGGGCCCTAGAGAGACTTGGTGGTGGGATGACAAGGTCCAAGCAGCCATTAAGACTAAAAAAGATCATTTTAAGACATGGCAAAGGACTAACGACACAGAGGATAAAGTGAGCTATTATGCAACCAGAAATGAAGCTCGAAAGATTTTGGGGAAAGCAAGAACGAAGAAATATGATGAACTTTATGAAAAACTTAATACAAAGGAAGGGGAAAATGCGATCTATCGTATAGCTAAAATAAGAGAAAGGAAGAGCAGAGATTTGGACCATGTTAGATGCATTAAGAGCGAGGATGGTAGAGTACTAATAAGGGATGCGAACATTATGGAGAAATGGGGTGAGTATTTTTACAAGCTACTAAATGGAGCTACCTTGACTGATGGGGTGGATTCATAAGTGGAGAGGAATAGTCTTGAAGCCAACACACGTCATGGACAGTTACAACGAGTTGGTGAGGCTGAAGTTAAAGAGACCCTACGAAAGATAAAGGTAGGCAAAACACCAGGACCAGATGAGATCCCAATTGAAGTATGGAAGAGTTTAGGAGGACGGGGGGTATCTTGGTTAACCAAGCTGTTTAACAAGATTCTGAGTACAAAGAAAATGCCAGATGATTGGAGGAGAAGCACTGTAGTTCCGATCTATAAGAACAAAGGTGATATCTAGAACTGCAAGAACTATAGAGGCATTAAACTAATGAGTCATACCATGAAACTTTGGGAGAAAATCATTGAAGCCCACCTAAGAAGAGAAACTGATATATCAGAGAATCAATTTGGTTTTATGCCAGGGAGATCAACGATAGAAGCTATTTCCTGCTAAGGATGCTTATGGAAATCTTTAGAGCTTACAAAAGGAATCTCTATATGGTCTTTATTGACCTAGAAAAGGCCTATGATAGAATTCCTAGAGAGCTCATTTGGCATGTTCTAGAGAAGAGTAGCTCAAGCAAATATGTGGATATAATTAAGGACATGTATGAGGATGTGGTGATAAGTGTCAAAACTGCATAGCGACAAAGTAGTGAATTCCCAATTACAATTGGGTTACACCAAGGATCAACTCTAAGCCCCTATTTGTTTGCATTCATCATGGATGATTTAACCAGGCATATTCAAGATGAAGTCCCTTGGTGTATGCTATTCGCTGATGATATTGTTTTAATAGATGAGATAGTGGAAGGGATCAATACGAAGCGGGAGTTATGGAGAACAAACTTGGAGTTAGGAGGTTTTAAATTAAGTAGAACAATGACAGAGTATATGATGTGTAACTTCAGTCAAACCAGGAGAGGTGATGAAGTGGTCAAACTCGAGGAGCGAGAACTACCACAAAATGAATGCTTTAGATACCTAGGGTCAACTATTAACAAAGAGGGTGATATAGAGGATGATGTTTACCACAGAATTAAAGTAGGATGGATGAAGTGGAGAGGAGCATCAGGAGTTTTATGTGATAAACGCATGCCTATTAAGCTTAAAGGGAAATTCTATAGGATAGTAATAAGACCAACGATGACATATGGAGCGGAATATTGGGCAGTTAAGAAGAATAATATAGATAAGATGAGTGTAGCGGAGATGAGGATGTTGAGGAGGATGTGCGGCAAACCCCGGAGAGATAGAGTAAGGAATGTTTGTATTAGAACCGAATTGGGAATTACACCAATCCAGGACAAGCTTCGTGAGAGCCGCTTGAGGTGGTTTGGTCATGTCCAAAGGAGACCCATGGATGCACCAGTAAGGAAGAGTGACCAGATTCAATTTGAAGGAGTTAAAAGAGGTAGGGGTAGGCCTAAAATGACTATTCAAGAAGTGGTAAGAGAGGATATGCATATGGGAGGGCTTAATCCTAGTATGACCACGGATAGAGTTGTTTGGAGGACAAGGACCCGTGTAGCCAACCCCTCGTAGGGGGATGTTCCTGGGATGCTGCTTGAACTATTGCTTAAACTTCTTCCTTTAGTAATTTTATTTTATTTTATTTATTATTTTTTTAACTCCTTTTTTACCTTTTTACTTCCTCCTACTGCTCTTATTTCTATTACTGTCATGACCTCTTCGGACCCATGTAGCGGACCCCATTTAGTTAGGATAAGGTTATGGTTGTTGTTGTTGTTGTTGGTTAGCATTACCCTTATTCTTTAATTCTTACTCTCCATCATATCCTTCCTTCTTTGTGTACTAGATTTCTCCTTTAAGATTCTATTTAATTTACCAAATTGATACCACCCTCTTTGTAAACATCGAGTTATTTACTGTTTTTCCTCTTAACTTTGGACTCGAGTGTTCCCTTGTTTGGGTGGGCCCTCAAGCGACCCAATAAGGGTTTTTCCGACCCATGTTCGCATCATATAGGTGAGATATCTCTCCCGTTCATCTTGACACGGCAGCTCAGCTTGCACCAAAACTTTGTACACTTATGTCCCGCATCTGCCTCTGTTGATGTGTCAAGTTTCAGCCGAAAGAAATAAAGCTTTTAGTAAAGCGGGAGAGAAGCACCAATTTTGAAAACCGTCATTCCATTGTAGTTTCAATACATTGAGGGGCATAAGATTGAGTCAGTGAGATGGACCACAAAAATTGATCACAAAGCTTATCCATTCAACGGTCAGAATGGCCAAATTAGCCAGTCCCTTATTAGAAATTTATGGTCCATAGACAGAGGCAAGATACCCTGATGCAGTTAAGTCACCTAAAGGGCTTATTTTATTGTTGGTTGGGTTATGTATGTGTTGGGACTTTGATCCCATGGCTTTTCTTTGTAATGACCACTTTAATGGGCTTAAAATATGGGTAGAAAGTAGGAAAACGAGATTTACTTCATTAGTTTAGTTAGAGTCCTGTTTTGAGTCAGAAATTTAGAAATTTTAGTTGCAGCATACTTAAAACTCATTTCAATATCGAAATGATTAGAGTTAGAGATATGGTTATATAGTGTTAATTATGATTAAGGGAAGTCAGTGGAATTTGAGGTGGCTGAATATTATGGGGCCACATGCTTAGTCCTAGGAATGCCACCATTTGCATGGAGCATTAGTAGTGGTGACAAATTAAGAATCAGCCACCTAGCTTTTGTTGTGAGGTGTCATATGGAGGATTATTAAAGGGACTAATTATGGTTTGACCATATTAATGGGGTTAAGGGTATAATTAGTGATAGGTAGACATGGGTTATTTGAGTTTTATGAATGTGTTGATTTAGATATAGTTAGTGTTAATTAAGGATTACTAAGTTGTGTATATATTAAGTTGAGATTAAGAGATAGATCAACATCTAGTTCCAGCCTTAGGACGAAGAAGAAGAAGAAGAAATTCTGCTGGGCTTGTGAGGAATTGAGTGGCTGTGTGCAAATTGGTGGCTGGAATCATAGAGAAAATAACAGGGAATTGATGTTTGATTACCTATTGAGAGATGAATTTGAGAGATTATTGGGCTACTTGAGAAATTGAAGAGATGGAAATTGGAGTTTTATGAACCTGGAACTGGATTGCTAAGGTGATTGTATGGTAGATTTTATTTTGTATTAGATTTCTGTGGATGATCTAATTGAAGTACTTATACCACTTGATTGAAGAGAGAAGTCATTTGAAATTGGAAGTTGGGATTGAGTTGCTGTTATATTGAAGAATTAAGAAGAGATTGAAGTTTGAAAAAGGAGAGTACTGTATTCAGATTTCAAGGTGAGTTATGTTCTTTTTTTTACTTTAAATTGAAGATTGGATTATATGGTAATATGGTTTGCAATTAGTTATGGTCATTAGATGGGTAGATGGGTTTAAGAACCCTAATTGAGAAGTTTTTAGTAATGTAGTAGGGATAAAAATCCTAGGTGAAACCCTGCTGAAACAGGGGAGCAGAACCAGGTTCAGACCTGGCTGAAACCCAGGTGCCGGTTGTTTGGAGGCTACTGTGAGTGCCGGTTGCACAACTGTACATTCAGGTCGACTGGCAGACCCTGAAATGATTTATTTTAAGATTATAAAGACAAACAGTTTATTCTTATTTTAATTCTAAAGAAAATAACCATACAGAAGGACCAAGGCTAAGAAAAAACTAGTTTGGAATGCCTTTGGGCTGTTGACATTTACAAACTCTTTGCTGTCTAATTTTGTATCTGAGTGTAGCCAGAAAATTGTCCATTTTTCCCTCTCCTCTTTTAGGGGTAGTGTGATAGTGTCCATGTTTTGTTGCTATTGCATGTGAGCAGTTGACATTGTTAGAGTAGTGGCAGGCTATTATTCAGATGAATACAATAGATGGTAGGCCTTCTATCTATATTTTGGCTTACTTGTCTGTCTTCTCCATGCTGATCAGTATTCTATCACCCCCCCTCCCCCAATCCTTTCTTGTCTCTCGTTTTTAGCTCACTCCCCTGAACTTGATAAGGGTGTCTTTTGCTTCCAGGTTCTCCAGAAGGCTCTGGAAGTGTGGGACCTGCAAGTCATCCCTCTTGACTGCCCTGTAGCTGAGCCTGCCCAAATTGATCCAGAACTGGAAAATGCATTTATCTGTCACTTGCAGGATCATTGGTTTTGCATCAGGAAAGTAAATGGAGAGTGGTATAACTTTGACAGTCTCTATGCAGCTCCTGAACACCTCTCAAAGTTCTATCTTTCAGCCTATCTTGATTCTCTTAAAGGCTTTGGATGGAACATTTTCCTGGTGAGGGGGAACTTCCCAAAGGAGTGTCCCATCTCATCATCTGAAGCTTCTAATGGTTTTGGGCAGTGGCTTTCTCCTGAAGATGCCCAGAGGATCACTAAATCTTCTAATGTGACACAAGCTGCTCCCCATGGAACCAACTTGTCAGAGCAAACCTTGGATCCTGATCTGCCATTTAAGGAAGAGGAAGCACTCTCTGACATGGAAGATGAAGATTTGAAGGCTGCGATTGCTGCCAGCTTGATGGATTCCAATCTGACGAGTTCTGGGACAACCACTACTGGAGATGTAAATCAATAACAGCTAAGAATGTGCAGAAGGAATTTTTAAACTTAAAAAGAGTCCATTAGTCGAAAAATCTGGATTCAACCAAAATACATGTCTATTCAGATACAAAGAGTGTTAGCTTCTATCTCCATTTTAATGTTTAATTATGTGCTGAATGTATTAATTTACCAATTTATCCTTCGTGATACTTTATCAAAGTTAATGTTGTAAAGGGATCTTAAAGAGTTTTCTAATGTCTTGAACTGGGTGGTCTACCCTGTTTCTGGATTTAGAATTAGAAACATAGAACAGTTATGGTTAAGAGTATATTAACTATGGCAATGGGATCTTAAAGAGTTTTATAATTCACTTTTTTGGCATCTCAAGATCATTTTTCTTCCTTCATTGAGAATATTTTAACCATGGCAATGGTGATGAAGCTTCAAACTTGAAGAAAAGGAAGAGCGGGACCGCGGAAGATGATGGGAAAATTATCTGTTCCATTTCCTGCCCGCTCCATGCAAAGGGTAAAGGGACCTCTTGTCCTCCCAATCGGGTAACATCTGTTTTTGATCATTTCACTGTTCATACTTCTACGCTATTTTTTTTTGACTATTTTGTTAGCTCTCTCGTTCCAGTTATTTTCTCTGAATCTGAAGGTGTTGTCTTGTGAGTGTAGAGTGGGATTTGTGTTCAGTCCTTTTGTGCATCTGTTTAGCTGTTTTTATGTGTTCCTGTTTTGCTTACTTTTTACTCTATGTTTGTCTACTATCTATTTATTTTATGGGTAAGAGAATGCTAACCGGTCGTGTAGCCCCTGCAGCAGTGTGGGGGGTCAATGAAAGTGCGCACAGAGGCATTAGTTTGGGTTGAATTTTCGATGTCACTGGAGGTTGAACGGTCTTTAGCGTGCTCTTGTGTCTGGGTACGGGAACCACGCAACCGGTTGGTGTTCTTTTTCCCTTATCTTATTGTTACTATGAAAATTTTAGTTGGAATATCCGATAAGTTCATAGCCCCGTCTCTAGGAAAGCTCTTCATCTGCATTTTAAAAGCGCCTTAATCCGGATATTATATTCTTATTTGAAACCAAGTGTACTTCCCGGATCTCTCTACCTAAGTCTATGAAGGCCTGTAAATCTGTTGGCTTTACCTGGCTCTGGTTCCAAGGGTTTTGGAGGTGGTGTTTGGTGTCTTTTGGGATTTGCTGTTAATATAGATTCAATTTCTATTGGACCTAGGTTTATTGCTCTGTTTCTTACCAATCCATGCTCTCGTAAGAGCATAGCCCTATTTCTAGGGAAGCCCTTTGTTATCATTTTAGACCTGTAAATCTGTTGGCTTTGTCGCTGGCTCTGGCTTTGGCTCCAAGGGTTTTGGAGGTGGTGTTTGGTGTCTTTTGGGATATGTTAATGTGGATTCAGTTTCCATTGGATCTAGGTTTATTGCTCTATTTCTTATCGATCCAAACTCTGATAGTCCATGGGGCCTTATAGGGTTATATGGTCCTTGTGCTATGTCTAATCGTGTTGGGTTTTGGTCTGAGTTGTTTTCTTTCATGGAATCTTTATTCATCCCTTTTTTTTCTGATTGTGGATTTCAACCAGTCTGGAATATAAGTGAGAAGTAGTGAGGTGTAGGTCCTCAATCCCCTTGGTGTACTACTAATGAAGTTGTTTCTCTTATTAACCATATGGGTGGTGTTGATTTGCCTTCGGTGGGTACTATGTTACTTGGTCTAATAAGAAAAAACATCCTTATTTAGTTTGAGAGGTGTTAGATAGGGCTATGGTTAATTCTTTATGGTTAGATTATAGGCGTAATATTTGTGTGTGTTTTACCTTCCTTTGGTTTTGATCATAACTCGTTGTTGATTTAAAGCCTTCAGTTAAGTCTTATAATTTTATTTTTTTTTGGTTTTTCAAGCAGCTTGGTTCAAACACCTGCAGTTTTTGACCTACTGTAGGTCTGTAGTTCTAAATGGGTTTGTTTTAATGGTCTAAATATTGGTAGGAGGGGTTTATTTGTAAAGCTTAGTTTTCTGGAATCCTTAGATCTGTGACCTTTGGTTTTGACTCAAGAATTATAGCTTTATGCTTTGTCTAGGGTGTTGTATGTTAGTGAAGGTGAGGAACACTAGGGTTCTTGGTATCATTTTTATTTTTGCTTTTTGGTCTATTTAAAAAAAAAAAATCATTAATGAAAACTATATTTGATCAGAAAATGAAAGCCGTTTGGTAATCATTAAGAAAGACATATCAGAGTATGGCATGAGAAACCGTTTGGTAACTTAGGTGTATATTGTTTTTGGTAACAATTTTGAAGAATGGGTCCAAATTATGGGTAATTAACTTTATAGTAAAACTTTTATGAAAACATTGGGCCAGAACCCATATATAGTTTGAGCAGTAGGTGAGGGGATCCCCCCTTCACTCTTCTTCCATCCCAATTCCTTTGCAAAACCGTAAAACAGTACCTATTTCAGTTGTCTTTCTGCTTTTGTTTTTTTTTAGTTAGCGAGATGCAGGTCAGAATGACCCACAACTTGGTAAGAGCGCCAGCTTTGTGGGCTGGCTGTAAGTCTGTAATTGCAGCTAGAAAGATTGCTGACTGCCGTCTCCACGGAATCGAGATCTTTTATAGTATGTCACTTCTTGATGCTGAGATGGTGAGTTTCTAGGTGAAGAATCCCTTGGTTCATAAGCTCTTCTTGTCTCACTGTCTCATCTAGAGATAGAATTCCTGTGGTGGATGGATTGTGATGCCATGTTCATTGATATGGTGGCTTTTAAATTTCTGTGGGAACGATACAAAGATCTGACTTTGTGATGCACGGCTGGAATGAGATGTCGTGCGATCAAAAGAATTGGATTGGGCTAAACACCGGAAGTTTGCTTTAGAGGAATTATCAGTGGTCGCCCGGACAATGCTTGACGCGTAGGGTCCCATGGGGTTGAAAGGGAAAGATTAGAGACGAGGCTGGAAAGATCCTCACGAGGGAGCTCTAGGGCCGGCCTTTTTTGAGGCCGACAATCAGTCCGCCATGGTTTACCTCCTCATCACGCAGTGTGAGAAGTGGGGCAACAAGGTCTATCTCGAAAGTGCTTATTACTTGCATGGGTACTGGGGAATCCTGGTCGATAAATATGAGATGATGATGGAGAAGTACCACCCAGGGCCTGGGCCTCCGTTGATGGCCCCTGGTTACTCACTTTGTGGGTGTTTGAAGCACATGAATCGAGCGTTAAATTTTGGGGACAAGCAATTTCTGCAGATTTATGGGTTAGCTGGATAGTGAAGAGGACCAAAATGATACCACCGATCCTATTGAGGTCAAAGATGGTGGTGGGGTTGCACGAAGAAGAAGAAGAAGAAGAAGAAGAGGGGGAGGGGTTTGCCTTTCTAATATTAGAAGCTAAAGACTATATGACACATGCTCATTACAGTGTCTCACGTAATCCCCATGTTTTGAAAAAATTACAAATACACTCAGTTTGAGTAATTGTGTTAAACTTAAAATTTTTCTATCCAAAAAGAAAAAGTGTTAAATACTTAAAACTTCGAAAAAAAGAAAGAAAAAAAAAAATAAAAAAAACTATTTTAACCTTGTTATATCCTTCCATCGTTGAAGACCTGCAACACCATCGTTCTCCCCCTACCGGCAACCTGAGCAGACCATCCCATACATATGTTTGAAACCCCATCTACTTACAGTTGAAGACCTGCAACACCAACATTCTCCTCCTACCGGCCACCTGAGCAGCGAAGGTAAGAAGCTCCCTCTTCTCCTATGTTCTTTCCCTCATCTCTCTGTTACTGCAGAAAGTTGAAGGTGCACTTGAGAAAGGTTCTGATAACAAGCGGGAAAAGACAATTGATGACGGTTTCCGCTACAGCGTCAAGTTCTCAAGGAGAACCTTGAAAAGACAATTGATGCATGTTATCGTGCTCTTGTTCTTGATTCAGCAGAAAGGAAAAAAAGGTCCTTGATTTTGTTAGAGAGTAGAATGAAGTATATTGCATCTAATCTTTTTGCTATAGTTGGAAGTGTGCTGTTGCGATAAAACTCATGGGGACTGCTTGTGGTCTGTCAGCATTGTTAAAAGATGCTCTTCAATTTCAACTCCTCTCCAACCATCCATCAAACATGTTAGAGAGAAAAAGGGGGAGGGGAGGAAAAATACACCCACATTAATGTGGGTGTTATTGATTGAAGTACAATTTTGTCTATAGATTAATTTGTCTTGTAAAATGTAATCATCATCGGCATCAGCTCCATCGTGATTGATATCAATACAAATTGGTGATATTGATTAAAAACGGATTGTATTTTGAATTCTCACTCGATTGGATTGTATCGGTATCAGCAAAAGAGTGTTTTATTTTCACCTAGTTAAATTCAATATGATCGATTATGTTTCAATATCAATGGTGAGTGACCCTAAAACATTGATCCATTGATATTAATAAGGAGAAAGTTTTCCTTCACCGCACCATCTTAATTAGGATTCACAAACACCTATAGGGTTATAGTTTGTTCCCTAAAATACTCTCGTAATATTCTCCCGCATGCATTTAAAGTCTGATGGTGAATGGATTGTGGCTGAAGAAAAATTCGGTCCTATTAATAATATAATCGAGAGGAATTGTTTTCATAAGTAGAACTGTTTCAGCCCTCATTCGCATAGGAAGAACTCAAAATTCTATGTTGTTGGGTGCCTAGTAATTTATTTGAATCAAATTTTACAATATTATCAACAATCATCAATAGCACCAGTGGTCTAGTGGTAGAATAGTACCCTGCCACGGTACAGACCCGGGTTCGATTCCCGGCTGGTGCATTTTATTTTGCATTTTTCCTCCTTATTTGTATCAACAACTTTTTTTTTTCCTCTTGTCCTTCTGCTACACAGTTACAGTGCTACTCCTCGGTTTTGAACTTCTGATTACAAAAAAAAAAAAAAAAAAAGAAAAGGAAACAAGCGTCTGTTCTCTATGACTCTATCACCAAAATGCTATAGTAAGTGATGATTTGTAAATGTAAATGCAGAGAACGTACGGAATATGTTCTGATGAAAATTTCGCATCAATCGAAGAACTTATGGAATATCTGATGATAATTCGGATTGTAGAAAGAGAACGATTCATATGAAAGCTACATATTGTGTGTTTGAAGTGGTTCTTGCCTGTGGATTAACTCTATCGGCTGCAAAAATTTCTTCGAGAACAAGTTACTCAACAAGAAATTCGAGCAAAATCAGCGCCAACAACAAAGAAACCTGAACCCTTTCGAGCCAAACAATAATTCCACCCAAAACTCTATTGGAGCTTGAGAACTCAATCTCATACTTCTTGGTCAAGTTAGGATACAGAACCCCCCAATGCCGCTCTGATGTGGGTCCTTTCTTCCAATCCTCGTCGAACAACTCGTAAATGTAAGTCTCTGCAACTCCCTCCTTCCTCAAAGGCGTTCCAAGACCTGATTGCAGATGCCTCACCAATCCTGTATTGTACTTTTGGGCATAATCCTCTGTAGCGTCCCGTTCATCCTCTCCACCATGACTCGGCCATCCCGTCTCCGTTATGATCAGAGGTATCCGATCATGTCCCACAGTCGCCGTCGCACTAATGACCGAGTCGACCATCATATCGAAGAGATTCCGGTATCGAAAACCCGTCGTGTGGTCGTCACGGAAACTGAAGGGCTGTTCTTGAAACAACGCAAATCCAATTGGAATCTCTGGGTGCGAGCGATACAGCATGTACGGGTGGATGTTGATCAAGAGCGAAGAATTGGTGGAAGACAGGAATTCAAGCAGCGGCTTCACCAGAGAACCAGCGATGGGGTTCCGAAACTGCGCAGAAGAGGGAGGGAAAGCGGTGGTTACAATGTGGGTGAAGGAGAAGGTGGTGGAGACAGAGATCTTGTGTATGCCGAGCTGGTGGAGAGCTCCATAAACGTTTCCGATTGCAGGGAGAAGGGAATCAGAGATGTCAGTGGTGGAAGGTTCAAGAACGTCGTCGCCGACGGAGATGGAAGAGATGAGAGCGCGCGGGTAGAAGGGGACGACATGGTGGGAGAGCCACCTGAGGGCATTTGACTTGTTGGATGCCATTTCAGGGACGAAGGAGTTAGGTATGGAAAGTAGCAGAGAGATATCTGAATAGGTGAAAGCTCGGATTGTTTCGGGGTTTGGCTCCGGGATCCTCACGCAGGGGATCTTGAGTGATCGGAGGACAGAGGCGACGCGTTCTGGACGGGGAAGATGTGCTGCTGTATGAGTCGAGATGGTGAATCCAACTGCTGGATGTGAAGAAGCGCTGGAGAAGGGAAGACGAAACGTGAGGAAGAAGAAGAAGAAGAGGACATGGAGGTTCTCACAGGAGAGAGACATTTGGGAAATTCCTTTCTTCACTTCTGAGAGAGGGTTTTCTGTTATTGTTATACACTTATACTGTTGAGATGTTCAGAGCCTATGTGCGTAGTGCGCATCCGGCGTGCTTGAGGAACGAGTTGGGAGTTTTTTCTTTGGCTTGGCGGGAGAAATCTGTTGGTTTCGTTTCTTTGAAAAAGATTTGCACGAGTCATCACCGAGTTTCAATTTTCTATCAGCGGCCGAGTCAATTCCTTCCTTTCAGCTTTCAGGCCTTAACTCACCCTCTGAAAGCCGTCGGATGGGAATAACAGGTGGGGCCCAATGCATATTGCGTGGCCAATTTGGTTTTCGAAACATAGTCTGTGTCTGGGACCTACGTCAAAGACGAGGACACAAGGGATGTCCGAAGACCTTATTAAATGACTATATTACCCTCAACAAAGAAGTGAAACAATGGCGTGCTATGCATTATACAAAGCACCAAAGGAAGGACTTAACTGGGAATCGAAAAAGAAAAGTACATAACCGCCCACGTTCATCGACAAAGCAGTCTGGGTCACGGTCAGAGACTCTCTCTCTATCAAATTGTCATATTAACCCTTTTTTTTATAAATTCTTCTGAAAAATAATAAGAAAAGCAAAAGACGGAGAAGGAGAAGGGGATGATGGGCGGTCTCGGTCACGCTTTTAGGCTGGATTCTGAATTAGCCAACTCACCACCCACTCCAAGAGCTGACGAAAAAAGTTATTTCCATTGTTATTTGTTATTCTTATCGGATTTGCTTCTACGAAGCAATGAATTGAAAAACCTCTGGTTTCTCAAGAATCTGTGAGGATTCCCGTATCCCTTTCTCATGGATTCATCGGATCGATTGTTCAACAGACAGAGGACTGTGCATCAGATCCTCGGTGGAGGACTCGGTAACTCTCTCTCTTTCTACTGTCTTCTGCTAATTCGATTGATGATGAGTTTTGATGTTAATTCCAATGAGATTCTCGACTCGATCTATTGCTGTTCCACATATTTCTTTTTCTTTTCCAATTCCCCTTTTATATTTGTCTTCTGAATAAGTTCTGGTAATAGGATTTTGATTCATTTAATTAAATACAATTATGCTGAAGATACTTGTCTAGACTTTGGGTTTTATGGTTTTATGGTTTCTGGGGTTTAAGTGGTTTAGAGTTTATGCTGGTTTTTCATATATCAGTTGCAGATGTGATGCTGTGGAGACGAAAAGATGTTACTCTGGGGATACTTGTTGTAACTCTTGCTGCTTGGGTGGTGTTTGAGAGATCTGGTTATACTCTTCTCTCGCTTGTTTCTAGTGTGTTCCTACTCCTGATTTCTATTCTCTTTCTTTGGGCGAAATCTGCAGCAATTCTTAACAGGTGAGTACTAGTAGTAGTAGTAGTGATTTTGTTCCAAATAACTAGTTATGTAAGGGGGGATTTTTTCATTGGGAAAAGAAGATTAAGATGTAACCAGAAATGATTATTAAGTTTTCAAACATTATCAGTTTAATTCACTCATTCACCCCACCCCCTTGGCCTGTTGATTAATGATAGAAAATGCTTATTGTAAGATTCATCCATTGCTGCTAGATTGTTCAACGTGTATGTAGTGCAGTCTAAACACGTTTGTTTAACAGTAAGAGTACAAAATTGCTGCTTAAGACAGTCCATCTCTTGAGCTTATTTAAAACAGATAATTTGCACTTGCTATATTGACCTTTAATTTTTGCGAGCTCCAAATCAGTCGTGAAAATCTGGAATCTTCGTTTGAGACACAGTTTCTGGGGGAACATGAAAATCTAAATCTGGAACTACTATTGGTTAGTCATTTTTTAGCTTGTATGTTTTCTGGATAAGTTTTTTAACTACTATGTTCATCTAGGAATTAAAAAATTGATACATAGGATCAGTCAGCAGTGTTAGGAAATGTGACTGGCTTGTTAGGCTGAACTGGTTTGGTGGCAGCTCAAGCTAGCCCAACAATGGGACTTACAAACTGATTATCTTACCCAAACCAGCCATGTTCTTTTGACTTGGCTGATTCATTTAGCATTCTGTGAACTTGTTTGAAAACTTTGTATGGTGTATAATGACATAATCAGGTTGTCCTGACCGACCTTCTCATGGAACTGAATCACCCCAGGTTGACAGTTTTTTTTCAGTTCAGTCACGTCACACCTTACATTGTGAATGGTTTATTATGCAGACCACCGCCACCTTTACCAAATTTGCATATATCCGAACAAGTGGTAAATGAAGCAGCTGCTGTCATTTGTTCTCAAATGAACAATTTTCTCTCAACCTCTCGTGATATTTCCTTGGGAAAGGATTCAAAGATGTTTCTGAAAGTTGCTGCATTTCTCTGGCTGATCTCAGTTGTTGGCAGTTGGGCAGATTTTCTTACTTTGGGCTACACCAGTAAGTTTCCTTTCTCAATTCCATTTGAATGATTAAAATTTTCATGCTTTCACTAAATTATGGAAACTCTCTCAAATTCTGTCTACTTCTTGCTCTTGTAGATATAAAAGTTTTGAGAATGAAATTATAAGTGTAAGTGTGGGTGATCTCCTCTGTTTTCATGTAGAGAAATGATCACATGAATACTTTCTAATACAACCTTTGGATTGGTTGGGAAGGTGATTAGATCATAAGAACTGCAAAATTTGTTGGGCTTGGTAGATCTTGTGCACTTTGATTGGGCAAAGAATTTTGGCCTCAATTTTGTGATGACTGTGTCTTGATTTTAACTTCAACTTCTTCTTCTTCTTGTCTCTCTCTCTCTCACTACAGAGAATCAGTCATTGAACTCACTAATGTTCAAACATTTTAAAAACTATCAATGGAATATAAATAAACTATGACGTTTAAACTGTCTGGAAACTTTTTTTTTTTTTGTTTGGGGGGGGGGGGGGTG
Source organism: Telopea speciosissima (assembly GCF_018873765.1). Taxonomy (NCBI): domain Eukaryota; kingdom Viridiplantae; phylum Streptophyta; class Magnoliopsida; order Proteales; family Proteaceae; genus Telopea; species Telopea speciosissima. The sequence continues at coordinate 21,592,195 of NC_057916.1, read as the reverse complement.
TTGGCAGTGGGTTGAACTGTCACTCCCTCTGATTTACACAAACTCTCAGCCAAGCATTGAACCAGCCATTAACATATTAATGTTTATGAATTTTTAATACTTTTATGAAATATAAACTGAACTGCCAAAGCTACCAGATGTATGAGAAATATGGTTTATTGCTTTTTAAAGAAAAGAGCCTAAATGTTTGATGTTCCTGGTTTCATTCTTCTGATTGGTACTTTTGCACTTGCTGGAATTGTAGGTCTTGCTATCATTCTCACAATTCCTGCATTATATGAGAGGTATGAAGATCAAATTGACAGATACATACTGATGGGGTACAGGGAATTGCGGAGACTGTTTGTAAAATTAGACAATGAGATCCTCAGCAAGATCAGACGAAGTATTTATGAGAAGAGGAAACTAAGTTGATCAACCTTTCCCTGAAAGTGAATGTGGTAGATGATAGATCAATGTGTTGCTTTTGAGTGTGTGCATGTGCCATTTTTTGGTGCCTTTCTCTTATTTCTTTCTATTTTTAGTTTTAGTTTCCATGCCATGGCTTGGAGGTTTTTGTGAAGACCATGGCAGGATTTAAACTCTGTTCTTAGTTTGTGAGGAGTGGGTTTTGAGGGACGTGTGGAAGATGGTGTTTGATTTTTGGGTCACTATACTCAATACAAGACCATTTAGAATGGTTTGATAAATAAAAGAATGTTAAAACGAAAGGAAAAAAGAAGAAATATATGAAATATTGTAGAGGCATGACTTTCGTTGTTCTTTGGTGAATTCTACTCTTATGCGCTAGCTTCATTTGCAATTACTGTTCTATTATGTATATCCAGTTTACTTTTAGGGGAAAGTTTTCCTTCGCCTACAGTAAAGGGCTCACCCATTGAAGGTCTGAAAAGCTTTTCACTGTTCCTTTAAAAATTAACACTCATCTAATCACAATGATGGCTATTAGCTTGTAAGTGAAGGAATTCCTCCTGACTTATGGAAAACTCGGACCTTACCTTTAAGCTAAGAAAAGAAGAAAATATCAGAGCATTCATGAGGAGTCGGGGATATTTTGGCAATGTTAGGTATGGTTATGCGAAGAAAGGGAAACTCCCAATCAAGGGAAATACTAGCACTATGGACCAACCTCTTGTATGAAACCCCACAAGTACTGCCATGTGGTTTTTTGTAAAAAAAATTCTATTTTTTAGGGAAAAAGAACTATGTGGAAGGAGTGTGTCGCTTGTATCCAGACATAGGGAGACGAGATGATCCGCCTTGTACCCATGAAAGGGGGAAATGTCACCCATGTTGATGCCTTAATGGGAAATTTTTTTTATTTTTATTTTTTGGAAGCATTTTTCCTTATTTTCCTACATCAAAACATTAGTTGAGTGTAATTAGTGAGATCTTAGGGGTGGGGGGGTTCAAGACACCATGGTTTTGTTTAAATTAAAGTGGGAGGTGGGTGGGGGTGCAATTTGGGCTCCAAAAAGCCTGAACCCACATGAATGCTGTCCAAAATTTTACGAGCTTGAACTAGGTATTCCAGACCATGTGCCGGGCTATGTAGCACCAGGCCAGGCTTTGGATTAAGGTATCAGACTAAGCCCAGCCCAACCTATATTAAAATTAAGGGAAAATGATTGTCAACGCCAATGTGCAGATTCATACGTACACCCTCTCACATCCAACCTATGAACCCCACACTCTCTTCTCATTAAAATCCGACTTGATGAATCTATTTCTCACTCCCTCATTGGTGGAAAACTACACTCTAACATTGTAGCAATTATTTTTCCTAAATTTATATTATATGTATAAAAATGGGAAGATCCCCACACTAGCATAATGGGGATGCTCTCACTTGTCCTCTTACATTCTAATCATGTGAATCCCACATTGACACTTGTCACTCTCTTCTTGATCAACTAAGCCTCTCTGTTGACGAAACCATTTCCTATACCATGATTGGTATGACATGGTAGATTCCCCCACACTGGGGATGAAAGAAAGTACGAAACCCTCTCCCAAAAGAAATAAGGCATTTGGAGTCTTGAACCCATGATATGAAATAAAACAAGTAAACCATAGATCATGAAGGAACGTAAGAGCATTGTTTAGTTTTAATACTTCAAAACTATAAACAGTTCTAGCCTTACTCAAATCCCAACCTGGACCAACCCGGCCTAAGCCCAGGCTAAAGTCAAAGGCCCAGTCCCCGCCCAGTTGCATCCCTAAAAGTCATCCTTAAAAGTACGATATAATCAATGGGTATTTTATTTTGGGAGAGGATTCTCTTAAGAGATATTAGTCAATTCTGTACACAAATAGGAAGTTTTGATCCAATTGTGGAGACCATTGAAAATGGTGTTTTCTTGTTCATGGATCCTTTATCATTGCTTTGAATAATTGGGTTTAGACATTAATTCGCCGATCCTTAATCAGTTCAAAATGACAACACCATACCTTTTGTGATTTCTTTCTACCCAAGAATCATAGGAAGAATTGATTCGCGCGTGTTACGTACCAACCAAAACTTACCAAACAAGCTGGAATGTAAGCATGTATTTATCAAGATCAATAACCAAAAGCTGCAAATACTGAAATAATTTTGTTTTTAACACCCAAAAAAAAAATTTGTCCTTACGATACTTGCACGGAGAATCCAAAAATACTAAAATAAGAAAAGAGAGAAAAAGATAAATAAAGGGGAAGATAGTAAATACGGGAGAGAAAATAAGGAAATTGGCTTTATTGACCAAGCCTTGCGTCCAATTTAGCAATTTCAAAAGTCCTCCATTCCTCGTTTGGGAAAAAGATCTCTACTTGGTGCTGTTTCCTATGCCTTTTAATAAGGGACCATGAAATGACACCTCTGCCTCTTGGGTAGATACCCAGGCGTGCTTCCCCATTGGCCCAAACACCTGTATAGAGACCATGCGACCAAGTAGAGATCTCTTGCCCTTAAATATTATACAAATCGGTTTGACTAACTACTTCAACGTATCTCATTAGATGAGAGAGTCCCACCATAAGCCACACTACTTCTAGTTACAATACTAATAACTATTCCTACAGACATAACTTCTATAACTGCCAAGTATATAGTCCTTAATACAAACTACTACTACTGCCACGTACACAAATGCCTTGCAATGTGGATGATAAGCGAGATGACAATGCAAGGATAGACCAGCCGTGCACATAACACATTAATACTTGCAACCCAAACAAGAGGCATTTACATGAAAACTGAAGTGTCTCTACAGAAGGAGATTTCCCCACTTCCCTGCGACAGTTAGGTAAGGTAAATGCAGAGTCCTTGGGTATAACCCCTCCTTCCCAAAAAAACTTCCAGGAAACAGGTAACCCTTGCAAGTAGTCTTAGTACTATATGGACATTTATCAATGCAATGACAATTGGACTGAAGTTCAAGAATTTAATGCTTCTATACCTGAGAAGGGGGCAAGAAGTCGCACAGAACAACAATCAATTGAAGCATATTTAAGACATTGTGGGCTGAACAGTTGACCCACTGTACTGCAACTATGAGACGTGTAAAATTTTCATGCGTTTCAGCTCACTTTCTGGTTGTAAACCAATGCGTGATATTACTGTGTTTCTCCAGCTTTCATTCCTCGAGTATCACTGAATTCACATGCTTGTACAGAGAAATTGACATCCTCCGATGGGATTCTATCATCGAACAACCTGCATCCATGCACTGGTGTGTTTTGAGTTCCATTAAAAGAAAAACTACTGAACATAACACAATATCGCTTTTATATGAATCCTTTTCCAGATGAGGATATTTGATAAACAAATCAGGGAAAACATCGAGCACATGCAGAGAGTAGAAATCACCATTCAGTGGACCCAACTAAAGAGAATTCCAATTCCAAAAATTGACCAAACTGGAAAGATAATGACACAACTACTTCTATAGGGTTCTGTTGGTACTGAACTATATTATTGCGTGACCGTCCATGTGATTGGTTTACCAGTTTGGTGGTCTGATCAGGTAAATTTTTGGTGTAGGTCATCTCTTAAAGTGGGAGCCCTCACAAGTTGAGTCCAGCCACTCTAACCCATGAATATTCAATGTTTTTCCAAAGATTTCCCCTATTTCAGTGATTCAAGTTCCCTATTCCAGGTAACTACACATGGCAGCAAGATACAGAATTCTTTTACCGTAGCAGAATCTTTTCTTTCAAGGGCTGGTACAAGAGTGCTCAAGTTTGGGTCATCCCTGTGTTTGTCCCAAATGGCTTCAAACTGCAGGCCCTTGCATCTTGGTAACACAGGGTACATCATAAAATAGAAAATAAAATGAATATCAAGAAACATTGCAATAAATTAACTCTAAAAATTCCATATGGATAAAATTTCTTGGAAAGCATGACTCTTTACTCACTGCTGAAGCAAGATCAATATCTGAAGAACATGTGTCCGGATAACTTCACGGCCCCTTCTCATTGCAGCGTTCTTGTATGTGATGGTAAGCTCATCAACCAATCTGAGGCAGAACAACATGAGAAGATTCAACAACCAGAACAAAAGAGATCCTGAACTGCAAGAGCAGCTAGAGTTTCGAGCAAGGAGACAAATTGGGTACTCCATGTCTAGACAATTTTCAGATTGTTCATCTCACCTTTCAACATATGGTGTGTTCCTGATCCATGTCAACTTCATAATTGTATAGACCCGCTGAAGAACCTATGAGATAATGGGAAAAGTTCGTCATTCCAAGTCTTTGATGCAAGTATTAGTGTATTACACAGCAATACAGCATATGTTTCAGAATAAACATGATATCAATGGCTCCACAAAATATCCCTAATATCATAAAAAAATACTGAATTGTGCACTCGATCCCGTCGCAATGCAATGCTATTTATCATGCTCATCTGACATACCCAAAGGATTCCTGAAAGTTCACAAAATTTTATTTGATTGATATTCTTATTTACTCTAATACAATTAAGAGACCAACTGACCTATGTCAACAGCTATAAACTGTACCTTTTGCTTCATAATCACCAAGCCAACTCATAACTTTTGCATGATTGCTCCACAAAAGTATTGAGGGAAAAGAAGACATGACCCCCCTTACATGTTCAAATGCATCATATGCCCTATATCTTACTACTGCATTGGAATACTTCCATGAATTTCTTACCCATGGGATCTTTGGAAGAGGTGAATATCATAGCTTCCATGTCACCAGGACTACAAGTTCTTCAGGTCAAAACCAGAAACAGTCCCAGAAATGAAGAAATTTTTTTTTTCAAATAACAAAAATAATAGGGGCAACGGCCAAAAACCTCAATCTTCTTTTGTTAACCAAATAGACTTAACCATCTGATGCAGATAAATCAGAGAAAATGGGCTTGTTTTAGTGGAAATAAGCCTTAGGTTGAGTTACATATATGTTGGTCCTCTGATCCAATGGGTTTTCTTTGTAATAGGTCACATTTTAATGAACCTAAAATATGGGTAGGAGGCAAGAATGCGGGATTTACTTTGTAATTGTTATTAAGTGTTAGTAGTTGACTGGATTAAGGACCATGAGTCTCGCCTTTTTTTAAGCCGCTTTCCTTTATTTTCTGTGGAGTTTAGGTGAGTTAAGATTAACCCCCATAGCAAGCTATTGGTTGGAGGAGTTTTAGAGTTAGTTTGAATCTATTTCGAGTCTTTTATATAAGGTTATAAGGGGCTTCAGCCCTTGACACAATTTGATAAATGGAATTTTGGCTTCAGCCTATTGGTTCTATGTGATTCAAAGCTTTCTGCTGTGGTGATTCTAGGAAGGCCTTGGTGGTGATTCCAAGGTAGTGTTTCAGTTGGGATGATTGAACACATGTCCTCTTCCTCATCTTATCTTATTTGCTAACCAAATACAGTCTTCTTTCAGTTTACTGTTTTCAGAATTTCCTATTTCCAGTTCTGGACTTAGTACTGTTTCAGATCTGAGAATTCCCATCAATTTCAAGTGTCCTTGATAACAAATTAACAATAATTCTTCAAAATTAATTCTGATTTGATATCTAAGATCAGTTTTCAGATTCATCTTAAGATTTCACATTTCTATTAATCATCCAGTTTATTCATCCATCGAATCTGTTTTGAACCATTAAAGAACCTGCTATCGAATTCTGGTTGTCTGTCAGAATTTCAGTTTCCTATTTTAGAAGGATTCTTCCATATTTGCAATCTGACCATTGGATTGCTCCCAAATTTTGATGGTTTGATCTCTATACCTAATATAGCAATCAATTGAATATTTGGCCAATCTGAAATGCTTTGACTAAGATAATTGAAATTCTCTCTACTGGTTTGGTTCCTACCTTCATGCGATTCTGGAAAAATCCTTAGTATGCTAAACCCTGTTCTGATGAGGTAAAGCTAGGCCGAAACGAACACACAACCTACAGAAACCAGAATCGCAGTGAACCTAAAATCTGAGAAACAGGGGAGAAACTTAATGTGATTAGAACTAGCAAGCTACAGATCCGATGGGGCTGTAATTAATATATATTAGAGGTCTAATGGCGTGAGGGTATGGCTAAAATATCAAAGCAAACTGACAGTTAGATTAGGAGATATGAACATGGACAGAAAATAGAAACTAAGAAAAACCAGGAAATAGCAAGTAGAACTTGAATAACTTTCAATCCATCAGTGCAATGGTCTTCAAGTTTGGGCGAATGGAGCAGTAGGGGAAGGAATAACATATCCAAAATCCAGACTAAGTTGATGGTTAGATGTTCTGAAATCACAGACCAAAGTCTCAGACTTAGATATCAAATAACCCTATTGCAGACATGAAACAACATGTAAAAATAATAGAAAATAAAAGGAACTTAGAAAGCAACAATAGAGGATTAGTCAAAACACAAAAGAGGTTTAGAAATCACCAAAGAGAAGGCCACAGTAGAGAGAATAGTTGCTGGAATACCTGCAGAACAGTAATGGGAGAAAGAGGAAAGAAAAGGAAAGAAGGAGAAAAGGGGCTATGACCATAGGCTTCAACACCTATGGCCTGCAGGAAAGGCTTCACCCAAGGTTAAAACTTTAAAGCATCGGGTATCATATCCGAAGGGTGATTTTAAGAGACGTATCGTATCGTATCAGAGATACGTATCGTACACTATAGATATGCACGGAAATGGTCAAGATGCACATGGAAATACACTTTTGGAGCAAAGAACAATATAAATAAGCAATATATAACATGTATCATGCATAACACTAAAACGGAGAACAACGTATAACCACACAAGTGCATTAAATTGAAATTGTTATAAAGGATGAGGTTTCTTATATGTAGTAGTAGTCTATTGCCATGAAGAGTTTGATGCATCAACTAACTTAATTTTACCTAAATCTATGGATTTATAGCAAAAATAGGACTAAAAATCATGATTTAAACACAAATATCAAGTTTTTTCAGAAAACCTACCTTTTTCTGTGAAATCTCCTTCAATCTCTGACCTCAACTTGTTGGATGATGCAAATGATGATGTTATAACACTCCTTGATTCGTTTTTTTAGTGTAAATTACAAGCCCCAACTCCAAAAGTGTGAAAAAACTTGCTTAAATGGAAAATTTCAGACTCTCGGTTGAGAGTTTCCCTTCTATTTTCCTCCAGAATGTGTGCTGTATCGAGTCTGTGACCCAAAAAGGCTTTTTTATGGTTTGTATCGATGGAATCGGTATGTATCGAGCCGTATCGGCCGATACATATTAAACCACCCACAGAACCCTTCACCAGACGTATCGATGGTTTCATATCGTACCGGCCCATATCGGACGATACATTTCGATACCATCCGAGACAGTTAATTATAAAAAGAGAGAGAGAGAGAGAGAGAGAGAGAGAGAGAGAGAGAGATGTATCGGTATCTATCGTATCGGTACCGACCGATACCAATACGTATTGGCCAATATTTAAAACCTGGCTTCACCACCAATCCCAAACCAAGGATTCACCACCTTGGGTTGCCACTTGCTTCACCACAAGGGCTGTGACTGATTCACCCCAGTACACACACTCACATAGACTGGTTCGTCAAAAACATCCAAATTGTGGGAGGCTGCTGTCCTCTCTTTATTTATAAGCTGTGATCATTACAACCAAATAAGAAAAACTCTAATATAGTGAGAGATCCTTTACTACTAAGAAACAAGGAAAATGTAGCAACTGCCTAAAATAGAAAGTCTTGAACGACTAAGAAACAAAGAGTTTAGAAACTCTCCACAAAATAACAACTAAGTAGCATACTCGCTTACTAACAAAGGAAGTACCAACGTTGATATAAACCACCACTAAACAAAATAGAAACTTGCTAATTTAGACTCCACAGAATATTCCAGTGGCAAACAAAGATCTTCCAACAGGACTATCCATCAAAGGTGGGCCCACATATGCTAAGGAAGTAGGCTGATTAACGTCAGTATCGTCTTGAAGATCTCAAATAAGCAACCAGACGCAGGCCTGTTTTGTCTCTTCTCTCAGGACTGAACTGCATCATGGTAACTAGGTGATTAGATCTCCATTACCATCACTAAGCATTGTAGCTGTCATAATATCCATTCTATCAGATTTCTATCGAGGTTATTGCATAAGAAAGTGACGACTGAAAACAACTACCCCTCTGTAAAAGTCCTAAAAGCACGATATTTGCCTACTGCAAAAGTAAAACCAGTCAACAAATGGTCATTACATTGAAGCAATTTTCTGGAGTGTACAACTCTACTAGTGCTTTTGTATTACCAGTCTAAAGCCAGCAAAAACAAGAATGGCTGGCAGCTGGCTTTAGCATGAACCCTGGAAATTGATAACAAATTATGTGAAAAATGTGCAGAGACATCCAGAGGACCAGATACCTGGGCCGGCAAATCAAGATGCCAATGGGAAGAAGGAAGTACGCATGCTCTCTCACAGAAACCATTGAGTGATGGTGAAAGGGAAGAAAGGCTGGCCATGTAGGAAGGGGAAGAGAAGGAAGAGATTCAGGAGGGTGCAGTGTGCTTATTCAGAAGGAGATGGAAATGGCTATATTATTCTGCATTTCGTAGGATTAGGATGGAAGAGAGAGAGTGCAAGGTGAGTTATTTAGTTATTTGGGAGGAGATGGGAAACTTTCTTAAATTGTTACATGTTGGGGTCTCTTCAGTCCCCAACTGTTTTGGGTGGGGGCATGTGGGAAATAGAAGAGATGGGTCATCGGTGAGCTATTTCAACCGTTTGGAGTTGTTTATTAACCCTTGCTGCCCCTCCCCGCCCCCCTCCCCCGGCGGGTTCTTTAGTTATAAGGGTAGGGAAATTGAAGAACATAAAAATGGGTTAAGCTTCACCCTGAAAAGTAGGAGGTAGCTTTGCTTTGATGTATTGAGTAGATAAGGTCTAGTTGATTTGAGTTAATTGTTAGGTGCAAGTAACATAACAACGACGGGGAAGCATTGCAGTCCCACAATTTTGGATCCATGAAACATCTGAAAAGAGGACTCTGAACAGAAACATTTTCCAGAAGTGAACTAGTGTACCATTATAGCACCAATATTCCGGAGCTAGCAACAGCCTTTTAAATCATAAGCATAAAGCATTTGAATAAAGATCCATGACCAAAAACAATTTCGTGAACAACTAGTGTAGCATAGAAATAGGAATCCATCCTTAATACCACTAGATTCCACATTATCTATATTTCAAAGGATATGCATCTCTCTTCGAATAAAATGTAATGAAACCTCACCAGTATAACAGTTTCATCATCATCAGCATGCATCCACTGAAAGAGAAGTGGAAAAATACGTCTGAAATGAGCTAATAAGACAAGCCCCATTCCATTAAGAACTGGCTCAATGAGTTCAAGCCATGCAATGCGGCGTTCTTTATTCCTTGGTTGCCGCTCCAAGTGACTTAACATCTCAGTAAGCATCCTTTCAAACCTGTAAAACAAGCAGTGTCCAGTGGTAAAACATAAAAACATGTCAGGCATGCATGAAAAGTTGAAAAAATATCACTTTCTAGCAAGGGTAGATGTGTAAACGTTAAAGGTAGTACTAATCGCCTCTCCTGGGAGGGGGGGGGGGAAGGGGAGGTGGAGGCAAAATGATTATTTAAACTAGCCCAATATGTGGGACTTACAAGTTACAACAACTACTCAACCCAATATGTGCTGTGGGACTTTACAGCTAAATCATAAGTGGGTCAGAAAGGCTGTGGATCCTCCAGACCCTTTTATTTAAACCCGTTATAGACCCTTACCCTGTATTGTACCACGTTTGAGGTGGAGGACCCATAAGAGTGGAGTACAGTACCTCCATTATTTTATTGGTTCTTATTTTAAAAGTTCAAAAAAAATAAATAAATAAATAAAAAGGAAGGAACCCTTTGTTCTGCATTGCTGCCCAATACCGCACAAACTCTTCCATTCCTCTCACCTCCTCACTCCATTACCCTCATTTCCCCAGTTTTTGTGGTTCTCTAACAATGAAACCAACAAGACAAATTGAAGGTAAAATTATGTGTAATCTAAGTAGGAACAACAAATATTTTGGAGTACTATGTGGTAAATTTCTAGTAATTCACTATCACATATGGATATGGCGATTAATGTGGTTTAGATATAGAACCATAGCTTCAGAAAACTGTCTCAGGAGGTTGATCTGTGAAGAGAATTAGGACTTTCACTGGTTCAGCTCCACTGAAAAATAGATCTTCTTGAAGGCCAACAAACCAATTGATCTTCGCAATTCAAAAGGGTCTGCCAATGATTAAGTCATTTGATAAATAGAATGAGGACAAAAAGCTGCACAAAGAGCTCCTCACCATGGACAGCTGAATTTCTTAGCTTAGCTATGAATTCCCAGCTCTATTGTTTACCAATGCTGCAGTAGGTAGGCAGCATATGCATCTGGGGCTCCAGCCTAATATATAATTTTTTCTTTTGGCACTTGCCACTGGACCATCTGTTGTTGTTGTTGCCCTCTCTCTTTTTTTCTGAAATTTGAATAAAATCAGAGATTACTGACAACAACAACAACTCAGCCTTATCCCAAACATAGTTGTCAAGGCGTCACCAATGCCTTGGCGTCCAGGCGCCTTGGTAGCCTAGGAGGTGCCTTGTTGGTGTCGCCTTGTTTTTCAGCCCCTTCAGCCACCTTGATTCGCCTAGGCGCCTTAACAACTATGATCCCAACTAAATGGGGTCGGCTACATGAATCCCTACAAAACAAAGTAAGGAAAACAAAGGTCCTTACAAAGTGTTAAGTAAGAGGAATGAAGAATAAAAATGAAAAAATGAGATAAGAAAAGTGATAAATGGAAAAATGAAAAATGAGAGTACGAGGAAAAAGGCAAGCCCAGGAAATCAGGAAAATCTCAGATACTTGGTGTCGACAACATGGATCCTTGGCCCCAATAGGCTCTATCTGAGGTCATACTTGGCACAAGACCCAAACTCTGCATGTCATTCTTCACAACCTCACCTATGGTCATTTTAGGCCTGCCCCTAGTGCTACTAGCTCCCTCAATCAGAATCAGGTCACTCCTCCTTACTAAAGCATTCCCAAGCCTCCGTTGCACATGGCCAAACCACCTCAGACGACATTCTCAGAGTTTGTCGCTGATCGGGGCAACTCCCACATCAGCTCTAATACTTTCCTTCCTCACTTTATCCTTCCTAGTTTTGCAGCACATCCATCTTAACATCCTCATCTCTGCAACACATAGCTTCGCTATATGGCACTTCTTAACCGCCCAACATTCTGCCCCATACATCATAGCAGGTCGGACTACAGTCATGTAAAACTTTCCTTTAAGCTTTAAAGGAATGTATCGGTCACACAGTACTCCGGTCACCCCTCTCCACTTCATCCATCCCACTTTAATTCTTTGTGAAAAATCATCATCTATATAACCTTCTTTGTGTATGATAAACCCCAGATATCTGAAACAATCAATTGGAGGTAACTCTCTGTCTCCTCAATTGTCACCATGTCATCATCCATCATAGTGTGGCTAAAGTTACACATCATATACTCCGTCTTTGATCTACTAATCTTAAAGCCACTTGCTTTCAAGGTCAATCTCCACATCTCTAACTTAGCGTTAATCCCTGCTTTTGTCTCATCCACCAAAGCGATATCATCGGCAAATAGCATACACCACGGTACCTCATCTTGGACAAGCACAAACAAATAAGGACTTAGGGTTGATCCTTGATGTAACCAAACCGTAATTGGGAATTCCTTGCCCTGGCCTCCCACGGATCTCACATTAGTCATCACATTCTCATACATATCTTTAATTACATCTATATATTTACTTGACACCCCTCTCTTCATAAGAACATGCCGGATTAAATCTCTAGGGACTTTGTCATAGGCTTTATCTAGGTCAATAAAGACCATATGGAGGTTCTTCTTGCTAGCTCTACATCTTTCCATGAGCCTTCTCAATAGGTAGATAGCTTTAGTCGTGGATCTACTTGGCATAAAACCAAATTAATTCTTGGAGATATGAGTCTCTCTTCTCAGATGGGTTCAATAACCTTCTCCCAAAGTTTCATAGTATGACTCATTAGTTTTATGCTTCTAATCCTGATCCTGATAGGTGCTTTTAGTTGTTTAATTTAATAAAGAGAAGGAATTTATGTTTTCTTTTAAAAATCAGATATTACTATTTAATTATTTTTTTTTTTTAAAAACTATAAACTATTTCTAATTGGAAACTAAAACCAGAATAACTCATATTTTCATGCCCATGGTCCATATGAAACCATGATTCACGTCACCTCAATAATGCAAAAGGTGGCTCTCCTTCCAATCTCTATGGATTATGCAGCAACAACAACAACTAAGCCATAGCCCAACTAAATGGATCTGTGGAAAGACAAAGTATAGATAATAAAAGTAAAAAGAAAGGAACAGAGCAACATCGACAACAATTCAGCAATATCCCACCTATATGGGGTTGGCTACATGGATCCTTGCCCTCCAATCAGCTGTATTTGAGGTCATACTTGAGACAAGACCTAAACTATGCATGTCTTTCCTCACCAGGTCTCCTATGGTCATTTTAGGCCTGCCCCTGGCTCTTTTAGTCCTTTCAATCTGAATTAGATCACTCTTCCATACTGCTGCATCTCAAGGCCTCCGTTGGACATGGCTATGCCACCTCAAACGACTCTCCTGTAGCTTATCATGAATCGGTGCCACTCCCAACTCAGTTCTAATACAATTATTCCTTGGTGCCACTCCCAACTCAGTTCTAATACAAGTATTCCTCACTCTTATCCTTCCTAGTTTTGCCACACATCCATCTCAACATCTTCATCTCTGCTACACTTAGTTTATCCATACGACTCTTCGTAACTGCCCAACATTCCCCACCATACATCATAGCTGGTGATAGTCCTACAAAATTTCCTTTCAGCTTTAAGGAATACGCTGATCACACAACACTCCAGACGCATCTCTCCACTTCATCCGTCCTATTTTAATCCTCTGGGCAACATCATCCTTTATATCGCCTTCTTTATTATGCAGGAGATATGAAGAAATTGGGCAAGAACCACCCAATGGTTGCCACCTGGGAACTCTCTAGCTGTTGAGAAACTGGATAACCCTAATTCCCTGAGTTGTCACATTATTTTGGATGAAGTTATAAAATCAACTAAATCTTTGGATGACACAAGGAAAAAATTTTGGAACTCATCAGGTTCTCAGTTGTTCTCAAGGATGCATCTATGGAACTTGGCTTCAGTCTGGTTCTCTTGAATAACATACAGAAGAAGGGACACCACCAGATCTCAAAAAACACTTAATTTCAATTGATTTATATAATACAACCATAAGTCACCAAATTTGAATCCCCACCAGCAATGATCTGGGATCAACATCTGAAAATTAAGGACCTGACCATGGAAATACAGCATCAGATTTCCTTCACAATCTATGCCAATCTAATATGTCATCATCTGATCAAACCTGTAACCCTAAAGTTTCCAACTAGTCTTAAAAGACCAATTATCAATGGGTTTTCTACTCCTCATCATCATCTTCCTCACAAGTCACAAGTTGTGGTCACCAGTCATTCTACTGTATATCTTTACCTTTTATTCATTTAAAATATATGCATCCATTATATATATATATCATATCTCTACCCCTAGAGCTCCCTGCGATGAGCTATTGAGCCAACTCAACTAATGCATCTTAAGTGACCCCAAACCAGTTGGATAAAACTAAAACCATGCAGAAGCACCTTAAGAAAAGTAGATAAATAAAAATAAAACCTACCATGAGCTACGAGGATTTCTTTGCAGGATACAAGTTACTAGAAGTACAGACATCTCAACCACATAGCGCCATAGCTCATCACTAGATGCAATATTCCGACAGCATATATCAAGGATCACATCTTCATACCAACCAAGCTCAGCAGAATTTACATTCTTTGCAAGATGTATAAAGCTGATCATACCCTGCGCCTGAAATGAAGAAAGGTAAGGGGTAGCGGCTGCCAAAATATTACCAGTAAACAATAAAAGATGATACTGCCTCACTAGTACACTGGTACAATTGTTCCATTATCCCAACAATATTTTGTCCCTGTGCTATGTCAGGAATATATGCTCAATATTAAAAGATTAATAATATCCGTCCAATACATGTATAAAGAAAGATCAATAACCATAATCTAAAAGCAGAATCATATCCCCAGGACCACAGTCACCCAACCACGTTGTAAAACCAAATAGAATCACCACTGAAGTTAGAGGATTTGGTTTTCAATAGACAGAAGTAATTGACTAAGAGGTCATCTGGTTAGATGTGTAAGGCTACGTTTGGTAAATGTCTGAACAGTGTTCAGAACTGTTTTTTCGTTCTTTAAGAACAAAAAAACGTGATTTTGTGTTTGGCTTGACGGTTCATTTTTTTGTTCTTTTAGAACGAACCGGAGGAATATTTGATGTAAAGAACAAAGAACGATCATCATGCGATTCACGAGCAAAACCCGTGAGCAAGCCTCGAAGACCAAAAAAAAAACCCAAGAGGCAGATCTGGGGAAGGAAGTTAAGAGGAGGAGGCGAACTTGCAGGTCGATCTCCTCTCTCTCTCTCTCGCTCTCTATCCCTCTCTCTCTCGCTTCCTCTCTCTGCTCTCTCTACCTCTCACTCTCCCTGTCTCGTTCTCTCTCTCTCTCTCTCTCACTCTCTCTGTTTCTCTCTCTCGGTCGTTTGTTGGGATGAAGATCTGACTATGGATTTTTCTCCTTTGTCTCAGGATTTGGAGCAACAACCCTAACAATTGAAGATAAACTGTTTCTATGTCAGAGCTGCAGCAGTGACGGGAATTGCTGCTCAGGTTGTGGACATCGTCTTCAGACAATAAATTGTTACTCAGGATGTCCCTCTGCCGCAGAGCTCTCAAAAATATGGGCTTCTATCCTCGATGCTTCATTCCCACAAGAAGATGTCATTGGACTCGACACTAGCTGGGAACCACAAGAGATGCTATCTATGGATGAGAATACCATGAAGAACTGTTGGGAACCTAGACAACAGGGGTTAATGGTTAACACAGAGCAGAATGAGCTGGAACCTAGTCTTCTGTCTGAATCTTGGATAGGTTCATCTTCAGAGTTTCCTTCTAACGAAAAGTTGGGACTGTGTGGAGGAGATAAACCACCATTACACCCTGAGAATTCAGACAAGGCAAAGGTAATTTGTTATATTTACTTTGCATTATTTGTTCTCAGCTTTTGAAATTATATAATCTGCTTAAAATGCTTTTTTTCAAATTCAGTTCCACTGGAAAGAGGAAAACCTTACAGACTTGTATCAAGGGCTCTGCTGAGTTTGGTTAGGAACTTAGGATCACAATATGAATCCTTTTCTTATAAATATGGGTCCTATTAGCCAGAAAAGGGAAAGAGAGAGAAAGGGAGAGAGTCTCATCTTACATTGTTGGTTTATTCATTCTCATTTTACTGGCCAAGCTTTCTACTTATTTTTGTAGGACTGTTCTTCACTGAAGGATCTTGAAATTCATGGTCTCAGTGACCTTTGTGATGGTTTCAGCATTGATGATGTTGGCTTAATTTTTGAGAACGAAAGTGACATATTTGGGTGCTCACAAAGTCATCCCAGTTATGTTTTTGATGACGTAGCAGTTGGTTGCTTATTTATTGATTGCCTGTTTGATGGTGAATCTTCTTCTCTGGTTTGGTTAATGCATTGGTTAATGCAAGGTTCCTCCCTTCCTTCATCCCCTCCATCTTCTCTTTTCCCAAGTGGGAAGCAAAAGAAAGAAATCCTTTCCTTGAGAATATTAATAAACACAATTTGTCAATTTCCTTAATTAAGTCAAGACCCTTCAATTAAAGACCAATTTATATGGTCCAATGAATACTAGGGAAGCCAAATGCTCTGCTTCACATGCAATTTGTAGGGTCCATATATCTTAAACTAAGCACTGGTTAAGACTGAGGGGAGGACAGGTATAGTTTTCTGGTTTCTTAGTAGTTTAACACAAAAGTAGCTAATGGGTTGACCTTAGAATAGCATGTTAGGGTCCATTTGTAATTGTTTCTACTACAGTTATTTCTGGGATTTGTTAATCCGGCAGTACAGTGATAAATAGTGACTTGAAGGGTGATGAATCTAGATGTTTTGATATTTGGAAATGTTTCTGGATAGTTTATGAAGTTTATATACTTACATTTTCTGTAAACTCTTCTAATGGATGAATAGGAGACAATTTATCACAAAGCTAAATTATATTAAAGCAATCTCAAGCTCTAGTCAAGTAAGATTGCAAGAGTGAGATTCTGATCTAGATTTTAAATGGGTTTTCTGATTTGTTTTTTAACCAAGTAAGGAATATATCATAGGTTGATATGGGCTATGATTTAAATCTATATCAGGAAAGACAATGCTGCTATAAGAGGGAAGGAGAGAATGAGAGAGATTGAGGGAGACTGATATTTCATGGTTAAGCTCTCGAAGCTTGAGCTCTGTTGTGTCTGATCTGATGTGTAGTCCTTATTGCAGGGGTTAGGTCATGTTCTCTTGTTCTTCTCATTCATGATTGTCTCTTATTTTGAGGAAGATTCACAAACAAAGATTAAAATGAGTATTCTAATGATCAATAATTTAAGGATGATGGATTGATGTGAATCTTTCTATCTTTCTTTACTATCTTCCAAGCAGCATGTGTGAGTACTAATTTTCAGTGAAGCTGAAGCATATATAGCACAGGGTTCAATGGTTAGCTAGGCTTATTATTAATTTAATTTCTCGCTCATTGCTCAGCCCCATTATTGAACTGTTGACTTGATAAAGTAGCAAACATCACTACCCCCCCCCCTTTCCCTTTCCCTTCCTTCCATTATTGAACTGTTGATTTGTAGCCCATCTTTACTCTCTCTTTCTTTCTCTCTCACTAGGGTCTAATACTTGGATTAATTTGCTTCTTCTGTAGTATGAACTGCTGTTGGGTTCTTTAGCTACTTATGTTTTGATTTAGGAGAGATAGGAGAAGGATTTGGAAGAAATCTGAGTTAGTAGATCAACTGTTAGGATAATTAAGTTTTCTGGGTTTTGACATTTAAGTTAGAGATACATTGAGCTACAGAGCATTGCTAGTATGGTAGGAAATTGCACAGAGGAACTGATTTTTTTGAAGCCCTTGTGAGAAATTTTCGATGTGGAACCAACCCATCTGAGAATTGCTTTGTAATGGTTAACATATTACATTGTAGGTACTTTTTTTATTTGGTAAGACCATTGTAGGTAATTAGTATGTCTTGATTGGTAAGACCATTGTGGAACCAATATTCTCTCTACTTCTTCTCCCTTTTATATGGTATAACCAAGGTTCGAGATCTCGCCGAGTTTCTCGGTTTTTCAAAATATCGAGTCGAGATCACATACGCATTCTAAAAGTGCATTTTCTCGGCGAGATCTCGGCGAGATATCGAGATCTCCGAGTTTCTCGGTTTGACATAGGAAAATGCCCATCTAGGTCCTTTACATGAGTGCCAGATCTCGAGATCTTGCTGGAAATTCTTGGTATACAGACACCTATCTATGCCAAGAACCAAGACAGACACTTATTTATGCCTAATATCATTTTGTATTTCATTTACTTAAGATATTATTCATAAATAAGAAAATACCCCCCCATTTGAATCCAATAAAAATAGTTAAAAAATCAAATTCCAAAAGGAAAAAAAGTCAACCCCCTAGTTCAAGAACAAAAACTGGATTTTCGGTGGTAGGTGCAATTTTCAACTTTCTAATGCTGGGGTTTTTCTCAAATCTAAAAATTCCATAAATCTTATTATGGTAAAACATTGCTAAAAACCAAAAGTGCGGTAAAATATTCATTTGTTTTGATGTCCAAAAAATTATTTCCATTCAGAGCGATTTTGACAGTATTCGCGCACACCGAATTAAGTTTGACCGGTACATAACTCTTTCAATATAAATCAGATTTTAGCAATCTTGGACTTGTTGGAAAGCTTTCAAAATTAAAAGAGTTATGTACCGGTCAAACTTAATTCGGTGTGCACGAATGCTGTCAAAATCTAGTTGCGTTAGAAAGTTTGAAAATTGCACCTACTGCCGAAAATCCAGTTTTTGTTCTTGAATTGGGGGGTTGACCTTTTTTTCTTTTGGAATTTGATTTTTTAACTATTTTTATTGGATTCAAATAGGGGGGTATTTGCTTATTTATGAATAATATCTTAAGTAAATGCAATATCATTTACTTAAATGATATTAGACATAAATAATTGTGTTTGTCCTGTGTCTGTCCTGGTTTCTAGCATAAGTAAGTGTCTGTCCTGCTTTCCTACTAACTGAAACTCCTATTTGGACTTTGTTTTTGCAAAATCTGATAGTGCCATTGTGTTTAAATGGCCTAAAATAGGCTAAATACCAAGTTTCAGACCCAAACTAGGTCTAAAACCCACCGAGATAAGGCTTTGAGTCGAGAAAAAAAAAAGTGCAACAACTCGGCGAGATCTCGACTCGACTCGGCTTTTCAAGGGTCCGAGTTGGCACCGAGACCCAAGTTTTCGAACCTTGCTTTTATTACAATATTACATACTATGCCCTACCCTGCCCTCTCCATTCTTGACATCTATTAGCAGTTCTCATTGTGAAGTGTGAATCACAGAGAGAGAGAGAGAGAGAGAATGTATGATGCATGGGTGTGTATCAGCAGTGAGGGATATGATGAAGAAGATCTGTTCTGAGTTGCGAACCAAGGGAGGAGGAATGATGTATTTCTGTTTTAGACCTTTGCTCATGGCATTCCTCATGTAGAGATTCATGCTACTTTAATTTTTTTTGTTATATTTCTGTTTTGGATCTCTACTTGATGGGTCTTTAGCTCAAATTGGTAGAGCACTTGGCACATGAGCATGTTCCAAGGGGATGGTGGTTCGAATCCACCAAGGCCCTTTTTATTCAGCTGTTCATAGCATAGTCAGTTATGACACTAATCCACACAAGAACCCAATTTTAATGGCATCTTTGAAATTTGAAATATTTTTGTACTTATTTTGGTTATGTTAATGAGATATTTTAATTTTATGCTAAGGTTGGTAAGAGAAAATGATTTTACAAGTATTTTTTTGGTATAATTGACAAGGAAATGGCATTATTGTAATTAATATCAAATAGGGAAGAACAGGTTTTACCAAACACTATTTTCGTTCTGAACGGCGTTCTTGAGACTGTTACCAAACAGTCTTTTCCGGTCTCAGAACGTAGTTCTAGACCAAGAACGCCAAATAACGTTTCTAGTCAAGAACGGGCGTTCTTTGTTCAGACATTTACCAAACGTAGCCTAAGTGAATTAAAATTAGAACAAAAGCAAAGATGGAAAGTTTTGCAATCATTACCAAAAAATAATTGTGCAACTCAACAACATACTAAATATGACTAAATTTTACTTCACTTTTTATCTAAAATTTTAGCCGACTCCATTAAGTTGGGATAAGGCTAAGTTTGTTGTTTTCATCCAAAATTTCACTGGAAAATTTTTCACTGACATTTAAAGTTTAGTTACCATATTTAATATGTTGTTTTACATTATTATTCTAGGTAATGACTACATAACTTTCTATTTTGTTTCTGTTCTATTTTACATCACTTTCACTTTAGTTCACATCTACCCACACAACCCCCTAAATGTTAGGCTCCAAGAAAAATCTACTACATAAAAGTTCAGCGAATTTGGGGTGCATCATACTAGTTGATCAATTGATTCAAAATCATCGAAAGGGGATCATTTTACACTATAAATATTGGAAAAGGCTAACAAACAAGGATTGATCATTCTGCACACTCATTTCCAGTATTCTTGACATAAATTTATGCTTTTGGTTGAGACAAGATGGGGAGCTGGAGATTGGGATTTGGAAGACCCAAATATGTGGTAAAAAAGAACTCCTGAAAATACTACTCAAAATTTCATGCAAGTTGAAGCAAGAAGTACATTGTAAAATCAACAAATTGCTTACGTACTTTCACTTCGGGGGACCAATGATCAAGGGTGGTCAACGCGCAAGGAATCACCAAAGAGCATAACTTCCCCAAATGAGGGTAATCAACCTGGAAGACAGATTGGAGCATAACATCATAAGATATCAATACAGTATTCAAGAATCTAAACTGTCACAAACCTGTGTAAGGAACCATCTAAACTGATGAGCAGCCACAATCGCATATGCAACCGGAGTCCTCGCAGAAGCAGCTGAAATCTCGTCACAGTCGTCTGTCGCATCAATAGAACTTTCCTTGATGGTACTCTTGAGCAAAGGTAACACTTGAGGCATCAGCTCCACCACCAATTTCCGTTCTTCTGGAACCAAAGCCAAATCCACTCCGAGCTCTTCCACCCTTCCGAACTTTTTCCCATCCATACCGGAGAATAAAGCCCTTGAGAGCTCTCCCACCACTGCCTCCCCTGCAGCTGAAAGATCTCTGGGAATCCATGACATTAAGTCCCCTGTTTCAATCTTGGCTGAAGCTAATGCCGCACAGCATAAACAGAAATCCCTAATTTCTCTCTGAATCTCTTCTTCTGAAGTTTCAGGAACCAATGACAAATTCTTGTCAGGTAGTAGAGATTCAAGAATGGATTTAACGGAGACATTCGTGCCTTCTGGGGGATTATACTGTGTGCTCGATAGAGATTTCTGGATAGGGTCTGCTAACCTATGAAGAAAGTGTGGATCAATTAAATATGACATACAGTCATACACAGGGAGAGGGAGATATATATATATATATATATATATATAGAGAGAGAGAGAGAGATACTTACTGCAGTATGAGATCATGAGGAACATGTGCGAAGTAGTGGACCATCCCGGTGCTTTGAAAGTGGTGATACCTGAAGCACTTCACAGTTCATAACTCACAAGTACACTTCTCGTTTAACAACTACAATAAACACCCGCCGCCAGTTACTAGAAACGAGAATTGCGCTAGCACTACTTCTTTATTAGGTTAAATTACAATTTACACCTAGACACCTTTTTTTTTTAAAAAAAATTTGGTACAATGGTACTTCTCATTTACCTCATAACCCCTTCCACTCACCCACCCCCCGCTTGAGACGATATGAAATCTAATATGGTACCTTTTTTTTTTATGTTACATGCCATGTAGGTTTTTTTTTAATAGACCTATGCCTACCTATCTAATATGCCACCAGACTTTAACTACAACAACAAGGAGTGAAGGGGGGAAGGGGGTGTTTCACCAACCACAACAACATAGCCTTATCCCAACTAAATGGGGTCCACATGGATCCTTGCTCTCCAGTCAGCTCTATTCGAAGTCATACACTCATACATGATACGAGGCATAAGACAAGCATGTCTTTCCTAACCACTTCTCCTATGGTTATGCCTCTGGCTCTTTTAGTTCCCTCAATCTGAATCAAATCACTCCTCCGTATTGGGGCCTCCCAAGGCCTCCATTGAACATGGTCATGCCATCTCAAACGACTCTCTTGAAGTTTTATCATGAATCGGAGCTAATCCGAACCCAGCTATAATATGGTTGTTCCTTACTTTATCCTCCCTAGTTTTGCCACAAATCCATCCCAACATCTTCATCTCCACTACACAGTTTATTTATATGACACTTCTTAACTACCCAACATTCCGCACCATACATCATAACCGGTCGTATGACAGTCCTATCGAATTCTCCTTTCAACTTTAAAGGAATACGTCAATCACACAATACTCCGGACACACCTCTCCACTTCATCCATCCTATTTTAATTCTCTGGGCAACATCATCCTCTACGCCACCTTCTTTATCTATAATTGAGCCCAGGTATCTAAAGTAGTCACTTTGTGGAATCTCCCTATCCTCAATACTCACCGCCTCATTATCCATCCTAGTGTGGCTAAAGTTACACACCATATTCCGTCTTAGTTCTACTTATCTTAAGATCTTTGATTCCAAGGTTGATATCCACAACTCCAACTTGACATTAATCCCTGCTTTGTCTCGTCCACCAAAACAATATCATCCGCAAAAAGCATACACCAAGGAACCTCATCTTATATGCCTCTGGTTAAGTCATCCATGATAAGCGTAAACAAATAAGGGCTTAAGGCTGATTCTTGATGTAACTTGATTGTAATTGAGAATTCACTACCTCAACCCCCCACACTTCTTACGCTAGTCACCACACCATCATACAATATCTTTATTTATGTCTAAATATTTACATGACACCCTTCTCTTCACTTGTATATTTCAGATTAACTCTCTAGGGACTCTGTCGTAGGCTTTTTCAAGGACAATAAACACCATATGGACTAGGGAGATCCCTCTTGCCCTCTCTATATATTTCCATGAGTCTCGTAAGTCAAAAAATAGCTTCCATCATAGATCTTCCTAGCATAAAACCAAATTAGTTCTCTGAAATAGTAGTTTCCTTTCTCAGGTGGGTTTTAATAACACTCTCCCATAACTTCATCGTATGACTCATTAATTTTATGCCTCTATAGTTATAGCAATTCTAAATATAACCTTTATTTTTGTAAATCGAAACCACAATGCTTCTTTGTCATTCATCTAGCATATTCTTTGTGGTCATAATTTTGTTAAACAGCTTGGTTGGCCAAGATAACCCACACATTCCTACACTCTTCCACAGTCCACACTTCTATAGGGACCCCGTCTAGACCAGGTGCCTTGCCTACTTTCATCTTCCTTAAAGATTCTTTTACTTCAGACACCATAATTTTGTGTATATATCAACGCCATGATGTGGTATCAAGATGAGTAATGCTAATGTCCGGTGCCCTATTACTTGAGAAATCTTCGTTAAGTAGACCGTAGCAGTACTTTTTCCACCTCTCCCTAATGTCCTCATCCCTTATTTGATTCAGGGCTTCTATCATTTGGTTGAAGAGGGGAGACTGGGTATTAGTAGGGATTGGACTAAGTATCAATGTGATCCCATTGCTTTAACTACTCTTTTTCCATCTTTAACTGATGATCATTTTATAATTCATTCTGATGGTGCCTCGAAATCTAACAGTTCTTGTGGTGGCAGGGGAGTTATTATTCGAGACCAAGAAAGATTTTTTGTTGCAGTTAAATGTAAATCTTGTAGGAACTTCTCTACTGCACCTATGGAAGTAGAGATATTAGGGCTGGTATCTTGCTTGATAGGAGCTTGCATCTTTGAAAGTTATGTTGTTTCTCTGGTTCTAAAGGTTTAGTCTCTTGCTTAAATGGCTTCTAGCCCTCCAGACTAGGTGTCTGCTCTGTCAGTTGATGATATCTTGTCTCTTTGAAGGAGTTTTGGTAGTGTTTCTTTCTTTTTTGTATCTCATTTGATGAATTGTGAGTCCCATGTATTAGCTAAGGGTGCTCTACTATTTTGAAGTTGTCTAGAGTTTGGGGGGGTTCAACCACCTAAGTTCATTATAAATCCTGCTTTTCTCTCCGGCAGGAAGTCATACTATGTTTCTTAAATAAACCATTTGGTGGAAGCGTTCTTTCCACCTTTTTTTGTCCAAAAAAAATTTAGAATATTTCCTAGATGTCCAATGGTCAAATTAGTCACGTCACTTTCCACATGGCTCATCCACCAAATTTCTCCATCTTTATGTCTTGATACTATTTTTCAATAATTTAGGAGCCTTTATATTACCACGTGGCTAGATTTGTTTCACTTGAAAGTTAGAAGATCGATAGTTGAGCTAGGTAAGCTTGTCTTCAAGGGGCCATGTAAAAGAGAACAAGACTGCAGTCACTACAAAATACCTAAATTGATATTCCAGTCCAATGTCCTTAAGAGTCTAGTTTAGGTCTGTCTTCCTCTCTATGAATCATGTACTCCATTAAACTGTTGCAGAGTATTATAGGTTGAAATGGCCTTTCCTTCAATAAATTAAGTACAGAAAACGGTTTACTTTTTAGAATGCCTACTGGTTACCATGACAACACAATAGGAAGAATGTGATTGAAACAGGTTTTTGGTAAGATTATTAATGAACAAGTTTAAGAGGAAGAACAAATTTTTCGGATGCCCAAATGTATTTCTAAGTAAGCATAGGCTGCTGTCATTAGAACACATTAGTTTAAATTGAAAGAGGGGAGGGGGAAGCAAAGAAATTATTATTTTTGCCAAAGGACCTGCAATCTCCCACACGGCACACCTGACCGAAGGCAGGTGCCATGGTCGGCAACAGAGCTCTTACCCGCAGCAGCGCAAGCTTCATACTTGAAGCACTCACCTGACCCCAACCCTCAATAGAGTTTCTTCCCACAAAACCCCACCTCATCCCAAACCCCCACGCACCTTCATCGAGCACCACCCACCCACAGTCTGCTCACACTGCCCCATCAACCTCCCCTCCAGTAACTACCAAACCTCTACCGACGCCCCTCCTCCCTCCCAACCCCCAGTAGCCGCACAACACTTTTTCAGACCCCACCTAGCAGCACCACCTTAATGTTTGCCGTTTCGGAAGAGGAGAAAGAAGAAGTACTGGTTCGACTTACCTCTGCTAATCCCAACACCGGCGACGTCCGCGACCAGCGTTGATAGTTTCTGCAAAATGCAAACATCCGTGAGGCCAAGAAGACATAGTAGAGCGAGAGAGAGAGAGATTTTCACATACCTCCAGACGCGAATGCGACTGCGAGTGGGAGAGTTTCAACTTTCAAGGGAAGGAGGAATGCTATACGGCCTACGGGTAGGAGGAGGGGAGAGATGTAAGAGTTTGAGAGGGGAGGGAAATTGTTATTATCATAAAGATTAGGATCCTATGTATAAATAATTTTATATATTTGCAAGGTACGAGATTATTGAATTTGAAGGGGACCCAGGCATGTACTCTTTGAGCTTCTCGAGCTTGCCATTGTACTGTACCCGTTCAGACGCCCTTGAATGATGATGACCCATTGTCCCTCTAGAGCAGATGTTAATACGCAGGACTTTCTGCTCATGGGGGCAGCAGCAATCTCTTGCGGAGAAACTGTGGGCGCTTTCCATGGAAGGCCGCCTCGACGAGGTCATTCGAATCCTTCGCCAAACCCCAGACTCAGCCCGCCAACTTTTGACCTCCGAAACATACCTCCCGCTCATCAGATGTTGCATTAAATTCAAAGCCTTTGCTCAGGGCAGAGAGATCCATAAACACATCGTTGATAGCGGCATCAGACCTGATGTAGTCATACTGAACAATCTGATGATGTTGTATTCGAAATGTGGGAATCTCGAGGTTACCCGCCAAGTGTTCGAGGGGATGGCCGAACGAAACCTCTTCTCTTGGACTGCAATGATTGGGGCATATTCCAACTCTGGTTATTCGCTCAAAGCCTTCAAGTCTTATGAGCAAATGATTTTGGCAGGATTTAGAGCAGATCACTTCCTTTATCCTCTGGTTTTGAAGTCCTGTTCAGGAATGAAGGCTTTAGGGAGAGGGCAACGGGTTCATGCGGATATCATAAGAAGTGGCTTTCAGTGGGATTTGGTCGTAATGAACTCTCTCGTAGACATGTATGCCAAATGTGGAAATGTTGGAGATGCCAAAAGAACTTTCGACGAAATGGCTGTCAGGGATATTTTTGCTTGGACTTCGATGATTGTTGGCTACACCCAGATGGGCCATGGTCTACAAGCATTGGAACTGTTCAAAGGAATGATGCTTTCGGGGGTTAAACCTTGTTCAGCCACTTTAGCGGGGATTTTGCCTATTTTTTCTGATCTGGGTTCACTAGAACTTTCGAAACAGATTCATGGATTGGTTATTATAAGTGGGTTTGAGTATGAAAAATTTGTTGGAACTTCTCTTATCGATATGTATGCAAATTGTGGTGGTCTGGGGTATGGCCGCCTCATATTTGATAGAGTAAAGGACAAGGATGTTGTTTGTTGGAACACCATGATCAAGGGTTATGCTCAGGTGGATCTCTTTGACGAGGTTCTTGAATTATTGAGATGGATGGATAAAGATGGGAAAATTCCAAATAAAACAACATGGGATTGCATTATTTCACATTTTCTCCAAAGAGGACAGCCTGTAGAAGTTCTTTTCAGTCTGGTCAACCAATTGGAGCAGAATGGTATGATGTTAAATGTAATGTCATTAACATTATTAGATCAACTGTGTGAACAAGTAGAAGATATCAAACAAGTAAACGAACTCCATGGGCACCTAAGCAGGGATGGGTATATCTTGGGGAGTATTGTGGCATCTTGCCTTATACGCATGTACTCGAAATGTGGAGATCTTGAAGCTGCTCAAGAAGTTTTTGATTGCATCAGGTCAAAGGAATTGGATTGTTGGAACTCTATTATTGCTTGCTTTGCTTACAATGGTTATGCCAATAAAGCATTGGAACTTTTCGATTCAATGCGTAAGAACTGCATGAAACCTAATGTCCACAGCTGGAATACTGTAATTGCTGGATTCATTGATGTTGGCGATTTTGAGACTGCTTTGGAGACCTTTACTTCTATGAAGTGGTCAAACCAGAAGCCTAACCCAACGAGTTTTGATATTATTCTTCCAGTAATTGGCAGTTCTTCTTGTTCAGTAATAGGGAAGCAATTACACTGCATGTTTCTTAGAAATGATTGTGAGATGAGCAGATTTGTCTGCACAGCATTCATTAACATGTATGGAAACTGTAGAAATGTAGATTATGCAATTAATCTGTTTGAGTCAATAGATGATAAGGATTTGGTGTCATGGAACGCAATCATATCAGCTCTTGCAAAGAATGGATATCTCAATGAGGCTTCAAGAACCTTCCATGAAATGAAAATGGCAGGGGTATCTGCCAACATAATCACTTGGACTGCATTGGTTTCAGGTTATGCACAGAATGGGGAAGTTGATGAAAGTTTTAAGCACTTCTGTGAGCTTCAGTTGGAAGGACTAAAACCCAATTCCATTACAATTGCTAGCATCCTTCCAGCATGTGCACAATCAGCTACTCTATCCCATGGAAAATCCATTCACTGTTACATCATAAGAAGTGGGCTTCACTATGACGATCTATTTATCGCAAATGCACTTATAGACATGTTTGTTAAATGTGGATGCATGGAGTATGCAGAACGAGTGTTCAGGATTCTGCATTGGAAAGATGTAGTCTCATGGAACACAATGATCCAGGGATTTTCAGTGCATGGAAAGGCAGAATCTGCTCTCACTTTGTTTAGCCAGATGTTAGCGGATAGAGTGGACCCTGATGGTGTCACTTTTGTTGGGGTTCTCTCTGCATGTAGTCATGCTGGGCTGGTTGAGGAGGGATGGAAACATTTTAACAGCATGAATGCCAGTTATGGAATTGTGCCAAGTGGGAAGCACTATGCTTGCATGGTTGATCTCCTTGGGCGTAAGGGCCACTTTGAGGATGTTAGAAATTTCATTCTTCAGATGCCGCTGCAACCCACTGCAAGCCTTTGGGGTGCTCTTCTTTCTGCCTGCAAGACCCATGGAAATGTGGAAATGGCTGAGTATGCAATGGACCATCTCATAGAGCTACAGCCTCAGAATCCAGGGAACTATGTGATATTATCAAATATTTATGCAAATGCTGGGAGATGGAATGATGTTGATCATGTGAGGAAATTGATGGTTGATCATGGAGTCAGGAAGCTGCCTGGTTGTAGTTGGATTGAGATTGGAAGCTCCATTCATGCCTTTACAGTTGAAAACACATGGAACGAAGATATGAATCAGGAAATAAACAAAATGCTGTTAGATTTGGCAGCTGTGATGATCGAAGAAAGGTTTGTCCCTCAAATAAACACAATCGGTTTTACATGAAATCGGAAATGGAGCACGGTTCAGTTTACTCCAGTGAGGAGATGCGAGCATAAAACTCAGCTTTTACATAAAGATGGCGTGAGTGTAAGGAACAATATTGAAACCCCAAGCTATTATGCTTATTATCCATGTTGAGAAACACATAATCTGTGATTAGATTGATAGAATGATTTTTTTAAGCAATAAATATTATATGCATTACTCCCCTTGGATTGAGATTGGTAGCCAATGGTCAGATCCATTTGGCACTTACCCTATCCCCTCTCACCCCTTCCTCTATCTAAATTTCGTAATTCCTGATGCATCGCTCGTGAAGATAAAGGAGCTCTCGGTTCCCTTCCCTACCCTTCCCTCTTTACTGACTCCTCTTCGTTTAACTTAAAGTCACCAAGTCCCTAGGTTACCTCCTCATCTTCAATTCTCTCAATTTTTCCGCATTTTGTCTCTAATTGGTGAAGTCTTCTTATATTCTCTCGACCCAAATTTTGCAAGCTGCATTACGTGAAACAGGCCACCCTTGACTTCCCATTCCGATGCTCATATGGTAGTACAGAGACTAGAAGTGGGTGTACGTGATCAAGCTTCAAGTTATAGTATTCTTTGATGCTTGAATTATCTAGGGTTCTTGTTCACGTGCAGTGACTGGAGGAGTATTTGTGTCCAAATTTTCTGTTTTCCTATTTTTTTCATTCTTGACTAATTTAGGATTTTAGTTTTGTTTCTGAACTTTGTTGTTATTTTGTGTAACTTCCCATCATTTGACCAGAACTTCCTTGCCTTCTCTGTTGTCTTTTCTCAAACCCATTGCTGAGAGCATATTTCCAACAATTAAAGTTTGATTGTCTAATCTTTGTCAAATGGCGTCTTTCATTCCTGGGAGCAGGATTTTAATGTCTTCAACTATGGATCAATAGGAGATCTCAAGGAATATGAAGGTCATTAAAGATAATCATCTCTTACCATGTGCTGACCAGAACGTAGCAGAACTGGTAAGCTTCATTCATGAAATTGAATTTTTCCCACTGGATACTCTGAATCAGCCAAGTAAATTTATTTCAGTTTGATGTGCTTCTTATGAATGTTCTGCTAACCCTCTCCCCCCCCCCCCCCTTTTCCTGTTTGTTTGTATCCTACTCAAATATTGAGAAAAATTAATCTCTGAGCTCAGTTTGTTCACTTTTTTGCTTGTCCCCCCCCCCTTTGTAAATTTAATAAGAACACTTATAAGTTATAACTGGTAAATATTCTTGCTTAATATGATTGGACCTTATTTAAAAATAGTGAACATTAAATATAATTTACCCTCCCCTGGCTGTTCTAGTGAAAGAATGTTCACATGTAAACTCTCATTGCCATATGATTCAAATGGTGGAGCAAACAATGCAATAAATTTATGTATTCTCTTTCTCCCCCCATCCCCCTCCCCCCCCCCCCCCAAAAAAAGGCCACCAATGGATCAAAAACCTGTCGTTTCTACAATATATTTCCCCTCTATTTTAATGAAAATTTATCGTACTATGTTACAGTCATAATGGTTTCGCATCCAACAATGGCTCCAACAAGAGAAGTGTAACGAAACAAGATCTGAAACTAGTACCTGCAAAGAGAGGAGAATTGCTGAACCACAATAGACTCAGACTTGTGTCTATCGTGGTCTCTACTAAGAGTCGATGTCTAATTACAAGACGAACAAGACTAAGAATTAAACTCTCAATAAACTACTAACTAAATTAAATAAGCCAACCTATATCACGATAGGGACAGTCCCCCTATCGTGACTAATTACTAACACCTAATGTGCGGTACATGTCTTAACATTCCCCCTCAAGCTGGAGTATATATCTCAAAAGGCTCCAGCTTGGAACAACAAAAATAGATATTAGCACTAGTCCTGAACATACATAGCAGTTGTAGATGCCAGCAAGCACAGAGAACTTCATTCTGATAACAATATCAACTCAAGCACACCAATCATTAGCAACAATAGTAAAAAAAAAAATTATTGTTGAATAAACCCAGCCAACAACGAACAAAATAAGCGGCAGAGGACACCAATAGTAATCCAAAATATCATAGCAACAACAAGCCAACAACAACATCATAAGCCCTTCTCAAGGAAGGCAGGTAGTAAGTAGTAATCTCCATAAAGAAGACAGATAAAATTACAGCATAGGTCACTACGAACTACTGGCAAAAGTGCAGTATAGGTTACTGTGAACCAAGTAACAACACAAGGTTGTTGGGAGCTAGACAACATAAGATTGTTGTGACCTAGACAGTATAAGGTTGTTGTGAACCAGACAATATAAGGTTGTTGTGAATCAGAAGAATGTTGTTGCTGAAAAACCACAAGTAACCATCTTCATAAGGTAAAATTGTTGCTAAGGACAAGAGCAAATGACACGAACAAGCAAATAATAACAATCTTCAGCTGATGAGTTGAGCAGATAATAATAATAATCTTTAATCTCTCCCGCACGTGTAGCATTACACGTGGACAAATAATGCAGAGGTTGCTATATAGAATATTACCACCATCATATGGATGCAATAACCAGCAGCACAGCCATCATCACTTAAGCCCCTAACATCAACAGCGGTAGTAAATAAAATCCTAGATAAGCCAGATTTAAACAACCATCACTCCATGCAAGAACCAATCTTCAAAAAATTGCAACTCCAAAATGATGTGATCTAGGGTTCCAAGACCCTAAATTGGGTGTTATGGGCCCACAAATGGCAATAGAAACTCAATTATAATAAAGGAATGGCAAAATGTAATTTACCAAATGTCCAAGGGAGTAATTAGTAGGTAACAAGTATTAGAAACATAAGGTATTAGAATTTATAGATTGGGGACAGACTTGGTAATAATACAAAAGAAGGATGAAGGCTGAATTAGGCATAAAGGGAGGGGTATTTATGGAAAGCATAAAGGAGTTGGGACTCAAAACTCAAAAGGGATCCTTATTTAAAGAATAGGGACAGACTTGGAACAAAAATAAAATAAGGGCAAACCAGAATTATAAGTAATAAGGAGGGGCAAAAGGGAAAATCAAATTTAACAAATTAAAGGGATTAACTTCCATCGTCTCCATCTTCATTTACCTCTTCTGTTTCATTTTCCCCCTTTGTATCGGTTATACAGTTACTAATCTACCAATTTAATTTAGTTTGGTGCATTTGAGAAGATTCAGGAGGATCAGACTGTGAATTCAATCTTGGCCAACAAAAACCCGCAAAGTTAAGGGAAGAGAGAAAGGGGGAGAGAGGAATTCAGATGCCCCATTTTCTTTCAATTTCAATTTCAATTCTGTTTTTCCCATTTAGGTAAAACCAGAAATCGTCAAGGCACAGATGAAAATTGTTCTGATCTCTGGCTATTGTTTTCCTGTTTTACTGTCTTTTGATCCGCTTAAATTTCAGTCATTTTCTTTCATTCTTCATCTGAAGGTTGAAACCTCAAAATAAACAGAAGCATGCTTTAATAGTATCTTATTTACTCTCAAAATCAGTGCATAGATGGATGATTGCAATTGATTATGACTGTGATTCAAGGAGTTTCTGGTTTTGTTGGTTAGAGAATTGTTGAATTTTATCTATAAATGGGCACTTGCAGAAATCCGAGGATTTAGACGCCCCAGACGGAGGAACTCTTTTCAGCTAGATGTTTAAGGGAATCGATATCTTGGGTGTTGAGACAAGTTCTGTAGGGTTTAAAAAGAAGGAATTGAGTTAAAAGGTTGCATACAGCATACAGTTTTTATCTCGTCGCTTGGTGCGATGCCAAGGTCTCGTTACCGCCAGCGCAGTGGCACGGGTTCAAGTCCTGGGAATCAGCCTCTCTGTGAAGGGGGGTAAGGCTGCCTACCATCTACCTCTCCCAGACCTTGCGAAATGCGGGAGCCTTGTGCACTGAGTACGACCCTTTACATGTTCTATTTCCTGTTCTCATCTCATTCTTTTGCATGAAACAAGCCGTTCTTGTTGACAAGTAGGACTTGAAACAGCAGTTTTAACGTTTAACCGATAAAGCAGATGGAATTAATGCATGAAGAGGAAGGCCAATAGCCACAGCTCTTGGTCCTTCTACCTACTGTCCATGCTCTACAGAAACATACCCTTGTTGAATGTAATTCTTGGTGGAGTAGTCATGGAATCTTCCGAACTCAATGCTCATGGCTTCTCCAATCTTCATGTCAGAAAGGAGAATGGCAACCCTTGAGGGCTCCTTTTCTGCCTGATAACCTTCTCCATGTTTCCTCTATGAATAAACCGTCTGTATGCTCTTTATTGTCTATGAGATAACTCCATGGGTGTTTTCTGGGTATGAAATTTTAAGTTTGCTTCCCTAAAATGTCTACCATGGAATCTTCCTCTCACCATATGCCCCCTCACCCTCCTCAAAAGATCTTTTGGAAGTTGAGATAAGGAAGCTTTATTTTTTATTGGAGACTCCATTTCATTCCTAAATTCCCTTTAAATCTCTTAGTTTTCTTCTGTACTCATTTTCATATGCAAGCCTACCAATGAATGATTTTCTTTCTAGCCCGATGATGATATATCTTTTGATCCAACCATAGATGTTGGTTTGATGTTTCAAATCTTAGAGATGAATGTTGGAGTACAGCAAGACTAGGAAGGCTCCTAAGAAATTCAAAGGTGCATTATCATTTCATACTCTGAAAAATTCTCCCTCATGTCCCCCAATTCTGATTTATAATCTCTTTCTTCTAAATGCTCCTATTCTAGCACGAATACCCTTTTTTCAATGATAGATGTAATTAAAATGATAATTAATATATGCAAATTGTTTGGCCAGCATTTTGTTCTCCACATATGCTTTCCATCAGTCTACTTTGAACATATTTTGCTTTCCATTGGTCTCCTTTTCTAATTGCAAGCATCAGGTTCATGATGAGCTCCAATTTGAATACAAAGCTACATTCTGCTTCCATAGACATTAGATCTACATTCTTCGTGAGTTCCAATTTGGATTCCAATCTAAATCTGTCCCTAATCAATTTCTTATATTTCCTCAACCTCGTTCCACTTCTATAGATTCCAGTCTAATGGTTTCTCTATACCTATGCTTCTCTCTCTCTTCCTCCCTTGCCTTCTAAAATCTCTCTTCCCTTACTCCCTAAAATCTCTAATATTCTTCTCATAGTACTATAGTAGTAATATTTCTCTTTTTCCTTACTCTCTTTATCTATTCTCCCACCCAAACAAATTCCTCTCTCTCACGCACACACACAAAGATCTTACCTTCCCTCGCACGCATGCACACATCCATTGCCTCTCATTCCCACTTCTATCTGCATATGTAGATTTTTGCACATCTATTTTTTACCCCTTTTGTTTTTGGCTTCATATGTTGCCTACTTTAAATATGAAAAATGTAACTCTTTCTCACTAGAGTAAAACACTTTGTAGAGATTCCCATCACTTTTCTTCTAAAATTTCTCTTTCCCGACTGCAACATCTTAAAGCCAGGGAGCTGCTTTCTATACTAAATTCTACACAATTTCTCACTTTTTGAGTTACTTATATATATATATATATACACATTTCTTTAAAAATCCCAACTTTTTTTTAGCTATTTCAGATCTCCTAATAGTCTTCAATACTCATTAATATCTTTAGATAGCTATGGGATTAAGGTGAAATATCCTTCATTACCTTCCTGAAAACAATCTTCGTGACAATGGTAGTTTGGTTATTTCTATCTCTTATTCTTTTGTGGTTTTATTTGTTCAAACCTGCATAGAGATCTTCACATGTTGTTTCCAAATGCTGACATTTCTATGTTTTGGTTCTCATTTTATAAGGTTGACCCTCAACTGAGAAGGATTGGTGATATTAAGGCTTCTTCTCCTTATGTTTGTATTTTTCATGTTATGCTATTTCTTTTGCAATCTGGACATTATGTATCAGTTGGCTTATCGAGCCATAAAACACATGCAATATTCAAGAATATTTAAATAACTCATTAGAGTGCAGAGTAAGAAGACCAATATAGTTTTTGCTATTGCAGCATAATGGGAGTGGGCATAGTGCGATCCTTTATGTGATAGATTAGACTTTGATATTCACTTGCATCTTATATAGTTCATATTGTATGGTACATATGCAATTTGTCAAATTCTTTTAAATATTTATAAACTACATACCATTATTCAAAATTTCGTTGGGTGTTCAAGTAGAACCCATTTTCTACTCCCAAATAGGGTAGGAGGCCTATTTTTCTTTGGTGACCGTTTTCAATATTGTTTCTTTAAATCATGTTTCTTTATTTCTTCGCTACACCTTTTTATTCTGTGTATGGAAGTCCTTTATTCAAATCTTACATCAGCCCTTGCTTCCAAGAGCATTCATGGTGTGAAAATTTCTTGAGTTAGTGCTCCCATTTCCCACATCGCATTTGCGGGGAGGAACAAGTTAATCCAAGCTACTACTTGGGCCATGGCAGAGCATTATATGGCCTGTTTTAAGCTTCCTCATTCTGTTCTCAGTAAATTGGATCTTCTCAAGAGGCAGTTTTTATGGTTTAATAGTGAGAGATCACTTGTTCCCACTGTCGATTGGTCTACCATATGCAAGTTGAAAAAATCTGGAGGACTTAATCTCAAGCTTGCTATCTTATGAATCAAGTTCTCTTAGCTAAAAAGGCTTGGGAGTTGTTAATCCCTTCTCAATCATTTTGGGGTCGACTGATGAAAAGCAAGTGCTTTCCCAACTGTTATTTACTCCATTCCTCATACCCGTCCACAACTTCATGGGGATGGAAATTCAAATTTAGGTGCAAGTCACTTCTTCTTAAAGGCCTCTTTTTTCAAGTAGGGCATGGTAGATTGAAATATTGAATAATCCGCGGACAGATCCTCGGATTCCCATATAACAGCCATCATCAGACCCTTTTCCTCTTCTGCTGAATGCTCCATTATTAGCAGCAGACCTTGTTGATCTCCCTCTCGAATGTGGAAAGCAGATGTTATTCACCTTTCGTGGCCTGAGCATGAAGCCTTTGCGATATTATTCATCACTTCTTTTGTTTGGGGCCGCTGCTAATGGACCCTTTCCTGTTGTTTCGGCATATCGTCTATCCATGAATCCAGATGTTCCTTAGTTAATCCAATTTGGCAAAAGTTATGGCATATTCGTGCGCGGGGGGGGGGGGTGTTAATCCTCCCTATGGTGCCTTGCAGTTCGGGCCTAAGAGCTTGACACATGGAAGATGCAACATCCAACATCAAACAATGCCGAGCTTGAGAAGAAAGAAAAAAAAATGGACCAATTGAGCTCACATCATTGGATGAAGCATCTTCCACGTGTCGAGCTCTCAAGCCTGAACTGCAAGGCACCATAAGATGGAATTGGTGAGGACTTCAACCCCATCTTCAAACATCGGTAAATCATAAACCTTTTAGTTTCCAGATTTCTAGACAAAACTTTGTAATATCACTTCTAAGTTCTAAACCAACTCCCAACGCCAACCCCACACCCCCCCCCCCCCGGGGAAAAAAAAAAGAATTAGTTGAAATTGCATTCCTTCACAAGATGATATTTAATGCGGGTTTAATTAAATAATCAAGTCTCTCAAAATTGTAATTGGGCAGGCATGAACCTATAACAAAAGAATTTATACTCATCAAATGGTTGAACCAATTACTCAGTTCTCCCTGCCTACTGTTTCATGCCTATAGTTTTTAAAATTAGACCAAACCAAGAGTCACACCCAAAAAAGCCAAAATGCCTCTTGTTTTCTTCTTACGGTTTTTTCCCAGTTTAGCCCAAATTTATCCTCAAAACCAGAAAACATCAGAAGAACCGGAATTGAGGTCTTCCTCACGATTCAAACTCTATCCAACTATGGTCATTTCTACTCCACAATGACAACAAAGAATTTTCACCAACCTTCAAATGCATCAGTGTAAAGCCCATCCTATTTACCTAAAGAGAGTAAACCCTACCAAGGATGATTAGAACTAGAATCACATAGATTGTTCATGGTTACGTTTGGAAACCACATGAACAGTAATGAATATAGAGTTTTTAAGGGGCTTTGAGCGTATGTGTCAAAAATGGAAAAAGAGTTGCACATCTAAAAATCCAGTTAGGACTGTATCCTTTCAAGATTTTGGTAGACACAACTTCTGTTTTGCATGTTTTAACCACGCAAAATCTGTACAAAACCAATACCAACTGAAACTACTTCATTTTGAGTGACTGGGGAACAAGGCATCAAATCATATAGGTAGTGGGGGGAAAATGGCACGGAAAGCTTTGAAAATGTTAGAACACAGCCTCAAATTACAGCTTGTTCTTCAGTATTCCCACAGAAGGGGAAAAACGAAATGAGATTGTGCTTGCAACTAATTGAGTTTGTAAACATTCTAAACTTTATCCATGAAAAAATAATTTTGAGCACACACTAGCAAGGGCGACATTATTTTACTCCAGACAAATCACCCATGAATGGTTTATCATATTGTCTTCTAGCCCATCAATCTACTTCCCTTCTAAAGAATTTCTTAGCCTGTCAAGGAGATTAAACAGAAAATGAGCAAAGATGGATAAAAAATAAACAGGCAGAAAATTTGAACAATGCCATGATTTATTCTAAGCAAGAGAAGAAATAACAAAAAGAGATGCCTCTGCCAAATTAAGGAAAGGTTGACTTTTTACAGGTGGGCACAACAAAGCAGTGGTGCACCTGCCAATTTAGAAAAACCTTACACCTAGTGTATGGTCAGGTAACTCTTACCCTGTAATGAAATTTGTTACTTTCCTATATTATAGATAGCGTAAAATTGCAACTAAGAGAGAGAGAGAGAGAGATAAAATGCAAAAATCAAGTTTCAGAATTTGTACCTGCTCCAATGTCAGAAACATGATCACATTCCAAGATCCTAGGCGACCAAAATTTGGGATGAAACCCTTGTAAAAAGCCAAAGGCCCCTGAAACATAATATGACATCAGTCGTTTCCTTTCTTGCTTAAATACAGCTAATGACACTCAAACAATTAATAGCACATTTTCCCTCAACATTAAATTTAAAGCCAATCCCAATTAACTTGTATTGTCTAAGAATATTGTTGAATAACAATAAAATTAAACATGCATTTCTTTCCAGCAGATCCCAGCCCAGCACTATAATAGAGATGCAAACAAAAAAGTACCACTGGAGCTAACAGCAGTCAAGGATGTTATTCAAACCAAGATTAAAAATTTCTGATTTTGGTGGAATTTCAACCACTTCTGAAACTGAAATATTTTGGTAAATTTCGCATGTAAATTTTGATAGTCATTTCGTTGGTCAAGCGCAAAATATTTCACCGAAATCTCTAACCATGATTCAAACATGATTTCCTTAATCCACCTTTAACAGATGAAAGCATTTAACGTAGCCAAACCATAAGATAATAGGGAACAAGGTTAATTAATCAGAACCAATTTCAGAAATATTGTGGGGATTAATCAAAATCTATGTATATTTGAAATGACTTGAGCACCAATTTCAATGAAAAACATCAAAAGGTTCTTCTTTTCTCAGTATCAGCCCCTACTAAAGCCAAACTATTTTGGTGATTGCAAACAAAATTTATCAACATCCGATTGCATGGATTCTCAGATGAAAAGAGATATAGGGATGGTGGACCTCCCAGCTACCCAACACAAGCACACCATCTCCATTACCTGGTTTACTAGTACGGGGTACCAAGAGTTGATACTTTAAGAAAGGCCAACCTCCACAAACAAAATATGTGTACAGGTAGACAGTAACCAAAAACAGAAAAGAAAACAAAGTGCAATCCAGAGGTATGTAAATACTTGTGGATACATAATAAGGTACAAGAAAACGTACAAATCTGAAATTCGAGTATTTCATCCGTTAATTTCATTTCAGTACAAACAAACAAAAGGTCACAGAGCAATGCAATCCATTTGGCTTTGCTTTGACCCAAATTTTATATATTTACATGCTCATCAGTTGAACCAGAAGTACTACTAGAACCTATTTCAAGGGTCAAGTTGTTTCATGTGGGGTATTGGTCATTAAATATGGGATCAGAAAGATCCACCACAAACAGGTGGACCCAGCAGTCAACACTTTATACGAGACAATCTATGCACCACAAAAAACTAAAATTAGAAAAATATGATGTTTTTGTTTTTTCTGGGCGAAATGTAAAGAGTAATAACAACTATGAGATTTCTTACGATTAAATTCTTCGGTCATAAATTGGATAATGACATTTGCATTTGTTCAGTTGCTCATGCACTAAAACTCATTTTAGAGCATAACCATTTCAAATGGTAGTTTTTCTCGAAATATGCTTAAAGGAAGACAGGTAGGGAAAATGAACATACATCGTTTTTCAAAGTCCTAACGAAACAGTCAAGTGTACTTTTGTAGGTTGGATCTCCCATCATTCTTGACTTCACCTGCAATAAAACCAACAGAGTTAATGAGTATTGTTTTACAACTTCTTTCTTGATCAGAGAAGAAAGTAAACACACTATCTAACCACTTGACTACCACCAAATCATACGATTTAAAATAAGAATCAAATCTCAAGCCATATAGAGTTCATCACATCAAAGTGTATGTGGCCAGCCAGTTGGTAAGAAAAGAACTATAGAGCCTGTGATGAATTAATCCTGAGATCAAACTTCCAATATAAGATGATGCGCAAAATAAAAAAAGTCTTAATTTGCCAACAGGTATCTTGGCAATCAGTAGGACTAGCAAAACATTCATCTTTAATGGTGGTCAGGTACGTTAGTCCCATTGACAAGGCATTAGAGAATATGGAAGTTAACCTATGTGATTGGATACTTGAGTATCATAACTATAACAGGATTTCCTGTAACAAACGGTACACAGTTTGGGATATCATTATACTACCTACACCAACAGCTAGCGTGCTCTGCATCAGTTAGTGACTAGTTTAGAAGCTTGACAACCAAGACTATAGTCATAATTGGCATGAGTTGATGCCCCAGCTCCTCATCGGTCCAGTGATGATAAGCATAACTTACTCCCTTCTAGACTCTTCTAGAGATGAACTCCATGAGTTCTATGTGTTCAATGGGGAATATGGACGCATCAGGAATATGCAGAACGTTCAGGGAGAGCACAGTTCAATACTGCAGGTTTTGGTAGGGGGGGCCAGTAGGGAAGAAGGGAAAAATCTGAAAAGGGAAGATCAAAGTTGCAGGGGAGAGGGGAAATAGCATAAGAGAGAGGGGGGGAGAAGAAGATCGCACAATCCACTTTGGCCATGTAGACACTTACAAACACTTCACTATCCATTCTTCAAATCTCTGAGTTCTAATTGCACGGTTACATGTACTTAAATAAAAAAGAAACCTACTCTAATTTGGAAACTTAAATTAATTAGGAAACTAAATCCTAGTAGCTATCTCCTACTTAAGCTATCAAAATAAAATATAATAAAATAGAAATAAATAAAAATCCTAAAATATCCTACTAGCCAAAGACCCAAATTGGACCCGGTTCATCTCCATCTGGGTTCTCAAACGGGTTTGGGTCAGTCTAAGGTAGTGCACCTGCATCAATTCCCCCAGTGTTAAGAAAAACTGGTTTGTAAAATGAGAGAATCAGCACCACTCAATCGGTATCCAAAAACATCAGCTTTGATGGGGCAATGATAGACGGGTTTGGGTCGGTCTAAGGTAGTGCACCTGCATCAATTCCCCCGGTGTTAAGAAAAACCAGTTTGTAAAATGAGAGAATCAGCACCACTCGATCGATATCCAAAAACATTTGGAGCAGTGCAGGTGGGTACTTTGTGGTTTTCCAAATACCATTTCTGACCCTTGCATCTATTAAAAGTCGCATCATATCTGAATCATTTGGAGCAGCATGGGCCAGGCCACCAATACCCACCCCATTTCCATCCCTACTAGCTGGCCATCCCGCTAGATTCTGCAGCCATTGTAGTTCGCCTAGGTCTAGACCTCGGCGGACCTTGGAGGTTTTCTCACTTCTGGATCCATTTCCAACATGCAACAATTGTTCACTCTAGTTGTTTTTTGGTTTCATTACCAAGAAGATTCGTGTGGGAAGAGGAAGATGAGGGAGAGGTCCAGGAACAGGCTTCCTTCACAATGTTGTTTGGTTGAATATTGAACACCCCTCCCTTCAATTTTCCTTCCCCATTAGGTCCCCCCCCCCCTTTTTGTAGGATACACTCTGGGAGGACGGTTATTCCTTTCCCTAGGAAAACAAAAAAATTTTAAAAAGGGCATACCCAGTGCACAAGGCTCCCACCACTGCAGGTCTGGGGAGGATCATAATGTATGCAGCCTTACCCGCCACTTCACAGAGAGGCTGTTTCCGGACCCAAACCATGGGAAGAGCTTTCCCTTCCTAATCTTCCCAGGAAAGCAACCAAAAGCAAAACAAAAAAAGCCTATACAGGCTAAAGGAAAGTGAGAAGTTAACCATACAGGGGGTTTCTAAGGGAAAGTTTGCCCACTGAGATAATATATCCCAAATGATGCTGCAAGGACTCTTGGTTGGGCCAAGGCAGGGCTATATCCTATATCTGACCCAAAATTCTGGATTTATTCAAACCCACATCAAGTTGTACTATGCCAGCCCATTCTGCCATATCATCCAGCAGCATTTAAGTTGATTTACTTCCAGAATTAAAGCGAATTTATTTCCAGAATTAAAGTGGATTTACCTCCAGAATTAAATAGGAGATTGATCAGTTATTTAAGTAGATATTTTCTATCCTATTTCCTATTATATCGAGCAGTTATTTCAACACATTATGAGATATCGTTCAGCTCTATAGGGATCGTGATTAAGTGAGCCCCACAGCCAGCTAGCTAGTGTATGCAATTGAAGACTCAATGGCCAATACGTGGAGGACTATTACAGCAGTTTTAGATAGGTTTTTAATTAGGATATTATTCAGTTATTTGATGTAATTAGAGTTAGAGATAATTTAGAATTATTTCCTTTAATGTGGTAAAGACTAAAGAGGAGACATCTACTCAAATTTGGTGGACCCATGACAGCTTGCGTGGAGTACTTTGAATCTAAAAAGGTTGTTTCCTTGCATGGGGTTTTGAGGTTTATTATTTTAGTTATTTTTTAGATTAGGAATAGGAGATTTATTTTAATTGGATTTTTGTTTTGAGACATTTCTAGAAGAACCTAGGCTGTAATCAGTAGGAATTACAAATAAAGATAGGCTGAAAACCAGCCAAGTCAAGTTTGAAGGGGGGGGGGGGGGAAGCTTTGGTTTTTAAACCATGCTATGCTGTGAGATGCCTGTATCTGTGAGAGGGTGAGAGACCCGGGAAAGAGTGGGA
This sequence comes from Telopea speciosissima, assembly GCF_018873765.1. Lineage (NCBI taxonomy): Eukaryota > Viridiplantae > Streptophyta > Magnoliopsida > Proteales > Proteaceae > Telopea > Telopea speciosissima. The sequence continues at coordinate 21,550,500 of NC_057916.1, read as the reverse complement.
TACTCGATCCAATCCTATCCTTCTTCTCTATTTTCTATTTTCTTCTTTGTTTCTATATTTCAATCGATTTCAATGTGTAATCTGCTACAAGTTCATCATTTGTTGCCAGGTTTTGAAGACCAAATCAGCATTAAACTTGTTCAAGAAGATCCTGCCTGGGGCTAGGTCTTTCGTGATCCAGCTCTATATTACTATGGAGCGACCACATTAGGGTGACTCCGAGTCAACTTTACGTTTTATGGGTCTCTTTTATGCTTGGGCAGGTCAATCCTGGCCCTTGTTGTGTATACCTCCCCTCTTTCTCAAAAAAAAAATTGAACAGGGGGGGAAATGCTCTAACCATGGGAATGGAGGTGTTTTTCCAAGCCATACATTTAGGACAAGTACTGAAAGCTATTATCTTTGTTTAATCATAAATAAGGAGGAACAGATTGAGAGGATCAATCCTGGTCCTTGTTGTGTGTACTTCCCCTCTTTCCCTGTTAATGCGCACTCTAGATGATTAAAAAATGAAGAGAGGGAAAAATAATCTAACCATGGAAATGGAGCGGTTTGTCCAGGTCATACATTTAAGACACAAACTATTGAGAGCTATTATCTTTGACAATCATAAATAAGGAGAAACAGATTGAAAAGGCATTTGTTCATAGAATAAGAGTAGGTTGATGAAAAAAACTTTCAGCCACTTCAAAGTTGAAGGGAGATGAAGGGCAATAGAGCACATATTTATCATTGTTAAGCTGCACCTAAGTAGCTATGCAAATACACCAATCAACAAAATTTGTGCACCTGAAAAGCTATAAAAAGGGCAGAAATTGGAGTTCAATCATTTTAAGAAGTTTCAAGCACTGGCTAGACTTTAGAACTGGTTCAATTACCCATAAGATCAAAACCATCATCCACCTCCTTTCCCCCCCCCCCCCCAAAAAAAGAGGAGAAAATTTTTCAGTTATTGAAATTTCACGGTTTCACCAATGAAATAAGTATCAACAGGAAAAACCAACTGCTGACAGATGATGTAATGAGACCCTGCTTGTAGAAAAAGTTCATTAAAATATTTTTCAAATAATATAATTAGTCAAAGTCTAACTTTTTTTTTTGGTTGACAATTTTAACTGCTATTTATAAAAGTAATTAGGAATCGTAGACAAGGGGAGCTTTATTCGGATAGACAACATCAAAAGGTCTAACCCAAGTTAAGATAGATATTTTTGCCAAATGAATTCCAAGAAAAACAAATCACCCAACACAACTAAACTTTATAAACTATGGAGTAAGAAGAGGACCAAGATGACTTACCACATCAACTGGGGAGCCAATACAGACTGCAAAAAATCCTGCCCCCAAACCAGCTAGGAGGTGAGTAAAAATATTATCTGAGAATCCTGGGATTTTCAAAATTGACTGCATTGGGGAAACAAAGATCAGTAAGAGAAAGTAGATGTTAGAGAACAAGAAACAACCATCAATAAGACCCAAACTTTACCTGTTTCACTTGATCATAACTGGCTAGTTCAGCAGCATTTATGATAGCATTACGTGCTATGTTAGGCCCGAGCCCAGTCCACAACGCCCCCAGCCCTTCCTAAATGTCGGATCAAATTTAGTACAATTGAACAACTACATCATTAAAACAAGCACAGAGAGACTCATGCAAGAAACTGTTACCTGTCTGACTATTGTAGAATATGCATTCAATGCTCCAGAATAACGTCTTGGCACACCAGGTGGCAATTTTCCCTCAGCTTGAAGTCGAACCTTTACAAGATCAGTTGGATTGGCCACTATAATTGCTAGAGCACCTGGACATATCATAATATCTGATTAGCATAACAAAACATATATGGAAAGAGGAGAGATCATTTAATGTTGGGACAAAATGATAGACTAATGCAAGTTACACAATTAAGTGACACACCCATGAGAGATTTGTAAGTAGTAGAACAGTGTTCAGATGTGGTCACCACTCACCAGTTGTTAGTCCAGCGAGAATCTTTTTGGATAAAGGAACATCCCCAACAAAATCCTTACCAACATAAAAGGACTTAACCTGCGCAGCATGCAGTTAATGCATAAATATCATGCAATCACCAAGCAAACCTGGATATAATGTACATTAACTGGATAAAGGAAAATCAGAACTCACTGGTTCATACAACCCAATCCTTAAACCTCCGTAGAGACATTGACGATGTAGTCCTGGTACAATGCCTTTCCAGAGGGCTGAGAGACCTTCTTCCCTACCTATAGTTGTGACAGTACCTAACATGCCCCTGTATTTAGGAAGAGCCACACCATCCCCTGTAGCTTTCTTTTGGAGCTGAAGCCTAACTTTAGCAGTGTCCAACGGAATTGTGCAAAGCTGCATGAAACCCATGTTCTTTAGAGATACGTAAATGAACTAGATAAACGCTAGATTATAAGAAAATTTATTCAATCGATGACACCTAGTATGAGTGTGGCTGAAAATAAAACAATATGCATTAAGGCTAGCTTTTTTTATTTGTTGAAGCTAGCTATTTTGACAAAGTGCTCAAATCATATGGACTAAGTTGAATATCAAAAACCTGTCTCCAATCTCAGCCAAAATAGGACAAAAGATAGCTTGAGCAAAAGGGGGCTCAATTAATTTTCTTTTCAATGTTGTCCACGTTAAATCAATTGAATAACTGAAAAATCAGTACTGCATGGACATGAACACATGACTTAGAACCCGATGCATGCCACCATGAAGACTTCAAAGCAGGAAGAGGAAGTAGACAAAATTGTACCCCCATAGACAATGGGACAGAAGCATCTGCGGCATAGTTGTCATGGTGTCTAGGAGACCCAAAGCGTTGGAGAGGGTCCAAAATCAAGGAGCCCAAGACGCCTGGACACCTTGACAACTATGATTCAATATCTAATCTGCGGGACACACATATATACAAATATAGAAATACGAACACGACAAACTGCAGCTAATCATATTGCACAAGCTCTTCATTATAAGAATATGAACAAGGATATGTCCATATATTAAGACGCATGTATTAAACAAGTCAATTTTAATGAGTATGAGCGTATATGACTTAATATCATGACCTAGCTGTAAAGTTGTATCTATGCAATGTAGTTGACCAAACAAAATGTAATACGCAATGTGGCTAGAATGTACATGTCAAATATGTAAGTAGATGTGAAATAGGCACGCATAAATATGTTAGGCCAGCGTTTTGATCTCATCCAAGTCATATGTGTGTGCTATCTGAGAGGATGCAACACAGTTACTACCCTGCTTGTGAGCTTTACAGAAACAAACTGTTGATGGAAGACACATAAATTGCCTAAAAAATGTTCTTCATTTGCTCTCATATTATTAACTATAATGAGTTCATTCATGGAGTGCAATAATCAACCAGACCTAATTCATATTAAAGATGTCAAAAACTGTTTTGAAGAGCCTGACACAAAGCACACATGCACTTCAGAGGTCCTCATTACATGGGAAAGGGTCCATGCAATATTTGGGGGGGAAAGAAATCAAGAGCGGAAGGGGAAGAAGAACCAAATCAAGCACAGCTGGGTTTATCTAATGTCGAAACCAATTTTCAAAAGTTGTTTGTATATAGGCAATAAAAAGTAGCAGAATTTTGATTGCACATCCCATGCTAGCTTGAGAAAGTAGCATAAACAATAAAACCACAAATATGAGTACAAAGAAATCCACTCATAACTCGTCAAATCGGCCATCGATCCTAATTCTGGATGTTCAGAGCGACAGATTCTAGGGTTTTGGGGGTCGATTCTGATCCGATCCGGATCAGAATGGGGGGGCAATTCGACCCAGTTCCAAGTTTAAAATCCTTGATGCTGATACAACTAGTCACCAGTACGGATCCAAATTCAACAGCTCATCAATTAGGGGGAAAAATCACTAATAGGATAACTAGAACTTGCAGCAGCTTTCACCAGGTAGTTGTTCTTCAACTTGGCAGTCCAGCATTTTGTCATTATTTTAAGTTAACACTGAATGTGAAATAATTAATTTGCATCGGACGAACAGAGTAGAAATCAGCCTTATATCGCCACACAAAGTTGAAGCTATCTAATTAAAAGATCTAGAAACTAAAAAAGGTAGAAAATTTATGAAACATCATTTTCCAAATTTTTTTGGTGGATCAGATGATACAAGTTGGGAGTAATATTAAATAAGCTAAAACCGCAAAACCCTATTCCTCAAAAGTCATGGATCACGAAAAGGATGAGAGGGAAAAAAACATTTTGCCTAAAATGAAGTTCCGATAGACCCTAAAACATGACACAGACGGGTAAATATGCCGGCAAATCATCAATCTAAGAGACGTAAGTGAAGATCACCAATACCTCGGCAAAGCAGGCAGCTAAAGCACTACTAGCGAATGTTCCGGCAAACGAAATCTCAGACTTCGTCGTCCTGTGATCAGCCATTATTGATCGCAGACTGAAGACGGAAACCACTAGTCCAATGAGGTGAAGAAAGGCTGAGACCAGGGCGTTACTAATATATGAAAGCAAAGAAAAGTAGTAAATGATAACAAACAGCACAAAAAGGGAAGATATAGCCTTCGCCTTCGCTGACGAGAATCTCGGAAGAAGTGACAAAGAACGTTGCGGACTTGCCCAATTGGGACTCTGGGCTCTGCTACTCCGTGTCACCGTCATTTATTCGTATTCGTCATTGCCAGTTCCACTAGCATCGATATGACCATCTCCTTTTACCCAAAAAGAAGAAGAAAAAAAAAAAAAAAAAGATATGACAATCTCCTGAACAAAGATGCCACTGTAGATTTTACACTTGTTTGGATCGCTGGAAATTGAGAAGCGGGATTTTAGCAAAGGAAGAAAAAAGAAATCGAAAACTATCCATAGCCTATGATCATGCTATTGTGCATCTTATCATAATATCATGTATCATAGTTAATACTAAATTAGGATTAATTTATTCATTTCTTATTTTTTTCGTAGTTTTATCAAGAAAGAACGCTACCTGGTCGCATGCAGTGCGCGGCCCTTGTGCCCAGACATAGAGGCCTCGCAAATTGACTATTGCAACCCCATGGAAATGTGGAATTCCTAGGAATATGGCAGTCATTTTGCGCGCCCCTTGTTTGGTCGCAAGGGCAATGCGTCGCACGTTCCCAAGGAGCATTCTCTTTCCCTTTGTTTATTATGTATACAAGTAATTTGTTTATGGGAGAAAGAACCCTACCTGGTCTCTAGGGGAGCGATAGTCATTTCACACTACCTTTTGTCTAGGAGCAGGGGCCACACACTGGACACGATTAGGTAGCGTTCTCTTTCCCTTTGCTTATATATTTTCCTCATGTCTAATATTTAACTTCATACATAGTTCCTAATGGTATAATTGTCCAATACCATTTTTCTTTGATTTTTTTATTTTTTTTTTTTTGGTAAGGATTTTTCCTTGGATTTAAAAAAAATACTTCGATCACACAACATTCTGTACATACCCTTTCATGTATTCCACACTATTTTAAATTAAGAAAAAAATAGATTTTCTCACTTTGGAAGGGTGAAACTGAGAAAATTAATGCATCTCTTTTAAGGAAAAGAGGGAGAGAAATAGGCAAAACATACATGTCTAAACTTTAAATGCTTTTTTTTTTCCTATTGGTAAGTGTTATACCAAAAAACAACCCGCCAATAACTTGGGTCACACGTCTTTGAACGACTCCACCCCTATTCCTAAACTAACTCCAGTAACTAAGGAAACACAATCCCCTCTCAGACCATCAACTCACACACGTGTCAGGAGCGCAACTACTACCATATCGATAACCGCCACCTCTATATAAGAGAAGAAGACGGCCCCAATCAGGTAATTCATTTTTACACTCAAGCTTTGACTCTTTTTATAGTCTCTTTATTAACTATTCTACTGGACTGACTTAAGAATCGGAGAGTCCCCCCTCGGAGTCCGCTTTAAGCCTCTTCTGTGCCCTCTGCAGGTCCCCATGTCACTCGGTCAAATTCTGGCGGCAACCATAAGACAATTACTTTCCTACTACAAAGTACATACCCAACAAAAATGCATAAAAGAAAAAGAAAACATTCACTTTACATTTCTATTGTAGTTTTCTTTCCTTTTCCATATAACCAAATAGAGCCTTTATGCAAAAACGTTATTATGCTAAGCTCATGGAAAGGTGGTTTCTAAATATGCAATCTTCGTGGGAAGATGGAATCTTATCCATGATAAGTGGCTTCTTAATATGTAAACTTCGTGGGAAGATGGAATCTTATCCATGATATGATGCTCATGGGAAATCCAAATAGAATGTTGCTTTTAGTCTTGCATTCTCCTATGTATCCTTAGAGGCTTTAGACTCACAATTGTTGTGAAACAAATGGCCCCTTTTGTGGATGCGTTTTATTTGGATATTATTTTATTTTCCCTCCTCTTTCCGTACTCTCAATAAAATTTAAATTATTTTTTAATATTTATTATATTAAACTTAAGCATTTACTTTAAAAGTATACAGGTAGACTCTTCTGTACCTATTTCTTTCCAGTACATTCCCATAGAGATAAACAACGTGGCTGATTTTAGGACATTGTACCTAACGTGTAGGACAACCTGACCCATCTCCTCGACTCATTAGTTATATGATATTTATAAAAGGAGAATGTTCTCTTTGCCAGAACGTAGGCTAGACATAGTTAACTCTTCTCAGGTTCCCTGCCCGGTTAGGTTCGTAGGTTCCTCTCATAGGGGATCAGAAATGACGACCTCATCTCCTGCTCGAACACACTACCCGGGTGGGGTGAGGTCATTTGCGCCCTCCCTATGAGAGGAACCTATGAACCTGATCGAGCAGAAACCTGAGAGAAAAAAAATTCCACTTCAATAAATAGTTCATTTTTACCAAAAAATAAGAGAAGCTCCTTTATAATTAAATGGAATAATCAATTGTTTATTTCGAAGGTAAACGGCATGGTAAGCCAAAGCTTGTATTTCACGATTACATCATTCATTTCTAATTTATAGACTCCTACCTTATTTCAATAACTAATTCCTAAAAAATCTTCACTCCTAATTTATAGATTTCTACCTCTTTCAATAATTAATTCCTAAAGAATCTCCATATGTAAACCTAATTTTCTAGATTTTTTTTTTTTTTTTTTGTAGACACCTGACTTCCTAAATAGTGGCTAGTCACACTTAACTCTCTTAAAGACTTGATAACTACTTCCTAAGACTTAGTCTAGTACCTCTTGTAAAGAGTCCAACAATTATAGCAATACTTGCACGACTCCCTTCAAACCGTTACAAGAAAATAATTGAAAACAAAATAGCGAAAAAAGGGAAATTTATTAGAAACCCAAAGTTGTAGCTTTTAGTTGGCAAGTGAGCGTGCCTAAATCGACAAGTGTCTTGATTTTGACTCTCCTTATTCTCTTGAGGCCAACCCCACGACTTCTATGGTTCTCATGAGATTTGGTGTTAAACGGGTACGCATGCATGGGAGCATATGCACGTGCTTGGGGGACAAATCAAATCGAAGGTCTGCACAACCTATGCAGCAGTTCGACGTGAAAATGATAATACGTGGTAGCTCAGACATCCAACGATCCGAACTCAACAAAATACCAATGGACTATGACTTCTTCCTCACTGTCCTTTGAAGAGTTGGGTTGATACGATAACCCATGATACCATTCTCATCATTGGCACCAAATTGCCAAGTGGTAAACATGGTGGCCCATTGTGATGTGTTACACCATACTTTGTCTCAATAGCCAAAAGTTAGTCTCAAACGAAAGAAAGTAACGGAAATGCCTATAAAGTTCAATCAAATGTTACTGAAAATTAGGCCCATCTTGCGAGGTGCGCCACATTCACCTCGTATTCTTGTAATGATGTACATGTGATCCTCTCCAGACTCTACTCAATGCGGGAGCCTTATGCATTAGGTACGGTCTATTTTTTTATTCAAAATACACTATGTATAGATTGAAACTAAATAAGTTTCATAATCTAACTATTGAAATCATATTGATTTGTTTTGTTTTATTTGATTCCTATTCTTTTTTTATTTTTTGGTTTCATTCAATTCATAAACATTCTCTATATGTTATTCGGTTTTAAATGGAAATAATTTACTAATGTTGTGTTTGGTATGCATTCTAGGTTGATTTTGCATCCTCAGTGATAAAAACAACTATTTTTATCATCCGATAATGCGAAAGTGTCAAGAATGCATACCAAACATTGCCTAAAACAAATAAAAATCTCATGAAGATATAGTTTCACAATTTCATAATTAGTACCTTTCAACCAATTTTACACAAGTCAACAAATAAACCATAGTGTTTATCAAAAAAAAAAAATCCATGGCAAGTAATTTCATGCAACTTAACAAAGACTCATGATTGTAGGGTTTAGTATGACTTAGGTATGGTTTGGTTTTGTTTTATGTTTTTTTTGGGTGAAATGGTTCGATCTTGTAAGTTTTATATAAATTGCACTTTATTCGGTTCAGTTTGATTCAAAATTTATGGTTTTTAGTCTAAAATTAAAATCGAACCATATCCAATAAAAGTTCACTTTTCAAAACCGGAACCAGATTGAATTTTTCCAATTTGATTCAGTCTCAATTTTCTATTCCAATTCTAAATCGACACCCTTAGCCCTTCGGCAATAAAGTGGTGCGCCTTGAAGCCCGTGGTGGGTCCTCCTTTCATGAGTGGATATGTAATGGTCACTAGTAATAAGGGGCTTGTGTTTTATTATTTCCAGCTCAACTATGGAGATTATTTATAAAAATTTAAAAAAAAAAAATATGGGGATTGAGATCCCTGTTCGACTACATAGCATACGCTACTCCATCCCAGTGCTGATCTCTCGCATCTTACAATTGAGGGCAGATATATTCTCTCGGCAAGATGAGAGATAGACACTAAGAGTTATTAGCATAAGCTACACAGCATGGTAGCATTTTTTGTGCAATACAAATCTTTTTTCAATAGATCAACATATTAGATTTATATGTTCAGATCCTAAGTCCAAAAGATACCCTTCAAAAGATTCCTATATGAGATGATAGACCAGAGAATCTCCACCCTCTTGATCTTATTTTAAATATTTACTATATTAGTAAGGGATGATCTTTTTATAACGAAGGATTCTTTTTTTATTTCTTTTACCCTTGTTTCTATTTCTCTCTTTTTAAATATCATTTTTTTAGATTCCTCCTCTCCCTCTCCATTTCGTCACTGTCTTAGACAGGAAAAATGTTGCTACCTTTGCTAGCAGCCAAGGAAATAGAATAATGTGTCTATCTCTCTCCTCCTTAAAACATGGGGACAGAACTGTTTTTTCATATGGGGAGGAGAGAAAGACTCATGGGAGTGTTGTCGTAGACCACACTCTCGGAGAGAGTACCTTTTTCCCTTCATTTCCCTTTTGGTTTTATAAATACCTTCCTAGGTTTTTGTATTTTTAAAAATATCCTTTATTTTTTTGGTTGAAAGAAGATTCATTGAAAAAATACCCTTTAAGATCCTCATTTCCTTGGCTGGCATGTTTCTATTACTTAGGCAGAAACAAAATTTTGTTCGTCTCTAACTCCCCTTCCATCCCCCTTTTGCCTTTTTTTTTTTAGTTCCTTTCTTCCCCCTCACCCTCATCTTCTTAATTACAATTGGGCTCAACACGCCAACATGGCCAAACAAACTGCTCAACTACCATCCGGGTTCCCTTCCTGTGAATCACTAGCTTTTGGTAGTTCCTCTTTCGGGCATTTATCGAAATGATACAATTGCTTGGAATTCCGTGCCCATAAGCCAACTAAAGCTAAAGAGATGCAACTTTAGCCGCGACTTATATAGGTTTCCCACTCTTAAAGTCTTAGGGTCTTTTTCGTATCATTTTTCATTTTGTTTTTGATCTTTTAAGAAAAAACAATATTGAAAACCATTTTCGATTAAATTTTTTTTTTTGTTTGATAACTACTAAACATAATTGATTGTATAATGAAAAATAAGTTTGGTATGTCTATGTGCAAATGATTTTTATAACAATTTTTGAAGAAAGTGCGCAAAGCCCATATAGTTTTAAGTGGTGGGTTATTTCGTAACAATAAATAAAGGAATTAAAACCAATGATGAATCGTAGGATAAAGGATGATATCTTCTTCAACTATATAGTTTTAATTGATTGTAGAATGAAAAAAAAGTTTGGTATGTCTATGTGCAAATAATTTTTATAACAATTTTTTAAGGAAGTGCGCAAAGCCCATATAGTTTTAAGTGGTGGGTTATTTCGTAACAATAAATAAAGAAATTAAAACCAATGATGAATCGTAGGATAAAGGATGATATCTTCTTCAACCATATAGTTTTAATTGATTGTAGAATGAAAAATTAGTTTGGTATGTCTATGTGCAAATGATTTTTATAATAATTTTTGAAGAAAATGCGCAAAGCCCAATGATAGCTTTTTGGTGAAGGAATTCCTCCTTCATCATGGCTTGATGAAAACTCGATTCTTTTTTTTCATTTTCTTATGCACTTTGCACATATTTTGGTTGTAGGTTATACGTTCAACGTTACTTTTTGATTAGGGAGAATGTTCTCTATGCTGCAGCGTAACCTATATGGCTGCACCCAAGCACATGGGCATCTTGTGTAGGGAGCAGGGTGGTCATTGCACCCACCCCCATGGGTTGCGCCCAGGCACAGGGAACAGCGCCCCTTTTGATTATTACGTTTTCTACACATTTTCCTCTCAGAGTGCAGCATAGTCCAGTTTGGTTTATGGTTTCCCAACCGAAGCCCAGCCCATTTGATTTGGACTAGGCCCACAGCCTTAACTTTTATACAATCAGGAAAGAAAAAGTGAAAAACCAAACTGGGTTACAACTTACAACACATAATGGTTATATAAGTAATACTATCATTGTAAATGTAAAGGTGAAACAAGAATCATATTCCAAGTAATATTTTCACAAATGTAAGGGCAACATGGGCAGCATGATCTCTACAATCACAAGGGTAAAATAGTGATTGTGATCTATATGGGAATATGATATATGTTATATCATTACAAATTTTAGGGCAATTTTGAAGTTCATGTGTAAGGTGTGCTTGCATGAGCCTGGACCCTTGGTCCTATTTGCCTACAAAATTTTGGAACCCACCTTAAATGCCATGTGGCAAATATCATGTCAATAAAAGAAGGTTTTGTGACTCTATAGATAATTACATATGGTCTTTCATTTTAGACAAAACAAAATCTATAAAGTAAACTCATTTAGAATAAAAATGTTAATTTTAATGGATAAAAAGTATACATTTACATATAACAATATAAAGTTAGTCCAAATGTTCTCTATGCCGGGGGCACAGGCTGCGCCCACACACATAGGGATGGGCGAAATGACCACCCTGTCCCCCCTAAATGGCAGGCCCATGTGTCTGGATGCAGGCTGTGCTGTGGCATAGAGAACATCAGCCCATAAAGTTCTTATCTACAATACCATTAAAAATTGCTTCAGAATCTTTTTTTGTATATATAATTTAAAGGTATTGTATCTGGCAACTCCAGTGATTTACAAAATCACACCTAACATCAAATATTGACCACATGGCAGCTTCAGTGGGATTCAAATATTTTGGACATGTTTATCTCTCACCCTGTGTTAAGTTCTAGTTGGTCAAAGTTGGCCAAATGAGAAAACAACTATTAAATAATTCAAGGCTACGGAAGAGGTTGCACGTCAATACAAAGGAGTACATACACATATATGGGATAATGTCACCATATGGGATGGATTAATGATTGAATTTCACACATGACCAATTTTGACATTAGCTTGTGGACTTAACAATTAGAGTTGCTAGCATCATCTTAGAAGAAGGAGCATCTCCGGGTGCAATTTCGGAAGATCATCAATCTTGGTGTTACATAACTTTTTTTATTTCTTAAAAAAATTAAAATTATATTACATGGTTAAGCATAGTATCATTTTTGTATGTAGATACTAGATAAATACAATAATAAAGCCCTGGGAGCTTCGATTTTTTTTATAACAGCTGTAATATTATTTCATATTTGTTTATGCAAGAAATAACGCTACTTGGGCGCATGTGGTTTGTTGTCCTTGTGCCCAAACATAAGAGCGTGCAGAATGATCGTTGCACCCCATGAAAATATGAAAATTTCCTAGAACATGGCAGGACGCAAGAGCAGCATACTGCACACATCCAGGTAGCGTATTCTTTTTCTTTATGTATTTATTGTTGGTTATTGCAATATTCATGCACGATTGCTAAATACCCGACCCTCTTAGGTCACTAGTTCCTTTCATGTATGGATAACCAGGTTTCATGGTTTATATTATATAGAAGATGATAAGGTAAAGTTAAAAAGAATAGAAAATTAGAAGTTTGGTTAAAAGGTGGGATGCACATCATCTATGAACAAGTCAAAATTTATCCCATTATGAAGATTATTTATATTAAAATAATAATTTTTTCCTTGTCACTTTCACAAGGAACGATTTGTATATTATTCATATAGAGTTGCCAGCCTTATATGAAAATATAATATTCCCTACATCCATAGTCTCTATTCTTCCATTGGAACGCTTTGGAGTGAATGGATCACAAGCCAGAAAATGCCAATCAGAATTCCGAACCAGATAGGAAATCTTTTGACAAGTGATCACCCAAAAAAGGCAACAGAGTGATCGGACATGGTTTGGGCCAGCAGGAAGTAGATGTTATATGGTCAGACTTGTGCTAGACCGGGTCTGGCCGGTTCATCAGAAAATGAGAAAATCAGATCGGAATATAAAAGAACTGGATACTTGAAAGAGTCGTCTAGGCTTTTTAGCCACCCACTCCTGAGCCCTGAGTTTAATTATGGACCATTCTTTCTTTCGTGTTTCCACGTAATGATAGTAAATGCTTATTACACGGTGCCCATGCGGCGCGTGCAACTGACATGTACATAATAATGGAAGGACAACGCCTAAAATCACGCACGGCCCGATCTTCGGTGCATGTACTGGGACCCACCATTATCATTTTAGTTAAAGTGGGACCACTATAATCCATAGTTGATTGCCTGTCTTCTTTTTTTTTTTTTTTGGGTACCAGTTTGCTTGCCTGTCACGCGCGTAAAAAACCTGTGAAAATATACAGTAGGAAAAAAGAGTAAGTTTGTTTGGTTACTTGGATTGCGGAGTGTGGACAGCATGGATTAGTGGCGTTCAAAGCCGGGTTGAGAACATGGATGAAGGAATTGGTATCGGTTCATTTGGATCGACCAATTTGTTTTGGTAGCAGTAGAGGTCGATACTAATCCTTGACTGATCCCGTATCAGCCGAGATCAATACCAATTACTAAATGCCTTGTTGGGAAGTGGGATAGGGGTGGAAGCCATGCCTCTACTTCACTAATCTCGAAATATTAATCGACTTTTAAGATCATGGAATGTCGACGACTATACACAACACACACCCATAGGTTCGTTCAAAACATTACCTTATAATCTAATTCAAAATGCCAAAGAAAAACAATTTACATAAATGCCACTATATAAGTATATCCTATGACAGTGGATTACCATTATTGTAATTTAAGAAAGGAAAACGTTTGGACACATTATCGGGGTGCCAGACCTATGTCTATCTCTCTCTCTCTATGGAAATGACCCCTTGTCCCTGTGTATCCCCACACTTCCATTGATGCCCACTGTTAACTAAATCATCTGGCTAACGTGCCCAATCATCTCCTTTTATGAAATTTTAAATTCACTTTGTAACCCTCTAAGATCTTATTCCATATCGAAACTAAATGGTAAGATGGTTCATCAATCTTTTTTAGTTTTTTCAAATCCTGCCATGTGATAGAGAGACACAATTTTGTTATGTAAAGATATAACAAACCCTTGTGACAAATAATAGATGTTTCCTTCTTGTTTTGGTGGTCCATCTCAATAATATAACCCACATATTCATCATTTTATTTGATAGGACCACAAAGAAAATTCTTTATATGGTCCACACAAATTGTGTTGTGTAAGGGTGAAGTCACGATTCCTATCGGGTAACTCACCTATGAAACAATCAATGAATCCAGTTTCAACGAGCATAGATCAGGTCCACATACGTGGTCCGACCTTAGGACCTGATCTGTGCCCATATGGAATCCAAGGGGCCAAAGGGGGCAATGGATTCCATTTGGGCACGGATCAAATCCCAAGGTCGGACATCGTACGTGGACTTGATTTGGGCTCTGTTTCAATTGAGTTTAAGATGAATAAGTGTGTCAACCGAGTAAACTTGAGGCTGGTTCACATTTTCGTACGTAGGATGCCAACATGGCCCAGCCATATGGTATCCACTCCTCTTTGGGAAACCATATGATTAGGAACTTTTATCCTCTCTAATTACCTAAATTGTATAGTGCGGCACTTTGGGGTGGAGATTTTGACACGTGGCATTTTGGAAAATGATCCAAACTCATTAATTTATGTTTTATTTTTTGTTGAGCTCGGTGCCGTTGGATATCTAAGCTGCCATGTGTTGGTTCCACCCCGAACTGTCGCATTGCAAAGTTATAGGGAATTAGAGAAGATTATTTTCCATAGGACTAGCATCCAACGTACCAGAACACATTCTCGTACGATGATGTGATTCGAGTTCCCCGACTAATATGGCCAGCTGACCCTAGGCTCTCTAAATCTCTGATTGGTTTACTTATGTAGTTATGTATCAAATTCCATTACTAAGAAACTATACACTCTACAAAACAAGAATCCATCAGAGCCGCAAATATGTAACCCGGATAAACCGCTATACGCATCAGCATCACTGAAACAAAAGAAGAGGCTCGAACGTGGGGCTGAGCCTACAACATGGAGACGAGTACGAGGAGGAGAGGGAAGATACCAATCCTATTTCCTACACATAACAACCGCTGCTGTCGTGTTTTGAATATTTTCGGTTCAACTTATTGGGCTGTATTAAATATTTAAACCCGCGTGGCAAAATTCAATTCGTTGAAAGTGAAACAGGAAACACAATATGGAGCCAAAATAACGGAGGCCTCTCCCGCGGCCCGTCTACCTCTAACGTCCAAAGTTTTTTCCATTGAGAAAAGAGAAAAGGCGCGTTTCAATTCGTTAAACGGGGGAGTTAACACGAGAAAGAGAAGGCAAGATCAAACCAAGGTTTAAAGACACGTGGCAAAATCCAATTTGTTGAATTATGACTTGTGCAGTGTGCGTTCCCTCGGTCCCTCCGTTGTTGTAAACTGTAATAATTCATAAACCCGTATGCGGTACAACTTTCCCTTCCTGACATTTTCTCCTTTTTCTTCATTCGCTGCCTCCGCTCGCTGCAGAAAGCTCTTTTGTATCCATTCTCGTCTGATTTCAGCCATTTTATTGGGTGCTGCTTCGACGCTTCACCCTCCATTAGACAATTAGGTTATTCTCTATTGATCTTCTCGTTTGGTGTCGATTTCCGTTGATTGATCGTGAGGTTTGATCTCAGAGAAGTTTTGAGCTTAGTCTTTTGACCGACGAAGTCGAAGTTATATTCTTCCAATTTCTGCTTATTTTGGCTGCGTCCTTCGATCATCTCTGGATATTTAACTGTAGTAGTTCTATTGACGATCCGTTTCTGTAAACTGTTCGGATCGTTCTCCTTCAATTTGAACAGGTTGGGACGATATCGAACATTTCCTGATTGTAATTTGCTTTTCGTATCTCATTCGTACTGTCGAAGGAATTAGAGAAGGTAAGATTTTGAAAGGGGAAAAAAAAAGGTTTATATATGTTTCATTTTATCTTCATGTTAAATTTACATTGAAACTCGTACTTGGTTGCGCTCATGGTAGATCGAAAAAAGGATCCAGATCTAAAGCTAGAATGGCCTTTCTCGGCACACAGCAGAAGTGTAAGGCTTGTGATAAGACTGTTTACGTGGTCGATCAGTTATCTGCTGATGGAGTTTCTTACCACAAGTCCTGCTTCAAGTGCAATCACTGCAAAGGGACTCTGAAGGTATGATTAATTAGTTAGTTCTCCTTTTTGGATCCTGAGATTTGGAAACACAGCGGATATGCATTTCTCCCCCCTTTCCCCATAAAAAATTGCTAGCTTTAGGATGATGAATGATTCTTCAGTTAGTTCTTGAAGCTTAAAATTGAGGAGTGAAAAGGGAAACTTTTTGTTGGCTGATTTTGCTTTCGTAATACCAGTGCTTCTGTTTTGTGGCTCAAAGGTTGCTTGGACATGAGGCGGGGGTTTGCTCTTGCTCTTACAAGTCCTCTTTGGCTTCACATTATAAGAATATCTGTTTGACTCTTAACCATTACAGCGTCAAACTCTTTATTTTAGTTTGTTATAGTACACCAAGTTCGTCTATTTGCAGAAACTCCGATTTGGCTGACACTGGTTTGCTTGGGTTATGTTTGTATCTATCCTAGTGCATGGCATTAGGATAGGATAAGGTATTCCGATGAGGAACACACCGTTGTCCATTGCAACTTGGTAGAGTAAGTAGTCGAGTCAGATTTATGTTTACAATGGCCACCTCATCATCATCTTTTGAATTGAAAGGTAAGCTTTGTTTTATTGGGTTACATAGCTTGTTTTTTTCTCTCACCAGTGCAGAATATTCAAGCTATTCTTTTAGGAGAACAGTTTATTCCTTTTCTCAACCAAAGCTCTTGCATTTCATAAATTCAACTCAAAATGCCTCATCTCCACTTATTGGGGTTGTGTGCTTGAATTGTGCTCCATCAAAGCCTCAGTGGAACCTCATTTCTTTCACACTTATTCGTCATCTCTTTTCTCACCAAACCTTTACAATATGCTAGAGAAGTAGTTTTCATTCTGCTTTTGATTCTTATTCATTCTATTTTTGTCCTTCCATAAGTTACTGAAACATGATTACTTATTTCTGTGGTATTATAGCTGTTTTCCCTCTTCCTGTCTTCCTTATCCTACCTTGTATGGTAACTGGCATAGTTCCTAGTTGTTACTATTTGCATTTGTTGTTTGATCATCTAATGCAAGGGAGGAAGAAGTGGGAGAAGAGGACTGGGAGAAGATTGAGGAGACAGATAGGAAGAGGATGAGGGGTCTTTGTATGTGGTCATGTACTTCTTCATGATGATCACAAAGAGGAAGAGGATAAGGAAATGGAAGAGGAGGAAAAGGGTCAAGAAGGAATTTTGTTCTTTCAGGGGCTGTTTGGTCCAGAATTAATGTGGGAAGAGTTATTAGGAGGAGCAGGATGAAGTGCTGGTTGGTGAATATTCTGAATGTGTGAGGAATCTCAGTGATGATTTCTGTCTTATTCTTAATGGGGCTGGGCATTGGTCTGGACCAACTTGAAATTTACCTTTCCCAGCTAAGGTTTCAGCGGGCTGGGTCGGGCTGTGCGCTTTTTAGGCCTGAAGAGGAATTTGTGCCAGGCTGAGCTGTCGTTCCCAGGCCCTGCCCAGCACAAGACTGGCCAGTGAAAGATAACTGTAGCTGGCCTGAATAAGAGAATTGGCTGGCTTAAAATTCTAATATATTATATTATGCATGTAGGCTAAATCACAGCATATGAAATGCACTATATTATATTTTGATATTGATTTAAGTTATTACATATGTTATATTATGTATTATTTTAAATATTTATTGACCTATGTTATCTCCTCATCTGAAAAACGAAGATATCGCTTTTGAATTGGATTTGAGAACAAAATCTTACCTGTTTTCAAATGTTTCTATTTTCAGCTTAGCAGTTATTCGTCAATGGAAGGTGTTCTGTACTGCAAGCCACATTTTGAGCAGCTCTTCAAGGAGACTGGCAATTTCACCAAGAATTTTCAATCTCGTATGTCTAGTAATTTGTCAGCTAATTTCTTTTTTATTCTTCTTTATCAGTTTCTAGCCGTTTAATTGTTTGATACATTTCTTTTTCTGCAGCTGCAAGGTCGGCTGAGAAGTTAACACCAGAACTGGTAATTTCCCCCTGAACTGCCATGTCTGGGCTCTAATTTTCATCCAATAAAGGAATTATGTCAATAAAGTAGGTAGGTACTGTCATAAGTGTTCTCTAATTTTTGATGCATTATGAGGTTTCAGACAAGGTCACCTAGTAAAGCTGCGAGCATGTTTTCTGGAACACAAGAAAAATGTGCAACTTGTGGTAAAACAGCTTACCCACTAGAGAAGGTAAGAGTTCTAATCTTAAAGTTGTGATCCTGTTTCTTATAATTGTTTCTTCTTTGATTGCTGGCCTGAAACGAACCCTTGCAGATTGGTAGGACTTTAGGTCTTCTGTCTTCCCTTAATTATCTTTCCCTAAAAAAATTAGGATTCCATTTTCGATGTCAACACTCTATATGATATTTAAGCTACATGCAATTGAGATAGATTTCTGTTGAGTAGTTAAACTTTTGATGGTTTTCTTCTGTTTACATGATATTCTTGGTGAATGAACAAAGCTGGTACTGTTCATTTAGAAATGACCTGGGTTTTTAATGTAGAACTGTATTTGAATGATCAAAACAGTACCAAAATAGGATATTTTCTCAGAGATTAACATCCAGATTAGGAGGATAATTAATAGAAGCAAATCAGATGGTCAGATGACCATCAAACTCAAATCGAGTTCAACAAATATAGGGATGAAGGCTTCCTGAAAATCTTAGGACGATCCAAGGGCTGGATCAGAAGATATGAGACACTTCTAGTTAGACAGAGGGGTAGAACAGTAATTTCACCACTCAAAACAGAATTCAGAAGAGAGTGATAGATGGATTAATCGATCCTGAAGATATATTATAAATCTCAGAAATATCAGAGTAGTAAAACCAGTAAATTGATAAAGTATTCAAAAGGACAGAATTTAGGTTAAGAGATAAGGGCAAAATAGGGATTTCAGTAAAACTCCAGGTCGGCAGGTAATATAGAACTAAATTTGAGTAATCAAAACAGGACCAAAATGGAACCTTTTCTCTGAGAGTAAAAACCCAGATTAGGAGAATAATTAATAGAAGCAAATCGAATGATCAGATGACCACCAAACTCCAATTGAGTTCAGTAAACAAAGTATAGATCAAATGCTGAAATTCTGAAATCGATCCAAGGGTTAGATGTGAGATTATGAGCCAGTCTTACTACCACTAGGACAAGGGTATATTAGGAATTCACAGATCAGATTGAAACTCAGATAACAGGAATATGAAGACCAATCAATTCTGAACGTATACTATAAATCTCAGAAAGAACAGATTAGTAAAACTAGTAACATATACCTAGCCTCTATGCATATTATAGGCCCATTACAAAGAAAACCCATTAGACTAAAGGCCCAACACATATATAATCCAACCCAAGGCTTATTTTTTATAAAAGAAGTCCATTTAAGTGTTTTATCTGTATCAGTTATGGTGGTGAAAAGACAATTAGTGGTTATGACTTTATGATTTAACAACAACTATGCCCTTGAATAGTGGAACATCATAACTTGATATTTTGTAGCCAATGTCAAGTGATTGGGTAAAGCTTAGTGAGCAGCTTTTCTAAATGGTTGTCAAGGAATGTTACTTTGTTGGCGAAGTGATTTGAGCTGCATGGGACATGGATAAATATTTGTAGTCCACACTAGTCTATCAATGATGACCTTTGATGCATTGCTGCCTTGGATCGGTACAAACCCATTTGGTGGCCCATATCAAGATGAACCGGGTCCCAATTTATATTTGCTCCAATAGGATATTTAGGGATTTATTTATTTATTTGGGGTTATTTTGTAATATTTTATTTTGGGCAAGCTACTTGGGAGATTTGCTTAAGTTATTAGTTTCCTAGTTGGTAGTAGTTTCTATTTTCTGTTTTGGGTTGGAGTTTTTTCTTGTTATTTAAATCATAGTACAAGATCTTGTTGAGACCCGAAAATATCTTGGTTTCGTGAAGTTTCGAGACGAGACGGTAGGCGATACAGTATTTGTGCAAGATCTCGGTATCTCGCCGAGATCTCGTGGTGATCTCGTGGTGTATCTCGATCTCGGTTCGACTCGGGACTAAACCAAGCATAAAAAGGCACCCTCTCGGTGAGATTTCGACCTCAACTCGAAATCTCGCCTCTCTCGCTCCGCTGTGAAGGAAAAACACTTGGAGGTGAGAATTTTGGTGCTTTTTTTTTTGGCAAATCTCACCTCATCTGAAGATTAAAGCTTGGAGATTCAAGATTGAAGCTTCAACATCAAGAGAGGGAGTTGCATTGCATCTCAAGAACAGTTTTAGGTAAAAAGAAGAGCTAAGCTTGATTCGAGAACAACAACAACATGGTTGTTTTGATAATCCGGCCTGATAGTTGTTTCAGTACTAGCTACTCTCAAATGGTAGGACTGGTTACACACTTACACTTGTATTTGTTTATTCTGTCTCTTTCCAAGTTTCTAACAATTATTAACAAATTGTCAAACCATCACCATGTATGATTATGAATATGATGCCTAATTCTTAAATGGTTTATGGTTTAATGTTTTGTAATTCCTAATGCTTAATTAAGTTGTTTTACACCTCTACTCTAATTATATGTGTTCTAAATATTGTGTGGACTAGCCTAGGGTAGAGCTCCCCTACGCTGTAGACTACCAACCTAGGGTCCAAAGTCAAAGTACCATTTTGGGTTTGAATTTGTAAAAACAACCGTTTCCATTGTGTTTAGAAGGCCTAAAATAGGATGGATGTCAAGTTTCAGAACATATCTTGGCCATATGGCCACCGAAACCCACCACCGATTCAACACAGGAAAAAATACTCCAACTCACCGAGATCTCGGCAGAACTCGGTTTCGTGGCCTGGCAAAACCAGGGGCGAAACCAAGACCTAAAACCTTGATTTAAATACATGTGACCTCATTGTAGAAGATTATAGATTTTGAATAAGAATGAAAAATTGAGTTGTGTTTCAGTATGCCTGCATGGCCTGGGCGGCTTGTTGGCTGTGTTTTTTCCCCCCTTCCCTGTATGGCATCTGTCTGATGAAAAGTTGAGTTGTGTTTCTGTGTGCCTGCATGGCCTGGGCAGCTTGTTGGCTGTGTTTTTTTCCCCCCTTCCTTGTATAGCATCTCTCCTCTGATTAGTATCTTCCTCCTCCTCGTTCTTATTTCTTCTACCCATCTTCTCTATTCTTCTCCTCCTTTAATCATCTTTCCTTTGTACTGTTATTCTGTTTCATTCTTGTTCCAGCGGTACCATCAGCCACCTCCCTCTCAAATTTGATTCCCCTCATCCTTTCTCATCTTCCTAAGATTTGGGGTGGAGTACCTCTGTTATAGGCGACCCTTGCCCTCAAGTTCCAGCTCCTAAGCCTTCCTCTATAGGGAGATTATAGCCCAGTTTCAGGTTTGAACCTGCAAGTACCGCCGACATAACTTGCAGAATTTTCTTAGTTATAATCCTTGTTTTCCTGGATTGAAATTGGTTGGTTTCAGGAGAGAGATGCATGGAGATTAGTGATTACCCACTCAAGGTTTCACTTCGATTGGGCATCTCATGAGAGAATTCCCTCAATTTTTGTGACGTTATTTTATTGGATACCATACTTTGTTCTTTCCAAAATTACCCCCTCTTTGTTCCCAATTCAGCTCCTGTCCTTGATTTGTTTTAATGAGCAAACCCTTTAAGATTCTGTTTATTTATCAAATTTTGATGACCCTTACCTTTTGAACCGTTGATCGTCTGGTGGGGCCTGTAGTGGCCCATAATCAGGGTTATTGAACCCTAGGTTGCATCAACCTTTCTTCCTGTGGTTGTGTCCAAATCTGATGCTTATATTCTCTGCAGTAGTTGAACTGTTTTGGCTGCATTCACAGATAAGAATCAATCATGTGACTCAACTTTTGATGCATTTGGACCCAGTGCACTCCCCCTAGAGGGCGTACCCCTGCTTTTGCAGAGAGGCTGTTTTCAGACTCGAACCCGCTACCACTTGGTCACAATGGAGCAACCTTACCTTTGTGCCAAGGCCCATCTTCTGTACTGCCCCAGAGGGTTGGATTTAATTATCACTCAAGTTGAAGAATTAAAATAATGGGAAGGTTCTTTTTTTCTATTATAAATTAGTACAGACATTTAAGATGTTTTAAGTAGCTTGGTTAACATGGTAGAATTATGTTCTCTTGAGATGAGCATTTTTTAGGGTTTGACATGGAAATGGATTAAAAATCATACAGGTCTGTTAATATATTTACTTGGGATGCCAGTCGGCTTGGGATTTTGTTGGGAAAACTCTATATCAGTCAGAGACTCAGAGTACTCCATTTATGACAGACCATTTTGTGAATGAAATTGGGCATGAAAACCAGGAGACCTAATACTTACGCACTGAACTCTGAAACGAAGTTTCTTCTGATCATTTGCCAACTGGTGTTCAAAAGACTTGTGAGGTTTGTGTTTTGAGATGAGTGACATGGTGAGGGTGTGTGGGAAATGCATCAAGGCTTAACCTTAGCACTAAAATTGTGAGGCATTCAAGGTGCATGTTTACATCACGAGTTCGAGTTGTTAGTTCTTAGGAGAAAAGAGGGAAAATCATCAGATTTTTGTTGTGTAATAGTTCAGAGGATATTTTGTGTGCCCATTGATAATGTGAAACCTCTTGTTTATGCAAACCATTTTTTTTATTAGCTGTTTAACTTTTTATAGAACAGCGAGGGGTTACTGGACTCTGTTGTATTGATTTTCTGTTGTCGTCATTATTTACTCAACAAACCTGGTGTAGTGGAAAATTTATGGCCTCCCCATGTAACTGCGGGGGGAGGAGATGAGCTATGTGTGTAAGTTACCTAGTTCAACGATCTTTGTTGATTGAAAAATGATGAACATGTTACATAGTTTCACCGATCTTCACCGATCTATGTAATGCAAATTAAATCATCAGCCTCAAATTTATATCCATATCCTATTGAGAGATAGGGTGTGAAACAAGGAAATGTTCTTTATAGGAATAGGAGGTTGGAGTGAATCTGTGGGGATGTGAAAGTAAATGTGCTGGTCATGTGGAGTAATTGCTGTTGTTAAACAATATTGGATCAGTTTTTTTTTTATTATCATTTTCATTTGAAAATATCAACATGCTCTGATAAGTCGGGAACCAAACTAATTCCCCAAAAGTCTGTCATTCTTCTTCAGAGAGGAAAGTTAGCAAACAAGGATTGTTCTCAGCTGAACAAACCAACCAACAGCGACTGATTCACATGTTTATCAGTTACTGATGACATTCATGCACATGAACACAAATTGATGTCGTAAGCTGTTAGGACCATGATTATCATTAATTTTTAGGAGGAGTTGCTTTTGCTGAAACTTCCATTGGAGGGAACGGGTGGAGAGTTTATTCTTTTAACCATGGTTTCTTGATATCAGCAAAAAAAAAAAATGTTTCCTGCAAAAACTCAGTACTTAGCTGTCCCACCTCTCCCAATAATAATAAAAATAATAAAAAGATGTGTCTACCAAGACATCTGGAAACAAAGAATTCTAATTCTTTTGCTATTCTTAAGAAACCTGAAGTTGTCTGGTAAGAATAAAATGTACAGTTTATATTTGATACCATGGCCCATCTATTGTGAACAATGCAGTTCTATTGAAGAACCACAGAGGTGATAAGGTTGCATTGATTACTTGCTTCTGATTAGCGAAAGCTCTTCCAAATTTATATACACAATGACAAATACATTTTTTTGAATATCGGTAAATTTCTTATGTGATATAACTTTTGGTTTGTCTTTCAAATGGTGTCAGGTAACTGTGGAAGGACAGGCATACCATAAATCCTGTTTCAAGTGCTCTCATGGGGGCTGCTCCATTTCTCCATCAAACTATGCAGCTCTAGAAGGCATCCTTTACTGTAAACACCATTTCTCCCAGCTCTTCAAGGAGAAGGGAAGCTACAACCATCTCATCAAATGTGCATCAATGAAGCGCCCAACAACCCCTGTTCCAGATGCTTCATCATGAAATCCTAATTTATCTAGCTGAAGAAAGTGGTTTATCATTTAATTCAAGGGTTTAATCCTTGTCTTTGGTTTCAACATTACTCTATAGTGTGTGCTTTCCCTGATTTCCCCTTTTTGAATTTCTGTTGGGGGAAATCTACTGATTTGTCTGCTTTGTTGTGCCTCACATGTTTGAGTGGTTTGTGTCTTTTGTTTATGAGATGTGAGATTACTTTCTTGTTGACATTTTGTGGTTCCTCTATGCAATTGTGATTGTTACTGTGATGTATCATTAGAAGAGAAAATAGATAGCTAGAGGTTTGGTTTGCCAACAGTATCAACTGCTGTATGGTTAGGGCTGGCAACAGGTAGAGCAGGGTCAGGTAATGACCTCACCCTCAGGGATCTCTGGGTTTTTTCATTTTGTCCTTTAGGGGGTTATGCCACACCCTGTATCAAAGTTTTGAATGCTTGTTTTTAAGGCAAAATCTAGATAATTTTGTCCTTCTAAAAAAATTTCAAAGGAAAGCTTACCAATTTATTTTTGTTTTTTTTTTTTTGGATAAGAAAAAGTTTACCAATTAAAAAACAAAAACAAGCAGTGAAGAAAATTTGAATTAAATATTAAACTCTTCTTGGTCATTTTGTGGACTTTTAAAACTGAAAGAGTTAGTAAGGAAGAATTTATGAGAACAATTCCATCCCAATTGATTCCTGCAACCCTCTTGGATTATCTATATTCATGTTTGATTTTCAATCTTGGCCATTGTTTTCTTCTTTTAACCAATAATTACAGCATAAAGCCAAAGAAACTTAACTCTTATGGCAAGAAAGTTAGGTCTATTGAATCAAAACTATAAAAATCAAAGATCTTAAGAAATTTTTGCCTTTTCTTCCCAATTCAATTTATAGTTTTCATGAAAACTGAAGTAATAATTCCCCAAGCTTAGGGAGCATTAACCAAACATGAAAATATAGGATATCAATTTTCATCCGTATGATGATATGATCAAACCTATTCTTTCCTCAGAGTTGTAGAAGCTCTCTCCCGTTTCAAAACGGAAAGGTCAATTTATCAAACGGTTGTGCAAATTCGGTAATTCATATCAACGGATAGAAATCACTCACGCATTTTAGTGATGGGCGGGTGGGTTCACATTGCCAATTGCCATTCCGGGGACATTATTCACTATCATAAAAAATTGCCCTTGGCGCCGGTTCTAAATCGTAGGCGGGAAGGCATACTATTTCCCGCCAATAAAATTATAGGTTTTGAAGACTTAAAAAGAGATCCCCTCACCCAAATTCTTACCACCGTTCTATATATCCATATACTGCTTTCTTACACCGTTCCTTCTCTCCCTCTCTCTCTTTCTCCTTCCAAACCCTAGAATATAAAGATTCTTTCTATTCTTCTTTCACAAGTTCTGTCAGTTTAAGGACTCGAAGAGGTGTGGTGAGCAGAGAAGAAGTTCGAAGATGTTGGAACTGAGGCTTGTGCAGGGGAGTCTGTTTAAGAAGGTGCTTGAAGCGATCAAGGACCTGGTGACCGATGCTAACTTCGACTGCTCGGCCACCGGATTCTCACTCCAGGCCATGGATTCCAGCCACGTAGCTCTAGTAGCTCTCCTCCTGAGATCTGAGGGCTTCGATCACTACCGCTGTGACCGGAATCTGTCCATGGGGATGAATCTCAACAACATGTCCAAGATGCTCAAGTGTGCCGGCAACGAAGATATCGTCACTCTCAAGGCCGATGACGGCAGCGACACTGTTACTTTCATGTTCGAAAGCCCAAGTAAGTTGGTTTTCGCTTCATTTCTTTCTTTCTCTCTTTCGTTTCTTGTTTAGGTTTTCTTTGTTAATTCTATTTCGATTTATTCCATTTGTTTGCTGACTTTTGGTGGGAGATTTGGAGTTCTTTGAGTACACGCTTAGGTTTTCATTTTACCCCTTCTCCTTTTCCCCCTCATCCCAAACACAATAAAGAAATAGGGAAATGATCTTTAATACGGAAAGTTAAGGAGTCGATTTATAGAGTTCTGATATATGATTTCTGGTTCTGTGGTCTTTGGATGTATCAAAAGATCAAGATAAGATTGCAGATTTTGAGATGAAGCTAATGGACATAGACAGTGAGCATCTTGGAATCCCCGAAGCAGAGTACCAAGCCATTGTCCGTATGCCTTCGTCCGAGTTTGGCAGGATTTGCAAGGACCTTAGTTCCATTGGTGATACCGGTAATATTTATGTTTCATTTGGCTTCTATTCGCCTTCAGCAGTTCTAGATATTCAATTTCTTGAATGTAAATACAAAAACCTTTCCTTGCTTTTAATCATTTGGGGTGTTGGGTTTTGACAGTTGTGATCTCGGTGACAAAGGAAGGCGTAAAGTTTTCTTCAAGAGGTGACATTGGTACTGCAAATATCGTTTGCAGACAGAATGCCTCCGTCGACAAGGTATGTATATTGTGTCTTTTCTTCAAGTTCATTCGATTCGCACTTTAGGATCTTGAATTGTAAAATGATTCGATCATAATCTTTTAATGGGAAACTGTTACTCTGGCTTCTATTCTTTTATTATTTTTCTTTCTTTCTTAATTTTGCTCTTTTCCTTATTTTCTTTGTTGGGCTGTAAAATATAACAGCCAGACGAAGCTGTCATCATAGAGATGCAGGAACCAGTGTCCTTAACGTTTGCCTTGAGATACATGAATTCCTTCACCAAGGCTGGTCCATTGTCCAGCACTGTTACTATCAGCTTATCTTCGGATTTGCCTGTTGTGGTCGAATACAAGATTGCAGAAATGGGATATATCAGATATTACTTGGCTCCAAAGATAGAGGACGATGATGAAGAATCGAAGCCTGATATCAAGACTGAGGCTTGAAAGTTTCATTTCATAATCAGACCTGCCTTCCCATCATTTTTTTTTTTGCTTCCTGCAAGTCCTTTATCAAATTTGAAGGTTTCACCAACAGTTGACAATCACCCAATCAGTAGTTACATTAGTTAGAAGGTTCTAAGATTGCTCTTTGTTATATCAAATTGTAGTTGCTTTTCTGTTCTTGTACTTTGGAAATTTGAGTTATAGTTCTGGAATTCTTGTCCTAATGTTGAGAGTGCTGGCTTTAGTCATTTGACGTATCCATCATTTGCTCTGAATCTTTGTGTAAATGTTAAATTAGTCTTCACAGGATGTAGAAACTTGCAAGCCTACTTTGGTTTTAAAAAATCCCTCAAGACATTAAGGAAATCTACAATTTAATGGACTATGAGTGAGATTCAGGTGGCTATCTCAAATACCAAAAGGGAAGTACAGGTATCGTGGTGTTGACTGATACCTGAAACATTCATGGATCAGATGGTTTTACCTTGCTCTATTCTTTCACTCAACTGAGCCTTACCCAGCTAGTTGGCCTTATCTTTTATGATTTTTTTGATAATTAGGCTCCAAAGAGAGTTGATCTCATGACTCTTACTTTTGAGGTGTTGGTTATTGCCAACTGAGCAACCCCCTTGGGGTATATCTTACATGAATTGTGCTTCCCTGCAATCACATTCTGAGTCTGGTTTTGCCCAATTTTCAAACCTCTTTAAATTGGTCATGAGTGCATACAGATTTTAAATTTTGATCGGGGTTTTTTATTCTGATTGTGCCCAGTTCTCTAGTCCCCTTTTATGAGTTGGTTATGAGTGCATTTAGATCTTAATTTTTGGTCTTTTTTATTCATTCGACTAGTAAGTAAAATAGCAGAAAAACAGTGAAATTTACCTCTTGTATCAAGATTTATGAGTACAATACTTCAATAAATAAAAGATTTGTTGAACTATTTGTGGAGGTTGATCCACGTCTGATTCGGGATTTTTTAACCTTGGTACTTATCCAGGTTGAGTCCCCATAAACAGAAAGAGGAGGATGCCCATTAATGTGAATAAGTAAGTGCTCAAGGTTGTTATTACCAAACCATTTTTTGGTTTGGTACTTTTCATCCTCATATGAAATAGTGACGAGTTTTTTGTGATGTGGCTACTTGTTTGACCACATTGGTCAATGTTCAAACGATGGAAAACTTGTTTCAAGGTTTTCCATTTCTTTTCTTCCAACTGTTGCTTAGAGGCACAGATCATAAAAAAGAAATTCCCTTCTCTAGTTGGTCATGTAATCGTGTTAGCACAACTCAATGGGGACGGTGAGGCCTGAGGGGGAAGAACAAGTTGGAATTAGCAATGAAAGTGTTAATAGCATTGTGCATTGATTCAGTCCCATCACTTCCCACCAATAAAATCCATATTTTGTCTTTCCCTTAAAGTGAGGAATTCTGTAATCTTTTTATTTTTTTGGTAATGAGGAATTCTGTAATCTTGATGGTTGTCTATCTTCAAGCCACTCTAGCTCTTTCTTCCTTGATTAAAAGAGGTCCATCCCTTGATTAAATTATACTATAAATAGGGTAATATTATTCAAACTTACGGGCTATATATCAAGTACAACCATTGTGCCACATTTTTCACCCCCAAAAAAAAAAAAAAAAAAAAAAAAAACCATTGTTCCATATATCTGTTTCATCATCCACCAATTGCTATTGTGACGTTTCAGTTTAACACCCATCAATTGGTGAGCACGCAAATAAACAGCAAGATTTTGGTCCGTATAGTTGGAAGAGTTGTGGAGCTCATGGTTTGGGACTTTATTGGCATTGGATTGGCTGATTTCTACTAAGGCAGGCTGAAGAGGGTTTTTTTTGTTGTCATGTATGTCAAGTAATTTTTGGCATAACAAAACCGGACCTTTATTCATTGCTGTAACTGGAGCGCTGCTGTGCGCATCGTGCAACGCAGCAGTGGCCATGTGCGCACAGTGGGGCCCGCTGTGCACACATGGCCGTTGATGCGCTGCACAATGCACATAGCAGCACTCCAGTTACAACAGCGGATAAAAATTCAACAAAACCCACCTTGAACCAGTTTAAGCCCAACCAAACACTGTAGGGAAGATAAGTGATGATCGTTGTTGCATTTTAGCCCAAATTAATTAGCCAAAAATACAGATACTCCCTCAGAAAAACAGGAAAGTTCTGAACCTCATCAGTCTTAAGTTTTTGAGTTTGAAGTTTCTTGATGAGACATTACAATGCCACAAGTTGACCCATTCCATTCCAGTGTTTCACAGATTGATCAGCTCCTCTTGGCAGGGATTTTAGCATATTTGATTGGCATTTTCAGAGTCAAACAGATTAGAACCTGTGAGATTTGAATAGGCTATATCGGCATGTTCAGCCTTGACAGAACAAGCTTTCCTCCTGATGAACATATTAAAACATTTACAGTGACGCCGGCCATTCTCAACATGTAGACAATGTGGGCAAAATAATGGTAAAAATTATCAGGAATATCTTTCAGTAATTAATCAAAAGATGACATGATTGACTAAAAAACAGATAAATTGGGCAGAAGAGACCCAATTCTGTCCCTGTAAAGAATAGTGGACATTCCTCTATTACCCTCTGATGAGAAGACAAGACAGACCAATGAGTCCTCTTATTGAGATTTCCTAGCCTTTCCTACGCTGGCCGTTGCTGTTGATGCTTGATACAGGTGGAAACCCTATCACTGGTCTCCGGCAAAAGAATTTGGAGGGCGCAATATGTGGAATCAGCTGAATAGCACCAACCTCAGCTCCGAGAAGCATTTTGCTGTCCTCTCATAAAAAAAAGATAAAATACACGAAAAAGTATTTGTTTGCTGTTTCCGCACAGACGGTTCATTTGCTTCGTTTCTTCGCTTCACTGTAAAGGATAACTCCCATAACTGTTAGCGTGTAACCAAGCATTCCCGTCACTGATACAGGATTTCTGAAAATCAAAATAGAGATCACCACAGCCACAGCTCCTTTTGCATTTCCAAGGACCTGGAAGAGTAGAAAAGCTCTTTAATCTCAAAGCAGGATTACCAGGTTCTTTAAAATACATTTTCAAGATGGATTCAATTTATTTTATAGCTTCAAAACTTCAAGAAGGCTGACACCAGATAAGTAATTTGAATTACTATGAATGTACTAAAGAAAATGAGACAAAAAGACTGTCCCCAGTTTTTCTTCCTTGGCCGCAATATTGTGATTTAAAAAAAAAAATAGTTTGACAAATGTCTTCTCAACAGTAGTGATACCAACGCTTGAAGAATGATGAAATCCACATCTCCCTGTATACAAGTCATGTTCCATATATTCTAATCTAGAAACTTGTTGGAAATATGTCCATAACAGGTTCTGGAATCACTTTTCTTCTTACCCATCCTATAATATACCAAATCTCATTTGTAAGCAAAGGAATGCTGCAACTCAACTCAACTCAGCCTTGTCCCAACAAAATGGGATTGGCTAAATGGATCCTATTTCTCCAATAAATTCTATTTAAACCATAGTTGCTACTAGTCCTAACCTATGCATGATATCCTCACCACTTCTGCTAGAGTCATTTTAGGCCTAACCCTCGCTCTTCTAGCTTCTTCAATCTGAATCAACTCGCCCAGTCTATTGGAGCATTCGAAGGCCTCCATTGCATATATCCATGCCACATTGCCACCTCAAACGACATCTACAATTAGTTCTTACATAAAGGTATTTAGATTGGCTTTCTGATAGATTGGGCCGTACACTTTTCTAACCCTAAGTTTAACTAGGAAAAAAAAGCTAATGTCAATGGACAAGTCTTCTCAACAAAGTTGACAAATATCAGTGCTTGAGAGATGTTTCATAAAGAAAAACATCTCTGATGCTAGTTCATAGTTTGTTGACATATGAAGAAAAAATAATGAAGCACCAACCTGCCCCCCTCAAGGTCATTCATCTGGCTGCTAGTTCATAGTTTGTTGACATATGCTCTGATGTGCCAGTGAGATAATTTTCCGTTTTTTTTTTCCTTTTCTTTTTTGTCCCCAAGGGGGGGGGGGGGGGTAGTTTGGGAGATGGTAAATGGTTAAAAAAATACAGTCCATGCTTTATGAATAAAAAACACATTTGCTTTCTGTTCCACATCCCAGTGTATAATCTATTTAACTTCATTGCTTTCAATTACCAACATTTTTAGGTAAAAGCCCCATGGCAATGAAAGAATGAACACTGGGATGCATCAGTTAGGAGTGGTTGGACCCCTGATCCAAACTTGAGTTCGATTCAGCTAGGATCGGGCGATCCTTGATAAGATGGGGGGGGGGGGACTATAAAACTCAGAATGCAAAGGTCCTTGCAATGCAATCATTGCACAGGTTCTGAAATATAAATAAGTAGGGATGGTAATTAAGAATGAAACTGAGCAATCAGTCGAGGCATACTGATGCAGAGGCAAGTACCAGCAGCAGTACCAGAGGAGAGAGAAGACCAGATCCCAGCACCCGACAGCTGGTGACAGAATCTGACAGCCTGTAGTTCCAGTTTCTGTTCTGTTCCAGATTCCTGGTTATGTTAGGAATCTTACCTATAATCCAATCGTGGGTCTTTGTTGTCAGTTTAATTTTCCTTTTTTCATTGTTATTACTTGTCATTTGTCAGGCTGGATTAGGCTTATGTATTTCCAGTCCTGTTTGTTTATGTTTTTCTACATTATTTAAGTTTCCTAGTCAGATTATAACTCTCCCAAAGCTGGTTGATTTGCAAGAGTTAGAATCAGGCTTGTTTAATATTTTCAACTGAAAGATCTGTCCCAAAATAGCAACAATAAACAAAAAATTTATCCTGCCTTCGCCTCTCCAATATATATGTAGTGATTCAAACCAGCAGTGAACAGACTTCATATGCATCCAGTCGGGGAACAAGTGGTTTAACGGTTATCCCTAATGTAAGAAGTCATAATATCAAGTACTAGATTGACTGTTCAGTCACATTAGACATTTTCTATCAAAGTTATCCATCAAATTCACATATGAGTCAATCAAGTACCTTTATCTACAATTTCATTGCAATATCCATAACCAGTCTTGAGTCAACAAAGCATCTGAATACCAAGAAGACAGGCACAACCATTGAACTCATGACTGAGAAGCCACTTTTCAAGATGGATTATGGGAGTGACGAACTATTGATTGAGCCGAGCAGATATATGATTTAATCCACCACATTGGAATTCACAACCAAATGTGTCTCTATTCCAATCACCACGTAAACCCCACCAACCCTGGATTACATTTATATTTCTTTGTCATAAGTCTAGCATAACCCTCTCAGTGGCTTAGCCAGATCAAGGGCTGCAAGCAATATACTTCCACGTTCTGATAATTCATATACCCACTGGCAAACACCATTGAGTTGCAGGAGGAAAATATACATCCATGTTAACATCTACTGTGCTTTAAGGTCTGGCAATTTCCTTTCTCACTTTAATTAATAGTATAATCACGATAAGAAATAAAGACCAACTATAGGAGGATATTGCCAAACATTACATGTGGTTATTCTTCATCTCTCTGGTAATTCCCATACTTTATGTCCAGGTGAACTTCATCATCCAAATGATTATAATCATATCTACAATAAAGTTCTTACCAATAATTTTACCCATAGGCTTATGGTTTTTATTCATTAAAAAGATTTTCCCCTTTTCTTAAGGTTTAAAAATATGAAGAAACACTGAGAACTTGACGGCAATGATAAAAAAGGAAATGTAAGAAGGGAATAAACATGTCAAGGGCACTTCAGCAGTAATGACATTGGATCTTCAATCTTCACAAAAGACTAAAATCCAAAACAGAGTAAATTATTCTAATCTTATGAGAAATAGTTTTTCATAGAAATTAGCATGTAATTGACCAGAGGGACATACCTGAAGAGTCAAGGCACTGGTGTGCTTGGTGACCAAGAAGTTGGTCAAATTCACAAAATATGCAAGTGCAGAATTGAAGAGGAGATACCAAAGGATCCTGCTATCATCTCTTGCAAGTGCTAGCGTGATTCCAACAACATTTTCCTCCATTATTAGCGTGGCAGGAAGAAGGAACACAACAGCAATTGGAGCCATGTACAATAGGAGATTCATCGAATTCAATTTTTCTCTGGAAACATTGATTTAAGAACTTCAGCATATCTTTACAGCTTCATAACAACTTTGAATGTAAACCAAAGATCTAATGCCCTAGAATCCAGACAGAAGTTTACACCATTGGTGTCCCTTACCCTTCAGAAGACAGCAAAATCCCTTGAAGTACTGACTTGAGTGCCCTTGCAGCAGTAGCACCAACACACATTATAAACCCAAATAGATGGAAACTTGGTTCACCCTGCAACCATAACATAACAAAATCATTACAAAAGAGATAGAAATGACCCTGGGCTCCAACAAGTTCATTAGACAATATTTATTAGCTTGTAAACCTAGCCGTCTGTGGTGATCCACAGGTCAGCTGAGAGGCAGTGCCAGTACCACTGACCACATAATTGTTTCATGTCTTGAGGAATAACACAATTTACAAACAAACACAATACCATCATTGTCATCATCATATATACAAGTTCCAAAACCCAATTAAGGGATTCCGTTGAATTTAAAGGGTATCCACAAAATCAAGAACTTGAAAAAGGATTTGCACACTCAAACCCGTTGAAAGTTTCGTAAGGAAACTGCCATTTTTTAATACCATCCCTCTCCCCCTCCCCCCCCGCCCGCGGGGACGGGGGCGGGGGCGGCTTTTGAGTTCTCTGTTTTTGGCGGGTAAGATGAGTTCGGACAGACCAACCAAAAGCAGATAAATTACTAAAGGGAAATAGAGCTTCAACTCTCCATTCTAAGAAAACCATGAGACGCAGGCAAAAGGAAGCTGAATACATAAAAATAAAATAAAATCAAAACCAATGGGGAAGAAAAAAGGGGGAAATTGAATGGATAAGAACTCACCCCGCTAGCAATGATGACCCCCGTAACAACAGGAATGAGGGTGACATAAGTCAGCCAAGCTTCCCTCTTCACCGTCATGATATAGGCGAACACGGCGGTAAAGAAAGGGGTAGTGGCACCAATTGCCTGGTTGAATGACACCGGAAGGAATCGAAGCGAGACATTACCACTAACAACGGAAGCACAAAAAACGAGGCTAAGTCCAGCGATCTTCATGAACTGAACACGAGATCGGATGGTCTGCATTGGAACGACCTTCATCCAAGCGATGGCAACGTAACTGAGCAGGGAACATGCTGTCATGTGACACATGGTGAGGAAGATCGGGTACTTGAACCCATAGTTGCTGAGAAGATACTTGTTGAGCAACAAAACTCCGATATTGGACGAGTACCATGCTGTCACAAGCCCAATCGTGAAAAAACGGCTCGAGCTCTTCATCGCAGAATTGGGTTCAGAGTTCTCTAGGGTTTTTTCTCTTTCAAATCTGAAGACGAGAGTTTGCCGCAGAAGAGACTTGGTAAGGCTTTCTATCTGCAAAACATGGATCTATTGGGACAGCAACGGCAAGCGCTAGGGTTAAGATGTCAAGTGAAAAGAGGACATGGGGAGGAGCATTTGTGATCCTCGAGATCAAATGAGATAATCAAAAGAGGAGGGACAATCTACCATGGATCTGAGAGAGTTTTTCACGAAAGATTGATTGTCTGAAGACTCTGAAATTTATGGTTTCCTGAGAAGGCAACAAAGAAGCTTCTTCTTATCACAGGAAGAAAGAGAAGATGAGAGCTTGGAACGATGGAAAGGAAGAAGAAGGTAAGCCCGATGGAGGAGAAGAGAAGAGAAGAGAAGAGAAGAGGGGAGTTTCGTTTATTACTAGAGATTTTTCTTTCCCCTCTAATCCTTTTCTCCGGCGTTGTCTCTGGTTTTAACTATATGTAAGAAAGCCTTCTGAGGCAAAATGTGAAAAAACGGAAAGTCCGGTCTTCTCTCTCTCTCTCTCTTACAGGCGTCAACTTTGATTTTTATTTCTTGCGTTTCAAAGTTTTTCCTTATCTCTCTCTCTCTCCTCGTTTTTGGGGATTCTGGGAATGAACCTCTTACCACTTACCTCCCTCCCTCTCACCTTTTTTTTTTTTTGATATTTGATTTTTAAATTCTTATCAAAATTGACTCACGCCAACTTGCCAAGTGGGTAGCCACGTAAAGGGGGTGAGAGGTGGAAGGGTCTTACCCACCAACTCAACATTTAGGGGACCCACTTTATAAAACGTTTAACTGCCATAGAGTCATAGAGACACGCTTATCACGGCGAGAGATATGGAGGAGGATATTAAAGAGAGGTATTTAGCTGTTTAGAGAATTAAGAACTAGCTCTACCAATGAGGTTTTCTACCAAATAGATACCTGAGAATTTGTTGGTATAAAATTAGGGAAAAAGAAGGCTACCAGGTCACATGGTCCCTGCCCTATTAGCTCAGAGCCAATGGGAACACGCACACACGCACAAAGACATCCCGGTAGAAGTGGGCTTACGGAGCCGGGGTGGTGATTTCACCATTCTTGTGTTTGGACACAAGAGCCACGTGATGGTTGAGCATACTGCCGATGTACTGCAAGTCAGTGTCTGTTGTATCTATCTTTATATGCCTTACTTTGAATGACCGTTTGTCTTTCACATATGATGCTCTCTGTCTTGTGCCCCATTCATGTCGCCCACTAGCTTATCGTAGGCGAACAATGTGGACAAGGGTCTTTACATGACATATATCTTGTCATGTGGACAAATGATATGGACATAATCTAGATTAGTCACACCGTTAAATTTCATAAACTTACTCAATCAAGGAAGAGGGTTCTCTGAGCAAGTTTGTAGCATATGGAATGCACCAATGAGGTGCCATAAAATGGTTTCGTACATAGGAGGATTGTTAGGCCATTTCATGTGTGTGTGTGTGAGTGAGAGAGAGAGAGAGAGAGAGAGAGAGAGGTGCTACCATGCTAGTTCTCGTGTACGTCCATGCATATCGACATTATTGTTTGCTCTCCCCATTCTAGGTAGGAATACATCCGATAAATATGAACCATCTATCTAATTTTATGGGTTTTTTAATCTAAACCATTTATTCTCCCCCCCCCTCTCAGTTTGGAGAGTGTATAGTACTGCCAAGGGTATCGGTACACATGCATTGACATATACAAAATATTTGATTGATTTAGACTCTTAAATTTGGATCATATACTTTTTATTCAACGGTTGAAATGGACATATCATCTGTTCACATGGTAGAATAGATATATCTTTTGAGATTTGAAAAATAATAAACCTTTATACTAATAATAATTCATCAAAAAATATAATAAAAAATAAAAAATTCAAATTTGTGTTGTGACTTCTGGAAATATCTCAAGGAGTTGTGATACTAACAATTATTCAAAAAAAAGGAAGACTAGCTAGGGATTCTCCATTTTCTAATCGCTGTTGCTAAAGTGTGACATTGATATACTAACGTCTTTGATGAAGATTCTTCTAGCTACTGCTATAGTAGTTGAGATAAGTTTAAAAAAAATACAAAATTAATGTTTCTTTTTAAAAGGGAGGAATCAACAAGAAGAGAACTATTAGATTAAAAATTATTTTATAAATCGAAGACATTTGGAGGTGTGGGGCTTTGAAAAACAGCCCAATAAGAAACATGAGCTACTGTGGAAACGGCTAGAGAGATTTTTTTAAAAGAGTAATGGCTTTTGTAGAGGTGGTTGATGCATGAGAGACTTGGGAAGAAATATAAAAACAGAGTTCCAGAGAATATGATGTTTGGTGTGAGTTTGGAAGGAAACATAATCTTCATGATCGATATATATACATAAGGACTAAGTTTTCCTCCTAGGGTTCACAGACCTCTCCTAGGGTTTTAATATGTTCTAAAATATCCTCTCAATATCTTTTTCCGCCCTCTCCTACCCCACAGTGAATGGAAAACTTGGTTGCATATATAATGAACATTTTTTTATTTGTTTTAATAAATAAGATGTATTATAAGACCGACTTTCCCCTCCATCCATGGTGAATACAGGATCCAATTCATCGTGGGGCGGGAGAAGGTAGGAATGGGTATCAAGAGGGTATTTTGGAACATACTAAAACCCTAGGAGGGGTTTGTGAAACCTAAGATGGTGGGTGAAAAGTCCTCTATTGGTGGAGGAAAACATTGTTCTATATTATATATGAGAAAAGGGTTGTAGGTTTGATAGATTCTAAGGATATTTCAGATACTTCGTTCTATAAAGATAAAAGTTTATTCTATTTTTGTGATCTATTGTTCCAGACCATGTCATTCTATCTCTGGTTCATCAAGTATAAAACTTTACCCCTTGTAAAGTGGTGCAACTGGCCTAGGCTGCGCCAAGGTTCTCAAGGCTATACCTAGGCCTGGAGGCTGGCTAGCCCAACCTGACTTGGCCCTGAAAAAACCGTCTTTTGGTGAGGTAGGGCTCATCAGGCTAAACTTGCACTAGGTCCGGTGGGACATAAAAGAGGGGTTTGGATGCAAGAAGATACTTGGTTGGGAACACTTTCAAATATTATTCCTGTCCAGGTCTCCATTAGGGATTACATGAAAGTTACATGATTTTAGAAATTAGATTGGAATTGGCCAACCATGATTATGACTAATGCCAATTCTTGCAACCTATTTTAAATTGTTCATGAATTTTTTTCATTATTTGACTAATTTTTCATTCTTTTAATTAGTAAAATAATAAAAAATCAATGAAAGTTAAAGATCTATAAGTCTATTGAATAAAAAACTACAAAAAATGATAAATTTGTCGAAATCTAAGTTTTTTTTTTTTTTTTTTCTTTCCAAATACAATCTATAGGGTTTTGGTTATTTTTTATCCAATTTGAATCAAAATCGAAATTGATGGAGCTTGATCCCATGTCTAATTCTGTCTAACATTTGATGGTTACTGATAGACGAACATACTAGAATAAGAGTTTTAACCAAAAAAAAAAAAAAAAAAAACTATTGAACCAGTTGGAGCTAGATGAATCTATTTGTATGTTTCAGATTCTAAAGTTTAGTTCTATCAATATGGAATTAAAAAAATGTTGTTTTATGAAATATTTTTAGTCTTGGATGTT
Organism: Telopea speciosissima; assembly: GCF_018873765.1. Classification (NCBI taxonomy): domain Eukaryota; kingdom Viridiplantae; phylum Streptophyta; class Magnoliopsida; order Proteales; family Proteaceae; genus Telopea; species Telopea speciosissima. Next base: position 21,512,459 of record NC_057916.1, on the reverse strand, counting down.
TAATATGTTTAATTATGTCATTGGTTAATTTCAATTAGGTTGACACTTGACAAGTAAATGAAGAATGGGCAAGAGATCTTTACTTAGATCGCATGTTCACTACATAGGCGTCTGGACCAATGGGGGAGGAGCTTGCCTGAGTATCTACCCAGGGGCAGAGGTGTCATCTCACAGTGCCCTGTAAAAAAGCATAGGAAACACCACCCAGTATAGTTCTTTTACCCATGAAGAATTTAAAGAGTCCACATCTGTTAACAAAATTTAGAACTCATCAGACATATGCCCATGACAAATCTTGTGTACGTATCAGTTTAGCTAAGCCAGCCAAACAACCTCTATCCATGGACTTTTCATGTGTCTTCAAATTTTTATAATCCTCTCAATTACACTGTCCTGATAGTACTTAACTCAAGTACATCTAAAAGAGGAGGCAGAAATGACTATCCTATCCCCTGCCCGAACACACTGCCTAAGATGGGGTCCACCTCCCTCTATTAGATGTACTTGACGGTCAAGTACGGGCAGTGTAATCAAGAGCATAAAAATTCTATCCCCAACACGTGGATGACTTCAATTGACTTAAAACTTGATGGGTCGTTATGGTAGGACCAAATGACCCCACCTAATCATTAACACCAACCATAGAAGCTTCCATGGGTGCCTAATAATGAACTGGTCCAAGACTCCAAATTGACAATAAAGGATATTTTGGATGAATTTCACAAATTGAATGCTTAATATTTGTGACAACACACCTGGTGAGTTAGGAAGGATCTCAAAGTAGTACAAGGGTTATGGAGGGCATGACGAAAAAATATCATCTCAATTTGCCTATTTGTCAATTTTCTCAATTTCCTCTGATAGAGGGAGGTGGATCTCACTTCGGGCAATGTATTTGGGTAGAGGGTAGGGTGGTCATTTCCACCCCCTATTAGATGGAATTGAGGAAATTGAGGGACAGGAAAATTGAGGGGGCAAAGATCTGGGCATGACGATCATTTTGCACGGCCTTGTGTTTGTAAAAGAGAATGTTAACTGAACATGTGCGGTATGCTGCCCCTATGGTAGACACAAGCACGAAAAAAATTGATCACCTTACCCCTAAAAAATTCCGGCTTTCTGTAGGTGATTGCCGAACCCTTGTGTCTTTCTCCCTTTAGTATTTGTTAAAAATCAACTAATCCATGGTTTGAAGGGATAAAAGGAAAGAAGAAGAGGAACCATTAATTGTAAACTTAAATGAAGTAAAGGGTCTGTGTTAATTAAGGGATACATTTAATGAATACTTAATTAGTGAGAGAATGGTAGTACCTAACAGACATGATACATTGATAGGTCATGAATGACTCCTCTTCTACTTCTGAAGTGGGAGGAAAAGAAGGAAAAAAGTTTAACAAGACTTCTTGTTTAGGTTACTTCATTTAGAACTTCGATAAATTTTCTTGGTTTAACTAATAAAACCCATTATTAACTCCCAATAAGAACCTCAACCAAAGTTGTTTAAATTTGATTTTTTCGTTTCTCCTCATGTGCGCAAGAGCATTGCATGTGGCATGTGAAAGGTAAAAGACTACGCGTTACGTCTGTTTCGTATATTAATGAGTTCTCCCTTTTTGTGACCATGAAGTAAATCAACTCCAGAATTGTTAAATAATTCATTCTATAATTTAATTTGTTTTGGTCTTTCTCTTGGTTACACGTAGCGGTCCCAGTGTTTGAAGCTTTAAACTCGGCTCCTTTTGTGCATGTAAGCTGGGGTGTAAGTTTGGCCCGATAAGCCTGAGCCCGCCTAGGTCTGTCCTGAGCTCGAATAAGGTTTGGATTGGATTTTTCAATTCTTAGGGTAGTTAGGGTTGAAATTTTTAGGCTCTGGGTCAGGGTTGGCTTGGGCCAGGGTTGAAGCTTCAGAGGCTAAGCCCAACCTGACACTGTGTTAGGTTATGTTTTACAATGTATTGTTTGCATTTGCAAATTTTTTTAGTATATAATTATCTATTGGTTTACCCAAAAAAGAAAGAGGCTAATTTATCTATTGAATGAAAATATTTAAAATTTTAAGATTGGATTACGTTTTTTAATCGAAAAAAAAAATCTTATAGTCAATTGAAAATGAAACAAACCAATACTTGATCACATATGTCTCATTTTTTTAATGCATAGGATAACATAAATGACAAAAAAACAAGGCAAGTACGGGCCAACCAAGCCCTAGCAAAAATCAAGGTCAATTAGGACCCACCTGGCCTGGCCCGATCAGGATCAATCAGGTCCGGGCTGAGCCCGACAAGGTTGGGCCTAGGCTGAGATATCTCAGCCTGATCTAGGGCTGTGTTAGGCTTGGATTGAGCTAAGAGGACTCAGGGTTGGGCTAGGGTTTTAACAAACCCGGCCCAACCCAGCCTTGTTTCATCCCTACATGTAAGTCAGGATTCAGATCGGTCTTGATCGATTCTGAGCGAACCAGCCTCGAGATCAGCATATTTAATTATCTAAGGTTTTCCATTGAAGATTGACCCAAGTCAGATCGAAAAGAATCGGATTCGTTATCAACCGATTCAGATCTAGATCGACCAAAATTAAACCTATCTAATCCGATTATTAAAACCCTATCGGCCAATGCCCTACAAGGATATCTCATAAGTTGGATTAAATGTATATCACACATGGTTCAAGTAATAATGGAATCGGCCTTTATGAATTCTGTTTTTCGATTCAGTTGGAATTGATTAGAATTAGTTTAGAATTGATTAAAATCTGTTGGAATCGGCCTGAACTTTAGAAATAGATAACTTATTTGAATCTGTAATCGAATTCCATCGATTGCATTCCGATATGTCCGATTTCAATCCCAATTTCGATTCCCATTTTTATAGGGAACGGGAACGTACGTGGAAGCTTGTACCCGTAGGACCTTCAAATCTCAAGCAACTTGTGACCAAGCATAGCCGTTAGGCCCGTTACATACAGTGGGCCCCATTATTGGGCGGCTGGCTAGCATCTCTAAGGCGCGTAAGACGCATCGCCACAGAGGATTTCTATGGATCTTTATCACTTCCAATTCCTTGTCCAGCCCAATTCCCCTAGTTCCTCTAACAAGGGAGAATTGTGAATGACCACCTTACTTCTGCTCACACACTCTACTCGGGTGGGGTCCACCACCCCCTATTAGAGGAACTGGGGACCTGAGCCAGGTAGAGAACTGGAGGAGATAATTTTCTGGATCCTCTCATCGATAAAAAGTCCCCATCGTCAATTTTTATTACAAAATATTTTTATACAATTCTTCCTCCAGAAATATTTTACATGAAAAAGACTTTAATTTCTTATTATAGAAATGTAAAGGAAATATTTCTATACAATTCTACCTCTCCTATTTAGGAGAGGTAGACCTCAAAGTTTTTTGTTCACATGTCAAAATCTGACTTTGTTTTCTACTAAAAAAAAATTCTGACTTTATTAAGTAGTAAAATAAAGAATTAAAAAATTCCGATAGTAATAATACTGCATACAAAATTGTAATGGGGTGCATAAACATAAATGCGAGAGTAAATGATTGAATTTGGAATTATAATTTGAAACAGTGTCTAATCATACCATAATTGGAAAATTCAGGTTTTTGACTTGACTCCTCCTCAAAACTTGGAGTCGAGGCAAGGAGAATTATTAGTCTCATTAAATTTCCCATAATGACAAGGCCAAAACTACTCCTTTGTATGTCTATCAAGCTTAAGTTTGAGGGTATAAATGTCATACATTCATGACAGTGGTAATATATGTGTATCTTACTATGTTCCTGATTAGTGTCATCTTTGTTTTTTGGGTTATTTTTCATGTCACTAGGTCAAGTGAAATAGTTCATCTCACTACGATTTTTTTACCCTTATTTGCTGACTTAAGAGTGGAGGGATAATTCTTGTAAAATCACCTTTAAAATGTTAGAGTACCAACCAACAGCTGCCTAGTGCAGTTGGTGAGCCGTGCTACGCTTCATGCCCATGCTCACCAGGAGGTCTCGAGTTCGAGTCTCCTAGCTAGTACCTTCCCCTTCCCTAAAAAAAAAAATGTTAAGAGAACCAAATCCCTCCCTCCTGGGAACCCAAGGTTTATGTGTATAACAATGTAAGGGAGAAATAACTGAGAGAGATTTAATGTAGCTAAGTAGTTACATTGCTAAGTACTTAGGGAGTGTGGTTAGTAATGGAGATAAGTTAGCGAAGGGGGTAGTTCAATAACTAAGTAGTAGTTATTCAAATTTGTATCATTATTTATAGTTGGAAAAATGTAATGAAAAAAAGAAATAAGACTTTGATTAATTGGGTTCATGCAATTTCTCTATAGAGAGAAAGGATGTCATGGCTTCCTCGATAAGACCAAAGACGTAAGGCTTGGTCTATAAAGCCAAAGTTTATCTAATTTTCTATTTTATCTTCATTTCTATGTCTTTATTTTATCTCTTTTTATTTTCTCTCTCTTCCCACTTGTTCACACAACAAATGGTATTAGAGCTAGACAAGATGGAATCATTGATGGAAGCCTCTATCCCGTACGGTTCTTCTCTAAGGAGTTCCTTCGTCGACAAGCAATACTCGACAGGTGAATTTCTAAGAAGAAAATTAAAATCTTTATTCATCGGCAAGGTGTTTCATTGGCAAAAGCAACTTGGAGGAGTTACAAACCACAAAGATTTAGTTTCTTACAATTGGTCTTAAGGACAAGAGCAAAATTTAAAAGGATAGATTGTTTTTCGGTAAAAAAAAGGATGGATTGTTACTCGCTTAATAATGCAAAGGAGAAATAATCCGGCAACTAGTTATGGGCTTGGAGTTTTTATAATTATTTAATGTGACTAATTAGTTAGGGAGCATGGTTAGTAATGGAGAAAAGTTAAGGAAGGGGGTAGTTCATTAACTAAGTAGTAGTTATCCAAATTAGTATCTTTATTTATAGTTGAAGAATGTAATGGAAAAAGGAAACAAGATTTTGATTAATTGGGTTCCTACAATTTCTCTGTAAAGAGGAAGGAGGTCATCTCTCTCTCTCTCCTACATCAATGATCATTCTTCCAGGAAGATCAAGTTCTAGCTCATGATCAGGATCTGATCCTGATGACTGGCTAAAAATTCGACAAGCCTTTATGAATCCCACTCTGCGGTGGCAATACAATTTAGCCCGTCTCTAGGGAGCCCAGCACGCCAAGGGTGTTGCTCGCTGTTGGGCTGTGCCGTACACATCCCTAGGCGTGCACTGAGATGTGTGTGCTATAGCTCAATCGCTGTATGCCCCCTAGCAGCACCCTAGGCACACGCCTCCCTGGAGACGATCCTGATCCATACAATCCAAAACGAAAACTTGACAAATCTCGTTGGGTTTTGCATGTCTAAAAAAATGAGGTGTTGATAAGAAATCAATCTGGCTTGGATTTGACTTTAATCATTTGCTAACTTCAGCAAGTCTTCACAACTTTTGACCAATCTTATAATTTTCTTGATTTTTCTCAAATGATTAACCCAATTCAAAACTTGAATTTGCAACACACTACTCTTTAGTTATCCAACAGTCAAATTTGCCAATTAACAAACGCTATCATATGGCAAAATTAAGTGTACCCATAATAAGTAGATTCTTTTCTCATACAGAAAAACTTTTTGCTCAAAATTTTGGGAGAAAGAACACTACCTAGTCATGTGCGGCATGCAACCCCTACACCTAAACACAAGTTTGTGCTAAATGACTGGTACATCCCATGAAAAGACAAAAATCCCTAGAGACACGACATTCATTTCGTTCGGCCTTGTCTAGGCACAAGGGCAGGGCACCACATGCGACCAAACATCGTTCTCTTGCCCCAGATTTTACTCTTTTTTAAAATTTTCTTATTTTTTAATATCTTTTTCTTTTTACATTTTATGTTAAAAATTAAAATAAATAATAGAAATCCTAATTTTTTTTAAAAAATCATTTTTGTCCTTCCACATAAAACAAACAAAGCCAAAAGCCATAGGGAAAACTATTAAATGTCAACTGAATTCCATCCTCATATGTATTTGATGTAAATGGCCTTCTAAGTTCTATCCCCAAAAAAAATGTAAATGGCCCATGGGATCCCAATTTAATGGTGGATGGCACTAACAATTCTTTTGTTCCGTTACAAACTACCATTCTTAGCAAAGCGGGCTCTTATACGCGAACGTGGCCACTTGGGTTCCATCATCCTTCGAAGCCTCCAATGAGTCCAATTCTCAAAGAAATGGTTACAGCCTTACAGGTGCCTGTAAGGATTGCAACATTATCTTTCTTTAAAAAAAATTGTTCAGAGGGCTTCAAATATATTCCAAATTTCCTATTCCACTGGTCAATGGCAAATCCGTCTCCACGTAGACGTGTTATGTTAAGAGAGAGTTATTATTATTAAGGGTAATTTTCTCTTATTATTACGGGCAAGAGATTGTTGTTTGATTGTGTAGTGTCTACACCAGCATGGGATCAATGAGAGAAGATGCAAGGGCATCAACATAATGTGATTTTGATTTCATGGGGAGAGGGGCAGGGTGGTACTTTTGCATGTTCTTGTACCCCAACACAAAAACCACTTAACCAGATAACATTCTTTTTCCCAATTATTATTAGGAAAAAGAATCTCTACTAGGTAGTGTTTCCTATGCCGTCTCACACACTCAAAGGTAACGTTCTTATTGTTTGTTTTTTTTTTTTTTTTTTTTTTGGGGGGGGGGGGGGTAAATGGTAACGTTCTTATTGTTATTATATTGTTGTGGTTGTTGTTATATTATTATGGTTATCATTATTATTATACAAAATTCCATTTATGGTCCACTCGAATATTCTTATTATATGGGTTCACCATTTTGAGTCACATGGTGGGTAGTTGGTTTTGGTCAATGGAAAAAATTTATGACCTGTCAATTAAATAATAGATTACTTGTACAGCTTATGTATGATAGCTATATGTCAAATTTCACATTGAAATTTAATCAAATACCATCCCACCATATATATCTATTTGTTCTTTTGAATATTATTTTTATTTATTTGTTTTTGGGATGAAAAAAAAAAAAACTACCATAAAAAAAAGAAGTGTGTTATACTAATACTAAAAAGGAGGAAAATAATGATAAAACTCTCTAGGCCTTGACATTTGTTGTCGGAATTTGGAAATATGATGGCTCTATCATAAACACCAACAAACAGCATCAAGAAGCAGACAATGACTTCATTTTCATCCCAAAATCCATCCTTCAACTGATAGGGAAAAAAAATGTCGGCCAAGATTTGAAATGAAAAAATAAAAATAAAAATAAGACACTAAGGGAGGCCGGTGACTGAACTAATACCTGAAATATGGGAAAATGTTCTGTGGTGGGGCGCGGGGTGAGGGGGGAATGACTGCACTGCCTTCCATGAAAGGCCAAAATCTCACGCCTAGATGCTACATTGCCACAACGAGTGCTCTCATTAGCTGCTGTGCGCATGTGGCCCCTTTGCCTGGCAGAGAATGCTCCTCCATAAAAAATATAAGCAATGGGAAGCAGTTTTCTGCCCAGGAGTGTGGCCTACGCCAGCACTCCCATATGTCTATCTCACTCCTCAAAACAAGGGAGCAGAGGTGTCTATTCATATGGAGGAGAGAGAGACTCATGGGAGTGTTGGCGTAGTACAATCCCGGACAGAGTTCTTTTTCCCATAAGCAATTGAAGAAAAGATGGAAGTTAGGTTTCAACACTTACACATCATACCTTTTTCTTCTCTTTTTGTTTTTTCAAGCATAATTTGCTAGCGCAAGAGAAAACACTCCGCCCCAACTTGACCATTTATGCATCAAGACAAATTCAAGCAACAGAAGCCAAGCAAAAGCTTCTACACATCGCAGAGCAGAGCATATCACAAAGGACGCACTAGTCTGAAAAAGATCCACCGCTTGCAAGGATATGAGAATAGAAGTTCACAAACACTAGTTATGCTTACCATTGCCCTACTGCAGTTCCATACTCATCTCCCTCCTGTACAAATTTTGTGATATTTGTGCTTTGTTACACTCAGGTTGCTCATTGCCCTATTTGAACAAGCACCCATTGGTTCTTGCGCAGTGACAACCTTGTAAAATAGGGGCAATAAAAAAATATTTTTCGGATAGGTGATTGGGCTGTAAGGCTGCATGAGGCTCACACAATCTCGAAACTATTGATTAGACCTTTGAGCCACTTAATACATTTTGGGCTAAAATTTTATAACTCAAATGGGTGTGGCCCCTCTACCATACTGACTCACCCATCTACTTCCACATAGCAGGCTGTGAAGTGTGAAACATTACAAAGCATTGTCCATTTAGAAGAAGCAACCGTTCATTTATAAGATTGCTCCAACCATGAACTGGATATTGAATGGGTTCCAGACCGTGCAATGTGAGAACATCATGTATGTGAATAAATCTTATCACTCGAACTATTCACATCTCAAACGGTCTGAACTAGAATCAACTTTTTAAAAAAAAATTATGAGGACACTTTCGTCAATGTCATTTCGAAGAACCGTCGTGACCAAAAAAAAAAATCTTTCATGCATTTCAGGAACTTCTATAACCTAGAAAATGCTGACTTACAATTACTATCACCAGCAATGCTGAACAATTGGGTGCTTCAGAAACTTGTTTGAATCCTCACATTGATGATGATGAACAGGATAAGCAGAAAGAGAAGAAGGGATAAAAGCAAGAAAGAGAACAATTAAGACAGCCTCCAACGCTCTCCTGCATAATCTGCTTGGTCACCAAGCTCTTCTTCAATTCGAAGTAACTGTAAATAAAAAATATACAAAAAGGCTATCAGTTGTGTCCATTTTATATGCAATTCAAAAGAACATTAAGGCCAACGGCAAACCAAGACATCAAACTGAACCAAGAATGGACTAATACGTTTAATTGAGTGTACTATGGGTTATATGGGCCATGGGGTTACTATTTTTGGGTTTAGTATTGTAATGAGTCACTTCTATAAGCCAAATATTAGGGATTTAAGTCATATACTGGATTAGGTAGTTAATTTCTATTTTGTTAAGGTTCTAGAATAGTTTCTATTTTGAAGAAGACTCGAGTTGTAAGAGATTTCTCCCCACCATAAAAAGGGGTTTCCTATTTTGCTTATTTCCACAAAGTTACAAATAAAGAATACAAGATTATACCCACTACCAACGATTTTAACAATTTGTCACAATTTATTAAGCTTATGCTTGCTTATTTCCGTGAGATTCAGAACTCCTATACTGTGAGATGCAATGAAACCCTTGGTGGGATGCCAAGTTGGACTGGTGAGATGGTAGTCAAGTTCTAGATGAGAAACCGAATTCATATCCTTCATCTTCTATCTTTTTATCTTCTTTTTTCTCTTTTCCCCATCGATTCCTATCATTGACAGCAGTATTCTGCAATAGTACGTACCTTGTAGTGGTTCCATTCTTTGCCTCGTTTCTAGTATTCCTTATAGTTGCTATTCTGCATAACACTGCTAGTATGTTTGCACTACTTTCTAATTCCTATCTTTAGTTTCTATTTTGGTTCTAGTTGCTAATCTATGAGTCATTTACTGTTATTCTCTAGTTTCTAATTCTGTTTTGGTAGTTCTATTTTCTATATTGACTTTCAATGTTCGTTCTTTAGTTACTAAATCCATTAACTCACTTTTGGTTTTTCTTGCTATTCTACCTTTTAATTGCTGTTACACTAATGTTTCTAAATCTAATTCCACTTTTCCAGCAAGTTATAATTTTAGTAATCTCCTACTATGTTCAAATCTGACAATTGGCTCTGGTTCAAACTTTAAGGGTTTATTCTCCATCCCTGTTAGCCCAATCAACCATAATTTAGGCCGCATCAGACTCGTCTTTTTTCTATTTAATTAAATCTCAGTTGCAGGTTTTGGTTCATATAGTCCCGACGATTCTGGAGTTACATGAGGTGTTCTAACCCTAATCCTTAGGTGATTAGAATACTTCATTATTTGGTATCAGAGCTATAGTGATGCAGGAGCAATCCCTTGGATCGGCCGCATCATAATAGAGTAGTTACAACAAAGCCACTACGTTGATGGGATGATATCAAGGACGCTAATTTCTACGTCCAGATGATTGTGCAGATCTGATTCGGCATCACTACAAAACTTGTGGATAAGGCATTTTTTAAGACGGAGAGAGTTGATGCAGTTTAGAAGAACAAAAAGGCCAGCAACAAACCAGGCCATTAAACTGGACAAAGAACGGACTACTATATTTAAGGGAGGGTTTTCCTGTCACGAAGCAGAGTCTACATGGGCAGGAAACACCCAATGGTGCCCCCTATCGGTTCAATCAATAGGGGGGCTGAAAGGTCATTTTAAGGGGAGGAGAGAGAAAGAGAGAGGGGCGCTGGCGAAGGCTACACCCCCGGACAGCAATCATTTCCTCTATGTTAAATTTTGAGTGACCATCGGGTTATATGGGACCATGGGCTTAGTATTTTTGGGTTCACCCTTGTAATGGGTCAATTCTATAAGCTCAAATATTAGGATTTTAAGTCCTACACAGGATTAAATAGTTAGCTTCTATTTGGTTAAGATTCTAGAATAGTTGCTATTTTCAAATAGTTAGTTTCTATTTGTTAAGATTTTAGAATAGTTGCCATTTTGAAGAAGGCTTAAGTTGTAAGAGATTCTCCCAACCATACATAGGAGTTCCCTATTTTGTTTATTTCCATTAAGTTATAAATAAAGTGTAAGGGATCATAACCATTACCAATGATTCAACAATTTGTTAAGCTTATGCACAGCTGATTTCTATGAGATTCAAAACTCCTTCGTTGTGAGATGCAGTGAGTCGTTGCTGGGATGCCAAAGTTGGACTGATGAGATGCTAGTCAAGTTCTAGGAGGGAAAAACAAGTTCATATCCTTAATCTTCCATCTTATATTTTCTTCTCTTTTCCCCACAATTCCTCATTGATAGTAGTATTCTGTCATAGTTTGAACTTTGAACCTTGTGACAGCACAGTTCTTTACCTGGTTTCTAGTATTCCTTATAGTTATTATTTTGCACAACACTTGCTATTACATTTGCACTACATTCTAATTCATTCCTCTAGTTTGTATTTTGGTTATAGTTCTAATATTTGAGTTATTTACTCTTATTCTCTGGTTTCTAATTCTGTTTTAGTAGTTTATGTTTTCTATGTTGGTTATCTAGTTACTAAATCCATTCACTCCACTTTCTATTTTGGTTTCTCTTGCTATTCTACCTTCTAGTTGTTGTTACACTAATGTCTCTAAATCTTATTCCAAATTCCAGTAAGTTACTATTTTGTAATTTCCTGATATGCTCAAATCCGATCATTGGTTCCGGTTCAAACTTTAAGGGTTTATTCTCCTTCCCAGTGAGCCCACTCGACCAGAATTTTGGCCATATCAGACTTGTCTTTTCTCTGTTTAAGTAAATCTAAGTAGCTGGTTTTGGTTCATATACTCCCTACAATTCTGGAGTTACATGATGTTTTCTAACCCTAATCCTTGAGTGATTAGATTACCCCACTAATTTTCCCTTCAACTTTGAGTAATGAGAGAGGTGCAGAAGGTTGAGGCTAAATATAGTTTAAACAAAAACATCCTTCAGTAAGTTAAAACCAGGTTGAGGCTAAATATAGTGTAAACAAAAACATCCTTCAGTAAGTTAAAACCAGGTATCTTGATACGCAAATGCAAATTTTCTGCCTACAAAGAGATGCCAAATAGATGTGAAAACCAGCGTAACATAATTCTGCTGTGGATTCAGGTGTGGGGCTGTTGTGGATTCAGTAACATAATTGTGCTGTGGATCCAGCAGGAGAATCAGGTAGATTTCTGATTATCCTATCTCCTGTCTTTCCTCTATCTTCTAATTAATTATCAGTCAGAGTACTTACCCTTTGCTTATCCTGTGCATACTTGTTTATAATTTTTTTTATTCTGTTTGGCTCTGTTGATTATCAATTCTATTAGACAGGTACAGCTCTCTTTAACTTCAGTTTTCCCATTCTGATTTCTGATTCTAGTTTCAGCACTGTTTCAAAACCTAAATTTCTAGTCAAGTTTCCAATTCCTTACTTCAGTTCAAACTCTTCAAAATCTCAATTTTCTGGTTCTGAATTCTGATCCTTTTTTTTAAACCCGAATATTCTCTGGGACCCCGGCCATCCCCTAAATTTTATTAGAAAGTTTCAAAGAATAATAAATACAATGAGGGGGGGGGGGGGGAAAGACATTCCTGCCTAACCCCGAACCCAACCAATACAAATATAAATCACTCCCCCTCTCTGAACAGGGACACTCTCCCAAACACCCGCATAAAACCAACTATTTCCTTAACACCGGTAAACCAATAACATCTTCACGGGTGATCTGACATAATAACTCCAACGGTAGACTAGCATCGCCGGCAAAAGACGTAACCGTCAAAGATATACAAGCAAAATTTGCCAGCCAATTAGCTGCCCTGTTCCTCACAGGTGAATTCTGAGCTTTGTTAATGGCTCTGTCTATTGTCTTTATTGAATTATTCAGCTTTTCTTTTTATGGTTATTGTAACTATCCCTGCAGTTCTGGAAAACTCTTTGGTTTCCAGTCAATTCGACCAATTTCTGGGTCCAATATTGGTCCAGTTCTGATCCAACCAATGGTCCGGTTTGCTGCTGATCCGCTGCTGCATCAATCTTTACCCTATCTGTTCAAATCTTGACCAAAACTGACCTATTGATTGTGCCAGATGTTGGTAATGCATTAGGCTCAAACTTACCACGAGAATTTGGACAATATTCCCAAAAATTTTGAGCTACACCAAACTGTTACATGGCACATTTTTAGGGACCGTTCAGAGAGGGCTCTCTAAATGGGCTGTATAGGAAAGTTTACCCATGACCACGACCAAAAACAGAATGACTGCCAATAGCAGTTTGAAAATAAAAGACAGCAAGAAGTATACCTGGTTGTACTTTGCAAGCCGCTCTCCACGGCAAGGTGCACCAGCCTTGATCTGACCAGTGGCCAGCCCAACAGCTAAATCAGCTATGAAGGAATCTTCAGTCTCCCCAGATCTCTGGGATACCACTATTCCCCAGTTAGCATCCTTTGCCAGCTTCACAACTTCAATGGCTTCTGTGACAGTCCCAATCTGATTCAACTGCATTCAGCCCATCAAAATCATCAGAAATTAAAAGCCTTTCACATTGCAATTGTAACAAAATCAAATAAACCAGAATCTATAAAGATGAAGAGAAGAAAAGACGAAAGGTAGAAGAGGGAGAAAGCTAGAACATGATGGGAATGGAATACCCCTATCATTGTCTACCTCATACTTCTATAATATTAAGTAATAATTTTTCAGTAGGAAACCTATTAAGAGTCCAAGTCTAATTACAATAAAGAGGAATAACTAGATAAGGAAATAACAATATATATAAAAAAGGCTCCATCTTGGAACAACAAGAATAGACATTAACAGCAAAATAAGTCTTGAACATACATAGAGGTCGTAAACGCCAGTGAACACAAAGAGAACTTCATTCTGGTAGCAATACCAACTCAAGCACATAAATCATCAACAACAATAGAGGAGAAAAACCTTCTTGTCGAATAAATCCAGACAACAATGAACAAAATAAGCGGCACAGAATATCAACCGCAAGCCCAAAAATCATGCAGCAACATCATAAGCATACTTCAAAATCTCATTTTATTTCGGTCAAAATTTTGAATATTTTGAGTATTTCGGTCGATTCGAAACGAAATGTAACCTCGAATTGAAAAAATAAAAAATTTCGACTCTTTGTAACATCTCGCCGAAATTTCGTCCAGACATTACAAAAGTCAAGTATAAAGTGCAAAGTCTCGTGATTCTCGATCGAGAGCTCTCCAGACTCTGGTTTTTGCTCCCTTTTTAACTTTTTTTTGCTGTTTTGTGATTTCTTCGAATTTTTGCCGCATCAACGCCGGAATCACTTGGGAAACACATTATTGAAGATTCCTAGCATATCCTCGGATAGGTTAACCTTCAACATGTCGATGATGCAATTTACATGGCAACTGTGGAGGGCTATACTCGTTTCTTCTCCCAGACTATGACGTGCCATTCTTATGTCCTACAGTCAGAGGACAATGCATGTCGGCTCCATCAGAATATGAGCGGGGTCAATCCTAGACGGTGCAGTAATTATTATTAGTATTTAATAGAAACTTGAGCCACTTGAGTAGTTGACTTGTATTAGGAGAATATATTGATGTCATCCAAATTATAGGTTGTTGATTAAAGTGCAGCATAGGTTGTTGCGAACCACAAATAATAGCATAAGGTTGCTGGGAACCACAAGTAACAATATAAATTTATAAGGAACAAAAAGAAACAAAATAAGTTTATAAGGAACAAAAAGTAACAATTTTGTTGCTACAAACAAGTAACCATCTTTATAAGATAAAATTGATGTTGAGGACACGAGTAGATAATAATCTTCAAACAATAATAATCTCCAATCTCCCCCTCAAGTGTCCCACTAAACGTGGACAAATAAGGCAGAGGAGAACACCAAAGGAAAACTCATCACCATATGACAGCAATAACCAGCATCAGGAAAGATCAGTAGCACTTAAACCCCATCATCAAGAGCAGTCGCAGGAAATAAGATCCCAGATCAGACAGATGTAATTAAATATTAAGAGAACCAGAAAATCTTCATACACAGAGAATAGATACCATCAACAGAACAGTAGACCAACATCACTCCATGCAAGATCCAAACTTCAAAAATTGCAACCCCAAACTGATGCGAATTAAGGGTCCGAGAACCAAAAGTGGGTCGCTATGGACCAACCAAAGCAGTAAAATTACAAATAGACAAGACCAATGGAAATTCTGTAAATGCTAGCAACAGTTTAGGATATCATCTGTAAATAAAAATTGGGACTAAGCAGGAAGTAAAGTTGAAAGAATAGAGCTATTCTGTAAATAACTCCAATTTTGCAAGAGAAGTGGCAAGACCGTAAATAAGCAGAATGTTTAAGGACTGTGTGGTAGTTAAGGAGGAGGAGGATACAAAAGGAATTTAGATATAATAACTAGGGGTAGACTTGGACTGGGGTTTAAATAAGGGATGTCACATTACCATTCACTGAATACCAGTAACCACAGAGAGAAGAGAGTGAGACTACTGAGAATAGCACGCATGCTCTATATCCCAGCAGCTCCCCCACCGATTGTATTTATACTAGAGAAAAAGAGTTTACAACTTAGATAGCTACTAGGAATCCAACTTAGAGAACAAGTGGGAATCCTAGAGGCGAAACAATTGAAGCTACATAGCTAAGACAATAAGAAACAAGATAAGTCCTAATCTAACTAGGAAAACCACAAACAAAACACCAAGCCACGATAGGGACACTCACCCTATCATGGTACACTATGACATTGTTAACACTCCCCCCATCAAACTTGGAGCATACAAGTCACCCATGCCCAGCTTCGAACAAACTTAATGGAAAGCAGGACCAAACAGAGGTTTAGTAAAAGCATCACCCAATTGATTTGCAGAAGAAACGAACGAAGCACCAATCATCTTGTTCATGACGGCATTTCGTACAAAGTGGTAGTGAACTTCAATGTGCTTAGTTCTTTAGTGGAATACCATATTACTAGCAATATAGATAGCTGCCTGATTATCACAAAACATTTTCATTGTTGCATGAAAGGAAAACCCAACTCCTAAAGCAATGACTTAAACCACATCAACTCGGCTGCAGTATGAACCATGGCTCAATACTCAGCCTCAGTATTGGATCTAGCCATAGTTGTTTGCTTTTTACTTCTCCAAGTAACTAAATTGCCACCAACAAATGTGCAATACCCTGTGGTAGATCACCTATCACTAGCTGATCCAGCCTAGTCAGCATCAGAGAATCCAAACAAATCAACACTCTGATGGGGACAATAAGTGAGTCCTTTACTTGGAGCTCCCTTCAAATATCGCAGAATACTACACGATGCCTTCCAGTAAGCCTTCTGAGGTGATTGCATAAATTAACTAATAATACCAACAGCAAAGGAGATAAACGGTCGTGTCACAGTAAGGTAAATAAGCTTCCCAACAAGTCTTCATATTGATGTTTTATCTTTAAAATCCTCACCGCTAGAAGCTTCTAATTTCTGATGTGGATCCATGGGAGTATCAACTGGTTTGGATGCAAGCATACCAGTTTCAGTCAGCAAGTCTGACTTCCATTGTGATAGATTTGTACCTTTCTTACTCCGTAGTACTTCAATACCAAGAAAAAACCGTAGAGGACCTAAATCCTTCATCTGAATATGCTAATGTAGATGGGACTTTATTTCAGCAAAACATAAAGCATCTTTCCCAAAAATAATAATATCATCCACTTACACAAGAACAACCACTTTCGAGCCATGGTGCCTGACAAATATAGAGTTGTCAGAATAGCTTCGGGAAATAACCACAAATAACAATAGAACTGAATTTGTCAAACCATGCTCTAGGTGACTGTTTTAACCCGTAAATAGCCTTGTGTAGTCTGCATGCACAGCCAGAATCCTCCCCCTGAGCAACATACCCAGGAGGTTGCTCTATATAAACCTCCTCTTGTAAACCACCATAGAGTTCAAACGAGCAATAGGAGAAAAGGCTTTGAAACAATTGACACCAAAGATCAGAGTGTACCCCTTCACTACTAACCGAGCCCTGAGGCGCTCAACAGAACCATCAGGATTGTACTTAACTGTGTAGACCCAACGACACTGCACAAGATCCTTAGCTGATGGAAAATCTACTAAAGTCCATGTATGGTGAGACAAAAGAGCATCCATTTCCTTATCCATAGAAACCTTCCACCCTGAATGAGAAAGAGCTTCAAGATGATTCTAGGGAAGAGAGTTAATAAACAACGAAAGAGCAAAACTATGGATAGATGATGGAAGATGAGAAATAGAAACATAACAATTGATGGGATAAGGAGTTAAAGATATTTTTCTACAAGATCGAGTACCATTACGAAGAGTAATAGGGAGATCTTTGTAGGAATCGAAGTACTAGGACCAAACTGTATGGCGAGTAGAGCTGAAGTGAAGGCACGGTTTTTGTGTGGCGCTGATAGACCTGTAATGGTGGAGCATTATCAAACGGAACAATAGCATGAACAGGAGGACCATTGTCATTACAAATGAGAGAAGAAACAGGCATAGAATAAAACAAAGTACTTTCAAAAAGGTGACATCAGCACTAACATATTGCTTATGAGTCACAGAGTCAAAACACTTCTATCCCCTCTAAGTCCTAGAATAACAAAAAAAAATACACTTGACTACCCGAGGAAAATTTATCAATATGAGGTTGTAAAAGATTAACAAAACACACAACAAAATACCGGGGGAAGAACAATAAACAAAGATGCATTAGGATTTAATAGAGAACAAGGCACTTGGTTATCAAGGACAGAAGAAGGCATCCGTTTGATCAAATAACAGATAGTAAGGACAGCAACACACCAGTATTGTTTAGGGACATTCATATGAATTATGAGAGAGCGAGAAATTTTCAACAAGTGTCTATTTTTATGTTCGGCCACCCCAATTTGTTGAGGCATATGCGAACAACTCGTTTGATAGAGCATACCATTATCTAAACAAAACTTATAAATTTCCCGTTGAGTGTAGCAAATTGAGTCTTTATATCTTGATAAAAATGGTTAAAAATATTTTGGAACTCAGAACAATCTTTTAAGAAATAAACCCAAGTCAATTGGGAATAATCGTCCCTAAAAGTAACAAAGTAAGAAAACCTAAACGTATTACTGCATGGACAAGGACCCCAGATATCAGAATGAACTAAAGAAAATAAAGACAACCTCTTAGGACCACTATGAGGAGGAAACAATGATTGATGATGTTTGCCAAGTTCACATGCTTTACACTCGAGACGAGAGATCGACTTGCAAATCGGAACCATCAGCTGAACCTTGGACAGGGATAGATGACCCAGACGAAAAATGCCATTGAAGAGGAGAATGTCTAACAGTAGATGAAGTGGTTGTAGTAGAAGGTCCAGTGCCATCTAAATAACATAAGCCAACCTGCTCAAGACCACCACCAATCGTCCTCCTGGTCTAAAGATCTTGAAACACACAATAAAATGGATAGAAGGTAACAAAACAATTAAGAGATTTAGTAAGTTGACTCACAGATAAAAGACTTAAAGAGAAATTGGGTACATGAAGGACAGATGATAGGGTCATGGATGCAGTAGGAGATACCGTGCCATGACCAGTAGAGGAACCATCAGCAAGAATAACAGGAGCGGAATGGGGAGTAGAAGATAATGAAGTAAATAAATGAGACTTACCAATCATATGGGAAGATGCACCAAAATCAATAATCCAAGGGGTGGTAGTAAAGAAGGTTGAGTTACCTGTATGTGCTAAAGTGGCAATTGAAGTAGAAGCTGACGACTGAAGTAGTTGGAGCCGTTTCAATAGCTGATTATAATCTTCACGAGAGACAGGTGCAATGGTAGATGCCCCAGGAGCAGATGTAGTGTCATATACTCAGTAGAAGTACCAGTGGTAGCTGAATTGGCAAACTCATTTGACCAGTCAGGTCGACCATGTTTGGCCCAACATGTGTCAACAGTATAATTCGGTTTGTTGCATAAGGTACAATAGCAAGAAGACTTCTCAGATTGCTGCCTACTATTACCACGACCACTAGATCCACCACCACAGCCTCTACCAGAAAATGAGTTACCTCGTCTTCCGTTGGCAATGAAGTCTGAACTCTCCCAAAGAGTGGGGGAAGGATCAACTTTAGTTGCAATAACCAAACGTTGAAGACGAGAGAAAGTTTCATTCAATGAAGGTACCTTTCACTGGTAAGAAGCTCACCTTTGATTACCTGATAGTCAAGATGAAGACCGGCTAGAAATTTTGCAACATAGAACTCAGCTCGTTGAAGCTTTAATTGCTCCAGATCAGTAGTAAGTGGTTGATGGATCTGGAGTTCCTCAATAATGCCCTTATAGCTGCTGAAATATTCAGTGAAGGACTTATCCCCTTTGTTGAAGTTAATCTTTTCATACAGGTCATAGGTTCAGGATATATTCTTGTCTTGAGAGAAGGTCTCTTTCAGATCATCCCAAACCCCCTTTGAAGTAGAATGAAACATAACAATGGCTGCAATGGTTGGGTCCATAATATTCCACAACCGAATTTTGAGTGTGGAATTTTCAGGCATCCATTCTTCATAGCCTGCTACAGCTGTGGGATCTTCGGAAGCAGATGGAGGATTAGAAGGAGGTATTTCATCTTATCTTTTGCATGGACATAGACTTGAACAGCTTGGCCCATAACGAGTAGTTAGATACACCTTTGAGCTTGATAATGATAATCTGAACGTGAATATTGTCAAATGGAGCCTTGGGATCAGCCATCATGCAAATTGGCAATATAGGAATCAAGGGCAGCATGTAAAACAGCAACCAATAGTAGTAATAACTCAAGTGGAGAGTAATAATGTAGATCTGAGAGACCAACAGTGGCCAGCTAATGTAATCCTAGAATAGGAGATAATCCTACTAGGAGCTAGGTGAAATCAGATTCTAGTCGAGTCTGCTGTTTGGGGCAGATTTGGGGCTGTTTAGGGCTAACCTAGGGTTTAGGCTAGGGTTATGGATGAAAGTAATATATGGTAATGATCAGCAGGTCTAAGGGACTATTTTGATATAAAAAAAATAGGATTTGGTTAGGTTTTATGATTATGCAGATTTAGGGTTAGGATTTCAGGTTTTTAGAAATTAAGAAAATAACCAAAACTAGGGTTTAAAGTGGGATTTATGGGCTGGGGCTGAGGTCGAGTATTAGAGGGGCTAGGGGGAAGGGTTCGGTTGCAGCAGGGGGTTTTCTGATGGCTGAATATGCCTAAACAGGAATTTAGGGCTTTTAGGTTTATGGGGGTTAATGGGGGATTAGGGTTTAGATGGCTGGATAGGACTGAGATGCATATCGAGTGGAGGGGATGATGTAAAGGAGTTGTGACTGAAATATGAATGAATTTTGATGGTTGGTTGAGGCTGTAACTGAACTAGGGTTTAGGAATTAAATCAAAAAATAAAGGATTGAATGGGGAAGGAGAAGGAAGGATTAAACAGAAATTAAATTCAACTTACCACAGGATTCCACCAGCAGCAACTTGAGGGATGAAGGATGAAACCACCTTCAGAGAGAGATCCTCCCAGCCGTCACGGCGTAAGGAGTCGCAGGAATCCACCCACCCTTCCACCTTGAAGTCCACAAGGATGCACACTCACACAGGGGAGCAAGGAACAGCAGCAATGGCAGCCAACGAATTATATTTTAAACTCAAATAATCTGTGGGGGAGCCTCCCACGATTTCTCCTTTTATAACTAAAGGCCAAAGGCCAAGTCCTAATACAATCTAACTTCCTCCTCACTTAAAATCGTGGAAGGGATCTAATTACAATCAAATTACTAATTTAAAACAGTAAAATATCCTAACTACCCTACTAACTTAAAATAAGAGAATCTAACTTAAAAACAACTAATTTAAAGTAGATTCCATGTTAGCCAATAGGATATAAGGACCTACTGACCAATAGGAACACTTCACTTAAATTAGACCAATTGAACCAATTGGATGCAACCAATTCTAAACCGGTTCAATCTAAAAACAGAAAAATAAACTACGTATGGAAAAATATAAATCCTAATCTGTGGCTCCCTATTCAAGCCCTAAGTTCAGGGCTTCTTCTTCTTCTTCTTCTTCCTTCTTGGAGCTGCATCACCGGCAGCAGAGATTTCCCTCAAACCGAGAGATATCAACCCAGAATTTTAGGAATGGCAATAGTAGAATGAAATCACCACAAAAGTACGTGAAACTTGGATCGAAGTCCCCTCTAATGATGGGGAAAATAATCTCAAAAGGATGGAATGATCCGGTAAGTAGGTATAAAGTAATTTGATAAATACCAAATCTGGAAAATTTCCAGAAAACAGAGTAACGCAGGGAACAATAAAAGAACTTTGAATGCAGAAGATTAGACCACCAGAAGTACTTCAAACTTGGATCAGTCTACTACTCTACTGTATGAAAAGAGTAAGTGATCTACAAAAATTGATCCAAATCAGGCAATTGCAGGCAGGCCTGGTATGCTTGAATAATAATATCTTGCAGGGGGAGAATATTCATAAACAGTAGTAGAAGGCCCTAGTTTAATTCTAAATCATCACAAACTAGGGCACTATGCAGTAGATAGGCAGCATCGGTGCTGCAACCAGTAGTCGATAGTAATTCTTGAAGAAACTATCAAAACAGCAATGAAGAAGGCATCCTTGGTATTCAAGCTCTGCTACAATGTTACAATACCATTCGCTGGATACCAGTAACTACAGAGACAAAGAGAGAGAAGAGAGTGAGACTGCTGAGAATAGTACGCAGGCTTTATATCGCAGCAGCTCCCCCACCGATTGTCTTTATTATAGAGAAAAAGAGTTTACTACTTAGATAGCTACTAGGAATCCAACTTAGAGAACAAGTAGGAATCCTAGAGACAACAATTCAAGCTACATAGCTAAGATAATAAGAAACATGACAAGTCCTAATCTAACTAGGAAAATCACAAACAAAACCAAGCCACGATAGGGACACTCCCCTGGATGGTTCAAGATCTCGGCGAGATCTCGCTGAAAACTCGGTTTCGTAGAAACTCGAGACGAGATGCCTTGCGATACGTAAATAATACAAGATTTCGCTCGAGATCTCGAGCTATTTCTCAGTTTCGACCTTATTAAAGCTTATAAAATACCATAACTCGACAAGATCTCACCTGTCTCGTCTCTGTGAAGGGGAAACTCCATCTTTGGGTATTTTTTTCATTTCTTTCGGCAAATCACACCTCCAACACCTAATCAAAGCTTGATTCATTGACAATTGAAGCTGCTAATCTCCTCCAAGCTGCATCTAAAGAACCTAAGGTAACTATTCATCTCAAAAACTATATTTTTCATAGAAACATGAACTAACCTTGTTTGTGTGGAATAGCCAAGGGTAGACCTCACGCACGCCATAGACTACCAACTTAGGGTCCGTAGTCAAAGTACCATTTTGGGTTTGAATTTGTAAAAACTAATGGTTCCACTGTGTTTAGAAGGCCTAAAATAGGGGGAATGTCAAGTTTCAGCCCCTATCTTGGCCAAACAACTACTGAAACCTAGCATCGAGTTCAAAATAAAAAAAAACATCATCTCGGCGAGATCTCGGTTTCGTGGGCTGGCGAAACCAGTACCGAAAGATCTAAAACCTTGCTCCCCTATCGTGGTACACTATGACACTGTTAACAAGGGACACAACAAGATTGATAGAGTAGGGAAGGGCAGTTTTGGAAACCAACTTTTAAAAGGGCTAATATCGTGGAGTGGGCTTTGAAGGTTGTCTTCAACTTCAGCCATGAACAGAACCAGCAGAAGGAGAAGAACTCCAATTGGTAGAACTCCTTCAGCAGTATCTCTGTTTGGCCTGCAATTCCAAGCGAAGGATCGTAACTCCCTGCTCTATCAACTCCCACAGTTAGTCACTTGAAGCAGCGAGCAGGAACTCAGGAAGGAGAACCTGAAACAGAATCTGGCCGTAGATGTTAAGGCTGTAAAGTTGCAGGTTTCAGCTCTCATAACTGAAGGGAAGTTTGAGGTTGATCTTCTGAGGTTGGAGTTGTTGGTGAAGCTAAAATCTACACCCAAAATCTTAGGATGAATAGAGAAGAGACACGTGAGATCGATATCATCATATAGATGTTTGCAGGTTTTGCCTTCATGGGACTCTTGAGAATAAACACCACTCCAGAACTCAATACTGATCAAACCAAACCAGCAGGGTAATGAATCAATTCAAATAAATCTTCTGCGACTGGTTTGAAACAAAGACTTTCAACATCAGAGGAAACAGCAAGGTACCAACAAACTTTCACAGGCTTCTTGCACAAACCAAAAAATCTCCTGCTCAGCGGAAAGTGAACCAGAACCAACATATACAAAAACAGCAAGGTACCATCAAAATTGAAGAAACCCTATTTTTTTTTCACTAGGGTTTCATAGCCTTTTTTACCCTTCTTCATAGCTCTGATTAATTTGATTCTGCTACATGGTATCAATGAGGTGCAAACCAGCAGTACGTAAGGATGGGTTCGAACAACAGTACTCTCTCATACAAGGTCAATTCGAACTAAAATTTCAGGGGAGGATTCCTAATCCCCAGCCCTCTTTAATGCAAGCAACAAACATGAGAATCAGAAAAGTAAATTTGAATTTTAAAAAAATCCCTGAATCAGATAGGGCGGTACTAGTTATAGGTTCAGGTCTGAAACTTGACTTCAATCTCAAGATGGTGGAAGGATTAGGAGCTGAGACTTGGGCACTAGAGTCGCCTATAGGAGAACGACTAACACCCAGATTAACAGCCTGAAAGGATGGATTATGAGGGAGATTGACCACTCACCTAAGGGCTGTTGCTATCACTAGTTGCAGAAAATTTGGTGAAGTTGCAAACAGCCAGAAAAGTGATGCAGGAGCTGTTCCATGGGCCGGACCAAACCCGTTGGATAATCCATGTGAAGATGAACCAGGTCCAATTGGGTTATTTTCGGTTTAATAGGATAGTTAATTATTTATTTACTTTGGATTAGATTTATTCATTGGGTTTATCTTGTAATTTTTGTTTTAGTTATAGTCGGCTAAATATTAAAAGAGTTAGAGTCCAAGTTAGAGTCTCGTTTTAGTTTCAGTTAAGGATTAGGATTATTTCAGTCTCTTATTTTATCTTTAAATACTCTTGTCATCACATTTAGTTTCAGATTTTGAAGAATGAATTAATGTATGGTTGAAACCCCTTGTGGTTTGACTGCTCGTGTGAGCCCCTCTTCTTCTTCTTCTATTATCTCCTCTTTTCTACTGTTACCTTGTATTTACTCCCACTTTATATATTATATATTCTGCACACCTCGATTTGTGTTCGTACACTGTTCTAATGGAGTAATCAGTCTCAACCTTTGAAAACCTGGTAGAGCTTCATCGCTTTGACTTTCTGGTGCTGAAATACTACCTGGGTTATGAGTTCCGTAGGCAAAATCAGATCTGAACCTGTAACTACCGCCAGGTCTAGTTGCAGGTTTTAAACCCTCTTTTACAGTTTTACATGTACTGTTTGGGGCCATGATTGGATGATTTCAAGAGGCCTAGGTGTTACGAAGCCTTGCTTGGAATTTCTGATCGATCCGAACTTATTTGGTTAAGTTCTTTCACTCGTGCTGCTGAGTTTCCGCCATGTTCTGTTTTGCCAAAGGTTGTAGACAACCTTCACCCTCATTCCACGATTCTCCTTTTTCTTATTTTTATTGCCCTACTTTCCAATAATACCCTCCCCTTAGTCTTTTAATCCCCCATGTCCTTATTTTACCCTTAGTTCCAAGCATACCCTTTACCCATCATATGTGTTATCCCACTTCTTAGTTTCCCATTATTTACACTATTGCCACCATTGTTATAAACTTCAATTTATTTACGGATTTTGCCATAAACCCTTTTATTTGAACCTTCTATTATTCGGGTGGGCCCATAAGCAATCCAATTAGGGTTTTTGAACCCCGGATCTGCATTAGAAAGGAATAGTTATCATCTATTGGATCAAAGTGAAAGGGAGAGAAAAAGGCAATTATAAGGAAAACGGCGATGAATCGATAGGATTCCAGACCCAGCCTCATCTCAGAGTAACGCCAACAGCAGGGAAAGAGGGATGAGTAGCAGAAAATAAGAACACAGCATTGAGTAGAAGTATATGATTTCCTTCAAGTATGATCTTCAGACAAAAGCATCAATCTTCATCAATACGAAACCCTAGTTCTTCATCTTATTCGATTAACTAGAAAGGTAGAAGCAGAGAGAGCACAATGGAAATGGAGAAGAGGGAAAGAGCTAGAACATGATGAGAATGGAATACCCCTATCGTGGTCTGGCCTCATACTTGTATAATATTAAGTCATCGACTCTCAATAGGAATCCTACTAAGAGTCTAAGTCTAATTACAATAAAGAGGAATAACTAGACAAGGAAATAAAGACTAAAGCAAATTACAACTCAATATTATCCCATTATCCCATATTACACAACGGCAACCTACCCCGTCTCAAGCTGCTGGAGCTCTTCAAAACCTGTGCACATTCAACAGGCTTCTACCATTATCTGTAAGTTGCTTTTCAACATACGTACAACCTCCAACTCAACATTATCCCATTATCACATATTACACAACGGCAATCTACCCCGTCTCAAGCTGCTGGAGCTCTTCAAAACCTGTGCACATTTAACAGGCTTCTACCATTATCTGTAAGTTGCTTTTCAACATACATACAACCTCCCCCTCCCCCCCCCCCCCCACCCCAAAAAAAATGATAGATTAAAATGCATAATAACTTGCCATCATGTTCTAGAAGTACATAATTCTTTAGAAGAAATATATAAAAAATGAATAGAGAAATATTACATTTCAAGATAACGACATGTAAGTTGTTGCTACAAAGTTTGGGAAGCATGGATGCTCTTACATAATGTGACTGTTGGGCCCTTTAATAAGTAACCACGCAAAACAAAATTTAAGTTGTAGAAAAATGAAATCTCTGGGTTTAAATCAGTTATACACCCAGATATTATAGCAAGTAACAACATCAACAAAGAAAGCCATCATTGACATTTCACAAATACAATGGTTACCTTGAGAAGAAGGGCATTGCAAGTGGATTCATGTATTGCTCGCTCAATGCGTTTTAGATTCGACGCCAACAAGTTATCTCCAACAACCTGAAAAACTTCTTTCTCTTAAAAATATTCCTCTGTTGATCATGATCAATATTTTAAAAAACAAAGGACCGCAAACTCTCTAGTCATGATTTTCCACAAAACCAACTGGGCAATACTAACTACAGTAAGACATGATCCTAACTACACCAATAATCTCAATAGGCAATCCTAACGATCAATGAAATTCATTTGGAATAATCCACCAAATAACCTTTCAATAAGGAAGAGAAATGTACTGATCAAGAAAGTAAAACACAAGAATAAAAGTAACATTGCAGATTTAGGAACATTTGATCTGCCTAATTTGGATGCATCTCATAGATGGTCCATTGAGTGTAGTAGGTCTAAATAGAGTGTGGATATGTGGATGACCTGCCAAAACATTATCTTCATAAAATATAAATACATGACAGACCTGGCAAATGCCAAGGCTGGAAAATAACTTTGTATTCTCCCAGTCCTCCTTGTCGAATGGCTCCTCAATTGATACAATTGGATAGTCTGGAAGACCCAACAGATTGTTTCAGGTTAAAAAAAACAAGAGAGATGACTGTTTTAAAGAAAAAGGTCAATGAACTCTCAAGAGATTCAATCCATATTAACCTAGTTCATGCCTTGAAGAAAAGAAATATTGGTATACTGTACCTGTACAGAGCTGTGTGTACATCCCGATCATATCCTCTCCACTCTTGAAATTCTGTCCAGACTTATTTGGGGATTTGATGTCTAAATCATACTTTGTTCCTGAATCACAGGGAAACAAGCCTCAATAACAGTTGGTATGAACAGACACACAGAGGGACAGCACAATTCACAACCCCAAAACCACCTGGAGGAAGGCATCCTATCAAAGACAAATGCATGGCCTATGGATGGATGATAGATCATGCGGCTTGAACGAAGGTAAAGGAAACGACTCAAGTTTTCATCACAAATCCTAGCTTTATATATAAACTATGGGTGTGAAAACTACCATTTCTGGGGTAATACTCTTAAATATTTATGATACAACAGCACTGATGAAAACCAGTCCCAGTCCCAGTCCCATGGCCCAGAGAGAAGTGATACTTTTTCCTTATCACAGTAATGTGATTAGCAATGTTCAAATATATTTATATATAGAGAGAGAGAGAGGTTTGGAGGAAGACCTCAAATATTCTCAAACACAACTAAGGCTATAAAATTATTTTAAAAAATCATGATCACCTATGCAGAACTCTGTAGCAGCTACATCCATTGCTATCTTAATTCTTTCATTATATCCCGTTCTTTCAATTGCCTCGTTAACAAGATCCAAACCATCTTTAAAACTGCAAATAGAAATAAAGATCAGAAACTAATAGGGAAACAGCTTACCCCATCAAGATCAAGAAATTGTTTCTTAAAGACTAGCATAACCACGCAAAAAAACCTATCAGAACCAATTTATGTTGTGAATATGCAAAGCTGCCATACAGCCAAAAAGAAAATGTGTGTGGTCTTCCATCTTGTATGGGATTTTCTTTTATATATATTCTAAATGAAAAAATATTAGCAAAAGTTAAGATAGCTAAACTATAATTCAAGAAACTAGCATCTGATGGAAATACTTGCCTTGAGATATTAGGGGCGAATCCACCATCTTCACCAACATTGCATGCATCTGCACCATATTTTTCAGTAATAACAGCCTGCCATTTGTAAACAGAAATTATAATCTATGAATGAGCAGGGAAGCAGGGATTGAAGCAAAAGAATCAGAGGCATCAAAGAAGAAAAGATTACCTAAAATGTTTAAGCATTCCTGACGGAATGGTAACAAAATGCAAATGTAACACAAAACTACATATATGATCCATAATTAAATATAGAAGCCCAGAAAAAGGAAATTTGGTCTACATGATATGGGTTATGGATCTTTAAAATCACTGCTGAACCTACAACTACCGCTACTCGCAGTTCTAGGAATTTATAATCGAAATAACACTTGGTTTCTCGGATTGTTATGGTTTGGATACAATAGGGCCGTGGGTTGCGAGCCTCTTTCTAAATTCTCTTGTGATTTGGGTTCCTGGTTGAGAGGTTGGGTCGATCACAACCATAGTTCGAGAACGCGCGAGATCTCGGCGAGTTTCTCGGTTTTTTGAGAAGCCGAGACGAGATGGGATACGATACAAAATAATACAAGATCTCGGCAAGATCTCGGATTGACCCATGGAAATGACCCATCTACTATGTATTTACTTACCTAACTTGACAGAACTTGACATATCTCGGCGAGATCTTGGGTTGACCCATGGAAATGACCCATCTACTATGTATTTACTTACCTAACTCGACAGAACTCTTACATGCTTGTTGTAGAGCACTATATGCAACATTACAGCAACACTATGTCATGGGAAGACTATGTGACACTAGCAGGGACTGAATACTTGATTCAAAGTCATTTTATGTGATGATGGTTGTAACACTGTTAAACAGTTTGATGTATCACTTTAACATTTCTAATTCTTATTTAAGTTGTTTAATTATTAATTGAATGTTTTGCTTGCTTTCAATTACTAAATTATGTGCAGAGTAGGGTATTTTAGTACGTCATCGCCTACTAACCTATGGTCCGAATTGAAACTCATATTTGGACTTTGTTTTTGCAAAATCTGATAGTGTCATTGTGTTTAAATAGCCTAAAATAGGCTGAGTACCAAGTTTCAGACCCAAACTAGGTCTAAAACCCACCGAGTTGAAGCTTAGAGTCGGAAAAAAAAAATGCACCAACTCAGCGAGATCTCGACTCGACTTGGTTTTTCCAAGGGCCGAGTTGGTACCGAGACCTGAGTTTTAGTACCTTGATCACAACAAACCTCTCTACCGCTGGCTGTCTTTGGGTCGGGAGGTTGAAGACAACTAATTTCTTTATTTACAGTTAAGGACAGCTTCCATTAAATTACTAAAGAGTCCCTCTGTTCCTGAGTTAGTTTTATTTCATCCCCGTTCTTATTTAAATTCCAGAATTGTCGTCCACTTCAATATTTAATTCCAGAATTGTTGTCCACTTGAGATATTTATCATTCTTGTGGAGTTGTTACATTAATGTGAAATTTTTTATAAAAAAAATGGCATTCATCTGAATTATAAAAAATAAAAAAGATCTCTCTTCCCCCCCCCCCAAATTTTGTTTCAGATGAGTTAGAATGAAACAAAACAAAAGATTTCCTGAACCCTAAACTCCCTATTTCACTGGTGAGATTGACGTTGCAATTGAATTGAACTCTAATTTTTGGCCATGCACCACACATGCAGGGGGGGATTGGAATAGAGGTTTCACCATGTATGTGCTGATTAAAGTGAAACAAGAGATGGCATGCAATAATTAGCAAAAGATGAGATCAGCACATCAACAACTACCCATCATGTAGAGCTCCTTGTATCAATTTATCAAGATAAACCTAATAACTGGCTTTCTTAAAATAACAGTAGGATGCGGATTGTGGAAACCAAAATCAAGAGATGCTAGCCATTTCATAAAGATTGTTTACCTTGAAAAAAGGGGGCGTACCCAATGCACGAGTCTCCCGCCAATGCGGGGTCTGGGGAGGGTCATAATGTACGCAGCCTTACCCCTGCTTTCGCAGAGATGCTGTTTCCAGACTTGAACCCGTGACCACTTGGTCACAATGGAGCAACCTTACCATTGCACCGAGGCCCAACCTCAAAAATTAATTATAACACACTCACAATTTAATTACCATGCATTTTCCAATATTTATTTCAGAATATAATGCAAAAACATGTATAAGAACCAGATTACCTTTAGGTGATGGTAAGTCTCAGAACCCATTTGCATGGCCTCCTCAAATGTGTTTGCACCAGTGGGGAGAATCATAATTCCCTGATAGTATTTACATTGATAACATTTAGTTTTAGTTGGAGATGACATACAAGAAACTTAACATTATAAAGCTCGAGGACAGGAGAAATTGGAATCATTGGTTTTCTTGAAAGCAATTTGTACTAGATCAGCAACCTCACAAAGTGATTGATGCATCTTTAGATAGGAAAACAGAACTAAATTAGGTCATACTATGACAGAGAACAATAACTTCATTTGTAAAAAACATGGAACTTGACAGAGAACAGCAAGCACACGCTGAAGCCCTTAACTTCAGACCAGAAATAGGGAGAATGACAAGGTTACAAGTTCAAAAACCCATCCAGACATTTATGAGCATAGACAAGTCCCACATATGATTCAATTACTACTATCTATAATTTTTCTATTTTTATTTTTTATTTTTAATTTTTTTTTGTGTGTGGGGGGAAGGGGAAGGGGATGAGTAGTCTTAACCTATTCTTGTTCAGGAACCAAACCCTTTCTAGCGGGAATTCCTCTGGTTGTCAGCTAACCCTGCATGTCATCTGCGTTGTGTGAAAACAACATCTTCAAATGCTAGTTATTGCTTTGAGTTGAAACTGAGAAAACAATCTCAAGTATCTACCCAAGCGGCCACGGTTTTCTAGAAGCCTAAAGGGTTAGGCTTCAGAAAGTTAAATAACCAGGATCACAGTGATGTGACAAATAACCAAAATTCAAAAACACTTAATATCAATACATTAGCAACTCAGATGATAGTCAAATTCTGATATGAAGTGGTATAGGGAGAGGAATATGCCTGGATTAATGTGGCAGTGAAATTGATCCGCAAAGTGATTATTTTAAGAATCTAGGCTCAATTTTAAATAAAGAAGGTGATACCGTGATAGAGAAGATTATGTTTCACAGAGAATTAAAATAGGATGGATGAAGCATGGAACAAGAACTTGCCAAGATCTCGGAAATATCTCGGTTTTTTTTAAAACCAAGACGAGACGCAAGGCGAAATGAGAAGATTTCATTGTCTCACCGACATCATTCCAAAGCTTTCAAACAAATCTAAGATTGCTTAAATCTGATTTATATTGAAGGAGTTACGTTGCGGTCAAACTTAATTTGGTGTGCACGAATGTTGTCAAAATTGCTCTGCATGAAAATATTTTTTTAGACATCAAAACAAATAAATATTTTACCACACTTTTGGTTTCTAGCAATGTTTTTCCATATTAAGAATTATAGAATTTTTAGATTTAGAAAAATCCCAACATTTAAAAGTTGAAAATTGCACCTACCGTCGAAAATCCAGTTTTTGTTCTTCAACTGGGGGTTGACTTTTTATCCTTTTGAAACTTGATTTTTTAACTATTTTTATTGGGATCAAAGAGGGTATATGCTTACTTATGAATAATATCTTAAGTAAATGACTCAGCCTCCCCCCTTGGGGCCACCCGTCTGAGAGGAAACTCCCTGGTGAACATGGGGGTCCCAGTATCTCCCGGTTCGTGTGTGTTGCGGGTCGTGCACGAGCCCTGGGGGAATTAGTCGGCCAAAGGCCAGATACCTCCAGGTCCACAAAATATATATATATATATCAAGTAAATGAAGTGTTGGTCCTGGTTTAACATTTATGGCATAAATAAGTGTTTGTCCTAGTTTCCCACTAAGTCAAACTCCTATATGGACTTTGATCTGGTAAAACCTAATAGTACCATTGTGTTTAAATAGCCCAAAATAGGTTGCATACCAAGTTTCATAACCAAACTAGGTCAAAAACCCACTGAAACCATCAAACGAGTTGGAAAAATAACAGTGCACCAACTCGCCGAGATCTCGGTCCTACTAGGTTTTTGGCCTGACGAGACCAAGTCCAAAACCGAGTTCTCGAACCATGGGATGAAGTGGAGAGGTACGTCCGGATTGTTATGTGATCGACGTATTCCATTAAGACTTAAAAGGAAAATTTTATAGACAGTCATACAACCAGCTATATGTATGGTGCGATATGTAGGGCAGTTAAGAAGCATCATATAGATAAACTCAATGTAGCAGAGATGAGGATGTTGAGATGGATGAGTGGCAAACCTAGGAAGGATAAAGTATGGAATGATCATATTAGAGCTGATTTGGGAGTAACTCCGATACAAAATAAACTACGAGAAAGTCATTTGAGGTGGCATGGCAATGTTCAACGGAGGCCTTTGGATGCTGTAGTACGGAGGAGTGATTTGATTCAGACTGAAGGAACTAAAAGAGGCAGAGGCAGACCTAAAATGACCTCCAATAGAGCTGATTAGAGGGCAAGGATCCATGTAATCGACTCCATTTAGTTGGGAAAGGCTGAGTTGTTGTTGTATCATTTAATTGGGAAGATGATAACCTTGTCTCTTTCGTGATATGATGAATGAACATAAGTGGTGGAGATTTTGCAATTGTTTCATTCTAAAATAGTAAATTTCTAATGCATCAACTATGAAATGTATAAACATCCAAATAACTCTGGAAGAAAAAAAAATCATTGAAGGTCCACTCCATGATGTTATTTAAAAAACTTTTTAGAAAGAAGAGCAGCTAACTTAGAGAGCCAATAGGCATAACTAAGCTATTCAAAATACTAAACAACCATTTAGATTTGTAACCTGGATTTATATAGGGCATACTTGGACGGACAGACTATTCCCAGCATGTTTTCCACCACTAATAACAGAGAAGGCTGGGACGGGAAGCAGCAGGCCAGTATTACCCGAAATATCGGCAATGTGCTTGTAAAGTGGAACCTGAGAAAAAGAAAGAAAATTAGTGACTAGAATCTTCAAGGGCAAGTCATTAAAACCATCCAACAGACATACAGGTAAAAGTTCAAGTAAAAAAAAGAGAAGTCATGCCTCTTTTTCAGCAGCACCAGCTTTGCAAGCAGCAATAGATACAGCCAAAATAGCATTTGCTCCAAGGTCAGCCTGCAAAATCATATTGCATGGATATGTAATGCCTCATAATATGTGCACAGTTGTTACAATTCCAAATGATTTCCAAAAGAGCCTAGAGATTGTTCCCTTACTGTGGAACATCCCTTATGATGTTTAATACAATTGAAAGTAAGGTTGGGACTTTCATGGTCCTGTCTTAATTCTTTTCAGTCAGGTTCAATGACATTGAGATTTTATAGTAAAATCTGATTATTTGCAACACAAGCCCATTATAACACGAAAATAGAAAAGGCAAGTGACTGACATCAGAATTCAGATTACCAGTGACAATTGAGAAGCTGCATCAATCACACTTTGGAATTAAATGCTGAACTGCCAATAACCAAACTGGGGAAGAAATCTCATGCATAAGCGAAGGAAATTCCCAGAACAATAGAAAACCCAAAAATACTAAGCCCATGGCACATATAACCCATTGGGCACTAAAAATGAAGCCTATTGATCCATTCTTGGTCCAGTCTGACCAAACTGATGTCCCTGGTTTGCTGGTGGTTTGATGCTACATCAGAGAGATTGGTTTAGGAGGCCTATGTCTCTAACTGGTTAAGAATTTGACACCATAGGAGGGTGATGCAGAAGCCGAAACCATGATTAATTTGGCTGTTCTTTGATTTTTTCGTTGGAGCCTTTTTATTTGTTTGTTCTTTTAGCCTAGGGTTAAAACAGTCTTTTTCATGGTTTATCTTCTTAGTTCCCCTCCACGATTTTAGAAGGATTAGTATTTTATTTTATTTGTTTTAGTTGTTTACACTTATACTCCTATTTAGAGTATAAGTCTATTCTATGTTTTATAATTAGGATTCAGATTAGGAATCCCAACTCCTAATCTGATTAGGATTGCTTTAGATTGATTATTTGTAAGGCCTTTAGGCCCCCCCTTTATTATTATAAATAGTAGAATCGTGGGAGGCTCCCCCACCTATTATGTTTGAAATTTTGTTTCTTCTTGCTGCTGCCGCCATGACTGCTGCTGCTTCTCTGTCTTGTGTGTCATATCAAGACCCCTTGTGAGTAATATCAAGGGCTAGGGCTGGAGTAATCCGGCGACTCCTTGCATCTTGCAGATCGGGAGGTTCGTCTTCTTCTTCCTTCAAGTTCTTCAAGGTTGCTGCTGCTGAAATTCTGCAATTCCAGTAAGAGTTACAATTTCCTGCAACTTTATCATCTCTTCTTCTTATTTCCATCTAACCTAATCGACTTCCCCAAACCCTAGCTTCATCTACATTCA
This sequence comes from Telopea speciosissima, assembly GCF_018873765.1. Lineage (NCBI taxonomy): Eukaryota > Viridiplantae > Streptophyta > Magnoliopsida > Proteales > Proteaceae > Telopea > Telopea speciosissima. The sequence continues at coordinate 21,478,476 of NC_057916.1, read as the reverse complement.
TCACAGCCCTATTCCCTCATCAGATTACACTCAAAACCTAACCACAGGTCCATCACAGTAACCCTCCCACTCGATCTCAGTTGCAGCCTCACCTATCCACTACAAACCCTAAATCCCTCCCTCAACATAAAAACCCAGAAACCCTAAGATCTGCCTAGGCCTAACCAGCCATCAAAACCCCACCAAAGTCCAGCCGAACCACCCCCTCCCTGCTAGGAAAACTCGACCTAAAGCCCAGCCCCTAAATCTGCTCCTAAACCCTAGTTTCAGCTTAGATCCTAAATCTGAAAACCCAAAACCCTAACCCTAATATTTCTGAATTTCTATTTCTTATTCAAACCTCATTAAAACCTATTCTAATAGACTCCTAAAATTCTGCAGACCATTCATTACCCAATAAAACCCTAACTCAATCTCCCATTCCTAACCCTAATTTTGCCCTAGTTACCCTAAACTGCCCATTCGGCCAACCCTAAAACAGAACCTGGTCCTAAGTGAGATTTATTTCACCTAGGCTACATCAGAGGGATTTCTCCTAGTTTGAGATTTCAAGCAATTACTGCAACAACAAAAAAAATTGCACTAGTTTAAGGTTTTGCTTCTTTCCAAATAAATTTTTCAATACAGATACTAGAAGCAAACCAATTTCAAAGGTGAAGCACAAGAAGTTGCCTTACAGGCCTTTACATGGTCTTATGGACATTTTAAGGGGAAAAAGAAGTCAGATATTTGCTTCCATGAAAAAGTAACAAACATGGAGTTCAACTTTCCTAAACTTAATCAAAGTTTAATATTTTTTTCTCCAGAGTTTACTAGATCCACCTTCACATTATATCAACTGAACAAGTGGTGGATTAGAAATATGTTTTTCCTGTTCATTTATTACCATATACTTCGACAATACTTATGCCTTTCAGCTCTTCTAGAAATGACAATATCCACAAGAAAATGCTATTTGGGGTAGAAAAACATGAATGAACGTACAGATGTTTACTCAAATGGTACTAATTAATTAGATCTCTTGATAGTAATGTTATGGGCCTCTTTGGTATCACTTCTCATTTTCATTTTGGCCTATTTACAAAAAATTCATTACTAAAAACCATTTTGATCAAAAATGAAAAACTGTTTGGTAACTACATAACATAATAGATTGTAGAATGAAAAATAAGTTTGGTAACTATCCATGTGTAAATAATTCTTATAACATTTTTGAACAAATGGGCCCAAGTCATGGAAATTCAGCATTGAAATTAGGTTTTTTCTATAGAAATTGGCCCAAAGCCCATATATATTTTAGTGGTAGGTGAAGAAATTCTCCCATCACTCATCTTCTTTCCCAAATCAACTCTAAACCATAAGGGATGAGAATTCTTCTCCTGAAATATAACATCAATCTGTGATCGATACCGATACCTGATTAATACCGATAAAAGATATATTTACTGATAAAAAATGATGTTTTGAATTTTGACCTAAAACCGATATCAACACGTCCCAATACCTCTCGATACTAATACCCGATATTGGTGTCACAACGGATACGGTGAACAATTGGCTGAAACTTGAGAGAGGTTCATCCTGTCATCCACCAGTACTTGTATTTGTCTTCCTTGGGAGTTCATCTTACGGAAGCACAGCCTAGTGAAATGCTAACCTTAATTCCACACTCATACTGATGCCGTGCTTTGAATAAGAAAAACTGATTTTGAGGTTCTTGTTTGATCTTGGTACTAAATAGGACGCCGTTGTTTGAGAAGAATATTTCTGAGAGCCGAGATTTGTTGTAACCTGCTAAACAAGAGGAGAAGAACAATGTTGGTCCTGGGTAGCATTAAAGGCGGTGCAGATGTTCGCCCTCTAGTTCAAACTAGTCCACAGCTTTACCTTGGCATGGACTTCGGCACGGTGAGGCTGAAGAAGAAGAAGAAGAGGAGCGGGCTTGTCTTTCTAAAAATAAAAGAAAATGTCTATTTTACCCCTCATATTTGGGTCATATGAGCACATGCTCATTAAAGAGCGAAAAAATGAATGAAAAACAGATTTTGGCCATAATCCATAATGGACTCTTGAGTCCATTATCATTTTAGGGGTGTTTTCAATTATTTTGATGCTTTGTAAATAGAAATAGGGTCCATAAATTGTACCAAACACTTGTAAAAACGTTAGTGTCATAAAATGAAAATGAAAAGTGATACCAAAGAGGCCCTATGTAATCAAACAAATTTCAACAGTTGATAAAACAGAATTTGAACTCAAATAATAAATTGAACCATGAAGCTTGTTCTTTTCAACCATAATAACATGCATAATAGCCACAAAATATGCAAAAGCCCACCACATCCACTTAAATTGGGAAGCGAAGTATTACCTTATTTTCAGTTTTGTCCAAATCTAACAAAGCCTGGTCAATTTGATACTGATGTATTGGATCCAGACCAATCAAGGCTTCAGATATCTTCTCATTGATATTCTTAACAGCTCTAGAAACACCATGTCCAAGATATTTTCCCTTGTCTCCGTCACGTAATTCAACAGCTTCATACCTGGGTTTAATGAACATAACAAGAGTGACTTAAAACCAAAAATACTGTTGGGTCTGATGAACAAAAGGAGGCTAAGAATGTGTAAAATAGATGTTCCTGGAAACATTTGGATGTATCATATGGAATAATACATTTGCACATCTAAATGCAGAGCAATAGAAGTTGCGTTCTGGATAACTTAATTTATGTAAGGAGAATAAGAACATGGAACAATGTTGCTTTCCCCAAAGATAACCGTGTGAGAGACAGAGTTAATTTTCTTTTTTCTGAATTGATGTTAGGTTTTTCTCTTCTTCGGAAAGAATCAGAGGAAAGCACTAAAAATATGAACCATTATGCAGACAACAAAAGGCGCTAAATAACAAAAAGAAAAATAATCCAGAAACTCTAGCGTTCTGAATCAAAACAAATGAATCATTCAAGTAAAGATGGACTTACATTCCAGTAGAAACACCGCTAGGAGCTGCAGCCCGAAACATCCCCTTATTAGTGTACAAATCGACTTCAACAGTAGGAATCCCTCTGCTATCAAGGATCTGCCTGGCTTTGATCTTCGTGATTACAGAAGGAACGGCTTTCTTCATATGATTTGACTGAAGTTTTCATACAATGAACGAAAAACAAGTTAAATGACGGAATCATATATGAGCAGGTAATATACCATTTTAAAAGTACCAAGATCAGAAGGAACCTACGATGAACAGTACAGGATCTGGAGCCTTTGCCCTAACTGCAGCATTGACAGCATCCTCAATTTTCCGGGAGAGCATGTACTTGTCCAGATATTCTTGCACAGACATTTTGTTTTAGCTCCGTCTGTAATAGTTAAGAAATCTATTCCTGAACGATGGAACTCGAATAGCTAGTGTTTTAGCTTCTTCTCCAATCGGAAATTCACGATCTCGGCTCCCTAGCTCATCGGCTAAACCAGGAATTTGTAGAAATGCTTGTTGCTGAAATCAGAATGAAGAGCTTTGTGCCCTAGATGGCTATTTCTTCTATGACGACTTGATCCTTATCCCGATAAGTGCTTTCGACTAGCCATTTGCCCCCTGGTTCTTCATTCAGATCGCGCCCTAGATTTCTCGCTATGGAGGTTTGAAGGCAATTTTCCACGCTACTCCAGCGGTCCAGGACTCCAGTCCAGCCTACCCATAAGTGTTAAAAATGCGGGAAAACTTTAGGTTATGTTTAGAAGCCAAAAAAATAAAAAAAATAAAAGGATTGTTAAGGTAATGTTTGGTTGCATAAATCTGTTGGAGTCGTCACTGATTCCAGATGATCATCCACTGAGTTATCATTTGTGGATTTGTTATTTCATAAAATAAACTGTTTAGTTATCATGATTCTGTTTTCTACTAAAAAAAAAACGGTTATCATGATTTCGTGACGTGAATCTTCTTGAAAAACTATTTGGTTATCATAAGTCTGTCAGTTGGATTCATCCAGAATCTAACTAGAAAACTATTTGATTAACCTAAGTCTGTCAGTTACTAAACCTTAAATTTAAAAGTAAAAGACATTTTAACCAATAATTTAAAAAAAATATATGATTACCATATTAATGCCCCAAATAATTAATTAAATCCAATTACCATCCAACCTAATATAACCTAAAATTACTAATATGTCATTGCTATGCATACAAATATTAACTTGCTTTATTGTGTTTGACGTATAAATGACAAAAATGTCATTCTCCATACACATCTATGTCAAAATGAGTAATTGGACCATGGTTTTAGCCACATAGACATAATTTAAAAGATATAATAATAACAAAATGATGCTTGAAGCAACAATATATGGAAAGTTATGAGTGCATTTTCCAAAATATATAGTAAAATAATTGGGATATCTAATTTGGGATTTCCAAATTAGCCCCAATCCTAGAAATCCAATCCAGAAGGCCAAAGTCAAGATTAGGCTGGCCAATTCGGGTCGGATCACCAATCTCAATTCTTTAACCCTCTCCTTGGGGCTTCTTTGGTAGATTTTTCATTTTCATTTTAATTGGTAATTTTTATTTGACCTTTATCTTACTTCAAAAGTTCTTTAAAGTTAAATGATATAAAAGAAATTTTAAAAATAATTTCATAAAGTAATTTATTATTTTATCATTATAAAAAAAATAATAATAAAAAGACTATCATTGTCTTCCATTTTTTGTTTGAAGTATAAAAGTAAAATGACAATATTTATTTTAATTAGAAAAAATAAGTTATACTATTATTCATTGAACACATTTGCGATCAAAGTTTTTTAAATAAAAAAAGATAATTTATACCATTCGACCTTTAGAACTACTTCACAAGGATTTGTTCAGTTTTACCAAAAGTAAAAGTCTTAAAGAATGTAATTTTTATGTGATATCCTTACGATAAAGGTGGTCTTGGATTTATTTTCTGATCTTTCAGTACAAGAGATAAATTTTAGAAAAAAGTCGTATGTGTTTTTCGGATAAATGGTGAGGGAAAAATCCGAAAGAGATATGGTGGTGAGGGGCAAGAGAGGGTGTCACGTAACCTGTGAAAGGCAAGAGAAATATATATGGTGTTAGATTGCGTGCTTCTTTACAATAATACTCAAATTGCATTCATTGTACCTTTCCAGTTTTATTGGAAATTCCTCAGGAAATGAACTGTGTTTGACATATATGAATTGCATTCATTGTGCGTTTCAAGCTTTATTGGAAATTCCTTAAGGAATGAACTGGGTTTCACATATATAAATTGTATTCATTATGCGTTTCAAGCTTTATTGGAAATTCCTCAGGAAATGAACTAGGTTTCACATATATGATTTGCATTCATTATCAAGCTTTATTGGAAATTCCTCTGGAATGAATTGGGTTTGACATATATGACTTGCATTCATTGTCATTCTTGTAAACTGACAAAGAGGTTCTTCCAAGTTTCCAATTTTTAACAGAGGAGTAGAGATTGAGATACAGATGAATCTCTCACACCTATATATAAATATCGAACCCAAGTCCCTTCTCTTTCTCACTCTATTCTCGTATTCTATTAGTCTTGTTTCTCGCTCTACTTCTTCCTCTTTTGGGTTGAGTTATAAATCGACAAGAAATGGAGAAGGATGAGTTCTGCAAATTTGGGTTCATTGGTTCAAACCTGGGTAAGAACATCCCTATTTCCGAAAGGACTGTGCTTTGCTCTCTGATTTGGATTAGTGAAATGCCTAATAATTACAACAACCTTGACACTAATCTCATCCACTCTCATTCCAAGATCAAGGAATTGACTGGTGTTGTTAAGAGATCAAAAAACTAGATTATTTACATAGAAAGCTAACTAACTTTCATTTGCATGACGTAAAGTTCTTATTCAGTCTGTGTTAAGGGTGTTAAACAGTTCAGTTTTGGTTAAACAATTTGGTTTGGTTCAAACCGTTTAATTAAATGCTCTCAAATTTGAAACCATAACCACACCATTTATTAAACGGTTTCACGGCTTCAATTTTAAATGGTTCAGTTCGATTTGGTAAATTTTTTTTTTTTTTTGTGAATAAACGGTTTATGTCTAGTTTGGCACATTCATGTACACTTAGGAGTGTTGAACAGTTTGTTCGGTTCAGTTCAAATTGTTTAAATAAACAGTCTCACTTTTGAAACCATAACCTAACCATTTATTAAACGGTTTCACGCTTCGATTTAAACAGTTCAATTCAGTTTTGGTTTCGGTTTGATTTTGACACCCTTAGTATGTGTTGAGCACTATACCTGCTTACCTGAAGTCATCATTCTTGTTTCCTCTCAAAATCTGTAGAGGTATATTCAATTTGCCTTAATTTCAATAATGGAAGCAAGGAGAAATGTAAAAAAGCTTGTTTAATTGGTTGGAATAAAGTTTGTTCCCCTTTATCTTTGAGAGGTTACTACTCAATAATACTAATGATTTGTGAGTTAAAGTAATTAAGGCTAAATATTTTCTTCATACTTCCATCTTTGACCCCAAGGTTTGCAAAAAGGGAGGGTTTTGGTATTGAAACAACATATATTTCATATGCTTCCCACTTTAAAAACAATGGTTTTTCGACAGATTGGAGACAAAAGCATTTCTTTTTGTCTAGATTGACCCATGGGTGAAATCCATTCCAAAACATTGCTTAACTACATTTTTGCATGAGGCTAATAAGATAGAGTTTATTTGTAATTATTTTGTTAACAATAAATTGAATCTATTCCATCATATCTTCTCACATGCTATGCCTCCGTTATTTTTAATTTACCTTTATCCAATGTTGTGACAGATTGGAGATATTCAATCTTCAAAGATGGATAGATTCTCACAAAAAACAAAAAAATCCACCAGCTCTTTACTTTAATAGACTAACCTAAGACAAAGATGGGTATTTCAAAAAAGACGAGTTTTCCCTTTAGGCACGCTGAATTGGAATCCAATCACCGCTACAGATTTAGATATAAGTAGGGGCATCAGAGGGTATTTTGGGAAAATACTAAAATCTGGGCAGAATTTGCCAACTATGGGATGAGGGAATCTATTCACTGAGTGGTGGAAAGAAAATTAGTCCTTTCAAAAATATTTAAAATAATATTAACCATTCCTAGGAATTGAACAACTTTTATCCGAAAAAAAAAGAGAAGGAAATTGGACAAATACTCTCTCTCTCTCTCTCCGAAATGTCATCCTCGATTTATCTTCTTGAGGCTCACCAGCATCTTCTGCTCCATCTCAGTCTTTGCTATCGTTGTAATCACAGAAGAGCTTGAGACCGCCATTGACGCTCTTGGATCAAAGAGCTATAATCTCTTCCGTTGTGGGAGATCTCTCTGTGCATTTACTAAAATGAGTTTGAAGAAATCTCTTGACGAAACCCCAACCAAGCAGGTTAGATCATCCTCAATTCATTGTCAAATCGAGCTCAAAATGGCGGATTCTAAATCTATACCATCCGTCTCAACAAGGAATTCAAAGGTATCATGCATTTAGTTTGGATGCTTAAATTGGCCTACAAAATCTAGGCAACGACCTCAGCATCATCATTACTCAACACATCAACAACAATCCTAGGGTTCCCAACAGCAAATATGTCCTGCCCGCTGCAAGAAACGACTTTGGGTCACATAAGTGAATCCTAGCTCCACCCCAGAGACTACCAACACCACTGCATTTTCAGAATTGTCTCTCAAATTGATTATCTACGGCAGCAATATCACAATAGTGAAAAAATAATTCAGACCAGGATAAAGTGAGATTTTGGAGAAGCCTAGTTGAGGGGCGAGAGAGGTGAGGGCGTGGACCTTCACAAGGGGGAGCACTTGTAGGGAACACATTTGGAGAGTGATGCTGAGATAATGCATCCCTATAGGCATGTCGACCGACCAGCCGGTTGACCAACTGTGCATCATACTGTATCGGTGTCCACCATCTTTGCGTCTCTGCCCCAGCTTCTGGTTTTCTGAGGAAAGAGAAACTGACCGAGAATGATAATTAGATGGTGACTAAGACATTATCGACTACTCTTATTGCAGGGGTGGAATTTTGGCTTGAAGCCTTGAAATGCAGTTGCAGATTGCGGCACAGCAACCACTGTTTCGGGCAAAAAGGGTATGCAGAGATACTGTCAAGGGAATTATGACAATGACGAAGAAGTGGATCTGGGTATGTTCTGGCGGGAAAGATGTGAATGGTCAGCAGCAAAAGAGATGAGGGTGAGTTTGTAAGGACAAATTGCAAATTTCGGAGGAATCGCTCAACACTGTTTTGGGTATTTTATAACACATCTTTGTCTAAATCTAAAGAGTAGATCGTTTGGTAAACTGAAACTCAATTTAGTGTAATCATGTAATTTTCCCCCAAAAAAATAATCACAGAGCCACACACTGAGTATCAAAAATAAATTCAGCAAATGTAAAAAGCATTACAAATAAGATGGGTTTAAGCTGGAGAACTACTTGTAAACTGAGCTCAAATAAGATGGTTCCACCAATCATGCCAATTGGCAGGCAAACGGGCATGAAGAATCCAATATCTAAAAGTAGATGAAAACAGTCATAAATGTTCAATTTATCATCCTGAAAAAACAAAACCAGCTATTGTATCCCTTGAATACTAAAACTTTAAAACCTAGCTCCAGATGGTTGGTAAAAACCAAACCCTCTACGCCTCCGTAGTAATTGTCAACATGGCGTCTTCATATACCAAAGCACTGCACACAAGACAAAAAAGAGATTAATTATAACAAAAACCATAGCAAAACAACAATGAAAAACTAATTTAGGCTCAACAAGACCTACAAAAATGCTGAGAACATAAAGTGAGGCTTAGCATTTTTCTATTACAGTCATAACATTATACATTATACAATAAGCGATACACGAGGGGTTAAACTGATCACATTGATCAATGACCACATCCAAAACATAAGTACAAGTTACTCAAATGTGTACTAATTTGCAGCTCTAATGAGTCCTCTAGCACATAAACAATAAATCAAGTGCATAGCGCACTTGGTAGCTAGTGGTGCGTAAAGGCCCATTGCTATCAGGAGGTCTTGAGTTCAAGTCTCCTGGTTCACACAATAAATCAAATGCAAATCAACATTCCAGGAAGTTCTAATATGCAATCCATATAGAGAAACCAAATTGAAGTTGCTTCTGCACTCCAGAAGCTAGAGATCTGCCACTGTAATCAGATATTACTCTAAAATGGTGCAACTACAAGTTTTAGACAGCAGGATTCAACACTATGAGCAAATGAACAGATATTGAAGACAGAGACAAATCAGTGCACCAAAACCCATAATACCCAACTGCGACTATAAGGACCTCTCAAGTCCGAGGCCATGATAAATGTATTAGTGATAGTTACCAAATCAATATCAAAATTAAGGTCAAGAGTTCTCTGTGTGGGAGCGTGGCCCCTGCGCATGTGAGGGGCCAACGGGAGAGAGGGAGGCAGCATCAACAGAACGATCATTACCACCTTTCATGGGGGTGGGAGAGGGGGGGGGGGGGGGAAGGGGAACATCTAATTACTAAACCTAGACAAACCAAAAATGGAAGATACATAGGATTCCAACCATTACCTTATATATTGCTCGGGTACATGAAAACCCTAACCCTAGAACCCTGCAATACAGACAGAGAATATTAATAAAATAAAATAGAACTAGTAAAACCCTAATTCCCTAAACCTGAAAGAAAAGTTGAAAATATTGTTGAAGTGACAATGGAGTAAACTTAGGGTATACCATGGACTTGGGGGGCAAGTTGGATTTAAACTTAGCCCGGACGATTCCGCTGTTACCGTGCGGCCTGGAGACTTTTCCCCAAATGCATCGGTAATGAGATCCGTTCTTCTTCACCTTAGCCTTGTAAATGTAGGCCATTTTCTTGCCGCAGTACCATGCGACCTCCTCCTTTGTGTTCACACCTTCGATTTGAATCAAAGAAGTGTTCGGGTATTGGTTGGATTTTGCCCTAAACCACCGACATGAACATAAGCTCAATTAAACGAATCCATGAAAAAAATTCAAGAACTCAGATCAGAAATATAAACCGAATTAAATTAATAGGATTCCAGCTATCACCTCTTATAACCAAGGACAGTTCCCCTCACATATAATCTGAATCAAATAGCAAAGATGAAACTCAGAAGATATAGATGAAGATTAAACCCTAAAGAGACAAATGGAGAAAGAACATAGTTCGCAGAATACTAATGGTAGCACAAAGAGACGAAGATAACCTAACACGTTCTCCTTGGCGCCCCTTTACCATTTTGGCTGCGATTTCCCTTGCTAATGGCGGGCAGAGGATGATACTAATGTCTGCGTCTCTGCGACGGTCGACGGAAGCACAAGGTGAGGTTTTATATATAGATGGCTAGGTATTCTATGTGATAAGGTACAACACTAACCCACATGATATCGGTTCATAAGATCACCTGAGCAGCTTTACAGCCGTACGATCTACAATTTTATCAGACATTCTTTTTAATGGAAATTACAAGATAAGTACTTTTCAAATTTGTTTCACGCAAGAATAAAATAAAAATAAACTTTTAAAATTGTCTCAAAAATCTGTTTTAAACTTTTAAACCTCGATGAAAAAATAGAAGAGGAAGGGGCAGGCAATTTTCTTTACTTGTTTTTATTTTTATTTTTTTATTGTTTCTCTCACTTTTGTTTTTTATTTTATTTTATTTTTTTTAACCTAGTTTCCTCCTACCAATAGTAAATGAGATTCCATTAGCGAGAATAAGCATTGGGAGGGTATTTTGGAACATACCAAAACCCTAGGAGGGGTTGGTGAACCATCTTCTTTTTTTTATTGTATTTCTTTTTAATAAGTTTCTTTTGTTTTCTATTCCAACAATTAAGATGTACTTCTCTTTGGATTCAAAGCTATAACTTTGTTTTTATCTTTTTTAGGGGATAATAACCGCTTTGATTTCTACTCGTACAATTAAAGTGTACTTTCATCGGATTTCACTGTTTTTTAAACATTTAAATGAGAGGGGCAATTTTGAAAGTTAACTTTTATTTTATTCTAACTAGCATGAGCACTAATTTTGGGGATTAAGTAAATCTTTTTAAAATAAAAAAAATAATAAATGTAAAACAAATTTGAAACTTACTTATCTTGTAATTTTCGTTCTTATCCAGTGAATCTAAGTAATTTTGGTAAATAATTTTATCCACAGTTGATAAAACCTAAAACCTAAAACCTCTTGTGAGTATTAGACACAGTTCTATGGGGGCATTTGCTTTCTTATTGGTCCTAAATGGCATACGGCCCATCATTTCGTTGGGTCTTCATGTGATGTGGCCCATACAATAAAAATATACGGATTAGGGTCTGTTGAGTACTTGAAGGCTTCAAGCTTCATGAGGTTGCAAGTAGAAGGGAAGGGAATGAGAAATGAAATCGGTTTTAAATTAAATAAAATAATTTTTTTGTATTCATAATTGTGTACTTTAAATTTTACTATATATGACAATTAAACTTTGAACCTGGTTTTCATGCGTGGGGTTGTGCATATGAGGAATCTTTTACACTGGTTTTTAATAACCTAAGATTCAAAGCATTTTATCTACACCGTTCAAGGATGAAGTATAGTAAGTATTTCTCTTGTACAAATATCTTTTCAAATATGCATTTACGTTCGTTTTTTAAAAAAGTTTAAATAATAAAAAAAAATACATATCAAAATCCCCTCTTTTATTTTTTGTTATCTACAACTCAACTAAACTCTCTATCTTTCTGCAAAACATTGGTTGCTTCAACTCTATCAATCGATGCCTGAATCCTTGCTCTCTACAAATCATCGAAAGTTATTTATTTTCATTGCTTAGGGATTTCTTGCGGTTTAGGTAAGCTATCCAAAAATCTTAAATTTTGGATGGATGCCCAATTTCTAATCTCCACTATCTTTTCGAAGTACCATCTAGAAGAGCCCACACCATCAATAAGTATTTTGGAGGCCACAAAGTTTTGTTAACAAGACACCCAACTTGGTACTGGTACAAACATATGCATCCATGCTTTGAACATTCGAAGATAAATCTTGATGATCAAAGCAGCAACATGAGAAGGAAAAATGTTGTTAATCAAATAGCATTCCATTGAGAGCCACACAATATAACTCAACAACAAAAGTGTATAACTCATCGAATTCGATCGGACAGTGACATTATTATATTCGTATCCGATTATATTCGAACGGATTCAGATAATATCTTGTTAGTTTTTTGTCGACTTTGAATAGATTCTCCTAAATGGATATGAACACGATCGAATAAGAATTTTCAACTATCCGTTGACATCTTCCGTTTTGTTGATGAGGGTTAGGGTTGAGACTTGAGAGTTCAACAATTACCCTTTTTCTACTATTCTTTAGGGTTTTAGTCTTTGATTTTTTTATATTTATATTTATATTTTTGATTTATCTTGTATTTATTTTAATAGATATGTGGTTGCATATATCACACTGCATAAAACAATATATAATATAAATCAATAGAAAATTCAAAAAAACGAATCACGTAATTTTAACTTATAAAACTATAAAAACAAGATAATAAAATCCAATAAGGTAACGTAATCCAATAAATGAGCACAAAGATATATTTTAAACATTTATTACCGTTGGATTGCTAAACGAATTGAATAATAATCGAATGAATAAATGGATTATCATATTCGTATCCGATCAATTTTTTGACGGATTCAAATTCCCCTTAACGGATACAAACGCGGTTAGGCCAGGCTGGTCCCACCAAACTTTGTAGCAAAATTTCCAGGTAAGACAGGAGTCACAGGATAGAGGGGAGAGAGACGGAGAACGAGACAGAAGATGGAAACCTACCGACAATCTGTAGAGTGAAAACGATCGAATGATTTTAAGGATGTCCAAACATACAACGGTGCTTGTTTCCCTCCAATTACCATTGTTGATTAAGTTCCTTACAGACGAAGCTAACCATTTCTATAAATTGGTCCATGACCGTCGCTATATTACCGCAATAACATTCCCCGCCCGGTGATAGTCCAGCGTAGAAAGAGAGTGTGTGTGTGAGAATGGAAGAACCTCTTCTGGCAGGTTGACTTCTTTTGGATTATTGTCTCTTTCATTATTTCCTAATTAGCAGTTTGCAGTGCATTCTAACAATTTCCTCGGTTCAGGTCAATTGGAAGAAGGTGATGAGGTCGGAGGGAAAGAGAAGGAGAAATGGATTTCATATCAATACCTGGGAAGAACTGGTTCCGTACTCCCGTATCCGTACTTGGCGGGAGCGGAAGTAAGCATCGAAGAAATTCGATCGGCGGTATCTTCTGATCACTACCCTCCTTCCATCCACGCCCCTTTGATTAGTTCGCCGGAACCCGATCCAAATGGTACCCCATCAAGATTGAATTCCTTTTTTTTTTTTTTTTTTTGGCGTCCTCTGTGATGAATTTAGGATTGAGAATTTCAAATTTTTTTTAAAAATATATAAATCAGTGCATAGTGTTTCCTAACACGCACACAAAATTGTTTGATGCTGTTCATCGGGTGAGAAAATTCCTGCTTCTTTTGGAGTTTTAGTTTCGTTTGCAGCTATACACGATTGCACTTGCTCCTTCATCTTGCTTTTGGATTTCTCTTTTAATTATGGAAGCGGCAAATTCCTAATAAAACCCAAGTAACTGGCGTTCATCCTTAACCTCCATTCGTTATTATTTTGGTTGGATATGACTTCCTTTGCTATATGTCAGAAAATTGAGATAGAATTAGAATGTCATCTGTTAATACTTATACTTCACTCTTTTTAACTCTACAACCAACACCGTACAATGGTAGTTTCCTGCTGTTTGTGGATATTCTCAATCTTGTTCGTAATTCCTGGAGCAATAACTGTGAGGGAAACAGCATCAGCAACCCTCGATTTTCAGGGAATGGTTATAGAGATTAGATGGTAAAGGAGAATTGAAAACTTCTTACCTCACTGCAAATTTGCTGGGGAAGATTGTGATTTAGACAGCCATTGGAAACATTGAACTAGATATTTGATGTATGGCCCCAGTTTGTTGATTTACATAGATATAGGTACTCATTTATGACAAATTGTCCATCAAAATTTAAAGACGTTTTTAGAACTTCCTGCTATCTGTGAATCCACTTTGTTTCTTTAGTTAATGTTAGCTCTTCATGTCATCATGGAGGTGGCTCTTCGGTTTGTTTTGTTATGGAGCATATCTTGGTGGCACTTTTATAAATATCCAACTCGGAATCTGGAGGAATGACTATTCTATTATGGAAGGGTCTGGAAGGACTAATGTCTTCCATGTGGTGAAGGTTTCTTTTGTTGCAATATGTCTTAGGCTCTTAGCCATTAGCTACAGGCATGTTCATTGATTTGGTGTTCTCTTGTGCATAGTGGCTGGAGAGTGGTGATTGGGCTTTAGTGTCAGAGCGGACAACTAACATTTCTATATAGGATTCTATGCCTACTGGAATAGTTTACACCAGCAAGGCATTCATATTCTGTGCTCTCCATATATCAATGGTTGATTATGGATTATGCAATTTCTACCAAAACAAAGATTATGGATTATGCAATTGCTGTGCGCTTCCACTTAGTGGGTAATAGTGTTGACAAATTGGCTCAGGTGGTGCTTCCAGTGTGCCTTGCGGTCTTAAAGTTTAGTGTGAGGCAATTCAGTTGCATTGCTATATTGGGCACCTGGATGACCAGCTGTGTTATTAGGAAATGACTGGATTACTTGAGTAAAAACCTACCGTGTGTGATGCTTGTAGCTGAGAAATGTTTTTTCACAACCAAAAGGTGGGGTTTTCCTTGTCCGCTCATTATCAAGGATAGAGTACCATAAGTAAGATGTTGAAAATAATTTTGATCATGTGGCTCACCTGCTTGACTTTAGGCAGTGTTATTTCAGGACCATTTGGGTAAGGCTTCCTAAGTGGGACCGTGTAGGATACCTTTTACCCTATTGATTTATGATGGACTTTGCTATTTTGAACTTTTATTTTAGTTTGGAATTCCACATTTTAGTAGTTCCATGGTAAGCGATGTGTGTCATGATTAGTGATAGGTTTTGTCACATTTCTTTAATTTCTTGCTTAAATTCCACATTTTAACTTTGCTTCTTCTTGTTCTTCTCCCCCCTCCACCCAAAAAATCGAGCTTAAGGTTGTATCATCTTTCAATCTTTCTCCATTTAGCCATCAAATTACATACAACAGCTCATTTTAAGAATCCTTTGGCTGGTTTTTTTGTTATTTCATATGGTTTCTGCCAGCTAGCACCCATCACCCAGCACTATGGGTCCATGAGGCAAATGTTCAAGAAATTGTAGCTATTATAATGTCAATTCACATAGGCTCTCCATGCAACACCTGTTATTATAGTAGCAATGGCATGGATAATATGCCATCTCTCCTTAAAACATATTCACTATCTCACCTTAATATGCATAGAAATAAGCTGCATCACCTTAAGGAACTTTGGTTAGTTGGATTGTTATAAATGGTCCACATTCAATCTCATCACAGTTTTCCTAATTTGGGTTTGGAATGGTGTTTGGTCAGCAAATATTTTGTTTGAAAGTTGAGAATACATTCCCACCCTTACCCATTATAAAAAATTGTGTTTCAAAGTATAGATGTTCTTTTGTTTTAAGAACAGTTGGAGAAATTTAACCTGTATTTTTTTGTACTTTTTAAAGTTAAGCCTTGAGGATAGATAAATCTACTATTTTTCATCATTTGTACATTACTTACTTGCTTTGTCAATCATTGTTTTTGGATCAAGTTATTGTTTATCAGGGTGGTGGATATGGAGGAGGTCTTGGTGGATATGCTTTAAACGAAGGTCAGAGGTAAGTTGGGTATTTAAGGCCTGGATTTTGATTTCAAGCTTGAATTTTCTTGAGGTTCATCCTATAGCTTAATTGCATATCACTTTTTGTTGCAACCTCTAGTATTCTTCTTTCGTTTTTTTTTTAAAAAAAAATTATATAGATGCAACCTCTAGATGTTGGGCCTTCCAGTTTACGAACAGGATGGGCAAAAAGGGCAGGGGGTTGGGTTTGAGTTGATATGTGGTTTAGTATGGGTCAACATGGTAAGAAGCGCTTGATTAACAATATTTTCTACATGATAGGCAAATCTTGGATGAGGTGGAGATACGGGAGTTACTCATTGATCATGTAGGCCACCGTTGCTGTTGGGGAAGTCGTCCAGCTCGGACCTGGAAGATAAGGGCAGTGGAAGACTGCAATGTCTATATTGGGACTCTAGAAACTTTTATTGAGGAGAGAGAAATCACAAGAGAGATGGAGCCTTATCTTGGTGGAAAAATTGATGGAAAGGATAATGGCCCTGAACTTGGACTATGGGAATTGGATCTGAGGTCTGAATTCCCTCTTCTATTTGTCCAACACAAAGAAACACGGGCTACAATCCCTCATTCGGAAGCTATTGAGAAATGCTCAGGTATAAATTATGGAGCCATGGGTTTTGTGTTTGAGAAACTATAATGTCCTCAAGCTCTATTTTTAGTTAAATTTTTTTTTATTCATGACAGAAAACCATGGTACACTTAAAACCAGTAAACCAGAGGTATGAACCGTGGTGTTTATTTAATCATATGTAAAGAAGGGTTTTTGAAGCCAAAATGGAACTAGATTTTCTGATCTGGTGGGATAATCCAATTTAACAGCCTTGGTGACTAATCATGTCCATCCCATTTATGGACCTATGAATGTCCTTTGAGCTTCCAATATTAATAGTTTCAAGTTCTTCTCCAAGCTTGTCCAAAAATGAAATAACTTCCATGGCCAAGATTAGAGGTCAGAGTCTTCCATCTGGTCAACAGCTACTTGATACTGGAGCTCAAGTTAGCCGTACTCCTATTGAGACACACTAAACATCCACCACCTCAACTTAGCTTACTGTGCATGGTTTACCAGTATCTGCAGCACAGTTTCGATTGTAATCCCTTCATATTATACCATTTGACCATTCATTCTGTCCTGCAGGAGGCTTGTGTCAGTGTCTAGCTTAATCATACCTCTTTTTGGAAGCTGCCATTTTCAATGTGTCAGACTCATATAAGCACTGAATCTGGTCCATTTGGAAAACGTTCAGAAAATACATGTTTAATGGTCTACAATTCATCTTATCAATAATTCTTGATAACTCAAAACCTCGGGAGGGTAATTCATTTTTGATATTCTTGACTCCAGCATGATAGTTTATAACTGCACAATGCAGACATAATTAGTCTCTTTCTGTTTCAGTTTATTGGTACTGGCCACTATTTTAATAGGTCAATGACTCTGCTTGGAGATGGTTCAGATTAATGCTCAAGAGAGAAGAAAAGCAAATGAGTCTAGAAACATAGGATTTCACAAAGAGGTGATCGGAGGTTTCCAACTCACTTCTACAGTAGCAGTACAATGAATTTGCATTGGAGTTCTGTTTAGTAAGAAGGTCATCATAGGAAGACAGCCGATGAGACAATATTCTTTCTGGAAACTACATTATCCTCAAAATTTTCCATATCCTTCAGTTTGATTTCTGTTATTGCATCTTTGGGATTACCCAAACAATCTCAGTTTTGGAAATTTTGCATAAATTTGAGTTATGACACATGCATCTCAGGATTATGCTTATGATGTCATAAACTTCAATTAATTGTGGAGACCAAATGCCCTCTTGAAACTATAGAAGTATCCCTGAACTTAGATTCGTATTCATTATTTGGACAATTTGGACATACCAAAAATTTTCCAAATGAGGTTGCTCCATTACAACCTAGTGGTCGTGGGTTAGAGTCTGGAAACAACCTCTCCGCAAAGCGAGGGTAAGGCTGCATACATTATGACCCTCCCCAGACCCCGCAGTGGTGAGAGCCTCGTGCACTGGGTATGTCCTATTTTTTTTAAAACCAAATTCTAGTGACCCATCAACCACCATCCTCGCACAAATATGGTTAAAGGCAGCCATCCTACCTGTGCTCTACTTGTGTGGCACATTCAGAATTGCTGACCTCACAATATGATTGGTTAATCTGGCTAGATTTTAAATATATTTAGTAAGAGTGTTTGATCATAATAGGTGCTCAGAAGAATATGAAAAATACTACTGAGATAAGTCTTCAGTTTGGATGGGTCTAATTAGCCTGAGGCTGACTTATGCTGACTTTTAACACTACAAGATCTATTAGATGGGACTCATTGGGTGGTCTACAGCAGTGCCAGTGGGTGAGAAGATGGCACTTTGTCTTGCTAGTACTGTAGCTTCTTGTTCTTGTCATTTTTTAATGTAATATTTCTGTTGCTTTATTGTTGTTCTTTGTTGGCAATGGCAGAGTACATACACATTTATTTTCCCAAAAATAATAGTTCATGCTGTTGGAACTCCAGTAAAATTTTAGAATGGTAAACTTGCAGATTGTGGGGGACGAGGAGAAATTCCATGTCCGACGTGTAATGCTGATTCTGAACCAGGATGTTACAAGAAAGATCAGATGACTAAGTGCCCTGTATGTTATGGCAGAGGTCTGCTTGCTCACAAAGATGGCTCTGACACAATGTATGTATTTTAAATGCCAATTTTATTGGTGCAACCTTATGGCTAATTAGATACATTATTAAGGTGTTTCCTGGTTTACACAAGGATCCATGTAGCAGACCCCATTTAGCTGAGATTCTCCTGACTCGTTGGGCTGTGTCTTTTTCCTCTTACTTTCAACCTTCATCTTTCATGTTTCCATTTATTTTCTATCCTTCACGTGTCATTTTCCATTTTTCATTTCTCATCTCACTTCCCATCGCCTTTTTTTTTTATACATTGCAGTTTGCCCTAATTTGTTTTGTTTGGATCCATGTAGCCGACCCCATTAAGTTGGGATAAGGCTGAGTTTGTTGTTGTTGTTGTTCCTGCTTTACACATGGTATCCAAAGTTTCAACTGTTTCGAAATTTTAAGTTTCAAGAACAGAATAACACGTGGTTTACATCAGTTCTAACTGTAATGAATAATCCACCATGTTGAAACTTGCCTGCCTAAAGATTTGGTAAACTTACATGCCGAATCATGTTCATAGTATAGGACTGTACTACTGGGACTTGATGTGGAACACTTCACCGATTTGTGTGTATGCAGATGCGTGAAATGCAATGGTAAGGGAATGCTTCCTTGTGTGACATGTGGATCTCGTGGACTATTGAAATGTGAAACATGTAGAGGTGGAGGATCTATGCATACACGCAACATTGCCATCGTCAAATGGTAGGCACACTTCCTTGTGACATAGTTATGTGCATATTTATCTGGATTACAAATACTTGTGATTTTTCAGAGATATTAATCTTCTCATAAAGCATGCTTTTATGCTTTATGGGGGTGCATCTAAAACTCCTCGCAACTGAAAGCTAAGAACTTCCTGTGAAACTTGAGAGGGAAAGTTACTCATGAACAGATGTTTTCTGGAGGACCAATGAAAGGTGACATTGGGGATGTTTCATCGATGGTGGGGTATTTTTAGGGCTGGCGCATGGTTGGCCCATCCCAAATGAATGACAGAGAGGGCTAGGCTGAGCTGAAGCCTGGTCTATTCTTGGGCTAGCCCAAACTTCACTCTTTTAAATTCAAGATTTTTCCCCCTTCTGGTAGTACTTAGTTTAGAAGGTTATATGTATACGTAGTATTGCATAGAAGTACAATATAATATGAAGGTACAATATAAGGTATAATATAGTATCATACTAGCATGTGCTGTAGTACATGTCATAAAAAAAATAAAACCTTGCATATATGATATGTAGTGCATTTTCAGGCTCGGGCTTGGTCCAGCCAGCCCAAACTAGCACTTTGGCCTCTAAGCCTCAGGCTCAACTCAACTTGGGATGACCGAACCCAATGTGCAGCGCAAGGTGCTACAGTAATCCCTGCATTCTACATACAGCTATGCTATTGATAGATAAATTATGATCTACAATTCTCGGGCAAAGCAAAGATGCTTGGTTTGGTTCAACTCGTATGTCATGGACATCATAATTCACAAAACAAGGATGTGGGAAATCGTCTTCCTCAAAAGCAAAAGCCATAGTTTAATTCCAAAGTAGACGTTCTACTTATTAAAAAACATTGGCCGTACCCAGTGCACAAGGCTCCCGCCACTGCAGGGTCTGGGGAAGGTCATAATGTACACAGCCTTGCCTCTGCTCTTAGAGAGGCCGTTTGCCGACTTGAACCTGCGATCACTAGGTCGCAATGGACCAACCTTACTGTTGTGCCGATGTCCCCCCTCAGGAGTTTGATGTACTGTTTATTTTGGCTAAAATCTGAAATATTACAATTATTTCAGAAAATTGGCCCAAATTTCAAGGTTCCCAAAATTTCCCAGATTTTGAATTCAGTCTCTTAACCCAAGACTGAAATTTTGCTGAAATTTAAAATTATGTGATTACGTGTATTTGAGTGCATTTATCATTCATTGCATTCTGGAAATTACTTCTGTATGCAAATTTCTGTTGATCAAGAGCTGAAAACTTTATCCCTGTGCAGGAAGACGCTCATGACCCGAAAAGTAAGTGCTACAAGTGGAGCAGCCTCAGTTCCAGATGAGGTCTTCCACAGAGCCAGAGGGGTCCAGCTGTGCAACACACAAGCATACCAATGTACACCTGCCTTCTTTGCTGACTCTTACTTCCTTAACAAGTTCTCCTCGGAAGTTATTGCTGATAGGTCTCCTGTTCCTCCCACTGCGAGGGTAATATGTGAGAGGCATTCCATCTCTGTTGTGCCTGTCACACGTGTTACCATGGGTCATCGTAATCGCTCTTTTAGTTTCTATATAGTTGGACTCAGCAGAGATGTGTATCTGAAGGATTACTATCCTTCCAGGTTTTGTTGGGGACTCTGTCCTTGCCTGGAATGGTTGAGGCTATAGTCAAGTAGATCAGATATCCATAAGTGATGATCCTGAAAACTACCATGTTTATCAGTCTTGTAAATGCCAGCTTTGGGGGGGGGGGGGGTTTGGGATCTGGCAGTACTTTCTCTTGTTTGTCTTGTTTCTGTTATATTCTTATGGTATTTTAATATTTTTTGCTTCCCATATCTTCATAAACTGCAGCTTGAGTGAGGTGTATATTGTAATAGGTTCTGTTTCAGTGTTGCCTTTGTTGCTGTATTTTTTCCTATATGGGACTCCCAGTTTCTGTCAGCTGAAAGATGTTCATTTTTCTCACATCCATGAACTGGATAGAAGTGTGTATACCTCCCATTTTTGGAAGTGGTATTCTCCTACTTCTGTTCTTTATGAGCTTTCAGAATGTGTGTGTGTGAGCATGAACCAGTTGGGTGGGGTGCGTGTTTGCTGTGGCATCTGAAAGAGCTTTTGAGTTTAATTATCCGGTAAAATTTGGCAATGGGATGCATGTCATTGTCCATCTTGGGGATTTCAATTCTTTGCTGTTTGTTGTTTAGAGTAACTAATTGAGTGAGATTGTAGAAACCTAGCAATGCCGCAATAGTTTTAGTCAAGATTCATTTAATTGGATGGTTCTTTGTGTCGAGGTTGTAGTTCTAATTGCACTGTTTTATATGTTGGAAGAAGTTCTGGTAACATGGGTAGTGACTTGCCTTCTCTCCTCGCCGTTCTTTATCCATCTTACGGCCATTAACCCTCACCTCCTGAGTTTGAAACCAATTTTGTACCTATTTAATTAGTGATCCAGGGCCATTCGGTATAGGAGGTGCTTTCTGGACCCATTGGTGTAGCAGGCTCAACAGGAATCTAGTGATTAACTTATCTCAGGGTGAAGCAACCAAACCAGTTTATATTGTTACATGTCAAGCACAAAATAAAAATTTGGAGAGGGATAGTCTCACCACCCGGGGCATCATACAGGACGGGCAGGGGAATCATTTCAAAGTGGGGAAGGGAGAAACACATAGAAGATGCTAGTTTACGGTATACCGTCGATGTGTCCAGCCTTTTGTTTTTTTTTTTTTAAAAAATTAATTAACTTATTAAGGAGAAAGGTTTTTATGGCTCAAGATAGAGAGAGAATCTCTTTATCCACCATGATGTGACGATCGAACTTTTGGGCAGGCGAGTTTAATTAATCATTCTTATGTCCCTGTTGTACGGCGATCCGAAGGTCAGATGTCGTGGCTATTTTACATGTGATTTGGTTAATATTCTGCTCTTTTTTTTTGGGTTTTTTACGAATGCCCCTTCTCAAAATGCCTATCTGTCTAAATGCCCCCTTATAACTTTTCTAATTGCAAATTCCCTTTACTTTCAAAACAGTGTAACACTTTGGTCCCGTCCGTTAGTCTGGGACGTTAGCAGTTAGTTGTAGAGAATCTAATGACCAAAATGCCTTTATGATAAAAATCAACCAAAATTAAAAAGTAAAGTTACCAAATTGCCCTCATCTTCCTCAAATAGTTTAGGTTTGAAATTGAAACCCTAAGCCTAAACGATTCCCTGAAATCAGGTCCCATCTGAGACAGATCCTTTTGGGCTTGAGCAAATAATTAACAGGCAAGGGAATGGATTGGTCGACATTATAATCCATGTGGAGTTTAGTTCAGGATGATTTATGAGTGTGCTTTCTTACTGAATTTGGTTCCAGGTTCCTATAGTTTCCAATGGTGGTGGTTAAGGACTTATGTCTTTTTTTGTTTTTTGGGTTATGGGTGTAAATGTAATACCTTATAGGTGG
Organism: Telopea speciosissima; assembly: GCF_018873765.1. Classification (NCBI taxonomy): domain Eukaryota; kingdom Viridiplantae; phylum Streptophyta; class Magnoliopsida; order Proteales; family Proteaceae; genus Telopea; species Telopea speciosissima. The sequence goes on along the minus strand of NC_057916.1, from coordinate 21,455,698 downwards.
CTTTATTTTCTTCTTATACTGATTGATAAGTTGTTGTCTTAGTGACCAGGATTTAATTTAATTGAATAAATTGTCTGATTCATACCCAGGGTAAAAAACTTCATCTATGACAAGGAAGACACTAAAAAAGGGCCTATCCAGTGCACGAGGCTCCCGTCACTATGGGATCTGGGGGGGTCATAATTTACGCATTGCTTTCATGGACCATTTGGTCACAATGGAGCAATCTTTACCGTTGCACCCAGGTCCGCTCTCAAGAAAGACACTATACATGGGAAAATCTATAGCCACTATGCCAGGTGAAATATAATGCTTCAATATTTGACTTATGGAAGTACATGGATACATCTTGGTGAATGAGAACTAAACAAACGTCTCATATTTCTCATTGATATAATTTCAGCTTAAAATGAGTAGAGGAAGTAGTATTTTATATTCATTTCCATCTGATGATATTTTGATAATTTTATCGAATCTTTGATACATAGTTTGAACCAATCACTTTCTTTAGTTTGGTTAAAATTTGACAATTGAGATGTATGTGAAGTCCTTTACCATATCCAAACATTAAATCATTATAGTTCACTAGCCACAGTGACATCTAGAAGGACACACCCTATGCTACATACCGCAAATTTTATAAAATTTTGTATTATGGCATAAAAAACTAAAAAAAAGAAAAGAGAGAGAGATGGAAAGGTGAATCTGCCTAGTGGGCTTCAAGTAGTTCGGTGAAGATTTCATTAGTGGAGTCAACATGAAAATGGGAAGGATGTTTTAGCCAAAGAACATTTCCTACCTAATTAATTATATGTTACTATAGATTTAGATAGTTAACATCTGTCTAATTTTTAAATTATCCAATTATAAGCTAACAGCCCCTAAGTGCCAAATACCTAGATTAATATTATGATATTTTATTACCAAAATATAAATGGAAGATTCACTAGAAATAAATTATGGAATGAATACAAAGTTGCTAGGAACAGAACAATGAAGTTCTAAGACATTTTTTTGGGGTGCAACAAAGGACAATTAAAGATAAGAGACATAAAATAATGGGAAATAGATTGCTACCTGGGCCTCTAGAGCTTTCAGATGAACGTTGGTCAATAGAAATGTGTGCAAGCATTGCTCTAGGTGAGATTTTTGCTTTTCATGGGGTAGCATAGTATTTTCACATGCTTTTGTGTTTAAGCGCAAGAGCAGATAGCGATCTTTTCTTCTAAAATAATTTCAAAAGCCTCCAAAACATCCTTGAGATCCTTCCATGAGCAAGAGAGCTTGCGTCAACCTACCCAAAAAATTTTAAAATTTTAACCCCATTTAATATGTCTACGTGGCAGATATAGGTGCGCTGTGCCCCCACCCACCGTTTTTTTTTTCTCTGTCGGTTAACATCCATCAAAACCGTTCAATTCTATTTTGTTATATTTTTGCATCCTAAAAAAATAATATCTCGCTTAAGTTTTTGGTTTTTCTTGTTTAATGATTTAATCAACTCAAATTTGTACGTGTTTATGTGGTATGGATTCAATGCAATTAAGTATATGTACTTGCATTGTTTGGTAGGTTATCATATTCTTGTTCAATTTTCCTCATTAATTTGAGGTAAATGGAGGATAAAGAGGCTAAAATGGAGGATATGGTGGTGATGTTACTAATTTTTTTGGTAGTTTTGAATGAGATTAAAATTCTCTTTAGTGCGGGCATTTGGCGGTGGTGCACTGCAGTGTGACCCTGAGAGCTCAATATGTGGAAGAAGTTTCATTCAACAATGTGAGCTCGATGCAAGACAGTTTTTTTTTTTTTTTTTTGTCTTTTATTTCTTCTTGAGTTCGACACCGTTGAATGTTACATCTTTCACATGTCGAGCTCTTAAGTCCGCACTACAGAGGAAATTTTTTTTTTTTTAAAGAAAAATTACATGATTAGCTACTTTTGGGTTTTCATTTACAAAACTGTCCACCCTATGTTTGAGTTAACAAAAATAGATAAAAACAAGTTTAGTTTTACAAAACTAGACAAAACAGTGACTCTCCTTCCTTCCTTGACAGTTTCCCTCTAAAAAAATCTCTTTTTTTTTTTTCCTCTGTTACTTAGGGTAGCAGAGAATGGCAGTGGCTGGGACAAGGGTAGGGTTACAAGGAACGAAGGATGCCTGGGCGAAAAGACAATGACAAGGGTAAAAATGTCTAAAAAAGTAAATGTGGAAGGAAGAGACACTATTTTGTTCAATTTTGTAAACCTTAACTTGCTTTTGTCTATTTTTGTTAACTCAAATATAGGATGAACAGTTTTATAAATGAAAACCCAAAAGTAGTTAATGATGTAATTTTTTCTCTTTTTTTGTCCGTTTTGAATGACCCACTAGATGGAGACGTTTTTGTATTGACTATGATCTAATTTCTCCATCACTCCCGATTCGTTTTCTCATCATGTAGGCAAATAGGTGGAAGAACAGTTGTCTTGGAAGGCTTTGCAAAACAGTTCACCTGATTTGTGCTGCACGATACATAATTTAGAAAGTTCCAAATCATATGGAAAGAGAGGTCCACCGGCCGAGTTAGATTATGTTGGGTATTTGTGTACTTTCCATCCAAAATTGGTCAAGGTTCCAACAAGCACACATTGGAAGAATTATTCACTAAAAAAACGGCATCACTTTCGCTCATTGATCATACTCTACCATACAAAACCCCCACCAACCAAACAAACATTTAAGCCATTCTCGTTAAGGGGGTTGGTTGTCCTTTCTATTCAATGGTAGTTTGAATTACCCCCGGATTCGGGTCTTCTGTAGTACGACACAGTGTGTAACGCATTATCTGACAGTTTATAGTGCACAGATACGTAATCCAACACACAAGTGGATTGTTGGACTGCGTGCTAATGCACTGCAGACTGTTGGATGTGCGCTACATACTGTGTCGTGCTACGAAGAAGCTTCACGCATTACCCCTCTTATATGCCACATGTCCAAAAACAAAGCCTTGATTTGGTTATGCCAATTTGATCTGTGTAAGTAACCATAGTTGGTTACTATAACTATATTTTGAATTTGGCTTTCGTCGTCTTGTATGTAGGAATGTTTTTCTTTATATTAAAATGATATTATTACACACACTTAGAATAAAAATTTCTTTATATTAGATTACGGAATTGTTTTTTTGTCTTATTTGAAAATTTTGATTCAAAGTATCCCTTTTTTGTAATATTTTATTATCATTTTCTTAAGGATCATTCAGGCGTGCAGGCCGGAGAGTATTGGAATTCCACTCTCAGAAAAAAATAAAATATAATAAAATATGGGAGCTACCTAACTTGGCATTTTTTCATTTATAATTCTTCATACATACAAACACGTCTATTGCTTCCTTCACTCACTTCATCTAACACATAATAATTATTTAATTAATCACTAAATTATCTTATCATTTATACCTAATGATCTCATTTTATAACTTATTATGAGTTCCGTACCCCCAAACTAATATAATTCAGAGAATTCCATAATCTTACCAAATCATACATTTTTATTTTTTATTTTTATATTCTTTTTTATTTTGTACGAAAACTTTGCAAGCATATATATTCCAAATCCTAAACGCATACATCTTCAACATTCAATGTAAAAGCTTTTAAATTGTAACATTCGCCTCTATCACGTAATGTCGCAATCATCAACAAATACGAAGATTTAATGTTTAACAGATCTCATTGTTGAGTTGTTGATTGGTCACTCGTGTCGAATGGATAGTTCATCCTATAATCTTCCCTTTTTTTTTTTTTTCATGAAAATTCTGTATTCTTCTCAATTTTCAAATATTTAGATTAAGAAAATGAGATGCTCAAGAATTGATATGTGTGTGTTGATTTAGTCTTGATACATGCAAAAACCTTTTCAATTTTTTAGGTTTCACAAAACAACTTCGTGACCTAACATAAATACCAAAAATGCCCCTAATAACTACCAAAAATTGACATATTCATCCCCAATATGGGCAACAATGTAATTTATCTGATGAAAATGAAAAGGAAATGGAAAGGAAAAAGGTAGATCCGTTTTGGGGAAAAAAAAAAAAAAATACATAATTGGTCGTGTGGTTCCTGTGTCCAATCACATGACTACATGAAATTATCGTTCAGTCCTATCCTTAGTTAAATAAAAAAATCTCATTCAAATAGATCCTTCTCCATGTACTTTCATTGGCCCCCACGTTGGTGCAGGTGCTACACCACCAGCCATCGATCTCTTTTCGGTTTGATTTTCCAGACCCTCAAAGGAAAGGTGGAAATTTGTACATGATTTTGTTTTTCTTAATGAGGGTCCACAGGCCAGGCCATTAGGTGGGTGCCCAACATGAATTCAGGAATTGGTATCGGATCAATTGTATCAATACAAACCAAGGATTAAAAAAAAAGGGTAGATTACACATCACCCCTTGGTTTTCAAACGAAACTCAGATCACCCGCTGGTTTTTGAAAAAATTCAAATCACTTAGGGGGTGACATGTAATTTACCCAAAAAAAAAAATTTACATAAAAAAGGGACAACCAACTTAGGGCATTTACCGTTTTGAAATGATGATGAATGATTATTGGGAAAAGATTGCTAGATTTTCTTTGTAAATATACTTTTATACCTTCCTCACATAATAAACAGTGAGATCCACGTTGACCGTATATGGATGATATTATTTTCCAACCCCTTAGCGTTAATACTTTGGAGATTCCTTCTTACATTGCCCTTGTAAAAACCTTTTCCCCATGATTATATGCTAACCTAGAAATTAGAAAACTAAACAACTAAAATTGATTAAGTTAGCTTTCTCAAGAGGAAAATGGAGAATTTTTCAAGTAAATATCCTTTGGGAAAAATATCTCTACTTGGTGTTGTTTCCTAGGCCTTCTCACAGGGCATTGTGAGATGACACCTCCACCCCCTGGGTAGATACCCAGGGGTGCTCACCCATTGGTCCAGACATTTGTGTAAAGACCATGCAACCAAGTAGGAATCTCTTGCCCAATTTTTAATATTAAGTATACCTGTGGGTTTTATCAAGAGAACAATGGGACCCTCAAGAAAATAAAAATCGCATTATATTACAAAATTGTATTAAAATTCACCTATAATTCACCATCTTCCGTAGAATTTTTTTCTCCTAAGAGCTTTCATAAAGTTTTTTTTAAAAAAAAAATAAAATTATTGCTATGCTTAATTTCTTTTGCTTATATAAAATTTAGGAAAAATCACACCAATATTTCTGAGATTGTCAAGCAAACATAAGATCGATTCTTGGCCTGATTTGGTATGATTTCTATTTCAATTTCGGGGGGTGATTTCTATTTCTGAAATTGTTTGGTTTGATTTTTGCACCTTATTTCAGTGAAATAGAAATCACGTTGAATACAAACTCCGAAATAGCTGAGGAGCTGTTTCAGAATTTCTATTTCATTTGATTTAGCACTCTTGCTCTTGAATGAGCAAATGGTTAATTTCATGGGCAAAGTAGTAATTTCATGTTAAAAATAAAACACCGCCCTTCTTATCCTAATGGTCGCACCACCACCACCCCACTCCCACCATTGTCACCGCCACAACCACCACTACTACCCTGTTGCCACCACCACTATCACCACTACTACCCCGCTACCCCTACTACTCCGCTACCACCACCACCACCACTACCCTGCCATCACCACCACCGCCACCACCACCACCTCCACCTCCACCGCCACCGCCACCACCATTGCCATTGCCACCACCACCGCCACTACTTCCACGTCACCACTACCCTGCCACCACCGTCACCACCACAACCACCGCTACTACCCCGCTACCACCACCACCACCATCCTTTCCAAAGAAATATAGAGAATCTATTCTCAGAATTTAAACTATCAAATGGATTTTTTTTATTCCTGAAATATTCTCAATTTTTTGACAAAAAATCTATTTGTTGACTATTTCAAGAAATCAATCCAAAATTGAAATAGAAATCATACCAAATTAGGCCTTAATAGCATGAAAGCCTGAGATCTTCGTGCATTCTAAAGAGATTATATGAAATCACCTCGGGTCGGTGGCCGATACCGACACTGACATTGATGTTGATACTTAACCGATATTGGATCAATGCAAGGTATGGACATAGGGGTATAATTATCAAAATACCCTATGATATTAATATCATTGAGGGTTAATTTGTCCGATACAATTAATACCGTCCCCATATCCGATCCAATACCGATCCACCCATACTCAGATACCTAAAACCATGTTTGAAAAAACCTTCTTGGTCTTGGACTTGCAGTAACGTACTTATGGTTTTTAAAAACTGGTGAAAACCAATTAAAATTGAGACCAAAACCTAACCTTTTACTTAACATTTGACTTCACTCTCTCTCTCTCTGTGCTTGGTGGGAGGTGAGGATTGGGTAAAAAAATTCAAACAAAATCCTCTACACCGCTTAAATTAAATAATGGACTGTTAAAACTTGAACGAAACCAACCGCTAGAAAACTTATAATTACTATGGAGATTGAAATAGTCAAAATTATCCCTGTCACTACTAACTACTGGATTCTTATGTTTTATTTCGTTCAATCTTTGTATACATTTGCCCAAAAACGTATAAAAATAAAATAAATCTTTACGTAGTTATATAAGGGCCAGTTCAACCATAGAGCATAGTAAATATTCCACAATAGACACTTGAAAAATCTTTATAATGAAGATCACAAAGAGAGTAAGATGTCTATATTAGGAAGAGAGACTTTATGGATATCGGAATCGGGTTAAATTGGTCCTTATCGATTTTGATCCGAATACAATTAGAATTGACTTGAGTCAATCCCCAAAACTCTAGAATCGACCTTCAAATCCGAAAACCCAATGATCCAATTCCCAAAACCTTAGGGGATAACATTAATTTTCACACGAACATCCTAAGTTGTTTGCCCTTTTCTCTCAACTCTAGATGAACATGCCTGATCGAAAATGAGCTTAATTGAAGACATATATTACACCCTTAGAATTCATATTGTTATCTTAAAATTTTGCCAAATTCAATAGGACCGAGTTTTTCTTAAGTCATGCTGAAGGAAAATCTCTTAAGCACAACTTTCGGATGAATGGAGAGGATATCTTGTAACAATAGAGAGGGGTATGCTTGATTATTTGTAAATAGGAGAATGTTTTATGACCTAGGATGGTGACTGATCCCTTCCCACACCCGCACTGAGTTGGTATCTCTAGTTCTAATTTGACTATTGGTTAGAATAACTTGAACCCTTGCGAAAACACGGAGTTGATTTGAATTGGTTGTTCTCCGATTTCGGTTTCTTGAACCATTGCTCAAATTTTTACCCCCAAAAAAAAAATATAAAACCATAGCTCAGATTATATTGGCTATGATTTAGGAAATCAATGAAAAATTCATCCCAAAGTTGTAACAATTCGATTCCTCTACTTCCGCCTACCCCTACTGCCGTGTGCGCCCCACACACAAGCAAGGCGGAATGTACCACCTTACCACTGCCTGAGCGGGGTAAGGCGGTACTTTTTGCCATGCTTGTATGTGGGGGCGCACGACAGTACCGGGCAGGCAAAAGTAGAGGAGTCGGATCGAAGTTACAAACAGAGACTTGGGAGGGCAATTTGGTCAATAAACCCTTTTTAATATTTCTACTGAAAAAAAATAATCATTTGGTCACGTTGGAAATCTTTATATTTATTCGTGAGGACGTGATCACGTGAAGTATATAAATAAGGATTGAGAGGGAGGGAGAAGGAGAGGGAGGTTCGTTATATATCACCAGTCACCACCGTCTCTGGAACCAAAAACACACAGCGACGGCAAATAAACCTCTCTCCTCGCCATGGTATTCGGAGCCCGTATTTAGAAACCCCCAAAAAGAATTCGAAGAAGAAGAAGAAGCAGAAAAAGAAAAAAAAATCTGAAGCATCGATTGAACTCGTTTCCCGAGCTTCCATTCTATCTCTCTTTCAGGATTCTCTGTGAATTCAAATCTTTATCTTTGTTTTTTTTTTTTCTTCTTCTTGGTAGTTACGGTTAATTTCTATATGTTTCTTACGGTAATGTCCACCAGTGGTGCAAATTCATGTAACGGAAGTCCGAGAATCTCTGGACCCATGACGAGACGAAGAGTTAGTGATTCAATGGATGCAGAAAAAACGAATTTGAATTTGTCTGATGATTTCTCAGACGAAGAAGCCGATGGTAATGGAAGTGATTCTAATGATCATCATCACAATCCTTTGATACGATTTATGTTGTTTCGCCTGAGACTGGTTTGTTTACCGGAGCCATGGTTGCTCGGCATCGAACGATTGATCCTTCGGATGGTTTCAGGGTTGCAGTCTTTGAAATCAGGGAAAAATATGGCTCGTAGAATTTTCTTAATGCTCATAATTTTGGCGGTCTTTACTGCATTTTTGAAGTTATCGTTATTCAATAGTGTTGATGTGAATGGGAAGAGAAGAGATAATGGACTCTTGATTATTCAGAATCTTAAGGATGATTCCGTCATCGCTCAGAAGGTTGTGAAGGAAGATGAACCCACCGAGGCCGTGCCTTCTAAGCGGTTGTTGGAAGATTTTCTGGTGAGAAAACAGATTTCTTTTTCTTTTTTTTGCCATCCTCTGTTCTTTACTTCTTTTTTTTTTTCTTTGATGAATGAGTTCGCGCCAATTTCATTTATTTTCCTTCTATTGCCGTATAGCCATTAATGCATGATTACGTTTTGGATTTTGAAACTTCTCCCACTTCTCCCTTTTATTTAAGGAAGTCATTGTTTATCTCCAGTTGTTCTGAAATCCGATTTTCTGTCTTCCATTAATTTGATGGTTACAACTAACAAGAACATTTCTGGGTTATTAAAACTGAAATTCTGGTTCTTTCCCTTTATAAAGTTTGCTTCTTCTTTTTTCTTCGCTAAATTGGGTTATTAATTTTTTTTTTGTTTCCAAATTGGGTTATTAAATTTGTTTGTTTTTTTCTCTGTTTTATTTTGCTGGATTGTCGCATTGAAGAGATGTAGAAACATTAATATTGGTTTTCTTGTTCTACAGACACCTGAAATTTGGAGGAAACCGAACAGCGACAACTATTACCAATGCATTAATCGACCAAGGAATCAAATAAGTGCGGCTTCATCTCTCTCAAATTTCAATATTTTTGTTAAGAACTTGATAGATTTCTTTTAATTACATGTGAGTTTTGCTTATTGTATTTAATTTTCAGGGAAAGGAACGGGCACTAATGGTTATCTTCTAGTTCATTCCAATGGTGGATTGAATCAGATGAGAACAGGAGTAAGAACTCTTTCTGTATTAACCAAGTTTTAAGAGGTTTTTGGGTTTTCCATTTAACATGAACTTCTCCTCCTGGTGCTATTGAAAATGCAGATATGTGATATGGTTGCAGTTGCAAAGATCATGAATGCTACTTTGGTCCTTCCTTCACTTGATCATGATTCCTTTTGGACAGATCCAAGGTATGGATTGTTGTTTTACATTTAGGGTTCAATACATCATCAATGAAACAGGAGGCAAGCCCTTAATTTCATTCTACATCTTTGCAGTGATTTTAAAGATATTTTTGATTGGAAGCAATTCATAGAAGTACTGAAAGATGATATTGAGATAGTAGAGTCTCTTCCACCCAATTACGAAGCTATTAAACCCCTTTCAAAGGCTCCTGTTTCCTGGTCCAAGGTCTGTGACTGTGTTTTGAATAAAACCCTTCATGCATATTACTCCATTCTACTCCCATCTTGAGCTGTAAAAGTTTTTAAATTTCTGCAGGCTAGTTACTACAGAGGGCACACACATTTGTTAAAGATTCATAAGGTGATAAAGTTTACACACACTGATTCACGACTTGCCAATAATGGCCTCTCAAGTTCAATCCAGAAGCTCCGGTGCCGTGCTAATTACCAGGCAATGCGGTACAGCAGAGAGATAGAGGAACTTGGGAAGATATTAGTTCATAGGCTAACAAACAATAGCAACCCATACATTGCTCTTCATTTGAGGTATTCATCCTACTGACATGGTTTCTTTAGGAGGTTTGTGGTATGTAAATTCAATCTGGCTAACAATGTCCATTGGAATTACAGATATGAGAAAGACATGCTTGCATTCACTGGCTGCAGCCACAACCTTACCGCAGAGGAAGATGAAGAGCTCCGAATGATGAGGTACAATGTGAAGCATTGGAAGGAAAAAGAGATTGATAGCAATGAACGACGGCTGCAAGGTGGATGCCCAATGTCCCCAAGGGAGGCTGCTTTCTTCCTCAAGGCCATGGGTTATCCTTCCACCACAAACATTTACATAGTTGCAGGGGAGATTTATGGTAGTAACAGCATTGCTGCATTACGTGCTGAGTACCCGAATGTCTTCTCCCATTCCACTCTAGCAACAGAAGAAGAGTTGGAGCCTTTTAAGCTATATCAGAATCGCCTTGCTGCCTTGGACTATATTGTGGCACTCCAGAGTGATGTCTTTGTTTACACCTATGATGGGAATATGGCTAAAGCAGTGCAGGGCCATAGGAGATTTGAAGGATTTCGAAAGACCATCAACCCTGACAGGTATGTTCTATAAATTGATTGTGGTTTACAAGGCCAATGCAATGGGTGTGGTAGAGATTTTGGTTTTTTTCTAACTGATTCTTGTGGGAGGCACTTCTTTGATTCTCAGTAAAATGCACAAGCACACCATCCATAAATGTTCCTCACAGGAAATGAGGAAGTGATTCTTACTTCTTTAAAAACGACTCCAAAAAAGGATAAAAATTTGAAGAATGGAAGAATTACCTGAAAGAATCAAATTGGTCCCAAATATAATTCCAATTAGAATCATCAGGGAGAATCACAATTCCCACAACATCACTCTTCTACTCACAATCTCAAAAAACAACTGGGAAAGAAGAAAAAACAAAGAATCATATTTATGCCAAACATAGTTCCAATCAGAATCAGTATGGAGCACCAAAATTCTCACACAACATTCCCCTGCCATGGGCTGATGTCTACCTTCCCTTCTATTTTCCTTTTTTCAGATACAGCTTTGTGGGACTGATTGATCTGCTGGATAAGGGAAAAATCTCTTGGGAGGATTTCTCATCAGAAGTAAAGAGTTTACACGCCGATAGGTTGGGAGGACCATATCTAAGACAAGTGGGAGAGTCCCCAAGACTGGAGGAGAATTTCTATGCAAATCCTTTCCCTGGTTGTGTTTGTGAGAAGCCAGAGGAACAGACCACCACCAACCCAACAAAAATGGATGTAAGACAAAACCAAAAATCTGCTTCACAAAGATAGAATTTTGGGCTTCTGATGAGAAGGGCTCATGCTATATAACATACACGGACACGGCATTGTTCCATAGGTAGATAACATGGGATTTATGTCAAAAGAAATTTTAATCTCTCACCCTGTCAGCAGATTTTTAGATTTGCTGCAGTGGTGTCCAAGAGAGATCTTGAGGTTACTCACCTGAAGCTGCCTGCCATTGCTAATTTCAATTCTGTTTGCTTTACTAGCCAAGAGAAGCAAGACAAGCACAGAGAAGACTACATAGATCTGAAGAAAAATCCGGAGTAGTCTCAGGTATACAAATCATTATCCCGATCAAATGGGGAGTGAGTAGACTTAAATGATGGAATGTAGATTCGTTTCACTCAGTGTGATTATAGTCACTTTTTTCCCCCTTTCATTGATTGTATTCTTTTTTTCTTTTTTTTTTCATTTGTTTGTCAAATACCATGGCCAGATTGGGATTTGATTGTTGATTGGAAGATTAATGTATTTGATAAAAAATCATAATAGAAATCTCTGTAGCAGGTCCCTTATTTAAGTGTCTGTATTGCTCAGGTCCATGCTCATTTAGAAACAAAATATCCTCACATAAAGAGAGAATCAACATTCTTTTGGGCAGTAAAAATCCAGCTATATTGGTTGGCTTAAAGTAATCCATTTTAAATAGTTGTAGTCATGGGATTAAATTAGCCATATTTTCAGAAGGGGCGATGTTCTCTATCTAGGAGCGCATATGGGAGTAGCATGCAAAGAGACACATGGGGCAGGACAGGGATGGGATTTCTGTCATTCAGGGAGGTGGGCTGGTCATTTCGTCCATCCCCATGTGTCTGGGCACATCCTGCGCATCCCACCAGTGTAGAGAACTTTATCCCTTTCAAAAAAGTACAAAGATTGTCTTTGGTTTAATTTATATTTCTATTTCTACATGTGAACGGTATGATGTCTAGGCCTGTTGTTCAATACAACAGAATTCATTCTACCCAAAAAAAAAAAAAAAGAATTCATGCTAAATTGAAAATTGAAAATAATAAAGACTATATTCTATGTTTGGGGCGGAAATTGTTTTTATTTATTTCAAACTAAACTTTTAATGAGTGTGTTCATAACGGTTCAAATGTGCCCTCATCTTTCTTCCCACCCTTCACTGGAAGGGAGAAAATGTCGAAACCAAAGTATGAACCCTAAGGGCTCCTCTACCAGCGATCAGATGTGGCTGGGTATTTTTCTCCACCAATCTGATTTTTCATGTATAACATATTCTAGCTAGCAGTTACTGATGTGATTTGCAGTTTTGAGTTCTGACCCCTTTTTTGTTCTTTTCTTTTACACTCCTCTCTCTAACAAGCTCTTTTTGAAAGAACAGAAAAAAACACAAGCTCTATTGTCTGATTTCGTTCCTGGTAAAAATGATGTAAAACAAAAAGTGATCAAGTAAAATCCTTCCTTATTGTATTGATTTGACTGAAATTTTCTTTATGCAGTTTTTTTACTTGGAAACAGATTAATGGTAAAAAAAATTCTTGTTGTCCTCCTTAGAACCAAAATGGACCGAGTTCCTCTGATAGAGGGTGGTGGACTCCACCCGGGCAAAATGTTTGGGCAGAGGTAGGGTGGTCATTCCAGCCCCCTCCCCTTGTTAGAGGAACTGAGAAACTGGGCCGGGCAGGAATTTGGAGGTGATAAAAATTTGTTTCTCTTCTCCCACTGTGAAGAGAGAACCTCTTATGCGATCACATTTGAGTCTCTGACCCTTGGATTAGATTAGGGTAGGGTTGTAGTTTTAATGATGAAACTCACTATTTAGTTGTCTGATAATAGGATCACATCAACTTGGATCTTCACTTCAATCGGCCAAAATTAATTTTTTTCTCCTTTTCTATATATACTTCACTTTAATTTGGAAGATTCCAACACCCATCAATTTGGTGGTTAAATTAATGGGTTTCTTACCCTGGTTATGTTTTATATGCTTAATATCCTGATGCACAAGTTGTATTAGCTCTCTTGAAGCATAGTTCAAAATCTTGCTGAAATTTTGGATATTTTGGCCAAGCCAAACGAGATGCTATGTCAAAATGAAAAAAATGCAATATTTCAAAATTTTCAATCATCTCATTTAAAAATTTACGCTCTAAAAATGCACCATTTTATCGAAATTTCAGTTATTTCAATCATTTAAGCATTTTACACCCAAGAATGGTCAAGCAGCACTCATAGAAAAAATACAATATTTCGGAAAAAATTTGGTATATCGGAAATTTTGGTCACAAAAGTATAACTGAAGTATCACAAAAGTAAAACCAAAGTGGAACGACATAATCAGGTAATTGTAATGCGGAGATTTAGGCTGCGTTTGATATGCATTCTGGATCGATTTCGCATTCTTGGATGATAAAAATAGTTGTTTTTAATGCATACCAGACACAGCTTTAGAGTCCATAGAATGAAATTCGAGTACTTTTCCATTTCTTTTGAATGGGTATTTTATCATATTATTATGTGAAAATTTGACCATGGGCTTAACATGTGAGCCCAGGTTCTTGCTACGATCTTACCCATTGTACATTATCTTGGGCCTGGGTCTGCAGGTTAAAAGGTAATTAAAGGGCTTTAACCCCTCCATAATCAGCTAGAGAGTGACCATGAGCGCAGATCATGTCCTTGTACAAATACCGTCCAAGGCCATCCAGGGCTAGTCACATGGAATCTACTGTGGGACCCACAAGAAGAGTGGATTCCATGTACGTGGCCCAAGAGGGCCTTGGACGGTACTTTTACAAGAACGGACCTTTATCTGCTCCATTTCCTGGGCAGCTCCATTTCCCCAAGTTCCTCTAATAGAGGGCGCCGGAAATGACCATCCTACCCCTGCCCAAACACACCGCCTAGGTAGGGTCCACCCCCCTCTATTAGAGGAACTTGGGAAAATGGAGTGGGCAGGAAAGGGAACAGATAAAAATACATACAAGGACATGATCCGGTCTCGGTGACGATCAAGAGAACCATATGTCCTGGGGGGTTTCAACAGATACCGCGCTCATGTTATTACCTGTAAAGAATTACACAATATCATGAAGAGAGCTTGATGTAGAAAGAACAATCACTCAACTTGTGTAGAATCCCTGACCATTATCCTTTGTGTCCTTGGTCCCTCTTGTGAGTTTCCATGATCTCAGCTTTGCATAGCTGTTTTGGGGTCAAACAAGAGCTTCCTTCAATCGTAATTTTGACCAGCGATACAATATAGCAATTGATTGCAGCTCAATGGTCTCAGCTAGATAGCTTTACCCAAGCAGATGGATAATTGGAATTCTCTACATAGAGAATTGAGATTTGCTTATCATTGATTCTCTTCTCTATTTTTTCAAATAAATAGTATCAGTTCTTGTTTTATATCATGGTCTCAGTGGCAGGGATCACAAAACAGAAAGTTGTGCACTGGTAGAATAGGCTATGCCAACAATCATGATGACATGTGACACATTACTAGTCCAATTCTTCATGAAAAGCAGAAAGCATTATGTGTAGACCATACACAAATCATCATCTGCAATCAAATCAGAATATGGGACCAAACCAAAATGGAAACATGTTCAGCATGATGACCATCAGAGGTAAAATGAGCAGAATGCAACAGATATATAACACCTCACCGAACCCTGCAGCTGTAAAAGGAGGGGGTGTTGGGGGAGGGGTTTAAAAAAGCACACTAGCAGCAGCCACCTAAAAGAGTCTTCAACTATACCCCAAAATACACAAGGTAACTTCAAAACCAATAATATGAAAAATATGCTTCAAGGAAACAAATTGTGAATCTTCATAAAGCAGTCAAAATACCAATCTTCCAAAATTGTTCAGCCTCCTAATAATTTTGTTCCTTGAACAGAAAGAGACCATGTAACAAACTTTTCATATGCACAGCAGCAATGCCAAAGTAGAGGTTTTACCCAAAAAAACCAACACATATGACATCTTCAATGAACAATCCCTAATGTTCTCATGCTCTGGATAGTCAGAGATCTAGCAAACCCTAACAATGAGCGAAAGTGATCATCAACAGGTTGGAAGGACAATGAGGGACACAGCATTTTGTGAAGGCTTTCTTCATTGTTCATTTTAAGCCAAAAGGTACATAGGTAGACCAGGTCAACCCAACCACTGAATGGATACTACCAAAGCCATTGGATTAGCCACATGTCAAGTTTGGACTCAACCCCAATCATATTGTCACCATGTATTGAACTTTTACCCTTTATTTTCAGCGGCAAAACCAAAGATGCTAAGGTTGATTTCTCACCACTTCAGGGATCTTTATATTGCCATATTGGGCAGTGAATTTGGGGTGAATGGCGATAAGGGTAGGGCTGTAAATGGATAGCCGAAAATCCGAATTCGATCCGAGTTCGAATCCGTTTAAGAGGTTCCGAATCCGAAATTTTGGTTTCCGAAAAATATCCGAATCCGTTCGAAAGCTAATCGGATTCGGAGTCGGATAATAATCGGATAATTTATTATCCGATTGTAAATTATGATTTTTTAATATTTTTTATAAAAATATATCAATATTACTGTATTACCCTTATTATTTGTATTTTATAAGGTTATTTTCGTAATATCACTCTAACTCTTAAGTCTTAACCTAATACTAGGGCTTCCTATTCTCTTGAATCTCTTCCTCCCTCTTTCACTCTCGATTCTCAAGTCTCAGAATTTCAACTTTCAAGCTCTCAACGGCGCCAGCAGTCTACACTCAACCCTCAAGCTTCAAGGTCACTGGTCACTCATTCTTGATTCTCGACTCTTAGCGGCAACGGCACTCGCACAACCCCTTCGACTCTCGCTCTGGACCAATTAGGTATACGATTCTTCTTCTTCTTCCGTATCTCTCTCTTTGTTCTGTCTCTCGCTCTCTTCTCTTTGCTCTTTTTTCTGTTTTTTTCTTTTCACTGGTCGAACTGTAGAATAGCCGAATAGGTTGATTGAAGTTTCAGAGGGAAAAAAAAGGGGTGGTGAGCGTTTTTGCTGGGAATCGACAGTGGGTTTTTTTTAAGTCAAATGGGTGGGGTGATTTGCAGTGAAAATTGAAGAAGTTATCTGGTTTGGGGTCAAGGAATTGGGTGGGAATGAGAGTCGAAGGGAGGAGTGTTTTGCTGTGAACGCCTGAGTGTTTTTGTTTGTTTGAATTTTCTGTTACAGGGTTACAGCAGGGGTAAAATGGGTGATGAAAGGAGAATAGATTACTGTTGGAGTCGAGAGGGGGGAGGGGTTGGGGAGATGGCTCAGATGGGGCTGCTGTAGATGATTTTTTTTACACATATAGAATGATTTTTTCGCATTGAGCCTCTGTTTCTACTTTCAATAGCAACTAGTAAGTAAAACTGAAGCAATAAATATGACGTTGATTGCAATTCTTGTACAATCTTTTTTTTGATAAAGCAATTCTTGTACAATCGTGGCTCTATAAGAGTTACACAAGTTCTTGTTGTTTCTGAAAAATCATTAAATATGGTTGTACCCATCAAACAGTGACCACTGACCAACTACCATTACCAACTTCTTCCAGCTCCTCTATTAACTTCTCTTCTACTAAGTGCATTTAATAGCCAACCACAACAGCTTCTGCAACTATTCTCTTTCTCTTGTTCTCTCCCTTTCTATCCACTTTCCTTTTCTAAATCTCATCTGGGTTCTCCTTCCTTTTCCTCCATAAAGCAATTATTATGTCTGGAATTGAAATGGCTTCAACCATCAAGCTTTCTTATAAGAGATTGAAAAATGAAGGCGGCCCTGTTTATGATGATGAGATGATGAAGAAGAAGAAGAAGAAAGAGCAGAGGAGGGGAATGTGAATTGGAGGGTGAGGAAATGACCCAAGATCAGAAAGGGTGCTGGTAAGAAGAGGCCAAAGATTCGAATCCCAGGATTAAGAAAGTTCTTGAGGAGAAAAGCTAAGGTGATCTCTGCTGTTAGGGTTTCATGGAGTAAGTTTTTCAGGAGATTGAAGGAGGGTAGACCCTATATGGGTGATCTCTTTGCTGGGAATTATTTGTTCATGCAGGTCACTCCATCTCCTTTGAAGTGTACCGATAAGTCCTACATGGGTCTTGGCCTTCATGGCTATACTTCATAGACCTCTCTTGGGAAGATTGCTTAATGGTCAATGAAGTCCTCTGTTGGTATACTCTGTTTTTCTTCTCTTCTTTCCTTTGGTTTATGTTTTTAGATAATTTGTAATTCTATGGAAGGTTATAATATGATCAAATGTTTTCTCAATTCTCATTATTCTTTGATGTTGTCTTTTGGTTAATGTAAAGGAACTAATTAGGATAATTGGTATACAAGTACAGGGAATCTAATCTCCATTACAGATCTAAATGCAACTAGTATAAAATGGATTACAGATCTAATCTCACTTGATTAGCCCTGCCTAGAGCTGGCATTTGTCTTTTGCATTAACTATTGTAAATGCCATTTGTTTCATTTCATAAGCACAATTATCATTCTAATTTGTTCTATCATGTTGTCTCTTGCTGTGCATTATTATTTACATTTTCTTTTTCTCCAAGTCTTGGTCAATTGAGTGATAAGTTGATGTTAGTCTCTTTTTAGATGGCTGCCCTTATCCGAAATTATAGTGGTCTCCCTCGAATATCACTCATGTACATTTAATGAGATGATATCTTGCAATTAAGTTGTCCACATTTAGTAATTTATTCAACTTACCTCAAGTAGGCTTTGCTATTTGTTTATGTGCATTTTTTACCATTCTTGAGCCCTGTGAATTTTTGGAGTAATTGCTAATTGAAGCATAGGTACATGCTTAAATCCATGTGAGAGACATGAATTTCCTCTATAGATCCCAAGTACATCCTGTTTAATTTTTCTCTCTTCCCTCATTTGTTTTTAGGTTGAACAATCTTGATTCAAGATTGAGTTTTGGAAGACTTGAGCTAGGAGCAAGGATTGGAACTTGGAAGTGCCCAAAAAAGTGGGAGTGTGGGTTTCTCTAAGAGGTAGGCTCATTTCTCAAAGTAACTTATAGATATTGCTCTTATCATTTAATAAAAGTTTATTAATAGATTGTGAATCAAGTAGATAAGATCATTTGCTAAGGCTTGTCATATTTCTATTGCAGGCAGATGGTTTCCAATTTTCACATTGGTTGGAGTTGTTATCAATGGAGCTTCGTTGTTTGAAGCACAAACTAATGACAAGCTTGCAGAGTATTTGTATGTGTAATCCTATTTAGAAGTGTACTAGTGTAATCGTTTATTTCCGGTAGTTTAGTTTAGAATTGCAAAATACTATGGTGTTTGTCTTTGAACAAGTGTTTGCTAGTTTTTTACTTTGAACTCATGCTTAAGGATTTGTTAAACACATGAAGAGCTTCATTTTGGGGTTTGATTTGAAAATCACAGGTTCAATCTACACTATTGTCATTTTGAGCTTTATTACCTACATTTGGTGAAGAGTATTACTATTTACCATGGGTATAGTTTTCAAATGACAATGGTGTAAAAAACTTCATTTTGAGGTTTGATTTGAAGATAACAGGATCAATCTATCTATTAACCTAATGATAATCCAATTTAAAGAACAAAATAACACCTTTCTAAGAATAGGCAGCAGTTTAATAAAATAGGTAATTGGAGTCGGAAATCGGTAATCGGAGTCGGAAATCAGTAATCGGAGTCGGAAATCGGTAATCGGAGTTGGAAATCCATAAGTGTAATTGTTCATGAATCGGATAGTTTATCGGATCGGATAGTATCCGGATATCCGATAAACTCTCGGATTCGGATACGGTAATACCATTTAAATATCCGTCGGATATCGGATCGAATTCGGATAGTGCATTTGTTAAACGGATTCGGATTTGGATAGTAGTGAATCCGAGCCGAATCCGAGCCGTTTACAGCCCTAGATAAGGGTAATATGTCCAGAAAATTCAAGCACTGACAGAACTGCCAGTTGGTGAATATTTAGGATCATCAGTTAAACATTATTCCACACACAAGAGTACAGATCTTGTTAGTATTCCTACCTATCTCTTGTCTCTCCTCACAGTTCAGGTGTCACAGGCTGATAGTGTGGAACAAAAGCAGTAAAATTTCCTTGGGGATAACTGGGATAATAGCCAGAAATCTAACTGGTATAGTGGATACAAGTCTTTAATGAAAAGTGCAAAGGAGTGCAGGCTTCATAAAAGTCATTGATCTCAATATCCCTTTGTTGTCCAGGTTGCTATGGAGCTTCAACGTTGAGCCTAAATAGTCTGTGGAAGACAGGAGGAAGATGGTTGATGCTAAGTATGGCTTTCTCACAAATGGGAGACAGTGGAGAGAAGCCATGGATTTAACTCATGGAAATGTGTAATGTCTTCTCACAATACCTTTAAACAGCATCCTTCCAAAAAAGGATAATTTGCACAGAAGGTACCCCATGTTTGGGGATTTTGCACCTGTGGAACTTTGCTTCGTGAAGCTCCTGGGATAAACACAAACAATTAACAAGGGTCGACTAGGTTTAACCCAAGGGGTGATTTTACTAGAACTATCTTTCTCTCAACGTAGAAACTGTAACTATCCCCTTACATTACTGTGTTATACTTGAAGACAGGCAAGGGAGTCAGCTGGGCCAAATGAGTTGGGGCAGCTGCAAGGTTGATTCCATGGCTTCTTTCAGTCAAAGCAGGCAGAAGAGTCTGCAATAAGTGAGAGGTTTCTTTCACGTGTAGAAGCATAGCACAGATGGGAGATATAGCCCCAAGATTTCAGATCAAATGGCTCTGATTTAAGCAGGTTCAAACAAGAGATTAAATGCATCAAGGAAGTTCCTGCAAGTGAGTACGGAGAAATCCTGAAATCCAGTGAAGGGTAGCTCCATTGGACTCCAAATCATCTCCAATAAGCAGATGGGTAGATGGATTGCCACATGCACTAGTGATACTTGTGAACTGGAAGAAATTGATCCTTACTTGAAGTCATGTTAAGAATTGGATAACTAAAAGGGAGGCAATGTGAGGAAAAATTCCTATTTTAACCAGACCCTGTCTAATGCGGGAGCCTTGTGCACTGGGTACGGCCCTTCTAATTGATCGACCAAAGCAGAACAGAACAGATCGCCTCCGTTTTAGTTTTTTGGTTCACCATGGTGCGGTTTCATGAGAATGCAGATGAGGGTCTAAACAACCTCAGTAAGCTCTGGCTAGTATCTATGAGAAGGCAGCATATGCTTAAATTGTTGGTAGAAAAATGAGATAACTGTTCCTATGGCTGGGGCCATATTACTGAATTTTCCCTTGCCCAAGTGTTTAAAGGAAGGAGAGAGGTACAATTTAAGAACAATAGTATTGCCACCTCAAAGAGAGGGTGGACCTTGATGCAAAGGTAAGGTTGCTCCATTGCAACCTACTGGTCGCGGGTTCAAGTTGGGAGACAGCCTCTCCGTGAAGCAAGGGTAACTGGATTAGGCTATGTACATTATGACCCTCCCCAGACCCGGCAGTGGTGGGAATCCATAGTTCGAAAACTCGCCGAAATTTCGGCAAAATTTAGAATATTTCGGTAGTTTTGACCTGTCCAAGATGAAACAGGAGGAGAAAAGAAATAAGCACTGTTTCGCCAATCTTAAGCCGGGCAGTCATGGACCTATAGGAACAAACCTTCAGTGTCATGAGGTCAGAAACAAACAAAAGAGCTTTTGAAATCTATTCACAGCCTTCCTTGAGACCTTCAGAGTTCCTCCCTAGGCAGGGAGAAAATGATCATCAAAATAGCTATTTTCAACTATTATAATTTTTATCTAAGAAGTCAAAAGAAGAGGCTGAAAAAAGCAGTCAGAAACCACTATTTTTACCAAAAGCTATTGCGATTTTTGCTTAAGGAAGGGGGGGACAAAAGAAGAAGAAAAGTTCCATGTCGCATTGTAGAACATTATGACAAGATCAACCGTCAACATAAGTTCTAATGCACGACTTTTGGAAACCTTAGAAAGCACTGGAAGCTAACTTGACTAGTGTCACTATGAAACAGAGTTTTTTGGCTATCCTTTGATGCATAATGAGACTATTGTTGTTTGGGGCCCTTGTTGTTTTCAACTGCAGAACACTGCCCATAGCCTAGCATTCAGAAACCCAACCAAAACATGGAGCCTGAAAGTTTGTTGATTCAACCTTTTGCTAGGGCATGGTATGACTCAAATTAGAGTGTCAAATTATTAACCCCATATAATGCTCACAGGCTTAGGCGATTTGAGTAGATTCAGTCATTAAGCATCTTAATACCACCTATGACTATAAGGGCTCTTTATTAAGAATATCATGAGATATGTAACTTCTGTTTTATTTCATGTTATTATAATTTTTTTTTATCGCTGACTAACTTTTGTTTCATTGGTTAACAATGTTTTAGAGCATCCAAATAATGCCAACAAGGAGTGATTGAATCGAGAGGGAAAAGAAGTAACTACTCAAAGAATAGAAGGAAAGTACCTAACTCAAATAAGCAGTCACTTGACTCCATAGTTGTAAAGGCGTCGCCTAAGCGTCCAGTGCCCCTAGTAGGATGATGCCTTGTGTCGCCTAGGCACTTCCTAGGTGCCTTCATGGTGTCGCCTAAGCATCCAGGCCCCCCCAAATGCCTTGGGTCAGCTAGTCACCTTGACAACTATGTTTGACTCACTTCAAATATTAGAACTAAAGGAATATGAAAGCACCCATTGAGCAAATCATATCATAGAGTATCTTAAAGATAGAACATTATATGCCACGAACATTTAATTTCTGCTCCCTCTTTTTTCCCCCAGTTGTCTTTTCTCCTTCCCCCTCCGAAAACCCAATGATCTACACCTCATCTACAAAAACATAACAATTCGACTTGTAATAAATTAAAACGCAAGAGATCGCTACCTGGTCGCGTAGCCCATGCACCAGTTCAGGGGCATCAACATGGATGAGATTTTTTATTTTAGGAGGGGCGGGGTGGTGCGGTAAATTTGCATAATCCTGTGTCTGGGCACAGGGGCTACGCGAACAGGCAGCATTTTTTTTCTAAATTAAAAAGATCTTATTTCAACTTCTGTAAGCTATTCTAATAATACTTGAATCTATTCCTCCACCCACTGCTGCCTAGAAATTGATGCAGATACTAGCGCCCTGGATAGCAAAGCAGTCGCCCAGGTGTTAGCTAGGTGATGCTTTGACTACACTGCTCAAAAGATGAATTTAATAAAGTGGAAATGGGCACTGCTTTCTAAGCAATAAACTCTTGAAGAACTACTAATAGGTAAATTAATAAATACACTGCTCAAAAGATGAATTTAATAAAGTGGAAATGGGCACTGCTTTCTAAGCAATAAACTCTTGAAGAACTACTAATAGGTAAATTAAAACTTCAATTATAGCTATAGTCTACAATAAGGCAAATATCTCAGTATATGTCAAAGCAGATAGAAGCTAGTAAAGGAATAATCCATTACAAGCCTAAACAAGAATTCTGTGTAGATTACAAAGCTCTGTGTGCTACCTGATGCAAGGCACTTCTCTGCCTTCACTAGAGCCCAGTTTCTGAAACTCTTTTCACAACCTCAACATTGCAGACAGTCCCACTAGAGATACTCTGTCAAGAAGAGAAAGAGGATCAAATTAGCAGATTAGAATGAAGAAAAAGAATAAAAATAACTCAAATAATTTGCAATCTGAGTTATTTCCAATCTCTCAAAAACTAAAGTTTCAATTTTAAGTTAAGAATTAAAGTGATCAGGAAAACAGAAAAAGCCCTTTCAGAGTTGAAACCATGATACTCCAGATTATTCAAGTCCAGAAATAGCCAGTGAGAAGGTTTACCATAATTCCCTTACCCTAATGCATTCTTCTGTACTGCTCAGGAACAAGCCAATGAGGCAACCAACGACTCTACATTGTTCAATTCCCAGCTTCACTAGTCCTTCCAAAATTTATTAAGCACCCAATCTTTAAGGATGCCAATGATCTCCATCATGTCTACCAAGCTAAACGATCTCCATTATGTCTACCAAGTTAATCAGTTCTCAAGCAATATCCAGTGTCAGATGAGTGCTATCTATCACCCCAAAAATCCATCAGTTGTCTCATAACATAAAGACACTCTCACCACAATGAAGGTACATAAACCTGCTCTTTCAGATTTTGTGTGGCACTCTCAGTTGGAAAACCTCTAACAGCACCAATTGTCCACTGTGATATGATTCCAGCTGCAATTGCAAAACGAAGCTGCCTCTGCAGCACATCTTGATCTTCAAACATTTGTGGATAGGTCGTCAGCTTTCTCAAAATACCAGCCACAACAGCATCACCAGAACCAGTTCTATCGCAAGTGAATGGAGTTATAAGCACATCTTCTGTCCCAATCACCACTCCATCAAATGATGGAGCATAGTAATGAATTCTCAGTGTTCCATCAGTCACAAATAACAACTTCATTCCATCATGCCACAATGGGGCAATCTCCTCCTTAGTATAATGATAATAATCACGACGGTCCTTTGTTTGCTCAAAAGTTTCGGCATAGTATTGTGGTTTGTAATTTCTTCGCTTCTCATAATAATCTTCATCGAGAAGAAACTCTAGCTCTTGCCTTGATACCTCAATGATATTAGCCTGGTTCCATGCTTGCTTGATCACCTCCCTTGTCTCATCACGAGATCTCCATAATTGCAAAGGCAAATTCAAATCGAAAAATATAAGTCCCCCAAATTTTTTTGACACTCTAATGGCTCTAAACAAGGCAGACTGCATAGATGACGATGTAAGAACTTCTGAATTAAAATGAAAAATTCTCGCCTGCAGGGAAATTTTTGAGAGAGATGATGAAAGCTAGTTCAGTACAAGGCAACAAAGCAGATTCACAAACCAAATTTCTCACAATTCTGCCTAAGCCCATATCATTCAAAAGGATAATTCTTAGAATCGTAAACATAAACAACTTCTAGCTAAAAACTACTGGCTTTTACTCTGTCAAGTCAAAGGCCATTGCCAACACTAATTCTTGCTTACCTCTTTCAGCACGGCCAAGTCGATTTCAGAGCTCAGAAAGGAATCCTCTGCGCATTCCCTCACAGTTTCCGCCCTCATCTTCCCGTCCTCCAACTTGAGCTTCATATAGGACGCTGCGGTCTTCACCTTAGGATCAAACTTCACAGCACGCGTCTGAACCTTTTCCTTATTCATGGTGTAAACCAACTCATCCCCGAAATCATCCTTCCCAACCTTCCCCATGAACGCTGCTCGGCCCCCAAGTCTGACATGCGATATGGCAACATTCGAAGGGGATCCACCAGGGGCCCTGACGAACTCCGGAGGTTTCCACTGAAGCATCTTCCACTGGGAGTAAATGTCAGGATGCATCCGTTGCTCAGAAACCCGAACCGTCGGTACAAACTCTTTCTGTGCTGAGCCAAAGCAGCAAATTAGTGGGGGGTAATCGTAAGAATCAATCCCATCGTCATAAGCATCTTCTTCTTCTTTTTCTTCCGTTAAAATTGCTGCTTCTTTCTTCGGTTCTTCTTTTGTATCCTTTACTTCGGCAGCTCCATTGTCAATTTCTTGTTTCATCGAACGGCTTCTTTTTCTTGTAGGGGCTGTGGCGGAAGCTGAAGTTGAGGTTCCCTTCTTCCTGCCTCTGCGGGTGGTTTTAGGCTCTTCCGGAGCACCATTATCACCATTAATAACTGCCCTTACAGACTCTATTCCTCTAGATTTACAGTCACATAGTCGTGTAACTGACACTTCATCTGTGGATCCTCTTCGGTTACCGACAACACCAATGGTCACTGAGTTCCGTGGCGAGAAAACGAAGGAGAAAGGAGATTGGAGATACGAAACAGTAAGAAAAGACATCGATAACGGATATGCCGCCATGATTCATCACAGAAGTTTAACACCATTTCGTTGTCTGAATTCTGGAGGGGGTGCCTTATCCTACTAGTTTAGTGCTCTTTCCGCTGGAGTTGTTTCTAATGACTATTCTACCCCTACCTTTTCTATTTATTCTTTTCAAGAAGTCCAGTTTTTGGCAAAATTGAATGGCAATTTTGTGATTCAAGGAACCTCTCTTTCCAGTTGCATTCCCTTTAATTAATAAACTAGCGATTCGTCCCTCAACTTGGCCCTTATCATTCGCGACTTGAGCCGTGTTCTTGGAAGCAAAGCGGAGAACGGAGATTACTTTCAGCGATCGATCTACTCTATCAACTTGATCGCCAGGTACTTCTTGTCTCTTTCTATCTCTCTAATCTACGTTTACGTGTGGACAGTAGGTCAAAAATCTGAGCAATTCAATAATCCGAGTTGCAATTACAGTTTTAATCATCCAAAACCCTAGTTCCTCCCCCTCTCTCTCTCAAATTGAGTGTGGATTGGAACTTGTTATGTGTTTCAACTTTCAAATAGAGGAGACAGAAATTAAAACTCTGGCATACTGATCTCCTGGAGGAGCTTCTCTGGTAGGAAAATAGTTTTTGCCCGTTCAATCTGACCATGATATCTATAAGCAACTTGTAGAACATGCTTATTTCTATCTTCCTAGTTTTTTTCCTCCGCTGATCTTATTCATCTCCAATTGCGTATTCGTCACATCTACCTGCTCGTGTACAGTGGGCCTATTTTCAACCTCTCTGCGTCAATTTTTTATGGGATAGCATGTAAGACTGCTCATGTGAAACGATACGACATGTTATGGTTATGGAACGTTATAGATCTCATAATATTTCTTTAGCTGGATGATTCTTTTACTTCGTTCCTGTTCTACAATTCCGCTTTGGTCTTCTCGTAATCTCTCTGCTTCCTATAACATGCTTCAGTTTGTAGGCTCGTCAAAGATCCAAACTGTCTTTATAGTACCTATGTCTTAGGTTGTTTATGTCCTACAACCTGTTGCATCTTATTTTCCTTGATTTTATTTGATCCTAGCTCCTCCATTTTTGCAGACACCCGCTATTGATCAAGCATACCTGAACATTTGAATACTAAATTATTTTGACTATGTATACATGCAAACGTTCCAGAATCATATTGCGTAGAAATAAGAATATTTTGTTATGATAACAACTGACCGAATTGTTTACAACTTATTATGAGTTGATGCTGAAGTTATGATGCATGATCTCCCAATTTCAATTTTATCAAAATTCTACTCTAATTTGGTACTGTAAATTTGCTTTTGGCTGTTTTTCCCATATGCTTGTTTGCTCCCTTGGCCTCTCTGGGTTCTAGTGAGAGGCTGCAATGCAGTTGCGTTTGTCTTTCATCCACTTTCAAACTGTAATTTAAGCTTAGTGGAGCCCCTATTCAAATGAGCCTGAATTAATGGGGAACAGTTCAATGGGAATATGAACCAAGAACCTAGCAGCAGGGATGAAGGCATAGAAATAGCCATAAAAGCTAAAATTCTTAAACTCTCACAATCCTCATACCAAAAGTTTGATATTTTTGTGCATAGTAATATGAAAGTTGGTGACATGATACCCACCCTTTGATGTCACTTTCATAAAGGTACCCACTTTCATTGGAGGTTAGAGTTTGAAGTAGAGCATGAATCCCTCCCCCCCCCCCCCCCCTTCCCCCTCTTTTCTCTCTCTCTCCAAAGCTAGTGAATTTGGTACATTCACTAAGCATTTCTTCAATGAGAAGGTGGTCAATATGGTAGAGGACCTCGCTATATCACCAATCAAGCTTGAGCCCCAAATAAGCATGGCATGTGGTCCACTAGTGGGTGGACAATTAATTGCCATTTTATAATTCATATCTTTTGGCAGTTGTCAAAATTTTCTATAGATTCACTTTTGAACAATGTGGATTGTGGCATGCTTGTTTTGGGCAAAACTTTATGGTTGGGATGGTGGTTGACCTTCTATCACATGGACCCACCACATTTGCCATGTTGCAGTTAATGATGATTCACTAGCCCTTGGATGCGTGTGCATGGGCGTCGCCTAGGTGGACGCCTTGGCCGCCTGGTTGGTGTCACCTGGAATTTGGACCCTCTCCACCACCTTGGGTCGCCGAGGCACTGTGACAACTATGGCATGCCCACACTCACACTTTATTAAATGTTCCTATTTTCTGTCTATTCAATTTACTGGATTATCGATTGTTCTCTGGGACTGAACATTAGCTGCTTGTTTAAGACGAGCCATAAAAGGTTCTGTGACAAGATTTTTTGTCTGTTACTTTGTGGTCAAAAAAATTGATTAGCGTAGGTAGTCTTAGATGACACCCATCCATCTGTCAATCCACTATATATAAGACAATTAATTAGTTATCAAGACCCATTTATATGTTTGTAGCCCCAAACACCACAATCATGATGTGTAGTTGACCATTTCTTTGGGTCTTGAGTATATGATACTAGCTCTGTATCTGTGTATGGTATATATCTGACACCTTCTTGTATGCGTATCAGCTGAAGCTCAGCTATGTTTAAAACTTCTTTTTTATGGACTAATTCAGCTAACATTGGCCTAGAAATCATATATATTCAATGTGTGTAGAGGTAATTGTTGGTTACACCTCTCAAGAAATAGGGTTTAGAAAACAGCATTATAGAATAAGGAATCTTGAATTCATGAATAAGGTTTTAACCTAGTAATCAACGTGAAACAAGGTATACAACTTTAGGGTTCCAATTCAATGAAACTTACAGGATGAATTGGGATGGATGGTTGTAGCTTGTAGGGGTGAGTGTGTGAGAGAAACATGTTCTCCCTTAATGTTTTGATTGTCTGGATTGAGTAATTGGTGAGATTTCTTAAAGAAATCTCAGTTTTGATGCCAAAACGTGTACAATGCAGTCATCATATGGGCTCAGATAACCTTCTCCCTTTGTTGGACTTGGACTACTATGAAGTAGGCCTGTAAACGGATCGGATTCGGCTCGGTTACGGATCGGATGTAATCGGATTCGGATATTTCCTGGTTGAATACGGATACCTCTAAACGGATTCGGATGGATTCGGATGCGGATCGAATTCAGATTTTCGACCATCCGTTTACACCTCTGCCTTGTGTAACCTGAACCTTCCTCCCCCTAGTGGATACAATTCACTCTCAATCCATAGTTTTAGATCATGATTCTCTTTTCCTCATATTCTAGAACTTGTTGAATCTTCAAAAACCCTCAAGATCGTTATTTACTTAATTTTTTATAATTAAGTATTCGGATTCGGAGTATTCGGATTTTTTTCCGGATATCTCTAATCGAATACGGATGCCCCTAAACGGATACGGATGCGGATCGAATTCGGATTTTCGGTTATCCGTTTACAGCCTTGCTATGAAGTAACTGAGTAAATCCCATTGCTCTATAAAGTTTTGAAAAATAGCAACCAAGTATTTGTTGTCTAGGTTTATGGTGATGGATGATGGTCAATTGCTAGATATTTGATGAAAATTTGGGATTAAGTGAAGGTCAGCTGCTATTGATAGTGATTGAATAACTGAAAGATGTGTACAGCCGGCCATATGATTGGTTAGCTATGTGCTGATTCTCAAAGTAAAAGTGAAAAATAGGGATTGAGCTGAAAGTATAAATTCATTGATGGCAAAGCATGTAGAGTGCAGCCATTTTATAGTGATAAAGATATCTCCTAGGGTTGAATTTTTATGACTTAACTGATCAAATTTCAATGGAAATCATCTGATTTCTTGACATGCTGCTTAAAACAATTAAATAGCAACCCAACCAGTGTATTGATGATTTGTTGTAAAAATACCCTGTTGTAATCGACAAAGTCCTTTTTAAGTTTTAAACCACGAACTCTTTTGACCACCATATTCACCACCCCTTGCTACAAACAAACCACCATATTTACTTCATAAAATTGCGGTTGTAGGACCCAAGAAAACATTCTTCCATTTGTAAATTTGAAGTCAACTTGTTCATAAATGTGAGTACCTAGGGGGGGGGGGAGGATGAGAAATAGATATTAGTATTAACAAGTTCGTTATTTTCTTACAAGACATGGATTTTGAAACCAGCTTTTGAATTATGTATTCTTATTTCGATGTTTATCTATCTGAGACGTCTGTTCAATTCATATGCTCATTGATGGAACTCTGCCAGTGCTTCCTACTGCCATATCTGAATAATAATGTTCTTTGCAGCTATACAATTGCCTCAGAAGTCAGAACTGCAGTTAATCTTTTATCAAGCAGGACATGGGTTTGTGGACGTTTCTGGAAGGACTTCTTCTCCTTGCAAATGCATTTGCAGTACTGAATGAGAACCGCTTTCTTGCTCCTAGAGGGTGGAGCTTCTCAGAATTCACTGGACCCAAGGCAAAGTCACTTAAGGGACAGATTATAGGGTTAATATACGCAATCCAATACATGAGGTTGCCCCTCATAGCGCTCAATATCCTCTTTATAACTGTTAAACTGGTGTCTGGGTGAGGTTTAACTTTGGATGTTGCAAGAGATGCAGGCATGATACACTTCAACTGTTTAGCTGTTTGAGCAGTGTAAGAAAGTAGACATGATACATATTGAATCGTTTGGCTTTTTTCAATGGGTATCAATTTTGTAAGAACTTGGACAGTTGCTGTTAGCCTTTTTCATCTGTTGGTTTTTGGATCCACAAGGTGTGTATTGTACCCTACCACGTTTTAGTGTTGCTTCCTCCTTAGGCTTCCAAATGACATATTTGAATAAATCATTTGTCACTATATATGTTCTTATTAAACCCACTATTTTCATCATAATACTTCATGGTCCACCTTTACTTGTTAATGTCAATGTCCCTCCGTTGGACCAACACGAATAGGATTCCATGAAAAGAACCCGCCTATTACCAATACTAAATTAATCATGTTCAGGTTACGGGGTATAACACCATTTCTATTAAAGTTTATTTTCTATTCTTGGAGGATGGTCGGTCCCTATATATATACATACATATGCCAACCCCTAGATGGTACATTCCTATGTTGAGGAAAAGAAAAGAATAGAATACGAGAGAGGAAAAAGAAAAACTCCCTTACGTATCAATTAGGAAATAGACACATTAAAGGATGATATTATTAGAAAAACAATACCCAGAATGATGATTTTGCTGAAGAAATTGCAAAGTGAAAAAGAACACATGCACAAGACAAGATTTACGTGGTTCACCCCCAAGAAGGAAGGCTATGTCCATGGTCCAGAGATAGTACAAATCCATTAATCTGTGAAGCAAAAATACAAAATCCTCTCTCACCCATCTCTCAAAGAGATAATAACATTACATAACAAAACTCTTAACATCAGAAAGTACAAAATTGCCCCTCCCCCTGAAATCCATCCGGTTCGGACTTGAACTGAAATAGGTCGAAATACATATCAAAGTGAAGCTTTCGACGAGCATTATAGGGACAACGCCATATATATGCAGTTTTTGGCTATTCTGGCACGTTTCGAAGATGAAATGGCCCATTGAAGAATCACCACAACACTTTTTGGATTGAGATCTGACTTCACCAATAACACATATGACGTACCTTTATTGTCTCTCATGGTAAGACAGCCGTGGTGATGACATCGATCAATTTCTTTGAGCCCCTAAAGATCTGTTTCCTCTAATCAGCTCCAACTTCCTCCACAACACCCCTCCACCTCTCCCAATTCAATATAATGACCAAAACCGAAAGTAGGCAATCCTCCAAGATTTTTTTAAAAATAAAGTGCCCCAAATACTCCAAAATCCCACAATGAAGCCCATGACAATGCCGATGTAAAACCATAGCATATCCATCCATTCATCATCTGTTTTTTCTTCATTTTCTCCCTCAACTCTGGCATATGAGAGAGGTGGTGGAGATATGTTAGTTTGTGGGCAATTATTAGTTAGGGGCAACCCACAAAGTCCAGAGTTCCCGGTATAAATGGATTCATCACCGATGGTCTGGAGCTGGTTGCTTGATGGAATTCTCCCAGATAAATTGTTATGTGACATGTTCAAGTGGCTCAAGAAAGTTTGAGAAGATATACTTGGAGGAATCTCACCAGAAAGTTGATTTATGGAGAGGTCAAGGGTTTCTAGATATCGCAATTTCCCTATCTTCTCTGGGATCTTTCCTGTCAAATGATTCATTGATAAGTTTTAGGTACCCAATCCCACCAGCCTTGTTATCTCATCTGGAATTTTTCCTGATAAATGATTGCTTGAAAGATCAATGCTCTTCACCATGTCAAGAGTCCTGCTGTATTCAAGTTCTCTTCCTTTTGTAACTACCATCATGTGTTCCTCATAATTAAATCTCATCTCTTCTGCATCATTTCGTTTTAGAGCATTCAAATTGCCTAAACATTGTGGTATGAATCCTGACAGAATATTGTGTGAGAGGTCCAAGAAGTGAAGCATTGAAAGGTTACATAATTGTGAAGGAATTTTTCCAGTTAAAAAGTTGTGATGAAGCCCTGAAATTTCCAAATACGATAGACTTTCTCCTATCCATGTTGGTATGTTTCCAGATAATCCATTTCTGCCAAGATCAAGACTCCATAAAGATTTGCAGTTTCGCAATGATGAAGGAAGCCTGCCTCGAAAGTTGTTGTTACCAAGTATTAGATAATTCAATGAAGACAAAGAACCTATTGATTGAGGAATCTTCCCCGAAAGATTATTGTTTGCTAAATCTAAAACTAGCAAGTCCTTCATTTCCTTCCAACAATCAGGGAGTTCCCCCCATAAACTATTATTTGAAAGAGTAAGAAACCTCAGACTTGTTAGTTCACATATAGAAGATGGAATCCTCCCACTTAAAAAATTCCCAGAAAAATCTAAATTGATTACTCCAGACCCTAAAACTTCACCAATGTTCTGAGGAATTTGTCCCAAGAAATAGAGAAGTGACATTAGACCAAAGTGGGAAAGAACCCTCTATGTGATTGAAACTCAAATCTATTGTACCTGCACTGTAAAATTCCAATGAATTTGGTAACTTCCCACTAATTTGATTTTGAGAGAGAACCAAATTCTCTATCCTCTGCCCAGCACATAAATTCCAAAAGCTAACTGGTATGGTGTCTGAAATTCCTACATTTCTGAGAGTTATTCTGAAGAGTTCCTTTTGAGTTGCAAGCCATGAAGGAAAATTGGGGCCCATTTGTAGGTCAGACATATACATCTCCTGCAGACTAAAACTTGGAATCCAATCCCTGTTCACTTCAAAAACCAAGGGCTTATTTGGAGCTTCTAGACCAATGCTTAAGAATTTTAAACTTTTGACATTCTTAAAGTGGTGTTCTGAAATAACTCCCTTCAAAGAACTATTATATATATTCAAATGTACCAACTCTGAAAGTTCTCCAATAGATTCAGGAATATTTGAATCCATTTGATTGTGAGAAAGGTCTAAAAAACTTAAGGATGACAATCTTCCAATGGACATAGGAATTGGACCTGTGATTTGAGTTTCACTGAGGTCTAATTTTGACAAGGATGACATGTTTCCTATAGATAAGGGAATTGAACCTAAAATTTTAGAATTCCTGAGCACTAGAGCTTCCAAAGACAACAATCTTCCAATAGATGCAGGAATTAGACCTGAAAATACAAGTTTCAATTAAGAGAGGTCCTCATCAAACAAAAAAATCAATAAAAAAAAGTTGAAAATTTCCCAAAAAAAGAGGGGGAGGGGAGAAATTGGAGAGATCCAACAAAGTTCCAAAAGAAGGTGGAAGTTTACCTGAAAGTTGAGTTGCAGAGAGGTCCAATTCTATCAAGGACGACAAGTTTCCAATAGAGGATGGAATCAGACCTGAAACTTTAGTCCCCCATAAATCTAGTATCTCCAAGCTATTAGAATTGCACATAGACAAACTGTTCACATATTCTGTTATTTCGCCATTAATATTACTGCATAGTGATAGATCTAACCTCTTCAAATTGCAAAGATAACCCAAACTTCTTGGTATCCTTCCTCCAATGTCTGTATTAAATGATATGTCAAGGTTTTGAAGAGAACTAGTGTTGGCAAAAGTATCTGGAATAGAACCTTTGAAATAATTCAATCTGAGATCAAGAACAGTAAGACCAGTAATATTAAAAAGCCAGGGAGGAATTAAGGAGTTAAAGTCGTTGTGGGAAAGTTCAAGAACAGAAAGATAAGTGAAATTTGCAAATGGAAGAGAGAAAGGGATGTTGGAGAGTTGACAGTAGGATAGGTGAAGTTCTGACAGAGAAGGAAGCATAGTAACAGCTTGTATCCAATCAATTGAAGACTTACCTGTAAATCTAACATAATTCATGTTTAGGTACCTCAAAGAAGATAGACCAGTAAGCCACTGAAAATTGTTGATGGTTAGACCAACATCAAAATATGAAGTATGGAGATCAAGATATTGCAATCTAGACAAGTTTCCAAGGTGAGGAGGAATTGTTCCACTGAATGATGCATTAGAGAGATTGAGATAACTCAAGTTCTCGAGTGAACCAATGAATTTTGGAATCTGGGTTCCTTGAAAATTGTTGAAGCTGAGGTCCAAGTAATTCAACTGTTTCAATTTGAGCAAGGAAGGAGTTATTTTTCCACTCAAAGAAGTCATACATGTATATGAATCTGATCCATCATAATAACTTGACTCATTTTCGTATACTGGTTGATTTCGTAGATCAAGTTTGATGACATGGCCGGTCATATTGTTGCAGCCCACACCTCTCCATGTGCAGCAATCTTCACCAATCCAAGAAGAAAGCCGCCCGGAATTACTGTCGTTTAGACCATTTTTGAACTCGAGCAATGCCTGTCTCTCTCCCTCTATGCAGCTCACACTGAAACCTGCAACAATGGTTTCATGGTATAGAAAACCCAAAAGCAGGCGCAGAAGAAGAAACTGATGAATAGATGTAAGAACAGCAGCAGCAGCAGCACCACCACCACCCATGATGGCCTTGTTAGATAAGAGTAGAACTGCTAAGTCAAAATTCTGATTGATTAATTGATTGTACTTAACTAGCTGTTTGATGCCATATTTATAATTAAATATAATGGGCCATCATCAGTTCCTCGATCCCGGGTTGGTTTGGATCGGGTTAACCCCATTCATTTGGGTTGGTTGGGCTCCTCTCTTTGGAGACATCCGTCCAATGAGTGCTTAATGAGCATCCAACCACTGAACTGCCTGACACACATTTCGATGCATGCTCAGGGATGTGTGCAACCCGTTACTTCAAATTTTTATCCGCTGCTGTGCTATCGTGCAGTACAACAGCGGATATATGTGTACAACAGACCCCACTATGCACACATGGTCGTTGCTGTACCGCACGATGCGCACAGCAACGCCTCCAATATAGAGCGGATAAAGTTCCCGCTACTTCATTGGGCCTTACCCGTATTGCCTCATTAGGACTTTCTACGGTGACTTGACTCGTTGTTCAACCACAAACGTATGAAATGGGTGGCGACTGAGGACCATAATGTGTAGGCATTAGTTGCTACAGCATTGACTTTGGGTCTACCTTGATGCTAATGGTCTTCGAAAAGGCATAGCATGAGAGAAACTATTGGGCCGAGACTGAATTTGACAAGTATTTTCTCCTTCACCACGGGGTGGAGGAAAGCTTTCTCCATATTTGAATATTTCTTTTCTGATTTATTTTTTTGGTGCTACCTAATTAAGTAAGGGGGAAAGTTTTTGACCCGTATTTGACACGGCGATTAGCTGTGAAGCTGACGGAAGTTGCCGATAACAAACCTACGAGTAGGTAAGGTCCGTAAGACTAATGACCATAAAATTTGTGGGCGATTTGACTAGTAGTTGACGTAGTCTTGGATCGTGTGCATCCGAATAGTTGGGCTGCATGTGTAGCACCAGACTCAAGGTGGTGTGTTTTGATCACCTTATCCCTGCCCAAGTGCCTTGTCCAAATAAGGGTAAAACGATCAAAGCGCATTGCCATGAGTTTGGCGCTGCACATGCAGCCCGACTGCCCAGATGCACCGGATCTTTTTCATAGTTAACTGTGGAGCTGATGGAAGTTGCTGGCCACAAAGGCAAATTTTTTCTTTTTAGAATAAAAGAAAAAGAAATAAATAGACAAACTATGTCCCTTTTCATGGCATGACAATCCTTTGAAGTCCTTTTTATAGAAATTAAAGCAGAAATATGTACATTGAAGGTAAGCAGACGACTAAGCAAAATCAAACAAATAAAGTTCAATAAAGCTCATAAACAATTAGAAACAACATGAAGTAATGAATTTGTCCCAAACATATTCAATTCTAATGATCGATGAGATGGAGCTAAGGATTTTAAATTTTTAGTTTATATGGCGAACAACGAAAAAAAGACATCTACAAATTCGATAACCTTAAATATTCCTTATTAAAAGGGGCATGTTAATTAGACAGATGTTTTGGTAATGAGGCCTGGTGAGATTGGTTCAAAATTGTTTTCAACGTGTTCTTCCTCGTATATCTTCAGATCACAATCCTTTGTTGATTGTTTTGGACTCTGGATCATGAAGACTTCATCTCTATAGGCTCTATTTGTTTCGGCATAAAATTTTACCTAGAAATTTTCATTTCAAAAAAATTGACATGTACGTAAAATCTTACATGTTGAAGATGTTAAGATTTTTCCAAGATGAGACGAGTGTGGACTTAATTAATTATCGGGTCGATCACTGATGGGAATCAAGAAATACAAGGACTGACGTGGTTGCTACTATTTTATTGAGATGGACCGGCTTGGCCTGGCCCATTGTGGAAGTGAGTTAGGGTTTTGAGGAGTATTATAAATACAATTGATGAGAGGTCCCTGTAGTCACTATTCCCTTTTCTCTTTTCT
Organism: Telopea speciosissima; assembly: GCF_018873765.1. NCBI lineage: Eukaryota > Viridiplantae > Streptophyta > Magnoliopsida > Proteales > Proteaceae > Telopea > Telopea speciosissima. Next base: position 21,419,538 of record NC_057916.1, on the reverse strand, counting down.
CCACAAGAAAGGGAGCTATGGGAGAGTTTAGGAGGCGGCAGAAGATCCCCATCGCGGATTGCATTCATTCTCTGACAGATCGATGCTGCTTATGGAGGTGTTCTTATGTGTTCTTCATCAACACACGAGGGTGCCGGGTACACTTTGCTTTCCCTGTTTATTTTGATTTAATCGTGTTCTAGGGATCTGTATGGAGACGAATTCGGATTTGACAAAACCCTTGATTGTTCTAACAGAAAAGTGTTCCAATGTTTTGTTTTTTTTTTATTATAGAAAAAAACATTGAAAAAAATTCCAACATATACAATTTTACATTTACAAAGTAATTAAAATTTACCAAGGAATAATTTCGAGATAAAATTTTACGCCGAAACAAACGGAGCCATAGTGAAATTATCATGAGAAATGAAACTCAGAAGCTCAAGAGTCTTAGATCATGTCTAGGGGAATAGTTTCTCCAAGTAGACAATGAGGTAAGTAGGACAAAGTTGGTTTTACTGGATATCAAGAAGACAATTGAAAATGGTGGGCTTGAATGATCAACTTTTTGAATGTGAGAGTGGCCAAACAAGGTCTTCAGAAGGCAATCCTCAGTGCAAGAAAAGTATTGGGCAGAAAATCCCATATTAGGTGGTTGAAATGTGGTGATAGAAAATACAAAATTCTTTCACCTATGGAGGAATTCAAGCAAACCACGTTGGAGGAACATTGGATATTAAGTCGCGAAGATGATATTTGATGGAGATTCAATGGAGCTACGAGAAGCTAGGAACTCAAGCAAACCACGGTGGAGGAACGTTGGAGTTCCGACACATTTATGAGGAGAAGTGATGGTGGTGAGAAGGATGGAGTGAGAGAGGTATTGTTGATTGACTATTTGCTACATTGGCATGTGGACTCGTAATGTTGATCATAGGCTAATGACTCCGTTATTTATTGCATTTACAGTTTTGGATAATTTCGTAGTATGTATTCTTAGACAAAATTTTGTTGCTACACTACAAAGCTGGTAGTCAACAAAATAGGATCTTAAAGGGTATTTTAGAAAATAATAAACCCTAAGAGGGTATTTATGAACTGAAAGAGAAAGGGAATTATTCCATTTTCTTGGCTGACAGTCTTGTAGCAGGAATGTAGTAGTAAAATTTTTTCCCATATTCTTATAGGAAGAAAGTTTTTTTGTAGGGGAGTGTGCGCCTGCGTCCAAACACGGGGTATATTAAGTAGAGAAAATATTTTTTGTGCCACAGCGCAGGTTGCACCCAGGCACATGGGCCTGCCACTCAGGAGGGCAGGGTGGTCATTGTGTCCACCCCCATGTGCGGGCACAGTGAACCGCGCCCCCATTAAGTATTATAGTAAACCCAAACTTTTGCTAGGTATTTTTGTAGCATGACACCCAATTGCAAGTAATTTGGTAATTTTCCATTTTCTATAAAATAATATTATTTTTAATATTTTTATTGGTTTATGTATAGATTACAATGTGAGTGAGATGTATGGAATCAAGTTTTAGGGGATTTCACCCCCAAAAAACACAAAAAACAAAAAACAAAAAACAAGACCATAATAAGATGTCCGATTCAATTTAATTCTCAAAGCTTCACGCTGCAAACCCTACCTGAACCTGGTTACTCTTCCCTTTCCGGCGGCACCCTCTCGTTTCCAGCGTTACTCTTATCTTTCTGGCGGCACCCTTTCCGGTATGTACTGTGTTTTTTTTGTTTCTTTCTCTTTCTTCTTCTTCATCGTCACGTTCTATTCTGTTTCCCCCGCCCCCCCCCAATTTTTCTTCTACTCCTCTCCGACTCTGTTCTTTTTGTTTTCCTCTCCTTTTTTCTTATTCCATGTCATGTTCTTCATCTTCTTCTTTGGTTCTGTTTTCTTTTCTCCTTCATCTTCTGCTTCTTCTTGTTATTTGATTTCGTTTTTTCCCCTTGTTTCTTCTACTTCTTCTTCTCCTCTTCAGTTCTATTTTACCTTAATTTTTTTTCTATTGCTTCTTGTCTTTTTCTTAGTAGTTCGATTATCGTAGAACCTCAGTCTTCCAAATTTGGTAATTGTTATTGATTCTCCAATGTCATTTACACCTCAAATCTGTGTGTGCATACAATGGTGAATTGGTTACTTGGTTAGGTTTAGTTGTGTAACTGTATGAAGAGTTAGGTTGAAGTCTGGAATTCTTCTATATTCTTAATTCTTTGTTCTTATTGCTTGATATGTGAAAGTGTATGAAATTCTTCTATATTCTTACATGACATGTGAAAAATTTTATTGCTGTGTGGTAACAAACCAAGGCCAAAGGAAAAATGTTTTTTAACTTTATTTGTTGTTTTGCAACTTGCTTTCTCACAGTCTCATTAGTTTTACTCTCAAGTTTCATCTATACTTGCTGTTTAGTATTCATAAAATATGTCGAGAGTTGAGAGTGCAGGTCAAGATCATGATCACTCTTTTGATTCTTGAATTCAACTTAAGAAACTATTAGTTAGCATTTGTTGATTGGGTTTGCTGTTGCTGAAGTATTGTTGTTTTGAGAGGCTGTTAATTTATTGATGAATGTGTAGCTTTAATGGGCTGTTAGAAGTATGCTTCTTTATATCCTGTACTTTCTTCATTTTTTGTTAATTTTCTCATTTTAGGTCGTTACGAGCAATGTAGCACAATTATACCATATTGCATTGATATTGCTTTTATGTTGATTCTTGATGTAGCTTATAAGCATATAATTATATCATTGCTATACTCAATAATATATATATATTTGTATAAAATAGGGTGCTTAGGCAACATCTAGGTGGGTGCCTTGTTGGCTAAGCACTTTGGCGGTCCTCCAACGCCTTGGGTTGCCTAGGTTCCGTGATGACTGGAATAGACTTATCTGCTAATGCGTATGCGCACACACACACACACACACACACACACTATTGGTTACAAGATAGGCAACGACACACACTCACACTCACACTCACACTCACACTCACACTCACACTCACACTCACACTCACACTCACTCCCTCTCTATTGGCTACAAGATAGGCAACGAAAGCTGATGTGGTTACTGACTCTCTGGAGTTCTGATAGGTAGGTCTCCTACCATCACGCCTATACGCTGATTAACCTGATTTGCAACAGGAGCTGAACGGAACTTCTCTCCATCAACATGGGATTTGATAATGAGTGCATTCTGAACATTCAGTCTCTTGCTGGTGAATACTTCTGTCCTGTTTGTCGTTTGCTTGTCTACCCAAATGAAGCCATACAATCACAGTGTACTCATTTATACTGCAAGCCTTGCTTAACATATGTTATAAGCACTACGCGTGCCTGCCCTTATGATGGCTACCTGGTGACTGAAGCAGATTCAAAGGTTTTCCCGTCTCCTGATATTTACTGTATTAGACTGTACTATTTCGGTTCCGATCTTGTCATATATTGCTGTTAATTTTTTTTTTATTCTATTTTGTTCCTTGCAGCCTCTCGTGGAATCAAATAAAGCTCTTGCTGAAACCATCGATAAAATTTCTGTTCACTGTCTCTATCACAGGAGTGGATGCACATGGCAGGGTACATTATCAGAATGCACATCGCATTGTGCTGGATGTTCCTTTGGCAATTCCCCGGTTGTATGCAACAGGTGTGGTACTCAAATTGTACATCGGCAAGTACAAGAACATGCACAGAACTGCTCGGTGAGTGTGGGACAGCTTCCTTGTTTGTATTATTTTTCTTGGTTGAGTTTTTCTTATTACAATAAGATAACTATATTGGTTTAATAACAGGGTGTGCAGCCTCAAGCACAGCAAACTGAGGTTGCCCAGGATGCAACCTCTACATCAGGTGCTGCAACTGCAACCGAACAAAACCAAGCGGGTGCTCCAGCAGGGGCACCGGCATCTCAAGCCTTTTCTGGCCAGTCATCTCAGACCAATGTGGTACCTGTGTCTGGACAAGATCAAAATCAAGCCAGTGCCAGTGTTCAGCCCCAAGCTGTAGCTCAGGCTATGCCAACTCCAGAGCAGTGGTATCAGCAGCAGCAACAGGTATACCAACAATACTATCAACAATACCCTGGATACGATATCCATCAACAACAATATCAGCATTATGATCCGTACCAACAACAAGCCCATCAGCAATATCAGCAGCAACACCTACAGGCTCGTCCCCCACATGTACCAGGACAGCACCCACCCCAGGTGTATATGCAACCACAGGCCCAACCTCAGTCCCAGCTACAAGCATATGCCCAGCCAGCGGTGCAACCGCAGGCACAGCTTCAACACCAACCGCAGCCACATGCTCAGTCTCAACCTCATGCACAGCCCCAGGCTCCTGTGGCTGTGCAACCTCAAACGCAAGGACAGGTCAACTCTCAGCAGCAACTTCAACAAGTGGCACAACCACCTTTCCAGGGGCACCAACATCCTCAGCCATTTTCACCGGCTCAGCCTCATCAACAGCAGCATCCAGCCCATCCTCATCCTCAACCTCAAATTCATCCACATTCCCAACATCATGCCCACCCTCAACCTCAGCCCCCTATGCCGCCTCAATCCCAGCCCCAGCCCCAGCCCCAGCCTCAGCCTCAGCCTCAGCCTCAGCCTCAGCCTCAGCCTCAATCCCAGCCACAGGTGCAGACCCAGCCCCATCCACAGCCTCAGCCACAACATCCATTAGCTCATGCAGTTACAGGCCACCAATCCTATCTACAACCTCCTCACAGTCACCAACAATTGTTGCCAGGTGTCCCACAACATCCTGCTTATGTGCACCCTCAGCAGCAAGGTTTGCCGCACCAACCACAACATTCTGTTCAAATGCAGAGTCAGTTCCCTCATCAGCAACCACAGCAAATGCGTCCACCCCAATCTCATGGTCCAGTGCAACAGCAGCAAAAGCCACCCATGCTGCCTCAGCAGGGTCAACATCTAAATATTCCTCCTATGCAACAGCCTCATGCTGGTCAACCATTAGACCAGCTCCCTGGTATACATCCACCCCAACAACAGCCTTTTGTGCTTCAGCAACAGGTGCAAGAGTTTCACCAGCAGGCATCTGGGCATTTGCATCCTTCCCATCCTTTCCCTGGGCAAACGCCTGGTTCGGTTCAAAATCAGGCCCATCAACAAGGTCTCTTCACGCAGAAGCAGCAGCAACTGCCACCACCACCGCCACCGCCACCGCCACCGCCGCAGCCCGCGCAGTCTCAGTTACGCCCTTTAGGCCCACCATCTTTGCAGCAACATGCTTATGGCAATCCTCAGTTGCAGCAGAACATTCCACTGGGACATGGCTTACAACCCAAGCCATTGCAAAATCTTGCTGCAAGGCCTATGATGCCAAATCATGGGGTGCCACAACAACCATTTCCACAGTCTCCTGGAGGACCTGCAGGGATGGGTTATGGTAAGCCAATGCAGTCTGGTCCAAATCAGCCGTCTCAAAATCAAAATTATCCATCAAGTGCAGGCATCCGTCCACATTCATCTTTGGAACAACATCTTGGTTACATTCATCAGCCCGCACTTTCACAATCTGGCGGCCAGAATGCCTTGTTTCCTGCTCTGCCCACAACAGAGTCTGGGACAAATGTCTCAGCAGCTTATGCACAAGCTGCATCAAAGCCAACATCTTTTGAGAAGCCGGGTGATTCCAAGCGTGAGAAAAGTGCAAATGGGATTGAAAATGATACAGCTTCTCTCAAGACCAGTGGAAATGAGGGAAATAGTTCAATTATCGCATCTTCTCACGATCCTGATTCATTAGAGCTTAAGGCTCCCAAGTCTGTGATTGATGAAGAAAAGCACGTCAATCAAGATGAAAGTAAGAACAGCCAGTCTGATCTGGCTGTTAAGGAGATTCTAGGCTCTTCCCAGGCACTGGGAAAACACCTCAGATCGAAGGTGCCGGAAAATGCATCCGAGGAACTGGTGATTAAGCGGATAGTGAAGGAAGAAGCTAGTGAGAAGTTGTCAGAGCCATCTCCAGGTGGGGCTAAGAGCCATGAAGATGTTCATAGTGGTTCCGAGGAGAATGCCCTGCTGGAAACCATGGAAATTCAGGATGCCCCTCAAATGGAGATGACTGAAGGTCAGGATATGAGCAAGCCAGTGAATGCAGGAGTTGCACAGTCTTTTCCTGCAGGTGAAAGAGACAACTTGCAGATTCTTCCTCTCCATGGCTATCGGGATAGAAATGTGGCCCAATCTCATTTTCCTCGACCTGGTCTTAGCCAACAACCTATGCATTATGGAGCTCCTCCTCCTCACCAGCAAAGACCTCCTGCTCCTGATCAGATGTTACAATCATCAATGCCTCCACCTCAAATGCATGTACCAGGGCAGCCTCTGGTCCAAATGAGGCCTCAAGGGTATAATTCCCATTTACATTTACCGCAGCAAGGTCAGTCATCTATTCCACCTGAACATTTCCAGCAACCAATGGTGAAGCAGCCTCAAGGTACTTTTCATGCTGAAATTGTCCCTGGTGTGGTTCAAGGCCCAGGCTCCTTGGCGTCATTTGGGAGGGGTCCAGCTCATCTGGCTCCCCAGAAAGGTCTTGTTGAACCACAATCTATGGTGCCCCGAGGGTATCAAAATCAAGGTATTGTTCCCCCTCCCTATGCTGGAGATCCCAGAATTTCTCAAGGTGAGTCTATTAGAGGACCCCCGTTGGGTGGGCCACCACCTGGGCCATTTGAGTCGCATGGATCAATGATGGTGAGAGGACCTCCACATGGTATTGTAGGTCAGATGGGACAGCCACGTCCTACTAATCCTATGGAAACTGAAATGCTTGTGAATAAGAAGCCTGGTTATATTGAAGGTGGACAACCTGATTCAAATCTGTCGGTACTTCCAGTACGCATTCCATTTGGGCAGGATTCTATGCATTCTAATAAGATGAAAATGAATGGGGTCCTGGGAAAGGGTGTGACTGCTGGGGGACAGGACCAATTGTTTCCACATGGTTTGCAGGACGAAAGAGTTAAGTCGTTGCCAGATGAGAGATATAGACGATTTCCACAGGAAGGCTTCAGCCAGCTATCGGTGGAGTGCTTCGAGCAGATCCCGATGGAACCGGGTAGGCACATGTTTGGTCAAAGAGAGTTTGAGGAAGATCTGAAGCAGTTCCCAAGGCCAGCTCATCTAGATGAGTCTGGTCCTACGTTTAAAAGTTACTTCTCGTCAAGGCATAAAGGCTTTGGCATGGATGCAGCACCGAGACACCTCGATAGGGCACCTGCTTTTGGTCGTAATGCTGGATCCAAATTGGATGTTGGTGCCAGTGCTGCTAGTTCAGGATTGTTGCCTCCTTATCAACCTGGTGGTTTGTCAGGACATCCTTTGGATTCGGGAGAAAGAGCTAGGTCAGCTGGCTTTCATGATGATAAGATTGGAAGAAAGGTTGATCCGGCTGGAGCTCACTCAGAGTTCCTTGGACCTATCTCTGAATTTGGTGGGCATCATGTGGATTGTATGGGACCTCCAAGAAGTCCTGGTAGAGAATACCATAGCAGATTTGGGAGCATTTCTGCTGGTTTTCCATTGGGTACTCAGTCACGCCTGGAAGATATGGATGACCGAGAGTCACGTTTTTTTGGTGAACGATCCAAGCCTTTCAATCTTCCTTCAGATTCAGTTGGCAGTGCATTTCATGATAGTAAGTTTCCTATGTTGCCTGGCCATATGCGAAGAGGTGATTCTGATGGTCCTGGGAACCTGCAAATAGGTGAGCACATGGGATCTGGTGCTTTGCCTGTCCATCTGAGGAGTAATGATTTGGTTGGTTCAGACATTCTACCCAGTCATTTGCGGTACAATGGACCTTTTGGACCTGGTAGTTTAAGTCATTTAAGAGGAGGTGAACCGTTGGGTCCACGGAACTTGCCTGGTCATACCAGGATGGGTGAGCCAGCTGGTTTTAGTGCTTTCCCCAGCCATTTACGTATCGGTGAGTTGTCTGGGCCTGGGAATTTGCCTTCTCATCTGCGAATTGTAGAATCAATGAGGGGACACCTCAGTGAACCTGGAGTTGGGGGCAGCTATCCTATTTCAGGATTTCCAAATGATGGTGGATTTTTTCCTGTAAGTGGCAAATTCAGTTGTTATATCCTCTTCTATTTTAGATATCTTTCTTTTGCTCAAAATTTGTGTGTGTTTGTTATTTATTTTTTTATTTTTTTTGGGGGGGGGGGTTCCTGGACATGCATGGTGCATTGTTTGAAATATAGATTCAGTGAATGATATATGGTTTACATTTTGTTGGATGGGCTTGATTGTCTAATGTGTCTTCATATTGTTGTCAACTCTTCAGGGTGACATGGAATCCTTTAATCACACAAGAAAGAGGAAGCCAGGAAGCATGGGATGGTGCCGTATATGTAAAATTGATTGTGAAACCGTTGAAGGTCTGGACCTGCATTCCCAAAGGAGAGAGCACCAGAAGATGGCAATGGATATGGTCCTGAGCATCAAGAAGGACAATGTCAAGAAACAGAAATTGTAGGTTACTTTGTAGGTTTTTGTGTGATAATGCTGCAGTTTGCTGCTACAGGTGTGAACCTTATACTCATATTGAGGAATGACATTTCTGTTTGACTGTGGGGTTTTGTTTTGGCTTGTAGAGCTTCGGATGACCATACTGTTGAAGATGCAAGCAAGTCCAGGAAGGCCAATTTTGAGAGTCGTGGTAATAGACATTAAGGCAATGCTACTTCAACTTTGATCAAACTGCCAATTCTGGATGGAACTTGATTGTTTGCTGCCTGGAAGTCATTTTTTTTTCCCTTCAGTAATTTTGCATCAGAGACATGTAGGTGGTTAACCCTTCTATGTCTGCTTTTTTGCTTTCGGGGTGGTTTATGCAGTTTTATTGTTTCAGGTCGCTGCCGTGTTTAATGGAGATGGTTCCTTGGAACTGAAGTTTCTGTGGCAAGTTAAGTTTGTTTGCAATTGTGGCTTCTTTAGCTTGCAAGGGAATAGTTCCATACCAACATCGTCCTTTTTTTAATAGTGTAATGAGCTATGATTCTACTGCAATTTATCAGGCCTAGAAGCCACTATTTGCGCTTTCTAATAGTTATTTGTTGTTGTTAAATGACCATCTTATTTTGTGTGCAAGCCCCGTCTTTTCAATTTTCTTTTTACCATTTGATTGTGTGGAACTGGATGGTTGCCTGGGCCTTATAATCTCTTTTTTCTTCATGGTTCGTACTTATTCTTTTCTTGCCTTGGTTTTTTGCTCTGGTCCCTAGTTGTATGAGCAAATCTTGCTGATTCATTTGGTTTTGGTCTTTGTTCCATAATTGGGTTAGGGATTTCTCTTCTTTCATAGTTCATCTTTGTTCCTGGTGTTTGACCTGATATTTGTGCAGTTATTTCTTAAATAATTTAAGGATTGAACAGTCTTTTGCGCAAAGACTTTTTCTACAAGGACATTTATGTTTAAAGTTACTCAGACTCTGATTGTCCTGTTTGCTTTGTATCGTGGGCTAATTACACTTATCTTCATGCTACATCAAGCAAGCCTTTTTGGTATCCTCTGTTTTTTATATCCTCCAGGTAGAATACAATTGCTGCTCTAGGTGTTTCATGTCACTTCCGCTAGCCCATAACTGTAATATATTGTCTTTTGTTGTCGCCCAAAAATCTGTTAAAATGCTATCATTGCTTGAACTGAGAGAACCCTGCGGGATGTATCTACTATCTAATGCTTTATTTGGGTTATAATACGTTGAACGAGGTTATGGATCATAGTTGTCAAGGCGTCACCCAGGTGGGCGCCTTGGTCGCCTTGCTTTTTGACCCTCTCCAACGCCTTGGGTCGCCTAGACGCTGTGACAACTATGTTATGGATGTTAAAAGCATTGGGAGATCTGCCTGGAAAAGCATTTGGAGTTGATGTCTGGTTGGTGGAAGTGGCCTTTCTTGATTATCTTCCCTGTGCTTATTGCTCGCTGTTGGGTACATGTTTTCTTAGAATACTTGTAACAATTTTATTGTATACGTTAATGAAAACTTACCTGTTGGTTGTCTAAAACAAGATTGTCCAGAATGAGGATATGAGGGTATAAAATACAGAACAATATGCTGTTTTGTGCAAAATTAGTGAATTTGGATTCATAATTTTGAATATTTTGTCAGAAGAAGATGGTGAAGAGTTGCTAAAAGACAAACAGGGAAAAAGAAGGAAAAGGAGACGGTACACGTAGCTTGTAGTATGTAGAAGACTAAGTGACTAACACGTGGAATAGCATCCGAAATGGAAGATAAATCCATTGTTAAACAGTACAAAGAGTTAGTGATGTGTTGAAAATAAAATAAAATCTTCAACAGTGGAATGAAGATTCTTTACCTGGAATTTAGTGCAATTGGAGATTGTGAAGAATTGGTGTGTGAGCAGAAGGAATAACCTGGGAAGCAATGGTGTAACAATGTTATATAACCATTAGTGATGAAATTCAGACTTGGGAACGTCATTCTTGTTTTGTTTTATACATAGATCGTCTTACTTTGGCTTTATATTTTGTCCACATTGTATCATGTGGACAAAATATAAAGCCGAAGTAAAGTTGCTCCATTGCTACCTTGTGGTCACGGGTTTGAGTTGGGAAACAGCCTCTCTGTGAAGTGGGGGTCAGGCTGCGTATATTATGACTCTCCCCAGACCCCGCAGTGGCGGGAGCATTGTGCACTGGGTATGCCCTTTTTATTGTATCATGTGATGATGCTGCACCGAAGTTCTTATGTGGTGTGTGAATGAATGGACTTCAATTTGTTGTAGGAGTGACATCGAGTCATTTTTCAGGTCTAAACTAAGGGATTTAAAATAGCAGCTTCATTAGTAATCATATTTCTTCTCAGTTTTTCTGTAAGGTTATTTTGTATAATTTTAATTTTGGTCCCACCTTAGGACATGCAGGCCTGATTTGTTTTAGTATTCCCCTTTGGTTGGCTTAGTTTTCTTTTAGTTTAGGTATTTTTCGTTTTGTCTCGAACTTTGGGATTAATCAAGGGTCCAAATGTGAATGCCGACTTGGGGTGTCCAACCTTGCATCTTATAAAGCAATGCAATTGTTTTGTCGCTGTTGTTTCAGAAATAAAACCTTTTGACCTTGAAGATTTCATTGAGTACTGAAGTTGTTAGAAACAATTAGCGTCAAGGTTTCTTTTTGTGCATCTTTCTTTAATGGTTTCTGCTACTTGTTCAACATCTACTGTTTCTATCTGTTAACCCTTCTTGTTTACATTAATTTTCAACACTAATTCTCTTCCATTAAAGATTGGCTCTGTTCTGATGATTGGAACTCTGCCTTTAGAACTTCCAGTAGAACTTCTTTTTCTCCCTGTAGACCTATGCTTTCATCCGTCCTCCACAAACTCTGTGTCTTACTGAGATTTTCCTTACCGAATATGATTCCTTTGCTCCCCCCTTTTCTGATTGTAATTTGGTTTGTTACATTCATGCATTTTACCCTCCTAAACCAGAATCTATCTTTTTAAAACCCTTTGCTTGTTTCCATTTTATCCTGATTCTCTTTGATAGGCTTTCATGCCAGGTGTTTCCTCTCTCTGGTTGTATGTGAAGATTGCCACATAATGCCATTCATCTTTCCTTAGTTTATATTACACATATGTGTCGGTTAGTGGAGCATCAATTATACCATGTTTTGCTAACATCTGCGTAATTAATTGTCTACAATCAAGTTGTATCTTTGTTTAATGTTATAAACACTTTTTTTTTGGTTAGGGTTTTCCCCCCAATGGGATTCCTAACCCCTGGTTTTCCTACATTTACTTAGATTAGATCCCGTTGTTGTCTTCTATTTCGTTTCTGTTGTTTAAAGAAGAAGAGCATAACATTCAAGTACAGACTAGCAGGTTGTAATAGAATCTTGTACGCTATCATCTTATTGACCTTTGGATGGAGAGAAAGACATCTCTGCAGTCGCTGCTATCACTGTGTCACCCACGATCTACCGCCGCTCCAATACCAACCTCTCCCTCCACCTCCACCACCGCCTCCTCTTTCTCAGAATGTCTCTACTGCTGCTACAACATCTCTTTCCGCTCGCCACTGCAACCCACCTACGCTGCTGCATCTCCCCCTTTCTCTGCATCTTTGTCCGTCTCTCTTTCTCTCTCTTTCTCTCTCTCTCTCTCTCTATATATATATATATATATCTTTCTCTTCCCCACTGTCTCCCCCATCTATCATCAACAGTTTTTGGGTTCTCACTCCTGAAGAACAAAGAGGGGGACACATATCTGATCCATATCTCCCACTTTGTTGTGATCATTGCAACCGATCGCCAGAATAGAGTGGTTTAACCTCTCCCTACTCCATTCCTCCCTCACAGTCTTAAACTCTCTCTCTTCCTGGTTCCTTAGGCCATGTAATCATAGTCGAGTATTGTCTCAGTACTCAATCAAGGGTAGGGGTGGGAGAGAGAGAGAGGGCGGGAGGAGGATTTAGAGGCGAGAGAGAGAGAGACCTCGGGAGGGGGATTACGGAGGGGGAGTGGGGGGGGGCGGGGAGAGGGCATGGAGGGGGGATGTAGAGGTGGGGGGGGGAAGATAAAGAGGTTGGGGGAAGGGGGTGTTGCAGGAGGGGGAGGGGTGAGGGGAGAGGGAGGGTAGGGAGGGAGATGCAGAGATGAGTGGGGAAGGTGGGAGATGCACAGAGAGGTGGATGATGGCCGGTTGTAGGGGATCATGGGTTGTTCGGACACGTGTGTAGCTAAGGTGTTGAAATCCAAATGAAACCTAACAAGCCGTTTACATTGAAACCATGAAATTGTTTAATAAATGGTTTGGTTTTGGTTTTAAAATTGACCGTTTTGTTAAATGGCTTAAACCAACCAAACTGTTTACACCAAAACAAATATTAGTAATATGTAATGGCAATAATTAACCATTAGCGGTAACAATAAATAATTAGTAATATGTAATGGTATAAATAAACAATTATGTAACAACAACATATAAGAATTCAAATTAAAAGATATGTAATGAAACCGTTTATAAATGGTTTCGGTTTCAACATTTGAAACCATTTATTAAACAATTTGGTACTGGTTTTACCTATAAAAACTTCCATTGAGGGGAAGGGGAGAGTAGGGTATAGAGAGGGGGAAATGCAGCGGTTATCAATAAGATGCTATTGGGCAAGATTCCATTACACACCAGTAGAGTATAGATCCCTCTCTCAATATTTAATTATGTGGTTTATCTTTGGTTGTCTCAACATTTAATTATGTGGTTTATCTTTGGTTGTCTAAGTAATCCTAGGACAGCTTCGATTGGGGTGACCACTGAGATAATTGATTGGTGAAATAAACCTTACTTGGTACCTAGCTAATGGTCTGTTACCCAGTGGTTGTTGGCCGTCTTCCCCTGGCAGAATTGATTTCAATGACTTGATGCATAAATGAGATGCATCATTGTTAGGGGCTGCTTATTCAACTCTAGTACACTAGTAGACATATTGATGGCTTGAGTGGAAAGAATAGAAGACATCTATGATTGATTCAACAATATGATTTATTTAGACCCAGTTCAGCGTTTTCTTTTTCATTGTACCTCTAAAATTAGAGAGCTCAATTTTAATCATGTATTGGAGCCCGTTTTGGACATGCAACACCTTTTGCCTGAGTGATATTACCTAAATGATTAATTGGGTATATGCACTCATTTGATGCCCAGCTGACTCTATACTATTTTGTGATCTAGTTGTGGTAGGTTTTTCCCCAGCGTTAATGGACCGGATCTGCTGGTGGCTTTCTTCATTATCAACTGGCCAGTGAGAGTCTGAGACACCTAAAAGAGGAGGAAATTTGCAGTTCTACTTTAGCGTACAGTTTTACCTTCCCAAAAAATTTTCTTCTTCCTTTATTTTCTCTCAATGTTTCTACACGTGCGTGCCTTCGTGTGTGTGTAGTAAGAAAACATTTACTCATGACATTTGCATATCTATATGTAATAAGATGAGGCAACCTTTACTATGTTTGCATCTTTCGGAAATGGTTCAAGATTGATGATGCATTTCAATGTTTGAATAGCGAAATGGTTAGACGTTTTGGAGTAGCTATTTTTGTTTTCCTTTTATTTATGTCTTCCTAGTCAATTTCATTTGTCTGGTGGACATAAGCTCCATGCTAGGTTGATGGTTTAGTTCTAGGGCTGGGATACCTGAATACCTGATTACTGACTAGCATCTGGATGACCTTGGGTGCATGGTGCATGGTGCAAGGTGCTTGACCGGCTGAACTGCTTTTTCATACTTTTCTGATTGACACAGCATTGTAGAGTGACTGGAAAGATGCTTACCTGGTCTTTCGTGGGTTTAGGTATTTCCACACTTCATATGAGGTTTGGTGGTTTCTTGGATTAAAAATATAAGGTTTTGGTTAATGTTTACTGAATATTCACCGAAATTGGAGTTTTGTACTTTCTTGAAGTTATGTGGATATTGTGTCAGTTGCAATGATAGTGGGAATAGGCTGGCTGGATGAAGTAGCTGACTATTGGAGAAATGTCCCATGGTGAATCTGTGGACTCTGATGAAATCTGGGAAAGGACTTGACAAGGACTTGCTTGATTTTTAGTTCTTTTATCAACATTTTTATGTGATACACTTGGGTCCCTCAAAAATAATATAGTTTTATCTGAGTTATACCTCAGTGTTTGTATCACCGGCATATACCAATATGCTGGGACGTCCTCAGATGCACATGCTACCATCTGTGGAAGTTTCTTTTAGAATTTTCTTAGACCCACACATCAGTCCTGTTATTTGGGGTAATTTAGGTTAGATTTCTGCAACATTTTCTATATTTTAACTCATAATGAACATAGTGATGGCCAGTTTTGAAAGTGTTTGATGTGCCAGACTAGTAGATTTTTTCTTGTGTATTGTTGGGAAATTTATTTGCATTGTACTTTTTTAAATATGTAGGTGTTAACACTTTTGAATAGGATACACAGGTTTTTTTTTCTTCCCCTTACGTGCATTGCATATGTTTCTTTAATATTCTTATAGAAACTATGAATGTTTCCTTAGAAGCAATTCCCGTCCTTGTGATATTACTTTTATAAAGTAACAAGTCAGTGCGTTATATTGTTCTATGAGAAAAACTCACACATGAGAAAGCAGGGTCTTGATGCAGGCAAGGGATCGAATTATACTAAATAAGCCTGCATGAAATGGATCCAACCAATCTGTTCAATGACTTGGGGATTCAGAATGATGACCAGAGAGTTGTTTCTGGTCAGTCAACTTGAATTGCACAATACCAGATTAGAGAAGATGATTGTACCAGCAACTCAGTTATCAAAGGAAGCACTAACTAACAGTCTAACAGAGAATAACTGTTATAGTAGGAATATGAAATTTGGGATATAGATCTGAGAATGGAACCTAGAAGCTGCTATCCACTTGGTCAACCTCCCTCCAAACGAGGAGATACCTAGTAGGTCAACCTTTGAAGAGTTAACTGCAGCGAATATAATTCAGATGCCAGCACAATCTTTAAGAAATAGAAGTAGAAGATAATCAACAGTGGGAGGTGAGGAAGTTATGTAGGAGAAATAACATACGATATGTTGATTTAGATCTAATGAAAGTATGAACATACTGGTAAAAGATTAAGGAGAGAGAACAGAAAATTCAATAGTAAAAACTAAAAAAGAATAGAAACAATTAAATAAGAATCGAGGAGAGAACAGGCCTACCAAATAGAGGACAGAGATTAAAGTTCAAAGTCTAACAGCGAAGAAAAGAGAGCTCTAATTCTCTAAACAATGGAGACAGTTTTCTTTCACCCACGATCAAGGGAGAGAATCCCTTGACCAAGGGGTTCGGATGATGTACAGTGGGTATCGGGGAACAGTACAGGTGTATTATCGACCTCGTACTATAGGGGGGCAGAACATTTATAATCATTGATGATTTTACTTTTCCTTCATCCGCGCTGTTAGAAAATTCTCTCCCTAAGCAATAAACTCACTTGTCCTCCCCCCCTCCCCCCCAAAAGTACATATCTGGGCCTAGACCGAGCCCCAACTGCTGGTATTTGAGACTGGGCTTTGTGAATTTCACAAACCTGGGTCTGGTTGCAGTATGGATCTTCCTTCTCCATCCAATTGAGTGCTGCATCTGCAGGTGTCCTTCAGTGCTCGAGGGACAGGTCAAAAGCATATTCTATTCACACTGTTCTTAATATGGAAAACTAATTCTCTGCTTAATGTTAGTTATCTGCAGTCCTCTCAGGTGAAATAGAGAAGAGTTGATCTTTGTTGTGTATTTAAATCACCATTTGTCTTCAAGTGTTCCATGAATGTTAGAATCAGAGAAAAAATTGAGGTATATTTCATTATATGTAGCTATTTATACTATATACTGTATGAGAAGAGCTAGGGGTTGGCTTAAAATGACTTAAAATGACTCTAGAAGTGATGCAGTTAGACGTTGGACTAAATAAGAATTCTTTGTAATTTTCTTTTCTTATTCATGTTATTAAAACCGTGGGAAGGTAAGAGTCGAAGTTTATTTGAGAATGTCTTAGGTTAGATAGAGTTAGTGTCAAGTTATGATTTTAGTTTTAAGATAGGATTAGGACTTTTATTTGATTAAAGGGCATGTAACCTACGATGGAGAACAGAGTTTTGGAATGAAAATTTATTTTGGGTTGAAACAATGGTTGCCGTGGGGTGCACATACCTTTCTCTCCTCCTCCTCCTCCTCTCTCTCTTTTGTTCAGGTACGATTACTCTTTTCCTTTCATTAATCTTAATCTTTTTTTGTTCTTCCCCACTCCTCGTTTATCTTAATTTCTTAAAGTTTTACTGTGTGCTCTGTTCTGGGTGACCTAACAGTCCCCACGGCTCACATAAACTGATCGATTCCCACCCTTAACAAATTACGCTGAAATTTTGGACGAAGGAAGCTCTTACCCGAGCGACTTGACCCCCAAATCCTGGCTTCTGAACACCTTTCCATCGTGAAATTGAACTTGAGTTTCAGATGTGAACCTAATGTTATCACTGAACACAGTTTGATATTTGGGGAAACAAACAGTTGCCATTAAGAGATCACCGATTTGCGATTCCCCATCTCAATTCCTAGGTCGATTTTGCAAGGGAGTTCTCTCTCCCTGTTTCCATCCAGTTCTTCGCTGGTTCTGGTTTCTCGAAGGAGGAAGACAACTTCTTGTTTTCCTCTTCCCTCTCCCACGAGTTATTACCCGTTTAATCCCAATTTCCATTAATACCCCCACCTTTGCGTTGTATTCCCATTTAAGTTCTATTTCTTCTTCCAAAAATACCCTTTCCTCAACGTGCTATCCCACTTGCTAGTTTATTTTCTTTATTAAATTGACTTCTATTAATTACAACACTGCCATCCTATTATAAACTTCTGTTTATTTACAATTCTGCCATTTTCCTTATAAAACTTCAAGTTATTTACTGTTTTGCCACTGGTGCTTGTGATTTGAATTATCTAACACTTGGGTGGGCCCTTAAGCAATCCGATTCGGCTTTTCGAACCCCGGATCTTAAATTGACTTCCATTGGATCCGCATCAAGAAATGGTGAGGAAAGTTATGCATATCTTAGGAATTATAACAAGTATGACTTTGAATTGAGTTGATTGGTGAAAGAGGATCCATGGAAGACCCTATTTAGTTGAGATAAAGTTGAGTTGAGTTGAGTTGTAGAGTTGTACTGTATGAGAAGAAGTGCTGAACTCTTTGTAATAATCTGTTTTCCTTAGGAATTGTGCAGAAGCGTCATCTAAGCCGAATGAATACGTTTCAACACATATTGATGTTCATGGAAAGAACACATCACACCACCAGTGCATAGGTGACTTACCACTTTTGAGTTTTACCTTTTGCTGTCGCTCTGGCTTTTCTAGGATGGAACCAAAATAAGGTGGCATTTGTCCTGTTTTGCTTTTTTTACATTATCAAGACCAAACTTAGTTACCTTCACATAATGGTTTCCAGATGTTTTAGGATGGTGGGAATATACATGAGATTCATTTGAAAACTTCATCAATCAATGCCAAGTATACTTTTTTGAAGTCACCATCTCTAGACTACTGATGTATTTACTGGAATGCAATATTCATTTATATGATATGCATACCAAGTATCCACAATGGAATATCCATGATGGTAGCTATTTCCCTACTTAGGAGACTCATGAAAAGATATAGAGAGGGCAGGAAGGATCTCCATATGGTCTTTATTGACCTAGAAAAAGCCTACGACAAAGTTCCTAGAGAGTCAATCTAGCAAATACTGGAGAAGAGAAGGGTGTCATGTAAATATGTGGACATTATTAAAGATATGTATGATGGTGTAGTGACTAGCGCAAGAATTGTTGGGGGTCAAGGTAGTGAATTTCTAATTACAATTGGGTTACACCAAGGGTCAACCTTAAGCCATTATCTGTTTGCGCTTATCATGGATGATTTAACAAGAGACATACAAGATGAAGTTCCTTGGTGAATGCTTTTTGCTGATGATATTGTTTTGTTAGATGATATAAAGGCATGGATTAAGGCCAAGTTGGAGTTATGGAGATCTACCTTGGAATCAAAAGTCCTTGGGATAAGTAGAACAAAGATGGAGTATATGGTGTGTTACTTTGGCCACACAGTTAATAAGGTGGTGAATTTGCCGAAAAGGAGATCCCATAGAGTGACTATTTTAGATATTTGGGCTCAATCGTAAATAAAGGTGGCGATATAGAGGATGATGTTGCCCATAGGATTAAAATAGGATGGATAAAGTGGAGAGATGTGTCTAGAGTACTGTGTGATCAGCATATTCCTTTAAAGCTTAACCTAAAAATTTTATGGGACTGTCATGCGACCAGCTATGATTTATGGTTCAGAATGTTGGGCTGTTAAGAAGAGCCAGATGGATAAACTAATTATAACAGAGATGGGAGTTGCAATGAGGTGGTGAATATTGCCGAAAAAGGAGATCCCATAGAGTGACTATTTTAGATATTTGGGCTCAATCGTAAATAAAGGCGGCGATATAGAGGATGATGTTGCCCATAGGATTAAAATAGGATGGATAAAGTGGAGAGATGCGTCTAGAGTACTGTGTGATTGGTATATTCCTTTAAAGCTTAACCTAAAAATTTTATAGGACTGTCATACGACCAGCTATGATTTATGGTATGGAATGTTGGGCTGTTAAGAAGAGCCAGATGGATAAACTAATTATAGCTGAGATGGGAGTGGCACCGATTCATGATAAGCTTCAAGAGAGTCGTCTAAGGTGGCATGGCCATGTCCAACGGAGGCCTTGGGATGCACCAGTTTGGAAGAGTGATTTGATTCAGCTTGAGGGGACTAAAAGAGCCAGACGCAGGCCTAAAATGACCATAGGAGAAGTGGTGAGAAAAGACATACATAGTTTAGGCCTTGTCTCAAGTATGACCTCAAATAGAGCTGATTGGAGGGCAAGGATCCATGTAGCCGACCCCATATAGGTGGGATATTACTTACTTGTTGTCGATAGTGCTGTGTTCTTCTCTTTTACTTTTATTATCTATACTTTGTCTTTCCACGGATCCATGTGACCGACCCCATTTAGTTGGGATAAGGCTTAGTTGTTGTTGTTGTATACCAAGTAGACATGATTTAATGAAGAACACTAATCTGGTTATGGGACATGAAGATAATGGTGATCCATTTTGCTGTATCTTGTTGGTTGACTATTAACTACTGTGGATAATTGTCATCCTAATTACAATAATGTGAAACCTGCCCTCGAAGTATTTAGGTATATTAAGGATGTGTATAGACCTCCCAACTAGGACAGGCTCTGCCTGAAACCCAGTTGGTTATCTCCTCTGTCCTTGTTCCGCCTTCTCTACCCTCGAGTGAATTGCAAGCCCCTCTGGTTCTCGCTTCTCAAACTGTGCAGGGTAATCCTTGCCCCCTCTTGTCTCCGCTGGTAGGTGCTTCTTCTACCCTCTACCCTCCCTTTCACCCCCTTCCTCCTTCAAAGCCCTCTCTGTCCTGGCTCGATTGCTTTAGCACCTGCCGTTGGAGGCATCTCCCTCCCCCCTTGTCAATCAGCAGCCTCCTCCCCTCTGCTGCTGGCCTACTCTTCCCAAACCCCCTATTGGTTCAGCCCCTATCCCCATCCAGGCTTCTGTTGACCCTCACCCCAATTCGTGTCTACTGCTGTCGTGACAAAAGCTCTCCTCCTTTCCTCAAGAAGTGATCCCACCTGAACTTTTCCTTAACCAGTATTGAGAAGCTTTTTCCTCTAAATATGGACTTCTGTATCATGTCCTTTGCCGAGACAACTTGCCGTGATAAGATGGGTCTGTTCACCGATTTGTGGTCAGGCCTTTGCTTGCTTTGGCACTCCTGTTGGTGCACCGCTGCCATAAGTTAAGTCTGTTGAGGTTGTTTGGGGTTCTCCCCCTTTTCTTTTTCAGTCCCTTGCCTACTCCTCTGTAAAGGCAGGGTATAGTAGTTTGTTTCGATTTTGTTTGTGCTCTCCCCCCTACCTTTCCTTTGGTAACGAATTGTTAATTCATCCAAAAAAAAAAAGAAGTTTATAATCATCTCTCGTGGGGGTGGGATAGGAAAATGTTATTGATACGGGGAAGTTTGCAACATTAAAAGGGAAGTCTTAATTTCCTCAGCAGGACAAACTGTAGTTTACTATGGGTTTCGTAGAATGCAGGGTTTTTTTTTTTTTTTTTTTTTTTTGATATTTTACTGGCCTGAATCAACAGTGTTAGACAGGTCTTAAATTTCAGATTTCGATCCCCGTTGAAGCTGAAATATTTTGGTCAAATTTTGGAAATTTTATATCTAAATTTCATAGTCATTTCATTTCAACCCTTGATGAAACCGAAAAATTTTGTTGAAATTTCGACATTTCAGTTGAACAATGGTGTCAGATATATGTTTTCTGCTCCATACAACTCTATGGTGTCAGATATATGTTTTCAGTCGAACAACGGGAATGGGCTTGTAGCTCATTGGGTGCTGCCAGCTATAGTCTGGTTGTAAGACACAGGAGGTCTGGTGTTCAACTCTCCATCCTTCCCACCTTATCGTCCCCCACTCCCCCCATGCCTATGCCCCCCTCCCCCCGGTCTGTAGGCTCTAGTTGATGACTGGGTAGTCAATGCCCCCCTCCCAATGAGCCTTATGACAGTTTTTGCGAGGCTCATTATAGTAGGAATATTGATTATCTTAGAATTGAATTATGGCTTTACAGTGATAAGGACTTGTTTGCTATCTGAGAAGCTGGTGTTTTAAGTACTTTAAAAATATTATTGGGTATCTGGGGGGTTATCCCGTCTTTGATTATGCATTGGTAATTTTGTGTTTGATGGTGGATTTGACAGAATGAAACTAGATCATATTGTATTACTTTGGATCTAACTATTTCTGGCAAGGGTTCCATCTCATATCAAGTTCATCGAACTGCCTTGGGAACTGTCTTTTATTCTTACAGAGAATTCTTTTGGGCTGGAAATGTAGATTTCAAGTGCTTTTGTTGGACCATGAGAAGATCTTCAACTTGAAGTAGATTGAAAGGAGCCTTTAGTTATCCACTTTGTTGTAGTATTGTGGCATGGCTTTCTGGTTTATCACGTCTCAAACATTTTCTTGGTACTTCATTTCTACTAGGTAATTGCCTATGCTGCTGAAATAATGTGACCGTTTGCTTTGCAGTCTGTTCAAATTTTCTTAATGTACCAGGTCTTGCATATAAACACGACACGTATTTTATATAGTTTTTTTACTTTACCCTTTTATCATTTTGTGGAACAGTTCAACTTTTTCCAGAACATAATTTTTTAGATTTTTTGCTGCTTGATATAATGATGCATTGGGAAATAGGATTCCATTTTTTATTATAAATTGATTAAGTTAAAAGTTTCGTACCCTTTAAAAAAGATCTTTCATTCTCAGCGTTAAACTGATGATGAAAAGAGAGATGTTTATGGAGTAGGTAAGTAAAAGACAAAAATTTCTATTCTCATCTCCTTTGCATTAAAATTAAGAATTCGTGGTAATGTGGGATAATTGAGCAATTCAGCCCTATAGGTACAAGTAACTGGAAATGTATGGTTAGGGAATTCCAGCAAATATCTATTAAACAGAATCATTGAGCTTGAGAGAATGTTCAAACCCAAAAGAGATAAAATAATAAAAATAAAAGGGAACAAAAGAAAGTAGGGTTAGATTGGATATTTGGATCACAGCGAAGACTGGAACATCAATTAAAATTTGTGCGAGAAAGTATAAAGCAGGGTTAAGGTTTATATTGTTTAACAAGGTTATTAACTTTATGGGTTTTTATTTTGAAGTTGGGGGGGGGGTTGGCCGGGGATTCTTAAAGTAGTAGAAAATTACAAATGTTTGATTGCAAAATAATGGTTGGTTTTTTGAAGGAGTTGTTATAGTAGGGTGCATGAGTTATAACAAATTTCTCTGCCGGTGGTTGTTGTTTCCTGGGTGACAATGATTTCTG
This sequence comes from Telopea speciosissima, assembly GCF_018873765.1. Lineage (NCBI taxonomy): Eukaryota > Viridiplantae > Streptophyta > Magnoliopsida > Proteales > Proteaceae > Telopea > Telopea speciosissima. The sequence goes on along the minus strand of NC_057916.1, from coordinate 21,397,004 downwards.
GTTTTGGAAAATCCCAGGAACATGTGTACTGGAGCATGGAGATGATGGATAATGCAATTTGGGTTAATGCTAGCGGTAAGAGAGTTCAGACTTCAGAGTAACATGAACTGTTTGGGAAGAATTTACAAATACAGAAATGGTGATTTAATAGGTGCTTCACAGACGGTGTTAGAGTTAGACTAATTATTTACTTTTAGACTGATTGCTTGTATTTCTGATTATTAGTTTCAGAAACTGGTTCATGTTAAAAGTTCCTCACAGGTTGGGGTGTGTGAACAATCATGCCAATGCCTTTGGATTGGGCTTATTATGAGGCCGCTTTCCTTTTATTTCTTTGCTACGTAGATTTGCGTTCTATATCAACAGTATGGTCTGTGTTAATGAACTGATATGATACTTTTGTTTTATATTGTCCTGCCTAGACTGTTCTCTATGCCTTGTTAACTTTGTTATTTATATAGTTACCTACCTTTCAAATAATAAAATGGGTACAAGAACCCCAAACTAATACAGGGTTATTGGAGTTAAGTAAATGTAGTTGGTAATTTTGTGGGATGCAAAATGGTAGGTTGATCTTTGAGAAACCATATACAGCGAGAAGGTTTCAGCACCCCAACCCACAAATTATGTGTGCCAAGTACGAACTTTAATGAAGACTAATTTGAAGCAGAGGCAAGCCAGTTAGAGTTTGGCTCAAACAGGATCACAGTTCAACAGAACAACTAGAGGAGAAATAGCATATATCAGATTAGAAGTAGCAGAAAGCACAGAATTTCAGTTTAGGACCTGTAGCACAGTTCTGCAGTATGTCTCAGAAAACAGAATAGGAATTTACCCTATGCAGTCTAATGTAGCATGTCTGCAGAATTGGGAACTATAACAGAGATGGGACAAAAACATTGCAGAAATAAAAAAATAGAAAAACAGAAACTGATTTATCAAAGCAGGACCAAAACAGATCAACAGATAAAAAAATATGGAAACAAACACAATCAGAATCAGATTGACAAACAAAGTTGTTGTATTTAACAGAGAATAGAGTAATTCCGGCCTGATGTATGGGAATGACTATCATAGAAATAAGAAAATAATTGACCATGAATCTACTTAGGTACAAGCTAGGAATCTACCATGCCTCATTATTTGGAATCCACAGCTTAACTTTGAAAAATCTATAGTATTGAATTGCTAAAATCGATGGGGGGGGGGGGCGGGGGTTTGTATCATGTATTTATAACCTTAATGTAGTCCTAGAATAGGAGATAATCCTACTAGGAGCCAGATAAAAGCAAGGTCTGGACAAGCCTGCTGTTTGGGGCTGATTAGGGGCTGTTTTAGGGCAAAATTAGGGTTTAGGATGGGAATTTGGGAATGGGGTTTATAGGGTATTAATGGGCAGGTTTAGGGGGTCAATATGGTATAAAAAGGTTAGGGTTTGGATGAGTTTTGAAATTCTGCAATTCTGGACAGAATTGAGTTGCAGGTTTTGGGCTTTAATGGAGTTAGGGTTTATGGGATTCAAACAAAAAATAAAGGGGATCAATTGGGGGAAAGGATTAGAGGGTTAGAAGAAGAAATTGGGTGTCAAACTTACTGGAGATTCCACTGGCAGCAGCTTGAACAGATGTGAAGAATAGAACCACCTTCGAATTGAAGAAGATCCTCCCAGCCGTCACGGCGTAAGGAGTCAACCGGATTCCACCAGTCCCTTTCCACCTTGATAGAACCACAAGGATGCACATTCAACAGAGCAACACTGAACAGAGCAAGGCAACAGCTATGGCAGCAAACAAAAAGCTTTTCATTAATCAAATTCGTGTTCAAGGCTTTGCCCCCTTACAACCTTATATAAAAGACTAAAAATAGACTTCAACTCTAAAAAGGAAAGGCCTAACCCAATCCCTAACCTATTAGATAACTTAAACTGACTAGGAAACTAAAATAGACTCAAAATAGAGTCCTAATGACTTAAAAACAACTTAAACTACTTAAAATAAAGAAGATTCCCTACTAGCCAATAGGATATAAGAACCTCTTAGCCAATAGGATCACTTCACTTAAATTAGACCAATTGAACCAATTGGATGCAACCAATTTAAACCGGTTCAATTAAAAACATAAAAATAGACTAAATATTGGGCTAATCCCGTATGCAACCTATGTACCCCTCTTTTAGGCCCAGAAAAGTGGCCTATTACATAAAAAACCCATGGGATCAAAGGCCCAACATACATATAACCCAACCCTAGACTTATTTCTAAAGAAATAAGCCCATTTCGGTGACGAATCTGCATCAACTCTCCCCAACTTGAAAAAATTCGTCCTTGAATTTTGCAGTGATGAGGGGGAAACAACATATGCGTAGCAGCTTCAACCATTCCCAAACAAAATTCTGGTGATGCAGGAACATTAGGGATGAAGTTTTCAAGGCGTGGAGCTTTCTCTTCAAAGACCCATGGTGGCATAACAAACTTTATGTGTTCGACCTTTGAATCAATATCAACTATGTATGTCGTGTTCATAGAGTCTTCAACGTTGATAACCTTCTCATCTAAAACTTTAGGCACAAGTTGTACCTCTTCAAGAACAACATCTTGAATGCCAACGATTTCCCGTGGAGTGCTGTCAACCACCTCTTCATCTTCTGCTGTTTCAGCTTAATCTACATTGTTTTCTTCAACATTGACTGCTTTAGTAGAATCTTCTGTTGGCGCATCAGCTGTTGGTGAAACTTCAAACACAGTCGATGCCACTTGCATTTGAGTTGACATGTTCGACAGTCCCTGTGGCTATACAGTCGATGTGGTCACCTTTGGTTGTAATCCTTTTAGAGTAAACAAATGGTATAGATGGTGTTGATCAGGTAGGACACACGAGTTGTTTTCAGGTTCAATCCAACCTTGTCGCTCGTCCAACCAATCACCATCTACTGCAATAAAACTCTTTGAATGTGGTATCGGCTGACACCAAGCACCATCATGGTATGAAGAACACCCAAATTCAACACAGACTTTACCTATAGGCATGATGCAAATCTCTTTGAATGTGGTATCGGCTGCAATAAAACTCTTTGAATGTGGTATCGGCTGACACCAAGCACCATCATGGTATGAAGAACACCCAAATTCAACACAGACTTTACCTGTAGGCATGGTGCAAATCTCTCCTGATTGGGACAACATATCCACCACGGATTGTGAAATAATGTTGTTACGTCGCCTCTCATCAGCAATTAATATGGTTGTGCTCCCATTGGGTAGACGAACTCGGGTCTTAAAAACGAATGGAGGTGGGTCTTTCGAGGTTTGGTTGGAGCTTCCCTTCGCCATAGCTCTGATACCAATTAATGTAGTCCTAGAATAGGAGATAATCCTACTAGGAGCCAGATAAAAGCAAGGTCTGGACAAGCTTGCTGTTTGGGGCTTATTAGGGGCTGTTTTAGGGCAAAATTAGGGTTTAGGATGGGAATTTGGGAATGGGGTTTATAGGGTATTAATGGGCAGGTCTAGGGGGTCAATATGGTATAAAAAGGTTAGGGTTTGGATGAGTTTTGAAATTCTGCAATTCTGGACAGAATTGAGTTGCAGGTTTTGGCCTTTAATGGAGTTAGGGTTTATGGGATTCAAACAAAAAATAAAGGGGATCAATTGGGGGAAAGGATTAGAGGGTTAGAAGAAGAAATTGGGTGTCAAACTTACTGGAGATTCCACTGGCAGTAGCTTGAACAGATGTGAAGGATAGAACCACCTTCGAATTGAAGAAGATCCTCCCAGCCGTCCCGGCGTAAAGAGTCAACCAGATTCCACTAGTCCCTTTCCACCTTGATAGAACCACAAGAATGCACACTCAACAGAGCAGGGCAGCAGCTATGGCAGCAAACAAAAAGCTTTTCATTAATCAAATTCGTGTTCAAGGCTTTGCCCACTTACAACCTCATATAAAAGACTCAAAAATAGACTTCTACTCTAAAATGGAAAGGCCTAACCCAATCCCTAACCTATTAGATAACTTAAACTGACTAGGAAACTAAAATTGACTCAAAATAGAGTCCTAATGATTTAAAAACAACTTAAACTACTTAAAATAAAGAAGATTCCCTACTAGCCAATAGGATATAAGAACCTCTTAGCCAATAGGATCACTTCACTTAAATTAGACCAATTGAACCAATTGGATGCAACTAATTTAAACCGGTTCAATTAAAAACATAAAAATAGACTAAATATTGGGTTAATCCCGTATGCAACCTATGTACCCCTCTTTAAGGCCCAGAAAAGTGGCCTATTACATAGAAAACCCATGGGATCAAAGGCCCAACATACATATAACCCAACCCTAGACTTATTTCTAAATAAATAAGCCCATTTCAGTGACAAATCTGCATCACCTTTGCTGGCCAGTAATGGGATATCATAAAGACGGAAATACAGGTAAGCTTTATCCAGAAGAAATAATACAAAAAGGGGTAAATTACACATGTGGTACCCAAGGTTTAAGAAAATGACACTTGAGGTACCCTCATGTTTCAAAAGTGACATTTGGGGGTACCTTGTAAACTGTTTTTATTCACAAATTGGATATATTTCCAATTTTACCCCTCCACCTCACCCTCTACTTCCACCACCTCACCTATCCCCTCTCCTCTGCATTTGCACCTCCATTTGCAGCCAGCAACCAACCGCCGCCCCACCACCCCCCCTCCCTCTCCCGCTCACTCTCCCCTCCCCCTCCCTCCCCTACAACCCCACCTCACCCTCTCCCCCTCCCACCATGCTCCCTGCAAAACCGCCCTCACCCCCGTCACAATCCTCCTCCCACCCTTCACAATCATCGCCCCCACCTCTGTTTTCCCCTCCTCTCCTCCCGTATTCCCACTCCAGTACCCTCCTCACCCCCCTTCCACCTCTGTTTTTTTCCCTTCCGTAGTTGCATTACTCTTAAATCATTGAAACTTGATGTTCTGGTGACGAAGAGCGCTGCTGAATTTATTTATGAGATCAATGTGTAGGGTTTTTACTCAATTCCCTTTCATTACATGAGATGTGCTTTACTTCCATGACTATATCGTTTCTACTCAATTTATTTCTTAAATCCTTCAATTAGAGTTGTAAATGGATAACCGAAAATCCGAATTCGATCTGCATCCGTATTTGTTTAGGGGCATCCGTATCCATGTAGAGATATCTGGAAAAATCCAAGTACTCCAATAAAATCTGTCTGGAAAAAAAATCCAAATACTTAATAATAAAAAATTAAGTAAATAATGATCTTGAGGGTTTTTAAATATTCAACAGGTTCTAGAATATGAGGAAAAGAGAATCAAGATCTAAGAGATATGGATTGAGAGTGAATATCCGCTAAGGGGAGGAAGGTCCAGGTTACACAAGGCAGAGATGTAAACGGATGGTCGAAATCCGAATTCAATCCGCATCCGAATCCTTTTAGAGGTATCCGTATTCGGCCAAGGAATATCCGAGTCCGAGCTGAATCCGATCCGTTTACAGGCCTACCTTCAATTCCCGTGGAAGTCGCCAAAATCTGATGCTGTTGATTCTGCCTGTGGCAATTACGGTAATAATTTGATCGCGTTCGGTAATGGGATCCAAAGAACAAACAGCAGGACTACTGTTTCTAGCTGATCAAATTCCATAACGCGGATGTCACAGCTGTAATACCTGTGAGCGTGGTAGCTGTAATTGAACCTCTTCTATCCTTCAAAGATGTTCCGAAGCTGGAGAAGCAGAATCTGTTCGTTAATAAGTTGAATCTTTGCCGTGTGGTTTCGACTTCAACATTCCAAAAAAGGACACTACAGAATATCTGAAACGTCAGGCTTTGATAGAGCTCGTTGAGTTTGTTGCTTCTGGATCAGCTAATTTTACAGAGCCGGCAATTGCTGCAATATGTAAAATGTGCACAGTTAATCTATTTAGTGTATTTTCTCCTAACTACAGGTCCAATTCCCCTGGTCACATTTACAAATCATGTTTGACTTACTGATTAGATTTGTCACATTTATTCTGAGATTGCTTGAACTCTTTGATCCAGAGGATTCAAGAGACAAGATTGCTTGAAAACAATTCTGCATAGGATTTATGCGAAGTTTATGGTTCATAGGCCTTTCATTCGCAAGGCTGTGAGCAATATCTTTTATCGTTTTGTCTTTGAAACGGAATGGCATAATGCAATTGCTAAGTTGTTGGAGATTTTTGGCAGTGTAATTTATGGGTTTCCCTTACCACTAAAAGAGGAACACTAGATGTTTTTGTGGATGGCTTTGATTCCTCTGCGTAAGCCAAAATCTATGGGTTTTTACCTTCAGCGGTTGTCAATTGTCATGTTGTGTGACAATTTTTGGAGTTAGAATCGAAGTTGGCGAGTACTGTGATCCAGGGGTTGTTAAAGTACTGGCCCATAACAAATAGCCTGAAGGAAGTCATGTTCTTGAGTGAGTTGGAAGAGAGGCGGGGAGGGGAAGGTGCGAGCAGTGAAGGGGGTGGGGCGGGGTAGCAGGGGAAAGGAGAGTGAGCAGGAGAGGGTGGGGTGCTGGCGGGATGGCGGTGGGCTGCTGGCTGCAAATGTATGTCGGTGAGGAGGTGGAGGTAGAGGATGAATTGGAGGGGTAAAATTGGAAATATATCTAATATGTAAACAAAAACAGTTCACAAGGTAATGTAGTCCTAGATTGGTAGGACACCAAGTAGGAGCTAGTAAACCAGGATCTGATGATATGAACTGGTAGTCCGAATAGGGCAGAATATGATTTTTGGTCAAAATTAGGGTTAGGGTTTGAGGTGTTGGTTATGCTAGGTAGGTGTAGGGGAGTCTATTAGTGAAGGTCCTGAGATGTTTTGATGGGTAGAGCCGTGGAAGTGTGTAAACTTGAATGGGCAGCAAGTTAGGGTTAGGGTTTTGGGTTTTGGGTTTTGGTAAAGAGGAAAAGATGGATTTCTAGGGTTTGGCTGGATAGAAGTTAACCAAACTTGAATTGTTTTCTTAGGAGGGTATGAGAGATAATCTGTCAGATTTGTAGACTGTTCTGATGGTTGGTTTGGGCTGGGCAGAAATTAGGGTTTTGGGTTTTGATTTGAGATGGGGGAAATTAGGGTTTCTGTGGTTGGGATGGGCAGCAAGGGAGATCGAGTTCTCCTTATGGGCAGGGGGTGTTGTGGTTGAAATTTGATGATAGGTCTGTGGGGAATTTAGGGTATGGGAAAACTGAAAATAACAAAGAGGAAAACTAGGGTTGGGGTTGTAGAGGATTAGAAGAAGGATGGAGATGGGGAAGTCTCAAACTTACTGTAGTAGCAGATTACTCTTGGCAGCCAGCTTGTTTGAGGATGAAACTTGACTAAAAATTGAATCTTTGAACTTGAACTTGAATAAAAACCAGATCTTGAACTTGAACTGGAATAAAAACCAGATCTTGAATTTGAAATTCAAAGTAGAACTTGAGAGGAACCACTTGGGCTTCACACCGTAGTGTTGTTTGGATCAAACACCAATCCCACCATCGAACCACCCGGGCTTCACACCGCATGATGTCGATTGGATCACACACCAATCCCACTAGCTTTGATCACACACACAAAGCAGATCTTCAATAGAAGAAAGGTTGCAGTAGCTTGCAAGAGTAGATTTCATAAAATAGTAAGATAAAGAAAAGCCCCACGGTTTGCCTTTATTTATAATGGCCAAAGGCCTAAATTCCTATGCAGCGTAGGAATAGGAAATCCCTAATCGTTGGCTGAGTCTAAATACAAAACACGCTCTCTCTAAAATTCGTGTAGAGGTGTGGACCCTAAAATAAAACTTAAGAAGATTCTATCTTAAAAGAATATTCTAAAATCACTTAAATTGGACCTGTGGTTCAACCGGTTCAATTTAAAACACTTAAAACATGAAAATAAACTAAGTATAGGACTAATCCTGTTTATGTACCTCAACGTTAGGCCCATAAAAGTGGCCTATTACATAGAAACACATGGGACCAAAGGCCAAACATGTCTATAACCCAACCCTAGACTTATTTCTAGAGAAAGAAGCCCAGTTTGGTGATATAAACTTGAATCACAATTCACAAGGTACCCCAAATGTCACTTTTGAAACATGGGTACCCCCAGTGTCATTTTTTTAAACATTGGGTACCTCTCGTGTAATATACCCTAAAAAATATAACGAGATAAAACCCTATTCCACCAAGCAACTATCTCTGTAAATAAAGTTGAGATGGGGATCAGATAAATATCTGCTGGATTGCGAACATCGGGGCATATTTAAAGAAAAAGTAAAGGGAGAGGGATAGGCACAATGCTCATGTGCGGTCAGCCAGTGGGAAGTACCAATGAGGGCACTGGATGGGGTATCATACAAGAGGGGCAGGCGGGTCATTTAAAAAGGGGGGGGGGAAGAGAGAGATAGGCACAGTGGGTGTGTACACCAGTAGTGTGCCCAGCCTTTTACCAAAAGTAAAATAAAGAACAACTTCTAAGACTCCAACTCCATCCCATCGCCTGACTAGCTTGTAGTGCCCCAATAAAGTAGGAAACTGAATTGTTTCAACCAATCTGAACACTGAAGTGGTCCAGCCAATTGGAACACTAAAGCGGCCCAGTTTCTTGGTGCAGATCTGGCCCAAAAGGCTTGCTGGTCTGCTGTCCTGTGGCGCTATTCCTCTTGTTTCTCTGCTCTGCGTCAAATTTGCTTGAATATCTAAACTTCAAAGCAATGGGACATATGTTTCTCTTGTTGACAATTCTGAACTGTTCAGAAGTTTTGACATTTACATAGGTGGCAGAAAACAGTTTATAGAAGATGGCCTGCAGTCAATATACTAAAAACTGTTATTCTTCATAGGCAGTTTTGCTACATCTTCGCATTTAGAATTTGACATTTGTGTAACTCATGTAGATACAATATACATATGACAGCACAATTAAATAAACACTGAAAGATCAACAAATAGTTTTCTTTTCCTGGTCAAAAGATAAAAACAATTAATGTAATTTTCTCAGATTGATTAAAGATGATCTGGTGCCCTAGCAAAAATTGTCCCCTAGATGAACACCTTTCACTTTGGCACATGCTGAGATACACCTAAGCGAGCGCTTAGTCAGACCTTGCCAATGGTTATACTGTCTATATTCCCATTGGCTGCCTGGTTACATTGGAGATACTGGTTAGATTCAACCCAGTAGGAACATTTGACATTAGCGAAAAATGTGTTGGGTTCGTTTTTTGTTGTGTATAATTTATGCTATAGGTACTCTCTGATCTTCTATTTTTTCTGATTTGATGCTCTTATTTTTCTGGTTGGATCCGATTGGGCCAGATACACACCTTCCTTCCAATTCTTTGCTGTTTATTGCATGTCTGTTTGGCTCAACAGACATGTTTGCCAACAGACATGCGACAAACATGTATATCAATTATCCATCATTTCCTATCCAGTCGTGAAAACTTGGACACAAAGCTAAATCCCGGAATATGTTGCTGAGAGCAGTGGAGGAAAACAAATTTGTTCAAAGCAAATGCATATTTGTCAGTCTTTAATTTTGTCTGACCCATATGTAGAATTCCCTCATCATTTGGATAGATCCACATTGTATTTATGGGAGCACTTCTATACAGTCATATTTTCTTGTCATACAGGAAATCCTTAATTTGATCGCTGATCAGACAAGGAGTAAGGGCTGGATAGGATTGTGACTTGTCTCTGATTGCCTAGAATTCCTCTTGTTCCTCATCCTCATAAATCCGTTGAGGACCACTCAAGGAATTTGGTATGTTTCCTTAATAATTGCTTTTGTATAATGGATTTCATTGGGCTTTTCATGATGTTAGCAGCTGCCTGCCATGCAGTTAATTTAACTCTAATAGCAGACACTCCTCTGCAATTCCGTATTAATGTCCCCTTGGATTTTATTTATTTTAAGCGATGCCTTGTGACTTTGAATGGTATATAAAGCAAAGATGACACCATAATGTGGCTTCCACTGAATTCTTGATGTTTACACTGTACCTTTTTTTTCATGGGTTACAACTTATAGTCTGAAGTTTTCTAGTTGTCACTCTAGCACGCTGGTAGTTAACCAGAACATAGTTGTCAAGGCAGCAAAGCGACCCAAGGTGATGGAGGGGTGTCTAAGCGCTTAGGCGACAAGGCGCCCCCAAGTGTTATTTTTTATTTTCCCCTTTTCTAACATTATTGAGCATGCTACAATATATACCTTATATCATCAAAAATCAACATTAAGCCTCCGCAAGTCATAAAAAAATCAACATTAAGCCACATTAAGTCACATCAAGTCATAAAAAATCAATAGTAAGCCACATCAAGTCATCAAAAATCAACATAGAACTAGAAGACAGCATAACTGAAGAAGCAAGCTATTGGAAGTTTGAAACCATCAAACATACATTTGGTTTATATTGTTCTTAGAAAATATGATCTTATGTATAAGTAATTAAATTGTTCTTGATTTAGTGAAATGTTCTTGTTCTCTAAGAAGTTTGACTAGTTAGATGATTTTATTTTTACATGAGACTTTTAGTATTAGGTAGAGCACAAACCAGCTTTCCAACAAATCCAAAATTGCTTAAATCTGATTTATATTGAAGAAGTTATGTTCCGGTCAAACTTTATATGGTATGCACGAATGCTGTCAAAATCGCTCTGAATGAAAATATTTTTTTAGATATCAAAACAAATGAATATTTTACTGTACTGTTGGTTTTTAACAATGTTTTACTATATTAAGATTTATAGAATTTTTAGATTTGAGAAAAACCCCAGCATTAGAAAGTTGAAAAATTTACCTATCGTCAAAAATCTAGTTTTTGTTCTTGAACTGGGTTGACTTTTTGTCCTTTTGGAATTTTATTTTTTAACTATTTTTATTGGATTCAAATAGGGGGTATTTGCTTATTTATGAATAATATCTTAAGTAAATGAAATAACAATATTTGGCATAAATAAGGGCCATTACCAGGTTCGATATCAAATAAAAACCAATGCAAGACGCCTTGCTATAAGGTGGAGGTCGCCTAGGCCCCAACAAAACCGCCTTGACGCCTAGGCGGCACCTTGACAACTATGAACCGGAAAGCATTGAACCTTTAGAGTTTGAATAGATATGTGTGATTCATACTAGTTGGACCATGAGAACTATGCTGCTGTTTACGTGAGTTGAATTGTTGATCTAACCTTAATGAATTCCAGATCGGGGAGATTGATACGGCTAACAAAATATAGGGTGAGAAAAAAAAAGATCTTTATAACTGTTACCATTTTCAATCTTAAGGGTTTACCAGTTTCTTTGTAAACACTCATATGAGACAGTAGTTGTGAATTGATTGATGGCCATCAAAAAGGGTAAAAATAGTAATGTTTAATCCCAAACCAGTCTAATCGTTTACCAACTTAGATTTGTATGCTCATAAATTGTTAGGTTGTCCAGAGGTTTATCTTAGGCCCTCTTTGGTATAATTTCTATTTGTATTTAGTACCTATTTATAAGAAATCATTTATGAGAAATCGTTTGGTTACTACTAGACACAATATATATTTGAGAAATGAGAATGGTTTTGGTATACCAATGTGCAAATAAACTTTGTAACTTTTGATTCTCTATTCGTTCTAATTTTATCAAGCATGTGAGATGTATTGCATGCTCAAGGCTCTGAAGACTAGTGGAGGTCATGTGTTGTTGCCTTGTTGGAGAAGTGAACATGGGCTTTACTCATTAGAAGCTGTTGAAGAAGACAAAGTGATGAAGGACTATTAGGACTGTAGGTCCATGATCCATATGTGGGCTTTTCTTGGTCACCATGAACAGATGGTTTCCAGTATACTTTCGCCATTTATAGCATTTTTATATATCATTTTTTCTGCTGGTTTTGGTACACCCGTGTCCAAGTCAACTTGTCACAAGCCACAAATTGAATCCTTATAATGTTAGCTGAGTATAAGAAACTTCTGACAGTGGAGATTAGGAATATTAAATCTCACTTCAACCGAATTCCATCATTCCACACCATGATAATATAAGGTCACATTCCAGCCATGGTTGTAAAAATCTTGGTACGAGTCAGATTTCAACTGGTTTCGACCATATTTCACACCTTTCAGTAGTTTCGACCAAAATATACCAAGTTTCAACTAGTTTCGACAGCACATGACATGTCGAGTTTTGCCCAGAAAAGTATCAGGTTTCGACCTGGTTTCGGTCGAAACTTGGGAAATCTCGGTTTCTTGGCTGGTTGAAACCGGCCTTGAAACTGAGATTTAGAACCTTGATTTTAGCAAACAGATTCAGGAACTCAGTGAACAGATGTAACAAGAACCAAGAAGAAGAAAACCTGTACCCGGTAGAGCTTTTTATTCATAAGAACAATAAATACTAAGGCAAGAAAATCCAATCTACAGATCTCGACTACTTCTATGAAAACAGTGGAAGAGCTCTCTCTCTTTATTTTCGAGCTCAAAGCAATATTAGCGAGTTGTAGGGGGTGAGTTGGGGAAGAGGGGATTGGGGTGTGGGAGTTGCAGAGAGGGGTTGGGACGGGGTTGAGGGGAGCTAGGGCGGGGAAGAAGGGTGGGGGGTCGGGAGTTGCAAGGGGTGGGGAGTTGCGAAGTGAAGGCATTGATTATAATAATTATTGCTTTTACTATTTTGCCCTTAATGACCAATACTGCACATGGTCACTAATATACACCAACCATTGTTATCAAGGTGTTGCCTAGGCGGGTGCCTTGGACGAAAAAGACAAATGAAAGATGAAAGTAAAGAGGAAAAAGGCACAACACAAGAAGTTAAGAGAATCTCAGCTAATTGGGGTCTGCTACATGGATCCTTGCCCTCCAATAGGCTCAATCCGAGGTCATACTTGGAACAAGACCTAGACTATGCATGTCCTTCCTCAACTTCTCCTATGGTCATTTTAGGCCTGCCCCTAGCTCTTTTAGCTCCTTCAATCGTGATCATATCACTCCTTACCGGAGCGTCCCTAGGCCTCCGTTGGACATGACCATACCACCTTAAACAGCTCTCTCGGAGCTTGTCATTGATCGGGGTAACTCCCAAGTCGGCTCTAATACGATGATTCCTTACTTTATCCTTCCTAGTTTTTTCGCACATCCATCTTAACATCCTCATCTTTGCTACACAAAGCTTCTCAATATGACACTTCTTAATTGCCCAACATTCTGCCCCATACATCATAGCTGGTCGTACAACAGTCCTTCATAAAGGAATACATCGGTCGCATAGCACTCTGGACGCACCTCTTCACTTCATCCATCCCACTTTAATTATGTGTGAAACATCCTGTCACCTTTTTTTATTTATGATTGACCCCAGATATTTAAAATAGTCACTTTGCGGCATCTCTCTTTCCTCAATTCGCACCATGTTGGTATCCATCATAGTTACTAAAATTAGACATCATATCCTCCGTCTTCGTTCTATTAATCTTAAAGCCACTTGTTTCCAAGGTTGATCTTCATAGCACTAACTTAGCGTTAATCCTTGCTTTTGTCTCATCCACCAATATGATATCGTCGGCAAAGAGCATACACCACGGGACTTTGTCTTGAATGCTCTTGGTTAGGTCATCCAAGATAAGCGCAAAAAATAAAGGCTTAAGGTTGAACCCTGATGTAACCCAAATGTAATTGGGAATTTCTTGCTCTGACCTCCAGCTGATCTCACACTAGTTACTATACCTTCATACATATCTTTAATTATATAAACATACCTCGACACCCCTCTCTTTACGAGAACATGCCGAATTAAATCTCTAGGGACACGGTCATTGGATTTTTCCAGGTCAATAAAGACCATATGGAGATCTTCTTGCTATCTATATATCTTTCCATGAGCCTCATCACTAAGTAGGTAGCTTCTAGTGTGGATCTACCTGACATAAAGCCAAATTGGTTTTTCGAGATATGGGTCTCTTTTTTCAAATGAGCTTCAATAACCTTCTCCCAAAGTTTCAGAATGTGGCTCATAAGCTTTATGCTTCTATAGTTATTGCAGCTTTGGATATCACCTTTATTTTTGTAGATGGGGACTACAATGCTTATCTTCCATTCATCTGACATCTTCCTTGTGTTCATAATCCTGTTAAACAGATTAGTTAACCAATATACCCAACAAATTCCAAGGGTTTCCCATACTTCATCGGAATCTCATCCGAGCCTGGTGTCTTGCTTGCTTTCAACTTTCTTAAGGTTTCTTTAACTTCTGCCACCCTAACCTTTTGTACATATCTATGATATGTGGTGTCTTGTTCAATAATGTAATCATCCGGATCATTTCTTCTTTACCTATCTCCATTCAGTAGGTCACAAATTTACTCATCCCATCTCTTCAAAATGTACTCATCACATACCAACACCCTTCCATCATCACCCTTGATACACCTCACTTAGTCGAAATCTCTACTCTTCCTTTCTCTCATCTTTGTTATTGTGTATATAACTTTTTCCCACTCCTTTGTGTTTAGGTTGATATAGAGATCCTCATATTTGTTCACCCTAGCCATCCCCACAATCTTCCTAGCTTCGTTTCTGGCATCATAATACCTCTTTTTACCCTCTGTTTCTTTAGTCCTTTGTCATGTCTTAAAACACTATTTCTTTGTGTTAATGGCTGCTTGGACCTCGTCGCTCCACCACCAAGTCTCTCTAGGGGCATAACGACTACTCTTCGCTTCCCCTAGCACATCTTTGGCAACTCTCTTAATACAAGTCATCATCTAGTTTCACATCTCATTGGTGTCTCCCTCAAAGTCCCATTTTCCTTGTTTGACCACATTATCAGTAAATGTCCTCAGGGATTCCCCTTTTAATCTCCACCAATATATAGGTTCCCTCCTCCTACCCTTTTGTACACTGAGGCACATATTCAGGACCACTAGTCTATGTTGGGTGGTTAGGCTCTCCCTAGGGATAACTTTACAGTCCTTACACCTCATTCTATTTGCCCTTCTGTAAACTGAGGCACATGGTCATTACTCATTAATATGTAGCACATTAATAAAAAGAAATGCTTTATTCCAATAAATCATAGACACGTTTTTATGAATTTTAGTTTATATTAGATAGAAATAACGGCTAGAAATCATACCAAAAACCTGCAAAAATAGAAATTTGTCAAATAAACTGAAATATAAACCATACCAATGAGAGCCTTAATGGGATTGCTTCATTTCCTTTTTTATCTTTTCTTCACGATCCAGACCTGTAGGGGCACACAAAGTAATGGCACCAATGGTAGTAATCCCACATTACTTTTGGAATGTCTTTATGGGATGCAGAGCCTGTGTAGACTGACCCCTGCTGTTTATCAAGCCATTATGAGGGGCTGCTTCACTTGGTCTCCATTGGAACTGCTTGCTATTATTTGTTTAGTTTTTTGGAGATTTATGGTAGGCATCACGTTCCTAATTTTGACAATTGTAATGAGGCTGGCTTTGTTAAATAGGATTACTCTTGGGAAGATTATACTGCCTGTGTCCTCTTTTCAAGTACTTAGTAATTCTTTTTGAATCATTAGTTGGTTGTGTGGCATTGATGCGAATCTGTATGTGTTTGTAGATGTCCGTGCAACCTGCTCCTTCTGAGGTAGTCCTTGGATGGATATTTCAATAGGCTGATTCCAGTAAGGTTATTAAATAGTTTTTATTTCTGCAACAGAAGGATGTTCTCTTGTTTAGGTTTCAAATTCTTTGACAACTCACAAATCATAACCTCCCTCTTCCAGTCTTCAAATTTCCCTTTCCTTTCTTGTGCTTTGGTCTGTCATCACGGGCTACACTCTCTCCTATAGAGAAAGAAAGAAGAAAATCAGATTCGCTGGAACATATTAGGGGAAAATTACCAGGCTTTTGAAATGGGATTAATGTAGTGAGCATGTGATGAATATAATATTAATTTCTAGTATATGTACTAGTATTAAAAGTTCTTTATATATGGGATTTTCTTATTGACATCCCCTAAGGTGTCAAATGATTTGTAACCTTTTTTTTTACCCCCTTTAATATAACACTTTTTTTTTTTTCTTTTTTCTAATGAGGATAAATATTGTCATTTAACATATAGTATTAAAAAAATATGCATGGCAATGACAGCTTTTAATAATGACATAATGATAAGTTACTTTCAAATTATTTTTTAAAACCCTTATATACCCATAACTTGAAACAAATTGGGAATATTTCAAGGGGCAATTAAAGGAATGTGTCAAATTCTAAGTACACCTTTAGATGTTTCATTTAGACAGTCCCTTATATAAACTAGAAGGAAAATAGAAACTATTGCATGTAAGTTGCTGCGGCAGGTCATCACAAGAGAAAACAAAGAACTGCTGCTACCATGGATTTGATGGACTAATTTGGTGGTTCTCTGCACTAGAATGAATTCTGAAACTGAGAACAAAGCCATAAGGAATCGATGAACAGAATAGCAAGTCAAAATCCAAACAGAGAAGGGAGACAAAACTTATGCGCAGGGTGCAAGTAAAAGGGGAAATCTGTCCTTTAATGGAAGAACAGGAAAACGAGTAGCAAAGATAAAAGATAAAAGACATAATAAGATAGGAAGAGGAGGATATGAACTAGGACCTCACTATGTTTCACAGCAAAGGAGTTCTGAATCTCACAGAAATTTGCAAGCATAAGCTTAACAAATTGTTCAAATCGTTGGTAGTGGGTATGATACCATGCTCTTTACTTATAACTTCATGGAGATGAGCAAAATAGGAAACCCTTATGTATGGTAGGGAGAATCCCTTGCAACTTAATTCTTCTTCAATGTAAAAACTATTCTAGAACTTTAACAAAATATATACAAATTACTTAATCCTGTGTAGGACTTAAATTCCTAGTATTTGGGCTTATAGAATTGGCCCAGTACAATAGCACACCCAAAAATATTAAGCTCATGGTCTATATAACCTGTTTGAAACTCAAAATTAGACATATTAGTCCATTCTTGGTCCAGTTTGATAGCCTAGTTGCTGTAACTGTCAGTCCTTGTTTTAAGTATTTGAATCTTGATGGCCTTCTCTGTCAACATATCTTTGTTCCTTTGTGATGTTGATCATTGTTTTAGCAGAGCATCATTAATGTGTACCATCCTTATTGTTATCCTTCCACTTTGATTGTCAGTGAAGAAATTTTTGGGGATGGTTATTCTGAGATGCTCTTCTTCTGTTTCCTGTTGGAGTTCTTTCTAATTTCGTTTACTGATTCTGGGGAGAGAGAGAGAGGGGTGGTGGGTTATTATTCTGAGATGCTCATGTTCTGATTATGCTTGGAGCTCTTTCTAATTTGTTTTCATTTGCTGATTCTGGACCAATTATGTTACTTGAAAACTGTCATCGATCGGTAACTTCATAAAATGTATTGAAGATGACAGTCAGATACTGAGATCCTGGAACACAATCTTAGCTTGCTACTCATTTTTTGTTGTCATGATGTGACAATGCCCATTCTTACCATTTTGAACACACTGCTTTTGGGAACTTTTAACCCACATTTGTTTTGTACTATTTTCTTTTGCTGCAAAGAAAGAAGGGTGCTTGGGCGTAACATATATTCCACGATCCTGTGGAATGCTATTTTTGATAGGGGAGAATATTTTTTCCAGATTTTATCCTTACTGACCATGTCCTTCAGTTCATATGAATTCTTTGGGAGCGGAATGATAATGCAGGTCCTTTAGTGGTATACAAACTTATATTGTTTGTTCTTTATTTTTCCTTCAATGGTGGAGGGTATTACACAGAATTTCGATGTTTGCATGTTAAGGTTAGCAACATTTGAAATACTTTAGCAATTCAATCAGCTGAGGGGATCTTAGATCCCTTAAATAGTGCAGTCGTAACAATGTTGAAAGAACGTTATTTTAGATTCATTGTATTATGGGACAGGATGAATTGTAATCATTGTCTATGTCTATGGTTTGATGTTGAATTTAGTAGAAGGATATATTTATCCTAATGTGAACTAATCAATCCTTTGTTCTTTCTACCCTACTTGTTCATTGGTGGCCATAATGAGTACGGGAGATGGATCCCCATCGTTAGTTCCCCAAACTTTGCCTGAGCATTGTAAGCCTTTTGATTATTGTTCATCTCTTTGAGTTCTGATTTGTCTAATTTTGTTGTTTCGCTTAAACTACAGACTTTCATTGGGTTTCGTTTTGTATTGGTAACATGATTTGAGGAATCAATATCGGATCGGTTGAATTGGCTGATTCCATATTGTTGTATTGTTATGGACCAAGGGTAATATGGTGAAAAAACCTGCTTTTTTTAATGGCACCAGGGGTATATCCATCCGAAACAGACTGATGTGGATGGGTATCGGGTCGATGAGACATACTGTGTCTGATGCTGATTGTTAAAGTAGTCCGCAATATTTTGGTTTCGGCTTGATGCATGTAGTTCTCACATAGAAAAAATAAAGCTCATCAACTATAGTGTTCTCGATGTATAAAGAAAAGTGAACATTCCACAGTGTGTCTGGAATCACTTGGTCTAAGGTGGGGATTATTCACCGGGGAATGCCTTGCGGGCAAAGGTGCTCAAACCTATCGATGTATTAACCAATTAGCTACATGTTTAAAGCCTTTTGTTTTCAACATATTGCCCCTGGGATAAGGGTGTTGACAGGTTTGGTTAAAAGTTAAAAAGGTCTGGTTTTGTTCGCATAATGGAAAATTATTCTCTTTAATTCTTTAAAGGGTGGTAGTGCAAGGTGGAGATGTCAACACTTGGCAGCTGCAGCACCTAACGGTCCATATCAATGAGATCGGACTGTTGGAAGAGGCAGCTGTCAGGTGTCAACATCTCCACCTAGCACTGTCGCATTGCCACACTTTAGGAATTGGAGAGGATAATAATCCTCGGATAATGTTGTAGTTGATAAAAAATATAGATTGAATTAATTATAAAATTTTTCAAGCTTCTGAATGAGATTAGTACTATGTTTTGGTTTATTGTTTTGTAATTTGTTTAATCGGTTTTGTTATTCCATTTAATTGATCATATTAGGTTTTATTAGGTTATTAAGCAGTTGATTTGTTTAACGATTTAATTATTCGGTGTAATCGTCGAGAATTTAGAATTGATAGTTTCTTTAATTATTTAGGGAGGTGATCGCTGCCAGGTTTCGTGACCCCTACAGATCAGTGTGGGGCATCCACCAAGAATGTGATTTTTCATTTCATGGGGGTAGTGTGGTTATTTGCAATAATTGGTTCATCGTTTTGGATATAAACGGTTTTGTTTGGTTTGCTTTAGTTTTTGTAAATGTTTTCGCTTTTAAATTGACATCCTTACTTTTGGTAGTTTATCCCATGAGTTTCAAACTTTAAATAACAAAAAGAGATCCTCTCCAGCGTGGATTCTATCCTATGAGTTTCAAACTTTCAATTACAAAAAGAGATCCTCTTCAGCGTGATAGCTCCTTCAGCACCACGTCCAACTGCTGGAGACACTCGGGAAGCATGCCTGACTGCTTTTAGCTGTTGGATGCAGGCTGGAGAAGATCCATGTCCTCCAATTGCTGCTGTTCAATTGATTGAGGAGGGTTCGAAAAGAGAATGGAATGAGTAAACTACTCATACAATTTTTTCCCTGCCCAAGTTGTCTACTAAATTATAAAGTGGCCTTTTCGTAAAAAGAAAAAAAAAGAGTTAAGGGTCTATCTGTTGACATCGTTGGATAAGATTGTACAGAATCGAACTGAATCAAGAATAAAAACAAGCAGCTAATACAACCCAACAGAAACCTACAACGACGAAAGGGAGAGGAGGGGGGGGGGGGGTGGTTGGTGAGGGGAGAGGAATTAAATTGTGAGAATTCGATCCCTTAACTTCCTGGAGACATGCATTCCAACCTAAAACCTCCAACCAACAGATCAACCAATTGTTTGCAGTCAGAATTTCTTGTCGTACTTGAATCAATCAGAATCTGTACGGTAAAAGTCTAACTGCAATACTAAGATCGGGAAATCTGTTTTATGCTTTAATGGGTACTTGTCATTTGTTCCAAGATCACTGTTTATGTAGTCCGGTTCAGTTAAAATCAAATGGTTTAACCCTTGAAAAAGAAATCAAACCGAGAAAAGATTCTTTATTTTAAAATCAAAATCTAATTGATTTTACCCCACCTGAGCACCCTGCTCGGGTGGGGTAAAGCGGCCATTTTTGCTGTCTGTGTGAGGTTGTAAACCAGCTGCACGGGCAGATGGCAGCAGAGGATCACAATCCTTTAAATAGTTATAGAGGTGTACATTGAATTTGTAGCCTTTGTGTTGTTGCTTTTTGTCTTCTCAAAATGCTGCCAAAGTAGTGTACAGGTTTCACATAACATTTTGAAGGGAAAAAGATCTCTACTTGGTGGTGTTTCTTATGCTCTCCAATGGGTGAGCATGTCTGGGTATCTACCCAGGGGACAGAGACGTCATCTCATGGTTCCTTGTGAGAGGGCGTAGGAAACAACCACCAATTAGAGATCACATGCTGTATTTTGAAATCCCACTGTTTGTGGGGTAATACCGTAATAGATTAAGTCCAAGGTTAAAAGGGTAAGTTTGACCATCTGCACCAATTTTAACTCATATCTCATTAAAACACATAACGGAGACGACGATAGAACTGTCTTTGTTGTCCATAATCAATGACGTCGAAACTGTGAATCCGGCAAGATGAGACCCTTCATACTACATACGATTATGATACCCTTTTTATTTCCTATGGTAGACTAGGAATCAAAAGTTGTTTGGTTTCAAGAGTCCTAATCCCTATCACCTTGTCCAGTTGATATCTCAACAGGTTTTTAATTCCAATCCCCTGTCTTATAGTTTTTCTGATGAATATTTGAATGAAAATGTCCAATCCGGTGGCAAATGACTTGACTAGAAAAACAAGGTTTAGTAAATTAATGTTTTGTGTAGTATAGGTAAGTGAACAAGTTTTGGTTATCATAATCGAAACCTTTTCTTTGTGAATAGGGGAAAAGAAAAACTACCCATTCTTTTATAAATTTATTAACATATTTAAATGATGTGTTCAAGTCTTAGTTAGTAAGTTTGGGAACGGCAATTGAACGGAAACGGATACGTATGGCAATTAAACGGACTAGACCGCAATAATACTTTTAAAAAATCCGGCTTAATAAAACGTATACAGCAATAATACAATACGCATTTAATACGGCCTAGACGGCAATAATACTTCCAAAAAAAAAGGGCATATATTCATTATGTAACATACATTCACCACCTAATAAACAAAATAATTTGATAGGGGTTAGTCACATCAAGTTTTCTAGTATGTCTCTCTTCCCCATCTGTCCTAGTTTGCTGTCACTAATAAAGGACTTGACCACCACCCTTCCATGGCTTCTTCCCATTAAACTTCCAATGGAGAAGATGCTCCATGATCTTTAGTGGGGTCTGTAATTAGAATCCTTTCGTCATCTTACTCTGCAACAGTTTGGCAAAGTTTAATTTACCAAATGGGTTCTGCGATAATAGTTTCATGAACCCAACAGATTGGTTCTAGTACATACTTCACGCTACCCATCTGCTCATCATTTAAGTCATACAAAAGCTTTAATCAAAATTCATGAAATAGTAGCAACAATGGTCACTGCCAATTTCAGCATGAATCACATGTATATATTAACATGATTCAAATATGTGAATATCAAAGTAGGAAGAACAACAAACTGCAGATAGGACCGTGAAACTGCCCATCTTCTCCCTCTCTTTTTTTTAAGGTTAAATCGATTCACAAAGAAGAAAAAAATTAAATGAAATTAGGAAGAACAATTTTCTTTGCAAGATGGGTCATAGGAATCGTGAGATCAAACAAGGGAAAAATACAAACCTGTTGTGTATCTCTCTTGTTTTTGAAGATTGAGAAGAGAAGAGAACCGTGAGGCTTTCAAGATTGAGAAGAGAAGCCGTCGCCGTCGAAGATTTGATGATCGCCGATGGCTGTTGAATGGAGAAGGTGAGGATGATTGGAGATTGGGGGGCAGCTGCTAGGGTTCGACAGTTTGTTCGATGTTAGAAGTGCACAGAGAATGGAGAAAGGGAAAGTGAAACGATAGATATTTTTGGATTTTTTTATTTTTAAACATTAGGTTTAAAAAGTATTAAAACCGTATAATATGCTAATTATATGCGTTTAATACTCGAACGTTTAAAAAGCATGTTTTTTTGTAAAAATATGAAAATATACGAGGACGGAAGTTTTTTTGATTTAAACGTTCGGGTATGCGTATAATACGCGTTCTTACTAACTAAGGGTTCAAATAGACCACGCTAGATCCGAGTTAGACAGTTCAGATAACTCAACCCAGTCTTAAGACTCTTAACCATCAGAAGGCAGCAACTTATCCAAGAAAGGGGCCATCAATCAAAAGGTCCACTGCTTTAGGAGTAATTTCAGCACGTTTGACAACTCTTTGTTCTTAACACTTAACAGGTGAACTGTGTAATGCTTAACAAGACAAACAGGGACACATCACTGTGAACACAAAGCTGCTTGATGGCATATACTAAGAATCGAGATCCTCTACTTCCGCCTGCCCGGTACTGCTATGCGCCCTACAGACACAGCAGGGTGATGAAAAGACCGCCTTACCCCTGCCCAATCGCCTTGCCAGAGCGGAGGTAAGGTAGTCTTTATCGTCTTGCTGTGTGTAGGGCGCACGGCAGTACCGGGCAGGCGGAAGTAGAGGATCCGGTCCAAGTGCAGGTCAATAGTGAGCAACTGAGCATCCATTGGGGAAGGCCATGGTCCATCATAAATGTGTTCCCAACTTCCCATAGGAAACGAAGGTCTCATGCAAAGGTTCTGCATTCAAAAAGAAGTCCAGAGCATGGGCCAGACAGCACTGCTTGTTTCTGTTGATGGAAATGTTGTGGGAGTTAATTGGAGTCTCTGATGCAGGGAAGCCAGAAGCATATGGAGTCATCACCCTTTTAGGGAGAATGGAAGTTAGGAACTTGATGATGAAAGGGACAGCATAGCGACTTCAGACGTAGTTGCTAAAGGTGATGAATATTGATCTTGTTATGGCTGAAATAAAACCATAAGAGAAAGCACAGAAAGTATAAGAATTGCAGGTGATCATGATTTGTGTGAATATGTAAGTCTACATGTCTGGAGCTCTGAGCATGATTTCGAAACAGATGCAAACCTGATGCCTATTCAAGAGACCTTACTGGTCCAACTTCTAATGTCAACATGTATAAATGGTTTACTGCATAAACTGCATGATGAACAAAGAGAGGCAACATTGCTCATTTCAAACTCTTCATATATATGTTCATATATATGAAGTTCATAAAATATCCACCATTCTTAATTTAGTGTATATTTGCCTATTTCAGTCACAGGAGTGTTCTGTGCTGATTGTCAGAGAGGTTTTTATAATTCCATATGCCCAATGGTTCAAGGCATTATTCAACACCTTGGAACCTAAAGCTATAAAACAACATATGCTCAAGTGTTGATCTGATCTAAAACCAAGGGCCTTTTCACTGCTTCATGATTAGTATGTACCATTGGTGCTTGTTTTTAGTGACATGATGAAATGAATTCACCGGACCGCCATGTAAACCACACTCTCCCAAAAACAATTGGACAAACAAAAGGAATTGAATTTATGGAATGATGCACTTAACCTTCAATACTGAGTGTCAGGTGAAAACCTATCTCCATCATGTTGTCTCTGCAACAACTTCCTTGACATCTAGATTTACAATGCTCTCTTTTCCAAATAACATAAATCCAATGGTTGCCTGAAAGAAGAAATTATTCTCAATTTACTTTCAACCTCATTAAAAGTTAAAAGAATAGATTTACCCCAAAAGCATTTGTATTAAGGCATTAAACTTCCATTACTGTCTGTTCAAATTGGAAGTTGTGAACAAATTTTCCTTAGTTGCTGTTAATCACATGGAATTACTATTTGATATAATGGCGTACCTTTCCAGTTTTGTGATCCATATCTTTAAGACAGCCTGTGAACTCAGCAAATGGCCCAGACAAAACTCGAACAGAAGCACCGGGTGAAAGGAGCTTATCTTCTCCTGTTGATGGGCTAATCGCGATGGGTTCCATACCTTTTCTTAACCGCCTTTTGGGCTTACCATTTTTCACAGATCCTGTAACATCTCTGTATTCCGGATGCACCTCCCCATTGAAGAGCCCTCCTTGTTGCTCTTCTGCAAAGACTTGGTCAGCTTTTTCTTGCTCCTCTTTTGCTTGTCTATAAATCGCCTCCATATCTGAAGAAGAAACTGGCCTGGGCTTGTTGATCTGTCGTTTTCTGTAAGGAATAGAGAGCAGTTCCATATTATAGTGATTGGTATCCATTGGAGAACATGTGCATGAAAAAAAGTTAGGGGACTATAGGATTTCATAGCACACAATAAATTATGAGATAGAATTCTCCCCGACCAACTTGACTAGCAATTTCCATGTTAGTTTGAAAACTTGACATCGGTCAATTAGGCGCTAAAGTCATCACCTTAAAGGTGAATTAGACTAAAGTGATTAGGGCCTTTTTTCAGGGTTTAGTTCTGAAAAATACTAGCCTGAGATCTAAAGGTCAAAAGCTTTTATAACTGCAAGATTCCCTAAACTTATTCCTATGTCTGTGACAAGTAGTTCTCACAAGTTTATCGAATGAGAAAACAGGACTCTTACGTATTACCAACTTTGGATCCAATAAATCCACCAATGCCATCACATTCTCTGATGAAATCATGAATCTCCTTGTTCAGCACACATCTTAAGAAGACACACCCTGGAAAGAGGGGTTTGGGTTTAACTGAGTACGAGCCATTCTTTAACTTCCTTTTAACCCGGGTGGCAGGAGCATACACCTGAAAAGAAACAGTAAGATCTGCTATAAGAACCATCTATTTGGTCCAATTATGTCTGGACATTATGCTAAACTTTCAGCAGAAGAACTAAAATGAATTTTAATAATGAACGAAAAGGAATGAAAACATAGGAGGAGAGATGTGGTGCTGAATTATCTGTGTTTATGCTACTGTCTTCGGTAATCTTAGCAAAACAATAAGTTACAAGAAAGAAGTTAATCCATTCAATGAAACTAATGAATAAGAAGAAAAGGAGGGGAAGATTCCTTAAACACATTTTCAGTTGAAAACAAACATATATTGAAAATTTAACAAGCTTGGCAAGGAACTGGTTTGTTCTTTACTTTCTTCAAGTTCTCGTTGTAATTACAGAATAATAACAGTTTTTTAATTTTCCCCCTTTTTTCCTTTCTATTTTTCTATGAACAATCCAACTATCATTTACAGTTTACTTTTTTTTCTTTTTTCTTTTTTTGGATAATTAAGTATTTTGCCTCTAGTGTTTGGGTTTGTGGGGCGGCTTTCTTCTTCTTTCTCCCTTAATTTCTTTCATTTTTCATCTCTATCCTTCTTCCGGAGCTTTGCCTTCGTCAATTCTACATCACTGGCATAGATAAACCTATTAATAGTCCCTTTAACCACAATGTACAGACTATAAAGGAAATTCCGAATTTTTAACAAATTGCCCTTTGGCATTACTGAATGGATGAATAACTAAAAGCTTCATTGAAAACTCAAATAAACTGACTATAGAGAAGAAAACAAATAAATTGCTTCTTTTACAAACTTAAATCACAGAAGCCTAAGTTCCTAATCCAATTGCAAGTAGATCAGAAATTAAGGCTTCTAACATCATAATTGAAAGACAACGATAGCTGAATCACCTTAAAGTCGATGTCTGGGTAGCTTCTAGCAAGAGTTAAAGCGAGCCGTTCGGCGGGTTCCTGACCAGAAACCCGCGAAACCCGAACAACCCACCATTGAGGACCCAAGAGAGCAAGGTTGTCGAGGTTCAACTCTTCTGTCCAAGAAGCATACCTCTTCTTGGGCTTCTTCAAGAGTCTCTCCTCGACTTCTTCTCTCCAATTGGTGGCGTTGCTCTCTCTCCTCTGGTTCCTCAGCTGTCTCCTCTCCCGAGCTGTTAATTGTTCGCTATTAACCGAATCGCTAGTTGCAGATATCAAAGTTTTGTGATTTCTTCCATGAATGCGAAGGGATAGGAGAGGGTAAAGAGATTGTGGGAAGGATAGAGCAGGACGATGGCAGCAAGGACTCCATATCAGAAGCCCCTGCTTCATCTTCTAGCTTGTTGAAGAGCTTAATCTTAACGAGACGATTTGAGTTTCGCTTGTTTCATACTTTCAATAAGTTGAAATCGAACGGACATAATTGCCCCTAAACTCTTAGATAATGCTGGCGGCATAGATTGGGTCATAGACTTGTAATGGAATCAGAGAGAGGGAGGGTGGGGTCAATCAAGTTTTCAAGTTCAACACCGTCAGGGTGGGATGAGGGGAAAATAATCCACTTCAATTCCTTAAAACTGTGCGGTGCGGCAGTTCGGGGTGGAGATGCCGACACGAATCGTAATCTGTCTGCGGTTCACTGCCCGAACAACACCGTGCTGTCCCCTCATATGGGGGCACGAAATGATGACCTTACCCCCTGCCCGAACACACTGCCTGAGGGAGGTTAAAGTCGTCATTTCGCACCCGATGTAAGGGGGCAGCATGGTGCTGTTAGGGTAGCAAACAGCACAAGATAAAAATTCTGCCGACATGTGGCAGTTCAGACATCCAACAGTGCCGAACTCAAAAAAAAAAGAAAAAAGAAAAATGAAAGTTAATGAGCACGGACAGTTAGATGTCTGAGTCGCCATGTGTCAAAATCTCCACCCCAAACTGCCGCATTGCACAATTTGGGGAATTGGAGAGGATTAAAATCTGGAGATGAGGTGTAATAGATGGTATCTTTTATCCGTTGGATGGGACTTATAAGAAAGTAAAATGAAGTGAGTTAAAACAAAGAAATTTTTTTTTGAATATTTTCTACTCTAGCATATAGGAGGGCATCTCCACACCAACACTTAAATTTGTGCCACTTGGTAGGTGATGCATCAAGTTCAACCATTTGGATATGTAGGTAATAGTGTGAATTAGCCACAAATAAAATTTCATACTTAGATTCAATCATATATCCTTGTATGCATGTGCATGCATCCTCGATTAAATTATATACTTTACCATTTATGTCTATGCATCATTTCTCCTCAGGCAGAAAAAACTTTCAAGGGTACTGTTGAATGTTTCAATGATTGATTTTGTTTGACAAATGCCATTTGCATTGAAACTTATACGTAAGCAAAAGACCTTTGAGTTCACCAGTCTACAAAATCCTAGTCATATCCAATTTGACAACGCACAACTTGGGATGTTGGTGTAGAGAGTATCTCTATGCCTAGTAGTGTAGAGACACCTCTTTATATATGTGAATCGTCATGACACTAGTAGCTCATTTTGATCTCAAATTGCATCATATGTGTGCATTAAAAAAAAAAACATTTTTCAATATTGACCTTATTGAAGATTATCCCATATGTGCCTGTTCTAAGAGGTTTAATATATACATATGTCTGCACAAGACTTAGTATTGCTTTCATAGTGTGATTTTAATTTTTTCAGTGGAAATTGTGGTGCATTATGAATTTGCCTATTAAGCATTATTTTAAAGCATTTTGTCACATATCTATAGGTTGTTCCGTATATTGAGAATCCAATAGGATCTTCTGAGTAAGTATCACAAAGTTCATTTACTTAACAACACGTCCTTAGTGAGTCAACACACTGAGATAAATTGCCTTAGTGTTAAAGTAGACGTTCGGAATTGGAGAGTACGAATAGAACATGTTGACACTAGGAAAAATGTTGTTAACCCTTCCACAAAAACGTACGCTCTAGAAATTAATTTTTGGTTTAAGTGAGTTGTGTGGTGTCTTCCACCATTTATTTAGTTTGCACAAGCAAAATTTTGAACCCATAAGAACAAAAGGGCAATAAAGTTGTGGACCTAGAATTGACTATGAGTTAATTCTACAACTTTGAAACTAGCCACATAGAGGTTCATTTTGAAAAAAAGATGGCTCATTGTAATACATAGAAGTGAGTGACTTACATATTAAACATGTATCACTATGCATGATTCATGAATTAGAACTTTCGCTTTGAACAGAAGTAAAGTTGGATGTCAAAGTATGAGCTTAAGGTCGATTGTTGAAACCATAGGTTGCAGCTCCCTAAAATATTTGTAACGTACTTCTTTGATGGTAGGAAGTTACAGAGAGTCTTTAAAGACTGGTATTCCTGGCTTCTAATAGGGATAGGTATTGCCATCTCATCTATCCATGGAGCAACAACCAATTGGATAGAATGTCTTGAGGAGGATTCCTTGGGTTAATGGAGGTAAGTTCCTAGCTCTCTCTGTCTTGGTTTAATTCCGCATAGAGAAACCAAATTGTGAGATATATTTGTGAATCTCCAGTTAGAGATCTAATAGAGAGATGATATGAAAGGAAAGTTAGATTTAAATTTTGATGAAACTGATACACCGATTATCTCAAAGAAATCCCTAATTCATTGAGGCTCCCTGCCCCAAAAGCTTTAAGTTCAAAATTAGAACGTTTAATATACAATGAAAGGAATGAGGGATGCATTTTGGCGTTTTAAGATCATTTAATGATCAAGCCAAATACTTCTCCAACTTTTCAACTTCTTCAAGGCTTCCAATGTAAAGTGGCACACGTTGATGTATCTGCCAAAGAAATTAATTACAAGTCTTTAGAATAACATGTATGTATACATGTGTATATATGTATATATGTATGTACATTAGTAATTGATCTTACCTCAACTGGTTCGATATCGAGTACTCTCTGGTGTCCATCGGATCCTTTCCCTCCGGCTTGCTCAACTATATAGCTCATGGGTGCACATTCATACAAGAGCCTAAGTTTCCCATTCTTGCTCTTCTTGTCCCTCGGGTACCCGTAGATACCGCCATAGAGAAGCGTCCGGTGAAAATCACCGACAAGGCTACCAATGTAACGGGCAGAGTAGGGTTTCCCACTAGGTCCAGGGTCCTTAAGGTCATCCATGTACTTCTTCAACTTGTCATCCCATAACTTGTAATTTCCTTCATTAAAAGAGTAAATCTTACCTGATTTTGGTATTTGAATGTTCTCTTGGGTTAGTACGAACTCTCCATACATTGGGTCCAAGGTGAAGGCAAACACTCCTTTCCCTACGGACAACACAAAGATAATCGAACTGGAGTACATGCAATACCCTGCAGCCAATAAATTGTTGCCAGGTTGGCATACATTCACCACACACTTCTGTGTCACTTGGTCTAGCTGCATCAATGCCACGTGTTAAATTTTTTTAACCAAACCAAACCAAACCAAACACGCCTTAAGTAGGAAATTACCGTCTCAGATTCATCACTGACGTCAGCAAGGCACTCGTCGTTGGGACTATAGATACCAAAGATTGATCCAGTGGAGACAGCAGCATCAATGTTGGAAGACCCGTCGAGTGGATCGAAGACGACAATGTAATTCCCTGAGTAACTCTCCTCCACCGCAACTGGCACGTCTTCTTCTTCCGATGCTATGATGCCCGTCCGTCCACTTGATCTCAAGCAATTAGAGAACACCTGCACGTTCATTAATTTTACTTTTCCAAGTCATCAAAAAGAATGGTGCCGATTAAATTTTGTAGGTGAAGGTGGACCAATTCGAATTTTATATGATTACAAACCTCGTTAGAGACGACGTCGAGCTTCTTTTGGTCTTCGCCTTGGATGTTAACGACGCCTTGAACACCAGTGAGGTTGGAAATGCCGGCTCTCTGAACGAGGGAAGCGATTTGCTTACAAGCCATGGAAATGCTGGAGAGAACAATCGTGAGCTCGGCGTCGATGACACCAGCTTGTTCTTGTTTCAGCAACCAATTCGTCAGAGTTTGAATCTCAAAAGCACTTCTCTTCTTTGTATTGGCCTCCGGTGCAGTCCCCACAGCCATGCATCGTATCCCTGAACTGTTACCTCCGGGAAAGTTGTGTCTGTGATTGTTGTGGCT
The DNA here is from genome assembly GCF_018873765.1 of Telopea speciosissima. Classification (NCBI taxonomy): domain Eukaryota; kingdom Viridiplantae; phylum Streptophyta; class Magnoliopsida; order Proteales; family Proteaceae; genus Telopea; species Telopea speciosissima. The sequence goes on along the minus strand of NC_057916.1, from coordinate 21,366,948 downwards.
TGGGCATAAGAGTAGTGTCTTTGCGGCGCCAGAGACGCATAGATGGAACGGAGAACGGCGGGAGCTTGAGAATAGGAACTGTGATGACGTGGCTGAGATTGCTGCAACCATGGCTGCTTCGCCTTCCCTGAACCTTCTCTCTCGCTTTCGTTCCTATTTGATGCTGTAACCTGTAACTCTGTAAGTAGATAGATCACTCTCGTTTCCTCCTCAGACGCCGCCCTCGTTCATTGTTTTTTTTTTTTTTTCTTCCAAAATAACTACTTTTCTCTGGGAAAGGATATCAGATTGCGTTAAGAGGGATTGTGGTGGTGGGAACGTAAGGCTGGCAGAGATTTCTATTTTTTTTAATGGACCCCACTTATCCTCCTCTATGGCGTCCGTTTTGTAATCCCCAGTTCACCCCTGGGGATTCATGACGCAGTGACGTCTCTCATAATCACTAACTCACCTCATGGAAATTTATCCTCTGAAGTGCGGTGAGCTGTCCAGTTCGGCGCACCACACTTAAGAATCCATTCGTCTATCCAATATTTAAAAGGATAAGAAGATGCGGTATTGGACAGTGCACCGCCCTTAAGAGGATGAAAATCCCTCACCTCATAGTCTCCTTTAACAAAGGCACATGATGCCTAAGATGCACCATAAGCCATTGCAAAGTCGTCTGCATGCAGTAGGACCTTGGCCTAGGTTGGAGCCTAATTGGCCTAACCCCATTTTCTCCGGCCTTGGCTGGAATTTGCAGGACGAAATTTTGCAGCTAAACTTGTAGTAGGAATGTTCCTATTACAAGGCTGGCCGCCAAGGAAATAGGATCTTAAAGGCTATTTTAGAAAATACCAAAATCTAAAAAGGTATTTTATGAACCCAAAGGGAAAGTGAATTATTCCATTTCCTTGGCTACTAACCTTGATATAATTGCAGCAAATTTTTTCCCCATCAACTCGGTTAGGCTTAAGGTTTCGTATGTAAATGTAGGACTCATTTGTCAATAGACCCTTGCTTCATGGCTGGCGACATCACGTTGAACGCATGGTCTCGGTAGTAAAGATCAATTCTACCGAGACCATACGGATTCGCTCAGTTAAGTTTAGATATTGGAATTGGGGTAAAATTTTGAGCCAAAATGGACCAATTCTATTCAAAATCCATCAATTTCCAAAAGCAAGCCTGCCTGAGCTGTACCGCTAATGGGGGTGGGTTGTGATTGGATGGACTTATATGAGATATAGGCCCAATTGACAATGCCAATCCTGGGAAATGCTAAAATTTCTGTCACAAATGACGGGGCCTGCCAATATAGATGTGCGATAACAGCTCATGTTTTGCCACATGGCATGCCACTAAAGCAAATCCTAACCATTGAATTGGTGGAGGGTGCCATGTTGGTCATGAGTAAAATTAGACCCTAGTATCATTTTGGCAAAAAATTTAATTTTACGAAACTTAACGTTATCTCTGATTTGACACCAAATTTTTTCATGTGAAAACGTGATATGGTAAAAATTTCAACTCTATCCAATCTCCCCTGTGACAGTGTTATGTGTCTAGTAGAGTCCACTCTTGTGTGTGATCGTTAGATTCGATCAGTTTAACATGGGATAGGTTAAAGGGTTTGAGTTAACGCGTTCCATCAACTTCGAAGCTTTTGACATATTGGTCAAGTACCTAACATTTGATATCAAAGCTGGGCACCACGTCACGGGTTCGAGTCACGGAAAAGGCTACCTAGGAGAGGGCTACGTGGAGTAGAGTGAAAGCCGTCAAGAAAGGGCTACCTGCCGCCAGGCAAAAACCTTGGAACAGAGTGGAACTGTTTAGAAATGGTTACCTACCGCCAGAGTAAAAGCTATCTAGAGTGAGAACCAGTGCTAGATTGGGCCAGACTAGTATAGAATAGGTTAAAAGACTTGAGTTAACGCGTTCCATCAATTTCGGAGCTTTTGATGTATCAGTCAAGTACCTAACAAAAAGATACTTGTATCAATCTAGGGATGCTTATTAGATTTAGACTAGAAAAACTACTGCCTTCAATTTTAGAGCCACATTTGCACATAATCTCCTGTATCTACAAAGTTCTAGAAATACTCAGAGATTCAAGTTTAGCTTGAAAAATTGCTTTTGTGTTGTGTGTGTTTTGTTTTTTTGGGAGGGGGAGGGGGGGGGGGGGTGTGAAGGGTTGGGGTATCGGAAATTGGATCGGGATAAGTCTCAGGTGATACCGATCTGAATCGCCTTGAATCAGTTTGGATCGGACAAAATTGCCTCTGTTTTTCAATAAAAATCAAGTTTTATTATTTTTTTACCCTTTCATTGTACAAGTGGATTGGTATTCAATCAATCAATATTCAGGATCAGCCTTGACCGATACCAATCTAATCCAAGCAAATCAACCAATCCAATCTCAAGATTTACAAACTACCGGAGTGGGATGGGGTGGGGAAGCTTCAGTTTACTAAAGTTGCAAAAAGAAAAACATAGTATTGGAATGCAGCTTCTTAGAGGAAGGGATTTTATCAGTGTTTGATTGAAAATAAAGGTGAATAGAGAAAGGGAAGGCGACTTTGGAATATCCAAATCTTAGGATGAGATGAAAGGCATAATTCTTCAACCTTTAGAGTCGAATGCGACAAGCCGACAACTGAAACTTGGCTTCACATTGACAGTTTTTTTTTTTTTTCTGGTAAACCTTCACATTGACAGTTAAGGCCTCATAGTTTAGTTAAGATTAATTCTAAAATATATTAGAATTCGTATGAGAATTATGTTACAGTGTTTTGCGAAAATAATAATGTGAGTAGTTCAATGTGAAGGCTTCTAAGGATTTGTACACACACGGTTTAATAATTAGTTTTGAGGATGAGTTTCACCCAAATCCTAATAAATTAAGCCACTTGTACCACCAATCAATTGGTTTTTTAGCCAACTTAATACATAACCCACACATCCCTTTTTTTTTTTTTCCTAAAAAATTCATTGATTACCAATGTTTAGAAGATACAACACCAGATTACATCACATTAATCTAAGGCAGCCAAAAGTGGAGGTGTTCTTGACTCTTTCTCTATCATCGAAGCATACTGCGGCAATGGCAGGGAATCTGACTCATTCTCTTGTGATTCTCCATCGCTTACCTTTCCACTTGGGTGATATACACTTGTTAAGTCACAAAATTGTCGCCAATGACACCTCTATAGGTGTATTTAGAATATATAACTTTATTTTGACTGTCTTTTGTGTTATTGTCAAAATTTATTAATTTAGGATAAAACAGGGTTTGCAAAATTATTTGAAAAATGAACTATTATTATGTTATTTCCAACATTACCGTTGTGTCCACATTTTTTTTGAGTACACATGTGAAATGAGAGATTTTATGCTCACAGGAAAAGAAATGTTAAATTAAGAAGAAAAAAAATAAAATACTTCAACGTATATCAATAAGAAAATCATTTATTAAAAATTAGATTTTAGAAATGAAAAACTATTATTATCTCAGATGATCCATATTATGCGAAACTCAAGAGATGGTTAGTCATATTCTGTAAGGTGAGCAGGAGGAACCAAAGATGGAGGAGTAGATTCTAAGTCACCTGATCTACAAGCTAGAGGACTTAAATCTTTTGTTAGTGTAATAGATTTATTTTTAAAGTCTCTTTCCCCGCTTTTAGCATTTCTGGAATCCTCATTTCAGTTAGGTCTTATTACTAGTTGGAACTTTGAGAGAGAGAGAGAGAGAGAGAGAGAAATGGCCGCCAAGCTATTGGGTATTGCCTTATTGGGTCAGATGTGAATTGAGGAACTCCCCGTTCTATATCTAATTTTAATAAATCTTTTTTATAAAACATAAAAAAATAGAAAAGATAAATTAAATGGGTGAGTGGTCATGGTGTACCCACCCCCATCACTGGTGAAGGAAAATTTTCTCCAACTATTTATGGGTGAGGATTATTTGAGTAAGCGACGTAATAGAGCGCACCAATGAAGAACATAAGGCGAAAAAGTTATTTCATGTGAGTATAAAAATAATAATAGAAGGTGTGAATGTATCCTTTGCGGTCGTCTCAAAGAATCTTTTTTCCATTATTTAAAAAAAGAAGAAGAAAAACAACAAACACAAAAACTAGATCTTGTTGTTATACAAATTCAACTACTCCCTTTGTTGATGCCCCCATCAATTTCAAGAAGTACTTACCTTCCGAATATTTTGAGCATAGGAACAATCGAAAGTAGATTCTAGAAAGTGTGCTTACAACTTACAAGTTTCCATTCCAAGCTTCAAACTTCTAAACTCTTCCGTGGTTGATGCAAAGACACCAAAGCAACCCATCAAGGGAAGAGCCATGAGAGGGAGGGGTGAGGTTTCATCTCCCTCTAAGCATGAGGCTTAAGCTATGGGCACATACTTTGATCTAGGGGTTCATTCAATTCCAAAAACTAATTTGATTAATCGAAATTGATGGAGGTCAATCATGTGTCCGATTCTAGGTTTTTTAAATCTTGTCATTTATTTTGAAATTTTGAATTAATAGAAAAAAAGAAAAGAGAACGTTACTTGGTCGTATGCGATATGTGGCTCATGCGCCCAAACACAGGGGTGACAGGGCTATGTAAAATGATCATCACGCCTTCAAGGATTTCCGTCTTTCTATAGGGATGTGGTGATCATTTCCCACGGCATTGTGTCTGGAGCTAGCGTTGTTTCTCCCCTAAAAAAAATAATAGAACTCATTTTGTATAAAGTTATCATAATTATCATCAATAATAAGTGCAATTATATTACATTGCAAAACTGTTCTCCTTAAGCTAAAATCTCATTTTAGGCATGTGATAATTCAAAAGATGTCGCACTCATGCATGTGTGCCATGGTGCTATGATTAATCTTAAGTTCTTGACCAGTGCGCCCTCCAAACTTGAAAATTCAAATTTAATTTATAATTTAACATAAATTATGGGTGTCAAAAGTTAGGCCGCACCGTTAAGCATGATCTAAATCAACCGGTTGAAGCTTGAGACTGGTTCGATTGATTACTAAACATGTCAGCTTTAAAATTTATTTTTTTTAATAATTGGGCATTTTCGATGCAAGGTAGTGGTCCGATGATCGCTCAATTAGGACCGACTGAATATTGTGATTGATAACTGACCAATTACAGCATATTTAAGCTCATTTAGCTCGATTCCAAACCATTTAAAACCCAATTATGGACCGGTGACCGATCGTTCGAACTAATAGAAACGTTCTCAATAACCCAAATAGTTCAAAAACAATGTGGGGCCTTAAATTGATGGGGATCAATTAGCCCCGATTGCTTGACACCCTAGTCAGATCTGTTCCTACCCGTCCCCATGTGGATAGCTGATCCGGATTCTATACCCACAACCACCAGGGTTTTAAGAATCAATATCAAATTGGCCGTATCGGGGCTGATCCGTATTGGGTTTTGGCCATATCAGTATCAGAGTAATGTAAATAATGGTCAAAATATGATACAAAATCGGTAGCTTTGAGGGTAAAAATGCCCGATACAGATCGATACGTATCAATGGATCGGTATTGGCAATACCCGATCTGATACCGTCCAATTTAATATGACAAGTTGACAACCACATAATCACCAAACTCTCACGTAAACCATAACCACCAAACGTCTCCCCTAAATTTAGATTTCAGATTTAAAAAACAAAAAACACAGTTTACGCGTTAAATTTTTAACAAGGATTCAGAAAACAGAAAAACCAAAAACCGTATAATAGAGAAAATGGAAAAATAATTAGTCAAATAAGGGAAGAAGAGGACCTAAGGTCGGTGTCCGCTACCGCCACTAGGCCATAAATAAGCAAACCCAAATTGCCAATCGCGTCTTTTAGGTTGGTTGTTTTCTCTCTCTCAAATCAAGTCTCTCGTCTCTATCTATATAAACTCATTCAAGCCAACCCTCCCTTCGTCTTTAATCAAACTCTCTCTCCTCAAAGCAGTTCCATCCATTCTTTCCCTTAAATTTTGGTTGTTTCTCTTGTTTCCCAATTCCCATTTCAACAAACCCATCAACCTCCGAAACAGAGGAACAACAAGTATACATTTAACAAACAATTAATCTCGTCATGGCTTCTAAGATGATTACACCCCTCTGCCTTGCCTTATCTCTCCTTCTCGTCCAAGGAGCTTTAGGTCTCGATTCTTCTCATAATCTTTATCTACTAGCTTGATTTATGATTTATGATTTATGATTATGGTGATGTGTTACTACCGTTTCAGGTGAGATCGTCTGTGAACATTTGCCGAACAATTTGTGCGCATTCTCGATAGCTTCGTCTGGGAAGAGGTGCGTATTGGAGAATTACAAGACAAACGAGGGGAAAATTGAATTCCAATGCAGGACGTCGGATGTGGTAGTGGAGAGGATGAATGATTTGATTGAGACCGACGAATGCGTCAGGGATTGTGGTGTCGATAGGAACTCCGTTGGCTTTTCTTCCGATGCTTTGCTTGAGCCGCACTTCGCCTCCAAGCTCTGCTCCCCTTCGTGTTTCAACAGATGCCCCAACATTGTTGACCTCCATTTCAACCTCGCTCAAGGAGAAGGTAACAATCGCTCATCTTTTTCAACTTTCCTCTGTTCTGTTCAATCAATGCCTTCAAACCATTTTGTAGATATGGTTTTTTATTTTAATTTCATTGAATTCCCTTGATTACTTGATAATGTACAGGGGTGTTCTTGCCGGATCTATGCGAGGGCCAACGTACCAACCCTCACCGTGCGATGACGGAGCTCCTCAGCTCTGGTGTGGCACTTGGTCCCGTCTCCGGTGAAGCATCAGCACCGTTATTTTCCACTGCTCCGGCCCCATCTTCCTTCTGATCAAATCAAAGTTTTGCGGTTGTTTCCTTCCTACCAACACACATACATGGCTGGCTGTGTAGTAATTAAGCATAAATTAGTGAGGTGATTTGGGTTCATTTACTGGGGTTCGGGTGGAGAATTATTTTATTTTTCTATTATAGATGTATAACCCATTCCTTTTATTTTCCCCCTCTTGTATTTTTGGGTCGAGTATTCTTACTTAAGAGATAATACATTATCTTTCTTGCTGATTTCATATCTATTAATTTCATATAATCTATCTTTCATTTTCTCCCCTTTAATTATCATTGGATGGATTTTTTTTTTTGGTAAAGTCATTGCATGGATTCAGTGACAGCATATATGCATATATAAGAGAAAATAAAAAAGAAAAAGGATCTTTGAGTTGGGGAAAGATACGCTAGCACCTCTGTATCTTTCACTTAATTTCTTCATCTAATGCATGGTATTAAGTATTGGTATCATAGGATTGGTGTGTGGTTTGTGTGATTACACTTTCATCAAAAAAAAATAAAAAAAATATTGGTATCGTATCGCCCGTATGGGGTGATACATACCAAGTTTGCTAGTCATCGATATCGATACTGTATCAATAGTACGGTACGAACAAGGGATAAAATGGTCAAAAAACTTATTTTTTAAAGGAAATTCATGGGTAATTTTGTCTGATATAGTCGATACCGTATCGGTATCGTATCAGTTTTGCGTGTTGCTAATACCCATTTCGATATTGCGCACTAAAACCATGATCAAATGATATGATTTTGTTGCCCTCCAATGTATGACTACCATTTTGTAGCATCTCATTGATGTTTTATAGTGTGTTCAAATGAGTCTGGTCTGGGCTAGGATGTGTGTAAAAATTTGCCATCTAATTAATATATTTTCGTTTTTGTTATAAAAAAAATCAAGTGGTGGTAATGGATACCCATTTATTATCGGAAAAAAAGAGAGAGTAATGAGTACCCATTCATCCTTACCTATTTTAGTCTATCCTTGCTTAAACTACTCCTTTGGATTTCATCTGGATGGCTTGCAAGCATACGAGAATGTTCTTGTACGTGAACTTGAGCCAAGTCCGAGAGTACTCTCTAAGAAAACATGGGAGTAAGTGGTAAGATTCTCATTCAGTATAGCTTTATGAAGATTCTCATTCAGTATTCGAGAGTACTCTCTAAGAAAACATGGTCCTTGTACGCTTCAGAGGCGCACATATGGAATCCATCATGTGAGACCCACTTTAGTGGATTCCATGTGTATGCCTTTAAAATGTATAAGACCCATCCTCTTATGAGAATGGGAGCCGAACTCAAATCTTAACTAGGGTGTCAACTAGTCAATCCTAGTCGATTTCGATCGGGGTTTATTCAAATCGAAATTTTTTTTTTTGGTTTCGGTTTTAAACAGCTGTTTTGGGTTCCAGTTCCATATTGACACCCTTTTATCACCTACCTTTGGCTTCGGGTCCAAAACCAACAAAAGAAGGGATTAAACTACTATGATTGATGCACTGGACCTCAACCCATTACGTATCTATTTCTCCGTATAGGAAATGAGTCAGCCGGCCGGTGGGAACGAGAAGTATGGGATATGTCTGGTGTTTGGTCGAACAGAGACGAAAGTCGACCATAGTGATCCGGGAGTCCCATGTGCAAGGGCTCTCACTCAACGGATCAAAGGTACGCTGCAATGGTGCAACATCTGTTGGCCAAACAACAGTCCAGGGATCAAACCATGGTTCCTTAGGGAGACCAAGATATTTATCTTTAGGGTTTTGCACGCCCTGGGTTAGCCCATGGTGTCCCATGGGTGCCCCATTTTAATTTTAGGGTTTCCCATGGTCGCCCATGGGAACCCTGGTGTATCCCTATTAGGGTTTCTCCTTCCCTATTGCATTCCATAAAATTAATTATTACAATAGGGACGGAGAAATTCGTCTCTAGTCCATCACATGGCAAGAGGGATCCATCCCATACTCGAATGCGCTGAAATTAATCGATTCGAGTTTCTTTCGCATCCCATAAATATTAATAATCAATGAACGAGAAGGAATTAATAAAGAAGCGCTAACCTGGTGAGCCTCAAGTGTTGCTCCTCCAATAGACAGTGGTTCTTCCTCCAATGAGCGCTCCAAGCAAACAGATCCCGAACCTCCAATGGTGCTACCAAGGTTCTACACGTCAATCCCAGATGCCCTCAAACTCCTCAGCACAGATCTAGGGTTTCACAAACCCTAACTCTCAAACACAGGTGAGAGAAGCAAGAAGAAGAAGAGAGATCATAAGAGGGAAAGAGAGAAACCAAAAATGTAGGAGAGAGAGTGTCTGCTCTAAAAACGTGGAGAGCTTCTCCCTTCTGCGTTTTATGGTCCCCTATTTATAATAATAGGGTTTAATTAAATCCTAGATAGATTTAATAGAGCCCTAGTGAGAGTCGACTCTCTCTCTCTCGATCCCCGATTCTGTTTAAACTCAAAGTGCTACACGTGAAGAAGCGAGAATCTAATAGGGAAAATATTAATTAGATTCTTTATTTAATTATTAATGGATAATTACAATTAGCACCAAATCCATTAATTAAATAAAGATCCAATTAAATTAGCAAATTCAAATAACTCTCTATATGATAACAATTTATCATATACAACCCCAGCTAATCAACACCATCATTATGGAATCTAGGGCATGTACACATGTTTGCCTCCACCCCAATCCAATAGTACATGGACCCTTGTGGGTGAGACCTGGCTAAGGTACATTGTTGTCTGCCATGTTTGACCCTACCCTTACCCCTTTTATTAACTTGACTTTATGTGGGCCTTGGGGCCCAAGTTAAATTTTCAGCTTGTGTAGGGGTGGATGGTTGTTTGACCCTATCCAAACAGACCTAGCCTACACTTATGAGGCCTTATCCAAAGGCCATTAAAAGTGATTTTCTATATGAGAGAGAGGGTAAGACTATTCCTTAGTCTTTCTTTTTCTTTTCTTTCCTAACCTAATCGTGAAAAGGAGGAGAGCTTTGAAGAGAGGAGGCTTGACTCCGAAGAAGGAGAAGGAAGGGAAGAAGAAGAAGGAAACGATCCTGGGTTTGGAGCTTTAAAGAGGGTACATCGTGTGTACCTCAAACCAGGTAAGCCAAGTGCCCTTTTCCCCATTTTTCTCTCTTCCCCCTTGCTCGTTTGAGCTTGGGTGGTTCGTTGGTTGCGACCCCAAGATGGGGATTTCTTTTTGAAACCCAAAGGGTTAGCTCGAGTCATGTGTAGTTTCCCCTTGTAGGATGCTTTCCTATTTTCATTACACTCCTATAAAGACCTCTATTTTGACCTCTTGCTTTGAATCTATTTGATTCTAAAGCTTCAACCACCAAAGAAAACCCCAAATCTGGATTTTTGAGCTTTTGATCCTTTAAACCCCCTTAAATCTTTGAATGTTGGGTGTTTCTAAGACCCAAATAGACTCCAAGACACCCCTCCCTTGTCCCTTGAGGCTTAGAGAACCAAATGGGACAACTCGACGTATCGAAAACCATGTACCATGACCACATCATTCAGCTAATTGAGCTTTTTATAACTTAGGAATGGACGTATTTTTCGGTTGGTCGATTATCGGCCTATAACTTAGTAACTCAGGGTTCCTCTATGAGGCCAATTCGCCTATAAACTGGGCTCATATCTTATGTAACTATAATGAGGGAAAAGAGTAGGTTAGTAAGGGCAATTATCTTAGGGCATTTTGGTAAAGAAAAATAAGGTTGTTTGGTTTTGGGTGGTTCATGGTTAATTCTTGGTTTGGGTTGGGGTGGAAATTTTGAAAAAGAATAATAAGATTGGTTTAGTTTTATGGTGATTGCGATGGATTACGGGTTTCGCTCGGGACCGTCGGATGCTAATCAGCCTAGGCCCGAGATCGGGGTTCAAACCCACACACCCTGGCCGTATAGGGTAGCTCGGTAAAGACAGCCCCTCTCCCCCACACACCCTAACATCGCCACGCCCCAAATAAAAAGCACTTGAGAGGCAAAGGTAAGGGCAATGACCTTAAGAAAAACTCTTGGCAAACCCTACATTTTGAATGGGCTTCTTTCTACAACAAAAGCATAACAATAAGGGCTAAGTTACTCACTAAGGTAGTCCTTAATAAAGCATTGTTCCAAATTTTGTGAACAGGTTTACCTCAAGGTTCCAATCAAATTTGACACGTGACTAATGTAAATTTAGGCCTATCTATCCAACGTCAGGAATTATCACATCACCAAATCGTATGAGATTTAAGTGATGAATCACCATGATAAGCTTTTCAAGTTGGCCCGTTTGAAGCAACTTTTACTTAATAATGAAAGAGTTAACCTTAATAATGGGTAGCCTTTTGCAACCTATTCGGATTTTGGATTCTGAGCGAATTTTCATATTGGAGGCCCATAATAAGCCCATGTCAAGCTCAGGTTACATCACTCATCAATCTACGACGTTAATGCTTTTGATTAATCAATGTTTCCACCTTCGAGGATCTACCATGGCTGCAACAAGTCGGGCTTTTTAAATCCCAGCCCAACCTTGAGTCTCCTTGGTTGGGCTCGAGCCGACCCGATCCCGACTCAAGGCACGGAAAATCCAACTCTAACCCACTCTCGGGTTGGGCCAAGTTGACCCTGATTGGCCCTAATATCATGGAGTTGGGAAAGGGAGAGATGCATGGACTAGACTGAGTTGGACTGGATCAGGGAGAATATTGTCAACTTTACATAATTTTCGACTCAAATCCTCTCCCAGGGTAGGCACCTAAAGAATCAATGGAATTATACTTAAGAACTTGAGGGGAATTAAGACATAGAGTGGCTGTTTCTATTCTCTCGGTCTGCAGATCATCTTCAAGTGTCAAATCTAACTTGCATATTGAAGACCAACTTATAAAAATATTAATTAAAGTAACTATTAAATTTTAAAATGAGACAGTTAAATTAAATTCCTAGTAATACAAAATTTAAAAATAAAATAAGCAAAGAAATTAAACTTCATTCTCTAAGGCTACGTTTGGTAAATGTACGAACAAAGAACAGGCGTTCTTGACTAAGAACGTTCTTTTGCGTTCTTTGTTTAGAACGGCGTTACGAGACCAAAAATGATGCTTTGGTAACGGTCTCAAGACTGTCGATAAAAATGGTGTTTGGTAAAAAATGTTCTTCCCTATTTGATGTTAATTACAAAATTGCCATTTCCTTCTAAATTACACCAATAAATACTTGTAAAATTCTTTTCTCTCTTACCTACCTTGGCATAAAATTAAAATATCTCATTAACATAACCAAAGTAATTATAAAAATATACCAAATTTAGAAAATGCCATTAAAATTGGGTTCTTATGTGGATTAGTGTCATGAACCAAAGAATGCTATGACACTTGAATAAAAATTGGGCCTCGGTGGATTCGACACATGTCTATCCCTTGGAACATGGTCATGTTCCAAGTGCTCTACAAAGTAATTTGAGCTAAAGACCCATCAAGTACTCATTGATTAGGGACATCACATGTCTAGGATAAAGTATTGTTAATTAATTTACTATGTTCTTCCCAACCTAGTACTTGACTACCATTTTTTTTTTTGTGGTAAGGTGGTACTTCCTGCTCAGGACCACCGTTTATATCGCATGCAAAAAACATACAATGTATAAATGTTCAATAAAGGTGAATGGATCCATCACAACCCTATAATCGGGTTTGATGGAGACACACTTGTCCAACAACATCTTCACTTCTTGATTGGGTTGGTGTTCATCACCCTATATCGAAAACCATGTACCATGACCACATCATTCAAATAATTGAGCTTTTTATAACTTAGGAATGGACGTATTTTTCGGTTGGTCGAGTTATCGACCTATAATTAGTCTCATCCTTAACGAGCTAATTAGACTATAAATGGGCTCATTCCAATGTAACTATAATGAGGAAAAGAGTAGGTTAGTAAGGGCAATTATCTTAGGGCATTTTGGTAAAGAAAAATAAGGTTGTTTGGTTTTTGGGTGGTTCATGGTTGAATTCTATGGTTTGGGTTGGGGTGGAAATTTTGAAAAAGAATAATAAGATTGGTTTAGTTTTATGGTGATTGCGATGGATTACCATAGAAGGATAAAATCATAAGGAAGAAAATCGAGATACAAAATTTATTCAAAATTTATTCAAAATCAAGAATACAAAGCCCCTCTCCCCCACACACCCTAACATCGCCACGCCCCAAATAAAAAGCACTTGAGAGGCAAAGGTAAGGGCAATGACCTTAAGAAAAACTCTTCGGCAAACCCTACATTTTGAATGGGCTTCTTTCTACAACAAAAAGCATAACAATAAGGGCTAAGTTACTCACTAAGGTAGTCCTTAATAAGCTTGTTCCAAATTTTGTGAACAGGTTTACCTCAAGGTTCCAATCAAATTTGACACGTGACTAATGTAAATTTAGGCCTATCTATCCAACGGTCAGAATTATCACATCACCAAATCGTATGATTTAAACTGATGAATCACCATGATAAGCTTTTCAAGTTGGCCCGTTTGAAGCAACTTTTACTTAATAATGAAAGAGTTAACCTTAATAATGGGTAGCCTTTTGCAACCTATTCGGATTTTGGATTCTGAACGAATTTTCATATTGGAGGCCCATAATAAGCCCATGTCAAGCTCAGGTTACATCACTCATCAATCTACGACGTTAATGCTTTTGATTAATCAATGTTTCCACCTTCGAGGATCTACCAGGGCTGCAACAAGTCGGGCTTTTTAAAATCCCAGCCCAACCTTGAGTCTCTTTGGTTGGGCTCAGAGGCTAACCCGATCGACTCAAGGCCTCGGAAAATCCAACTCTAACCCACTCTCGGGGTTGGGCCAAGTTGACCACTGATTGGCCCTAATCATGGAGTTGGGAAAGGAGAGAGATGCATGGACTAGACCGAGTTGGGTGGATCAGGGAGAATATTGTCAACTTTACATAATTTTCGACTCAAATCCTCTCCCGGGGTAGGCACCTAAAGAATCAATGGAATTATACTTAAGAACTTGAGGGGAATTAAGACATAGAGTGGCCTGTTTCTATTCTCTCAGTCTGCAGTCATCTTCAAGTGTCCAATCCTAACTTGCATATTGAAGACCAACTTATAAAAAATTAAATTAAAGTAACTATTAAATTTTAAAATGAGACAGTTAAATTAAATTCCTAGTAATACAAAATTTAAAAATAAAATAAGCAAAGAAATTAAACTTCATTCTCTAAAGGTGTTTTTCTTTGAAAATTCGTGTTAAAAATATAGAGAGAGCATAATATTTGAATTTGTAGGTAATTCATTTCTTTTGACATATTGTAGACGAGAAATGTCAAAATAAATCATGAGGATAATAAAAGGACATTGTCTCAGTTGTCAATGACTCAAAGATGGGGTTGAGCCGTTGTGAAACATAAAAGAGTAAAGCTGCGTTTGGTATGCATTCTTACAATGCATTTTAGGTCGATTTTGTATTCTCAAAAGATAAAAATAGTTGTTTTTATCGTCTAAGAATGCAAAATCGACCTAGATGCATTCCAAGAATACATACCAAACACAGCCTAAGTTTCACATAAAATGGGCAGAAAATATAGAAAGCTAACAAAGTGTAATGGAATCTTACACACTAGCATTTTATTGATTGTCAGATCTCCTTCCTTGCATCTCAGCCATTTAATCCATCAATTGTGTAACCATGTTGTCACTCTCTCTCTCTGTCTCACTACTTCTGCTTGTTCGAGATCTCATGGCATCCCCAATGTGCATGATCTAGACGTCACAACTTGCCCTCGTAGAAGAGGCGCCAAAGCCCACACACCATGTTGTGGAGATAAATGTGAACGCGTTGATGTCGGTGTAGAGAGAATAGAATTGCAAAAACAAAATGGATTGAAGGTTTAGCCACAGTGAAGAAAATGGATTGCAACAACTAATGGATTAAATGATTAAGATGCCGAGAGGGAGATTTGACAACTAATAAGATGCTAGCGTATAAGATTCTATTACACATCACTAGTGTATACATCACCATTTCCCGTAACTTAATTGGGTAAATTCTATGCAACATTAATTAAACAAGTTATCTATCAATCCAATGGATTTGGATTAGTTTGTCAAACATTTAGTTACATGGTGAAAATGAAGATATGCATAATTTGGCTTCTTTGACCAAGAAAAAATTCAATATATTTAAGAAGGCATCTTATGGAGATATAAAATGTAAAATTGAATGGCTCAAAGTAAATGATATTTTAAATGTCTAGAGCCCTGAATTCAAGCCTAGTCCATATAATAATTGGGTAGGCCAAACCAAAAGCTGATGACCAATAAATTAGGAGGCCGGGCAAGCTTCAAATGGGAAGAATGAGCTGGTGATGCTTAGAATTTATTCACATATCCTCTATTGTAAGTCAGTCATGAACATGCTAGCGGGATAACCAATATAAAGTTGTCAAAATGGATGCCACTTGAACACCTGATGCCAAAAATATAGAACAAATTAATCTCCATTGCTTCTTATGATCCCATCTTACTTAGTCAAAATAGGGACAGTGACCTGCAGTCAATGTGAATTCACATGGTTAATTATGAATGAGTACTCTCTCGTTTTCTTTAAATTTTGGTTTGGTTTTGTAAGCACATTGGAAACAGTGATCATTCATGTTCTAGGTCTGATTGGGTATGTTTTCTATTTTAGAAAAATTTTAGCTTTATTTTTGCAATTTATTTCAGTGAAATAGAAATCAATTGGAATAAAAATTCTGGAATAGTCGAGGATTTCTTTTAATTTTGAAATTGAAATTGGGTTTCACTCTTGCTCTTTAACAGTAATTTCATGTTAAAAATAGAATACCAACCTTTTTCCTCTCGTGATGGTCTCACTACCACCTTTTTTCTTCTCCTGATGGTCTCACCACCACCATGTCCCACGACCACTTCCTCGCCACCATTGCCACCACCACATAGTTAATTTGATGGTTAAAACAGTAATTTCATGTCAAAAATAGAACACCACGTACCCTTTTTTCCTATCGTGATGGTCTCACTATCACCCTTTTTCTTCTCCTGATGGTCTCACTACCACCATGCCCCCCCACCTGCTCCTGGCTACTATTGCCACCACTTCCTTCGTACCCCTACCCCTACCCCTACCCCTACCCCTACCCCTACCATCCTCTCCCTACCATCCTCTCCCAAAGAAATATAGAGAATTTATTCTCAAAAGTTGTACTAACAAATTGAATTCTTATCCTTAAATTATTTCAGATTGAGGTAACTAAAACAAGTTGAGAATTTATTCTCAAAAGTTGTACTAACAAATTGAATTCTTATCCTTAAATTATTTCAGATTGAGGTAACTAAAACAAGTTGAATTTTTTAACAAAAAATCTATTTAATTATTGACTAATTCTTGAAATAAGTTCGAAATTGAAATAGAAAACATACCAAATATGGCTTAAGAGAAGTAAGAACTTCACAAAATCATAAAGGTTTAAAGAACCAGAATCTGACATGTGTCCAGGCAATCATGTGTTGGTAGAAACATACGTAATATAAGCTCTCTTCTTTATTTCCTTACATGACCATGGATTGATTTTGACAAATCCTGGTACATCAGAAATGGGTCCGCTTATGTCTTAAATATGTTGGCTTGGCTTTGGGTGAACAGGAAAGGAAAGACTATAATATCAATCTATCATGAATCTTTCACTGAAATTTGTGGCTCTTCTTTTTAGTCAGATAAGGAAGAAAAGTTATAACCCCAATGAGGGGAAAGAGAAAACAATATTTCTATGCGGGTCCAGGTTTGGGCCTCCATTAAAGGAGCACTGAATCTCCTCCCATTTGAAAAAAAAAGGGTCATCAATAGGATTTGGACTTTCATGGACCTTTCATAAAGCTGTTGTAGTGCAAAGAGGGGACACTTGCCTACATTTTTCCCATTTTGAGGACAAAAGCCAAGAATTGTACATTCAAGTTTGTCTGCCAGTCCTTCTTCATTCAATGACTAGCTAACACATCTATGATCTATGTATATATTCTGTGCTCAAACCTTATTGAAGACCTTTTTGAATTAAAATTTCCTTCCCAGAAATAGAATCAAATCTGTGTTCTAGATCCAACATGATCCATTGTTTTGGTTGCTTAGCCCTTGGCATTGGAGTGATCAACGGGTAAGAAATAAATAGGAAGGGCTAGTGCAGAAAAGGAATTGATCATGATTTCGAATCTGTTCTTATTTCCATTCTCCCGCAAAAAGATCCTATTTTCCACTTTTAATTTGTGTAAGGACATTAATCACAAACTCTTGTGCTAATGTTATCATAACTTACGGATTCAGATCTTCTCCGGCATGGGTGCCTCTCCAGCACGTATCCTATGGCTGGGCTGGCATGATGGGTACCGGGATGTGTGCATTATGCCAGCCTAATTGTCAGATGCGTGCTGAAGAGGCACCCGCACGGGAGAGGTTCTGTAACATTGAGAAAGGGTGACAAATAGCCAACTAAAACTGTTCTTTTTTTTTTTTTTTACAAAAAAATGTTCGTTTAATAATGATTCCTTCATTCATTTTGACCATAAGATGGATGGAAAAGCTTTCTCCCATGCTTCTTCAACGGTTCTTGTAGTACACAAATCCCCCCCCCCCCTCCCTTTGTGTTTGTGTGTGGGGGAGGGGGGGGGGGATTTCTGTCCAATTTGCATGGTGAAAAATACATTTTGACCAGCCATTCTACCACATGGAACAGCGATGATGTTGAGAAGATCTCGGAGGGATTTCTAGATTGTTTGGATCGACAAAAGTCCACACGATCAGGCTGAAAATACTAATATTTTAGCGCAACTTATGAGGATTATAACTATTAACTCGGGTGGAGTTACGGTAACCCGAATTCCAGAATGGCAACCTTTGTTTTACGATCAGGGAATTTGTGCGTTTAACAGGTGTTCGGGGCCTCCGAAATTTTGTACGTAAATTGTTATCTTTTAGTTTTGCTAGTTTCCTATATTTCTAAATTTGTAACTATATTTTGTTTCTCTCTTTATAATTTGACCTACTTATATAAATGTTGTTTTGGATTCAATAAATCTTCTTCAAGTTTATGAACAGTGAAATCCATTTTTTTTTTTCTCTTCTTCCTTGTGGAATTAGGTTTTTTTTTTCTAAACCATGTGAATTCGAAGATTCATTAGCTCTAGGACGAAGGTATCTCAGCCTAGTCTTTGTTTAGGCTCACGGCAGGCTCAAGCCGATAGGGTCAAACTTGAATACCTCGGGCCATCATGCATTGACACACACATACACATAGCTACCATGTGGCTCAAACAAGAAAAAAAATATATATAGCATGTGTACATTGGATCCCACAAAGATAATTAAACTATTGATGGCATTAAGCCATGTATAGCTAATACTTCTTACAAAATTTCCCCCATCAGACTTAGCTACCATGTGGCTCAAATAGACCGGCTACCCATGGATACACTATGGTTATACATCCGTCCATGAAACCCCTCTCTCTCTCTCTCTCTCTCTCTCTCTCTCATACATAATCTCATAATTTTATTACTTAATTTACGCTTTTTGCTGTAACGCAGGTTGGCAGTTGGTCTTCATAATGCGTTGGGTTCCTTTGTAGCGCGACATGGTGTGTAGTGTACATCCATCAGCTCACAATGCTGCGTGTCTGAGCATTGCAAGCCAACGAATGATGCGCTACACACCATGTAGCACTACAGAGGACCCAAATCCCCCTTCATAATCTTGTTCTCTCGCGGACCAATGATGGGGATTTGGGGAGGTAGCTTCAATTCAAAGTAGGGGAAGGAGGATGAAGTGCTAATTCAACGCTACGATTGTATTATGACAAATAGGATCCCAATCATTCAATGGGACCCACCACTGAGAAGATATAAACGGGTTAAACGGGTTGCATATATAGGCATTAATTGGCGCATTGCTATATAACCATATGGATATCAGAGATCCATTAAGATATCACACAACCTAACCCGGCCAACAAACACAGTGGATCCCACTAAGTTCTGTGCGGCTAAGAGCACCTAACGTTCACCCAATAGAAAACAAACCTTATGATATGGTTTTAGGAAATGGTGTTTAAAACTTGAAACATGGTGGGTTGACCCAAGGTGGATCCTTAATTCCTATCCACATGGTTGGTTTGGCCGGCCAAACGAGTCCTCCATGGGATTCAGAAAGGCTTAATTATAACCATCTACACAAGATTGTGTACTAAGATTTATATCCTCAAAATCAAAGAAAATAAATCTCTATTACTTATGAGAGATCTTGTCTTAAAAGGCCTATTTGAAAGACTTATTCTTGGTATAATCCCTCTATAAAACATGAGTAGGGCATAGATCCAATATAGACATATATATGTGATAAATGTTGTGATAGCTAGCTCTCGCCCTTTGGGTCAGGGGATCAACCTTTTAAGTTTTATATCTTTTTCCTAACAATCCAAATCTATATTATTGTTGATCCATTGATAATGGCATATGATGTATTAATACCTATTTAGGTAATTACAACTAAACCACATGATTAGTCAAAGTTGATGTTGATAATGTATGACCATGAGTTTGGAAATTCAATAAACATGCCACATGATAGACTTTAAGAGATGTTTAAGAGGACCCACAATGTATGAAAAAAGTCCCCAAAATTAACGAAGGAAAACGTACCCATTAGTGGTTTTCTAAAATGCATTTGACTTGCTTGCTTTGTTGTCTTTACAACTATGGCATATTGTGAAAGAATGTCAAAATTTGTTTGAAATTAGAAAAAAGATAGTAATCAAGGGCGATTAACTTGAAGTTGAAGGTATATATGGTTGCAATGTTCAAAAGGACTACTTCATGAAGTCCACCCAAGTGACCATTAAAAACAAATATATGGATAGGGTGTCTCTCATTTGAGATGTATTTTCTTGGTGGAAAGATGTTGTGGAAGTATCATAAAAATCTCCAAAAAAGACATACAACACTACTCAAAAGCAATAATGTAATCAATACCCACTTCCATCTCCACTACAACCACTACACTCTATCTATGCTCACTTGAATAAACCATCTCTCTATTTCTATCTCCTATTTTCCTCCTGACACCAAACTCACCAAACTCTTTTGTGATTATCTTCATTGCCCACAGTTGATCTTGAGTGGATCAGTTGGCCTGATCAAAGAAAGGCAATCTAAGAAGGTTCTGAATGACCTCATGCATTACACTTGCTCACGCAGGGGGATTCAAGTGTGGTTATTTTCAAAAATGAAAAGATAGTGGTGTCATGCTTTTAAATTTATTTTTTTTTTTTGGTAGTAAAGCATCTATTTATTCATAAGTGTAAAAGCCAAGGCATCCAAGAGGCATATCTTTTGGAGTCAAGGAGTGGAAATAGGTCATTCTATCTTACATGAAATGGATAGGGCCTTCTAAGCTAGAGAGTCAGCAACATTGTTAATCTCCTTAGGAACATAAAAAAACCTGATTAAATGGAAATAAGAGGAAAGTTGACAGATGTCATTTACATTTATGGAGATCTCAGTGGTAAGAAAACAATACCCAGAAGTGACAATTTGCAGAAGAAAACGAAAAATAGAGAAGGCATACAACGCACACCACTAAGGATTTAAGTGGTTCACCCCCAAGATGAGAAGCTACGTCTATAGCCAAACAACAGAATAGATTTCACAATCTTTGAAATGTTACAAACCCTTACTTTCAGTTCTCCCAAAGAAAAGAACATTATATAGAGAAACCCTAACCCAGAAAGTACAAAATTACCCCTAGAACCCAAAAATGACCAACTAGTTTGGGTCGGACCAAAACTAAACATTTATTGAAATACATATTGTTTTGAATGTCTCAACAAGCTCTACACAGCCCACCGTTGTACCTAATTTTTAGGCCATTCGAGATCGTTTGGAGGCCGAAATGGCCCTCCAAGATTCCAAAGATCCTCCAAACGACTTTCTGGACCGAAATCAGGTTTCACCAATAACACTCAGTACGGGGGTTTCTTTTTGTGTCTTGAATATAACCGATCAAATCCTTTCTGCCCAAATCCACCTCTAAATTGTTGATGCATTCTCCAATAGCTTGGACCAAACCCAATCTAATAGCAAGGCCTTCTCCCACGAGGATAGAGCCTAGACACACTATACAAGTCATTCGGGGCTTCCCTAGTAGTTTCGTTAAGATATCCAATTCAATAAAGAGTAAGTAGGGTTACACCAACCGAACCCTTCTCTTTTGCTGTCTACTGTTCATATATTGTCAGTAGCTGCCATTAGGGGTATTGTTAAATTGTCTGGAGAGCTTGAGCAGTGAACAACAGGTAAGGGTCACCTGTGGAACACTGTTTAATTTATTCTCTATAAGGTATATATATAGTAGAGAGAGATGAGATCATATTATGGGTTTTAAACCCATTAATCCCCCATGGATCTAACATAACTAGTAATAAACCAAATCACTGTTAAAACTTGGGAGGAGAAGGAGATGAGTTATGTGAGATTACCAATCGATTTTCTTTTACACCAGTTTATGTGAGATGTGTTTTGTATGCATTCTAGATCGATTTCGCATTCTAAAAATAACTATTTTTATCATCCGAGAATATGAAATCAATTTAGAATACATACCAAACACAGCCTAATATTATCTACATATAATCAACCAAAGAAAAAGAAGAAAAGAATGTAATTAAACGTGTGCTCACTTGATCCAAGCTGTTTGTGTTTTCCTCGTTTTAGCTTATGATGATGAGTTGCTCAGTTGTTGTGGGATGACAATGGCGGCTGAACGTACGGTAATGGAACTGAGTAGGAAGCGACCGGGGGAGGATTCCAAAAGGATCGCATGATCCCACACTCATAACCATAACCTCAATCCATGCTGTTTTTTTAGATGGAGAGTTAGGGATCAATGCGATCCCTTTGGATTCCTCCTCGAGTCGCAGCAGAAGATGATCCAAAACAGATTCTCTCTCTCTCTCTCTCTCTCTCTCTCTCTCTCTCTGTGTGTGTGTGTGTGTGTGTGGAGAGAAATTAAAGTGAAGAAGAGGAGCCCTGGCTCAATATAAAAGAGACAAATGCCCTAACAAGGATTTATATAGGATTTCCACATACCAGTTGTGGTCTAACTACCAAATATGTTTTTGAGATATTTAATTGTAGAGAGGTAGGCATAGGTCCCATCCTTTTATGTAAAAACCAGACATAATCAAAAGGTTCCACCAGTAAGTGGGTCATGCATCATCCACCCTCCATATTTAAAATAAAATATTAAAAAAAAAAAAACCCCACAAAGCTTTGCCATTTTTCTTAAAGAAGGGTAGGTAAATGCTCCTAGACGGAAAAAATATCCCCACGCCACCGCCAGAGAAGGGATTCCTTTTCACACCCTTTCACATTAGTATTCTCTCTTTCGAAACAAAATGTAGGTCTGTTATTAAATGAAACCGTCTCCCATCCTCTTGTTGGTGCAATTTTTCATTCTAACGTTGTGGAAAATCTCTGCCTATATTTGGTGTATATATAGAATTTTTTTTTTTTTTTTTTGGGTTAGTTATGAGTGATCAAGATTAGCATTAATCAATCAAAGCCATTAAATCATGGAGTTATTGCATTGTGTAGAGATACGGTGTAAATGTACCTAGGGATGATGAGTGAATACTTAACTTACAAATTAATGTTTTAGTAATTAGTACTAATAAGGTTAGTTTAATTATTCATTAAAGTCAGGAAGGATCAGGATCACTGTCACCCTACCAACCTATACCTAATTGTGCCCTAGAGGTTGTGCACATGCGAAGGTGGATATACCTTTCAATGGTCCCAGCTTTAAAGACCTCTCACCCTATACTCTCTCACCTCCTTTTGTTGATTAATAATATTATTCTAATTTCTGACTCGTAATGATAACATTGAACTATTGAAGTATCAAGGTATATATATACATATGCAGCAAAAACCATAGGGGATTAGGGTTAGGGAGGAAACCCTAATCCCCTATGGTTAAGAGCACGATAACCTCTGTTAACGATAATCTGTCCTTCCATGTCGAGTCTCGTCTAGGCTCTACACGGTCGCCTAGATGAAAGATGAGACAAATGGACAGGTATGGGAAAAGAAAATTAGAAATCTATTCTCTACATGTGCTTACTTAAATGGCTGTCTTTAAACTTGATCGGGGGAAGAGATTCAATTTTAAGCTGCCGCATAAGATTTCTGGTCTATCTATTACCTAAACCCTTTTGCGCACCATCTCTATACTGACCTAATTAGCTCATTTGCTCATAAATTATTGCTTCATTTGGTACAAGCCCTTACTTTTATGGGATCAATTGGTTAAAGTTTCTCTCGACAGCACATCTGTGTACGTTCATGGTCTACTTCAAATCAATTAATAAAAAAAGAGTTTATTTATATTTATGATTGCGTGTTAATAGTGGGTTTTGATTGTCCATAGGTTTTAACCTAAAAGTGTTCATAATTAGATTAGTTGTGTATCTTGCTAGTATATATGTTGTATAGTTGCTTATCTTTTAATGGTCTTACCTTGTGTAGCCCTATTTGTTAGAGTTCGACATGGAAGACGAAAATCGTGCCTTGCAATGACCGTCTTACCCCTGCTCGAGCAAAGTGCTCGGGCAGGGGCAAGGCGGTCATTGCAGGGCGACTTGTATGAGCACCGCTCAGGCCTCTCTGCCCGTGGTGCTGTAGAAGATCAGGGTCCAAATAATAAACTCACATTGGATGTGAGTAATCTGATGTGGAAGTTTATAGACACTTGAACACTTGGCTAGCTTGTAAAGAAAATTTTATTCAAATCCTTAACAAGTGATATCAAAACCAAAGTTATGGAATTTTGGGTTTTTGGAATTAGTGCCAACAAGGTCACATTCATGGAGGGGCATCTTTGTCATTGGAGAAGGCAATCAATCAATTTTATGATAAGCCACGGTTTTCTTGCATGTTGATGACTGAATTGGGCAATATGGCTAATGGTTATATTTTTGGGAGAATGTTCTTGTGCCACAGTGTAGGTTGTGCCCAGGCACATGGGCAGCCTGTGTAGGGGGGCAGGGTGGTCATTGCACCCACCCCCATGTGCCTGGGCGCAGCCTGCGCTGCGGCACAAAGAACAGCGCCCCTATTTTTTTTTTGTTGACATGGATAATATATCTAGAGTCTTGGTGCCTGTTGAGCTGCCACGTGGTGGGAAAATTTATGTCTGTGAGACTGTGATAAAAGTGTGCATGGGCCAGATTTTGGGGGGGGGCCTATATAAGCCCAGGTTCAGCCCAACAAAATACAACTGCTGCTTGAACTAGGCCAGAGCGACCGATAAAAACCTATGACCGTGAGCTTGAACCCTAACACAACTAAAATGAATGGGCCCCAGGCGAAGTCCCAATATATATATATATATATTATATTTTGGTAACTACTCCAAAGTATATTCCAAACTCTAGATATAAGAGCATATGTTTATGCTATGCAATGGCCTATATCGGTTAATAACTTCCTTTTGTTTACAGGACAAAGGTTTTCGTCCACTTATTCTTGCCACATGGCATGTTAGGTGGGGCTGAAATTTTTGGTAGATAGATACACCCAAGGTCTTCGGATTCGGCTCCTCTCCTGTGAACACCCCCGTCTAGGGAGTGCCCAATGAGGCATCCAACGGCGGTGGGGCTACTCGCAGCATGCTTGGATGTGTGTTTGGCCCCACCCCAACACGCATCTCGATGCACTATGAGCAGCCCCGCCATTGGATGCCTCAATGGGCACCCCCTGAACGGGGTGCTCGCAGGAAAGGAGCACGATCCAAGGTTCCTCCTCACAACGGCATATGAAAAATAAATGATTGAAGTTGAAGTTGAAATTTGACACATGATCAATCCAAAGCATTCCCCCAGATATCCAATGGTTATAATTGTCACATCATCCTTCCACATAATGCAATTAAATGAGCAAAGCTTAGGTGCAGGCCTTCTAGAGAACCTTTTATCTTGTTTCTCTACTAAGTTTTATTTTAAAAAAAAAAAAAAGGTGCAGAAAGAGAAGTATTTTTTGTTGGGGGTTGGGACCTAGATTCTCTTCATATCTTCTGAAAAATGAATATATTCATCCAACCTATTTGAATTAGAGAAAAGTATTTTAGACCATGAACAATAGGTGATGGGGGTTATTGATGAACTTAAAGTTCAATCATAATGTCATGTCACCATTGGTGAAGAGATTCTCTTTGCACCTAAGTGAAGGAAAACTTAATCCTTTGTTGTGACTTGTGTGACTCATTTCCTATCCTATAGTCAACCCTGATGTGTGTATGGATTCTTGAACAAAAATACGGAGACAAATATCAAATTACAGAATTTTGTAAAATCTATGCAAGAAAAAAAACTCTCTTGCTTTACGCTCAACCAGGAAGGAAATGACCACTAATTAAAGACCAACGAGAACATAAATTGAAAGATTCATGTGTAAACGAGAACATAACGTAGTTCTTGATCTTCTTGAAGATGTGGATGTATTCTTCATCCTCGGCTTTTGCTTGATCGGCTGTGAAGATATTGTCTTAGCAAATGCCAACTTACTCTCTTGAAGGAAGGTTGTTGAAGTGGTTGCAATGTTTGGAAGGAAAAGTGTTCTTCCTCTTCTATATATATGAGCTTAAGAGCTTGATCAGATGTGGAAGGAAAAAAGTTTCAATTTGCTTCTTGTTCTCTCACTGAAGGGTCTTTAGAGCTTCAAGGCTTCTTCTTTATACGTGTCCAAGTCCTCCCTGCCATTGAATTGATGGTTGGAGAAGAGTTTGGAATTAGAGGTAGAGAGAAATTTTTTCCAGGCATTTGTAGCCTTTTAACGTAACGGTAGGAATATCCGTTATGTCACTCCTTGTTTGTGATTGGTGGAGAACCTCCTTATCCTATATTTTAATATGGTAACTCAAATGGGTTTGACCTTGGATTTGATTTATGGATGTGGGCCGCACCAATGGATTTTGATTAGGGGTGTCAATAATGCCCGGTTGGCCCGAACCCGCCCTGAGCTCGACCCAGACCCGACCCTGATTTGCCAGCCCGAAGGGCGGGTCAGGGTTGAGATTTTGGCTGACCCTGGCAAGGTTGGGTCGGGTCTAGGATAAGACCCCGGGCTTAGCCCGGCCTGGCCCTATAGGCAATGTATAGTTGTAATTATGTACAATTTGTCATGGAAAAGACAAAAATGCCCATCTCTTGAGGGTAAACTACTGAACCCTAATACCCAATTTCGTTTGCACTCTTCATCCATCTCTTGAGGAAAGCGCCGCTCAAGACCCCTACTTCTCATCCTTGGTTCATCACTTCCTCCTTTCCTGCTACGATCAAGGTATCAAGCATTCAAGCATTGAGCAGCTTGTTTCTCCTCCACTCGACCTGCTACGGCGCTCTCTTGACACAAGTATGTTCATGACCAAGAAACATCCTTTTCCTTCCTCGATCTAAAAAGACGAAGAACGCCACAACAGTTCCCACTGCCCCACCAAACCCCACAAAGTATCCGCTCAGTACAAAGTATTTTTGCTCTCTGTTCCTTCTGGCAGAATCTCCTGCAATTTTCCGACAGAAAGCAGATCCGGGTCTATATTTGGCAGGCGAATTCCCACCCCAGTCATATGGGTTCTCCCGTGAAAAGACTTTGCTTTGTTCTTCAATTTCCTCGCTCCCTTTCCACTGTCTTCTATCCCTCTTCGGTTCCCACTCTTCGAAGGATTCGGCATTTTTTTTTTCTCTGTGTAATGAGTTTGAAAATCGATCTCCTCAATCTGCTATAATGGAAGAATCTGGTGTTGGGGAAGCCAAGAGCTGGGGATGAGCTTAGGCTCTCAGGGTCCCCGTCGATTGCAGCGATCATAACCAGATTTATAGAGTTGTAGAGCGAAGGGGAAGTAAAGGGTTTGGAGGCATTAAGGGAAATTGAGATCCCTTTGGTATCATTCCCATAAGGTTGTTCCAAGAGAGGTCCAGGACCTGGCAGGGTCGGGTTGGGCCGGGCCGGGCCGGGTTAGGGAAAACCCTGTCAGGGTTGAGGGTTTCTTGGCCCTGCCAGGGTTGGGTCAAGGTCAGGGTTTAGGTTAAGGCCTCTAGGGTCAGGGTCAGGGTCAGGGTTTAGGCAGGCCCGGCCCAACCCGACCCATTGACACCCCTAATTTTGATCGTGGGTAACCTATGTATACTTGAGCTTCTGAAACTCAAAAATATATTTGGGCTTTTTGAGTATGGGCTTTAGAAATTGGATTGGATTTATCAAAGAGTGATGTGCAATTAATTCAACCGTTTGAAAACTAAGAAATGGTTTGGGTTGGCCGGCCACACATAAAATTTTCGATTCAAATTCAATCCATATATTTTCCTATGTATTGATGTTTTCTATTATATTTTTAGTAATATATAGATTTCTTTTGAATAATTGTTTAAAAGTTTTATTTTTTCATTAGATAGGTATAAATTTTATTCTGTCAATTGGCTAACTCTCTTTGAAACTTGACATGTAATCAAGAGACTTTGAGGTCTTTCTATTTGTAAATTTCAATCCCATCAACTTATCATGTGGCAAAATTTTGGTCCATTGTTCTATTGAGGCCTTCATATGTATCAGGCCTATTTAAAAAAAGCTTAGACAATTTAAGGGAAAAAGTTTTGTACAATGCAAGTTCAAAAATGAAATTGCACACTCCCTCAGTTATCACCGTTTATATGAGGGGTTGATATGTCATAAATGTCCCTCACCCTTTTGTCAGATTCCAAACGAGATTACCTTATTCATCTGAAACTGCACTCGGTAGGGTAGGGAACCCTCTCCCCAATTTAACTAGGGTTTTGAAAACTTTATTTTTCCCTAGCCATGCAAAGAGAACACTACCATTACTCCAGTTATGCATGACTTAAGTCCCGTGGAGGGATATGATGTGATTGATCCAAACCATCAGATTGATATGATGCCCCCGGCCCTAGATTAGGAAGAAGCCCATGGTTATATTTTAGTGATCAAAGAAACAATTGGACCTCCATTTATGGGACTTTTTAGGTTGCGTTTCATTGTTAAACTTTTCTGCCCTTATTTTGATGCTTCAATTATTTCTTTGGGCTGATGTTCGTTATGGGGGGAGCATGGCCTTGCACGTGGGGTCAATGAGAGCACATGTATTGATATCATGGTGGCAGGATTTTCGCCTTTCATGGGGGCATGGGCAATACACTCCTCCACAAAGAACTTTTCTCCTATTTCTTTTTATACTTGGCTCTGCCATGTGGAAGACTCTCATAAACACCCACCCCCGCAAAAAAGTAAAAATAAAAATAAACTCTCAATATTCCTCACTCTAATCACTCAAGTTGGGCTCAACAGTAGCTTGGATAGAGGAATCTAAAAATTGGGCCAGTTTGTGGCCCATTTGAACATATTTTTGAATTAGGCTACATAAAAATTCTTAATGTTCCGTTGGGTTGCAAGGAAATAAAGAGAAGGAAAATTAAATTACATCAAAACTAAAACAGAAAATTTTATAACCATTACCTATCATGACTGTATAATTAACTCTAATTTTTTTTATTAAATTTTATTTTATTTTATAATCAATTTCTTTAAATTTTAAGAGGAAAAATAAAGATTCCATTTTAGCAATTAGATTACCATATTTACAAAGAGTTTAAGATATTTATATAATCATGATCACAAAAACGAATAATTATCACCTCCAATTCGCAGACACCTCCAATTCCTCCAATTCCTCTAATAGGGGGAGTGGAACCCACCTTGGGCAGTGTTTTTGGGCAGGAAATAGGGTGGTTATTTCTGCCCCCATGTGAGGAATTGGTGGAGGCAGCGAATTGGAGGGGATAAAGATTCCACAAAAAAGTTTCTATCTTCGTTTTTTAAACAAATTTAATTTCTTTTCCTATCTATTTGCTTGCAATAAGATGTAAGCATGTAAATGGATCGAATTCGTTCGTATAGTTGCATTATTATATTCGTATCCGATTATATTTGGATGGATTCGGATAATATCCTATTAGTTTTCGAACAGATTTAGATAGTTTTCTGGATAGCGCTTTTTTTTTAATACGGACTTTCCTAAATGGATATGAAAGCGGATCAACTACGAATTTTCAACTATCCGTTGACATCTTTACTGTTTTGTTGATGAGGGTTAGGGTTAAGACTTGAGAGTTCAGCAACTACCCTTTCTTTTATATTTTTCTTAGTCTTTGATTTTTCTTACATTTTTATTGTTTGATTTTATCTTGTATTTATTTAAATAGATATGTGATTCCATGTATCACAGTGCATAAAACAATATATATAAACCAATAGAAAATATAGAAAAAGAATCACATTATCTTAGCTTATAAAATTATAAAAATAAGAAAACAAAATCCAATAAGGTAACTTAATGGGATAGGCGGACACAAAGATATATTTCATACATTTTATTACCGTCAGATTGCTAAATCGAATAATAATTGATCAGATAGGGGGTTTATCATATTTGTATCCGATTAGTTTTCGGAAGGATTTAGATTCTCCTAAACAGATACTAACGCGAATCGAATTTAGATTTTCAAATATCCATTGACATCCTTGGGCTCTAGTTAATGTACGGATTTTTTTTATTTTTTATTTTTTGCATCACACAACCCCGAACTTATATAGGGAAAAACAATGCTGTTTGGTCATGTACAGCCTGCGTGCTAGACATTGCACCCCTGAAATGATCACCCCCACCCTCTACAAAATGAAAAACCCCCTTAGTCGATGCCCCTGGTGCATGGGCCACACAATCGGACAGCGTTCTTCTTCTCACTTATATATTTTGTTGGGTTTAATGGGCCCAGCTGAATCAAGGTCTCAACCCAAACCTGGCCTGTGTGAACTCTGGACATCTGGTTGGGATTTCCCAGCCCCAGCCCAGTGTAAGATGGGATCAGACATCCGGCTTGGCCGGTTCTATTTTGCACCCCAAGATTTGAATTTTGAAATTTGGATCACTTCCGTAAATTCTTCCTTTTGTGGTGGGTTTATCAAATATAATATAATATATCCGTGAACGAGATCCCAATCCGACGTTTGTAAAGTGGGTCCCCGGGTGATGTCTCCCTCGTTGAATCAGGTTGACCGAGATTGGAAACACTCATATACCTTTGGCGAAAGTTTTCCCCGAACACATAACCGCCGCAGACCAGATTACCGAAACACCCACAAAATCAACCGAATGGGTGAAATAGGAAAGAAGGCCCATGGTAGTGTAAATCTGATGCTCTACTGAAGGGTAAATGTGTCAATTAAATCCAACAACCGGACAGGTTTCCAACCTTTTGCCCTTAATAATTTTCGTTTTGAACTTTTGAAGTGCTAAAAACAAAGGTTAGAGAAGTCATTTCAGAAGAGGACATAGGAGTATTAAATGGAAAAACACTTTTGAAAACTGGAAAAGAGTCCCCGAAGACTTGCCCTATAAAAGAATTCAGCTGTCTTCAAGAACAATTGCAGTTAGGCGGGTAGGTACTACTGGTACGGTTACAGACACAGGGAGAGCGGGAGATAAAAAAAAGATGAAAGAGGAGGAAATGGTAGCGGCGGTCGATGGTGAGGGGTTCGATGGTGGCGATGGTGGAGAAGGTGGTGAGGGTGGGAGCAGAGTTGGAGTCGGAGAAGGAAATGGGAGCAGCAGCAATCGAGTCGGCATCGGGTCGGAAGACCGAGTTAAAGGACCTTGGTCGCCCGAGGAAGACGCGATTCTTAGTAGACTCGTTAGCAAGTTCGGCGCCAGGAATTGGAGCCTCATCGCCCGTGGAATTTCCGGCCGTTCTGGCAAGTCGTGTCGGCTCCGGTGGTGTAATCAGCTCGATCCTTGTGTGAAGCGAAAGCCCTTCTCTGGTAAACCCCACTACCTATCAATTTCCTCTCCTTTCTACTGTGAATTGAGGGTTTCATGACACTGATTACGCTTTTAATTCTTCTTCTTGTTCTACTTTTGTTCTAAAATTTTCCACTGGATTCCGGTTTAGATTATCGTTAACGATGCTTTGTTTTTTATGTGATACTGGAAGATAACATGGCTTTTCCGTATCCATTGCCATTGTTTTATGCTCTCTGTACTGCTAATAGTGACTTTAGATCGTAGGGTCTTTAGTTATATCCTACTGGTTATAGTTCAAGCTGCTAGTATAGTAGTAGTTTTTTCTTATTCTCGTTTAAGGATTAAAGGGCCATTAAAAGCTTTCTCATGTCTTTTTAAGATACGTTTCCGGAAGAAGACTTTCCCTGCTGTATTTTACTATTTGGGATATCTCCTTTTTCATTTCTTTTTTCTATTTCATCTCTAGTTTCACTCGAGGATTAGGAAGGGTAACATGAAGAGCTTAAGGGGAGGGGCAAAAGGGAGTCGAGTTTGTTTTATCAAAGGGACTTTCTAGTGAACTTGGTAAATTTCCGGAAAACAAAAAAATTAGTGAACTACTGATTTATCTTATGCTTGAAAGTTTAACAAGCTCTAGTTTTCAGTTTAGCAATATCAAAAAGGGGGAAAAAATACTCGGATCTTCAGTTTGGGTAAGTTCTTGGTAATTCTGTAGCAATTGGTAACTATACTGAATACTCAAATGTAACTCTTGAATCAACTGACATATTTTTGGAGGAGAAAATCTCTCATTCCAAAATAAGATTTCAAATGAGAAAAAAAAAAAAGGCGAAAAAATTGAAAAAAATGTGCTGACATCTGTTCTGTAGTTCCCAACTTATCAACTCTTTCTTTGTTGGATTTGAAGTAGACTAGTTAGACTATAGCATCTTCCCATCTTAAAAATTACAACTACTGTCCTTGTTTATCCTATAAAGGGAGCTGAAAAGAAGAAAAACTTATGAGAAACTATCTCATTGTCCTTGACTCCTTGTTTTCTCCTGTGCATGGTTTAACCAATGTCTTTGTAGAAATCTAAATAACTGGAGCTGGATTGGATCTCATAGACCTGATATCATCTCAATGGGGATGAGCTACAATTTCAATTTTGAAGCGAGATTTGTCTTGATAATGCTTCTGCATCATTCCTGTCAGTTGGAATTCTTAACTGAAACAAGATCCATATTGGGGTTTTCGAAGTTATTATATCAACTTCGGTCTTCAGCACCATGCATGAAACTTATTTAAGTGTATCACTCTTCTCTCCCCCGCCTTTCCTTTTGCCTCTCCTCACACTTCACCAATGTGTGACTGGATCTTTTCATTTATTCATAAAATTCCTCTTTTGGATCTGCATCTAAAATGCACTGTTAGACTTAAATCACAAAACTTTGCACTTTGTAATCTCAGCTGTTCTAAATACAATGCTAAAGTTCAGGTTATATATTATAATGCCTCCCATTCCCAGGGGAGCATGCATGTGTAAAAGAACTGTATTCAATTATGACCCTGATTTCAGGTAAGTGTCAAGGTCAAAATACTTTTTCTGTTGTTGGTCTTTTTTTATTTTTATTTTTTAATTTTATATGATTTCAGCTGATTTTGAGTGAAATCTTGCAAATTTCAATTCTAGCCTTGCTGAAATTAAATACTTAAAATGTTTGACTGAAATTTGTTGAATGATAATCTATTCACCCAAAAAAAAAAATGTTGAATCTGATTCCTTTTTGTGTGTGATTGTGTGGCTGTTACTCAAAGAATAGTTGATGTGAGTTTCTAAAAATATAACAAAGAAAAAGACGAATAAAATTAATTCCATCTTTTTTCTGGATTTAGCGGTGCAATTTTCCCTCAAATCCGCCAAACTTGTATCCTCAACTTATTAGAATGAGGTTCAAAAGACTCCTAGTTGGAGTGGTACATACCAGAAGTATTCAGTGGTGCCACTCCAACAACCAATTTTATGGAATGCTTAATTTGGGTATGTGCATATTCAATTTACAAGCCAACCACAAAGGTCTCTTTCAGGGGTGGAGTGAGAAACTTTTCCTTAGAGGGGACACTAATAGTGCATCAAGTCTAGGTTTCCGTTATATCCTAAGTTTCAAGTATCGAGGTCAAATTGATTATATCAATGGACATTGATCCAGTGATATGAGCTACTTGGAAAGATTCGGCTCAGCCCACTAGCCTTTCTTCAATTCCACCAAGTACCCCGCTTGGGATCCAACCCCAATCGGTTAAGTGGAGGGTTTTTTTTAGAAGGTAAATGATAGGGATAACTGAAGATTAATTCAACCATGGCTAGTAAAGCATGCAAGTACTCATTAATTTTATAGGGTAACAAGGACAGAGAGCTAGTATGTTTGGAATTGTAAACCAACTTTGAGTTTATCAAAGTTAACATAAAATACCAACCAATAGGGTAAAATTTGGGGTGGGGGGAATCTATTGAACACAACTTACAATGAGAAAATCAGAAAATGGAAAAAGGTTTTGGCCATCGATAGTGGAGTGTTTTATTGCAAGGTGCCTTGAAAGATGATTTTGGTCATTCTGACTGCTGGAATAGATATCCTTGGATTCCACATGTTAAATTTAGTGGCACATCTCAAACATTATAGACATGTGGCAACCTGGAACTTGATAGAAACTTAACATATAGACATGCCTACTTAGTTTAATCATTAACCAAATTGACATGTGGTAGTTATTATGTATGTTCTGGGATCTAACCTTCTTTTGTTTCTAAGAGCAAAAACCGATCATTTGGGACAAGGGCTCAAGTCTTGGCATAAGCTTTCAGGTGAACAATCTTGATGTCGGAGCCATATAAGGCATATGGATTTGTGAGTGATGGGCTAATCTCCAAGATTCTGTTTCAAGGGCTGATATTGCCTAGATCTACCAATCGGATCCAATGACTACGACTGCTCAGATATAATATTTAGAATTTAATGGAAGGAAATAGCAAATTGTTCTTAATCTTATTGGGGGTTATTACTCATTTTTGTACTTGCTGTTTTATTTTCCAATTATTTCTTCAATTAAGAGAAAGAAAGAGAATAGTAATAGTAGGAATTCTCTTATCACATTCGGAAGGATCTCATCTCATAATTATCCATGACTGTTCAAATTTTAAAAATAGGGGAATAAACTAACTAAATAGGGAAGATTGATGGAGGAGTTGTTGAGGAGACAAAATAAGGAAGTTGGATCCTAAGATTTAAGATTTGGAACTATCAATAGTTGGGAGGAAAAGAAAGGAAGAGAAGGATGCTGAAGGGTGATGAAGAGAGAAGGAAATATTTTATCTAGTAGATGAAATCATTGGGGAGAAAAGGAGGACAGAGAATACTGTTGACTGCTGTCCAAAGATTTAGAGAAATTAGAGAAGAAAGATAAGAGAGAAAAAGATGGGGAGAGAGAGAAAGAATCAACTAGGTCATTACCAAATCAAACAAGATTAATCCATTCACATATAATTAAAGCGGTGGTTACATCTATTTATGGAAAAAAAAATACAAAGGA
Source organism: Telopea speciosissima (assembly GCF_018873765.1). Classification (NCBI taxonomy): domain Eukaryota; kingdom Viridiplantae; phylum Streptophyta; class Magnoliopsida; order Proteales; family Proteaceae; genus Telopea; species Telopea speciosissima. The sequence continues at coordinate 21,332,545 of NC_057916.1, read as the reverse complement.
AATCTTCTAATTCTAGGACCCTTGGACAATTAATCAACTTTTCTGATAAGGTAAGGACTCGAGTTTCTTAATAACAAAAGACTCGACTAATAAAATGTGGTATTTTAAATTTAAAAAATCCTAACTGATTGATAAACATGAACTCCACAACCAGCCTTAAAACTCCTATACAAAAATAAGAAAAACTACACAATTGGCTCCCAGCTTTAATTGAAGGACTATCCTGCATAGTTAAAACCAGTCACACTATCATTATGGGGGGGACCTATATAAAATAAAATTTATTTTTCTATAAGATAGTTAAATCACCACCTGGGGTTTTTCAAAACTTTGGGGAAGGGCCAATGCATCCTTAGCTCCACCTGTGCTGCAGAAACCCCACAAATAAAAAGAACGGGTAAGGCTTCCTAATTTCCAACAGCCATAAAGAGCTGTCATTGCAGGTTGGGCTTGACATTGTTATGCTTGTCAAAGAGTTTGTAGTCCATCAAACGCGGTCCTTATTCAATATCTTATGATGGAGATGCGACCATTGACTGCCTTCTTATCAACTATCATTGTAATATAAGCAACCTAAATGACGAAGCGATCCACATGGATCATCATCCTTAGTTATTTCTAGTGTTAAGTATTGGATACTTGCAATTCCCTATGGCCTCCCTTAAAGATTAGAGACTTTTCGGTTGATGATGCCTTTTGTAATGGTTCATTTATCCCTGTCCTACTTAAACATCATTATATTCTGTTTCTTCATATTTGAAAGAGTTGGTGCAAAGTTCTGTTTGAGGTTCCAAGGCATGGACTGGTGTAAATAGGTTTTTGCAATTGAAAGTTTAGTAGGCAGGCCTTACCAAAAAAGGAAAAAAAAGTTTAGTAGGCAGGAAAATTAAAAAGTACAAACAGAAATGGGCTGGGGATGAGAACTAATTTGCTGTTGTGAAGATCTATGCCCACAAAATTCAAACAAGAAAAATCTAACCAAATGATGGCCTACATGAGCCCTCCATGATTACTATTTACAGCTGTTCTTTTCATTTTACCATTTTTTTTGGGGGGGGGGGGGGCTAGAACCCAAGTTTTATTTTTTTATTATTATATCTTAGTAAATTCTAGAAGGTTGTGTGTTATTCGAAGTTGGGAGGTCTTTCCATTGCCTTCTATTTTTGGCTGGCTATTAGAAGTAGGGAGAATTGGATAATATTCATTACTCTTGGTTTTGTTCCAAGTTCAAACCTTCCTTGAATTCATTTTGTTCCGAGTTTGAACCTTTCATCTTTCTTTTTTCTTTTTATTTCCATTTATCATTTCTCCATTTTCTATTTTTCATTTATCATCGCATTTCCCTTCCCCCTTTTCCCCACCTCTTCATTACCCCTTTTTGTTTAGACCTCAGTTTCCCTTACTTTGTTTTGGTTGGATCATGTTGCCGACCCCATTAAGTTGGGACAAGGCTGGGTTTGTTGTTGTTGTTGGTTGTCTACTAATGAGGCTAAACTCTTCTATTTATCTATTTTGTGGTTAATATGTTTCTCTGAAGGCATTGCTTTTATTCTCTGACATTGGGTCATCTCTTAGTGCCGTCCTCTGAACCTCCATTAATTTCTTTTACTGGAGAATTTCTACTTAACACTAGGTGTGCTTCCTTTGGTCATCTCTAAATATTAACTTATAGATTTTTATTATTTTTTCTAGTTCTAGGAAGTAAAGATTTCATTGTCTGATTACTGGATTTTGTTGAACTTATCACGCCATATTTTTAATTATTCAATGCCCGAACACGTAGGTATGGGTGGGCAGGAAACAAATGCTGGAGAATGGCTATTCAAGTGGAAAGTTTTGGAATCAGCTGCCCAGCTATTGGTGATGAAAAAACTTGTCCTTCATGGTGCAGTAGCTTTCCTCCCACTTTTTTTTGCTGGGGAGGGGCGCTCTCCTCAACTTTGCTTCTTCTAGTTGTGGTTCATTGCGACTTTGAAGTAATTAATGTAGAGATTGTTCAAGCTTTATCCTTCAAGCCATGTAACAACATCAACAGGCTGGATTTACTTTTCCTAGTCTATGAGATGGGTTCTCTTTTTTTGCCCCCCTTTCTCTCTCTACTCAGGAACATCTTTAGGTATGGTAAAGTACTAGCTTGTATTTTTTCCTGGAGATTGTTCACTGTGTAGGTTCTCTGTGCTGAGTTCTGATTACATTATTTCACCATTCAATTGAGCAACAGAACTCCTCACTGAGAAAGTTATAGCCATCATTATAGGTCATGAGTACTGGAAATAGGTGACCAGTAGAGGCTAAAATGAGAACCAAAATAAAGGTAGACAAGAAGAAAATGTGGTTTTATTGAAGTTTGGAAAAACCAATCAAGGGATATTTTATTGATTAAGCTTCAGCCAGGGTAAGGAACTAGGACTGGTTTAGAGTTTAAGCGGAAACACAGATACTTTATCATTTTATAGATTGTTTTGACCTTCATGTGTTCCTTCAGTATATGACCGCCGCAATTCTTTTTTGGATAGGGACATGTTGCAAATGCTGAGCGTATATTAGTCCAAATACTTATGCTGATGGTTTTAAGGAGATCATTGATGCAGTTGGCTGGCCCTTTAGAAAATGAATATTTTCAATTCTGTTTGTCAATTCCTACTAAAATCTCTAATAATAAGCTCATTACGTTGCTGATTGGTAAAAAACCCAGCGGGAAGGCTTAGAGCCTCTTCTGCGTCGGCTGGAGTTCATGGTATTTGTTAGGCAGTTTTTATGGCTGTTATTTGACAAGAAGCCCGGATGTTTTTAGTTTCTACCACAATTTTCTTGAACACTTTTAAAAGGTTAAGACACATATTGGGACTATTATGAATACTAATTGCTGTCAACTGTACATTTTGATTATCAATTCCATGTATAATATAGCTAGTATGATTGTGGTAGTAACTAGAAAACTTCAATTAGCGTTTGCTCTTTCACGCCTTGTTTGAATCTGCCATTTCTTTATTTTCTAATTATGCACACACTGTGCTTTATAAGGCTGACGGAACAGAAATTATTACAGAGGAAGAGGATCGGATCATAGTTGCAGCCCATGCAATCCATGGAAACAAATGGGCATCAATTGCCAGACTGCTACAAGGGAGGACGGACAATGCAATAAAGAATCACTGGAATTCTACGTTACGACGCAGATGCATGGAGCTTGGAAAGTTTAGATCAGCATCTGGTGATATGTTGGAAGATGCCAGCCTGGACAAAACGAGAGCATCTTCAGAAGAAACTCTATCATGTGGGGATGTTGATTCATTCAAGTCACCGGAAGGAAAAGATGTCAACTTCATGGAGCACATATCAACCCAGTTTGAGGACAAGGCTCAAACAAAGGAGAATCACTGTATAAATGAAGCAAAAGACCCCCCAACCTTATTTCGTCCTGTTGCACGTGTTAGTGCATTTAGTCTATATAATCCTCTAGGTGGACCAGCTGCTGCCTCTTCATTGTCAACAGTCCCATTGCATGGGCCTTTGGTTCAAACCTTGAAACCAGATGCTGGGATTTGCAAGTTGCTAGAAGGCTCATATGGTGAACCTCTTGTTCCTCCAGGATGTGGACATGGTTGTTGTGGGGCACAAGGCAGTGGACACCTTCAAAGCTCCTTGCTGGGGCCTGAATTCGTTGAATTTGAAGAGCCTCAACCTTTTTCAAGTCATGAGTTGGCCTCAATAGCAACAGACCTAAGTAATATTGCTTGGCTTAAGAGTGGCTTGGATAATAGTAGCACCAGAGTGTTGGATAATGTAGCTGGCAGGGCAGTTCCTCAAGGGGCTCAAGTCCGAATAGCACATGTTGAAGGTAACAGGAGGAATGACCATTTGCGTTTTGAAGAGGGAAGGAACAAGCTTATGGGCATGATGACAGACGTTTTATCATCCCAGATTTCCAGGCAGTCTTTTGCTGTACCTGCTAATGTTGAGGGATTTAGCTGAGCTCCATGCAGTATTTCCGTATTTCCATGGATCTGGCAAAGGTGAAGTTTGAGTCAGCAAGTTGTAAAAGCTCATACCTGCTGATCAGGTACTTGTTTGATTACAAAAGATAGAATTTCTTCTCATGCAAGTGAGGAGAAGACCTCCGGATATTCAGGTGGGTGACATTTAAAACTGGCTTATCTAGATGCGGCAATGAGAATTGAAAACATGGCCAGTTAATGGAGTGAGATCCCAAAGACAAACTATTACAAGGTCTCAAGCTTTGTTTGATGTGGAAGCATGGGAACCTGTAATTTATATGGTTTTGTTTTTCGTTGGCACTCTACATGAACGGTAAGAAGCATGTTCTATTTACCTTGATCCTATATTCCTATTACTATTATTGCACTTTTCTTCTTCTAGTTGATCTATTGTTTCCATGACAAGAAACATTTTAATTAGCAAACTTCATTCTGATCTCATCACAGGCATACTTCACAATATTTTGGGTAAAATAAATCTAACCTTGGTAATAAGGTTTGTGGGAGAGGGTTCCTTGCACTGCCTGTATGCAGTTTCAAGCAAATGAGGGGAAGTGGGAACATGGTTCTAAGTATCGGTATCGTATTGTTTGTATCGGGGGATACGTATTGGTTTTACTAGTCGTCGACACCGATACTGTGCCGATACCGTGTCTGTAGCATGGTACGGACAAGGGGTAAAATGGTCAGAAAACTCATTTTTAAAGAAATTCAGTGGTATTTTTGTCCAATACAGCTGATCCAGGCTGATACCGTATTGGTATCGTATCGGTTTGCCACTCTGATACCGTGCACTAAAACCATAAATGGGAAACCCCTCTTCTGACAATAAAGGGGGGAGCATTTATGACATATAACTCCCTCACATGAACAGTGATATGAGAGATGGGGGGTGTGCAATTTCATTTTTAAGCTTGGGTTAATGCACAACTTTTTCCCAAGGTATATTTACGATCCTCATCTTTTAAAATGGCAAAAATACTTGTTAACTGGGCAAAGGTACGTAGGTGGCTTGGTCAGAAATTCTTTTCTTTTTTGTTGAAAGTATAATTTTATTAAGAGAAAACAGCCATGGAGAAACTCCTGTTTAAGACACTGGATTTACAATGAAAGAGGGTGGGCTTAACCACCACACAGGTGAGAGACGAAGACGCTAGGAAATCTGCAGACATTCTGTGACCGGTTTATAAAACGAAAGTGAACCGAGATGAAGTGGGCACAAAGTTCCAGAACATCTGAAACCAGCACGCTTGCTGCCCAGTCGAGTGAAAAAGAGATCATTGAGAGCTGTTATTGCCGGATAGCAATAGCAGATCACAATATGTTGCACTTGGAGGGTGTGGGCCTATAAAATTTCGTCGCGAATGGCCTCGACCTCAATGGCTGAAGCACCATTTACATTTGGGTGCTAGGAAATTGCCTGCCGGGTCTCATATAATGGATCCTCTGCCCAATTGGTGGGGACGGGCTGAGATTTACTGGGCTACAGTTGAGGAATTAAAACTTGAACCGGCAAACTTCGGCCAAGCAGGCCAGCAGGGTTAAAGTTGATGCCTAGGGCTAGGCCTGGCTACATACAGCTATATTAGCCAGGCTAGCCAGGCTAGGGTTGAGGAATTCAAGCCCGAGCTCAGGCCACACTTGAAGCATCGGACTAGGCCTGCTACATATATATGTAGCCAAGCGAAATTAAGAGTTAAAGCCTTGTGCTAGTCCCAATCCCATATATATTTAAATTCCACACCAACGGTATGGTGTGGGAGAATCTTCTATCCTATACCAATCAAGGCACGGAAAACAGTTTCGTCAAAGCACCCCACAATATCGCCGTGAGCATCCTCACATTGTTGGTGTGGGGATCTTTCCCCATATGTGCATCTGCCATTTGTTGGGCTTGAATTCAAATCCCATGAAGTGTTTCTTATTCCCTTTAGTAATTACAAATAAAATTTGGGCCTAGATATTTGGGGCATAATTTAGAAAACCTGACCTAACCAAACGGTTGAATGAGACTTGAACCGTCTTCTTTTTTGGTCCCGTCTGGTCCCCACTGAGGGCTGCTCTCTTAAAACACTGGACCTATTTTTTATAAATCATTTTGCTTCAGTTCAGTGGTTTTAATTTCGCCCTTTGAGCCGGTTTTAAAAATATGGGTTGAGGCAGGCTGGGTTAGAATTAGGATCTTCCAATTAAGGTCAGGTCAGGCCCAACTTGGGATGAGTAACTTCGGTTGGGCCTATGTTTTCAAAAGACTCAGCCTAGCCCGCCTGAGTTGCAAGAAACCAACAATCACATCCCAAAAGAAACTCCAAATTTTTAGGTGAGACTGGTAACCTCATAGATTATGTCATGTCACAGTCCAATCACATGTTAGGTAAAATCTTATTATTCTCTGCTCCCTTATTAACTCCCAAGTTTCTCAATAGAACATAACCTAACCTATGTAAATGAGGTATTTTTGGCAGGAGTTTGGATTCTTAAGGGTCCACAGAGATGAACAATGACCCTTATTAATCTTATCAGTTTTGTATGAAACTGCACCAGCCTCAAACAAGATTTGGACATTTTATAAGTGCTAATAACAAGAGTATGAGTTAAATAATTTTAGTTGCTTCTTGTGATTTGCAGGACCTTATCCTAGCAACCCGCCCACCACAAACAACATCCTCACAAGCCACTCCACCAAGGAAAGAAGGATGGACAGAAAAGAAAAGGCAAAAGGAAATATATGATAATTTAATTGAGGAACCTAAGAAAGAAATCAGTATTCAAAGTAGGGGTGTCAAAATTGGAATGAACCGAAATGGCCCGGATCAAACTGCAGTGATGTTGGCCAGGTTTCAAATTGGGGTGTTATGACCTCGAAATCGAACCGAACCACACCGGAAAATGAAAGAACCCGAGACTAGCTCAAAACCTAGAACAAAATCGAAACCAAACCGATCTACCCCAATAAAAAACCGATGACAACCCAAAACCCATTAAAAATAAAATTTGTTTTTCCATAGTTTTTGTATAAATATGTATGTTAAATTGGACCCAAACCGGGTTGAAGCTGAAGCCGACCGCGATAATAAACCGGTACAACCCAAAACTGAACTTTCCTTGTTGGTTTAGTTTCAAATTCATTATTCTCACACTGAAACTGACTCAACCTGAACTGAAACCAGCTCGAACCGACCAATTGACACCTTTAATTCAAAGTCACTAAAGAAGGCTCTATGGAACGGTGTTTAATAGCTAAAATTATCTGGAATTTTCCAACTATTTAACTACTAAAATTTGAAAAAAATATAGAATATGACTGATAATTTATGCTCTGATTAAACAATGTATTTCTCTAATGCTTAATTTTGAGAACAGTGCAAACAAAAAGTAGTAATTTTTTCCTTTTTCCATATTACTATAATTTGATGATTATAAATTATCATAATAATATATTATTGAGATTGTTTTTATATATAATAATATAAGAATTTGTTATCTTTTTTAATTTTGAAATTTCTATATTTTTTGGACCAATTTATAAGCTGATCCACTAACTTATTTTTATTATATATTAATATATAAACTTTTTCATTTTTTAGAATTTTTTAATATTTTAAATTTATAATAATTTGTTGTAATAGGTTGATCCACAAGTTGAGAGAAAGCCTATGAATCATCCTAGCAATAATTTTGGCTTTTACCCCCCCCCCCCCCCAACAAAAAAAAAGAGATAATTTTGGCCCATAAATTGAATTGGAATTGTCATGACTTTGATTCTGGTCCCAAATCCAAATTCCAATCTTCAAAACCGAAAGATATTAGATGGTGTTGTACCCACTTGTCATTCTAAGTATATAAATTCATAGGCTATGTTTGGATGTTAAGGAAAGAAACAAAAAAACATAATGAGACAAAAATCATGATAATACAAAAATTTAGTAATTGACATGACCCCTTGTGCAGAACCAATGGGTGGAAGAAGTGGATAGAGACGAGTGGGGTCGCAAGAAGAAGGGGAGTAGGGGAGGGTCGTTTGTTGAATGCCAGCTCCATTCAAGTTAATATGTTACTAATTTTTTCAGCATATGTATTCACTGTTAGATAATGAATAGAGAAGCAAGATAGGCTAAGGTGGTTTAGATTTCAGAAATTTGAATCCGGATAAAGAATTTTAGGCAGTGTTTGGTATGTATTCTAGGTCGATTTCACATTCTCAGATGATAAAAATAGTTGTTTTTATCATCCGAGAATGCAAAATCGACTTAAAATACATACCAAACACAACCTTAGTATGATAGAGGAATTGACGGGTTGAGAGTTTGCACTTCACCACTCTCCCAGACATGTGTGGCGACATTGATGTTAACCCCATCAAGCTTCACCACCTCCTACCAGATCAGGACCATCATGGCCACCCTTCTGTCTACTGATTTCATTATGGCACCTCAACTGTTCAATCCCCCTTCCCTTTCTTGGACTCTCGTTGTCTATTGCCGCGCTATGCTTCCATAAAGAAGCGCAATCGGTGATTTTAGGGTCGACCGTAGCGATATACAACAGGTACTGTTTTGGTTAATTTTGTAATAACAATCTCAATATTGGTAAAATATGTTAAAAAACATTGGATGGTTAGTTTTGTAAATTGAAACCTATTTTTTACCTAATCCTGTAAATTTCCCAAAAGAAATTCACAAAGAAAAGATTCCATCAGAGACAAACCGGAAAAAATAAAAAGAGAGGAAAGGACAAAAGGGATACTCGCTACAACTGTGGTTTTGATGGTATTATATTGTGGGGAAACGTGGAAGCATCACCCTTTAGTCCTTTACCAAGAGAGACAAGCTTGCGGGAGGCTAGAGGAATAAAGAGAAAAGCTACTCATAATCACACCCTTGGGCCTTGACCCTTGTCTGTCTCCCCCAATTTCGACCGACACCTCCCCCTCCTGACCACCTCCAGTGTTCCCTTTTTTAGCTTTCTCTGAACTGATAGTGAGAGTAGGGTTTAAAGTTTAAACACCCGGCATTGGGATCCAAATTGATCTTGATTGATTCTGAGTTTGATCTGATCCAGATCAAATTAGAATTGGCATTGGGATCCAGATTGATCTTAATTGATTCTGAGTTTGACCAGATCCAAATCAAATCAGAATTGATAAAAATTGAGGAATGAGCTCTACTCTAGGGAGTCCAATTCTCATGGGACATCCAGTCGTTGGATTGTGTTGCACGCATCTCAATGGTTGATTGGACATGCATCGGGATATGTGCGGTACAACCCAGCCCTTGGATGCCCCCGGCACTCCCTAACTGCGCCAGGCTCTCTGGAGAGGAGCCGGATCCCAAAATTGATGAGGAAACAATAATAATCGGTCTAAATATGCCTTAACCTTAAGTCAATCAACAATACTAAAGAAGGGTTTTTTAGTGTGGGATAGTATGACTAAGGTCCTTCCAATTTTATCAAAAATGGTTTGTCAAAAGAATGGGAATGGAACTAACTTGTCTATTTGAAATGAACCTTGATTGGGTTCTCTCCTTTGCCTAATTTTAAGATTATTTTTTTGGAATATTTTGATAGGTAGCATTATAAATGGGTTAAATACGAACTCGGCTCCTGTCCAGCACCCTACTCGGGTTGCACGTGTAGCACCAGACACAGTGAGGCGTGAAAAGAACACTTCACCCCTGCCCGAGTGCCTTGCCCAAGCAGGGGTGAGGCGGTCTTTTCACGCCTCACTGAGTTCGGCGCTAGACATGTAGCCCAGGTAGGGTGATGGACAAAATCCTTTTGGGTTAAATACACATATTCCCTTAAAATGTACCTAATATTCCTCATGCACCCCTAAGGTTCTGACAATTCCACATGCACCCTTTGAAAATTCCATGTACACCCCCTACTTTTCAACCTAAAGTCATTCAAGTCCACGCCGTTAAAATTTTTTATGATTGGCCAAACTACCCTTTCTTCTAACCACCCCTATAATTTAAAAATACCTTTTTGCCCAACCCTCATCTTCCCCAAACCTGAAATTGTCAGAACCTTAGGGGTGCATGAGGAATATTGGGTACATTTTAGGGGTATGTATATTTAACCCCATTATAAACTAAGGATAGGATTGTAAATATTGCAAATATCAACCTCCTATGCCCTCTTTGTAACTCTAAGAATGAATGTAGTTGGCATATTTTCTTATCTTGTATTTACAAAATGGGAAAAAGATCTCTATCCAGGAGTGTGGCCTACGCCAGCACTCCCATGAGTCTATCTCTTTCTTTTCTATGTGAAAAGACACTTCCACCTCATTGTTGTAAAGAGGAGAGAGATAGAAACATAGGAATGTTGGCGTAGACCACACTCTCGGACAGAAAACTACTTCCCTTACTAAATACATTATGTACTTCAGAAACTCAAAACATATTTAGGCTGCTAGGCCACTAGGAATCCGTGTGGAATTCTTACATTCCTCTAGCTTCGATTTGTTTACCTCTTTAATTGTTTCTTCTTCGTTCTCCCAATCTAATAGAACATGTATTTTATTTATTTCTGCTATCATAATTTATTTTATTTGACTGATGTGCAATCAATCTTTTTTCCAAAATATTGTCCCCCAACCCATAGCAACCATTCAGCTTATTTATAGAGGTTTTGACTCTAATAGTAAATCTATTGGTTGTGCTTATATCTTTTTATTTAAATCTTAATTCACCTTGGCTTCCATGAGTTATGGTGTTTCAAGGAACATGTTTACACAAAAAAAAAAAAAAAAAAAAAGTGTCATGTAGGGTTTGAAATATGCATTGACACAAAGATATAAGGAAGTAGAGGTTTGGTTGGATGATGCAGCTCTAATAATTTCGTCATAAAAGAACCAATTAAGCGGGTTGCCCTTTAGATCTCTTCAGTCTCTTTTTGTATGTTACCTCTTTGTTTCATCATATGGTACTTATAAATCTAACTCTTAAAGATGTTATCGTTTTTGTAACTACTAGGCGAGCACAACTGACTAAGTTTTAATAAATTAAGGTTGTGTTTGGTATGCATTCTTAGAATATATTCCAAGTTAATTTCGTATTTTTTAGTTTTATCGTTTGAGAATACGAAATCAACCTAAAATACATTCTAAGAATGTATACCAAAAACAGCCTAAATAATACCAAGGTCAAGAATGCAACTAATGCCATGTTCTACTAACAGTTCTTTTCTATTCCCAACAAAAAGAACAAAAAGGTCTTAACAACTTCATGACTATCAGATTCCATTGCGTCAAAAATCAATTTCTTGAAGACAACTCCAAACCCCACCAAAACCACAAGACTAACATTTCAGCTTAGGCATATTATTACTCATGATGAGATAGAGATAGAGATTTTTTTTTTTTTTTTGGGGTAATGAGATAGAGATAGAGATAGCGAGGTAGAATTGGAGATTTGAAGAGACCAAATGATGGGAGTGAGTCCTTAGTGTAGTAATAGTACTATAAGATATTTATGCAGTGGGTGAGAGAGAGTGGGTCACCTGAACATTAACAACCAAAGTGCAAATGGTAATCTTTTTGTCCTTCCAATACTACCAAGTAGCAAGCAGCATCTAACTTATATTATTTCAAGTCTTATCTCAGCCTACCTAATGTCAACCAATTTGATTGTGCCATTCCACTCTAACGTTATCTGTTGACCATCTGTTTCTGTTGAGAGGGTACTGTGAGCAAGTGACATATCAATGAGGATCAGGATCGTCTCCAGGGAGGTGTGCGCCCAGGGTGCTGCTGGAGGGTATTCAGCGGCTGAGCTGTGTCGTACACATCTTGACACACGCTTAGGGATGTGTGTGCACGACACAGTTCAACGGCTGACAGCACCCTGGGCGTGCTGGGCTCCCTGAAGACGAGCTAAATTCTATCAATAAGGTATACTAAAATAGTATCATATATAGATTATAGGAGGGTAGCGAGATCATTTTATGTAAGGAAGAGAGAGACTCATCTGGTAGTTTAGAAAATTTTTTCCCAATAACTCCACCATAGAGGCATAGGCCAGCATCGACAATGCTTTCATGAATATGAAGATGCCAAATGCATAGAACTATATGGTTAATATGCAACAGTTCGAAAAATTCCCCATTTGAGTGGCGAAATTTTTTTTATTTTTTTATTTTTTTATTTTAGGCATTAAAATAGGATGGATGTAGTGGAAAGTTGTGTCCGAAGTTTTGTGTGATCGATGTATCCTTTTAAAACTTAAAGGAAATTTTTTAGGATAATCATATGATCGGTTATGATGTATAGTGCAAAGTGTTGAGATGGATGAGTGACAAAACTTGAAAGGATTAAGTAAGGAATGATCATATTAGAGTTAGTTTGGGAGTAGCTCCGATACATGATAAGTTATGAACCTAAAATGACCTTAGGCGAAATGGTGAGAAAAGGCACGCATAGTTTAGGCCTTGCCTAATTTCAAATTTTGTGACTCTTTTCAACCTCATGAGCCATCTTTTATTGGACTTGCCGTTTTTGTTTTTTCAATTATCTAATCAATGATGTTTTGAGAAAAAAAATATAAGTTTGATAGTATTAATAAACTATATAATGGTCAGAAAGCAACATGATAACAGCTGATCTTGCAAAAACCCACCAACCTCTTTCTTCCTTTGGGCAAGAAAATGGTATATATGAAGCCAATGAATAAAAAAAAACTAAATAATGGTTCTCTTCTTACAAACTTACATCAGCCTTCTCTACAAATAATATTGTTCTTTCCTCAAGTTTCATTATTTTTAGTTTCTTATTAATTTTTTTAAAATAAACTTATAGGGTATCAATTTAAAACTTATAATATTAAATTTTAATACGTTTCATTACAAGGCTATAGTTTAATCATGTAGATTTTGACTTGTAAGGAAGAACATCATGAATACGTTTGTAGAAATCTCTCTAAGGACATGTTTACACTATTTTTGGAAAGTGAGTCAAATATATGAGTTTAATTGTATTATTTCACATAAGTTTATTAATTTAGATTCACAAGTTTTGATCCAACTTGCTTAAAATAGGATGGATGTAATGGAAATATGTGTCCGAAGTTTTGTGTGATCGATGTATTCTTTTAAAACTTAAAGAAAATTTTTTGGGACAATCATATGATCGGTTATGATGTATAGTACAAAGTATTGAGATGGATGAGTGACAAAACTTGAAAGGATTACGTAAGGAATGATCAGATTTGAACTAGTTTGGGAGTAGCTCGGATACATGATAAGTTATGAGAAAATTGTTTAAGGTAGCATGGTCATGTTAAACAAAGGCCTTTGGATGCTTCAGTATAGATGAGTGATTTAATTCAGATTGAAAGACTAAAAGAGCCAAGGGTAGACCTAAAATGACCTTAGGCGAAGTGGTGAGAAAAGGCACGCATAGTTTAGGCCTTGGATCAAGTATGACCTTGAATTGAGCTAATTGGAGGGCAAGGATACATGTACGGATTATCAAAAAGATGCAATAGACCCAAGGTTTGAAAAATCGGAATTGGGTATGGGATCAGTCTGTTTCTTCTTCAAGAAGGATTGATATAGGAAGACTGATTGTTTTGGATACAAGAAATGGCTTGAGAAGAAAGATATATCTTTAAGGCGTACTCCATTCAACACTATTTTTTGTAGCCATAATCGATTTGTCTAAACCACAGAGTCATTTTAAAAGTTTTTCAAAATCAAAACTTATGACATATGCAGCCCAAGTGGGAGATTGTAAGATTTTCATAAGGTGGCTTGGTATAGTCCCACTTTTAGTTTTATTAAAATCGATTTAATTGTGTTAATGTGGATTACCTTAATGGTATGAGTCCAGTTACTAGGTGCGGACCTAAGGTATTGTTTCCTTAATGGGAAGGAAATCCTAGTTTCTTTGCAGGGTTGGTCCCTATCCTCACCACTATAAATAGTTGTCACTGGCACATTAAGTGACTAACCTAAGAAAACCTAAAGTGAAGTGAAAGAGGGCAGACCAGACCAACGTTCGTGTGCAACAAGGATCATAAAGAAAGTATTCGATTTTGGCTTCCACAACTATAGATCCAGGTACGCCAATCACACATTTGTAATTTATTTGTTTGCTCATTGATCTCCGTGAATGCTTCGCATCAATTATTCTATCACAATCTCCATCGATTTCAATTCGAATCATCCTGAAATTGAATGAATCGACTCGGTCTAACCATGTTGGACTCAGTAAACAAAGAATCAGAGCTCATTAGAATTGGTCCTGGTCGATTTCTAGTCAAATCCACCGATTCCAATCCAATTTTGATACCTAGAAAAGATGAATCTGATCAAACAATTTAATTGAAGCAATTGTCCGAAATTTCTAGCAGCACAACCTATAATTACAAGTGGTATTTGAAACTGCCGGGTTGAATAACAAACTCAACAAAGAGATCGGAATCCGAGGTTGCATTCATTCTTAAGACTTCATTTGCGTGGGGCGCTTGTGTACATGGGCCGGTCCATAGGCCGACCCATGGGCCTTACGTTTCTGGACAATCAGGTTAGTAGGGCTGTAAACGGATTGGATTCGGCTCAGATAGTGCTATATCCGCATCCGCATCCGATTAGCTATCGGACGGATTCGGATAGTGCTAGACGAAAACGGACACGGATACGGATCGAATATTTATCCGTTTACATGTAAATATAGCTTTTCGGATAGCTATAGCCTATCCGTATCCGCATCCATTTAGCTTTCGGATGAATTCGGATAGTGCTAAACGGATACAGACACAGATACAAAAACGGATTTTGACTATTCATTTACACCCCTACAGGTTAGGCCGAGAGGTTCGAGCTGTCCATCCAAGGCCAATATTGTCAATAATCCTACATCCATATTCCAGTCAACTCATTCCATTTGCATTTTGCATTTGGATCAGTGCATCAGTACATGTGATTTTTTTTGTTTTTTGTTTTTGGGGGGTTTCATAGGGCATGGCATGGTTCCTAATCGTGGATCGGAGAGGTCGATTTTGGCCAGATCAAATTGGTATCGACTGAGATTGATTCAATACACATGTACGAACAATGGTAAGATATAACAGTTTTTACAAAAAAAACAGGGGGCAAATGTGTCATATTTTGCGCAATTTGAAGTGATACCGATCCGATACACTGATTAGATCTGACACACCGATTCGATCCCGATACCGAGATTAGGAACCACGGTGCATGGGGATGCTCTTGATATTACCTAAAAAAAGGGTAAAAAACAACAAAAAATAGAATAATTGTCACCTCCTCATATAGTGACCATCACGACGGAATATTTGCTTTAGAATATAAAAAATAAAAGAAAAAGGTTTCCTGATATAGCTTTCCACATAATCAAGCATGGTTGGATGCTTCTAAGTTAATGAATTGCAAATCAAAGTTGTTTATCGAAATTGAACCAAACTGTTTAATCAATTCAGTTCAGGTTTTAAAAAGTGAAACTATTTATTATTAAATGATGTGGTTTGATTTTAAATCTATAAATCGTAAGTTTTGAATTGGTTAAAATCAATTAAATTGGTGTGCCATTAAACCATTTAAACGTACTACAAAAACCGGTTAGTCCTGGTATTCTAGATTTGCTCTCTAATGCTTTATAGTGGATTTACACAATATAAATTAAATTCAATAAAAATATTTTTATTTTTTAAGTCATAATTTGAACCTTGATATCGTGGTTCAAGCCCATCAACATCAGATTTTTTTTATTAGGCTTCACAAAGCCACAAACAGGTTCGTTTCCAATTGGGCCTAGAATTGTACAAAAACATGAGGTAAAATCGATATTAAATAGGTAATAACAGAATATTTGAATTGGCAACAAAATTGAGATTGAAACCGGTAAAAATCTTTTTACTGGAATCATTTATTAATTGGTTTCAATTTGGAATAGTGAAATCATTTAATAAATGGTTTGGTTCTGATTTCCACATTTCATATAACCAAACATATTAACACCCTTAGATGCTTTACTTATGTCAGGTTAGAGCCAAAATTTTGTGAATAATTAGATTTAAAGTCCCTTACTTATATGTCAAGTTTCCATCCAAACAAACTTAGCTCTCTTATAAAATAGGTAATAGAAAAATCTTAGAATTATCCTAGGTGCAAGAGAATAAACGAGTAATGAGTGCATAGACATACATGAGAAAATATGACAATATATAAATTATTAATGATTAATTTGGGTCTGAAATTTTTCATATTATCAACCCAAATCATCTCCTAAGTATACACTATACAATTAAAATTATCATTTGATCTTTCCACATGATGAAATTAAATGTCCCTGAATATAGAATCACTTAAATTAGAAAAAATAAACTTTTACTAAAATTAAAAGGGCAAAAGAACATTACCTGGTCGCGTGCAACCTGTGTCTAGATGTAACACCACTGAAATGACCGCCCCACCCTACCCTGCCCCCCTACAAAATGAAAATTCTCCCATTCAATGCCATGTGTGTCCCCTTATTGGAGCCCTCGCACTAGTGCAGGGGCCACACGACCGGCCAAATTAAATTTTAGTTTCTTCTCCATAACCGGCTACCCTTATCCCTCTTTTTCTTTGAACCCAACTTCCTTCTAATTTTCATGGGGCAGTGAGTATGGACCGATGGTCGAGGTAAGCATGTGAACCTGATGATGTACCTATGTAAGTAAGTAATGGTTTAGGCTTATAGTTCAGTTTCTTTTTTTGGTTGGATAGAACAAAGCTTTTGGTTAAGTGTGGGACACTTGGGTTATCTTAGCAAAAGAAAATGACATTTGGGTGTTACAAGATTAGCAAATCATCCAGTAGGATTCGATCCAACGGCTGGCAACACTCTTGGCGTGCTGGGCTGTCTGGAGACGAGCTAAACTCTCTCCAAGAAGCCTAGCATGCCTAGGGTGCTGCCAGCCGTTGGGCTGTGCCCCACACATCTCTAGGCGTGTGCCGAGATGTGTGCAGCATAGCTCAATCGTTGGATGCCCCCTGGCAGCATCCTGGGCACTGGGCTCCCTAGAGACGAGCTAAACTCGTTTCTAAATCTAATAAAGGATTCCACCACATTAACATATTTTTTTTCATCAAAACAGAAAAAACATTTTTTTTCTTTTTTTTTAATTATCAAACCCAGAGTAACAGCTCCATCTACCCTTTTTTTTGTTTTCTCCTTCCTCAATCAAAAAGTCAGTCACCGACTCCCCGATTCCTGTTTGTATACAGAAATCAACACAGAGTCTTTTTCTTTTTCTTTTAATTCTTTTTTGGGCTAATCTAATACTTCCTTTATAAAGTAAGTAAAGTTATAAATAAAAATAAATAAAAAAATCCGCAAGGAAAGAGGAACACTAATGATTGACTGTCTTTTAAACTTAAAGACTTAATCTTTCAGTATTTTTCATGTTATTACAATGAAGATTTTAATTGCAGAATCTACTCTATACTGTTTTATTATAGTAGTAGCCAGTCATTTATTTATCATAATCTGCCATTGTTTTGTTTTCGAGCAAATAAACAAAAGTAAAGAGCAACGAGAACAAGGCAAGGATAAATTTTCATCTCCGATTTCTGACGACCTTCCTTCAATATATGCGCTTTATCTATATAGATAACTATTATCAAAATCAATTTCTCTAAACCCATTTCTCTCTCTCTCTCTCTCTCCCTGTCCTCACTATATATATCTGGATAACCGCAGATTAGATTGTTCTCTTTAACGACTTCGTATGGTGTACCATTTCTGCTTCACGAGTACTCATTATCTCTTCTTACAATGTCTTCTCTGAACCGGCACAATCACTACGGATGAAGCCCAGTCATGATTCTCTGCAATAAAGACTGTTTTTACCTCAAATCCTTCTTCCTCTGCCACAACTGTTTGTTTTTTGTCTTCTCTCTATCTGTTTCTTTTTTTGTTACAGAGTTACTGCAAACAGCCAAACTGATAAAGAGATCGCCTTCACTCAAACACCCAGTTGTTATTCATTAGGAAGTTAAAACAAAACCTTCCTCCCCTAAAAAAAAAAACAAATTTTACTGTGTTTGTCTCTTCTTTCTCTTTTGCTTTTTCTTTCCTTGCCTTCTTTTTACCCTTCCTCTGGCCTCTTCTGCCTTTGTATTGAAACCTCCGAAGCTTCAACCTCGGAGGGTTTTGATGCTCACCTGTTGGTGCTGTGTCTTAAACTGCGCGGCTCCTTTATATGAAGATTCTGGTTCTGGGTTTTGGAAATGGCAACCGTAGATAAGCTACATGTTGATGGTGCAGGAGAATGGAGTCATCGTAGTTCCGTCGATGGTAGTGAAGAAGGGAGTGAAGGCAGCTTATGCTTCTCCGATGCTGATGACCAGTCTTGGCATTCTCCGTTTGATTCCACTGCTGGTGGGTCTTACGATGAGCATAGGTTATCTTGCGTCTCCGATCCCGAGATAGGAGATGTTTCAGATCAGCGCAGGAACTCCTGTGTGTCGGATTGTTCGGTAGAGATACATTTGGAGTCTGGAGTTCCGGAGATTAAGGTGCATTTGGCTACTAAAGTGGAGAAGGATTGCAGGATTTGTCATCTGAGCTTGGACTATGTTAATCATGAATCTGGGATTCCTATCGAATTGGGTTGTTCGTGCAAGGAAGATTTGGCTGCGGCGCACAAGCAATGCGCAGAGGCCTGGTTCAAGATAAAAGGCAACAAGTGAGTAAAAGCCCCTTGCTTTCTCTGCTTTCAGTATTAATACACATTCAATCTTTATGCTGCCCATAGAAATTTCCCACCTCTCAATCTTTCCTTTTGCGACTGAGTAAGGACTCTTATTATTATTGATTCTATGTTTTGCAAATCGGGTTGTTCACTTAATGTGGTTGCCATGTTTATGAATAAATAACCCTCCACTAGTTGGGAAAGAGATGATCAATTGGAGTTAATCTGCAATTTTTGGCTTTCAACTGTTGTCTAATTTTGGAATTAAATCCTCCAAAGCTGAATTTAGAAGGTTTATATTTATTCGAGCAACCCATATGCCAGTAATTTGCTCAGTGTAAGCACATATCTTTTGAAACTTGAAATAATAAGAACAAAATTGCTACTTCGTTTGGAAGGAAAAGAAAAAGAGGTGGGTGATGGGCTGATAGTTTAATAAAGATCATCAAGAAAATAAAGCAAAAGTTAAAAGCATGAGGAAGTTTGGTTGTCTTTTAACTGCACCTATGATTCCTTTGTAGTCCTTTGCTTTAAAATTACTTCAATTACTTCAAAGCTATTCAAGATTCCCTACCTCATTCATTTATTAAAGTAGAGATTGATGTAATGTGGGTGAATGACATCGTATTTGTAGATTCTCTGGAAATGATTTTCTGATTCAATACCTTGTCTCTGATTCTTTTCCCCCCCTTGAGGGAAGATGGGGCTTGATATGACTAAACTTACTTGTTCTGTATAAGCAGTATCTGATAAGGCTCCAGCACTGTCGAGACTACAATTTGTGCTGCTGTCTCTATGATGGAATCTTGATCTAAACTAGTATAGTTGATGCTTTACCCTTTGGATCCATTATCACTTGAATCAGATGATCTTGACCTATGATAAATCACATTAGTTAGAATGGTGGAAAAGCAGTTTTCCTGGCCACAGTGAAGTGGGATCAAACATCAGATTGATGTCAGTTCCACCTTATTATTGCCTTCAGGTGGGCAGTCAGTTGATGGGAAGCATTGTCATGTAGCTTCTGTATCATGGTTATTATAAATGTTGCATCTATATCATTGAGTCTGCAGATGGTTTTGTGTGTTCTCCTTTCTTGAGGTTTTTGATTGGACGCCCATGATTTTGTTTGATTGTTATCGCATCTATTCCAATGCTGTTTGCAAAGACCAAATTCAGTAATTTTCACATATTTCCATGTATTTTATCTTAGCTAGCAAGTCCATTAACAAATTTGACAACTGCACATGTTGTATGCCATTTCAACACTTGTGCTAGGACTTCACCTATCAAAAAAATATATATATAAACGATCTGGCAGAAGTCTTTCTTCCCCCTCCCACTCCCCTCCACCCCCTCCTTTCAGCTATTATCTTTCTATAGTTGCATTGTTGTGGCATATGTTTATTTATCTCAATCTGGCTCCTTGAAAGGTAGTACAGCTGTATATAATAATAGCTGCACTACAATATGTCTTCTAACATTGTCTAAATCATTCTTCATAAGTATTATGCTCAGTTCTCTCTGGACTGGACCCAAGTATATGTGCACATGTGTCAGAGATGGCAACCATTTGAACATTTGAAATGTATACATCTCTGTATATGTATGTGTATAACTATGTATATGGGGGTATTTTTCTTCATTAACTATCTTAATGTTATCAAAATAAGTATTTTTAAGATCAGGTCTATAAATGTATTAATATATAAAATTTAAGGTTGTACAATTTAAAGTATGAGACATGAGGGCTTCTTGAAGTAATGCTGGTTTCAGATTGCTTGAATAAACAGGCTACTATGATTTTAGGGTGCTGCAATTCCATGATAATACATATTCATTTTTATACTTTTGGATGGATAGGATACTACTTATTGATTGGGTGGTCTTGAACAATCCAACTTGGCTGAGGGTTGGAAGCAGAGAAGTTTCTGTGCATACGAGCTTACAAACACCTGCATTTTCTGTATGAGCATGCTGATCAACATAATTCTAAAAAAGCTTCCTTTTTGATTAATTGTAGCACTGTGCCCGTCATATCTGTTTCTGAACATTTCCTTCTAAGTTGTTGTTTTTCAGAGCCAGAAATTCAGAATTTTTTTCATTTATTCAGGGAGGCCTAGCGCATTTCGTAGCTAGTGGTGCGTAAAGGCCCATTGCTACCAGGAGGTCTTGAGTTCAAGCCTCAAGACCTCCTGGTTCACATCCTACATCCCCCCCTACCTATCAAAAAAAAAAATTTCTTCAAAAATGGTGAAAAATCTTCAAAATGACTGGTGTCAAATCTTCAGGAAGAATCCCATAACCTTGATTAGGAAGCTTTTATGTGCCCCAAACTAAGTCGTCCATTTATATCATACCTGTATTTATTTATTTAATTTTGATAAATGATATCTATTTTTATTATTGACCATCACTGAGATGGAAAAATGGTGATGGATGATTTTTTTTTTTAATTAATGATGGATAAAAACATAGGCAGAAAATCTGCTCATTTTAAGCTGAGTTTTTCTCTCCAGGAGATGCTCTTCTTTCTGGTTCTTATTTCTTCCTGAAAGGAAGTACCACTGATATTAGATGCACTACATTCCTCAAATTATAAAAATCATCTCCATGTCTCCAATATTTTTAACCCAGTTCCAGATTGATGCATCTACTTTTCTTTTCAAACTCTGGTGCTGCATTGCCTCAGGTTTACATCTCTTCCAATGCAGTAGATGTACCATTATCCACCAGTATGTGTTTCTATAGATATGATTTGTGGCTTTGTGAAGATAAAGCTTAGTATTATATGGATGTGCTGAGAATTTACAGTGCATAATATCTGTAGTTGAATTATGATTGATCAGTTGTTAGTGGTTTTGAAAGGATTCATGTAGCTGACCCCATTTAGTTGGGATAAGGTTGAGTTGTTGTTGTTGTAGTTGTAGTTGTTAGTGGTAAAAAGATTTTTTGAACCCTCTAAAGATTGTATTATACAGCGTTCTGGCTGTCCCATTTGCATTTCATTTCCTTTTCTGCCTCCGGCAGTTCTGTTTCAGATTCATGTTTCTTTATCAAATTTGAGCTCTCTGGTAAAGGTTCTCTTGTTTATTTCTCCTTATATTTATATTTTGTAGGACCTGTGAAATTTGTGGTGCAACTGCACGGAATGTTGTTGGTGTAAATGAGACCCAGTTTATGGAGCAATGGAATGAGACAAACACACCAACAGCCACAACAGGAGCCGCTGCAGCTGCTCCATATGCAGAGAACCGAAGCTTCTGTCATGGTCATCGCTTCCTGAATTTCCTGCTTGCTTGCATGGTCTTTGCCTTTGTCATCTCTTGGCTCTTTCACTTCAACGTGCCATCGTAAAATACTGTAAAGGGGATTCCAATATTTCTTTCGCTAGGATGGATGAGGAGCAGCAAGCAAGCAAAGCGCGAAGCTCCTGAGTGTAGGTAACAAATGAGGATAACTCACCCCCTATTTCAATCAAAATAGCCCTTCTGCATCCATGGGCAGGGGTTATATCATATCATATATAATTATATGTTTGTACTTTATCGTCAATTCAGAGCTGCTTTAACTTCAACCCTTTTGAGTTCTTTATTAAAAATGGGTGGGTATGGTTTTGTTTGTTGAAAATATAGCTCAAAGAAGAGAATCAGGATACCTTGCAAAGCCTGAAGCTCCTTTTTTTTTTAACCCACCTTTTATGTTGATTTGGTTTCTGCTTTGATAATTGTTGTTTATAATACCAAAGGAGACTGCATCTCTCACAGATCACTTGGTCCACAAACTTATCAAATCGATTCCAAGTGGGTGGTTGAGTTGTTTCTTTCAGGTTGCTTTAATTAATTTTTTGATAATTAAAAGGCGTACCCTCCTCCCTTCCCCATGATTTAAGTATTTTGGAAAGAGAAAAAAGGAAAAGGAAAAAAACAGAGATGATGTTTTGGTGTTCATGGTGACGTTGAAGAGGCTTCAAAACCACTTGAACCAACTAATCCTCTACTCCAAACAAAATCTTAAATCGCTGTCTGAGACACATAGTGGGTCGGTGTTCTTTCTCTACTCCATTAGTAGAAGAACATCTACTCCATTAGTAGAAGAACATGGAAAGAAAGTGCTGACCCGGAAAGTAAACCTTCCACGCAACTTCATGCGTGTGTACTTTTTCTTGTTTGGCTGAGGCCAAGGGATATCATTTTCGCATTTGATTGTGATACAGAACTGTTTATTGATCCGTATAGCTCAATAAGATCAGATCCAAATAAGAACTGTCCTCAAAATTGCTCTGTTTTCTTGAGTTGTTGGATACACGATACTTCTTCAGACTTCAAATCATGCCAGACTCCAAAAAATACGTCAGTATATGTTGCTATCCGGGTTGCAGGAACTTTCTTGCTACCCGCAGCCAAAGAAATGGAATAATTCACCTCCCCTTTGGGTTCACAAATATCTTCCTAGGTTCTAGTATTTTCCAAAATATCTTTTGAGATTTCACTTCTTTGGCTGCGGGCTAAGGTAGCACGAAAGTTCCTGCAACTCAGGTAGTAACAAAATTGCGTAAAGGATATGTATGGGTGTTAAAGGGACTTACATTTCAATAATACATTACAATAGATATATATACATAATTCAACAAACACAATAATAACATATAAAATTTAAATATATCAAAATTAAGTCTCCCAATTAAGATAAATACAATATAATAATTAAATACTTAATCTCATGATACATCTAACAAGATAATCATAAAGCATATCAATTTATTAATAACATACTCACCAACTTATCAAACATAAAAAAATAATATTTCATCATTTGACAGACAACCCGTGAAATCCAACAAATTATAACCCATGAAAGGAAAATACATTAGTTGTTCACCTCAATTGGTTTATTTGTCTCAGAACAATCTATGAAAGGAATGGTTATATATCGTAGCTAACTTAGATTGCCACTAAAAACTGGAGTGTCAATATCTTCACACCCAAGCGTAGATCCAACCCCAAGTTCTCTATCGAGAAGCCACTTCATGATGAAGAGAGAAGTTTCATTACCAAAAATTGTGGAGGATGTTGTTGTTGAATGCAAATTGGGTTGCGAATAATGGGAGTAATCGTCTGGTGATATGTCTTAGATATTGCCTGAAGCTGAGACATTACAATGCTCACCCAAAATCGCGATTACCAGAAGAACAAAATTGTGCATTTTTTTTAAACGTATTATGTGTACAACACTTAATTATATGTGTTTAATATGGATCTTTATAAAAGCCAAGCATTTTCTAACAAATAATAATAATAATAATAATAAAAGCCATGCATTTTTTTTCTTTATCTTTAAAAATATACATTAAATAACTCATTTTGAATTATATGTATGGGGGGACACAAACGTGTATGTTTACCAAGGAAAACAAAACTGTATTATAAACATATTTACTATGGTTCACTAGCAGACCCCCTCTCCTTATGTACGAAACAGTTCCGTTGCTTTACATTGGTGCGCTCCTCATCCGGATCTCTATCACCTCCAGTTGGCTGTCCGGCCCAGTTCCCCAGTTCCTCTAACAAAGGGGGGTTGAAATGACCTCTCTACCCATGCCCAAACGCTCTGCCCGAGTGGGGTCCACCATTCCCCTATTAGAGGAACTGGGGAACTGGGCCGGTCAGCAAACTGGAGGAGATAATTTTCCCTCCTCATCCCCCTCTCCCATTGTTTATCTTTAGGGAAAGGGCTTGTGGTAGGTTGTGTTTGGTCCCCTGCCCCAAAGCCGGGTCTGTAGGAATGCATGCACGGGCATCCAAGGGGAGGGACGGAGTGATCATTTCACTAACCCATGTAAGAGGGCATAGGGGGGCATTGCCGGCATTCTTTTTTCCTTATCTTTATTATGGACAAGAAATCTTTTTTGGTAAATTACGGGCAAGAGATTGCTATTTGGTTGTGTAGCATTTGGACCGGCATGAGGACCAATGAAATCGCATGCAAAGACATCAACATAGACATGATTTTTTATTTCAAAAGGGCAAAATGGTACTTTTGCACAATCAAGTATCGTTATTCTTCACCTTTATTATTTATTACAGTAGACGATTTTCTGGATTCTACGGTCGATTTCTGTTCAAGCACTTCCATCATTGCCTCCGGTACGTACCATCCTTATCACCACCGGCGCGGGATGGGAAAAGCTTGCTAGCTCTTTTCCTTCTTTCACTTTAGAATCTGGAATGTGGATTGTAGAATGCTGGGTTAGGTTATCCATACAAAGCATAAGCCCTGGTCCACAAAGCCAAAGTAAAAGAACTAAACATAGTGGCACATGGGCGGCAGCCCAAAAGGTTGACTGGGCTCAGTTGAATTGAATAGCCCAAAGAAAACTTGTCCAAATGACTTGATCCGATCCGGTTCTCTTCACCCATGGTGCAAGCATGAGCAATCTGACTAAATGAGAATTTATAGTTCACTAGGGTTGAACGATAATTTCATGTGGTCCTATGTCTAGATTTAGGAATCACGCAACCAATTAGTATTCTTTTTCCCACAAGTTAAGGATAACATTCGGTTCACCCTTCTTACTCACAAGGTCTTAACATCAATGGTGAAGAGATTCTCTCAACCATGGATGTAAGAAAACTTAATACAAATGGTAATTGAATTGTAGAAAACACATGACATGCCTGCGTGTACCCTTTTAACACCTTTCTTGACTTTTTTGGGTCTATGTTTGCATTTGCATGGTGATACGCTTTTGGTAGTGTGTGGAATGCAATCTTGGCACATGTTCTGGGAAAACTATCACGTGTTGAGATTGGATTGCATTCCTTTCAAGACTGTATCTGGTATACATTCTCAGAATAGATTCTGAGTCTAGAACGCATTGTACATGAAACTTGAATCGTCTCTATTTTCTTGCTTTAGAATGCATTCTAGATTCAGAATCTATTATGAGAATGCATACCAAATACAACCTAAAAATCAAGAACTGGAACTGGAATTGGTGCCTTTCTTGAACATACCCAACAACTCGTTATGTTATGGACGTCAAAGATCTTCCAAGAAGAGCTAAAACAAAATTAGGTGCTTTTATAGTGAAGTATCAAGGGTGATCCATTCACTTAAAAATACAAAATTGACTGCTAATCACTTGATCGAAAGAATAAAGATTAAAAGCGGTGGAAGATCGTGTTGGGAGTATGATGTCTTGTATTATGTCACTGTGGTTCGTGGGTTAATCTCGAAGGACCGTTAAGAAGCCATAGAGCTTGGAAGGCGTTATATGGATATTTTGGTAGGCTGTACCTATATAATGTCGCTAGGATTTGTAGCAAAGTACATTCTTTGCAGTTAGAGAGAGGAGTGAGAACTAGCAGATATAACCCTATTCTCCATTGATAGTGAAGCAAATCTGATGTAGACAATCTTGCTAAACCACTTAAATCTTTGCATTGTGTGATTTTTGTGTGTGTAATTTCCATCCATTTACTGCATCTTTATAGGTTTCACTTTGTACTGATCATCATGCCCTAACTCCTCTTGTCCATTCGTCCTCTATTTCAGAGAGCAACTCACCCCCCCCCCCCCCCGAAAACCCCGAAATCCTCTTTTACAGAGCTTTGCAGAAAGCCTAAAATCAATGTACCAGTTCGTTGCCTTCCTCGCCTGCACTCACTAAATCCAATTATGCTTGTTTGATTTCACCAAACTCTTCCTTCAATCTATTCATATGAAGTACCATAGTCAAGAAAAAGAAAGAAAGAAAAAATTTTATAAAGAAGATGCAAATTAGAACTCGAAGAACAAGTCCACCGAAATGTTCTTTGAATGGAATGTTGGACTAATCATTAGGTTTCGAAGCTCATTATTCTTCGCTGGAGTTTATGTTTTGTACTTTCGTGAGGATTTATTGATAAGACCCCATATATTTAAGAAAACCAAGTTGGTGGGTCTGTCTGTACTTTGAACCATAATAAAGATTGAATTGAAACTCTTTGGCAAGTTGAGGTACAGGGTCAAAATGAAATGCTTGGAGCAGAAGGCAATTCCGAGCATCTCACAAAACGAAACACAACATAACCATTGGTCAATTGGAATAGACTTTTGAGACTTACAAAGCTTTGTTACCACCTGTGTTTGGCAAAATATTAATCACAACTTTGAAACTCGAACAGAGTGGTACTCTACTTCTTTAACAGTAGTTCCTTTTTGTGTGAAACTGCACCGTTGATTAATGGGATTCGAGTACTGAAAATAAGGCATCCAGAAAATAGAAGAAAAAGATAGAAGTAGACGACAAACCATTCTAATTCTGAGTTTTCCTCAACATAACTGTTTGATTTCAAATTCATATATGCAATTGTCCCAGCTCTGTTAAGTATAGATTTCCTGGTAATTTTCAATGTTCTAAAGAGTTGGAATGGGAATCGGTTCAACCCAGCCAACTTCGGCTGACTCTAATTAGATTCTGGCCGATTCATATCAGTCGATCCCCAACACCAATTTTCATAACCCTGGTCATTTAGGCCTTTTTTTTGGCTTTGAAAAGGCTCCGTTTTAACTACCATGATAACTACATAGGTGTAGAGGACAGACTACGAAGTAAGATATCTGCCTAAACCAAATCTTCTTAGCAACATTTGAACCCAATCCAAGTACCAAAATCCTTGTGGTGACAGTGTCATTGCCACTGGGTCCTTGATGCAAATATCATTCTTGAGTTATGACTGCAGTTGCAGCAACAATAATGGACAATGGATTGAGCCCCTCCATCTGGGTAGCTCTAAAGATAAAATCTGTTAAAAGTAAATGTTTGAGACAGAAGGTGAACCGTTAAGGGCAGGGCCTTACACGACCATCAGAGATTTATTGATCACCTAAATAATAACTACAAGTCCCTCCTTTTTCGATGTGTAAAACTACAAGTCCCTCTTTGTAGTCCAATAAAGATTTAAAAAAAAATATACAGAGACCAGAGATACAAGTCCCTCTTTGTTGTCCTACTTTGATATTCATGACACCTTCCCATATAATATCCACCAGGTATTGATCTCCCAAAAGATGTTTATCTTTCAGATAGTTGAGAAATTCTATTGGTAAGATTTTAAGTAATTCTGAATTCCTGAGTATAAAGGTTACCATTTTCTTTTCAAAATAAATTTCAACTCATTTCACTAGAAAGATAATTTAAACTAAAACTTTTGTACTGCACAATCTATTCATTGCCAAAGATCTAGAATCTCTCACTTCCCCCCATACAGTAACAAAATTGTAGGTATATAAAGTTAGATACCCTGTTCATAATAATGTTTTACAGAGAATAATAAGACAGAATAACTATTCCCATGGATTCTAACTCATGTATGGCCTGATTGCAATATTGTGCATCTTCTTTATGGGTCGCCCTAATTGATCAAAATTAAGGGTAATCATATGCCTTGCAAATTACAGCACAGGCAGAGGGGAGTGAGCTCCTATCATATCATCGGGCAGGAGAGTGAAAGCAGCATTAATCAAATTGGATTATGTTAAACTGCATATTAAAAAGGTTTAAATCACATGGAACAGATAATTTGAATTCAAATCCTTTTATGCTTTTAGTATTGAACTTACATAATAAGTTGAGGCAGAGGCAATTGTAGTTTTCTTTATGGTTTTATGTTCATGGCTTTAACTGGCTCACTTGTTTTGAAATCCACAACAGCCTTGTCAAAAGTGGTCCTCACATGTTGGGCCATCCCCATAAGATCCTGGAGTGCATCTTTCAATACCTCCTTTGCTGGATCACCTGCAAAACCCCAAAGAATAAGAATACAATACAGAGAGTACAACTTGACCATTAATGTCTCATTTGGAATAACTGATAATAATTTCAAGGCAAAAACACTACTCTTAGTTGGAGTTCTTTTATTGTCACTGTATAAAAGAATAAGTGGGATTATAAGGTGAAGTGACGGAGAGAGATACTATGGATAAAAATAGAAATGCATAAACAACTTAAGTCACCTTCATTGCAAACAAGGCTACAATTATAACATTCACATATTTCTCCTTTGTTTCGAGAGACATCCCTGGTCCATAACATTGAAGTCATTGTACCATTATTGGGGGCATCATCAGCTAAATGATCACAGTTTTGGATTTAAATCCAACATAAGATACAGATTCCAAGGTAGAGGGAGAAAGAAAAGTGGATGAGCAACTTTTTGAGGTTAACAAGAACAATGACAAAATAACCTGACCTGTTTTATACCCCATGAGAGACAGAGAGAGAGAGGAACTGTTAACTACATGGGTGAATGTTAAAACAAACATTAAAATGACTAGAAATAAGTTGTCAGTGAGAGGTTGCATGCAAGTACCAGTAGTCTGCACTCTTATGTTGACCCGAGCTTCTGAAGGATGAGGAATACTATACCCGCAGAATGTTACCCTCGGACTGAAAAACACCATGGAAAACAAGCTTAGAAACATATAAATTGAAAAAAAAAAAACAAGCCAGATTGTTGTTATCAAACATAAGAGTATTACTCTAACAGAGTGCTCATTTTGGACATGGAATCATAATGCACTCAAGTCAAACCTACATGTAAAATGTTGACAAAGGGCATCCCAATTATCCAAGGGGATTAAAACCCCGGATCCGGATCCTCTGCAACTACTTGGGCGTCCAACTCCTCTCCAACCACCCATCCAACGCCTAGGAGGACTTGGACACGCACCCAACACCTGCCAACACGTGGGGGTGCGTGTCCAAGTCCTCCACGTCGTTGGATGGGTGGTTGGAGAGGAGTTGGAGAGCATCTTTTTCCTAAAACGCTAGCCCCAAAAGGACAAGGAAAAGGTCAAAGATGAAATGGTTTGAAGTGGTGACTGGTGACAAAGGACATGAGGACTTATTAGATAAACAATTTTTGTTATTTCTATACAGGGTGAATGTTGAAACAGGATTCACGTAGCCAATAATTAATTAGGATAGGTCCAAAGAGCAAGAAATTAAACCACTGCAGATGATTCTACAAGTTTATGAAATAATGTACAATCATGGCTATAAGAGCCACAGATAAGCCGGGAGTCATGTAATTTTACTTACATTAACAAAATACCTAAAAACAGTTCATCAATACCAACTACAAAACTCAGTAATGGAAGATATATGTGAAGGCAGAGACATCAAGAAGCCAGAAGGGTGAAACCTTGGCAACTGACACATAGCAAAGAGATGAGCATTTTACATGGATAACAGGGGGCCTACAAGAGACACCTTGTTATGGAGGAGACACAATCTGGCCTCCTTGCAGTAAATCCCTGTTCCAATGGACACCAAGAACCTCTAAACAGAGTATCTTCAGACTTTTTCTTTTGTTGTTGTAACTATTTCCCCCTGAAGATTTTGTTATTTTTTCTCTTTTCCAGCGATTGCAACTATTTTTATCTTTTCTGGCGACTCTGCAACTATTTTTATCGGCTGAAGCATTGTACTATTATTTTCTTTTTCCTTAACAAAAACATAATATTGGAAAATTAAAAAGTCCGAAGTGCAGAAAAAATAGAAGCTACGAGTAAAAAAGTACGAACTCTTGATTCAAAGCAAATCTGACAGAATTTGCAAGAGTGTGATCCTCATCGGCCAAAGAAAATGTTGCCTTCGTATCATCCGAGGAACCGAGTTCCATTTTGATTGATGCTCCTGCAAATAAAAAAGAAGAGAAATTTCCCCTAGGGGATCATTATTTTGGAAATTTTTTTTTGGCTGAAGATCCAAAAAATAGACTAAACAAATCAAATGTTCATTGAACTCAAACTTATGCAGTTTCTTCTAACCTAAAACCCGTTATGCAGTCAAGAATTTTCTGTTCCTAATCAACAATTGAGGTTCCACATTAGTTTTTCCCTTCTCCATATTTAAGTTGGAAAGAAGTGAAATACAAAACAGGAGCATCAATCAATTCCAGCGAACACACCAGATTACGTAAAACCAGAGAACTCTCCAAGACGACACAGGATTCAGCTCAGAATCACAATACCATAGACCTCAAATGAGCTCCAGATGGCATCGATCAATAGAAGATAAGAGATGCCATCAACTTCCTAAAATATGTAACAAACTAACAACTAGTAAGAATATCAGACTCGATCAAAATAAGGAATTGCTTCACTAATCTTCAAGTACATGGAACCGCTCCAAGCAAGTGAATGAGAGAGAGCCTTATCTGAGAAAAAGAAGAGCTGATGCCTGAGATCTACCTAAGTGTTATGCCACTTGTGGGAGCTTCGTCACGAGAGAGGATGTCTTGACGAGCGCGTCTGATAACGATTCTGCTGTTTCTGTGTTGAAAAACAGCAGAAACAGTTTTTTCTGTTTCTGTGCTGAGAAACAGTTTTTGGGGTTTTCAAAAGCGTTTGGTAAATCTGTTCCGGAAACAGTTCCAGAACACAATTGGAACACCAATGGCGTTTGATAAAACCTGTTTCCGGAAACGGGTTCTTATACTGTTATCAATAATTACATAATTACCATTAACACTATAACCCTACTACTTATGTAATTGACACTACTTAAAAATCAAAATCATAAAAATTCCATTACAATCAATACTTCATAATTTAATAATTAAAATATCTCTACGAAAATTATACTATTATTTTTTTTCCTATATTTATTTTGCCTAGAAATTCCTTTACATTTCTTTTCAAATCTCCCAAGAATAATTGCTGGTGTGGTTGTTAGCTGCAAACCAAACCAGTATTAACTACTAAATGTATTTCATTGTTTAATGCATCTTGCCATATATGATCTTTTTGGCAAAACCCAGAAAAGACAAAGAAGACCCATAGCCAAACCTTTTGGTTTTGTTGGTGTTAACTAAGAAATGATTGGAATCTTAATCCTTCTATGTCAACAGCTACAAAGGACATAGAAATATGCTGAGTTATTAAAGGTTCTTGTCTACTGGTATTCTCCTATACAAACTTTGCACATAAAAAAATGAAATTTAGGTAGAAGGAAACCTGTTTTCCCCTCTCCAAAATATAAGCATGGATTCTAGTTTATGTCAATCTGTTGAACCTCAAACATGCCCAAAAGAAAATGGTTGATTTTATGTTGTTGGGATGAATATTAATATGTAAAACTTCACACCATAGATATAGTCAACTCATAAGAGTAGTAGTGTAAATTATGAGAAATGGAAACAGGAAACAACCCCTGAACCTGAAGGTTAAGATAATTTAGGGTGGAACTAACCCCCAGTAAAGATGGGAAAGACCCCGAAAGGATCCTCTGAGTAATGTCCAATTAACCTGAGAAACAGGTTGACTAGTGATTATGGTATAAATTCAGATGCCAAATTGGCAGATACTAATTTCCAGCTACCAAACTTAAGGACAAATGAAATGATATTAATTCCCATCTGGGCATCCTTAGTTCCCCCCCCCCCCCCCGGGAAAACTCCCTCATCCTTACATTCATGTTGTCCCTTACAGTGGACTTTAAACTCACCAGTAGCACCATTAGTATCACTATCACCCCCATCAACCCCATTTCTTAACCTTCACTTACTTCCTTACCTTTTCAAGTCACTAATGGAGAAAACAACCCATATCATTAGCTGCTGGTGCTACTTGCTCTGTTTCTTCTTAACCATAACACCTACTCTAGTCACTTCTCTGTCTCCTGATGGAAAAGCCCTTCTCTCCCTCCATACATCTGCAGATGCTTCTTCGACATCATCTTCATCCATTCTCTCTTCTTGGAACCCATCACACTCCACACCCTGTTCATTGCAGGGCGTGACATGCTCTCCATAATACAGAGTCATCTCTCTTTCTCTCCCAAACACATTCCTCAACCTCTCTTCACTCCCTCCACAACTCTCTACGCTCTCATCTCTGCAACTCGTCAATCTTTCCACCACCAATATATCTGGTCCCATCTCTCCCTCCTTCGGTTTGCTTATCCATCTACGCCTTCTTGACCTCTCTTCCAATTCTCTTACGGGCTCAATCCCAAGAGCCTTCACTAACTTTTTATAATTGCCGCATACCTGACTTAACCCTATCTACCATGATTTCAGAAGATAAAAGCCCAAACATATAAACCCCATAAAACCCCTCAACAATTTCGGCATTTCTACAAAATCTAGGGCTTTAAGTGATATATAGGCATAGCAGAGAGATGAAAGAGAGATGTCGAGGGATCAGGAGGAAGGAATAGAGGCTGCTAAGGGTACATACCTTAATGGAAGTTATCGGATTCTTGCGCGAGGGAGGACGAGATGCAGATGGTGAGCTATGTAAAGGTGAACAGGTCGACTTCGCGAGGGAGGAGGAGATGCAGATGACGAACTATGTTAAGGTGAGCAGGTCGACTTCGCGAGGGAGGAGGAGGCTCAAGTTCGGTTGCGGTGTTGAGCAATGGTATAACGATAGGAATATCGGGAAAATGGGGGGTTTAGGGTTTTATTGGAGGGTAGTTTAGGTATTACGAAAATATTTTATTCATGGGGATGGGGTAGGAAGGAAGAGTTTACATCGTGGGACAGACTAGAGAGGGGTATTTTTTGCCACTTCTTTTTACCCTTTAACTCTTTTCAGCTTTGCCACACTTGTGTTCAGTCACCTCGTCAATTTTTAGGGTTTCTTTCTGGGCTCTCGCTTACGGTGGGATCTCTAATAAGAGAAGAACTGTGAAAATCGAGAACAGAACTTCAGACAGAGCGTCTCCCTTGATCTACATTGGCCGTATAAAAGTTACAGAGCAAGGTTATCTTTTCATCTTTGAATCTTGTATTCTGCATCTCTAAAGCCTTGAATTCTAATGTGTTCGCTGGAGTGTTTCCCCCCTGTTTGTATACAAAACGGTTCTTCAACCTTCCCCTTGTATCTCGTGTTCTAATGCTCTTCTTGATTTCTTCTTGTAGGTCTGATGGCTGCCAACAACCCGCCCACCGCATTTGACAAAGAACAGGTACTACGGATGTGCTTATTACCTGGTTCACTTGGAATTAGCTCAATTCATATTCCATATTCGTGAACTACTTTGCTCTTTTATGGGTTTTTATATATTGTGGGAAATTCGTAATCGTTGTGTAGAGCAAGAAAACATACGACAATTTGAATCTACTTGTTGATAACTTATAAGAGAGAGAGAGTTTATTTATCCAAATAGTTGGCTTCTAGTTATTATCTTGGTTATCATATTTGCATTGACTGTCTCTTTTTTCCTCTTACCAATATTTACTCAAAACTTATTTGGATGATTGTACAGATATTTGGGATGGCAGAAAAAGAAATGGAGTACAGGGTGGAATTATTCAATAAGTAGGTTGACCAATATCATTAAGCTCTCTAAATGTTATCAATCTTATTATTTTTGGATTCAAATAGAAGTAAATTTTGAATGGAAGATAAAGTGCGGATCCAATTCCATGTGTGTTTGATTTACCTTTTTTCTTTCTAAAATCCCACTTTTGACACAGAAGTAGTGAACCTAGACATCATCATATACAACACAGCTTGTCTGCCTTCTTAGCTGATAATTATGTTTGACTTTTTTCTGATTCATTGAAATTATTACATTTCTTTGCCTCTTTCCTTGTCTTGGCTTCCAGTTTCATCAGATTCTGTCATTTGCCACAAGGCCCGGGGGGGGGGTGTCTGGTACTTGAGCTAAATTTTTTGTTTTTATCAAATTTGCACCAAGTCACTTATGTTGCAGTAAGTGTTACTGTTACTGTAGATCACTCTTAACTGATTAAATTGTAACAGGTCAAACATTAAAAATTAATAGGGGCATCAACAATATTGGCCACTTTGGCAGGATATCTTGTCCAAACAATAGCATGAACTTGATTGTTGACATGCTTGCCCTAATCCACTGACCATGGCTGCATAAGAGACCAGGTCTACATACCTCTTTCTGAGATATGATGTTTTTCCTAGTTGACCTTCAGGTTAACAATCAAACTCATCCACATTGCCTATTGATATATGATGCAGTCTGGTCCAACAAATCCCAGTTAGAAGTATGTGAATCCCTACCACAGGACTGGTTCAGGATATAATTGTGATGGCTATGCAAAGGTTAGACAGGATACGAAGAACAGAACTAGATTTCAGAATGGAAAAGCAATGATGTTGAAGCTTATTAGCAGAAAGAGAAATCTGATGTACCAGTCTATAGCAGAATCTCATGTACTGGTTCTAACACAGAACCGGAATTTAAAGAATCTCAAAGAAATAAAGATGAATCAATAAAGGAAAACAAAACATGACTGATTATAATGTTTGATTTCAAAATAGAGTAACAGATTAGACAGAATGCAGGATTTGAGATCTGTAATTAGAGATTTTCTGCCAAGAAAACCTGTTAATGATTACTCAGAGACAAAAGAAAAGAAGAGGAAGAGAAACAGGGAAATCGATGGAAGGGGAAAACCTAGCAATAGTAGCCACAGGAATGGGGAAGAAGAAGAAAGGGGGGGGGGGAGAGAGAGAGAGAGTTCACTCAATTTGAAAACAAAATAATCTGATTTCATTCCATAATTTGATGGGGGAGGGAGTTTACAATCTTCAAATAGAGAGAAGCTATAATTCTAATCAATTTAAACTTCCTAACAAGTAATAACCACAAAATTACAAAATAAGACTCTTAAAATAATTAAAAGGCTCCCTAACTTGACTTGCGGCCAGAACTGAGCCCCACTTTAAAAGAGACGGTTAATAAAACATAAGAAAGAACGGAATTTGCAACAAATCCCTTAGGATTACAATTAAGCCCCCACAAGTAATTAGCGTTTTACTGCAATGGGTCTTGGGCTTAGCTAATGGGCTGGAACTGCTTGGCCTTTGGCTTCCAAAGCCTTTTGTAACGGTTCAGCCAGCCCATTGCTATTGCAGCTGCATCAGTTTACCTTGGGTTTCTGATCTATGTTGGAAACCCTCTTTGTTCTGCAGAGTGTGGGGCAAACATTGTGGCCTTGGAACTATATTTATTTAAGCATCCGTTTGTTACCCTTCCATTTCTATGTGTCCACCCTAATGAAGTTCAACTTTGAAAACAATTTCGATGTGGTTTTTCAAGGCAGCTTGTTTGTAATTGATGATTGAAAAAATTCTGTGTGGATCAGATATGTTTTAAGCCATATCTTGATATAACAAGTTTGATCTGTTCTTTGTCTTTTGATCCAGGCTTACCCAAACATGCTTTAATAAATGTGTTGAAAACAGGTATGCTGGACTCTTTTTTTTTTTTTTTTTTTTTTTTTTGGGTACCCTCAATTATGCATAGATATTAATGGAATTCTTTTGATTGAAAAAAATGCAAATAATCTTCCATCATAGTCCTTATATCTCCAAATGTTTATATATGGGTACTTTTTTGGGAAAAATTAACTGTTAGTAAGAACTGGACATATGCTCTCACTTAAATGGGTGTCGTAAAAATAAGAAGCATTGGATTTGTTAATATAATTTTATTGTGAATGATGTATGTTTTATAGTTTACTGACCCAGATTTGTTACTCAACTCAGGACTCTCAGGTGTCGAGTCAACTTAGGGAGTCATGTATTCTAGTAGAGGTGTGGAAGAGCTTAGGAATTAATGGAATAACTTGGCTAAGTAAGTTGTTAATAAACTATGAACACAAGAAAAATGCCAAATGAATGACGGAGAAACATTGTGGTTCCGATTTATAAAAATAAAGGTGATATTCAAAGTTATAAAAACCATAGAGGAATAAAACTTATGAGCCATATTATGAAATTTTGGGAGAGAGTAATTGAAACCCGTCTGAGACAAGAAACTAATATTTTGGATAACCAATTTGGTTTTATGCCAAGAAAATCAACCACGGAAGCTTTCTTAGGAGACTAATGGAAAGATTTAAAGAATGTAGAGGAATCTCCATATGGTTTGTATTAACTTGGAAAAAGCTTATGGTAGAGTCCCTAGAGAGTTAAGTTGGCAAGTGTTAGAGAAGAAAAGTGTTTCAAGTAAATATGTGGAGATGATTAAAGATGTGTATAAGCATAAGAATTGTAGGGGGCATGGTAGTGAATTCCCAATTACAATTGGATTAAATCAAGAATCAGCTAAAAGCACCTATTTGTTTGCACTAATCCTTGGGAAGGATAAAGTAAGGAATGATCATATTAGAGCTGGTTTGGAAGTAGGTCTCATACATGATAAGCTACGAGAAAGTCGTATGAGGTGACATGGCCATGTTCAACGGAGGCCTTTGGATGCTCTAGTATGGAGGAGTGATTTGATTCAGATTGAAGGAACTAAAAGGGCCAGGGGCAGACCTAAAATGACCTTAGGATAGGTGGTGAGGAAAGACATGCATAGCTTAGGCCTTGTATCAGGTATGACCTCGAATAGAGCTGATGCCTGATTGGAGGGCAAGGATCCATGTAGCTGACCCCATTTAGTTGGGATAAGACTGAGTTGTTGTTGTTGAATCATTGATGAGCTGACTAGAGACATTCAATATCAGATCCCTTGGTATATGATAAATCAAACATGGCAGCCTAAAGGACCTTCTTCCTTGGTTCTCCCAACACAGTAGTGGATTATGTCATTCTACAAAATAAATCAAACATGGCAGCCTTCCCCAATCAAACATTAGTGGTAGATGAGTTTCTTGAGGAGCACTAACATCTTCTATAATGGAATATGTCATTCTAGACAGTACCGGAGTATCCCGTCAAACACTTTGTTGCTTTCTAAACAAAGGAATCAATGTGGGTGTGTATCTAGCAAACACAAAAGAGGGACAATGAAAAAGATAAGCTAAATCCAATAATTCATTGAAGTCTACCATAGAAACACCCATTTTAGAATATTTCAGATCAGCAAATCCAACACAATGTGAGCTATCAATTGAAATTTAAACAATTTTTCGATTAAATCATTAGAAACAAAATGAATATTAAGCATGCTAACCATTCCATTGGCTTTGACGCGAGAATGAGAGCTAAATTGTTTTTTCCCTTAGATCAATAATCAAGAGATGAAGAACAACAATAAACTCAGACTAAGTCAATCGCCAAAACCATAAAAGCCCAACATTTAAATCTAGAAGCTCAAATCTTTGTAGTCCCACAGCACCAAAACTATGTAAAGCAAGTTTCTTATAAAAACCTTAACATCCATTCCTCAAATTTCAGGGGATCGAATCGAAGTAAAGCAAAGCAATAGTTTAAAACAAGAGAAAAAATTCAAAAAAACAAAAAAAAAAACCCTGAAATTTGAAAAGGTAAATTTGGGGTTGAGCTACCTTTGAGTGAGAAATTTTCCCCAAATTCGTATCTCGTCTTCTATGGAAGGTTGATTTGGGGTTGAGCTACCTTCAATTGTTCCATTTTAGCAAATGTTAGTTGATTATGTAAGAAAATAAAGAGGAGAATAGCAGCGGCCAGATGAGTTCACCAGAGGAGTTCTACATACCTAGGATCCGCGGGCGGCAAGAACAGCAGTGGCCAAAGGAGGAGTTCAGAGGAGTTCCTTCGAATGCAGGTGTCCTTTACTGCGATCGAGTGGTGATGGAGGAGTTCACAAAAGGAGAGAGTCGCGAGCAAAGTTCACAAGAGGAGATGAAAGCATCTTAGGTCGAGAGCCTTGACAGTTGCGAGCAAACTTCGTGAATATTGTGCATTTCGTCATCCGCACGCCTCAATTTGTGTTTCTGTTTTTAACACAACTTTTTTGTGTTTCTCAAAACTGTTTTTTACACCCGGTTCGTTTAAAAAAAAAACATAAAAAGCAGACTAGGTGACACATACAAGATCTGTTCCATTTCTATTCCAAAAAACTACAGAAAAACCAGAAACTTTTTTTTTTAATGTTGCCATACAATGCTTTGAGGTCTCTTTTTTATTTTTATTTTTACCTATTTTTTCTTTGGGGGGGGGGGGGGATGTACAAATCCAGCTTATACTTTGTATGCTTAAATTCCCAAGACAATTTCATCTTTTGCAGAAGAGAAGTAATTTCATTGAGGCTATTTCTCAAAATGTTCCATTTCTATTTCAGGTACAAGGATGCTGAGCTTAACATGGGGGAAAATAGTTGCATTGATCGTTGTGTTTCAAAATATTGGCAGGTTACATTTTGGGACCTCTCCCTCTCTCTTTGGGTGTTATCTTTTATTCTGTAAAGAGCAAGAGGCCAAAGCCACCCAAAACGAAATACAGATATGAGGAAGGAAGAACAACCAAATCAGGACTTAAAACTCAACATCTAAGGAGCTATGTTAGGCCCATATAAATCCTTCATCAAAACACCCCTTGTTTAACAAGATCATCTGCGTGTTTTTTTTTTTTTTTTTTTTTTTTTTGGGGGGGGGGGGTGGGGGTGTTGTGGGTTGGTTTAAAAAACAGAAATGCATTTAAATCAAGCTATACAGTTACACTGCAACTCTGATAAACTCATTTACATGCCCCAAGATCTTCCCTTAACCAGAGCAAAAGTCCCCCATCCATCAAAAGTCTGTAAGCCTATCCCAAAAACCTTTACGACACAGATCATCTGCTATGCTGTTTATGTTTCTGACCTGCTTGGTTCCTGATCAGTTCTCTTTTCTTCCTTGTGATTGTGGATACTATGAACCTCCGGCTATATACAACAAGGCATTTTAAGCTATTGCTGAGCCTAAGATACCGAGCCTGGCATAGTGACCCAATTCCACTTGGAAGCAAATTCAGGGACAAGGAGCTAAAAGTTTGTAAAATCAGTGTTACTGCTAACTATCGAACAGGGAGGAAAAATATATGTTTTATTGCTTCCAATCTGTTTAATGCTAATAGCATGATTTGAGAAACCCCTAAATCATATGTATTCTACATGACTCCACTAATCTGTGGTTCATTTTCTTTGTGATGGTGCCATAATAGGCATTTTAATCCTATTACTTCCCACCATTTTGACTCCTTAAGGTATTAACTTGATGAATCCAACACCACTTGCATTTGTAACTTGATTTCTTGGTGATATGCTTTATAGACATCAAGATGAAACTGGTGCGCATGTGCAAGATAAAGAGATACCAGCAATCTTGAGTTTACGTAACTAACTCAAAATTTGAAAGAGATTCCTATGTTTCTAAGAATTCATTTGCATTTCCTTTTCTTTTCCTTTTTTTTTTTTTTTGGGGGGGGGGGGGGGTGGGGGGGTTGGAGAGGAGATCAATAACTTAGAAAATTTTGTAAGCAAACATGGGAAGAGATTTGTGATTGTTGTTCCCTATGCCCTCAATTATTTGCTTTGGCTGTCTATAAGACCTGTGACTGCTTGATTGTAGGTTGATTCCCCTACCTAACTTTTTCTTTTATGCAGTATGAATTTGATACTGTAGTATTTCAAACAAATAAAGAAAATAAATCCACTTTATGTGCATGTATTTATGCCCTCCTGTATGTTTCGCAGGTGACAAATATGGTTGGGCAGCTGCTTGGTTCTAATCGACCTCCACTGTGATTCAAGTTTTGGCTTGCTTCCATCCTAAATTTTTCTCAGGATATCTCCTATTATGCATACATTAATTGTTACTTTTGATAACTTACTGGTTGCAAGGCAACTGCGTTTTCATTTTCTCCCCTTTGTTTTAAGTTCCAACCAATGGGTTGCTTAGGAAGATCAATAGAGTTTTGTGATTATGCTGTGGAGAAGAATTCTATGAAATTTTGGTTTTTATTTGTAGGTTTCAAGATT
Source organism: Telopea speciosissima (assembly GCF_018873765.1). Classification (NCBI taxonomy): domain Eukaryota; kingdom Viridiplantae; phylum Streptophyta; class Magnoliopsida; order Proteales; family Proteaceae; genus Telopea; species Telopea speciosissima. Next base: position 21,292,139 of record NC_057916.1, on the reverse strand, counting down.
TTCATTGCTTCTGTGATGTTGGCATAGAAAATAATAAATCTTTAAGATTTATTTATTTTATTATTGGGTTAGACCTCAGGTCAGTTTTTTTTTTTTTTTTTTTTTTTTTTTTGCTGAAAATAAAGTTCACTGCATTGTTCATGGATAATCTTCTAGCCTGAACTGCAAGTTCATGTGCTGAGGGAAATGTAAACACGTTCTTTCTAGATCAAGTCAGTTTGATACTTTGATTCTTGTTTCTTAGAGCCATTATTCTTGGCAAACTTTTGGGGAAACATGACTCTTGGCTGGTGCTATTGTGAAGTTACAGCCAGGGTTCTCACACTGCTCGCTTTTCGCAAGCTAGCGGTAACAATAGGCCTTGGTCCTTACCCACTGTGCTAGACTGCTAGGTGACACCTTACAAATTGCATTCCGTAGTTGAACATTACAGTTCATAATACTTTGTTACATGTTAAACGGTGGACAAGAAATTAAACTTGGGAAAAAGAACTTTGCTTGGTCAGCCATAGGAGTGTGTTAAATTACTTACCGCCCAAGCCATACTGAATTCAAAAGTCTCATCCAAGTTGAAACAGGGGTTATACGACCAAGCAGTGAGATTCTTGAATCAAGGCTTAAAACTTTGTGACGGCTTTGGTTGTTTTTGGGCTGCAGGTGGTTTGTCTATCAAATCTGTGATATTGCCCTTTCATTTTTTTGGTTTTAATTAATTTTTGGGCTCATGTTCTTTGTGCCGCAGTGCAGGCTGTACCCAGACACATAGGCCTGCCACTCAGCGGGGGGCAGGGTGGTCATTGCACCTACCCCCATGTGTCTAGGCACAACCTGCGCCCCCGGCACAGAGAACATTCTCCCTTATCCTTTCTTGTATAAAATGAAACCAAGTTTTCTTAAACCCATAGTCAATGGAGTATCTATTGACCAAGGGGTTTGGATGGATTAGAGAGGGTATTATAGGAAACATACTAAAACCTTAAAAGGGTTTGTGAACCATAGGATGGTCTGGTGAACCTTTACCATTTGGTGAAGGAAAACTTCTAAAAAAACCTCAATGCTTTCATTTCCGATTCTTTTGTAGAACAGATGAATTAAAAGTTGCGTCCGTTGGTACAAAGTTGCACCAATTTAACCACATACACAAAAAAAGGTTCTAGTTCCAATTTGCTGCCACGAGTTTTGGTTCTAATTCCAAGTTGCATCCATTGGTATATAGATTGTACAAGTGCAAATTCATCAGGTTTAGCCGCTATTCTCAGCAGCAGAGAGCCGATCACAAGTACTAGGGATGTGTAGAAAAGGGACGTATGTTACCTTTACGTGCAAGGTTCACCTACATACTTGATAAGAGGCTCAGTTGAGAGAAGATTGATGACCAACTCATAAAGAGTTGGTCATCGTTATACTAAAATCCAGACCATTACATACCAGAGTGAATTGGCTTGTCTAATATTTTTCCCATTTGCAATTTACTTCAAGGGTTAAAGTCGAAAGAATAATTCAAATAAGAGATTTTCATATTGCTCTCTTTAAGGTGTCAAATAATTTGTAATCTTATTTTTTTATATAACAAATTTCTTTTATTAAGGATAAAATTTTGTCATTTCACATGTATTTTATAAAAACTTGTTAAACAGTGAGCTCTAGACAACAATGTAATGGTTAGTATACTTCCAAATTAAAGAACTTTGGTTAATAAGACGAGAACCAATAGAATGTTACATATTCTACCGTCCCAATTATAGATTAGGCCCCAGATCAAGCTTATTAAATTCAAGACCAGGAGCCAGGTCGGAAACAGCCATAATCTGCCCTATCCCTAATTTCCAAACAGGAATCGATTGATTCGAATCAGCTCGAATCGTGATCAGACTCATTTGGCTGATCGGATTCCAATTTTTGAATCCACACTCCAGATGCTCTGATTCAACCTACTACCAGTCTTGGGTGAACTCGGTAAACCAGGAACCAGTACCTTACCCCACCCCACCCCACCCCACCCCACCCCACCCCACCCCTGCAAATCTCCTGTAAGAGCCCTGCCTGATGACCTACATTATGAACCAAAGTCACAATGCTTTGCTGGGCTTAGCCTGGCCATCGAACTGCACATCCTAGACTTCATAGCATGGCAATTATCAAACGTTTTATGGACCAGATAAGCACAAGTTCAAAGCCCGAGCATAGTGTAAAGTTTATAGAATAAAGCGAAGAACAAGGTAATGCAACGGATCTAGATCTGGATTCAATGATTTTCACCTAGACGAAAGAACAAAGAAAACTAATTAAAAAGTATGGTCAAGAAAATTTAAATTTATGAACAATGTAGATGCACTTGGTTCATCTGATTAGCATAATGGTCAATAGTCCATGCTTTTTGCAGCAAAACCAATTCATCATACAAAAGCCAAGAACTGTACCCAGAGTGATGAAAGAAAGATGTAATACTAACAAAAAGAATCTTCACAAACATCCCTCCATGTCTTTGACAAAACTTTAATTTAAGAAAATATATGAAAAAAAAAATTGAAATTAGATACAGAATAGTAAACAAAAAGACCAAAAGCAGAAAAAAGAAAAACCTATACACTTTCAGTTTCTGCTGTTCTTTCTAGCCTCTAAGTCTGTGCCATCCTTTAGTGTCTCTTGGGCATCGGTGTCCATCCCAAGGCTGAAAAGAGCAGCTGCTTGAAGATAGAAAGCAGTGGCCCACTCGGGCGACACAACCTGGGCCTGCATGGCATCCCCAAGGGCTTCTTGTGGCATGTCATTCATCAAGTAAGACAAGCAGCGTCTAGCAAACACAGTTGGTGATACCATGGACCCACCATCAATGAACTACACATACACAAACAAGGGAGTGTATATTTAAAGTGAAAAAAATAGTATATCTTCTTCCATTGTAAACTGAAACAAATAGAATGGAAATTCAGTGACAATAATTTGAATCTAGGCCATGCTTTTGAACTAAATGCTAAACCTATGACAATGACCTGAATATCTTTACACAAACAAGGTGTTAACTTTATCCATGCTTTTTGGTAGGGTGAGGTTCAACTTGGATGCTTTTAAACATCTCTGTGACAAGGACTCTCTTTCCTGCGATATAGTTGCTCTACTGCTTCACCAAATGAGACCAACAAAAGAAAAAAGAATGGGTTTTTTACGTTATTTAAGGAACTACTTTTCTGCATTAATATTCAATGCATTTCAACTTTACCTAGACCCCAGAAGTAATCTTTCTTTACCTAGATTTTGAAACTAACATTAACATTTAACGTAATCGAATACATTCTACTTTATCACAGAGCTTCCCAAAGACATGCTAAAAGCTTATGATTACACCGAATGGTCATATGCTTGTTTAAAATAACAATACTGAGACGTAATATTTAGCTAAACAAAGTTTCTGCCTATTTATTTCCAGAAAAACACGAGAGATTCCTGAGTGAAGAACTCACCCTGGTGTACCAATCAATGGCAGTCACAAAGTCTTTAGCACGAAAAGCAGAGTCAGCTTGTTTCTTAGAATTCAACATCTCTTGCATTTGGCCGGTCCACATTTGAAAAGAAAGCTGTAGGCACAGAACAATTGAAATAATTGGACTTGTCAAAATAAAAATTGGTACCCAAGGTAAATAAATATCAGGCATGAAAGAGACGCACTTATAATTTTACAAGCACTACCAGTAAAATAGTTGCTTTACACCTTTCTTTCTGTGTGAAGATGCCAGTTTATAGTTGATACAGGGTTAGTGTTTGCACAGACCAAGGCTTCAATGGTGTTTCCTACAGATCTGTTTTCCAGGCACCAGACCGAACAGGTAAGACCCTAAATCTGATGATAACTGGACAGAACTCCCAGAAAAGCTAAACAAGTGGTATTGAAGTTGATCTGTTTTCCAATACACACTGGTCTGCAACTATTGATACCCAGTACAGAATTCAAATTCAAGAAGGTATGACATAAACTGAAGAACTCCAGCAAAGATACAAAAATCACTTGAATCTCTACAACACTATTAAAATTATTAAAAATAAAAAAATATATTATGATAACAGTACCGGTGGATATTTCTCCATAAAGTTTTAATAAACAAATATAAAAAAAAAATTATATTAAGTCATAGTTGGAAAACACAAGTGGCTTTTCATAATATATGACAAAGAAACCACAACTGCAGGTTAGCATCCAGATTCCTTCCAACAAAACTGAGAACAAATTTCTGCCAATGAAATTAATCAAGTACAGCTCACAGCAAAACATCTGGGTTCTGGACCTTGCTGATTCAGCAATTCCACGAGTTCAACAGTCAGATGTCATATTCAGACACCGGTGTTGCTCATTGACAATTGTATGTAGGTTTGGCAATAGCAAAAAAATCTGAACTGAAAGGCTTGTCTTTATTGTCCTAATTAATATTAAGAGTAAAGAAACTTGAAATTAATACAAAAATACAAAGAAAATAAAGATACCAAAGTAATTCCATTACAGAATTATAGAATTCAGGACATGTGACTGTATACAAGAAAAAGAATAGTTGAAGTTAAAAGAAGTATTTGTAATGTAAACAATGTCAATGACTATCTTCAGAGCAGAAAAGTAAGTTCTATATATTGTGTCCATGGGTCTATGCTCAAGTTCTTAGGGACAGATCCTTGCACATTTTTCCCCAAAACAGTGAAACCAATGACAAGATGCACACAAAGTCAAACCCAGTAAAAAGCAATGCATGGAATATATGATCACTGTTTTGAATCAAACCATCAAGGTTTGTTTAACCAAACACACGGAGAGAAAAGAAAGAGAAATGTGGTTTGCCATTTTCCCTTTCTTTCCTTGTTCACCTTTTTATTGTTTCTGTTTACTTGAGTGTAATGAGGGTGTTACAATATCAAAAACCTTGTAACCAGATTAGAGAGAGAGAAAAGAAGAGAAGAAGGAGAAACAAAGCTGTCCAAAGAGGAGAGGATAGCCTGCGGCAAGAATAGAATAACTTGCCGCAGGACTGCTCTCTCATATATGTATTGTTGAATCATAAAATAAACAAAGTACAAAGGACAGAACTACCCCTGTACCCCCACGTCACTGTTCACAAGAACAGTGTCACAGCCCATAAGATCAATTTACCCCAGGAAACTCAACAGAGGAGACAGACATGGGCTCAAAATCCCTCGTCATACTAATCTGAAGGAGGTGCATTTAGAGATGGAGAAAACGTAGCCTCAGTAAAGCTTGAAAAGCATTCAACAGATGCCCCATCATCACCCACCAAACTCTCAAAAGATGTAGTAATCATTCATTTACTGTAGCCAATGAAAGGTAACATCTGGTTTGAATGATGGAGTTGAAACCGAAATATGGTTGAACCTTTTGGTTAGAAGACAAAATAGATTGAGCTAATTTGCAATTTTCATGAGTTTTTTCAATCATCTGTTGTTCTATAACAAAGCATCAATCCATTTCAAAGAAGGAAGAATAAAGATGGTTCAGCAGTTTGATTGCACAAGTTTTGGAGAGCCCAAGAGGGAAAGTAGACTAACATCTGAAATTGTTTTTGCAATGCTAAAATGCAAAAGTAACAATTGATGGGCCATTTCAAACACATGGATATGACCAACAAAAAATACAACAACAACAACTCAGCCTTATCCCAACTAAATGGGGTCGGCTACATGGAACCCAGTAGAACCAAAAAATAAATAATAAGAAGTAGAAGGAGAACACAGAAAAGAGACAAAATCTAGGGCATTGACCCAACTTAGCTACGAACCGCATCATATCTGCTCAGCATTCCGCTCTTGTCCTCGAGAAAGGCGTGTAGTACAACAACATCATCCCAGTAACAAAGTCCAACTAAAAGGGGTCAGCCACGTGGATCTTCGCTCTCCAATCAGCTCTATTTGAAGTCATAAAGGGGGCGAGGCTAATGCAGTTCTAGATAGGGTAAAGCCCTACTAGAAGCCAATTAAACCAGGACCAATAACAAGGAACTAAGGGGCTGTTGGTTCTGCAGTTTCAGTAGGACAGAATTTCAGTTTTAGGTCAAATCTAGGGCTTAGGTTAGGATAATGGAAGGGGGGGCTTAGGGGGTATGGCTAGGCAGGTTTATAGGACTCTAATAATGTAGGTATTGTAGAGTTTTAAGTGTTTTGAAAATTCTGTAAAACTGGGCAGTAAGTCAGGATCGACTATGGGTTTTGGGGAAATTAATGAAGGATGAGGGGATTAGGGTATTGATGGAAAAATATGGCTGAGCAGCAAGATCTAGAGTTTAATGGAATTCAAGCAAAAATAAAGGGGATCGATTGGGGGAAAGGATTAGAGGGTTAGAAGAAGAAATTGAGGGTCAAACTTATTGGTGATTCCACTGGCAGCAGCTTGAACAGATGTGAAGGATAGAACCACCTTTGAATTGAAGAAGATCCTCCCAGCCGTTACGGCGTAAGGAATCAACCGGATTCCACCAGTCCCTTTCCACCTTGATAGAACTACAAGGATGCACACACTCACAAGGAGCACAGGAGCAGCAACAATGGCAGCCAACAACCCAACCCTAGACTTATTTCTAAAGAAATAAGCCCATTTCGGTGATGAATCTGCATCAGAGGCCTAAGCTAAGCATGTCTTTCTTCACTTCTCCTATGGTTATCTTAGGCCTGCCTGTAGCTCTTTTGGTTCCCTCAATTTGAATCAGGTCGCTCCTTCGAACTGGGGCATCCGAAGGCCTCTATTGAACATGGCCATGCCACCTCAAGTGACACTCTCTAAGTTTATCATGGATCGGAGCTACTCCCAGCGCAGCTCTAATATGGTCATTCTGCCAATTTTATTTATATAACATTTCTTCACCACCCAACATTCCGCACCATACATCATAGCTGGTCTAATGACAGTCCTATAAAATTTTCCTTTTAAGTTTTAAAAGAATACGCCGATCACACAAAACTCCAGACGCACTTCTCCATTTCATCCACCCTACTTTAATCCTCTGGGCGACATCATCTTCTATGTCACCCTCCTTATTTACGATTGATCCCAGGTATCTAAAGTAGTCACTTTGCGGGATCTCCCTCTCACCAATAAAACCGTCTCATTATCCATTCAAGATTTGGTAAAGTTACACACCATATATTCGGTCTTAGTTCTACTTAACTTCAGACCTTTTGACTCCAAGGTAGTTCTCCACAGTTCCACTTTGGCGTTAATCCCTACTTGTGTCTCATCCACCAAAACAATATCATCTGCAAATATCATACACCAAGGGACCTCATCTTGCATGCCTCTGGTTAAATCATCCATGATAAATGCAAACAAACAAGGGCTTAAGGCTGATCCTTGGTGTAACCCAATTGACATTGGGAATTTACTGCTTTGGCCCCTTTCCGTTCTAATGATAGTCACCACATCAGCATACATGTCTTTAATTATGTCTACATATTTTGATGACACCCTTCTCTTCTCAAGAATATTCCAGATTAACTCTCTAGGGATTCTATCATAGGCTTTTCCTAGGTCTATGAAGATCATATGGAGATCCTTCTTGCCCTCTATATCTTTCCATGAGTCTCCTAAGTAAGAAGATTGCCTCCAATAAATTCATTGTATGATTCATCAAATTTATGCCTCTATAATTATTAAAAGTCGGAATCTCTCCTTTGTTTTTATAAATTGGGACCACAATGCTTATTCTCCATTCATTTGGCATTTTCCTAGCGGTCATAATCTTGTTAAACAACTTGGTTAGCCAAGATAAACCACAAAAGCCTACGTTCTTCCACACCTCAATTGGAATCTCGTCAAGGCCTGAAGCCTTGCCTACTTTCATCTTTCTTATAGCTTCTTTTACTTCAGGCAACCTAATTTTGCGTATATATCTACGCGTTGAGGTGTCCCTATGAATAATGTCGCTTTCCGCAACTGTTTCACTCGAGGAGTCTTCATTAAGAAGGCCGAAGAAGTATTCTTTCCACCTCTCTTCAATGTCCTCATCCTTTATTAGTACTCGACCATCCTCACTTTTAATAGATAGGTTTTTCCCCATCCTTCGAATTCAGATTGTTATAGAGATCGTCATATTTCTTCGCCCTTACCTTCCTCACAATCATTTTAGCTTCGTACCTGGCAAGCTTGTATCTTGTTAAATCCTCTACCTCTTTAGACATTTGCCATGATTTAAAATAAGTTTTCTTAGTCTTAATGGCCTCTTGGACCTCATCATCCCACCACCAGATCTCCCTAGTAGCATGCCATATACCTTTCGTTTCTCCTAGGACCTCTTTAGCAACCTTCTTTATACAGGCCGACATCTCATCCCACATTGAATTGGGGTCTCCCTTAAGGTCCCACTTTCCTAGTTTGACCACTTTATCAGTAAAAGGTATTAAGGACTCTCCTTTGAATCGCTACCACTTTATCTTAAAGGCGAAAAGGCTCACATCTCCTATGCTTCTGAGTAGTAAGGCACATGTCTAGGATCACCATTCTATCTTGAGTGGTTAGGCACTCCCCAAGAATCACCTGACAGTCTTTACAGAACCGTCTATCAGACCTTCTTGTTAGGAAGAAATCTATTTGGCTGGTATGATGCCCACTTCCGTAGATGACTAGGTGTTCCTCTCTCTTTCTGAAGAAAGTGTTCACAACGGAAAGATCATAGGCTACTACGAAGTCTAAAACTGAAACTCCCTCTTCATTCCTTTCTCCAAACCCATAGCCTCCATGCACACCTTCATATCCTCTACGATCTCTCCCAACATGTCTATTCAGATCACCCCCCATTATAATCTTTTCTCCCTGGCCAAAGCTTTGAACTAGTCATCCATGTGTTCCCAAAATTGTAACTTACTACTTTCATCTAATCCGACTTGGGATGCGTAGGCGCTAATTATATTGATAACCTCTTTCTCCAACACCAGTTTAATAGATAAAATCCTAACTCCAACTCTTTTAACATCCACCACGTCATTCTTCAAGTCTTTGTCTACCACTATACCCACTCCACCTCTATTACTTTGGTCTTCCGAACACCATAGCTTAAACAAAAAAATAAATAGAACAAAAAAAAAAGTAAATCTAAATTTATCCAAACATTGTTAACCAACATTTGCTGAAGAAAAGGAAAAAACTGTGTTACATATCAGACCAAACACTTAAGAATTCATCTGAAATAGAAAAACATATTTGGGATACAAGTAACTAACCTCGTGAGCAACCCCATCATCATCCTTGTATCCGACTTTCTCCAAGATTTCATGTATGGCAGTGAGGTCCAATCTAGAACATGCTTCACCTAACGGAGTTAATGGTAACGGTGTTGAAGGTACAGTTCCATATGGAATACCCATCAAAACATATGATGGCACCTGATAATAAAATAAAAAAAAGGAATGAAAATATGTACCCTTTCAAAGAAGAAGACAGTTATACAAATGCACTCAGGAATCTCAGAAATATGTACCCTTTGGTCAAAAAGGATTACCAAAGTATAAAGTTAAGTTTAAAGACTATATCAGAATCTACATTACCTTCGAGAACCCCACCCCCAAAAAACAAAAACAAGAGGAAATTAATATATGAGAAAAGCTTTCCTCTAGACCCCTAACTGAAATGCATTTCCTTTTTCTGGCCCTGTTGACTGATGATTTGACAATCTGACCATGGATAGGTAAGGTGGATATTACCTGGAGTCCCATAGTTGTCAAGGCGTCCAGGTGCCTTGGTCACCTAGGCGGGCACCTTGGATGTCTTGGTGGCCTTATTGGTTTCACCTTGCGTCCAGAACCCCTCTAATGCCCTGGGTTATCTAGACGCCGCGACAAATATGACCTGGACAGACCACTTGTAAAATTTGTTGACCTATCTCCCACCTAAGGCTTTACCTCTTTCTCTTTCAATGGTTACGGAACGGCTTAATAGATTTCATGGGGTTAAAGGACTCACCTTTGACGGTTTCTCATGGGTCTCATTCTTTTTTCAAAAATTCATGGTTTAAGGTCAAGATTTCAGGTTTCATGGTTTCAACTTTGATGAATTAAGGCTTCAGATTTCATGTTTCCTAGGGCCAAATGTCAAGTTTAATGGTTTCATGGCAAACCGCCACCCTGCCCTCTGTGTGTGTGTGTGTGTGTGTGTTCAGGTTATTTTCTGACCAACATGATGGTAGTGGTTCCCGATAATTGCATGGCAGAACCATACTCCCTTAATAGAATAGCTACTTAATTAAAAATAATAGCCATCATAATCATCTGCACTATGTCAATGGAAGGCATACAAAATACATGGATATAACAGGAAAGTAAATACGCATGAACCTTTAATAACAAGAAAACAAATGAGATTTGATAGAGAATTGTCGAAGTACTGTTCATGTGACACTGTTCACATGAACAGTGATTTGGTTGATATGTGTACCGTCTATTTTCCTAGTCCTAGTTGGAGTCCTAGTTTCTAATTATGTCAAGTCTTAATTCTACTGTGAGTTGTTAGTCTTAGTTTCAGTTTGAGTTGTTAGTTCTAGTTCTTTTCCTATTCTAACTTGGAATCCTATCATGATTAGGAGTTCCCCTTTCTATTTGTAATTTCCCCTCTATTATACATAGAGCGGCTTTCCTATCAATAAAAACAAGAAGTTATTATTCTCTCATTCTCTCTTTTTTCTCTTCTCTCAAGTTACTGGTTACAAGTCCTAGGTTTTCTACATGGTGTCAGAGCTCATGGCCTGAAGTTACCCTGGGTTATTATCGTCTTGCCGGTTTGAGAGTCGTGTAAGGTCTCTGGTGTGGTGAGCAGCCACTGTCACCGCTGCTGCATGTTTATAGATATTCAGTTTTTTGTTTGATTTTTGTTGCTATGGCTGTCGATTAAAAGTTCGAAGCCTTGTTTATGTGTCAGTTGCTTGCCGCTGTTCCTTTTTGAGGACTGGTTCAAAGGTGGAAGAAGGACATCCACCTGCAATTTTCTGCTGGCTATGTTCTTTGTCTGGGGATGGGGTTGCTATTACTGCCCTTTTATTTTTGTTATCATGGAGTGATTCTGTTGGAGAAGATGACTATTGTTGTGTGAATCGAACCAACATCTGAAGAACCTCTGTTCGTTGAAAGTGCTGTCCTCTTTACAAGAAAAAGGTCCTGCTGATTTACATATTGATTTCCTGCTGGGTTGGTTGCGGTGTTTGGTGCTCTGGTTGTATGGTGTTTGCAGTAGCTGTGGTTTTCTTCTTCCCTTTGGACTACTACTCCTCCCTACTTTACCGTACCGTCGGTTCGAAGACGAAGGTTTCTCGGTTTGACTAGGTCCTCTCCTCCTGAGAAGCTAGCGAACATTTCTGGTTTCCAGGGTTGATTATTGCTGTGGGAAATTTTAGTTGGATCGATTCATCAATTGTCGCTGCTGTTGTTTACTTCGATTGCTATCGAAGGTTTGTTTGTGGAATTAAATTCTGGTTTTCTACTTGCTGAATCGATTTGATGCTGTGGGTTGCTTTCGCTATCAGAGGAGATTGAAGGACCTGCTTTTGTTTGCTGATCGAAAAAGTAGAAGACCTGCTGCATCTTGATCGATCTCGATCTACCGTATCTGAACCAGATCCATCGGCTGCTGGTTCGAAGTTTGAAGACAACCTTCATCAATGGGTCCTTTGGTTACCGCCTCTCTGTTTCCCCTTTGTTTCCACTGATTCAAAGCCGTGACTATCAAGAGGTAGAAGACGGTCAAAACTCTTTGCCTTTTGCGATCAATTCTTTCCTTTTATGAGTTGGTTTCCCATGTCACGTGTTGCCATATCCTTTGGTCCAGGATTTATCAAGAATGTGTTTTCTTACTTTTCTCTAGTTGCGTGACTCAAGAGACTTGGTTCTTTTATTGGTTACTCTATTTTATTCCTTAAGTATCCCTTTATGCCCTTATCATCTTCTCTTATCTACCTCTGTCCTTATATTACTGCTCATTCCAACATTACCCTTTTGCCTTGGTTGGTATTTGTAATCAGATTTCATCTATATTACAACTATGCCATCCCTTTTTTAATTGTGTTATTTACAATTCTGCCATTCCCCTTGCAAAATACCGGTTATTTACGGAACTGCCATTAATTTAATACATTCCCCTATTTGACTACCCAATTGACCCTTGAAAATTCTGGTTTATTACCAGTTTGCCCTTTGGCTTGGTTTGTATTTAAAAAGTGGAATTCCACCAAATTACAGTCACGCCATCCTTTTTTTCCAACACCATTCCCTTTCAATAATTCTAATTCCTTTCATATCCCATACATTTGGCACACCCATAACCCCTTCGGAAGTTAATGGTATTCTCTAATTTGTCATTTCTTCCTTTTCCATTACCCTTAGCACCTCTTGGAAAAATCTGGAATATTATGTTTTTGCCCTATCTCTTACATCATCTCTTTATGTCCACGTGTACTACACGTGATGGGGGGATTATGTACAGTATACCTGCAGACATTGCAAAACGCAGAACTTGCAGGAACATTGGTGCAAAACATAGAAGATCAGTTTTCTCCGCCATTGCCATTGGGTTTCCTTCGTTATTGGGTTGAGTTTGCTGTAAGGGGGAGATTGAAGTATTGAAGATATTTGGTTGTTGCCTATTTGAGGACTTTCAGTTGGGTTGATACAGTGTTTTTCCGCTGCCTAATTCAGCTCGTTTCCGCTACTTGCTGCTCTAGTTATTTAACTTCAAAATTTTATGTCATTATGACAATCTGAGATTCATCACTGGTTAGCTATTGAATATCGTGAAAAGCTGCCTTTTTTTGGAAGAAATTCTAGTCCCGGTTTGCTAATCATGTCTGTCCAGGTTTTGAAGATCAATTATTTCAAGTTCTTGAAGGTTTATTTGGGAGCTACATTCATCTGTCAAGTTGGATTCTGCTGCAACTTAGTTTCTTCTCATTTTGTTCAAGTTGGGCATTGATACCTTATATGCGCCAACTTGAGAGGGAGTGTTTGCATTATTGTGAAGTTCTTTTTTTTCCTTTTAGTTCAAGCTGGATCTTCTTTCTTTACTTATTTGTATAATCCAGCTTGAGGGGGAGTGTTGAAGTACTGTTCATGTAACACTGTTCACGCAAACAATGATTTGGTTGATATGTGTACCTTCTATTTTCCTAGTCCTAGTTGGAGTCCTAGTTTCTAATTATGTCAAGTCCTAATTCTACTATGAGTTGTTAGTCTTAGTTTCAGTTTGAGTTGTTAATTCTAGTTCTTTTCCAATTGTAACTTGGCATCCTATCATGATTAGGAATTCCTAATCTGATTAGGAGTTCCCCTTTCTATTTGTAATTTCCCCTCTATTATAAATAGAGGGGCTTTCCTATCAATAAAAACAAGAAGTTATTATTCTCTCTTTTTTCTCTTCTCTCAAGTTACTGGTTACAGGTCCTAGGTTTTCTACAAGAATATTTACATGGGCATCCTCTCAAGAACATCCTCCATTATTTGAAATTCTACTGCCCTAGATATGAATGGACTTAGCAAATATAACTGTCAACATTTGCAGGGATCTAAAGCTCAATAATGATGTTTACCTCTATAAATGTGTCTATATTTGCAGAGATCTAAAAACTTAGCAATGATGTTTACCTCTGCTTCTTTCTGAAGAGAAGTTAGAGCGGTCACAAGAGACTTTGCATTTGGCCTCTCACGAGGTTCATACTGTAAACAACGAGATGCTAATCGCACTAACTCAGTTCCATCATCATTTGAGAAATGACCCTCCAAACAAGAATCCATTAGCATCAAAAAATTCTTGCCACGTATTAGGTCAAGTGCCTGTCAACAATGACAAACAATAAAATGCAATTCAAAAACACAAAAATTGAGCAAACAATATGAATCAAAATCAAATTAATGATTACAATGCAACAGTAAAACTAATTATATTCTTGCAGGAGAATAAAAACATCCTCATTGTTGCAACTTGCAAGTGCAAGCAGTAAAGCTATTTATTTTCTTGCAGGAGAATTAACATGTCCTTATTATTGCACATCCATAACTCTAATTTTCCTCAATATTTGGGGAACACCATGAAACTCGAAAAATTTCAGCTAAAAGATAAAATAGCATACACTGGGCAAGAAAATACTCAAACCTGCATATAATAAGCTGGGTTAACATTAATCAACAAAAATGAAGAAAATTTTGATGAAGTTCAAGATATTTCATTATCTTTGTCGTTGTAGTATTCTTTTTCTGGAAGAAATGTTGTATATCATCATATCCTTGCATTTCACTAAAATCAGATGTTCAAGTCATTCAAGTTTAGTTGGTAACTTGTAAGTCACATAATTCTTACTTGTATAGTGTTCTGTTTTGAATATTGTGTTGAACTATTGAGTGAATGTTACCTATACACCCTGCTAAGAGAGGCTCTCTACACAGCCCCAATATCTGCCATGTGGCAGCTTCATTGGCATTTAAGTTTTGTGATCAATGTTGTCCACATCATCATCTCAGTTTGGAAAGTTTCAGAACAATCCAGCTTGAAAATTAGTTGAAAATTCAACTTTGGCAGCTCTAGGGCAACTTCAGTTAGACTGTTGAGAATTCAAGGATAAGAGTCTTAACATGGCAAACCATATAGTGAAGATGCGATCTGAAACGTCACACATGGATAATCCATTGAGGGGAATGACCTTACCATCCAATGGTTAGTTTGACAAAATACACCCTCCACATGGACAAAAAGGCAGAGCATAGAGAAATCTCTCTACACAAAGCAACGAAAATAAATTTTCCCTATTCATAATCTATAAAGGAAATATGAGCTTATGTGGTTTAAGACCCACTCAGGCAAGTGAAATGCCTCACCTCAACCTTAAAATCAAGTATATTTGAACAAGTGAGGACATTATTAAATGTTCTTGAATTTTTCAAGTTCATATTCCTATTCCTCTCTCTTATTTTCAAATTTCTCTTTAATCCCACATCACTAAGTTAACATTTAGGGTCCAAGACTTAAAGTTGGTCAATGCACGTACCAAACACAGTCATTTGACATCCCTAAAAGGGTCATGGCACCAAAATGTCCAAGAGTTCAGGGCAATAAGAATGACTAGAGACACACAGCTAGAAATCTTATTGCTAGGAAACTTGTAAAGAATGTCAACAGAACAAGGTGTAAGAGTTTCAACATGTAACAAAGCTGAACTGAACCAAGGACAACTTACATGGCTTGGGGGAATGTGTTTGCCACTGAGAAGATCAAGCAAAAGAGTGCCAAAGCTGTAAACTACACTTTCTGGTGTCACTCTACCTGCCAAACAGAGAAAGTAAGAAAAATGGGTAACATTAGCTAATTTGAAATTTATGACATGCATATATGAGGCTTCAGAAATGCACATGATACCATCCTACTATAGACTAGTTCTGTTTAATGCTTAAATCCATCTATATAGCCATTCCAGAGGTCCCCCATCATGCCAACACAATAAAGCCTTATACCAACTACTTCTATCAGCCTACCTAGATTCAGTTTCACCATTCTACCTATCAAAGGCCATAGTGTGTGTTAACTAATAATCCCCTCATGTCCTATCTTATTACTTTCAACCCAGGTCTTTTCTGTCCCTCCCTAAGTTTGTTATACCCTTTCACTAGCACCACATCAGTCCGCATTGGTGCAGTTGTTGGTCTTTGATTCAGATGATCAAACCATCTCAGTTAACTTCCTCTCATCTTTTTTTTTTTCTTTTCTTGTAGGGATGGTGGAGGGCCGGTTAGGGAAGAAGGGGAGATCTGAGATAGGGTCTCAGAGTTGCAGGGGAGAGAGGGAATCGCATAAGAACAAAAGGAGGGGGGGATTTGCACACGCACAACCACAGGCTTTCAAACAAACAACTCAATTCATTCTTTTCCAATCTGTCTAATACATTGGTTACAAGCATATAAATAAGAAAATAAAAGACTTTAACAAGGAAACAACTAAAACTCTTCCTGCATATCCTACGCAAATTAAAAGATCTCCTTACATAATTATCCCAATAAAATAAATAATAAAATCCTAAATATCCTACTAGCCAAAAGACTCAAGTTGGAACCGGTTCATCTCCATTTGGGTTCCCAAATGGGTTTGGGTAAGAAGCATGTACCTGTCCTCATATATTCTGGAGGAGTGAAAGCCAGGTTTGTACTATAGCTCTTGCCATCTCTACTATTCTTCATGAGGCCAAAGCATGACAGCCTAGGATTACCATCCTGTCAACCGCTGTTTCACAATAAGGACTAGAGAAAGAAAAGCAGATGGTCTAATGAAATGAAATAACAAAGTAGGCGGATAACAAAAATAAAAAGTTCACCTGATCAAACAATACTCTGTAAGCATTGAGGTCGTGATACAATGCACGTCCTCTACTGCTGCAATATTCCAAAGCTTGTGCCAAATACAAGGCAACTCGCAACCTCATTGCCCATTTCATGGGTTGGTTCTCCCCTATATAAGTTTGACAAAGAAAAACCATTAGGGTGTAGATCTCCAAGTATAAGTGGAGGATTTGGTAGAGTTCAGATTCAAGCAGTCCAGAAATGTGTATTTTGATGGATTAAAGCTCATACAAATAACTACTAAGCCTTAACCGGGGGGTAGGGGGTGTTAAAGAAATTTCCAGGCCAAAATTCAGAGTTCATTCATATCGTCCCCTGCATCAGCAAACCCAAATTCCAGAACCACAGAAACACGTACACACAAAGAAAAAGGAAGGAAAGAAAAGAAAAAAGAGATTAGAATTAAGTCTGCAAATGATCTATCACTTCTCTTTTTTTTTTTTGGGTAAACAAATGATCCATAACTTACATTCTAAATATTCCACTAGTAACCTCCTTTATTTCTTAACTCAAGCTTTCTATCATATTACGTATTTTCTTATAATTTCTACCCAAAAAAAAAAACATATTTTCTTATAACCAGATTGTATCCAATAACGGAAATAAAATGGGGAAGAAATGGGAAAAGTCAGAGAAACCAATTACAGAGTACAGAAAGCTTACAATGAAAAAGATGCTTGGCGAGGGTTTCATTGGGCATGAACTCAGCAACGAGTAACCTCTCATCTCCTTCACAGCAACATCCGATGAGATTGGCCAACCGCTCATTCCGAAGCTGACCTACTGATCGTGCTTCCTCCTGAGATACAATTCAAAGAAAATACGCAACGGATAAAATAAATAATGGTACAGTACAGGAGACACAGTAAAGGAGAAGGATAGGGGGAAAATGCTAAAAATAAAGAAATAAAAAACAAAGAGGAAATATAAGTAAAAGAGGAAGAAAACGAAGAGGGAAAGAGCAACGAACAAGGAACTGGCGCGTGTCAGGCCAAGCGGACTTGTTGAAACGCTTAACGGCAATCCACCTATCGTTTTCGAGCCTTCCTTTATAAACAACATTTGGAGCTTTCTCGCCGTGTTCAGAGACAATGTTGTCGACGGAGAAGCCGGAGGTAGCAGTTCTAAGCTGCTCGAATCCAAAGTCGGTGAAACCAGACAATGCGTTGCGATCATTTCCCGCACACTCTGCAACATTAAAGCAAAGCAAAAGAACTTGAAGAATTCACGGTGGGTCGAGGGGATGAGCAGCAAATAGAGAGAAGATCCAGAGCGGCGGAAGGAGAGGGAGGGGTATACCGATATCGGACGATTCAAGAACGTCAGGCTTGAGACGAGATGGCCACCAACAGAAGGAGAATTTGGAACACCGACCTCCCATTGCCGGAGATCTACCCTAAGCAGTCACGAAATAGATGATAATGAGACAACAAAGGGATCAAACGGAGGCGTGTGTTGCTTCAACTAAGCCAGCGGGTCGTGAAAGCGGGAGCGGAAGGAGAGTTTTCATCTGAGAGAGTCTTTGTGAGAGAGGAGAGAAAAGGGAACTGACAGCAGAGAAGAAAGAGAGGTGAGACACAAAGAGGGAGAGCAGATATAAAGATTTGTGGATCCAAGGTTTCTCTTCTCTTCCCTTTCTTTCTCACTCTCGCAGTATCGCTCTCCCTCTCTTAGATATTAATAATATGATATTTTAAAGAATAAAAAAATATATGAAAAAAGAATTAAAATTATTCTAATGCTAGAGATAATGGTGATGGTGATGATGCTGATGGTGATTATGAAAGGTTTGATAGCTGTTTCTCTCTCTTCTCTCGCTGTTGCTCGTACGTTCTACTACGTATGTATGTATGTATGTGTTGAAGCTACCATGATGGGAATGTGAATGTGAATGTTGTAGAAAGCCATGTTCCTCTGCCACCTTCTGGCTTTCTGCTTTTCCTTCTCCTTCTCTTTCTCCAATCTCTACCTCCCCTCCCCTCCCCACCACCATCTCCCTCTCTCCCTAATTCTTTTTTTACTTCCAATGTGTTACCCTTTTGTTTTTCCTGTCTGTTTCCCTTTTTAATTTCTGTTGAGAAATGTTGGAGGAGTTGGAGTTAAAATGAGTTAAAATGGGATAATTATTGGTAGTTGTAGCCATATATAGCAATTTCTACTTTGTTTTTATGCCAATGTTGACTTCATCAAAGTCTCAAATGTCTCTTAAATCACTTACTTTAACTATATAATTTTTGAAAAAAAGAAATCACTCCATGAAAAGAGAAAAGGATCTCTCCACCTTAATCCTTGGAACTTATAGTAAAGTACTGGGAGAATGTCTTCTGTGCCGAAGTGCAGGCTACGCCTAGGCACATGGGCCTGCCACTCAGGGGGGCAGAGTCTCAGAGTTTCAAGTTACCAAGGTTAAGCTTAAAAAATTAAAACAAGAAAAAACAAAAAACAAAATAAAAAATAGGCTCTAAGGGTGGCTTCCACGCCTAGACACATAATTGCTTAATCGCCTTGGAAATGATGGTCTTGCCTCATGAGAATTCCGTCTTTCATGGGGGTAAGACGATCATTTCCAAGATAGTTAGGTAGTAACTGTGTCTAGAGCACGACTAGTTAGGTTTCTTAAACCCTAAAAAAATAGTGGTTGTTTTTCTTCTCTAACTTTATTTGTCTGGTTCTATTTCCCTTTTTTTTAATTAGCCATTACAAAGTGGAGGGTGTTTTCTCGAGTTCTCAAGTTCCACCTTCCAAGGATTAAGGTGGGGGGATTATATTTTTGGGGAGGACCTATTTCTAATATTAATTTCTGTTTTTAACAAAATTAAGTTAAAAAAGGTAATTTAAGAACATTTTTTTTTGGTAACAGTAATTTAAGAACATTTTGGCTTTAGAAGATTTGGCTACATCAATGCTTGAAGGCTATTAAAATCATCCATTTTAGCTCAAACTCTCTTCAACAATTTTTTTAAAATATTTTCACAGAAACCGCAGACAGTTGGTTATCAATGAAAGGCAAATATAGATTTACTAATTTAGAGTAGGGGAACAGACACTGCCAATGCCCTTCACCAACAGGGATTAATGAGAGAACGCGCATAGGGGCATCAACATGAATGAGATCTTTGATTTCACAGGTGTGGGATGATAATTTCATGTGTTCTTGTACTTGGGCATAGGGCCCATGCTACTTAGGTAGCGTATTTTTTTCACTTTAGAATAATAGAGAGGTGGGGGTGGGTAACTTGTAAATAGAAAACAGCAGAAAAGGCAAAATAGAATGCATTTTGATGGCCAAGACAGGTATGATTACAAGCACCTAAACTAAAAGTCATGTCTTTTCCAAAAAAAAAAACTAAAAGTCATGACTTTATCACCTGTTTTATTTTTTTTGTTGGCAATAGTCTTTATCACCATTTGATCATGATGTAAACACACTATTTGGGTTGTTACCAAAAAAAAATACATTATATGGTTAAATTTGTTTTGGAAAAATGAAATTTGTAGCACTTTCCAAGTCTATCTCTTTCTTTCCCAATGAAATGACATGTCTACCCTCTATTGTGGCAAGAGAGAGAAAACTATTTCCTATATTCTTTTAGGGGTAACGAATGCTACCAGGTTGTGTAGCATACGCTAATGCCTCCCCGTATCCAACTCTCTCGTCTTTCCTATTAAATGACAAATTTGTCCCCTATTGTGGGAGGAGTGAGATAGACATAGGAAGGCACTGGCGTATATTGTGTAGCCTGGGAACTCAATCCTTATTTTTTAGGGAAAAAATCTCTGTCCGGGAGTGTGGCCTACGTCAGCACTCCTATGAGTCTATCTCTCTCTCCTCCCCCATATGAAAAGACACCTCTGCCCCTTTATTTTAAGGAGGAGAGAGATAGACACATGGGAGTGCTGGTGTAGGCCACACTCCCATACAGAAAATTGCTTCCCTATTTTTTATTAGAGTAAGAGATCGTTGTTTGGCCGCTTAGCCCTGTATCAGCCAAGGGGTAAATGAGAACGCACACATGGGCATATACATGGATGGGATTTTTATGTGACCAGACAATGTGAGTGCTGGTGTAGGCCACACTCCCGTACAGAAAATTGCTTCCCTATTTTTTATTAGGGCAAGAGATCGTTGTTTGGCTGCTTAGCCTTGTATCAGCCAAGGGGTAAATGAGAATGCACACATGGGCATATACATGGATGGGATTTTTACGTGACCAGAACGTTCTTTTTCACTTTTTATTATTGGGGAAAAAAAACTTTGTTCGTGAGTGTGGCCTACACCAGCACTCCCATGAGTCTATCTCTCTCCTTATCATATGAAAAGACACTTCTGCTCTATTGTTTTGAGGAGGAGAGAGATAGACACAAGGGAGTGCTGACGTAGGCCACAATCCCGGACAGAAAACTACTTCCCTTATTATTAATTAAGGGAAAAAGAGAAACATACACTACAGATGTGCACAAATTCTCACGTACTTGCTCTCACAACAAACCCATAGATCATATACCCCACATACTCTTCTCAACTAATGCCTCGTATTGGATAATTCATCACCCTCATGTCATGTATTAACTATGAAATCCTCTCCCTTCAATTAATTGTATAATTCGTCATCCTCCTATCATGTATGAAACTCTCTCCCCCCTTAAGTAATTAAGGGAAAGGGTTGAATAAGCCACTCCCAAGTAAACTAACTTGTGCCCAATGGAAAGGATGGGATGAGGAGGGCAGGGGATTGTTTCCATAAGAGATTGGAGAGAGACAAACATAGGCTGGGTAAGCGGGCAGGTAAGCAGCCCGCTTACCCAGCCTTTTCCATTAATACCCACCCGCTTACCCAATCTTTTCCCATTAATTAATTAACAAATTAATACTTGAGAATGTTGATTGTAGATTGACAATAGGAGAAGAAAGGAGATTGATTAGCTTTTGAGGGTTTCGGGCTTCCCTACTTTTTTTCTTGTGCTATGTTTTATTCTCTCTCTATCTAACAAAGAGAAGGTCGTCGAAGCAAGCTTGGTTTTGATAAAAGTTTCGATAGGATGGTGATCATTTAGAGTTTCTTAGAGATATTAATTATATAGTTTTTGTGTTTTGGTTTTTTTTTTGGTAGAAGTTTTTATGTACTTCAAATAGTGGGATTTTATTCTTACTTCCAACTCATGAGTCAATCTTTTGACTCAAAAAAAAAAAAAACAAAAAAACTCATGACTCAATCGGATGATCTAGGTCTTCTTCTAGTCTTATCGTACACAATGAGCTCCGATCGTTGAATTAATTATCTCTTCACAAGTACTCTTTGGTCATCTTTTCCTACCCAAGCCACACAGGTTAAGGATTTCCTCCATAAGTACAGTAAATACAGTAAAGTACACAAGCTTTACTACAACAAATGGCTTCTTCTTCTTGAAACTTGTAACTGTCCACACTTAAGCTCAGGTGATTTGCACAAGATAACTCCTTTTCAAATTGATAATCATTTAGCTTGTTATGTTTTAATGGTCAAATGGCACAGCCTTTTATATAGGCAACAAACTAGTTGTTGGATTCAACAAAATGAGTTGTTAGAGTCAAGCTTAATTTCTCTTTCAAATATTCAAATTATCTTTTTGTTTTCAAGAGAAGATTAGCTGATGGAGGTCCATTCCAATTCCAAATCAGTTGAAAGAATTAACTCCTTTTGGTCTCCAAAAATGAATTTTAATTTAAAAAAATAATAAAAATAATTGTTAGAGTTCCTCAACACCAGTGAAAATTTTAGGAATCCCACTCAGGTGATTAGAGTCCAAATGGTTCATTAATGGTTATTAAAATCTATTCAAAAGCTTAATTATGCAGCATTAACTGCACTCACAGGGAAGACTATGCGATCCTCACGAAAGTCCGTGGAACATGGACTCAAAACCATTGTTCTCGAGTTCGGCAAAAGATTATCACGAAAGACCTTTAGATCCTTCCATGGACTCAAAACATTAAGCATAATTGTCCATCTAAGATGACTTAGTCTGACTTATATTTTCTCATTTAAGCATGGATGTTCGCCAATGTATATGGAAGATGACTTATATATGATGTTGATAGTTGTCTATAGAATTTGAACACCAATTAAATTGATATGTGGCAGTCTGGCAGATAAAAATGTCCCAAGGACATTTCTCAAGAAGTATCAGTCAAGTCATGGTAATCAAGAAAAATTGCACTGCAATAAAAAGAACACACTATATGAAAGTTGTGACATAACTTTCAAAATTTGGTGGGAGCAATAAAAAATGGGATAAAGATCCCTGTCATGTTACATGCAGCCTGTGCTAGACACAGGAGCGCACAAAATGACTGCACACGCCCTTCTAAAATAAAAAAAACTCACCCCCATTGGTGCCTTTGAGCGTGCTCCTATTGGCCCATGTGTTGGTGCAAGGGCCACACAGCCTAGCAGTGATCTTTTGCCCTAAAAACATAGATTGAGAGGGGAGGTAGTAGAAAGTCAAGGGAGAGAGATAGAGAGACCGTGCATAGGGGAGAGGGAGAGAAGGGAAACTAAAAAGGGCAGTGGGTTACAATAGTGAGCAGAGGAGAGACAAAGGGTGCAACAACGATTGAGGATGAGAATGCTATGGCGGACAGATTGAATGATTAGGAGGAGAGACAAAGGGTGCAACACCGATTGAGGATGAGAATGCTATGGCGGACAGATTGAACGATTAGGATCTTTATTTCCATTGTCTAACAATGAATAAGGTGATAGTGTGGGGATGTCGGAGGTTCCTTTCTATTCTATCAGCTCAGAGAACCTTATTATTATTATTATTATTATTATTATTACAGTGAGGGTTTCCTACAATGGCGTGTAGGAAGGAATCTGCACACTACAACCAATGAGGGGTTGGAAAATGATATCATCTATATGGGGCTTACATTGGCACACATGGTCAGAATAGGAGAGAAATGTCAATGTAGATCCCACTATTTTTTATGTGACATGGGTATAAAAGAATAGGGAAAAAGAACTCTGTCCGGGAGTGTGGTCTACGCCAGCACTCTCATGAGTCTATCTCTCTCCTCTCCATATGAAAAGACACCTCTGCCCCCTTGTTTTGAGGAGGAGAGAGATAGACACATGTGAGTGCTGGCGTAGACCACACTCTCGGACATAAAACTGCTTCCCAAAAGAATATGTACAAGTAGTGTAGCAATCTTTTTCCTTATTATTATTATTAGCATATCTGGTTGGCCAAGCAATTTTGTTGACGTGTAGTGTTGCATGGGGACAAAATTTTGTGGACAAGTAGACCCCTAGGTCCCTTATCCACCGATCAAATTGCAACCCAAATGGAATTGGCCAAGTGACAAAATAAAACTTTGAAATTTAGATCTCTAGGAGACTCTGAGATGATGCATGACAATACAAGAATAATTGAAAAATACATGAATGCGAGGACATACATGGAGGGTATATGATTGAAGTTAACATGTGGCTAATCTGGATGTTGCCCTTCGTATCCATTGGTCGGAACGGCCACATCATCTTGCCATGTGGCATAATTACGTGGGACTGTAAAGTTTCACTTTTTTTTAAATCATTATTAGGGTAATTTTTTCCCTGAACAGCCCCACCTTGATAAGTGTAAACATCCCATAAAAAAAATTTGTTTCCAAGGGTGTGCTGAAAATTGGGCTGATTTTGTCTTCAAACTTAGGCTGCAACAGAAAAGAACCATATGGTTCTATGCCTAAATCCCATTCAACTAAAGTTTTCGGACTCGTCAACCTGGAAGGGATTTTTTCCCTCTAAGGTTCCCTCACCATACGGATCATGAGGTTCTCCTTAGGGATGCTTGACACGTGTCTAAGCTGCATCCAACGGTTGGCTTTTGAAATACAGTTTGCAAAGCTGGTTCCCAATAAACCAGTGACTCTCTCTCTCTCTCTCTCTCCTCTCTCCACTCTATCCTCAAAACCAGCCTTGTCTCTCTCCTCTCTCCTCTCTCCACGTTTGCAACTTCCCAATGAAACAGCAAAGTGCGCAGACGTCTCCTCCCTCACGTCTCCTCTCTCTCGTCTCTCTCGTCTCTCTATACTATTTCCAAAGAAAAGAGCCTTGGAGAAACTCCGGTGGTCACCTCTGCAAACTCTGGCGGTTTGCGACGAAGGCGTTGCAACCTTCACTCTCAGCCCTCCATAAACCGATCTTCACTCTTTCTGGAAACTCCGATGATTTGCGTGCAGATTTGATTAACTTAACACTTAGTTTGTAGATTTAATTAACTTGAAACTTAGTTCGCAGATTATATTTTCTTATTTAAATAGGCTGATATCTTCTCTTTGTTGCTTTAAAGAGAAGATTATCCCAATCTCTTGTCTTAGTAATGGGTAATCTGAAGCTAAAGCTTCTTTAATTAATTGTTAAAGAGTATTCTCAAATGCTTGTTGGATATTAGAACCTTAAAATAACTGAGATTAGCAGTTAAAACAGGGCACTTTGTAGGTTCCATCAGGAGTAGGTGAGGACTTTCTTTATTACAAATGCTACTAAAAAAAGCTAATGCAGAACATGAAATTTACATAAATGAAAGCAGCAAGCAAGAACCCTAAGATAAGAACACAGATCAAGTGATCAATACACATTATATACCCATTTCATTGCAGGGAAAAAGAGTTGTTACTCCTCCATATTTACAATCCTAAACAGCAACCAGAGCCCTCTCTGCAGTTTGCAATCACAACCTTGCGAGAAAGTCACTTTCCAATGGATAAAGAAGCAGGTTGTGAGGAGCATTTGAGACGAGAAGACTCTCTACTTCATGGCCGCAATAACTGTTGGGCCTTCCACCTGACGTATACACGATGATACACAAAGCAGGGGATGAAAACATGGCCCCCAAAAAAAAAAATCATCCTAAATCTACAAGTTAAATGTTGCAACGCCTTCGTCGCAAACCGTCGGAGTTTGCAGAGGTGACCACTGGAGTTTCTCCAAGGCTCTTTTCTTTGGAAATAGTATAGAGAGAGGAGAGAGACGATAGAGAGGAGACGTGAGGGAGGAGACGTCTGCGCACTTTGCTGTTTCATTGGGAAGTTGCAAGCGTGGAGAGAGGCAAGGCTGGTTTTGAGGATAGAGTGGAGACAGGAGAGAGAAGAGAGTGGTTTTGAGGAAAGAGTGGAGAGAGGAGAGAGAGAGAGTCACTGGTTCATTGGGAACTAGCTCTGCAAACTGTATCTTAAAAACCAACCGTTGGATGCAACTTTGACACGTGTCGTGCATCCCTAAGAAGAACCTCACGAACCGTATGATGAGGGAAGCTTAGAGGAAAAAAATCCACCCGGAAGGTGTTAGGCACCCAAGTTGGTCGGTTCAAAGAATGGATCTTCTTTTGGTCCTTTTTAAGTCATAAGGACCTTACCCAAAAAAACGTCCACATAAGGTCCGTGTCCTATGGGCGATTGAATGAGCCCAAAAAAAAAAAAAAAAAGTCCTCATAAATTGAATCTAGTTAACATCCTTGGTATGGTTACGTGGATCGTGCATGCATCTAGGGAAGGTGATTGGACAGTTGGCCCATTTGGATGTGGTCAACACTCAACACACAAGTTGCAGGAGAATTGGCCTTTAAATGTTTTGAAATCCAAAACTTGTTCGTTCTCCGTTAGACTAACTTGGGCCTTGGAAGAGCCCCTTTAAGCCCACAAAATGAAACACCATGAGTTGGGTCGTTTATACATTTTAGCCCAATAAGTCTAAGCATAGGCTTTCCACGTCTCCCTACGCTTGGCTGGGGTCCATTAGAAACTTCGGTAGTAGTCTCACGAGCCACGGTCCCACGGTCCCACCTACTATTTCATCATTTTAATTTTCAAGACTGCAATTTTCAAATATATTTAAAAGAGTTCGTAAAAAGTGTCCATGCTTTGAAAACCGGATTTTTCGAAATTCTTTGGGAAATGCATTTTCAAAAACTACTTTTGATTTTATTATTAAATCTGAATTGGCTGCAGAATTCCCTAGCCAGCTTAAACCATGCAAGATCACTGTGGAGTTTGTGGACAAAAATGGTGTCTCCACAATAAATTAAATTTATGAACGTGGTTAAATATTTTAGGGGAAGAATTTTCTATCTAAGAGCGTGGCCTTTACGCTAGTATGAGGGACAATGGAAATGCACATTGAAGTATCAACAGAGAAGGAGTTCTTTTTCCCAATATTTATTGGGGAAGAATTTTCTATCCAAGAGCGTGGCCTTTATGCATTTTTTGTATGTCATTGGGGGAGGGAGGTTTGATCGTTTCGGCCCCATCCCAGACGGAGTTCTTTTTTCTAATGTTTTTATTATCTGGTAAATCAAATGAAGTCTTCGACCCAAAAAATAAAAAAATAAAAATCAAATGAAGCCCAAATTTTGTGGAAGGTTCCTTATTTAGATAAGAAAAATTTATCCCCAGTTAAGTTTGTCAAGTGACAAATTTGAGGTTTGAAAATTCATGATTATGGATTACTGTATGTAACTGGAGTAAACATGAATGTATGTCAACAATTATGAAGGTATTTCGTTTAGTTAAACTCTGAAATTTGATTTTTACCCAAAAAAAAAAAAAAAAACTGTGAAATTTGACACATGGTTAATTCAGACAATGCTCTATCTAGTCAACAACTAGAATTCTATCCCCCCCCCCCCCCAAAAAAAAAAAAAAAAAAAAAAAACAACTAGAATCGCCTTATTAGCATCTACATAACACAATGAAGATGAGCCTCTTTGATAAGCTTACCAAAGTTTGGTTGTTCAAATGAAAAAGTGTCTCTAAATCTACAATGTTTTCTATGCATTCTCACAAAGAAAATTTTTTTCTTTCTTAACAAAATAAATAAATAATTCCATTGCAGGAGGAGGACATAGGAAATGTTGTACATTTAGAGTGCCCTTCTTGATTCTTTTTTAAATTACTATTAAGGGAAAGGTTTTGTCCACGATCATGCATGGTGCATGACCATGCACACAGCCGTTGGATGGGGTGAGGAGGTGTACCATAGACCCTCATCCCTCATCTAACGCTTGTGTGCATGCCTCGTGCATCATGCATAGTTGTGCATTATTATTAATTATTTTCGTGCTACAACCTAAGTTTTCTGCAATGAGAGCACCAACTCAACTATTGTATTGGAGACAGAAGATTTTACAACTATTTTATTCCAAGAGGGATTCAATCTAAGGGATTTTCATCCTCTCAAGTGCGGTGCACTGTCTAGTGCACCACACTTAAGAATCTAATTGTAAATATATATGGGCAGTGATATCTTTTTATCCTTTCAAGTTATTTTAATGGATCCATCTTCTGCCAAAAAATAAAAATAAAATAAAATAAAATAACTCTAATTAACGATCTGATTTATTTTTTTTGGGTAATCAAGATCTGAGGTCCGGACTCTGAAGCAGAAAGATCACAATAGTCAAGAGAACAGGAGACATTTTCGTGGGAAGGCATTAAGCAATACTGAATAGGCATAGAAGGTCCAAAGAAGACAAGGCCGTGCAGGGAGAGAAAGTGAATTACTCATGTAATTGGGTTTAATTTAAGTCAAAATTTTGGGGACGATGGGTTGTAATTATGAGACCTAACCTCTGAGAGGCGATGGATCATAATTTGATATGGATTTATGATAAGAAAAAGGAAGAAAAGAAGGGGAAATGTGGTCCTTATTCCTTAGACATGCTTATCTCCTTGCCGCCTCCTTTTTATGAAAAAAACAAATCCTTGCCTCCTTCTATGATGAAAAAGGATAAAAAGCAGTGCTCCCAACTACCAAGTCCAAGCAGCCAGCAGTGGTGTCACTGGTGTGACTTGGTCAGTGGGTTTGGGTTGGGGTTGGGAGCTGTACCCCTTTATTGACTTTAACTTTTCCAGCTTAGCTTATAGTTTGCTACAGCAACCCTTTTCCCCTACAGTTGCATACTTCTTCCAGGTGTTTGGTTCATTACAATAACCCCTTTCTCACCAGAAAAACCAAAATGGGCCTCCTCGTCATCTAAACGAGAACCCCACTCAGCCTCCCCTCCACACATACAGAGTCGGACACACTTTAGTGGGCAATTGTTGCTGCATGCTATGTCCGTAATCCGTATGTAACCTTTCTAATTTTCCCTTTTATTAATGTTCTTTTGCGTGTAATGAGCTAATTTTCCCATTTATTAATGTTCTTTTTGTGTGTCTGTGAGAAAGAGAGAGAGAGAGGGACAGAGATTTAAGTACTCGACGAGAGCATAGGGACAAAAGGTGACCAATGGTGTCATGTGGTGGTGTCCCATGCGTGGTGCCTGCACCCAAAGGCCCTACTTTTAGAATACAAAAGCACGCAGAAATATCGTGCTGCCTCATGAAAAGGTGAAAATTCTGTTCAAGATGATGTTTGCATATGCATTCCCATTGATGAGCACACAGGCGGGAACGATGTTTGCATATACAATCCCATTGACCAGTGCACACGCGGCCTCTAGAGGCCCAAACAATGTTCTCTAACCCATGAAATTATTTCCTAATTAATGTTACGCTGCTATATACTTCTTGTTCAGAGAATTTTCTCCCTTGTTATAATCCGGGAAAAGTTTCCCAGTTATCTTTCTTACAGCCTCTCACGTGAGTTTAATTTATGGTAAAAGGTTCTCTACTGGCGGCATAGCTCCTATGCCAGAACAGGGCCATCACAGCACTCGGAAGCATTAACAAGAGCAGGAGTTTTCACAGGGCAGGGTGATCGTTTTCGCCCACCCTCATACAAGATTTTCCGCATATTGACAGCCTGGGAAGGTAGGAACCCACTCCCTTATTTGGGACTCCAAAAATAAAGG
The DNA here is from genome assembly GCF_018873765.1 of Telopea speciosissima. Taxonomy (NCBI): domain Eukaryota; kingdom Viridiplantae; phylum Streptophyta; class Magnoliopsida; order Proteales; family Proteaceae; genus Telopea; species Telopea speciosissima. Next base: position 21,262,961 of record NC_057916.1, on the reverse strand, counting down.
CATCCTGCATGTACAGTTCCTTATATTTTCCATATCGGGAGGAAGAACTTAGGGAAAAAATGTTCTGTGCTGGGGGCACACGCTGCACCCAGACATATGAGGGTGGGCGAAATGATCACCCGCCCCCATAAATGGCTGAAATACCGCTTCCATCTGTTTGGGCGTAACCTGTGCTACAGCTCAGAGAACATTGACCCAGGAGTATTATCAGGAAACACAATCGCTCCAACTTTTTTTGATGGACAATTGCTCCAACTTGGAATACTGAGAAAGGCAACCTCTCAACCGTAGATAACGAATTGGTGAATGATTTGATAGCTTCGAGACTCTTCTTTAAAGAATACACCGCAGCTGCACACTTCACCAGTAGTGGAGATTCATGTTGATAGTGACCCGTGAAGAGAAAATGAACAAACCAAAATGCAGTTGCAGTGTGTATCCAAATCCTCATGTGGATGAGGATGAGAATATGAGACCGAGACGAGGTAGAATGATAGATACCATCTTTTTAATTTCCATTGCCCTCCCCCACCCATTACTTCATTAGAGGCAAGAAAACATTTAAATGGCGTACATTGAGAGTAGAGTAACACTCGTCTATTAAGGATTTTTCTCTTTTCAATCCATGCCATTGATTTTATCTGCAATTGTATGTTGTTGAAAAGATTCTTGCTTTAAGAGAGAGAGAGAGGGGATTGGAATCAAAGAAGAGCGCAACAATGAAAAATAAAAAAGTGGGATCATACACTGTATAGACTGAATTGTATAAACAAGATTTAAGGAAGCAAAACCCTAAAAAAAAAAAAATGGCATCATACAAGGTGATGATAGAATGGTATAACCATAAATTAAGGGAGCATAACTGAAGAAAATTAACAATAACTCAAACTTCCATTTCCTCTAGAATACAGATCAAAGTCTACCACATCTAAACCAGTCCACACAAAGTTGAGGTTGCATGGTTTTAAATATCAGTCCTGATAACATCATCCAACTCAGCTCAGCAAAACCACTATTTACCATTCATAGCCGAATCTGCGTGGACTGCATTTCCATCATCTAAAATCTTGCCATTGATTTGTGTTCTCTGTCTCTGGACCAACAGAATTCACCAATGTCAATGTCAGCAAACAAGGGTGGTTGGGTTGGGTTGGGTTGGTAAAAAATGGGAGGGAGGAAAGACTATTTATAGATATCATACCCAATCTGCAGAATCCCCAGAGTTTCCATTCAAGAGGACATGGTGCTCTTCTTTAGTTTTGCTTGCCTTGTCTTTACCACTCAACGGAAGCAAAGGAGATAATGAAGCATTGGTCCTATCCGGGAGTTCTGTATGTATGATAAAACCAAACAACTGATTAAAAATAAACTCTGGCATTTTTTGGGGGTGGGAGGTTACAAAATCTCAGCATTCCAAAGTTGAACTATTCATTTGTACCCTAGAAATAAAATGTTTTAACTAACTATTTGTCAAAGGGATCCAAACATGTCATCAAAAAAATCTTTAAGAATGGATGTTGATTCATTTAAAGAAAGATCAATGTCTCACTATTGGGGGAAAAGCCAAGAGAAAATCAAAGCAACAGCAAGGGTCAAATATTCACCTGGCAATTTCTTATCCACGAAGAAAACCACCAGATTTACAGTATACCTGCAGGTAAATCAAATTGATCAAAGTCAAGAAAGAACAAGTAATATTCTTCGAAAATCAGGAGCTACGGATAAGGCTTTGAACCATGCAACAACAATGTCAACTGTGTAATGCTTGCGAGATGCTATGATCAAGAGGCTCTGAATTACAGTAATCAACCAAGCAAGTTGCTTGATGCTCCTGAAATCATGAATCAAAATAATACTACCAGAATTAGAGGGGGGGGAAACATACACGAAATAACTGCCACACATCAGTTTTTTATACAGCAATACAAAGTACCAGAATTATTGCGATGGGAAAGTAATAACTAAATTTAACACAAAATAACTCGGATGTACCTCCGTGTGCCATATTTCTGATACGTGCGGACGAAGACTAGAGTAAAGATCATGTGAGATGAAAAAATCAAATCACCACAACCGTAGAACACCCCCCGAGGAACTGCATAAGATCAAATGAATATCAAACATTCAGTTTTCATGAGTGCGCCAGAATCAAAACTTACCCGTAAGATAATTTTAATATGGCATGCACGGCCGTGCATGAAAACCTCTCCCTATTAATATTAATAATAAATCGAATGTGTGTGTGTGTGTGTGTGTGTGTGTGTGAGAGAGAGAGAGAGAGAGAGAGAGAGAGAGAGATTACTTACAATTAATTAAAAGCACCTCCAGTACATTATCTGGACGGGGCAGCCTGGCAAACTTTGAGCCCTACGAACAGCACCAGAAAGAACCAACTATAAGAAATTGCAGTGACTAGAGCTTACATTCAAAGAATATAAAATCAAATCATAACTCTACCAAAGCCCAGCTATGACCTGCCCAAAATAAAAAATGCAACATATCATGTATTGTAGCAAAATTTTACCTCGCGACAGTGATAGTTTGGACCAGGAAGCTGAGTAGAATAAAATGAGAAGATCCGGAGGATTTGAGAAGCCTGCATAAAAATACATATAGATAAGAATCTGTTAGTCCCGTTCCACTGATGTTGGAGATCATGAAAGCAAAACATAGCAGCATGGTGGGCATTGTTCCCAATGCATGAATAATAGGAAGAGCTGAGGAGCTTACAAAATACATAATCTGGAAGACCTAATAAGCAACCAGAAACAATAAATCATAATTATAATGCATGATATAAAGTGAACTTACAACTAGAAATGCCAAGACCCTGCACCACAGCAGAACTGTGTGGAATTTTTTACTCTGGAAAATGAAAGGATGAAAAGTCCACTGCAACCAAATATATGCGTATTAGGACAGACAAGTTTTAAAGAAAACCCAAATTCCTGCATTAGAATAATCACTACAAATAAAGCTGAATAAGTAAAGTCAATGAATACGACAGAATCTAGAAGACAACTTTCAATCTGAGATTAAATGTTTCATGCTAGTTAAAACAAACGGAATAGCATCCACAACTTGATTCTTTCTCTCATTTATAGACTTTGTCTAAAGTAAACCCTATCCGCACCCCACACCAACCATCCCCCGCCCCCCAAAAAAAAAAAAAAGTGGGGTGAGTGGAGGAACGGTGCTACAGAACAAGCTATGACTAACAGAAAGCCTGACACTTACCAGTGTTTGCCAATGGACGAACAAACACAGGCCACAATTCACAAAATGGTTCACCTATTGCTTTGTCAAGGGAAGTGAAAGGAAAATCTTTTATAAGCTGCTGGAAAATATTTTGATAGCACAAATTCTATAATGGGATAAGATACTCTCATCTAAAATACCGTTCAAGCCTCTAGGACAATCCTGAAAATAGTATGTTTTGCTTCACTCCATGTTATTAAAAAAAAGGCGTATCCAATGCACCAGGCTCCTGCCACGGTGGGGTCTGTGAAGGGTCATATTGTATGCAGCCTTACCCCTGCTTTGCGAAGAGGCTATTTCCGGACTTGAACCCACGACCACCAGTTCACAATGGAGCAACCTTACCGTTGCGCCAAGGTCCGCCCTTTACTACATGTTATTAGGATGAAAGAAAAAATTTAAGTTGCAAAATATTATATTCACTTTATTTTCATAAAGAGTGCAAGCTTGGACCAGAAAACCTGAGACTGCACCAAATTTTTTTGGGCTTGAGTTTGGCTAAGGTTGGAAAACCTCGACCCAAGGTTGGGCTGGGCTGGGTTATGGTTGGACCCAGCCTGGCTTAGCCCGATTTACATATATTGTGTACATATAAATGAAACCATCTTGAGACAAGAAACTACTATTACGGAGAACCAATTTGGTTTTATACCAAGAAGATCCACGACGGAAGCTATTTACCTAATTAAGAGACTTATGGAAAGATATAGAGATTGCAAGAAGGATCTCCATATAGTCTTTATTGACTTAGAAAAAGTGTATGAAGTACTAGAGAAGAGAAATGTTTCAAATAAATATGTGGACATAATTAAAGATATGTATGATGATTTAACCAGAGACATTCAAGATGAGGTTCCCAATTACAATTGGGTTACATCGAAGATCAACTTTAAGCCCTTATTTGTTTGCTCTTATCATGGATGATTTAACCAAAGTCATTCAAGATAAGGTTCCTTGGTGTATGCTTTTTGCTGATGATATTGTTTTGGTGGATTAGACAAAAGCAGGGATTAGTACCAAGTTAGAGTTATGGAGATTAACCTTTGAATCAAAAGGTTTTAATATAAGTAAAACGAAGACGGAGTATATGGTGTGTAACTTTGGTTAAACTAGGACAGATGATGAGGTGGTGAAAATTGGTGAGAGGAAAATTCTGCAAAGTGATTATTTAAGTATCTTGGCTCAATCATAAATAAAGAAGGTGGTATATAGGATGATGTTTCATTGAGAATTAAAATAGAATGAATGAAGTGGAGAGGTGTGTCCGGAGTATTGTTTGATTGGCGTATTACTTTAAAACTTAAAAGGGAAATTTTATATGACAGTCATAAGACTGGCTATGATGAATGGTGCGGAATGTTGGGCAGTTAAGAAGCATCATATAGATAAATGGAGATGCGGATGTTGAGATGGATGAGTGGCAAAAATAGGAAGGATAAATTAAGGAATGATCATATCAAAACTGGTTTGGGAGTAGCTCCGATACATGACAAGCTACAAGAAAGTCGTTTGAGGTGGCATGGCCATGTTCAACGGAGGCCTATGTGGATCCCCCAGTACGGAGGATTGATTTGATTCAGATTGAAGGAACTAAAAGAGCCAGGGGCAAACCTAAAATGACCTTAGGAGAAATAGTGAGGAAAGACATGCATAGCTTAGTCCTATTTTCAAGTATGACCTCAAATAGAGCTGATTGGAGGGCAAGGATCCATGTAGCCGACCCCATTTAGATAGGATAAGGCTGAGTTGTTTGTTTGTTTATACATGGACCTGGTCTACCTACGTGGATGTTAAGGCACCAAGATCCCCTAATCACATGTCAAATTTCAGACCAATCAAAGTTTGCAAAGGGGCAAAACAAGGACTCAACAAATCTGGGACTACAAGAGGTTGCAGGGACTACAATGGGGGTGCATGGACATACACAGGAGAGTATGGCATTAGAGGGTAGGGCAGATGGTTGAATTTAAGGCTGACATTTGACAAATGGATTTTTAAGACAATTCCCTAGACATCCAACATCGGATTCGCCACTTCACGCTTCCAGACATCAAAACTGGGTGTGCCTGTTAAGGAGATTTCATCATGAAAGCCAATATTGGGAAACTTTTTCCCCCATCCCACTAAATGTCCTTTGCTCCCCTTAATAATAGTTATATAGATTCAGGATTAGGGCTGAGATGTTTGGGATGGGCGTGGATTGGGCCAAATCTACATGGGCTGGGCTAGGGTTGGCATATTCCAGCCCGACCTCTTATGGACCAGGCCTAGGCTGAACAATTGATACCTCAGGTGGGCCTGGATTTCATAAACCTCACCCAGTCAGGCCAACTTGCACTCCTAGTAGAGAAAATCGTTTGCCGAATTTCTTAATCTCAAGAAAATTCTTAGATCCTGTTACAACTGAAGTGAACATGATCTGAACAACATAATGAACCCACCAGAGGTCACCCTAAAAGTGATGCTAGTCGTGGCACCTATTGGGGCAGCAACAGATTGGGATGGTTTTACTGAACGAGAAGCTCTACGATACAACCCTTGGTTCCTAAGTATACTGTACAATCATTAAAATTAGAAAAGAAGGAAAATTATTTTTTTCCCCACACTTATCACCAATTCTTAAGATTTTTTTGGTGAAACAATATAAAAAAGGTAGAATTCAGAGTAAGCAATAATTCCCTCCTCTATGGCAAACCAAACAAAATGGTGCAAACCTTCGACTCCTGAATTTAAATAAAATGGCTTACAGATAAAAAGAAAGTCAATTGTCACCATCTTTACACCAACTCTATAATATACATCACTTCCCCTGATATTATTCGTGAATTAAACACAAAGAGAAAAGCATGTAAAGTGAACTTTTAACCTATATACAATTCCTTTTACCTTCTCAGTAACACAATTCCACAAATATATCCAAACTTTCAAATAGTAGAAAATCTAATAGCTTATATAAGGGTGTATTAAATAGCTTAGGTACAAGTATGTGTATAAAAAGAAGGGGGATGGAAGAAAGGACAACTGTGAGATGACGGTATCAACCTAGAAGCAAATTCATTATTCAATCTTTCCCCACATTACCTTTCATGATATTTGTATGAGCCCTGATAAAACATAAATCTCAATCAAAAAGGATCAAAGACTTCCACATAAAAGACCTAGTACAGTTTATATATTATTTCGCTTGATTAATACATTTATTGCTGCTATAATTAAAATTTCAATCCATTTCAATGTATTTTTGTCCATCAAACCATATTTTATCCACGCTTCTCTGTTTGTTCAATTCAATAAGTTGATATGGTCAAAAGATATACCTTACCAAACGTATCAAGTAAAAGACATGCCCACAGATAAATGAATTACAGCAATGAGCTAAGTATCCTACCATATCCGCCGATACGTGTCGTATCTTTTAAGGTAGCAATACAATGCATAACTAATACGATACCTAAAAAAATTTGGTACTAGTACATGTAAGAAACATATCCTTTATATATCATTAATTGAATGCACTTGTTTCATCATACTTTGTTATCCTTTTTTATACATGATATATTTTACATATTGGTTATTTATACTGTTTTATGCTTCAAAACTGTATTACCCATATATCCTGGGCATTTCCATATGTTTCTTGACCATTTCCATACTATCTTTAGCGTATCTTGCGTCTCTTTGATATGATACTAAATGTCCTCTTAAAATCACTCTTCCGATACGATACCCAATACCAATACCGATACTTCAAACCTTGAATATATCTAGTATTTGAATCTTCTACCAATAAGAGCCTCAAATTTAAAAGCAGTAGTCCTTTCTAACAAAATAGCACACACATGCATGTGCATGCGTGTGTTAGAGAGAGAATTAAAGAGCTACCTATGCAGAGAAAGAATGAGAAGGCAAAAACATATTTAATTAAATAAGGTGGGACAAATTTAATAGTAATTACGGATATAAAATAACAAAAAACATGATAAAGTTCCTTGATTGCCACGATAGTCGCTTAATAAATATGTAACAGAAAATAGGTGAATAGCTAAATGACCTGCAAAACCCCTCCCCCCCACCAATTCGTTATTTTCTTTAGGAAGGTGGCTGATCAGCAGTCCCCAAGATATTTCCATAACTAACTATACATTTAAGGAGAGACTAAGAAATTGTAATCAGAAAACAATAAAAATCAACTTCATATGCACAAAAAAGGAAAAACCATGTATGTAAATAGAAGGGGAAGAAAATACAGGGAGAAAGTATACCACAAAGAAGTTAACAAAGACGAAGGTGAACACCGCCTCACTGATGTAAGCTTTATCTTGCCCAAGTTCCTAAAATGGCACAAGTGCAATAAAGCAAATCCATTAATGGTTAGTAAATGCACACAGAAAGATCAAAACTGAACTAGATAGATCAGAAACCAGAGTAACAAACTCAGACACACCGGAAGAAGAAAGAAACCAACATCCTGAAGTATCGGCCCTGGTCGATGAAAATAATGAACTCCCCGAGCAGCTAATCCATGGATATACTGTTAACAGAAGCAGATTAATGACACAAACCTCCATAATTATCACTTTATATATCCGAAGCCAAAAAAATAAGATTGGTTAAGGAAAAACATTAAAAAAAAAAATTTTAATTAGGTCTTAAAAGTTTCATGAATTTTTTTTCCCTTATTTTAATCCTAGTAGTTGAATCAATGTTTACATAACCCACAGAAAATCCAACTAATTTACATAACCCACAGAAACCACGTAAACAGAAATACATATAACACCAACCAAAACTAAGAAATGTTAAACAAGATTGAGTTCTGTTTTAGGGAACAATAAGTTCAATGAGTTAAAATGAAGTAAATGTACCAAAATTACATAATTTCATATTTCACACATCCACAGAGAAAGTAGAGAGCCAACTAATTAACGACTTTCTTTCAAATGTCAATAGAGACCAAGAGAACTGAAATTGCTAATACTCGGCAAGCGTTTCAGGCCTAATGCTAAATCCTAAGAAGAGCAACTCTTGTTAGCTCATAAAACTAGAAAGAAAATCAAGTTATATTTTGTTACCATTTCAAGAACTAATCATGTCCAAGAAGACTAGAACAAGTAAAAAGTTCAACGAACCAAATTGGTGATCTTTCCCCCCTGCTTTGAATGGGTAATTGTTAAAAGATGACCAACTCATCTTTCCTCACCCTCTTTTCTCAAGGGGACACTAAACGGCATCCCACTTGCATGACATATACAATATTGACCATGAGAATTACTCATTCTTTTACTTGGTTGAGGCCAATCTTTTTGGACAGAATGATGACCATAACCAAGCGTGACACTATATGCCCCTTCTTTCTAAGTCTAAGCGTCTCCTAGAACAGCCTTTTAGCAAGAATCTGCAGGCTCCAGCATCCACGAAAAACTGAAATCCTATGTAATAGCTTTCGCTCAAGAATTGAGTAAGAGAAAAGAAACAAAAACAGGTAAACGGAAAGTCTAGCATCTAAATGAAATAAGTGAATTAAAAGGAACGTAATAAACCTGGAAAATTATTCCGGCAAGAAGAAGCTTCCACTTATCGGCAAGGAGACTGAGTTCTACCTTCGTCTCCATGCAGATCCTCCGCCATAACTGCTCAAAGGAACAAGGACAAGCGGATCAATCAAAAGCCACAAAATAGTGAACACAAGCAAAATTAACCAGACACAGGAAGGCAGAGGGGAAAAAAGAGATCGAAGAAGAAAGACAAGAAAAAAGTAGCAGAAAATGAACCTTTGGGGCCTCGCGAGCAACGTGAAACGTCATTTTTGAATCTGGGAACCAGTGCCATATTACTTCACAATCTGACGGTTAAGGTCGACATGATTCATATAGAGGATTCAAAACTCAAGTTACAACATCTCCTTCTCCGTAGAATCCCGCCAATTCAACAAAAAACCAATTCTTTTGGGAATTATATCCCCAACCGCTATTCCTTTTTCTAGGAAGGAATCTCAAAAATTAAATCCCTGAGATCGTTCAGGGTCACAAACTCTGGCGAATGGCCAACCTAACCAGTTCTGACGAATTAAACCGCTAAACACAATCGGAATGAAAGTAACCGATTAAATTCGAAGCTTTCTAAAAACGACTACCTCCGATCCGGCGGCAACTGGCTTCGACAAGCAATTTCAAACCAGAAAACTACAGTAATTAATACAAGATGGGGCCCTAGGACGACCTTCAACGCCAGCAGGCTGGACAAGCTTGAAGAAGAATCACTTCACTACCTATCTTGATCTCTCGCGTTCCCTCTTCGTCGGCTTTTTTCTCTCTTTCACCTAGGCTGCTTGAACGCGGATTGAACACGGATAGGCGGCTGCTGAGAAGTATGAAAAGTTAAAATCGCCGCTACGTCACCCGTTTAAGAAAAGACGATGAAATAAAGGGTTAGGTTAATCCCAAGTTCGTTAGTAAGTCCAAGTTGGTCCACGTCTGGTGGGTTTCCGCTTTAGAGCAAATGCCTGGACAATCCAACACAGCGGAAATGGTTGCAAGGGCGAGGGAACCTGGGAATGATCAAAATCGGGAACCTCGACGGAATATAAGGAAGCACTGCCTGGAATCTGATCACCAGCGCCGGAGATGATCAAAACAGGTGGAGATTCCGGTGAGAATCCTTATTGGATCAAAGGATGGTATAAGAGATCTTCTTGAAAGGGCAGTCAGAGAAGAGAAGCAACAAGGCTTTCACCAGATAGAAGAGGAATTCCGGCGGGCTCGGGCTCTTCGGTTCACGTCGAAATCGATTTCGCGCGATTTCGAGGATCACCCAATTCCAGTTCCAGCCTCTTTCTCTCTCTCTCTGTTTAGCTTTTCCTTTCTAGTTGCAGAATGCCAGTTCTAGCCTCTTTCTCTCTCTCTCTGTTTAGCTTTTCCTTTCTAGTTGCAGAATGCAGCTACCAGAGGGGTATATAAAGTATTGTCCGAACTCCGAAGGGTAAGATGGCAAATTTCTCTTCTTTTTTTAATTATTTTACTAAAACGGGCGGTGATTTAATAAGAATGTTAGGGTGTTAGCAGGTGATATCAAAGATTATGACTCGAAATTTTTTTTATTTTTTTTCGGGTAAACGATTATGACTTAGATTGGAATGACCGCAATCGTGTCGATTTAGGATCAGAATCGACCATTACAAGGAAACTGATCTTCTATGGCGCAGCTGCCCGAGCGGTCATAGCAGCCTAGACACAATGAGATATGCAATGATCGTTTTACCGCTGGTCGGGCAAGGTGATAAATGTACGTCTCACATGGTCTATGCTGCTATGGCCGTTCAGGCAGCTGAGCCATCGAAGATCTTTGGATTCCCATTACAAACCAATTCGCACATTAATTTATTTGCAATTTTGTATCCAAGTTTTGGAATCGATTAACTTGTTGGTTTGGATAATTTTTTGTCCGGTTCTTGCAACGGTTCTAAAATCAATAAACCAGTTAAATGATTGGAACAGGAACTGCTAGACTTAGTATACATTGTTCAAAAACCTTGGATTTGACATTTGTTCATATACTTACCAAAAATAAATAAAAAGGAATTTGTTCCTATATGAGCTAGTTTTAGATAGAAGGAGATCTAAGTATCTAACAAGTTATGAAGTGTTGTTCATAGAGATTATTATTCAGCGGCCCTCCATCTTTTTATCTAATATGCTACATGGGAGAAAGAAGGCCAGCTAGTGCCGCCTCTTAGCACAGACATAGGGGCATGTGTAAATCATACCTGCTAAAAAGATAGAAATGATTAGGGATGTGGCAGTCATTTTGCGTGCCCTTGTGGCTAGGTGCAGGAACGGCATGCGCTGCGTGACCGCATGACTTTCTCTTTCCCATTCTACATATATTCTCTATCCTTACATAAGATTTTTCTCACTATATCAAAAACAAATATTTCTTCTTTACATTAATTTGGGATATTTGGTACTTATAAATTAATATTTAATCAATTGAATGTAAATCGAACCGATCAAACCAAAAAACCTGATTGAACAAATTTGAAACAAACCGATTTATAATTGGACTGGTTTCAGTTTGAGATACTATAAAACTTTTTGAAAACTAGATTGCACCAGCCTAACCGAATTAACCGATCAAAACCAAAATCATACCAAATCCGATAATAATAATAAAAAAAAGAGATACAAACTCAAAACTAAAATTTTTCTTAATTGTTTATTTATAGGTGGGAGTGTTCTATATCTGGGAGTGTGGCCTATATCGTAACCCCTGCGTTTATCTCTCTCCTTCGTCAAAAAGGAGTAAAGATGTTATTTCATAAGGGGAGAAGAGAGATAGGCATCTAGAGACGTTGACAAAGACAAAAGAGACCATTGCCTCACCTTGTAGCCCCTATTCTAGTGCTGAGCCATTAACATAGATGGGATTTTATATTTCAAAGAGGCTGGAAGGTAATTTCAAGTGTTCCTATGTTTGGACGCAAGATCTACACGATCATGTTCCTTTTCCCGTGTGTCATATATGGCAAATCGGAATCAAACCTTCCTCAATCGGGTTAGCTTCAGTTTGGTCCTGTTCAGCCCATTGAAACCAGACCAAATCTAACCCTTTGATACCCTTAGAACGTAGTTTTAAGGGAGAATGTTCTCTGTGCCGTAGTGCAGCCTGCATCCAAGCACAAGGGTAGCCTATGTAGGGGGGCAGGATGGTCATTGCATTTATCCCCATGTGCCTGAGCACAGGCTGCGCTGCGGCACAAAGAACAGAACCCCTTTTTATTGGTTGAAACTTGAAACAAAAGGTTGTTAGTAGCAATTTATTATTCTTTTGGTAGAAAGTAGCAATTTACCTAAAGCAGGCAAAAAGTCAAGGAACAGTCTGAATCTCTGAGCTTCCATCATATGCCACTTCTTCAAAATAACAAATGAATTGTCCTCTCCATAAACTACTCCTACAGAATAACTCTTTAAACGGTATACCGTAAACCACGTATCTTCAAAATTCCTTTTGAAAGAAAGGTTTTATTGCCTAGCTACTTCTGTGTTTTTTTTTTTTTTCAGTTTTATAAAAAGACTTTATTAATGCAGGAACAAAGTTTCAATATAGTCAGCATACAATAAAAGGGCAAAAAACTGGGGAGGGGAAGAAGCCCAGAGACGAGACTGCTGGGAGGATGCCTCTAGTGAAGCAAAGGAGTCAGTCACCGCGTTAACTTCCCTAAAAGTATGTCTAGCTGCTAGAGATCAGGATTTTAGTAATTGACATGGGAATCCGTATCAGTCTCGGCTGATATCCATATGATACCAATTTGGATCAAATGATTTTATCTTTAAATTTCAATTAAAATTTTATTTTATTTACATTTTTACCCTTGATATGTACCCCTAGATCAGTATTGCATTGATTAAAAATTAGTATTGATCTCCATTGATATCGATCCGAATCGATCGACCAATCTGATACCAATTCCTTGATCCATGCTAGAGATGGAACATCAAAATTAGCCTCATGCCCTTTACTAGCATCTAAGAGTTATCAAGAATCCTACTTTTAAATCGATAAAAAATCCTGCCTTCTTTGTAAAAAAAAATTCATATTTATTTATTGGGAAGTAGTTTTCTGTCCTATATATCTATCTCTCTCCTCCTTGATACAAGGGTGAGTAGAGGTGTCTTTTCATAAGGAGAGAAGAGAGATAGAGACTCATGGGAGTGCTGGCGTAAACCACACTCACGGACAAAGAACTTTCTCCCTTATTTATTTATTTATCTTAAGAAAAAATAAGATTATTTTTACCAAAAAGGAAGAAAAAAATAAGTTGTGTGCATCAATTTTGAGACATAGAAAGCGCAAAATAACCGTCTCACTCTCTCTGAAATGAAAAATCCTACCCATACCACACACTCTCTCATTGGCCTTGCACTGGTGCAGGGCCCACGCATCCTAGATGTGATTTTCTTCCCTTGACCTTGGCCCACCTTTACAGTAGATCAGGTAAATCCAGGCCCAAAGTAAAAAACCCACACGACCCACATAGATGATGGACCACGAAAACCTGAAGCCCGAGTCTTATGGGGAATCACGGAAGTTCATGGAAAAGAATCCCACTTCAAGAACTCTCTGCTTTTGTGAGACTAATTAAGAATAGGCGGTCTCGTTTATTCAAATTTTAAATGTCAATGCTTCACTCTTTCTCTCTTCCCTTGAAAAAAGGCTTATGTGGAATAAATGGTTCCTATAAAAGGACTTTCTAGAAAACAAAATGATTAAGGAAAAGATGTAAATAAATGATGGCCGTTGAAAGAGGACTTTTTCTCTTTTTTGACTTTGTAGATTATTCATAGACCGTTCAAAGGGAGACGCCTATTCCCATCTCCCCCAACGTCAAAAATCAAATAAGTTCCCCCCAGTTGCCGCGAAGACCATAGGGTTGGTGTTCAAATGACGCTACTCCAAAGTCTGACCCAGTTATAATTCAAGTGTCACTTGTACGGTCAAGGAGGTTTTGGGGATCCTGGTGACTTTTTCATTATTTTACTCAACTTTTTAATTATAACACTTCGCTTGTTCCAACGTAAAATTTTTATGTGAGACTGTTATCTAGGCTTCCAACACCAGCACCAACGTGAAAGATCAAAGTTGCAAATGTATACCAAACATAGCACAAGTGTGAACTAAGTTTCCCTTCATCATCTGATGAATGGAAAGCCATCATCCTAGGGTTTACAAACTCCTCTTAAGTTTTAATATATTTTTTAAAATACCCTCTGGTGCCTTTTCCGTGCATCTAAATCGGTCTCGATGAATGGATTTCTGTGATTGAAGCATACTAGATCCTATGTTTAATTTTACTTAAGAATTATCTATTTAAGAGGATGATTCTTTCTTGTAAAAATTTATCTCTTCCCCTTGTATTTTCTCTTTCATTAATTATTAATAAATCCCTAAATGATTTTATTCTCCTCCCACAACAACTCTCCTGTAGCCTCATTTTCACTAAAGGTTCACTCTTTCTCTCTTGTGTTTGTCTAGAGTCTGGTGGGGTCAGGCCCCTATGTTCATTGTAAATCGTTCTTTCTTATCTGGGAGAAGTTCATACTTGTCTTGCTTTCAATAGTATAGTTGCAATTTGTCTGATTGACTAAAAAAGGTATATATATATATATATATATATATATGATATCTTACCAAAAAAAAAAAAAAAAGTATATATGATATGTATATGTGTAAAGAGTGAATTAGCGGGCTTATATCATCAACCACTTAGCTTGGTTATTGAAATATTATGTGGCGGTATTATACCTAAGAGAGGTGTGGTGGCATTACAAGGGCAAGCCATCTAATAAGAAGCTGGTGAGATGTCTTAAGCCAATAAAGAGAGGTCTAATAGTGATTTGACTACATTAAGATGGATTTAAGGTGTAACTAATATCAGATTATTTTATGAGTCTAACATAATTGTTTAGAATATAAAAACATGATATTGAATTAGTTAATTAGTGTTTACTGAGGTGGGTATTTATTTAGAACTGAAGATTAGGAAGCAGATTAACAACTGTTCAACACACAAAAGAAATCTATTTTGGACTTGAGGAAAAGTAGAAAAGGAGAAAAGAAGGAAAAAATAATAGAATTTGATGGGAGCTGCAGTGAATTCATGAGATCAATTAGGAGATTTGAGGTCTTAAGGTCTTGAATCAATTGGAAACCAAAGACAAATTTGGGATTGAGGAGAGTTACAATTGGGTTCAAGAGAACTTTGGAATCAAAGTTTGAATAAGGATATTAAGGTAAGTTAAATTAGACTCTTGGTACTATGGTGTTCAAATATTTGGAACAATGTTAAGTAATTGATTTGGGTTCATTGTAACAATAAAGGGTTGTTCAACAAATTGAGGCTGAAGGTTATAATGCCAAATGTCGATCTTGATGTCTGGATACATAGAGAGTAGACAAGTGATTTAGTGTAATATTAATGCCAAATGTCGATCCTTTTTAGTGCTCCTGGTGTTTGGATACATGGAGTAAAGCACATTTGTAGTGCTCGATCACTGTATCATATTCCCTATAACTGCTGCAACTGGGACTTGAGTAGAAAAATGCTACGAGGTCGACTACCACTCTCAACTATTTTGTGCACTCTGATAGTTCATTAAATGACCACGACTTCACATAGCTAGGGAAAGAATGAAATTTATGAACTTTTGTCATTACTTCTAGTTTATTTACTACGCACTTGAATGCTTGTGTGAATATATGAAAATGTACACCTCACTAGGCGTAAGCTCACCCTTATTATGTTGATGTTTTCAAATGGAGAGACAGTTGTTGAAGCTTATACAACTCCAGAGTTTTTGAGTTGAGAGCCTGAGAGCAGTTTCAGGATTTTAGAGTCTAGGGTATATTTTGAGAGTAATGCCATTTTAGAGTGTATAATATTGATGGATGAATAAACAATGTTTAAGAGATGTATGGTATTGATGGATGAATAATCAGTGTTTAAGAGATGTATATAACTGTATGGATGACATAAACAAGATTTTTGTTGTATACCTTTGTAAATATCTGTGACCAATGTATATATATGATTTGAATTTTTATCTAATATCTAATGCTTTCGCTATGTTGTATGCGTGATTGAAATTTATTTATTACTTTTATTTGTGACCTTATGAGTCGATGCTCATGAGAGCAATATCTAAATTTCTATTTGGGTTTGGGACATTACATAAATTTTATTCTTTTTTAATGTTTGGAAGTTTAGTAAATTATGACCCTAAAAAATAAGAATTTTTTTTGTTGATAAAAATGTAAAAAGTTGGTCCAAACACCTAAATTGAATATAAAACTAAATAACAAGTAAAACCAAACCAAATTCGATTGAGTTTTGGATTTGAAAATGTATTCCCATTCTTGGTTCAATTTAGTGGGTATGGTTTGTTGGATGCAACAAAGCGCCATGAGTTGCAAACAACACTGAAACAGATGTTATCAATGATGGAGAGAAGTTGTCAGACTAAAGTCACTAAACACATAAGTTCCTTTGGAAGTTTTGACAAGTCTGCTTAAAGGCGGCCATTAAAGAGTTAAAAAATCAACAATATAAAGAAAACTACTGCAAATCTGCAACTGTGAACCCAACGTAATGGGCTTTTTGTAACCAAAAAATGGATAAAGTGTTGCAACAACCAGATTCCTGCAGCAAAAGGCGGTAAGGTAGTTACATGTTTTTTAGTAGAATTCAATTGCTTAATGATCAGCCTCTTACTTTTTGACTTTGTCATTCTTTCATACCTTTTCAGTCTCCCATCAAATTGAGAGGATGTGGACATTAGGGAGGAGATGCCGCCGGCCAATAACTTTCCATCAATGGAGATTTAAAAAGATGCGGTTTGTTACATTCTAATTTATTTTCATCTTATATCCTTTTGCTTAGCTCTATAGCAGAGGAAAGGGCAGGGGTTGCGGAGGGGCGTGGGGCGATATGGACGCTGAAAATTGTCATCCTCCCTTGACGATGATGATTACTAGATACGAACAGATATCTCTTATATTCTTTTGCGTAGCTCATTGCATTTTTCTTTATTTTATTGATATTATTGGCAAGGATGCATTTCTAATGTAGATCACTAAAGTAATTTATTTTTGTTTAGTAGAAAAGTAATTTAGTTTAGTGTACATAACAATTTTTAGCTCATAAAAATAACATATTTACTTTTCTTATATTTAATGCACTTCAAGTAAACTTGCATGTTGGTATAGAACACATCATTATGGGAGAACGTTCTAAATCAAACATCTAGTAGATCGGTTAACTGGGCGATATGGGATATTAACACCTTCCCATCCTCTTAACTGGACCATTTACCTAGACTTTCTGATCATACCTTATGGAATCATGTAGTTCTTTCCACTCACCCCAAATGACACAATCCCCGTTGGGTCCTAGACCCGGATCCTAGGTCGTATCATTTTATTCTAATTATTATGTGTCATAATCCCAAACCTTTATTTTGATATATGTATGGAATGATCCCAAACCCCTATTGTTAAAGGACCCTGAAAAGCTCTCATACCCGCCCACAAGACGAACATCAAACCCCAGCCCTGGAGGTTGTGGAGAGGGGTGTGGGGCGAGACTTGTAGAAGGGATGACTCACGCTAGAGGGAAGTCAAAGTGAGAAGTGGTGGCGGGGCAAAGGGTGGAGCAGATGCCAGAGAGAGGCTACGGGAGTGGGATGCCACCAGACGAAGCTATGAAAGGGGAGAGGAGCAAGGATAATTTAGGAATTTAGAATTAATAGGGAGAAAGAGAGGTGAAAGCTTGTTTTTATAAAGTAATTTAAAAAATGGATAATTTCTTAGATCTACTAGATAAAAACGGAAATTACAAGATAAGTAGGTTTTAAATTTATTTTACATCCACTACTTTTCATTTTGAAAAGATTTACTTAATCCCTAAAGTTAGTTAGTACTCATCCAAAATAAAAGGAAACTTTCGAAATTGCCCTAACCTCATTTATCGAAAAATAAAAAACTGTTTAAACCATATTGAAAAAAACAACCATGAAGTCCACAAAAATAAAAAAAGATTGTGATAAAGTGGGATGAGAAGATTACGGAAAGTAGTAATACCTATTACGGTATTATGGTGATGGAGAATTTTAAAATTTAAAGTGATAATACCTATTACAGTATTACCCAAAAAAGATGAAAACATATTTTATAGCGTCATAGTCCAAATGAAATTAAAAACAAAGAAAACAGAATACCAAAATTCGAGACCATAAAAAAAAAAAAAAAATCTAACATCAAGTCCAAAGGGCGTGTGGTGGTTAATGTCTCCATACGACGGTGAATGTGATCCCAATTCACTGCAAGCGAAAAAGGGTATCCAAAGGGTATTTTGGAACATATAAAATCCTAGGAGGGGTTTGTGAACCCTACGATGGTAGGTGAACTGTCCTCCATGGGTAGATGGAAACTTAGTCCTAAAAGAAAAGCTTAATTTTTACTAAAAAACAAAAAAAAAGAAAAAAGTCTTAATTTTAATTATTATATTACTATTTTTTAGAATATCTTTACAAAAATCATTGGGTGAAACATGGAAGAGACACGTTGCAAACTTTTTAAAACAGTTTTTTATTTTCGATAAATGAGATTGGGACAATTTTGGAAGTTTGTTTTTATTTTTTCCTTGCATGGCATGAGTACTAACCAACTTTGTTCATTCAGTAAATCTTTTTGAAATAGTAAGTAGGAGATGTAAAACTAATTTGAAGCCTACTTATTTTGTAATTTTCGTTCTTATCTAATAGATCTAAGAAATTTAACCTTTCAGTAGGGAAGTTTGAATAAACATAAAATAAGTATAAATGAATGATATAAATTTTCCCTTCTTTCAACCAAGGTTCAAGCGTACAAGATAGGGATGACTGATTCCCTTTGCGGTTGGATCGAAATTGGTTGAAATCGTTTGAAACCCTAGATGAAATCAAGAATAAGAAACAAAGACTTCACAAATCTGTAAATTTTTTGAGTTTTTTATTCAATAAACTTGAAGATCTTTTTACAAAATAGATTTTGGTACCAATATTTTGTTGAAAACCAGCTACTTGACCTCCTCAAGGTGGGCAACATCTTTCTTCTTCTTCTTCTCCTATCTCTTTTTACTCCCCTATGAAATGACATCTCTACCCCCTATTGAGGGAGGAAAGAGACACATGAAACACCGGCGTAGGCTATGCTCCCAAACAAAGAACACTTTCCCCACAAGTATATATATATATATATAGGAATAATTTATATAAATTTCTCGAAAATAGATACATGTAAATAGTGAAATGCCTATAGATATTTTTTTATAATCATAAAATTGATCAGGTGGAATATCCAAAGGGTAACTTCCTTGAAACCTAAAAAATAATCGAGAATTATCACTAAATTGATCATACCTAAAAGGTTGTCTATCCTTAGATGATGAGTTTTAACTCTCCAAATTCCAATTTATATTAAAAAAAAAAAATCACCCTTCAGATTCCAAATGTTTCTCAATTTACCTTATAAAAGGCAATAGCTTTTTGTTAGAAGAATTTTTATATAATAATAATTGGAAGATAACAATGTTGAAATTAATATACACAATATCAATTAAAGTCCCACTTTTTTTTTGTTTTTTTTTTGTTAAGATTAAAGTCCCACTTCAGCTAAGAGCACGGCCTATCGAGTAAAGAATACGATGCTTGCTAATATAATGCAACAACTAGCAAATTTAAGATAATGAAATTTTGAAATAACTTGAGAAGAGATGGGTT
Source organism: Telopea speciosissima (assembly GCF_018873765.1). Lineage (NCBI taxonomy): Eukaryota > Viridiplantae > Streptophyta > Magnoliopsida > Proteales > Proteaceae > Telopea > Telopea speciosissima. The sequence goes on along the minus strand of NC_057916.1, from coordinate 21,243,393 downwards.
TTGAATGAAATTTTGAAATAACTTAAGAAATCATTGTCAATGAGAGTCCATTTATATGAATTGCCACTCTTTTAACTTTATATTGGAGTTCAATTGATAATACCCTACCCATTTGGCCATTTGTATTATCATGGATTTTGATTTGAGATACATGGTTTTTTTTTTTCCTTTCTAAAAAAGTAGATCTCCCTTTTTTTTTTTTTTTTTTTTTTCTTTTTTTTTTTTTTTGTTTGGAATCTTATAAAGAATTAATATATTGTGATAATATCATATAATGATAATGACAAAAGCAACATCTTAGGATTATAATCTTTAAATCTCTAGGTATGAAGAATGGTGGCTTGGACTTAAAAACAAAAAATTCTCACTTATTGAAGAATGAGAATTTTTTTTTCCTTTAAAAACAAAAAAGGGTGTGCAAATTGTAAGACGATGTTCATGGCAATATTTCCCATGATTATAAACTCTATCCTCATGTGAGTCTATTTTGTTAATAATTAAAATGAACATGTTTCCATCTATAAATTCTTACTCAATAGAAACTCCCCTAATTTGCTGAGATGAAGCAATACTTATGTTGTATTGAGAGTCCATACAAAAAGAAATTTCAAAATATATTTTTTTCCAAATTTTACTTTGTTTTTATCTCTTACAAGTGTTGAACTTAACATTTTACGGATATCTTTAAATGTCCAGGTATGAAGAATGGTGACCTGGACTTAAAAACAAAAAATTCTTACTTATTGAAAAATGAGAATTTTTTTTTTCCTTAAAAACAGAAAGGGGTGTGCAAATTGTAAGACGATGTTCATGGCAGTATTTCCCATGATTATAAACTCTATCCTCATGTGAGTCTATTTTGTTAATAACTAAAATGAACATGTTTCCAACTATAAATTCTTACTCAATAGAAACTCCCCTAATTTGCTGAGATGAAGCAATACTTATGTTGTATTGAGAGTCTATACAAAAAGAAATTTCAAAATATATATTTTTTTCAAATTTTACTTTGTTTTTATCTCCTACAAGTGTTGAACACAAGATCTTTCGGATATTGTTTCTAGCAAAGCAAAGAAATGGAAAATCTCTAATCCCACATAGATTTTGAAATAGAATGAAGTGAAGTGAAGCTTATATGCTATAATGGAACCTACAAGGGTAGGGTTTCGAGAAAGAAAAAAAATCTCTAATGTAGTTATGATGATGAATATTTAATGCATATTGTTTACCAAAAAAAAACCAAATATTTAATGGATACTCCACTTTCTACCATACACTCTTTCCAAGATGTTTCAAGATGGCTCTTTATATCCTCCCTATATATATTGTTTGAAAAGATAATATTGATAATTTGTATTTTTTGGAATTTGTGGGTGTGCCACGATGAGCCCCCATTGTGAGTTTGAGATCCTTTTGCGGTGAGTGAGACTTGTATTTAGGTTGAGTGAATCTCCAAAAGTCTCAAAGTTAAGTGGTCATTGACCCGTATTGTCTTGTACTTTTGTTCATTTTCTTTCTTATTAACATTTTCCTTATTATATTTTTTGTTGAAGTTGCATCAGTTTCACTATACTCCATTGTCTCTGAGGGGTTTGGAGTTTATTTTCACACAAGCGTGCCAAGTTAAGGCGTTGGTTGTGTGTGTGTGACTTTTTTTTACTGGCAGACAGACTTAGATCGTAAAAGCTCTAAAATGGCTTCTTATTTTCATGTCATTGGACAAAGACTTTTAGACATCGGGTTTTCTAAAGAACCTCTTCCGATTTAGAGTACTCTGACATTTAATTTTACTAAAATGGTTTCTTATTTTCATACCATTTTGCATCACTCAATTTGCACATCAGGGTGAAAATTATGATTATTTGAAGAAAATCCTAAAAAATAGACTTGAAATGACCTAGACTGGATCCGAGTCAACTCGGTCCAACCCAGATTTTTCGACGTCTAAAGAGAATCATTGACTTTTAAATGCCCATGGTGATGCTAAAAGCAAGTTTTTTTATGCCTTCTTGACATCAAAATATTCCCTTTTGACGACAAAAGATTCTCTATTTGAGTCGAGAACTATTGGAACTAGGAACACGTTTCTTCATGTATTTTAGTCATATTCAGACTTCTAGAGCTTCGATTGAGCTCAAATTGGACTTTTTAGAACCATGCTTCAGTCTAGAATTATGTTTTGGACTCTTAATAATAATTTGAATGACTTTTAACAAGATTTAAGTTCATCCAACCTCTCATGATTTGGGATAAACACATCATACCTTTTCTTTTAAATTTGGGCCATCAATATTCTTTTGGCCATATCTCATCTAAAATCCAACGGATTTGGAAGAGGACAGTCTCAAAATGAAGATGAGAATAAGATACATCCTCAGTTATAATAAGACTATTTATCATAGGATAGTGCTCAAAACGAATTTTTTTGGTGATATATTGCACATCGAAAATCGGACATAGAGGTAAAAAATTATGCCCCTGTAAAGAAAGATTAACTATAGACGAAAGTTAGTTGAAACACATTTTAAAACAGCCACCGATTTGCCCCCTAGTGCTAAATAAGCCTAGCCATTTTTCTTTCGCTTTTTTTTTTAGGGGGGCGGGGTGTGGGGGGATGGGAGGAGGGGTTAACTAAAGGGGTTAGATGCATCAACCTTTGAAACAAACTAGCGAGCTAAACAATAACCTTGATTTTCTTCTGGAAGGGGATTCCAAGAAAATGATGGATGTCAGTAAATTAACTATAGACCATAGTTATTTGAAACACATTTTTTTTTGTCCCCTTTTTTGACATTTTCCGTATTGATTCAAAATATCACTGAAAAATTAAAAAAAAAAAAAAGAAATCGTTTTAAACATATTTAAAATACGTCTTACGTTTTTTTTTGGAATGAAGAAGGCACTTTTAAAGAAACTTAAATCTTGATTCCTAAAAATTATTTAATATTTACATAGGCTTATGGCACACATATAAAATATCAATATTTAACCAATAAGATATAACTTGGTTCCACAAATTATGTGTATATATTTTCGTTTTTTTAGTCTTGTATTTTTCAAGTCCAAACGTTCAAAACTCTACCACTATTCATTGGTGTTTTTTTGAAATGTTTGACTAGATTTTGACCGTTTCATTTTAATTTTTAGTCGTCTTAGACACATCATATTAAACACAAAGTTTTTTTTCGCCGTTCTCCTTTTAACTATGTCTAGACACTAGAGCTCCACGGTGGCAAGAATTCTAACATATATCAATACATATGAATTTATTTTTTATTTCTTTTTTTTAAATATTTTGGTACGATCGTTTTAGATTGGTTTAAAAAACGTTAGAAATAATATCCATTGAATTAGCAAAAGAGGGAATTATACTAAAAAATAATAATAATAAAAAAGAAAATAAAAGTCGTTGATTGGCATGCAAGATATAAAATAATTGGCTGTCGTTGATTCTTATTTTATTATTTTTTATCTTTATATTAAAAAAATAGAAAAAAAAATGAAAAAGGGTTCCAAAAGAATTGACAAAAACACTTGAAAAATGCATGGAAATTTAATAGCGGACTTATAGGAATACGTCCCACTCACTGCCCATTCATGCCTTCCAATTTGAGTTCTCCTCATTCTCTTCTTTCTTTATTTATTGTAAGTTTGTAACCCATATCTCATGTAGCCGATTAAGTTTTTGTCACTTCTGTTATATATATATATAGCATCATTGTAATATCGCTTTACGATTATCAAAGATATTAAGCATCTTTCTTCCTATCTGCTCTCCTGCAGATTTTGCTTTGTCCCTAGAGAGTCCAATGCAGTGGCTAACTCTCTAAGCAAGGAAAGCCGCATCGTTAGGATGTACGACGGTATGGCCAAACTCCATTCCGTGGCTAACGGACTTGTGTAAGCCGTTAGTGGCGTGTCACCCACATCCTCTTGAATAAATTTCGTTTTTACCAAAAAAAAAATTGTAATCTCACTTTACTCAATCAATACAATTTGATATTCATTCAATAACTCTTGTTTCACATGGTATCAGATATCTCACTCTGAGCACCAACTCGTCATCTTCTTTCTTTTTGCAATGGCGGATCACTCATCTCTCGTAGATCTGTCTCCCACTCCTCTGCTAATAACTTGGATAGCATCATCTCCCTCCTTTGTTACTCGATCCTCTAGTATTGATCCGTCCTCGCCATATCACTTGCACCATTCCGACAACCCTAGTACGATTCTTGTCTCCACCACTCTGAATGGTGATAACTATCATACCTGGAGCAATGCTATGCGCATGGCTCTCTACACCAAGAACAAGATGATGTTTATCCATGGTTCTCTTTCAAAGTTATCTTCCCCTCCTTTCGAAGTTCAAACTTGGGAACAACTTCTTTTGTTTGGAAGGATCTAGAAGCGCTTTTCTCATAGCAACACCCCACACGTCTTCATCTCAAGCGGTCTATCTCCACTATACAGCACGGCATTGATTTCCTTGTTGCATATTACACACGACTAAAGGTTCTATGGGATGACCTTTCTTCTTATGTCCCTGTGCTTGCATGTTCTTGTGGTTCACAGGGTGCGCTTCATTCCATCATTCGACAAAGAGCGCTTCTATCAATTCCTCATGGGCCTCTCTGATAGTTACGCTGTCATTCATCCACAGATTCTCATCATGGATCCGATGCCACCCGATATCAATCAGTTTTATTACCTCCTTCTACAAGAAGAACAACAATGTGCTCTCTCTCAGCCAACTCTTCCCAACATGGCTTCCATGACTATTAATAACAAGGCAACAGTTCCTCCATCCCAAGCAATAATAATAACATCGCATGCAGTTGAAATCGCCCATTTTGTGACCACTGCAAAGTTCTTGGACACATGGGAAATGTGTTGGCCCCTTCATGGCTACCCACTCGGTCATCAATCACGCAATCGTCATGCTCCATTAGGCACAGATTAGTACCATGGCACCTCTCACCCTGTTCATCAGGTTAACGCCACCCTGGCCCAGGGACCTTCATCGGCTCTGGCTCCTCCACTGGTGGTACTGCTATTCCCGATCTTACTCCGGATTAGATTCATCAGCTGCTCTCCCTTCTCGGTTCTGACACATAAGCCTCAGGTGCAAATTTACTGGTACGGGGCTTGTTTCTCTGTTTTAGGTATGATTTCTCCTCCTTGGCTGCTTGATAGTGGGGCTTTTGATCACATGGTTTGTGCTCTCTCTAGTTTACATGACGTCGCCCCCATTCTTTTCCCTAAGTATGTTCGCCTACCAAATGGCACTACATTACCTGTTACCCATCGCGGCACTCACCTCCTTAGCCCTTCCAGTATTTTCCACGATGTTTTATATGTTTCATCTTTTACTTTCAATGTAATCACAAGTAGCAAACCCACTCAATCTCTTAATTGTGTTGTTCTTTTTTTCTCTATCTTTTGTGTTCTACATGACCTGTCAATGAAGAGGCTAATTGGGATGGGAACGCTACGTGATGGACGTTATCACTTTTCCTCCATCACACCATCCCCTCACCCTACTCCATCGGCATCTTCGGTTTCCCATGCACATTCCTCTGCACTTTGGCACCGGCGGATGGGCCACCCCTCTTATGATCATTTAGTACTTTTATCTTCTTATGTTTCAAATGTTTCTACACTTTTACATACCCCTAAACATTTTGATGTTTTCCATTTAGCAAAACAAATGCGCCTTCATTTTTCTTAAGCAGTACTCGCAATACTATTCCTTTTCAGTTAATTCATTTTGATATTTGGAGTAGCTACCGCACTAACCTCCCATATTGGCGTTCATTACTTCTTAACTATTGTAGATGATTTTTCTTATTGCGTTTCTGTTTACTTAATGCGTCATAAATCTAATACATATCTTCTCCTTCTTTCTTTTTTTTTTCAATGGTGCAAACTCAATTTGGTACCTGTGTCCAACAAGTATGTATCGATAATGGAATGAAAATTTTTTCTCACCCCATGGAATCTTTCTTCTCTCAACAAGGTATCCTCCATCAACATTCATGTACGTGTCAGTACCTCCAAACAGAATGGCGTCCTCGAGGTGGCTCGGGCTTTGCGTTTCCAGGCTTCCTTATCTTTACATTTTTGGTGGGACTGCATCCTAACCGCTACATACCTTATTAATCATATCCCCACCCCCAATCTTGGTGGCAAAACCCCCCATGAACTTTTGTTTAATTCTCCACCCCGGTATGACCATCAAAGGGTTTTTTGATTCTCTCTGTTACGCACACAACCATGCCCCTGGCCAGACCAAATTTGACCCTGTAGACACTGAATTTTTTCACCCCCCGACGATGATGACAACAGGACACGGACAGACATCGGTATCTCTCTCAAGAAGAACTCTTATCCCTACATCTAAATCAAATCACCTCGACATCCCTAAAATGACTTATAAGACCCTTTTACCAAATGCTGAAGGAGGTATTGCTCACCCTCCCCCACCACAGTGGTCCCGGTAGTCGGTTAGCAGGCCGTGGGGGTCTAGGGGACAGGCAGCCCCCCTGCGGGGGGGTGTAGGGGGGCGGAGCCCTCCGACAAAAATTTTTCTGAAGAGTCAGAAGGGAGCCAAAAACCCAAAAAATAAGGAAAAATGGCACTGCGCCCCCACGGCATCGTGGGTTCCTTCCACGGGGCCGTAGGCTCCTTCCCACAGCAGTGTGGGGATGTGTACCGAATTTCCACGGCGCCACAAGGGGGTGTGACATCAGCTTGCTGACGTCACCCACGGCGCCGTGGAGGACTTATCTGGCCAGGAGAGAGAGGGGACCCCTCCCTATAAATAGGAGGGTCTCCCTACCCCAAAGTACAAGCTTTTCTCGGGTAAGGAGACCCTCCAGGGCTTGTTTTGCCCTCTTTTCACCCTCTTTTTCTCCGTCTTTTCCTTGTGAGTATGTGAGTGAGTGGAGTTCTTCGACGTGGGTAGATCATTCGGTTACCCATCCAAGCATAGAGCGATTTTGCTCTTGGGTATTGTTATCCCATCAGTGTACGGATAACGAAAAACCCCCTTCACAGCCGTTATTCTGTCTGTATACAGATAACGAGAATCTCTTATATAGTCGTTACTCTGCCCGAAGTCTGAGTGACAAAACTCATCTCGTATAGTCTCATTCTGTCCGATAAGAGAGAGACAAGCCGATCGTCCGTCTCCACCTGAGCTGTGGGACATCACATATTTCGCCCTCGGTGCACTTTCATGTATTTCTTGCATTTCTAGACATGTATCTGTCTCTTTCCCTCTCTTTATTTTTGGCATAATGTAAACAATTAAAGCAACTCGTTTAGTGATTTTCTCTTTCTTTGTCAAGATTAGTGTATCATAACTTAGCCTTACATGTTAGTATAAGATATATTATCAAGGAAGAATATTAAAAAACCAGCATCTAGTAGAAAGACCGATTTATCCGGGCGAGGTGGGTGTCTAACGCCTTCCCACCCTCGTAACCTGACTACTTATCCTGAATCTCTGACCAGACCATATGGAATCACGTAGCCCTTTTCGCTAACCCCGGATGGGGCTAGACCCATTGGGTCCTAGGCCCTAAGCCTAGGTGGCGACTCCATTTCTTTATAAAATATGATCCCAATCCCCATGATGATATATCGGAACGATACACTGTTATTCATCGAACCCAATCCTTGTCCCCAAGAGGCTGAGGAACCCTCGTCCCAAGGACCACGGTACTTACAGACCCCAAAACCCTTCGTTGCATCTTCATTGGATATTGTCATGGCCAAAAGGGGTATCACAATTTTTATCTTGCCTCTCAACGGCATTTTGTATTTCGCGACGTCACTTTCCATGGTATGAGCATCTATAGGTTTTTGGTTCTCTCTGTTACTTGTTCTGATATCACCTATGGTGTGAATATATTGAGTCAGTTCATACATCAACCACGATAGCCTTACTGGGAGGCGGCTATTCGGTTTTTATGTTACATTAAGTCCTCACTAGGTCAAGGTCTCTTCTTCTTGGCCATGAGCTCCTTCTACACGACGTTTTGTTACCGGTTACATTACCTTCCTTGGCGATAGTCCATTATCTTGAAAATCAAAGAAGCAACACACCGTTTCCCATTCTTCGATTGAGGCTGAATATCGATTTATGGCCGCGACTACATGTGAGCTCTTTGCTATGCGACTTTGGTGTCTTTCAATCGGTTCCTATACACTTATATTGAAACAGTCAAGCTGCTCTTCACATTGCAACCAATCCGATCTTCCACGAGATGACGAAATTAACATATTGAGATTGACTATCACATAGTCTGAGAATGCATCCAATCCGATTGTATTCGCACTTCTCATGTCCCCCCTCTCATATGCAAGTCGCTGACAGTTTCATCAAGGCCCTCGATCGAGATCAATTTCTTTCTCTTCTTTCCAAGTTGGGCATTATAATCCTCAAGCTCCAACTTGAGAGGAAGTAATAGCGGACTAATTGGAAGTAAGTCCCCACTCACTACCCACTCATGCCTGCCTTTCTATTTGAGCCATATTCAATCTCTTCTTTCTTCATTTATTGTATTAACCCTTATCTCATGCATCCGATTAGGTTTTTGTCACTATATGATGAAAACAAAAAAATTTTTCTCTTAAGCCATCACGTTTGACTCTTTCATTGGATTTGGAAAGGATACTCTGAAGTTGTACAAGATGGAGTAGAGTTTAGGAGTCCAATCATAGATAGAGTCTCACATCTTCAAAAAAAAGGATAGAATGGTTATAATAGCCATCAGATAGAGCTTGGTTTTAGTGCATGAAATCTTTTTGGCATTTTACAACAAGTGGGCAAAATTGCGAGGCCAATTAAGATTACTGTTTACTTACGGGTCCAAATGTCCAATGTGGCCCAAATGGATATCAACACTTTGGGTTGTTCCCAAAATATAATCCAAATAATGTCATCTCGAGGAGATTTTTTGGACAATTAAAAAGAGAAAGTCAAGATCGATCAAGTCACCACCGACAGGAGTGACGGAGGGGCAGACCCACGTAGGTACCCATGTGAATGGTGAATGTACAACAACTAATCCATAGTTGGTTCTTCTTCTTCATTGGAATAAGTAGTGTGACAGCAAAGGTTATGTGCATTGGGTCTTGTTGTGTTGCTGTTGGAACTTGGAGCGTTAATGGCGGCTTTTGGGGTTAAGCTTTTCTTTGTCACCCTCTCTCTTTCGATCTGTCCAATTTTTTTTTATATAAAATCCATATATGTAAAGGAAATGTTTATGTCTGCCACATGGCAGTTGGGTGGAATTGAAATTTTGTCGTGACTCTGTAACATGGATTCCAAACTTTGCATGCGGCCGATACCCAAAAACCAATGCCTTGACACTTGGGTTTCCAGCGGATTGTCATTGGGGAGATCGAGAGAGAGAGAGAAAAAGACGAAGGACTCGAAGAACGAGCTTGCAATTCTAATAGAAACTAGAAAGAAACAATAAAGCTCTCTGCACTATTTTTGCTTGTAATGCTGTGTCTCTGTAGAGTAGGAGAACACTTCTATAATATAATCTTAGACTTGTTAAGCGGTTCGAGTCAGCATTTGATACTCTCTCCAGAAGTGCCCGGCCAAGGTTTGTAATTTATTAATTTGTTAGGTTTCGTCTAAAATGGGAATGTTAAGCTCTAAAAATTTAATAAAAACTAATATTTATAACAAAACAATTAATGATGGCCATTCCGATGCTTGACAATTTGGAAAGTTAAGAATGTGTTATGCTAAGGTTGTCAAATGGTTTAGTTCTATAATATGTAAATATAGAAACCAAACCATTTATTAAACGGTTACAAACGGTTATAGTTAATAAATTCGAAATCATTTATCAGTTTTAAATGATTTTGGTCTCGGTTTAGTTATCAATTTGAAGTAATAGGCTCATAAAATGGTCCTTAAATGGCATATTAAGGGTTCTTAAATGGAATTTATGTTTTAAACTCCTTTCTTAATTACATATTTGCATAGTTGTTATAAATTCTAAGTGAATTACCAAAATGTGGAGATGGTGTAAATGGTCTAGTTGGTTTAAATATAATCAATTTAATAGTTTGTAAACGGTCTAAATTTGACGGTTAAATGGTTTAAAATCGAGTTGAATCATTTATTAAATAGTTGCACTATTTATTAAATGGTTTGATGATTTTGATTTAAATGGTTTGATTTGATTTCGATAAATGGTTTCGGTTTACATTTAACATCCTTTACTTAGAGCTTCATTCTCTACAGGTGAAGGAAACTTTCACGTTTCTAGAATTTTGAAATAATATAGAGCCCTCAATTATGAACAAAATTCTATATATTGCATATGAAATCGTAGAAATCAAACTATTTTTCATTACTCCAAACTCAATCCCCATGTAATCTTGCAAAACGTTTTAAGTTGGAAATCTGACCTTAATCTCTCAACAACACTGGATTTTCACACAAATCATTCCTCTAATTTAAATGATTCCTGGCATTCTGGTTTCAGTGCCTCAATGTTGTTCACTCTGGATCATCGTATCATTATTTTTGCTGCTTGTTTTAAAAAAAGGGCATATCCAATGCACGAGGCTCGCGCCATGCGGGGTCTGGGGAGGATCATAATGTACATATTCTTACCCCTGCTTTTGTAAAGAAGTTGTGTCCGAACCCGTGACCCCTACTTTTGCTGTTTGTTTTAATCCCCAAAAATAATGAATCTGGTTGGACCTTGAACAAATTATTTTTATGGGATTGGTTCATGGAATTACCGAAGTAAGGTTGAAGCACAACCCAAGAGCTTGGTTCAAAGATTCAAAGTAACAGATCGAATGGGATGCCAGGTAATGGAGGTTGGGACAAATTCTCCGCTTTTAATGGATATATTTCCTAAATCGGAGACAATCGTATGGGCAAGGGAGTGTGCTCCATTTTTTCTGAATACTGCTCTTTTAATTGTGAAATATAAAAAATTGTAAATACTAATGCTAGGTTTGGTATGCATTCTAAGTTGATTTTGCGTTCTCGAACGAAAATGCAAAATTGACTTAGATACCAAACACTGCCTAAATCTGAACTAAGAGGTGATATAAGGATGTTTGGGTGGCTGACAAGTAAAGTTAAATGTTTTTATTTTATACAAATGCTAGGGGTGGGGGTGTGGGGGAGGCTAAGCATTTCTCCCATTCTACCCTGTTAGAATTCGTAGCTGAGGGCTCTAAATTAACTATTTTGAAAATCCACGAAAGTCTACCACTACATGATTCATGCGATTGGTAACTTGTGGAAGGAGGAGAGATTATTCAAATAGAAGGCGGTTTGTTCCAACTTCATTTTCTTGTTTTGTTTTGGTTTTTTTTTTTCAAAAGTTAATTTTGAGTGTAGATTCTGTTATAAAGTAGGTTGGAATTAGAGAATGGTACATCATGTTAAGTTGTATAAACTTCTAATTAATTTTAAGTAGGTTGGTTCTTACTACCCACAGCATGGATTAACATTGGAGATTCATACTAGAACCATACAGATTTGGCTTATGGGCATATGAAACAAAATGAGAGGTTTTTTTTTCCAGATAAACAAAAAGACCAAAAGGGTAGCTCAATGAAGAGGTCATGAGTTCAACTCTCTTTGGAACTTAATTATAAAAAATGTTAAAAAAAAAAAAAAAAAAAAAACCCTCTAACCTTGAATAAATTTTCAGATCAACCTGATTGGGCCATGTGTCAATATAAAATGTCGAGAACCATTTCAAAATCAAATCTACATGAAGAACCAGGATTGTTGACCAAATGTCACCAATTGGAAAGGCTCCATACATGATGGGCCACCAAATTTTAACACATGGCCTTTTCAAAGATTTCCCCATCTACGATTTATCTAATAGTCAAACAACCAAATCATCTGCAACCCACCCCCCCCAGAAAAAAAAAAAGAAAAAAAAAACCATCATTCCGTTTGGCATTCATAGTTAGATTTCTTAGAAAACATCATAGGAGAGTGATTTCTGAGCTAACTAGTGGGATGGAGAAGAACAAAGGAGTGAAAGTGTCCAGAGGAGAGACAGAGAGAGGGAGTAATGGTTTAAGCCTATCTTTCCAGCTTAGAGTCCTTTTATCCAAACATAATATATATTTTATGAAAAAAAAGATTCCTACGCTGTTTGCTTAGCGTAGACCCTCTCACAAGACATCTTTATTATTCATTTTCTTTCATCTTTGACCATGTGGAGCCTTATTGACGAAACTGCTTAGCATGCTATCGTTCATACAACGTAGAAGATTCCTCCAACGGTGGCAGCATGAGGAGCTGTTCCCCATGTTTCATAGGTCAAGGTGTCAAGCTATATAATATGGGATGAGTTCCCTGTCCGGCTGCTTAGTGTATGTTAGCGCCGCACTATGCCCTTCTCTCCTCCCACAGCCTGAAAACGTTCTGTTCCCTCTAATATATATTGAAAGAAGTTGCTAGTTACACGGTAATAACTAATAAGCCATGTTTACCCCCAAAAAAAAAGCCCAATATAGATAGTGTTTAGTAATTCAACTAACTCGCTCCCCCCTGCCTACCCCAGCCCATTCGATAGGTCCGGCCCAGGCCCATAGGATAAAGATGAGTTTACATTTTGGGCTCAAAGTAAGGTCAGGCTCGAAGAGGCCCAATGTCCTTAGTCCCATGGCCATGTACTTATCCTGGTCCGGTTAATTGCGACCCTTATTTCCTAATTGGGACTTAATTTTACTCTCTTAGTGTAAAAATGGGTTTAAAATCTTGATCCTCACACGCTCTCTGCTTAACGTAGGCCCTCTCACATTACTTTTTTATTCATTTTCTCTCATCTCAAACCATTATGCGCCCCCCCTACTGACAAAACCATTTGACACACTACAATTGGTGTGACATAAGAGATTCCTCCCACGCCAGCAGTATGGGAAACCCTTCCCCATGTTTTATTGGTCAAAGTGTCAAACTACGTGTACACGTTGAAGGAAAATGCTATATACACAGTAAGGGAACATTGACGTGAGCTTCATTCTACCTCCCCCCCCCCCCCCCTCCCCGGTTTTTAAGTAAATCAAGGAGTCCATCCAACAAATCCAGGCCGAGGCCCATAGTACTAGGATGGGCTTAATATTTTAGGCTCGAAATAAGGCCAAGCTCGTAGAGGCCTAATGTCCTTAAAGCCCATAGTCATGTTATTTGTCCTGGTCCAGTCAATTGCGATCGTTATATCCTAATTGGGACTGAATTTACTCTCTTAGTGTAAATCTGAGTGTAAAATAGGGTCTGGGAATGACCAGCTCATCTGCAGCGCGGGGTGCACTGGTAGATGTCCGGCACACCTCCACAGCTTGACACGTGGCCGAGTGCTGATCAGAGGTGAGGATGGATGCACAGTTGCACACCACGGAGCTGGAAATCCTTCTCTCCACTGCGTGTGCATCCAACTCGGTGGTGCGCATCCATTCTCGCCCTCCGAACAACACCTCGGCCTGTAGGGGATGTGCCGGACATCTTCCAATGCGGACCTTTATCTACTCCGTTTCCTGGGCAGGTCCATTTCCCCAAGTTCCTCTAATAGAGTGGCGGAAATGACCACCCTACCCCTGCCCGAATATACTGCCCAAGTGGGGTCCATCCCCTCTATTAGAGGAACTTGAGGAAATGGAGCGGGCAGGAAATGGGGCAGATAAAAATACCTTCCAGTGCATCCCCGCGCTGAAGAGGAGCCGGATCCATTGGATCTTAGCTAGTTTTGGATCCCTAATTGGATTAGTACAGGCTTCTGTATCTTTTGCATCATAATAGATTTGGGCACCAAAAAATATCTGGGCGCCAAGGTTAAATTTCTTAGTTTTAGTGTTCATTTCAGATTTGGTATTTCAAATGAAAATTTCAGATATTTCAGTCATTTGGTTTTGAATGTTTTGGTTCAACTTTTATTTTTCTTCTTTTTGATGATTATAATATAAAGACTATAAAAATGTGTAAATTGCAAAAGCATCATTATGATACATGTATTTGAAAATTGATTTTAAATCTTTAAGAATTGGATCTGGATATGGCCTGGTGGTTAAGGATCAGGTCCCTAGTATAGATTGGAGAGGGCCTTGTGTAAATGGCTGGAAAAGGCCATTGAAGCTGAAAGTGCTGATTTATGTGAAAAGAGTAAAGTATTAAGAGCCTGAAATGAAGTAGTCCAGTACTCCATGGCTACTAATGTATTGGTGTAGGATCAAAACTATAATTTCAGCTAGGGAAAAAGTTTTGTACAATGCCAGCTCAAAAATGAAATTGCACACCCTCTCACATATTGCTATTCATGTGAGAGATGATATATCATAAATGCCCCCTCTCCCTTGGTCAGATTTCAGAGGGATTCTCTTATAATCCCGAAGCTGCACTCACAAAGTTTAGGGAACCCTCTCTCTTTCGGCTATAATTTTCACATAAAAACAAATTGATAATTAAGAGCTTAAATATTAGGGAAAATATGTTAAAAACAACCGCATAAGAGAATCCTAAGAAAAAAAAGCTTGTTGTTCAACTTTTATATCTATCAAACCCTCCAAGGATAAAATTGTCTCATTAACTCCCTTCTTGCAATATTTTAGATATCAAAATACAATATGTCAAATAAAAATAAAAAAACTATGAAAATAGGAGAAGTTTTTCTTCTCCCATGGTGAAGAGGATCGAGGGTCGTATTTTATCTTCCTTTCTATTGCAAGGAGTCTGAGAGTGCCCTTAGACTTAGAGTGCCCAAAGAATCCCATTCATCCGCAATAAAGGTAGTGGTTGAAGAGATTCCCTCTTCACTTTGCCTAAGAGAAACTCAATTCATGCGAATATGACCGGGTTTCTTTTCATCAATAGTGAAGAGATACTATCACTTTTGGACCTTCATCTAGTAGGGGGAGTAATGACCCTCAAATGTGACGAAATCTATATTCACCATGGGTGGAGAAAGACTTTCCACATGAAAATAGGATTTGGGTGTTTTCCTCAAGTCAGGATGACGGAGGAATTCTTTCACTGATGATTATCATCATTTGCATTGATTGGGTGCCAGGGAACATTGTAGGGCATTTAAGACCTCCAATAAATAGGAGGGAATAGTAATGACCTTAAACGGTTGGATGTGTTTTTTACATGAAAATATGTCTAAAATGAGATTTATTTTTTTTTCTTTTTAATTTCTTGTTGGCACTAGCGTATTACACTAACAAAAAACATCAAAATAAAGCATACGAGTAGGATCTTTGAGGGTATATCTAACTCTTCAATCATAATTTTTAAGGTTAATTAAGTACTTTTACAAATTCAACAACCAAACATTGCAAGAAAATAAGTGAGATTGACTTTGGCACCATCTTTGTGAGGTTAGCATTTTCATTCTTTGATCTATCAAAGACTTGGCTGTCAAATTTCAACCTCAAAGCTTTGAATTAGCCTTCAAAATCTTAGACTAGTGCTACCGAAAATTGTGATCAAGCAATACTTATAAAGACATTAGCATCAAGTCATCAACTATGTAAGGAAGCTCCCTTCCAATGCACTTGCAACACACATGATCGGGTATCTTTGTCGCTTTTTTTTTCAGAAACTTTTGATTCCATGAAGTACAATCCAATGTGAGGGTCCTCTAGATGGCCGATTCTGGTGGCCTTTAAGCATTTTGGGATTATTTTGTTCTTATTATATAGTTCAAAAGAAACCAAAAAATTATAAGGGAAGACCAAAAAAAAAAAAAAAAAAAAAAAAGAATAAAGAAAAAGAGAGAAAGAAACATAAATTTTATTTTTTTTTATAAGAAGAAAGAAACATAAATAAAAAGCATGAATTGAAGAACAAACATGTTTGTTCAAGCCAGCTAGTTCATGACTTCATCTTGGAAAGTCATATGAAGCATCCAATATTCTCCTTACGTGCTATTTTGATTTTTATATATATGTGTATTATCCAAGCCCAAGTATTGGTTGGTAGCTTCGTTTACATAGAAACAACTTTGATTTGGTTGGCCTTTATCTTATCGTATAGCGCCAAGACTTCATGAGTGAGAGTAGGTTGTGGAATTTAAGTATTCAATTCTCTTGTTTGGAAGGCAAAATTTTCTTTATCTACCAATTCTTCTTCTACCCTTTAACATTACAAATTTCATTTTTCAAAATTTTGTTTAGTGGTGGGTGGGTGGGGGAGGGTGCTTAGTTTTTGTGGGACATCTACAAAAAGCTGGAAGATTTGAAGGTAACAATACAGTATACCAGTAGATCCTCTGCCCCCACATTACATTTTGGTTTCAGTGAGGGTAAAGATAAACAGCTGGTCCACAGAGCTAGTGGTCCTGAGAGTCAAGAAGGTTGGTGCATTCAAAAGTACACATATATAACTGCAGCTATAATTGGCTATTTAAATCCCATCCTTCGAGTAAATTAAGGTGTTAATCATTCTAATCTATCAATGGGTTAAAGGCGAGGACCATGGTTTGTAATCTTGGATCGGATCAGTCAATTATATCAGCCAGATTGGATCGATCGGATCGGTATTGGCCTAGATCGATCTCAAATAATGGTGGATCTTGCCTAATATTAGTGGATCGGTCCAATCGGTTGAATCACTCGAAACCAATTCAATGCATGAGAAATTTTTGACTTTTTTGGGGATTTTCCTATTTTTAATATATTTTTTTACTAATACTAGTCGATTCCAAGACTGATTCAGCAAAATCGAATTTTCGGGCACGTTTGTCGATCTGGATTGTATTTGATCGATCTAAATCGATATTGGGCTTGACCAATCCTATAATTATGAACCGTGGTGAGTATTGAGAAGAGAGTTACCTCCCTCATTTTGGTCTTTTGAGCTGATGTATATGGAAGAAGGTGGAATTGCAAGCATGGTTTTAGTGCACGGTATTGAATCGGGTATCAGTCAATTTCAAAATTGATACGATATCGATACAGTATCGTCCAATAGATTTATTGTACGATTTTGAAGGTGACTGATATTGATACTTGGCAGATAACGTACCGCTAGAACAGTATAGATAAGAGGTATAATAGTAAAAAAAACTCACTTTAAAGGAAAATCATGTGTAATACGGCCGATCCATGTCTCACATTTCCTAATAGGAAACCAAGTTGAATCTTCCCAAGATCTATCTATCTATCTATCTACCAGAGAGAAACTGATATATCTTCTCTTGTAGGTACAATAATGAGGCAAAGAGGTTTACAAATGCAAAGTGAGAAAGTAATGGTTTGTCACTTTGTTAATTTCATGTTGGAGATTTGATCGGATTCCATATTGATCAGCATCTTTGCTTTTCCATTGTCTCCTAATGATCTCCTGGGGGGGCTTTTGCTAAAGTAAAGTAGTCCTCATGATCATGTCTCCAAATTGACAGGCCAGATTGGAAAACATTTGGATCATGAGAAAGAAAAGCAACAACACTGGTGGATATATAAATCTAGAGTTTGGAATTTGGATCTTCTTTTATCTTCTATGTTGGGATGTCTACAAAATTATTATTATTATTAATAGAAAAAGATGTAAAACAAAAAAAAAAGTCACAGAAAACAATTCCAATCCAACTGGAAAACAATGAAAAAGGGCCCCAGAAGGATTTCTTTTCCTTTTGTTTAATAATGGAGAATAAGCCTTTGTTTGTTTTTAGAGATTCGAATGTCGTTGATGATAAAAGTTCAAACTCCGACGAAATCTTGGAAAAATCTCCATGCAACTCTGACAACAAATAGGACGGCGTAGCTGTCCTCCTAATTAATTAAGACTTAGTCTCCTTTATTAGTTTTTGGATCGCATTAGTAGAGGAAGAAAAGGAAAGATTTATCAACAACATTCATTTATGACTTGTTCAAGTTCCATCAGTTTCAGTGGTTGAGAGAGTCTTGAGACCTGAGAGGTTGAGACTTTGATTGATTGCACTAATTGCGTTTGGAGGTTTTGGATAGGAAATGCTCTAATCAGACCGTAATTATCGGGTGACCATCCTAACTTTTTGTTTTTGTTTTTTTGATAAAAGTATTTCATTAACGTGAGAACAATGTTCCCGAAACATCCCGCAAACAACAGAGGCGAGATGAAAGGGGGAGGGATCGAGAGCCAGCACTTAGAATGCTAAGAGCCCGCAACCATGGAGGCTTCGGGAGATGGGGTTCGGGTTCTTGTGGTGGGTGGGTCCATGGTCTGAGGAATTGGTATCAGATCGATTGGATCGGTTGATTCATATCAATATCGGTATAGACTGATAATGATTCCTAACTAATCCTATATTAGTGGATTGGTACGGATCAAGGGGATAAAAATGTTTTAACACAAATTTTCAAAAAAAGGTTTTTTTTTTTATAAAAAAAAACAACAAAGGTTAAACTAAAGGTACAGATTTCTAAAACCCTAAAGGTACCATCTTAACTCCTAAGCCTCGACTCCTTGGAGGCTTCGGGAGATGGGGTTCGGGTTCTTGTGGTGGGTGGGTCCATGGTTTGAGGAATTGGTATCAGATCGGTTGATTCATATCAATATCGGTATAGACTGATAATGATTCCTGACTGATTCTATATCAGTCGATCGGTACAGATCAAGGTGATAAAAATGTTTAAAAATTTTTATTTTTATTTAAAAAAAAAAACAAAGGTTAAACTAAAGTTACAGATTTCTAAAACCCTATTAAAAATTGATACTGACACTGTGGGTTAGGTGAGCTAACTCGATCCACTACCAGCAATTGCAGACATCGAAATAGAATCCGAATCAATTTAGAAGGGATATTTTACAAAATACTAAAACCTAAAGATGTATTAGCGACTCTATAAGGAAAGGAGATAACCCATGCAACCAAAGTTAAAGGAAGATTTTTTCCAATTGGAATCATGAGGCATAACTTATGACTTCTTAATTGTGAGGTGAGGACAATGAAAGATAACAAATCGAAAGCCAATACAATCTGAATAATATTTTTGACAGTAATTGGGAAATAAAACCTCAAGAAAATTTTGTCACTCGAGCATAGAAGGTTAGTAAATGGTGTTTTTTGACCTAATGAAGGGAATATTAATGTTCTAAATACTATATTAGCAATGGGTTTACTAATAATAAGCCAACTAGGGTAGTATCTTAAGATATTTATATTATCACTTATACCTTAAAAAATCGACTTCAGAAGTCAATTGGCTAACTTCTTATTATAAAAATGTTTTTTTTTAAAACATTTCTTACCCTCTAATATCGCTGTCTAAACTGTTATGATTTAGTACTAATTAAGTAATAGGATACTTAAAACAAAAAACTAATCGAGGAGGTGGAGAGATTTGATTGGGTGGAAAATGAATAAGCGGACATAGAAAGGGACTTAGAATTCAAGTTTTAATGATAAATGAAAAATACATTGAACAATCCCATTTGTTGCCCAATCCCCACTCGACGTGAAATCCAGTGTTCAACTTTCGACCCTCAAAAGCTTACATTAATGGGAACACTTTTAAGAATAATTTAAGAAGAGATTTTAGAATAAGTTTTTTGTTTTTATTTTTGGGTGAATAATTTTAGAATTAGTTGGAGGCCTAAGGTATATAATATGATGATTTTAAGAATAGGAATGAAGGAAGAATTTTCCTATAAATATATAGATTAGGAGTGAACTGTTAACGTGCAAAGCATGATTGAGAGTGGCAGGACACAATTTTAATTAATTTTATAAGATCTCACGCTCGGATCCCTCATTGGAGTATATCATCTATTTTTATTTTAGTTCTTTATGAAGATTTTTAGATAAGGGAAAATCATGTTGTCACCTCTTCCTATGACAAATGCATTCACGGTTTTAACCATTTTCGAAGTCTATATCGTTGAAAATCAATGTTAATGTCAGCTGATATTAAAATAAATTGATCGATAATTGTATTATAATCATAACTTGTTAGGAATTTAGGTCTCATTCTTAAAAATTAACTGTTAAGGAAAGGGTGTCCAAATACCTATTAACCTGCCCACATTCTTTTTCATATCAAAATTGATATAAAACAAATTTACCCTTGAAATTTGTTTAAAATAGATTTTTGATCATTTTACCTTATATCTATATTATGTCACTGATACAGTATTGACATAGTATCAAGATCGATTACTTACAAAATCGATACATCACCTGATCCAAGAACCATGATCCCGATCCAATTACTGTTGATTTCAAGCAGCCACTCTGTGTTGAATTTCTAGGGTTGCAGTCAATTCTAACCGATTCCGATCAATCAGGATAAGAATGGCTGAGATTGATTCCCATTTCTAATTTGCCCATTAACCGAGTCACCTGTCACCCATCACCCATCACCCATCACCCTGTTTGCTATATATACACGAAGAGTATGTTTTTTATTGAAATTGTCAAAACAACGTAACTCAGGAATCGTAGCATCGTACAGTTACGAGAACACGAGATAGGAGGAATACCCGCACCCGTCACCCGTCACCCGTCACCCGTCACCCGCACAGGCCGCCGACATTTCGGACATTATTAACTTCCCAAGAGAGAAATCATTTGGATTGTAGATTAAATCAAATGTAATTTAAACAACAATTAATTTTAATTAAATTCACAAAGTTACAGCTCCCCTCCCCGCAGCTCATTCATTAAAATAACTATAGGCCGAAGCAGCTTTAAAGTTGGAAAGTAAAGTTGCCGTTAATAGTAGCAAAATTAAAGTTGGTATGCAAAAGAGAGAGAGAGAGAGAGAGAGAGAGAGAGAGAGAGACTGATATGCGTGCAGTCACGACAGTCGACAGAGAAGAAGGGCACGTAAGCATTGGTGGGGTCACAGTTAGTAGGTAGTGTTCACCAGCTGCAACCTTCCCTTTTGAGTCTTGAGACTACTATTACTCTATCTCTTTCTCCTTCTCTCCTTTACAGTTTCACTCCCCTCTCTCTCTCTCATAGTCTCATTCCTCTCTGGTCATTGAAAACAAAAGTGCAGAAGAGGTATTATAGTTCAGAGGTTTTCTGTTCTTCTGTTGGAGTCTGGAATCTCTCTATCTCGTTCCGTGTCCGTATTTTCTTCATGATGAAGAAGCTTAGCCTCAACTACGGTCGGGAGGATGGGTTGGAAACTGTACTGGAAGTAACCATCCCGGAGGAAATGTTCGCGTCCAACAAGAACAGCGGCAGATCTTGGCACAATGTGAAGTCATGGATGCGATCCCATGTCGATAAAACAACACCCTCCGCCGTAGGCTCTCGCAGCACCGAGCTACAGCTCTTGCTAGGCGTGGTTGGTGCTCCGCTCATCCCTCTCCCTGTTCGTAATGATCACTCCTTCATCACCCGAGACAAATTCAAAGATCGTCCCATTGTAAGTAGTAGTGATTATGTCTAAAAAATCCAAGATCGATTCTTCCGTGATGGTTACCCATTGTCGGGAATTTGAAAATTTGAATTTAGGGTTTTTTTTTTTTATATAAAATTTGTGAATGTTAATTGTATATCGCAGGAGTCTTCGATGGCCAAATACATAGTGCAGCAGTACATTGCGGCGACGGGAGGGGATACTGCTTTGAATTCGATCAAGAGTATGTGTGCGGTGGGGAAGGTAAAGATGGCTGCCTCGGAATTTAGCGGTGGGGATGACAAAAATGGTCACAAAGGGATAATGAAGGTTAACAATAAGGGGGGAAGACATGGACATGGACATGGAGGTGGAGGAGAGGTCGGAGGGTTCGTGCTGTGGCAGAAGAGGCCCGGCAAATGGTGCTTGGAGCTGGTTCTCTCAGGTTGTAAGATCAGCGCTGGGAGCGATGGGAATGTGGCGTGGAGACAAACACCTTGGCACCATTCCCACGCTTCCAGAGGTCCACCTCGACCCCTCCGTCGATCCTTACAGGGTCTGGATCCGAGATTGACGGCAAATTTATTCTCTGAGTCGGTGTGCATAGGTGAGAGGAGGATCAACGAGGAAGACTGTTTCGTGCTGAAGCTGGAAACAGAGGAATCATCGTTGATGGCCAGGAGCGGCAACAACGTGGAGATCATCAGGCATTCGGTGTGGGGGTACTTCAGCCAAAGGACAGGGCTGCTGGTTCAGCTTGAGGACTCCCATCTCCTCCGTATCAAGACCGCCAGCGACGACAGTGTCTTCTGGGAAACCACTATGGAGTCTTTCATCCATGACTACCGCTGCATTGACGGCGTCAACATCGCCCACGCCGGCCGGACTGCCGTCTCCCTATTCCGATTTGGGGAGAGCTCCGAGACCCACTCCCGCACCAGGATGGAAGAAGTCTGGACCATCGAAGAGTTCGATTTCAACGTCGAGGGTCTCTCTAGGGATTTCTTCTTGCCTCCTGCTGACCTGAAGAAAGATACAGTCAAAGAACCGCAACGGCAGCAGCAGGAAGAGCAAGAAGGGTGTGGGTATGATCATCAAGTACCCAGCCCCATTACAGCCAACGCCCGTCTCCTCCCCTTCAGGAACCGTCCGCCTTCCTCCTCCGCCAAGGTCGGCTGTTCTAAGGTAGCGGCCGTTAACGTTGATGACTTGGATTCAGTTCCAGTTTCAACACAAGTCGACAGTGAAGAATTGTAGTTCTCCTCTTCCCGTCTTGTATATAGGATATAAAATTATTGGGGAGCTTTCTCTGTGGGGGAGCGCAGGGGGTGCGCGACAGCCAATGCGCTGTGGCATCTCGGGGTGGGATATCCGCCTTTCAACGGAGACGGAGACGGAGACGGAGACGGAGCGGAGCGGTCATTTTGCACCCCCGTGTCTAGGCGTGGCCTGCCCCAAGAGAACATTTTCCCTGAAATTATATACAAATATAATCTAAAACAGTCCTTTAGTCTCTCATCATTCATCTAATTAAAGGATCGCACACATAGGCTTGCGTTTGGTATGCATTCTTGGAAAATATTTTAGGTCAATTTCGCATTCTGTGATGTTAAAATAATTGTTTTAATTATTCCAAAATGTAAAATTACCTGAGAATGCATTCCAAGAATGCTACCAAACACAGGAATAATTCTTCCTAGTTTTGATAGGAAACCAGAGGAGTTCAAAGTCTTGAAGATGGTTTTTAGAATTAGAACTTAGAGGTTCCAGCAGTGGTGAAGCATGTACCCAGCCAAGGACTTCTGTTATTGTTTATATTGTTTTCTTTACAATTTTGATGTGTTTCTTCTCTGAAAATGTTAGTTAGATTGCTTGTGGATTATTTTCTTCTTTTTATTTACCCTAAAAAATGTTAGATTAATTGCTTGTCTAATTTAGGTGGGGAAAACAATTAAACCAGCTTTTAGCCAAGAAGGTGAAGGGCTGAAGGCAGGATCCAATCCCAAGTTGGGGAAGTCAGAAGTGGCCTGTTATATTTTTGGGAAAAAGTTCATTTAGATGTTTTGTCATAATAAGCTTACGAAGACAGTACAGAAATTTTAGCATCTCTGACAGTTTTTTTTTTTTTCCAACTGACCATTGAATTAGTTGTACGCATAATGGATTTGTGTCAAATTTTATTTTTCATTTCAATCAAATACCTTCCCATGTGTGTCCATTCATTTTATTTTATTTTATAAAATTTATAACTTTAATTTGTCCCTTATCCAATCATATTTGGGTTGAAACTTGACATGTAGAAGTATTTTTGGGTTGTCACTTGGTAAAATATATTAAATGTTTGGGGATCTTGGAGTGTACCCAGTTTTTGTTTTTGGTACGAGGACGTAGTGAGTTGGGTTTTAAAAAGGGATTGGAATCGGCTGAATCGTCTCTGATTCCTGGTCGAATACGATTAACCCTGATTTTACGCATACTGATTCCAACCGAGATAGACTGCTAAATGAGTTTGACCAACTCTGGGTGAGTTTTTAAACCTTGGTCGTGAAAAGCATATCTTGGCCTTCTTTTGTTATTTGGAATGTCAAATGGAGTAATAACACCCGTTCAATGGGAAGAGTCAGGGCCGGCCTGATAACACTTCTATTTCCCTATTTGTCTATTTATATTTCGTTTCATAAAAAAAAATAATAATAATCCGTTTGTTAACACTTAACACTGGTTCTTTTTTGTTTTTTTTTTTGTTTTTTGATGTTTATGTGAATGAATCGGGACCTTCGGGACATAAAAATTGTTAAGAAATAGATAAAAAGAAGCTACAATTTGAAGCTTCTCTACCCCAGAAATAAAAGGACTAAAGTAAGGGAGGGGTTGCATCTTTAATAAACACATGATTAATTTGATTGGCAAAGTAGTAATTTCATGTCTAAAATAAAATAACACTTCCAATGCAACTTCAACCACCACCACTTCCACTTCCACCATCTCTTACCCCAAAAAAAAAAAAAAACCCCTCCACTTCCACCATCAACATCACTGCCACCACCACCTAGGGGTGTCAAACGGTCGGTTCGGCTTGGTTTTGGTCTTGGAATGGTGAGATCAAAATCAAACCATTAAGAAACTTTGGTTTTCGGTCAGTTTCGGTTTCGGTCCGGTGCGGTTTTGATTTATTTCGATTTTTCAATATCGGGTTATTACCGGTTTAGATCGGTTTGTTTTCGGGTTTGAGGCACAATGAAATCTCAAATTCATAATTTATCTTGAGGAAAGATTCGATAAAAACACCTTAATTCACCTTCCCTAAGTCAAAACAAGTATACAACCATAAACAAGAAAATTGATTTAATATGTTCATGTTGTAATTCAAACAAAGTAGAATAAATTATATGGGGAAGAAATGAAGAATGGTAGATATATTCAAATCAATGGATGGTTATAAATCATATAATTATTTATTATTAATTGTAAGGGGAAGATAATTAAAATTGAAATAAAAAAATAGTCACCGAGAAGATAATTAATATTGAAATCACAAAAAGAACCCTACTTTCAAATCATTTATTTGACAACCAACTAATTTTGTAATGTAAATAAGGAGATTAATGGAAGAAGCATTGTTAAAATGAAATTTCTTTTTTTCATAACCTCATACTCATTAATTTGTAACAATTCCCCTTACAACTAGAAATTTGTTCACTAACTCAATGATTTTTCTTTATCAATTCACCTATTCATAACTTTATACTCAATGATTTTTTATTGGTTTCATTCGGTTTGGGTTTCGATTTGCTATCGATCGGTCCGGTGCAGTCCGATTTTCAATCAATCCCGTCATACCCTAGTCCAAAACCAATCCAATAAGGATCGGTTCGGTTCGATTCGGTCTAGGTTTTTTTGGGTCGGTCTTAATGGTTCGGGCTAGGTTTTAACATCTTTACCACCACCACTTCCACCAAATTTTTAAATATTCAATTACAATTTTGAAAATTTATAGAAGTCTCAAAAACAAAAATTATTGTGCTTAATATAAATGTTTCTATTATTTTTTTGGCCCAGAAATAGAATTACTATGCAAACCAAACGTATTTTTTTTGGTCCAAAAATTCGACCGAATAATAGAAATACAAAATTCATTTATAGAATAGAAACATAGATCAGAAACAGAAGTATTATCAAGAAGGCACACTATCAGGAAAGTGTCAACCTTGAGATCCTAACCCGATTGGATAGCTAATCATATATTGAAAATCCAGCGATGAGGAATTTTTTAACAATTTTGTCCACATGACTTTGATTAGGACTCATTGGCTCCATTAGGTTGCATTCCATGGGAGAATTGATGTAGAAGGAGATTTGAAATAGTTTAATGAGAAGCAAATAACATATAATTATTCTTGGAATTCCACGTAATTTAACAATTTCTTTAACAAAAAATGGCACAACATTTGAGGCATCGGTAGTTATCTTGCAAGAATAAAATATGTCATTTTTTATAATCGATCTATCATTACAAAAATAGAATCATATACTTTTTGTGTTCTTGGGAGTCTAATGACAAAGTCCTTGCTAATATATCCTCTTAAAATCAAATCGAAACCGAATTGAGCTATTTACATCGAAACATAAAACCATTTAATAAATTATTCGATTTTGATTTTAAAATTGGGACCATTTAGTTAAACGATTTAAATTGAATCGAACCGTTTAAACTATTTAGAAACCATTTAAACCGAAGCAATTGTATACTAAATGGTTTTGATTTCAATAACTGAAACGGTTTAATTCTGATTTCACCTAAAATCTGTGCATCGAACCAAAGCCGAACCGTTAATTAACACCCTTAACTATACACCACTCCGTGAAGGAACCCTTTCCCTCATGGTCCACCATGAGCCATGTAGAAGGGGGTCTCTCTTGTCAAATAGATTATTAATCCAACCCTTGGCTTAGCCATGTTTAAGTTTGATGTCCATTTCAACAATATGATCACTTAGTCATCAGTTAGATTATAAACTATAAGAAAGTGAGTAATGGTTCCCCCTCCACCCACTCTCCTCTTCTGCTTCATCTTGTTTCCAAGGGTGGAGTTTCTCATCTTCAGAGTCATATTCTAATTCAGGGTTTTGCCCCTTCCGTAGCAACTTTAATCTTTTACCTTAGTTTTGTTAGTGTACAGCTTTTGTAGAAGAATACACTAATCCATGCTTATGCACCGACACCGAAGACTCATCTTACCTCTTCTTTCAAAAATCGATGAGCTCCTGTGGTTAGGTAGTAAGTCATTTGGATAGGTTCTAAATTGGTCCCAGCTTACTCGGATCTATCATAAAAGACAGAAATCTATGAAATATAAAGCCTGTAGACTCAATTGCAAAATTTTAACATGAGTATGCTTCCATTCCTGTCCAAGATTGACACTTCTATCAATGATTCATGATTTGTTCTATCTTACATCCTTTCAAGTTTCACAAATTTACATTCTTCCCCAAACTTGACTGGTGCAAAAATCATGGGACAGAGGGTAATCATTAGCACTAAACTGTTTTCCACTTCCAACTGTTCAGTTCAAAATATACATTAGATACAAATATTATTTTCTGCTTACAGATCTTCCTGCAACTCTGATTGCACTCTTATTGTACATTGGAGATAATCAAACCAAAAAAAAAAAAATAAGGGGAAAAAAATAAGGGTTGAGGGTCCATAGTGCCTTATAAGATAATATGCGTTTCAAGTTCAAAAGTTTTCAGCCCAGTAGACGTTGATTCTAACCATGAAGTATCTGGTCAAGCCTTCAAGGGGTTCAGTTGCCACCCACTCTGCAAGCTGGAGACAGATTATGAAGATGCATGGAGCTCAATTACAATAGAGCCTCTTGCGTGAAACTAAACTCTCCCAACTGGAGAAAGTGGTGGGAAAGGGACATATATTGCTGGCTCAACTTCAGCATGGGTCTTTATTCTATCATTTTCAATGAACATTGTTTCCTGTGAACCTTTCCCTTCCAACAAATTACTGACTTCTGATAGGTCGTATGGTTTCCTATTGTTAACTACTGCTATACCGATGGAGAATGCTTGTACCAAAGTTATGGAACCATGGAAATCAACAGAGTAAATTCCTTTCTTCAATGGGGCCAAGCTGAAGACAGGCCTGTCCTGTTGAGCATCTCCCTGAGAAAAAGAGATAAGATAATTAGCCAACTTATACATAGAATGCTGGAAGAAATGTTGGCCCTGCTGGGTCCGCAGCACAGCACATGTACCTGAATGAAAAGATCAAATTGATCCGGGGTGGAAGAAGCTTTGGATGAAATGAAGTTTTCACTGGATTGCTGGTTATTAAGAATTCTGAGTTTGCAACCCACATCCCAACCCCCACAATCACATGATCCACCAGACTTCCATCGATCAACAAGAGACGAAGGCACTCCGTCACTTGGCAAGCTATGAACACCACTTGGGAGAATCACCACAGTGCTAGTAACCCTTCCAGTTCCTGCATTATGTTCACTCCCTAGATTCTCCCCAGCATTGCACAAGCATCTCCCCTCTGACATACAACTTCTCAAGCCCATATCTGATAGGTCTTTATTTTTAATGCTCTTCCAGTCATCATTTCTTAAATTTCCCAAATTCTCTGCCGGGACCTTGACAACAATGGCAGCAAGCTCACAGTTGGGGTGAATATCCAAGGTTTCTTCATCTGCCTGTCTCATTTCAACACCAAATAAAACAAACTTTCTCACCAAGAAGTGGTCTTTTGCATTGAATCCAGTCAAGATAGGGCACTGAGACAGGGAAACCTTCATTAGTCCAACGACACTGGAGGCATAACCATGACCTTTCCCTTTAGTTCCTTGATTTATCCACCTTCCACTTTTCTTCTTAATTTCACGAACAGTGTACATTGTGTAAACCCAGCTGTGACTATCCTTCTGGGTTGTGCTTGCATTCCTCATTGTGGCTACAAGAACATCAGTAGCACTGTCAACTACAAATGTAAACAAAGGCAATCCATTCTTAACCGTGACTTGCATAAGGGCATGCATCATTGATTCTACATGTTTCTCACTTGGACATGAATCATTTTCATTGATGGGCCCGCAACTTGATAAAGAATTTCCTTTCATGGACTGAGCAGTAGAAGAATCTAGCAGACCATCAGATGATTTAGAAGCTCTATGACTCGACATTTTCTTCAATGATGGCTCAGGATGGTTTCCTGCCTTGGGCTTCAGTAGAGGGTCTAATAGCCTTCTCAAAGGACTGGACCTGCCTTTGCCATTGGCATTTGCTTTATCTTTAGTTGAATCATGTGAACAAGCAGAAACATCTGATCTCACTGGACCAGATTTAACAGTAACATATGATGATCTCAACTGTGGGACAGTTGAACATTCTTTAAAACTGAAACTTCTGCTCAGCCTGCCCAAACCAGTGCTGGCCCGATGATTAGGTAATCGATTTCTTACTTCAGAAGCTTTTGGATCCAATCTATCAAAAGGTTCACCGGCTGAACTTGATGGCTTGTTTTCTCCAATATCTTTATCCTTCCTTTGCCCAGTTGGTACCTCATCTGGAGTTACCATCAAGCAACACGAATCTAATGGAACTTCTGTACCTTCGGCACATAAAGAGTCGGGCAATTTCATATCCGACTCTTGCCTGTCTTCGACTGTACAAGGAAGTGGGCATGAATGTGGGACATCAGAATTAATATCTGCAGGACAAACCTCCTCTTTGTGACGAAGGCAATCTGAAAAGCTTTTACGATCTGTTTTTGTTGATCTTCCATCAACTTCTGTACCTTTGGCGCATAAAGATTCAGGCAATCTCATGTCCGACTCTTGCCTGCCTTCGACTGTACAAGGAAGTGGGCATAAATGTGGGACATCAGAATTAATATCTGCAGGACAAACCTCCTCTTTGTGACAAAGGCAATCTGAAAAACTTTTACGATCTGCTTTTGTTGATCTTCCATCAACTGATGTAGCGAATTCAACTTGGTTGGAGATCCCAGAGGAACTGTTCCGCGAGCAATCTTTGGGCAAAATGTGAATAATGTTTTTATGTTTTACACAGCCTGGATTGTGGGGAAGATTGAGACTAAGATGATGAAAATGTTCTGCACCCCTTTCAGGTTCACCGTCTGGCACTTTCATCTTTCCCTTCGGACGGAGTGAGATCTCATAATCTTTTGCCCCAGATGATGGTGACTGCATTTCTGGAATGA
Organism: Telopea speciosissima; assembly: GCF_018873765.1. Classification (NCBI taxonomy): domain Eukaryota; kingdom Viridiplantae; phylum Streptophyta; class Magnoliopsida; order Proteales; family Proteaceae; genus Telopea; species Telopea speciosissima. The sequence goes on along the minus strand of NC_057916.1, from coordinate 21,213,819 downwards.
TCTTGGGATCTGAATCTTTTCTTTTAGCAGCATTCTCTTGTTTGATTTCTGAATAATTTTGGCAGAAAAACTGATCAGTTCTGAGAAGATCCTGCTGCCCAATCAAGGAATTTTTAGTGACAGTTCTAGTTTCTTGAAGATTGCTTCCCCTAGTTGATTTCACAATATTATTGGGTCCATCATTTTGAGTTGAATTCAGATTAGAACACATTGAATGAGATTGCTTCTTCTGGTGGGTAGAAGATCCACTGTGACTTCTACCAGAAAGGGTAGAAGATCCAACTGTTGTGAATGAAGAGGAATCATTACTAGTTGATGGATCATTTCTAGTACTTCTGCTTGGGATCTGTTTTTGACTGTACTTCCATTTCTCCAGACGTCCCCAGTCAAGGACTCCAAAATTCAAAGCCTTCTCTTGGAGGTTTTGTCCTTTCTCCACACGCTGCAGATAACATGGTAAATTGGACATGTACTTGACAAGCTCATCATTTTGAATTGCCTCACTGTTGCTCTGTTGCTTTTGGTGATTCTGCAAAGATTTAGGAGGGATCAACAGTCTATCATCATCATCCCGTCTTACTTTATAATGTACTCTATCCTGTTTTGCTTTGTAAGAGACATCTTTGTTTGAGTGGTTGATGAACTTCTCGTTCTTCAACTCATCTCGCAATTTTAAACTATGGCTTCCTTGTTGCAATGGGATCTTTTCCTTAGCACCTCTTGACATATGCTGATGCCTTGAACTCTTTTTGAGATCTGCACTGTAATTCATTTCCTTGATTCAGAGCTCCTCATTATTTCAAATATTCTCACCCTTTGCCGCCATCCAAATTTTGCAAATGCTGTGTACAAAAATAGTTCAGTCATTTGTCTCAATTTGAAGCTTTGATATGACACACATAAATGTCATCCATTAATGCTCCTTTAGAGCGAAACCAGAAGGGTACCACACACCCAAACTCAAAGAAACATGGCCATATAAATATTTGATTCAAGGGCTTCAATTTAAGTGGATCAAATGCCATTTAATGTGTGTCAAACTTAACATTCATGTAAGTATGCAAGCATAACTCTTTCCTCCCCACTCCCACCACAGAATGCACTAGTGCATGAACATCCTCAGAGAGAGAGAGAGAGAGAGAGAGAGAGAGAGAGAGAGAAAGAGAGAACGCAGGAGCAGAATCCATCACAAGTAACTGGCTATGCTAATGAAGAAATGTGCTGATAGCACAGTATGAACGAGGAAAATAATTCTAATTAAGAAATGAATCCCACTTTTGTTAGTATACTGAAGAAGAGAAGCAGCCCAACTACATCAGAGTGTACTCTCTCTATTCCAAAAAACAGAAATGGACACGACTATATTGAAGTCATACAGTTGCTCTGGTTATACACAAATTAATTTATCCCATAACAAATATCATTTGAATACCAATATAAAGGAGCCACAAGTAAATGGATTAGAAGATAATAGATGCTGGAAAACATGGAAACGATAGCTGCATTACAAGTCTAACATTTGAACCTCATGCAACAGACTTTCAATGTGCTGGTTTTTTTTAAAAAAAAAAATTCAATCCTGATGGTCTTAAATTCAAAATGGTTGTTAAATCCTAATGAACTTGAGCTCACGAGGTGGAACTTTTTCAGTAAATCATGAAATTGTCCTCCTTTCTCCTAAAGAAACAAGCATGCCAACCAATGTGTTTGAATCACCTGCAGCAAGTCACAGAATTCCACAAACCCCAAAGAAACGTGAGCGAATTACCAGATTAAGCATCTTCTTACTGAGGTTTTGGTAGGGGAGAGAGAAAAGAAAAATGTGGCAATCAAAACGCACTCTGTAACAGAAAACCCCTAATCTAGATGGAAACACAGTAATTTCAACGATGCAGATCGAGTGGCAGAAAGATTTCCCATGCTGAGGTGATGTGGCATCGAATGGCCGAAAATTTTTCTTAAGGTGAGGTCCGTCGCATTGACAGCCAAGCACTGAAGACAAAAGGCAAGACACAGATGCAGACAAACGATGATGATAGAAAAGCGAAGCCTTCGAAGGGGAATTGGATGGAGCATCAAGAGCCATTCGAAAAAAAAAAATTTGAAGATGAGAGAGGGAAATCGTATCACCCCCACCTCATATATCTTGGCTGAGTATTTTCTAATGTATCTTGGACAACTTGTCTCAGTTCGGCTCTGAAATTCAGCTTCATAAAAGAAAAGGTCGAAAAATTGTGTGGGATGTCCTGAAAATTTCAGCTTCCGCCAGCTGGAAAGATCAAGAATTCTAACTTGTCTCAATTCGTCTATAGAAATTCAGCTTCATAAAAGAAACTACCCAAAACGGAAAAATGAAAAGGTCGAAAAAATTGTTTGGTTGTCCCGAAAATTTCAGCTTCTGCCAGCTGTAAAGATCAAGAACTCTGCTAATTCAATACAATTTAGAGAGGGACGGCAATTCAAAAAATTTCACGGCGGAAAAAAGCAAAGTCGAAGCCTGCAAATTCCCCGGTTTTGGGCTAATTCCTCGTTCCTGAGACATGGCAGCGGCAACGGACAATCAGCACCAGGATCTTTGTGACTCAAAACGAGATTCCATTCTGAATCAGGAGCTAATATCCCAGGACTCAAAAGTTGTAACTCCATAGATCTAGGATTCGTCCCTTGAGAGAAATATCGCAGGAGCGAAGAGAGAAGAAGAACCCTATGAAAATCTTAAGAAAGCATGAGAAATAACAGGAACTCAACAAAGATGCGTCCAATATGTTCTACAAAAATTCGTTCCGACGAAGAAGAGGAGACACTTACCGAAAGATGTCCAAGTAATGCAAAAACAGAGGAAATCAATGACGAGAAATCGACGACCTCGAAGAAGATCCCAGTCTATTTCGACGCGTAATCTCCCGGGAAACTTGAAGACTTCGAACCAACGTAGATTAAAAGCAAAGTAAGGAATTTGCAGATGGAGTGACGGACCAAAGTATCGAACAAGAGGACAATCGGCAGTTCAGTTCTCGGATTCCGGATACTATGTATTCTCCAAAGATGGAGAGGATGGAGGAGAAAGGCACCAAAACACAAGGAGAAAGAAAGAGATTTGGTCATATACTAGAAGTTGAAGTGTCTGTAGCAGATTCTGCAGTAGAGCAGAGTGACGAGTACAAGAGAGAGAAAGAGGGGGATGGTGAGCAATGGGCTTTCGTTATCATCGGACGGTTGAAAAGTAAGAGAGCGCATTAGTGAGGGCCTTATGCGGTCACATCAGCGGGAAGCGCAGGGTGTTGTATCGGTGGGACTGGGGCCCATTTGACGTTCTGTTGAAATTGGGCGCCCAACGCGTACGTATTCCGAGAGCCCATTCTGATTTCTTTTGGTTTGGTTTGGTTTTTTTTCAGGTTTTGGTAAAACTTTTGGTTTGGTTTGGAACTTGGGACTTGGGAGTTGGGGGATACTTGGGATCGATCCCTAGGCTCCACTTGCAAGTCGGGGTTCTCAGGACGAATAATACACTTACAAAGTCTTTGCTATCCTATTCCTAGGCGGGCGGCTAATGACTATGCCTAACTAGGGTTATCTATGTCTTTTCTCATAAGTCATCTTCAACCTTTCTTTTCTTGTCTGATTTCATGATTACCAGTTTACCACCAATCCAAACAAAGACGAAGTTTTCCTTTTCGGCCCCCAAATTCCCTTCTCTCCCTCCTTCGTATTGGAGGAAGTGAGAACACGACAGTACGACACCGAATCACCCGATTATTCAGATCGTTTCCTCAGAATTGAGATATCGGTCTCGTCTCCGTCTCTGTAGATACTGATTCAGATCGGTTTGTATCGGCCTAGATCGATCAATTTATCCCACTTTTTATTACAAATCAGGTTTTTTTTTACAATTTTACCCTCAATCCGATATCAATATCTGATCTAAAATCCGCCAGCCAATCTAATACCAATACCTCAATCCATGATTGATACTAATCCAAATTAGCCGTTACACCGTTTGAGGTATCCATCGATCCGAGACTGATACATTAAATTGTGTTCACATTCCCATCCTACCCCCTACCCCACCTCTTTTTAATGGGTTGTCTCCAAGACTAAAGCAAGCAAATATGATATCAAATTGCACAAAGCTTAGGAATATATAATGAAGATGATCTAAATGATATCTCTATACGTATATTTAGAATTTGACATTTTTTTTAAATTGTCTTTTGTTTATTTTTCAAAAGTCTCTTATATTAGAGGTATAAAAGGGTTTTGAAAAATAATTTGAACAAGAGATCGCTGTATGGTCATGTAGGATGTGTATAATTACGTTTTTATTCCAAAATACTATTTTTGAGTCAAAAACAATTTTTTTATGTTTCTATGATTTTGGAGTAATTCCTAATCCACAATCTTATATAGTAAAATTGAAAAAAAAAAAAAAAAAAGTATTTCTATCATTACAAACAACATAAACATGTATGGAATCCACCTTTAATAGAAGCATTTCTTTTGCTCAAACCAAATTAATCAAAATGTCACCCTATACCTACTATCTCTCAACCACTCATGCTTTCGTATTAAGCAAAATATATTAAGGAAGACATGTGGCTCCATCTTATACTAATCATAACATCTATCTACATGTAGGATGTGTATGGCAACATTTCTATTCCAAAATACTATTTCTGAATCAAAAACAAATTTTTATGTTTCTATGATTTTGGAGTAATTCCTAATCAACAATCTTATATGGTAAAAGTGGAAAAAAAATATATATTTATAACATTACAAACAACACAAGCATGTATGGAATGCACCCTAATAGAAGCATTTCTTTTGTTTATACAAAATTAATCAAAATGTTACCCTACACTTACTATCTCTCAACTACTAATACTTTCATATTAAGCAACATGTATTGAGAAAAACATGTCGTTCCATCTTATATTGTTCATAACATCTATCTATATGTTTATACAAGACCCTCATGTACACATTCAAGATCTATTCATTCACTATCTCAAATAGGCTCTCTAACGTACAAAATATTAAATTAGTAAAATCCACCTACAGGTAAATCAATCCATAAATGAATTCATCAATTTTAATGCAAAATCATTGTTGAGCAACCCCTGTAGAAAACCCACATTAAAACAACAGGGCACCATAACATCATAAGAACTCATTGACCAACCCCTGTAGACTCACATTGAACTAACAACCCAAATTAAGTCAATCATCTGAAATCCTTGTAGAAAAGTCGTCAATTACTAAATCAAATCAAAGATAACAAAAGAATCCATAATTCAAGGTAAACTAATAGTAAGAACTCTGAAGCTATCTGAACCCAGAGTTCAAGGTTAACAAAATTAATTCATCAATCTGAACTCATTTGCAATCTGAAACCCAATATTAAACCAACTAGTTACACGATGGGGTGCGCCAGCAAAATCAGCAGTGGCCAGGGTAACAATGGCTGAGAAGTTCAGTTCTTGCTAGAAAAACTTGAGAGAGAGGAGAAGATGACTTTTAAGCTGTGTTTGTATTCATTCTCGGGATGGATTCTAGATTTAGAATGCATTTTGAGGCAAGAAATAAAGAAGAATTAAGTTATAGAACAAAACATTTGCTTTTGTAATCTTGTTGATGCTCTCCCTCTTTCCTACTCTCATCCAATGTGTTAGGTATTTAGATACGAATGCGCACAAGTATGAAAGATCTTTTATATGGGTAGACAACCATTAGATTAATAGATGGCTTTTGGTTGAAAAGACACCAAATTCATTGGCTAGTACAATTTCACAAGGATACAATACATTTTTTGAAAAAATTAGTTTCTTAGGTTCAAAAGTTTCATTTTCAAATAAGCAGATGTATTAATGACGAGGAGTGAATTTTTGTTAAGTCACTAATACTTGTGTTGGCTCTGCTATTCTGCCCTAGCCCAGATAAGGAAAAGCTATGGGAAGTAAAACACAAAAAATATGTTGATTCGGGGGCTGGACATATTGTATTTAATGGTTCAAAGATTAAAATAATAAATAAAAAGAATAAAGCCATTCTATGTTACCAAAAGACCCACACCTGAGTTACATAGCTTTGGGTCTGCTATCCCGATCATGAGTTTCTTACCCCCAAATTAATATAAAAGAGAAGGGCAAATGCCCACTCAACAAAGGATCACAAGAACCAGTGTCAACTTCCTTTTTGCACACCACACCCACTCACTAATAGTATACTAATTGACACTATCTTAAAAAAATTATGCAAATTAAATCATGGAATTTACAATTTTTGCCCTAAATCTCTTTATACCTCTCTTTTCTATTTTCTAAGAGTTTTGTAATTGCCAAAATTTACATCTATTATCTCTTAATCTTTGTGATATAGAAAGGAGATGAAATTCAAACAAAATTTACTCTCCAATCTCCTCCAATGCCCCCTAACCACTTTTCTCCCCCCTCCCACCATAAAGAATAAGAAGCTCACTATTTGGGTTAATTTGTGTTAATAAAAATAGACATATTAATAGGTGGAAAATAAATCTCTAACTATAGTTCTCAATGGGAGGGATTCTGCCTTTTAATAGGGGATGAAGAAGCTAACCCAAAATCCTATTCAACCTTTTGTCAAGATCGAGGAAGAAGAAAAATAAGAAGTCTTTTGCTTCTAGGGTCTGCTCTGACATGAGCCTGGAAGTTGTGTGTGAGGAAGGCTCTTATTAGGCCTCCTGGGTCTAGAGTGGCCCTTCAGTGTATAGTGAATCCTGAGGCTAATAGTTCATATATATATGTTGCTTCTTTGAAGGAGTTTTTGGAGTCTATGCTAAGTGATGCCATCATGGATCCAATCTTGGAATCTCTTTTCTTTTGCATTAATGATTGGCAGTCTTCTTCTTTAGCTTTCCTTCTTCTGCATGACTCTAAGGCATCTTTATATGGCCCTGAGAAAGATGATGATTCTGATAGCCATGACATCTATACTTCTAGACAGAGTTATCGCTTAAGATTTTCCCTGTATTACCTTTGATTCAAGAAATTCGAAACTTAATTTGTGGTTGTCCATATCCCTCCTGAAGTATTTTAATGAATTCTCCCTTTTGCAAGTTGTTTCTTCTCCCTCCTGAATTTGATGTATCATACTTTAGAAGATTGTTTTGTTCCTTTTGTTTGAGATTTTTCCCTTGTCTAGCTTTCATGACTGATGTATTGTTTTTGTTTTCATTTTCTTTAATATAATTTTTCCTTCACCTAAAAACAAAATCATATAATTCTAGAAATGCCCTTTCAAAAGTTCTTTAAGTTGGGGTTAAAAATTGGGTTCCAAAAAAAGTTTGGAAGTGGTTTTTCATTATGCATTATCAAAAGCTAATACTAGAATTATTAAAATGACAAAATAAAAAAGGTTATAAATTATTTGACACCTTAAGAGGTATAAATAAGAAAATCCTTTTGAAAAATGACATTTGGATAATTAAACTGGATGCATTGGTTACCAAATAATTTCTATTTGAGGAAAATTTGTTTGAGCAGTCCAACTTTTTGTATGTTTATCAAGAAAGCTCATCTTCATTTTGTCATGTGGAATAATGATGTGACAATACAGACTGTTGGACATATTTATAGTACGTGATTTGGACTAGTCATTGCCAAATTTTATAGCCTATTTCAATCAAATATCCTCATGTTTGTTGGTATGACATTCATCGTCAGATATGTCCATGCACACCTATAGTACTCAAATCATTACCATGCACTCTTATATATAGTTCTGATCGAGTTTCAAATATCTATTTTGGTACTTGAAAATTCTAATTACATGTGAGTTGAAAATCTTCAGATCGATTTGCCAAAAAATTTAGACCCTATCTAATCCGTAGCATAACAAACTTCTGATTAGGGTTGTCATTTTTTCTGTGTGGGTCAGGTCGAACCACTTCCTGGGAAGCTAGTTGGAAGGGTACTGTTCGGTACGAATCCCTGTTTTAAAAAACCACTGGCAAATACTATTTTATAGATTCACCGGATCCTAGCCTTTTTTTTTGGTGGGGAACGTTGTCAACCCTTCATTATAAAAGCTTTCAGATCTCCAGTGATGCAATTGGATCTGTTTTATTGCTTTATTTTTCATGCAACAGGAAGTATCGATCACCGACATTAAGTGTCGCTGATAATGGAGAGCTGACCCCTCTCTCTCTCTCTCTCTCTCATATTCTTTGGAGAAATCCTAGAGGTTCTGAATGGCGGGGCTAAGTAATGTTTGAGAAACAAGATGAGCTTTAAAAAAAAAAAGAAAAATAAAATAAACAAGATGAGAATTTTATATACCCCAAGGGGGTGCTGAGTTGGCTAATGTTAGGAAATAATAAAGCAACAGAATGACGATTTGCAAAAGAAGAAGAGAAAGAGAAAGCACACATACACAAGATAATGATTTACGTGGCTCATCCCCAAGAAAATAGGCTATATCAACGGCAGAGCGATAGATCCAGATCCACAATTTCTGTGAAGAAAATACAAAACCTCTCTCACACCCTCTCATCTCTTAAAAAGATATCAACTATATATAGTTACAATGTAGAGAAAACCCTAACTTACGAAAGTGCAAATTTGTCTCGAGAAACTCATCTTATCTGATTTGGGTTCTTAACTAACATAGGATGAATAATATATCAAATCGAAGATCTCGATGAGCTCTTCATGAGTCATTGCCTTTGACATTGATGTATGCATTTTTTGGCCAATTACACGTGTTTCGAAAATAGAACATCCTGTCAAAGAATGAATAGTATTGATTGGATTAAATTGAGATCAGGCTTCACCAATAACAGTAAAGACCAACGCCTTACAAATAAGAGGTCATGACTTCAACTCTTTTTGAATTAAATTGAGATCAGGCTTCATTGGTTTTGTTAAGAATAACTTTTCATCGGTTAAGTTTAGAACTTTGGATGTCATTATATACTTAATTGGGTCTCCCCACTTAATAGATAGAAATTTTTTGTTAAAATATAAGATTGCAATTGTGCACCCTTTTATAGGCCTGAAATTTCAAAGCTCCATCTTACATATCACATGGCAAGAAATTATTGCGGAGTAGGTACCTCTCTAGGCTTTAGAAAATAGAGATATCCCTTTGCCTGCAAAAAGAAAAACTAGAGACGTTATAATCAATTGTAGAATCTGCTTTCTTCTTCTTTTGACTCATTCTTAGCTTTACTTGATTCAAAAGTACTCAATCTTAGGGGAATTTAGGATATTGGATTCACACACGCCCTTTTCTTCTTTTATTCCTTGAGAAAGCGTTGTGGGCTAATCTCCTTTTGCTTCTTCCTTTTTCCTCGTGTTCCTCTCTTTCTCTAGTTCATTCTTTACGTGGAAAATATAAGTGGAGGAAAATAAAAATAGAAAGAAAGAAGATTTTTGCTTCTTGTTTATTCTTGTTTTAAACTTGCTACTACTTACAAGTAGGTCTGAGGATACTTTGTTGTGTTAGTCTTTATTCTTTGGTGAGATAGGCAAGTAACGCCACATTCTTTCATTATTCTTGAGAAAAGTATGGTTTGGGCCACTCCTGGCCGGCCTAGGTCGTCTAGCAAAGTCCACTTTTATCAAAGCAATCCTAAAATCATTGATTTGGCAGAGTTTGCGAGTTTATGCCACCCGCACGGCCTCAGGAGGTTATGTGATGTCAATGAAGTGCTTTACCACAAAAAAAAAAAAAAAAACAAAAAAAGAAGTTAATGAGGTGGAAGTTTGCTAACTTTTAGGATCAAAACCCATAAAATAAGGAGATGACATATAAAATTGGAAAGTAGTTTTCTGTCCGGAGTGTGGTCTATCCCAGCACTCCCATGTATCTATCTTCCTCTTTCTCAAAATAAGGGGGCGAATGTGTCTTTTCAAATGGAGAAGAGAGAGATAGACTCATGGGAGTGCTGGCATAGGCCACACTCCCGGATAGTGAACTTTCTCCCTATAAAATTCTAAGGAAAAAAATCTTTGTCTCGGGACGTGGTGGAGGCATGTTCTATGCTAGGTAGTCACATGTGTCTATCTCTCTCTCTTCTCCATGTTTGAGGGAGTAGAGTCTAGAGAGCCAAACACATGGAGTCCTGGTGTAGGCGACACTCCAAGACAAAAGAGGAAAATTTTTTGTTGCTACTCCCGTAGCAGGAATGTAACTGCTACACGCACGTGGCAGTGCCTCAAGAAGCTACGACTACAACTTTGAAAATTAATTATGATACCCAATATAATAGAATAGTTTCCTTTGCCTTTACTATTAATTTATTTTTAGTTCCAATTTTCAATATGGTTGCTGAATCCCCAGAGTAGACTCCGAGGGGAGACTCTCCGATTCCTAAGTCAATCTAACACAACACGAAGAGTAGACGGAGGAGGGGCAATTCTCGAGACGGTTGCTGAATCCCCCTAGCAGTTAAGGTACCGCCTTGTTCAAATATTCCTTGTGCGTGTCGAAGTGGAGGTTGTTATCCCCATGACTTGAGGGAAGTGTCCCAATGGAGGGTTTGTTACTGTTGAGGTTCGGCAATACTGGAGCCTTACTGTGATGGTTTATCTCAACCACCTCCAGATTGTGTGCGAACTGGTCCTCCCTTATCTTTAAGGAAGCTACGAATCTCGTTGCTCTTGTTAGCATTGGTGATGCTAACGTTGATTAGTAAATGGACATATGTGATCCCTATTCAGCGGTGATGCCTTTTTATGACATCACACCTTTGATGAGGCTCTCGACATCCTAGCTATCATCTACTTGGATGGTGATCTCGAACAACATGTCTAGTTGCTATTGATGGGGTATTTTTGTGTACTTCATTGTCTATACTAAGATTTTTGTAATACCATTGCTCCATGTTTTGTGACTCCTAATCAGGGTTTTAGTACTTGGTATCGGATTGGTATTAGCAAAAATCGATACCCATCGACCGTTTTGATCTGGATCAACTATTTTTATATTAAAAAGTTATTTTTTTTTCTCATTTTACCCGTACCAATCCACCGATCAGGGATCGATATCGGTATCCATTGATTCCGATACGAATTGACCAGATCCGTCAATTCGATACGGATTCCTCAAACCATGCTTCTAATACTTTGTCATCATCCCAAGAGAGAGAGAGAGAGAGAGAGAGAGAGAGAGAGAGAGAGAAAACATGGGTAAAATGGTCAAACCCCAATTTTTATAGGAGAATTAGGGACAAATTTGTTCGATACAGTCGATCCGTATCGATACCAATCTGATTCTGTATCGATTCCCGAGTTGACCAATACCCGTTCTGATACCATGCATTAAAACTATGAGTGCCAAAGAATTAGTAGGAACAACAACATCATTTCCCTCGGCAAAATACTGCGAGTTGGGAGTTGGGACCATGGTTCGTAATCTTAGATCGGATCAGCCGATATTGGTCGGATCGATATCGGCTGAGGGTGATCCCAAATATTTACCATTCCGATACTAATCCAAGGATACGACCAATGTGAGACCCATCTCATAAAAATTGGGCCTAATTTAAAATTTTTATTAAATAATAGGTCCTGCGAGTGCGGTTTTGGGTGCCATGACCGCCTTCGCGTTGTGGGCAATGCCCGTCATTGAGACAAACCCACATCCTATTGCACCTTGTGCCGAGAAACCATCAAATAAGGCCTTGTTGGAATCCGAGGAACCCTGCGGGCCGTTGTATATATGGTTAGCATGCGAGAGATGTTTGACGGACCACTTGCAACAATTATCAGTGTCGGATGCCGAACATTAGGTAATAACATCTATTTTAGATTTTAAAATAAATTAATTATTCTATGCTTGTTTCGGTCGTCCTTGAATCAGTTACTACCATGACTGGCCGTGTCGGCTCGATGCCTTGCCGTACCTCGCGGGTCCAATGCGACCAAATCTTGTAAGACCTCGTGTCGTATCGGTAAGACCCCGGCATATCGGTAACTTATGTTATTAAATTGATTCGAAATCGGCTTCCACTAAGCTTGAATCACTTATTAAATCATGGAGAAACCCATCTATTTTAGCCTTTTACAATCAGGCCCTTAGGGCAAAAAATATATATAATCTCATTCTTAGCTTTGAGAACTTTTTCTCAAAGCCTAGAATGTTGAAACGTTGAGCTGCTCATAGGGTGTTCATATGCTATGATTTTGGCTTGGAAATCTCTCTAAGAGTGCTTGCATGTTGGATCTTTTGCCTTCAAATCCTTCTTAACTCATCAATAGGTAAGATACTAACCTGTAATTAGATCAATCTATGTCTAGATCATCTTATTTTAGCTTAGGTGTTTCTGCTTTGGATTTCTTAAGCTCAACTCAACAAATTTCATCTTCAATCTTCCCTTTTCAGTTTAGATTGTGTAATGTGTGTATGATCCCTTGATCATACATACAACCAATGAATATTGACTGTAATGGGTGATCTTTCCTCCTCCCTAGGCCTCTTGGCTAGCTGAACCAAGCTTGGTAGTTAAAACCCAGCCAAATGAATTATTGTTTTTAACTCTGTTTTCTGGGCTGGCTCTTCAGAGCAGGCTGACCAGCCCTTCTGGAGCTAGAAGCTCCGGCCATCTCTGAATAACTTTTTGGGTTCTTTAATGGCTTGGGATGATACTCCAACCTCTTAAGGAGTGTCTTCACATATTTGTAACTTTGTATTTAGGGGATTGAACCTGCATTGAACTCTTTCTCTTGATTTTGGACTCTTGGTTGGATATTTTGTTCAAGACAATCAAGGTGAGTGGGATTTTTGGTGTTTGCTGTGATGTATATCTAATTTATTATTTATATACACAATAGTTCTAGATTTGATTTTCATGTTTTAAATGTTCATTTTATTGTTCATTTATTGTTAGCTAATGATGCTTGATTAGGCTTGTGTATTGTCTAAATGGAACATGTTGTGATGTATTTAACTCTTGTTCGGAACTGCTATGATATATGCTGCTCTCATTATTGGTGTATGGATATGCAAACCTGATTTTGATTGTTATTTGAAAGTAATGTGCATTACCACTTGTGTGACCCTGTGTTCTTGAGTGGATGTGTATATGGAACACGGTGCACTCCTGAACACAGCATGTCATCATTTAGAAAACATGGTTAGGATGAGAACCTCGAACTATAACCCTTACCAACAGGGGTTCAGGTGCTGGGTAGTCGGGTTACTGACGCTTGGAGCAAAGGGATTTAACCCAAGGTCAGGGGTTCTTGACTATCGGGGTCTGCTCGAAGGCTTGAGGCCAACGTACCAAGCGTGGAGGTGGGCTCCCTACTTGTATTGGTTGAGGGAGTGCGACGGCGATAACGTGAAATGACTCAAAGTACTCCTCGAGCCGATACCATAATTCAAACCAATGACTTAGTCTGCTTGTTAGGTGATTTAATAAAAATGGAATTGAACATGCATCATATTGTGCGGTTGTTATTTTCTTTTAAAGATATGTAATCATGCATCATTTGTATACTGTGTGCTTTTCCCCTCATTGGGCTCAGTGTGAGCTTACCCTCGTGGAAACCTTTTTTTGTTTAGATGAGTGTGCAGGTGACGGACTACCTGATAATGAGTTCGTGGATGAAGCTTTTGAGGACTTCACAGACCCAGAGCCTGAGGAGTATGACGGGATTTGCGTTTGTGATTTATGTGCCTTCTCATGGGCGGGCCTGATGGAATAGGCCGTACATATATATATATTCTTTTTGATGTGTGTATAACACTAATGTAGATAGTCTTTTTGAAAAAGTCTGTAATTATGGGTTATCTTTTGAGGGTAAAATCTTGTTCATATTAAACAGGTTTATCATGTGGTCCTACGTTGTACCTTATGTAGATATTTTATAGTTATACGTATCTTTTCGCTATTAGTTTCTCTTTATTTTTATGCCATTGATAACTGTGCTGTACAGAGTTCCTGGCTAGGTTGGGTACGAGACTGCATCACTTCATGCTACGCCTAGGCTGTCCAAGACGGGGTGTGACAACCAAAGGGTAAAAATGTAATAAAAACCAATTTTTGTTAAAAAATAACGTAATTCTGTCCGATTGGGATCGATTTTGACTGAACCAAATCGGTATCGGATTAGTTTCACCCATGACCGATCCCGAGACCGATTCCAGGATTTTAAACCTTGGTTGGGAGTTGGGACTCTCATCACTCCCCTTTCCCTTAGACAGCACTTGAGTAACACCTCTTCCAAAGTGAGACCCACCAGCAGTCATTGAGGAGCCTCTTACTCAAAGTTCCGAAGAATTAGTAGAAATAATGAATTTGACTTAAGCATCCATCCCCTTACTCCTTCTCTTTCCTTGCTACCCACTCCTTAATTCATCTCTTTTAATTCCGGCCTCCTCCAAGCCCGATAGATAGATTACTCCATAAACCCCCCTTAGAATTATTATTAGGAATTGTAACAAGCCAGTTAAATATTTGACCTAGAAGAAGAAGAAGAACACAATAGCAGTAGGTTTTTCTTTAATGGAAGAATTGAGAAGAAGTCTAATTAAGAATTAAGTCCCTTAACTATTTTGGTATTGTGTTCTTCTACTTCTTCTAGGTCAACTATTGTGGTATAGTTACCGGAATTAGAATTGAAATAATGAAGGAATTTGATGAAATCCTTAACCACCAGGTTGGTCTCAAAATCAATTCATGCAATAATTAATTGTTACTATCCTGTTAATCCTTGTTTAATTTGAAGAAGTTTCTACCTTTCAGGTGTAACATTGCTATTAAATGAACCACCTGATGCGCTCGGAAATCAGATACAAAGATGGCGAAGTGTTAAATGGTAATTATGTTCAATAACTTATTTCCTTTACTTCATATTTCAAAAAAATATATTCTATCAATTGTACATGCAGAAAAATATTTATGAAACATTCTAGAAGATGATAAACTACTAATTTCTAAACTACTTTGTAAACATTTCTCAAATACTTTATTTTAATGTTCTCTCTCTCTCAATTTTCTTTTTCGTAATGAATTTGAGATTCACCTATGGGTGGTGGTTACAGAGGGTTATTTCTCTGATGGTTAATGGGAGTCAAATCCTGATAGTGGTGGGATTAAACTTAATTAGAAAATCCAGAAGAAAGCCAATCATATAACAAAATCTCTTACTGAGTTTAAATTTAATCCAGACAGGCCTAGTTTGGTTTTTCAATAAGTGTAAAAATGTCCATTTGAGGCTGGAAATTCAGAATTCAACAATTATGAGAGAGGTGAGAAGAGTACTCTCTAGTACTCTTCTACTTGTTTATTTATTTATTTTTTTTAACTTCCTACTACTTAATTACAAGTAGCTCGGAGGATGGTGCACGGCCACGCATGGTGCACGACTATGCCTGTAATTATTGTATGGGGATGAAGAATCGTGTATTGTACACGATCATGTTCTTCCAACATTGAAAAACACGATCGTGCATCATGCATGACCGTGTATAAAACTCCTCCCCAACATCTATATATAACTGACTACTACATCTTGGATTTTCAATACCCATAAAATAACGTTAGCACTCTCATGTGTCTATCTCTCCCCTCTTCATGTAAAATGACATTTTTACCCTTTGTTTGGGGCATAGAAAGACAGGCACACTCCAATCCTCTTCAATTCCTAAAGTTGTGCAGTGCGGCAGTGTTAGGTGGAGATGTCGACACCTAGAAGTTCAGAGTTGACTTCAGACATCCAACGGTTCGAGCTCAACATAAGTTAATAAGTTCCGATCGTTGAACGTTTGAATTGTCACGTATCGACATCTCCACCTAGTATTACCGCACTAAACAACTTTAGAAGAAATTGAAGAGGATTATTTTTCATTCGGAGACACGGACCAATTCCCTAAATCCTGAGTTAAGGCCGACCGCCGACCGCCGACCGAAAGTCTAAATGGTTATCTTTTTTTAACATTCTGTCTATGACTTGAGCAGGCTGCTTGGGTCTATGTCCAGATTGAGCCACTAGTTTTGTCTTTGGTGGGCCTACCCGTCTATGACTTGAGCAACGCTTCTTGGGTCTATGTCCAAATTGAGCCACTGGTTTTGTCTTTGGTGGGCCTAACCTAAAATCGCAAAATATGCTAACTAATTAAGCCAAACGTTCACACCAAAAGAAATACCTTACCAAAAACGTGACCTTTGTAGCTAATATGTAACTTAAGGTTTGTTTATTCGTTTACCCCACGGTAATCTGTTTGGTTGGACAAACCTAATCTTCCAATGGTTCGTGATCTCCCATCTCCGTATCGGCTGGATCGGATCAGCCCATACCGATTGGGATCGTTCAAACTCAGGTAAATATGATATTTTTGTTTCTGTTTTCTTATAAAAAAAACTATTTTTTTTACATTTTTATCCTTATCTGTACAGCTTGATCAGGTCAGTATCAGGATCGGGTGCAACTGATACCGATCCGATCCAACCAAAATCGGCCGATCCAATCCAATAACTCAAACCATGCTTCCAATATATATGGCAAACCAATCCATACAAATCTTTTGGGATGTGGTTACAATCAAGCCTAGTTTCTGAATCTTAAGAGTGTTTGTTGAATGATGTACATGTTTTTCTGCATATTGATATAATACCTGTATTTTTATTATCGGATTTTTAAATTTACCAAAAAAAAAAAAAGATCTTGACAACTATGGTAGAACCCATGAAGGAAGGTGTCAAGATCGCCATTTTGTTAACATGCAATCCACTTGGGAAATATCAAGATTGTGATTTTGTGAACAAACAATCAACTTGCTTTCATCAAAATGAATAAATAAATAAAATATGGGAGATGGTTCTCTGAACGGCTAGGGTGGGGAGTCAGCCAATGGAAATGATAGGAGACGATTCGTCAACAGAAGGTGGGGAAGAGTCAAGGAGAAAGTATCAGGAAGGGAGAGAGAAAGAGAGAGGAGTTGTTGATGTAGCTTCTCATAGGGCACCATGAGATGATGCCTCTGCCCCTTGGATAGATATCCAAATGTACTCATCCATTGGCCCAGACACGTGTGTAGAGACTATGCAACCAGGCAGAGATCTCCTTCCCTATATATATTTAGTAGTGCCAGACTGACGGGTACTTAATCCTGTAGTTTCTCTTTTAAATTAATATATTTGATTTATTTTTATAAAAATAATACTAGTGAGGAAAATTATTATATGTGGGAGTGGGAGGGTTTTTTTTTTTTTAACTTGAAAATGAAATCAATATATTACCCTTGAGAGAGAAATTCTCTAGTCTCAAGTAGGGCTTGATGTTCAGAAGTAAAGAAGTGAGGAGGAAGACATTATTATGGTCTCTTTTCTTTCATCTCTTCTTATTGGCTTGGGGCAGTCTAAGAATCTAGAAGCATATTATCTTTGTTAAATGGATGACGCACCGTCCATGAATATTTCGTCGGTGTACCAAGAAAGAGATCCTACTTCCCAACTCCCAAACTATATATATTTTTATATTAATAAACTATTTTATTCAAACTCTTTTCACACACACACACAGAGAGAGAGAGAGAGAGAGGACTTGGCTTTGTGGTCCCTCAGCCTCCATTATTGATGGGCCTTTTTATTTCTCTCTCTCTCTTGTAGTACGTAGACATGATTTTTTTTCAGGGTTAATACGTAGATTAATTATATTGTTATTTTTTTATGAAAAAGAAAGGACTACAGATGTTGGCTGAAAGTCGCGTTGGACTAAATCAACTAAAGCGTTAGTGACGAGACAAATGTGGAAACAGCAATTTGATTGATAAGATAGGAGGAGAAAGATACGTTTCTCAGCTTTCTTTATATCCATCAGAGCTAAGCTAACAGAATACCAAAGGAGGTCCTCCATCCACAACTACCAGTCTAACACTTATTTTTCCCAAAGCAAGCAAACCATGGCTAAATTTGTCATGAGATTACTAAGAAAAGGAAGGATCTCCAATGAATTGGACATTCAATTCTGAATAAAATTATGGAGAATATTATGTTATCAAATCAGAGGTAGGCCTGTAGATGCGGGTTGAATTCAAATTTTCGACCATCCATTTATATCTCTATCTTTCGTAACCCAGACCTTCCTCCCCCTAGCGGCTACAATTCATTCTCAATCTATATCTTTTAGATCATGATTTTCTTTTCCTCATATTCTAGAATTTGTTGAATCTTCAAAAACCCTCAAGATCATTATTTACTTAATTTCTTATTATTAAGGATTCAAATGTTTTTTGGAATGGATTTTTATTAGAGTATTCGGATTTTTTTTTCTTCCGAATATCTCTAAACGAATACGAATATTGTCCCTAAACGGACACGGATGCAGATTGAATTTGAATTTTCGTTTATCCATTTATAGCCCTAATTAGAGGGAACCAGTGGATAGTAGTGGGAGATAAACTAACCATGGAGAAAAATATCTCCTTTCTTTACAAGGTTTTGGGTCATGTACGTAAATGGCCCAAATTCATGGTTAAATTTTTAACTATGTCATAAATTTGAAGTCTATCTTAACTATATGGCTCATTATGTATTTACCATACTGTGTGGTACATCATCTGCTTAATTAATTGAAAACTACTTTTTGCTTCCCCCTACTTCAAGAAACTCGAACCAATTTTGCTTCGAAAAAATCGATGATTGGAGCTAGTTGGTTGCTAAAGTTCTTGATGAAACACCTGTAGAAAGTAGCTAGTCTGTGGAATCTTCGAAATTCCGTAAGAGATTATGCTTACTTGTCATGAAAAAGACCAAAATGTTATTATTTTGAAACAGTTTGAATTAGACCCATCCACTATTTGGGCCCAAATTCATTTCTGGGTTATACAATGCAAGATGGCCATGCATGGGCTCTCATAACCCAACCTGAGCCTATGATAAAGGCTTTAGCAATATTTGTAGACCAGGTTTCAAGCATATTGGCTGAATTTATAGCTTTAAGAGAAATAGTGGAAGATATTGTGGTACAGTTAGGTGTTTAATCGAAGGTTCCACTGTTGGAAACATCATACATATCTCTACAGGGAATCTTAAACTTGTTGATTTAGACGCCAAAAAATCAAGTTAATTGCCGTTGCCGTTGGAATCTGAATTGTCACTTCGATTGGGGGGAGGGGGACTTGCACACCAAAGACCAAGAGCTGAGCTAGAGCGTGGATCGTCCTATATGATGAATTTATGAGATTATCCTCCATTTCATTTATATTATCATTTATACTGGTATGTGAAGATAACTTCTTATTTTAAGTTAATTCTATGTAGCAGTCTTCAAAATATCGCCGTCAATACTGATACCGATATGGATTGGCCAATACTGTATCGATACAGGTTTTTTGGACCATTTTGCCTTTCCCTATTCTGGTACCACTGATACAATATTGGTTAGGTTGGTATCGGTCATGACCAATCGGATCCCGATACCTATAATACTCCCCTTCAAGAGAGAGAGAGAGAGAGAGAAACACAAGGGATGCTTAATATGAGGAACACCGCAATTTGAGCCCAGAGGTAGTGTGTCTAGGACCATATTACAGGCCCAAAACCCATCTGATTATTAAATGGGTGGTGCTGGGCATGTATGGAAGCTGGCGGATTCCATTGGCCCGCATAAAACTGAAGAATAAATTAAGGGGCAAGAAATCACTGCCTGGTTGCGTGGTACCTACACTAGCATGGAGACCAATGAGAGTATGCATAAGGGCATCAACATGGATGAGTTTTTTTTTTATTTCACGAGGGATAGACAATAAATTTCGCACACTCTTGTATCTGAGCACGGGAACCAAATAACCAAGCAATACTGTTCTATGTCCCTAAATTAAGGGAGTGGTTTGTGTGGGCTACAGATCTACAATCCACGAGCTAAAACGGTGGGTAACTCTTTAGACTTGTCACAGCGAGGTTACATTGGACTAAATTTTATGGAAAAGTAAACCCCAAGGTCCCTGGTTCATTTGCCAAGTTTTTTTGAATCTAAATTGGCCATGAAGTAATACAAAGTATGAAGAAAATCGAGAACTAACCAAAGTGCGAAAGACTACATGGGAGTAGATGAGTGGGTAAATGATTGAATTTAAGGTTAAAATTTAATGTGCGACCTATGGAGACAAATTCTTAAATATCTAATTGTCAAAATTGTAGGATCACTCTTCCACATGGCAAAACAATTGCGCCAATCCACCAACTTTGTTTTGAAGTGACAACAACAGTAAAATTTATACTAATATATTGAGCTTACGTTCAAGAATATTGTTTATTTCATTGAAGTTGTTTACTTAAATTATTTTAGGTAAATTACACTTCACCCCTTGGTTTTCAAACGAAACTCAAATTACCTCTTGGTTTTTGAAAATACTCATTCGGCCCCCTCTACTGTAATGGTGTTAGTCTGCTGTTAGTTATTGGTGTGAAAAGACTATTTTACCCTTGTACTAAAACATTATAATTAAATTCACAATACTATCCTTCAAAATCTATGTTTGGATGTCAAGGGTAATTTAGGGATTTAAATTTATTTAATTGGCTGACATCATCACTTAACAGCATAAAACTAACGGTAATGACTAAATTGTCATATTGGGGTCTAATACATAGGGTGATTTGAATATTTTCAAAAATCAGGGGGTGATGTGTAGTTTATCCAATTATTTTTATTTCTTAAGT
Source organism: Telopea speciosissima (assembly GCF_018873765.1). NCBI lineage: Eukaryota > Viridiplantae > Streptophyta > Magnoliopsida > Proteales > Proteaceae > Telopea > Telopea speciosissima. The sequence continues at coordinate 21,193,172 of NC_057916.1, read as the reverse complement.
CACAATTTGGCCTAGATGTTGTGGTTTGAACAAGAATTTTAAACTTGGACTTGGAATTGGATTTGAATCGATCCCAAAACCGTAGAAGTGGCCATTTCAAGATGTCTAGAATTGAAATCGATCATGGCCAATTCAACAGATACAGATCCAAATTGTAACATCAGATTCTTTATTCGATTTGGATTGATCTTGGCCGATACGGATCCAATCTAGAAAAATCGACCGATCCGACCATTACGAATCATGCCTCCAATGTACAACTCGATGAAAAGCATTGAGAAGGTTAATATTTTTCAATGGATAGCAAGCACAGTTGTAGTTGTAGTTATCGTTGTGCGAAGAACCATGTCCTAGACTTCATATGTCATCGGCTTATATGAGTTAATAAGATTACTCTTAATTTCATTTGTTTTGTCAAACCCAATTTGGTTAACATTTAGATGCTAAAGAAATATGAATACGGAATAGGACCCACATCAAGAGGAGTTTGGTATAATGTTTTTAGGAAAATATCCTCGGGGGAGGGAGAGAAATGATTACTCCACCCCCATGAAAGACAGAAATTCCACCCTAGATACCATTGCGTGTTGTCATTGATTTTTTCAATTTTATTTATTTAGATGTCCATATATCAGCACGTCACCCCATAGTTGTAAAATTTCAAAGCGTTATTCGCCATTTGGTTAAAATCTGTTAAGGCTAAAGCTAAACATATGTGCAAAGAACATTAGTCTCTGTCTATTCTAAAATTTCCAAACCCATTGACTTGTTTTGTGGTAGAACTAGGTCCTCAACCATAGATTCTTTTATTTTTTTTTTCAAATTTGTTTTTGTATTGTATTTTAATGAATTATTTTTTATTTTCTAAAACAGTTTTATATAGATTTTTAACGAATCTTGTAAAATATTTTTCGTCAAAATAAACATACAAAACAATTTTTCTTGAATACATAAAACCATATTTCCCCACATACCTAAAATCTATACTTTCCGAGAAAAAATCACTAATGGTTATCAAAAGAAAAGAAAGAAAAAAACAGGAAAATTGATATTGATACTTGGCCAATACTATATACCTATATCGTATCAATGTAATAGTAAAGATACGAGTTAAAATAATTAAAAAAAAAAAAGAGAAATTTTTACATACATCCCCTGAAGTATCACGTAATTACAAAAACACTCATTAGTTTTGAAAAATTTTGTGTGCCCCTTACTTTTGTAAAAAGTTAACAAATGCACTCATTCATTCCGTTAACTTAAAAGTACCAGCGTTAGAATAATCAATTTTGAAGGTAATTGATATCAGATCCAATGCCGTGCACTAAAACCATGGTTGTACCAGTCGCTTCTATAAATTATGGTAGGATTTAGACAAGAATTGATATAGATATTACTTGACCCATAATCCCATTACTAACAAAATAATCTTCCAAGTGGTGGATATAGACAAAATGAACAGGAAAAGTCTTTGATTTTACGAGATTGCAAATAAGACAGAATCGGTAAGACAATCAAATGAAGCACCGTGGGGAGAAGGTGGACCACAAAAGTGTTCAAAATGAGAAGATCTGAGCTATCAATTCCTCTAGAGACTCATACGAAGAACCTCCTTTCTTGACAGAAGCTTCTGCCTTCTCCTTCAAAGACGCAACCCTCTCTCTCATATCCTCACCTTCTTTCTCAACCATTAGTCTTCTAATGTTTCTCTCAATCTCCTTTCTCTCCAACCTATTTTCCAGATGTAACCCCACCCTCCAAACATGGCTCACGTACCTTGCGTTCACCATTTGGTCCCCAAAATTTGGGTGACACAGCATTGGCACCCCTTCACATATACTCTCCAATGTCGAGTTCCAACCGTTGTGGGTCCAAAACCCTCCCACAGCAGGATGAGCCAACACATCCTGTTGAGGGGCCCATTTGACAATGCAACCCTTTCCACTAATCATTTCTAAGAACCCATCAGGCCACAATGGTTCAACCCGGTCTGAATCATGGACCAAACCGGATCGAACCACCCACAAGAAGGGGCACTTGCTGTTGGCTAGCCCCCAAGCCATCTCCATAAATTCAGCCTCATCCATGCTGGCTAGGCTGCCGAAGCTGACATAGATTACAGACTTAGGTGGTTGTGTATCTAGCCAAGCGATGCAGCTCTGGTCTTGGGTCAATAAGCTACTGGAAGAAGCTGGGAAGAGTTTATGAAAAGGACCTATTGTGAACACCGGGATTGGAAATTCTTGAGTAAGTGCTGACAGTGACGATTGTTCAAGGTGATCGAAGGTGTTCAAAATTAGACCAGATGAGGCCTTGACTTGATCCACCATGCTACCCACCAATTGGTACAGAGTCTTTAGGTCATGCGTCTTGATCACAGGAAGATCCTTCACTTTGAGAGGTGGAAGCTCCGTCACTGGCGTCTCCAATTCTGAATCTGACAATTAAGTAAAACTGAAGCTTTTAATTTTTTGGAAACAATTAACAACGGATTCGAAAATAAAATGAGGGCTTATGCTTATGTATGCTTGTTGGGCAATCCTAAGACCAATACAGATCTTCTACGGTGCGCTGCCCGAGCGACCTTGCTCAGGTAAGGTACTCGGGCAGGGGTAAGGCGGACATTGCATGCAGCAATGTGTCTGGGCTGCACAAACTGCTACAGACAACGCGCCGTAGAAGATCACGTGTATGCCATCCCTCATCCCTTCTTCTAGAGTTAATTTAGGTATGTCCTTGACTCTTTTAATCAAAATCGAATCACTCCATATTTCAAAGGCCAATTTTCTTGCAATTTAACATGTATCGAATTACTCATAAATTAATTTAATTGATTCATTCCTTATTTTTTTTTAACTTTCTAATTCAACATCCTCATCTTAATTAGTTATACTATATTTATTTATATGATGTTTCTTCACTAACCATTATTCAACTCCATTTATCACCAAAAAAAAAAAACTCCATTCATTATTGTTAATCGTATAATTGTTCTATAAAATTTTCTTTTTAGAATTAAAAAAACTAACTCGAATTCATTAAATCGAAAACACAATCAATTAGATTTTTAGAATCGACCACGACATGGGTTAATTTTCAGCTTGAAGGCCACTAAATACTAACCACAACACGTATACTTGGGTTGTATCTAGAAAATTGAAAGAAAAAAAAAACAACAAACAAAAAACAAAAAATCTTAATAAATATAACGAATTGAAATCTTGAGAGAAGTTAAAACAATTCTTCCTCTACTTTCGCCTGCCTCTATTGTCGTGTGTGCCCCACACACAAGCAAGACGGTACTTTCTGCCGTGCTTGTGTATGGGGGGGGGGGGGGGCACAACAGACGGAAGTAGAGGAGTCGGAGCTGAAGCTAAAATGCAGACCTGATATGGGGAGGTAATTTTTCTGCCTCAAAACTGGGAAGGCAGCGAAGGCAAGAAAGGATTCGACGCTGCTGGTCCGTAACACAAGTCTCGGAAGCTTTAGACCGTCGGCAACACCTTGTGTAAAGTGCATGATAGCATCGGAGATGAGACAAGAAATGGGCTCTTTTTCTTCTTCTTCTTCTTCTTCTTCTGCAGAAGTACTACTAGTACTAATACTATTATCATGATCAGATAACAATCGAACCAAGCAATCCCGAAGTGGAACTGCACAGTTGACGTTGAGGTGCGAGAGAAGGGCTAACACATCTGAAAAAGAGGCTTGGATGTCCGATATGCCGTCGGGTATGGGAATGAAGTTGAAGTGAGGGTAATTTGAGGAGTTAGGAGAGTTGAAGCGAGTGTGGACGATGATGATGGAGAAGCCCTTAGAGTGGAGAATGGAGGCTAGTTGAAGCATGGGGTTTATGTGTCCCTGCAATGGGCATGGGAATAACACCAACCCAACTCCTCTCCTCTTTTGCTCCTCCTCCTCCTCCATCTGATTCGATTTGGGCTTTTCTTTTTTTCCTGGAAATCTGAGACTAAACTCCAAAGCAACATTAATAGGACGACTCTCTCTCTCTCGTTCGTCCTATTAAACATATATAGCCCCCATATTAAATCTTAACTTATATTCGATCTATGTTTGTATTCGTTTAGGAGAATCCAAACCCATCTAAAAACTAAATGGATACGAATATGATAATCCTTCTATCTGACTAATTATTACCCGATTCGTTAGCAATCCGATGGTAATAAAATGTCTAATATATATCTTTGTATTCATCTATCTGATTAAGTTATTTATTGGATTTTTTCTTTCTTTTTTTTTATATATTTTTATAAGTTAAGATAATGTGATTCTTTTTCTAGATTTTCAATTGGTTTATATATATTATTTTATGCACTATAATACAAGGAATCACATATCTATTAAAATAAATATAAGATAAAATCAAAAGTAAAAAATGTAAGAAAATCAAAGACTAAGAAGAGTAGAAGAAAAAGTACTCCCTAACCCTCATCAACAAAACGGTAAAGATGTCAATTGATAGTCAAAAATTCATCTTCGATCCACGTTGATATCCATTTAAGAGAATTCGTATTCAAAAAATCATTATTCAAAATTTATCTAAATCCATCCGAAAACTAATAAGACATTAACTGAATTCGTCCGAATATAATCAAATACGAATATGATAATGCCACTATCTGACCGAATTCAATGCATTTACATGATTAGTTTCCTACCTATATCATTGTCATTAAAGATGGTAGACCCTATGTCTGACTTAGTTGTTGGGAACAATAAAATGAAAATGAGGTGCACATGACCCTTTTCTTGGGAAATTTAAGGCGCACATGTCAGTGGAAGAGTGGTAGTTAAATAAAGTATAAATATCGTCTGCCATGACCAATGGATTCTCATACATCGAGGTTGAAGAAAAACACGATCCTCTCTCTTTCCCCCATATATCCCAAGAAGAATAAAAAGGGAAACAACACAATAAATGAAGGAATTGGAAGGTTGAGATTAAGTTATAGAATAATGCAAACCTAACCTGATATAGGGAGGTAACCTTTGAGCCTCAAAAGTGGAATGGCGGCGAGGGCAGGAAAGGATGCGTTGTTGCTGGTCTGTAACACAAGTCTGGGAAGCTTAAGACTGTCAGCGACAGCTTGTGTAAAGTGCATGAGAAAATCGGAGATGATACAAGGAATACGCTCTGCTTCTTGTGCACCATCATCAGATAACAACCGAAGCAAGCAATCCCGTAGTGGAACTGCACAGTTGAGGTTGAGGAATGAGAGAAGGGCTAAGAGATCTGAAATCGAATCTGCAGGAATGTCCGATACGCCGTCGGGTATGGGAATGAAGGTGAATTGAGGGTAATTTGAGGAGTAATTGGGAGAGTTGAATTGAGTGTGGATGATGGTGATGGAAAAGCCATTAGAGTGTAGAATGGAGGCTAGTTGAAGCATGGGGTTTATGTGTCCCTGAAACGGGCATGGAAATAGAACCAATCGAACTCCTTTCCCCTTTTGCTCCATCTGATTCGGTATAATATAATTCAGCCTTTACTTTCTTCCTTTTCTTTTCACTATCACTCTCTGTTCTACAATCGAAGCCTCGCCACTCTCTTTCTATATACATATAGAGAGAGGAAGTTTTCTGTCCCGGAGTGAAGCCTACATCAGTATTTTCATCAGTCTATTTCTCTTCTCCCCATATAAATCATATATATATTTAATCCTGAGCTTGTAGAAGCACGTGAACTGTATAAGATTCCCAGTGGTTACTAAAAAACAAAGTATAAGATTCCCAGTTGTTATCAACATGCATGATATATTAAATCTTAATAAAACAAAAAAGCGAATTTGGAGCTGGCGGCATACGTTCATGTGGAAAGATCGGATTCAGATATTCTACAGATTGAATGGTAGCGGGAATCGTCCTGCCTTGAAACTTGCACTTGACACCTATTAAAAAACAAAACTTTTTGAAAATGGGATAACTTTAAGTTCAAATCATTGAATGCATAGATGGATCAATCCGAACCGATTGGGTTTAACAAAACGATTCTTGATTTATCATTTTAAAAATACAAACCCAAACCCTTCCTTTTGAGAAAGAGGTGTCAAAAGTTTCAGTCCAAAATCTAGTCTTGAATGTCCCATAAGCCGTCCCATATGGGAATGAAGGTGAAGTGAGGATAATTCAAGAAGTTGAGGGAGTTAAACTGATCGAGTGTGGACGATGGTGATAGAGAAGCCTTTGGAGTGGGGAATGGAGTTTAGCTAAAACATGGTGGTTATTTGGCTGTTGAATGGGCATGGAAATATAAAATTTTTTTTGCTGCAACCCGGGCTTACAACCAAAGAAATGGAATAGTTCACTTCCCCTTCGCGTTTACAAATACCCTCTTTAGCTTTAGTATATTTTCCAAAATAACCTTTTAGATTCCATTTCTTTGACCGTGGAACAAGTAACAGGAATATTCTTGCAATCAGAACCACCCAAACTTCTCTCCTATTTCTTTATTTGGGCAAGAGATAATTGTTTAGTTGTGTTGCACTTCCACCAGAACGAGGACCAAAATGCAACCACACACATAGACATCCACACAGATGGGATATTTTAACTTAAGAGGGGATTGAAGCATAATTTTATATGATCTTGTAATTAGGCACAGGATAGGAGAAAACTATACATCGTGGACACCTCACAAAGGGCAGAAAAAGAGACACAAAGAGACCCAATACATATAACAACTTTTTTTTTCTTTTTTTTTGGGAGGTTAAAGAAAACTGTATCTGAAGACGTGAAAAGAATGCAATATGGCGGTTTCATCTGATTCAATCTTCTTCGGGGTTTTTTTTTTTTTTTTTTTTTTAAAGAAACTGATTCGTCCTTTTTCTGGACTCTTTTCGCTGGAAGTCTGCGATTGGAGGACCTGGATATCACTTGGTCGCTCGTATCTACAAATCTTTTTTCTTATCCCGACAGATCAACTGTGAATTGTAAAGATTCCCAACTACTTCCCAACCAAATATGACGGATCCTAGAAAACTAATTAAATGTGGTCGAGTATAAATTTATTTTGTATTATTTTTCTCACTAATTATTGCATATTTTTATATTTTCATTTTGTGGTTTCTAAAATCCATTAAATGATATTGTGGTTTTTGGTCTACTAGGTTACTGAACCAACTTTGTGGATGATCATCCGAGTGAGTCACTTTGTTTCCTGGACTTAAGCATATGTGTATGTGTACATTTCACTTGGAGTTAGGATAGGTGATGACGTGTGTCCTTTCATTTTCATAAATGTCTCTTCATGGATTCATGAAACGATGGAATGGAAATCGTCAAATGGTTCCACACGTCAAGAACCGGGCCCTCCTAATAAGGGAGTCAACTACGTTGTTTTCTTCCCTTGAAATAAAAACTAAAATACTTAATAGAGATTCCTTGTAATGCCACAGCATTTGACATACCACTTGCTGGCTATGCCATTATAGTTAGTTTTGCTTCTTTTTTTATTTTGGGTGCGAATGGTCAGTTCTGCTTGATTATTGAGAAATTGAAGATTGTTATGATTCATAATCGATTGAAGAAGCTCATTGCCACTACAAAACTTCTTGTCACCTGTAACAGAAGTATAACCACTCTTATTTACTTGTAGAGATTGATGAGCCCTATAATGATCCTCAAGTGCATGAAACAGAAGAAATTATGGTAACTTATTCCCACTAGAGATGCTAAACAAATGAAATTGAAAGCATGCAACTATTGGTCAACTGTGGAAGTTGATGAGCATTAACCATTGTAACAGTAAATGTGGTGATGTAGCTATTAGCCCCATATTGAGCATTTAAATGTGTAACCGTTTGAATAAAGTTATGATCATTTAATACAAAGGCTGGTTGAAGGGAACAACAATGAGAAATCACTATAACGACATTAGCGGCTGAGCCACCTTATTGACAACCAATATTCATGGCACCGGCAGATAAAGTTGGTGGTGGAATTGCAACAACATTGGAGACCCAAGCTCACTAGTTCTCATACCATAGTGTAGCAGTACTCTCTAAATTGAGAGATAGTAACTCACGACGAACGTCATGAAATGGTATCCATAAAATAATGTATTTGAAAACCCAAGCTTTACCGGACCCTTCATGCATTTTAACCACAACATGGACAGACATTTATGGAAGTAGAAGGAAATATGTCATCTCCACCCATTGCTATTCCTCTGTTTGTTTTCTTTTAATTATTTTCTTAGAAAATTATAAATATTTAATTTTTTAGGGAAAGAGATCGCTATCTGGACCTCTAGAGCCTACACGCACACGCTGGCCAGTGAAAGTGCACACAATCATCGCCCTAGGCTGGATTTCCACCTTTCCATAGGGCAGAATGGTACTTTTACATGCTTTTTTTTCCTATTTTTTTTTTTTTTAATTGTCAATTTAATTTTTGTTGGATATGTCGAGAAAGCATATTTGCGCGTGGTTAATTGAGTACGAAAAAGAATATAAACCATATTATAGGGTTGCACTACGTACAAGATCAAAAAGAGTGTACACGGAGAGCTATTATGAGACTATATATAGGTATTTATAATATTCCACCTCCAATAATAACATTTGATTTAAGTTTTGGTCCAGTTTCAAGGTTTGGGTAAGTGAGTGTAGGGTATTCAACTGATATATATAGATCATGAGCAGGAAAAGTATTTGATTTTACCACGGCTGATGGAGAAGGTGGACCCACAAAAGTATTCATTCAAAATGACAAGATCCGAGCTATTAAGTCCTGTAGAGACTCGTAGGAAGAACCTCCTTTCCTGACGCAAACTTCTGCCTTCTCCTTCAGAGACGCAACCCTCTCTCTCATCTCCTCCCCTTCTTTCTCATCCATTAGTCTTCTTATGTTTCTCACAATCTCCCCTCCCTCCAACCTATTGATCTCAAGATGCAAACCCACCCTCCACACATGGCTCACGTACCTCGCGATCACCTTCTGGTCTCCAAAACAAGGCCGACACAGCATTGGCACCCCTTCACATATACTCTCCAGCGTTGAGTTCCAGCCGTTGTGGGTCCAAAACCCTCCCACAGCAGGATGAGCCAACACTTCCTGTTGTGGGGCCCATTTGACAATGCATCCCTTTCCACCACTAATCATTAATTCTAGTAACCCATCAGGCCATACTGGTTCAATCCGGTCTGAGCCATGGACCAAGCCGGATCGAACCACCCACAAGAAAGGGCACTCGCTGTTGGCTAGCCCCCAAGCTATCTCCACAAATTCAGCCTCATCCATGCTGGCTACGCTGCCGAAGCTGACATAGATTACAGAGTTCGGTGGTTGTGTATCTAACCAAGTGATGCAGCTGCGGTCTTGGGATAATAAGCTACTGGAAGAAGCTGGGAAGAGTTTATGGAAGGGGCCTATTGTGAAGATCGGGATTGGAACTTCTTGACCAAATTTTGCCAATTCCGATTCTTCAAGGTGATGGAAGGTGTTCAAAATGACTCCAGATGAGGGCTTCACATGATTGACCATGCTGCCCACAAATTGGCACTCCTTCTCTATGTTATCCATGTTGTAAGCAGGTAGATCCTTTACTCTCAGAGGTGGAAGCTCTGATACTTCTGTCTCCAACTCAGAATCTGAAAAACCAAAACTCAAGGTTAATTTTGAATCAAATAATTAAATGGGACGCTAGTTGTTCTCTGTGCTACAGTGCAGTCTACACCCAGGCACATTGGGGTGGGTGCAATGATCACCCTACCCCCTGAGTGGCAGGTCCATGTGCCTAGGTGCAGCCTGCGTTGTGGCACAGAGAACATTCTCCCCAAATAAAAGTAGCCTTATAAAAAATAAAATAAAAAGTTCACTGAGCTGCCACGGCAGGATGCAGGATGCAACAGCATGCACCTCACGGATCCGGATCTTCTATGATGCGCTGCCTGTAGCAGTCTGAGCCTCGAGCGCCTTGCCCGAACGGGGATAAGGCGGTCATTGCACTTGCCCATGTGTCTGCACCACTCAGGCTGCTAGGGGCAGTGCGTCGTAGAAGATCTGAATTGTGCACATCCTTGTCTATCTCTCTTCTGACACATGAAATGATCTTGCTGCTCTCTTATATATGATATGATAGCTTATTGGAATCTTGAGAGAAGTTATTATAATGCAAACCTGATACAGGGCGGTAACCTTTGAGTCTCAAAACTGGGAAGGCAGTGAAGGCAAGAAAGGATGCGGTGCTGCTGACCCGTAACGCAAGCCTCGGAAGCTTAAGACTGTCGGCGACACCTTGTGTAAAATGCATGACAGAATCGGAGATGATACAAGCAATACGCTCTGCTTCTTTTGCACCATCAGATAACAACCGAAGCAAGCAATCCCGTAGTGGAACTGCACGGTTGACGTTGAAAAATGAGAGAAAAGCGAAACCATCTGAAATCGAGTCTAGAACGTCCGATATGCCGTCGGGTATGGGAATGAAGGTGAAGTGAGGGTAATTGGAGGATTTGGGAGAGTTAAATTGAGTGTGGATGATGATGATGGAGAAGCCATTGGAGTAGAGAATGGAGGCTAGCTGAAGCATGGGGTTTATGTGGCCCTGCAATGGGCATGGAAATAGAACCAATCCAACTCCTCTCCCCTTCTGCTCCATCTGATTCGGTATTGAGAGCTAGATACCTCTCTTCGGCTATCTATAATTGACAAAATTTTGGAGAATGGATTATCTGCAGGTATCAACAGGTGAACGTACATCTCAGACTCAATCACATTTTAATTTTGTTTCTATAAAAACCCCTCCTCCTCTTGTAAATGGCAAAAAATAGGACAAATGATTAGCTCTCACATGTACATTCACCTGTTAGCCTGTGCAGAGAAACCGCACTCAAACTTTGCTGTTATACTCGATTGCAGGAATATTCATGTTACCCAGTTCACAGCCAAAAAAATGGAATCTAAAAATGTAATTTAAAAAATACTAATACCTAGAAAAGAAGGTATTTATAAACCCAAAGGCTCTTGAGGGAGAATGAAGGTGGAATGTTATTCTATTTCTTTGACTGCAAACCCGGGTAGCCTTCCTGAAATCCGGGTAACGGTTAAATTATTTCCATCTGTTACGGACTTGCCACACGCAATAGCCTTGCATGGGCCATGCATGGTCATTCTCACGTTGAACATCACGTGGAGCTTGGGGTATCATGGGAAGGGCGGTGTCATCAGCACTACCTAAGGAGTTACATGAGCTCGTAGATAATTATATGAGTCAGCATGTAGTAGGATAGTTAAAAAATGAGTACTGATACTCAATTTCGGACGAAATTTTTCTGCTACACCTATAGGAAGAATGTTCCTGCTATAAGATTGGGAGTTTAGGAAACGGAATCTTAAAGGCCATTTTAAAAAATATTAAAATCTAGGAGGGTATTTATGAACCCAAAGGGAAAGTGAATTATTCCATTTCCTTGGCTACCAACCTTGTAGCAGCAAAATTTTTTTCCTCAACCTTCATCACAAAAGAAAAAACACCCCAAGGGTCTGTATGGCAACGTTAAAAAAAACTGTTTCTTTAGTTAATTTTTGTACTTTGTTTTAATAGAAACGGGACAAAACCTATATGTCGTTCGATTCTTTTTTTTAGTTTGAATCGGAAAAAAGAAAAAGATGCAGCACACTTTTGAGAAACAACAAAAAAGAGCTTTGATCAAATAGAAACACAAATTAAAAGAAAGAAGGGAAAATTACATGATTAGCTACTTTTGGGTTTTTATTTACAAAACTGTCCACCCTATGTTTGAGTTAACAAAAATAGACAAAAACAAGTTAAGGTTTACAAAACTGGACAAAATAGTGGTCAAGTGCCTAGTGCACTTGGTAGCTAGTGGTGCGTAAAGGCCCATTGCTATCAGGAGGTCCTGAGTTCAAGTCTCCTGATTCACATCCCACATCCCCCCTACCTATAAAAAAATTAAAAAAAAACTGGACAAAATAGTGTCTCTCCCTCCCACACTTACTTTTTTAGACATTTTTACCCTTGTCATTGCCTTCTCGCCGAAAAAAAGAGATTTTTTCAGAGGGGAACTGCCGAGGAAGGAAGGAGAGTCTTTTGTCTAGTTTTATAAAACTAAACTTGTTTTTGTCTAGATTTGTTAACTCAAACATAGGGTGGACAGTTGTGTAAATGAAAACCCAAAAGTAGCTAATCATTTAATTTTCCCAAGAAAGAATGTGCATGAAACAGATTCGATATTCACGAAAACCGGCTTGCAAGGAGAGAGTGTCAAACACGATATCAACTCACCAACCACTGCCCATACAACCGATGTGGGATCAACCCATACTGATATGACACACTTAACATTCCATCACCCTTACAGGGCTGACGCCCACAGCCTACCCCAGATCAGAGATTCACCCATGGTACCAGATCGCCCTTCCTGTGGTAGGGCCCCACCGAGGATCATCCACTCTGATATCACTGATACGGACTGGGTGGAACTCATCCCTTAAAATTGGCTTACAACTTACAAGGAGAGGGTACCCAACCCAATATCAGCCCACCAACAATTGGTTATCCATACAACCGATATGGGATCAGCCTAGACTAATATGGCACATAACATCCTTCACATTGAAAAGAAATCCAAAACCGTCCGAAAACCTAAACCTGTATCGCTCCTTAGAATCCGAAAACCCTAAGTTGCTCTAGTGGCTGAAAAAATGGTTGTGATTCACAGAACTACCATTGACAAGGGAACAACGACCCAACCCAAAGAGAATCCTATCGTCATCTTTTTTTGTTTTTCTAGAAGAAATCATCGTCTAGGGTTCCAACGCGACTGAGGTGAACGAGAGGTCGGGGATGTCGGTTCACTGAAGTCGGCGATCTAAAACCTTCGATTGATCTGAACGCGAGGCAATGGGTTGACCCTTTAGTCATATCAGACTAATTAGGAGCTAAGGACTAGGAGAAATGCAGAGTTACGCCAATCGCCAAGCCAAATTAGAGAGACCAGGGCAGGGCTGGCTAGCAAGGGTGGGGGGTTGTCGCAGGAAAGAGGATGACTTTCGACCTAACCTTGACAGCCAGTAGCAGGTTCAATGATTTTGTATAATCAAATGTTAGGATTGAGGATTGATGACTCAACAGTTGAAATTAAAGGTAAAATTATAGGATTACATAAAAATGGGCTTTTATTTACAAAACTACCCACCAAATCTTTCCTTTTTTATTTTAGGAGGGGGCGATGGGAGGAAGAACACATCCGGTCGTGTGTTGTGGCATGTACTTGTGCCCAGATACAACCGGCGAGAAAGGATTGGCACACCCCTGCCTTTTCATGGGGGTAGGGTGGTCATTTTGTGTCCAACTATGTCTAGGCGCATGCTAGCGCACCACATTCCTTCCCTTTTTTTTGTTAAATAAATCTCTCAAAATAAAATTTGGTATTACAAAAGTGAAAATGGACTCTGTCATGGATTGTGGTCTTGCGCAGCGCACCCGACAGTGAGAGAATGTACACGAACATCGACGAGAAAGGATGTGGTAGTCATTTTGCACACCTCTATGTCTCTTGTACAGTGAATACGTTCTTATTAGAAAACGGACGAAAATCCTTTGTAGATCATGCAAAGCAGCGCAACCCTGAGAGATCGACACATGGAAGAAGCTTCATCCAACGGTGCAAGCTCGATACAAGGTAATTTTTTTTTCTTTGTTCTTGAGCTCAGCACTGTTGGATGTCGCATGTTCCATTTGTCGAGTTCTCAGAACCGCACTACAGTGCACCGCCAGATTAGAGCACTTTGGAAGTTTTTTTTTCTCTTTACAAAAACTACCCAAAACTCAGTATCCCATCCTCATCATGACACCACTTGTGTTTTCTTCACGGTTTTACCCTTCTCCCTCCCCCCATCTTCTGTTACTACAACAGTACAACTAAACTGGCCGGAGCTCCCAATCCTCAATTCAATAGAAATTAAAACCCTGAGAAGAAAATCATGCAATCTAGCGATAGCTCCGCCTAGATATATTGATCTGCCCCAAAGATTAGATTCTCCTCCATATGGAAACCCATCTACAACATAATGAAAATGATCCTTAATCCCTGTGGTAGATCAAATCTACACCCATAAAATAGAGAGATAAAAACTAATTAATCTGCATTGAAAAGTTACTGGAAATTGATTATTTACTGGAAAATGAGATGGATCCTTTTAAAAATAATCACAGCTGTCACAGCCTCACAGGTGGTTATTTATGATGGTAGAGTCGTAAAATGTGCGTGCCGTGTGCTTATTGGAGTTTGGAAAGGACGAGAATGGTCGTCTCCTCCCTCCGTTTCCACATCGATTGCACCAACTACATGTGGTTCCGATCCCTCTTGCCCCCTTGACAGAGATGAAATAGGTTGTTCCTCCCAACCTTTTCACGGTCTTCTTCTTCTTCTTCTTCTTCTTATCTGGTAAATTCGTCATCGGAAACTAGTAGGAAGGCATTGGCTGTGACCATGAGGTGCAAACTGCAAAGAAGTAACGAGAGTTTGAGAAACTGTTTTGTCATCGGAGATGGGAATGAGGGGCAAATTTGTCAAAAAAATTTAAATGGTGAAAGAGAGACACTATTTTGTGGGTATGGCTTTTTTTTTTTTTTTTTTTTTTTTTTTAATGCCACCAAGCGTATTTATTGAAAAAAATCTGAACAAGTTTTATCCTACAATTCAGAATAGCAAGATTGATCAGTCTGGTTTATATGCTGAGTTCCTCAAATGATCGAATAGGATAAGGATCCCTTCGATGCGCTTCAAAGATCCCCCATAGCCTTATTTTATTAGTCCTCTTGGGTGAACGAGTGGTTTAATGTCGTTGCCAATATGTTTTAGGATTGAATCCCTTTTTTTTTTAGTTTTAGTTTTCTTTGCCTTTAATATGTCTTTAGGCTTGTTTGCATCCTTTTTAATCTTTAATAAATTATTTATTTGACAGAAAAAGCAAAAAGATTCCCAAAGAAAATAAGCTCAATCCACCCCCACCTTAGCCAAATGAACTAGAGAAGGTCCCTTAGCCAGTACATGAGCTTCACCATTTCTAGAACGACGGACAAAACAAAATCTAACAAAAACAAAACTAATATCATCTTTATTTTGAGTGTTTTGATTAAACCAAAGATTTTATGGGTAATTTAGTAAATCGAAACCTAATTTTTTGAGTAATCTTATTATTTTTCCTAAGAAACGAATAACAAGAATTTAGCGACATGGGATTAGACTGTGACATCGATAAAATATGCATTGAACATTTAAGAAGAAAGGGAGACGGTTTTCTACAGGGATATAGTTCACGGTATATATCGGCTTGGTAATGGTTGTCGGTGAAATCGATACTGATACGATATGGATTGGTTTTATCGGTCTGATTATGAATCAAATTATCTTTTTTTTTTCATTAAAAAACCCTACATTCGTACCATATCAATCGACTCATATCGGGCAGGTATCGAGAAGGGGGTGCTACTACCTACCGTGCTAGTGTATCCATAGTTAGATACGGGAATCGTAAAAAAACACAGAAAATGGACGGTAGGGGTTTTCAAAGACACAAAACTTTGGACTGTATGGTTAAAAAATAGAGAATGTCAAAAAAAATGGAAACGGATGGTGCGTGTTTTAAAAATATAGATTTAAAAAAAAATGGGACCAAAGAGACAACATTATACTCATATAAATTGATGAAATTATTACTTAAATACTTACATCTAATGTTCAAAACAATTATAACATCTAACATTAATGCGTATATCCTACAATCCATTATAAGTTTCATGAATAATAATAATAATAATAAAGGATATAATGAAATGAAAATAATTATAATTTTTGCATAGAAAACTAATTCATCATAAGCAATTGATTTGATATGATTATATATTAATTTGAAAACTTTTCACGTAAAAGTAGAAGTTGTATGTTTTTTTATTGCTAAATACTCTACACACTATTACGGAAAAAAATATTCTATACACGTGAACCACATATAGGATACACATGGCGCTTTTTAAATTTATAACAAACACGAACACGTCTAATATGTGTTTAAAACGTAAAAAATAAAAATATTTTTTTTCATTTGTTTGAAATGCATACATCTAAAGGTGTTTAAAACGTCAACCAAAGGAACGAAATTTTAAACGCGTTTTTGCCAAACTTCTCCAGACCTCCATGGTAGGCTAGAAGACCTTATCCTTAGAAGAAAATAAAGACCGAATCAAAACTTAGAACAAATAGTCATGAAAGACCTTTCCAATTTCCTCCCAGCATTATTCCAATCTCTTTTTGTGTGTGTGTGTGTGTGTGGATGGTAGGAGTACTTTTCAAATGAATCCAATCTCGCCCATAAGTGAGAATAACTTTTGTTTTGGACTACTAACAAATACGAGTAAAGTGACAGCCGAATAATTATCACCTCCAATTCGTGGGCACCTCCAATTCCTCTAATAGGGGGAGTGGATTTCATCTTGGACAGTGTTTTCAGGCAAGGGGTAAGGCGGTCATTTTTTCTCCCATGTGAGGAATTGGAGAGAGCAGCAAATTGGAGGGGATAACGATTCATGATAGTCAGCCACACGAAATAAAAGTAAGGCCCAAAAGTGGGATTAGAATAAAAAGACAAAAACACGGATCCAGATCTTCTACAGCATGGGCTGCCCATCCTATCGTGTTGTGCAGACACAAGGTGCTATGCATTGACCGCCTTATTCTTATCCGAGCACCTTGCCTGAGCAGGAGTAAGGTGATCATTGTACACAACCCTGTGTCTGCGCAGCACAGGCAAAATACGGCAGCACGCCATAGAAGATCTATATTGCAAAAACACTCGATATTTTCCAAGGAAAGTTCCGATACGATAAGGTCGTACAGTACAAGCATATTCCAAAACTGTCGAACTTTGTGTTGTGGTAGTACAACAATTACTACAAATGTGACTTAAGGGAACGTTGTGGTTCGGTCTTTGCCACTTCGGTTGTACAAGTCCAGCCCAGCCTCTTCTTCCTGTGCCTCACCTTTGCCTTATTAAGTAACCATATCTACTATTCTTCCTCCATCGCCTCCTCTGCAATCCCATTCTTCCCAAACCGAAGAAGCCCTTGAAGAAGCAGAGGACATGGAGCATCATAGTGGAACGATGCCATCCCCATCTGAGGCGGCGTCCAATGGCACCACCATGGTTCACAAGATGACGATGCACATGACCTTCTTCTGGGGGAAGAACACCGAGGTTCTGTTCTCGGGATGGCCAGGCAATCGCACAGGCATGTATGTTCTGGCCCTGATCGTGGTTTTCGTGTTATCGGTGCTGGTGGAGTGGCTCTCCCATTCCCAATTGATCAAATCGAGGACAAATAATATGGTGGCAGGGTTGCTGCAGACGGTCATGCACGCCGTCCGTATGGGTCTCGCATACATGGTCATGCTTGCTATCATGTC
The DNA here is from genome assembly GCF_018873765.1 of Telopea speciosissima. NCBI lineage: Eukaryota > Viridiplantae > Streptophyta > Magnoliopsida > Proteales > Proteaceae > Telopea > Telopea speciosissima. The sequence goes on along the minus strand of NC_057916.1, from coordinate 21,175,722 downwards.
TTTCAATATCGGTATCTTCATCGCCGCCGTCGCCGGTCATGCCCTCGGTTTCTTGCTCTTCGGAAGCAGAGTCTTTAAACCCAACCAGGTGCCTCCATATGAGAAACCCGATCTTCCTCCTATGAGCTGCTGATTAGCTATAAATGGGATATTAGAAAAGATGTTAAACCCCCAACCCTCAAAACTTCAAGATGGGTAGTAGAAGAATCTTTCTCTAATTTTCTGAAACTGGGTTTTTAGGGTTTTAGTACTTTTTATTGTTTCAGATGGGTAGATATGTGTGTGTATTAAAATCTGAATGCTGCAAAAGAAGAGTTTATTAATTTACTACATTAGCAGAGGTTTCTTAAGAATTGTTACATTAAATTGCAATAGATTTGTTACTGGATCATATCTTTTGTCCCAATTTCTTTCTCGTAATTCTCTGATATGAATTCAAATATCTTATCTGTGTGTGTATAATCAGTCGAAACTGTAGTGAGGAAACCCAGCGTTTAGGGTTTGTTTCTGTTTTGGTTCCAGTAGAATGAATTTTGAGAATTGAGATGAAAAGGAGCTTCTCCGGTGGAATCGTTCCCACATCCACGATGGAGAATGGACCAACTGAACCACATTTTGTGTTGAGAAGTTAGGCCGGTTGTAAGGCCAGTGGATGAGGACTGACATATGGTCACGAGACCACAAGACATATCACATATGACAGACAGTCTTTTGGGAAAAGTGACTGGTGGGACCACAGCACAGACATATCACGTATGACATTAAATCTTAGGGATAGTTACAAGATAACTCAAAATTGGGTTTCAGTTTTCACTCAAATTACTCTATAAATTTGGGTTTATAAAGCTAACCCAAAATAATGCCCTTCCTTCTTAACCCACCTACAGTTTGGCCTTAGTTTATATATTTTCACTTTCCAAGAGTCTCTTCTCCCTCCCCTTCCTATCACCGCATTTTTACCCTCTAATTTTCTTCTTCTTCCCCTCCCCATCACCGTCTCCACCCCTTAGGTCGGATGGAACCAGAGGAAGTGATGGCAACGGACTAGAGGGAGAAGAGCAAAAAGACGACGGTGGCCCACTGTCAGGTAGAATGTTAAGCATTTGGTGGTGGAGACAACGGAAGTGGTGTCGTGGATGGTGATGGTGGTGGTGGTGGTGGAAGGGATAAGGTATGACGTGCACTGTTTTGTATGCAGTGGCGTTGGGGAGGGGTTGGTGTTGACGATTCAACAAAAAGAATCCAAAGTGCCAAAGAAACTCTCCTCCGCATGCCCATACCACATTTGACTATTCCAAAATACAGAAATTCAAGATGTGCACCTGCGAACTCATCTAATTGACCATTTCCTTTTATTTCGTTCGCAACAGTTAATTCCAACGGAAGTGAAGACTTGTCAAAACCTGACGAGGATACCCAACTCAGCATCGGACTCCAGAGCCCTCGCTCTAAAGTTTCAACTTTAAAAATCCGGACAATAACCCAAGTCCCAAGCCAACCGGCCCAAAGTGGTTTGACAATTCAATGGACTAAGGAGCAAGATCGGACACTTATCAAAACTCAAAAACGAAGTTAGGGGCGTTGCGAGAATCGAACTCGCGACCTCTTGCACCCAAAGCAAGAATCATACCACTAGACCAAACGCCCTTAATGTATCTGAATAAACTAAATCTTTAAAGGAGATAATATATGATATTAGACCTTGCAAGAAAAGAGAGTTTGCTTGATACAACAGCACAGGGGAATATAATCACAAGTCAACCACCAAACACTTCTTTCTTTGGTTTTAGTTTTTGTGGGAAAAAAAAAACTATTGTTGAGACTGTTAAAAGAAAAATCAAATCCAATATAAGCTTCGAGCAGTTTTGCAATACACAGAGAAATTGAACTGGAGAGACTGTTTGCCAGAAAGAAATGAACCCCGTCATAAAACAATTAATTCTTTCAGGAATTTCTCCTGTTAAAACATTCATCAAGAAATCCAGCAACCGAACTCTGAAGATCTCCGAGGTACTAAGGAATCTGTCTGCAGGATAACATATTAATACTCAAATTAAGATTGTACAGTGTCACAATCTCTACAAATTCTGGGGTGATATGGATATGGTATGATAAGGTGGCCAGTGTAGTTCTCTATGTGTTGGAAGAAGATTTGAGATCCTCTTGGATGCATGGTGATGATGTGGAGCTACTGTGAAGATAATTATTATGAGAGTTGGCTTGAGACAAAGCTTGAAGGTAATAGAGTGCAGTGATTAGTAGGGGCAGGGACATTTTGCTTGGAGCAGATAGATATTCATGAGAGTTCTAAGCTATCTTCAAGACAGAATTAGTTGATTCGAAACTAAAAGACTCTTTCCCAATAAATTATATTTCCAAAACATTGATAAACCAAACGATTTCTCATTCTATACTGTGTGTGATGGTTATCAAACGATTTTCCTTTTTTTTTCTATCAAAAAATGATTTTCACTAATGATTTCTTTTTAGTAGGCCATAAATAAAAACAAAATTTATACCAAATAGAGCCTAAGAAATTTCATTCTTTTCTCAATTTCTTTTTTTTTTTTTTTTTTTTTTTTTTTTAAATAATTTTATAATTGAAGAGGGTTTTATGGGCAGAGTATAGGGATTTAGGGGCAACTTAGGGAGAAAAATACAAAAAAAAGAAGGATATTAGAAACCATTTGTCAAATAGAGAGAGAATGTAAGATTATTAATATAAGGAATTAAAAAGACTGCTAGGCTGCCTGCAGTCTACTCTACCCTAGACACAGGAAGGGTGAAATAAAAAAAATCCACCCACCCTCTTTGTTGGATGCCCTCACAAGTGCAGGGGCCACCATGCAGTCTGGCAGCGCGATCCCCCTCCCAGTAATATAAGAGTGCTGTTTCTGGGTGGGACACGGACCAAGCCGCGCACGCCAAGCAATGAGAACGCACACTGTGGCACAAAAGAGGGAAGAATTTCCACCAAACATGGGGGGTCATTCCGGCTCCTATTGTGCGTGAGCATGGTCCCTGCGTCCCACGCAAAAAACATTCTCCCATGTATTTTTCTCATGAATTTCCATCTCCTCTTTACTATTTTTCTCAGGAATTTCCTTCTCTTCTTTAATGCGATATCTCCAACATTTTTTTTTTTGGTGAAACGATTTCTCCAACATCGTGGCAGTAAGATTGCATTGGCTTCGTATCTAACATAAGCTTCAGAGGCCTCTTATTTCCTGAAAAAAGTAAACACCATTCATGACGATTCAGAAGGGAGAGTTTGGCTCATCAATTAATGGAGGTGCTTATTGAGACCTTGGTTGGGGATTAGCTGTGGCCACCTTGTGCACACCATCTTCTACTACAATGCACAAATCCCAAGTTTAAAATTGTGGCAACCAACAACAGATGGTCAGAACGTTAAAACCTTGACAGCGCACTACAGAAAGAAATCTTGTGATTCATGATTCTGCAATTACCAGAAATTTCAACTCCAAATTGACCCTGGTATGACAATATTTGCAATTCCTTTTTACCTTTGACAACTTAAATTTGTTCAAGCACCTTGGCTCACAACTGCTGGAGCCAAGTTGACTCGGCAAGGGAACGATCCTAGAAAATTTTGGAAACGTGATGCCAAAATGACATGGCATCACAAAATGGTACACCCATCTAGCCCAAGAGCCGTGAAGATTCTTCTGCCAGCAGGCCAAAATCGGGAGAATATACCCATTGGAGGCACAGGGCCTGCAGCTTTATGAGGTTCCTCTTCATTGTCCTCATCTGAATTAGTTTGATCACCACTTGAACGTTTCTCATCCTCTGGATTTTGGTCCTCTTTAGCATCACTTGTGACATCTGCTATTTCTCCTGGCTTCTTGTCAAACAATCCTTTAAATTGTTTCCGTGCCTTTCGATCAACTTCCTGTAGCACATGTAGGTACTCACAAATTACAGAGCAATCCAGAAATTGCATGAAAATTTTTATGTCGTCCTACCCACCTGCTCCTTCTGCTTTAGCTTAAGAAGAGCAGCTGTTGCATCAGGTTCTGAAGATTTGTCGATGCTTATTATCTGAGAGCAAAGTTAAATCTTCCATGTAAAAGAAGGCAGACATCAAGTGATCAATCACGTAGTATGCAGAATGATGGGATGCAATTAATACCGTTGTAAAATCATCCCTAGCATCCTGGAAATCTCCAGCTCCCATGTGTGCCATACCACGTCGATATAGAGCTTTGACATGTACAGGATTTGTATCTAATACCTGTATAGATCCAGTGAGAAAACAATCAATAGACTAAAGAATTTACTTCCATGAAGTTCCAATCTCAGGTCTTTCTACCTTAGTATCAACGGCTAATGCTTAAATAATATCAAATGCATGCACACATGTGAATCCTTGCCAAAATACAAACACTGCAGTCCCCCTCCCCACAAAAAAACAAAAAAAAAAAAGAAAAAAAAAAAGGTACGGATAATAAAGAAAAAAAGATGATCTTGAAGAGATCATGAACCTCATAGATAAAATAAAATATATAAAAAAAATAAACAATGAAGTAAAAAAGAACAAAAAAAATTGCATGGCATAGATATGTACAAAGAATGATTTGGAAGGGCTCATAAAACATGATTTCAGAGCATAACAAAAATCAACATGAGCAGATGCAAGGGGCCAATAACACAAAAAGGTCTAGATTACTGGTGGTAAAATCTGATAACAATGGATAACGTTAAGTTTGTAAAGGAAAAGCTCAGTCAAATATATTCAAAAGAAAATCTAGTCAACATCAACAATGTATTTCAGACACAGGGGTTTTACTCTTACATTGGCTCATTGACTTATTTTGTGCTTTCTTTTCAATCACACACTGGTACATTCTGGTTATTTTGTGTCTATCTGATAACCACCTCCTGATGGGGTTGTAAAGCTAAATTCTGAATATTTTCTTGGAAATCCAAGTCCTTCAGGGGTGGCTGGATAAATTATACTTTTCTGTGGGTCTGTGGTTGGTTCTTATTAGGGTCTGATTGGTAGAAAGAGGGATTTTACTTGTGCATAATTGTTTTCATTGAAGATTGGTCTGGACTTTGTTAGTCGAAAAGGATCTGATATGGTGATTGTAGAAGGAAATTCTTTAGCCAAGCAAGGGGTCACTTGCCCTAGGCTTCACTATGAGAACTGAAGTCCCTTGTGAGGAGTTGGTTTTTGGAAGGGTCCGTCCTTTCCTGTCATTGTTAATAATAATGGCAAAGTATATCTGGTTGGACCAACCACATAAGCTTATTGGGTTGGCCCAAAATCTGTGACGTGGAATATTGTCCACAAGGTCCTCTGATCAGTCGGCAAGTTTCAGCCTAATTGGAGTTGGCCAAGTGGCAAATAAAGCTTTGAAAACCCAGGTCAACAGGAAGAATATGGGAGGGTACATGCCAACACATGGAATGCTGAATATATTTGGATGCATGGACATACATCAGAGGGTATTTGATTGAATTTGAGCATGGAATTTGACACGTGGCCAATCAAGACATTGCCATTTCTATCCAATGGTAAGAATTACTACATCACTCTGCCACATGGCAGAATTACATCGGCCAACCAGATAAATTAATCTGGTTAGGCCATGAAATGGAAATTGCCCTAATAATAATAATAAGGGAAAGGCTCTCTGAGCCCAAGGGGTACACTGTGCCTCCTCACGTTCATTATTTTATTATTTTTTTAAGAGAGAGAAACAATGATTTAAAAAAATAATGTGAGAAGGTGTAGAGTACCCTGCTTGCTCAGAGAACCCTCTCCCTAATAACAAATAATAAAGAAGCAAAGGCACTGCACCACACCAGGAAAATTTTTAGAAAAACAACATATGAGATTACAGGAGTGCTAGGGCAGGGAGCCAACCTTGTTACAAGCCTCAATTGATTTTCTGCAGTCTCCCATCTTTAGATAGCATGCAGCCACATTTAGATGTAATGAATTCTGCAACCACCCACAAGAGAAAAAATGGTATTTCATTCTAGAAACAGTAAAAATAAGTGATTAAAGAAAGATATTAATAAGGAATAGTATTTTATTTAGTGGCTATAAAAAAATAAGGCAACCAACACAAATGAAACCCAGTCTGGCGTTTACAAAGGAAACTTACTCTTGAATTTAAAAATATTTTCCCTTCCTCGTCATCTTGTGGATTAACATGATTGAATTCCCGAAGCACCTGTCAAATTATCATATATTATTATGTGGCAAAATGGAATTAGAAGGTAATACATATATGTAACATTTCATTAATTATATATATATATATATGGAAGAAGAAAGTTTTTTGCCACCAAGGTGATTTGATCCTATGATTGGACTCCTGGACAGTGAGTTTCATCACTAAACTCCTGCCCCCTATTGTACGTGGTCGATAATACCCCTCCCCACTCTAATCCAAGGGTCAGATGAGGTGGATTAAAAGGTTCCCACTTCATCGTGGGTGAAGGGAAACTCGGTCCTATATGGAATACTAAATGCAAAAATTCATCAAAAATTTCTAATAGAACAGCACTACGAAGGATTACAAAAAACTCTTAAAGTCATGCTTAAAATGTTGGAAGGGAAAATCTTGATACGAAAGAGAATTTCCAGTAAGCCAAGCTCAGCAGCTCTAGCACTATTTATGTTTTATTCTTTTCTTTTCTTTATTATTTACTTAATTATTTATTGGGTAATAGGAAATAACTAGAAAATCTCTTGATGTACTAAAGAAGAATTTAAATTAGTATTAGCGAGCCCAGATGTTCATCATACCTCATGATCACAACACAATTCATCATCCAATTGAGATAAGCAATCACTAGCTAGCGATAAGTCATGGTACACTAGTTAATAGCACTAGAACTTCCACTTCAAATACCACAAATGAGAAGGAAACATTCGGATACATGAGAACTTATAGAAGGAAACATTTGGATACATGAGAACTTATTAGATGCATAGTTGTCAAGGTGTCGCCTAGGTGTCCAGGTGCCTTGGTTGCCTAGGCGGGCACCTTGGACACCTTGGTCGCCTTGCGTCTAGGCCCCCCTCCAGTGCCTTGGGTCACCTAGACACCTTGACAACTATGATTAAATGAACAAGTAGTTGAACTTGACCACAGAAGACAAGGAGAACAATCAGGGGAAGGGTAGCGGAGTAATACATGCCTTCTCATACTTTGCTTTAGCAAGCTCATACTTTCCTTCCTTGAAGAGACAATTCCCCTGAAAACAAATAATAGCATTCCAGTGTTAAGATTCTGCTTGCAAAACTCCAATTGTTAATCGACCCTCACCCCTCACCCAGTGATATAACTCCACTCCACACCCCAGCTCTCATCCTTCCAACGATGACTGCTTGAATTAGGAATTCAAGGATTTAGCAATCCAGACATGCTATTCTGAATCAAATATTTAGTAAACCAAGTAAAGGTGGAGCCAGGGCACTGCAGAGACACATCGGGAGGAGAGGGAGAGGGGGGAAAGAGATAGATTATTCATATATGAAATGGATTATGTTCGAGTGTGCCTCCAGATAAGTCAAAAAGATAGGAGTTTTTTTTTTAATATTTTTGTTAAGTTGTTATCAAACTTTCATGATAAAAAAGAGATAAGGGCAAAAGGGAAGGGATTTCAACCACAAGCCATATTACCAAAGAGAGTGGGGAAATGCTGTTATGTCAAAGAAAAAAAATCTGTAGATTAAAGAGTTAAGCAGCAGATGGTTAAGAAATAAGAAAATGCTTGTTGAACTAATAATTGTGAGATAAACCACTGAAAAGAACCAAATTAGATTATACGAACAAGATGCAATACCGTGTTTTTTATCTTTTCTGCTTCATCCATTATACTTTTGAAGTTTAAACCAGTCCAATCCTGCAATATGGATTGCAATGATGCATGAGTAATGTAGTCTAACAAATAAGACATCAACATGAAGGTATTGCTTACAATTACATCTAATGATACACGATATCTCAGAAAGTTATTGTATAATACAATTTACGTTAAAAAAGAAATTGAGGATATAGTTGTCTGATTTACCTTCGGCATTTTGAAGTCAAGAAGTTCAATTTCCCACTGAACATGAGCACCCTCAGGAACATCCGCAGGCCTTGTCATAAAAAGGGAAAAAGGAATATGTCATTACTAGTGAACCTATCATTCAGTTTTAATTCATGATCCAAAGACCAAAGAAAAAAAAAATTAGATTAGGAACAGTAACCTTGCAAACTTGTCATATGCATAATCTGGGGGGCACGTGACAAGAGCCATCTCCCCAGGGAGCATCAGACGAACACACATTTCGAAGCCCTCAGGAACCTAGCACACCATGGGTGAATCTTACAAATTGTGTAATTTAATATACAAAGAATATTAATATTGACCAACAATAATAATAACATACATTAAGAAATTTATAATCAAGATTTTAACATGAGGAAAACCAAGAACTAACTCAGGTTCTTGGGCTTGCCCAATTTCCTCACTCAAGCAAAAACAGCCATTCCTCTTTACATAGAAACATACCCCGTCCCCTTGCCCAATCCCCACACTCAGACACAGTCTAGCCTAGAACCCACCCAGTACCAGAAGCAGCTATCCCCAAAACAAAAAAAAAACATTAACACAAAAGAAAAAGGAGCAATACCAAAGAGGAATATTAAGAAACAAGGCGGCAATAAAAAGGAGCAACTTAAACTAGAAAGTTTCAAATTTGGTTGAAAAATTACATAATTACAAAACAAAAGTCTGGCATCTACAGACCACCCCGATACAACAAAAGTCAACAGATAATAAGCCCTAATATCATTTAAGTTTGAAGGATTCATTAATTATTCCACCCATTGCCAAACCTACTCATGATTAACTGTGAATCAATGAAGTGAAACCAACAACCGGGCACCTTCTTTAAGAGAAATATTTTTTTTGGTAAATGAATATATTACCGAACCCCAAGAGGGGGAAGGGAAAGGGAACCAATATACAAGAGAGGAAGGAAAACGGGGAGGAGAAAAGGGGAGGGGGGGCAGCCAGCCTGCCTACGCAGAGGAGGGAGGCCGCAAGAGGGCCATATCAAGCCCCCAAAAAGTCAAAATATGCCTGTTTCTAGAGTTGTCCTTACAGTTTCTCTAACGGATACATCTAAGCTTGGAAGATACATCAGAGGAGATGGCTTTCCAAATCATGTCGAAGGATCTAGATTTGGAAGTCCATCTCCTAATATTCCTTTCCAACCAGATATGGTGAATTGCAACGCTAAAAACAAGCTTCCCAATTGTGTCACATATTGAGTTCCCTGGAAAATTCTTGAGCAACCAAAGCCATTCCCGGTCAAAACTCCGGGCCCTTCTATTCCGAGGCCAAATAGATGACAAGGCCTTGTTCCAGATGGTGGAGGTGAAGGGGTAGTCAAAGAAGAGATGGGTGGTGCCTTCTCAGCCAATCCAACATAAGTTACAAGAGGCGGGGGGGGCTGGGATGGTGCGGTGGATGAGGAAGGCTTAAGTAGGCAGACAAAGTCTGAGGGCTCTCCAAACAGTAAGGCTGTGACGGGGAATGTGGCCAGTAAACCAGACTAGGTTGTGCCAGGGAACAGGAGGGCTAGGTTCTCTAGAGAGGTTCCAGGCATAGGAGGAGGTGAAACGGCCTTTGGGGGAGGGGAGCCAGATTGCCCGATCCACTTGGTGGGGGTGTGTTGGACTGGAGGGGGGGGGGAAGAGTTGCCCAAATCTGAGAGATGATGGTTGGATTAAGGGAAGGAGGAGGAGACCAGAATCCAGCGGAAATGAGGGCGGAGACATTGGCATTCTTTGGGAGGCCAGAGGAATAGATTGCTCTTGATTGCTCTTGGGCCAAGCAGGTTGTAGAGGATCCCCAATGGGTGCCAGGGGTCAAGCTAGAGGGAGGTGGAGGAGCCATCAGCTATGGAGAAAGAGATACCTTGGAGAGCAAGGGGACGGAGAGAGAATCTTACGTCAGATCCAAGAGGAGTCAGCAAGGGTTTTGACTATCCAAATGGAGTCAGACTTAAGGAGATAAGATTGGACCCAGGTAACCCAGATTGAATCCTGGTGAGGAGATTTTCCAGAGGAGTTTGAGAATGCCCACCGTGTTAGAATCACGAATGCGACGGAGGCCCAAACCGCCCTCCGATTTAGGAAGACATATGGACTTCCAATTGGCCGGGTAGAGAAATCTGGGGGTGTCTTTCCCTTTCCAAAGAAAAGCACATAAGGTGCATTCAATGGCCCTTATGGTAGAATTAGGGATGCTGAAGATACCAGTCTAGTAGAGGTAAGAGGCTTGGAGGACCGAACGAATACATTCGAGTCTTCCAGCATAGGAGAGGAGCTTGCCTTTCCAGAGCTGGAGGCGCTTGCGAATGTTATCGAGCATAGGAGTGCAATGGTGACTAGAGAGCCTTGCAGTGATCAAGGGAAGGCCTAGGTAGATGACAAGAAGGGTGCCAATGGAGAAGCCAGTGAGCTGACGAAGGGTCTCTTTGGTAGTTTCTGGGATACCAGAGAGAAAGATTTTGGATTTGAGGAGGTTGACACGAAGGCCAGAGAGAGATTCAAAGAGGTGAAGAGAGACCATAATGGCGGAGATCGAGGAGTGGGAGGCCTTGGAAAAGATCATCAGATCGTCTGCAAAGGCCAAATGAGAGAACTTGATGTGCTTGCATTTGGGAAGGGGAGATATGAGATGGAGGTTCGTCTTAGCTTGGAGGCTCCTAGAGAGAACTTCCAAGGCAAGGGAAAAGAGAAAAGGAGAGAGAGGGCAGCCTTGGCGGATGCCAACCTTGGAGTGGAAGAAACCTGCGGGGGTGCCATTAACAAGCACAGAGAAAGAGGGGGAAGAGATGCAGGCAAATATCCAACGGACAAAGACAGGGGGGAAGCTGGTACAGACGCCGATGTCTTGGACTTACCTATTTTGAGTCGACACCAAAATAATGGGTTACAGAGATTGAGTAGGAAGAAGAGAAGAAACAAGGATTCAGTTGAGTACTGAAGGGACTCAAAACCTCCGTAGATAAACACAATAGTGTTAAGTGATAATTGGATACCCTTCTCCTTATCTTTCAATAGCTTTAAATAGGAAAATTACAAGAATATCTCCAACAAAGTAGGAACTACCTAACGTTCCACTACTACTAAGCCATGGCTGAAATTCAGCAACTAACAACGACTCTTTATTTGAATTAGCAATGAATCCTATCTTGACTAAACAACTCTTACCCATGTGAGGCATGTGAGCCTTATTATTCTCCATGAAACTAGTAACATAACATCCCCTCCTTCTTAATTTAATCTTGTCCTCAAGGATAAACTCAGGAAATTGGTTAGAGAGTAGATTGAAATCTTCCCACGTGGCATCTGCTGGTGAAAGACCTTGCCAATGGACCAAAACTTCCTTCATTCCTTTTCGAAATCTTTGATCAAGATAAGCTTGGGGACGTGGCAGCACTCGTTCCTCATCCACGGTGACTAGAGAAAGGTCTTGTTGGACATTTATAGCATCTCCAATCTTCTTCTTAAGGAGTGACACATGGAACACCGGATGAATCTTAGCCGTTGATGGTAACTCAAGCTTGTAGGCCACAGCTCCAATGCGTTCCAAAATTTTAAACGGACCAAAGAATTTTGCTGAAAGCTTTAGATTCTTCCTCATGTGAATCGAACTCTGGCGATAGGGTTGCAATTTCAAATACACCCAATCACCTACAACAAATTCTTTTTCCCTGTGTTTTGAATCATACCTAATTTTCATCCTGGATTGGGCAGCCGCAATTTTCTCCTTTAGCTCCTTAAGGATTGCATCCCTATCAGTTAAAATCTTATCAACTGCTTCTACTTTTGTTGTGCCTGGGATATAAGCTAACAGGGTTGGTGGAGTCCTACCGTATACAACCTCAAAAGGTGTACGGCCAATAGTAGATTGCCAGCTGGTGTTGTAACAGAATTCTGCCCATGTTAACCAACGTACCAGTTCCTTAGGTCTTGAACTAGTGAAGCATCGAAGGTACATCTCGACCGTTCGATTAACTACTTCACTTTGACCATCAGTTTGAGGATGGTAGGAAGAACTAAAATTGAAATTAGCACCGTTCAACTGAAATAATTCCTTCCAGAACATGCTTGTGAATGTAGGGTCACGATCGCACACAATCAATGAGGGCATATCATGCAACCTAAATATGTTGTCGAAAAAAACCTTCGCCACGCTAACAGCAGTGTAGGGGTGAGACATGGCTGTGAAATGAGCATATTTCAACAAGCGATCTACCACTACAAAAATAGTAGATTTGCCTTGTGATAGAGGTAGACCATCAATAAAATCCATGGCAATTTCTTCCCAAATCTGATTAGGGATCGGCAACGGCTGTAGAAGACCAGCAGGTGACATATTTTCCACTTTATGACGTTGGCATACGTCACAATTTTGAAAAACAGTTTGTGATAGAATGTGATGCGTCTGGTTCTGGAGTCGGTGCCGTATTGATGCAAGAGAAGCCAATAGCCTTCTTTAGTCGTTCACTGCAAGGTAAATACTTGCTACTCTCAACATATGAAAAGGAAATATTTTCTCTTGTGCTTGCTGTGCAGAGGTGGCGACCTTATCTACTGGGAAGGCAGTTTGTTGTTCGTACTAACCACCAAAGCTTGAAGCACCTTTGGACTCAAATGATAACTACTAGTGCGCAACAGAGATGGCTCTACAAACTTATGGGCTTTGACTTTGTCATTGAGTACAAAGTGGGGAGAGAAAATATTGTTGCTGATGCTCTATCAAGAAGACATGTGGATGAAAAGCAAGGAAGTCTTCTAGCTATATCAAGGCCACTACCAAACTGGGTGGAAGCTATTAAAGAGGAGACCAAGTCTAACTTAACTCTCCAACGGCTAGTACAGCAAATCATAGATGATGAGGCCGTGGGTCCGTGGAAGCTACAAGATGATGTGGTATTCTTTAAAGAACGAATTTATCTTGCAGAAAATTCAGCTCTCCTCAACGACATCATTGCTCAATTCCATGATAGTACACATGAAGGTTTCACAAAGACCCTCCATCGGATCCGTTCTATGTTTTATTAGAAGGGTATGCGGCGTAGTATCAAAACCTTCATAAAGAATTGTGACGTATGCCAACGTCATAAAGTGGAAAATATGTCACCTGCTGGTCTTCTACAGACGTTGCCGATCCCTCATCAGATTTGGGAAGAAATTGCCATGGATTTTATTGGGTCTACCTCTATCACAAGGCAAATCTACTATTTTTGTAGAGCCATCTCTGTTGCGCACCAGTAGTTATCTTCTGAGTCCAAAGGTGCTCAAGCTTTGGTGGTCAGTACGAACAACAAACTGCCTTCCCAGTAGATAAGGTAGCCACCTCTGCACAGCAAGCACAAGAGCAAATATTTCCTTTTCATACGTTGAGAGTAGCAAGTATTTACCTTGCAGTGAACGACTGAAGAAGGCTATTGGCTTCTCTTGCATCAATACGGCACCGACTCCAGAACCAGACGCATCACATTCTATCACAAACTGTTTTTCAAAATTTGGTAATGCCAAAACAGGGGCTTGTGTCATGGCTTCCTTGAGTTGCTGGAATGCCTCCTCCGCTGGTGGGGTCCATACAAACGAATCCTTCTTTAGCATTTTTGTGAGCGGACCGGCTATTTTACCAAAATTTTGAATAAACTTCCGGTAATAGCCAGTTAACCCCAAAAAACCACGTAATGATGTGAGGGAGTTGGGCTTCGGCCAGTTCATCATGGCTTCTATTTTTTTTGGATCAACTGCTACTCCAGAAGATGAAATAATGTGTCCCAAGTAACCCACCTTCTCCTGGCCGAACTGGCATTTTTCAAGCTTTACAAATAACTGTGAAATCTTAACACAGAAAAAATTATTTCCAAATGTTGAAGATGTTCTTCCCAAGATTTACTGTACACTAAGATGTCATCAAAGAAAACGAGAACAAATTTGCGTAAATAAACTTGGAATACCTCATTCATGAGTGATTGAAATGTTGATGGCGCATTAGTGAGTCCGAAAGGCATTACTAGAAACTCATAATGCCCTTGATGCGTTCTGAAGGCTGTTTTCTCAATGTCAGGAGGGTGCATGCGGACCTGATGATACCCCGATCGCAGGTCCAGCTTTGTAAAGAACTTGGCTCCATGTAGTTCCTCTAATAATTCATCTATTACAGGAATGGGAAACTTGACTTTGATGGTAAGCTTGTTCAAAGCCCTGTAATCGATACACATGCACCAAGACCCATCTGCTTTCTTCACCAACAAGACAGGAGATGAATAAGGGCTGTTACTAGGTCGAATTACTCCCGTTGATAGCATCTCTTTCACTAACCTTTCAATTTCAGACTTTTGATAGTGAGGGTAACGGTAGGGAGGAACACAAACCGGGCTTTTTCCAGGCAATAGAGGAATTCAATGGTCTTGTGTACGTGGAGGTGGAAGCTCTGTAGGTTCAGTCAACACATCCCTATATTTTTGCAACATGGGTTGCATTTGGGGGTGAATAAGAGGGAAAGTTGTTGGCTTCTGTGGGACCCCCAAGGAGAATAGCTGAAGTAGGACTCCTTTGTGTTTCTTCAATTCACGTCTCATTTGTAATTCACTAACCACTTGATTTTCTGGAATGGATAAGCCCTCCAGAGACACCTCCTTGCCTGCAACCTTGAACTTCATTTGTAATTTTGCAAAATCCCAAGTTATAGGACCCAAAGTCCATAACCATTGAGTCCCCAAGACTATATCATAACCATCCAAGGGTAGTAAATAAAAATCAATGGTAAGGGAAACCCCTTATAATTTAAGAGGAACGTTAAGGCACTTACCCGGGCTGGTTAATTTTTCACCAAAGGCGACCATAACTTCAAATTGCCCATTCGGTAGAGGTTTTAAGCCAGCTTTCTTTGCAATTTTCTCACTCACAAAATTGTGAGTGCTGCCTGAATCCACTAACACAGTGACTGTCGCATGTCCCAAAGTCCCCTTAATTCGCATAATTTCAGGTGCTTGGGTCCCAAAAATGGCGTGTAGAGAAATTTCGGGTGTCTCCAGTGAGAGTTCTTCTATGCCTTCTTCAACCTCCATTGTGACGTCGCCATCATCGTCTTCCTCACGACAAACCTCAATGACAAACAATCTTTTACAACGGTGACCGGGGCTATATCTTTCATTGCAGTTATAGCAAAGTCCCTTGTTGCGCCGTTCTTGTAGCTCCGAAGGGGTCATCCCACGAGAAGGAACAGTCGGAGCATTTGATGAAGCCACCTTGGGGGGTGGTCCACTAGACTTGGGAAGGGAAGGATTGGCACGCCTAATAGAGGAATTTCGGGCTTCATATAATCGGGCCAAGCTAATGGCAGCCGATAATGTAGTGGGTAAATTTGCTTGAACATCGGCTCGGATTGAGTCACGAAGTCCACTAATGAAGCAACTTACTTGTCGTGTTTGGGGAAGTGCTCCAACCTTGGCCAATAGCTTTTCAAATTGTGACTGATACTCACGCACTGTCCCTGTCTAATGAAGCTTTGTTAATTCTCCGAAAAAATCAGAAAATTGATTGGGACCGAATCGAGAGTGAAGACCATCTTTAAATTCATCCCAAGAAATTTCCACCATCTCTTGTTTGAGAAGCTGGAACCAAAGCTATGCATCACATTCAAGATGGAAGGAAGCAAGGGCGACTTTCTCAGCTTCGGGTGTCGTATGGAACTGAAAAAATTGCTCAGCCCTACAAATCCAGCTTGTTGGATCTTCTCCCCCATTGAATCGGGGAAAATCCAACTTTACTAATTTTGGGGTGAATGAATGAGTGAGACCTGTGTTGCCCTGTGCACTGTTGGACCCATTACCACCCTGGCGGCCATTAATGGCCCTTGTAGGGACGTGAGAATTTTCTCCGGTCTCTCGATCGTGGCTGGCTAGCTGATCCAACCTTTGGTTCACTTGTGCGAACATCTCCGTCATCCACCGTATGAGATCGGTTTGGCCTGATGATAAAGACTCCATGTTTGCCTCCAATTGCTCCACTCTCTGGTCCATGCCTAGGCTTTGATACCACTTTGGTACAGACGCCGATGTCTTGGACTTACCTATTTTGAGTCGACACCAAAATAATGGGTTACAGAGATTGAGTAGGAAGAAGAGAAGAAACAAGGATTCAGTTGAGTACTGAAGGGACTCAAAACCTCCGTAGATAAACACAATAGTGTTAAGTGATAATTGGATACCCTTCTCCTTATCTTTCAATAGCTTTAAATAGGAAAATTACAAGAATATCTCCAACAAAGTAGGAACTACCTAACGTTCCACTACTACTAAGCCATGGCTGAAATTCAGCAACTAACAACGACTCTTTATTTGAATTAGCAATGAATCCTATCTTGACTAAACAACTCTTACCCATGTGAGGCATGTGAGCCTTATTATTCTCCATGAAACTAGTAACGTAACAAAAGCCCATGAGAGAGAGAACATCACAAATGAAATCCCAACGGATCGAGTCAAAGGCTTTGTGAAGATCAATTTTCAAGAGAATCGCAGGGGAGTGAGATTTGCGGTCGAATCCTCTAACAATCTCAGAGCAGAGGATAATATTGTCCGCACTGCTTCGGCCTGAGATGAAGGCCGATTGGTTGGGGCTGACGAGGGAAGGAATGACAGCCTTGATCCAATTGGCCAGGAGCTTTGTTGGCCTTGTGGGAAAGGATAGCTAAAGAGATTTCCTCATCGGAGGGAATGGCAATGAGGGAGGCGGAGAGGGAAGGGGGGATGAATTTGTTAATGAGCCCCGGCGGGATAGGGGAGGGAGGGGTTGAAAAGAGAGGAGAAGGAGGAGGTGGCCTCTTTAATAGCAGTGGGAGAAGTGAGGGGGGTCCCATCAGCGGCAGTAAGATGGGAGATGGAGTTTGAATTCTGCCTGGCTTTGAGGGAGTGATGGAAATAAGCAGAATTCGAATCTCTCAGTTCTAACCACTTGGAGTGGGATTTCTGTCGCAAGAAGCTTTCCTCGATCAGGGAGAGGGATGAGAGCTCTTCGGAGAGTCTTTAAGAGAAATATTGCTTTTACATCAAAGCTGATCAACATTGTAACCATGGTTATCAAACCTGGACCAGGCTTTGATGCTGAGCCCTGGCTTTAATGATTTGACCTCTGGATCCAAAAACTTGTTGTTGGACCATAAATTAATCATTTAGCAATGTTTTAAAAAATTAATTGGAGACCAGATTGTCCGAACCTCTGTGGTAAGTGATCCCAAAGACAAACTTTTTTTTGGTAAAAATCCCAAAGACTAAACTGGGATACAATTAACAAAAAAGGAGAAAATTACAGAAGCCACTGCTTAATCCCCTGCCAAGCTCTTGATCCAATGGTAGGCCTCTTGCTTTAGCTATAAGAGTTAGAAAACAAGTATGGATCGATTTAAGCAAGAAACAAGAAGAGCGAGCTAAGAAGAAAAGGAGAAGAAGAGATGAGAGAACCGTGAGTAGATAATTTGTATTTTTGGAACTTGGGGGTGTGCCATGGTGAGCCCCCATTCTGAGTTTGAGGTCCTCTAGTGGTGAGTGAGTCCCCAAGAGACCCATAGTTAATTGGTCATCTCTGACCCTTGAGTTAAGTGATGCTCTCTGAACCTTGTTATCATGTACTTTTCTTCAACTTCTATCTTATTAGCATTTTCCTTTTTTTAGCTACATTAATTGGGTACCAGAGCAAGTTTCTGTACTTGTGGCAAGCAAGTCTACATAGTCGATTCGAAATCAAGAAGCACACTCGACAATGAAGAACATGACCAACGATCGAATCATCGCTCTAGTCGTCGTTTCAAAGTCGAGGATGAGTCCTTTCAAAGCAAGAGAGAATGATATAGTCCTGATAATGAGCATTTAATGCCATTCCACTTTCTCCCTCTTCCCCTCTTCCAACGGCTCTTATTTTAAGCTTGGGTTAAAATGTAAGCTGCTTGGAAGGGTTGAGGTTCACTCTTAATGCATTGAGCTTGCTCAGCTCATCAACATTCCTAATCGAAATGAACAACAATTAACTCCAAATGAATAAACAATGTTTGAAGTAGATGTAGCATGTGCAACATTCTAGGTAGCTGTGGTCCTATTTAAGACACAGCATGAACAGTGAGCACTAATAATTTCCTTCTGAAAAAACGAAATACCTTCCCATTCTAATGTCCCAAACAAGACAAAGTTGAAAAGAGTGGAATAAAACAAGCATAAATACTCAAACGACAGAGGTAGAAAAAGAAAAAAGAAAGTTAAACTCACACGTCCTTCTCCTGAGCTGAACTCCAAAGGGTGACCATTGTTATCAACTCTAGTGTCATAAAACACACTCCTTTCTTCATTCATAAGCATGCCCTTATAATGGACGCGTAGAAGACTGTCATGAAGAGGGCAATCCATAGGAAACTCACCTAATTATTTCAAAGAAAGAAAAGCATAACACATTAAATTTAACAATCTGAGAAGTACAACAAAAGAGACACTTGATATATCATACATAACAAGTAGGTTTGCACATAAAAATAAAAAAACAATACTCAGCCAAAGAATACCAAATCCAACTCACTACTTCAATGTTATTCTAGACAAGAGGTTGAAATAGAGTAGGAATTAGCTGGCTCATATTTGTCGGAGAGGCTTGACCAAACATAAGATACAACAACAACTCAGCCTTCTCCCAACTAAATGGGGTCGGGTACATGGATTCTTGCCCTCCAATCAGCTCTACCCGAGGTCATACTTGATTCAAGGCCTAAGTTATGCATGTCTTTCCTCTCCACTCTTAAGGTCATTTTAGGTCTGCCCCTGGCTCTTTTAGTTCCTTCAATCTGAATCAAATCACTACTTCATACTGGAGCATCCAAAGGCCTCCGTTGAACACGGTCATGCCACCTACAACTTTCTCGTAGCTTATCATGTATCGGAGCTACACTCCCAAATCAACTCTAATATGATCATTCCTTACTTTATCCTTCCTAGATAATTATAGTTAGTTGTAGGAGAGGCTTGACCAAACATAAGACATAAGTAAAAAACTTACTTCTTTTTTTAACAATCTTAAGGATTCCGATATCATCAACAAAACAATTTTGACCTACCACATGTTAATCAATTTTTATCTACCAAAAACTCTTAAATGATCACTTTCTTTTGTCCCTTCTAGGAAAAATATGAAGTCTTCAAGGGAAAACAGAAGGAAAGCACCACAGATCAATGGTGCCAAATTTTAGAATTTTTTATCCCCAAATCATTTCCAAAGGAAAATTATCCAATTCATTGGGATCAGGCACAATTCTAACAGCAAATCATTCAACAAATTTACCGGTTACCCATTACCTTGAAACATTATAATTGATTTTTAATATAAAAAACTTTCCCCCAATACTTCACTCCCTTTACCTCTTTTCCACTTTCACCACTTGAGTCACTTTATTTAAAACACAGTAATCATTTTTTTTTAATTCTGAAAATGCTACCTCTTCTTCCACTTCTGCTCCTTGTCTTGAGTAAATTTGCACTTTTGCCATTGACTGTTCATTATATTCTACTCAAAGTAAGGGCAAAAGTCTAAATTATTCAAGATAAAGGGAAAAAATGGTAGATGAGGTAATGAGAACAGCATCAACAACAGTTTTAGAATTCTAAAAGTTAGAATGTCTTTACTAACAAAAGCATAAATGAAATTTAAATAAAAAATGGAAGATTTAATGACAATAGTGTGAGTGCAGTTTCAGAATTTTTTAAAATAATAACAATGTCTCAAATGGACAAACTAATAATTTCAATCATAATGATATACCAACATGGACTAAGATGCTCCCATCATTATCTTGTGGAGAGAAGCCTAAGTGGGGGAACTTTTAAATCTTGATAGCTTTGTGAACCTTTGTCTCCATTGGTACATTGCCCAAAAAGAGGATGGGGGCAATATTAAAAGGACATTTCATTTTATCTAAAACGGGACAGGCTTTCATCCAGTACAAACTTATCTGTCAGAATTTTTTATTTTTTTTTTTTTTTTTTTTTGGGGTGAGGGGTGGGAGGGGTGGGGATGGGGTGCAGTTCAGCTTATTCTACGTAGATCCTAGCTCTCCAATCAACTCTATTCGAAGTCATACATGATACGAAGCCTAAACTAAGCATGTCTTTCCTCACCACTTCTCCTATGGTAATTTTTGGCCTGCCCTTGGCTCTTTTGGTTCCCTCAATCTGAATCAAATCATTCCTCCGTACTAGGGCATCCCAAGGCCTCAGTTGAACATGGCCATGCCACCTCAAATGATTCTCTCGAAGCTTATCATGGACCGGAGCTACTCAACTCAGCTTTAATTTGGTCATTCCTTACTTTATCCTTCTTAGTTTTGCCACCCATCTATCTCAACATCCTCATCTCCACTACACTTAGTTTATTTGTATGACACTTCCTAACTGCCCAACATTCCACACCAGATATCATAGCCAGTCATATGACAGTCCTATAAAATTTTCCTTTAAGCCTTAAAGGAATACGCCGATCACAAAGCATTCCGAATGCACCTCTCCACTTCATCCATCCTATTTTAATACTCTGAGCAACATCATCATCTATGTCACCGTCTTTATTTATGATAGAGCCCAGATATCTAAAAATAGTCACTTTGTCGAATCTCCCTCTCATCAATATTCACCACCTCATTATCCGTCCTAGTGTGGCTAAAGTTACACACCATATATTCCAATGTTGATCTCCATAGCTCGAACTTGGCATTAATCCCTGCTTTTGTCTCATCCACCAAAACAATATCATCCGCAAAAAGCATAAACCAAAGACCTCATCTTGTATGTCTTTGGTTAAATCATTCATGATCCTTGAAACCCAATTGTAATTGGGAATTCACTACCTTGACACCCCATAGTTCTTATGCTACTCATCACACCATCATACATTCATACATATCTTTAATTTTGTCAACATATTTACATGACACCCTTCTCTTCCCCAGTATATTCCAGAATAACTCTCTAGGAGTTGAGGGACTCTGTTGTAGGCTTTTTCTAGGTCAATAAAGACCATATGGAGTTCTCTCTTACCCTTCTATATCTTACCATGAGTCTCCTAAGTAAGAAGATAGCTTCCATCGTGGATCTTCCTGGCATAAAACCATATTGGTTCTCCGAAATAGTAGTTTCCTTTCTCAGGTGGATTTCAATAGACCCTCCCATAACTTCATTGTATGACTCAATAGTTTTATGCCTCTATAGTTATTGCAACTCTGAATATCACCTTTATTTTTGTAGATCGGGGACCACAATGCTTCTCCATTCATCTAGCATGTTCTTTGTGGTCAAAATCTTGCTAAACAGCTTGGTTAGCCAAGATAGACCACAGAAACCTACGCTCTTCCAAACTTCTATAGGTACCTCGTCTGGGTTTGGCACCTTGCCTACTTTCACCTTTCTTAAAGCTTCTTCTACTTCAAACACCCTAATTTTGCATATATATCTACGCCATGTGGTGTCAAGGTGAGTAATGCAGCCTTCCGCAGCCCTATTACTCAAGAAGTCTTCATTAAGTAGGCTGTAGTAATACTTTGTCCACCTCTCTTTGATGTCCTCATCCCTTATTAGTATTCTACCATCCTCACTTTTAATACATTTAATATGGTCGAAATCACTACTCATCCTTTCTCTCATTTTAGCTATCCTGTAGATAGCTTTTTCCCCATCCTTTGTGTTCAGATTATAAAGATCTTCATATTTCTTCGACCTTGCTTTCCCCACTATCTTCTTAGCTTGGTTTCTTCCAAATTTATATATTTTTAGATCATCCACCTCTTTAGTTCTTTGCCATTTCTTATAGTTAGCTTTCTTCGTCTTGATGGCTGCTTGGACCTCATCATCCCACCACCAAGTCTCCCTAGGGGCACGGCGTATACCTTTCGATTCCCTTAGAACCTCTTTATCAACCTTTTTAATACTAGCCGTCATCTCGTCCCACATCGTATTGTAAGTACATTCATCTTAAATTGACAATTTTTGTTTTGGGTGATAGGAGGGTTTGGCATTATATACTGACAATCAGATGAACGAAACAATGTCAAAGAGTGCACCAATAGGACAAATATCTCATGATATACAAAATAGTTTATATATGTTTTGTGCTTTTGCCTCCCTCATATTCCTAATTAACCGAAAAAAAACATATGTAATCCAGGCACATGCTCTTCCAACTTATAACATACATCCTTTGCTCTACCGAATATAATAAATCATCCACAATGGTTGAGAATTCTCTCTTTCTTTTGACAATCTTCCACCCAGAAAGTTACATGAGTGGCAAACTGGCAATTTGAATAGTATCAATAAAAGCCAACTACAAGCAGACAATTGAATTAAGGAAACAATTCAGCAACCTCATGCAAGATTGAGGAACGATCTATGGGTTAACCATGTAAATTTATTCACTTAGTTTGGATTTGCAGCACATACAGGAATACGCAGGATTTATTAGGCAAGAAAAAAGAAAAACATTTCATGTTCTACCAAGGAAACCATGTTGGTAGTGATGAGATTCAAAATGTGGCCCTTCTTTTTTTACTGTTAATTTGAACCTAACTCAAAGTTATAAGTCATGTTTGTCACTTTACTCATGAGTCATGACCTAGGTTCTCCATTTCAATACTTCACATAGTCTCAACGGTATGTTTTGTAGCAAAGGTTATATAGTATTTTAGTGATCTACTTATCAAGCAGAAATATGTCACATGGGTTTGAGAAAGTGATGATTAGTTTACAGACAGTGTAAAGGTCATGAAGGAAATCTCTATGTCCGGTTGTGCAAGTATTTAAATCTGAAACCTACAAATCTTAAGAGTTAATTTGTAGGTACATAAGTATCACTTATATCAGTGATTTTTTTTTTGGTGAATAATAATTCATTATGAAAAGAAGAAGAAACAAGAGGGGCCCCCGAAGGGGAAAGAATATACAAGGCACGAGGCCCAAAGAAAAACAAAATACAAATGCATTCCTACACTAGAAGGAATGTGGGAGGCTCCGGGAGCCAACAATAAGCCTATTTCTGGGGGATACAACACATCTGAAGGGCACAGCTGGAAGTTTGCTTTTGACATCAAAAGAAATGGGAGTTTCAAATCTGCTGAAAAGATCTAGAGTTGGAAGTCCATCTTCTAAGATTGCGCTCCAACCAAATATGGTGGATGGCAGCGCCAAACACAAGCTTACCCACTCTATCACAAACTGAGGAACCTCCAAAAATCATGTCATCCCAGATCCACAGGGCCAACAACGAGCAAGAAGGCCAGTCCAAATCTTTTGATGGACTTCATCAATCTGGATCCACTCACGTTGAAAAGGCAAAATCCTTCGTCTACATGGCCAACAAAGAGCAAGAAGGCCAATCCAAATCTTTTGATCACTGATATATCAGTGATTTTATTTTGGATCCCACAGAAAGTTCTTCAGCCTTAATGATGTAGATCGAAGCATGAAGAAGAAGAAAAAAAACTACTGTTCACGTGAACAGTACCTCGCCACACTGTTCACGGGACACTGTTTATGTGAACAATAATTTGGGGGCTGATATGGACTGTTGGCTTAGGGAGTTAATTTTTGGTGTTATTGTTATTATTGTTTATTAGACACTTATTTAGTTTCCTGTTTGAGTTGTAATCCTAATTGGGAATCCTAGTTAGAGTCTGGTTCCTATTTTATAGGTTTTATAACTTAGTTTCTTACTTAAATTAGTATTAGGTTGTTTTATTATAAATACATGTATGTGGCTGAACAGAAAAGAGACAGATTGAAGAAAAAAGAGCTATTGATGAAGCTGTGAGATGCAGCAACGGTGAGATACCGCAGGTGAGAAGCCCTGGGTGAGAGGATGATGGGCTGAGATAGCTAATCCTATTCCCCCTTCTATATCCCTTTCTTCTTCTTCTTCTTATCCTTTATGTTCTTCCTTATATGTAACAGAAAATAGCAATAAAAAAAATCAGTTTCAGTTATTTAGCTTGTTCTTTTATTTTATTGATCCTGCTGCAATCAATCTCCCGCTGGTTTCCCTGGTTCGAGGTCAAGTTTGCATTACTTAAAGAGATAACCCACGATATAGGAGTCAATTTTAGTCCATAATCAAGCCAATCACTTGGTTTACCAAGAAAGACCCTCCAATTCCTTTCCTTCCATACACTCCAAGAGACACAAAAGGGATAGCAGATAACCACTAAGCCCCAAAACTTCACACATAAATCCCCAAGGTTTCTTCTCATTATTAAAACCTTTATTTCTCAATTCGTATTCTAGCAAAGCCCTAAAATCTGTATACTCTTAATAATTAGCATTTATGGTGCTTATAGCCTGACACCCCCACAGGTAGGCCTAGATCAGTTTCATGTTGCCTAACAGCAATGAAGAAACATTAAAATAACAAGGTAGAAGACCTTTAATGAAGGGCATATTACAACTATGGACACTACTTTCATGGTATTCATTCTAGCATTCACTGTGTTCTACAGAACTGAAATGAAGATTATGAACTTGAAATAAAAAATTAAGGATCTATGAAGGACAATAGAAACTGCATAATGCTACTGTCAATAAATTCATTTATATCCTAAATTAGAAATGGAGAACCTCTTCCATCACGAATTCGACGTTTTATAAGGCGGCCATCACCAAGCATGTCTCGCACCTGTCAATATGCAACCTGAATCTTAGAACAGATCCAAAATTACCAATTATATCTAAGAAGCAAATACATTATTAAGATGTTGAGTAAGAAGCTTATATCAATAGTAGTTAATGGAATGATGGTGCACATATTCAACTTTTACTTTCTGTATCAGTTATATAGATCTGAGAAGCTAAGGAAGTCCATCCAGTACCCAGCATAAGACATAGTTTCATTTCCTCGAAATCTCAAATTTCGAGCAGAATATTCAATTTCATCAGGGGCCCGAAATCAGATCCCATGTATGTAGAAGGTTGAAATGTCAATGTTTCAACTCAAATCTACAATATTTTGGTCAAAACAACAAGAAATTATAGAACATTATATAAAAATGTGTTTGACTTCAATCATAACAGTACCAATTCGTCTGAAATTATCAAAACTCTATTTTGCTCAATTTTTTCCAAAACATAACTGCTAAAAACTCCTTTTAGTAGAATAGACTACCCCTTAAATCACTATTTGGTCATATATGTTACATTTGTATGTTTTCATTATATGTTATGCATGCGCAGCCAAAATATGAATCCAATCTGTTTGGTTGAGTTTTTCTATTAAAAATATTTTAAAAAAATTATTCAAATAATTGATGCTAGATTATATTATTTCAAATTAAAATTATGCATATAACAGTTGGATAATGTAGTAGCATTTTATCCCTCAAGTAACTCCTCCACCTTTGGCAATATTTCCTTCCAAGTCTCCTCCTGTAGGGATAATCTATCTGCTGTCCAACTCTCTCTGCAATTTGATTCTCAACCCTCTTCTTGCTGAGGAAGAAAAAAGGCTTTCCCTAGATCTTACCTCCCTGGTCTCCCAAGAAGAAAATTTTCTCCGGCAAAAACTGAGAATTAAATGGTTAGATCTCGGAGATTCAAATTCTGCCTTCTTCCACCATTCCTTAAAAGCCTGCACAAATGTCAATTCCACTCCCCGCTCATCGCCAGAGATGGCTCTACCCTCCTCTCAACCCAAGCCATCAAAGCTGAAGCTGTCTCCTTTTTCTCCAATCTTTTCCATCCCCCGCCCCCTTCCCTGATGACCTCATCAACAAGTTCTTCCCTTCCCATCTCCTCAATTCCCTTCAAACAATCCCCTCTGATGAAGAAATCCAATCTGCTGCCCTTTCTCACAGGGCCAATCGTGCTCCTAGCCCTAATGGCTTTAGCATGGGTTTCTTCCTCTCCTGCTGGGACATCATTAAAGTTGAACTCATCAAGGCCATCAAGAGCTTCTTCTACTCTCCTAGCCAGATTCAAGGGATTAATCACACCTTCCTCAGTCTTATCCCTAAGAAAGAGGGTGCATCCTCCATAGCTAATTTTAGATTCATCTCCTTATGCAACCTTCTCTACAAAATTCATTGCAAAGATTCTTGCCAATCGCCTCCATCTTGTCACTGACTGCTTGGTTAGTGCAAACCAAACAGCGTTTTTCTCAGGCAGGAGCATCACGGACAATATCCTTCTCTAGTCCTCTGCTCTAAAATTGTCCATCGTTTTGATAGGAAATCCCACTCCCCAACTACCCTCATGAAAATCGATATCCACAAAGCTTTCGATTCCATCAGGTGGGATTTTATCATAGTTGTCAAGGCGGCAAGGCGACCTAAGGCGGTGGAGAGGTGCCTAAGCGCTTAGGCGGCAAGGCACCCGCCTAAGCGTTGCCTAGGCGCCTAAGTGTTATTTTTAATTTCCCCTCTTTTCTAACATTATTTAGTATGCTACAATATGTACCTTATATCATAAAAAAATCAACATTAAGCCACATCAAGTCATAAAAAAATCAATATTAAGCAACATCAAGTCATAAAAAATAAAAATTAGGTCACATTAAGTAATCAAAAATCAATATTAAGCCACATAAAGTCATCAGAAATCAACAAAGAACTAGAAGACAACACTACTGAAGAAGCAAGCTATTGGAAGTTTGAAACAATCAAAACAAACATTTGGTTTATACTGTTCTTAGAAAATATGATCTTATCAATACGTAATTAAACTGCTCTCGATTTAGAAAAATTTTCTTGTTCTCTAAGAAGTTTGACTAATCAAATGATTTTATTTTACATGAGACTTTTTGTATTAGGTACTAAGTAGAACACAAAACCAGCTTTCCAACAAATCCAAGATTGCTTAAATCTGATTTATCAATGGAAAATGGACCAAAATTCAGGATTGGACAAGATGAATTTTAATTATTCTAAACTTGCATGTGTGTGCGTGTGTGTCTAAATGCATAAAGGCTTCCAATTAACAATATGGACAAACTAGGAATACCTGAATAAAGTGGACTAACTCCACTTCAAATTGAACTTCATCAAAGCCTTCCACCTCTGGCAAAAGGGGGGAATGAGTCAAGTAACGTTTGGTAACAAATATTATTGCCTTCTCTTCCCGTGCCATTGTTCCAATTCCCATCTCAAGCCCTCTTGGTACCTAAACTAAATACAAGAAATAACAAACATTATACTGAGCAAATAAAAAAAATAAAAAAGAATAGTAGTAACCAATGAATATGGGGAATTCTAGTAGTAGTTTATAAAGTGAACAGTGGAACTACTGTCAGGCTTCAATTGCAAAAGCCGAAGAAGCCAACAAGCCAAGAAAAACTAAAAATACCCACTTATATAGGTAAACCAATTCTAGAATTGCAGCTTAGAATAGTTGACCAACTAGCAGAAGTTAGCAGAATCCAATAAAGCTAGAAAAGCCATAGTTAAGTCGTTTGATAAATTAAGAAGCAATTTTGCAAAAATCAAATGAAACGAAAAAACTAGAAAATACAGTTTACCAACCTCAGCTTTTCCAAAAGTAAAGAAAACAGGTTCGCCCTCACTGTGTGATACAATCATTTTTCCATCTCCTGTTTTTGCAGAAATCCTGAAAATTCACATTACAGATTTTCATGAAATCTAAAAATATGTAACAAGGTAAATTGCGTTAGCTGAAGAACATGAAACACACACAAATAAAAGGCAACGAGAAAATGAAACAAGAATAAATGGTATATCAGGGCCTTCCTTTGGGATCCCTTTTTCCTTTGGTCAATTGATTTCACTTATATATACAGTAAAGAGTTCAAACATCTGTGTGTGTGTGTGTGTGTGCAAGAGAGAGAGAGAGAGAGAACATGCCTAGCTTTTACTTCATAAGGTTCCCTAGGAGATTCCCACCCCTGCCCTTCATTTAAAACCTGTCAATATCAATAGAAGAATAATTAACTGCTCCTAGTTACTAAGAAACAGAAAACACAGAGATATAGAAGGAATAAATTGTATCCTTGACCAGTTAACCATGCTATCATACTTCTTAAATTTTCTCTGATTTAGTTTGTTTCCTTGTTCTTTTACATAAATTAGTTTTTGTTCACCTTTGTTCCTCGTGCTCTTCGAATGTACTGGATCATTCACTTCCAGTTTTCATTATGACTCCAAAGTCCAAGCTGATGCAGGACAATATAGAAGTCTTGGGTGATGGGCCTAATTAGGAACTCTACATATTCTAGAAATAGGATTTCAGAAAAAATAACAAAAGCTTGAATAGAAAAGGACAACTAAAAGGGGTTTATAATGAACTGCAACTACTAAGGGAATTAGGTTTTAAAAAATTAAGAAATTAAGTGCCCCTGCCAATTTCAAGATATAACTAGCAGTAAAAATATCAGAAATTGCAAGCAAGTGAAAACCTAATGAAGAAAAGAAATTGACAGAAAATTGGTTCAACCCAATAAAAATTAGTGCAAAACTGTAATGTCACACCTCGAAATGCGCCATTCTTATTGAGAGAAACGCTCACATCTTCTTAACCTGAAATGGCTGAGGAGAGGAAAGGTTCCTTTTTAAGGGTACTCATGCGAACAGATCCAGTGGAGACGGGATGGAGCCTGAGCATATCTAGTTGCTTGGGAACATGACTGTGGGTCAAGATTAGGGGATGGATTGTTTTCCACCTGTTCTTGGGGCAATTGGTCAGTTGGGTTGCTTCAGAGGGTTTTTAGCATAGCAGTCAAGGTGTCACATAGATGATCACAAGGTATTTGACAAATAAAGTGGTTTATTGTGATTTTCTTAGATCTCTCTTATCTGACACTTCTCTAAAATGCATCAACAATCTCTTTATTATTGATCCTCTCACTTTCACGCCCCTCCCTCTCTTGCATGCATAATAAGAAACAACATTTATGATACATATATATATATATATATATATGGTGCAACTTGTCACCAAATTGGTGAACTAAAAAGTTGTAACCTTCTTTTAACTGCCCCTTGTCTTATTTCCAAAAGTTATTTAATGCAGGGGTAAAAAAGGGTTTTCAAAAAGTTGAAAGTTATTTAATGTAGTATTTATGTGAAATGACAGGATTTATCCTCATTGGGGAAAAAAAGTGTGTTATTTTAAAAGGCCTAATAAGTAATGTTACAACTTAGTTCACCAATTAGGTTACAATAAGATTTTCCCATATATTTAATCACTTATAAGCGGGTCAGATAAGTAAAGGAGACAATGTCCAATGGTGGTTTTTTTTTATATGCCCAATGGTTACAATCCAACCTATTTCTGATAACCCATGAGATGTACTCCGAACAGAGAGTAGATCTATCTCACACACACAGAGGAGGGCATTCTAACTCATGGTAGGGGTGGAAAGCCATGATGATTTCAAACAAGGATCATGCACATCCCCCCCCCCCCTCACATAGGCCTTTCTTTTCAGTTCAGATTAGTATATAAATATGATTCTTCTTTTTCAGTTCTGATTAGTGTATAATTATGATTCTTCTTTGTTTGGCGAAATTTGGCATATAGTATCATTTTAAGGTTATTGTTGTTGTTCTTACATTAAAATGAGAATAGAAGTGGTTTTTTTATTATTAAACTCTGCTCCTTCTTCCTTTGTTTTGGATTTCTTTCTTGTTAAAAAATTGTTGTATTAAGTATATGAGTATCTCCTCTCCCTCCTCCTTATTCCAATAAAAGTTGTAACTTTCTTTTCTGCATTTTTCTATGTGTGGTATTGCTTACAGCTCTCTCTATTTCTTTATTTGTTTTGGAGCTCCTCTAACTCTATTTTGCAGTTGTAATATCTCTCTCGTGAAAAGGTTGATTATCTCTTTCTATTTTGATCTTTGTAGCTCTATTAACTTATACAAAGCTTTAGATTTCATGGACTACTTTGTCTATTTTGCTTTCAAGGTTGAGTTAAATTTTACCATCATGTTTATCTATGATCTTTCAATATTTACATGTATTTCAACTTTTTATTATACTCATCTAAATTAATCTTCCCACAATTTTATTCCCCATACTTACCATGGGGCCATTTGCTAGTCATTAACTAAATGACCCCCCTCAATGACTGGATTCTTTTTTTTTAAAAAAATAATTACAGGTAAACCACTTTATTGCTTAATTCTGACCCCTACTTCTGAACTTGAAAGAACAAGATACTCCCCTTAAAAATGCTGGATTTAAATTCATACTTCCGTAGAAAGACAACTTCATCAATATGGTCCTGCAGATGCTCCTGCATCAGGAGGAAGTCTCCTTTGGCCATAAGATGGGGTCTTTGGGAAGAAAGGTACAGCTGGGTCTTTGATGGTGGTTCACTTCAGGCAGCAGGGTTCTTCCGAAAAGCATTCATCATTTGAACTTTCTATGGTCATCTATTTTAAAGGAATCTCATGGGTGAATAATTCATATTCGGATTTCCAGATGAATTAGTAAAAATTTCAGTATGAAATGTAGTTTTCCTTGTTCCCTTTTGTGGCTCCAATCTTTAGTAGTAAGGAGGTCCTACATATTTCCTGTCATCTCAACCATGCACTCTTCCTCCCTTAACAAAATCTTCTCTTTTCAATTACTGAAGATTCCCTACAGGTGCTCAAAGAAATGAAGGAATTTGTTAAACATAATCACAGCTTGCACTACCTGCTTCAGAACTCCCAAATCCTCACTGATGACCTGAAAAAAAGGAAAGGAGAAAAAAATCACAAAAATAAATAAATAAAGACAACTGTATGGACATTAGTAGCTTATCCTTACGACGAAAGCAAGTTACAGCTAACTAATCATGGATAATTTATACACAGAATAGCTCATTTAATGCCAAGATTCTAGTATCAAAGACCATACATGGACATGAAGAACAGTTGTCGTGAACTGAAAACATGCAACCATAAACAATTAAACATCAAGCAAGTTCCCAGGCATTAAAAAAAGGAAAAGCCCCAGGCAACCACGGTAAAATGAAATACATTGAAAAGATGAGGAGACAAATTATCAGCTATATAAACAGAAGAGGAAGCCAGTGCATCACACTCGGGAGTGGGAGCAGGGAAGCAAAGACTCTCATAAGGTGAAGTAGATGGAGCTGATAGGAAGCATCCATCCTTTATTTGATATAGAATTTACTAACCTTCTCTAATTGATATAAAATATTGAACATCAACTTAACGAATGGTGGGTATGCAAAGATATATCTCAAACATAAATAGAATAAAGAGGGGGCTAGAATGCAGTTGAACCCCTTTTTTTTTCCATTAAGCACATTGTTGCAGTCTTGAACATATGGGAGGATTTAGAACTGTAACATCCTCCATGCCCTTTCTGGTTTGATTAGAGTGAAAGCTTCCGAATAAGGCTGGGGCAAGAGAAGTTCTAATTAATGGCTAGCACAGTCGTTGGGGCGACGCCCAGGCAACAAGGCACCTCTTGAGGTCCAAGGCGACCAGTTGCCTCATGTGCCAAGGCGCCCAGACCCAAAACCTGATGATCTTGCCCTAAAACATGTTACATATTTCACTCATTTCAAATTTCTAACCCTATCTGTTTCTCTAGTCTCACTTCACCCTTACTATTTTCTAGGTTTTGACCTTCATAACCTACTACAGCATTTATATATTTACTTTATAAGACCATAGATACCCTAGAAAATATAACGTGAGATATAAAATATTGCACTCGCATTGGGTGCCTTAGACTCATCTGCCCATCAAGCCAGCTGGTTCCTGTCAAGGCTCACCTTGGCTCCATAACAATGATGTGGTTAAGTTATTAAGAAAAAAATTCTGAGACTGCCTTTTGATTTAAGAGACTAAAATTTGCAATAGTAAATTTCACATCTGAGAAATTTTAGAAGTTTCAACCAGTTTCGACAAGACCCCAATTTAAGGCTTCTATCAAGAAGACATTTGTAGAGAGCGGACCTCAGCACAAAGGTAAAGTTGGTCCATTGCAACGTAGTGGTCGCAGGTTCATGTCAGGAAACAACCTCTTCGCGAAGCAGAGGTAAGGCTGCGTACATTATGACCTTCCCCAGAAGACATTTGTCTGGGTTTCGATATGTGAAGAGTGGAGAAGCCTTCTATGTCTAACAAAATGATTTATTCAAGGGTGGGAAAATTACTATTATCAAAGCTTAGGCCTGATTTGGTATGATTTCTCTTTAGATTTCATGGGGTGATTTCTATCTCGGAAATTGTTTGGTTTGATTTGTGCACCTCATTTCACTGAAATAGAAATTAGAATATCAGATGGAATAGAAATTCTGAAATAGGTGAGGAGCTGTTTCAGAATTTCTATTTCATTTTATTTCACTTTCGTTTTTTATGAGCACATGGTTAATTTGATGGGCAAAGTAGTAATTTCATGTTAAAAATAAAACACCACCCTTCTTCTTTTCCTAATGGTCTCACCACCACCAAAACAGGGGATGGTAGGAAAATCATGACGGTTGTTTCCTCCATCCAAAACAGGGGACATAGTTGAAGTCGTTGAAGTATCTGTTCCCTCCATCTGAAACAAGTAATAAAAAGCAACTGCACGAACAAAGGGCGCCGAAAGAGATCACCAAAGCATGCCACAAGGAAAAAGATGTAGCATGAACAACCAAAAAATCAGATCTGGTTTAAACCATAGGGATCAAGCCAAAAAAGCCCTTGGTGGGAGAGAAAAATCACCACCAAGGGTGAAAAAGGACTCACGGTTCCAAGAGAGAACCGCGAGAAAGAGGAGGGCGAGAGCCGGAAGGTGGAAAGGGGCGGTGTTTCTGGCGGCGCTAGACGAGGGTGGAAGGTGGTGGTGGCGGTGCTTCCCGACAGCGAGAGATGGAGGCAGTAAGTGGTGGCGGCGG
Source organism: Telopea speciosissima (assembly GCF_018873765.1). Lineage (NCBI taxonomy): Eukaryota > Viridiplantae > Streptophyta > Magnoliopsida > Proteales > Proteaceae > Telopea > Telopea speciosissima. The sequence goes on along the minus strand of NC_057916.1, from coordinate 21,142,783 downwards.
TGTGTGGAGTAGGCGGAAAGAGAGAGAGGAGGGCGGCGGTGCTTAAGGTATAGCAGGAGAAGAGAGATAGAGGAACTAGGTCATTGAGGATCCCAAGGTGGATCTCAGCTCTGATAGCATGTTGGGATTTGGGAAATTATGACTTATGTCAATAATGACACTAGCCCCTTTATTTATAATTGAATGAAGTAGGGTTACAGCCAAAAAGACGGAACTACCTCTGTACCCATATTACACCCATATTACAATACTTTTATTTTTTTTTTGTTCGAATTTTTGTTTAAATAATTTAATTTTAACTAGGATTGAACCAGCTTTGAGTGGGATCAGATCGGACAAAGTTCAACTCCTCCTTTGGTTCAAATGGGTAAGTTGTTAACAAAAAAAGACACATAATATTGTTGATATTTTTTTGGTTTCCAGTATGGAAAGATATATAGCTCCATGTTTGGCTTGTGCTTGAATGTCATATCTAGTTTCTCTTTCTAGGTTAAGTCAGTTTTAGATGGGGGAAGAGAGAGACGAGTTGTCGAGGAATATTTCTAAATTGGGTAAGAGAGGCAATTCCTTGCTCCCAACCACCAATGCAAACAGCATGCACCATCTTTCATGGTACAGACTAGCATGTGGTATATAATTGTATTAAGCAAAACGAGCCAAGTCATGATGGAGCTGAACCTAACAGAGCTTTAACAACTCAAGCCTGAGCTTGGAAGTTGGAACCTTCATTCATCACAAGCCAGAGGGGAGCCTAAACCTCGTCATCGAGTGGCAAACCTGAGCTGAGCTGGGTTTAAATACCAACCAGAGAAGCACCAAGTAGGTGCTGAATAATGAATCTCTACATAGCCACTTGTATAAACTTCACTTCTCTGAAGGGCATGATGCTACTAGTATCAACCACCAATAACATTGTGAAGGTGGTAGTATGTTGGATGCTAAGCCAAAATCTAAAAGAAAAAGACTAACGATGCAAATAATGTGTCCAGTGACCTAGATCCCCTAATTTACCAACAAAAACCTTAGATCTTATTACCTTACAACCAGAAGTACTAAGAGGTACAGAATGTTTCAATGATGAGACGAAATGATGAATCTATGAATCAAGCATTCAAAATCCATAAAATAATTCCAACACATAACCAGAAGTAAACAGCTCCAAAGAACCAGAGGAAGTTCTAGTAAGTTGGAAAAGAAGCTTTGTTTCTTTCAGACTGAAATGTTATAGTTGCATAGAGGTCAATCACAAATAGATAGATAAATAGATTACTGATAATATAGATAGAATATGGATAGATAAACAAATAGATCGACATTGCTTACCTTCACTTTGAAGAATTCTATCAGTTCAATCTCAAAATGAAGTTCATCATGCTTGGGAAAGCTCCCTGAAACTGCAACCGGACAATCAGCTTCGCCATAGTGCATTTCAGGTTTCATCTTGAACTGAAACAAGAAAGAACTCTCATCAAATTACAAATGGACAATTCCCCCCTCCCCCCAATAAAATCCAATCACTTGATGGTAAAGTTGACGATTGCCTAAAAAATTGTACCTCAATAATATGGCAATATAAAAGCAAAAATGACTCCGAACTCTGAAGTATATATTTGCAATAAGCAGCACTACCTGACAATGAAGGCATGTGAATGGATGCCCACAAGTTTCTACTTCAGATGTGGGTAGAAGCTGCCTAAACATACTTTAAAGTAGCAAGTGGATATGTATTTGAACGGTATAGCCATTAAGTCATTGGAGCAAAAGTAGTTATCCATAAAAAAAATTAGGGTAAATTACAAGTCACCCCCTGGTTTTTGAAAAAACTCAAATCACCCCCTCTACAGTAACAGTGTTAGTCTGCTGCTAGTTATTGGTGTGAAAGGACTATTTTACCCTTGAACTAAAACATTAGAATTAAATTTACAATACTACCCTTCCTTCATCTTCAACATTGGTCAAGGGTAGTTTAGGGATTTAAATTTATTTAACTGGCTGACATCATCACTTAACAGCATAAAACTAACGGTAGGGACTAATTTGTCATATTGGGGTCTAAATCAGGGGGTGGTTTGAGTTTTTTCAAAAACCAGGGGTGATCTGAGTTTCGTTTGAAAACCAGGGGGTGATGTGTAATTTACCCAAAAAATTAAGAACAAAAAAATACTTAATCACATTTTTTGCATGGTTTGGAAGTAAACAGATGGCAAATCCATCAAATGTTAAAGGTGGCAATTGGACCAAGGATAATCTGTTTTGCCAGAGAGAATCAGGGAAAGGGATTTTCTGATTAAGAAAAGGATTTCTGCTGTAGAAACATTGAGGCCGTAGTATAGGTAACTTAAGCAGAGATAAAATGGAAAGTCAGGATCCTAGACAATTGCCATATGCACTATCTAACAGGTCAACGTCTTCACTAGCAGCTTATTGATTGAAAATATGGAGTGATAGCACCCCAAATTAAGGAAAAGGATTGGGAAATTGGTTAGTCAACTATGATTGTCCTTGGGATGTAAGAGGAACTGAAGTATATCAAGTCCGATTCATACCAAACAAAGCAGCAAGATAAAAATTGGTTGGGTGGGGGGGGGGGTCAAGCTTGTACTTGTCCATTACAGCATGCAGCAAAGGATTCACAACATGGTTAGATCGTTGGAACTTCAAGGCACATTACAGCGTCGCTTTCCTATGGTCCAAAACAAATTACCATTTTGGGTGTGTTTTCACAATCTAAAGTTTCAAATATGTTTAGAGATGCTTAATTAAGGCTTCCCTGAAGTTTCAGACCAACATATGGCAATTTGACCACCGAAATATACCAGATTTCAATCGAATTCGACCGATCCGAAATATTTCGGTTTCAACCTGGGTTTCGAAATTTCTGAACCACGCTAGCTCAATAGATCCAGAACCAACACCTGAACCAAGCCAATTAATGTCTGGTTAAAAAACCAAACCTCATAATAGTCTGTTTATTGATTGGCATAGTCTGTACTGGTTAGAGCAGGCAGGCCAGGCCAAGAGTTGACACCCTAAACCGTGTATGGCATTGGGATATGCTGGGACCAATTTAAGGTTCAGTTAAGATCCTTATCCCAACTCCCAAAAATGTTCACCAGAAAGATCAATCTATGTAAAGCCACAATTTAGAGAAAAAAGCACAGGACCTGTGACCATGACACAAAGTAAATTGCATAAAGGAGAATATACCCACCTCCTCACTCAGAGCAACACAAAAACATAGAGAACATAAAGTGGAATTTTTTTCTACAGCCTAGTGTAGACATTGCACAAGTGCACAACAGGTATTTGCAATGTAAAAACTATGCCAAAAATGCAAACAGTTCTCTGTACAAAAATTCTATACTACTGATGGCAACTTCGAGGACAATACCATTGCTATTTCATCCTTCAACATGGTGGGAATTCCTTCCAACAATCCCAGAATCATCTTGCTTTTCCCCAAGACAAGCCTCGTTGGGTTACCCCTTCCTGTCACATAGGATAGGAAAATGTTCACAGAATCCTCGGAATTCTTCAAATGGCTAAAAGACATAAAATTTCATTCAGATGTGTTGGAATGGAAAATATCATTGCAGTCACCACATTCTCAACAATTAGCACACAAAACTCTAATTTCAATCCAATGAGATTCAGTTCAGCCCTCATAGATGTAGATTTAGGGACAAGGATAAGGATAAGATTGGCCATATTGGCTGAGTTGACTCGGTATCAGCTGGGACTGGTCCCGAGTTGATTCACCAATCCTCCTCAGCACGTGGTTGAAAAAGGTCTCCCCAGCAATTTTGTGGTTGAGTTTGGAATGATCCACATTAGTTGACTCAGGATCGTATTGGGATCAGCAGTGGTGGGCAATCCAATCCCTAAATCCTTGTCAGCCCTTGAGACACGGATAGCAGAGAAGTTTCAAATTTTACATTAAGCTTAGAAAACCATACCGATACGTGATGTAGGTTTCTGAATGTCCAAATTTGACACAGGATTACATATTTACATAAATCAGACAAATAATACAACAGTCAAAACAAAGTAGAACCAGAAAGCTCACATTACATTCATCTTCAACAATGTGATTAAAGCTGTGTTACAATGAAAATCCATGCTCAGAAAAAAAAAAAAATTGTACAGTGAGGTGACTTAGATGGTTCTAGCATGGCATCCACTGCAGACTACATTAGAGAGCATCCTGCTAGCTTCATTCTCCATGACTGCTCAGAGAGAGCAGGGTATAATCTCCTCCTGAAGAGCGAGGAATCAAACAGAATTTTTGTTGATTGCCCTTCAGAAATCCTGGAGCATCAGAAGCATCTCACCCCATCTCATCTTTGTCTGCTTTGGGGCATTGATGACATCTGGAGACAACTCAGGTGAAAATTCAGTTTGAACTGAGGTCTGAAAGACACTCCATTACGCCTTAGGTTTGCTAAATTGAAGCCTTGAGGCTTGTCATTGAGCGAGATTCTGTAGCAGTGAATCTCTGGATCCCATAGGACTATGAAGGCTATGTCTTTTGTTGTGAAAGACCAAGTTCTGAAATCATACATGTCCACATGGACAAATAAGAGTTGATCCTAGCTCAGCAAACTCTTTAGTTGCTAAAGCTTCAACCTTGAGGTCATCAAAATATATTGAGCCTGTCTTCCCTTGGAGAACATTTCAATGGCATATTTGTTTCAGGGTCCATCGAACCAGGCGATATACTGTTCAGTACCTATGGTCCCTATTTTCAGCTGGGATCTTTTACTTTAGTCTCCATCGTAGTTGTCATGGCGTCGCCATGGTGTCCTGGCGCTGGGGGAAAGCGCATATCGAGGTCCGCCATGGTATATGTATAAATATTGAGCGATATGGCTTCCATGGCGTCGCCATGGACGCCATACCACGATATATGGGTATGTCGACTGATATTTGAACATTTAATGTATAAAAGTCAGGTTTATATATATATATATTTTTTTAAAACGATTTAATAACTTAGATGCTTTTTTGTTAATGTGTATTGGAGGTGTAACTTGAAAAGTTACACCTGCAATACACATTATCATAAAACTTAAAAATATTAAACATAATAACTTATACCCTAATGGGGGGAAATAGGCTAATCTATATTTTCATACTTTCATATACACTAATGGATATTACACTTTCATGAATTAAACCATAGTATATTAGTAATACACTTTCATGTTGATTTTTTATGTTATAGGACATATATTATAGCATACTAAATGACATTAAAAATAGAAAAAATAAAAAATAAAACATGGTCGACATGCTCGCTGGGCGACATGTCGATATATCGACGTGACACCCCTCCACCGACTTGGATCGCCATGACGCCGTGACAACTATGGTCTCCATGATTAGCATTCTTATTCTTCCCTGAATTAAAGTGGGTTGGATGAAATGGAGAGGTGCATCCGGAGTGCTGTGTGACCGACTTATTCCTCTAAAACTTAAAAGAAAGTTCTATAGGACTTTTGTTCGCCCGGCCATGATGTATGGGGCAGAATGTTGGGCAGTTAAGAAGTGTCATATTGATAAGCATTGTGTATAGCTGAGATGAGGATGTTACGTTGAATGTGTGGAAAAACAAGGAAGGATAAAGTGCGTAATGAACATATAAGAGCGGACTTGGGAGTTGCCCCAATCAATGGCAAGCTCCGAGAGAGTCGTTTAAGGTAGTATGGTCATATTCAACGGAGACCTAGGGACGCCCCAGTAAGGAGGAGTGATATGATTCCGATTGAAGCGGCTAAAAGAGCTAGGGGCAAACCTAAAATGACCATAGGAGAAGTGGTGAGGAAGGACATACATAATCTAGGTTTGGTCCCAAATATGGCCTCGGACAGAGCCTATTGGACGGCAAGGATCCATGTCGCTGACCCCATTTAGCTGAGATTATCCTGACGTATTGGGTTGTGCCTTTTTCTTCCTACTGTCTTTCATCTTTCTATTTATTCCTCATTTTCCATTTGTCCTTTTTAGTATATCTTTGTTTTCTCTATTTTGTTTTGTTTGGATCCATGTAGCCGACCCCATTAAGTTGGGATAAGGCTTAGTTTGTTGTTGTATCCACAAAGACGACCAAAAAGAAAAAAATGTTCTAGGAACATATCTCACATATTGGGACTAACATCAGGTTCATTGAGGTCAGGATCTGTAACTTAATATCGTGACTAACAACAATACACATGTCCAACTTAAGTTATAAGAGCTCAAAAGAGACATAATAAGATAGACAACGCCTTGAAGTCAATTTATTGTGTGGCTTACACAATTATGACAAAAAATAAAAGAAAACTCCATAGCCAACTTGTAATCTGGTTGAAAAAACACAGAAAATACTCAAGGAGCTATGATCTCTATACGACTGCTTCAAAAAAGTCCCCCATGCAATGAAGATCTCTAGCCCTTGATCTGGTCAAAATAATTAAAACCAGTCTGCTTAGCTAATACCTTTGTGACCTCTAAGCTATCATTTCAATGATCATTACTAGAAACACGAGAGGATACCTCTCAAAGGGAGACTTGCTAGGACCTTCCACCAAACAAATGTGAGTAAACACTCCGCAGTTAAGAATAAATGGTGACAAATTGATTACAGAACCCAATGAACACAATTCACAGCATATAGAACATTTTCACCATACTGGATGTTGCGATGCTGCCAACAGTTCGCAGTAATTTTCGAGGCGTCCAGTCCAATTACAGCAGCTAAACAAACCATAGGCTGCACTGAGCAACCCCTTGGGCCATGGTATGATGCAGCCAAATTGTCACGACCGTTTCGTCCAGCGCTGTTCGCATGGCCTACGGTCGTGCCACAGATGGGGCTGAGGGGTAGCCATGGCATGGGGATGGTACCTAATGGCATTTTTGTAATTAATTTTCTGTGAGTATGATTTTTCAGGGGGGGTCATGTCTCCTTCTGGAAAAGTACAAAAAGCATAAAAGCATCCTTATAGGGGAGTGACAGGTTGTTACGGAGTGTAGCCTTTGGTTGCCTGCCCCTATGCAAGTGGAGTGAGCCCCATTGTCTTGCTACACACTTTGCCTGGTGATCCCCTTTAGATGGCTAGGTTGTAATGCTTCCCTTTTGTTAATGAAAGTATTCTTTCTTCCTACCATTTGTGTGTCTTTGCCTTGCTCTCCTCTTTCTTTGTTGTGGCTTGTTTAGGCTGACTCATAGCATCGTGTGCTAGTGAGTGCCCCACGGACATCCAATTGGTTTGGTCCGTGACAAAATGACCTGGTTATGATGCCTATGTGAGTCCAACACTAGGTGTCATAAGTAGTCAAAACCAGAAGATCTTAGCAGTCCTCAAGCATGCATCAAGATTCTTGAAACACCAGAACAATCTCAAGGTTTTGTGACGCACTTCTTCTCACTTCACCCACCAACCTGTGTGCCCCAGTTAATATAATTATGTGGCAATGGGAATTGATAATTTTTTGATTGAAAGTGCAATTACAGGGGAAAAAAATTCTAGACTCGCAAGACTGGAGAGTTTCTGCAGTCCAGCACCAAGTTTAGCTACGTGGAGCAAGGGAAGTACTGTTCACTGTTCCCTAACTCTGGCTGAGTTGAGGGTCAGGAGCCCCCTGATCGGGGGGGTTAGGGATTGGGCAATTTTGATTGTATGGATATCTAAGAAATGGATTTCGCCATGTGCCAAATTTCAGACTCAAATTTAATCATACAAACCCCATGTATTGGCATATTCCCTTGTATTTTCAGCCATTCATTTCTTTTTAGAAAAGCTTCAAGATTTATTTCACCACTTTGCGAACTCCTCTTTGGCTGAAACTTGACTTGTGAACAAAGGGCTTTTGGAGTTTACCTATCCACAAAATTTCAGCCCTATCCAAGCTGCCACATGGCAAATATTGGTACAAAACTAGAGAAACTCAAAACCGTGTCAGACAAGAAAACCTATGTATTGACATAGCCACCCAAAAGCAGGGTTTTGTGACCTAGGGTTGCATAATTGGTATCAGAGCCAATAATCTTTCACTAGACAAGAAAAATTTTACCTTTTAATAGCATCTTACGCTTTTTAGTCAAAGTGCAATTTTTAAGTGCCAATCAAAATTGTTCTTTCATCAATTTGATATTAAGAATGATGTCACACTGATTTGAAAGAAGAGGAATAAGTTAGGATGCCCCAAGTGTTCAAGTTCCTTTTAGCTAATGGAAATTGGAAAGGTATGCAAATTGAAGAAGACCCTAGAAGAGTTGAAGCAGTCATTTGGAACTTGGTTTGGCAAATTTAGTGAGGCAATGACAAGGCCTACAAGCGAAGTCAAGCAGATCATGCATCATTCATCAAACATAGTCAAAAATTAGTGAGACAAGGGTTATAGGTTATGAAATCAAGGATTTGGAGGGGTTGAGGTACTTTATTGAGATCAAAATTATTATTGATATTGTGATTGATCTTCCTTAGTGAACAGGTAAGGAATAATGAATAGTAAACCCCTTCTCATAGTCTCACATTATAATTTAGATCCACAAATTGGGAGAATGCAATGGACATTCTCTCTGATTTATGGCTTGAGATATCAGAGATTTGTGGTGGGCTTATCTAGTTATCTATCCTTATCTTTCATTCCGTTGCCCAAGCATAATATAAGCACTAAGTATGGTGAGAGGCAAATAAGAGCAACAACTCCACTTCAGTTCACTAAAAGCAATCTCAATACACCATGTACCTCTCTGAAAGTCCTCCTATTGGCTTGTATAGTTTATATAGGCTACAACAATCTGAAATTTAGTAAGCAGCATTCAATTACAGTAAGACTGACCAAAAAACAAAAACCAGGCAAGTTTGCAAACTGAAGTTAGTTACTTACTGTGAACCAATTCTAAAAAAATAGCAAGTTGCTCCTATCAAACGCGGTTATGATTGGCATGTCAGGCGGGTAGTAGACCACACAGTGCTCCAAGCATCATAACTATACAAACCTATAGAATTGTCGCTTCATTAAAAGGGGGGGGGGACCATACAAGCCAATTGAGGTCTATCGTGATTATCCAGATATAGAACTGCTTCCGCCCATCCACCGATCAGTGATTGTGTTAGTCAGGAAGGCTAATGGAACAGCAAATTCCTATGGAAAGCATAGTTGTCACGGCGTCACGGCGATCCAAGTCGGTGGAAGGGTGTCACGTCGATATATCGACATGTCGCCCGCCATGGCGTTGCCATGGCGAGCATGTCGACCATGTTTAATTTTTTATTTCCTGTATTTTTAATGTCATTTAGTATGCTATAATATATGTCCTATAACATCAAAAATCAACATGAAAGTGTACTACACTACTACTAATATACTATGCCACTATGGTTTAATTCATGAAAGTGTAACTAATATCCATTAGTGTATATGAAAGTATGAAAAATTGAAAATATAGATTAACCTATCAAATAATTGAAAGCAATAGTAAAAATCAAATGATAGGCTAACTCAATTTCAAGCTTGATAGCAATAGTCTTTCTTTAGTGTATGTGATTTGGAGCAAAGCATCTAAGCTATTAAATGGTTTAAAAAAAAAATTTTAATCTAACTTTTATATGTACAAATATCGACCGATATGCCAACATATCGTGGTATGGCGTCCATGGCGACGCCATGGCGTCGCCATGGAAGCCATATCGAACGATATATTGACATCCACCATGGCGTAGCTCGATATGCCACCTCTCCCAACGCCAGGACGCCATGGCGACGCCATGACAACTATGATGGAAAGTAAACCTTAGCCTCGTAGGAATGCCTGCCAAAGGAGAACGGAAGAAGATTCCAAGTTGATCTATTTAAAGCTCCAAATGGCGTTTATATAGACATAGAAGTCTCCAAAGTATCCAAGGAAAACCCATGAAATATTTTCAGCTTTTCCATTTTAAGTTGTATGTATAATTTACTTATAATTCAAGAAAAAACAAAAAGTAGAGCTTATCTAAAAACCAAACAAGCACAGTAATCTGATAGTATATCAGCTGATAACCACCTCCATCAAAATTTTCAAATATATATATATGGAGCAAGAATCACTTTTAAAACAAAACCCAACTTACCTCCATACTGTGATCTTGTGGACTCAACAATAACTCCATCAAGCGTTCGAACTGTGCAATGAAATATGACCTACAAAATGCAAGGGTACCATGTGTCATCCTCTTAGTCCATTATACACTAAATGCTAAGGATTTGACCAGCTGCTAAGAACAGAGGAGTAGATGAAAATGTTTATGTTCAAAGAGTCAAGGATTTGAACCATCATTTCTTTGGAAATTTCAAATCGGAATCTCTCTCTCTCTCTCTCTCTCTCTCGCATGATACTAGAAGGTTCAAACTTTCAGTTTGTCTTGGAATTTTTAATGATTTTAAAATATATGATTTAAATTTTTTATTTTTTTTTAAAAGGCTTGTTAGAGGGTTGTGTCTCTTTTCCTAATAGGCACCTAAGTGACCAAGACGTCAACAAAAATGTCTTGTGGAAAAGACATACCGTTTTGGGTATTGTCTTTTGAAGATATTCCTTGGTAGTGTCTCCTCCTTTCTTATATATAAGAGGAGGTTTAGCCAATTTCTCTAACAATTTGGGAGACAATCTAATCTTTGTTTTTCTCTTGGCTTTCTCTCTTCATTGTTTATGTCCAATTGAGCACAACTCTTGGTGTCCTTGGGTGGTTTAGTGAGTGAATGCATCAATACTAGATAGCCTCACATTTTGGGATTGTATTATCTTGGGGGTTGATTGGCAAGTAAACCCGTTTGCATCATAGGTGGGCTCTACAACCTTAAGGCCATTTGGCACGACTCAACCCATATCAATGTTGCAAAATCTGAATCAAGTTGCAGAGTTGCTGAATCCAGGTCAAGTGAAGTTGGTACACTCTCCTTCAATTGGTGACGTTGCTACATAAGAGACAAGTCTTATAATCTCATTTGGTGATTACATATTTCTACAATTTGTTTGAAAAATCAAGATTGGGTGTTTTTTTTCGATAAAACACTGCTATTAATTCAAACCCAATAATCAAATTTAAGGTTCTGAGAAACTACAATGACCACGAAGTGGCATTCAATTACTTAGCTGAAACTTCTCCATGTTACCTGATCACCATCAGCAGGTTTTGCAGTGCCACCACCAGGCCTCATTAATGCTTTCTGGAGACTCCCAGGCACAATTTTCTCTCTCCTAATTATCAAGAAAGGGGGGAAATAGAAAGAGTAATCCCAATTAGAAGAACTAAACTCCGCGTGTTTCTAAGCTAACGAAATTAGGAAACTAATTGCACACTTATCATCTCCGCACAAAAATTTATCGGGGACACACAACACACATAGAGAGAGCGAACGAACCTCTTATCTTCATCATTGGAAGGTTTCTTCTTCTTGGATGCAAAGTCCTGCTCTGCATCTACATCCACTGCCATTTCACCAAACCGTCCTGAGAAAGCTGAAGAAATTCACCGAGTTCGACAGGCAACGATTCACAGTCGACAGTAAGAAACAGCTACAGGGACGCCTACTTCTGAACACCAGTGATAGACACGAGAAAATCGAATTAATAAGAGGAAAGAAACGCCTAATGGAGAATTCAAAATTGACAATTACCACCGTCCTCTAGCTCTTGATGTTCTTAGGAGTCCCCGGACTTCTTCGAACAAGAGAACAGTCAGTACTAATCGCCTGAAAATTGAAAACTCTACTCGACTTCGGAGTTTGGACTTCGGAGGATGGCCGTCTGGAGCTTTAGCTCCCAGCAACCAAAGCGTGTCCTTCCAAGTTCAGGAACGGAAATAAAACCGCTACAGATAGCTACGCGCCTACACCAATTAAATGGACTAGACTAGAGACGGTAATAATATTTAGGGAGAAAGAAGGCCTCCCGATCGCGCAGCACACGCCGCCTTGTGATTAGGCACAAGGATGCGTCTAATGATCGTTACATCCCTTGAAAAGATGGAAATGACCAAGGATGTAGCGGTCTTTCCAAAGGGATGTGGCGATCATTTCGTATGCCCATATGTTTGGGCATAAGGGCGGCGTGTGCTACACAACCGGGAGGTGTTCTCTTTCCCTAATATTTATCAAAAATTCAGCGCAATAAACTTGTACAACAATGATATAGTGTTTAATACGGTTGTCCTGTAAGCAAAAAATACGAACATATGTGCACCACGTGAAAAATCAAAACAGTAACTTGTAAGACAATTTTATCAGAAAAAAGCCTCAAATAGAAATAAACACATTAACAGAACGTAATAAGCATAATATAAATGGGAAATTAGTAAATTCTAGTGTTAAAAAATCATAGTGATTGAATTTAATTATAGGGTAAGAGAATGCCACATGGTCGCACCGCCCTTGCACCCTGACATAGGGGCACGTGAAATGGCTGTCGCACCCCCTAGAACCTCATAAATGATCAGGGGTGCGACGGTCATTTTGTGCACCCCTCCGTCAAGGCGCAAGGGTGACGTGTTTGGCACGACCGGGTGACATTCTTTCTCCCTTAATTATAATAAAACTATAAAAAAATGAAACAATATTCTCTATGGGGGGCTCAAGCCGCACCCAGACATAGTGGGGGCGAAATAACTGAGCCACCCCCCATGAAAATAGAAATTCTGCCCCCGATATGGCAGTGTGTACACTCTCATTGGTTGCCGTGCATGCATGCCCCTGTGCTCCCCCGCAGAGAATGCTCTCCCATAAAAAATTTAAAATTAAAAAAAAAAAATTCATGTTCAAGGTGTATTAATTTTTTAATAATAATGAAGTGTCGAAATTAGGGGACAGGAGCTTAATAGTTACACTAGATCATACAGGATAAACATCCTCTCCAATTCTTTAATTTGGCAATTCGTGGCAATACCACATTCTCTGTGCGACACATGGCATGAAAAGATCCTGTGGTGGAGATTGAATTGCTCCATTTCATGAAGCCCAACTCGCGATTTGGCTTCCGGATCAATCTCAACCCGATAAGATTCTAAACCCAAAACGCAGAACCTCGACTTTCCCTCTCCCTCTCTCTCGGTTCATCTCCTTCCCTCCTTCCCACCATTGGAGAGCTTCAAGGTCTGAAACCAGGTCTGGAATTGCCAGATTAAGGAATTGTTGAATGAACAGACCTTTTCCTTGAACAGAAGATCCAACTCACCCCTCCATATCTTCATAATACCCCAATAAGGAAAACATCAAGACCATCTAGTATCCCACCCAATTAAACACTGCCCTCACCTTGGGCCAGCCATCAATTAGTCTCAAGCCAGTTGGCCGTTGTGACGGAGGTTTGTGGCCGACAGTAGACGTGGTGGCCGCCCTGTTGCTAAAGGAATTAGTCAGGCCAATGTGTGTGGATACCCCTCGTAATAAAAAAAAGCAGACCCAATAGGCTTTCGCCAAAGAATTGGATTCTTTTTTTTTTGGGTAATAAAATTGGATTCTTTCTAAGAGGATTAAGACTTGCATGAACAAGTTGCTTCCTGCCAAAAGATGAGTCCAACCCATTATGCAAAGCAGGGTAAATTGGGATTTTAGATCTTCGTGAGTTGAGTTGGAGATCTATTTCGTGTGGACTATTGTAGCTGTTACTTCCGTTTTTGTTTCACTTGAAGGATTGGGATTTCAGATATTGGGGTGTTTAATAAGGTTCCATTTGATACTGCTTCTGCTCATGTAACGCTGTTTCTTAACAGGATCATATTTTTCAATAATTTTTTCGAAACCATCTATCTGATTTTTATTTCAACAAAAAATATACAAAAATCAAGCCAAACAAATTTTTAAGTTAAATTCACCCCGTGAAAATGAAAAATCATACCAATTCAAGCCGTAGCAAAAGTAAAATTGAACTCAAAACTTGTCACGATAATGGGAATCCTTTTCACCAAAAAAAGAAAAAGAAAAAAAGAGGGGAATCCTAACCCACTTGATATATAAATAAATATAGGTCAAACTAGGCAGGTGACCTAATATAAACACCTACAGGCCACCTGGATAGTTGACTCTCTTGTTCTGATCGTAGGGCAGGTAGGTCATGGTCTAGGTGGGCCATGTTTGCACCCTCCTTCACTATACGGTCTATCATGACCCTGTTAACACAATTTCCATGAACACCAAAATGACACAACTAGGTTTTCGAATTTAAGGACTACAAATCGATGCATTTTTTTGTTTTGTTTTGTTTTTTTGTTCTTGTTTCTCATGCCTTGGGCCTTGTGTGCGACCATCGGTGATTGGGGTGTTGATTTGACCCGGCCCAACCCAATTAGGCCCCCCAAGTCCACCCTGAGCCCGAACAGGCCTGGGCTGAACTTTCACCCCACAGGGCGGGCCTGGACTAAGATTTTAAGTCCCGATGCTGGGCCAGACCTAGGCTTAGGTCTTGAGCCTAGCCCGGCCCAGCCCAATCCAATCCAACCCTATCCCTACCCTACCCTTTGTAGTATGTGAACGAGCTTCCTCTTTCATTGATTCATTCCTTTTTCTATTTTTTTTACTTCCTATCTTAGGGTAGAAAAAGCCAAGCTATTCTAAAAACTTTTCATGTGTCTCCTATTTTAAGTGCATTTAAGGACTTTAATGGCAAAAAAACATGGGCAATTGGGGTCAATCACGGTCAGTCCGGCACTGAAATGGTAAAAATTAGGGGCTGAAAAGCTCAATTAGGGCTTACCCGGCTCAACCCAATCCAATCAGGGTCAACTAGGGCCGAACTGGGTTGGGATGAACTCAACAAGACTAGCTAACCCTGGGTTGAGATATCCCAGCCCGACATAAGGCTGGACTGGGCTTGGGCAGGGGTTTAAAAAACCTGGTCCAGCCCAGCCCATTGACACCCTAATGGATCTACATTAGCAAGACCCTATTTTCCAATGGCAAATTTTTTCCAAAATTTACTGTGTGAATTTCTCTAAAGTTGTATGTTTTTGCATAGAGGTATGTTCGATTGAAACTTGCAAAGATAAAAGTTCAACACAGTTTTGGTGCCAATTATTCCTTGTTATAAAAACTTAACGAGGCACATTGAAACTATATACATTCTCATGCAAGGTCCCTCTCACATACGTTGTTATTGTTTACAAGGAAAAATAATAAGGACCTTGGGCTGGGCCATTTAAACTCAGGCCCGAGTCCTGATCCTCTACTTCTGCCTGCCCGGTACTGCCATATGTGCCTCACACACAAGCAAGGCAGAAAGTTTCGCCTTACCCCTACCTCTGCGTTGCTTGTGTGTGGGGTGCACGAAAATACCGGGCAGGCGGAAGTAAGAGGATTTCGATTCTAAAGGAATATGAATATTGTTTTTGACTTTTCCTTCTATTATTTAGGACAGAAGGAAAGGTATTGATAAAGCATCAAAATAAGACAAGTGGGGAAACAAAATGGGTGGTGTCAAAGGAAAAAATATGAATCCTCTAAACGTAGGGTTCTCGTACAAGCAAAAGAGAATGTCAAAAAACTCGTTGGTTTAAACTCTTTTTATTCGAATTTGAATAAAATGTTTTTCTTCATCTAATAGGTGATTGATCGAAGAGATTCTTTCGTCACTAAGATGAAAAGAAATTGAATATTTTGAGTTTATTTATTTATTTCTTTTTTCCCCTTTTAGGGATTATTAATCAGCATTATTGTTAATTTAGTGCATGCATGTGGTCACTGCTTTTGTATTCGGTTATGAGTGGATAGCTTCTCTCCGAGACCGATCGATTCTGTATTGACTTCTTGTAGTTTAATTTAGTTTAGTTTCATACCTAAACAAAAGGGAAATTCTCAATGGCGATTTTGTAATACCTAAAGGAATATAATCTACTTTTGTAAGTTGTAACTTGCCTACCCTTTTGTGATGGATGGATATGCTGCCATAAAGACCAAGTCGACGTAGATGGAATCAATCCAAAATTGGAATAGGCCTAAAATCACTTTTGGGTTAAGCACATGTTTAGCATGGCCATGTATGTCATCTTTCATCCTTATCTCTTTGTATCTGTATTTATCATGTATATGTGTACAATCTCAATCATAGCAGTAAGTTAAGAAATAATTTATTTTAATTGATTTTTGTAACTTGTATATATATTCAGCCATAGACATTCAATAAAATTAAGCCAATATAGCTCCATATTTTGGCATTGCTATATTTAACGTGTTCTTTGGTTATAGCAACAATAACATCACCGATATGAGTGTATTGACGATTACTTGTCCGCTACATTCAAATGGTCTGAGGTTGAATCATTTTTTTTTTTTTTTTTTGAATCTGTTCTTTCAAAGCAAAGGGTGAAGGAAAAAAAAATATATATTTTTTGTCTAAAAATAAATATAAATAAAGCAGCAATTTTTTTTTACTACAAAAATTCCTTTTTTTCGGTTCCACATCCCTATCCCGATTTTGTGGGATCAATTCGATAAATGGATGAAACAATCACCTCTGTCTGTGCTATACCAGGCTCTGGTGCTCCTATCACGGGGGACACTTGACCTGAGTAAATGGCGTAGACCCAAATGATCTTCTGATCGTAGACCACCCTCCCTGATCTCATGGCAAAATATGGAGCTATGAGGCAGGGGTAAGGTGGTATTTTCTGCATTGCTTGTGTGTGTGACACACACGACAGTACCAGGTAGGTGGAAGTAGAGGATTTCGATTCTAAAGGGATATGAATATTGTTTTTGACTTTTTCTTCTATTATTTAGGACAGATGGAAATGTATTGAGAAAGCATCAAAATAACACAAGTGGTGAAACAAAATGGGTGGTGTCAAAGGAAAAAATATGGATCCTCTAAACGTAGGGTTGTCGTACAAGCAAAAGAGAATGTCAAAACTCATCGATTTAAACTTTTTTTATTCGAATTTGGATTCAGTTTTTCTTCACCTAATAAGTGATTGAAGAGATTCTCTTGTCACTATAATGAAAAGAAATTGAATATTTTTGAGTTTATTTATATATTTCTTTTCCCCTTTTAGGGATTATCAGTCAGCATTATTGTTAATTTAGTGCATGCATATGGTCACTGCTTTTGTATTCGGTTATGAGTGGATAGCTTCCCTCCGAGAGTGATCGATTATGTACTGACTTTGTTGTAGTTTAGTTTAGTTTAGTTTCATACCTAAACAAAAGGAAATTCTTAATGGCGATTCTATAATACCTCGGCTCCGTTTGGTTGCAAGGGGAATTAAAGGGAAAGGAATGGAAGGGAAATTTTTCAAACCTAAAAAAAAAACTTTTGTAATCATTACCCCATGTGATTGCATAAACTACTTAAATTTCTTATCATATCTAGTAAAGATACATTTTACATGTAATATTTATTTTACATTTTAAACCAAAAAGAAATGGATGCAAAGTAAAGTGAAATTTAATGACCAAATATGAAATGATTTGGAGTTAGATATATTGACACATGGTGTCACATGGGGTAATGATTTAAAAAGTTCCTTTTTTAAATATGAAAATTTCACTTCTCTTCCCTTTAATTCCCCTTTGCAACCAAAAGGAATATAATCAACTATTGTAAATTGTAACTTGCCTACTCTTTTGTGATAGATATACTGCCATAAACACCAAGTCGACATAGATGGAACCAATCCAAATTTGGAATAGGCCTAAAATCACTTTTGGGTTAACTATTTATGTAATCTTTTGTTTGGGTTGGGTTGGGTTGGGTTGGGTTGGGGTGGGGTGGGGTGGGGTGGGGGAGGGAGGTTGGTGGGTGGTGGTGATTAAAATTATTTATGTAATCCGGATTGCTGAATGAATCAGTGAATCCAGCTTTTTATAATATTGAAATCTGTTTGGATTTGTGTTTTTTATCCGACCTTCGGATATGAGTTCAGGTTTTTCAATAACACTTTAAGATGGTTGTGATAAAAGTAAATGGAAAGATTGTAGGGTTTGTCTTTTATGTAAATTTGTTGAATGTGTCTAGTTGGATTGTCTATTAGGGTCTTCTAATGGTGAATTGAAAGAGGTTTTCAAGAGAATGAAAGTTGGTGTAGTTTTCTAATGGAATGGAATCTTTCAAAAGAATGAAAAAAGAAGAAGTCTCCCAAGAGAGTAGAGAGTCTTTTAAGGAAGTGAAGAGAGAATGATGTAGGAGGGAGTTTAGGTTTGAGAATTAAATCACAAAGAGTGTATTGTATCTCTTATTTTGTTTATAGTTAAATAAAATAACTATGCTACAAAAGATTTTTTAAACCAATACAAGGGAGAGGGGGGAGGGAAGGAATGCTTTATGTCATAAATATGAAATAGGAGAATCGATCCCTTGATCTCCTACGGGCATGTATTCTATTGGCAAGTTACCGACCAACTGACCAAGCAAATTTGACTAAATAGATTCTTCCTCACTTTGGATGAAAGAAAACTCGGTCCATCCATATATGCTTAAACTCTTAACGAGATTCCACGATGGATTTTAGTTTATGAAATGTGAAAGCAAATAAAAATCAAATTTGGAACCCACTTCAAAGGCTCAAAGTTGATCCTCCCTCCAATTTTTTCAATTTCAGAATATCAAATTTTGGTCAGATAATAGAAAATGGCTTTTTTTCTCCCCAAACTCTCAATCAAAATGAATGAGCATTAGACATTGTAGCAAAGACAAAAAGTGACCTAATTAATATTGTTCAAAACCCACTCCTAAGTCCTAACCCCGATGAAATAACAAAATGCAACTTGTGTGGCCTCTTCAAAAGTATAGTAAAGTGACCTAATATTGCTCAAAACCCACTCGCAAGCCCTAACCCCAATGTAAGGACAAAATGCAACTTGTGTGGCCTTTGCAAAAGCATAGTACAAAGATGCCATGACACCAACTTGAGATGAATCGCAAGTGGGAGTTTCTTAAAAGAATGTTCATTTGCATAATCCCCCCTTGTTCCATTCAATTCATGTCTCCTAAATTAAGTTATGAGTTACGACCACCAATTTCTTGGTCCTAATAAACCAAACCAAACTAAGTATGTGCCTGAGGTACACGTTTCGAGTTCGAGACATCCCTCCCCTATCGCATGTTGTATGTCATGCCCTCTCTATTTTCTTAAGTATGGCCTCTCCTTGAAACCCCTCCTGGCTCCTTGTGGGCTTATTCGTGGCCCTTTCGTGAGTCTGTTCCTAGTGAGCCCAATCTAGCTCCCAAAAAAAATATGTTGGAACTTAATAATTAAATTTTGAAATGCTCAAGCCTAAGTCAAGGCCAGACCCAATGTGGTTTATAATTTGAGCATGAATTTTTTGTGGGTTGATCCGAGTTGCACATAGAAACCAAATTTTTATAAATGTTTTTTGCTCCTTTAAAGAAAAGTGATTCTTTCTAAGGCTGTGGAGAACATGGTTTGAGGAATAGGTATCTGATCAGTCAGACCAATATCGATTCCTAGCCAATCTCATACCAAGGGTAAATTTGTCTGATCTAGATTGAAACGGATCGATCCAAATCGATACTGATTACTAAATCCCTAGTAATGATGGGTTGTTTCACTGGTCTTGATCCATATAATTCAATACTCGTGTGCTAAAATAAATAAGGGCAAGAGATCTTTGTCGGGTTGTATAGTCTCAGGATCAGCGCACGGACCAATGAGAGCTCATGCAACAACATCAACATGGATGGAATATTTGATTTCATGGAGGGTGGGGCAGTAATTTTAGCCGCTCCTATGTTAAGCTATTGGGGCCTCACGACTTAAGTAGTGTTCTTTTTCCCAATAAATATTTTTTAAAATTTTTTAATTTCACAAAAGAGTAGAATAATTAAAATTGAAAAAGTTCAATATATGATGAGCCAAAATAACTTGACAATTCAAAGAAGGACCTACCTGTTAAATGGTTTGAAATTTGAATAGCTCAATCTACCTTGATATGATAGAAATCCGCATACCCAAAGACAAAAGCTACCTATATCCACATATTTTTGTCATACTTATTAATTAATTTTTGCTGCTTTACGAAGCTTTAGGTTATTATAATCAAGCACTTGATAGGCATTAGCTACGTCTGGTCATAGCAAAATGGAGCTTGTGTTTTAGGCTATTAGAAGTAAAAAGCAGTCGCTTCGCTCCTTTCTTGCGTAAGTATTACCTTAAACCTCTCCATTGGATTCTTAATTAGCTTCTTCTTAATTTTTTCCTCCTTTTATGGGTAATCATTAATCATTGGATCCTATCCAAAACGCCAAATTATCACTACTATCTCCCAAATTTTGATAAAAGTCCTAAGGGTTAAGATTCTCTTAATCATCACCTAACTTCACGCTCCAAACGCAAGTGAAACATTTAATTAGCTCCATCACCTCTTGTTTATAACATCAGCATTATCACCATCTTTATCATTTTAATTTCATTTTGAAGCAATATTATTACCATTATAATTACTACCACTTGTATATAATTATGGAATTTGTTTGTCATCCAAAGGACCAAAAAAAAATTTTATTTTTTTTATTTTTTTTTGTGTGTGAACGAAGAGAGTATCTTTGTTTGGCTGCTTTCATCTGCCACTTGCATTGTTGATTTGGGTAATTGGATAGATGTAGTGACCTCCAAATTTGATGACCTTTTATTATGTATTCCTTTTGAATTATTATTTTTTTATTTCTTTTTTAAGGTGGGCTAAATTACTAATAAATCAAAATTTTAACTTTTATGCTAATTCAGGTTAAGTCCAAAATGACAAATAAGCTCACTAGACAAGAAAAGTTAGTATTTACAGAATGTCTTCCTTGTGGTATGTTGTCTATATCACCCTAAATATTTGTCATGTGGAAGTATAGTTAATGTTCAAATTTTGTTGACAAGTTGTAACATTATGGATGATTTTTTTTAATATTATTATTAAAAGAGCATTTTGAAAATAAATTGAGAATATAAAACTTATCTCACTCGTTTAACTTTTGGTGACGCAATTACATACAGTAGGAGAGTTTGAAACAAGAAAACTTGGTGAAGTTGAGTCGTACTACCAATCAATCTCCTTAAGCTTAAAGTCGCCGCCCCCTATGGCGCAATATGGGTTCTAGCAAATCGACCTCCAAGATGAAACAACTCCTTAGGTCTTCCAATAATTGTTGCACTCACTTACTGGACCACATCGGAACACTTAGGTTATGACGTTATGCTCAATCAACTAAAAGCAATGGAACAACAACAACTCTCAAAATAGTAAACAATTGGCCAAAATAAGAGAGAGAAAACAAAGAATATGAGAGAGTTTATAGAACACTTTAGAATTCATTTCTAGTGTGTTTAAGACTTCACTATTTATAGAGGAGAGATGTCCCTTGGAAACATCGGTACAAAGATGTCCAAAAAAGATGTGTCACTCTAAGAGAAGATACAAAAAACTAGTTGTTAATTACCAACGTCCAAAGCTTTCTGGATGGCAGGCAATGAAAGATCACCGACATCGATGATGCATCAGACAATGCTCATCCGACGTCGAAAAAACCACATTCAAACATCGGATAGAGAGTAGTGTACACCGGTAAGGTTGTTCACAAACCCCGACTTTGAGCACTCTTTGGTCGAGCCCCAATGGCAAACCAATGACATCAGAAAATCTATATATGATGTCGGCAAAAGAAAAACCATATTCAAGTCTGGTCCAAAGCAAAAAAAAAAAGACTTTCACACACAACAAGGCCTAGTCTCAACCCAATTTGGCTCAGTGCATGCATGTGTGAAAATAAACCCGCACCCCCGCCCCTCGAAACAAGAGAGCATAGGGAGCCTTTCTTCCAAAGAACACTACCCTTGTAGTTTTTAATTTTATGTGAACTATACATTCCTCTCTTCCATAAGCAAGGTGGAATTAAACATTTCTGACATCTTTTGCTTTACAAAACGCTACATCAGGTAGATCAATGGTTCAAACCTTGTGGTTATTTTTCCTTTAAAAATCCATTTAATACCATACAAAACACTGAGATAGATGTCTCACCAACTGCATTGCCATCAACAAGAAAAACATACCGACATAGAAGAAAAAAAATAAGAAAGCGACAAGTTAATTAAACCTAAATCTTGTTTTTCCAAGCATGTTCCTTGTGAGCTCATAGCCTACAAAATCTGGATTCCAATCTCAAAGGAAGATGTAGATCAACAATCACATTCCCCTGCTAAAACTGATGAGCAAACTTCCTATCAATTGATTAAATAAATTTGTATAACAGCCCATCATGCAAAAAACACCCAAGGGATTTTTGAAGATAGAATAGCTAAAACAAGAAAAGAAGAATCTGATTTAATTCAAAGTTGTTTAATAACCCTTGTTCTAACCATAAAAAATTCAAAAAAAAAAAAATTTTGATTGGACATGAATATATTAGGAGAAACACCAAATTGGAACACCCTCAGAATTACGAAATACATACCCAACACCAACTCTTCCTGGGTTATTAAGTGAACAACCATCAACATTTAATTGTATTCAATTTTACTCATTGGCTTGAACCAAAACACTTCTAAAATCCATCCAACATTATGAGGTTTTGGATCAATTCCAAAGGCATGAAATATATAAAGATCTTGTACAAATCCAGGAACCATTGAATTCATTAAAAGAAGTTTGACTTGTTAGAGGCTTCAAATCTTCTAAAATTGCTTTCTGCCCAAATCTGATAAAAGACCAGAACAAGACCTGCCCACCATATGATTATTGTATATGGTGATTTTAACCTAAGACTATGTTTGGAATGCATTCTAGGTCTATTTCGCATTCTCGAATGATAAAAATAGTTGTTTTTCTTGTCCAAAAAAGTGAAATCGATCTAGAAATCTAGAACGCATTCCAAAAATGCATACCAAACACAGCCTAAATTTCCACCATGTAATTTAGTCAATGCTCTTAACATTACCAAATATCCATTTTTGTTCAACTGACACTTGGTTCCATATTTTTGTCAAGCCAAATGTTTTCTGTGTCGGGGGTGCAGGCTACGACTAGACATATGGGGGTGGGCGAAAATGGCCACCCTGCCCCCCTGAATGGCAGGAGTACTCAGCTCATGTGTCTGGGTGTAGGCTGTGCTGTGGCACAAAGAACATCAGCCATTTTTAAAAAATTTTAGGCCAATTAGTAGAAGAAATATGAGCATTTTTAAGGGATCCATTCTTCTTTAAATACTTAGTTCTCATGTAATTACTAAAAGGAGAAGAATCTTGCTTGATTGACCAGCAGAGTTTGACCAACATTGATTTGTTGAGACCTCTCATTATTCTTAATCTTAATCCACCTTATTTAGTAGGTTTACTGAGGGTGCTCCACTTTACAAATTATTGCTTTTGGACAAAGTTTTACCACATTAGTTAAGACTAAGAGCAAGACTAAGGGAGAAAAAGGAACTAAGAACCATGACCAGAGGAGAAAAGGATACCCTAACTGCCCTCACAGTTAGAATGGCAGGTCAGTCCTCTCCTCACATGGTCTCAATAAGTGAAGTAGAACCTTGTGTAGGACATCTCCTCCGCTGACTAATGTTTATTCTCATATATGATTGAAGAAAATCAGAGAAAGTAGTTTGTTCACCAAACTTTGAAAATTTCCTACACCATTAAAAAATAAAAAAATAAAATTCAGAAATCTTCCATAGTTCATGCCATAAGTTAAAAACAAGAAGTGTCTTTCAATTTCTTGTTCTCTCTTGCAACTCTTATCATTCATAGGATGAGGACCACATGTAATTTTGAGATTTTGGTAGATACCTAATTCCACCAAGTTACCATAATTCCAAAGGTTACAGATATATGGCACAAGGTGGAGATATGAACAACTACATCAGTTTGGTTTGGTTTGGTTTGTGTGTAGAGGCTTAGAGTAGGTAATGAGAAAAATCTGACTGAGGATAGAGACCCTCAACGGTTCAGGTCTAACACGGTCTTGAGTTGTAGAAAATTCATTAAGGCTGCACTATTGTAGAATTTAATTTGAAAATTCAATTTTGTGTTACGAAATCTGTTTTTAAAATCAGCCATACAACACAGTATGCCCCTCAAGAAATTGGGAATCGCAATGTTAGGAGACCTACCTTTAAACTCCCAAATAAAAATAAGAAAAAAACTGTAATTTTCATTTTATTATTATTATTCTCGTTCTCATACTTGTGGATGATATGATACCTTTTTGAGAATAGCCATTGGGACAAACCCTCTCTCAATAATTAAATAGAGACATAGATAGATAGATAGAGAAGTAAGCAACTTAACAACTTTAATGGTGGTCAACAGGTTATGATGCTAAGTTGCGCTAAAAGACGAATTAGATACTTAGGGATTCTAATCTTTGTCACCATAAACAAGAAAGAAAGCAACGGGGTAACGTGCAGTGGACTAATTTCTTCTTTGACTCAGTTTGATGATGAGATTGGGATTGAGATGTTTTCCCTTTCATCCACTTGGTTCGAAGAAGACCTCAGAAGGCTCAAGAGGGTATTTGGATTTGGATGTGCTACACCAATTAGAGGTCCTCCCCACGTATTACATCATTTATCAAATTACTATCTGATTGGTAACCCACCTTGCATCCGCCAATGGTTTGGACTTTGGACACCAACTGTTCGGCAATATTACCAAGCCAACCACCAAAATTGCCCACGCCACACCAATCATTGCGTCAACAAGAGACCCACAAGGAAAAGAGTAAAGAGAGTGCAAGGAAAAAAAGCAAGGGTTATTATATATTTTCTTTTCCCGATTACACGAAAGAAAAACATCTCAAAGCTACTAGCAGAAGGTAATGTCTACATCTCTCTCCTGTCCACCTATCCACTAACCATAACTCTCCCTTAGTTGATGGGTTTCTCCATACCAGTTGATTAGAGAATAGTCTCAAAAGAAAGAAGCTAAAAGACATTGTTCGAAGAATCGAAATAGGTCCAAATTATTCTGGAATTGTAGGGGAGGTTCAAGATGCTTCCAATGAATTCTAAGTAGACCAAAATTCAAATCAATGGAGGCCGATCGATTGGTTAATACTTGAAGCTTGAAGAGAACGAAATAGGTTTAACTTTATGGTCTGCTGGTACACCTAATGACACCGCAAAAAAGGAAGAGTGGAGGTACAACAACATGGTAACAGCTGTCCATAGCTACATCACCTCCTTTATCTTTCTGTCTTTTTTCTTTTTTTTTTTTTTTTTTTAATTGAGAAAATTTAGGCACCAAAATGGTGTTAAAAAAAAACAAATCAGAGATAATTTCTTTCAGATTTTGACCCAAAATAATAAAGAAGGGAAGAACGAGAGAAATTGGCCTGTTAACAACGGCACTACGCCTCCCTATAAACTCTACGATTTGTGAGAAAGCAACAGAAAAACTAAAAGGTTATATGGCAGGCTACGCAAGACCCATCATTTGGAAGTGCATACCATGCCACTCACTACACCACAGCTAACGCTGAATCCGGCACCCCACGTTCAAAACCCCCCAACACTCCCCCACCCCTCCTAAAAAAAAAAAGGGGGAAATCCGGTGCTAACCATTCCCCAACAAAAATTGTAAACAAAAAATACTTCATTGCTCCAACCTCCACAGAGCGCACTCACACCTATTCCCCACTACCCCCTGCCTAAAACAAAAGTAAATAATGAAAATAACTCGAACCAAACACGTCTGACTAAACATTTGCCTACTAACGCACTTGAAGCTGGCTTCGCAATCCTAAACCTATACCACTACTTGCTCAGCAGTAAAACCCCACACCTTAATTAAAAATAATATGCAAGATTCAAGATTCAAGAAGATAAATATTAAATAAGCATTAAAAATAAAAACTTATTCAACATCAAAAAACGCACAAAAAAACCTTCCTTTTATTACATTTATATTTATAACTGGCCCAATCGTAGGGTAGGGTATGGTATGGGCTAGGCTATGGAACTTCTTTTCTTCTTCTTCTTCGAGCCTGGAGCTAGCTATAACCCCAACCCCAAAATAAAAAAACACAAATACCAAAACAGTCTGGTCTTCTTCTTCTCTTCAACAAATAAAGACTTTATTTTCTATCTTCTTCCGATCCATCTTCTCCCTAAAGACTAAAACTAAAACAAACACATTTCTTCATTCTTCCAAAACTTCATCGATTGCGAAAATCGGCTTTTATAAAATCATCCCTACAAAGAACCACTAAACCCCTCCTCTTCCTTTTCTTTTCCTTTTGTATTTCTCCTCTTATCTTCTTTCTCATTTTTAACTTCCCACTTCAATCTTTCTTCCAACACAAAAAAAAAAAACTAAAATACTATTAGTAAGGAATTAGTAAGAACAATAACAAAGCTTCTGAGTCTCATTCAATACGTCCACTCAGGAGGAAGGCGTATCTCATGGTTCATCGCCGACTCTGTTCTAAGGCTCCGCTTCTGCTGACATAACACTCCATTGTTTCCTGCAAGAAAATTAAAAGAGAATTATATAAAATTAGGAAAAAAAAAACCTGTTCATGATATGAGCCCTTGAGGGGTCTTGCAAAGACGAGCTGTGAGGGACTAAGTGCCTACCATGATCATAAGCAAATCCTCCAGCGAAGCGAGGCTGAGAACCCATTTCATCAAAACTCAAGTTCAAGGCCTGGACCACTCTTGCAGGAACCAAAACTGTCGAACATGCTGCTGTACCAAAAAGGACAAGAAACAGATCAGAACACAAAAATTCCACGGGAAGAAACCTACGACACCAATGCTATGAAACAACTTCCGCCGTACTAGATCGCGTTAAAAAATTCAGTCGACAAGAGATTCCGGAGGAGAAAAAACCAAAACAAACACCGTTGTAGATTTAGAAAGAAAAAAAAAAAGAGACTAATCACCACTTACAAAAACCCAACCCCCTTTCTCTTTTTATTTCATCTGTAGCTTATTACGTTTTATTTGTACCCGTTACGCTAAACCACGATAAAAAAAAAATTATCAATAGAAACATGGTAAAGACATGATTAACAGCAAACAAAGTACCTGGCTTCTTGCGAAACTCTGCAGGGCTACCAACTCTACGAGGCAAGAAAACCCCAGTTCCAGAGGACTCCCTCTTCGAATCAGCACCTCCAAGAAAAACGGCTCTCATGCCAGAGCCCGCATTATGGTGATGATGCGGATGAGGAAGAGGTTGCGGTTGCTGTTGCTGTTGCAGCGGCGGCCATGCAGAGGATGATAGATCTAGAGGACGGCCACATCTGCCGTTGCCAAACCCACCAGGTCTTGTTGCTTTGTTTGAAACCTGTTGCTGATGGTGCGGCTGCTGAGCTGTTCCTGCTAGCTTCCCCTGCTTTCCCCAAACAGAGGAGCACTGCTGCTTCATTATTTGTTGTTGTTTCAACTGTTGATGCTGCAGTAAAAAGAAAAAGGCCCCAGTACATACAGTTATAAAGTGAGAGAACGCAACTAAAACCAACTGATGAGGATATTTCCCTATACAAGACTCACGAGATTAACCTGATTTGACTGCAACTGCTGGTGTGTAAAGGCTTGATTCGAATACATAGCCACATTGGGGTTTTTCAAAGGCGGAGTGATTGAAGCCGGTTTTCTAGGCGGACCCAGGAGCCCTCGCCCTTGGTGGCACTTGGGAACTTCGTCGTTCATCTTCATCCTCACGACTTGCCCCGCCGCAGCATAAAGTAGATCCCAGGCATCATCTTTGCCATTCATCGGCGTTGATGGCGGAGAGCAAACCTGAGAAGGCCCGTTTGGGCTTCCCCGACTGGAGCCAGCGCTGCCTGCCGACAAGCTCCCAAATGCGCACAAAGTTGATTGGGGCGAACCAGACAAAATCCATGCCTTCAAAATTAGAGAAAGAAAGAAGAAGCTTAAATCAGATTTAACTATCGAAGAAGGGAGGGAAACCACGCTCTCAAAAGATAAAACTGCAGCTCAATCGATTCATTGTGAAATAGCAGTAACTCTGTATATTGTCTTTATGTCTACTTAAAGAAAGTGACTGAGGTTACCTTGGGGTTTTCAGCACCAAAAGCAGGGCCGGTGCTCTGGTCGTGTTCCTGGAGCATAGAGCGAGCCATCTGGAGAGTCAAGCCGGACATGAGATCATCCTCGTCGCTCTCGGTCTCGGTGGAACCCATCACGGACTCAACAGGAGAGCTCAGAGCAGAGGAAGCCCCATAAGGGAACTCAGAGGGGAAAACCCTAACTCCACCATGGCCGATGTGGCTATTCCGGTCCTTGCCGTCCATGAGCATATCGTCATCGGTGAGGAACTGCGAAGGCAGCCAAAACTCTCCGTCATCCAAATCTTCAGCCATTCGAAATCCCTTGAAATAACAGAGACAGAGAAAGGTTGGGGAAAGATGGGGACAGACAGGAGCGTAGAACCACAAAATAGATGAAGTGGAGCGACAAGGTTTTGATAGTGCCGCGTGATAGCGGTTGCTGCGTCAAGAAGGTTTAATAATAACCAGCTGAGTTTGCAAGATTTGCAGTCTCAGGGCCCCTCCAACAAAAGAAAGAGAAAGAAAAAGAAAAGTAGGAAAAGATAGTGTGAGAAACAGAGAGAGGCGAATGTTGAAAGGCTAACACAGCTTTATCTAGGTTTTGAATCTTCTGGTTCTTCTGAAACTTGGGAACAGTTGGAATGGTTTGGGTGAGATGAGATAGAGAGACAGAGAGCTTATTTTGCTATCGAAGCTCTCACTGCGAGGAGAAAGAGCGAATGAACTTGCCAGACGGACAGAGAAGGAGAAATAATAAGCATATATATAATAAGAAATATTAATAAACAGTTCAAATTTTAAACAATCAAGGAAAGAAAAGGAAGGAAGGAAACCCTAATAAGAAGACATGCCAGTATGAAACAACAACTGGATCCTGCCCTGCCCTAACCTTAACCCCCTCTTTCTCTTTCTATCTCTTAATCGCAGTGATTGTGAGAAAGAGAGAGAGAGTATAAAGTAGTTGGAGACTGGGTGAAGACATTTGTCCTTGTATGCCATCACTGCCAACTGTGAGAGCCACACATGTGCAGTCCTGTTTTTAAAAAATTTTAAATTAATTAAAAACCATACCGAGGCGTTACCGTTTTCTTATACTAAACTAATACTGTATTACTTTACAGTAACGTAACCACAAACGGTGATGATTAATAATTATACTTTATAAAAACAAACCCCGCTCTCTAATATTTGACTCTTTTACCCTCATCTGTTTTGAGTTCTATCCCACTTCCTACCCTAGACGGCTAGACCCCTAGTGGCTAGTAAAGCCGTAAAGGTCGTGTTCGTGAGTTCGTGTGTTCCGCTTTCTGCCGTGCTCGGGAGGACAAACATGCTTGTCCTCCTGGCGTCTACATCACTGATCATCTCTTCTAAGTAAACAAAGATTATTCGTCACTTGGGGTTGATAGGATACTCATCGCCTCTATCATTCCCATGGATGTCTATCGATTTAATTTTTCTTGTCTTCCATCGATCACAACATATTTCACATCCTTAAGGCTCACTTATGTGTTGAGTTTCTAACCACAAAATTATTTTTAAAAAGTGTAAACTTAAAGTGTGGCGCCGTTCTGCGCACATGACTTGCACTGGAAACGTGCATGTACCGAAGGTTTCAGTTACTTTATATAAACCAATATAGAAGATTTTAATCCTACCAAAATTGATTTCAAGTTGGGTTATGATTCAATTACATGGTAATTTAGTTGGGATTAATAATTTGCCAACACATATAGACCCGAACATCTCTTATTCACATGTCAAGTTTTATTCTCATGAAATGATACGAAGGTATATGAATGACACCTATATAGACATGGTTTGAGGTATTGGTATCGGATCGCCCAATCTGAATTGGTATCTATTGGTATTGCAAATAATTGATTTTGATATTTGATCGATCGTGTATCAATGGAACAGTACGGATCAAGGGTAAAATTATCAAAAATATATTTTGTTTTTGAAAAACTAGGGACAAAACTATCCGATATTATGCCGATTCATATAGATTCATAATAGTATTGTATTGGCTATCAAGATGGCCGATATTCGATCTGAATATCGTGCACTAAATTTATTTATAAAAAAACATATTTATAACATCTAAACGTTTTTTTTTATTATTTATTTTTAATTGTTTTGTTGTAAAAAAAAATAAGAGGTAAAGAGGGATTTTTAAGATAAAAGAGAAAGAACACTACTTGGTCGTATGCAACTCACGACCATACACAAGGCCGCACAAAATGATCCTTGCACCGCCATGGAAAATTAAAAATCCTTGAGAATACGATAGTCATTTCATGTGATTCGTGTTTGGGCATAGGGGCCACTCACTACACACAACCAAGTAGCATTCTCTTTCCTAATCGATAATTTGAAATTGATTTACCATCGTATCATTCTCAAGAATTATCATTGTCTTGTAAGTATTTTTGTGTAAACATATGAAATGATAGAATTTTATTATTATTAAAAATATATATATAATATAAAAAATAAATTTAACTAATTTATAAATATCCAACAATGAATTTCACTTTATCATTCTTTTACGTAAAGCCAGACAATGATTACAATTCTTACAATTGGATTTTCCCTGTGGACAAACAAACAGTGAACTGGACGAGGACAGAGAAGGAAAAACTGATCCTTTAGGAGCGATTCAAGAGTCAAAATAAAATAAAATAAAATAAAATAAAAATAAAAATACCCTGGAGTGGGAGAGGGAAACAGATCTGAATCTAAGAAAGGAGACACGTAGGGACATATTTGTTTAATGTACTTCAACATTGCCCCCACCCTCCTCTCTTCTCATCACTATTTTCTTTTCTTTTCTTTTTTTTAATTTAATTTAATTTAATGCTTTGTCTTGTCCGTTGCTTCCCAAAATTCCGCTTACTGCTGTTTGCTTACCTCCACTCCCTCTTTCATCTCATCTCCAACAACTGAGCTGACTTAAATACATTTATATATATATATATATATATATATATATATAGTATAGTAGACCCCCCTTATTACTTAAAAATTATGTTTGAAAAAGTATTTTTATTATTCAAAAAATATATTAGCTAATTAGTTATATAAGGAATTCTTCTGGTAAAAAAAAGTCTTATTAGGGATAAGAAAAGGGGAAAAAGGTAAAAGACAAAAAGTCTATATAATAGCTTTCTACTGCCAAACATAGGGAAAGATAACTCATGTATTGCTTTAAGACCAGAAGCCTCAAGTTAATCATAAATTTTCAACTTAACTATAAACATTTAGAGGATTTGATTTATATTACTTAATTTCCTTTCCACATTACTGTTCAATTTTGGTCAAGCATGTGTATATTGATTGAATGATTAACTTCTCTCTGGCAACTGATATTCGGGAGAATTTAGTCAGCTCAGCTGTTGGCAAGGAATGCTCTCTCTATCGTGTGTATGATAAATTTGTCGATCATCATTTCGTGGTTTGACGATCTTTGTTTGTTTGAAATCATCAGTTGTACACATGTTTATCATCAATACATCTTCTTCATATCAAAGAAAAAAACTAATATTCAAGAGATTTTTATTTTTTATTTTTCTGTTAAAATAGATGATAGTTAGATACATACCTTTTATAAGAAAAAAACAATTAAGTTTTAAATAGTTGCAAAGTGTTTTTTTTTTTTTTTGGTAAAAATAGTTGCAAAGTTTTCATGCGTATCTAAATGGTAACATATCTTTTGAATGTTTTTAACTACCCAAAAAACATAAAAAAAAAACAGCATATCCTCTCAACATCTTAAATCATTAACATACTACACTAATTGTGAAAAATTAGCTAACCACAGTTATTTCAAAGCATAAATATCAACATTCATACATCTGTTTGGTCATGTAGTCCTTACACTAGTGCAAGAACCAATGAGAGTATGCGTACGGGCATCATCATAGATGGATTTTTTTTTTTTTCTAGTGGGTAGCGCAGTAATTCGTGCGCTATTGTGTCTGGGTGCAGGAATCACTCAACCAAACATCGCTCTTTTTCCATAATAATATTAAAAAAAAAACACACACAAATATAAACTATGGTAAAAAAGATTACTACACTATCCTCATACAAATTCCTTTATCATCACATAATAAATACTAAATAGTGGGATCTGCACTGATATTTCTCTCCCCTAATCTGACCATGTAGGTCCCATGTAAGCCTTATATGGATGATACAATTTTCCAACCCCTCTTTGGTTGTAGAGTGCATATTCCTACTTACATATCTTCTGTAGGAAACTAAAACATAGAGGGGTGCGGAATGATTGTTCCACCCCAATGAAAGGCAGAAATCCCACATTTGTTGATGCTTCCACGCACACCCCGATTGGCCCCTCACTACATATATATCTATATATATGACGTTAAACTAGTTGTCTGGTTAGCATGGTTCATGTGGTTGGACACAAACCAAGACCTTTGTGCACACTTTCATTGCCTACTGTGCTGGATATAGGGGTTACACAACCAATTATATATACACCCTTTAAGGTAACACATTTCTTTTTTCAATGAGGGTAAATACTATCATTTTAGATAAATATTGTATTAAATAATTTTTGGAAATAAGACGAGGTGCAATTAAAAAAATGTTGCGATTTCTTGATTCACCATTTTGGAAAATAAAACAACCATCAAATGTCAACAAGTAGGAAGCATGATAATCTAAAAGTCAACAACCTTGGTGTTATATATAGGTATAAGAAGGTTGTGTGTTTTTTTCGCAATCTAGGTATAAGAAGGTTTTTTTTTTTTAATAGGGGGGAATAGGGAGGGGGAAAGGTACCAACCAGGAGACTTGAACTCGAGACCTCCTGGTGAGCATGGGCATGAAGCGCACCACAGCTCACCAACTGCACTAGACAGTTGTTGGAATAAGAAGTTCGTTTATAGAAAAACTATTTGTAGAAAAAGGTCCATTTGAGTAGCTTGTCCACAAACTCTTAGAGACCATGTATGTGTGTGTGTGTGAGAGGGACAAAGACGTAAGCCTCTAATTCTTTATCAAATACCACATTGATACAATAAGTATTTTCTTTGGATCCATCTACTTGACCTCAAGTTTAGACCAACACAGATGATCAAATATCGATACCTAAAACTGTGGTATGGAAGTGTTTTTGTTCCCACTTGAACCTCACCCACAAAATTCCAAGTAGTATCTACAGAAAGAATAGAAGTAGCATCATAATCCTTAATTTTTCTATGTCAGCAATCGTTTGTCTCTACCATCTTGTTATTTAACCCCCCCCCCTTCCAGTTCCCAACTTTACCATCTTGTTATTTAACCCCCCCCCTTTCCAGTTCCCAACTTCCAAGTTCCAACATGTTTCTCTTTGAGGTACTGCAACTTTTATCCCCCAGTAAACGAGGAAGGAAGCTTGAACTTAGGCCATCACTTTATTGCACTGGCGGTCACCACCACGCCAAGAAGTACATCCCCAATCCTAAATGTTAGCCACTTCACTAATGTAATTATGAGGAAGGATCTACAACCTGCTCGTATTAATTGACTTTTTCCACACCAAGCCAAAAGATATACGAAAAAGAACACTTCCAATTTGGGGGGGGGGGGGAGGAGGAGAGTCGGAACAATGACTTCTCCCTAAACTTAGCCCATCACTTTATTGCACTGGCGGTCACCACCACGCCAAGAAGTACATCCCCAATCCTAAATGTTAGCCACTTCACTAATGTAATTATGAGGAAGGATCTACAACCTGCTCATATTAATTGACTTTTTCCACACCAAGCCAAAAGATATACGAAAAAGAACACTTCCAATTGGGGGGGGGGGGGGGGGAGGAGGAGAGTCGGAACAATGACTTCTCCCTAAACTTAGCCCATCACTTTATTGCACTGGCGGTCACCACCACGCCAAGAAGTACATCCCCAATCCTAAATGTTAGCCACTTCACTAATGTAATTATGAGGAAGGATCTACAACCTGCTCGTATTAATTGACTTTTTCCACACCAAGCCAAAAGATATACGAAAAAGAACACTTCGAGAATTGTATAAAAGGAATCCACATTATGAGACAGGAAAGAAAATGTCAAAGAAAGTACAGGAGAGGGAATTTGAAAGAACGCACACTACATGTTAGTGTGAACATCAATAGTTTGGTAGGGTATACATCTATATTTTCTAGCCATGGCATTCGGCAAATTGGTTTGTCACATAAACGTCCCATTTTGAAGGTCTTAGTTTTTTGGGAAAAGATTGTCCGAAAGAAACCTAGGGGGGAAGATATAGGGTAGCATCATATGTATCCCTTCCAATTTGTTGCCTATTCCAATTTCTCACGTTATCTCATCCAATTTGCTGTCTCTTCCAATTTCTTCAATTTCTCATATGGGGGCGAAAATGAATCATTATCCCCTCCAATTCGTTGCCCCTTTCAATTCCTCCAATTCCTCACATGGGTGCGAAAACGACCACCCTACTCCTATCCAAAAACATTGCCCAAGGTGGGGTCCACTCCCCCCTATTAGAGGAATTGGAGGTGATACATGTGAGAGGATTCGAATTTTTTTCGTCTACGATTCCTTGCCCAGTATGGTTCCTACAATCCTCTAACAAGAGGGGGTTGGACCCCACCCAAGCAGAGTGTTCGATCGGGAGTGGAATTATCATTTTGCCTCCTTGTTAGAGAATTGTAGAAACTATATCAGACAGAGAACTGTAGGCAATAAAGGTCAGGTGATAAAGGTCCTCCTCTCTTTCTTTTTCTCTCACATGAAATGAATCTCACTGCTATTCCAAGTACAAATCATTCCGCTGATACGTTTCTCTATATCTATTGCTCAGAATACCATCTCCCCGTTTTTATATATTTGGATAAATGTTTCCTCAAATGGGTACACAGATCTACAGATTCAAATCGAATCATCTCTCCATGCCCTATCACTATGTGCTCAGAGGTTACATTTACAATCTTCGTAAAGATTACAAAGGCCTTAATAAAAAACGAAAAACCGCTGGCCGGGTCCAGTGATACCACTTTATAGGATTTTTTAATCCGAAATCCAATCACACGGTGAGTTTGGATGAGAAGACATGGTCGACCTGTATCTTTATTCTGCAACTCTCTCTATATCTGGTTCTGGATTCTCTATTTCCGAGCTGCTTCTATTTTCATGTCCTTATCTTTGTTTGAGCAAGGGTAAGGTGGTCTTTTCACTGTCTTTCTATTTCTAAGACGCACACGGCAGTAGGGGCAGCTTGACAGTAGAGAACCCCGACACCTCTATTATGGTCTGAAGAATTGGTATTAAATTAGTTGGATTGGTCAATTCATATTAGTATTAGTATAGACCGATATTAATTCTTGGTCCTGTATCGATGGATCAGTATAGACCAAGGGTAAAAATATAAAAATATCCAATTTTTTTATGAAAATAGGGATAAATCTGTTTGATCTAAGCTCGATTACTAAAACCTAATCCGGATAGATATGTCCATTTTGACAATTGTATAAAGAGGACATGGTTTAGATCAATCAAATGCTAAATTTCGAAGCTAATTCAATCAAATACTTATTTTGTATCGCATTTATAATGTTGTATATCTATGCATGTGTACTAATACTTTAAACATTAATTTGTGATCAACTTTGAATGAGAACTTACAATTTAGATTTAAAAACAGTAAAAATCGATGTCTTAAATTTATTTTTTGATTTTTTGAACCATCCAAAATATTTTTGTTAATAAAGATAAAATGAGAACACTAAATAGTGACGTAATGATAAAAGTATATATTTTTTTCTCATGACTTTAAAAATTTGGCAAAATTTTTTCCACCCATTATCATTATCATTATCGTATGAAGGCGATAATATTCCAATTGTTCCCATACCATATGCACGCATTCTAACCATAAAATGTCCCCTCGAGGCACAGAGACGCAGAAAACAAATGGGGGTTATCTTAGTAAATAAAGAGATTTTGGAAGGTATTTGGCTTTCAGTATAGAAGCATAAATAATCCCAAATTAAATATATACTTTATTTTTTGTTTTTTTTGGTAAATATTTTATTTTTTTGTCATAGGATAGTAAAAGTTAGTCTATTTAATACTTGTATGTACTATAGGAGTATAGGGTACTTTTTTTTTTACCGTACTCATATTTATTCATTTTGCGTCATACAGGTGAATTCGACGGCTGAGAGCACCCAGGCACGTACCCCTGGTGCCTCCAGCCGTCGGATTCGCGATGGAGGGGCTGGCGTGCTGGAGAATCGATCATCATCACTCACAGAGTCACCACAGGGGTCCACACAAAGGACCCCCAAAACCAAGGTACTGACACACGGCTCTTTCGCTTTCAATACTGTATTGCGGGTGCCCGGGAATCTGAATCTTCGGATGACGTGAGCGAGCGGTTCAGATTCCACAAGCTTTAATCTTAACCTAACCTTAACCTTAACCTTAACCTTAATGGTTCACCCAAAACAAAAAAAAAAAAAAAAAAAAACCTTAACCAGCGCGTTCCCCACTCAAATGATTTACGGAAATAGATGCCGGCGATTTGACGGTGCGTGCTTATCTGAATGAATATCCAGAATCTCGGTTTTTGGACTTTTGCTAAGATCTGTCGTCGCGGACGCCAATCTCTTTTCTCAAATCGAATTATGGAAATTGCATGTGATCATCAGTGTCATTGGATTGGAATCTACAGTTATTTCAATTAATTATTAGTGTACGAGTGTATGTTAAGGTCACAAACGATGGCCGTTGGAATTGGATATTTCACCGTTATATGATGAACCGGAATAGAGGGGTTCTACTATTATATTAGTGGAGAGAAAGCCAAAAAAACAGCAAATCAGAAAAAGAAAATGAAAAAGAAAAAGAGAAAAAGAAAGCAAATGGTGGGGTTGAGGGAGGGGAGGAAGTAGGGACGTGCTGAGTCTGCTTGGATGCTTGTGCTGCTCAGCTGAAAGCGACGTCACCAGAGGAAAGAGCGGGAAAGTTAAAGTGAGTCTGCGGATATCTGGAATTTTGGGTACCGGAAGATTTGATAGATTTTTAACTTAGGAAGTTTTTGAAAATGCTTTCGGGGTTTTGGAAAATTATTTTTATTTTGATTTTGATTTTTGAACAGGCAAAAGGGTAATGGATTAATGGGTGAGAGGGACAAAGTCGATCATTATTACCCACAATTCTGACATTTTTCAATTCCTCTACAATTCTTTTGGGAGTTGAAATGACCAGTTACCCACTGTGTGGATCCACTTTCTAAGACAGTGGGTAAATAATCATTTCACCCCAATGTGATGGATTATAGAGAATTAAAAAGTGTCAGAACTGTAGAAGATAAAAATAAAATCAGATCAGAATATCAGATCAAGTCATAGGCCGCAAGAGAGGACCTTCTCTTCTCTTCGGTGCACTTGCAGTAAACACAGGAAAGCTTTTCAAAATAGTGGAAACTCCCTATAATTAATTATAGAAAGCATTACTTCCGATTCCCGCAAAATGTTTTTTGAGTTTCCCGCCGAAAGATTGAAAAGGAACATCAACCGTCGTTTTCAGATTGTGGAAAATCCAGCTTCTCTCTCTCTCTCTCTCTCTCTCTCTCTCTCTCTCTCTCGTGTCTGGGTCTTCCAATGTTTGAACTCAGAAATGGTCAACGAAATCTTCCAGCGAAGAGATGAGAAAACAAAAACAAATCACATAAAGTATTATAAGCAAAAGATGAAAAAAAACGGAAAAGATATTTCCACTTCACAGTTCACACTCTCACCCATACTCCCTCGTCCCCCAAATTTATTACTTGGGTCTCTGTCCGGCCCGGAATCCAAAGTCCTAAAAGACAAGCTGGGCAGCGGGTAATGGGCAACGAGAAACGGGTAGCGGGCAGTGGCTCCTCTCGGGATATTTTTGTTTTGTATTTTAGGTGAGCCAGATTTTGCCATTTATGTGGTGGGAACGAAAGCTGTGATGAAGAAGACACAACCCCCCGGGCCAGGACCCGGGTTTCACTGTTTCAGCCTCCGGCCTCCAGCCTCCTAAGTCCCAGGTTACTCTGGCCTCTGTTGCCACTTGTCAGTTCTCTGGACCCCACATTAAAAAAATATTAAAAAATTCCATTATGTTTTTTTTTAAAATATTGGTCTTTTCTTTAGATTCAAAAATTTTAGTGATATGCAGTCAGATATGAGTCCCATCAATAGCTGGCCCGGGTTGTGGGTGTTTGGATCCATAGAATACGGGAAAATCAGGCTTTCTACTTTTAGTGTTGTCGGGGATGGATTAGCTTAATTAAGCACAATGGCGCACTTAGCCAGCAATAACCCTGGTTTTGCCTTCATTATATATACTATAGGGCCCGAAGCACTTCAAAAAAGTTGAAAGTTGAAACCACAGTTCCAGAACGCGAGGAGCAGCAAAAGGGAAATGAAGGGAAGGAGGGAATGCCTGCATTCCATAATTTTTCCATATCTCTCGCATTTCTCACTTTTTTCATTTTTAAGGAAAGATTCTTGGAGTCGAAGAGGGCAGAGATTTTGTTTTATGAGAGAGAAAGAGAGAGGGGTAAGGGGGTAATTTCAAATCAAATTAGGTTTGATTTTGATTTTACATTTTGTCACATGAAATTAATCGGTTTGGTTTTAATTTTAACTAATAAAGTGTCTCAATTCTAAACCATTTAAGTTCTAAAATTTTAAAACCGATAATTTTTTTTGGGGGGAAGGGGGGGGGTGTTAAATAAAACCGATAAATTGTTAAACTATATAAAATCAATTACAAAATAAAACTCGACAAAAAATGAATAATCCAAACTAATTAATAATAGGTTTTGATTTGAGAATTTTAAACTGATTACTAGTTGGTTCAATTTTGGTTTCTATCAATTACAATATGAAATTATGAACTAAACCGAAGATGAACAATTTATATTTAAACGAAATTGATAAAAACCTTATAGAGAAGCACTTGCATCTAAACATAGAAAATATAAAATGACCATCCCACCCTCATAAAACAAAAAAATGCAATTCTTATTAAGTGTTTTCATACGTTCTCATTGGCCCCATGCTCGTGCAAAGACCATGCAACCTAATAATAATCCTTTTTTCATTTTTCTAATTAAAACTCTATAGATTCTAGATTCTCCATATTTGATTTTTACCCATTAAATGTTAAGGAGTGTTTGACTTTAATACCACTCGAGGGCCTCACCTACCTTCTCTCTCATATAGCCAATGAGAATGAGGACTTGAGAACAACAATAAACATATCCTGGCAATCACTAATTTATGCTCTTTCTTGTCCCTTCCAAATTTTAAAACATGGTACTCTCCAAAAAAAATTTCAAAACACTGTCATTTAGTTTGCTTTTAAGTTTTAACTACTAATTTAGATTTGCTTTTAACAATTGATTTAGGAAAAATGATTGTCACGATGCCAATGTACATATTTCTGTGCGCACCCTCACACATACCACATGTGGACCACACATTCTCTCTCCTCATTGAATCCCTTTAGTGGATTATTCAAATTCCCTCCCTCTCGTTTATTTCGATAGTTTATTAATTCTTCTTCTCTATACTTTTTGTTACCAATTCAATTTTCCCGCCACATTCAATATCCTTTCTAATCAATTCAACTTTGACTTATAAAAACTCAAAAATTAAAAGAAACAAAAATAAAAAATCAGTTTAAGTAGCTTTAAAATTAATAAATTTGAATGAGCCCGTTCATGTCATGGAGGCAATTAGGCATTCACTTTTTGTTATTAGAGTGAAGATAAAGCCCCGTCCATTGAGAGAGACAGTTTGGCCACTTTT
Organism: Telopea speciosissima; assembly: GCF_018873765.1. NCBI lineage: Eukaryota > Viridiplantae > Streptophyta > Magnoliopsida > Proteales > Proteaceae > Telopea > Telopea speciosissima. The sequence continues at coordinate 21,102,985 of NC_057916.1, read as the reverse complement.
TAGTCCTTGGCCTCTTCACCTTTGCGGTTTGGATCTTTACCTTATTTTCTTAACTCTTAACTTCAATAATATTATTTTTTTTAGAATCTCTATCCCCAATAAATAAGTAAATAAATAAATTCGATCAGTCTACTAAGCCAATTTGTTTCGATTGGTATGTGTAAAGACCAATTAGTTCATATTTGATTATCACTCTATAATTTATCTTCATCAAAAGGTGTCATTGTTATGCGTATTTTTTGAGTATATATGTGGAATGATAGTATTATCCTCATTAAAAAAAAATTGTATGTTATACTAAAAGAACAAAAAAAGTAAGAATGCAAATTATTTGACACCTTGAGGAATGTCAATAAGAAAATCTCATATATATATATATGCCAATTGATTCTATTCATTTCATCTCAAATTTTTCTGATTTTATTTCTTTTTTGTATTTTTTAATTCCCATATATTCAATCTAAATCATTCAATGACTTCATCACTACTAGATCAACTTATTTTATTGCTATATAATAGAGTAGGGTTAACCAAATAACTGTATTTGTGACTAGTAACTACTAGACAATGAACTAACCATGATGGGCTATTCACCCTCGTATCCGGCTCCTCTCCACTGAGTGGAGAGTCCAATGAGGCATTTGACCACTGGGATGTGTGCAGCACAACCCAGCCGTCGATTACCTCATTGGTCTCTCCACTCAGTGGAGAGGAGCCCAATCCATTCACCCCCACTCCCCACCCCCCCCCCCCCCCAAAAAAAAAAAAAAAAAAAAAAAATTCCTTGATGGGCTAACTATATTTAAGTTTTCTTTTGTTTCAACAGAAGAAAAAATAAAGTAGGGAAAATGTTCTTTGAATCGCTAGAATAGGATACACAAGCATTTCTGTGTCTATCTCTCTCCTCCTCATATAAAATGACTTCCTTGTCTTCCAATGTATGATATTGCTTTATTGCATCTCCTTCATGCACTTAGGGCATTTAGTGGGTTAATTGCATTTAGGCTTATATTGCATCACAAAAATTATTTTATGGAAATCAAAATTTTTCTTAGGAAATAGGTTATAGAAGTCATTCAAAAGAAAAAAGTACAAAACATATTTTATTGAATACGGTACAAGAATTTTTTTAGAATTTAAATTTCTTGCAAGGCTTGATTTAGTATGATTTCCTATTTTTATTTTAATTCCATGGGATAATTTCTATTTTAGAAGTTGTTTGGTTTGACTTTTACACCTTAATTTAATGAAATAAAAATCAAATTTCACCGAAATTATGAAATAGGTGAGAAATTTTTTCAATTTTGAAATTGAAATTGAATTCAGTCTTGGTTTCTAATGAACACATGGTTAATTTAATGGGCAAAATAATAATTTCATGTTAAAAAAATAAAATATCACTCTTTTCTTCTTCTGAGTCTCACGACGACCACCACTACTGTTGCCGTCGCTACCACCACCAACTTCTCCCAAAGATATACAGAGAATCTATTATCCGAAATTGAACTACCAAATGGAAATTTCAGATTCATGCAACATAGCAATTTCAATTTCGTGATAAAAAAATCTATTTGTTGACTATTTCATGAAAATCAATTCAAAATTGAAATAGAAATCATACCAAATCAGGTTTTAAATGTTGTTTCTCATGAAAAGGGGGAACTGATGGTATCTACAGTCATACAACAACCGTATCAAATTGCCATGTTTATTTTCCACAATTAGTGATGTCCAAATTACTTCCCCTGTCATATCCAACCATAAGCAAACGATAAAGTCATCCAAAATGTTAAATTTTAATTTTAAGAAAATATTTTTTCTATTTTTTTCGTTCAGAAATACATTTTTATTAATAAATACATTATATGGAACTAATGAGCATTTCTTGGAACTGAAATAAAAAACTTATCATAAAATTAGAGCGTCGTACTCCAATCACAAGTAAGGAACATTTTTTATACCCCTATTTTGGAGATTCCCCAATCCCCAATCCCCAAGATCCCGTTTGAAGTGTTCAGGTTAAGCCAATGAGCTAATTGTGAGGCTGTTTATGGCATTGTACTTTATGGTTAAAAAAAGGGGAGGGGGGAGGGGGGAGGGGGGAGGGGTTCCGGATCGTCTACTGCGCAGCTGCCCTGACTGCCCTGCTATGCAAACACAGTAAGATATGAAATGATTGTCTTACCCCTGCTCGAGCGCCTTGCTCGAGTGGGGGTAAGGCGATTATTTTGCGCCTTGCTGTGTCTGTGCAACAGGGCAGTTGGGTCAGCAACGTGCTGTAAGAGAGACCCCAATTTGGGGGAAGGGGGGGTAACAAAAAGTACTGTCGTTGTAGTAGCCCAAACATTGATTAGGAGCATGATGCCGGCTATTATCTTGGGGAAGTTTTTATGGATAACCATGGAAAGAAAACTTGGTCGAAACTTGTCGAAACCATCGAGATATCTCGGTTTCTGAGACGAGATGGAGAGGTATTTAAAAAACTACATGGTTTCGACTCAGTATCGATAGTTTCGACCATGTTTTGGTCGAAACATGGTTGAATAACCTTGAACCAGACCTATATAATACCTCATCTCGACTGAGAAAGCATATCTTGACTTGGTTTCGACAGAAACCCCTCCAACCAAGGTTTCCCCCATGAATGGGAAAAAGTACCAGATTTCGACCTAGTTTCCGTTGGTTTTGACTAAATCTTGGTTTCAGTCAGGTCGAAACCTGAGTTCTTGATCCTTGTGGACAACACATCCACTAAGGCCTTCTTGGATGACCCAAATATTTTTGTACATGGGAGATTTGGGAGATTGGAATTTGGATTGGACAAAATTGGTAGATTGGGGTTATAATACAAATAAAGGTTTTTTTTGTCAATCAAATACAAACAACGTTGACCTAATAGCAAAATAATGCTTTCAAAATTTAGGTTTGCAACAAGTAAGGGATTTAGGTGCTACAACAATAGACGTTTGGACTAATTACCAAAGTCTGGTTGGATGGTTGGAGGAAGAAAATGAGAATTAGCAATGAGATATTTATACTCTCTTTTAGACATTAGGACTATAATTAAATGTTTTTCTAAAGTGTGTATTCTAAAACTAGATAAGGATCGAATTTCTATAGTCCATAATCTAGCTCTAAGGGCTTGAACTAAAAAACTCAATCTCAACATTTCAGATGATATAGTTTCTTTATTGTTTCCTTAGTTTTAATAAAGTTTTTTCTCTCATAAAATAATTAATTTATAAATGAAACATTTAAAATATAGTTGGAAAAAAAAAAACAGATGATTAAAAATACTAGAAAAACGATTCTAATAGAGAGAGAGAGAGTAGGTGATTAAGTTAGAGTCTAAAATTCGACACATAGTAAATCTACATCATATTCTAGATATCCAAAGGTTAGGATTACCCACATCATCCTTCTATGTGGTACAAATAAGATGGAACATCAAGGAGATTCCTTCTTTTATAGTTGTGTAAGAGAACTTTTGCATAAAAAATGGTTGGTTATAAGAGAGTTTTCCTCCAATAGTTAGTTGTGTATGTGTATGTTTCCATGTGAAAGAGGACCGACATCATTAATTGAGAAGAGAAGAGAACAAAAAAAACTTGCCGGGGTGTGTATACATTGTGGGGGATTCGATACTCCCCTTTTTTCGTACGGAAAAAAAAAAAACAAAAAACAAAAGACCATTATGAAATATTCTTGTAATTTATAACTTTTGAACCCATTTTGCCGCTTATTGCATAATATTGGTCTATTGAAATGAATTTCTTTCATCATATAGATCCCCTTGTTGGTCCATAATTTGCTACATGGCAAGAGATCCCAAAAAAAAATAAAGCAAGAGAGTTTGAGGTTGTTATTGTTATAAAATGAAATATTCATAAATTCACTTGAAGAGGAAACGGCATCCTACTGGGTTGTAGCCTCTATGCTACTTACAAATTGGACCACAGGCAATTAATAAGACTAGTAAACATATTTTTTGAAAAGGTAAAGTCTAAAGAGTGCTTCAGCTCCCTCACATTTATCAAAATTATGCCAGTTTTTTTAGCCTCAATGTCCTTACAAGGACGCCCTAATAAAAAATGTCAACTAAGACAATAGGTAATAAGACAAACAACAACAACAAATATAGAGAAGGATTAAAATTCACTCCACCCATCATTTTAGGGTTTTAGTATGGTTCAAAATACCTTTTCGATATCCTTTCCTGTTCTCTCCCATCCTACGGGAATCAATCGCATTCATCGTGGATAGAAAGAAACTTGGCCAAAAAAGAAAAAGGGTAACCAGAAACAATGAGATGACTACTCTTGGAATTGCATATGTCGCTACTATTAACACCATTAGTTAGCAAAACAAAAAGCTCCCATAGGATGCAGTCTTGGTCCCTTGGGTAAGCCAACTAGCTTCATGTGAAGAATCAATCCAATTGTCTAACTTTGCCTAGCCTTGTCTTTGTTCCTCGTGTAATTCTTGTACAATGCTTTAGACCTTTGCAGCTTGGGCGCTCATTGCAAATCCATGATTTATAAAAGCTAAAAGCATCTTGGTATTAAAGAGGAAAATCGAAACCTAACTAGTGTTGCCAAACATTTGCTCATAACTACCATCAGAAATAATAGTTAGATAATCCATAAGCAATATTGCTTAGTGAGATTCCAACATAGATAGATTAAAAGAGTAATTGAATTCATCATTTGATCGTAAGGAGATAGAGTATTAAATTAATAATAAATATTAGAATTAGAAATGTAATTTAATATTAATTGATTGGTATTAATAGGGTTATGAGGAATCTTTTGAAACATAGCTTGGTTCCTAATGTACCCAAAAAAAACAGGAGATAATGGCAGAAACTGATAAGGCAAGATGAATCTGATACTTGTCAAAAGAAGATGACTCGCCAGATCACAAAATATTTGAGATAAAAATGAGCTGCTTAGATGTTCAGTACCAAATCCCAATGAACCAATCAACTGGTTATTCTAATTAAACTTAGGCAAGGGTTCCATAGATTGCCGTTGTGGAGGGAACTCTTCCATGCCACACCAATCAATGTGGAGGAATAAGTTTTGTTAATTAATAAAAGCTCACAAGGTCAGACAAGAGAAAGAAAATGTCACAAGAGAGAGAAATGGAAAGACTACCACACTCGTGGCGTGGGGATCTTTTTTCCTTTTTAACTTTCTACATTTGTCATGGATAAAATTTTCTTTTTTCTATGTCGAAAGAAACACTCACAAATCTAGAGTTATTATTACTTTCTCTCATATGTTGAAGGTCCAAAATTCTCTTCATTGTTCCCTAACACCCATCCAAGGCCAATGATGATCATAAATCCTCATTCACCATGGCTTGAGAAAAACTCGGTCTTTTGTTGCAACAAGAAAGTATTGTTTCATTACATGAGTTTAAATCACAAACCATTGTAACACTAGTAGGGTCTATTAGTTTAAGAAGAAAATCTTCTGTAGTGCACTGTGGTGCGGCCTTGCAAGCTCGATACGTGGATGATGCGACATCTAACGGTGCGAACTCGATTGCAACTTTATTTATTTATTTTTACTTTTTGAACTTAACACCGTTGGATGTTGCATCATCCATGTGTCGAGCTCGCAAGGTTGCACTACAGTGCATTGTCAGATCGATGCACTGCAGAGGATTTTAACCCATTAGTTTTATGGCAACTTCTTTATTGTTAGTCATAAAATTTAAAAGTTAAATCATGCCTTAAGCTCCGTCATGTTGGAAGTATCATGATCGGGGTCCCTCAATACCCAAAACTCATCTTTTGGGTCCATTGTAGGGGCGTTAGTCCAAAACTCCAAATTAGCATATTTAATTGATTTAGTTTTTTTTTTTTTTTTGAATCAACCGAGAAACACTAAGTATTTTATTCAAAAAGAGAGGAAGCAAAGCCTCTACCCAAAGAAGGAGAAAGACGTACAAGAGCTGAAGAGAGAGCCACCAAACTCAGGAAATATCCAAACATTTAGCTCTTGAAGCTAACAGATGAGCCTCTCTATTAGAGGTCCTAGGAACAAATTTAAAAGCTAGATCATGAAAAGAAACTAACTGGACATTATCCTCTACAATAGACCTTGCAACCCAATCTATGGAGAGCAGGTTCTTTGACAAACCATTTACAACAGGCAAACAATCAGAGTAAACCACTAAATTTAATTGATTGACTTCTAAATATTTTTGGGAAAAAAGTCCCTGTTTAACCTACGCCTAGATACAAGTTCGTGCAAATTGATTGCCCCACCTCCTAAACTGAAAAAAAATCTCATCTCTATTAATGTCCCTCCTACGTACACTTTTATTGGCATTGCATTTGTATAGAACAAAATTTTGCTACATGCTGGCAGCCAAGAAAATAGGATCTTAAAGGGTATTTTTGAAAATACAAAAACCTAGAAAGATATTTATGAACCCAAAGGCAAAGTTAATTATTCTATTTCCTTGGCTGCCAGCAGGTAGCAGCAAATTTTTTTTCATTTGTATGGAGGCAACGTAGCTTGGCAAAGATCTTTTGCCCATATTTTTAAAGGGAAAAAGATTCAATGCCGATAGTTTGGGATGTTTACTAATACCCTTTCAAATCTTAACCATGTAGATGTAACATTGGGTGTGTGAGTGTGATGTGTGTTGTTTATATCCACCATATCTGCCATTCCACGATCCTAAAATTCGGTTAACCTTTTCGGATTGGTGTGTGATTTGTGTGATTACATTTTGATCAAAAAAGAAAAAACATCTGTTCTACCAAAAAAACAAAAAAGAAGATGTAAAATCTATATTCTCTGTTTGACCATTTCAGTCCCTACCTAACGATGCCGCTTCCTATGCCTTGATTGATGGAAGGTAAGAGACTCACCCAATTTCTCTTTTTAAGACTGGGTGGTCCCTTCTTCTCCGATTCGACTCAAGACGTACTCATACCCTTTACAAAGCAACCATCATTTGGCGGCTCAGCTAACCAACTTCTCTTTGCATATGGAAAGCCTATAATTGCTCAATAGTTTTTAGTGGAACTACAGAAGATGACTGTCCTAGTGGATGCGGGTGATCTTAGCTTCTTAGGGAGGTTTTTTAATGATGTTCTTGGTTCATTCTTTCGTGAGTTTAAGAGAATGTGAGAGAGCGAAGGTGTATAAAGGTTTAAGGCTTGGGTTTGGGATTTAGATTTGAGCTTTCTTGTACCCATTTCACCTTTCTCATGATTGTGAAGTAAGACGCATCACGTCTCCTGGTCACAGACTAACTGGTCCAAACACATGAAATCTGTACGTGTTATCTTGCTTTGTTTCTATTACTTTTCTTTTCATTTTTCCTCTACTAATTGAGTATGTTAGTCTCGTGATCTTCAACAAATCCAACCCTTTTTCTTCAAATAAAACAAGGAAAATCATCTTTCCTAGGAACGACTTTCGGTGGTCATTTCCACTCCTATGTGAGGAATTGGAGAAAATTGAGATAAACAACGAATTGGAGGTGATAACGATTCCCTCTCTTCAGCTCAGGCCTTTTGATCTTGTCGGCTATTTTCTCTAAGATGATTAAGATTCACAACTAATGAGTATTATTACCAATTTAAAGACTAAGAGTAGGGACCAATCCTAACAAAGCCCAATTACAAATAGGCTAGCTCACACATAATAATAATATTTTATACTTTAGAGTAAGGATGTCAATCGATATGATTTTGGAATACTAGTATGGTATACTGCACATAGACCTCATATCGATACCATATTGAATATTGATTCTGTATAGATATCTCATATTGATATTGTACCGAATCAGTTCAGTATTATTCGGTCTGAACTGATTCGGTAAGGTATCAATACAGTGCAGTGTATTTTCAGTATTATATCCATACCAATATTGTATCGAATACCAACTCGACACATGTATCTCATACCGATTACATAATGAATTCATTCAATACAATTTGACATAGATAATTCGGGGTAGAAACGATATAGACATATGGTACTCGATTCCAATTTACACCCTTATTTTAGAAAGGGTTAATTGAAGTCACTACCCATTAAGGGATGGCCTCGATTTTGTATTAAGTTCCATCCAACCTAGTCCACCAATTCAACGCCATCCATTAATCTATATTTATACAATGACTTGATGCTAGCTCATACATGATGAAAACATTATATTAACATTTTCTTTCATTTGTTTTTTAATACTATTGCCTAAAGACAACTAGTGAAGTTTAGACTTTATTGTAGTAATATTAATGCATTCAACCAAGTTTTCAAAAAGTGAAATTGGATTTGAATAAGGTTAGAAACGGAGCATACAATCAAATACACACACAAAATGAAAGAAAGAAGATCAATCAAGTATATGATCAATTTAAAACATCAAAAAAGAAAAAGAAAAAAAATTCAAACATCTCAACAGTTGGACTTTGAAATTACTATATACAGTGGATTTTACACAGGCATTGCTTTTTTTCTAACAAATTTAAAGTGAGGCACTGAACATCGTACTAGAACACCGGTAGATCACTGTCGACATGCATGGTTCCAAGGAAACAGAATGAGATGTCTAGAAAAAATAAAAACTGTGTTTTTTTTTCTTCAAAATTTAGTGTGTGATTCTAATAAATATTTTAATTCCTTTTGAATTTCCAAAATGGATGTAGATCCATAATTAACCAACCTAATGCGATTCTTCTTACATTTTTACCCTTGTCCATACTAATCCATCAATATAAAATTATTCAAAAATTAATATCAATCTCCATCGATATCGATCACGATTTGATACCAATTCCTCAAACCATAGTTACAACCGTAGGTTCTTGAGCTTTAGCATTCTTGTCGATGCTCTATAATTGGTCAAGTTCAAAGATATGTACTAAAAGCTGATAAATTTCCACCTCTCACTTTAGTATTCTTAGCCATGTCTAAATGAAGCTATTAAGTTCCTCATACAAAATGCAATATTTATGGGAGAGAGGCAAAGAATTGAAAAGAAAGAAAAGTAAAAAGGTAAAACAGAAGGAACCTTTGACAAAAGATAAGTGTTTCGGATTTGTATCCACCACCACCATGTTGAGTAGTTATTATTAGATGGCCTACGGACGGACGGACATAGCACAAGACAAGCTAGCAGATGGAGTTGGGGTCCAGTTGTTGAAGCTCTAACGCATGCCATGCCCCCATTATGTTAGGTTATGAATACATTATACATGTAAGGATCTTAATTAATAATAAATTAAAACCATATCCAATTTCAATATTCATGGTCGGTCCACAGGGATCCGAATCATGGATATTGGGTAGGCACTAGGCAGCAGCTGCTTCTCTTTTCGATCACCAAAAAGAATTTTAACTTCACATGTAGAGGAGATTTTGATAAGCAAAGGATCCAGAGACCACAACATATAAATGATAAATGATAAATGATAAATGATGTGGTTATTAATTTGGCATAAGATTAAAATTAAGGAGTTAATTAGCGAGTATGGGTTATTCCTGTTGCATTTACAAAACTACCCCCATGAGATATATTTGGTGAGTTGTACTGGAGTGAGTAGGGGTAAAAAAGGAAAGCAATTTTTGAGTGGAGTCCAGTTTGGTCTTTGGTGGAGGTCTAATAAGAAGACTAAAAGAGGGGTGGGGGGGGGGGGGCACTGGCCAGGGTTTTGATGAAGACTGGAGGCCGAGGGTGTGAAGTGCCATCATTTTCAGGTTCTTGAGTGAACGCTAAGTTTTGCTTTGCTTGGCAATGTCGCACCACCCTTTCCTTAATCCGCCCATACAAGACTTAACTCACACACACACGAGTCACGACACACCGCCATTTCTTCTTTTAAGCTTTCCGGCTGTTTGTCGCCACCGAACAAACCAGACCATACTCCCCAGCCACCCTCCACACTGCTCATGGCCACGTTAAAAGTAGTCAGCTCTCATAACCTCCGATAGCATTCTAAAATTTAATGGGGCCCGCAGATTAGATGTCTTACGCCAATCAGAACTGTCTGAACTCTGAACTGTTGTTACTAGACCACCGATCCAGAATCGAAACCCACCAAACAATGGTTTTTGGTATTAGGTATTAGGTATCGGATAAGGTATCAGTATGGATCGGACAATGTTGTCCCTGATTTCTCTTAAAAAATGGGTTTTTGACAAATATACCCCTGATTCGTACCCTACGATTGATACAGGATTGGTGGCCATGTATCATACTGATATCACCCGACACTATTATGGATTGCCTGATATGGCTAATCCATGTCGGATACCTAAAAGAACGATCATAAATAAGTAATGAGAAAAAGATCTCTACTTGGTGGTGTTTCCTATGCCTTTTCACAATACACCATAAAATGATGCCTTTGCCCTTTAGATAGATACTTAGGCCTGTTCTCACATTGGGATAAAAATTGATTGCTGCCTGGTTTGTTGTTTAGGAAAAAATTTGAGGTTACAGTTATGCTCCTGCTGAATCGTAGGCGTAAACTTGAAATAATCATTTTTTCCTTTGGGTTGGCAAATACCCTCTTATAGTTTTGTATTTTCCATACTACCCTTATAGTTCGAAATCGATACTTTCAATTGAGACAGCAGTAACATAGCTGGCAGCAGCCAATTTTTGTCTAGAATAAAGGTTTAGGCCTCCCTACAATCTTTTTATCCAGTGTGCTGGCAGCATGAAGGGAAGTGCTGTGGTACGGTTTCACGTGACAATGGGCCCACCTTGGATCTACATTCTACAGGCCCATTGAGTCATTTTGAGTACAACACCAACAGCCAACAGGCAACAGCTGTGGATATAGTACGGACGAGACATGGGGACACATGGGTGGTCCACCAGGACCTCAATCCACAGTGGAATCTCTCAGGTTCAGGTGAAATAAAAGAGTCCACACTCCACACACACTCCACAGTTCAAACAATCTCAAAGATTTTTTGTTACTCTTTCGTAAGTAAATCTTTATTATTTGTTGTTTGGGCCTTTTTTGGGCCAAGGCGTTTGGCCATCTGGGGAAGGAGGAGGGGGGGGGGGTGGTGTGCGTCTGAAGGTGTGTTAAGTAGGTAGGGCCCAAGGGCCCCCAACATCACATGCAAAGGAAGATGCCATCGTTGATATATGGGCCATGGGCACATAGATAAGGTATTCATTGGTTGTTGCTGCTGGGTAACCACCTCTCAATCGATTTAAGGATTGGGGAGTGAGGAGAGGTGCCAAAGTGGGTCCCTCTAAATTCTAAAAAGAATTGCAGCCAACATAACATGGTTTCTCCCATAAAGTGTTATAATTGTTGTGTTCACTTGACTGATACAGTCCTTTCTTTTTCTGTTTATCCTTTTACTTGAAGCTATCCATAACAAACAGCTCACCTATGGATTATGGTGCCTTACCTGTTCATCAATTACCAAAGGGTCTCGGATTTGAGATTCTCTCTAGCAGCAAAGTGAATTTCAGACTGGTGGAATGCTTTGGTGTAGCTGTGCCTTGTAGTAACCATATACTTCCTTCATCAATATATAGTTACACATCTGTTCTACATTTTGTTTTTTCTTCTTAACCATGTGGGTCTTAGTTGAGAAAATTGTTTCTTTCATCAAAAAGAAAAATGTTACTCATGTGCAACTTAGGCCAGACACAGCCCCCTGAAATAATTACTTTGCTCCCCTATAAAATGAATAATTCCCCTTAATCGATGCCCTTGTGTGCTCACGTTGGCCCCTACCTTGGTGTAGGGGCCAAGTGACTAGGTAGTGTTATTCTTACCTAATTTCAATAAATAAAAAGATGGGAAGAGAGGAGACAAAGGGTTGATGGATCATGGATGTGCAGTTCTCAACGCCACTAAAAAAATAAAAATAAAAATAAAGAAGCCTATCTTTCCTGGAGAGAAGGAACTCTTCGATCACTAGTTTGTTTCTCATGGGGTCTAACCAACGTGGACATCATAAAAGGTACAATCTTTAGTTGGCGAGCACCCTCAAGCACTTGTGCCTGCCAATTGATAGTTTAATTGGTGCTCACATTTTGTAAGCAAATTAATTGACTTGTGTGGTGATTTTCAACTCATAAGCATTACAAAATATATGACATTTTTTGGAGTTCCAAAAGCATTACAAATATATGACATATTTTGGTCAAAATTTTGTTTTTATTTTATTTTATTTAATTAGTATATTGATCTGAATTTTGACAAATAAACAATCCACATGCTTTCCTAATTAAGTTTTCTCTATGATGATGGTTGAAATACAAAGGTCTTGTTTGTTTAGAGGAGAAGGTGGGGGTGGGATAGTTGGGAAGAGGAAATATTGAGATAAAATTATTTTTTCTCATATGATCAGACCCATATGATTGATAATCAAAGTCCCATCAAATTGGTGGACTTTGGATAGACTTGGGGTGGAATTTTGAAATGCAACATCAGTAGACAAAGCATTTAATGATTTTCCCTAAGCTTTTGTAAGTTCACATCTCCGGGATAATCAAACAAAATTGGGGTGGGATTTCAAAGTGCCTCATCAGCATTATCCCACCCAACCTAAACAAACTGGGCCGATCTATTGGGCTGTCCCACAATAGAAGGTTGGAGTTAATATCTTTTACGCAACAAATCAATATAATTCACTATTAATTTTGAACTCAATTAGATTTGAACTATTATTATATTTTGATGAAAAATAAACAGATGGCTAAAAATACTAGGAAAAGACGTAAATACATGAATGGTAAATGTGCCCAATCTAGACCATACCTTTCCTATTCATCAACGGTTGGATTGATCAAATCATCCATTTATGTGACACATTAGATGATTAGTGCATGAAAACTTCTATGAATAGAGCGACCACAAGAAACTTTACCAAATAAAAAAAGCCATTTTTAGTGTGGGTTGTCAATGCCAGACCTAATTTGTTAGATACATTGTATATTTGTATTTAATGCATGATTATCACAACATAAAAATTAAATGGGTTTAAGAACGCTAATCGGTTGCACTCTAGCCGCGGCTTCAACGCCTAGACATAGTAACAACTTAATGACTTTGGAAATGACTGCATTGTCCCATGAAAAGGCAGAAATCCCATGGGACAAGGAGGTTATATGTCTAGTTGTTGGAGCCATGCCTAGAAAGGCGACTGGTTAGCCTTTCTTTTCCCTAAATTAAGCATATATAACATAAAATATAATTAATGCACTATTTTTAAGATTTAAAATCAAAACCCAGTTATTTACCAAAAAAAAAAAAAAAAAAAAAAAATCAAAACCCAGTTGTGAAATAACAAAACAATAATCAGCCAAGCTAATACTCAAAAATTTATCTCAAACAACCATTAAATATTATTCCATAATAATATTTATATATAGACAAACTAAGTCGATCGATTTGAATTTCCAAACTGAACCTGGTCTGATTTTAAATTTGGACAAGTTGTCCTTGTCCTAAGTCCTGACCAGGACTTTGGATGAAAATTATATAAGTTAGTTAATAGATTTTGTCCACTCCCTATTTAATAGTTTAAACAATTTGTTTAAGTTTTTAAGTACATTCGTTTACTTCATCTTAATAGTTATATGGGAAAACTATTAAAACTCAAATTTGTAACATAGGTAAGGGTGGTTGGGACTACTTCTCAATGAAATTTGGTCCCCAATTGACCGGCAAATATGTCAACCCATATCAAGAGCAACACTAATTCAAATTAAGGTGCTGTCCTGGTCCTTTTATTTGATTTCATTATCTTCTATTAATTTCTCCCATAGTGAGGAAAGCACATTGCAGCAAATCATCCATAGAATGTGTGTGGTATATTATTGTGATTCTATTTGTTACTTATAAGATTTTGTATTAGTATTTTTTTGTTTGCACAATTGTTTTAGAATAAAGTTTCATAGGGTCTTTCTGTCTAGGTGTAGGTAGTCTACACATTTTCACATACACGTCTATTTCACCAAGTCTCTCTCTCTCAGACAGTGTCCAAATCGTTATACCTTTCATGTGGATCGAAACTTACCCGACAAAGAATTTAGCTTGCCACTCTAATAAACTTATAAGAATGCCTATCCTATCATATGATATGTGATTCAAAATTTATGGACAAGTAGACCTGAAGGCACTTCTTTTACATGTCAAGTGTCAGCTTAAATGGATTTCACCAAATGACAAAATATGAAATTTAAATATTGAAATTTTAAGAAGATTGCATGAACATAAATAGACAATTGAAAAATGCAAGGATCAAAACCAACTAATCCAATGGTCAATTGAACAAAACCAACTGGCCTAGATGGCTCAAAAATGGCAGAGTATTCTGATGAGCTTATCAGAAAGGTTCAAGAAAACAGAATTTTTCTTTCTTGTTGTTTGTTAAAAAGAATACGTGGAATACTTAAGAAAAGAGAGAGAGTTGGGTAAGCCGCAAATCCAGCTAAGCTAGCACATAGGAGGCTTTGGATGGGGGAGAGAAGGGGGTAATTTCCAAAAAAAAATTGCATTACAGAAAAGTTTAATGTAAAATATCATTCATTGCATGAAAAATTTTACAAAATAAAAGGGCCATAAAAAACAGGAGTTGTAAGAGGAGTAGAAGAAAATCCCTACATCCCATAAATCACCCATCCAAACCTAACAGTCATTTGAAGACGAGGTTCGATCTCAACCCTCAAATCGTTATTATTCGTTAATTTTGTTTTTCATAATCATATTAGTATGGGAAAGAGATAGGCACACTGTCTGCATGTGGTAAACTAGTGGGTGGCACCAATGGTGGCGTAGAATCAAATCATACAGGAGGGGCAAAATGTCATTTTGAAGGCAAAGAAAGATGCACACAATGAATGCTAGCTTGCGGTACACAAGTAATGTGTCCAGCCTTTTCCCTATTAATATTTAGTAGATCATTTACCCAATCTGTTCGCAATGTTCTCTACAAAATACCAATGTGAATTTATTTTCCAAGATTTAAAAAACATTATTCCTATGCACTCACCATCCTAAACCTATTGATGGATAACAATGACACATATGACATATGATGGCAACATCTAAAATCGTGGTTAGTTATGGTTATGACTTATGAATATCATCATGGCCAGGTTTCACTGTTTCAAGATAAAGAATCGGCCATGACCGATCTCATTTGTAGACATTCTGATCAAGTCAAGTTTGGTTTTTCTCACCTTGTTACTTGTTCGGTTTTTAGATCAGAGGGATCAATTTAGGCTTTTTGAGACTGATTTCGATCTCGATTCCAATTCCTATTTAGGGTTTCTAAGACTACCGCCCTAACCCGTTCCAACCTCTAATTCCAATTTTCATAACCCTGCCAGCATTTGTCTTGAAAGAATGACCACAATGATCAATATGATTCTTTTGATAATGTACATTGTGAGGAAGTCTGAATGTAAGGAAAATACGATTCAACATACCATGCAATGTATAATCTTCAAATTTTTTTTCCTCATGTGGTAGATTTTGATTTCGATATGATGGAAACTTGATTTTTATAACAATAGTTGTTTAGCGCAGTTGGTGAGCTGTGGTGCACTTCATGCCCATGCTCACCAGGAGGTTTTGAGCTCCCTTTCCAAAAAAAGAAAAAAAATCTTAACGTTTATTTATTTATTTATTTTGGTAAGAGAAACTTGATGTTTAATGGTAGACCTGTGGGCTTATTTGTCTCTAAATTTTAGCATCATCTGAACTGCCATGTGGGAATCCTTGGTATCCACCAATCATTTTTGCCCATGAATTGCAGTCCACTTAAATCACTCCTTTTTTTTTTTTTCATATGGTACAAATTGTTTCAATTTTAGGTTACAATGTGTGAAATTTTTCCCTCTTCTTACCAAAATTTTCCCCCCTCTTTGGGAGAATGGAGAAAAGATTAAATTAAAAGTAAACAGATGCATAATACAATAGAACAAACCACTCAAGTTAGTTATCTCTACCACCCTCAATTAGAGATGAGGAACCACTATGCATCTCTGTTTTTAAAACTTTTATTTTGAATATCAAAGTTTAAAACTTTTATGTTGAATACCAAAGTTTATTCACTTTCACATTCTTTATTTTTCAAAGAAGTTTCAATTATATTTGTTTAAGAAAAGTTTGCACTAAGTATTTTTATGAACGGTTGTTAGATCACATACTCGGAATCATTATTTTAAGGGATTTTCTTATTGACACCTCTCAAGGTACCAAATAATTTGTAGTCAAACATTATTGTCTTTTTCGTATGATACACAATTTTTTTCCAATAGAGATAATATTATCATTTCACATGTCGTGTATACATAAATATGCATGACTGTGACATCTTTTGATAATTCCAATTATTTTTGAAAACTCTTTAATATCTATATCTTAAATAACTTTTGAAAATAAAACAATCATTGAGAGTTGATGGTCATGACAAATGTTTGACATACCCTCAAAGTTGAACCTCTCATAGTGATTATGAGTATCAACAATCCCTTTCTTAGTATATGTTAGTGTCGCACAACAATGGGGAAGGGGTATATTTGATCATTCGAAAACAGGTGATCAATGTTTTACGACCCTAGGACAGTGGCTGGACCATAACTATCTCCCAAAAGGTCTATCCATTTTAAAAGCTCATTAACATACATAAAAGTTCTAACAAATTAAAAAAACAAACATACGTAAAAGATTCTTTTATAAGATTTTCATTTGATACAAAATATCTAAATATTTGTGAAGAAGGTAAAAAAAAAAAAAAATGTCAATGAAAAAGTAGAACAACTTTGAAGCACTATAACGGGACAAGAGGGATGAAACCCTAAACTTCAAAACTTTTAGTTTTAATCCTAAACCCTGACAAGTGACAATAAGAATATCATCAACTTCCAAAGGCACAGATAGGCTTCGTAGAGAAGATGAACTCCAAAGTGCCAACAACAACAACTTATGCTTCAATCTCTAACCTTGAACACTTGATGGAACCCATTGATATGTCGATTTCAATCAAGTTTTCTTCTTCGTTCATCTCATTAATCTCTGCCAAAATACCCATCAGATCCTCTTGTGGGAACATTGATTCCGGCAAGAAATCCGGCAAATTTGGCCGTGACTTTACAGTAATTGGTTCTTCCTTTGTACCAAAATAGGTACCTTCTGGGAGCTCGATTTCAATAAGGCTGTCATCGTCTGAAATGGAATCATCAGAGCAAGCAGCTGGACCCCATCTTACTTCACTGGGAAACGCCCAATCAAACTCAGAACCCTCACTAGTCGACGATGAGTGATCCATCCTTTCGCTCTCTGACGATAAACCATGTGATCCTGTCACGATGTTTTGATTCTTTTGAAGCTGACCCACTTCATCTTCTTCTCTACTTTCTTCCTCCTCTTCCGAAATATCCATACTTTCCTGTTGCTTTTCATGGGTAACCTCTTCCGAAACTTCCCTATAAATGGTGGTGCTAACAACTTCTTCTCTTGCTAGATCATCACCAGTACTGGTAATCGATTTTCTCTTTGTGACTTTGAAGAGGAGAAGAGTGGATAAAATCAAAACAGTAAAGGTAAGGAGTGAAGAAATAGATGAACATAGCAGAGCACCACAGACGACAAAAATGAAAAAAATTGCAACACGCGAAGAAGAAGTAATTGAAGGACAACTCATTTGATTCTCAACTGTTTCCCTCATGGCCATGTACAATAACATAAATAAGGAGTGAATAAGATCGTATTTTTATTGGATTGGAAGCATTGCTAATGGGTCTTTGAAAAAAAAAGGGTGAATAGGGCAAGAAATGAAGAGAAGAAATAAAACCTTACTTACTCAGTTCTGAGCAGAGCGAGGAGAAAAACCCTTGTCACTCTCACTATCAGGTAGCTAGCAGAAGAGATACAAGAGAGGGTCTACTCCAGTAGAAGAAGTCCAACTGCAACCGAGATGTAGAGGGATCAATAAAGTTGAGGGGGGGAAAGAAAACAAAAGAAAAGAAAACCCTATTAACAGAGAAGGTGAAAAAGTAAAGTGGAGTTTTATGGATTGCAAATTGAAACTAAGAACAGCAGTGAAAGAGCGAAGTTTATTGGATGAAGAAGGGAGAAGAATAAGAAAACCCACAAATGAAATCAATATTTGAAGAACATAAATGAAGAATAAGAAGGAATGACACTCATGATGAGTTGTTTTACTTGGAGATCTCAGGGAACAGGAATTGACTGAAACTGGCTCCCAAAGCGCAACTTGGGAGAGATTGTTTTGTTCCGGAAGAAGGATTTTCTTTGTGTAATTATTAGACTTGCTTTGAAATTTCAGGGTTGTTTCTTCCTTTGAGTCCTTCACGGTTCCCGTTGCTTGTGAAAAACTGGGTCTTTTTTTATGGGTTTTCTCTTACACCAATCAGGTGGATTTTTCTCAACAGCTGATTCCCTTGATAATATCAAACCACAGATCTTCGTGTATCAATTTGCAGCCTCAAAGCTTGGAAAATTGGTGGAAATTGGTGAAGCCATGTGCAGACATCTGAGCTTACCACATGGCACTTGTGCTCAAACATCCATGAAAATAACTATCGGAATGAAAAAAAAAAAAAAAACTTCTTTCCCGCTCTTTCTATGTAACTCCAAGGAACCCATCCTTCAACTACCCACTTCAAAAATTTTCAATCTTCTGCAAATCACGAACGAAACCATTCAGACATTTCTAAAGCTTCATTGAATTTGAAACCTTCAGCATCAACTTACATTGTCAGAATCCCTGCAACCATAAACAGAGGATCACAGAACTCTTACTCCCCTGTAATTCCTCAAGTCAGCAAAACACTAAGAAGTGTCAGATATCACCTATTTTTCCTCACCACCATAAAATCCTATCCAATATCAACTAATAAGCACAGTAAATTTCACTGTAAGTACTGTGAAATTTTTTTCATCCTTTTAACTTACGTGGTGGTTCCCTGCAACTCTGCAAATACATTGGAGACATTAATGCAAACCCAATACCCCATCAACCTCATACGAGAGAGATTATGATGGAGCAGACGAACATGTCCCCAACTCTTATGACAGGATTTTAAGAGACTTCACAGACTCCACCAAAATCCAATCCGTCATCCTTTCCCCCAATTCTTTAATACGGGGTGCACAACGTCGTACTACTCACACATCTGGGAATAGAGACACGTATATGGTCCTCACGTATTTTTCTGTAATTAATTTATTATCACGACGAAGATAAAGATACAGAGAGAAATTAAGTGGGGTTGATGTGAGCCTGTGACTTCTTATTCACTCTTGTGAGAACTGAGAAGTCAGTACTCTGTTTCTCTCTCTCTCTCTCTCTCTCTCTCTCTCTCTCTCTCTCTGACATTTAATATTAGGCTATAGAAGACGTGAATATTGGGGCCATTGAGGACATAGTATTAAATACGTATATAGGGTAGTTTTGGATAGTTAATATGTTAAAAGGATAAGGAAATAAGAAAATCCAAAGATGGATGTAATGCACTTGCTTGGGGGAGGTGAGATAAGTGTGTGTGTGTGTGTGAGCCTGTGCGTGCATGCGTGCGTGCGGTGCGTGAGTGGGGCTGGCGGTGGTGGTGGGGGTGGGCAGCTATGTCAGCCTTGATTGACGGGAAAGAGGTAGGTCTACTCTCTATTATCTAGAGAGGTGGTTGTCCTTTCATCGTGATTGAGAGACAGATTTGGAACTTGGCCTGAGAAGGAGAAGGAGAAGGAGAAGGAGACTCTTTCACAAGTAGTCAATTGTTGATGACCTTGATCACCGACCACCCACTCCCCAGTCCCTTCTTTCATTATCATTCCTCGTAACCCCAAAACTAAATTGGGGGAAAATCATCAAAACTGCCTTTTCTTTAACCCTCTTTTTGAATGCATAAAACATAATTCCAACTGTGGAATCAACTACTTTAGGTGGTTGCTTGTTGTTGGTAGACATAATCCTTTTTGTTGAGCAGCAACTTTAATTAGCAAAGGCTCTCTCTTCCCCTCAGTGTTTAGCATAATTAATGGCATTCCATCCGAAACCAACAATGTGATAACATACTTAATAGCTTTTGAAACGACATTAAATATATATATAAAACCCTTCTTCACTCTTTACTGATCTCTCAGATCTTGTATAGGGCCCATATTGTTGAATTTTTCTCCTCTCAGGTTCCCAGCTGCCTGGTCAGGTTCATCGATTCCTCTCATAGGGGATCAAAAATGACGACCTCACCCCTGCCCAACACACTACCTGAGAGGAGTTAAGTCAATTTAGCATTTGCTTACTTCTCAACAGTGAGAAGCTTTCGAGTTTTGAAGGTACTAACTCTCACTGTCTCTACCTTTGGATGAATATTCTCAAAGATTACTTCTCCCCTTCGCAGCAGTAACTACTAATAAGTAGTATACCCCTATTTCATTTTTTGGAGTTAATAAAGAAGATTATTTCACATTTCACATGGCAGGAACAGGATAGAAATCGGTCACTTAAATCTCATTGTCGATCATCTAGATCCCCAAAGGATTCTTAATAATATAAATCGAAGGGTCAATGATCTGGAGGATTTAATCCTATCTTTTATATCATAAAGTTCCTGCCGTGTTAAGTTCAATGTGTCATTACCTGATCATGAACGCTACTTTGAACTTCCTCATTCTGGTTCTCATATTGTTATATTCATGTGATGGGGAGTTTCTTGAAGGATTCTATAGAGGCAGGATGTGCGTGCATATGTTATCTTTGAGAAACAAAAAAACTTTATTGCTACTATAAAAACTGTGTGGAACAACAGCCTATGTCTGCTTGGGGGTGTGTCTACGGTCATGCACAAAACACTTTTTCCTTTTTTTTTAAAAGTTCTTTGTTTGGGTGTGAGCACTCTGTGCCTAGACACACACATAGGCAATTTGGAATTAAAATCCTCTGCAGTACCTGGCGGGCGGGCAATGCATATCTGACGACACAGCAAAGGCCATGTGTGTCACGTGAGCTCTGTTGTGCTGTCGGATGTGCACTGTCGCCCCACCGGTACTGCAGAGGATCCTGGTCCGGCAATTTGGATCTCTACTGTCGAGCTGCCCGACAGGACCGTGCTGCCCAGACACAGCGAGGCGCACAATGACCGCCTCACACTTGCCCGAGCGCCTTGCCCAAGTCGGGGTAAGGCGGTCATTGCGTGCCTCACAGTGTCTGGGCAGCTCGGCAGTAGAGGATCTGGATCCACACATAGGGGGCAAAATAACCGCCCCACTCCCTATGAATGACGGTAATGATCGCCTTATTGATGCTGCTGCATACTCTCCCATTGGCCCTTGCGTGCGTGCAAAGGCCACATTCTCCCACATAGAACTGAGTTTGGATCCTCTACCCACATGGGGTGACACCCCACATGTTGAGAACCAACCAAACAGAATCTTCATACATCTAACCCCCTCTGACCCCTGTGTCAAATGGGGTAGAGATTTTGTTTGATTGGTTCTCACCATGTGGGTGGGATCTGGACTATCATACACAGGCCTATCCGACCCTGGTACTTAATATCTCCTCATCTGGTCTAATCTATCCATTACTCTCTCTCTCTCTCTCTCTCTCTCTCATTCATTCATTTAGATAATTCTAGGAGTCTAAGTCTTGATTTTGGGTAACTTTCAACCAAATTAAGCTGAGCCAGGCCAATCAAATGGTAGGCTGCAGATAGGACACTTTCTTCTCATCTTTTAATTTACATAGCATGAATCAATCATGGAGAAGTTGGATGAAAGAGGGAATGGGGAGAGAATGGATATTATACCTCTAGACCTAAACCTGGCTGGACCTCTCATTTCGAACTCATCTCTATCTGCATCATAGCTACATACTTCAATTTAGTTGTGAGAATATCAAGGCCTTAATCAACCAGCCACCCTAGTGAGGAAGGAAAAGAGAAAGAGAGAAAAGTAGGAGAGAACATTGTTGAGGAATGAAGTCCACTCTTTGAGAAATGAACAGCTTACTCAAACCAAAGAGACTTAAAATCGACTTAAGTATTTCTGCCAAGTAATTCTAACAAATAATACCCATAACACCCCTTGCTAACTAAGACTAACAATACAACATAACAACTGATAGAAACCAACATTACACTTAACACTCTCCCTCAAGCTCGAGCATACTTAAGAAATCACATTTGGAAGTATATGGATTTCAAAAACAGGGCCCAATTAGAATTTGGTTCAGAAAATAACCGTCACGTCACTTTTGTGAGTGAAGCCCTATCATGAAATGCTGGGCCTCGAAAACGAGCACCACCATGGCCCATGGGTTGAGAAAATTTCCTCCAAGACAACTAATGGATCTTAGAAGCATCTTCCTTACCTCCCCAAAATAAACAAGCTGCTTCACCACAGGTCTGCTCATGTATGGACATGGGCAACTCGAAGTTAGTGCCCTTAAAATTTGACATGGGAAGGCAATTGATTTCAGCCACACTTCTCCATCTGCATGAGTAAGGAGTTTCCATGTCAATTTTACTCACTCTCAAGTCTGTTGGCAAGCCCCAATACTTTGCTGGCCCATTCCCATATGGAAATTTAAGCACTCCCGAAAAACAACTCTTGTATGGGATGATGTGTTCGGACTGAAGCAAAGACTCGATTTCTTCAAATCAATTGATTGTCCACTAGCCTTGTCGTACCAATCAACACAGTCCTTCAAGTTATGATTCTCTTGCAACCTTATTTCATAGAAAAGGAGACAAACGTTTGAAAATAATAGATGGAAAAGGGGCTAGTCCCGATTTCTCATTCTAATACTATGTATCAGACCATCGTTTTTGTTTGAAAAAAAAAAAAAACACTATTGAGGGCTTGCGGGAGCGAATGATGAATAAGGTTGAAAAAATGGGGTTACTTTACTTAATTCTCCTTGATGATTTGACTGCACAACATTCAACACCATTAATCAAGATAGAATAGTGCACTGATGTAATACATGCCATGATGAGGGAGAGAAGCGCACTACAAAATCTCATTCGGGAAAGTAGCTGCTCCATAAGCTGCAATTCAATCCTATCATATGCCTGTTTCATATCAAGTTTAAGGATGACCAGCCGTTTCTTTCCCTTCCTTTTCTTCTTAACATAATGGAAAGGTTTATGGCCAATGAAAATGTTGTCTGAAATCATGCACCCTGGGATGAAGGCCGATCGGGAGGGAGATATAATTTGAGGAACAATGTCTCCAGGCGAGTTACAAGAATTTTTGTGACCACTTCCACTACCACTCCATAGAGGATAATGGCTTGAATTGAATAACCTCTTCCGGTTTTTTCCACTTTTGGAATTAGGCAAATAAGTGTATTATTACTATGGGAGGAAAAGAAGTTGTAGTAGAGAAAATTTTCACAACATAAGCAGAGAGGTCCATGTGTGTTAGCGCTCAAAATATTTTTAAAGAAAATGAGTGCAACGCCTAGTAATTTTAGGGGGCCCATTGGGAATAATGCTATTCTATTTCCTCCATAGAAGGGGTGACGCACAACATCTGGTTACATCTCCCTAGCCTCCACAGGTTACTACAACTAAGGGTGTCAATTTAGAATCGAAACTGAAAACTGAAAACTGAAACCGGCTGTTTAAAAGAGAATCAAACCAAACCAAATTAAATTGGTTCGATTTTGATTTCAAATCTGAAATTTTTATCGGTTTGGTTTTGGTTTCATGATAGAAATATCATCAAATCGAACCAAATTATGTATTTTCAAACTGAATAAATCATATTATTTTTTAATTTTTTAATTAATGTGAATGATAAATTTTATTCTATTTTAATCCAAACACTTAAATTAGGGCCTAAATCCGAGTACACAAATGGGGTACGACATTTTTGGGTTATGGAATCGTACCGGCCACTGAGGATTTGTTGGTTTATATGGGGAACAGAAGTGTTGGGTGGGAATGGAAGGTGGGGTTTGCTGAGGGGTGGGAACTGGGAAGTATAGTCTGGTTATGGGCCGACGACTACTGTAACCATTGGAAGAGTAGAGGACTAAGGAGTAGTAGTGTGGAAAGCTGGGTTAAGCTATGGGCTCTCAATGGAACGGAAGGCTTACAGAGAATTGTTGCGATGGGTTATCGGCCCCTATTGTGCAAAGTCGTTAGTCCCCAATCCCAATAGGACTCTGATTCACCGAAGTTAAGGTTTGGACTCGGTCCTTCTTCTCACCCCCCCCTCCTCTCCCCAATGACCTTTTCCATCCACTCTCTAGTCTCTGCTCACAACACTTCCGATCATGCCTTTACCTTCGAAGCCCTTAGGTATGCTTTCTAAGATTTTGTCTAATTTATTGGCCTTGATTTCTGCAATTTTGGGTCTTTGTCTATTTATTTTGGTGCTTGAATATGTCTTTTTTTTTTGTTTTTTGTTTTTTGTTGTTTGGGTAGTTGTTGTTACAACTTCAGGAATGAAACCTAACAATCCTGCTGAAGGTTGGAGAAGTCAACTTCAACCTAGTTCTCGGCAGAAGATTGTGAATAAAATGTAAGTTTTTCTTATTGATGCATGTCGTGCGATTCTGTTGTTAAGGACTCTACAGATTTCTATCTCCATGCGTGGGTTTTGTATTTGCTGTGTTTATGTTTATTTAGATTTTAAACTGTCCTTGTTTAGAATAGAACGAAAGAAATCAAAACGGGTTCTCCTTTCTGTTATCAGTTCTTGCTGAAACTCATTGGAATTATCACTCAACTCTATCAATAGCAGAAGAAAATATATACAAAGCAACTTAACTCTAGAAGAAACTTCATAAGGAAATGCTCTACCGATGCAAAACCCTACATGCATCAACCAACAACCAAGGATCAACAACTCGGGTTTTGACCTGATTGAAACCGAGATTTGGTCGAAACCTTGTACTTTTTCCCATTCATGGGGAAACTTTGGTTGGAGGGGTTTCGGTCGAAACTACCGAATTGGAGGGGTTTCTGTGGAAACCAAGTTGAGATATGCCTTTCTCGGTTGAGATGAGGTATTATATAGGCCTGGTTCAAGGTGGTTCAACCATGTTTCGAAACTGTCGAAACCGAGTCATTACCATGTAGTTTTTAAAATACCCCTCCATCTCGTCTCTGAAACCTTATCTCGGTGGTTTCGACAGATTTCGACCGAGTTTTCTTTCCATGGTTTCATGCATTCCATTAATCCTCTGCTATTTTATGTTCCTCTGTCAATTCACCCTCTGCTATCTTAAGTTCTTCTGTCAATTTGTTTTCTCACCTTACTTTCAGAATGCGCAATTCTTGTGAAGGATTGATTGTCCTGTCCTGAAGAAGCAAATATATATATTTTTTGTGTATACGTAGGTGAGGCAAACAATATGGCAAACTTAGTAGCTAAGTCTGCCTTTAGTTAACAGAGTATGAATTGGTTGAGTATCCTTGCTAGACTATGAGGGAAGTCTTTTTGGAGGCGTGGTAGAATTGACTTTGGTAATTGTTCCTTAGCTAATATAATTTATACAGTAGCTTTAAATTTCTTGAAACCTAAAAGCATCGGAGAGAAAACGAAATAGTTTGGAAAAATAAATAAATTTTTTGTTATTTATTTTCATTAAAAATCTCATTTTATTGTTTCCTTAGCTTTGTAACTCTGCATGAACTGGAAATAAAAAATTCTGATATCTTGGCAAACTTAGTATTGACATCTTCATTTGCATATATGTAGCTGGCATAGGCATTTCCGAAGCTTCCTCAGCATGCTTTGAAAGTGTGGGCTCTTTAGTATTGTTATAGATGATATCTGTGCAAGAATGTAGGTTAGGCCAAATCTATTTTCAAGCATGCCTATATTCAAGTTTCTTACTTTTCACCTTTCAGATCTTGAAAAGTTCAAACTGCTATAATTTTATTCAGGGGCTACTTATCATTTAGGTCTGTTTGGTATTATTTATGATTTTGTAGAGTAATTCTTCTGGGAAGCACTTCATTGGTTATTATGGTAAATGAATACCTGTAAATGACCACCAACAAAAAATGAGAGAGCGATTGTTAGTTCGAGCAGAATAAAATTTAGGGCCACTCTAAAAATTCAAACTTATTTGAAGCACATGTGAAGTCGGTATCACTCTGTAGAATTAGAATCCCCTCAAAATCTCTTTGGAGAATTGAAACCAAATGTTGTTATTCTACATTTTATTGTTGGGAATGTGTGTTTTTGCTTTGTACTTCTTAACATGACTCATCCATAGTGGTCATGATAAGAGCTTCTTTGACTCCTTGGTCTACATTTTGGCAGTTAAGAGTTCTGAGGAAGTGTATTTGCTTCAGAAATTTCTTTTTACTCTGTATTAGGAACTATAATAGATTAATTTATACTGGGTAAAAAAAAAAAAAAAGCGAAAAGAAAAGAGCTTCATTGACCCTTAGTCAACAATTTTTTATAACTCAATGTTTCGCATGCACAGAACAACGACTTTAGTGAAAAACCTTCCAGGTTCTAGCCTACAAGAACTTGAGAAGATTGCTGTAAGAATGGAAGCGAAGATTTACACTGCTGCGGCAAGCCAGGTACATCAATTATCCTAATAGTCAAATGTTTTCTTCTCTTTGTAACATATTTTCGGCATTGCTACATGCTTTCCATTCGTTGACTTCCACTTTTGTTTCTATCAATCTTCGAGGTATTGTGGATTTGGTTGCTTTGGGCATTATCATGTAACAAAGATAAAAACTTCAATTGTTTACCCATCATTCAGATGGGTACTTTTTTGCTTGCATTGAAGATAATGGATGGGATAGTGAACTGTTAGATTTTAATGGTTTTGGACAAGTCATACTTATTTATTTCTTATTTGTTTAGACTTTGTCCCCCCCCCCCTCTCTGAAAGTGAATTCTGTTAATAGTGTGCAGAAAATATCGTACATGGTGTGGTTGTTCAGCCATGTTGGCCTACACTCCCAATACAAAATGTATGCGAGACTCTGGGAATCAGTTTCCAACTTTCCAAGTGGACAAGTCTGTAAGTTGTCACTAGGGTTCACATTCATTCCCACACAAGGGGCAAACCACCCCAACTAGATAACCTATGTATTTGAGAGTGAGTCTCTCAAGAGCATATAATTCACCAAACACTTCCAAACAAATAAAAAGAAGGGCGTACCAAGTGCACGAGGCTCCCGCTATTGCGGGGTTTGGGGAGTGTCATAATGTAAGCAGCCTTACCCCTGCTTCGCCAACAGGCTGTTTCCTGACTTGAACCTATGACCACTAGGTTGCTGTTACGCTGAGGTCTGCCCTCATTTATTCACTTCCAAAGAAATAAAACAATGGAAAAGTTCTCACTCACCTATACTTACCCTACATATTAAAAAATAGATAAAGGAGGAGAGAGATGTGAGAACCAGTTAAAAGGGGTAATTTGGGTTATTTTAAAATATCAGTGGAGGGAGAAGGAGAGGTTTGCTTTTTTGGGGGAAATGGAAGTTTGAGTAAATGTAGGGTAAGTATAGGGGAGAGATTTTCCCATAAAACAACTGTTGGAGGAAGAGGTGCTATGGGTTATGATTGTAGTCTCTTTTGGTTTTTCTTTCATTTGTAACTTATGGTGGTGGATGAATATAACGTGTTTTTTTTTGTTTTTATTTTTTCATTTCAGCCAGAATATCTAAGGAGGATATCTCTAAAGATGATGACGATGGAGACAAAATTTCATACTCCTGGTGTGCGTTAGTTCCTTACCGTCAAACCCTTCTGGTGGTAACTAAAGTACCCCAGCCAGAGTCTCGTATGTTTTGAAGGAGTAGAGTAAATTACAACTGATTCCAAAAATTGAATTTGGTATCAACTTTCTTTTTCTACTTTGGTACTGCTACTTAATGTCCTTGCAATTCATATATTTCCAAATAAGCTTCTGGTCTTTATAATGTTTTAATTCTTTTCTAATATACATGGGCGATTGCTGGCCACTTTCTCTGGACGGTCCACTGTAGAGATGCTTCTCTCCACGGGATTTGTTTTTTAGATTAAGAGCTTGTATAATAGTAGAGGGGGGGGGGTTTAGGGGATGGGGATAGGCCCCAAGGTGGTTTGAACTCATGACCTCTTATTTGAGGAGTTGGTCTTTTGCCAATTGAGCCAACTCCTTGGGGTTTCTCTCCACGGGATTTCTAATTCTTCCATTTGAAAGGATAATGTAGGTATGCCACCTGTCAGATTTCAGACTCAAATTCAACCATATCCCCCAGTACGTATTGGCATATGCATCCTCCCTGAATGACCATGCACGCATATGGGTACTTTGACAACTTTGCAACCATGTAGTTTGGATTTTCGGATTTTTATTTGTTACTTGGGAAACTTTGTTTGGGCTAAAACTTGACATGAGAGCAAGGGACTCAGGAGTTTACCTATCCACACAATTTGGGCCCAATCCGGTCGTACCATGGGGCAAAACAAGTGCCCGTTAAGTGAAGGATCTCTTCATCATTGTCAAGGAATCTTTTGCCATTGATTGCAATGTTTTTACTAGATTACATGGTACACTGAAAGGTGGACAACACACCTTGTTGTGCCATGAAGAAGGATGATGTGGTAATTCTGATTATTCATTCATATGTATAATTTCTTTTATTAACTAGCCCAATGATTCTAGACTCTTCGAAAAAGCTTTATTTGCCACTTGACGTACTTTATTTGGGGTGAAATTTTAAAATGTGAGCAGGAGATGTGTGGTTTTTTACTTGCAAGGTTTTAAGTATCAATAAGTATTGTAACGATTGATATGTATTGGTAATTTGGGATTGATGGGTATTGATATGATAGGATGAAGAGGGGTATCGTGCAGGTTAGGTGCCAACAACTCTCACTTGTTTTTTATTTTTGATGGAAAAACAAAAGATATATTACTAAAGCAAAGGTAGATATACAGTATTCTTGGATTGAGCATACTTAGCAAGGTTCATGGCTATAGCTATACAAAAAGGGTCTCCTTGCTTATCAAACACTATTTCTTGGGCCATATCAGAGATATACACCAAATCCTTAATACAATACCAGGGCCAAGAAGATTTAGTTGGAGATGGAAGAATATCAGTGATGTGTGGATTGGAGCACCATACTTTTTTAACCTTCAACCCTATGCTAGCAGCATGGTCTAAGCCTGATCGAATACCAAAAATTTCAGGTCCCATATCATTAGTAGTACTTATATAACCTGCAGCAAGAAAGGTGAATTTGCCATCTTTCAAAAAGATATAGGACCATCCTGCCTGACTTAGTCCAGGTATGTTGTATCCTGCATAGATTAAAACAACAATATTGAGCACAGATAAGAAAAAAGAAGTAGGTATTAAGAAATCCTCCACATTACTAACAATTACATCCTGGGATGAAATTGAGGGGGGGGGGATAATTTTAAATCCACCAACCATTGGCATATATGTTTCATAATCCAAATTGGATCAGGCTTTCCTGACCCATTGATAACTTTGTTTCTCGTTGACCAAATAAAGAAGCAAGTAATAATAAAGACACTGAAAAACCAGGTTAACGTTTGTTTATCTAGATGATGATTAAAGTAAAGTGCAGGACAGAAATCTATCAGGCTTTCATAAGCCAAGAATTTGGTTCTCAGGCCCAAAGGTCCGGCCACCCATATGTGTTTAACCCAATTACAAGATAAGAACAAATGCCAGGAGGATTCGATACAATTTCCACAAAAAGCACAGGAATAGTCGATTGGAAGCCATTTTGAGAGAGTAGCCCTGATTGGAAGTCTTGCATTTAGCAAACGCCAGAAGAAGAGTTTAAATTTTGGATGAATTTTGAGTTTCCTAAAGAAATTCCACCAAGATTTAATAAACAAATTATTAAGACCACAATTAGGAGTGATCTCTCTAGCAGCCAGTTTAGTACTGAGGGTACCATTTTTGTCCCTAGTACACCACCATCTATCCTCTAAATTTGACAAATTCATTAATTGAATTCGAGAATAGATAGGTGCAGGTAACATAGAATTAAGTAAATCAGAATTCCAGTTAGAACCCACTTTGAACAGGTCAATTTTTTCCATGCTTGTAGTAGAAGTAACATGAGAGATGGAAAAGCAAGAGAGATTACGTGATAGAGAAGGGATCCATTTTTCAATCCAGAAAAAAGTGGAATTACCATTTCCTACTTTTTTTATCACCATTTTTTCTAAGGATGGAATAACATGGGAGATACTATTCCAAGTCCAGGAACATTTTCTCACGCGAGTTCTTGGATCAAAGAAAGATAATTTAGGAAAATATTTAGCCTTGAGGACTCGAGCCCAAAGCGAGGAAGGCTCAATGATCAATCTCCACCCTAGCTTTATCAGTAAGGCCTTGTTATGGTGCTCAGCCTTACGAAACCCCAGTCCCCCTTTAGATTTGGGGGTGCACATTCTATCCCAGGAAATGAGAGAAAGTTTTTTCATATCTCCCCCAGCATTGCCCAACCAGAAATTGCGGTAAATAGAATCAATATTGCTACAAGTTTTAAGAGGAAACAGAAAACAATTCATCAAATAAGCAGGGGTAGAGGTCAAGACCGATTGAATTAAAACACTACGCCTAGCATAGGACAGAAAATTGGATTTCCAAATCGAGAGTTTTCTTTGCATCCGAGACACTACTCCTTCAAGTTCCTTAACTTTGGACCTGCAGTGAAAGAGATTAGTACCCAAATAAGTAGAGTCTTTGGATAGCTCTTTAATGCCAAGAAGAGAGCTAAGGGAACTTCTGACTGTATTAGGAACATTTCTGTTGAAATGGATCCCACTTTTGGATAGATTAATTTCTCGGCCAGTAAGATCAGAGAAAAGATCAAGGATGGCTTTTATTGTCAGAAGATCATCCTGGGTTGCACGACAGAAGATGAAAACATCATCAACAACTCTCACTTGTTGCTTTTTAAAGGATGAAAGGACATTTAAGGAAATAAAAGGGACTGATGTTAGCACCTAACCCGTACGATGCAGGTGATTTGAACATGTTTGTAGAGGAACTGAGCACTGAGCACTCTGCACCTTGCTTCAAAGATCCCAGTTCCCGGATTTGAAGTCAAGTTTCTCTCCCCATGTGCCCTCTTCTTTTTTCATGCAATAAAAGTTCTTCGTTAATGGATTTCAGAGAAATAATATTATCCCCATCAGTACTGTGGGGAATCTTCGGAGGGCCATTTTGGCATCGAAATGTGTCAGATAGGCCTAAAAGGACCTAGTTCCTATCAAGCCGTGGTGGGAGTTGGACGGTCCAGTGCTCGGAAACCACCCCAAAAACAGAGGGGGGGGGGGTGGTGGTCATTTCACATGTGGGGCCCAGGTGGGACCCACCTATGAAATGGCCCCCCCCTTGTTTTTGCTATTGTTTAGCGGGGCTAGATGCTCCAGCTCCCGCCATAGCTTGACAGAATCCTTTTCCGGCCTAAAAGTGCATATGTCAATGCCGTATTGGCCTAAACGTGTCAGTGTATTTAATTTACTGAAAAGATTGAAGGATTGTATTCTAATTCATGTGTGTTGGGTATGTGTTAGACGAGCACATGTGTTGGCTCGTAGAAAAGCTAGGCTTGATAAGATTACAGAATGTGGTTTTTCAGATTTTAACTCTCTTCCCAAACAGAAACACTTCCATTAATAGTCTAACCATTTGTGCAATTTGGATAATTTTTTTGATGGAAAAGAAAATATTTCATTAAGATCGAGAGCTTGAAAGAAGCAACATATAATTTTAAACAAAGTTTTTTCACTCCTCTTGCCCTTAACTGTTAAGTCATGGGATTAAGGAGATGATATGCCGATCTTGCTTGACTACATTAACCATAATGAAATCATTCATCACAATTTTGATATCCAAAATGCAAGTAAACGACTCTCATATTGGTCTGGCCATTCTTCCATCCTTTTATCTAAAATAAAATCTCTACCAGGCTAAGACAGTCGGTCCAATAAATACAAAAAGATGTCAAATAATCTCATTTTCATCATTACAAGAAGTACATCTATCATTTATATTCAGAAAATTAGAGTCTGTCACAGGTGGCAAAACCATTATTCAAAAATTTTGTCGTTAAAGAATTTGAGGGTAATGTTCCACCGCCGTATAAATAACTCAAACACTACGAGCGCAATCGTATATACCAGAAGATAGCAGACCGGCAGATGTCTCTCAGTAGCCCTTCCACGCATCCTCCCGGGTCTCCCGGCCTTTCAATGGTATTGAGAAGTCTTGAAACGTTGGGCATCCCTGTCTTCCATACTTCATCAGGTCAGGTGTGCTCCTTTTCTATCTTTATCTATGCTATGTTGGATTATCAAATGGAGGGAACGAGGCTCCTCTTTCCAAAACTTCGTTGCTCTACTTATAGGAATCATTGTGGAGAGGAAGACAAAGAACCCAAAACAAAAAAAAAACAAAAAAAGAACGAGGGAGAGAGACAAAGAAAGGGAAAATAATCAAGACAGACCATTAAAAATGGAACGAGAAGACAGACGAAGGAAAGAAGAGCCTTCAGAAGGTATTAAAGAAAAACTAGGTTTCAGAATGCATACCAAACACACAGGAGAACCTAGGTATTAAGGAGTAAGGACTATTAAAATTTGGAATTCTTATCTACTATTCGCACAATGAGTCATTTGTGGACGTTCAAATATCCATTCATGCTCTACAAAGTGTTAATCCTATTGAGAGTCTGGCGCACAATTCACAAAACTGTTATTGTTGAAGGCTGATCTCAGTCTAGAAAGTGTCATGGGGAATCTTCGGCGGTCCATTTCGGTTTTGAAACATGCCAGAATGGAGTAAAAGTACATACGTCAATCACTTGTGCTTGTCCAGATCTTCGAAATGATATGTATTTCGACATATGTTTAGTTTTATTCTGAACCAGACCGGATGTTTCTTTTGGACTTCTAGGGGCATTTTCGTACTTTTCTGGGTTAGAGCTTCCTTATAAAGTGTTCTTATCTCGTTGAGAGGGTAAGATGAGATTTGAGGATTTGTAACTTGCTTCAGAGAAATAGTGAAATCTAGTTTCTATCGCCAGCCGCGGATGTAGCCTACCTTCTTGGAGTGAACCACGTAAAATCCTTAGTGTTGTGTGCTTGTGTGTTTGTTCTTTCTTGTTTTTCGAATTTTTTTCTGCAAAATCCCCATTTTTGGGCGTTGTTTTTCTAACAAAAACTTCATCTAAATCAGGATGGCTGCTTCAATGGTTCCATATTGCGCAGAAACGACCACAACAGTGGTGGGAGAAGGTTAAGCAGAACTCAAAGGATTGATGGAAGCCTTGATCAGAGGGGACTGAAGAGTGCTGTTATCTTCTCCTGTTGTCTTGAGTTGGTTCAATTGCTTAAGATGGAGGATTTATCAGGTTGGTCATGGAGATGTTTTAATCTATTGTATGATGTATTTAACTTACTGAAAAGATTGAAGGATTGTATGCTTATTCATGTGTGTTGGGCATGTGTAAGACAAGGCGCATGTGTTGGCTAGAAAAGCTAGACTTGATGAGATTACTGAATGTGGTGGTTTAGATTGCAACTCTCTTCCCAAAAGTACTTTGATGGAAGAAAAAAAACAATTTAATTAAGAAAACTTGAAAAAAAAAACATATTTTTAAACAAAGTTTTTCACTTGTTGCCTTTACTGCTAAAGTTATGAGCCAAGGAGATGATACCCTGATCCTGTTTGACTACATTAACCATAGTGAAATCATTCATTACAGTTTTGATGTCCAAAATGGAAGTAAACAACTCTCAAGGGCATTCTCCCATCCCTTGATCTAAAATCTCCACCAGGCTAAGACATCAGTCCAGATGCAGCTTCTTGCAATCCTACGAGTCGTCGTCCTCTTGCCTCTATTTCGTGCACTCCCTACAAACCCATAGTAAAGTGGCAACAACAAAATTCTTGTCAAAAACAACAATCGATGCCCAACCTGCCTCATCAAATTCCTTAACAGTAACTACCATCAGATATTACAAGTTTACAACATATGAGCCTAAAGGAAGTACCTCATGGTATTCAAGTAGGGTCACAGAAATTGTTAGAGAAGTAAAAATATTCTCAACAGGAAGAACAAGAAACTAGATCTGTGACCCATTTGTTTACATTGGGCATAATACTCATCGGGTTTGGTTTACTCTTGGTTATCCGAAAGTGATTTCTAGAATTCCACCAAAAAAAAAAAATTCCAAGTGATAGTGGACATTGAGTCAATGAACATGCTTTCCTGTTTTGATGAAGATGGAAAATGAACCACATCACATACGAACTGAGCTAAGGAATGAACATGAAGGTACTCAGTCCTTTGCCTCAAACACCTTGCTGCTCAGATACTCTTAGAAAAAGCACAAGAAAGGAAAAGATGTCAATTAGTCTCCTTTCCATCATTACAAAATGTACATCTATCATTTATATTCAAAAAAATTACACAATCTGTTAGCAACGGTAAGACCATTATTCAACAATTTCCACAAGAATATCTTGAACTTGGGATGGAGTTTGGATTTCCATAGGAGAGTCCAAACTCCTCTGCTTGACCCCCCTATCCAGCAAGATTGGAGGAACCAATCTGTTCAGCTGCTTTAGTTCTCAAAATACCAATTTTTAATTTGGTGGCAGTAAAGAAAATCATGATGTTCCACAGTTGAATTTGGATATCTGTTGTTCTAATTTATAGAGTTCACTGACAATTAATGAAACCTTTTCTATGTTACCAACACCTTTTGTGACTCGTGACACACATATGCAGAGCTTCGATTTATTCATCTGCCCATTTCTTCATGGACAATTGAGTTTGGCTTAGCTGATAAGGAAAATTAAGGAAATATCAAACACAGCTATTGTTTTTTTTTTTTTTTTTGGATGAAAGATCTGACCCTGGGCCAAGCTCAGGCTAAACTTAATTCAAAATTTCCCAATTTCCCAACCCAACAGGGCTTGCAGTCCTCAGTCCAATAAAAAATTCAAAAGGCCTAGAATTAAATGAAACAATTCGATAAGGCAATAAATTACTTTTTTTTTTTCCTTTCTCAAGTGTACAGTACAACAGAGAACTTCAACCTCATGTTCGTTGCAACACACAGAATATTGCTCTGAAGACGTTTCATTAGATTCAAATAGATACACAACATGAATGTGCGTCCCTAGTAAGATACAGCATCAACAGGCCTCTCCAACGCAGGCTAGTTTTACAATGATTTACAAATGATACAGAAAACCCAAAGAAAATGCAACTGTACAATCCAATTGCTCCATTAACGGATTATTAGTGTTCAACATGGTTTAAATTACATTTACAGCTTGTTCATGCTTCTCCAATGAGATCTGCAATTAACAATTCAAAACACAGAGAACCTTGAAGTTAGTGTGGCTGTTCATGAAGGAGTTCTTTTGACACATAAGCATAAGTAACCAATATATAAGTGGTCAGTAAATGTCCAAAACAGAACAAGGAGAAGGGAAGGGGGGACTATAAGTTCTTTTTTCTTTTTTAAGAAAAGTGTGTAGTTGAAGGACTAGTAGTTGCATATGATAAGTAATATTCAATGTATAACAAGTCAGATTTTTAGATTAATAATAGCATTGGTTTACAAGAGAATTTGAACTCAAATCTTGTTAAAGAACTTATTAACCATATTCTTTTGGGTCGTATTATAGGGCTAGTCCACACCTCATTGATGAAGCAACAGTTTTGGGGAAAGAAGAGCCTTCAAAAGGTATTAAATTTATGGCTCCCAAGTCTTCCATGTTGAGCCACCGCTGTATACTAAAGTGCAGGGAACCAGAACTGTTCTTTCCCAATGCATAAGCTAGGATCCAACTGAAGTGAGTGTTTTATGGAAACTATATTTGATAGTTTACAGAAAAAATGGAAACCCTCATCATATTCCTCTTTCTCACTAACGGGGAATAATTAATTACTCAACATTAATGTAAAATTCCTAGTTCTTTTATTAATGTAGAAATCATAACAGAAAAATCAGCCAAAGCATGTGACAAAAATCCTGATTCTTTTTTTAATGTAAGAATCCAAATTATTATTTTTTACATTAAAATGTGACAAGTGTTGTTGGTGAAGCCTGATTTGGTCCAGAAAGTGCGGTTGAGACCTTCGGAGGGCCGTTTTGGCCTCGAAACGACCTCGGAATGCTGAAAAATGGTGGGGCTCCACGCCAAAGGCGTGGAGTTGTGTTGGGCTCGTCGAGATCTTCGAAATGAGTATTTTTGAGCCATGTGTTATGTTTTGGTCTGGCTCTATTTTTTTGGCATTTTTTGGGCTAAGGGCACTTTTGTACTTTCTGGGGTTAGGGCTTCCCTATATAATGTTTCTTATCTCTTTGAGATAGGGTTATGAGGGTTTGTAACATTTTCAGAGAAAAATAGTGAAACCTGTTCTACTGCTCGGCCGTGGATGTAGCTTCCATCTTGGAGGTGAACCACGTAAATCTCTGTGTTGTGCGTTGTGTGTGCTCTCTCTATTTTCGTTTTTCTTCTGCAAATCACCATTCTGGGCGTTGTTTCTTAACAATAAGTACTGACACAACATGAAGCCCTCTACAGGAACAGAATCAATTGGATGGCTTGGCACATACAATTGCTTCAATGGTGGGAAGCTACTATTCTCTAAGATGGTTGACCATCCGGACTGTCCGTGTTGGGAATGATGGAGTCCACTATCGCTTGGAGAAAACAAATATGTTTCTCATACCGTAATCAATTAGTGTAGATTATTCATACATGCATGCAGAAACATTTTGGAAGAAAAGGAACATTGCATCTGCCCGAGGGCACCAGAATGTAGCAAGAAAAAAGATGCCCCTTATATATAACAAAAGAGAAGTATGCTGATGCAATCCACAACAAAGTAAATATTTCTTTTGAGGAATGAATTGACAGATTACCAAGATTAGATCCTCATCTGTACCAAAGGATTTGTGGGCTTCATCTAGGCACTGCAAGGAGATCCAAGTAGATTTCCTACAAAAGTTAAAGCTCTTATGTCAATATACCATATGAAGAATTACATAAATCAATAGTTAATTCTTGAGAGAAAGAATTGGACTTCACCAATTGACAGGGCAACCAAACGAGTACCAGAAGGAATGGCCATAGAATGTTTTATTCCCATGCAATCTATTTCTAAGTCAAAAACTGATTCAACTGGATGGAAATTAGTGTTTTCTTATTGACTTTTTCAGCACTAATTGCTACAATATCTAATCACCATAAAAAAGAATCTCGTATATTTGATGGTGGTTATCCTTAATCTGTTTTGAGGCAAGTAGATATACAAGAAGGGAGCAATCACATGGTAGGTTGCTGACAGGACACTTTCTTCTTATCTTTTGATTTTATATAGCATGAGCCAATCATGGAGAGATTGGATAAAACAGGTAATGGAGAAAGAATGGATATTATACCTAGTGTTGGCTGGATCTCTTATTTCGAACTCATCTCTGCTTGCATCATAGCCACATACTACAATATAGTGACCTATAAAGAAGAAAAATATAGGGGGGTTGGGGGAGGGGGATAAAAATGGCTTGTTAGTTCATCAAATTTCATCCTCTAAGCACAAAGTGGCGTTTGGTTTCTTTCCCACACACTGGGAAAAGAAAATCGAAGGAAAAACAGGAGATGCAATTGTTTGGTTGCATAAGGTATCCTTGGTTGTGTCTAATTTAATGGGAAAACATAGAAAAAGAAAATTAGAAGAGACGTACCATACCTGAATTTTTCTCTCCCTCACAAAAATGAGGAATAACCAAAACTACATTTTTGGACAACAACCGACAATCTCTTATTTTTTCAGACCAGCAACTAGTGAAGGAATTTTTTTCTTTTCTTTTCTCTTTCCTTTTTCTTTTCCCTTTTTTTCCTCCGAGAAAGCAACCAAACACAGCATAAAATAAAAACAATAATACCTTACACCACAGATACACTGTTAAAAAGATGAAGGATGACACCATTCACATCCAAAAGACCGAATGGAAATAAGTAAACCAATCATGGTGTTTCCATAACATTTTGCAAGAGAAAAGTAGTGCAAATCTGAATACTTAAGAATCCTATATAGGATTTCAAAGGAATGGGATCTACAAGAGATGGAATTTTGAGCTCAACAGGACAGATGTGGAAACAAGACCAAATATAAAGTAACTAATTGTTTCAGGAAGCAAAAGCCAACTAATCAATAGTGGTGGGAGCCTTGTGCACTGGGTACACCCTTTTTAATAGTGATTTGCAACTTACTTCTATTATTAAAATTATATTTAATTTCCTATTAACAAAAAAATCAGTATGATATTTTCTTAAATTTGCTACTAACACAAGTGATTTAATTAAGGTACGCTTTGATGCCTTAGGACAGAGATTAGATAAATATCAGTCGTTTAATTAACATTACTACTAACAACATTTATTTAATAACGATATGTTAAAATTTCTGATCTTTTATAATCCATCACAAGGCAAGTAGTTAATAAGCTCATTATTGAAGGGGCACCATTTATTTTATAAAGGCATGTTTTAAATTTTCTGTTATTTTATTATCCATAATAAAGCAAGTAATTAATATGCTCATTATTGAATGAGTAGGTAGGATCACAGCTCTATCATTTAAAAAGATTAAAAAAATTTGCCCCCTCCCCTTTTAATGGTAACTTTGCATTGATGTGGGTGGTTCAACAGCCAGGTTGAATGGTTTTTGGCTTATAAATCTGTCCCGTTTGAAACTGATTGGGATCAATATCAGAAAGAACTGAATGCATGCATGGTTGACACTCAAAACTGTTTGGGTCAATACAGTTTTTAAAACAATTTTGCCGATATGGAAGGTAACAAGCAGCTCATTCTCAGTCGATGCTACACAAATATTTCAGGATATTGTTGTCAAAAGATGCCTGCAGGCATTTATCAAAACAAAGAAAAAAAGAGATGCCTGCAGGCCAAATGAGCTGAACCAAGTAGTTGAACCGTGTTGTTAATAGTTTTTAGAAAACTGGACAGTCTTAATAGTTCCATCTAATTCTTGAATTGAGCTGGATCAATGCTGAAATGAATCAAATGCATGCCCAAGTGAAATCCAGACATCTGGATCAATCTGGTTTTCAATAAACTGTCCTGTACCCCCAGTGCTGTGGTATGGTGGTGACCTGCTCA
Organism: Telopea speciosissima; assembly: GCF_018873765.1. Lineage (NCBI taxonomy): Eukaryota > Viridiplantae > Streptophyta > Magnoliopsida > Proteales > Proteaceae > Telopea > Telopea speciosissima. The sequence continues at coordinate 21,063,826 of NC_057916.1, read as the reverse complement.
CTTGCAGTTGATACTTGATACTACCCAAAATATATATAAGTACTTCCATGCAAGCAAGTTGAGATTTTTGGCTTATGTAAAGCTTATACCCATGATGTCCTTTTGCCATTCCAAGTAAACCAAAACAAATGTTAGACGACGTGAGTGCAGAAAAATCATGGAATGAAATGAATTTGAAACACATAGCTTGCTTCCTGTAGTCCAGCAACTTCCCATCACAAGCATTAAAGAATAACACCATCTAAATGAAGGCAACAAAAATATTATTAAAAAAAGGCCCTACAATTAACAATTATGCAGCCAGATAGAAGATGGCTTACTACAAGAAGAGAACTTTTGTACAATATAGTAAACGACCAAAAATAGACAAGCCAAACGAAAAACCAATTTTCTCCACTGAGTAAACCAAAAGGACAACATTTGGTCTACTCATGAGCTCTCTGACAAAATGAGGTGGTAGTTTATACCTTCATATCTATGTTTATTGCCAATGTTATGATATTTTCAGTTACAAAGGTCATGCTCCATCAAGTTTCAACAATATTATTTTAAAGATCCATTTTACCAGTATATTAGTCCTGTACACTTTCTCGCATAGACAATACTTTGTAGGTTTACCAATTACCACTAAATCTGTTCATACTTATTTAACATTTCAAACTAATTTTTTGTTGAAAGTAGTATCAATTTTTATTAAAACCGAGAAAAGAAAAGGGCACCAGGTATACCTGGTCCAAAACAATTTCAGTTATAATCAAAGGACTTATCGTAAGACTCTGATGTACATTCATATTGTCTTATTGACCAAATACACATAATCAGCAAAAAGAAAGGAAAAAAAAAAAGAGCATCATTCATTACCAGTGTAACCTGAGTCCCTGCCACAGAACCTTGAATCACAAACATCCTCCAGCCAAGCCTGACTGCATCAACAATTTTTTCCAATAGGAATAAAAAAATTTAGTGCTCACAAGTAAAAATGATACATTAGTTTGATCAACCCAAATGAATTTAACAAGGAAAACAAAAGGATTTAATCTCTTGATGAAACAGTAGCAACTACAGAAGATTTCATCACAAATGTAGCAAATATCAGGAAAATAATGACGAATACTTGTCCTAAAAAAGATTGTACATCCCAATCATATGGTGGTATGGCAGCTACAATACCTGGACCCTTTATTTCAAACATATACCCATGTTAGCGAAAATCCCCTTTAAGCATGTAATTGTCTTGTCGATTTTACAAGGTAAGTAGGGTGTGATGCAGCAGAAAACAAAGGCCATCGGTTGGATCATGATTGGAACGAAAATTGGACCAGAAATGGACCAAAGTCCCTTTCCAAAATTCTTGCTTTCGCTTTCAACTCAAATTTCTTCGCACCATGAGGCAGCCCCATCCTCCAAGATGGACCATTCCTTTCAGTCCACCATTGCAATCTCCTCCCTGAGTAAACGGAGTTCTTCTTTCTCCGCCACCCTCAGCTCCAAATTGGGATCCAAGTTTGTTCGCATGGCCCTTCCTCCACCTCTGCTTTCCACCATACAGTTTGGGAAGGGGATTTTGATTGATCAAAAAGAAGAATCTACTTCATCCGATATGCCCTTAGGCACGGCCATACATAACATAGAAATCACACTCGGAAAGGGTGGACAATTAGCTAGAGCAGCGGGGAGTCTTTCAATCGGGTGGCGAAAGGGAGCACCCTGAGAAAATGTGAAAGGGAGTGCACTCATAGAGTGGATTCGGAGTGCGTAGCATGAAAAGGAGTGCAAAGTCTGTTTCGTGCTTCGCTTCAAGGGAGTGCATTCAAGTCCGTGCCTATGGGAGACGAAGGGATCATTGAGGGCATTCCTGGTCTTACAGTGCATTCATACAGAAAGATTCAGATTGAAGGACCTAGGTCCAATCAACTGGACCACTCTAAGTGTCCAGATTCAATGAATCTGGCAAGTTTCAGATCTTAGTCAGGAAAACCTGAAGAGTTCAAATAGTAGGGCAGTTTTAGTAGCTTATTTTCTATTATTTTAATGTAATAATTGTGCTGGATTAGGACTCTATGAGTTTAGCCTTGATTAAGTTGTTTCTTTCTTATTTTATTAGGAGTTGTAGTAGCTGCAGTCTGTAGACTACCTCCATAGCAAGTTATTGGCCGGAGGAGTTTTAGCTCTAGTTTGAGTTCGTTTTTTGAAATTTTATTTAAACATATGTAAGGGCTATGCGCTACGAACGAATTTGAGAAATAATGAAGATTTGATTTGTTTTGTTCAGTGGATTCAGGCTTGCATCTGTGGGATTCAGGTGTGTTGGCCCTTGTGAATTCAATAGCGATATCCTGTTGTGGGATTTGGTCCAGGCTGTGGTACTGGTGGGATTCCAGCCCAACAGATAGAGTTGATTCTTGATCATATCTTCCTTTCTTTTCTATTTTCTTCCATTGATTTACAGGTCAGTTCATCTATATTCTCTTCCTTGCGATTTCAAGTATCCTAGTAGTAATCAACTTCTTCAATCTGAACCTGAAGTTTCTGGTTCTGTTTGATGATTAAATTCTGATATTAGTACAGATTTGAATTTTGTTTTCAAACCAGTACCTAAAATCAATTTCTAGTTTCGGTTGGAACTCTATTTCTTCACACTTAGTTTTCTGATATGACTTCTCTGGTTCTGATTTCCTACTACTGTTAAGTCTTCATAATGCTGTTTATTTATTAAATCAGAGCATGTTTAGTCCACTGTTTTGACCCTTTTGAAAACTCTGCATTGAATTTTTAGTTGTGTCTGGTTTTTCAAGTTTCCTACATCAATAAGGAAATCTCAATATCTTTAAATCTGGCATTGAATTGAGATCTTATCTTCTAGTTTTGTACACCTACACCCCAGTAATCCAAGCAATTGACCAGAATTTTGCAACCATCAGATCAATCCTTGTTGAGTTATTTTCTCATAACCTGTTCTTATTCCTTTAGCTATGATCCTATTGCAAGCTGGTTTTCCCCTAGATCTCACTGGTTCAGAATTAGCACTGCTTAAGGGTGGTACCTAGTTGGCGAAAGGGAGTGGTGAAGAACGTGTTTTTTAGCTATCAAACTCAGCCTCAACACCCATAAATGCTCATTCAAACCTAACCTATAAGTATATGTTGGCCACCACATCACCTATTTTACGTAAATTTCAGTTAAAAAAATAGTATACTGAACAGAAATAGAAAAAGCTTCCTAAATGGTGTGCTATGCAGTGAAGGTGGATACAGAAATTTGAATGTAGCAGATACAAAAAGTTTCCTATCTAATGGAGGCTCAAATCATCCATCTGTTTATCCCCCATGTGCCTCAAATCTAAGAGACCAATTAAAAATTAATATACTTAACCGCCAAATACATGCATAGACTCACATCAAATCAGATGCACATATATGTACGTATTTCAGTTAAAAAGGGAGAGGGGATTTTCCCTCCTCAACCCACCAGTTTCCCATTCATTCATCACACTCCCCCCTAACGTGTTAGAGTTCATGGAGTAAGGGTATTATTGGTACTTTGTTAAATAAGATTGTATTTTTATCCCCTTAGGTATTGTTATATTAGTGTGGGAGTATTGATGTAATCTTACATGGTATTCCCCTTAGGTTTCCCATTCATTCATCACACTCCCCCCTAACGTGTTAGAGTTCATGGAGTAAGGGTATTATTGGTACTTTGTTAAATAAGATTGTATTTTTATCCCCTTAGGTATTCTTATATTAGTGTGGGAGTATTGATGTAATCTTACATGGTATTCCCAAGTTAGTAAATATAGGGGAGAGAATTGATTTCTCTCCCCAAGCATCATGTGTATCTTCTTCCTCTACTTTTCTCTTCTCCCATCTTATTTTTTTAATTACTTTGAACTTGGGATCAGAGTGGGTTTGAAAGTCGACCAGCAACTTGTCTCTCCATTGTGCCTCTTGTTTTTGGAACCCTAGAAGAGTAAAGGGCTCCAAAGAGGCTACACCATGTAAGAAGAGTTGTTTAAACTGTTCACCCTAACAGTACCAAGCATCCACACAACCCAGTGAGATTTGAATCTCTGAAATCACATCTGACGACATCACAATTGCAGGTTTCTACAAGTGGTCGATTCTCACAGCAAAGTAAACTTCTGGGCATGAGTCTCTAACGTGTGAATCGCCTTAGGGTGATGATTCAACAGCCCAAAACTCAAGACCAATCGATTGGGATAAAGGGGCAGCAATGGGTTTCTTTTAAATCTGGTATTGTTGTCGCACAGTGAAAATGTAAAAACCGGTGGAAAAGAAAGGCAGAAAGAAGAATAGAAGAAATATCAGAGCAGGGGAGAAAAGAACTACAGAAGAGAGAAGAAGAGGTCACATGACCTGGTTTGTACCATTCTGTCAACAACTCAACAAAACCCATTAAAAATCTTTTCATTCCAAATCTGAAACTTGCGCAGGTTACAACCTTGTATTTAAAGAAACTAATAAAGACCCCTAACCAAGAGTGATAACTGAAATAAAATCCTACCTACAACTCTAAACATACTTTGAAACCAACTACACTTTATCGACCATTCAACCTTATCTAAGACTCCATCAATAGCAATAAAACTCAAACTCCTAATCGACCCAGTTTCAGATAAACAGAAATACAAAAACAAAGATATCCTACTAAATCCAAAACTTGATCGGACCCGGTTCGTCTTCTTATGGATTACCCAACGGGTTTGAGCCAGTCCAAGGAATTGCTCCTGCATCACTTGGTTTCAAATCTCCTTTAGAAATCCTGTTTCTCAGTGTCTTTGCCTTCTCTCTTCCTCCCAAAGTGTGTGCTGTGTGCATGTTAATAAGTCTGCTCGGACTAAACTTGATCCTAAAGCTCTTAAATATATTTTCCTTTTATGCCCCATTTATGAAAGTCTATAAGTGCTACTATCCATCCCCTCCAGCAAGCAGCTTCTCTCCAAACATGTCACCTTCTTTGAATCTGTAAAAGAGCGGCGGATCAGCGCATGAGGCTCCTGCCACTCTGGGGTCTGGGGAAGGTCATAATGTACACAATCTTACTCAGGCTTCGCGGAGAGGTTGTTTCCTGACTTGAACCCGCAACCACTAGGCTGTAATGGAGCAACCTTATCGTTGTACCAATGTCTTCCCTCTACCTTCTTTGAATCTGTGCCCTTCTTTAATCCCCATATGCCACCTCTTCAGGGGGAGAGTAGTGGAAGTGAAGAGGTTGCTGTTATTGTCCACCCTTTTCAACCGTTGCTTATTCCTCCCTTTCTTTTTGATATGGGAAAGCACAAGGGTGTGGATGTTGTTGATGTATTAGACCATTTAGGGAAACCTAGCATTAAGAAGGTTGACAAGGAGAAAGAATTATTTGTATACACGAAAAGGGAAAGGAAGACTTGTTAAGAATCCTCTTTGGAGTTTGGATCCTCATCCTAAGCCTTACTTTTTTGAGTCAGGTAATACTTCTTCCCTTCCTTCTGAGTTAGATCTTCCCATTGATGTTCGGAAAAGAACAAGAGCTTGTACTAATCTCATAGCCAAGTTTGTTTCCCATGATGCAAACTCTTTTACACGTATTGCTTTCTCAGTTGCTCTTTCCTCAACTCATATTCCCAATAATATTACGGAGGCCATGTTCGACCTAAGGTGGAACGACACTATGAGTGAGGAAATGATAGCCCATGAGAATACTGTACTTGGGAGCTTGTTGATCTTCCAACGGGAGAGCCCCTGTTGGATGTAGATTGATCTACTCAATTAAGTACTGATCAGATGACCCTATTAAGAGATCTAAGGTCTTATTGGTGGCCAAAGGATATAGTCAAGTGTATGGAATTGACTATTAGGAGACATTTGCCCTTGAGGCAAAACACAATTTGATAAGAGTCCTTTTATAATTGAAAACCAATCGAGACTGACCACAATATCAATTAGATGTGAAGAATGCATTCCTACATGGTGGCTTAGAAGAGGAAGTGTATATGCAAACCCCTCCAGACTTCAAGTTTCCCTTGGATGAAGGGAAAGTGTTTCGTTTTAAGAAAGCTCTATGGCTTCAAAAATAGTCCTCGAAAGCTTGATTTGAGAGGTTTAGACAAGCTATTTTGAAGAATGGATACACCCTAGAGTTATGTTGACCATTTACCCAAAGAGGTAATGGCACAATCATAGCTCTAATCGTCTATGTGGATGACATTGTAGTGATTGAAAATGACCAGGAAGAGATAAAGAGACTTAAATCATACTTAACTCAACAATTTGAGATTAAGGACCTTGTACCCTTAATTTCTTGGTAATTGAAGTGTCAAGGTCACAGAAGGGGATAAATATCTACCAGAGGAAGTTTGTGTTGGATTTGTTGAAGGAGACCAGATTGTTGGGATGTAAACGAGCTAACTCCCCTATTGATCAAAATCACAAGTTGAAGGGGAAGTTGATCTATCTTTATGTGACTCGCCCTGATGTTGCTTATGTGGTTGGGATGATGAGTCAGTTTATGCATGGTCCCAAGAGTGGGCATTTAGATTCTGTTTATTGCATCCTCAGGTATTTAAAGTCCAACCAAAGAAAGGGTTGTTGTACACCAAACACAACCATTTGAAGATTGAAGCCTACATTGATGTTGATTGGGCCTGATCCGTTCCTGACAGAAGGTCTACATTAGGATATTACACATTTGTATGTGATAACTTGGTTACATGGAGAAGCAAAAAACAGTCTGTTATGGCTAGATCAAGTGCAAAGGTAGAATTTAGAGTCATGGCTCATTGAACCTGTGAACTTCTATGGATGAAAAGGTTGGTTCAAGAATTGGGGTTTCGTACTAAGGGATCCATGTGGTTGTATTGAGACAATAAGGCTGCAATAAGTATAGCTCACAATCATATGCAACACAACTGTACAAAGTAGATTGAGGTTGATCGACATTCATTAAGAAATTGGCTCTGGCTACATCTACACTCCTTTTGTGAAGAGAGGCGATAATGTAGTGCTAGAATAGAAGACAATCCTACTAGGAGCCAGGTAAAATCAGAGTGTTAACTATGCTGGCCGATTTGGACATAATAGGTAAGCTAGGGCAGAATTAGGGTTAGGATTAGGGATTTGAGCCAGGGTTTTATTTAGTAATGATGTGCAGGTCAAAAGGAAGCTAATGGGATAGGTTTTGAATAGGTGTAAACAAAAATTACTGAAATTCTAGGGTTAGGGTTTTAGGTTTTAGAAATTAGGACAAATTTAGGGTTTTAAGTGGGATGTAAGGGCTGGGCTTGGGGTCGAGTTTCCTAAACAGGGAGGGGAAGGTTCGATCCAAATATGGGCTGGTTCTGATGGTGAAATCAGGCTGTGGGGATTTTAGGGCTTTAGGGCTTTTAATGGAGGTGAGGGGATTTAGGGTTTTGAAAGACAAATAGGGGCAGCAGCTTGGGTCGAGTGTAGGGGGTGTTAAGGAGAGGCTGTGGTTTGAATTTGAAGTAATTCTAATGGTTAAATATGGCTGGACAGCTAGATCTAGGGTTTAATGGAGTTAGGGTTTATGGGATTCAAACCAAAAATAAAGGGGATCGATTGGGGGAAGGATTAGAGGGTTAGAAGAAGAAATTGTGTGTCAAACTTACTGGAGATTCCACTAGCAGCAGCTTGACTAGATGTGAAGGATAGAACCACCTTCAAAGAGAGAATCTCCCAGCCGTCACGGCGTAAGGAGTCACAGGAGATCCACCTGTCCTTCTTCCTTGATAGAACCACAAGGCAAACACTCCAAGGAGCAACAGCAGCAGCAAAGTCTAATTTTTTTAATTCAAATAATCTGTGGGGAGCATCCATGATTTATTTTATTTATAATAGAAGGCCAAAGGCCAATTCCTAATACAACTTAAACACCTCCTCACTTAAAGTCGTGGAAGGGAACCTAATTAAACAACTTAAAAAATTTAAAAGAGTTTAAAGACATATTTTCCCCTAAAACTTAAAATAAAAGAATCTAACTTAAAACAACTGATTTAAAAGAAAATTCCCTATTAGCCAATAGGATTTAAGAACCTATTAGCCAATAGGAGCACTTCACTTAAATTAGACCAATTGAACCAATTGGATGCAACCAATTTAAACCGGTTCAATTTAAAAAACAGAAAATAAACTAAGTATGGAAAATGCAAGCAAAATAAACCTAACCTATGACTCCCTAATTAAATCCTAAGTTCAGGACTTCTTCTTCTTCTTCTTCCTACTTGGTGCTGCATCAGGCGACCAATTGGCCGATATCTTCACCAAAGGGATTAACTCTCTCCAGTTCAGTACCCTCTTGAGCAAGCTGAGCATGTATGACATTTATTCTCTAGCTTGAAGGGGAGTCTTAGAGTTCATGGAATAAGGGTATTATGGCTACTTTGTTAAATATGCTTGTATTTTTATCCCCATGTATTTAATGTAGGACAGGAATGAAAATTAAACCAGTCCCAAAACAGGATCTGAAATCAGGGAAAGTTGGTTCAGTTCAATGGGTTAAGGCTGGGATGGTTTGATAGGGTATGGTTTAGTTCAAGGGGGGAGGTTAGTGTGGAGGGATAGGTCTGGGTCAGTAGGAAAAGCAAGGGGTTAAGCAAACAAATCTGCAGAAGGGTTTTCTTCTCTGCCGATTTGAGTAGCAGACTAGGGTTTTGGGGAGATATCTTGTGGAGGCCAATCAACAGATCAGAAGGGGCTGAAAGGGGGATCGAGTGGAGCTCTAGGATGGGGGAAAAGGTGCTCAAAAGATGGAGGAAAGGTGATGGTTGGATTGAGCAGGGGAAGGGTGTAATGGAATTAGAAGGTTAGGCTGAAAATAGAAAGTAACCTGGGAATGAAGGTCTAAGCAGCAGCAATGGAACTCGGTTGAAGGGGAGAGGAATCTGAAGACTAGAAGACTTGCAGGGAATGAAAATCAGCAACAAGAAAGAACCTCCTGGGCTTCCCACCACAAGGAGTCAGCTTAGATCACACACTAGCTCCATCACCAAGGATCGGATACCATGGAATTAGCTTCATTGAAGCAACATGCAAGCAGCATTATTGGAGAATCAAATCGTGGAGCTCTTAGGCCCCCCCTTGGGTTGTATTTATAATCCTTGAATGAGGTTACATAGCACTATCAACAACTAAGTTGATGTGAAGACTTTCTAATTTCAAAAATAGAAACTAACTACTAATTACAAAATAGAAAGTACTAACTTCTAATTATGAAAATAGAAACTAACTTAAGCAACTAAGTTTCTAAACTATAAAAGGCATCTTGACTGGTCAAAGGCCAGCTGACTCCACTAAGGGCTGTGACACTGTTCATGTGAACAGTGTTTCCTGGTCCAAAACTGGTCCAATACTTGGGCTATACTTGGGCTGGTTCAAGTCTGGCTCGATGGAGCAGTAGCATTAAAATCATGGCTGGCTGCCAAGGTAGGCAGCAGCCTTCTTCTTCTTCTTCCTTAAACACACCCTTGGTTCTGCATTAGTATTCTTATATTAGTCTTGGGGTATTGATGTAATCTTACATGGTACTCACAAGTTAGTAACTATAGGGGAGAGAAATTGATTCTATCCCCAAGCATTCTTGAGTATTCGTCTTCTCTTCTCCTCTCTCATCTTATTTCCTTTTATTACTTTGAACTCATTAGCCACCACCCATGACAATATGTCAGTATTACATATAGAGGTGGTGTAATATCAAGTTGCTAGTTCATAAATGCATTATTTTGTTGCTAAATGTTTTCTTTATTGGATACAAAATTTTATTAAATGTCAACAAATTGGAAAACATATTTGGCAGATCCACAACATCTGAGTCATGTAACTTAAACCTAGGGTTTTGGACAGCTCTAACTCCAAACCGTCTCTTGACATGGACACCGACACCCAAGCCCATAAAATATTGCATCCCTCTTGCTATTTGGAGTGATTTGGGTGGACCATCTGAACTTTTTGGAACACCATCACCCTATCAATAGTCTAGAACAAAAAAAATACACGACAAAATCCAATCAAATAAATGAAGGGGAAAAAAGAAACTTAAAAAGTGTCTCAGAACAATACCCATACTCTAACTTAGACTGGTCGACCAAAGCAATCACAATATATTTCCCTGACAATATGAGGATAGAAATTTCTTCACCACTGATTGACCTGCGCTGTAACACAAGAAAAATTCATCAAACCAACAACAAAAAGCTGACCAAATCTACACAGGCACAAGTACAATTGAATCATAAAATATAAACAAAAACCAAATGCTAAAAATTAAACTACATATACACAACACCAACAGAAAGCTGTGATATGGTATTTATAGTCAGCATGGGTTGCTGATGTAGTTCAAGAGAGCAAGAAGGGTAGCACCAAACCAGGCCATCAAATTGGACCAGGAATGGACTAATATATGTAATTGAGTGTCCAATGGGTTGTATGGGCCATGGGCTTTATATTTTTGGGTTTAATTTTGTAATGGGCCAATTCTATAAGCTCAAATATTAGGGATTTAGGTCCTATACGGGATTAAGTAGTATGTTTCTATTTTCTGTTTCTTAGTCATTAAGACTATTAGATTTCAATATCGTGGACCTACACCATGATAGGTACTATTCTGAATCCTATTATGCTATAGGATTCCTCCCTCTCCCTCTTAGATTCTGGTTTATTATATTTGATTTTGTCACATTCCTTATTCTGCTGACCATAAATAGAGCCAATTCCAGCCACTAGAACCAACATTTAGCTTCATGAAAATCTTAAATCTGTTTGCCTCGTGCTTTCAGAAACAAGGAAGTTAATACACCTACTGTCATTCTCGAAGTCCAACTTGGTTCTCAAAACATAACTTTGCTTATATCTTTGACATTGGATCTTATTAGAGGGGGATACACACCATGCAAAAATGTTTCAGCAGATTAGGCTTTCCCAACTAAGCATCAAATACATGCACATTAAAGTTAAGTTGACGAATATAAAATACCTGTATACTAATTCCTGCTTCTAGAGCTTGTTGGAATAGTCTATCCACTCGTACCAGGTCATTTGTCAATTGCTCCTGCATGTTTGTCAATGCAAGGTTGTAAAAATTACTAACTGGTCCAGCAGTGAAGAGAGAGAAGAATATATGCCCGTTCATTTAGATATACAATGAGAACCAAAATATGCAATGGGTGTTTCAAATTGTATACCTTCTAACAAGACAAAAAAGGAAAAGGTAGTGAACATTTCAATTGAATCAGCTCTGCAACAGTCCAAGAGAAGCCCACAAGGGTTCCCCAGATCCTCAACATGCATTAAAACCTTCATTATGCTTAAAGCAATGAAGAGATTTATTTAGCTAGACAATGCAACAAGGAAATATCACCTTCAAATATTGTCAAGACTTTTGGTCTAGCTCAATTTATTTGCAGTCAACTGCACATGAGAGGATGTATAGGTACAAATGATATGACTTGTCTAAAAAGTAAAACCATGAGGTTCAAGATATAAAGGTGGAAAGTAGGATGGTGTTTTCTAATATTTTCCAAGGAGGTTTGGGAGGATGGTGAGAGTCATTTGGATCTCTGAATAAAAGTTGGTTCTAAATGCTCCTAATTCAGATATTCCAATGGATTAGCAAACCTAGAATGGTCATTGGTTCTCTCCACTGGGTTGGAGGTGATTAATAGTCATGAAAGATAGTCTAAAGAACACTGGTTGCACATATTAACTGATTCAGACATGCCAACAGAAGACCAACTATGATGTCTCAAAGCTCCAAAATTACTTTTATTTAGGAAATGTGCATACACATCCCTTCTAAGCTCTATACGGTAAGCAAATAGTCTTCAATGTAAAATCATATAAAGTCCCCAATACCGAGCTCCTCTATATTCATCTATGAAAAATCAATCAACCTTCCAAATGTAAAGAGATCTTGCATATGGTGCAGTGGCACACTAAAGCAGTGGCACACTAAAATAATCTCAGGCAAGAGGAATCAAAATGCAGAATCCATTGGTATTGATATACAATCCTTGAAATAGCTCACGCTTCAATGTATCAGCGACTGAGTTCCACAAGGGAATGATGGAATAAAAGATTTTTGGATTAGGAGGGAATATGTGAGGTTTTTATGGCTGGAAAAAGGATACAGGTGGGGATCTAAAACTGCTGATCTTACATAAAACAATTAGGGTTTTAATGGTAATGGTGTTGACCTGGTGATGCAGGTTCATCATAGATATTGGCTTATTCTTTAGAAATAGGCCTAGGGTTGGGTTATATACATGTTGGGCCTTTGTTCCCAAGGGTTTTCTATGTATTAGGCCACTTTAATGAGCCTAAACTAGGGGTACATAGGTTGCATACGGGATTAGCCCAATACTTAGTTTATTTTTATGTTTTCTAATTGAACCGGTTCAAATTGGTTGCATCCAATTGGTTCAATTTAAGTGATCATGTGACTTGGTTGAGTGGTCATGCGATGTAAGTTGGGCTGGATTAGGACTCTATCAGTCCAGCTATGTTTTGAGTCTATTTCCTTTAGTATTTTAGTTTCCTAGTCAATTTAAATTACCTAATAGGTTAGGGATAGGATTAGGCCATTCCTTTTTAGTGTCTAAGTCTATTTTTGAGTCTTCTATATAAGTTTGTAAGGGAGGCCAGCATTATACACGAATTTGATTAATGAAAAAAGTTTTTGCTTGTTGGCTGCCATTATTGCTATTCCTGTGCTCCTTGTGAGTATGCATCCTTGTGGTTCTATCAAGGTGGAAAGGGACTGGTGGAATCCGGTTGACTCCTTACGCCGTGATGGCTGGGAGGATCTTCTTCAAATTCAAAGGTGGCTTTATCCTTCACAACTGTCGAAGCTTGCTGCTAGTGGAATCTCCAGTAAGTTTGACGCCAAAATTCTTCTTCTAATCCTCTAATCCTTTCCCCTAATTGATCCCCTTTATTTTTTGTTTGAATCCCATAAACCCTAACTCCATTAAAGCCCAAAACCTGCAACTCAATTCTGTCCAAAATTGCAGAATTTCAAAACTCATCCAAACCCTAACCTTTTTATACCATATTGACCCCCTAGACCTGCCCATTAATACCCTATAAACCCCTTTCCCAATATCCAACCCAAACCCTAGGAATTTACCTAAAACAGCCCCTAATCAGCCCCAAACAGCAGGCTTGACCAGACCTTGCTTATATCTGGCTCCTAGTAGGATTATCTCCTATTCTAGGACTACATTAATTGGTATCAAAGCTATGGCGAAGGGAAGCTCCAACCAAGCCTCGAAAGACCCACCTCCATTCGTTTTTAAGACCCGAGTTCGTCTACCCAATGGGAGCACAACCATATTAATTGTTGATGAGAGGCGACATAACAACATTATTTTACAATCCGTGGTGGATATGTTGTCCCAATCAGGAGAGATTTGCATCATGCCTACAGGTAAAGTCTGTGTTGAATTTGGGTGTTCTTCATACCATGATGGTGCTTGGTGTCAGCCGGTACCACATTCAAAGAGTTTTATTGCAGTAGGTGGTGATTGGTTGGACGAGCGACAAGGTTGGATTGAACCTGAAAACAACTCGTGTGTCCTACCTAATCGACACCATCTATACTATTTATTTACTCTAAAAGGGTTACAATCAAAGGTGACCATATCAACTGTACAGCCACAGGGACTGCCGAACATGTCAACTCAAGCGCAAGTGGCATCGACTGTGTTTGAAGTTTCACCAATGGCAGATGCACCAACAGAAGATCCTACTGAAGTGATCTATGTTGAAGAAACCAATATAGATAAGGCTGAACCAGTAGAAGATGAAAAGCTGATTGAGAACATTCCAAAGGAAAACAATGACCTTCAAAATGCTGCTCTTGAAGAGGTGGAGCTTGTGTCTCATGCATTAGATGAGAAGGTTGCTAACACTGAAGGCTGTATGGACGAGACATTGACAGTTGTTGCTGATTCACAGGCAGAACACATAGAGTTTGTTATGCCACCATGGTTCTTCGAAGAGAAAGCTCCACGCATTGAAAACTTTATCCCCAATGTTCCTGCCTCATCGGAATTTTGTTTGGGGATGGTCAAAGCTGCTGATCACATGTTGAATTCCCCTCATCACCGCAAAATTCGAGGACGAATTTTTTCAAGTTGGGGAGAGTTGATGCAGGTTCATCATAAATATTGGCTTATTTCTTTAGAAATAGGCCTAGGGTTGGGTTATATACATGTTGGGCCTTTGTTCCCAAGGGTTTTCTATGTATTAGGCCACTTTAATGAGCCTAAACTAGGGGTACATAGGTTGCATACGGGATTAGCCTAATACTTAGTTTATTTTTATGTTTTCTAATTGAACCGGTTCAAATTGGTTGCATCCAATTGGTTCAATTTAAGTGATCATGTGACTTGGTTGAGTGGTCATGTGATGTAAGTTGGGCTGGATTAGGACTCTATCAGTCCAGCTATGTTTTGAGTCTATTTCCTTTAGTATTTTAGTTTCCTAGTCAATTTAAATTACCTAATAGGTTAGGGATAGGATTAGGCCATTCCTTTTTAGTGTCTAAGTCTATTTTTGAGTCTTCTATATAAGTTTGTAAGGGAGGCCAGCATTGTACACGAATTTGATTAATGAAAAAAGTTTTTGCTTGTTGGCTGCCATTGTTGCTATTCCTGTGCTCCTTGTGAGTGTGCATCCTTGTGGTTCTATCAAGGTGGAAAGGGACTGGTGGAATCCGGTTGACTCCTTACGCTGTGACGGCTGGGAGGATCTTCTTCAAATTCGAAGGTGGCTTTATCCTTCACAACTGTCGAAGCTTGCTGCCAATGGAATCTCCAGTAAGTTTGACGCCAAAATTCTTCTTCTAATCCTCTAATCCTTTCCCCCAATTGATCCCCTTTATTTTTTATTTGAATCCCATAAACCCTAACTCCATTAAAGCCCAAAACCTGCAACTCAATTCTGTCCAGAATTGCAGAATTTCAAAACTCATCCAAACCCTAACCTTTTTATACCATATTGACCCCCTAGACCTACCCATTAATACCCTATAAACCCCATTCCCAAATTCCCATCCTAAACCCTAATTTTGCCCTAAAACAGCCCCAAACAGCAGGCTTGACCAGACCTTGCTTATATCTGGCTCCTAGTAGGATTATCTCCTATTCTAGGACTACATTACCTGGGGGATGGAAAGAGAAAAAATTGTACAACTTAAACTAGTGATAAGAGTTAATTTATAGTCCTAATGTGATTCAATTTAAAAAAAAAAATAACACTCTGCTAAATTTCAACAAAACAGATACTTCTGTTTCATGAGAAAATTCTAAGTACTACTCAGTCTTGGGAGAAGAAATCATGTTAGATAATGAAACTAATAACACTTAAGTCCACTCTAAGATTCTCTAGAAATCAAAGTAAATGTCCTCCCGTGAAGATCTTATATGTTTCCTTTTATGTGGAGCTTTATAAAGATTCCGATCAAAGGAGAGGGACACCATACGATGTTGTATTCAATCATACCCATATCTTAGAAAATAGAAACTGAAAACCTTAAGAAATTATCCTATATTGTAGAAAAATAGAGACCGATCACACCCCAATAGGAAAAATATTTCCAACAATGACATTAAGAAAGTTTTACATATCTCCAGGTAATGTGGTTTTCTAGACATTGATGAGCTAAATGAGTGGTGTGGTCCAGGAGTCTTCATCCTAAAAGGCCTGAGACTAGTCAACTAGACATTATTATTGGATAATATACACCATGCAGGAACACATGTAAGCATACCCAGGCAACTGACTCATGTACCATTCCAATTGTAGCAAAAATGGTCCTTATGATTTAAAAGAAAAATGGCTATGGGGCTGGCTAAGCCAGCATGTGTCCTAGTGGCTAGTTTGGTAGTGTTTAATAGAGTTAATGGTCAGATTCAAGTTATGTTCAGTGAATGATACCAACTGTGGGTTGGGACAAACATGCCTTTACCAAAGAGTCTGCATGTTATACTGAAAATGTAACAGGGTGTATGGTCACGTTTGGGTTCTGTTCAGTAAAACCATGTAAGGATCATGTTGCGACAAAAATAGCCTTCAACAAAGCATCTGGAATGTTTACAGCATAGTTTCTATTCAACTTTTCCAAAATCTCTCAACATTTTGTCCTATCCTCTCTACCATATTCCATATGTAACCAACAATCTTCTTACTCATTTCCTCTCTCACCTCTCCCTTTTCTTGCTATCGTACTTTTGTTCTGTGACTTTTACCCTCTTGCACACAAAATTATCACTCAAAATGGATGAGTGTTGCCTAACAGAAAACACTTACAGATATAACAAGCCTAACTTGATCATGTTTTTATACTAAATGGATACCTTTCCTAGAGGTTGATTTATTTCCTTCCATACAGGTTTCACAGAACAGGATTTTAAAATTGGATGGAATCAGTCACACTTGCCAAGTCAATTAGGGATTGGAGTGACTGCTCCATCCAACACCACCCGATCCTAGAACTCAGCTGCATTGGCCTAGACAACTTGAGAATTGGAAAGTCCGACTCTGAGTTTTGAACCATGCTTGTGAAGCCATGACATAATATATAAATGAAGTGAGTGATCCTACATTGGCTGACATATGAACATGGCAAAGCAAAGAACAAAAAAAGATCTTTTCCCTGTGATAGGAAAATAACTCACCTTGTAAAATGTCTCAACAGAAAATTTTGGATTTACTCCTAAAGTTATGGTAAAGAAGCAAAAACTAACAGAAAACTTCTGCAATATATATGCCAGATCAACAGTCCAAACGCTGCAAAGAAAAACAAAAACACTATCCGTCAGTAAAAAATTAAAATAAAATGTGATTAACATAACCTGCATAATCTCATATGTGATTGTAAGAGATACTAAAGAGAATAACACCAATAACATATATTTCTATGAATATCCGTGCATGTATTTATATCAAAATCAGGAAATCAGGATTATCCTTTTTCTTATTATTGTTGTTGTTCTTAGTCAACAATGGGCCATCTGAAATTGGTGCATTTTTGAGATAGCTAGGGCACTATCCTACATATTTCTGTTGCCATTGGTATTGGAGAATCAGTGATAATTGAGAGAGATGAGTCTTATCTCTTGATGCAGAATGCAGATCGCCTTTACCATTAGGACTTAGTCAAGTTGTAGCAGAAGGAAATTAGGCATTTGTTATTAGCTGGTTTGAGTCAAAGACTAGTCGAGAGATGAGACTTATTTTTCAGATGCAGATTGCCTTTACCATTAGGACTTGGTCAATTTGTGGCAGAAGGAGATTAGTCATTTGTTATTAGCTAGTTTGTTTCAAAGTCCAGGGGTCCACATTAGGTAGATCCAATTTTTGGCATCAAGAGAGAACATCTTGTTCTGTTGAACTCAATATGGTTGGTTTCCATACCTACGACTTGGTAGCCAAGGTGGTACAAAAATATTTATGCTAGGCCCCAACCACCCCAACCCATGAACAAAATGATCACCTTGGACCACTGAAACACAAGGGAAATAGTCAGATCATGGTGGCCAAATGATGAAGTTGGGGCAAAATTTTGGCCAATACAAATGGCCCTCTATCAATTCAACAGTCAGATGAGCCACATCAGCACAACACGTGGCTCAATCAAACAATTTTCAAGATCTAAGCATAGTCATGCAAAGCTTAATCTTGAGCGCCAATGGGTAACTCTAAAATGTTCGTTTGGTTCATCAATGGCAAACTACAAAAACTGATCAAACCTAGTTACAACTGTTTGGTGTCTAATTATCAGTCCATTCGCTCAGATATCGATATAGAGACAATATGACCAAACTGGGAAATTTTGTAGTTATTTTAGGAAAGATACTATAGCTATTTGAGGAAAGGAAACAGCCAAACATGTCAGTGTCGAGGAACAAGAACTGCTGCAATAACAGAATATCTCTGAAGGGCATAACCAAATCTTAAAATGCCGTACATATGTTTAAAAAATTGAGTTCTAATGCAATGGCAGATAATGTGTCATATCCAAGCAATTCAAAGTAAATTGAGGCACATCCTTGTGGCATATAACGTCAAAGATATTTACAGGTCTCATTTTGTCAAGAAGAATACCTTGTTGTATGGCAAAGCTTCCCCAAAGCATGTAGGTCACAGTGCCCAATATCAAGAGTTCTCAAAACCATTGAAACACAGGCAAGACCGCAGTCCCAACTATGTAGCTGGCTGATGTGTGGGACCTACAAGCACCATCATGCGGTGTCAAAATGTTTGTTAAAAAGGGGAGAGAGAGAGAGGAATAATTGGATTGTTATAGTCAGCAGACTCAGCACTAACTCACTTCAACAAAGTGTGAATGTGGCAAACTGCTACTGTAGCTTCTTACTATATTCATCGATGGCCCAGAAAATGAGGAAGCTCCCATGAGACTAGAATGATCTCCATTTGATACATCAATATTTTCGTCCTCTGCTTTTAGAAACTTGTCTAAAATGAGATAAAGAGACCTCATGAGTGACCGAGTAAAGTAAAATTTTCCACTGATACACCAGAACGTAGAAGTAGACTGTTTGATCTGTAATCAGCATTTGATTAGTAACATAGTCGACTGTGTCTTAACTCTTAATTGAGTACTGCTTCAGCTTGTTCACAATAGTGTCCTCGACTCCAGTATCCTGCGATTTTGAGTGCCATAAATAAGAATAAAAAGACAATAGTAAAAAGTAGTACATCTAGCCTGTGAAAGCGGATTCAATAAATATGTGGGGGCAAATCTTGGAATCTATGGGCGTATCTAATCATAATTTTATGCCATGGGTTCAATATTGCGAGGATACCATATTAATGCACCTGTTGGTAAGGCTGAGTTGTTGTTCCTGTTGATGTGCCTATATCATTTTTGAAATGAATGGAAGACAAGGATTCAATGGACATCATAACTACTGAAAAGTTACAGGCCAGCACTTAAGGGGATGTTGAAGCAAGGTGCAAGGCTGTATTTATGAGGAATATGATGAGCCTACTCCCATGGATTTGTTATCAGACTGTTTTGGGGTAATGGATCTCTGATGCAGAATTATCACCAAACTGGGCTTCTTTTATTAGAAATAAGTCTAGGGTTGGGTTATATGTATGTTGGCCCTTTGATTTCATGGGTTTTCTATGTAATAGGCTACTTTAATGAGCCTAAACTAGGGGTATATAGGTTGCATACGGGATTAGCCAAATACTTAGTTTATTTTTATGTTTTTTTAATTGAACCGGTTCAAATTGGTTCAATTTAAGTGATCATGTGACTTAGTTAAGTGGTCATATGACAACTTAAGTGGTCATGTGATGTAAGTTGGGTTGGATTAGGACTCTATAAGTCCAGCCATGTTTTGAGTCTATTTCTTTTAGTATTCTAGTTTCCTAGTCAGTTTAAGTTACCTAATAGGTTAGGGATAGGGTTAGGCCATTCCTTTTTAGTGTCTAAGTCTATTTTTGAGTCTTCTATATAAGTTTGTAAGGGAGGCCATCATGGAACACGAATTTTGATTAATGAAAAGCTTTTGTTTGCTGCCATTGCTGCTGCCCTGCTCTGTTGAGTGTTGCTCCTTGTGAGTGTGCATCCTTGTGGTTCTATCAAGGTGGAAAGGGACTGGTGGAATCCGGTTGACTCCTTACGCCGTGACGGCTGGGAGGATCTTCTTCAAATTCGAAGGTGGCTTTATCCTTCACAACTGTCGAAGCTTGCTGCTAGTGGAATCTCCAGTAAGTTTGACGCCAAAATTCTTCTTCTAATCCTCTAATCCTTTCCCCTAATTGATCCCCTTTATTTTTTGTTTGAATCCCATAAACCCTAACTCCATTAAAGCCCAAAACCTGCAACTCAATTCTGTCCAAAATTGCAGAATTTCAAAACTCATCCAAACCCTAACCTTTTTATACCATATTGACCCCCTAGACCTGCCCATTAATACCCTATAAACCCCTTTCCCAATATCCAACCCAAACCCTAGGAATTGACCTAAATCCTAGCGCTGTCCATTCGAACCAGCAGCCCCTTTTGTTATTTGATCCGGTTGTTTGGCTCCTAGTAGGTCTCCTACCTATCTAGGACTACATTAATTGGTATCAAAGCTATGGCGGAGGGAAGCTCCAACCAAGCCTCGAAAGACCCACCTCCCTTCATTTTCAAGACCCTAGTTCGTCTATCCAATGGGAGCATAACCATATTAATTGTTGATGAGAGGCTACGTAACAACATTATTTCACAATCCGTGGTGGATATGTTGTCCCAGTCAGGAGAGATTTGCATCATGCCTACAGGTCAAGTCTTTGTTGAATTTGAGTGTTCCTCATACTCTGATGGTGCTTGGTATAAGCCGGTACCATCTCCAAGGAGCGTTATTGCAGTAGGTTGTAATTGGTTGGACGAGTGACAAGGTTGGATTAAACCTGAAAACAACTCATGTGTCCTACCTGATCGACACCGTCTATACCATTTGTTTACTCTAAAAGGGTTACAACCAAAGGTGACCATATCGACTGTACAGCCACAGGGACTACCGAACATGTCAACTCAAACGCAAGTGGCATCGACTGTGTTTGAAGTTTCACCAATGGCGGATGCACCAACAGAAGATTCTACTAAGGCAGTTTATGTTGAAGAGATTCAAGAACCTATAGCTAAAGAAAGTCAAGTAGACCAAGCTACACCAATAGTTGAGATCATGGTTGAGAAGCTCTGCCATCAAATTGATGTGGAGGTCCAAAACACAATGGTAGAAGAAACTACTGAAGAGGTCTACACTGAAGAGAGCAAAGTAGACAAGGTTGAGGACATAGAAGATGAAGAGGTGGAGCTAGTGTCTAAGAAGGTTATTAACACTGAAGACTCTATGGATAATGCATTCACGGGTGATTCAGAGATCGAACACATAGAGTTTGTTATGCCACCATGGTTCTTCGAAGAGAAAGCTCCACGCCTTGAAGACTTCATCCCTAATGTTCTTGCATCACCAGAGTTTTGTTTGGGAATGGTTGAAGCTGTTACTCATATGTTGCTTCCCCCTCACCACTACAAAATTCAAGGACAAATTTTTTCAAGCTGGGGAGAGTTGATGCAAAATTATCACCAAACTGGGCTTCTTTTATTAGAAATAAGTCTAGGGTTGAGTTATATGTATGTTGGGCCTTTGATCCCATGGGTTTTCTATGTAATAGGCTACTTTAATGAGCCTAAACTAGGGGTATATAGGTTGCATACGGGATTAGCCAAATACTTAGTTTATTTTTATGTTTTTTTAATTGAACCGGTTCAAATTGGTTCAATTTAAGTGATCATGTGACTTAGTTAAGTGGTCATATGACAACTTGTTGAGTTGGATTAGGACTCTATAAGTCCAGCCATGTTTTGAGTCTATTTCTTTTAGTATTCTAGTTTCCTAGTCAGTTTAAGTTACCTAATAGGTTAAGGATAGGGTTAGACCATTCCTTTTTAGCGTCTAAGTCTATTTTTGAGTCTTCTATATAAGTTTGTAAGGAAGGCCATCATGGAACACGAATTTTGATTAATGAAAAGCTTTTGTTTGCTGCCATTGCTGCTGCCCTGCTCTGTTGAGTGTTGCTCCTTGTGAGTGTGCATCCTTGTGGTTCTGTCAAGGTGGAAAGGGACTGGTGGAATCCGGTTGACTCCTTACGCCGTGACGGCTGGGAGGATCTTCTTCAAATTCGAAGGTGGCTTTATCCTTTACAATTGTCGAAGCTTGCTGCCAGTGGAATCTCCAGTAAGTTTGACGCCAAAATTCTTCTTCTAATCCTCTAATCCTTTCCCCCAATTGATCCCCTTTATTTTTGGTTTGAATCCTATAAACCCTAACTCCATTAAAGCCCAAAACCTGCAACTCAATTCTGTCCAGAATTGCAGAATTTCAAAACTCATCCAAACCCTAACCTTTTTATACCATATTGACCCTCTAGACCTGCCCATTAATACCCTATAAACCCCTTTCCCAATATCCAACCCAAACCCTAGGAATTGACCTAAATCCTAGTGCTGTCCATTCGAACCAGCAGCCCCTTTTGTTATTTGATCCGGTTGTTTGGCTCCTAGTAGGTCTCCTACCTATCTAGGACTACATTAATCTCTCCTCTCTCCCTTGGCATGCACTATTCCAAGAGACAATTTTGAATCCCGTGAATGGCTACTTAGTGGGTTAGATAGTCGAGATGCAACGGTAGTGTAAAACACCAATAATTATCATGTGAATGTGATCAAGTCACTCTACGCAGTTGAGCTAAGAGGAATTCTGCCCTGGATCCTTAATTTTTTTTAAAAATCTCATTGCAGAGGCCCTTGTATATTCTGATTCTGGAAATGTGTTTAAGCAATTAAGACCTTTTCAAGGCTTTTGGAGAAATAAAGCTATTGCATATTTATTTTATTTTTTAAATTGATATTAGTTTTGATGCATTTGATGTCGTTAATATCTGGAGAGGCAAAAAAACCAGCAGATTTCATGGTTACTCCGCAAGGTTCCATTCAAACCAAGAAAAAAAAGATGGGGGGGGGGGGGGGGAAGCATAAGAAACGCCCATTTATAGTTCTAAAATAGGTTGTGAGTTTTAATGTTATGTATCACAGGGGGGGAAATAGCAACTCGTAAGCTGCGATCAAATATCATGATTTGTGGGATAAATATAGCTGCAATTAAAAAATATATCATTCATTTTGGACTCCTTACAAATTCACACCAAGGAATTTCTTAAATCCAACGAGTTAATTACACCTCATCAAACCACGTCCCCATTACTTAGCATTACAAAATTTACAACAACCAGATTAATACACAGAGTTCGATTAGGAAGCAGCACAACATTTCCTATCTGGCGTTAATCGCTACCAAGGAAAACTTAAGCAAATCATCAATATCGATATAGAAGAAACTCCCTAATCTGCACGATCATTGTCAATTCGCTATCAGATTGGTCAGCAAAATCGTTCGGAATTTCATTAAAAAGAAACTCTTGTCAACTATTTTACGTTAATCAAATGAACAAAACACTTATTCCTCTCAAGTGATATTAGGAATTCTATTAATTTTCAACTCTATGTCATATGGGGGGAAAAAAATTAGGTGCAAGAGAATGAAAGGGATTTAAACGGGAAGAGAAATAAGAGAAAACAAAACGAAATATATAAAGGGAAAGGGGGAGAATAAAGCATACCGCATTGGATTTAAGAAAAGACCGCTGTCGGAGGCCCGCGACTCGCACTTGGGCATATTGGTGTCTCACTGTCTCCCCTCGCCCTCCCCCGCTCCCTCTCTCTCTCTCTGAATCTCTCCTCCTGTTGGGAAGTTTCAGATTCTCTCTCTCTCCTTGGGAGGGGTGGTTAGGAGCAGCAAGCTTCAAAGGGGGCTTGCTCGGATCCCAAAATTTACAAATTCGATGGTGATACGGTAACGGTTGCATCTTGTTGTAATCAAAATAATGATGAATTGAGAAGTTAAAACAATGGATTTAGTCACGGTATCGGAACGGGTATCGTCCAATTCCAAAATTGTGTATCGGTTGATAGTATTGGTCGAATCGGTCAAAAAGGTTCTCATTTTTTAATTTTTAACCGGTATCAACAATATGTATCGGTATCGTATCAATACTAAGCAGCCTATCAACACCGATACCTAATATCTCATCAATAAAAACACCGATACCTAATAAAACCATTGGTTGTAAACTTCTTTTTTAATTATTCTTTGTTTTTTTCCTAGAAATTCTATAAATCAAAGGGAAAACACGATATTTACCATTAGGGGAAAGTCTGGTTGCGCGCGGTGTGTGGCTCCTGCACCTAGATAGGCCACGCGAAATGATCGTTGCGCCCCCACAGAGAGGAGGAAATCCCTGTAAGCATGGCAATCATTTCATGTGGTCTTGTGTCTAGGAGCCGCATGCCATACGCAATCATGTAGTGTTCTCTTTCCCCTACCATTATGTTAGGGTCAAAATATGTCATTATTTTACACATTTTTTGAAATCAAATGTGAAATGCCTGGATTATATCATCACCTAAATAAAATATGTGTTATACCAATACTAAAAAGGCAAAAAAAAAAAAATCCAATGTTACAACTTTTCATCAGGTTTGGTTACAATAATATTTTCCTTATATTAAATGTCTAAACGCCCACAACAATGAATCCATAACATCTGAGAACAATTAGAGATTGTTGTTCTAGGGTTTGCACAAGATCATTTGAATTTTCAATTTGAAAAAGTGATGCATATGGTAAGGGTGTCAATCAATTTGGTTCCAATTTTTCTATACAATAATAACTATAACCTTATCCCAATTAAATGGAGTCGGCTACATGGATCCAAAGAGGCCGTGACAGTAATAAAAATAAGAGAAATAGATGGGATTAAAAAAGTAAAAGGAAGTATTAAAAAAAATAAAGAAGATAAAATAAAGTTACTAAAGGAAGAAGTTTAAGCAATAGTCAAAGCAGCATCCCAATGAACATCCCCCTATAAGGGGTCAGTTACACGGGTCATTGTCCTCTAAACAACTCCTATCCGCGGTCATACTAATTTCGAACCCTACCATATGCATATCCTTTTTTACCACTTCTCCAATAGTCATGTTAGGTCTGCCCCTACCTCTTTTAGCTCCTTCAAACTAAATCTGGTCACTCCTCCTTACTAGTGCATCTATGGGTTTCTGTTGGACATACTCATATCACCTGAAACGGTTCTCACGAAGCTTATCCTGGATTGGTGCAACTCTCAAATTAGTTCTAAAACAATCATTCCTATATATACAAATTTAAGCCAAATACTTTTTATAAAACTCAAACTGAAATCAAACCAAATCAATTTCAGTTTTATTCGATTTCTACTTAGTTTCATTTGGTTAATATACAGTTTCGATAGTTCGATTGAGGAGGAAATTACGACCTCATGAAGATACACAAATCTAATATCTTTCAACCTTTTTTACTCAACTGGACAAAGAAATCTATAGTATGTAAATCCAAATAACTCAACAACGACACATACTTGTAGGGTTTAATATGGTTTATGTCTGGTTCAAATTCTATTTATAAGGGTTACATTGCATCTTGGTTTAGTTCAAAAGAGTGGTTTTTAGTCTAAAGTTGAAATTGAACCAAACCGAATAAATTTCACTTTTCAAAACCAAAACCAAAACCAATAGCATCTTTTAAATTCGGTTTTACATTTTTGAACGTCTGCTATCGGTTCCATTTTTTCGTCTTCGGGTCTAAATTGACATCCTTAATTAGCATTCGGATTGGTATGTTTATTGGATTGCGAAGGTGAATAAAGAAAATTTTGTCCTATATAAATAGTATAATGGAGCAAGTATGTCTTTTAAAAATTTGCAATTTTCTAATATGAGTCGAGTGAAATGTCCATTGCTGTGAAAACAATATTTGCAACCCTAATTGAATATCTTGACAGTCCCATATCCAACTTTGTTTTAAGATAAATAATTCGCCTATGAATTTTCTATGTTGAATAAAAATGGATAACGGATTTGATGGTGAATAACTGATTATCTCAGATACAATGGTTAAGATTAAGACAGCATTTGGTATGCATTTTAAGTCAATTTTCAGTCTTGGATGATAAAAATACTTGTTTTTATCGTCCGATAATATAAAATCGACCTAGAATGCATACCAAATGTAGTCGGGCAAAACGATAGAACTGAACTAATTAGGTGAAACACTAACGAAGGCAATAGCAAAGCCGAGTGTAGATTGAAAAAAAAAAAAACATCAATAAGTTAGACCAAGAAGGCAATAGATCAAATTAATAAGGCCCTCTAAGAGAGAAAATCATTCCATGTGTGAAGTACTTCTAGGTTTTAAGGGTCTAGGAGTCTCTGTTGTATCAAACTATCATTTGAACACAATGCATTCAATCAGTTCATAATAAGAAAACATCACTAACATTGGCGAGCTTTGTAAAATTGCCCAGATCTATTAGAAAAGAAAATTAATTACAAGATACGAAGGCTTAAAAATTGTTTTACATTTACTAGTTTCAATTTTAAAAAGATTTACTTAAACCTCAGAGGTAGTTACTACTCCTGAGTTCCAAGAAAAAACATGATGGAACTTCCAAAAATACCCTAACACTTCATCTTCTCTCTCCGTTTTTTATTACTTCTTTCTTTCTTTTTTCACATTTTTATTTAATTAATTAATTAACAATTTAACATGATGGACCCACCATCACCACCTCCTATTCCTCGTCTCTTCCTTTTTCTTTCTTTCTTCTCCGCACAAGGCTGCAGCATCCCACCGCTGCAACCTGCAACTCCACCCCCCCCACCTGTAACACTTCCTCCCTCTCCTGTTCTCACTCTCCCCTCTCACTTCAACGCCGCCCTATTCGGAATTCGATGTTTCTAGTGCTTTATTGTTAATATTACAATAAAATGTTGATTATTATGATATTAGTCGGGCTGCAAATACAAAACGTCAAAACCCAAAGCTTTTCAAATTCTTTACTAATTGTGCTATTAGAAATAATTCCCTGGCGATACATTTTTCGCAATTTATATTATAGCATTTCAGCGAAGTTTGTTCCTTCACTTCGCGAATCACTATGCCTAATTTGGTTTCGATCACCACCACCATCATCATCTTGGTTCCGTTCTTCTTCATCTTCACCGATGCTGAAGCGCAGTCTAGGGAGCTTCAATTACAACGACAATATGGTTAATGGGTTCTGGTCAGGGCTGTAAACGGATCGGATTCGGCTCGGATAGTGCTATATCCGCATCTGCATCCGATTAGTTATCAGACGGATTCGGATAGTGCTAAACGGATACGGACACGGATACGGATTGAATATTTTATCCATTTACATATAAATATAGCTTTTCGGACAGCTATAGCTTATCCATATCCACATGTTTTTAGTTTTTGAACGGATTCAGATAGTACTAAATAGATACGAATACGGATAACGAAACGGGAGTTGGACTATTCATTTACATCCCTAATTCGACCAAGTCTCATCGCCGTCATTGGAATCCTCTCCATAATGTTCTCCTTGACTTTTCTCCTCCTCATCTATGCTAAGTTCTGTCACAGACCACTCCTTCCGACCTTCTCACTGACACCACAACCAACTCCGCTTTGGTACTGGCCGGGATGGTTAGGTATTGAGGGAAGAAAATTTTATGAGAAATCCTGAGAGTAATGATGAGAATGTTCCAGTAATTTTTCAGAGGATAAAGGGAAGTAGAGAGAAGGATTCAGCAGGTCATGGGGTGGGGGACTGGGTGTTGATGAGAGCATGGTGGGGCGGGTTGCAGGTGGGGGTGGAGTTGCAGGGTTGCAACGGTGGGCTGCTGCCAGCCTTGCACAGAGAGAAAGAAAGAAGAAGGAAGAGGAGGTGGTGGTGGGTCCCACAATTGATAAAATAATGAAAGAATTAAAAAAAAGTATAAATACGATAAAATAAAAAAAGAGAGAGAAGATGAAGGGTTAGGGTAATTTAGGAAGTTCAATCATGTTTTTTCTTGGAACTCATGAGCAGTAACTAACTACGGGTTTTAAGTAAATATTTTTAAAATTAAAATTAGTGGATGTAAAATAAATTTTAAACCTATTTATATTATAATTAATTTTCTTTATCTTGTGGATCTAGGCAATTTCTCCTTTTTCTAATTTCTATCACTTTAAAAGGGTAAAATGAAAATTAACCAAAAGTCTAGGGTTAACAGGTGGGGGAGCCAAGGTTAAGCATTATATGAAAACAATCTCTTCCCTAAAGTAAATTCTTCTGCTATTATTAGCCCTTTAATGGAATTCGAATATTTATTGCTCAGGATTAATGAAACCATTTCTCCGCGCCCAACGCCTGCCTCGGCTCATTATCGTTCCAAGCTTGGGCCCCGAGCTATTTATTCGAAAACAGAAAAATGATTCAATGGACGATTTTGTATCGGTTGACCATGAATCCATGGCACAGAGGAAGCAGGGTCGAAGCTTCATGGTATGGTGATCCCTCCAATGGTCCAACCTGTACTTGTTTCTTCCTAAAATTAGAAAAGGCAAAGGCCATACTTCATGTAGTCATATGGGTTTTTTTTTTTATGGAAAAGAGAAATATATATAATTTTAAACAGGTCATAGATCACTACTTGGTCACATGATCTCTACACTAGTGTCTGGGCCAATGGGAGAACACACTTGAGTATCTACCTAGAGGATAGAAACGTCATTTCATGGTGCCCTATAAGAGGACATAGGGATCATCACTAACAGGGAAAAAAAGAAAAAACAACCTCTAATTGAATAGTCGAAGTAGATGCAATTGCAACTTGCTTAATGGCTGAAAGGGATATATGTTCTAGAACGTCTTCTGGCTCTTGGTATGCACTGAGACTATAGTTAGTTAAAGCGAAAATGATAGAGATATTGGTTTGGATGCGATTTTCGATTTCACTAAGGGCTAAGTGGTCTTTTTATGCACAAAGGCATTGGTTTGTATCTAGGCACAGGAACCACCCTAACTATGCGATTGGTTTGGTGTTCTTTTTCCCAAAAAATTTATATGATATCATATTTATTTCAGAATTTGAAAACCAAAAAGAATTTATCAAAAAAATTAAAATTATTGTGGCGAAAAACGAAAAGACAAGGTACAAAGTTTAAATGTTTAGATTTGTCATATAATAAATGAAAAAATTCTTACCAAAAAACAAAAAAATGGGTGCCGGTCATTTCATAAATGGTCGAATATGGAAATTGAATGCCTCATAAAAAAAGGGTGTTTGGTCATTTCAACCCCCCTATTATCTTCATTTCATGGTTATATATGTATGACTATGCATGATTATTATCAATCAATGGATGCTAGAATTGCTACAATTGTTTCAATGGGAGGTGCCGTTTGGACTTAATCGATCCATATTTTAGTCTGACTCTCCTCTACTCCTATTATATGAAATAGAAAAGAAAAAAAAAGAAAAAAAAGAAAAAGGAAACACTATGAAATCGGATTGAACCAACCGCTTGATACTCTTTATGAAGTATTCTCAATTGGTCAATGTCACTAAGACAACCTATCGGAGGTATGGTTCCACGAATCGGTATCGTATAAGTTGAATCTATTGATATTAATTCCTAACTAATCTTGTATCGGTTTAGCGATATAAATCATGATAAAAATATTTAAAAAAATGATTTTAAAGAAAAATAGTGGTAAAATCATCTGATCTGAACAAAAATAGATCGATCCATATTAGTATTATATCGATATTAGCCATGCCGAACCGTGCCCGACACCATGAATTTAAATCATGAGTGGAAGGTACAAAGTACAAACTTTGATCCCCCAAGGCCCAAACAACATGGTAGACAGCCTGTGCCCTCGTTGCGCCCATAATGAAGAGCATCCAAACAAATTCAATTTTTTTTTATTTAAAAAAAAACAACAAAGTACTGAAGGAGTCACGTTGACCGAATTTTTCTTTTCCCAGGTTCTTTGTCCGGTCAGGTGCGGGTTCCTCTCATAGGGGTGAAAATGACGATTTCAACCCTTGGTTGAACACATTGCCCAGAAGAGGTGAGGCCATCATTTCGATCCTTATGAGAGGAACCTGCGCATCTGACCGGACAGGGAACTTGAGAGGAGAACTCCTGACAATCAATTCCCGATAAACACGTGCCGACACGACTCAGGAAATTTGCCGTGAAGACCGGTAAGGCGGTATCCTTGTTGGGAGAAGATGCGTGGACCCTCACGTTTTTCTTTCTTCACTTCCTTTTTTTAATCTTCATTTTTTCCTATTCTTCTTCTTCTCTTATAACTTTGTTGCTTTGTTTCTTCGACTGCGAGAGACACAGAAAGAGAGATGGTGAAAGATCGGAAGATAGGGGTGGCGATTGACTTCTCGAAGAGCAGCAAATGCTCACTGCAATGGGCCATAGATAATCTGTTGGACAAAGGGGATACACTGGTCATCCTTCACATCAAACCTGACAAAGGCCAAGAGTCCCGCAACTCTCTCTGGTCTAGTACCGGTTCTCGTAAGTAACGATACAGATAAACCCTCTCCACCCTCTCATGAATCTCATGAATCATGGCCTCACTATCTTGTTTAAGGTTTATTAAGCTATGGATCTGTGATTTTACAGCTCTTATTCCCTTGTCGGAGTTTCGGGTACCAGAGTTTATGCAGAGGTACGAAGTAAAATCCGATCCTGAGGTTTTGGATATGCTTGACACCGGTTCCAGGCAGAAGGAGGTATCTACGCTGTTCTTTGCCGTCTCACTACTGTCGCTACTTCTTCGATCTGCCTGACCAATTTTTTATCTTTTCTATTCCCCTGTTTCAACAAAGAAAAGAATGCTAATATATGGTTTGGAAAACCAATGAATGGATTTCAGGCGACCATCGTTACAAAGATTTACTGGGGTGATGCAAGGGAGAAGCTCTGCGAAGCCGTTGAAGATCTGAAACTGGATTCCTTAGTCATGGGAAGCAGAGGACTTGGTGTCATTCAGAGGTAGTTTCTGAGTTCCTTTTCTTTTGTTTTCTTACAATTCATTTCCCCCTTTCCTCCTGTTACTGGGTTGTGCTGGTTTTTTTTGTCTAATTTATCCTCTTTTTGGGAAAAACCAGGATACTGTTGGGGAGTGTGACAAATTACGTGATCAACCATGCGACATGCCCTGTAACCGTTGTGAAGGATCCCAGCTCCCATTAAGCCCTGATGCTACCATTGAATGAATTCGAGGTTGGTGATGGATAGGGGTAGCTATCATAATGGAAAATAAAAAAACACAGTATTTGGTGAAATTCGTGTTCTGTTTACTTTTCCTGTGTTTCTGTCTTTGACTCTGTGCTTGTAACTCCGATCAAGGGAGGAAGCTTAGTTAGTAGCTTTTGTTGATTCTGTGCGGCAGTTTTAAGTTCCTTTTTCCGGTTAAAAAACCCTACAAGATAGTAGCAATTATGTTGGTTTTTATGGAAACTATCTGCAATTCTGCGTTTCTCTCTTGTTTTGACGGAATTCGATGAAACTTGAAACGAGATCGGCTTTATATTTCCATATGCTCTGAATGTAGTACCCCTAAGTCCTTGAGCAGGTAACGTAACCTAGTTAGTTCATAAGTTGTAGCATTTATCTCGTAAGAGAGCGATGATAGATGCCACAACTAGCTCAATCTGAGTCATAGTAGGCATTGATATGAAGTTTAGCAGTAGATGATAACAAATACTTTTTATGGGACTAAAATCCGAAATGCAGTATCTAGATGAATTTTCCAAGTTTCTCCCTAAATTGGCTCAAAACTTGCACAATATAAAGCAATTTCAGACCTTGTTCAACTAGCCTTTCATATTCTGTTAGATTGAAAATAAGTTCACCATTTTCACAATTCCATTTCAAATTTTACTTCATAAGAATATTAATTGGTTTGGATCCAAGTGTGCATCACTTAGAATCTCTAAGGTATATTTTCTCTCATAGAAAAAATTCCTTAAGTTGATCTAGCAACCTCAATGCCAAGAAATTTTTTTTTAATGGATCCAAGTCCTTGATATGAAGTGACTATATATTTTTACCAAAAAAAAAAAAAAAAGCAACTATATATGAAGAAATAATTTCAAAGCATTAATGGAAATTAAATCATTTCTAATAGTGACTATATCATCAACATAACCTAAAACCATTGTGATGCTAGATCCACAGGCAGAGACAAACAAGGATACCCGACTAATGATTGTTTGAATCCAACATATTGTAAGGCTTATGTAAATTTGGAGAATCAATTATAAGAAATTTGTTTCAAACCATATATGGATTTGTAAACGGTAAACAAGATTATGCTCCCCCTTTCGGAATAAACCAAAGGGTAAAGACTTGTAAAGCTTATAAAAAAATTTTAGCCCGTAAAAAATCATTGTTGACATCCATATGAAAAAGAGCTCTCAACCTTTGATAGAAACAATGGCAATGAAACATCTCACAATATCAAGTTTGACAATGGGGGAAAATTTTTATTTGTATTCAACACCCTCAACTTGAATAAATTATTTAGCAGCCAATCGAGTTTTGTATCTTTCAATGGAGCCATAAACTCGATTCTTAAAATTTTGTACACCCTCTTATATTGAACAACTTGCTTGCTAGGAGGAAGTGGTTGCAAGGTCCCCAAGTGTGATTAAACTCGAAAGCCTTGACCTCAATAGACATGAGTGCACACCATTTTGAATTTTGGGAAGCCTCAGTAAAGGCATGAGGTTTAGAATCCGCAAAAATATTTGACGAAAAGACAGATATGGATTAGAGGTAGATGGAAAAGAATTGAAATAACAATGTTACAATGATAGTCTTAAAGATGTGAAGAGATTGATTAGAATGAGTATTGCGAGGAAGAGGGACTGAAATATCAGCAGAGGGTGAAGGAGATAAAGGAGACGAAGAAATAAGTGGTGGAGAGGTAAGTGAAGACGAGACAGAATCATCAATAGCAGAAAATGGAAGGATAGGTATAGAAGAAGAGGATAGAGGTGGAAAAATGGATTTGTGAAAATGGTTTCTCTACTGATGGTAAAGCTATTTGGAAGGCATACCTGGCTCTTCACGTGGACATACGACTTTAAGATGGAAAATAATAATAATAATATGGAAGTTATAACTAGTCTACTGATGTCTTTCAGAAAATAGTATTGGAAAGAAAATTCTAGCATACTGACAGTGACCACAAACCAAAGCGGGAAATGGGGGACTTTCTTCTAGACTTTGTCATTGTATCTTTGTGGCGGCTATAACGAATGGTTAGGGCTTTGTTTTGTCACTTGAGAAATGATCAAACTTCGTGTACTTTAAAATTCGTCTCTAGGAGAGCGCAAATGGTGTCCTTGTACAAGTGCCGTTCAAAGACCTCCAAGGCTAGTTACATAGAATCCACTGTGAGATTTACATGCAGAATGGATTCTATGTGAATGATCTTGGACAGCCTTAAACGGTACTTGTACAAGAACACGATCCGATCTCTCTCTAGGATTGGCCGTTAGAGAACAAGTGTTGTGATTGAAAACGTACACTGGAATTAGTAAGAAAAACTATTCTAAAATCTCTTGATAACCAATGTAATTCGGCAACCTGGAATAATTACATAGAGGGGAAGAAACCAAGAGAACTTTGCCAAAAGAAAAACCTGCGATAATGGACCTGATGAAATATAATAAACAAATGGCGGTGGGTTCTTTGTATGAATGAAGACTTCTTCCTCTATTACTAACTAACTTTCATGTTTCAACTAACAGCCCAGCCCAGCCCAGCCCCGCCTTACTTAATTAGATTATGTGATATATAGATTGAGACTTGATAATAATCCAGTGCTCGCTCATTCACTGACTTTTGTTTGGTATTTTATTTTGCCTGTGTCATTCTCAAACCAATGATCTTCAAACAAACTGCAACTGCTCGGGGGTTTCTGACGTTGGTAGCGAGAATGACATGGTCTGAGTGCAAGCACAGGATTCCCGAGTTGGTGAACTTGGACGATGATGATGAATACTGTTTACTTTTCGGGAGAAAAGTATTTCATCACCTTTGTGGAGGTTGGCTCAGGTTCTCGAACGAGAACCATTCTCGTACATGGCTGAGCCACACAGTTTAAATCCAAGAGTGCGAGACCCACCTCTCATGGATTCCATTTGTGCGGATCAGCCCTGTACGAGAACCTGTGTGGCTAAAACGGAGACTCAAGGGTTACCAAGAAAAGTATGTGGCCAGTCTAAGCTGCTTGATTTATATAGGTAAGTGAGCATAAAACAGAGCTTAATTCAATGGGTAAATTAAATGAAGATGAAACTAAGTTGAGATGAAAAATAGGGCAAGAGATCTCTACTTGGTCGCATGGTCTCTACACAAGTATTTGGGCCAATGGGTGACTTGTGAGCATGCCTGGATATCTACCAGGGGGCAGAGATGTCATCTCACGGTGCCCTGTGAGAGGGCATAGGAAACACCACCAAGTAGAGATCTTTTTTCCTGAAAAATATTAGATCATGTATTTTGTAGCAAACATTGTCTTATTTTGAAAATTATATATTTATAATATATATATTTTTTATAATTTTATCTTTCACATTACTAGGTCTTGAAATGCATTAAGGAAGTTCTATAATTATAATGTAATTTTGTTGTAGTTTTATCTTTCATGTTATTAGGTCTTGAAATGCATTTAGCCATTCATTATAAAATGATGAAAATAACCTTAAATTTATATTATACTAAATTAAAGTATGAATGCTTTGAGAAGAAAAAGTGCACATATCCCTAAAATATATAAAAATTGCAATTCCAATAATTTTTATTTTACTAAGCTAAAAATTGCATCACCAACTGAGGTCCTAGATGCAATTCTAATAATTTTTTGGTATAAACCCGCTCATGGGGCAAATTTTATTCATCCTCAAAGGGACAAAATTTTTTTTACAAAAGGGATTAGTTCCTGAAACAGAAGCATTCGAAAACCCAAACCTAGAGAAGGAAGAGCCCACTTGGGCCTTGGCAATCCCATGGGCATGAGGGATAGTACAAATTAGGCCATAAAAAAGATTGATTCTTAGTGGAATGGCGCTTAGGATGATTTGTGACAAGGAAAGCTATATTGTCTAGTAGTCTTCCTTCCTCTAAAATCATTTTAGGGGAAAAGAATGTTGTCTGTTTGTAATGATCAAACGGCCCCCCTATTGGATGCCCCTGTGCGCTGTCTCATTGGTTGGGTGTTGGCACAGACTGCATGCAACCTGGTAGCAATCTTCAGCCCATTTATTTTATATTAGAAAAATAGGTGGCACATCCTATTGCTTAGCACAACAAGCGACTGACAACAACCATATGGCACCACCTTAGCACTTAAATTTGGTGGATATGTAGATCCCTTATGCTTTTTCTCCACTTGTCAAATTTAAAGTCAAAGAGAAATAGCCAAGTGGCAAAACAAAGCCATAAAAAATGATAAAAATATCCAAAAAAAACAAAAAAAAAGACAGTTCAATGAATGAAAATTGGAAGAGAAAAATAATTTAATACAAAATAGAATCACCAACTTTGACATTTGACAAATGCCGAAGTAAGGAACCCCATGAGATGGACAATTTAGTTGACCAACTTCCATGGAGACTAGAGAAGAGGCTGTTGTGCCACACTATTGCATTCTATATACATCATAGCAATGAAGTGTTTTATAATGAAAATCTCCTTTAAATAGCCTAACCTTGTTCATGTTGGATTAGCAACTTGTCAAGTATCTAGCTAACCATGTTAGGACATATCTATACTTGTATGATTTCAAAACTCCACATAGGAAAATTAATAACACTTTACCTCATAGAGTGATGGTAATATCAACAACACAACTAATTAAAGTTTTAAGCCCCCAATGGAATTGCCACATGGCACATACCATATATTTGGAGCTGTTAAGGGAGAGCTAGCTGCCTAAACAGAGGATATTAAGGAAAACCTTGGTGAATTTTATTGTGGTTCATCCATCAATATGAAATATTGGAAGAAATATATGTCAACATTTCAAAGGATGATCAAGGGAGTCTTAATGGTTCTAAAAATCGAGAATCAGCAGATTCAAATTAAAATTGGTCGTGATTGATACATTCGATTTTTGCTTATTTTATTCTGTTTCTAGTCGATTCTAGTCAATTCCAGCCGATTCAGATTGGACAGACGTTCGTACGTATAGATGTAAACACATGTTCCTTTGACTTCCATAAATACCCTTCTTCACCATTTAAATGACATGAAGTCAAAGGCATTGACACCTTAACGGTACAAACCGGTGACCACGCATCACAGGATATGAACTCTCCGCCCTTTGTGGTCTCTATTTCAAATTCAAATAAATTAAAGGGCAAAAAGCACAGCTAAGGTTCCGTTGACCCAAAAAACTATAGTAACTTATCTGTAGCCTTTTTTTCCACTAAAATTTATCTTTACAATGTGATATCGTTTGAATCAAACTAGCCGTTAAGCTATTCAAATGGAGAGAGAGAGAGCCGTTAGCATAGAGACGTCAACCATACGGGCCAAAAAGGTGTGATATATATCGTATCCGTTATTCTGTTTAGCGGTTTAGGTTTCAAATCCATAGAAATGAGGAATATTACGAAAACAAAAGGTAAAAGTGGAAAAGTGAGAGAGGAAAAAAGAAGGAAGGCTCAAGGTATATAGTGTCTCCTAAATTACACGACAACCTAATAAGTGGACCCTCTTAATTACTTTATGAGAAAGGATAAATTAAGGTGAATCATCCCAAAGCTTGCCTCGCAATCACAAAGATATACGATTATTTTAATCCCACTTAAGCAAATCTAGATTAATTAATAATACCAACATAGATTACACTGCAAGTCAGTTACGAACAACTTCGGTTCATAAGTAATCAAGAAAAGAAAACTTTTAGGTTTTCTTGAGGGATTACTTCTTGTAGCACTTGATCATATAATGTACCCATTAATTAAGCTCTACCAAAGAACTGGTTAACATGGCAAACAATAGAATTAAGGAACCCCCCAATACTTAGAGTTTTGGTTTGTTAATGATAGATTCAAACACAAACTATAGAACATTTTGGAGATCAAACAACCATACTAACAATCAATATGGAGGAAGGTTTTGGCATACCTGGATTTATGATCGAAGAATAGTGACTAACTGAACGAACGCTGCTCCGCTGTTCGAAGAACATCGTACACTTAATATGATATTGTCGACAATATATAGAGTGAGGGTAAGAACCAACGCTGCAAAAGGAAGACAAAAATTTCCGTTCCCAATTATAGGCCTATACTTACATACAATTTTCATACCAACTAAAGTGTGCTAAAATAATTCAAATATCCCTGTCTGTGATCATTTAACACTACTGGACTTAACAACTCATTCTACCAGTATTAATACTTATCAATCCAATTTTATAAAATCAAGTAAGTGACTATGATAGGTCACCTAAAGAAGGAAACCTTACTGTTAATTCATGAATGAATATAGTCAAAAGCTATTTTTGTGTGGTTTCTTGGACAATGCTAGTTAGCCAGAGGGGGGGGGGAGGCATGAAAAAAGAAGGGTAGCCTGTAAATGTGCAGGGGCACGTCCAAGCCACAAAGGGCAGTGCATGTGCAGGAGGTCCCACGCACTGCTTTACAAAGGGCTGTAGGGCTCACTTCCCTTCACTGTGTGTTGCTTGCAGATGTAGTAATGCTTCTTGTATGCTGATAGCCATTTCCCCATGTTTCTCTTTTGTTGTAGATGTGGAAATGCTTGTTAAAGTTGCTTTTCTAATTTTGGAATCTTTGAATATTCACTTGTTGGGTTGTGGTGTGGTGAGGGTGGGGTTTTAAAAGAAGGCGTTTTGCTCACTTTATATAATGTCTGGGTGTATAAGTTTCTTATAAGAACTGGGACGAACAAGACTCAGTTGGGTACCTGATTGTGTCCGTAACCACAAGGGGACCCCTCCGAACCTCTAACAGCAGAAGGAGGAAAATTATGGTGAGCTCACTAGCTAGTACATGGTACGATTAAAGAGAGCTAAAGCGGATGCAAAAGGAGAAACTGCATGCATTAGGTACTCCTCAATGCATTGAGGGTTTTTTTTTGGTGCAGTTGGTAACAACAGACAATGAATGAATAAAGTGATTCGAAAGTGTTGAAGTTGTTTTTATCATTCCAAAATGTGAAATTGACCTAGAATGCATTTAAAGAATACATACTACTCCAAATTTAATTTTCAAAGCCACCAAAGTTATGGATCTTTGTCCCCTCCAGTTCT
Source organism: Telopea speciosissima (assembly GCF_018873765.1). Lineage (NCBI taxonomy): Eukaryota > Viridiplantae > Streptophyta > Magnoliopsida > Proteales > Proteaceae > Telopea > Telopea speciosissima. Next base: position 21,025,979 of record NC_057916.1, on the reverse strand, counting down.
CTGTCCGGCTAATTCCCCTAGTGCTTGTAATAGGGGGGCACAATGACCATCCTACCCCTGCCCAAATACTCTGCAAGGGTGGGATCCATCCCCCTTATTATAGGCACTGGGGGAATTGGGCCGGACAAGGACAAGAGGAGATAATTTCCTCCAAATTAAGGTATAGGTAGGTAGCATTACAGAAGGCTAGCTAGAAAATTGGATGGGTTCTCTCTTCTTTTTCTTTCCCCCTAAGCCCCTTTTTAACTATAAGTTTGTGATTTGAAAAACAAAACCAGGTAGCTAGCTAGCTAGCCGTTGTTGAGTTTGGGGTTAGGCAGGTTTCAGTTGGAACAACCGGCATCATAAGGAGTTGATGATCAAAGAATGAAAAAAAGAAGCATGAAGAAGAAGAAGAAGAAGAAGTGGAGAAAGTTAAACCTTATAAGGAAAGCTAAAACGAGGTGGGGACTTGACTTTGGGAGTACTGATGGATCTGTTATAGAGATATTTTTGAATGCTCACCAAAATATAATTCCTTACGATAGGAAAATTGATGTCTTTTTCACTTGTGTTTTTTGCTCCCTTACTTTTTTATGGGATTGTGGGGTTGGTACTTGGGTATGGTCTCGATGTTAAGGTTAGGTTTCTTTAATTTTCACTTTTGCTTGGGAGCAGTGTTAAGAATTATGATGGAAGTGTCTGATACTCTGATCATTGGTCAGTGATATGAGGCTATTTTTTTTCCTTCTATACCCGAAGATGCCCTTTCTGTTTGAGCTTTTCACCCAATTTCTGAGGGTATTTTGAGTCTTCGACTTATGGGTCAAAGGGACAACAGAGGTCGGAGGGACCCGCTGGCTGAAAAAAAGATCCGAAATCTTCTGTTGGAGAAGAGGGGGGTGGTCCTATCTGCAGAGAGAAGGTAGGACACTTGAGTAAACCCGTTGAACTAATAACCCTGCAAAGTCCCAAACCTTTGAATTTCGATTCATTTCAGGAAAATGGTGGGTTAATTTACCAAAATACCCTTGTATTTTTTGATGTTCAAAGTTAAAATCTTTTCCTGCAAGATGAACATTCATTTTAACTGCACATGAGGCTGTATAATAAAATTTGATCTAAAATTTAATATATAACTAATTCACATTATTTGATTATGTTTGGAACCTAAGAATAGAAAAGAAAAAATTAAAAAAAAAAATTTGAAGAGAAAAATAGACATATAGAGCTCCTCTCTAGAGAGCCCAACACGCCCAGAGAGTATCCAACCATTGGACTGTGTTGCACACATTCCTAGGCATACATCGAGATGTATGCGGCATAACCCAACCCTTGGATGACTTTTGGGCACTCCCTGGGCGCTAGCTCCTCAGAGCGGGATCCATAAATCAATCATTGTGTCATCTTTTTTTTGACTTCCAAATATAACCTTAATTTATCCACCGATCAGGATTACCACACAACCTTCCACGAGGCAAAAATGTAAAGTATGATCACATGAGAATCAAACCCAATGTTGGCTTGAGAATAAGACCTAAATACTCTCAGAATCGTCAAGGATGGATTTCATTCTTCCCATCCAGTCCTTAGTTTGCCTTTGTTTGGTATTGCGGGGCCTACCATTCTATATGGTCCATCCACATTCCACTATTCCAAAACTTTGTAAGAGAAACTTCTTTGGTAGGTGCGCGTGATAATGAACCCACTCGAGCGGTTGAACCACCAACCAGGGCAGATGGGTCATTCCACCTCGAAAACCAATTAATTACAATCGTTCAAATATGAAGGGTGATAAGGTAAATTCGTGTGTCGTTTCCGTCATTTCACGGGACTTCCTTGCTCTTATTTAATAATTTTTTTGAAATTGGCTTTGGATTATCTTGTCTTCCTCCCGTTCCAAGTACAATATTTCCAGAGGTCATTTCAAACAAACGCTGAGGAAGGAAGAAAAAAGAGAGAGAGAGAGAAGAGAGAGAACAAGAGGAGCGTTACAGATAGCCACATTGCAGCTTGAGAGGCTCTTCCATCTCCCAGGGATCATGTGTTGGAGCAAGCTCTAGTATTCATGGCTAACTTCACTCCCCTCGCAGTCGCAGCTGAATAAATATGCGAAGCTACTTCAAAAATGTTTCCGCGTTTCCCCTTTTACCCCTTTTGAAATGGTTGCGACCTTGTGGATAGGGCTTCCTCCTGGCAACAACAAAGAAAATAAAGAGACAAGACGAAGCAGAAGCTCAAGCTCTGCGAATGCGAACCCATTTTCTCTATTGTAATTTTGGGTCTCCAAATCTCGTCGTCCCTTTCCTTGCAGAGGTCGGCTGCGCCATGGTTTCGTTTTGAAAAGGTTTGTTTGTTCAGGTTTGGCTGTGAAGGGCGAAGGGCGAAGGGCTCGTTTTTTGTGTGGTCCTTCTGGGTTTATTGAAGCAGGGGAGGTAAGGATGGAGGAGGGTTTAGTCGAGAAGAGTCAAGGAACGGAAGCGACGAAAGATGGGATTGATGCGAATGGGGTTGAAAATGCGTCATTCACCGATTCGATTGAACAGGAGTGCAGGGAGAGCAGTTCCAGCTCTGATACATCGACGTCTGATACGACCACAAATGAAGAAAGGAGTAATAGCAGCTCGGAAGAATCATCTTCGGCATCATCATTAGGTTGGCCTATCAGGAAGGCGGAGGTGCAAAATTGTTCAATTTCTGATGTCAACGAATCGAAAGAGAAAGCACATTCGGAGGATAAGAAATTAGAGAAACAAACATCAATGATTTCCGGTACGAAATCCTTTCTTCTCTTTCCTTTTCCTAGTCATGCATTTTCATGGTTCTTGCCAACAATGTTCTCTAATGTGATGCTGGTTTTGGGTTCCAATAGAGGTTGCGATGATGAAGGAGAGGTTTTCAAAATTGCTGCTTGGAGAAGACATGTCTGGATGTGGGGAAGGCGTTTGCACAGCATTGGCGATTTCCAATGCCATTACTAATCTCTGTGGTAATCTTTCTTTGTCTCTAGGCTTCAGTCTATGTTGATGGGAAAAGCAGATATAAGAAACAAAAAAAATTATTTTACACTTATATTTTTAGATGGATCTCGCACTAGCTTGTCTGATGATTGTTGTTCTTCTCTTTACCCAATCTGTGTAGCAACACTTTTTGGGCAGCTTTGGAGATTAGAACCCCTACCTCCTGGGAAGAAATCAATGTGGCGAAGGGAGATGGAGTGGCTTCTTTGTGTCAGTGATCATATTGTTGAATTGACGCCCTCTTGGCAAACATTTCCTGATGGAAGCAAGCTTGAGGTAATTCTAATTCTTACAGTGCAGAGCATCATGATAATTTTCTAATGTTTTGAGCGTTATCAACTTTTATTTATTTGTTATTTTTTACCTCAAATGGTGGCACCCAAAGCTTTTCAATTGCATGTTCAAATCATTCCATTACTTACAATTGCTGAAATTTTGGTTATATTCAATTAATTGATTCATGACTATGATCATAAACATAATTTTGATATATTTTAATGGTTTTGGCAAAAGATATCTGTAAAATGTGTATTTCATTCACTGAACTTGTTTCTGTAATTTGTTCCATGTTGTAAAATTCAGGTTATGACTTGCAGACCCCGATCAGATCTGTATATTAATCTCCCAGCTCTGCGTAAACTTGACAACATGCTTCTTGTAAGATCCATAAATTCTTGTATTCCAGTTATTTTTATTCTCCTTTTAATGTAAAATGCTCTCACTTTATTGGTCTTCACTTTTCACAGGAGATATTGGATAGCTTTAGCAATACAGAATTCTGGTATGTTGACCAAGGGATTTTAGCTCCAGATGCTGATGGATCAGCTTCTTTCCGTAGACCCCTCCAGCGTCAAGAGGAAAAGTGGTGGCTGCCTGTGCCCCGTGTCCCCCCTAGTGGTCTTCAAGAAAATTCAAGGAAGCAGTTGCAACACAAGCGTGAGAGCACAAACCAAATCCTTAAAGCTGCCATGGCTATCAACAGCATTACCTTGGCTGAACTGGAAATCCCTGAATCCTACTTGGATTCTCTACCAAAGGTAATGAAATCTTGTATGATGCAATGTTTCTAGTTTGATGATAACAATAAGGACCTAGTGACAAGTCTTTTGTATTTGATTTCAGAGTGGAAGAGCCAGCCTTGGTGACATGATCCACCGGTACATAACATCTGACCAGTTCTCTCCCGAATGCCTTCTTGATTGCCTTGACCTATCTTCTGAACACCAGGCTCTTGAAATTGCTAACCGTGTTGAGGCCTCAATATACGTCTGGCGTCGAAGAACAAACTCAAGGTCTATGACTAATACAACCCGCTCCGCTTCAAAGTCATCCTGGGAGATAGTCAAGGAGTTAATGATTGATGTAGATAAGAGGGAGTTGCTTGCAGATCGAGCTGAAAGCCTCTTGATATGCTTGAAGCAGCGTTTCCCAGGTCTCCCGCAGACAACCTTGGATATGAGCAAGATCCAATACAACAAGGTTTGTCTCCTATTTAAACTCTGGTTCAACTCAAGGTCTTGTTGTCTTATTTAAATAGACAAATTTCAGTTAGCTAAATTGAAAATCCTGCAATTTTCAGGATGTTGGGAAATCTATTCTAGAGAGCTACTCCAGAGTTTTGGAGAGCCTGGCATTTAACATTGTTGCACGTATAGATGATTTGCTCTATGTTGATGACTTGACCAAGCATTCGGATGATTACTCCTCCATTCCCACTGTAAGTGTGATTGCTCACAAGAGGGTTTCCATTCCATACTCAGTGCCTGTCTCAAGCACTCCATATGCAACGGCTTTTACCTCTCCGAGCTTCTCACCTGCACCTCTAGTTAGCCCTGCAAGAGGAGGGAAGTCTCCCTTCCTCAATGGCAACAAGCCTCATTACCGTGGATTTGGAGTAAAGAAAGTCTTGACAGATTATCTTGGAGTGGATTTGAAAGAAAAAAGCTCTAGTAATTCAGTCGAGGGATCAGATACTAGCTCAAGCTCAATTCAAGAAGCACCAGCAGGTTGGTCTAGAATGGAAAACGTGGAGATCCATAAAGAGGTAGTCAGCCCTCCAACACAGGTCTAATTTGAGCCAGGACAAGTTGTTTCATGATGCCTATATGTTTTCCCACGAAGTAAGAGGGTTAACCATTAAATATTGTTTTATTCTTGTTGATTGTTTTATAGTTAAGAGTTGAGTGTTAAATGGGGTTCTTGCATTTTGCAGAATCTGTTTAGGTTGCAAATAGGTCCTGGGCTTTGATCGGACCAAAAGAATTGTGTACATACCTGATACTGCATTTGAGCAGGACTTGAAAATGTGACTTGGGTCTTCTCCCCCTTAATGTTTTTTGTAGACATGCTATCCCTGTGATCATTCAATCATCTGTTCATTTTTTGTTCCAAATCAACAGCATAAATAATTCTTCAAAAATTAGTTGAAAACTCAATTCTGTTCAAAAGAGGGTGGGCCGGGGGGGGGGGGGAGTACTATATTATGGGTCAAGAAATTACTAACTTTGTGGTGAGAAACTGAAATTACTAACTTTGTGGTGAGAAACTATTTTCCTAGTCTTTCTTTATGGGTGCAGGAATTGGGCATAAGAAAAACTTCAAATTGGTTGAATTGTAGTTGAGGAAGACTTGAAATGTGCAGCATGTCCGCCACTTGCTAAATAAAAGATTAAACTTATAATTGGGAATACAATGTCAAGGAGTGCATTTTGGTCCTACTTTTTTATTCAAGCAGAAGATTAGTAATGAGTCACTGATGCTAACAAACTTTGGATTGCTCAAACAGCATGAGTCCCTGATGCTAACAAGGGTATTTTAATCAAGTAGTGTTTCAAGGTGTCAAGCCTGATCCCAGTAGAGTCTTGCAGAATATATCCCCAGGGTTACTGACTTCATTTATCTCCCTCTTGTGTCCTTTGAATTGAGGGTCTGATAGCAGTTTTTCCTCCTGGTTTGTTAGTTCTTTTGACACCTTGGATATACCTACCACAGATTCCCCCCGTCATATTTTCTGGGAGTTTTGATCCTCTGACTAATGAGGTGGGCTGGGTGTTATTGATTCTGTGCCAAGGCAAGTTTCTCTTTGCGGGAATTGATTTTGGTGTGGCAGGAAGCAAGGTTGAGGCAGAATCCAGGAGTCTTCTGCAAGGGGTCAAAGCAAGATTGCGGATTGTATACCAGTCAATAGAAGAATGGACAGGTGGAGATGATCTGTTGGAAACAGTCTTCCAAAACATACATATCATTATATATGTAATTAAGAAGTTAGATTACTTGTCTTAATGTAGACAAACTGAGATCAATGACGACAATCTCAAGCACCATATAAAGCGTCATAAGCCTGAAAAACATGAAGCAAATAAAATAAACGGTGGGGTTGAGTTGTGACAAAAGTCACTCTCTTTAAGATTGTAGACGCCCCATATGGTGCAGCCAGGTCCTTGCAAATCAGCCTTCAAGATAAAATAGCGCTCCGGTTAAAGCTATCCAGTAATGATGCATTTCAAATACTAGGCTACTAAGGGCACGAAGAGTTGCACTCAATTGAATATAAACAACAGAGAAACAAAGTCGAGGGAAAAAACAAAAGAAGTTTTCTAAAAAATTATTAGAGAAATGGACAATACTCTTCTCTTTATATAAGGGAAGAAAAGACACCCCCAAAGGGTGTCTTCAAAGGATATGCCCATAAAACATGTCTTTTCCCTTAAGACTTGCTTGTTGACCATTCAACAAATCTTCCAATAGGTACACCCATTGGTCATTTAGGTGTCTATTAGGAAGCGACAAAACCCTCTAATTAAACTTTTTAATGAAGAATAAAAATATTTTGAATCAAATATTTTAAATGAAATTAAAATTCCAACAATCCCCCACAAATTCAAAATATCCAAAACAATTGACAAATCCAATTGAGTGAATTAGATATAGTAGGACGCATCGTTGCAGGTGTCTTTCGGACTTGAACCTACACTAGGTCTGATAGACTACGCTACAGAGTACGGGTGAAGTCAGACTTATTGAACCTTTCCCTATTAGTGTAGCCGACTAGCCTACCATCCACCTCCTACCAATCGACCCTCGCGAAGTTCCCTTTTAATTATATGGACATTTTTATTTTTAATAATACCGGCCTTGCCCCCATCTCAGTTTCATGGATGTTTAGAGAATTCGCCTATAAAATTCTCATCGGTAGGTGGCCTGACTTCCTACATCCACTTAGGTTAGCCAGTGTGCACCACAGTTAACACACCCCTACATTTCGTAGGATTCAGCTAATTAAGAGTCTAAAACTCATCCTCCTTTCATTGTAGTGGTACTACTTTCTCATCTAATCAGAATGAGCGAATTATAGTAGTACAAAACAGATCATCCAGTGACTTCGTTTTTACCCTTTGAACCTAATTCAGGATTAAACCTCTTCACATAGGTTGGGTGTCCATCACATGATCTATGACACAGGCTTTAAACTCATTCCTTTAGATGTATACCATAAAAGTGGTCAGAGGCTATATAATCGTAGTAGTCATTTTGTCTTGACTACATTGTATCGACAACGCTACCTTCCTTAGCCTCATCAGATATATAACCAAGACATATTAGTCTTTATTTCTCTGCTAACCATGTCATTTATCTTCCGGATAAGGGTTTACATTGATTTGGTTTCGGCCATCACCATATATCTGTTATTACCGATCATTAGCCTAGTGGCTCCCAATCCAGCCTTTTTACAAGCCATAAACTTGTAAAATTATGGTGGTACCTATCACGTAGGTTTATATTATTGATTCTATAAGTCATCCCACCAACACATGTTTGTACATGCCACCTTTGAACCAAGGTATTGTTCCAAATATTTACATAATCGAATCTAAACATATCTATTAGATTCAATTTCCAAATAGAGATTAATCATTCCACTTGGTTTTATTTATCTCTTAAGAAGAGACTCAACATGTAAATATACGTATTCTCATAATAACCCCCACATTTTGGATTTATCACATTCAGAGATATAAGCCAAAATAATATGAGATTGCCCTTGCGAGAAAACTGTAACCCCCACACTTCCATACTAATTTACCCATGCAACTTTACTTGGATATCAAATATAGTATAGCTTTCAAATTCATGTTCCATGCAATTTTATAATTACATGCACAAACACGATACCGATGGAATAAGCATTCGACCAATATGTATACAATGTCACTTGTCTCTATCAACAACTTATTTGATCAACAAATATGATCACTTGGCTTTACTTGATTTACCGACCGATAAATCCACCGGACAAACCAACATCCAAATTATCTAATTTGATAACCGGACATCCAACCTATTCTCAAAATATAGGTCGGTCACTTTTACTAGCCATTAATTTCAGCCAAAAAATATGATCACCATCAAATACAACAACTAGGCATTTAATACAATCATGACATATGATGCAATCTTAAGACTGTAGAGTTGCTTTTATTTGCAATTCTGATTACTTATTTGGCAATTCTGTTGGAGGGTTGTACACGTTTGGTTAATGAATGTGCTTCTCGTAAGATCCATCTAGAGTGTATTTTTGCTTTATAATTTGAAAAGATGAAGGGTGTATAGTCGGGAACGATGAAATACCTGTTGTCATTTGTTGTGCCCTTCCATGGCATGACAACCAGATTGTCATCATTGGGTTCTTTACTGGTTCGTCTCAGCAAAGCATTTAAAAGTCATTACAATGACTGAAATCCTGTTGTGATGAGATGTTCGGCCGATTGAGTTTTTAAGAATGATATGAATGCATTGTATGCTGTGCTGTCTAAAGAAACAGTATGTTAATTTGTTTTATCTTGCTTTTGAGATAATGAGATAGTGGGTCATATTATACTCTGTGCCATCTTGTTGGGTATATGGTGAACTGTTTTCCTCTTTGGGATGGTCTACCTGTTTGAGTGGATATGTGAATGGGAATATGGTTTGTTGTGTTTATACTTGAAAGCAATTGTCGGAAACAATCTTCCAAAACATACATATCATTATATATGTAATTAAGAAGTTAGATTACTTATCTTAATGTAGACAAACTAAGATCAATGACGACAATCTCAAGCACCATATAACGCGTCATAAGCCTGAAAAACATGAAGCAAATAAAATAAACGGTGGGGCTGAGTCGTGACAAAAGTCACTCTCCTTAAGATTGTAGACGCCCCTTATGGTGTGGCCGAGTCCTTGCAAATCAGCCTCCAAGATAAAATAGTGTTCCGGTTAAAGTTATCCAGTAATGATGCACTTCAAATACTAGGCTACTAAGGGCACGGAGAGTTGCTCTCAATTAGATATAAACAATAGAGAAACAAAGCCGAGAGAAAAAACAAAAGAAGTTTTCTAAAAAATTATTAGAGAAATGGACAATACTCTTCTCTTTATATAAGAGAAGAAAAGACACCCCCAAAGGGTGTCTCCAAAGGATATGCCCATAAAACATGCCTTTTCCCATAAGACTTGTTTGTTGACCATTCAAATAAGTCTTCCAATAGGTACACCCATTGGTCATTTAGGTGTTTATTAGGAAGCGACAAAACCCTCTAATTAAACTTTTTAATAAAGAATTAAAATATTTTGAATCAAATATTTTAAATGAAATTAAAATTCCAATATGATCAAGCTAATTCCAAAGGCTAAGGATGTGGTCTGGCCTTGGGACTTGGGAGTGGATCAAAAATTTATTTAAGTTCCATTTGAAGTTAAGGTAAAGTGACAATTCAATTGTGGAGATTACTAGCTACTTATCATAGTAAGGGAGGGTTCAGAGGTGGAGGCATTTGGTATATGAGGATGTTAAGTTATTTCTTTAGCCTTTCAAGTGTATTTCTTGGGATCTCCCCCTTATTTCTCTGCCTCCCCTGGGTTATTGATGTATCATCCTTTTGTTAATTATTTCTCCCGTCCTCGACTTTTGATGTATTATCCATTTGATATTTGTTTCTCCCTGCCTTGGTAATTTGCTGTATCATCCTTTTGTTTTTCTTCTAGTTAGTTGGGGATCTCTTGGGGTTAGCCTTCCGGGCTTTTGCATTGTATTATGCTCTTTTCCTTTAATATATTTTCCACTCAAAAAAAGAAAGTTGATTATATTTTCTTCCTTTCATAAAAAAAATAGGGATATTTCAATAAAGGGAGAGAATTCTCAAACAACATAGAGGAGTGCGTCAATGAGAAGCGATGAAATCATTTCATACATAGGAGGGTAGCAAGGTCATCTCATGTGAAGAAGAGAGATAGAGAGATGGTGCTAGCATACCCTCACCTAACGGCTGAGATAACCTTTTCCCTTCAATAAATAAATGACGACTTCATCATTTGGATGTGACTTGGTAAATAAATATTGTATACCTTGATATCAAGATCAGATCAGACAACACCAATTTGGAGATGGATCAATTACTCCAACCTGGGTAGATGTTTCACAGCAAATCAAAGGTCTTACACCCAACACCAAATGCTAGTGAGGAAAATCGTTTGAAAGACAAATCCTGTGATCATTTTTGTCTAACGGAGCCAATGGAAGTATGTGGGAAGTATTAAGGATAACGAAGAGAATTCAAATTCAAATTCAATTAACGGTTTGCATGTTGATCGAGTCAAGCCTTATCCCACACAAAGTGCTAATGCCTTATCCTCTTCTTATCTCTTCTCTTCATCTCCTTGTATATAGGAATTTGTTTAGCATTCAAACTCATCTTCTCTTTGTTATTTGAATTTCAAATTCAAATGTAACGTGTACATCACATACAATATAAATACAACAACACCGTAAGCTCAATAGTGCAGTGAATTCTTATCCAAAGCTATTGCTTGTTATCTTATTCCTTATTCTTATCCTTTCATAGTATACGGAGCCAAAGACTAACATCCTAAGCTATCATGGCTTCCTCAGATTCCTCCACCACCACCACCACCTCCTCTACTCCATCGATAATCTCTCCAACAAACATTGTTCAATTGCTGCCCATCAAGCTTGAACGATCCAACTATCTCCTTTGGAAGTCCCAATTCCTCCCACTTCTTCATGCCCATGATCTTTTTGGATATATCAATGGAAGCTTTCAATGCCCACCCCAAACACTGCCACCCAATGATGCTGCCAAATCATCTATGTCCACCCTAGTCGTGAACCCTGTATACTCATCTTGGAGGCGCCAAGATTAGATCATACTCTCCTGGATCATCTCTTCACTGACTGAGCATTCGATGGCTCACATCATTGGAGTCACATCTTCCCATGTTGCCTGGAAGACCCTGGAACGCACATACGCCTCTCATTCACAGGCTCGCGTGATGCAACTCAAGTACCAACTGCTGCAAATAAAAATAGGCACTAGCTCCATGATCGATTATCTTCAAAAGGTCAAGGAGCTGGTCGCAAATCTGGCTGCCGCCTCCCATCTTGTAGCTGATCCAGATATTATCCTTAGTATTCTTAAAGGATTAGGCAATGAATATGAGTCATTTGCCACATCAGTCACTACCTGGATCGATCCTCTCAGTCTTGACGACTTCACTGGCCTCCTTCTAAGCCAAGAAATTCTCAAAGAACAGAGATCTCCAATACTGAATCTACCAACTGTCGAAGCCAATGTTGCTGCCACTCTTTCCTTACCTAATCCAAATAATAATTCTAATAGGGGGAGGAGCAACTACTATCGACGTGGTCATGGAAGAGGTCGGCAAAATTACTCAAATCAGCTACGACAGAACAATGCCGCATTATGCCAAATCTGTCAACGTGGCTATCATTCGGCCTTGTCTTGCTATAATCGGTACAATCCGAACTTCCAGGCACCTGTGGCTTTAGCTTCAACCACACCACTAGAGGCTCTTCTTGCGACACCCACGACATCTTATGATGCTGCCTGGTATCCTGACTCAGGTGCATCACACCATCTGACATCTGACTTGGGAAATATGCATATTCACAGCCCATACACTGGTTCTAATTAGGTCAAAGTTGGTAACGGTGCAGGTTTGGCCATTAACCATACTGGTAGTTCTTCCTTTTCTTCATCTTCCCGCAAATTTCATCTTAAAGATGTCTTACATGTCCCAAAAATAACCAAAAACCTATTATCTGTTAGTAAATTCACTGCTGACAATGATGTTGTTTTAGAATTTCACTCCTCTTATTGTTTTGTGAAGGATCCTCGAACGGGGAATATTCTACTCAAAGGAACGAATAAAGATGGTCTTTATCGTCTTCCCACAACAGCAATGTTTTCCTCCAATTCCAATAATCAGTCAAGTGTCTATATTGGCGAACGTACTTCCAAGTCTATCTGGCGTGACCGTCTTGGTCATCCTTCTTCTAGCATTTTAAACACTATTATTCATAGTTCTAAACTGCCAGTTTCTTCTACTGTTTCTAGTTCTATTTGTTGTTCATGTCAAATGGGAAAGTCTCATAAGTTGTCATTTTCATTAAATAAATCCACTGCTTCCAACCCTTTCCAATTGATTCATTCTGATATATGGGGACCTGCATCAACACCATCGGTCCAAGGGTATACCTACTATATATCTTTCATTGATGATTTTAGTAGATATACTTGGATCTTTCTCTTAGTACAAAGATCAGAAGCATTAAAAGTATTTATACAATTTAATGCATATGTGGAAAATTATCATAACTGCAGAATCATTAATTTTCAATAATCTGATGGTGTTGGTGAATATAAATACTTTGACATCTTTCTCCACAAAAAGGGAATAGTGCACAGGTACTCATGCCCTCATACTTTCGAACAGAACGGAAGGGCAGAGCTCAAGCATCGGCATGTGGTGGAAACAGGATTATCTCTCATGGCACATGCATGTGTACCTAGGCAATTCTGGGTGTCGGCCTTTGACACTACAGTATACTTGATAAATAGGCTTCCAATGCTAGTGTTGAAGAATAGGTCTCCATTTCAAATGCTTTTCAAAGAAGACCCTGATTTCACATTGATGCGAACCTATGGGTGTGCTTGTTACCCTTGGTTAAGGCCATACAACAAGCACAAGTTGGAATATAGATCAACTCAGTGTGTTTTTGTTGGGTATAGCAACTCACACAAAGGCTACAAATGCTACAACATCAACAGTGGGAAGACCTACATTTCAAGGCATGTAATTTTTGATTAGATGTTGTTTCCTTATAAAACATCTTCAACACAATATGTAACTTCTCCCCCCCCCCCACCATCTCCCCCAACCCCACATTTATCAACACTAATGTAATCTTTCCCTGCCCCCTCCCCATAGAGAATATAGGGCTGTAATTTCCCCGCCCCTTAACTCCTCTACCAGCCGAGCACTTCCTAGCTCGAGCCAAGCTCCTGCAACCTTAGGTAGATTGGCCCAAAGCTCACAACGAGCTCCATCACAAGTGCCGTTGCCCATTGCCTCTCCACCATCACTCAAAAACACAACTGAGACAACTCAGCCCACTACAAATCCATCTGAGTCAATACAACCCTTCCCAACCCAACCCACCACATCAACTCAAACTCACCCTACAATTGCTCCCCAAAACCCAAGTACCCATCACAAGATAACCCGTTCAAGAGCTGGAACTACTAGACCAGTTCTGAAATTGAACCTCCTTGCCACTAAGCACCCTTTACCACAGGCTCTCCTATCCACCATTCCTACCCAGGAACATGAACCTACCTCCTACACTGCTGCCAATAAAGATTCAAAGTGGAGAATGGCCATGAGTGAAGAGTTTGATGCCCTAATGAGGAATGGCACATGGAAACTTATCCCACCCTCCCCATCATTAAATGTGATTGGTAACAAATGGGTGTACAGCATAAAAAGAAATGCTGATGGAACTGTCATAAGATACAAGGCCCGTCTTGTAGCCAAGGGCTTCACCCAACAAGAAGGAATCGATTACTTCGATACTTTCAGCCCTGTTGTAAAACCAACCACCATTAGGATAGTTCTATCCATTGCAGTATCTCGAGGGTGGGTGCTCCATCAACTGGACATTCAAAATGCTTTTTTGAATGGAGCTCTAGAAGAGCAAGTATAAATGACTCAACCACAGGGTTTTGTCGACCCAGCCTTTCTAGATTATATCTGTCATCTCCAACGTGCCTTATATGGTCTCAAACAGGCACCATGGGCATGGGCTCATCAGCTTGGTTCTTCTTTGGTAACCATCGATTTTCAGTCCTCTAAAGCAGATACATCATTGTATGTCCGTAACAACAAAGGGTTGCTCATATACATTCTGGTCTATGTCGATGACATAATCATCACAGGCACAACCGCACAAGAAGTTCAGAATGTCATCCTTCAACTAACAAATGAGTTTGCTTAAAGATCTGGGCACCTTGCATTACTTTCTTGGTATAGAGGCCACAAGATCCTCTCAAGGACTCTACCTCTCTCAAACCAAGTATGCCCTAGATCTTCTAAAGAGGACGAACATGGAGGCAGCAAAGCCTATGCCCACACCGAGCTCTACTACACACCTATCCAAGACAAGTGGGGATACATTTTCAGATCCAAGACTCTACAGAAGCACTGTAGGTGCCTTGCAATATTTAACCTTGACTAGACCAGATATAGCTTACTCGGTTAACAAGGTTTGTCAATACATGCACTCACCAACAACAGAGCACTGGATTGCAATCAACCGCATACTGCGTTATATAAAGGACACACTAGATCTTGGCATTTATCTATGTGTATCATCATCATTCCAACTCAGTGCATATATCGATGTGGATTGGGCTGGGTGTTCTAATGATTGCCGATCCACAGGTGGCTACTGTATATATTTGGGTGACAACCTAGTCTCTTGGAGTTCCAAGAAGCAACACACTGTTGCAAGATCGTCTACTAAGTCTGAGTACAAAGCCTTGGCAAATGCTTCAGCTGAACTAATATGGGTGCAACAGTTATTGGTAGATCTTGGTGTTTCATGCCCAATTCCAATTTTATACTGTGACTACATAGGAGAGACTTATCTTGCGGCGAATCCATTATTTCATGCTAGAACAAAGCATATAGAGATAGATTACCACTTTGTTCATGAACAAGTAGCAGCCAAACATCTCTATGTACGTTTTGTTCCAAGTCAAGATCAGATTGCAGATATAATGACCAAAGGGTTGCCAGGACCGCGGTATTGTACTCTATGTGCCAAGCTCACAATCATGGACCGGCCGCTTCGCTTGAGGGGGTATAATAAGGATAACGAAGAGAATTCAAATTCAAATTCAATCAATGGTTTGCATGTTGATTGAGTCAAGCCTTATCCCACACAAAGTGCTAATGCCTTATCCTCTTCTTATTTCTTCTCTTCATCTCCTTGTATATAGGAATTTGTTTGGCATTCAAACTCATCTTCTCTTTGTTATTTGAATTTCAAATTCAAATGTAACGTGTACATCACATACAATATGAATACAACAACACCGTAAGCTCAATAGTGTGGTGAATTCTTATCCAAAGCTATTGCTTGTTATCTTATTCCTTATTCTTATCCTTTCAGGAAGGATGGTGGAGGGGTTGGTTCTAATGGAGATGATGGTGGGAAGGTCGCGAGAGAGATGGGTTGGACTGGGTGGGGGAGGGGGGGAGAGAGCTGTTGGGGTTGGGGGGAGGGGCAAAAAGTATAGGTAGGGATCATAGGTGGACAATGGCGGGGGAGAGACAGAAAGAAGAGACAGGTAGAACACGACCCTTGGTTGCGAAGGGTGCAATGACGGGCTGTGCAGTGGTAGTGGATTGCGGCTGAGGTAGGACAGTGGCAAGTAGCAACGAATGATTGAGATGCTTCCCTCATTATTCAATGGTCAATAAGATGTTGGTGTGCAAGATTCCATCACATCATGCTAGTGTGTACATCATTTTTCCATATTTAAATTGGGGGAAAAGGATTGCCATGCTGCCAGAGTAGAGGTAGGGAGGGGGATCACAGGTGGACAGTGGCAGGAGAGAGATGCAGAAAGAAGAGACTGGTGGAGCTCACGGCCCTTGGTTGTGAAGTGTCAATGACAGGCTGTGCAGCGGTGGTGGATTGCAAGTGATGTAGGGCAGTAACAACAAATGATTGAGATGCTTCCTGCAACATTTGATGATCAATTAGATGTTGGTGTGCAAAATTCCATTACACCCTGCTAATGTACATCATTTTCCCTTATTTAAATTGAGGAAAAAGATTTTCATACTTGCAAATTGTAATTTTCCTCTCACATGAGTTTTTTTATTATTTATTTTCTCTTTTCTATTCTAAATATGTGGATCCCACATGAATGATTTTTTTCTTCAAAATAACTAATGATGTGACATACAAATTCCTTCCCATACTGACAACATGGGAAACCCATCCCTTAAAATTGATTAAAACAGTTGAGAAACCACCCTCCCTGATTCAGCAAGTTTTTCCATTAATTTGGCCTTTTCAACTTATTTTCATTAGTGTGACCGAAATACCTAACCCTAGATTTTAAACAATTTGAGGTAAAGGGTATGAAAACCATTAATAATGAGATGGGTATAAAGTGGTCCAATTTTAATGCAAGACTAGAATTGAAGAAGGGGATTTAGAGCAATTCATTTCGAAACCGAACAGAAGCTCATAGTTCGACTTACACAAAAAAAGAGGTCTTTTTGACATCACTTGCCTCCTTCTAGGCATGGTGAGAAGGGTTTTTTGTTTTTTTTTTTTGGTTGGTGAAAACTATGCCTAGTGAGGTTTAATGCTTTGATATTTGCCACTTGGTAGTATATAGGTTGTCCTTGTTATAAAGAATTCCACGTACATTTTAATGACCAAATTTTAATTCAAAGTAAGAAAAAAAAATTGCCAAGCTCTGATTCGAAAAATAAATTATCAAAATGCCATCAAATGAAGATGAATATAAAATGTAAAATGACATCTTTTGTAATTTTACATACTTCCTCTACTCATTTTAAGCTGAAATTATACCAATGAGATGTTTGTCTTCTCCCTTATCACATAGACTAACACTGCCATGTGACAAATAGTAAAGCGTTGTACTTCAATAGGCATAGTGATATGAAGAAAACCCTTATCAAAATATTTTGATTGGAAATACAATTACGTACAATTGTTAGAGTTTAGAAATGGACTAAATATTTCCCATGACACCCACTTAAAATTGAAACTATCTGCTCCCACCCGAAATATTGTAGCATCCCCTAAAAAATGTCTTAAATACCCCCTATTTGATGGGTTGCCCTAAATACCCTCTTTCATTCGATGGAAACTACACAAGGGGCGTCAGAAAGGATCCCTCTCCCTTGGAAATATTATTTGGGATGTAAGCCAAAAGACCATCTAAATGAATTTTACGACTAAGGCCTATAATAATAGAAATATCAAATCCACCAAATGGATACATTAACACAAGGTTTTTAAATACTAATTTGGTAAAAGGAATGCCAACTAGTCTCTAGGCGTAGCGTGTGGCTGCGAGCCCAACACGAAAAGATTGGTGCACCCCCTGGAAATGATCTGGGGCGGCTGGTCTTTTTGCGTTGGATTGTGTTTAGGCACAGGCACACGCTGTGTCTAGCGACCACTTAGCATTCTTTCTCTGTACTAATTTTTATGGCTAGTTTTTCTTCCTACACAAGCACTATAAATTGCTCTTCTTTCAGTTATTAAAGATTAATAAAAATATATTATGAAGATACGGTACATATAAAGTCGTTGTAGTATAGTGGTAAGTATTCCCGCCTGTCACGCGGGTGACCCGGGTTCGATCCCCGGCAACGGCGTCTATATCTTTTATTTTTGGTTGCCCACTTGCCCCGTTTATTTTTCAGTTTTATAGCTGCTAAAATTACCAAATTCCCACTGAATTTCTTGATCCTCTATTCTGAAAATCCAAAATCTTTGTGCATTTCGTTTTCTAGTTGCTGAACGAAAATGGACTCCAAGCTTCGTCGGTAATTCAGCACGAACATCCACTGATCCACATGACAGTCACAGGAGGTTTGCTAATGGCATTAAGCGATACTTCTGCTGGGTAGGTAAAAATTTTACAACGCAAAAGAGAAAAAATAGGAATGGAGGGGGTTGGGGGGGGGGTTCTGTTCTGTCCTGTTTTTAGTTCTTAGATAAATTTGTGAAAGGATTACTCGCTAATTTCATGTCATTGACTTCATTCCTGCTGTTCTTCTTGTTTTTGTGCTTTTTTTTTTGGGTAGAACTTGTTTTTGTGCATTTGAAGAAGAGCGAATCGAGTATGCGACAATTGGACTAGAGGTAAATGAGTTTAGTCCTTCTTATCTTGTATTACAACAATGTATCTCTGTAACAAGGCTATAAGAGGAATGAAAAATCTATCTGGTTAACTTAGCTTGAGCATGGAGTTGTGCAGTTGTGCTGTTAAAGGAAAGCTTATTGGTCCACTGAATAAACAAACAATCATATTGACTATAAATAAGTGAGATTCTGGATTTTACATCGCTGAAAATGGTAGAGAACCACCATGGGCAGACCTTTATTGGGATGGGAAAGGAAAAAAAGAAGAGAAAAAAAACAGAGTTTAATCTTCATTCAAAAACTCTAGACAAAAAGAAGGAAATATAAAACCAAATAAAGAAGAAAAGAGCCTATTATATGCTACAGTTAGAGTTCTCAGAGTTATAGAATTTACAGTATCCAATAACTCTTTCCTCTGCTGAAAAACTGATACATGGCTCCCATTTCAACTTCTTTTTTTTTTTTTTGGGGGGGGGGGGTCTATCCTATCTTACTGCCCAATGGGAGTTTACTTCAGCTACATGAGAGAGGTGGGAAATGAGTATGTGTGTGTGTGTGTGTGTGTGTGTGTGTGTGTATGGTGGGGGGGGGGGGGTTAGAGAGGAGGGCCTTCTGGACTTATGGCACAAGGTGAAGACAGGATAGTCGAACCCATGACCTCCTGAGAGCCTGCACTCTACCAACCGGGCTAACAATTTGTCTTCCCCATTTTAAACTTCATTGTATTTCTCCACAGCATTCTTCTTTCATGCAATTAAATTTCCTACTCTGTAACCAAAAATGACAAAAGATCAATTATCCACCATCTTCAGTTATCTCTCCTCCAGCTCTTCTATCTTGTTTATCTGTTGGTCACACTGTTCATGCTCCTGCAATCTTCAAAACCACATCATAGCATTAGAGAAAAACCTATCCATTGATCATTTATATTTTCCTGCTGCATGGAACCATCTCTCCATTTCTTCAAAACCACTTCTAAAGCTCCTCAAAATTACTGTCTTTGTCAAGAAATGGCCACCCAGGAATCTTTCGGAGGGCTGGAACGACATGCCTTGACCCTTCATCTTGCACCTTGCCCTTGCCAAAAGAGGTCATGAACTACACATCTTCACCACAAATGCATATGAATTTCAAACCTGTCAAAACCAACAGCCGTAAGTTACCTGGATCAGCCCTGGTTTGGAAGCATTTCTTGTCCAAAACACTACTAGAAAACCATTTGATTTGGTTAACACTGAAGATGTGGGGCTTTTGCACACTCGAGCTTAGAATCTATCTAACCTTGCTGTTTCCTGGCATGGGATTGCATATGGAACCATACATTCTGACATCATCCAGAAACTTGTAAGGACTCCTGAACAACCCCAAATTTATGCTCTAAATGAGAGAGCCATTAAGGTTGTTGAAGAGGTGAAGTTCTTTCCACATTATTCTCAATACATTGCCAGTATCAACATGCGTCCTGAGTTTGACTCCCCTTACCCACTTGGGGCTCTTTATAAGGTTTGGGGGGATGAGGAGGAATTCTTTGGTTAGATACAGACGTTTGAATTTGTTCACTGCTACTAAGATGGCGGCTGCTTATGAAAGGCTCTTCTCTTATGCATATTTAGTGAAAAGAAAGAAAGGGAGAATGGGCATGATTATTGCAGGTTCCCACTTCCAATCAATCAAGAGTTGCCAAGTAATCCTCGAACAACTTTATTCAAGAGTTAGTGCTGCAATAAATAAATGGTTTTTTGCTCTAGTGCCTCCACCACTAGAACTAAGTGGATTTTAGGTGGAAGCACATTTTGGATGCAAGGTGCATTATCAAACCCAGGGTATTGGAAGAATATGTTCATTGCAATTGTAAATTTGAAGGATTTGTTCATTGCTGTTGTATTGGAGAAATGGAGGTTCAAGTGAAGCATATTGTCCTTTTGGGGTTGCTTTTGGTTTTAGGTATCACTGGCATTGAAAAGGTTCATGAGGCTAGAGAATGTGGGAGTAGTCCTGTTGAGACTGAGGCTTTGAAGCTTGCTCCATGTGTAATGGCAGGTCAAGATCAGAACACTGCACCCTCTGCCAAGTGTTGCCTTCAGATCAAGCAAATTGGAAAGAATCCCAGCTGCCTCTGTGCTGTTATGCTTTCTCAGACAGCCAAGAGTGTTGGCGTGAAACCAGAAGTTGCTGTGACCATTCCCAAGCGCTGCAACATTGCCAACCGTCCTGTTGGTTACAAGTGTGGAGGTAATACTTTCTTTACCAGCATGTTTTTGGCATTTCTCCCGACTCTTGAATGGATAGGACACCTTGTAATCTTACACATTATTGCTGGTTTTGCAGCTTACACATTGCCTTGATGAGGTAGGAAGGAGTGAACACCATGCACTGTGTATTAGGGTACGCCACTGCTAGTAGCTAATGGTGTGGTGGTGACTGTTTGTTGTTATGACTTATAACAGGTGTATCTAGCCAATAAAAGCTTTTTGTGTTATTAGCTGTAATGTGAGGATCTCTGAATAAAAAAAGTATGTGATTATGTTTGCCATGTTCAGATAATCCAATGCTTCTAGTCTTTGTTTATCACATGTGGTCAATCTTTTTTTTTTTTTTTTTGGTTGATAAGTCTCAATCTTGTTCTGCTCTTGTTCTGAAAGAAACCTACTGAGAGAGACTCTCAGAAGGAACATAATTCAGAATCTACATCCCCCTGATAAGAAGCACAACAGCAGTGGAGCACTAGACATCAACTATTCTCCAGTTTATGTAGCTTTGTTGATGGGTGCCAGCTTTAAATGAACACTACTAGGTCCTTAACATTGTTTTTAATTCCTTCTTTGATAGCTTCAACAAAGGCCATCATCATTACTACAAGCTAAGCAGTAGAAGATTTCTTGACAAAATTTCCACTGATGCTGATGCTGATGTTGGGCCTATTTTTCCTTTTCGTCAGTGGGGATGATGATTGCCTTTGTTGAAGCTACCCTGGTTTTATTTCACTCCAGTGCTCGTTTATGCGTCTCCTTTTCCAATTGTTTTTCTAGCTAGTGTTCCATTCACTCTGTACACTTTAATGGAACTTCCTCTGTTCGTAGAGTTATTGACATTTTCCCCAACAAATTTATCCAGGTCAAAGTTCATTAGAAGGAACCATAAGCGTTGAACTATGTACTAGTACTTTAAATGTGAGATGTGTGCTTTAGTAGAAGAATTGTTCATATATAGAGAAAATACTTTATTTTGAGAAGTCGAATGTATTAAGTTCAGTATAAAGGTGTGTCTAGTTGATGAGTTGTAAAACTTTTTGAGTTGATTGATTGAACAATTTCTTCATACTGTTTTGTTGTGTAATTGCCAAGACTTTAATTTTGAGCATATAAACTTTTCCCTAGTCATCATTTCTATGTTTAATAGAAATGCTATTATATTCCACACTATGCATGGCAGCCAATGCCATAACTCTATATGTCAAATCGGTTTACTAAATTAATATTGGCTATGGTTGTTGGATTGTGGCTCATAAAGGATGTCAGCCCATATGCCCAGATACAGATGCGAATCAAATTCAGATTTTCGAGTATTTGTTTACATCCCTAACTTTTGTAACCTAGACCTTTTTCTCCCCGAATGATACGATTCAGTCTCAATCCATGTTTCTCAATTGTCTTAGTCTCATGATTATCATTTTCTCATTCTTTAGAACCCATTGAATCTTCAAAAACCCTCAAGATACTCATGTGATGGTTTATCTCAGTCTGTTATCCCTAAACAAAAAATAAAAAAGGAAAAATCTCTTGAAACAGGTTTTCCTTGGACTGAAACCAACGAACTAAGCATATGCAAAGAATTGGACTAGCACATAATGTGATGGCTTTTCTAAGCTTGACCTGAGGCCGCCCTATTACCACCTCCAGATTTGTGAAAATAGAAACAAAATAGCAGTAAACAGTAATGATTTCCATAAACTCAATGTGACATGTTGATTAATAAACTATTTTGGAAACAGTATTAGCAGGGTAAGAGATCGTTGTTTGGTCGTGTAGCACCTGCATCAGCACGGGGCCAATGAGAGTGCACACAGGGACATAAAAATAAATTCAAATTTTGATTTCATGGGGGAATGGTGGTACTTTCGTGGCTCCTATGTCTACGCACAAGAGCCACACGATTAATTAGCATTCTTTTCCCCATATTAATGATATGAATATATGATACTTTCCATCGTTTTTAGTGCATGTGCGGGTACGTGTGCACGTCTGCATGCTATGCAGTTATTTGCATCATTGAGAAGATTTTAACATCTCAAAATTCCAAATCCATGGTTCAAAATGCATGACTAACCACTGTCATTTTGATATCTATTGTTGGATAGATGTTGGCAATATTTTTTCTTTGCAAAACCTCCCTACAGGCGTCCACCAAAGTAACAAGTCACTGTAATTATCAATGGGTTTCATCAACAATAGGTCAATGATGGACTTCATGTTGGGACTAACGTGCAAACACGAGAAAGAAACCACACAAACAATTACACACAAACACAAAGATTTAATGTGGTTGAGCACGGATGCCTACATCTATCCGAGAAAACTAGAAAATTTTTCACTAAGACAAAGAAATACTCTACACAGCTTTTCACCTCATTATTTGATTTCCCTTGCTTATGTCTAAGGTTTTTCCCATAAAAAACAATATATAAGCATCCTAGAAACAATAAACTGTACATAAGTACAAGTTTACCCTCATACATGTAATGGATCAAAACCCAACCCAAACACATACACATACAAGCCCAATAATAATTGTGTGCACCATTATGTTCTTGCTCTTGGGGTTAATGAAACCATTTAGATGTAATATAGTATCTTAACCAATTAAAAGTGTATTTAGGTATGATAATAATTTACTCAACAGATATTAACACATCAAGTCGTTGTAGTAGAGTGGTAAGTATTCCCGCCTGTCACGCGGGTGACCTGGGTTCGATCCCTGGCAACGGCGTTTCTTATATGTTTTTTGTTTGGTTTTGCGTCGCCTATTTTTAAGTTTTTTGATCCTCTAACCCTCTGAAGCAAAATAAAAAAATCCTTGTGCATTTCATTTTCTAGTCGCAGAACGAAAATGGACTCCATGCTTCGTTGGGAATTCAGCACGAGCATCCACTGTTCCACATGAGAGTCTCAATAAGTCTGCTAATGGAATTAACTTCTGCTAAGGTAGTCTCTATCATACTCAAGTCTCTCATTCATGGCCTCTCACCAATGGCATCTCATCAAACTCTCTCACCGAGCAAAGCATAAAGCTATGTTTTTGAGTAAATTACTCAGACCTCCTTGACCTTTCTATCAATTCAGGGAACCTCTCTTACGTTTCTGACAATTACTCAGACTTCCCCTACTTTTCAAATTGGGCTTCACTTAGTACCAGGCCGTTAACAGTGTTAATAATTAATCTATTGTAACCAAAATGCCCTTACTTATAAAGGACAACATCAACGCACCCTCTCCCTTTCTTTCTTCTTCTTCCTCCTGCAAACCTATCACTGAGCAAAGCACAAAGCTATGTTCTTTTATTCTCAACCTCATTAATCAAATTCGTGTACAAGGCTGTAGCACCTTACAAATTTATATAGAAAACTTGAAAACAGATTCAAACATTAAAAAAGAAAGATCTAACCCAATCATTAGCTAATGAGTTAGAGGTGTGAAGAAACTTGTAGGTCCCTCCCTAGTTGATGGCCATGTCGAAGGTGGAGGGGAGGGGGCTTTGCTATGCTTTTTGTTTTTTGTTTCTAGTGTCTTTCTAGACACAACTTGTATTGTGTATATTCTTTTTTTCTTTCTTTTTAATATAAATGATTCTTTAGAAAAAAAAAAAAAAAAAAACTAAAATAATGAAAGAAGCCGACTCAAAACAGACTCTTAACTAAATTAATGAAGTAAATCCTGTTTTCATATTTTCTACCCATATTTTAGGTTCATTAAAGTGATACATTACCATTACCAAAAAAAAAAAAAAAAAAAAAAAGTGATACATTACAAAGAACCCATGAGATCAAAGGCCAAACACCTATATAACTCAACCCAAGGCGTATTGCCAAATGCCAATAAATAAGACCTTTAGGCGACTTACCTGCATCAATTTTCCTTTTCTTCAAAACCACTTCTAAAGCTCTTCAAAATTGCAGTCTTTGTCAAGAAATTGCCAAACAGGAATCTTTCAGAGGGCTGCAATGACATGCCGTAACCCTTGCACTTTTTGCCATTGCCAAAAGAGACCATGAACTATAAATCAACCTGAATTCCACCTTCCCAAGATACCCACAAATCAACATGAATTTCCATCAATCGAAACCAACAGCCGTAAGTTACCTGGATATAGCCCTGGTTTTGAAGCATTTCTTTCCCAAAACACTACTGGAAAACCGTTGATGTGGTTCATACTTGGAGCGTGGGGCTTTTGCACACTCAAGCTTAGAATCTATCTGACCTTACCGTTTCCTGGCATGGGAATGCATATGGAACCATACATTCTGACATTATCCACAAACTTGTAAGGACTTCTGAACAGCCCAACACTTATGCTCTAAATGAGAGAGCCATTAGAGTTGTTGGAAGAGGTGAAGTTCTTTCCACATTATTCTCACCATGTTGCTAGTAGTGATCATGCAAGGAGATATTCTGAAAAGGATTTGTATGGTCCCTGAAGAATGTGTTCATGTTATTCTTAATGGTGTAGATGAGGAAATCTTCAAGCCAAACATTAGTGGTGAATATTCTTGGTGGAAAATGGCATTCCAGATTCAGGACCTTTGTTTTGGGGATGGCGAAGATGCTAGTGAAGAATAAAGGACATTCAATAATGTCTGAAGTTCTGAAGCAAATGTTCATGGAAGATGAGACCTTGCAAAGAAGAATCTTTGTTCTGGTAGCTGGAGATGGGCCTGGGGTGATAGATACAGAGACCTTGGTCCCAGTGTTCTGGTTTTGGGGGCCACTGGACCAGATGCAGCTGGCAAAGTTTTTATAATGTGCTCGATACCTTTCTGAACCCGACTCTTTGAGCTCAAGGATTGGATCACACCTTTTTGGAAGCTATGGTTTCGGGTAAACCAGTAATGGCTGCTAAGCTTGCCAGTCTAATCAGTTACACAGATGGGTGCACATTTTCGCCGACAGTAAGTTCATTGAAGAGGAATTTTGGAGAAGGGTGAGTTGGCTAGACACACAGGTTTGAATTTGTTCACTGCTACTAAGATGGGAGCTGCTTATGAAAGGCTCTTCTTTCATGCATATTTATTGAAAAGAAAGAAAGGTATACTGGGCATGATTATTGCAGGTTCCCACTTCCAACCAATCAAGAGTAGCCAAGTAATCCTCAACAACCCAACTCAAGAGTAGTGCTGCAATAAATAAATGGCCTTTTGCTCTAGTGCCACCACCACTAGAACCAAGTGGATTTCAGATGAATCAACTTTTTGGATGCTGGCGACAGTATAAAACCCAAGGGATTGGAAGGATTTGTTCATAGCTGTTGTGTTTGGAAGTATTAGTTCTATACTGTTGTGAATTGGAAGGATTGTTCATTGTTGTTGTATTGGAGAAATGGAGGTTCAAATGAAGCATATTTTCCTTTTGGGGTTGCTTTTGGTTTTAGGTATCACTGGCATTGAAAAGGTTCAAGGGGCTGGAGAATGTGGCAGTAGTCCTGTTGAGACTGAGGCTTTGAAGCTTACTCCGTGTGTAATGGCAGGTCAAGATGAGAACACTGAGCCCTCTGACAAGTGCTGCCTTCAGATCAAGCAAATTGGCAAGAATCCCAGCTGCCTCTGTGCTGTTATGCTTTCTCAGACAGCCAAGAGTGTTGGAGTGAAACCAGAAGTTGCTGTGACTATTCCCAAGCGTTGCAACATTGCCAACCGTCCTGTTGGTTACAAGTGTGGAGGTAAAGAGTTTCTTTATCAGCATGATTTTGGCATCTCTCTCTACTCTTGAACGGATAGGACACCTTGTAATCTTCACCTTGTTGGTTGTTTTGCAGCTTACACATTGCCTTGATGTGGTAGCAAGGAGGAGTGAACACCATGCGCTGGGGTTATTAGGGTACACACTGTTTAGTAGCTAATGGTGTGGTAGTAACTGTGTTGTTAAAACAGGTGTATAAAGCCAATAAAAGCTGCAAGTGTTATTAGATGTAATGTGAGGATCTCTGAATAATATAAGTATGTGATTATGTATACCATATTCAGATAATCTTATGCTTCTAGTCTTTGTTTATCACGAGCTTAATCTTGTCCTGTTCTTGTTCTTAAAGAAACCTACTGAGTGAGACTCTCAGACGGAACAGCAATCACAACAGTAGTGGAGCACTAGACATCAACTATTTCTCCAGTCTACGTGATTTGATGAAGGGTGCCAGCTTTTAATAACTTTGAATGGAACACTACTAGGTCCTTAACGATGTTGCTGTCATTAACAATCACAGCTTCGATCCCCCCCCCCCCCCAACAACACACACAGTTGGACCCACTGATGATCTTTCAACAGCTATCACTATGACCACTCTAATGATCATAGACTGAAAGTAAATGTTTTCCAAATTATTATATAATTCGGTCACAGTCCAAGACAGAATTTTTCTTTTTCCAATCCAACCTCGTAAGAAGGTTACCAGTCACCACTTGAAAAAGATACCATCACCATCGACCCACCTAGTAAGCAGAATCTTTCATCCTGAACCCTGAAGCTCATGGGTTCCACACATCCACAAAGTGAATTTTGTGCTGCACGACGGATGGGTATTGATCTATATTTGTTGGAGATGAGGCCTCCCCCATGAAAATAGGTGGTAGCCCAGTGCCTTTCTCCCATCCTTGCCCTGAATTGGCAGTCAATTTCACAGTAGGTGGTCCAGTGATTGAATGTCTCCTCTTCGAACTCTAGAAACAGTCAATTCACAGAGAGGTGGTCCAGCTATTGAATCTCTCTCTCTTCTCAAACTCTAGAAACCACCAATAGCTCTGACGAATGGATATTTTCATAATCCACCAAATTCTCTTTATCTAAAAACTGTTAATCACAAACTTTTTGGATGAAATTTGAGGTTGAAAAGGCCACAAGTTAGCTTTCAACGCGCAAGCATGTGGTGTGTGTGACTCAAGAATTTTTGAATTTAAATCAGAAAAAAAATTCATAGAAACTTGATTGAAACTTAACTAGGCAAATATTTTACATTTACATTATTTCTCAGTACATAATTGATAATCCACATAATTATATATATATAGAGAGAGAGAGAGAGAGAGAGAGAGAGAGTCCAAGGTACACAACCCATAAAGCAGTAATTAAAATTTACAACAACGTCCCTCTAGAGTATCTTATTATTACAGTTAAACCTACAAAGAAACAAAGACCAAATCACATTAAACGTTATGTTGCATCTGTTTGGGTAAATCAGAAGAAGCCACATAAGAGCCACCGCTGTTCCCATCCAAAGTAACACGTAACTATAGAAAACCATTTATCTTCTTCCGTATTACACATGGTAGATACAAGTCACTGCCGGGACGTTATCTAACTCCTGTAGTCAACAAATACCAGAAAAAAGTATCACTTCACGGTAAGAAACAGAGTTTTCTTAAAACAAAACAAAATTGTTTTTGTCAAACGCAACAGAGCACCTTTTTAGTGCAGTTTGAAAATTAATTATTACAATAAGTTACTATATTAGAAAAGAAGAAAACCAAAAGAACCCAAATCCAGTTTAATTTCCAAAGGTTTCAGCTTTTCATTGTTTAGGCATCTAAGGAAATTAAATCCAGCAGAAAGGGTTCCTGTGGCATGGCATAATGCTAGGATGACAACAAAAAAAGCTTTGAACAGAAGAATTGCTCTGGTTTTATAGTAGAATGATGAACAAAAGAACCAGCAAAGTTTAATAAAAGTATTACAAGAGGCATAATTTCCAAGAATAGAACCACAAACTATCTCAAATTTTCCCAAGGTGAAAAAGCATCTTTAAAATAACAATGATCCATCTGTCTTCTCCAGGAAGGATTAGAAGTTAGCAAGTACCTTAATACATAGTTGAATTTATTAACATGCTTTGAGACAAGGTTTTAGTAATAGAGTGAACCTGCAAAAAAAAAAGAAGACAAATAGGCTGTAAGCATTTTCTGGTGCCCAAACAGTATGATCCTTGTACAATTGTTTTCACTCTTGCAATGATCATACCTTGCCACCAATTGCCTCTTGAAGCACTGTGTAAATTGTCTTCACTTGAATCATCTCGCCCATCTTCCTTGTACTAATGAGATCACACAATTTTGTATTACAGAATGTTAGATATTTCATCTTTGATTGAATGGGTCACCTGTAAAATTTTCTGCCTACTTACCCATGCTCATATTACAATGGGAAAAAAAAATCACTGAATGATATACTCACAACAGGGTTAGATCCAGATGATGGCCGGGTACTGGAGGAATTCGAATAGATGTCTTGTCCACCATAGTAAAGGGATGAGCTGAGAAGGCAATGCCCCACTGACTCATCTTGATAAATGGAACCGTTATCCTTGTTGGTTGTGTTACTGTTATTACCTTCTCTGCTTTGATACTTGTTATCTGAAAAGGAAACACTTCAAATTGGAGAGATATTCCCTAGAAACATAATACATGGCTCACAAGAACAACTAGTGAAGTAAGAATGATTAATGAATCACTCTCTCATATATTAATATAGAAAGAAAGAGCATCCATCACAAGGAAAGTAAAGCTACTTCAAAGGAATATGGAAAGTTTTGTAGCCAGGACACAATGGTTGCAATAGGACTGAAACAGGGCTACTTCTTTGCTTCGGGGGAACTGAATGCACTTTTGGCTCTCATGAGCAGTGGGTGAGATTTAAAGATAATTGAAAATCAAACGGCGGACTTGAGTGAATTTTGGTTGCAACAAAGGACCAAATAAAGTGAACCGAAAGAAGACCTGAAGTTGCAGAACTACCAACCTAAGAAGCTAAGATACATATGGAGGAAGCAGCATATATATTGGTGAGTAACCAAACCATGCAGCATTCTTTCAAGTGAGAACATGTTCAGAACTTTAGATTGTATACCGTAACTGATGACTTGTTATCTTCCAAAACCAAAGACACGAGTGTGGCACACAAACCTGGAGCTCCCTGTTTGGTGTTCCAGCGATAATCCCCAGAATCTTGTTTTTTCAACGTTCCCATCAGCTCGGAGTGCGAAGAGTCCCTCTCTACCTGCTGAAATCCCAAGAACAATAATATAAGAAAAAAAAAATAATCTTTGCCAATTAAAAAAAGGGGAAAAAAGAGAGATCATCTTTAACGATAGAGAAGTTACAGAAGAGGACCCCTGCCACAGTTTAACCTGCAATAACAATTCAATTAAGCAAAACCATCAACCATAACGAATGCTCTTCTAGACTCCAAGAGAACTCAACTAGCGACACAAGTTTTGCAGAAACACAGTATAAATCTACAGCCCACTGACATGAAACAGGGCACCAAAGAACACCCAAGCAAGCGCCCACAGTCGCAGAGAGAAAGAGAGGGAGAACCAGAGGGGTCGATCAATTGAAGATATAAATGAGCAAACCCACGTGAGAAATAGTAAGAAAAAATCGTAATGACGCTAAGAAGAGAGTGACATACAAACCTGGAGCTTTGATGCAGGTGGAAAAACAGACCCGAAAATTCCCTTGGATGACGACGATTCCTTGGTTCCGAAAAGGTCAGAAGGGAACGGGGAGGACGAACCCACTTGTTTCTTCCCTTCCATATCTCTAACTTTCTCTGGCCTTTGTGTAGTAATCTCTCTCTCACACACACACAGAGAGACGCAGAACCAAAAAACAGCAGTGGGCAACTACAGAAACCGACTGGATTTTTCGGAAGGAACGATCCGCCCAAAAGAACCCAGAAGAAGGGAAAGGGATAAGATCTGCAGTGAAGATAGGGGAAGGGGGAAGCAGAAACACGTGAAGATGGCAGACGAGGGGATATGGAGAATAGGAAATAACGAGAGCGAGGAGGCAGAGGATTGAGAAGAAAGCGAGAGCTCCTTCAGCAATTTATAAGTAAAAGAAGACGGCAGTGGTGCCGCCCATGTGCCGTCATTTAAAGCACTCTTCCTCTGTTTGTTCCTTTTTCTCTCTCTCTCTCTACTCCCCTTCCACCCCCTACCTCTCTCTCTCCTCCCTCGCCGACGGTTACCATATCTCATCATCTGTAGTACATACTCTCTCTCTCTCCCTACATCTCACTCTACCCATACATCTCTCTCTTTCTCTCTCTTCCTTCCGTCAATCCTAAATTAATATATTATCCAGCGTCTTTAATTCTTTCCCCAACCATAACAGATAAGCGACGCGTGGGTCCAACACTGTGCCAGGTGGGGTGTATTGCCACCTGCCAACCTCTTAACGCTACGTGTCGCCATTGGATAACAACCGCCCTTGTCCTCCCTCCTGTTTTTTCCTAGTGTCAACTGTCAAACCCCTACGGCTCTACCCCACTCCACACCCCTCCCTCCCGCTTGCTTCTCGGTCCCACGTTTCCATGTTGTGGGCTTTTCGATTTGGATATATGAGCTGAGAGCCTCAGACAAGACTTGTGTAGGAGAGGAGAGAAGAGGAGAGAAGAAGACCCAAGGGAAGGGGTCCATTTAAAACGCAGAACACTTAATAATAGCGGTTGCGTGGAGACTGGAGAAACAACCTTATCTACTTCCCATCTATCTCTCTTTCTTCTTGTCTCTTTCCTGACTATTTCTGTTTAATGTGTTATTATAGCTGGTACACGTACACCTCCCACACTCTCTCTCTCTCTCTCTCTAATGTGTTATTATAGCTGGTACACGTACACCTCCCACACTCTCTCTCTCTCTACCATAAAGTCTAGTCAGACACATACATTGAACAAGAGCGATATTACCGATTGTGTTGGAGAGAGAGAGAGACGATACGACCCGACTTTGCTCTTATAAATGTCAGTTGGTCGGGTTTGACATGGATTTGCTGCGCTTATCCAAGACCTCCATCCACCAAATTCAAACCAGACCAGGTCGAATTGGTTCATCAAACTGGATTCCATGACTCCCCAAACCAGAAAACTTTTCCTAATCCACTCCCCTCCCCTAAAAAGAAAAGTAGAATATTTCTAAAATTCCAATGCGAACGATGGGAGGAAAGTGGTGTTCAAAGAACCAAGGGAGGGGGTGGGCCGTTAGGGAGGCAAAGAATGGGAAAAAGGTACCATTAAGTCTAGCTATCACGCAAACGAATATACCACCACCCTTCAGCCATGTGGGTCAATGATTTTTTAGAAAATCTGATATATTTGGTACCCTTTCTTCACAGTAAGGTTTAAAAGTCGGAATTATTTGGGAATTAATCGGACTTGGCTTATCTCACTCAGTCTAAATCGGTCAGACTCAATAAACAAAGAATCAAAGTTAATTAGATTTACCAATTCCTCCTCGAAACAGCCGATCCGATTTCTAAAACCCTACTGTTGAAAGGTTATATATATATGATGAATATAAGGTTATATACATGGCATTTCACATAATAAACAGGGTATTTATAGAGAATGATTTAAATTAAATTGAAGGTTAAATAAGTAAATGCAAGTCAAGCATCTAATATAATAATAATAAAATATAAAAATATAAATGTATAAAAAAGGATTA
Source organism: Telopea speciosissima (assembly GCF_018873765.1). Lineage (NCBI taxonomy): Eukaryota > Viridiplantae > Streptophyta > Magnoliopsida > Proteales > Proteaceae > Telopea > Telopea speciosissima. Next base: position 20,993,996 of record NC_057916.1, on the reverse strand, counting down.
AAATACATGCTATTTTTAATCAAATATTCAGTTGCCGGACATATCTAGATATATAAACGTATACAAAAATATCCTAAGATATTTTGTTGTTCATCGAATATCTGATTAAATAATTGGACTTCAACTTCTCACTTATTAGGAGGGACTTGTGCACCAAAAATAAAAAACAAGAGGGACTTGGTTATTGGATAAGTTCCCTTGCCCATATCTAAGTCACGGGACCTTTTTCCTGCTTTCCAAGAAGGTTGTGGTCCTCTTGGGCCTTGGCCCCCCATTCTGGTCTCTTCTTTCCATGGGTCTCTTGTATGGTTTCTATTGGATCCCTTACACACGAAAAATAATAATAATAATTAAATTTAGAAGAGAATACAAATCGATCATGTGGTTCCTATGTCTAAATACAAATCAATACCTTTGTATGCAAAATGACTAATCAACTCTGATGAAATTGAAAAACACATCTAAACTAATGCTTTTGTGTGTATTTTCATTGGTTACCGTATCAATACAGGGACTATGCAATCGGTTAACAGCGTTCTCTTGCCCTTAAACTTAATACGATAAGGGCATGCAACCATTTCAGCCCTAGTGACCACAGGTGGATAACAATTACATAACCAATACATAAAATTTTGGTCTAAACTGGACAGCCAAGCAGTTTTGGGTATGGGGCAAAAGCTAGCTTTGTTTTAGTCTAAGCACAACCACCGTTGGTTTTTATCCCAAGTAAAGGGATCAATGGGTCCTTTGAAACAGTGGATAGATATATAAGGTGTCTTTCCAGTTTCGACTGCTCGTAAATTTTTCATTTTCGGATAGGTTAGAGTTGAACTCATAACCTCTACTACTGTTTTGCTTCTTTCTGACTTTTTAAAATTGTGTTATTAAATCGTGAGTTGAAGCACTTCTCTCCCTTTTGTGGTTGAAGCAGTACTTTGCATTGGTAGTGATGTCCTTCTAAAACTGAGTGTTCTTACCCTTCCAAAATTTAAGATTGTTTGTGGAATAGGAGTTTGTGATGGGACACATGGTTAAGATAGGATCTCAAATTCAAGAAGTGACCTACCAAGGTATTTTCTGTCCATCCAATGGTAAGGATGACACCCAAAAAAGGTGGGATTTTACCGGTAGTTCCGGTTCTGTCAAGAACTGACATTAAGAATTGAAAGCAATGGATGAGAGAGTGGAAAAAGAAGAAGGGATGGCAGAAGCTGCAGAGGCCCATACGATGAAAACAAATGAATGAGAGAGAATGGGGACAAAAGACCCGGTCAGATATTTGAGTTAATTTGAAAATAGAGCTGAGTACTGATGGGCCCAATTAAGTGGGCCCCCATTTAACCAGTGATGACACATCATCCATCACTATTGTGTTTTTGAATACTAATTTCTGACTACTGAGACTCGGCGCATGTTCCCCGAGTGTCCTTACCCTCAGCCATGTGTTGTTGCTGTTGTGACCAAGGCTGACTAGATAAATGTTCAATAGGAACTAACCACGTGTGACAACCGTGGCCACTGCATACTATGGCCCAGTGGTCCATTCTCTTTCTAAGATCTTCTGTATATAGTAATAAGGAAATGATCTCTACTCTCTCTTTCTTCTTTTCGTTTTTTTTTTTTCTGGCTGGATTACTATATCTGGTGGTATTATTTATGTATTAAAGGAACTTGACAGTTATGAAGATTTGTATCGAATCCATAAGTGGCAGAAAGGAAAGGAAAGGAAAGAGAGTGGATAAAGATGGGTTTTATGGGTACCTTAGAATGAGTGTTTGAAAAGAGAGTAAGAGGATAATGGATGGAAGATGGATAGATAAAAAGGGGTTCAGCTTTGAATCCTTTGATCTGTTTTGATATACTTTCAGTCTTTGATGATGGATTGGACCTAACAATAGAAGCCATTTGTAATAATATTAGGTTTGGACCCATTAAAGATTTGATCCAATTCTGAGTGTGTGTTTATCTTAAATTAAGACTATTAAAATGGGTCTCAATAAAGGCCCAATAATAGCACACCTTAAATGACCCAAACATTTTCTACCAGAGAATTAAACCTGGAAAGAAAGAGAAAGAGAAAGAGAAAGAGATAGAGTCCAACAGTTGAAAGATATGTGCAAATTAAAAACTGTCTTATCCCATTTGGGTTGGGTTGGGTTGGGTTGGGTTGTTGGGACCATTACTGGAGCTGGCTAATTAAAACTAGATGAGGACAATTCTAATGTGTTTATTTACACTCAAAGGAAATGCATGTGTCTTAATAATATTGCTTGATGACACTCTTTAAACTTATCCTAATAATTAATATGTGCTTTGATGACACACAGTCTTGACTTATCCAACCAAATATGATGAGCAGAATGAGATTCTTTGGTAGGATCAGTAACTATCATGGATAGATCTTATCATATCAGATCTCATGAAGAAAAGCTGCAAGCTTTGAGAATGATGGATGGTTAGACAGATAGATAGAGACAGATTTAATTAGTAAAATATTAATGGACAAGCTATATAACACACAACTGGATATCATATCTGAAGATTGAACCACTTGGGATCCTTTGAGCAACATTTGCTTCAACTTGAATTGAGAACATATTTCAAGCCCTCTCCTGTATTGTGACACGATTCATTGAGTGAGAGAAAGAGATATGTTACTGTGTCATCATTTATCAATCAAAAAAAAAAAGGTAGACATGTGATCGTAAAATACATGCCCCCGCATAGGGTTCCTCTCTCATCATTTAATGATGTGAGTCTCTGTATATAAATTGATAGTTACCAAAATCCCTCTCATCCTCTAGATGTGTATGATGTCAATATATGAGGGTACAATGTTACTTTGTCGCTTTCTCTCTCTCTCTCTCTCTCTTAAAAATAATTCAAATCCCTAATTAGTAACCTAAGGAAAAAGGAGCCTGCTTGAGAGTGGCCCTACACCCAGACATAGAATGGGGTGAAATGACCTCCCCGCACCCCATTAAAAAAAGAAATCCTACCCCTGTTGTTGCTTTTGCACACTCTCCCATTAGCCCCGTGTTGCCATAGGAGCCACACTCATAAAGAGAAAACTCTTCCCCATAACTTATTATAAACAAAAGTTTTCCTCATTCCAACCACCTATTTTTATTTCCCCTATTGTACGAAGTTAATAATACTCCAATTATTCCCGATAACTTTTCTATACCATCCGAACCTCAAATCTTCTAACCGTGAGTGTGGAAAAACTCGATCCTTTAATATATGGTGATTTCTTACACAAACCCTTTAACCCAAAAAAAAAAAACTAAACACTATATAGTCCACAGGTTTTTCAATAGCTCTTTTAAGTAATTATAATTAGACAATGGAAGTTGTCTGTTTTGCCAAAATGCAAACAATAAAGGAGTGGTGAAGATTGATGGTCAAAAGATATCTCAAAGTTGCTCATAGAATCAGAACAGATTGAGTGAAGTGGGGAAGAAGAGCTCCTAGAATTTTGAATGGTGTTTACACAAAAACAGTTAAAGACTGATGAAGAATGGCAAGTTTGCCACAATACCAATAATGTTTAATGGAGTTAAATGGTAACTAAGCATAAAGAATATATATAACTACATTAAGTCTAAGTGAACATGAGGTCAATATTGATCAATGGCAATTATAGAATTAAAAATGATTTTATGTAACAGAAATTAGTCTTCAAATAACAGTGGAAAAGACAGTTCCTCCTACCTAGTAGATTAAGTTGTATATTTAATTTTAACCTTTTAAACAGTGTTACTTTATTTTAGAATCTAAAAGCTTCATGAAAATTTTCTGTTATTGGTAGAAAAGATTTAAGAAAAAGAAAAGAGACTTTGATTCCACCAGACATTGTTGAACGAATGATACCAGCTGATGTCCAACCATTGACGCACTTGCATTTAGAATATCAAATGTAAATTCCTCTCTATCTTTACTGGTTCAACATATATACAACCTCACCTCAATTTACGGAATCAAGATTCTCATCTATTTTTAAGATATCATATGCTTCAACAACATGAAATTCGAATCATAAAAGGTTTCTATGGACTTTGGTCAAGATGAATTGTACAAATTCTTCTTAATCCAATTGTCATCAATTTAATAATAAGGGAAAAAAAATACCATCCGATTGTGCAGCACAATGTGTACTGCTTAGACACAGTCACACACAAAATGACCAATGCATTCCTTTTGAAAAGTGAAAAGGATTGAGACGCACAGATCATTTCGCGCATGATTATATCTGATGGCAGGTACACACCGCACTACATGACAGGCTAATAATAATATAGGAAGATAATGATGAGTTCTCAAAATTAAAAACTGATCATGGTACTCACCTCTTTGTGCTGTTTTACACAGGAAACTTTGAAAATTTGAACAGCAAATTTAGCTTTTTTAGAACACTTTTTTTTTGTTGGGGGGGGGAGGGGGTTTCTTCTAAATGAATATTCGTATGAAAGCTAGTTTAGTTTATTTTATATTCCAAAAAGGCAAAGCTAAGTCAATATTCTAAAGATTTCGCTATTTTAATTTGTTTACTTTTATATATATATATTAATGAGTTCCCTAAATGGTTTTCCACTCTATTTATTGGTTCAAACGTACAACACCCGCCACCCATTTCTCTGATTGAATATTCTATTTCTAAGATCATAGCTTAATTGGCAGTGTGAAAGTTCGAATCTAGAAGAATTTCATGAACTCGATCAATGTGAATTGCACAAATTCTTGCTTATCCGTTTACCATCGAATAATTTTTTTATTTTTTATTTTTAATTTAAGACTGCAGTCCATATATTAAAAAAAAGGGAGACTGTTCTCTGTATCACAGTGCAGCCTGTGCAGAGAGTAGGATACTCATTACGCCTACTCCCATGTTCCTGGGCGCAGGCTGCGCTGCAACACAAAGAACAGTACCCCTAAAACAAATACATTCTTGGATTGTAAATAGGTAAAAAAAAGAAAAAGAAAAAAGGGGAGGGGGGAAGGTTGGTTGAGGATGAGTTCTCAAATGAGCAATTGATAATGGGGCCCACCTAATTAGTGGTGTTCAATCGGTCTGGTTTGACCGAACCCCTTTGCATATATTTGTCTATATCGAAACTGATTGATAAGCTAATCGGTGATTCTAATCAATCGAAACTGATTATTATTAATCCGGTCGATTTTAATCTCTTATCCCTTTAATATTTTGAATTTAGTAGCAGTTGAGGTAGGATACAACCTTTTTTTCTTTTCGACGAAAATATCTTACTAAATTTGGTATGTGGAAGATTATCAAGCACAACAAAAAAAAGAAAGAAAAAGAAACAATCACATAAGAGAGATAAGAGAGTTACGTAGTTTAGTAATATCGCCCACATTTAGGGAATGATTTGATCTTCCATAAAAACAAGAGATGAAATAATAGTTATCCTTTCTCTCTTCCCTTTTCTCACTTGGTGAGTCACTATATCCTTAGTTTTTCACCACCTTCTTTTTCTCTCTTCTCTACTTTCTATTAGTCTATATATTTATTTACCAATAAAAAAAATAACCTATATATTTTATCTCGTCGTTTTCTTTCTCTTTAGAGAAAACTCATTAACTCTCTCTCTTTTATCTTGTTGGACAAGAATGCAAGATTTCACTTTTTCTCTCCTTAGAGAAAATCCACTACACATTTTTTTTAAAGTGTCTTTTAAAAGACTTTACTTTGCTTAATGTCTTCAATCACCAATTACTTCCACTTTCTTAGAAAACCCAACCTTGTTGAAGACTCTTCACATTCCATTCACATGGGTAACTCAAACTACATCATTGAATCAACCCATCAACCAACCTAGATAAAAGCCACCAAACCCAACACGAGCTATGTCAATTATAATCGTATGATCAAGTACATAAATAAATAACAAAAACTATTTTTCAATTTATGTTCATTTGGTTTGTTTTAATCGGTCTAATCCAGCCATCAAAACTGGATCATATTAAATATTTTACTAAAACCAAAAACAAAACCAAACCAAGGAATTCGGTTGACACTCCTAGAGTTTTTATTACATCTACCATTTTTTTTTTTTGAGGGGAGGGGGGGGGGGGTTTGGTACGTTAGCACTGTTTCTCTTTATCTCTCTCCTTCTAACATGAAATGACCTTGCCACGCTCCTATATAAAACCATTCAGCAGCTCACTAATGCGCTCCTCTATACGTTAGAACCCTCCATTTTTTTAATCACTTTATTTTCAATGTCAACTTAATAATTTTTTTAACCAAAAAGAAACTAATTTCATCCTTATCCCAAGTAAATGGAATCGGTTACATAAATTATTATCCTTCAATCAGCTCTATTTGAGGTCATCATATTTGATATAAAACTTAATCAGCTCCCATGGTTTATTGCAAATGTAAAACCTCCTCCATCTATTGGTTCAACAACAACCCCAACCTAATTAATAAGATTCCATTTCTAAGATCAGGGTTTGGCAGTATCAAAGGTTTAATCCAAAGAAGTTTCATGAACTTGTTTAATATGAATTGCACAAATTCTCTCTTATCTGATTCAAGAAAGAAACCATGTCCTCCAAGATCATGGCTTACCAGTATCACAGTTGAATCCCAAGAAGTTTCATGAACTTGGCCAATATTTAATTGAACAAATTCTATTCTTATCCAATTATCACCCAAAAAAATATTTCTTCTCTTATTCCATTTAAGCTACAGTTTTTCGATTCAAAAATAAAAAAATCAAAGGAAAAAATATGAGCCCTCAAATTGAAAAAGCAGATTTCACTTTTTTCTATTGTTTCACATCAGAAATCTCATCAATTTTTGGTCAACTAATTTCCTGATGAATATTCTTTTGAAGCTAATTTTTTCACTTTATTTTGTATTCTAATTATGTCGACATCAAACCTAATTCGATACTTCTATACTATTTTTAAGAGCAAAGTCAAAATAACAGGGAAAAGAAAAAGAACCAAAAAAAAAAGTCAAAAGATTTGAGAAAGTTTCAGCCCAAAAGCCCATTGAAAAAGATTATCTAAACGGGATGTAAAGGGAATATCTGAAGGGCCCAGGGGGCATGGGAACTCTTACTTTTGTCCAATGCCTAATCGGGCCCAAGCTACATTGGCTTCACGAAGATAGATAGATAGATAGTCTCGAAATTATCCTAAATTTGCGGAATTCCAATTCCAATACTTTTTCTGATTGAGTGGATCCAACGAATACTTCTTTCAGACCTTGAGGGTGTGGTTACATCATGGATTTAGGAATCGGGTATCGAATTGGTCATATTGGTCAAATCAATATAATATGATACAATACGATATGATACTTGATTGATATCGTATAGGTGGTACAAAAATATGGAGGGCAAAATAGTAAAACCAATGGCATTAGAATCTTAAGGAGCAAAATCTTCAGATACAGACTGATACATATCAGTATTGGTATCGGTTTTATCCGTAAACAATACTAATATCAATACCGTGAACTTAATTCCCGGGCTAGATTTACGTATGGGCCATGAGACCGTGAAAGCCAAAAAGTCAATTGGGAACTAACTGATCCACCATAACTGGCTTCTAGCTCAACATTCAATCCATTAGTCGGGTTTTCACACTTCTTGTCAAATGGGTAGACCTTGGGTTTACTGCCCAGATCCAAGTCTGATCGTAAATTTTGTTTCAGTTGGTTCTTAAGGTTCCGTTTGTTTCAACATAAAATAGTTGGTAAAAATTTTTTTACCATAAAATTAAAATTCACTGTTAGTTTTGTTACTTGGAATTTTTTTTACAAAAATCTATGCATTTACCTGAAAATACCTCCATAAATTTTACATTTGAAACAACCATAAAATAGCATGTAAAATGTTACCAACTATCGGGCTTGGGCTCGATAAAATCAAAGGGAAAAAAATAAACGATACCTAAAACCATGGGTTCTACCCAATGAGCTTATTACTCTTTGATCCTCATTATGTAGAGAATAAGTGATAAATTAAATAAACATTGAAAAATCTTACAATAATATTTTACATCATATTTTACTTATTGGAAACAAACACTGAAAAGTTTTTCAACATGTAAAATTTTACGCTGAAACAAATAGAGCCTAAATGAAATTTTTTATATTTTAATTGTTTTAGTAAAAAAATTTAATGAAAATTTTCAATCAATATAAATATATTCAACAAACTATATATGGGAGCAGATTTTATGGAAAGGATAATCGATAAGGTATCCATGTATAGCCCACCTAGTCGTGCGGCGTGCCATGTTGTGAGTTAGATTTTGCCGAAAATATTATGGATAGGTAGAATCAATGGTCCCTTACTTACATACCAAATGTTATCCCTAAATGGAGTCCGGCTAGGTGGAAAAATAGAACACTAAAGAATCAAAGATTATAGAGCATGCAATTACTTGTCAAAATGAATGATATACCCTTCCATAGGGCACATCTAGATGGTCACCCATGCATACAATATGGACAAGCCCATCCCTAAAACTTTTTCCCAATATATAAGGCCATAAGGGTGGCAAAAGTAAGAGAAGGAAAAATAGAAGAGGATAAAAATAGGTATGGCAACAGGTCCATAAGGGGTTCTAATAGAGATGTGGATCGAAGAGCTTAGGAATCTAGGGATTATCTTGGCTAACAAAGTTGTTTAGTAAGATTATGAGTACAAGAAAAATTGTAGCTGAATGGAGGAAAAGCATTGTGGTTCTAACTTATATGATATTCAAACCTATAATAACTATAGAGACATAAAACTTATAAGTCATACTATCAAATTATGGAAGAGATTAATTAATAGTTGCCTGAGTCAGGGATATGACTTTAGGAGTAGTGGTGAGGAATGACATGCATAGCTTAGGCCTTGTAACAAGTATAGTTTTGAATAGAGGTGATTGGAGGAAAAAAAATCCATGTAATCAACCCAATTCAGTTGAGATAAGATTGAGTTGAGTTGAGATTTAAATTCGCAAAGCAAAAATGTGTCGGCACAAATGTGTTGTCAAGCTTCAAAACCCACATATTTAATTTTGGCCACACGACTGATGAGATGACAACTTCCAATTGTATGGATAGGTAAGATCTCTCATGTATTAGTCGCACGTCAAATTTGCATTCAAATTCCATCATATGGCTAACTTGCATACAATTAGTCTCATACATTTTGGATGATCCATAATTTTTGTTCATATCTTTGACTTTTTTTTTCCATTTGTATAGAACTTAGATTGAAATTTTATAAATAAATAAGAAATAATGGTTTTAATTATGCGCACACCCAATTTGATCGAGGGCCCAGTTGGATTGCCCAAGTCAAGTATTAAGGAAGATATATTGTCAAAGGGAGGACCGTGATGCAACAGTAAAATTGATCCATTGTGACCTAATAATGGTCTTAGTTAGAGTTGAGAAACATCCTCTCCGCGCATGAGTGGAGGGGGAGGGGGGCGAAAGCATTAATCTAATTGGAATACAAACCATCATCGCAAGGCAAGCTGGCAACAATTTAAAAACTGGTTGAAATAAGCTTCTGGATTGTGTATTCTATCCTCAGCAATTTTATCTTCTCCCATGCAAGAAAAAAATTAGAAAACACCAATCTCAGCAAGTGCAGTTTTTGAAGTCCCAACTCCATTCAAACGGAGGGCCCTCATGGTATTCAATCTTTAAATTGTTAAAACTATAATCTAAGTTTAAGGGAGTAGTACAGGGTATACAGATCAATGTGGTCTCCATGGAAGGCATTTGAGCTTAGAGCAAGAGGATTCCCAAGTACTCCTGCATTCACCTCCCTCACCATCACAGCATTTGCATTCGAGTCCTAGTGTTGCAAACCACTTTGAGTTCCCTACAGTTTAAATAACCACAAGGAATGATCAGTTTAATTAGTACTTAATTAGTTAGGCACTACTACTACAGAGATAGAAAGAAAGAGCGAGAGAGAGGTATAATGTTTGAAAACCATACTTGGCTGCTCTGGAACGGGACGTAGTGACCTTGCTTCTGCACTTATAAGAGTAGAGGCAGTGATGGAGATTATTAGAAGCAAGGACAAGACGATACAAGGCTTAGCCAAACCCATTAATTCTTCTTTGCTGGTGCGGAAAGAACCAAAGCTGTATAAAGAGAAAAATGGAGAGGGAAACGTGCAGAGAGAGAGAGAGAGAGAGCTCCAAAGTTCCAAGTAACCCAAGAATGAGATATTGGTACCTTAAATCACATTTCATTTATAGTATTCAAATATTCTGCTTTACTTAATTTGATTCTAGAATTTCCATCAAATCAAAGACCAAAGAGGGGTAGAAATTGGAAGATGGAAAGCGAGACTCTTTTTTGTGTCTTTGAAATTTGAATTGATTGGAAGGAAATCATTCATCCGATGTGTGTGGGCTTCCAGAAGAAACAGAGGACTTGCTTGCAACGCGGTTTTATTCACGTTGCTTATATCGTTTGTTTTTCCTCTGTTTTAAACAGAGAAGCTTCCTCTCTCTCTCTCTCCAAAGTCCAAAGATTGAGAAGAAAGAAACAAGAAAGATGCCCAGAACACAAGTAATTTTGAGGAAATCTTCTTTTGTTTCCAATTTTGTTTCTTCCACACTTCTCAGGACTTGACCATACATTATAGAATGATACATCCACCGCTCGAGTGTAACAGCTACTACAGGTTTGATTGATTAGAAACTTCGAAAAGAATATATTATTTTATGAAAAAAAATTTCATACCCAGTTGTATAAATCGGATATGTGAGAGGGTGAGAGTTTCAAGACATTAATTAATAAGTGGGAATTTATGAGTTTTTCAACTCTTTGTGAGAATTTATGAGTATCCTCTCACATACACGCAATAACCCGTGTAGAAAACTTTCTTTTTTATTATATTTATACAACGTCTCAACCGTTTTGACCCGTTTCCATCCTAAATTTACTCCAGGGCAGGGTTTTAATTTTAAAATCACGAATCGGTGATGGACCAGTTGATCCTCTATTCAAATCGGATCGGAACCGATCCGAATAACCTTAGAATCAGATTGCAACGATAGAAATCAAGCAAATCTTGGCGTAAAATTTTTTATTCAGGATGCTAGAAATTGGAATCGATCTCCGCCTATTCCGATACGAATCCGCCAATTTCTGATGCACCGAATTCGGAAACCGTGCTCCAAGGGCTTTCTCTCTTTCCTCTCCCCGCCGGCGGCTGCCATCGGATAACAGCTTTGAGTAGTTTAAAAGAGGGGTCAAGTGGCCACCGTTTCCCTTGCATTTTAACGCGCATACTAGTATTAATCTGTGAATTAACCTCCAGGCCCAGGGGCGGCTACTTTCTTGGTGGCTTTTCCTGACAAATACTCAAACACCCATTTGTCACTCATTTCAAATTGACGCGTCAGAAAAGGGAAACTTAAAAACAAGGGTTTGCTTGTTTTTTACAAATACCCCTTTGAAAATGCCCATTTATCCAAATGCCCCCTTATAATTTTTCTAATTGTAAACTCTCCTCTACTTTCAAAACATTGTAGCATTTTGGTCTAATCTGTTAGAATGGAACGTTAAGTACAAACGGCTGGATTTTTTTGCTGCCCTTGGTAAGGTAGAATGACCAAACTACCCCTCAGTTATCTTTCATTTCCTTTCCCACTTTGACCCTTTTTCTTGCTCCACCATCAATTGGCGTCTGCAAGATCATTTGCAACTCTCAACAATCTTCAGCAATTAGGGCACTTGATTCCAGATCATCTCTTTCCTACGCTCAAACCCAGAGAAACTCTTGGGGTTTAAGAATTCAGACTCATCGTCGTCCTAGATTCTCAGATCTGTAAGCAGCACAACCAGATCCTTCTGCTGCAAGAAAGAGGATCAAAGCTTAGCCAAAGATCTATTTCATCAATCCCAATCATTTCAACAAATCACATTATCTTCAAGCTATTTAAGTTAATGGACCAAAGCTTGGCCAAAGTTTATCAAAATATAAGTTTCCAATAGCAAAACCAAACAGGAAGAAAAATCAGGGTTTCTGCTTCTAAATCACAAGAACCTAGATTTAAAATCAACTGAGAAACTTCAAGGTAAAGGTGACTCCAGCCACTACATTACATATATATTCAATCGGATTTCTTCTGGGTTTTAGCATCTAATTGTAGCATAGAATCTCCCGAAGATGGAAGAAAAGACTACAACGAAAAGGAAAGAATATATATGAAAATAAATCATGTCACAAAGGGAAAACGAAGATTGAACCCATCAGAATACGAATTTGACAGAAAACAGAGACGGAATCAGAAATAATGGCATGAGATCGAAGAGAACCTGGGAATCTTTGGAAGGAACGATAAGAAGAGAGGTGAAGAGTTTGAAATCTGGAGCAGAATCACTGCGCGTTATGTATAAATAAAACCTGACTCATGGGATTCAAATTTGTAATGACATCTGGTAGGGTTTCTTCTGCAAGTAGAAGATAATAAACATGAGGATAAAGAAGTGGAGTCTTTTCACTCAGTTGGGACTTGCTTCTCTCGCTGTTCAACAGCAAAATCAGATTTTGATAACAGAATTCTATGGGACACAAGGTGCGATTGCTAGGCATGAAACCAGATCTGAAATCTCTGGTTAATGGAAAAGAAAAACCAGATTCAATTATATAGAGTATGCACATGAACAAAAAAATTCTGAATCTTGATTACTGACCTAGTTTGCTTAATAGATAACGAAGAAGAAGAACAGAAGAAGATAAAGAAGGATAAGAGGATATGACCTTGGAATCACCAACTGCCCATACAGGATGGAAATTGATTATTTAATCTCTTGCTTTCCAGATGGGTTCAAACCCTAAACGATTTGGGAAAAAAATCCAGTTTCAAACCCTAAACATTTGGGGAAGATGAGTGCAATTTGATCATTTTATTCTTAAAATTTGATGGATTTTTATTAGAAGGACATTTTGGTTATTAAATTTTTTAAAACTAACCTTTAATGTCTCAGACTAATGGATTGGATCAAAGTGCTATACTGTTTTAAAATAAAAAAAATTTACAATTAGAAAAGTTATAAGGAGGCATTTAGATAAATGAGCATTTTCAAGAGGGCATTTGTGAAAAACCCAAAAAGCAAAGCAACACGTAGCACCTGAACTATTATTTAATCAGGTTCAGGGAAGTGTTTCTTGTGGGAGCGAGAGTGCATGAAAGCATTATAGCATTTTCACTTTTTATGTTGGTTCAATGATTTAGTTTAAGTTATCCATTTGAAAGAGAGTTGAAGAGGCTTCAAGTGGGAAAGTTCAGTCTTCAACGAGTTTGGGACCTATCTTAGCAAAAACTAGTTTTCAACGCGGTCCCCTTTTTTATCGTTTTAAAAATGTTTTGTCATATATTTTTCAAATATACGGAAAAAAAGGGCAAACGACAAATATTCCTGTTTTAAACATGTTTCCTTCTCTTTTTTTTTTGGCTTTTTTTTAAGACTTTGGAAATAAGTGATCATATCTCTCTCTCTGCCGAATTCTAATCTGCCTAATTCTTTCATCAACGTAAAGATGACTCGAAGGATTACATTTTTTCATGATATCACCTTCAACTCAAGGTCAATGCACAAATACCAAAATTAGAGACATGTATTTCAAATAAAATTCATCAATTTATATGAGAATAATGCCGGTTTTTTTTTTGTTCCACATTTTTGAAATATAAACATTTAAAACTCGTACCGTCCATTTTTCATTCTTTTACCGTTCTCTGTTTTTAAGATCATTTTATTTGACAATCCGTTTGCATTTTTTATTATTTAAAACTCGTATCATAAAACTCTATTTTTTTTGTCGTTTCCATGTTTTCTAATTGTTGTTGGGACTTCAAGTAAGTGGAAGTGGTTTAATAATTGAAGATATTAAACAAGATGGAGTCTTCCAAGAGTCACTTTGGAAGAAGTCTGTAGTGGTTTTCTCTAAAGAGAGAAAAAATCAAATCTTGCTCATTAAGGTCAAGGAGAGAGTTAGTGGGTTTTCTCTAAAAATAAAGTGTCAAAGGATAGATAAAGGGTATACAAGAGTGTGTTTTTCATAATAGTGGAAAAACAAGAAGAAGAAAAAAAATGAAAAGAAATGGTGTAGAAACACCAAAGTAGAAAGAGAAAGAGGAGGCGAGTGACTAAGTGAGAAAAGGGAAGAGATAAAGTATATAAAAGGGACTTGGGTTTGGGTATGACATTGCAAGGAATATGATGAAAAGGGGAAAATTCTTAAGGGGATGGTGGTCATTTCCCACGGATTTGTGTCTGGACACATGGGTCACCCGCCGCACGTGACCAGGTAGCATTTCTATCCCAAATTTTAAATAACTTGTACAATCATCATGACAAATGTTTGTCCCCTTCGTTCTATTTGCAACCAGACAGAATTGTCAAGATGTAAATTTCTTCATAAATGTCATCTGAATCCATTAGAAGGGTGGGAATGCATTGTAGTGAAGGATAGAACAGCAAAGAACCACTTGGTCGATAAATTGGTGGCTTACTGGTTGGAGTGCATATTTCAAGGTGGTTAAGTGATCAACTCTCTTGGTTTACATATTGTGCCAAAAAAAAAAACCCCACCCCTCTCTCCAGGTGCCTTGGTCACCTAGGCAGACAAATGCCTTGGTGTCACCTTGATTTTTTACCCTCTCTACACCGCCTGGGTCACGTAATCGCCGTGACAACTATGGAATGAAGACGAAACCTTAATTTTAAATAAAAAAATTTCTAGAGTTTACTTTATGTTGGCCATTTCAGATTTTTGGACCTAAAGGAAATGAAAACTTAGGTTGAGACAACACTGTATAAATGTATTGTAGCAATTTTTCACTTTAACAAAATTTAAAATTGCATCACACAAAAAAGAAAGGTAAGACCAGGCATTGACAATCTTAAAATTGCAAATACATCCTAATCTGAGACTCGTCCACTTCATCCAAGGGACCACCTAATACGATCTCTGTAACAAGATCAACAATACTTCTTCTAACAACTGTCTCCCTCGATACAAACCAACAAAATTGAAGTTATAAAGGGAGAAAATGGAATTACAGTAAAAACTTTCTACTGCGGAAGGTTAATGTCGGAAGCATTCATAGTCCTAAATAAAATCAGAACCACTCCCAAAATGCTCCAAGTCTGGATGTGTATTGCCTCCAGGCCTCCGTGGGTTTCTGCAAAGAATTTGTAGCAAATGGGGGAAAAAGTGTCACGCTTCCAGCCATCACACACAGCTGTTCAGAATATTGGTGATGGAATAAAAAAAAGAATGAAAATTTCACAAGTTCGCAAGGATTAAGCCCGATGCCAATTAACTGCATTACATGTGTACAGGTCATTCATCATCCACTATTCCAGGACAGCACTGAAGTATTGGCCAATCTAGATGGTTCAGAAACCTTGATGATGATTTCAAATTAGCAACAGATAACCGGATGGCACATTCTGGCCAATCTGTTAGCCTACAATCACCTTTTCTTACCACAAATGAATGGGTTTTGCCTAGAAAGTTAAGTTGAAAAGACACATCTCGGATGTCACAACTTAAAATGCAATGAAAGAAACAACTTTGGTTTTTTTTTTTGGGGGGGGGGGTGGTGGGGGGGGGGAACCAAAAATGGCAGATGTAGTCAAAATGTACAGTTTCATTAGATCATGAAACAATTATGAGCGGAAGGAATTTCATTATATGAAGTGGTTAAAGCGATACCTTACGAAACGGTTTGGCTCAAAACCAGGAACACCAGGAGGACCGTAAGGATCAAAACGAGCACCTGGTGGAACACCCCTGTTTCAACAAACATTTCCAACATAAGAATCCAAGAGTTAAAAACTCAGAATCCGGTACGGGAACAATCACCATATTCAAATTTGAATTATCCCAGAATCAATCGGACTGACTGTCAATGAAGAGCCGGGGTTAATCGGAATCGGCACTAGTTGATTCCGAGTTGAATCGGCTGACTCCGATGCAATTTTAAATTCTGTAAGAATCCTTTAATGCATAAACATATATGGAAAACAAATAGATAAAAAAAATAAAAATACTTACGGAGCTCCCCCAGGAAATCCTGGCTGTCCATCCACGCCACCAAACCAGCGAGGATCATTTGGACCTGTTACCAATAAAATAACATGTAAGCATGACAGGAAGCAAATATATGCTTCCTAACCAAATAGAATAAACTGGCTCACAAACCTATAAGCATGCCTCCACCAATGCCAGTGCCCCTAAAGATGTATGAAATAGATATTAGATTTTGAACTGAAGAACCAAAGTGACATAGTAAAATGGATCAAATAGTCTCAAAAAAAGAACATGGAACACTATTCAGAAGAAGAACCTGGGGGGATACATTCCAGCACCACCTCCTGGAACAAGATCAGTCTCACCAAATGGAGGAACTTGAGGAAACACAGGACTGGAAGCACAACAGCAGCAGAGATGTGAGCTGCTTACTAGATAAACTGCAGAAAATATTTCACCAATTCCACTAAAATGATTTACTTGGGTTTCTTTAGGGTGAGATTCTTAACAATTTTGTTTGTTAATGCAATTGACTGCATCCAACCAAAAAGCCTGAGCTTCAGGGTGAAGCCCTTTCTAGAGTCATAAGCCCACCCTACTCATTCCTGGCCATGGAGCTGCAATCACGGCATCAACTCTCCCCCCCCCCCCCCCCCCAATCAATCTTTTTGGGCCATGGGACCCCACATGGCTGGTGCACAGACAACCCACTCTGATACACTCCACTCACAGCATCACTAATTCATTCATTATTTTCTATATCTTAAATATAACTAATGATATATGTAATAAAACTGAGACCGGTTGTATCATCATTTTCTTTTGGTAAGTATAATAAATTCACTTTCTTTGCATGCCAAATTTTAAAAACTGGCACGGAATTGTGCATAACAAGATTTTGAATTCACTTTGTTAGAAGAGTAGGAGTTCTTCTATGTAAAATTTAGAGTAAAATCTGTTCAGGTACAGGACACTGTCATGTCTTGTTGACAATCACATGAAGTCTTCCTACTCATTTAATTACATAAAACTGTCAGTAAACCTTATTCTGTTTTCACCTTACAACCAACCCCACCTCCCAACGTGGCAGAGAGTTTTTTTTTTTTTTTTTTTTGGGGGGGGGGGGGGGGGCGGGTGTGGTGGTAAAGGCAGCTTGTTAAAGTTAATATCTTCTAAATCCAGAAGTGGAAGAATGCATTAGAACTGGACAGCATTTATATAATCCAGAACCACACATTCAGGTTAACCATACAGTACAATTTCATAGAACCTATACATTTGCAGACTGTACAATAGCTAGTAAACTACTATTTATGACTTCAGAATAAAATGAGCAGCCCAACAAGGAAAGTTGAACCATATTCTATTGTTGAAGATTATCGAGTACCTAGCAGGGGGGAGCCAATCTCGATCAGAATATTGCATCTGATCGAGATTCCCTCCTCATATATGTTTCGTTCACTTGTTCTAAGAGTGAGGAGTTGTCCTAGTTCGAGTAGGACTGTTTAGTCCTAGTTTATTTATGTTTTTACTTTGATTCCTATTGTAATTAGGAGTAGGTAGTTTAGTTTCTGGTTTATTCATATCATAACTAGGATTCCTAACTACAGCCCCCACTTATTGAAGTTTCAAGTATATAAATAAAGGATGGGTGAGAGACTGTCAAGTTCGATCGCTCTCTTGACAGTTCCCCTCTCTACTCCACTTCTTCTCCTCTTTCCATTCTCGGTTCTGGTTTCTTCATTATTTCTATTGTTACATCTATAATATAGGAGAATTTGTACGAAATAATGCAGCTTCTAGGTAACTAAAAGAGAATCTGGCTAACACTGCCATTCATGAAAATATACATAATTACCCCCCAAAACCTACACCACCAAAAATAAAGGAATTTGAGTAGAGGGTCAATGACCACTTGCTTTCAGCACTCAGCAGCAGCAGGCCCTCAGCATTTCCTCTACTCTGCTAAAAAACAGTTTGTGGTCTAGCCAATGGTTCAAGAGCCACCCCACGACTATCCATGTTTCTATCGAGTGTTTTATACTTCAATAACCAAGAAATAAATTACTGTTTAATAATCAATCTTTTGCTCTGAACATAAGCTATTTGGGAAGATATGGGCCCTTGAAACCAAAATTATGTATATGGGGAGCTCCTACAATTACACTCCATGATCATACATTTCATTCAACATGTCAAAGGTAGCCCAGGCCTATATCCAGCCCATCATAGCTGAGGCCTATAAATCAAACTTAGGAACACTAGACAAAAAAAAGAAAAAGAAATATGAACATCAATCTATCACGAAACCAGGTGCCATCTCCTAATTTCTCATATAATTTATTGGCCAACATCCTGTGGATCTCTCTCTCTGGTTGGGGAGGGGGTTGCCACAAAACCCCCGTGGATTTTTCTACCTCCCTCTTTATTTTGGTCAGGGAGGGGGGTTGCCTCAATACCCTGTGGGTTGCAACTTACAACAAAATTGACACAGGTACAAATGATCCTGCACCAATTCACAACAGGAAAAGGTTTATTAACGTTATTATTAGATTGTATAAAGATTATATTAGATTAAATTAGGCATTCCATCAAACTTTTCCTATGATATCTATCATTTAACGGGATTATTAATTCCCAAGAAACTTTTCCAATTATAGCTATCATTTAATGGGATCATTAATTCGAATTATTACATTACCATTGTTAGCTCCGACAGTCTGATTTGCAGGCTAAAAACAGCTGTTTTAGATGACAAATCAGCTTAAGAGATGATATAAGTAGTCATGACTACATCGCCTCCTTCATGTACCTGGCTGGGATTTACCATTGTTAGCTCCGCCAGTATCTGATTTGCAGGCTAAAAACAGCTGTTTTAGATGATAAATCAGCTTAAGAGATGATATAAGTAGTCATGACTACATCGCCTCCTTCATGCACCTGGCTGGGATTTTCTTTCGAGGAGATGCAAGTTCATGTTCTTGAGCAAAGTGTTTTACAGATGCCCTAAACCATTCTTATTGCCAAACTTAGTTTGCATAAGGTGTGCACAGAATCAATACCTGCTCGAAGAAGCAACAGAAACACCTCAGTTTCATCAAAATTGGATACCAACCTTCAGGTGAGTTTGAACTTGTAACAATTTCGCCTTCTTTATGATGGATTTGTTTTGATTTGATTTTTAGATTGGTGGGTTAAATCTGTTTTCATATCAAGGTAAGTGGGCTTTGATCAGAGAAGCACAATCCAAACAGTGCATTCCGGTAGCATTATTTCGTTTGGCAAGTCCTCCGGTCATCCTACAAACATGGCTACTCCTCCGACATTGACCAGCCAATCTACTATATCAAGGCAGAATCATCAACAACAGAAAAACAGAAAGCAGCCCAATTCTTTGAACCGTTCAAAAATTCCATCTTGTGATCAATCTCGAACTGCAGCGGTGGATGTTGTGTTCATGACTATTGTCATGGGTGCTACAGGATTTTTGGTATTCCCCTTTGGTAAGCTTTTCTGCAGTGGGATTTCAAGAATCAGTGGGGAAATTCTTTCTGTAGTAAAAAACAGTGTGCATCGATCTTCAATTGCCTATGCATGCATAGGGATTTTCTTAGTTTTTTGGGGCATTTCTAAATGCACTGGTAAGAAATGTCGAAATCCAAATTGCCACAGCCTCCGTAACTTAAAGGAGTTTGAAATGCAACTTGAGATTGAAGAGTCTGCACAGAATTCAAGTTCTTCTGTGAGCGAAGAAGGTCCTGTGCAGGACTTTCTTAACTTTCTGCTAGTAACCGATAAAGAATTCCAAAAACAGTTAAGGGAGATTGCACCTGAAAATGGGAGGGCAGTTCTCGTGTTTCGGGCCAGTTGTGGGTGTACAATTGGTAGAATTGAAGTTCCGGGGCCAAAGAAGCTAAAGAACAAAAAGAAGGGGGGGAATTACAGGTGATTGATAGGGATGAATTCAACAGGTATAAGCAAGCTTCAACTTGGAGAAAACATTTCATGTAAACTCAAACTCCCTGAACTAGACTTTATTTAAATAAGTGGATGGTGATAAACTTGTCTATAATGGAAATTTTAAGCATTAGCCTCTTTCTTTATATGTGCAGTGTTTTACAATGCATTTTTCCAAATTTTTTATTCCATTTGAACTTATCATTAGGCTCTTCATTGTTGTAGTTTGTCTTAGTTCGATTTACTACCGATTTTTAAAATTCTTTTTAGGGTGTGAAGTTTGCTTGAAGTCAGTAAATTTGATGTGCCCTATAGTATCTTCCTGAATCATGATTTAACTATAGTCTATTACCATGTTACTTGCTTATGTGAAGATATAATCTATTAAAATATAACCTGAACCAAATACACAACTGATACAAGTATAACTAATCCCATGGAATGTGAAAGACTGCTTTGGCTCTTCTTCCAAATTGAAGGTTAGGATGGAAGGGCTTACAATACTTAAATAAAGACCTTTTCTTTTTATACAGAAGAGAATAGATTTATACTTTTATATCCTTTGATTAACTACTGCGGCCAATAAACACATTATATCCTATGTATTTGGTAATGCTCAAGTTGATCTATCTAGGATTTGGAGCTCAACTGTGTGGTCTTTTGTACAGGTTCAAATAGACTCTTTGCTGCTTATGTTGGAGGTCTGTTTTGGTTATCGTAAGTGTATTACTTTCATCCAATAGATAAAGTAGAATGTTCATTATTCTGTAAGATAATCAGCTTGGCTCAAGTAACTAGTGTATGCCATTATGTAAGACTGAGAATTTCAATAAAGAATACCCAGCAGGATATGGTTGAGAGCCTCGAGGCCCAATGACTCCCACACCTTGATCAATTGGTTTATCTTCTGACCCGCCACTTGCTTTTGACCTGCTGAAAATATTAGAATTAGTCAAAAGCACATCAGAGGATTAGTTCCAACATAAAAATATCAAGTCAAGCCCTTAAGTATACCTTACTGAAGACAAAAAGATTACAGAACATAGAACACAAGAAATCCAAAACTTAACATCATAAATTCTGGTTATTCACATGAACTTCTGAAATTACAGCAGTATTAAATATTTCCATTACATAGAAAAGCACATAACAGCATAGTTGTCAAGGCGGCAAGACGACCTAAGGCGGTGGAGGGGTGCCTAAGCGCTTAGGCGGCTAGGCGCCCAGGTGTTATTTTTTTATTTCCCCTCTTTTCTAACATTATTTAGTATGCTACAATATATACCTTATATCATCAAAAATCAATATTAAGCCACATCAAGTCATAAAAAATCAATATTAAGCAACATTAAGTCACATTAAGTAATCAAAAATCAATATTAAGCCACATAAAGTCATCAAAAATCAACATAGAACTGGAAGACAACAAAACTGAAGAAGCAAGCTATTGGAAGTTTGAAACAATTAAAACATACATTTGGTTATACTGTTCTTCGAAAATATGATCTTATCAATAAGTAATTAAACTGCTCTTGATTTAGAAAAATGTTATTGTTCTCTAAGAAGTTTGACTGATCAAATGATTTTATTTTTACATTAGACTTTTTGTATTAGGTAGAACACAAAACCAGCTTTCCAACAAATCCAAGATTGCTTAAATCTCATTTTTATTGAAGGAGTTATGTTCCTGTCAAACCTTATTTGGTGTGCACGAATGCTGTCAAAATCACTCTAAATGAAAATATTTTTTAAATATCAAAACAAATGAATATTTTACCGCACTTTGGGTTTTTAGCAATGTTTTACCATATTAAGATTTATGGAATTTTTAGTTAGAAAGTTAAAATTTTCACCTATTGCCAAAAATCCAGTTTTTGTTCTTGAACTAGGTGGTTGACTTTTTATCCTTTTGGAATTTGAATTTTTAACTATTTTTATTGGATTCAAATAGAGGGTATTTGCTTATTTATGAATACTATCTTAAGTAGTTACCAAAACAAATATATATCTTAAGTAAATGAAATACAAATATAAAAACATTTACTTATTTAAACCAGTGCAAGGCGCCCTACACTATGGCGGTAGTCGCCTAGGCCCCTACAGAAGTGCCAAAACCTCGTCCGATACCAATTAAACCAGTGCAAGGCACCTTACACTATGGCGGCATTCGCCTAGGCCCCTAGAGATCCGCCTGGACGCCTAGGCGACGCCTTGACAACTATGCATAACAAAGAGAAAATGTCAATGGAAAACAACAGCCAAAGGAAAGATTAATACTTATTAGAAACTTTAATAGGACCAACACTGCCACACCTGATGTAAATTTATTTATTTTTTTTAAAAACACCATTATAAATGGCAGTCACATACTAGTGGGTATTTACTCTACTGGGTAGGGTCCAGAACCAAGGATGGCATCTTGGCCTGCCTGGATCAAGTTGGGCATGGATGAATTGTATGCTCCAGCTTGAGGGGGTGTTCGGGATGCTATAATGTACCGAGGGGTATATCTGGAATATGCCACGATAGGGGGGAATGTCCCTATCGTGGCTTGGTGTCTTTATTGTGTTGTTTTTCCTAATTATATTAGGACTTCTCTTCTTACATGGCTAAGTATAGAGAGTTGTTTTTCTTTTGGTATTAGGATTCCTACTTGTTCTCTAAGTTGTAATTCTTCTTCTTATTATAATACAATCGATAGGGGGGGGGACCTCTGGGTTCATTGAGCCTTTGTGCTATTCTCAGCAGTCTCACCTTCTTCTCTCATTCTCTTCTCTCTTTATCTCCCTGTGGTTGTTGGTATTCAGTGAATCGTATTGTTACAACAAATATGAAGAATATGATCCTTAGCCTCCAAGCAAAGGAGAAGAGCTGCCTGAGGATGAAGGGGAATCATGTGGAGTGCAGGTGATGCAGATTCATCATCGAAATGGGCTTGTTTAATTAAGAATAAGTCTAGGGTTGGGTTCTATACATGTTGGGCCTTTGGTCCATGGGGTTTTCAATGTAATAGGCCACTTTAATGGGCCTAAACTATGGGTATTAAAGCTGCATACAGGATTGCTTTTATTAGGACTTAGTTTCTTATACTTCGTTTATTTTTAAGTTGTTTTGGGTTAGTTCAATTGAACCGGTTCTATGTGCCGGTTCAATTGAAGTTGTTGAATTAATTCCTTAGTTATTAAATTAGTGGAGTCCTGTTTTGAGTCTGTTTCCTTTATTATTTTAGTTTCCTAATCAGTTTAGGTTACCTTATTAGTTAAGGATTGGGTTGGCCTTTCTTTTCTAGTGTTTGACTCTATTTTGGAGTCTTTTATCTAAGTTTGTAAGGGGGACAAGCATTGTACACTAATTTGATAAATAAAGTTGTTGTTCTGCTGCTCTTCTTCTCCATTGAAGAACCCCTTGAGTGCGATCAAGGTAGGTTGGTGTTTGATCCAATCAAACCACCTTGCGCTGTGAAGCCCAATTGTTATTTTCTGTTGTTTTTATTATTCCTTCATCATCTTCATCCATTAACAAGTAAGTATTCTTCTATTTTCCTGTAACTAAAACCTTTGTTTCTAGAAGATTACATGCTACATGTTTTTTGAGATTAAGCAAACCAGCAACATGATCTGATTGAAACTTTAACTGGATCTCAAGAACCCTAAGTTGAGAACTTAATTCAAGTTTCACTCAATTCTGACCAGCCTATCGGCTGCTGGAGTGAAATCTCTGTTTTGCCTTTTGCCTTATCAAACCATGTGTTCAGATCTGATTATATTTCTGATTTGCTGAAACTATTAAGCCATCGTTTATAGATTATATTCATGTCTGAAACCTGTACTTCATCTTCAACCTCTGAAACCATTGCCCCTTCTAAATACTGATCTCGATAGGAGTTTCAGAGACATCACACCATCTGAAATTCATATCTGTGAGTTCTCTTAAAGCTGGAAACTATTCTTTGTGAAAAGATCTTGTCTTGGTACTGTTTTGTTCTTTCAGTTACAGTACTACATTAGCATCTGTTAACTCAAGTTCCATTGGCTTAAACCAAAGAGGAGGATAACTACAAAGAATTCAAAGAGGAGTTCACAGTTGAGGAAGATGTCAAGGAAACTCCATAGGAGGTTGTGACCCCTACAGATGCTATTCTTGATGTGGAAGTCCTTAAGATCATGATTCCACCATTGAGGATGTTTTTCCTAATGTCCCTACATCACCAAAGTTTTGTTTTCGACCGGTCAAGGTTGCTACTCACATGCTGTTATCCCCCATCACTGCAAAACACATGGTCCAGTTTTTTTGAGCAGGGGAAGTCGATGCAATATCCACCTACTGGTAGAAAGAAGAGACAGAAAAGAACCTGCAGTTTTGGGGTGGGTCAATTGGGTTCATGATGTAGGTGCACTACCTTGGGCCGACCGAAACCCATTTGGGTATCCAGACGAAGATACACCAGGTCCAGTTTGAGTTTTAGTTCAGTAGGATATTTTACTTTATGGTCTATTTGGTAAGTGGGCCCATTAGGAGTTTGATTTATTTCATAATTTCTTTTTTATTGCTGAGTCGTGGTAGAGTTAGAGTTAGGATTATATTCCTAAAGTCCAAGATAGAGTCAAGTTCTATTTTATAGTTACATTAGGAGTCTTTTATTTTCATCTTTAAATACCAGTTTGTAACCGAGAAAGTCAGATTGAATATGGAATAGTTGAGTTATGGTTGAGTAGCGTGCGGGCTGTGTGCGAGTTTTCTTCTCCCCCCCCCCCCCCCAACCCCCCAACCCTCTTCTAATGCAATTTCTTCTCTCCCTCCCTGCAACTCTGATTCTTCCCAGCTTCCCCTCTTCTCCTAACTGACCCTCCACCAGTTAAGTTTTTTTTTGTCCAAACCTGGCATGTGGTCCAGATCTATTTCATTCAGAATGCTCCAAGTAGTGGGGTCAGTTTAGGAGTTTTATTTTCTTTATTTTATTATTGTTAAGTTGTTTAGACAAGTTGGACTAGGTCTCTATAAGTCCAGACCTGATATAAGCCACTTTCCTAGTCAATTCAGGAAGCTCAAAACCTAGCATGCACCAAGGAGGAGGTTTCCCAGTTTGTTTTTACTTTTGTCTTTCCTGTTTGGAGTTTTTTTTATTTAAATATATGTGAGGGCTAATGACCAACCCAAGAATTTAGTAATGAAAATTAAGTTTTGGATCAGTTTGTCGGTGGATTCAAGTGCAAATGTTGTGGATTTAG
This sequence comes from Telopea speciosissima, assembly GCF_018873765.1. Classification (NCBI taxonomy): domain Eukaryota; kingdom Viridiplantae; phylum Streptophyta; class Magnoliopsida; order Proteales; family Proteaceae; genus Telopea; species Telopea speciosissima. Next base: position 20,968,765 of record NC_057916.1, on the reverse strand, counting down.
CAACGCTGCTGGTGGATTCCAGCCCACATTCCATGAGTATTTTTCCAAAATAAAGAAACGGATACTAAATAAATATATTATTGACTTAAACTTTCAAAAATAGAAATCCCACCACGGCCTGATAGACTTTCAGCAAATTGGCCACATTCTTTTCTAAAAAGGCTCTGATTGACAAGATTTTGGTCTCGTTGGAAGCTAACTGAGAAGCTTGCAAACATATCCTAAATCATGTCAATTGGACAAGTTTTGACCTACCAAAATTATCCCCACAAATAGGTGATGAAAACATTGTATTAAGCGTGCCCCTATGTTTGTGACATTCTTAAATTTTTTCTTGGCAGCTAAGACAATCTCTAATCATGACACTAACACCTAAAGAACAAACCCTTACCCCACCCCCAACCCCCCCCCCCCTCCTCCCAAAAAAAATTCTACTATAGGTTCCACAAAAATAAATGAGGTGGAACAGCCTCCCTGTTCTATACTTATTTAACCATCATAGGACAAATACTCAAGCAGGAACTTTGAACATGACCAGGAGAATTTGTTCTTCAGAAAGGCTATGACAGGGTAGTTGTGGATGGAGACTAAAAATGTGATAATTTGGATGTCTAACCGTATCACAAGTTCATTCATAGGCCTTGGAGTGATGCAAACCCGAGAGGGTAAGCAAGCCAAGATCGAATCTGGAAGAAAATGAAGATAAAAAGATAAGTTGTAGATGATGATAGATAGGTGGCAGCCGAGAGTCCCACTAGTTGCCCAGCCATAGGAGTCCCACCTAGGCCAATATGCAGGAGTTCCACCTGGGTTTGCCGAGCCCCACAGCGCTTGTATCTCACAAGGGGTTTCTCGAGAGAGGATTTTTTTCACAATGTTCTGGATGCTGTAACAGCAACCCACGAATTTCATTATGTAGGAGGGGGAGGGGGAGAAGAAGAGGTTGTTGTGGCCTCTTGGTTACATAAAAAAGTATTAAATGCACTCTTAGAACTCCAAACAAGAAAAGGAGTTCCAAGACATTGATCCTATCTCCCATACAAAGAAAACAAACCCCAATTCATTGAACCCCACCCCCAACACATAGGAAACATAAACCAAGAAAATTAACTAACTCTTGGAATTCTAAAAGACACACTAAGAATACCAAAAGTCTTCTCCAGCAGCTGTTCCAAAATAATGGATCCAAGTGGACCAAAAAAGAGAACCAAATGAAATAAACTCAGCAAGGCCAGGTCCTGGCCAGCCTAGGCCGAGACTTGGGAGTCTTGGGCTTGGGCTAGGGCTTGATCCCCTGCATCATGGAGGTTTGCTTTCACTTGGTACATTAGGCATCTGTCTGCTAGACTGGAAAGTATGGTTTTAAGCATCTTTCCGTATCCGCCGATACTAACCAATACATATCGTGTCTTTAAGGTACCGATACGATACCTAAAAAATTTGGCATTAGTACTGTAAAAGAATGCATCCTTTATATATAATCAATTGAATGCACTAGTCTCATCATACTTTATTCTACTAGTTATACATTATATATGTTACATACTACTTATTTATAGTGTTTTATACTTCAAAACTGTATTTGCATATATCCTAAGCATTTCCATATGTTTCTTGACCATTTCCATACACATCTTTAGCATATCTTGTGTCTCTCTGATACGACACAATACGTCTCTTAAAATCAGCCTTCTGATACGATATCCAATACCGATACTTCAAACCTTGCTGGAAAGTACATTCCAATGGAAGCCTAGGATTGCTAATGAGATGGATGATGATCTGAACAAAAAAGGAGCTGTACAGCTGAGGATATGTGACGCAGGCAAGCAATTGGCGCCCGGGGGGGGGGGGCGCGGGGGGGGGGGAAACCCTAGGGATTGATATGATATGGGAATTAGCATTCCTTAGTGAAACTAGCCTTTTCATTTTGGATGGTCTTCTTTGTTGTTGTTATTGCACACTACCTATGACAGTTCCTCCTTTGGAGACTTGTTCTATCCATTTTGTTTGATTATTAATAATGTGTCACTTATAATAAATTAAAAAAAAAAATCCCCGGAGACTTAAAAGAGGTCATAAACCTTGGACATGATGAATGAGGGGTTGTTGCATCATCATCATCATTATCACCACAATTCATCGTGCAAACTAACAAGCATTTTATCTGAAACATCCATTTATCTTAAACTATTCTTTTAGGATGCACCTAACTGAATCCAACCAAAAAAAAAATATTACTTTCCCATTAATCATAACATAACCACATAGGTTTTAATTTAAACAGAACTTTCATGAAGTCACCACCAAACAAATGGGAATAAAAGCAACAGTTCAACACTTCAACACTTCAAATTCCATTCAAGAAGTTAAGAAATATTTGAAAGATTTAATTTTTTTTTTTCTTCTAGAGACAAGATGCAACAATACTTTATGGTGTTATATATTATGTGTGTGGGTATGTGTGGGTGTGTGGGTTTGACTTAGAAGCAAATGTTTTTAGTGGCAAAAGCATAGCAAACTTGGTATACCAAAGATTTCAGCTATATCTCGTGTAGATTATGACAACTGGAATCTCTTGAACATCTTTTTAATGGTTTCAGTTTGTTTTTCTTGTATACTCAGGGTTATCACATATGTATTTGTTATATTTAAGGTTTCTGTAAAACTATAAGTAAGCCTAGAGCCTATAGTTCATTCATTAACAGACAATATAAAGGCATGAAGTGCATTGCTTCTGTTCATGGCACTTGCTTTTGAGGAAAAAAGAGAGTGGCTGAAAAGTATACATCCTCTCCCAGGGCATGTGAGATAAAGGATCATTTCAATCTCATTGTTTGGGAAGTTTTTCCCAGAAAAATTCAGCACCAGACAAAAGGCTACCATGGATTAACCACATAATTTCTCCAACTTCTATGTTATCATCAAATAGTATTTTCCTCTCACAACACACGCAAAATAAAACAAAACAAAAAAATTGCCTACCAAAATTCAAGCAGCAGCATGCAAAGACGAAAAAGAATAAGGGTAACAGCATCAGAGAATACTGGAATTTCAAATAGGTTACCTTGTTGAACTGCAAGACGCAGAGGATTCATCCAATTTACCCAAAATACCAGAATTCAAACTATTCACAAGTTCCCCAAAATTCTTATACATGTCAGAATAGTTGGTGCTCTCACTTGCCCCATCATACTTGTCAACACTGCATAAACCCGTCAGACCCGTAAGAGTTGCAGAATTACAAAAGAAAAGCCATCATCCGCTACTTTTATAGGAAGATGACGTAAATTCAATGTTCAGCTCAAGGAGGGAAGGATTAAACATTACTCGATTTGGAGATTGACAGGTTTCTCCTCTCCGTCTCCCACGACAAGTGCATCCACAATTAATTTATCCCCCATTACCAAACATTTCACTAGGAGCGATTTCTTGACACCGTTATCCTCTTTCCGGTATAGGAAACCATATTCTTCATCCGTTGCATTCCATCCCTCTATCCCAACTTCATCATCTACCCAATCCAAGAAATTAGATCATTATCCATACCATAGAACAGAAACTGTTTAGGAAAAAAACAAACAGCAGAAAAAAAAAGGTAGCTTACCAGTAGAAGAGGAGGACAAAGCAGTGTCGGAGAAAGCTGGAGGCCCAGTGGCAGTAAGAACATAACCGGAGGCGAGAAGGGAGGCGTGAACAGCAAAAGCTACTTTGTCGTGAGGGTTTCTAAAAGAAGGCCGGTAAGCCTTTACCAAAGCCAAGACGGAGTTCGCAGTGGCCATTATTTCTTGATTCGGTTCTCTCTCTGGAAGAAGATACTGAGGTGGAAGAAGTCCAAGTCAATTGAAGAATACAAAGGGAATGGGAAGAGGAAGAACAAAGAGGTTGGTGAGTACGAACTTTGGCGGTTGCTTGGACAATACGGTGGAACTTAAAGAAATCTCCACATCATCAAAGAAATACGACTTACTGTGTTTGTTGAGTTGGGCGTACGTGAACGGCTCACAGTCTTTCAGATGGAATCCACTCTGTGGGATCCACATGGGGTTGATTTCATTTGAACGACTGTGAACTGGACTTGTTTGGTATTCATTCTAAATAGATTTCGCTGAGCCCGGATTTACTCCAACGACATTGAAGATGATTCCTCTCTAATAACCTTCTCCTAGTGCCACGTTTCATATCAATTCACAGACTTAAAACTGTACACATAAATCGTTAAAGTTTAATTTAAACGCTTTGACTGTTTATCATGGTATGAGGTATTATCGCATCGTCCGCGATATGCATCACTATCGTCATGGTTTGGTATGCATTCATGCAAGCATTGATTGGGTTGGATTTTTGCCTTTCTATGGGGGCAGGGCATCACACTTAAGAATCCAACTGTACACCCAACACTTGAAAGGATAAAAAGACATCACTGCCTATGTTTTTACAGGATTCTTAAGTGTGGTGCACTGTCCACTTAAGAGGATGAAAATCCAGGGATTTTGGATTTTGTTTTTAGGTTAGAAAACTAAAAATTTTTATAAAAGAAACTCAACTGGGGACTGAGTTCAAATCCTCTACTTCCATCTGCCCGTACTTCCATGTGCGTCCTACACACAACAGGGCGGGCAAAGACCACCTTACCCCTGCCCGAGCACCTTGCCCGAGTGGGGGTAAGGCGGTCTTTGCATCCCCCCATTGTGTGTAGGGCGCACATGGAAGTACGGGCAGGTGGAAGTAGAGGATGTGGATTGACTAGGGACTGGTGAGAGCAGGGGATTTTAGGTTCACATGTTCATAAAATTTCATCCTCATCCAAACTGTGCATGTGATAAAACTAGCACTGTGTAATAGGGAAGGCTGGTACATAACAATCAAATCTTGCATTTCCACTGAGTTAATTATCAACATAAGGATCGAGCCAAGCATGAGAGAGCTTATCCCTTGCTAAAGATGACCTCCCCCAGCTGCCAGTCCACACTGAATTGGTTCTGATGAACAAATGCCAAAAAGTGAAAAATCTATACTGTTTACATAAGGCGTAGTAGAATAGATACAAAAATGAAGCAAAAGGTTACACATAAGCCTTGGTTTCTCCACGGTTTCTTCTTGTGGCACGAATGTAACATATAGCCGAAAAGAGAACGGTGGCTAAAAGACCCGCAAGGATGATTCCACCGCCGATCACACTCGCATCATTGGAACTGTGGTGTTGCCTTCCCAACCTTCTGCTTCTCTCTGGTGCTTCTCCAATAATATTATCAACTGATGCTCTGCCCATACTCAGGCTGTGGCCATGCTGCTCGCCCCTTTGAGTTGCGGGTGACTCGGCAGCTCCATATTTTGGACTACCCAGTGGACTTAAAGCAACATTGGCTCCCACCATCACCACCATAAGCGTATCTGCTAGCATTGAAACCAAGCAGACAAGAAGGAACCTGCACTCTACCATTCTAAGGCTTTAATTAATTTAATGACTAGTAGTAGGTCTAGAGACTCGGAGAGCTTAGGGAGTTAGTTCACTTCACTGCCTTATCACTCTTTCTCTACTCATTAAATAGAGGAGATTTGAATACAAGTTCCCATTTGGATCGGAGGTCCTTAGAAGTTTCTCTTTTGCTAGATTTTTGGGAAATTCGCGAATGCATATTATATTTTCTCCTTCTTTGAAAGTTGGAGAGATCACTAGATCGGTTTGAAGGTTTTTGCCTGGTTGAATCTTGGCAAATCAGGGATACACACGTGGATTGGTTTGAAAAATTATAACTATATAAAACTAATTTACCTTTTTTCTACTTATACATATATAGAGGCAATCTTTAAAAATATATCTGATAGGGAAATGAAAAGATGGGCTACACAAGACGATGCAGCTCCAACTCCCTGAGTTTCTTGACATTCGAGTCTAGAATAATTATCTAATAATATGGGCAGTTTCATAGGAAGCAAAGATGAGGTGATACCTAGGTACTATTTATTATTTAATTTAAGCTATTTAAGTTATAACTTATAAATAAAAGACTGTTTTAAGGCCGAGGGCCAGACTCTAGATCTTAGTGTTGTATATAGATTTCGTTTAGGTGGCATTTTTTGTGACAAAGTTTTTTCAATTCGGACCATGGTTTGAAGAATTGGTATCGGATTGGCTGGATCGGTCGATTTGTATAAGTATTAGTGGAGATTGATATTGATTCCTAATCGATCCCGTATCAATGGATCAGTATCGACATGGGTAAAATATACCCCCAAAAAAATCATTTTTTAAAGAAAACGATAGAAAATCTGTCCGATTTGAATCGATACAGACCGATTTGGATTGGTATCGATTGAGACCGATACCAATTACTAAAACCATGATTCGGACACACCTAGGTCCAAATGGAATTTCTAGCTTGTATAGATAGTTGCACCACATGAAACGGTGTTTTGATTATTTTGTTATCAAATAAGATAATTCATTTAAGAGAGAGAACACTACATACCTATTCAAACATAACTATTGGTGAAAGGCTTAGAGAGTTGACACCTAACAAAGGTCAAGATGATTGTAGATGGTGTATAAGGACAGTTACGGGCAAAAAAAAGTTGGTTTACTTCCACATAATTTGAAACACATCTCCAAAGAAAATGTTTAATCTTAAGAATCAAATCCAATTTCCAGAGATTAGTCTAGAACACATCCCTAATCAAGAGCTAATCTGAAGGAGCCAAAGAGCATACATAGTATTAGAACCTGCCAAGATTTAAAGGCAATATCGATACAATCAGGGATCCTGTATAGACGCGAGGGGGGGGGTCACCAAGAGAGGAAACTCTACTTGAAGGAATAACCGATTTCATTCAATGCAATAGGATTTATGGCTACACAAAGTATTAACGGTAGTTTTGGAACTTTTTCAAAACAAACATATTTGGAGGAGTTATTAAAACTGTTGCATTAAAAAATATGATAAGGTAGCTTCTAGGTGGGGAACTACCTATCCCTTTGATTGGTGTCGCAATGGCTTTACTTGCAATATTCCTATATATTATTTTGAAGATTTATAATTCTATTTTACTAGATGGAATTTCAATGATTTAGATCCATAACAACCATGAAGTCGAGTCTTTCAATTAAAAAAAAAAAAATCACTTAAGACTTGAGTTTTCATACCATTATGGTAATCCGATCGCCGTTATGCTTTGGTTTTTATATTTCCGGAATGTGAGTGCATGACTTGGTATAATTGATTGATGTGATTCCTTTACGCCTTGGAAACCAGAATATTAAAGCATGAACAAAAAAGACATAAGAAAAAAGCATATTTACTCATTTATCCTTTACATACACTTTATGTTAACAAAGGTTTTTCTTTATAATCAATATAAACAAGCCGATCACAGTCACACTCTACACGACTACACCTATTACGCCGGCGTCTTCATCGTCGTCATCGGTGTGATTGGTGACCTCGGTGTCGTCGGTGACGTCGGTATCGTAGGATCGTCTCTTCTCTTTGTGGCCCTGATATATCGGATAACCGATACCAGAAAGGTGGCTGCCAGCCCCCCAAGCATCACTCCACCAAAGGCTATGGAGTTATCAGAACGATGCTTCCCTAACCTCCTGTTTGTCCGGCTCGGCCCTTCCGCAAGCTCCGGTTCTTGATTATCCGGCTCACCCAAACCCGGTTGGTTCACTGAAACGTGCTCTTCTCCCCTTGAATGAGTTGATTCTGAATCTTTCCCGGCAGCTTCTTCCACCTTAATCACCGGTGCTTTCGCCGTCTTCTTTGCCTCCTTATCACTACTTGCAGGCGGGCTCACACTCCATGTGGGCATGGCCATCTTTCTACTATTAGATGGGCTCGGTGCTGGGGCGTTGCCCATGGCTAGAGATACAAGGAAAGCATTATTGGCTATGATGAAGTAAGCTAATAGAAGAAACTTGGCCATTTTGATCGGTTCTCCACTTCTCTTTCAGAAAATTGGTTCTCTTCTTCTGGAGTTGGGAGCTCACAGAGACTTGCTTTGTAAATTGACTCTGAGATACATATATATATACAAAGAAACACAAACATATGTCAGATGGGTACCTAGCTATGAACGTGTGCTTGCATTAATGGAAGTTTCCTTTCTGTTAGATTCTCAGGAAGAAACCTTCTGTCATGATTTGTTTAAGTTAGGGTTGTCGGTTGAAAAGGAAATCTGAAGGTGGTTGCACGTGGATTCCTTATGTTTTATTGTCATTACAACTGAATTCTCAAGAGGGGAACAAGATCCCTTACATGTTTCTATGTTAATTTCAGATCGTCTAATTAATTAATATCTCCATTTATGTGGGGAAGAAAATTCAAATTCCAAATAACAATTAGAGAAAAAAAGAAAAAAAAAATGATCTTCCCTGCAATTTGTAGCAAACACAAGCTGACAGAGTTATTATTTTATCAAGCTGGTAAAGGAGTAGATCAGTAGGGAGTGATCAAAGTCAAGCACAGTTGAGCTCAGAGAGATTCTGTTGGGTTGTCTGTGGGGGTTGGGGGGGGGGGTGCCCATTTGAATTCTTACTGAGATGATCAAACAGAATAGATTTTATTAGAAAGATTAATCCACTTGAGATCCAACCCATTTGAGTGGAGCAGTGATCCCAGTTAATCAATTTAGAATAAATGAAAAATTAAATAAATAAATATAAATATATAATATAAAATACAGAAAATAACCATTTTTTTTTTTTTGGTAAACAGAAAATAACCAAGTTACCATGTGACTCTACCAAGTCAAAGTCAACATCCAGTAATTTCACACCAATTGAAATGGGAGATCCATCTGGTTGCAGAGTTGACTCGTTGAGTCAATGTAGTTTATGTATTTTCTGTGCTAGTTTAAAGTTTAAACCAAGATGAAATAATGAAAAATCAAAGTGGAGGTCATGGGAAAAGCCAGAAAGGCAGGTAGGGATTGTCTGTGAACATGGAAGACAAAAATTTCCAAATTGAGAATGCCATGAAACACTACATCATGATTCCTGAACCCTTGCTATTTGTACAGTGAAGTGTAATAAGCATGGGGCACATAAATAAAAGATAATCAGAAGGCTTAAGTTTTGAATGTAGATGTAAGTATGTAACATCACTTACATCAAAGTAAAATTGTTGGACAGCAATTAAGGAACTAATGATGTTTCCTTCTGTTAATAATCACCATCAAGACAGAGAAGGTTAATTCTCCCACAAAGTAGCTTCATCAGTTTCTACTTTCTATGGGTAATTCTCAAAAACAAGCTACCCTCATCCCTCACCCGCAAGTTTTCAAGAGGAAATTTTACCTCAATTTTTCTTTCCCCTGAACTTCAATCAGACCTATGGTGTTCACTTATGACTCTGTTAGTAAGTACATGAAATATAAATTGTATACCTTTTATGTATTCAAGAATGGATTATATTGATGAGGAGGTGCATTAATGCATAATGGGAATCTAAGGACAAAAGTGAACGTGGAGTGCTCTGGAAATATAAGACATGAAGGTAATTAAGTTAGTTATTTATTTTCTGTTAAGCATAGTGACCTTAACAGGAATTGTCTTCGTTGTCCATTAGATAGGAAACATAAATGCAGTTGAAGACTGAAACACAGTGAGACAATTCATCAAAAAAAAAAAAACAATGAGACAGATTAAAGAACTATAAATTTCTTCTACTTCTTCCCTGATGGTTCCATAGCTTCTTCATCTGAGTGGTGCCTGGTCCATTATCATTTGCCACTTTTTAAAAAAAAAAATTTATGACAGCACAGTTATTTGGTGGTTGACAGTGGAAACCACAGCATCCCTTGCCTCAGATCATGTACCATGGAACATTTAAATTGACAATTTTTTTTTGCAAAGAGACAAAGCATTTGAGCCCCCTACGGTGGTCTAGATAATTAGGCTGCCCAGCCTAATGGACAGACCAGGAATATTCTTAGAATACTGTTTAACTCCTAGAGCAGAAAGTTCTATACGATCTAGCCATGGTCATGTTGGTCTGATTGTTCTTTGAGACTCAAAAAAACAGGGAGGCCCAAATGGGCCATGCAGAAGCTGAAACTGAGGAAGGAGAGAATAACAAAGACAGGTGTTTACTTTAACTGAAGCAGCATAATACCCAACCTATGCGAGTTCATTAACCATATAACCCATCCCATTGCCATCTCTGCCGTGAAGAAGCAAGGTCGATGCATTAGGACCCTGCAACAATGATTATTGGTTTGCTAAAAGATGTCCCCCTGCATAAGCCAGAGGAGATCAATGATCTGCTGATCCTACCTTTAGTAGGTCTACCAATTTGTTGAGTGATAGCAACCATGATTCCAATCAAAGTAAACAGAAAGCCACAGTAGGGATTCTTGCTAAGACAGTTCAAGCTTTCAATAGGAACTTCTCATTTTCTTTCTTAGAGTTGTTAAACAGTGCAAAAAGCATTTGAGATGCATCCAATTCAAGCAGAAGAAGTACAGATATTGAGACAGATGTAGAACAGAAATGAAAAGGTGTGAACTTCATTGTGTACTCTACCCAACATCTCCAAGGCCTCCACTGCCTGGCCTGTACATTGATGTGCTACTCTGTAAGCCAGTAGCCAGCAGGTAGAGAGCTTAACTTTTAGATTGGCATTTCAGGAACTCAGTAGAACCCTAGTACACTCAACTGTTATCAGCTATGCATCTTTTTAGTTGTTATGGAAAATTTTCTGCCAAGGTCAGGATTCGAAATATGTCCACCCACCAGGTTTGCAGCGGCAGCAGAAGCACAGAGAATTACATAGATAAACAAGAACATGAACCATAAAAGATAATTACATACGGACAATTGAAAATTTAAGATTTTGTAAATTCACCTCTATTTCAGATAACAGAAGATCATGCCATGCTAAATACATGGATAAAATGCATTAACATTATATCTGTCTCTTGTGTGTAGTGTTTTCCAATTGTGTTCCAACTTCTCAAGAGAACTACAATTCACAATCATGTGACAAGCTGCAAAGTTCTTCCACAAGAAATGAAGAGTTGCTCCCTAGCCCAAACCACAAACCCAATTCATCCAATGCAATACTTGAACACGTTCCACTGTTTTAAAGAATGATTGAACTTGTTTACCCCTGCAAGCTGCTACTGTTGAAGGCCCGAGATATTCTCCAAAACCCTGAGCCTGAAATGATATATATATACTATTAGGAAGAACTTTTAAAATCATGTGGCATTAGCAGCTTTATTTTCTGTATCAAATGGCCTATAAGTTTGATCTTCTCTTGGTCAGAGTTTTCATCTCTTTTTTTGGTCTATCCTCCAACTGCCCAATGGGACTTTAACTACAACTACAAGAGATTTTTAACCACTACAAGGGGGGAGGTGTGTGCGTGTGTTGGGGGGGGGGGGGTGCCTTGTGGCACAAATGTGTAAACAGGAGAATCGATCCCTTGACCTCCTGGGGCATGCACTCTACTGGCAAACCACCGATCAACTGACCGAGCAGCTGTTCACCTCTTGGTCAGAGATGATACCAACCAAACAGGCGACTTGACCCCTGGATTGATGAGCCGGTGGCAAATATGCATATACGTACTGATTGGATGTTGCCACAACAATAGGTTAATCAGAATATAGCTTCTGAAGACAAATGAAAATATATCAGATCCAACTAACATCAGATGTTCCAATGGCACAATAAATGCAAAGTGAAACAAAATAACCATAATTTGTGTTCATTGTATCAGAAAATACATCAGATAAAAATGAAAGGCAACCAAAACTTTTCATCATACATCCATCCATCTGTTGATCCTAGCAAACAATAAAACCTGTGCGGAGACAAACATCAGCATGCACTAGAAAAGCAACCCCAATCTGGTCTCATAGTTTCCAAAGACTTTCTTTTCTAACAGGACACAAAACATCTTGGTAAATTAGTAGAAAAATTAATAATCATAGTGTCCCCATTTAGGTGAAGATTGGGCAAAGGTATTCGCCTAAATTATCTGGTTTCAAAAACTACAGTGCAGAGCACAAAGAGAGAAAAAAAACATGCCCAAACAGGGAGTAGAAATCCCACATTTCAATTGCATTGTCAACCCAGACAGAAAGCACATTTAAAAATAAAAGACAAACTTAATTGGTCAAAGATAAGTTGAGTGTCTATATTAAACACTTCAGAGTGGTTGTTATGATATAAACAATTAATACTCCATTGCTGGTTGAGCTTCCCCAAACTATATTCCTCCTAATAAGTGTATCCGACCTACTACCCACTCACTTGCGAACCAGTTTCCCAACCCAAGGCTTCAGTTTATGCTCAAGCTCCTTACAAAGCATTTTTCTTTTGCAAACAACAATGTAAAGAAAATGCTTTCCTCTCCACAGGTAGGCTCTTTTTGGATCTCCACAAAATTCCACCTCTCATTTGCATTTATAATTGCATCCAATATCTTAATGCCAACTGGGGGGGACTGCTTCAAGTAGGTACTTTATCGTTGTAGAACAAGTGATGACCATCACCAACAATGTACCAATGCCATGTTAATAGTCAGTTCCAGAAAATTAAAATAAATGTACAGACACTTATTATTGCTAGGTATGCATTCCCATGCACACACCCAGTGTTATATTCAATTAGTCACTAATCAGTGGAATCTGAGAATGTCAAAAAAAAAATCAGTGGAACATTGAGCTTCTGCAATCCATGAAATGTTTATAGCAAACTAACAACACACATTTAAAAAATCCACATAAGAAATTTGATAAATTCAAGCACAAAATGACTTCATACAAACTGGTCAGATGCAATACCACATGAGTAGAAGAAATATCGGAAAGACATTGAATTATAAACTGCTGAACATGCCACGGCAAAATCAGCAGAACATTGAGCAGCTGGATTACATAAAAGATATGTAGAACATGTGCATGGTACTTACAAACATAGTCCGAGATTTCACCGAAATATTAGATCCTCTAATATTTTGTTTTTGTCGATATATCGGTTGAAACGTTAGTATGCTTTAACATTAAAAGCATTGTTTCGAATGAAATGGATGTCAAGTTTCGACAGAGAAGAGGGAGAAACCTCATTTTTTGTGATTTCTTTGCCAAATCACTGCCATACAAGGTTGGAACAAGTACTTGGCAATAGAGATTGGAAGCGACGATTCGCTGCGTTGTTGGAAGATTAGTGCAAGATTCAAAGTTGGGGAAGTTTAGCTCTTTATCGTCATTACCCTCTAAGTATGCGGTTCAGTTACACATTGGATCATCATTTGTGGACAATATCTTCTCATTCCCGGGCGCCCAACCATACATGCCGATGCTAGTGCCGGTTCGACAGCCACAATTGATGCAGTTAAATCACCTAAATGGTCTTATTTTATTAGAAATAAGCTTTGGGTTGGGTTTTATATGTGTTGGGCTTTTGATTCCACGTGTTTTCATAGTAATGAGCCACTTTAATGGGCCTATAATATGGGTAGAGGCTAGGCATACGGGATTAGTTAAATTACTATTTTTATTCCTTATTTTAATTGTTAAGTGTTTTAGTTAGGCTGGATTAGAATTATATACATCCAGTATTGGTTTGAGTCAGTTTCCTACTCAGTTTATGTTACCTTATTAGTTAAGGATTGGGTTAGGACTTTCCTTTTTAGTGTCAGAATCAGTTTTTGAGTCTTGTATATAAGTTTACAAGGGAGGCCAGCATTGTACACGAATTCTGATTAGTGTCAGAGTCAGTTCCCTAGTCTGTAGCAATGGCTCTCGATCGAGTTACTCATGGTTCAGAGATCTATACTCTAGGTTAGGGTACCTCCAGTATGTTGACGATTCCATTTATATGGCTTTTGTGGAGGACTTTGAGCATTGATTCAGCCACACTATGACATGGCAAGCTTTTGTGATACAGTCAAAGGATAACTTGCTTCGGCAGCAGCAGCAACATTCTACTGGTTTTGATCCTACCTGGAACTCAATGTGATACTAGGACTCTATGATGGGCATAGGGGTGACTTGCTTGTATTCTTGACTCTGATATATTTGACTCTTTGCAATAAATCATGTATGATGTATGATTTATGAAATGGTTTATAATTTATGTCTATTCACTCCTAATGCATATTTAAGTTGTTTTAATTGAATTACATGTGTTCTAGTTTTAAATTTTGTATAGAATAGGTCATATTAGAGAATGTATACACATACAATGTATACTACCAAACTAGGGTCTGAAGTCAAACTACCATTTAATCTAAGGAATCCACTATGTTTAAAGGGCCTAAAATAAGGTTTTCTACAAGTTTTGGGACCTAATTTGGCCATCTGGGCCTCGAAACCCTTCCCTTCACTGAAACTTGAAGCCGATTGTACAGATTTCGACCAAAAGTTTGGTTTCAGTCGAAATATTTTGTTTTGGAGCCTGGTCTTGTTTTTAAAAGAAGACACATTTGCCATAAATGTAAGTCCAAGCATAAAAATGATTTTTTTACAAACTATAACTTGATGCAGTAATAGACTAGCACGTAAATGAAAGAACAGAAAGGCATTGAATTATGACTGCACATGTCAACTTAATCCCAACAAATAGAAAAAAAAAAGACTATAATGAAATGAAAAGACACAAAAAGCTCAAAATGTTCAAGTGGAGGAAAAAAAGAGTGAAATACAAACCAATGCATGAGCTCCTTAACTCAAGGTATTCCAAATATCTCCTCAGGAGGTTCATAGACCTGCTGATCGGGAAACATATCCACAAAGTCTTTCTTGACTCTGTTTCTCAGTAGGGGATGTGGCAATAGGCCCTTCAGCAAAATCCTAAAGGGCAACTCCTCTGGTGGGTCAGGAGACTTCTTCATATCCTCATAAACGTTCATGGCATCTGCAGGTGAACCATACCTCAAGAAACCTCTGATAAGTTCAGCATACGTCTGAGCATCAGGGAACAAATCCTCCTTCCTCATGCTTTCCCATATTTGCACCGCATCATCCATCTTTTTACATTTTGCTAATGCAATAACTAAGTCCTTATAAAGATAGACATCAGGCTTGTGCCAGTCCTGATTTTTAATTATCCCAAATATCTGGATAACCAAACAATTAATTTTAACTGATTAAGGTCCAATTATTAATGCTACACAATAAAGAAAAAGAATTCATCTGAGAAAACTTAACAGGATCAAGGAGTGGAAGAATCCATCTCCAGCATAATGCTGGAGTTTGGAGAAATATAAGAAGTTTTAATGTCAATGCTTCTTCAAAAATCCAACGAAAAAACAAAAGAAACTTGGAGGTTGAGCAGAAACATAGAAATCAAACACTTAAAGCAACATAGATTCTACAAACCAAATGAAACGAAATGAAACTAGCTCATAAACTGAAAACTAACTGTGAGAAGCTAAAGTTGGAAAAATGTGGCCCAACACAAATGTATTTTGTGTTATTTTTCACATCATTATTGAACATTAATATTTCTATTTTCTTATGTGGCATGTGGCATGTGGCATGTGGCATATGTTTATGGCTTGCAAAATTGATTGATTGGTACCTTTGTTTTTTGATCTACTGGAATAGTGGATTGGTTTTGTGGATGATCCAGATGAGCAACTTTGTAGTCCTCAGCTTGACCATACTTATCATGATGCACTACGTGCTTACGAGTGCATTGTTGGACTGTGATGGGTTTGAGGGGTGTCGGTCAAAATTGCTCATACTATGGGAGACATGATGACTACTCTCTCAATGGTCTCCATGAAAAAATTCTCGTGTAAGTTGAGTGTTGATCTTAGTGACTAATGTTCCATTGTAGTGACTTGAAAATTATAGAAGTGTACGTGTAAGGGTGAGCACCCCAATTGCTTGTGAGATCCTTGAAATTCAAGTGGCGATATTTTGTAATCATATACAAGTCACTCAACAAGGTCAGATTAAATCACAAAAAGAAGTTATATCTTTTTATTTAGATTTGTTATTGGATAATCAACATGTATGTCAATTGTTCTTTTTGGATTTTATGTTCCGTTGGCTCATATCAAAATTATGAAAGGCGTACCCACTGCACAAGGCTCCCGCCACAATAGGGTCTGGGGAGGGTCATAATCATAGTTGTCACGGCGTCTCGGCGACCCAAGGCGACGGATAGGGTCCAAATTCCAGGCGACACCAACTAGGCGACCAAGGAGCCCAAGTCGACCAAGGCGCCTGGACGCCTAGGTGTCGCCTAGTTGACGCCTTGACAACTATGGTCATAATGTACGCAGCCTTAACAACCCCCCCCCCCCCGGGTTTCGCAGAGAGGATGTTTCCACAGACTCGAACATAATGGAGCAACCTTAACCGTTGCACCAAGGTTCACCCTCATATCGAAATTATGCTATCTAGTTTGTTCAAAGACACTGTTTCTAACAGCTAAACCCAACCATCAGAACAGCAACAAATCAAACCCTCCCCCCGCCCCCCCCCCCTCCCCCCCAAAAAAAAAGGGGTAAATCAGAACATCACAGATTTGTTCACTGAGAATCCCCACACTAATTCCGGCATTATGTTTAGGAGTGGGGATTGAAGCAGGCAGGAGAGAAGGAGAAGAATGTGGCTCGAAAAACAAAAAACACAGTAAATTGAACTCTAATCCGACCTCCATCATCATCCACAAATTCTCCTCCAATGCCCCACCCCAACCCCCTCTCAAAAAAAAATAAAAAATAAATAGATTTTTTTTTTCTTTTCTGGGTAATTAAAACAAAAAGATATTCGAAACCTCAACGCAAACAAAACGGAAAATCGGTTGAAGAGAAACCCACCTTGAGGGCCAACGCCAACTCCTCCTGCCGTTCGAGCTCTTTCAGAACGGCGATCATATCCATCTTCAAGAGCCTCAACACTTGCGACTTGATGAACTTATCCAGCTTCTCTTCATTGTCTTTGAATCTTTTCAGGCCCAGAATGACGAAAAGAGCTTCTTTGCCTAACAGTTTCTTGCCTCTCCAAAGTGGTCCTCTAGGTCTACCGTCATGGTAATTCTTGAAATCCAATATCCCATTTCTCGAAACAACAACCAGATTTGGAACAGACGTTTTCATCGGGTTATACGACGGTTCAATGTGCATTATCAGTTCCCTAACGACCATCGAAGCTACAAATGGTCTTCTTGATCTCAAGAAAGCACGAGAAGCCATTGAAGGCTTCAAGCGTTGCAGACAGAGCTAGATTGATGGTTAGGAGCGACGGCTTAAACCCTGTTTTGGGAGAATGAGACTCACATGCTAGTGGGGTTTTGTTGGAATTGAAATGTTGATGTAAAGTTACTTTTCCCACGAATTTGGTGAGACTTTGGACAACAAAAGGATTTTGAAGTATTACATCACCAACAAAGTTTGAGTGGGATTTTGAAGCCCCACGTCAGCATTTTCCCACCCCACCTAAGTCTCCTCTAAATAAACGGGTGGAATTAGGGTCAATCTCGATCGATTCCAATCCAGATCTTTCGATCTAATTTTTAAATCCTTGGGTATAACTCTTTTTTTTCGGTGAACAGATTTTATTAACGCTAGAACAAAGTGCCAGACGAATCGAAAAGTAACAGAAGAGAATTACAGGGGGGTGGGGAGTCGTGCCAATACAGATTTTGTTGAGACGAGGCAGCAAATTTTGCTGAACAGTCTGCAACCGCGTTTGCTTCTCTCAGAGTGTGAACAAAAGAAACAAACAAAAACGAATGGCAGAGAGTGCAACAATCAGTGATTATGTGCCTTAACCTCCATGGCACAGCAACAGTAGAGTCAGTTAAGATGTTAACCACCACTTGACAATCACTTTCTATGACAATTCTTGAGATCCCCTTTTGTAGAGCTAGCGTCAACGCACGAAGTATGGCCATAGCTTCAGTAACCATAGCATGATTGCTGCCTATTCCTTGTGAAAATGCATAGATAAAGGAAGCAGTATGGGATCTACACACACCTCCCAAGCCCGCCAACCTAGGATTACCTTTACTGGATCCATCGACATTAAATTTGACTAGAGGAAAGGATGGAGGCATCCAGCGGGTGAGTGTATTATATTTGTAGTTCCTGGTCCTGAAATTCAACATTTGATCTCTGGAATGAGAGATGGCACGGAGAAGAATGGCTCTTGATTTGAACGTGAGTTGTTTGAAGATAACATCCCAGTGAGCATTCCAAATGAACCAAATTAAGTTGCAAAAAAGAGACGCTTTGAAGTTGTTGTCCCTGCTTGGTCTACCTGCAAGTTGGATGGCTGATAGGATACCCGAGCGAACATCTTGATTGTGAAATAAGTCGTGGAGCCCTAAATTTTGCCACAAGGCTTTGATGATTGTGCAATCATAGAAGAGATGATTAGTAGAGAGAGCTCCCACATTGCACAGTGAACACAAAGGCTTTAATGCAAAACCTCTAGAGTTCAATAGATCCGGCAGAGGGAGCTTTAAATGAAGTGTTTTCCACAGGAGGTGTTGTATCTTGGGAGCCTTAGGGAGATGCCACATTTTAAGCCATACTGGGCTAGAAGTGGGGAAGGAATCATTTACAACAAGATGATAAGCTGATGAGACCGAAAAGATGCCTATTGAGGTTCCCAACCACACAAACCGATCCTGACATGGGAAGATAGGGAGGGGGATGGATAGAATGGCCATGGCTATGTCTGGGGGCCAGCAATGAAAAATGGCATCACTTTTTCAATTTCTAACCTGTTGATTAATGAAATAATCTACGGTAGAAGGAGAGCCCAAGGGGAGAGGGAGGGGAGTTGCTGATGGAGGGAAACTGGGGATCCAATAGTCCAACCAAGGGTATATAGAGCTGCCGTTCCCAACCTGAAAGAAAGAACCCTTTCTGAGGAGCTCTCGCGTGGAGCAAATTGATTTCCACCCCCAAGACGATGTACTAGGACACGCTGCATGGAAGAGATTAGAGGAGGGGAAATATTTCTCCTTCATCAACCTAGCCCACAAGGAAGCTGGAGGATGTAGAAGCTCCCAGCCTTTTTTTGTTAGAAGAGCCGAGTTCATTGGAGCAGATAGCTTGATATTAAGCCCTCCTAATCTTCTTGGAAGGCAAATTGTATTCCAGGCCACTGTTGGAACCATAGATTTGTTGCCACTTGTCCAGAAGAATTTGCTGCTGATGTTGTCTAGAGATTTTTGCACAGACGCTGGAATCTTGAAGCAAGACATTGTATATAGGGGCATTGATGAAAAGGTTGATTGGATAAGCACGACCTTGCCAGCTGGACTCAAGAATTGGGTCTTCCAATGTTGTAATTTTTTATTGACTCTTGTAATTAAACTGTTGCAATGATGTGTGGAGAGCTTTCCAGTAGTGAAAGGAATTCCCAAATATGAATCCAAGGAATTAGTCGGAATGATCTGAAAATACTCTCAGAGTTGCCTCTTTGTAGCTGAGGATACATTGGGGCTAAACTGAGCTCTAGTCTTGATGAGATTTAGGGCTTGACCTGAGTGATTGCAATAAGTATTTAGTACCTCACTTAGAGCTCGAGCTTCATTCATCAATGCTTCTCCGAAGAAAATGAGATCATCAGCAAATGCCATGTGAGACATATGCTCGCCTCCTCTGCAAAGTTGAATGCCTTTTATTTTCTTTTCATGAAGTGCCAATGTAAGTTTTGTGGATAGAAGTTCTGCGCAAAGAACAAAGAGATAGGAGGACAGAGGGCCCCCCTGTCTGAGACCTCTAGATGGCTTGAAGAATGCAAGAGGCATGCCGTTGAGAAGGATGCTTAATTGAGTGCTTTCAACGCAGAACATGACTCTTTGAATCCAAGTCGGATCGAAGCCAAAGTTAGTGAGTGCTCTTCGTAGGAAACTCCATTCTACCCTATCATAGGCTTTCTGCATGTCAACTTTGAGTGAAAAATAGCCCTTATTGTCCCTTCAAGTTTTCTTGATTTTGTGGAGCAATTCGTGAGCGATGAAGACATTATCTTGGATGTGCCGCCCCTTGATGAATCCATTTTGATTGAATGAGATGATTTAGTTTAGAACAGGTCTCAATCTGCTGATTATGATCCTGGATATGATTTCTGTAGATAAAGTTGCATAGGCTGATAGGTCTATACTCTGATATAGAAGAGGGGTGATCCACTTTGGGAATGAGAGAGATATAAGTTTGATTTAAGAGGAGGTTGAAAGTACCCTGCGAAAAGAATGTTTTAACACAGTGGCAAACCTCTTCTCCCTAGGTATAACTCTCTCGATACCTTAAAGGGTTACATGATAAATCCATAAATTAAATGGCCAATAGATTATTTTTTAGACATACTACCAAGGGCCCATAGACCACGGATCCGACTCCTTTACTTCCGCCTGCCCGGTACTGCCGTGCACCCCCCCCCCACACAAGCATAGTGGAAAGTACCGCCTTACCCCGATCAGGCAAGACGCTCGGGCAAGGGTAAGGCGGTACATTCTACCTTGCTTGTTTGTGGGGCGCACACGGCAGTAGGGGCATGTTACGTACTCTATTTTATCTTATTTAATAGTTATTTATTTATTAGAAAGTTAATTAGGGAGTTATTTATTTTAGGGAGTTATTGTACGTGGGAGATTTAATAGAAGATTTAGGAGTTGGGTAAAGGGAGTTGGATGTGGGAACTATTCTTTAGGAGTTAGTTATTGGATGTGGGTAGGTTTCTATAAATTAAAAGGATAATGTAACGGGTTTTACCATGAATGAAATATTTGCGTAAAACATTAGAGGTCGTTCCCTCGAAAGAACATTTGGAGGTCTTCCCCCCTCGAAGTGGGTTTCTTCCCTATTCTCTCTTTATCTTTATCTATTGTTTCTCCCTTTTATTTATTTTATTTTTAGAATTATCTTGTATGTAACAAATGGTATCAGAGCCGGTTGATCCTACGGCTATGGGTACGAAGATCGAGATCATTGAGGTCATGCGTTCATCCATTCGGGACATGATGACGATCTCCAACGAGATGGTTAAAGTTTATCAATGTGTTCAACAAAGTTTGGCGGAGTTGAGGACGGAGATGAATAAATTGAGGGAAGATACGGTGGTCAATGCAATTAAGACTGAAGCTATAGCGGTGCACCCAGAGTAGCCAAAGAAGAAGGAAAAGAAGAAAAAGGAAAAGAATAAGAATAAGAAGGCGACGAAGAGGAACAAGACAAGGGATCCCAACTGCAGATCATATACCACATCCTCCAAAGCAATACAGTTGACACATCATGAGGTGCATACTTCATCAATTGGGATTTTCCCTATCAAGATCTGGGATCCGGGTGAAATAATTTTTATTTGTTATTTGGTCTTGAGGACAAGACCAATTTTAGGGGGAAGGATTGTTACGTACTCTATTTTTTCTGGGAGTTATTTATTTTAGGGAGTTATTGTATGTGAGAGATTTAGGAGAAGTTTTAGGAGTTGGATAATGGGAGTTGGATGTGGGAACTATTCTTTAGGAGTTAGTTATTAGATGTGGGTAGGTTTCTATAAATTAGCAGGATAATGTAATAAGTTTTACCATAAATGAAATATTTGCGTAAAGCATTAGAGGTTGTTCCCTCGAAAGAACATTTGGAGGTCTTCCCCCTTTGAAGTGGGTTTCTTCCCTATTCTCTATCTATCTTTATCTATTGTTTTTCCCTTTTATTTATTTTATTTTTAGAATTATCTTGTACATAACAAGGCAGGCGGAAGTAGAGGAGTCGAATTGATAGACCACTAAGGGGGAAAATCCTCTCTAATTCCCTAATTGCCGAGTGCGCTGCAGTTCGGGGTTGAGAGCTCAACACGTGGAAGATGCGACATCCAACGACACCAAGCTCAAGAATAAAGGGGGAAAAAAAACTAGGTCAATTAACTTTGCATTGTTGGACGAAGTATCTTCCACATGTCGAGCTCTTAGCCCCGAACTGCACTGCACTCGACAATTAGGGAATTGGAAAAGATTTTAATCTGACCACTATGGGTGGTTCCCAGCTCAAGGAAGGGCGGCCAGGGGGTGGGGGTGTGGGGGAATAGCAGGATGTTATACATCTGATTGGGGGGAAGTCGAACAAACAATCTCTCCTTGGATTTAGGCCAGGGTTCTACTGCACCGACAGAAACCACCTTGCCAAGAGGCGCTTCCCCAATACCTAAGGGATGATCTGGATAGATAACATGTAAAATTTTAGAATCAAATTCAATACCTTATCTACCAAAATTTGCTTGCGTTCCCTATTAGAGACTTTGGTATCTAAATCTCTACAGAACTTCTATCGGATCTACCACAATACCACATAGCAAAAACCACTATGAACACCGGCCATAAGCACAATGGCCATGAGCAGAGAATCCAAGTTCAGTTTCCTCCAGTAGCACTGAACGGAAATTCTCTTCGTCAACATCCCTCCAAGGTTGTCCTCGAATTATTGGGATTGATTCATTGCTTATTTCTGTTCTACAATACAAAACAAGATGGCTATAAAGGTCTCATATCCAAACAGACATGGACCAGCTTATCTTTAGGAAAATATTAATAACAGTAAGAGTGTACGAGGCCAAGCCCTCTTCTTGATTCGTTGAAGCTCTTTGAAACTCTTATCATAAAGCAGCTTAGAGAGCTAAAGGAGGTAGAAAATTAAATCCTCAAAAATGGATAATTAAGCCTTAAAAATACATAAACTACTGCTCCATAAACAGGATATACCAAGCAACACTACAAAGCTCACACAAGCAATAATGGAAGCTGCAAGGAGTACAACCTGAATTGAGTTCTACAAGTGAATCTCATTCTCAACATAGTTCTCACTCCATTCATAGCATGTAAGACACCTGATAATAACTTTAAGCAATCTACAACAATGAGTTTCTATTAACTCTAACTGTAACGTGCTTCCATTCGTTGAAAAGGAAGAATAAAATCGCTAATTATGGGGAGTACAAACACCCTAGTGACACAACTTGCATCAGTCAAAGCCTTCAGACCAAGTTATAGGATCTGAGAGGCCCATCATACTGAAAAGACATCATCTGCTATTTTAGATTAGGAGTTTCTCAATGGCATCCTGCATAGCAAGCAAAGAGTTGGATATTATCACCATGTACAAGGAGAAAAGAAAAAGAATACATTGCTGGACAAAATGAAAAAGGACTGTAGATAACCTTCAGTTGCTGTATTTGGGATTTCAACTGGCTTCCTTCGTTGCTCGTCACAGAACAAGCAATCACAGGTCTTGTGACTCCACATGCTCTGCCAAGGGCTTGCTTGGAAGGAACAAAGACATAGGGCACATTCTGCCACAATTATGAATTACAAATGATTCATTGAAAATGATGGTAGTTTT
The DNA here is from genome assembly GCF_018873765.1 of Telopea speciosissima. Taxonomy (NCBI): domain Eukaryota; kingdom Viridiplantae; phylum Streptophyta; class Magnoliopsida; order Proteales; family Proteaceae; genus Telopea; species Telopea speciosissima. The sequence continues at coordinate 20,945,447 of NC_057916.1, read as the reverse complement.
ATTACTCAACTGTTATAAATGCAACATAATGCCAATTTCACAAGCATTGCACGACTTTATACTGTGTTGTAATAATGCATGTATGACAGAAGATTGTGAAACAAAACTCCAATGCTTAGAAACATTGGTCAAGTGTAATCTACCACATGGGAATACTCGGATTTCATAATGTTCACAGTTAGGTAATTGAACATAACCTGCCAAGTAGTGGTCCTGAGCCTGAAACCTCTACTGGCATATTCCCACTGAACCACCATACCACACAGCATGAGAAGTTGGAGCATCTGCTCATAATGATTTGAATATTCCTATGATGCTACCTCGTAATTAATTTTGAGTGGCAAACTCTGTAAGTCAACAATTTGTTTGGTTATTATATCCTAATAGTAGGAAATGGTAGGATGCAGATACCAATGCTCATCAGAACAATTCATGATATGATATATGGTTGTGACATATGTATAGGAAAACATCCCAATCCTGGGGAAAAGTTAGTTCAGATCTGAATGGTGAAAAAGGATTCATGTAGCAAGCGCATTTAGTAGGGACAAGACATAGTTGATTTCTTATATTTTCTAACAAAAAAATATTCCATTTCAATACAATATAAGACAAACGAGGAATCCTTGGCATCCATCAAAATTATATAGATCCAGTTGAATGCCTGAAACCTGATGGAAAGATATTGATTAGGGTACCATAACAAATTGATGGCAAGATTTTTTTTTCTTGTTTGGACAGAAAAATTGATGGTAAGATATTCAAATAGTATTTAGCTAAGGTCAAGCATTTGTTATTATTGACTCAATTTAGCCGCAACTAATTTCACATCCAAAAGTGAGACACTCAATTGAATTTTATTTCTACAGCATGTTAAGATCATGTTCATTAACATGCATGCTGTTTGATTCAAGGAAAAATGGCTGTTCTAGAATTCTGCTATCCTGGTAGCCTAGTTATTTTTTTATGTTTGAAGGAATCTCTTTCTGATACTTCTACGACGGGGAGAAGCGATTAGGTCCAAACTTTTGCTCCGTTGATACATCTGTCTTGGTCCCCTCCCCCCAAAAAAAGAAGAAAGATTCCCCAGATTATATACCATCAAATTACAATATTTTATAACAGATTAATGAGTAATCAAGGTCCTGTTGCATTAGTGGCAATTGGCATGTTTAGAAATTACAAAGGTAATGCCTGCTTATTATGGCCTATGGTTCTTCCAGACTCCAATTTTGCAGAGCCAAGACCTCGACCATATGGATTGAGATCGGCAACCTTTTTCCATAGATAAAATTTGCCTGATAGAAAATGACTCGAGATCAGTTATTAGTTGTCTCTTCCTTAAATCTTGGCCCTTGATGGTTCTCTCACCATATCCAGCAGGCTATATCTGTAAAACCGTCCCAGTGGAGGCATAGACCATAGCCACTTGGCTAACTCCTATACACTACAAGTCCCACCCTACCCCTAATTATAAGTTAAGATACTATTAAAAAATGACGAATAGTTAATGGAAAAATAAATAAATTAACCACAATTTGATTCAACATTGTTCCACATTCATCCCCACCCCTCAGACTCATAATAATAATGCCTAATTAGATTACAACTGATATACATCACAAAAAGGCAACAGTAAAGGCTTGTAGATAGAGAAGGGTGTTATAATACCTGGATTTTGCCACATGGCATATTAAGTGAGTCAATCTAGACCATTAGATTGGAAAAAGCTGCCATGTATTGTCAGATGTCAAGTTTGGTGCTCAACTTCAATCATAGGGCCCATCATATACTGGACCCTTCTCCTTGAAATTTCATCGGTTCACAATTTTTTAAACATTTGTAATTTTAACCCTTTGTTTTCAACTTCATATTGACAGATTATGTAGTACGTGAGGACTAAACTTAGCACATAACAAGGGGGCTGGGGCATAACCTATTTAAAGTTTGGCCCAGCTGACCCACCTTGTTACAGATACGACTCTGGTGAGATGGAGAGTTTCTTTCACACTCATATTTTTTAATAAAAATAAATAAATTGACATTAACTTTTAGATGTTATCTTATTTTATTATCATTTATGGAAAACCATTATTCTAAATATAATGATAAGTACCAGCATAAGGATAAATATCAACATTATTCAATTTAAATATATTTATATTTATGAGAGAGGGGTTTTGTCCAGAACCCATTCCATCACTCTCAGCAGCGCCAAATTTAGACATCATGTTATCTATTTAACTATGTAACAATTCCATACCAATCTCAGATCTCCAAGTATCACTATGGGGTTTTAAAAATGTAGCCCAATAGAAGCTCAACAAGAACCATAAAAAACCAAGGGGGAATGCATACATGATGGACCATACAGTTGAGATTAGGCCATCAAATTCTACAGGTGGCATATTTAAGGCATCCCCGTCTATCCAACAATCAAACAGCCAAATCTTCAGTTCACATGGTGGAAACATGGGGGCCAAATAGACAAAGTCCAGGGTCAGGGCATGATGGAAACATTTACCCAAGATTTATATATTAAAATCCTGCTCAGTCAGTATATGCTGCAATTCACACTATTATTAATTCCATTATAAATGGGAACAAAAAAAAAAAATAATTTATTATGTCAAGAATTAAAATACCCATTCAGTATATGCTGTTATACAAATTACCTTTTCTTAGCAATGATATATAGTATAATAAAGGCACTACCACCCCCAGAATCTATGAACTAAATTGCATTACTTTTCCCTACCATACCAATCATACTTGCAAACCACACCAACTGATTTTTAATGCATTTACAACCAAGAGCCTTGTTGTGCACCAGAGGTCATCTTGAGTGTATTTACTTCAACACATAAGTACAATTAGAAGTAGATTATACTCTTGAATCCAGTCCTCATTTTCATAACTCCAAACAATTATATTTTCCCCCCAACAGCATCTTACTTCCCTGCAGAATCGCAAAAGCTACATCTCTCACAGTGCTTTATTCAAATTGCATACGTTCTTTATACCCAACGCCCCCAAACTTTCCGGTTTATACATTCATTTCCATTTAACAAGGTGGAGCTTTTTCACTTCACCCTTTCAATAAAATCTTGTGTGTATTTTTCTAACTGCTAATGTGCAGGTGCTAGTATCTGAAAAGTACATGTAATAAAATGGCAGATTCGCTAAGACACTTTATCTTAGCACACTCCCCCCCCCCCACCATGCACACGCACTGTGTGTGTGTGTAGAGAATGGCCTGTAAATTGGTTTTAACTGCCAAGCACAGTATCTTCCTAGCATCAACTGTCCTCTCCAGTTTATAATATGCACTTAACGAGTTATTTCGTACATCTCAACATTTACCTTTATAACGACGGAATAATGTAATACCCCAAAAGTATTAGTGACTCTAACTATTGATAGTAAGTGTGTCAATTTAGAACCGGAATTGAAAACCAGAACCGAAATCAGCCATTTAAAACCAAATAACAAAAAAAAATCAGTTCAATTTTGGTTTTGGAAATTGAAATTCTATTCAGTTCAGTTCAATTTTGGTTTTAAGCTACAAACCGTTGTTTTGAACTGAATTGAACCTAAACCATACTAAACCCTAAATGGCTTAAACATGAGCTCTAAGATTTCAGTTATCACTTCATCTCGCGTCAGTGACTCTCCTTACTTCTCTCCCGTAGTTCTGTAATTCTGCCTATTTAATTTTTTTGTGCCTTTGCTTCTTCAAGGCTAGCACAAGACTTAGGAACCGAATAAGTTGAACCAAATTACCGAATGAATGCGAATGTAGAAAATCGAAGAGGAACCGAATAAAACAAACAGATTCAGTCGGGTTTTAGTTTGAATTTATGAAAATTATTCAAAACTTCAGTTTGTACATATTGTACCTTGAATTAATCAAAACCAAAATACAAAATCAGAACCGAACCGATTGACACCCTTAAATTTTGAAAGGGTCATATCTAATCCCCTTATGAAAGAATCAGAGTGCTTAAACCCATCACATGTTCAGGTGTACAAGAAGCAACTGAATCTTAAAAAGAGAGAAACTATCCAAGAAGAGGCAAGTACCTTATCTTCGGCGAGTAGAGGAAGGTGGAGAAGAATTTCGAGCGGCTCAGTATCAGCTGCCATTACTATGAACTCTGATATGCCCCTGTTGAGCGTCTTGGTAGCTGAAATTCGGATCGGATTAATATGACCCATTAGACAATAAGTACAAGATGGAAGATAAATTGATGGCTTTAGGGTTTTAGCCTTCAAGGCGTGTCAGGCAGAAGACAGACAGACCTTCATTTGCACCCTTTTTCAGCTGTTTGTAGTTGGCAGCTTGTTGAATAAGGTCTAGAATGGTTATTGTGAGCTGGGCATCGGCCAGTGGGTACGCTTTCGGATTCACGGCTTCGGCGGTCTTCAAGACAAACAGACAAGCAGATTAATACCAACACATATAAGCACCATATAATGCCATGGAAAAACCAAGAGAGAGAGAGAAAGATAGTTTCATACCATTTTCGGTTATCGAAGACAAGCGAAACTACGGTTTTTCAGTTTCCCTGCAGTCTGCACCTAGAAATCAAAGGTTTAAGGAGGGAAAGGCTTTAAAGAAACGACACCCGACGCTGGGTGGTGAAAGTTATAGATAATTTAAGGCTCTGTTTGGTTGCAAGTAAACGAAGTGAATGGAAAAGAAATCACTTTCAAACAGAAAAGAAGTAAATAGAAGAAAAATCACTTTTGAAAAGGAAAGCTTTCTAATCACAATTGTACAGTTTACTTAAAATTCTTACCGTGTTTTTTTTTTTTGAAAAAAAATCTTACCACATAAAATCCATTTTATTTTTTGAATCAAAGGAATATTGACTGCAAAAGAAAATGAAAATTAATAACCAAATTCGATATATTTTGGAGTTATGCTTTTTTTAGGTAAGTAAGGTAATGATTATAAAAAATTTCACTTTTGCATTGATTTAGTTTCAGTTCTATATCTCTTCCAACCAAACGGAGCCCAAGGGTGTCAACCGGAAACGATAACTGAAATCACAACCAACCAATCTATAAGTGGAGCTAAATGGTCATATTGCTCTTGCACCAGCGCGGTAGCCAATGAAAATGTGCATAAAGGCATTGGTTTGGATGTGATTTTCGATTTCATTTGGGGTTGAACAGTCTTCTCGTGCACAAAGGTATTTATTTGGGTCTAGGCGCAAGAACCACGCTAACCACATGACCGGTTAGCATTCTTTTTCCCAAAAATTTATAATTGATTCGATTTTGGAAAATGTCAAAACTCCAATGACTGAGCAGGGAAAGATTGAAACCTTGGTCTTGCAAATCCTCTTCTACAAGAGCTCTCAAGTTCTGAATGTTTACTTTCCCTAGTTGGTTTGCAACTATACTATTAAGATGACAAACCAGATTAGAGTTTGTTTATTTATCTATTTTTTTGGTAACATCATAGTAGAGTTTAATTCACATTGCTGAAACTCAGGTTCAGGAGTTCAATAAGGCTGTATTTTCTCCAAACAGGCAAGTCGTTGTTTCCTCCACATACTCCCATGACTACAAAGTACTAGTCTCCCCCAAAGCATAACACCTTCAAGTTGAATTAAGATGCCTCACTCATTGGAGATAAAGGGGGCCTTCGGTGTGTTATTCAGGGCTGTAAAGTAACTCCAATTGTTGTTGTCTCCATCCCTGCTACCTTCTCCTCGGTCCTTCAAGGTGAGGCTATATCCTTGAGATCAGGCCTTCTTTACTGTATAGCCGAAGGTATTGAAGATTTAGAGGTGGAATCAGATTGTAAAGCTTTGATCTCTTTTTCGTCAGACAGTTTCCCCCCCCCCTCCCCCCTATGAGGTGTTTCATCTTGTGCATGACATTAATCACCTAAAAACTTTCTTTCGAAACTGTTCTTTCCACTACATCTCCACGCAAGAAAGAAATTAGGAGAATGGCTTAAGTGATTAGTTTGTTCACTCAGCCCCTTCATTTATATCCTTCAATAATAAGGCAGAATTACAAGAATGTCCATGTACAGCCGACTATGCTAAATAACAGGGAATAAACAAGGGAAAAAACCCAAAAATACCCTTATCGGGTTACATAACTCAACAGTCAACACCTTGTTATGGTTTGAAGATGGAAACCTTCATTTGAGTATCACACATTGAAAATCTTCTAAATCCAAATTATATTGCTCATTTAGTCGTATGATCATGGGCATCTGTCCTGTCACTTCCTTTTGGATATAAGTGTTGAACTATTCACTGAGTAGGAGACAGAGTCCTAGAGGTCTTAAAGAGTGCTAGTGAATGTATGAACTCACTGCTTAGAGGTTATAATTTTTGAATATTGTTGTTCCTACACAATTATTTTAGCTACCAAGTTAACTTGGTACAGGTCATACCGGAAGGAAAATGAGAGGGGGAGCATACCATTTGTGTTTGCTACCTGTTTATGGGTATGTGCTGTTAAGAGACCAATGCTACCATCCAATTGGCACGATTTGATTTCTTTCCACTGTTTATATCTTCTCCTGCCCGATTTCTTTTGTTATTGGGCTACCAACTCCTTATAATTATAAAATTTATGCAGTGTTAATTTCAATTATTTGATGGTGCACTTTGATTATGGGTACTCTAAATGCATGATAGAGTAACCAAAATGACTTACCTGGTAATGTTGCTTTATCTTACAGTAATGACTTTGCTTAATATGAATGCAAAGAGAAAGAGGGAGAGTGTGTTCACCAGTTTGGACAGGAACTTCATGCTGGTATCCCCACCACCTTGCTTTCTAGTTCGGTTGGAATAATAAATTAAAAAAAAATCTGCTGCTGAGATCTTTAAGAGCAGCCTACCAGGAATCAGAGGAAGACCCAAATATTTGACAGGGAGCTGGCCAACAGTGAATCTCACTTTCTCAATAAGAGCAGCTCTTTCCAAATCAGAAACCCCTGCAAGGAAGAGAAGAGACTTTGATGGGTTTATGCACAGATCCGAGATCAATTGGAAGTGCTGCAAACAAGACATAATGGTTTCAAAGGAGCTGATGGAAGCGTTGGAGAAGATCATTTGGTCGTCCGCAAAAGCTAAATGGGAGAGCTTGAGAGCTTTGCACTTGGGGATGGGAGAAATGAGGTTCTGATCAGTGCAAATTTGGATATCCCTTGATAGAACTTCCAAAGCCAAAGTGAAAATATAGGAAGAAAGAGGGAATCCTTGTCTGATTCCCAGTTGAGAAGTAGCCTGCCAGACTGCCAATTACTAGAACAGAGAGTCTTGTAGTGGAGATGCATGAATCCAATGAACAAAAGTCGGTGGAAAGCCCATATTGGTCATCACATTGATGATAAAATCCCATCTAATGGAGTCAAAAGCCTTGTGAATATCAATTTTCATAAGGGCAGCAGGGGAATGACTGGATCTAGCAAAGCCTCTAACAATCTCATTGCAAAGGAGAATGTTATCAGAGATGTTTCTGCCCGGGATAAAGGCTGACTGGTTTTCGCTAACAAGCAAGTCCACAACACTCTTAAGTCTGGAGGCAAGGATTTTGGCAATAAACTTGTAGATCATATTGCAAAGAGCAATGGGCCTGAAGTCTGTCATAACTGAAGCACCTTCTTTTTTGGGGATAAGACATAGGAAAGTATGGTTGACCCCTTTGATCTGAGAGGGATTGAAGAAGAAGCTCCGAACAGCTTTGATAAGGTCATGCTTTACAATGTCCAGGGCAACTAAAAAGAACCCCATATTAAAACCATCAGAGCCAGGGGCACCATCCACTTTGAGAGATCGAATAGCAGTCTCAATTTCAGCTTCATCAGGAATAGCGTTAAAAGAGGGGAGCAGCTCATTTGGGATGAATTTGTTGAGTAGGTTGTTTGGGAAAGGCCCAGGATCATCCAAAGAACCATCGAAAATTTCCTTGAAGTACTTCACAGTCGTGTCTTTGATATCTTTGACTCTAGTAATAGAAGAACCGTTAGGAGCCCTTAGCATGAGAATAGAATTTGCATTTATCACTGCTTTCAAAGATCGATGAAAATAAGCTGAATTTGAGTCCCCTAATTCCAGCCATTTAATCCTAGACTTTGGCTTAAGAAAGCATTCCTCTTGAGAGAGAAGCGAGGAAAGCTCAATGGAGACTTCCTTTTCTTCTTCAGTCAAGGCAACAGTAAGGATATCAAATTGGAGCTGCAGCTGGATAGAGGAGAGCTTGTCTTTGCATAACAAAACCTGCTGACCAATGTTACCAAAGGAGGTCGAATTCCAACATTTGAGAGCATCCTTGACATTTCTAAGCTTCCTGGCAAAAGCATTAAGGGGAGAGGAGAAAGCATTTACAGGCTTATCCCAAGCATCTTGGACAGTTGGCAAAAAGGTTGGGTGAGATACCCACATGTTAAAAAACTTGAAAGGCTTCGGGCCAAAGGAGATGCAAGGTTGGATGGTAAGGGTGATAGGGCTGTGGTCAGAGATGCCAGGCCTATCAGAGGTGGCAAGAGATGAAGGGAGAGCTGAAAGCCATTCTTCATTAACCAGGATTCTATCCAACTTACAAGTGATACGGGTGCTGCCCGTTCTTTTGTTGTTCCAATTAAAAATTGGACCAGACCATCTTAGATCATTGACCCCTATGTCTTTAATGCACTCATTGAAAGAGGTTATAGCATCCATGTCTAAATGATCTCCCCCCCAGCTTTTCATTGCTGTACCTTATAACATTAAAATCTCCACCAAGACCCTAAGGAGCATTGCCAATCTGATTTGCAATGGAACATAAATCAGTCCAAAAAGACAGCCTATGAGAGGGGCAATTTGAGGCATAGACCACAGTGAGGAGGAAACTTTAATGGCTAAGGATATCAAGGAAGCTAAGATGCAAGAATTGAGAGGAAGAGGAGATGAGAGAGATATTGTATTTACAAGGGTCCCATAAAATCCAAATTCTGCCATTTGAATGGTGTTGGTATTTGGAGAGAAGAGACCAGCCCGGAGCAATGGAGGCCAAGATTCTAGAAGAGTTGGGCTCCTTTATATGAGTTTCAAGAAGGCCGCAAAAGCTTGCATGATCAAGCTTGATCTTGAATCGAACAGCAGCATGCTTTGAGGGGGAATTTAGGTCCCTAGTGTTCCAAAAAATGCCTTGGTTCATTTGGACAAAGAGGCTAAAGGCAACGAAGGCTCACAGAGCCGAGAAAGAACAGACCTGGGCTGAGAGGAGTTGCGGTGACGGCGTTGGTAGGAGCCAGCAGGGGAGGGATTTGCCAAAGGGAGGAGTGTTAGAGTTGATAGTAAATATGTATCAGGGGTAGTTCAGGAACTAGACTTCTAACTAGTTCCCTTATTATGTATTTTTAGCTTTTTATGTCTTTTTACCTTTTACCTCCCTAGGGAGGTGATTGTAATACTTTTAGTAATTCTATTGGAGCAATATAGGTGAGTTGGAGAAGTTTCTCTAACACACAACTTTCAACCGTAACTCTCTCTTCTTCCCTCTCTTGTCTCCTTCTTCTCTAACATCTTCCTTCCTTCTCCATTGTTTCCCTAAGCTGAAACTCAACTAGGAGAGGGATGTCACGGCCAGAAGGGGAGGTGGGTTTAACCGGCTATTTAAAATTTGGGTTAGAAGCGGTTTGATGGGTAGGAAATTTTAGAAGGGAAGAGACTTGAGAACCCACATGGGTTAAAAGGGGACCAGGGCCAAGAAGTGAAGGTTTAAGAGATGAGATGGGGGCCAGAGGGGGACAGGTGGAGGAGAGAGACAAAGTAAAAGTCTTAAAAGGGGGAGAAGGCGTCAAGCATTTTGAAAAGTTCGACTGACGAGGAAGCACGCGACGAAGAAGAGGGTCTTGCAGAGGGGATAGCATCAAGAGGGGCCGCCAACAAAGGAGAGTCAGACCTGGGAGTAGGAGGGCTAACGCTAGAGAAGCTGGTGCGAGGGATCGATGACATGCGAGATCGACTACGATCCGAGATATGGAATCGGAGCACCTCGGGGCAGGCATCAGCGTCTGTCTTGAAGGTGCGAAGATCAGAAAAAAAGGGGAGTACCCATAACTGATCCCACAGTGCTGAGACCTTCAGAACACCAGTAGTGAAGGGGAAGGCCTGGCAAAGAAACCCAGAGAGGGAGCGAAGAGATATCAAGTCGCTGGAGTTGAAGCTGATGGTGCTATTGCCGGAGGAATAATGGCTTCTTTCCCACATGCCAAGAACCACCTTCTAGAACATGAGTCTTGTCTTTATCATCAGAGAACTTAAAGATAAAAAAACCATTATCCAACAGCGAAATCTCAAGATTCCCCCGAGTACGCCATTGCTTGGAGATCTTCACTGTATGGAATGAAGGTCGAGAGCTAAGGAAACTTCCAACCAAGCAATTCTCCTAGAGCCTTGCTTCATCTTCTAGAAAACCCGAAGGGCAGCGTGCAACTTTTGCAGAGCCCATAATGGAAGGGGCAATAAAATGCAGAGGAATGCCATCGTAAGGTTTTGGAGCCGACCTGAATAGCAAACTCCAGTCAGAGGAAGGAACAGGTAACGTTGGAGTGGAACCAGAGGGAGGTGAGGTGGCGATCGGGGTGGAGGTGGAGGAAGGTATAAAGAGGATGGAGGTGGCAGTGGAGAAGGTGGAGGGGAGCGGGAGGTTCTAGGGGATGGTTGCATGCCCCCAGAGGGAGGAGGCGGGGGAGGCGAGGTGGAGGCGGAGGAGCTTCACTGAAGTCCCGGCACTTCAGAGCAGTTTTTCAAAGTTCAGGTCAAAATCTTACCTGGCTGAGCAGTTTGAAATTAAGGATCTTGGACTTTTGAAATATTTCTTGGGGATTGAAGTATCAAGATCAAAGAAGGGCATCAATATTTGCCAACGGAAGTTTGTTTTAGACCTATTGAAAGAGACAGGAATGTTAGGATGTAGCCAGCCAACTCCCCAATTTATCAGAATCACAAGCTTAGTGGAGACTCTGGTTCTCCTCTTGTGGACACCTTAATGTTGTCTATCGCATCATCAGGTACTTAAAATCTTCTCCAAGAAAAGGTCTTCTATATGCTAGACATAGTCACTTGAGGATAGAGTGCTACACTGATGCAGATTGGGCTGGTTCCATTTCTGATAGACGATCTACTTCCGGTTACTGTACCCTTGTGGGTGGTAACCTTGTTACATGGAGGAGTAAGAAACAACCAGTTGTAGCTAGATCCAGTGGAGAGTCTGAATTTAGAGCCATGGCTCATGGGGTGTGCAAAATTATATTGCTGAGGCGATTGGTTCAAGAATTGGGGTTTGAGTGAGAGGGACCTATGCAGCTCTACTGTGAATTTGTGATAACAAGGTTGCTATAAGTATTGCTCATAACCCTGTTCAACATGATTTAACAAAGCACATTGAAGTTAATAGGCACTTCATTAAAGAGAAGTTGGATTCAGGTTGCATTTGTACTCCATTTGTGCAGACCGGTGATCAATTGGCAAACATTTTCACTAAGGGCCTTATCCTTAACCAGTTCAGTACTCTTCTATGCAAGTTGGGAATGTATGACATTTATTCTCCAGCTTGAGGGGGAGTGTTAGAGTTCATGTATTAGGGTTATATTTGTCTCTGTCTTTATTATAAGCCTAGAGTTGTAATTTTCCTTTTTATTCTCTTTTTATCTTTTACCTCCTTAGGGAGTTCTATGTAATTTCCTAAGAGTTATTAGTGAAGTGAATATAGGAGTTAGGAGAGGGTTTTCTCTCTAACTCTCGTGATTCTCTCAATCTCTCTTCTTCTTCTTCTTCTTGCTGCAAGTCACCTCTCTATTACCTAGAATCGATCCAACCTAGAGCTCTAACTAGGACATAGTTTGCATTAGCCACATGGCAATTTTCAAAGCTCAGTCGAATTACAAGTGAGTGTTATTTACATGCAGAACAACAGAATCATCCCGTAGATTACTCTTGCATTGTTGGGAGTGATCACAAAGAGAGCATTCCTACATGCTTGCATGCAATTAGCACTTCCCTTCAATCATGTGCATCTATGATGTCTTGGTGTTTTTTGTTTGTATTTTCAACCAAAATTTTTTAATCTAAAAAAATCATTTTTCATTTTTGTTGGTAAATTGTTAGAGTACCATTTCGTGCTTCACGTCACGTAAAGGAAAAGGACAGCCATCAATGGTTGTCAATGTCTACCCTCTATTAATTATGAATGATTAAAAATATTTTCATTGCTGTTGATACCCTATGGACACCATTCGAAGCCCTCGGTCAAGGCATGAAGGAAAACTTGGTCATTTCGTGTCCCTCTTAAGGTTATAGAAGGCTTTCACCGCAACAGTACATCTCTACTTTAACTCCATTTAGATAGGACAAAGATTTGCCCTTATCTTTACCTTGTAAGGCACAAGTGAAAATTTCCATTACCTAGCAAATAAACAAGGAAATGAATAAAGCGTAAAGTTTTATGAATGGTACTTGGGTTAAGGAAATAGGCCATGGGTATAGTCCATGAGTCATGGTCTCATGGGTTCATTAGATGGGATGTATATGGGTTGGCCCTTTCGAATAATGTACATGTATATATGGAAGAACATAATGTATACTTACAAAATCACCTTGATGTCGTAACTAGATAAATAAATGGGGAGGGTAAGACAGAGTGTGTCAATTTAGAATCGAAACTTGCCAGGCCAACTGAATAATTGACTAAACACTTAGTAGTACGGGTGGGGCCATCCTAGGGTTTGGCAAAGCTGGAATGGGTCCCCCCGGTTGGACGTCCTTTGATGCTAACTGCTCAAAGTTCGGTTTGGAACGAATGAATGATTAAATTCATGGTTTTAGTGCACGGTATCGTATCTCACTTGGAAGAGTGAGACTGACAAATTTGCCTCTAATTTCCCTTAAAAAAACAGGGTTTTTGACTGTTTTACGCATTGTCCGTACTGTCACTGATACAATATCAGGATGGCTGACTAGCAAACTCAATACGTATCGTCCGATACGGGTGATACTTCAAACCATGATTGAATTACTTTCTAACCCTTGTATGTCGGAATTAATTAACCAAAAAATAAATGGGCAAGTTGGTCTTCTTGTAGGGTTCAAGTTGATGTGGTTGACTAGGCCTTATGAGGCATAATATTACCAATTAATTAGGTAATGTCTTAGCAGTGTAAAGAAACTAGTGGTTACCATTCTGAACCATGGAATGAGGTATTGGTATTGGATTGTCGGATCGGATCAGTATCAGCCAAGGCTGATCCTAGATCGAGGTTTGTGAACTATCACCCACCCGCTAACAAACCAAACTCCTAATAATTGGTAATATCTTTCTAATACAAATCCATATCCAAGATCCACACTTGGAAAAAACAGAAGAGGCAAGAAGATTACAATTACGAAATATTTAGCTTCCAGCATCCTACCCCATAAATCAGAAGAATTGGTAAGAAGTCTCCGAGAGAGCTTTAAAAGCAAGGCTTTGTTATGAACCATACTTCTTCTAAAACCCAAACTTCCATTTGTTTTTGGCCTACAAATTGCTTACCAAGAGATAAAAGAAGGTTATTTCTCAACAACCTCTTTTTTTTGTCAAAATGTAGCATTAATCGAATCAAGTTGTTGTCAAAACTTAGCAGAAAAAAAGAAATCAGGACATCAAATAGGTATATACAAAACTAAGAACATATTAACTTAGCACTGATTCCACTGAACGACCAGCTTGGGAAAGAAGAGGAACTTCCCATTGAGGAGCCTCAAATAGGTATATAAACTAAAGTGCATATTAGCTTATACAACTGTTTGAAATTCATTACCAAGAACATTGTGAAGATATGTACATCATCCATTTACTGATTAGTAGAAACAATATATACCACAAGCAATATAACAAACTCGAACAATCAAATACCTAACTGAGACCCTTCATTCCTTTGGGAACTAAACTTCAAATCCTCTCTAGTTTCAAGACTCCAAAGCAGTCGCAAGTAAAGGCATTTAAAGGCTAGTGTATCAAGAGACTAGATTGATACCTTGATGTGGGAAAGATAGGATAAACCCTAGATTCAGAATTACACACCTACATATTAAGATCCCAAGTACCTCAAAAAATAATTTAAAGTCAACAGAATGGTCATCAACCTTTTCTGATGAAGGTTAGAATTTAGCAAAAGTTCACAAACCCAAAATAGTGTGTTGTTCTAATGGTCGGACTGAAGTCACAAGTCAAAGAAAATCTGGAAAACAAAGGGGCAGATTTGGGAGATTCTTTATATCTCCAGATCAGCAGACCGGATCTGCACCAGGCCCAGGTTAAGGGTCTCTTATAGGGAGACCTTGAATATCCCAAAAGGTCTCCTTAATCTGAAGGTCATATCCTCATCAGGAGGGATCTCGGTTCTGTCAAAAAGAAGCTCTAAAACAGAGCATCTGAAGGGCATAACTGTGGCTTCTCTGATATAAAGCAAGCACTATAAGAATACTACGGATACCAATTAATTATTGAATCTTGAATCACTCAAACCAGGGATTCATTCACAGGACAGCAATGTCAATTGATAGAGAAATTAAAACAGCAACTTACTTGCGGGAAAACAGAGTATAGGAGAGGAGAAACTCAATTAAGGGCTTCCCACCATACACCCGGACCAGAATCTCACTATTCCCAAGGGTTTCCCACCCTTCACAAAATCTCACAGCATCTCAATCGAAGTAGACAACAAACTCTCAATTCATGAAATTGTGGGAGCCTTGGCTCTTACAAATCTTTAAATAGAAAAGCAAGTAATTCTTCAGATTCCTAGCAGGAAACTATAAACTGTTTGGAGCTAATAGGAATAGGAAACAAAATCTAAAAGAGGGCTCCTTTTAGAACTAAAACCATAAAGAACTCTAATAAAAGAACATAAAAACAACTAAATAACAAGCTAATTTAAACAGGCTGCTAAGGTCTGTTTGGAAAAACATTTTAAAAAGGCCTTTTAAGGCTTGTTTGCTTCAAAGTCGCTTAAGGCCTATTTGCCTCTCCTGCAGGAGTAGGTTTTAAACTCCCCTGCATCACATCTGGAACGTGTTTGTTGGCGAAGTCAACAACATAATAGCATTTGGAGAAAAGTGCAGCTTAGAAACTAAGTACTGCTGATGCAGGACGTAGTCAATTCTTCCAAATTGTTGTAAAGTTGTAAACACATGATACATTTGGAGAGAAGTGTGGCTCTAGAAACCAAGTAAGTGTTGCTGATGCATGAGGTAGTTGAGTCTTCGTAATTGTAGGTCCAACATTAAAACACCAGAAGCAAGCCACTCAGACAAACTTTGATTGAGATCAAAACTTTATAGATTATTAAGGCAGGTATGGAAGTATCCAACCCTAGATATCATATCATCGAATTCTGGAAAATTAGGTTTTAAATTTGTTCTAATAATTAACTTGGAGACCTGTTTACAAGCCTAATTTCGTAATGTCTCTCTCCAAGGATGTTCCAAGATGGGCATGGGTGATATCTATGCTCCAGCTTGAGGGGGAGTGTCAAGTTGTGTCAGTTTCCTAAGGGCACATTTGTAATGTTCTTTTATATTTCTACCCTCAAGTGTAAAGTACACTTAAGTTACAGGCTTTAGAGTGGACCCTGTCCTTTATTGTAATTTCTCTTTTTTTATTTTATATTAATATAAGTAGTTTCCCCAACCCAAGGTTTGGAGAATTCTGCTCTACTCTCAAACTGTGGGCAGTTCTCCTCGCTCTCTCTTCAACTTTCATCATCTCTTCTCTCTTCCTTTATGTCCATGGACTAATATCAAGTTCTAGTGTTGTCACATTAACAACTCAAACAATGCCTTAGATGTCGAAGGAACCTCTATCCCACCTTCATCACTCCGCCTTCCTCTTCCTTGCAGCTTGCCCTCCATACATCACACACAAACTGCTCAGAGCAACCTATTATCCTACTTTTATCCCCCATAATAAACCTAGCCATGGGATTGAGTTCTCCCTGTACCTCATATTTTCAGCCTGTCATAACAGAATCAAATTCAGTCCTATTTTCAGCCTGTCATAACAGAATCATATTCAGTCCTAATTTTCCACTGATTTCATCATAAAATCCTCCACTTATCGACTCCAATCCACAACACCTATTAAACCTAATTTTAACTTGACCAAACCAAGCTTCACCCAAGCATTGGAATGATTATTATACACTTTCTCCTGTCAATTCATGGCAGAAAGCTGTTACAATCCACTAGCCCACAATTCAATGTCCAATTATACATTCAAAACCCTCATCCTAATTTTATCATACCACTCCAATTTCATTTCCTTGTGTTTCCATCTAGACCCTAATAGCAAGCATTTGCTATCTTGTCTGATCTTTAAGGGATGATCAATTGGAGCTGTAGGAGTTTGTCCCACGCTTCTAAAACTGAAACTAGTTGTGGAGCCCTATAGACTGCCCTTCATAGCTCCAGAATATTAATCACCGCCAAGCTGCAGGTAAAGGAGAGCGTGATACAGAATGGTTGTCACAAAACCCTGAATTGTGGACTATAGGCCCAAGCTGTCATGAACAATATAATTTTCCCACCTTATAGGGATGGGATTGCCCCAGGCAAAGTAGTAGGACCATCCAAGAAATAAGGGTTAAATTAATCTAGTTAGCCTCTGTTAGCTATCGAGATTTGGCATCTCGGTATTAGCGCCTGGTGCTAATACCGAGATGGGTTTAGTGGGGGTTATTTTGGGGATTTTATTCCTTCTTATCTCTTGTATCCTATTCTTATATTAATTATTGAAAGGGGGAGTTCAACTTTCTATCGGTTGTTCTCCCCAAAGGATTGCAGCCTCTTCTCTTCTTCCTCTTCTTCATTAAATCTGGTTTTATTTACATGGTATCAGAGCTAGGATCTTAGGAGTTGATTCTACATCCTAGGACCTACTCGATTACTCTCAGATTACTCAAGTCATTGTTGTGGTTTTGAAGGCTTCACGTTTGAAGGTTTTCGTGACCACAGTTTGAAGGGGTTGCAGCACCCTATGCTGCGTTTCGGTGGAGTTTACTGAGACTGGTTCATGATTATATAAAGGAACCTAGTCTCGTTTTTGTGGTGATTGCTTAATAACGATTCAGGGTTTTGGGAAGAGAATATTTTTCGATTTCAGTTCCTTTTTTTTTGGTGGTTTGAAGATTGTTTGTAAGGTTTTCCCTGAATCGATCTTTGCTGGATATTGAGTGTGCATCAATTTTTGTTCTAAAATCAATCTCTGAATTTTTCGGTGGCTGTTGGGGATCATGCTTGCTTGCTAGTTCATCACTCTTGCTCAGTTTTTATTAGTTGTTGGTGAATTTCTGCATCGGTTTGCTTGGTCGAGATGGGTGACCCAAATGAAGATTCTAAAGGTGTTATCTCTAAGGTTGTTTCGGGCTCTTCCAAATCTATTACAGAGAAGAGATTGGAAGGGGTGAGTAATTTCCAGCAATAGAAGAAAATTGTGTGGGTTGTTTTCACTAGTCGTGGCCAATAGAAACGTCTTACAAAGGCCAGAGGATGATGAAGATGTTAGAATATCTTGTATAGGGGTAGTTCTGTCACTGTCTAGTTATAAGACATAACTAAGTTGTATTTTTACTTTCTTGTCTTATTTCTCTTTACCTCCCTAGGGAGGCTTATGTAATTTGGAAGACTTAAATTAATGAAGCTAATATGTGTGTTGAGACTCACTCAACACATACAATCGATTTCTCCCATTCTCTTCTCTTCTTCTTCTTCTCTCTTCCCTCTTTCTTCTTGCTGTAAACTTCTCCTCTTACCAGATTCGATCTACCTTTGAGTTTCAACTTGGTATCAGAGCCAGGTTCTCTGGTTTGAGAGTCAGCTGAGCTCAGTCCTCATCTTCTCCTCTCTTTGGAACCCTATAAATGTAAAGGGGGTTCCATTAGAGGCTGTATATGTGAGACCTATACTCCTTACAGTTTTGGGAGTGTTATTCTCTAAGTTGGAGAGAGTTTAGGAGCTGTCGAAGGTGACTTGAGGCTATGGAGGAAGACAGGCAAGTTACCGCCAGCCTGTGAAGCTTCTCCTTGGTTCTCCTTCTCTTCTCCACATCTTGGTATGAAGCCTAATGGAGTTGCATCGCCTAGGGGTGTTGTTTCAAACCCCAAAGCTCTTGTTTGTTGAAAGGACCTGCTGCCAGATGTCTTGAAGACTTGAAACCAGGCTCTGTTTTTCTGCTAGCCTAGTAGTGTCTCAGTTTCGATTCTGCCTTTGGCAGCTTGGATAGCCTTGGACCTTGTCCCATTTGTGTCGTATGGGAGTGCTTCTTTGAAGCCCTAAGAGCCTGCCCTTGAAGGGGGAGGATCAGAGGACTGCTACCACTTTTTTTCTGCTGGTATACAGGTATCGGCTGCTCTGTTTTTTGCTTTCTCTGAGGTCTGCTGTATTGGATGGCTGAATGTGATAGTATTACATCTTGATATAATTATTGGGTGTTATAGACTAAAGGTTCTTGGCTACTAGAGGAATTTGGGTTGAGTTATGCAATTTTTTGCTCTTCATATGCTTGCTGGTTTTTTAGGCTTAGTCTCAGCCTAGTGGTTTGGTTGATTGGGAACCATCTGTGTATTGGTTTGCCTCCTTGTGTTTGGGTTGAGTATACTCCCCACTTGTGCAAACAACTTATCTTGATTGTTGAAGTGTTTGCCTATTATGTCCACTGTGTCTGGACAAGATTCTAAAGTCAATGGACCAATTACAGCCGGCAGTCCAAGTGGTGGTTTCCCAACCATGGCTTCCTTTGATAACCCCAACACCCAGATCTCAGTTGTGAAGTTGGACATTACCAACTATTTGGATTGGTCCCGTTCCGTGAAGTTGTCCCTACGCAGTAGAGGAAAGTTGGGGTATATAACTGGGTCTATCACAGCCCCTGCTACTACTGATGCAGGCTATCTCAAGTGGGAGACTGAAAACTCCACTGTCATGATTTGGCTGATATTCTCCATGAAACCTGAGATAGGTCGGAGATTCATGAGTAAGGAGACTGCAAAAGATATTTGGGACAGTGTATCCAGAGTTTTTGATAGAGTTGGAGATTCAACAAAAGTGTATCAAATTCTCCAAAAAATCATTCATATGAAACAGGGTGATAGGAGTATATCTGAGTATTACAACTCTGTTATTAGCTTGTGGGAGGAATATGATCATTATAACAATCTCCAGTTGTCCAATGCTGAGGATCAGGCAAAAGTCTACAGGAGCCAAGAAAAGGAAAGGATCCATATTTTGCTTGGTGGTCTTAACTCTGAATATGAGCCTCTTCGCCTGCAAATATTGGGGAGATCTCCCTCTCCATCTCTGGATGATGTGTGCAGTTATTTGCAAAGTGAGGAAACCCAGAGGACCACTATGGATATTGTACCATCAATAGAGAGGTCTGCTCTTGTTTCCAGTTCCCAGAAAGACTGGAAAAGTGGGGGGAAAGGTCGTGAGAGATACAAATGTGACCATTGTGGTAAGCTTGGACATACTAAGGACCGGTGCTGGGATCTTTATGAGCAGCCCCCCAGTACACGTGGTAGTTCATCTAATGCCCGTGGAGGCAAGCGAGGTGGAGCTAAGGCTCATTCTGTGACATCTGAGTCCGAGCCACCTGGACCGCAGCCTGCTCCTGATTCCCTCTCACAGGATGACATTGCAGCCCTACGTCGATTGATGTCTCACCTTGGAGGGTCAGCTACTGTTTCTAGCTCTGGAGGGTCTACCACTTCTGCCTCAGCTCTGCAAGTCTCATCTGCTACCCCTACTGCACCCACCTGGATTGTCACACCCCGGCCCGGTTAATAAGGGCCAAGTGTGGCGGGATGTCTCTGACATCCAACCAATCCCTAAGGATCTCAAGTGCAGTACCCTATTCACAATCATTGCTCACAGATACAGTAATTAGGGGCAACGAAAATAATTTAATTAATAGAGATAACATCATTAGTAAGAGAAGTCTAAATGATATTTCATTTATATAAATGATAAGGCTTGTGATACAAGTATACAACTATACAGTTCTCAAAGGTAGCACAGAGTAAAAGTATACAAGAAACTATACTATAACTATATAAAGCATTTATAAAGCATAAAAGAGTGAGGAGGTAGCCTGGACTATCAGGCCATGACCAGGAGGTTGCGCAATCATCACGTGTGCACGAAGTATCGTGCGCTTCAAACTCCAGTGCCGTAAAGCCAACATTAGAAGTAATTAAATCACTTGAAAAATAAGGATATCCACAGGGATGAGCTCTCCACTGAGCCCAGTAAGGGGGAGGGGAAGCACACATACATAATAAATCATGATGCATGTCCTAACTAGTATGCTCCTAGCACAGTTCTAAGTCTCATGAGGTTTAAGTACTACGAGTAGTAGATGTTAGCCTCGAAGAGAACCCGCCAGGAAAGCATGACACCAGGCAGCTAACCCGACAAACCCCCAATGACCAACCGGAAAGCATGACACAAGGCAGCTCCAGACGTCGGTCACCCGAGCGAAACCATTCTACTACGGTGAGGACCCGCCAGATCGGTATGACACCAGGTAGTGGACCTGACAAACCCTCAATGACCAACCCTGTCTGTTTATTCCCACAGCGGAGCGGACACGCTAATATGGGACAGAAGATGGCACCCCGGCATATCCCTTCGGTTGTACCACGGGTTGTCCAACACCTTTCCCCCTGTTGGTAAGGGGCGTAGTACCGGGTTGTAAATAACAACCTAACCCAGTGCAATCTAATTATGATGTTACAATCATGGATTGAGTTATAGAGTACTTGATTTCCATCATCAATAATTTCACATAAATAATATATCGGTCAAACGCAACGCAGACGCTCATATGCGACCTAGTTCACAGTGCATTCTAATGCATTAAAAACAAGCTAGGAAACTATATGTCTCAGATACAGTTATAATGATGCATGGCATGACAATCAACACAACATAGAAATTAAGATGATAAACACACAGAAATTAAGGTCAAGATCCCCTTACCTGTAGTTGTAGCTAGCCTAGGTGAATAAACTCCAATAGGCAGGCAAGAACAGACCAAGACAATCCTAAATATGCGACAAGAATATTATAGATTAGTTATAGAAGGAATTCTAGGTCAGTTACCCACCAACAATCGAACAAACCGACTAAAAAACAGTAGAATTAGCCCTAAAAAACATACTAAACACCATGCAATAGGTTCTGGGATGGTCCAAGGTCAAGTCCCAAGGGGTCCAGGTCATAAGGGCACAAAAACGGGGGAGCCGGATGCAGACTTCCAGGGAGCTGGTCAACCGCCCCTGGGCTGCAACAAAGATCCGGCCGATGTCCGATTTGGGGGTTTTGCTTCATTGGCGGATCTTTGCATGCATGGCCCAAATTAGGAGTTTTAACATTAATTGAGGTGGGTCAATCTATTTTGAGTTCCAATTTCATAATTAGTTAGTTAATTTAGGAATTTCTTCAATTAAACCTAAATTTCTTAGCTAGAGTTCATGGACTAGTTACTGGGAGCAGAAATTGGGCTTATTAGAGGTACTGCCATGGAGATTCAGACATAACTGAGCCTAAATAGCATTAGGACAGCAAGTAATTGGGTAAAATTCTTATTACTTGAGCTCAAACTTAGAGCTTTAATGGCAGGAATTCAATTAGGCCTAATATGTTGAAGATTAGAGGAAGAGGAAGGTGGAATATGTCCAGAAGCATGGCCTACCTGAATTTCAGAAGTGAAAACAGATGCAGGCAGCCCTTCTTTTGTGCAATTTAGCCTTCCAATAGAGAATCCAAGCTTAATCCTAAGTATGGAAGACAAGCCCTAAGTGTAAGCTTCTTCCTCTCCCTTCTTCTCTTCTCTTTTCCTCTTTCTTTCCTTCTCTCCCAAGCTGGAACGAATTTCTTTAGCTCCCTTAGACTTGTGAATAGTGATCAATTGGAAAGTCTTTTGATATTTATCTAACTACTTAAGCACTAAGGGGTAGAATGGTCATTTGGTTATAAATTATTTCTAAAATTAATTCTTTTGTATTTACTACCTTAATTCAGCCATAGAATGATGTCATGCGACATTAAAGGTCATCCGAGCACGGGTAATTGTCTAGGACAGCATTCCCCACTGGGGAACTGGGTCCCACGGGGTTAATTTTACTAAAATACCCTTCTAACCCTATTTGGTCGTACAAAACGTTATATAAATATATTTTAAATTATACTTACATTGAAATTAATTAAGGGGGAGGTCCTGCAGCCTATCCAGCCAGCAGACCCGACACAGGTAGCTCTGGTGCGGGGTCCCACTAGGTAAAAATTAATATTCTAACCCTAACACACTAATTAATTAAAAATACAACATATATACATATAAAATCGGATTCTTACCTGGGATTCGGCCTAAAACAGAGAGAGGCTTCGCAGGCCATTAATCCAGCATGCCAAGCTTATGTATTGTCTTCCGCTAGACACCTCGGACTCATTTAAGGCCACGGTAGTTGGGTCGATCGAATGCCTTTACGGACGAGTCGCGAGATAGGTCTGAATTTCTTAATCGAGACGGCCCACAACTTAGAGGCTAACATGGCCAAATATTGAACCAGAACCTGAAATCACACAGATTCCAAAAGTTCTTTTTTTTTTTTTTGTGGGTTTTTCACATGGATTATTGACTCTGGAGCCTCTGATCACATGACTGGTATGTCCCAGTACTATGACTCCTATTCTATTTGCTCTGGCCGGGACAAGGTAAGGGTTGCTGATGGTTCCCTTTCCCCTGTCTCTGGTAAGGGTAATGTGCGGGTTACTCCTTCTATTTCTCTTGAGTCTGTCCTTCATGTTCCTGACTTTGCTACTAACCTATTATCAGTGAGTCACCTAACCAAATCCTTACATTGTTGTGTCACTTTCTTTCCTTCTTATTGTGTTTTTCAGGATTTGGAGACAAAGAGGGTTATTGGCAGTAGGACTGAGAAAGGCGGACTCTATCTTCTTGAGCCACAGTTACACTTACTGATATCTATCTGCTGCAGCTTATGTTTGTGGTCGGAATGACCGTAGTACTGTGGAGTCTGTTATGCTTTGGCATCAGTGTTTGGGTCATCCCTCTTTTGTTGTTATGAGGAGACAATTACCCCACTTGTTTACTTCTTTTCCTGCATCTTATGTTTTTCAGTGTGAATCTTGTATTTTTGCTAAACATTGTCGCACATCTTATCCTTATCGTGGTAATAGATCTACTGCACCTTTTACTCTTGTTCATACTGATGTTTGGGGGCCTTCTCCTACTACTTCTTTATCTGGATTTCGTTATTTTGTTTCTTTTGTGGATGACTATTCTCGGTCTACTTGGACTGTTTTATTGAAACAAAAGAGTGATGTTTGTGATGCCTTTAAGGATTTTTATCAACTTATCAGTACTCAGTTTGGTACTCACATCAAGATTGTTAGATCTGATAAGGGGGGTGAGTACATGTACGGGGGGCTCCAACAGTTTTTCTCTGATCATGGTATTATCCATCAATTGGCTTTTGTTGACACCCCACGGCAAAATGGGGTGGCTGAGCGCAAAAACCGCCACTTGCTGGAAATCACCAGAGGTCTTCTCTGTGCTATGCATGTGCCAAAAACCTTTTGGTCTGATGCACTTCTTACCGCTGCCCTTCTTATTAATCGGATGCCCACTCTACTCCTGGGCTCCAAATCCCCCCTGGCTCTTCTTTCTTCTCAATCTTCAGTTTTTCCTTTGGCTCCCCGCGTCTTTGGCTGTGTTTGTTATGTACATGTCAACAAATCAGCTCATACCAAACTTGATCCCAAAGCCCTCAAGTGCATCTTCTTGGGCTACTCTGATTCCACCAACGGGTATAAGTGCTACCATCCTCCTTCCCGAAGGCGACTTCTCTCTAAAGATGTTACCTTCTTTGAGTCTATTCCTTTTTTTTCTCCACCAAAGGGTATAAGTGCTACCATCCTCCTTCCCGAAGGCGACTTCTCTCTAAAGATGTCACCTTCTTTGAGTCTATTCCTTTTTTTTCTCCTTCCCCTTGCCATTCTGTTCAAGGGGAGAGTACAAGCAGTGAACAGAATGCGGATGTCATTCCCTTTTTATCTCCCTTGCCTACCTCCACCTCCCCGTTCCTATTTGATATTGGAAAGTACAAAAAGGTGGATGTTGTTGTTATTGATGGTGGTGATGCTAGTAGGGAAACAGAATACAAGGGTATGAGATTCAAAGAAGATGGTGTATTCACAAGAGGTGAATCCTTGTTGAATGGAAAAGGGAAGCAACCATGGTATAAGCAACCCTGCCAAAATCCCTCTTTGGATCCACATCCTCAGTCTCATTCTCCTCACTCAGGTAATCCCTCTCCTTCTGAATTAGATCTTCCCATTGCTGTGAGAAAGGGGAAGAGAACCTGTACTAACCCCATAGCCCAGTTTGTTTCCTATGACTCCATTTCTCCTACCGGTGTTGCCTTTTCCACTGCTCTTGAGTCTTCTTCCATTCCAAAAAATGTCACAGAGGCCTTATCCAATCCAAAGTGGATGCTAGCAATGACTGAGGAAATGGTGGCTCTAGAGAAAAACAATACTTGGATACTTGTTGATCTCCGCAGGGGGAGAACTCCTGTTGGATGCAGATGGGTTTATACAATCAAGTATAGATCCGATGGTACAGTGGAAAGGTACAAAGCTCGGCTGGTTGCAGAAGGGTATAGTCAGGTATATGGGACTGACTACCAGGAGACTTTTGCCCCTGTAGCCAAGCATAACTCCATTAGGGTTCTTCTTTCTGTAGCAGCCAATAAAGATTGGCCAATGTACCAATTAGATGTGAAGAATGCATTTCTTCATGGAGATTTAAAAGAAGTAGTATACATGGAACCTCCACCTGGTTTTAAGTGTCCCTCAGCTGAAGGGAAAGTGTGTTTGTTGAAGAAAGCTCTCTATGGCCTAAAGCAGTCTCCTAAGGCCTGGTTTGAGAGATTTCGACAAGCCATTCTGAAGAATGGGTATTCTCAGAGTCAAGCTGACCACACCTTGTTTATTAAGAGAGGTAATGGTACAGTTACAACCCTCATTATCTATGTTGATGATATTGTGGTGACGGGGAATGATGTTGCTGAGATAAATAGATTGAAGTCTTATCTGGCTAAACAGTTTGAGATCAAAGACCTTGGACTCTTGAAATACTTCTTGGGAATTGAGGTATCTAGATCAAGGAAAAGGGATCAACATTTGTCAAAGGAAATTTGTCTTAGATCTTCTGAAAGAGACAGGGATGATGGGGTGCAAACCAGCTACTTCCCCCCATTGATCCGAATCATAAACTTGGTGATGACTGTGGTTCTCCTCTTATAGATGCAAGCAAGTACCAAAGGTTAGTTGGGAAGCTAATCTATCTCTCCTTGACTCGACCAGACATCTCCTATACAGTTGGAGTGGTGAGTCAGTTTATGCATGCTCCCAGGAGTGGTCATCTGGATGCAATATATCGCATCATTAGATATTTGAAATCCTGTCCAGGAAAAGGTCTTCTATTTGCCAGGCATGACCATTTCGCAGATTGAAAGCTACACCGATGCTGATTGGGACTGGTTCAGTCTCAGAAAGGAGATCTACCTCTGGGTATTGTACCTTTGTGGGTGGTAATCTAGTTACCTGGAGGAGCAAGAAACAACCAGTTATCGCTCGATCCAATGCTGAGGCCGAGTTTAGAGCCATGGCCCATAGAGTATATGAACTCATATGGCTAAAAAGGCTTCTTCAGGACTTGAGCTTTGAAACTGAAGGGCCCATGAGACTTTATTGTGACAACAAAGCTGCCATAAGCATTGCCTATAATCCGGTTCAACATGATTGAACCAACCATATTGAGGTTGATCGTCACTTTATCAAAGAGAAGCTGGACTCTAGGTGCATTTGTACTCCCTTTGTGAAGACAGGTGATCAAGTAGCAGATATCTTCATTAAGGGTCTCTCCCCTAGTCTATTTAGTACCCTATTATGCAAGCTGGGAATGTATAACATTTATTCTCCAGCTTGAGGGGGAGTGTTAGAATATCTTGTATAGGGGTAGTTCTGTCACTGTCTAGTTATAAGACATGCCTAAGTTGTATTTTTTACTTTCTTGTCTTATTTCTCTTTACCCCCCTAGGGAGTCTTATGTAATTTGGAAGACTTAAATTAATGAGGCTAATATGTGTGTTGAGACTCACTCTGTGAAACCCGGTCAAATTTCCAAATAAATTTGAACTTTTGAAATCTGTGTGATTTCAGGTTCTGGTTCAATATTTGGCCATGCTAGCCTCTAAGTTGTGGGCCGTCTTGATTAAGAAATTCAGACCTATCTCATGACTCGTCTGTAAAGGCATTCCGATCAGCCAACTACCATGGCCTTAAATGAATCTGAGGTGTCTAGCGGAAGGCAACACATAAGCTCGGCATGCTGGATTGATGGCCTGCGAAGCCTCTCTCTGTCTTAGGCCGAATTCTAGGTAAGAATCCCATTTTATATGTATATATGTTGTATTTTTAATTAATTAGTGTATTAGGGGCAGAATAGTAATTTTTACCTTGTGGGACCCCGCACCAGAGCTACCTGTGTCGGGTCTGCTGGCTGGACAGTGCAGGGACCTCCCCTTAATTAAACTCAATGTAAGTATAATTTAAAATATATTTATATAACGTTTTGTCGACCAAATAGGGTTAAAGGGTATTTTAGTAAAATTGTCATTGTGGGACCCGGTTCCCAGTGGGAATGCTTTTTCCGCACAATTACCCATGTTCGAATGACCTTTAATGTCGCCCGGCATCAAGTTATGGATAGAATAGACCAATAAATACGAATTCAGATTTATAAACTATTTTAGAAATTAGGTTAAATCTAATTTCTGTCCAAAAGACAGATTTACCCCTTAGTGCTTAAGTAGTTAGATAAATATTAAAAGCCTTTCCAATTGATCACTATTCACAAGTTTAAGGGAGCTAAAAAATTGTTCGACTTGGGAGAGAAGGAAAGAAAGAAGAAAAGAGAAGAGAAGAAGAGAGGGAAAAAAGGAAGCTTACCTTAGGGCTTGTCTTCAACACTGAGCCGAACCAAGAATCTCCATTAGAAAGTCGCTGCACTCTAAATCTGTTCTTATAACCGAGGTAAGCCTTGGATACTTGCTATCTTCCTCTTTATTTCCCTTCTTCTCCATCTCTAGTTCACTATTAAGAATTTCGCCATTAAAGCTTGGAGACCAAGCTCGGTTTGTGAAATTGAGCATAATTAGACTAATTTGAAACAGCTTTTGACTCTCTAAGACCTGAAATTTGGGAAATTACCAAGTCCGAAAGTTGTATTGCTGTTCTTGATGGCAATTTATAAACCCTAAACTAATTAATTAGGTTTAATTGAATAATTACCAAAATTATGAAGTTATTTATGAAATTGAACTCCCATATAGGTAGACCCACCTTTATATAATGTTAAAACACTTAGTTTCTTCCTTGCATGTGAAGATCTACCCAAAAATAGCAAAAACCCCAAATTCGGACACACTCCCGGATGGAGTTGCGAGTCCCGGGCGGTTGACCGGCCCTGTTGGAGTCTCGCATCCGGTTGGTCCTTTTTAGTGCCCTTCTTGCGCCTGTTATGTTGGGAATTGTCCTGACTTCAAATTAGACCTAATATATATTGTGTTGTTATGATATTAGGGTCTATTTCTCTGCTGTCCTTGTGTGCTTTGCTGACCTATTGGAGAATTACTTAGTTGAATTAGACTTCGATCCAGGTAAGGGGATTCGACCTTAATTTCCTGCGTGTTTATCACATTAATTTCAACTTTATGCTGAATGCCATGCTCACGATCCTATCCTGTAGTTTTCTAGCTTTTTATTTAATGCATTATTGCATGTGAAATAGGTTACTTGCAAAGACATCTTGCATTGCATTTGCATTGATTATTTATATGATGCGAATTGGCAATTTTGCACATTCATTACCGAAGTGTCTAAAATGCTTAGTTAAACTAGAAACAACGTAGAATTAACAAGTCCTACCTTCTCTCTAAAGCACCACTCTTCAGTATCCCTTCGATTTCCATTTTACAAGGTGGTTCTGCTACGACTGGAAGAGACTTTGAAACCCCTTTGGGCACCCAACAAGTGGCTGCTATCAATTTGCACACAGGTGTGTTACCTACAAGGAACAACAAAGAGAGTAAGCCTAAACAGAAAAAGCAACCATTACTTCCAAGACAAAGATCGAAGGATAAAAACATTGGAAGAAAACGCAAACTCCAAAAGACTGATATGTTTGAAGGTTCATCAAATTCTGCTTGCATCTTCAACACCTGAATACAAGACTAACTTACTTCGTAGTAACGCAAAAAAATCCAGATTATTTTAAAAGAAATTTTTCAAAAACGTAAGCCATGGATAATTGTACAGCACTGAAAAAGTTGAAATCATACACTAAACTAAACTCCTCTTTGATTTATGAGAAATTTCCGTTTCTCAGAGAACTAAAAAAACTCCTTTCAGTCTTTACCTTCCGACAAACGATGTAAGCTTCAAGGAGTCTTAGATACCGAGGATGAGATGCGATTTTCGCCTTTATCACACTTGACATTTCTTCTCCTCCTCCTCCAACAACAACACCACTTCCTCTTGTTTGAATTTCATGAGGCGTAAAAGCTGCCGCCGAAAACAACTGATCCGCTCCAAAGATCGGAATTCGATCGCTTCCAAGTGCTCCGCTACTAAGCAAACTCTGATAATCCGCCGCTGAAACCATATTATCCGGCGACAACGATGTCTGCTCCGTGTAATCCAGACTTGGTTGGAGTCCGTACATTCCCTCCATCAATAATCAATATTTCTCACAGACAAAAAGATGAATGAAATTTTTAACTACTACAGAAAAAAAATATATATATATATATATCTAAAAACACAAAAACTACTTATTCTTCGTATACATCAAGAAGACGTAGGTAGAGAGGTTCCTGCTTTTCTCGTTTCGTAATCATATTCTCATAAGAATATTATACTTTTAAATCTCTCCAGTCTCCACTGCTTTCTTCTCTGTAAATTCTGATTTTCTGGACCTGGAACTTGGAGTTGGAGGAGTAGCACAGAAGGACTGCAAGTTGTGTTCGTGGAGATTGTGATTTTGTTTAGCGTACAAAGAGTGCTGGGCGGAGACACCGGTGCACGTTGAAGACTCTGCAACACATCGCCGCTGCTGCAATGAATGGAACTCTCTGCAACCCACCCTCCGCTACTGCAGCCTCCCATCCCGCTGCACCCCTGCAATATCGACATAAGTCGCCGGCTTACCAATCTCATATCAGAACAACAATGATGCCACAGCGTCATCGCCTGACCCAAGCACGACCTCCGACCATCCTCCGCAGTAACCCTATTTTCCTTGGGTTCCTTC
This sequence comes from Telopea speciosissima, assembly GCF_018873765.1. NCBI lineage: Eukaryota > Viridiplantae > Streptophyta > Magnoliopsida > Proteales > Proteaceae > Telopea > Telopea speciosissima. The sequence goes on along the minus strand of NC_057916.1, from coordinate 20,915,990 downwards.
GCAACCTGAATCCAGACTTCTCCAACACAATCAAAGTGCCGGTGTACTTTTCCAACGATTAATTTAAAGCAAAATAGGGCATCGATTGGGGAAGAGAAAGAGAGAAGCGGGTGTGTATCATTCTCCTCCCAATTTTTCATATTCTACTCCTTTCTCTATCGCTTTCCCTTTCAAGATCAAGATTCATGAAAGGGAAAAAATTGGACAAAAAACGAAGCCATACTCTGCAAATAGAGACACTCCTTCCATATATAGCAGAATTTGTACAGCAGGGAGTGCTTACCGTTGAGAGTGTGAGAGAGCGAAAGAAAGAGAGGGAAAATGGAAAGTATAGTTGATTTGAAAGAGAGGGAACCAAATAACGGTCGAGGGGAGGTGGCGTCAAAGATACGCGCCAGCTGTAAATCCGTCATGCTTGCGTGCATGCGTGTTAATTAGAGGAAGGCTGAATCTGGTCAAAGATACGCGCCAGCTGTCTGACTCTTTTGGTTTGCTGTTAGCTCATAACGGCTCCATGTGGCCATGTGGGTACTCAACTGCTCATGGCGGTAAGGTGTAAGCTGGGTAATCACCATGCGGATTTTAAACTAGAAATCGGTATTATCAAACGATTCCTTAATTTTACTAATAAAAGAAAAAAAGAATGAGTGCTTATAAATTTTTTTTTTTAAAAATGGATCCTAAAAACCCTAGAATTGGTAAGCAGCCACTTTTTTGGGCATGGATCCTAAACACCCTAGATACGAAAAGCATTTGTATAATCATCACGTGCAATTTTGTCGTATTTCTTGTTTGACGGATCAATAACTTTAAACTCTAAATCAGATGTCGAATATGTATTAGAAACCCTAGAAATGACCCCTTAGATTCAAAAAACCCATGATTTGGTCCTAAAACCCTAGAATCAACTGGATTGGTACATCCAAAATAAGGACCAATCACATTTGATACATATCTAAATTGGTCAAGTTGACCGGTCCAATCACATTTTGAAACAATGTCGGTTGATCTTTGTCAGTTGGGTTTTATGGACGATGGCAACTAGTTTGTGTGGAGCCTGTTGTGTCAATAAACCATTGGATGAATCCTCCAAAATGAAACCTACAAAGAGAAACAAACAAGCAAGGGAGTGTCGGTCTTCTCTAGTGGGGGACTCTCCGATGCCTAAGTCAGGTCTCTTTAGCAGCAGAAAATTCAAGAGAACTTGAGAGAATAAGTTAGATGATTTAAGTGCCATGTTGTCCTCCTATTTATATGCCAGACTAGGTAGAGGTTATGCTTCACTAAGAGACGATGAGTCTTGTGCTCAACGCTGAGCTTATTATGGTAAGAATTCTATTAGGAGAATGATGGCTGGAGAGTCTACCATTACTGGGAGTTCCTATATTGCTAATCGGTGGGAGATCTTATTTCCTTATAGGATACGTTTGTTCCTTCTCTGTGGGGATCGTGTCCTCACATGACTAGTTTTCCTGATTTGGGTTGGTTGAGTACTGCATAGGTATAACCCGACAGGTCGGGAGTTGCTCTACATGGTTGTGGCCTTGCCACATGTCATGTTAATATTGACGAGCCTTATTTAGGTATATCAGATCTAAAATTTTATAGATAGTTATAACTCAATATCCCAACTGTGTATAAATTTCAACCCTAACAAAAATTCTTTACTCACTTGTCAAGTGGTAAAAAGTAAAGCTTTGACAATGTGAATTCTATTAGGCTATGTTGATTAATGGATGATTGAAAGTTACAAAAGACTTAAGTGAGAATATTGATTTTGAAATTTACTGTAGGGAAAAAGGTGAGTGAAACATGTAGCCAACCCAAACAAAGATCGTTCTTCTACTTCTTATTACTAATTTTTTTTAATGCATGGATTGAGTTTAAAATGTCAAAAATAGGCAACACAATAAGAATCAGGGCAAAAATAACAACTTCTTGGCCTCGAAACCATGGTTCGAGTTAGCCTAGAGAAAATCCCAGATTTCAACTGAGATATGGTCGAAACCGAGACGAACTCATTTTCTGACTGATCGAAACCTAGTCGAAACCCGAGTTTTAGAACTTTGGTCCTCACTACCAAGCCAATTTCAACAAACGAAGGTTCTTAGTTGTCTCTACTTTAGCCATTTACAATAGGCAAAGTGACCCTCTTGGACAACCTTTCCAGCTCCAGTATCCATGGACACTGTTATTATGGAGTTAATTAGAGGCTTCACCCAAGAGTTTCAGACTCATCCACATCCCACGGTGAAGCAGGGTTAGCACATGAACATGACAATAGAACCCCAATGAGCCTCACCGAAACTCCAAGTACGAAACCTTCAACAGGCCCAGGTGGTACTGAATCTAGAGATATTCTGGCAGACTCTGCAAATTACCAGCTTCTTTGTAACATCGCTAGTTTGGTGACATGTGCATCTTAAGGCTAAAGGTAAAGCTTAAGGCTTGGTAAAGGTAGAGATTATGCAATTTAGATAATTTGCATGTTTTTTATTCCCTTTTATAATAGAAAAAGGAAATAAATTTGTGGGTAAACCCTTTTATCATATGTAAAGAAAAAAATTTACCTAATCTAAAAATCTGACATCTTAAGAACCTATAGGGAGAAACATTCCACAGCAATGGTAGTGCAAATAATAGAATCATCCTCATGGGGGAGAGTAGGCAAGAAAAAAAAATTCCATTTGAGAATTGAGAGAGAGTTGGAAAACCGGGTTTTGACTCGGGCAAGACGGCAAGTCATTTGAATCTAGACAAATTTTTCGAAAACATGATCAAGAATCCTATAGACTGTGCTAGGATAAAAATGACAAGAATCAATCACAACTCATCCGTGTCAAATGAGACTTGTTTTTTTTCATCCGAGTCAAAATAAATTTGATGAGTCCAGTCATCTAGAAAAAAATCTTATTAAACTATTCCACGTGAGTAAAATTATTCAATAGTTCGTTGTGAGAAAATGAAATCCTAAGCCCCTCTGCAACTTATCAATGACAATCAACCGTGAGTCTTTGAATTTGATTATCAAATTATTTTTAAACTAAGCCATGTACAAAATGGACCTGAGATCATGTACTACAAGAAGAATCCGTATCTATTTAATCAATCACAATAGTCCTCCTGAATAAACCCACCTCTCTTTTTGGTGAGGGTGAGGGGAAGGGGAAAATTTCCATGTCTGTTTTCTGTTGATGAACCACTATATGCTTATAAACAGAAAAACTTGATAGGCGATGAATTTGTAGCATATACAACATAAGCTTCAAGAAATTTCTATCATACTTTTCAATAAAGGGCAATAAATTAATTGATAAGTGTTTTAGTGTATTTTTCGAATGTTTTCATATAATTTATTTATTTTTTCTGTTTTTTACTAATTTATATATATTTATTGATTTTAAAACTTGGAAAAACGTTACTTGCCCTAACTAGGTTTGACCGGGCCGAGTCACCTAACTTGGAATAAAACCTAATTTTCCAACTATGATTTGAGAAGGAAATAGTATTATGTCGTCGAGGAGAAGTTTTTCACAAAACAATATTTAAATTTTGGAGAACAGTTTCTAGTGGGTGAGTGTTTCACCAAAGACAGTGGGGGAAGAAATGAACACCCCCAACCCCACCCCCAATGAAAGGGGAAATCCTGCCACCGTGATGCTTCCACGACCGTTCTCATTGATCCCCGTGTGCATACAGGGGCCACACTCCCCCAACATAAAACTCTTGCCCTAATATTTTTTTTAAAGTATTAGGTTTACACAGTGTGCCAAGTTCGTTGAATCCTACTCGGGCAGTAAAACAGTGGAGGCCTGAACCAGTTACATAGAACTGTAGCCAGCAAGAGCTCCACCAACATTGTACATCAGAGATTAAAACTTTTAAGGTGATGACAGGACTGCTGATAAGACGACGCCCTAACATATAATTTTTTTACACTTTGGGGAGTATAATAGGTACGTCAAAGTTACAAGCAGAACAGAATTCTAAATTCTCTAATAACTTTATTAATTTTGTCCTTTCAGCTTACAATGGCAGAAACCACCTGATTAAGAATAAATATACCCACTTCTGGTGTATGAAAATATGTGAGATGGTACTACCTTAAATCCTTTTAGCCTCCTATGGCAAAACCATCTTGCAAGTCTTCCTGATGGCAATAGACAGAGCAAAATGATTAGGCTCCATAATGCTATATCCAAACACATTTCAAAATCATCCCCACCCCACCCCCCTGAAAAATAAATAAATAAATAAAGAGAAGGAATAAATAGATAAAAAGGAAAGAAAGAAGAGCCATAAATAGATTATACTTACCTTATAAGCATGACTTGTGCCTAAGAGGTGAAGAGAGAGACAAGGCTCTCACGTATGGAGATAATTAGCCGCCATCATTAACTCAAGGGTCAATTCAGGTTCAATATGGAACTCAGTCTCCTTTCCACTGTCAAGGAGTAACATTAAATGTAAGAAAGAATTTGTAAGAACCGTTGGCAGTCATGCAGCATCAAGTAGGGGTAACTACTGCAGTACAGCTACAGCCATTTCAGATTCATGTCATGTTAGGAAGCTTTCAACTAGGACATAGGGGTGGGGGAAACAATTGTGAACCATCTACTTATTCTAGTGATAGCAATTCACAATGCAAAACTAGGAATGGAAAAGGACGATTTACAGAAGATCGCGAGACAAATTGGCAATTGTCGAACAAATGGTAAATGCTGATTATCATGTTTATTATCTGGGCATTCATGTATGTGAAAGAAGAATAGCTTATTCTTGGAACAAGTATCTTAATCTTCTCAATTTATCAATATGGAACAAAACTTATAAGATTCAAGGAAAGATGATGAGCAAGGAAAGGTGACAGAACCAAGTAGGGAAAAGGCACTAAAGCAAAAACAAACTTAAAATTATAACACCAAAACAACAATAATACAAGCTGCACCTTCAATTTTGAATACAGTCAGAGAATGGGACATTGCATGACCTCGAGGATAGAGGTCCAAACTTCCCTAAGAATGTGCGCACAATCTATTAAGGGGAAGGTTCAGTTATATAATTTCTAAGATTATGGTTTCAGGAATTTCCAAATTGAAGATTAGGGTCCTCGAGTTTGAGAATTAGGTTTACGGTTTTGGAAAATTTGAGGATATTGAAGATACAAGAGTAGAGAATCAAGGTTTTTTGAAAACATCAAAAAGAATAGTTGGTTTAGGGATACTCAATCAGTAGTCTAAGCTATAGAAATCAAATTAAGCAGGTTGGTCAGGTAAAGGGGCATAGATGCATTGACAATGTTACACTAGTTTTAGGGATTGTATAATTGGGTCTCAGGCTTTCAATGTGGCTATTTAAAAAGGTCATACCCAGTGCACAAGGCTCCCGCATTTAGCAGGGTTTGGGGAGGGTCAAATGTACGCAGCCTTACCCCTGTTTCCAGAGAGGCCGTTTCCAGGACTTGAATCCATGACCAAGAGTTCAGCAAGTGAGCACTTGACCAAATGCGCATGCATGCAAGCAACTTCATTAATTTACGTGAAAACTAGAGTATAACAGACCTTTATATAGACTTCATGTGACTGGACTTCCATCCTAATTTGAATTCCAAAATAGAAAATTCCTATCATAAACCAACACCTTACCCGTATTATGGCCATAACTCTTCCTAAGAGTAATTAATTTGTGAGTTATAGGAAACTAAAGAAACTCTTTAATGGCACCTAAGTCATGCACATGAAAAGTTTTGATCCCCATGAAAATGAGATATAAATGGCTAAAATATACTTTGTTCAACTCAAACTACCAAAGGTGGTGGAAAAGACAACTTAATAGAAAGAATCTACAACAACTACTCAGCCTTATCCCATCTAAATGGGGTCGGCTACATGGATCCTTGCCCTCTAATCAGCTCTTTTCCAGGTCATACTTGATACAAGGCCCACCTATGTGAGGACCTGGGAAGAGTGAGTTTGGAGTCAGTCCTACCCTTCGGTATTTTTGCAAAAAGTGGACGCTCTCAAGACTCGAACCTGGGCATTTTCCTTTGCAGCCCAACCTTTTATCATTGCTCCAAGCAATGGCCCCTTAATAGAAGCATTTTATATGAACTGAAAATTTTAAAACTACATAGCCCACTAATCAATTCCTCTCCCCCCCCCCCCCCCCTTCCAAAAGTAAAAAAGAAAAGAAAAAGAAGCGAAGGAGATTATACTTGAATTCAATGCCAAACAAGAATTTGAAGCAGGCATATTCTAATATAGAACTAATAATTCCCCAGCATTTCACTGTCCTTAGGCGGTAATATTGGCTTATACTCTTACAGGCGATGCATAAAATCAAGAATTGTACATATTAGCAGAACCTCTGCGCAAGAAGTTATTTTCCATCACTTATATTTAAAAAAAAAAAGGTTTTCTTGGGGTAAAAACTTCCAATCAGCACGAGTACAGTGGCATTTGAAAGCTTGTTGATGGAGGCTTGAAAGAAAACCTCCCAAACAAGATCGCAAGACAAACTCCACTCAAATAGAAAACCCCAAAATTGACTGAAAAACTCAAACCTTTTAGAATAACACCAAACTCTAAGAAACAATAGTTAATAGGAAGGATAAGAACCCCTCAAAAGATGGAAATGATTCAAAGAGCGGTTTGGGAGTAATTTGGGAAACAATGATCTCACAGGCGGAGATCCCAGAAACAGTAAAATTAAAATTAAATTCAATCCAACCACCAACGGATTGGTCTGAAATTTGGATCAGACCTCAAGTTCAATACTTAAAATAGAAGCCCTAAGAGGTTCCAATACAAACCAAAGGCTGGATTTAAAGAAATTTTGAAAACCAAAATTCTGAAATATAGAAAACTGGGAAAAGAGAATTTTAGGTAACTCACAAACCAGCGGCCAGATGGCCACCAAACCAGGGTCGAGTTTAGGTCTATAGAGGGGCTAGATTATCACAAAGTTGCAGGGTCAACAAGGCTCAGGTTAGGGTTTTATGAGATGAACACTATTGGATGTAAAGGGTTTTAAAACAGAGCATACGATGGAGGCTTTAAACTGAAATTAAACTCAGAATACTAGTCACCTGAATTGCGGAATTGACTGGGTAGAAGGATAATGTTCATTGATGAAACCAGGTACCAGATCTTCCCAATCAGTACTGATGTCGAGCAGCAACCCAAAACAACAGGTAGTTGGCCGTAGAACAGAGGAAGAAAAGCAAGAATAGAAGAACTAAGGCTTCCCACCTGCGAATCAGAATCTCTCTGTCCTCTTGGCTTCACACCAATGCTGAATCCCTCAGGTTGAATCCCTCAAGTTGCAGAGGAAACTCCATACTTTATTTCATCAAATTGTGAATGGATTTAGCAGCCTTACAATGTTTATATAGTCTGAAATACAAACTCCTATTCAAACTAGGAAAACTGAAAGCAAACTCCTACTATGAATAGGAGTACTAAAAAGCTATTACAACTTTGTTGTAATAAAAAAACAACTAATAACTAACTATGACCCTCCCCAGACCCCGCAGTGGCGGGAGCCTCGTGCACTGGGTACGCCCTATTTTTTTAATAACTAACTATTCCTACTTGAACTAGGACTGAAAATAAACTACTACTAAGCCTAATCCCGTATGCCTACCTTGTACCCACATTTTAGGCCCATTAAAGTGGCCCATTACAAAGAAAACACATGGAATCAAAGACACAATGCATACGTAACTCAACCCAAGACTGATTTTACTAAAATAAGCCCTCTAAGGTGACTTATCTTGCAGTTGCAGATAGAACTATCCACCGCAAACAAGTAGATTTATTTTGTGGTGATGATCTTACCTTCTTATTGAACGTTGATCCTTCAATGGTATAAAAATGTTTGATTGGAGCTGTTTAGCTCAGCAAGAGATTTTTTTATACTTTTTATTATGATCAGTTGATGCCATTATCTTCGTTTAATTTATCTCATTTATCCTTAACTAAACATTTGCAATTCATTGTTTTTTCGAAGGTTCTTTGAGTCTGTTGGCCAACTACTAGCACAACTTAGAATTCATCTTGTTCTACCAAAAAAAAAAAATTCATCTTGAAACAAGATAAAAAGCAGAATATGCCACAAAGATCACTGTAACAATCTCCACAAACCCAATTGGTACCCTGCTTTAGGCCACAACTTCTTCCCTCTCAAGAATGGTGAGGTAATTGGACCCAATGGAGCTCGGTGGTGCAAACTTGTAACTGACCCCTGTTTCTTTGTGTCTGTCCTGTTTTATGTTCCACAGCATAAGCCCTTGGTTCTATTGCCAGAACTGAAGAAACAAAGACTGCCCTTAGACTATCTCTACATGCACCCAATGCCTACGCTGGACTGCCCTTACAACTAACAATCAGAGGTGCTACCAAAAACTGAAAAGAAAGGGGGAAGGGGGAGGGTTGGCATCATTAAACATAGACTAAGATAGGAAAATATTGAATCTAGAGCCAATATGCCACAGGATCAATTAAAATGCCACGAAATACTCTGGAACAGAAGAGCAACTTCCATTTTCTCCTACCAACACCTTGTTGTAGACGAGAATGGTTCAGGTTCTCATACGGGATCTGCCACACCAATGGAATCCAGAAATTGTGTGGATTCCATCTGTGCGGCAGGATCCCGTACTAGAATGGTTCTCGTACGAGAACCTGATCCAGCCTCATTGTACACACCCCATTTTGTTACCCCGGAGGTGTGCACAACAATGATGAACAAGGTGCCAAAAGACTGTATAGATCTCATTTGTGAGGCTCTGGAGGTCTTGTCTAACCTCAAGTGACATCTGGGATTATTTCAAGGAACCTTAGGAAATGATTGGAAAATGATTAAACACACCCTAGTAAGATTGACCGGGTCAAACCACCTTGAAATCAGTCTAGACTTCATGAGTAGGTGCATTTCATCATAAAAATCCTTGTATACAAAAATGGTTTGAAAAAGAGTTAATTTGCCCATTGTTTTACAGAAGATTCCATTTTCGGCCAACAGGACCCTCTATGGATTTCCCAACCTATGTTTGGCAAAAATGGTTTCCAATTTTGATGCTATTAAAAAGTACTCGGAAAGAGCTTTCCAACGACACCTGAATCGTTGAATTTGGATTTATGATTTGAAAGATATGATTTTTAAATGTTTCCAAGAAAATATTAATATTAAAAACCATCCAAAATGGACCACCCCAGACCAGATCCAGACATCCAGTCCAAACCTATGCTTGGCCCAAAGAACCATGGTTTCCAAACAGTTGATCCACCACTGGATAACCAAGAACCGACATCGAATGAGGAATCTTCAGCAGTCACTCGATGTTGAATAAAGGCCATTGAGTGTCAGACAAACGCCAAAACAATGTCAAATCCTGGGAAATCAAGGCGTGCTAAGACTCAACAATCTGACTTTCCAAGTCCAAATCATGCTCCAATTTCTCCAAATTGATTCATGGATGACCTGGACTTGTTCCTTAGATCTTAATGCACGATTTCAAATAGGAAAACCTTTCCTAAATCGGATTAAAACTTTTTTTGATTTGTTGAAGGGGTGTTACCCTATTTTCTAGAACATTAATGCCACATCACCCTTACCTCATTCAAAATCCAACATATTTGGATGAAATTTGATCCTATACAAAGCAGAGTGGATGACGAACACACTAATGCTATAAAAATAGGCCTTGTACACATCCAAAAGACCTTTTAGTGATCTAGAGAGAGTATTCTTAAGTTTGCAGCAGTGAGTACAATACAAAGAAAGTTGCAGCTTGGAGCTTCAATCGTCTGAGTTGTGAACGTCCTCCAACCTTGGAGATTGTTTATTTTTTAACCCTTAGGTAAGCCTATTAATGTAAGACTAGAACTTGAATAGGTCTAATCCCAGGCAGGATCAAATAAAAAACTCTCCAACAAACAAGAAATCATATGAGGGAACCGAGAGAACAATGAGAACTAAAATCATATGAAGGAACCAAGAGAACAATGGGAACTAAAAATAAGGGAAACAAGAGAACAGTGGGACCTAAAAATAAGGGAAACAAGAGAACAATAGGAACTAAAAGTAAAGGAAACAAGAGAACAATGGAAACTCAAATGAGGGAACAATTTCCTTGATTGAAGTAACAAATAAAAAAACCCACAAATTTGTAACCTGTTGAAGCAGCAATGATCTTGATGTGTGTTGAGTATGTCTTGTATTCCAAGGATCCAAGTGTGATGTGGATCTGACCCGACCCGACATATTTTTGTAGCCATATATATAAGGCATTTTTCTCATTCTAGGGTTAGACGAAAACTTGTATCTTCATTTTGTTTAGTGAAAAGTTCGCCGCTGCTCTTCCCGTGGACGTAGGTTTCTCGCGAAACCGAACCACGTAAATCTTGTGTGTTTGCGATTGTCTTGCTTGTTATTTTTCTTCTTCGATCCCATATTTGGCCATCTTGTGCGATTCAGTTTTAACAATGTGATAATCTTCAAGAAATCAATGTGACAATCAATTGAAAGAAATTCCAGCAGCTTGTAGCACTTTTGAACTCGATTTGAACAAAATTAGGGTTTGGATTCAATAACCGATGGAAGGGGATGGGGGAAGGGAATGGCGATCTCAGCCTGGTCATCTCACCCTACCTATCTCAGGATTTTCACAAAGGCTAAAACCAATATTTCATTATTCAAATTTGTGCACAATGCTGGCCTCCCTTACAAACTTATATACGGTAACCTAAATTGAATAAGAAAGTGACATAATAAAGAAAATAGACTCAAAAATAGGACTCTAACTAAACTAATGAAGCAAATCCCGTTTCCCTACTTTCTACCCCTATTTTAGGCTCATTAAATTGGCCAATTACAAAATAAACCCATGGGATCAAAGTCCCAATACATATATGACTCAACCCAAAGCTTATTTCCACTAAAGTAAGCCCTAAGTGACTTATCTACATCACCTATACTTCATTTTAATTCAATTGGTTTGGTTAGCCTTTTCTCTTGGTTTCATGATGTCAAGCTAAGTATACTGCCACTGTTTTAACCAATAACAGTGGTGGTATCCTTTCCAACAACAACTCAGCCTTGTCCCACAGTGGTGGTATGCTTTCCATACTTCAATCCAATTTTATTTCGATCTTTAGTAAAGATCGTAAACGGATCGGATTCGGCTCGGATACGGATCGGATGTAATCGGATTCGGATATTTCTTGGTCGAATTCGGATACCTCTAAACGGATTCGGATGGATTCGGATGCGGATCGAATTCGGATTTTCGACCATCCGTTTACACCTCTGCCTTGTGTAACCCGAACCTTCCTCCCCCTAGTGGATACAATTCACTTTCAATCCATAGTTTTAGATCATGATTCTCTTTTCCTCATATTCTAGAACCTGTTGAATCTTCAAAAACCCTCAAGATCATTATTTACTTAATTTTTTATAATTAGGTATTCGGATTCGGATTTTTATCGGAGTATTCGAATTTTTTTCCGGATATCTCTAAACGAATTCGGATGCTCCGAAACGGATATGGATGCAGATCGAATTCGGATTTTCGGTTATCCATTTACAGGCCTAATCTTTACCGTGTTTTCTTCTTATTTCTTAATAGGATTTTAATCTGGTTTTGTTCATTTCTCATCAGACATTCTTTTATTATTTCATGTAGGGTAGTATTATTCCCTATTTAGGCATGTTCTCATGATCTTTTTTTTTTTTTTTTTTTTTTGATAAAAGGTCTTGTGTTATGTTTTTCTCCATGAATCATTTTTTTTTTTTTTGGATGAATGAAAATTTAAATTACGAAGAAAGGAGAAGGAATATACAAGCCCAAGGGCAAACAAACCAAAGCTAAAAGCTAGCTAGGGTGCCAAATGGATAGAGGAAGACCCCAAGAGACAACAATGAGCCTGTTCCTTGGGGTATCCTTTACAACAGCGAGGGGAAAGGAACTAACTTTAGATGAAACATCAAAGAAGATGGCATTCCAAATCTTGTCGAGAGAGCAAGAGTTGGACGTCCATCTTCTAAGGTTACGCTCCATCCAAATGTGGGAGATAACGGCACAGAAGGCAATCATGCCAACCGAATCACACATCGAATTACCTCCGAACGTCATATCAATCCAAACCCATTCCTTGTGAAGAGGAAGAGGACTTCAACGACTTGGCCAGCAATGACGAAGAACACGGGTCCAAACGGAAGAAGCAAAGGGGCAAGAGAAGAACAGGTGATCTGCATCTTCTAACCCATTCCAACAAAGGCAGCAGTTGGGGAAGACCTGCATGTGGCGATGACTGAGGAATGCCTGGGTAAGAAGGCAGTTAGCGAGGGCATGGCAAGAGGTGAGACTGTGGCGAGGTATGTGCCCTTTGAACCAGACTACTTTGTGCCAAGGACAGGGGGTCCCTCTAAGTCTAACCATATCCCAAGCGGAGATTAGGATTAGGCTAACTTTGCATTCATGGATTTTTATATAACTTTAATAATTATTTTGCATATTTAGGATTCATGCATTATTAATAATAGGTTCATGCCAATGATTTCTAACAATGGTATGGTTTTTTCTTCATATATTATTTGAGTAGAACCATCTACTAATCCTTGTCTTGCAGCTCATTTATAAAGGTAAGTGCTTTATTTCAATTAATTTTCCAATAGTACCTTAGATTCATGTTATAATTTCTCATGCTTAGAAGTATTCATTATTTTATAAAAATATGAAACAAACTGATGAGAACATCAGTCAAAGATTTAGGACTTATCAGAGGAGATACAAACATTTTGCAGCCACATGTCACTTGACTCACTTCATTATGGCTACTAGCTAGATGACCAGTATTATGTGTAGTTCTTTTTATTATTTTGTTGTACTTTTATTTTGGGCCAGAATAATGTAAAAGAACCAGAATTCGTCTAATCCCAGGCAGGATCAAATAGAAAACCTCTAGAGAACAAGAAAGAGAACAATGGGATCTAAAATTTGTTGCAGAAGAATGATGAGATCTCAAATTGATAACCACAAGAACTATAATCCACAAATTAATAACCAGTTGAAGATGCAATTGAAGTTGAATGATCTCTTGAAGAATTAAGTTGAACTCCCCAATAGAAGAAACCGATCAGAACAAGAGAAACTGAGATCGACCAGCACTTAGGATTTTGAAAACCCTAGATTTTCTTGGATCGATGATTGCAGCAATGAATGTGATGCTGTAATCTTCAGAAATCGATGAGAACAATCTGTTGAAACAAATCCCAGCAACTCTGTAGAATTCTTGAGATCGATTGGACTGAACTAGGATTGGAATCAAGAACCGATGGAAAGGGATGGGGAAGGGAATGGGCATCTCACCCTAGGTCACTCACCCATCCTATCTCAGGATTTTTGCAAAGGTTCAAGCCAATATTTCATTAATCTAATTCGTGTACAATGCTGGCCTCCCTTACAAACTTATATAGAAGATTAAAAAATGGACTTAGACAATAAAAAGGAAAGGCCTAACCCTATCCTTAAATAATAAGGTAACCTAAATTGACAGGGAAAGTGAAATAATAAAGGAAATAGACCAAGGTTTAAAGTATTGGTATCAGGTATCCCATAGGAAAGATGATTTTAAGAGATGTATCGTATCGGAGAGACACAAGAAACACTAAAGATACAAATGGAAAAGTTTAGGATGCATGCGAAATACAGTTTTGAAGCATACAACACTATAAATAAGAAATGTGTAATATGTATTATGTATAAAAAGGAGAACAAAGTACAACAAGACAAGTGCATTCAACTAATTATGTATAAAGGATGAAGTTTCTTACTTGTACTAATACCCAAAAAACAAAATCATTTTCAGTTGGGGGAGATTTAGGGTTTAGATACACACCTCATTGCAAAAAAAAAATAGTTAGATGCAATAATTCAGGTTGTTTTTCACTAACCTAGAAAACGACACTAAAAATCAATATTTGAGCAAAAATTCAAAATTTTATTGCAGGCTATTTAATTACCCAATTATAATGAAATCAACAATACTAGAATCACTTTTGCCAGTAGAAACAACGAATCAAGTTGATTTTGCCAAAACAAAAATTGATTAAAATGCCTTACAAGAGCTCTTGGTATGTGTTTTGAGTCATTGACCGAGTCATAGTTTATAAGAGATGTGTTAAGTGTATCGATAAGTATCAACAATATCGGGTCACGAACCGGCCCTATACAGTTGATACATTTTTTAGGTATCATATCAATAACCTAAAAATAAGACATGTATCGGTTAGTAGCGACAGATACGTTAAGATACTTAAAACCTTGAAATTGATTCAAAACAGTACTCTAGCTAAACTAATGAAGTAAATCCCATTTTCCTACTTTCTACCCATATTTTAGGCTCATTAAATTGGCCAATTACAAAGTAAACCCATGGGATCAAAAGCCCAACAACTACATAACCCAACCCAAAGCTTATTTCAATAAAATAAGCCCTTTAGGTGACTTATCTGCATCACAGAATATCTTATTTTGTTGTTGTGTTGTTATTATGTTGTAGTTATATAGGTAGTTATTTTAGGAAATAACAGTTTTTTTGTACAATGTTATGAGACCCTTTGTATTCATCGTGGGAAGACAATGAATGAATGAAAGATGTTGGAACTTGTAAGATTACTCTCTTTTTTCTGCAGTATGAGTGACTCTATGCAATTCTTGGAGAGAATCCAAGATGGTGTGAAGCCAAGATGATCTTCTTTCTTCTCTATCTTCTTCTATCCACTCCTCTCTTTCAAACTCTATATTTACAGCAAACCATCTCCGTTTGATCCCCCAAATCCAGTGTTGTTTATTCCATCATATTTCTCCCAACCTCCATTTTCATTTCCTAAGAGCATTCCATTTGTTCTTTCAAATACAGCAGCCCATAAACCCCAATAAATCATACTTGTTAGTTGGAATAGGACCTGATTGTAATGAAAGATGTGGTATCCCAAATTTCTCTAGACCCTCCTTAGCCAAATCTCCAAGAAACCCAACTTCCCCTTCCTGCCTAGACTTGATTATTGCTAAATTTCTTACCAGTTCTTGAATCAGCCCTAAATATTCCAAGTATTATCTCAACCTTTTTTTCTTTTTCTTTTTTAACCCGAATATTACCTGGGACCTGGGCTGGCCCCTAAGCTTTTATTAGAATCATGAAAAATAATAAAGAATACAGGGGGGGACATACCGCCTTACCCCAACCCAGTACATCAATAAGACACACCACTCAAGATTGCCTAACCACCCCATACAAAAGCATAAAGAAAAACAGCCATTAACATCATAGGACAGGCAAACCGGCCTTGTCCTCACGGAGAATGGTTTGGAGTTGTCCCAAAGGCATGCTCCCAGGCTCAAACCTGGCAGAAGTCTCCGTGTCGCAAGAATACTTTGCTAACCAGTCAGCCGCTCTGTTGCTCTCCCGGTAAGCGAACACAACACTGGCCTGTGTAGCAGCCACTAATTCTTTAATCTCCTTGTAATAGTACCATCCTTCCCATAAGCTGCACCTCAACAAGTTAACTACCTTGACAGTTGCTTCTGAGTCACAGTTAACCACCACATCCACTAAGCCCATCAGCTTGCACAGTTTCAGCCCATCCCTCAAGGCCCGTAGCTCTACCAGTGAGTTAGTGCATGGGCCATAAAAGTTAGCAAAAGCAGTCAGGACTTTCCCTTGTTTGTCCCTAATGATCCCCCCCCCGCCTCCCAGGCCAGGGTTACCACGACAGGCTCCATCCACATTCAGCTTTACCGCGACAAAAGGAGGGCACCAGTATACTGGCAAGGGACGTTTCATCCTGGGCTTGGTGCTAACAAGCCGAGGCACTGCAAAATCAAACCTTCCCTAGCAGAACTGTGAGTGCCTACCTTTGCCGGATAGGTCAACTCCCTCACCCAGGTCCCTCACCCAGGTTTTGATGCATTCGATGATGGAGCTGGCTGTCCTCCTTTTTTCCCCGTGCCTTCTGAAGTTCCTCTCCTTCCATAGCTCCCAGATGATCAGGGAAGGTAGAATTCCAGTAATATACGCACTGACGTTAGTGCAGCCTGCCAGACCTTGCCAAAACAGCACCCTACTCCTAGCATCTTGGGTGGGAAGAAGGGGTATGTCAAAAATTCTGGAGAAGTGTTCCCACACTCTGGTTGCCGTGCCTCCAGCGACGAGGCAATGATCCGTCGTCTCACAACGGGGCCTTCCACAGCAACAGCATTTTGAAACCAGAGGGATACCCAGCGCCATCACAGAGTCATCAATGGGTATCTTCCCATTTAACAGCTGCCAAGAAAAGAAACCCACTTTCACCGGAAGTGTTTGGTTCCACAGCCACTTTGCATAAGAAACCGTTGCTGCCCCACTCCGTACCACATTCCAAACAGCCTTGGTACCTTGGATATTCTTCTACCAACAACAAAGAGGCCAAGAGGACCCAATCTTTGGAGTTAGGTAGTGATTCAACACTTATTCACAGCCTTCTAACTTGTGGGACAGCAAAGGAAGGTACTGATCTATCATGTCTTTCTTATTAAGTTTTCCTTTGCATACTTAGCATGAAATTCTGCACATATGATTTGTTTATTTCTAAATTTATGGCTATATTTGTTAAGAATTTCTACATGTAAGCTGAGAAATATGAGTTGAGACCCTTCCCGGCCTTCCTACCTTTCAGTTAGGATAATTCTCTAGGCTTCCCAAACCTGTCTTACACCATAAAAGAGAAGACCAATGTAACTGTGGGTGGACCAGGGTGTCTAACACCTTCCTTGATCTACAACTTGACACAAACTCGATCTCCTGGTCTGACCGGTTCCATTGGAGTCATGTGTTTAATGCAGGTCCTAGACCTAATCTAGGTGGCGACTCTCTTTACTCTTTTTCTCCCAAGAGAAGTATTTACCTCGAGAATTTCATAAAATTTCCCATGTTCTCATACTTGCAGAGGTTGTTTAGAAGGAGAACTTCCGCATCATGTTCCCCTTCACCCCATGGACATACCAGCAAATCTACACAAGCCAACATAGTCTACAGGATGGATTAATATGACTCCAACTATAAGCAGCAGACAAGAAATGAATACTGCAATGGCGACATCTCTGTCCGCTTTATTCATTATATATGAGATGACTTTCACTTCTTTGGTCTTCCATAGGAAATGTCACAAGATTTGACCATCTTTTAAGCCACCACTCAACCAATCCTTTATACTAGATTAGCCCATCTATCGCCAGCAGGACTTCTGTGGGAAGTAATAACAGAGAACACCATGCTAAAGAAAGAATCAGATGAAAATGGCCCATCTGATTATGAGAACCATGACCACTCTGGTGATCAGTGGAATAGGCTGGAGAAGAATAAATTAGAATGACTTTAACAACCTTGATGCAGATCCTGGGTCACACATACCCTACTGGGTCCGCTATGAGCTCACCCAAGCTATTAGAGGTTCAAAATGCAATGGCAGTGGCAAATATGTAATTTCAATAACATTCAAGTATTTTATAGAGGCAACAATCAGTAGTGGCAATACTGTAATTTATTGGACTTCAAACTAAAGAAAAGAGAAAGAGTAAGTGTGGTGTAACGTATTGGTGAGGGAGGGGTAAACTTGGAACAAGAAATAAAATAAGGATAGAAGGGACATAAGGGTAAAGAGGAGGGCAAATATGGAAATTACGTAGAAAAGGGAATTAAAAGTAAAAGTACGATGGGAGAGGGTGGAGTTCGTCTTCAACCTTGCGTCGGGTAACACCAGCGGAGACCAGGAGCTCTTCCTGATTGACTCGGTCTCTCAATCAAGCTCCAAGTTGCAGGAAAATCTAAGGGTAAGATCAAAATTCCTTTTCTTTGTCAAACTCACACCATAGCAAACCCAAGGATCAAGAACTGAAGCAGAATAAATTATGCGGTTTAGGTTTTGCGTAACCAGAAAAAACCAGCTGCAATCTCCGATTTCAATCTCAGAATAGAAGGAGCTTTCAAGCACTATTTCATATAATTCAGTGGGAGTAGAAGCAAACCCCAAACTATCAGCCCACAACTTGAAGGAATCGAGGAGTTCCAGCGATCTGTTTCCCAAGTCCCAACCAACAATACCCGATGGGAAGAAAGAGAGAGAATGGCGGAAGGAGATCAAAGTGAGAAGAACTAGAAAGAGGTGAGAGGGAAGTATCACGCCAACAGTAACTCATGGTACAGCAACTCTGCTAAAACCTTCAATCAACTCAAAATTTCATTCTATTCTCAAATCTGATAACTCCATCGCATTACATCAAAATAAGGCAGAAAACCCAACTAGAATGAAAACTGAACAAACTAGGCGATATATCAAATATAGAAACTACCAAATGACTCCTACATAATCTACCCACCCAAATAAAATAAAATAAAAGATTACACCCTATATCAACAACTACCAACCCTCCTTTAGACCAAAAAACTGGTTTAGGACCAAAGCTTGATTTGGGATTCCAAAATGGTTCATGTTTGTCCAACCAAGCTAGAGCAACTACATCCAACTTCCACCTCTTTGTGGCCTCTTGGAGAACAGAAAATCCATGATACCCAAGAATATGTTAAGGAATGAAGCACAGTCAGATTTTCTATAACAGAAACTCTGTATGGATGAGAGTGCATAAAACCCAGCAATCTGACATCCAACCAAAAGTCATCCTGAGACCTTTACTGTCTAAGTACAGTAAAAGGCCCATGGGACATGCATCAACTCCATTAACCATATGTTGGACTACCCACTTAGATTCGGAGTGCTTGTTTGAATTAGTTGGTGCATGGTCGGAGGTACTGGGCTCACAACAGAGGCTATAGGAAGGACTTTTCTTGATGAGCAATCTAGATCACCTCACTAGAATTCTACTTTAACCCACTAGGTACAAGATTGCAAAGACACAGTTTCCTGATTGTCTATGACTAAAACTTAAATTGTTCTTGGAACTTCAATAGTTGGTTTTCTTCTCCAGCTCAAAGATATTCTTGCCGCTACTTTTGCTATTTACTTTAGTTATTATATGCCTCCCGTGGGATCACCTGATGATAGCTTGGCACTTTTATGCCTTTTCATTGGAACAATTAGTGAATTTTCCTAAATTGGCTCTCGTTCTTCTCTTCTGAACATAAGGAATCATCAATTCATCTGTTTTATATAGTTCTATTAGTTTGAGAGCAGAATTCAAATTATTAGACGGCGAGCCTTGGTGCAACGGTAAGGTTGCTCCATTGTGACAAAGTGGTCACGGGTTCAAGTCTAGAAACAGCCTCTCCGCGAAAGCAGGGGTAAGGCTGCGTACATTATGACCCTCCCGAAACCCCGCAGTGGTGGGAGCCTCATGCACTGGGTACACCCTTTTAATATATGTTATATGTTATACATGACTGCTTTTGAAGCTTTCAACCCGCAATTAAGTCTGATCAACAAAACTAGAAAGTACAGTTATACTTGTCAAAAACAATTTTGTTCACAACTTGCTTGCTTCATTTGGAGTCTAGTTTATCACCATGGAAATCCATTCAACCTTCCAGAAGTGAGTGAAGCGGACAGTAATTTCGAATACCTGAAATTCTAAACAACCATTATTTGGAACATTTTCTTATTTCCGCTGGTTATCCTATATCAATCTCTCAATGATGACTTTCTTTCCATACAGTACTGTTGAGAAACATCACCAGTCTCTTCACCCCTTTCTCTGTAACCCATTTTTTATAACCTGCACCTTTAACAACCCCTCACCAACATATGTGAGAGAATGTGACAGACAATAAATTGCTTCTAGCTTTGACTGGAAGGGGGCATATTCTATTACCTCCTTGTTCTTAGCTCTGACAAACAGATAACTCTCACTTTTGTTACTGGACAGATGAGAAAATACTTCGAAATTCTATTTTTCCTTTTTGCAATTAAGGCTGGTTGCACTGTAGGGGCCCCATTGAATTTACTCAGACGTATTTGACATATCCTAACAAAATACATCTAATGATTTATTGCCAAAAAGAAAACGATGACAATCCTCAGATTAACTATGTAACAAGATTAAATTTGAAAACAACTAAAGTAGATCAACTAAATATTCTTCTAAGGTGCTCGCTACAAAGCTCGAATTATAAAAAATTTAACTCTTTAAAGAGTTTGACATCCAGAAAAGACTCATAGAATACGCAATTTCTCGTCTGCCCAAGATTATCCAAGGCTCTGGGCAAAGTGATGAATGAAATTTAAGATTCAAAATGCTTTGGAAACAAAACCAGCCAAAGATTGATGATACGTACAAATAGCGTAAAACTAGGAGTTTATCAAGTAAATGCAATGACACAATTAAGAAATGTTTATTGTCAAGACCTCAATATTAAATGCTGAAGTGTGGTACCTAACCTTTTTGGAGCTTAAAGGTTACTGTTTGCTAGGTAAGTCTGTTGTCTAAAATGCTGAAGTGCGGTACCTAAACAATTCAAGTTTGCCACAACCGCAAAAACTCTCTTTTCAAGCTTTATGTGTTTAACAGTGATGAGAAAGATGCAATAAAATAAATCTAGCCAATTCAGAATTTGAGACGCTGTTTCTTCCTCGCTAAACGGAAAAAGAGTCAATTAAGCAAACCATCGTTTTAGGCATGAAAGAAATATACAAGAATAAAAGAAAAACTTAATAAAATGGTTACCCACACTAACACACACACACACACACACAACAGAGAGAAAAATTGGGACCTGGCGTATTGCAGTGACCAATAGAAATACTGGCAGATCTTCTCCAAGATAATGGTACTTATCTCTGGGAACGTGACTTCTCCATGCTGAGTTTCAGCAAAACTCCCTGCCGATTCGAAACGCGATGGTTAATATAAAACCTTGGAGGAAATCCCTAGCTTTCTCCAGAGAAACATATCCACGTCGATTTCAGATTGAGAGAGATACCTGGAGAAGTGAGCATGTTACGAATGGTCTGAGAAACCATGGCAGCTTTCTTGTCGATGATGAATTCGAAGCCCTCGGCACTGATCAGCTTTACCGTATCCTCCTTTTTCATCTTTCAAAGCGAAGCCTTCAAAGAACTTTGTTCAAACAAGCAAAGACCTCCAGAAGTATCAATGGAATCTCTCTCTCTCCCTCTCTCTCTCTCTCTCCGTCGGACACACTAGTCTCTCTACCAAATGTCAATAAGAATCTCAGCAACCGGAAAGCATATTTTATTCCACGGTTCCGTTTCAGAATTTTTAAGAACAAACTAAATGGATTCGATTAGTCGATTACATTGGACTGTGGGCCTTGGACTGCGGGCAGCATGCGAGGGGTCCTCCGACTGAATATCAGTCCAGGCCTGTCCCAGCTGGAGCGGCCCAAAACATTGCAGCCCATTAACCGAAGACGACATCTCAACTAGGGTGTCAAACTGTCGGTTTGATTTTCGTCGGGTTATATCAGTTTTCAGTTTGGGAATGGGTAAGACCATAATCAAACTGTTTAAGGAATTTCAGTTTTCGGTCGTTTCTGTTTTGGTCGGGTATGGTTTCGCTTTTTAGAAGTTTTTAAGTATTGGGTTAATACTGGTTAGATCGATTTGTTTTCTAATTTAAACCAAAATAAAATCTTACATTCATAATTTACAGTGAGAAAAGATTTGGTAAAAACATTTAAAATCTTATTTCTAAGTCAAACAAGTAAATAATCAAGAATAAAGAAATTGATTTGATGTGTTCATGTTTACGAACAATATGAATGAATTGCAAAGGGAAAATAACTAATTTTTTTATTTTAATAAAAAAAATAACTAATATTGAAATCAATGGATAAATAGAGTTCATAGTGAAATCATTATTTATCTTCTTCTTTTTTTTTTTTGATAGAAGAAATCATTATTTATCATTACAAGGGGAAAATAACTAACACTGAAATTAATGGATGAGAAGATAACTAATATTGAAATTACAAAATGAACCCTACTATCAAATCATTCATTTAGATGTCCAACTAACTTTGTATGGTGAACAAGGAGATCAATGGAAACATTGTTACATATCCATTTTCTTACTCATAACCTCGTACTCATTGATTTATAACAACTCTCTTTACAATCAGAAATTTTCTCATTAATATTGAAATCAATAAATTAATCAATTCACTTATTCATAATCTCATACTCAATGATTTTTTTATCGGTTTCATTCGATTTGGATATCAGTCGTTTGATGTGGTTCAGTTTTCATTCGGTCCCACCATACCTCAGCCCAAAACCAAGCCGATAAGGATCGATTTGGTTTGATCCAGGTTTTCAGTTGGTTTTACCAGTTCGGGCTAGGTTTTGACACCCCTAGTCTTAACTGTCATCCCTACTATTTGACTCTAGTGGTCAGCTCAAGCAGACTCTGACCAGTTCATTTGGTTCAAAGTTGAGTCTCAACATGCATTACTAGTTCCTGGGGAATATGGGGTGGGACAGTTGTCGAGATGGATTCCAAAGGTGAACGATAGAAATGGTCTAGTGAGGAGGCAAAGAGAGAGAGAGAGAGAGAGAGAGGCATGGTGTGAAGGATGATGAAAACCTAAGCTAAGGTTAATACAACCTACTTAAAACATGAAACCATACATGAACAACAACCTTTCTCCATGATATGGAAGGATACAAGTCACAACAAACAAAACAACATGAAACCAACACCTAAGCATGAATTAACAAAGAACACCCTACATGCAATCAATAAACTAGACCTAAACAAGGAAGCTAATAAAATGTATGAGCATATAAGATTTGATTAGAGGAACACAATGATATGAATTAAGGTTAGTAGACAACATCCTAAGCCTAATATACTCGTTAAACATGGAAGAAGAGTACATACATCCATGCCTAGGGGAGAACCGCATAACCAATGCACTTTTTCTGCTAAAACAATGATGGTATACCTATGGTCGTCTATTGATAACGTTGAGTGTACCTAATAAAATAAAAAACTTTGTGTTTTAGAGTATCAGAACTTGTAGACTACTCAAGGGCCAAGTTGGAGGTCGTACACAACTTAGAAGAAGACAACTCTAAGTTGGAAAAAGAACACCTTCATGAGCACTACTAAAATTTTAGACTAACTCTTTCTAACACTCAAAAAACCAGAAACAAATTTCATCAAAAAAAATAACTACAAACAAAGACCCTTGTGACATGGGCTAAGCCTATTTTATAGTTGGAGACTCTTCTTGAGCCACCCCACTTCAATTAGCAACAAACTCAAAACCGTTGGATTTCGAATGAGATATAACAAATTGAATATGAACTCATTGTTGGCAAGGTTTCATTGCTCCAAGCTATTTGGTGAGATGTCTAAGATAGTGTGAACACTCCCATGATGCCCTGAAGGTAATTGAAATGATGGAATAAAAGAACTAAGATTTAGAGTGAGATTTTCTGCAATTGGTAATGGGCAGTTCACCTAAACCGCACTAGGGATACGTAGAATTCTCCTCGGACAAAACCTAGGATTACCTAGAATCAAAGTTGTCTACATAGTCCTTGAACCTCAATACTAATCTTCCCTCTCAACTATTGAGAGGAATCACAATAACAATGGGAGATACACTTCATTTGAAGTTGTCCGTTACGTGGTCAAAGAGCTATAGGACAGATCTACTCACCAAACATTCTATATAAAGATCTTGTGGTGTGTCCTCTCCGATTCCCTGCCTGGAACAGTTGTCCAATTTCTCTCATAGGGGGCCAAAAATGACAACCTAACCCCCTACCCGAACACACTGCCCGAGTGAGGTTAAATCTTCATTTCTGCTTTCCTATGAGAGGAACTGGACAATTATACCGGTCAGGATAAAAATTCGTGCAGTGACCATGCACTTCTCTCTCTTTTTCCAACTCGGCAGTCTCATCCCACCAAAACCCTTGTAAACAAACAGCGTTTTAGTGTTCATGGCGTTTGCCTCCCAAGAATTCCACTGCTGTTGTTGCGTGTGAATCCTAGGGATACGCTTAAATAAGCAAAATGAAAATCCTGAGAATACGGCTGCCAGGTTGGTTTTAGGGCACAGGCTTCGCAAATCGCAATATCGCAATATCGCAATATCGCATCGATAACGTGCGCCGAATCCGCAAAAATACGTCTCCACCTTTTCAAATCATTACATTAATCCTTAGAAGTTTCAAATTGATCATAGAATTCCGAAATTTACTCATTTAATTCCCTGATAGGCCGTTTCAAATGCCCTTTAGTCGGTTTTTCTGTTTCTTCTCATTGGCTATGGAAAGCAAGGACGGACTTCCTCTGCCTGTCGCTTCCTCCATGATTTCCTTTCGGACCTAAACGTCTGCAACTTGTCAAAGAATCAACTCTATCTCTTTCATCTGAGTCGACGACGGAATTTGGAAATCGAACTTTGCCTCTCTTACAGACCATTTTCATCACGATCTCTGGTTCTTCTCCATCGTTTTGACTTCGTTTTGGGGTATGTTTGATTCTTCCCCCCTTCCCCGACGTCTCTTCTTAGGGTTTATTAAGTTTCCGTGGTGATCGGATCTGTCTATGCAAGTGGAGTTCCTCTTCTTTTTTTTGTGTTTTCTTTGAATTATTGCGTTTCTTTGGTATTTTCGGTGTTCTGAATTTGGAGTGGATCTTGTAGGGTGGAGAATATTTAGAAGAAGCCAAGCCATGGCTCATAGGGTTGATCACGAGTATGATTATCTCTTTAAGATTGTCTTGATTGGAGATTCTGGTGTTGGGAAATCGAACATTCTCTCGAGGTTTACTCGTAATGAATTCTGTTTGGATTCTAAATCCACCATTGGAGTCGAATTCGCCACGAAGACTTTGCAGGTGCGTTTTTTTGTCGTTGTGATCCGGCTCCTTTTCTGATGATTATAGTTTTCTTTAGCCTTTTTTATCTATGGAGTAAGACTACTAATATCCTCTAACAAAGATGATGATGATGACTCCGAGATGGACGACCAGATCGGCAACATGGTCTTGTTTGTTGTTCTTCTGTTTACGTTTCGTTTATGCAATCTTGAATTGTTAATGCATGTATTGTAGTGAGCCTTGTCTTGTTCCTGTTCCCGTACTCGAAAGTATTTTTTTCATTTATTGGGTGCCATATGCCATCAGGTCTTGTTTTCCAAATTTAGCATAAAATCACCTGCTATTTACGAGAATGTGAAACATTTTGGTAGTTCATATAAGCTAAGTGGTTAACTCTGTGCTGTGCCTGTTGAGGACTGAATCAACAGAGCAGTCGTTAAATTTTTTGAGATTGTAAAGGAATTTAAAACAACATTATTTATGTTCAAAATTCTAGATTGGGATTTTGAAGTGAATGAATGACCTGTGCAACCCCAAAGTTGGAGATGGAAACATTAGAATTGAGGAGGATCCTGGACAGAGTATCCCAGCATTCCATTTAATATTTCCATAGAACTAAGGGCTGGAATTGGTCTTGCAGTCAATGGAGAACTTGACATTGGTCCATAATTTCGATTAATTAGCAAAACATTAGAACTTGATCCAAATGGATGAAAAGTTTCCAAAATCAATTAGCATCTAAGAAAAAGAAAGCTACTATTGATGCAAAATCGAGTTCCAATGTAAATTACTGCAGAACACAACTATCTATGTACATCAGATGAGAGAACGGAAGCAGTAGAACTTAGAGGATTCAATTGCTCAATGAACCTAGTCAGTTTTCTCCTAGCTTGGGTTGGGAGAAATACACTGATAGCATTCTACCACTGTCTAAGCCCATGTGTTTGATTTAGAAATTGGAGGGACATGGACTTATGTCTAATAAAACCTGCGCCATGGACACAAATAAAATTCTGTCTCTCTCCTAGTCTCCCCACAATAGATTCCAATACTTGTGAAATGTGAGTAAGCAATTCAGTATGATAACTCTTTTATTCTCTGAAACAGGTGGATGGAAAGACTGTTAAGGCACAGATATGGGACACGGCTGGTCAAGAGAGGTACCGGGCCATCACCAGTGCTTATTACAGAGGTGCAGTCGGTGCACTCTTAGTCTATGATATAACGAAGAGGCAAACTTTTGACAACGTACAGAGGTGGCTTCGTGAACTGAGGGATCATGCAGACTCCAACATAGTTATCATGATGGCAGGGAATAAGTCTGACCTAACTCACCTAAGAGCTGTACCAGAGAGGGATGCACAGGGTTTGGCAGAGAAGGAAGGACTCTCATTTCTTGAGACATCAGCGTTGGAAGCATACAATATTGAGAACGCTTTCCATACTATTTTGACAGAGATCTACCACATCATAAGCAAGAAAGCTCTGGCAGCTCAGGAGGCAGCCAGCTCAACTAGTCTTCCAGGTCAAGGGACTACCATCAATGTAGCTGATGCAGGCAATTTGAACAAGAAAATTTGTTGTTCCACTTAGAGTGGTCCTTATTCCAGAAGAAGAGGTTTTGCACAGACCTTTTTTTGGTGGGTGAGATTTGTAGAATATTTCGACTTCTCTAAGAAAAATTTCCTTAGATGTTGTGAGAAAGATTTTTAAGCCATCAGAGGGAAGTCTGTGAAAGTGAAACATGACAGTGTTAGTAGCTTTGGAGGTCTTGCATTTTTCTTTCTCCTCCATTCCCTATTGTATTAAAGTGGCACCAACTGTTATAGGAAAACACCTTTGGGCCTAATTTTTGGTACACTGAGGAATGGGAGAAGAGAGAAGCATTGTATGTGTGGCGTCTCCTTTGTTCCTCAAGTTCTAACTTGTAATAAAGGTCCATGTTACCATTTAACCTGATCAGAATCCTGCTACCTATCAAATGTGCAGCAAATGGAGAAGAAAAAAAAGATTTTCCTCTATAGTGCTTATCTAAATCCAGCTACAGGTGAGATATTACTACTTAGTGCTCTAAAATGGATCATTCATTTGATGGAGCACCTAAATGTTTTATGCCATTTGGATGCTTCTTTCCACAATTTAGAAATAGCATACTTGTTTGGATACACTAATCTTTAATATCTTTGACCCTTTTTTTTTTTTTTGGTGAATATCCTTGACCCATTTTGTGAACCAGGTTTTATTTTTAGATAACTTAGGTGTGCTCTGCTTATGTGTTTTGTTGCCACAGGACAAATTAGAAAAATGCATTTATTTTCTGTCGAGGAAAAAACATTTATATCTTGGAGCTCTGAACGTTTTGCCTGGAGCAACCAAACAGCCCCTTCCTTGTACGTTGGGGTGTCAACTAGCCGGTTTTGCTCCGGTCGGGCTTTATTGGGCCTCGACATATGAGGCCCAGGACTGAAACCTCCACAAAGCCTTAACTGAGACCAGTCAATAATTCAGTCTTTAATTTATTTACGTTAATTGATCTTACTTGGTCCTTAATCAGTCGGTTTGCATCTTTTGTCTGCTTTCATTAATCTATCCTTAATAGTTTAGTCTTCAGTCTTTACTGGGTTAATGTGGCTGGGCCAAGACCGATATATTACTCCAAAAATTGCACAATCTAGAACCAAAACCAGACTGTTTAATAAACGGTCTGTCCGGTTTCGAGTTTAATCAATCAGGTTCGTTTAGTTTAGTCGGTTCAGGTATATTTTTGACATTAGACACCCCTACTTGGAGGTTTGATTTGCCAAACGAAGCTGTTGTACTCAACCCATAATACCTTGGGGTTAGCATTTTTCAGCCACATGAATAAAAGGGTCGGGTTTGGGTCAAGTAATTAGGTACTATCCTCAGTGCTAAACCGACCCAATACCTGAAACACTGAATGAAGCGCATCCATTATGATCTCAGCAAACTCCTCCAATTCCTGCATGACCTGGGTTATCCTGAGATGCGCCAGCGAGCCAACAATGTTAAACTTGACAAAACCATGAGAAGGTCGAACACAAGCAACATATGAGATAGTCGATTGCTGACTCGCATTTGCTGTTGATGATAGATATGCATTGACAAATTCATTAGAACTGTAAATTAGATGAGTGACAAGTATTTCTTCAACCTGCCAAAACATAAGCTCTATATATGCAATCCATAGCTGTCATATTAATTAAACTATCTATATGGGCTAGTGAATTATTGCCATTGTGAGATTTACAACAGGAAAGAATAAGCAAACTGAGAGACCCTGAGACTGAAATCTTACCAACCAAGATCCTTGCCAACCCAATTCTACATTTAGGGACCATTCAATGCCTCCTCGGTGGCCCTAGGGGCACATCAACGACTTAGAAGGGTGAGAATCCCTTCACCTTGGATGGAGGGAAACTCCGATCCTTACAAAATTTAATTTTGAAATACAATTTGGGTCCATTTTCTCCTCACCCTTACAAAAACAAAAAACTAATTTTTTTATATTTTTACCCCTATCCATACAGCTGGATCGAATCAATATCAGGATCGGTCTCAAATCCGATCTGATACCTCAAACCATGGTTGCCAACCAACCATTCCGAGTATGAAGGAATCCAGGAATACTCTGTCAAGTAATAGGAAAATAAATTTACCAAAAAGAAAAGTAATAGGAAAATACTCCACTTCTTACCAGCTTTTCCATTGCCTCAGGGGTTTGTGATATCCTTGATATTATCAAGAGGTCTAAGGTTCAAGTATTGGTGTTCCAAACAAATACTCCGTTTGTTGGGCTTTTGAATTGATCACACCATACCAAACCAGTGCGGCTCGTAAATTGATTACTGTCGCTGGAACCAATTTTCTGGTTTTGGCGGCGGCGGCACCACTTTGGATTTCGATAACTCCCGTTATTGCATGGCCCCTGCGCAAGATTGACATGCACAAATCGAGCAATGGTCCAAATTTTTTTGGATAATAGCTTAAACAGGGAGTTCTTTGGTTGGTGGCGTATCAAGGCCTCCTTTGCTCATCCAAGTATCTGCACTCACTCTTGGCCTCCCCCTCCCATCGGTTGGATTGCCATCAACTGTGATGGATCGGTGGGGCAAGATTTGGGTAGGTATGGAGCGATAGGACGGGACCATCTGGGGAAACCTATTTTTCAATTGCAGGAGATGTCAGAGACGATAACACAGTGCGTGTGGAGCTATAAACAATCAAATCTGGTCTCTTGCATGCCAGGTGACTGAATATTCAGCAGGAGCATGTTCGGTCTAATTCTTTGGTTGCAATTCAGATGATTGTAGGGCTTATCAGATCCCTTGGGATGCTATGTGGTTGATTGAGGATATACGAGGATTGAAGGACTCATTTCATAGCTGTGTCTTCGCCCATCACGTGCGTGAGATCAACAGTTGAGCTGATTACTTGGCGGGGTTTATGCATTCTATTCATGAGCTATCCCTTTGTATAGATGGTTTCCCAGAGGCCCTTTCCGTGCTCTTGCGGAATGATGCCACTAAGAAGAAATACACCAGAGTGTAATTTCCTAATTTTTGTCCCTAATATTAATTTAAGCTTTCTTTTCACAAAAATAAAGTAAAAATTGCAATTTTTATTAGACATCCCTTTTTGTTTTTTTTGGAATGAGACCTCCCCCTTTACTATTTTTTGGGTAGAACATCTCCCTTTACTAGCGGATGGAAAAAACATATTCCTATCCATATAAATAATAAAAATTTAAAAATAAACAAAATAAGACAAAAAAAATAAGTAACATCTAGTTGTCCCAATCAAGGTTCTAAAACTCGAGTTTCGACCAGCCAGAAACCAAGTTCATCACGGTTTCGACAATATCATGGTCAAAACCTGGAATTTTCTCCATGGTTTATATTGAAAGAGTACCGGTCAAACTTAATTTGATGTGTGTGAATGCTGTCAAAATCGCTTGAAAATATTTTTTTGGACATCAAAACAAATGAATATTTTATCGCAGTTTCGGTTTTTAACAATGTTTTACCATATTAAGATTTATGAAATTTTTAGATTTGAGAAAAATCCCAACATTAAAAAATTAAAAATTACATTCACCGTCAAAAATTTATTTTTTCTTTTTGAATTGGGGGGTTCACATTTTTTTCCTTTTGAAATTTGATTTTTTAACTATTTTTTTTAGATTCAAATAGGGGTTAGTTGCTTATTTATGAATAATATCTTAAGTAAAGATTATACAAAAACATGTACCTAAAGGATATTAGGCATAAATGAGTGTCTATCCTGGTTATTGCATACTTAAGTGTCTGTAACGGTTTTGAGCCAGGTTTCCCCAAGTTTCGAAGGACATAAGTGTCGAAACTTGCGAAATTATCAACATCTTGATCGAAACCATCAAATTTTGATCGAAATCTTGAATCTTTTAAAATCACCCTTCAACTCGTCTCGAAAATCTGCGAAACCAAATTAACTTGATGATTTCGATAAGTTTTTATTAAGTTCTTCTTCCATGGTACGAACTTCCCTCGCTTTCGTCTCTCTTGACGATAATGACCGCTTCGGTACGTAAGGAGGCATTGAAATCTACTACTCCTCTAATGGGATGATGCTGATAATGTTGTGGAACAACTTCCACTGGAATCTTCTCACTCAACGCATTAGAAACTTCTTTGAGCTATCATTTCAATTAACTGTTTCTTTCTCTTATACTAAAAAAATAATAATAAAATAAAATAAAATCAACTTTTTTTCCTCGCTCTAATACAAAATTAACTAAATATTCCAAGAATTGCATAGCTGAAGTTAAAAGACGATATCATACGATACAACAAAAGTATATGAAATGAGTATTAATTTCTACGGGAAAAAAAAGAAGAATATAAGTAATTAACTACACAACAGTAAACTTTCTAATTTGAGTACAAAAATATATATGGACCTAATTTACAAAACCAAAATCACAATTTTGCCTCCCAATTTCTTCAAATTTTTTTTTTTTTTTTTTTGGTTCAGATCAATTTATTGCATTATGAATATATTTGCTTTTATTCATTTATTGAGCATTAACCCAATCATATCGATCAACATGACAAGAGCCACGATAGATTCATTGATTTTAGGGTTCATTTTCCCCAAATGGTTTAGGATTTGAAATTCAAACCCAAAACGATTTGGGGAAGATGAGGGCATGCAATTTGATCACTTTACTCTTTAATTTTGGTGGGTTTTTGTCACAAGGGCATTTTGATCATTAGATTTTCTAAAACTAATGTTTAACGTCCAGACTAACGGACTGGAGTAAAGTGTTACAATGTTTTAAAAGTAGGGGAGCATGTGTAAATGATAAAATGGTAAGTGTGCATTTGGACAATTGGGCATTTTGAGGGGTTTGATAAAAACCTTAGTTTTATCTGTTTCATTTCCTCCAGGTATTTTTATTTGCTCCAGTTTTTGCCCACTCCATTTCCCCAAGTTCCTCTAATAGTGGGGGTGTACGTGTACCCACTCAAGCAGGAGTAGGATGGTTATTTCAGCCCCCCTCTATCAAAAGAAATTGGGGAAATGAACCTGCCTAGGAAATGGAGCAATAAAAATCCTCTCCTCCTCCCCTCTTCCTCCTTTCTTATTTACTTGACAAATTCGTCTACAGTGAGGTGGGAACAGAGAGATTACTTGATAGATTTCCATTTCGAGAAGGGGATTTCTTTATTATGGTACTCTATGATTTTTCACCTTTACTCAAAACCATTATATTTCCCAATTAAAAACTGTTTTGAACTGGCCTAAATTGGAACGGGTAGCATTTTTATTTTTTTTTGGTTTGCCCTCTGATCTAATTTTAGAAACTGCGTTTCTACATGGGCAACATTCTAATGGTCTTCTCAGGTCCTATTTGTAGTATTTGTAGTATTTGTAGATCGGATTCCATCAGAACAACAATTATATATGTTATCAGGTGTTATCTTCAACATTCTAATGATTAAATTGGGTTTTTTTTTTCTTCCTTTGCACAAGAACCTAGTGCACTTGGTAGCCTGTGGTGCATAAAAGTCCATTAATACCAGGAGGTCATGGATTCAAGCCTCCTAGTTCACATCTTCCCTCTCCCTTAACTAAGGGTGTTAAACGATCCGGTTTCAATTCAACGATTCAGATTGATTCAAACTATTTAATTAAACGGTCTCAATTTTGAAACCATACCCGAACTAGTTATTAAACAGTTTCACGTTCCTGTTTTAAATGGTTCAGTTTGGTTAACGGTTTCTGCTTGCTTTTGGCACATTTATGTACATTTAAGAGTATTAAACGGTTTATTTGGTTAAACGCTTTAGTTCGGTTCAAACCTTTTAACTAAACAGCTTCAATTGCGAAACCATAACCGAACCATTTAGTAAACGATTTCACGGTTTTGGTTTAAACGGTTCAGTTCGATTTCGATAACTGGCTACGGCTTAATTTTGACACCCTTACTCTTACCTATCCCCAAAAATATATATATTTTTTGAAAGGGGATTTATTTTTTAATTAAAAGTCTGTTAATTTCTTCCATTCTCATATAAGTATTTTGCATGCTTCATAGTTGTATTTGATAGTTATGTATTGTTCTATCAAAGCTATATATGGAAACTAATAGTGAAAGTAGCTCAGAGGTGAGTCATGAAGAGGAAACAATCAAAGAAAACACTGAACAAATTGTAGAAGGGAGAGAGTGGATGGGGAAACTTAACGATGCATTTGTTTCAGGGGAAGCTCAAGATTTAGAATATAATATTCCTTTCCTCAACATGGAATTTGATTCAAATGAACAAACATATGTTTTCTATAATTCATGGGAAGTAGTTTTCTGCAAGGGAGTGTGACCTACGCCAGCACTCCCTTGGGTCTATCTCTCTCCTCCTTAAAACAAGGGGGCAGAGGTGTCTTTTCATATGGGGAGGAGAGAGATAGACTCATGGGAGTGCTGGTGTAGGCCACACTCCCGGACAAAGAACTTTTTCCCATAATTCATATATGCAAAAAACTGGTTTTAGCATGCAGAAATGCATAATAGAAAAAGAACATTTCAATGCTCAAAAGAAGGTTTTCAAAGAGTGGATATGCATATCTATGTGAGAAAAAGTCGTCCAAATACAAGAACTAACTGTAAAGCACGAATTGTGGTTAAACTCACAAATAATGGGCTATGAATGGTTATTGAATTTGAATGTGAGCATATCCTCTTGTATCAGAAGAGAAACCAATTTTACTTCGGTCACAGACAGTTGTAAAACATGCACAAGCTATTAAAATTATCTCATTGGATAATACAGAGATATCACTTACAAAAGGAAATGATTTTTTATTTGAAGAAACTGGAATTAATGCAAAGTTCAGCTCATGCTAATAATTTATGGATATTTTGTAGGACTTAGAGGTTCCATTAAATCAACAAAAAGAGCAACATGATCAGCAAGAGAAATGAAAAACGTGCATTGGACTGTTATTTTGTTTATTTATTTATTTGTGTATACATAAAGTATTAAACTCTCAAATTGAGGACTGGTTTTGACTACTTAAGATGGTTACTTTTAGTTTTTGTTGCAGTAGTGATTGGCTTTCAACTTGAACAAAGGTTTTATTTCTCTTTTCATTTTTGTAGCTGTATA
Source organism: Telopea speciosissima (assembly GCF_018873765.1). NCBI lineage: Eukaryota > Viridiplantae > Streptophyta > Magnoliopsida > Proteales > Proteaceae > Telopea > Telopea speciosissima. The sequence goes on along the minus strand of NC_057916.1, from coordinate 20,882,477 downwards.
TTAATGAACTCTCAAATGGTGCAATCACAAAAAAAGAAAAAAAAGAAAAAAGGAACATAGAACCACCGAGAAAATTAAGGATAGAGTGGAAAAAACCAAAACTAGCATTATATAGGATAAAAAGGTGTCAATAGTATTAAACGAAGGCTGATGAGTGATGGAAAGTTTCCGTTTTGAAGAAGCATCTCACATGCCCCCGTCCTCTAGCCCTCTATTTTTTCCGCTGTTCTTTCTAATTCTATCGGTTAATATCAGAATGAATCACATAGATTCATTAGTAGATGCCACAATTCAGAGTCTGATGGGTTTACATGTTAAAAGAGTACTTGTAAGCGTGGTTTTAGGGTCCTTATCTCCCCAGTATTGGGGGGAGGGGGTGCTGCGCACCTCGTGCGGCGCAGCACTGTCCATGTGTACACGATGGGACCCACTATGCACACATGGGCGGTGCTGCACTGCATGATGCGCACAGTACTGCCCCCAGTACTAGGGGCAATAATTTTCCGTGGTTTTAGCGCAATTGTTTTTTTGGGTTAAGTTTTAGCGTAATTCTGTACCATTGTTATCTTTTACAAGCATCTTGTTACGGACACATGCTTACGTGGTCATGTAATTATAATTTAAATTAATAGTGGTTAGTTATTACGTAAGTTGTAATACTGTGGTTAGTTTGATGGAATAGTAGATTTATTATTATTTTTTTTTAATGATAGAATGGAGTAGTAGAGTTATTGTAATATTGTAATAGATGATGGGTAAGGTTGAGATTGTAAGGAAAATTATTGGGGAGTTATAGTGTTAGTGGTGATAATCACTTGTAACTCTATTTAAGGAGTAGCGAAAAGAATGAAAAATAGACTATTCAAATCCTCAAAATTTCTTTTATGTAAGATGAGATGGGCTTCTTCATTCAAGTTCTAGTTTGGTCCCTAAAGCCAAATCTCTATTTTCTCTCTTATTTTTTGACCTTTCTATATTTTCCTTCCACCAAGATTTACGGCGCCAATAATGAACGGTGTTTGGTATGCATTCTCAGAACGGGTTTAGGGTCTAGAACTCATTCTAAGACAACGGAAATGTCATTTGGTTTGCATTTCCATTCTTGAATCTTAGAATGCTACGGCAAATGCACCCCATTCTGGAACGAATCGTTATCCTCTCCTGTAACTGCACGGCATTGTACTACATCGTACGGTGCAACAGAGGCCATGTGGCACAATGGACCCCACATGGTGCACATGGCCTCTACAGCTGCCGCACGATGCAATACAACACCGTACAGTTACTGCATAGGATAAAAATTCTTCTGGAACGGGCTCTCCCCCCCATTCTACATTCTACGTTCTCGTTTTAATTTCATCGGGTTCAGAGATCGAGGATGACAAAATAGGAGAAACTCTGTTCTTGGTCTCTCTCTCTCTCATTCATTTTCCTTATTGAATCGATTCTAAAACCACCTCCTTTCCCCGTCCTCAGTTCTTTCAGAAATTGAATACATATACGATTTATTGAGGTTTTGGTCTTATTTTCAGTTTCTCATATGGGAAGTAGTTTTCTGTACGGGAGTGTGGCCTACGCCAGCACTCCCTTGTGTCCATCTCTCTCTTTCTTAAAATAAGGGGGCAGAGGTGTCTTTTCACATGGGGAAGAGAGAGATAGACTCATGGGAGTGCTGGCGTAGGCCACACCCCTGGACAAAAAACTTTTTCCCTTCTCATATATAGGAATTTTACCGAAATATTCATATAGCTTTAAACGGCCTCTGGGGCCGCCTTGAGGCCTATGACCTCTTATCGATCCTTTTGAAATACATGACATCGTACCCCTAACATCATCATCATCATCTAGAGTATCCTCAGATGAACCAACATATAGGTTGAATTGCGTCTAAACAAATCAATATTTTTTAGTCCAAGAGGAAAACATACATCGTATAGATTGAAATGGCTGAGAGCACACGCACACAAATAACATGTTCATTTCTAAACTTATTTTTAATTCAATATTTTATGGTCCAATCATCACGCAGATGGACTGACTGAATGATCATGGTTCTTTGCGCCCTCACAAGCTAAGGCAGAGCCAAATAGCCAATGAACGGATTGAGGAATCCATCAGTGGAGAAGGGTCAAAATTTTACAATGTGTAATGACATCTGAGTCTCAAACACAAATCGATTTTTCAGAGATTATATTGTTGATAGAGACACGAGTAAACCATAACTCTCATCATCTCATATCTGGAAAGTTTCTTATAAACAACCGTTTGGAGAGTATTTGAAACAATCGTCTCAAAGACTCAAACAGTTCATCACTGTTGGTAATGGGGTAGCAAACCAATTTATAAATTGATTTGTTACTATTCTATTATTAATGAATATACAAGGAATGCTTGGGTTTCTCTTATGTAAAAAACTATTTTGTGTGATTGGAGATTAATTTACAAAATGAGATTAGACTTTAATTAGTCAAAAGTATTAGCAGTTTAAACCCAAGTGACCCAATTGATTGGTCAGACCGGTTATCTTTAGAGACAAGTGGCATTGTATAAAGCATAAATATTTAACAAAATGAAAAATGATACCAAAAAAGATCCATGGTATCATGTATACCTTCCCATGCTTGGGTTGCATTGGTTGGGCATTTATAATGAGAAAGGGAAGAATTTGGATAATTTTAACTCAAAAGAATGGGAGTAGTGATTGCAATGTGCTTGGCATCAGGGGAATCGGGGAAGAACTCCATCGTTTTGATGGTTTCTTTGGAGATGATATCTTGGTGAAGGCGAAACATTATTTCCATGGCAGTTGGGTCTTCCACAACTAAACAGAAAATCCGCACCTCGTAGGGAACTTCGATGCTTTGAGTCTGCCTATCTTAGCAGAAGAAGGAAAGAAACCTTGACCTTGATTCTAGAGTATGGGAGCAAAGCCAGTGCCTCCCACTTAAGTTGGATTGAAATTGGGACCCTTATCCGCTGCTGTAACTAGAGCACTACTGTACGTATCATGCAGCGTAACAGTGGCTATGTGTGCACAATGGAGCTCACTGTGCACACATGATCGCTACTCCACCGCACGATGCGCACAACAATGTTCCAATTATAACAGCAAATAAAAACTCTTGAAATTGAAGTTGAGAACTATTTTATTGTAACCTATTTAGTAGAAGACGCATGAAAAACGAGATATGATTTGAATTCCATAATTAAACTCTTTTGAGAAGAAATAAATCCCTAAAATCTCTCCCGTCTATTCAATTATTACACTTTTTTAAAATAGGTAAAACATGATCAAACCCTCAATTAGTTAAAATGTGTTTTAAATGCGAATAAAACGGCCAAACAGTTTTTTTCGGTTTAAAACGCATCCGGCCGATATTTGGATTGAAAGCTCTAAAACGCAATTTAAATGCGTTCCCGTGTTATTCGAACTAATAAAACAGTTATACTAATCCCACCCATTTAATAACATTTTAACTTTAGAAGTTACAGCTGTCACTTACAATTTTAGAGTTTTTTTTGTTTTATTTTTTTCGATAGGAAGAAATTTCATTGAAGAGCAACATCCATACAAGCAGTAGCATCAGCTAATCCAAACTGAATAAGCCACTAGGTGGTACTAGGCCAAATAATCGGAAGATGAGGCCGACAAGGCAGATCTAGCCAAGAAATCCGCCACAATATTGACGGATCTCGTTTTTTGTTTTTTTAAGAGGAGAACGACTCCCTTAGTTGAGAGATATTGTTGCATATATTAAGAACCTCGAAGTCGAAAGAGCATGAGTTCAATTGATTGATAAGTGAGGAGCAGTCAGACTCGACAATAATGTCAGTGAAGCCGCTGTTGATCGCATGAAGAAGCCTTGCTCTCACCGCCAACCACTCAGCCACCAAAGATGACCCACATTGAATGCCACAGTAGAGTTTATAGCTATCACTTACGGTAGTTAATGCACAACCATTAATCTTTGCCTTTAAAGTGACAAGTCACGCCATTATATAAGCCAGCATTTACTTTTTACTCTCTAGTCTCATCGATGTGGGAATCTCTCCACTCACCCAACACAACACCAACTTCTAAGCTTAGCTATATTCACCGTCAGAGCATGGGACCATCATGATTTATTGAACTATGTATTCATGATTTATTCACTCCAATTTCTTCTCAAAAAAATTTTCTCCTCTTTAGAATTCTTAGCTAAAAAATCATCATATTATCTCATTGGATGACTAATATGGCATGTCATTGGTGGAATCTTCTCTGTTTTTTGTTTTGACGATGGAATCATTAAACGTTTAAAACGTGTATATTACTGTTTTTTTGGTCCCATTCTTGAAAAAACTAAACGTTTAAAACACGTATTATCCGTTTTTGTTTTATTGTCGTTCTTGATGTAATTGACTGTATTTTTTAGCCTCCTGTTCAAATTTTGATCAGTTTAGATGGCAGGGAGGGGAGATGCAGAGGAGTGGTGCGGCTATCATCTCTAGCTGATTGCAGTCAAAGATGTTCTTTTTAAGGGGAAGGGTTTCTGAACAGCTAGTGTAGCCCACAAAACCTCACATTGATTTTTTTTTTTTTTCCTTCTTTTTCTTTTTATTTTTTTTATTTTGAGGGGAGTGTATGCTACTGGCAAGGCTCAAAGACACTCTTTTCCCACTTTTTTTTAATTATATACAATTAGAACTATTGAATTATTGGAGACAGCTTAAATTGTTACTATGAACCGACTCAATATGACCCAAACACATGAGGTCAGTCAAACTGCTTCTAATGCTTTGTGGCAGAGCATTTAGAGGCAGTTATTATTACCACCCGCACAAGCTTTAGAGGCGGTTTCTTGAGGTAAAACCTTAATTTCTTGTAGTGTGATCAACAAAGTAGCATCAAAGCCATCCGACTAAGACAAATTCTTTTGGAAATTTGGAGATCTAAAGCATGGAGTTTCAAGTTTTAGAGAGAGAGCTAGTTTTAGAGACTAAACATCCCGAGAGATTGGGAATTGGGAGAGTGGGAAACAGTTTCAGTCTTTTGAATAAAATCCCCAGGCCCAGAAGGCTACTATATGGAATTCTTTAAAGCTTGTTGGAATACAGTCGAAGAAGATGTGATTGGAACCTCCAAAGAGTTCCATCAGATCAGAGCTTTGCAAAGGAACTGAACTATACTTTCTTGATCTTCATTCCAAAAAAAAGCAAGTGCTAAATCTCTTAAGTAGCAATCCAAAAGACAATCTCTAAAGTTCTTTATACAGGCTCAAAACATTTTGGTCTTCACTTGTTGTAAAAAGCCAGCTTGCTTCTCTTACTAGGTAGACAAATAGAAGATGGTCAGCTTATAGGCAAGAAATGTGTTGATATGATATAAAGACATCAAAAGCCTGATTTCCTTTTTAAAATGTATTTTAAAAAAGCCTTCGATCATATATCTTTGGGTTTCATATTTTCTAATTTAAGAATGGAATTTAGTTTAAGGAGGAAGTTGAGACTGCTCTACAGTCTTTGCACAAACAAATTTTCAGTTCTAATCCATGCAGCTCTTTTAGTGAACTTTGGATGTTCTAGATGAAAAGAGATTAAATTTCTTTGTATCACTGTATTATAATAGTAGAAGCCCTCAATCAAATGCTGACTCTACCATTTCAAAGAGGTCTTTTCACTAATTTTTTAACTTCCCAAAAAGTTAAACTGGTCATTACCCACTTACAATTGGATCTTTTACTGATCCTCCCATAGACAGTTAAGGAATCTGAGAACCATTTTAAGACTCTTCACTCGATCAAAGGCCTCAAGATAAACTCTTGCTAGTCCTTCTTTATGCTATTGGTGATATTGCCTACATGGAAAAGATAGCTCATGAGTTGGGCAGTAAAGTAGGAACCCTTCCTATTACTTATTTTGGGCTCCCTTGGTGCTGATTATTACAAGCCTAAACGACTCTATGGTGGTAGGAAAAATGGAGAAGAGAGTTGCAACATGGAAATCTGGCTATCTTTCTAAAGGTGGAATAACTGCCTTGATTCAAGCTTCAAGTTTCAACATCCAAAGCTTATTCCCTTTTCAGAATGCCCAAGTCTAAGACGATATTTGTTTTCCAACCCAATACCACCACCATGTACCTTGATTTCTTTTTGTTCCTCCAAATACTGAAGATATTTTCCCTAATTCGTTTGCCTCAAGTTTATAACTCTCAGAAGAAAATATCCATGTCTAGTTTTAAGGAAACTGATTAACTAGCTAACTAAAGTTAAAGCTAATTAATTCACATAAAAGTTTCCTTAGCTAAATATGTATAGTAAGTCTATTTACTTTGGAAAGCTTGGAGGACCAAAGACCAGTCCATCCCAAACCTCAGGTGTCCTAACATGAAATCCTAGCCTATATATACCAGACTCCCACAAGTAACTGTTAAAGCACTATTATTGTCTCGTTCTCCTTAAAGATTTCGACTTAAAATGTTTTCAGCTAAGCTCTTCCATGATCTCTGAAGCCAACTTGTATCAATATCCATGATCACATCTAACAACTACGGATTCCATTAAGAAGAATGTCTTAAGGCAGGAAAGAGAGAGAATAATTACCCGACAGAAACAGGAAAGTCTTTCAAGTTCCATCCACGGAGTCCACCTACTTTTTTCAGAGCTGACCTCCAGTTTTCCACCATCTCTGGCTTGAAGCACTCTTGGTGCAGGCGAAAAGGCTCCTCAAAGCTCCCCTTTTGATGCCGTACGTCCGATGGATCGACACCCATGAGGAAAACAGGAAATACCTTTTGGCCAAGCTTTTTCCTGCATTCCATTATCAAGGCAAGCTCTTCAAGACACCGTCTTGAAGAAGCATAGATCATCGAGAATATAATAATGGTGATTTTTTATTCCTTGATTCCCTTCATGCGAGCTGCAGAGATCTGCTCTGCTGTTTTCGGGTTCTCATCGTCCTTGAATGTTATAATCTTAGCCCTCTCCAGTAAATCGTAGAGGTTACTTGCGAAATTATTCCCTGTTTCTTCTCCTTCGTAACTCAAAAATACATCGTAATTCCATCGAGAGGCGGAAAAAGACGGGATTACGGTGTAGGGTGCCATCAATCTGAAGCAATGTCTCAAATCTTTGATCCGAAGAGGTTTAGAGCTCTGAATTGAGATGGATCTGAGAATTCCTTCTCCAGATTCCAGAGTTACAGTACCACGCGGTGCTCTCCACACTTTTTAAGCACTACCTACCGTACCCCTAACTCAATTTTCTATTCTTTAACTCTACTTCTCCCTTTTATTTTATTTAAAAAAAACAAAAGGGTAAATTTAACTATAAGTTTGTGAATTTTGGACCAAAACCTGGAAATCGTACCGGAACCAACCCACTAATTTGACCCATCCATGAAGTTATTAGCCTGGTTCTGGTTCTAAAATTTTGAACTGATAAGTAAACGTTGTAAGACGGATCTTTATCTCCCCTAGATCTCTGTCCGGCTCAGTACCCTCAATGCCTCTAATAAGGGGATATTGAGCTCCTCTCCCGCGCGGGACGATGTCCAGCGCACATCGTCCGGCTGGGGAGGCCTCGATCCACACACCATTGCACAGGGATGCGTGCAGTGGTGTGGATCGGAGCTCCCCAGCCGCACGATTTATGGTGGACATCGTCTGACGCACAAGTGCACAGGAGAGAAGCCTGATCCCTAATAAGGGGGGCACACTGATCACCCTACCCCTGCCCAAACACTCTGCATGGGTGTGTCCTTATTAGAGGCATTGGGGAAACCAGGCTGGGCAAGGAACTGGAGGAGATAATTTTCCGTTGTAGGACGGGTCTCCCAATAATTCTAAAATTGAAAGCCCAGTTTGCAATCAAGAAGAATCAGAACTGTTACCAGTTTTAAACTTGCACTTAATTATATATTTGATATTAGTGATGTGGATTTTGAATATTTGAATTTATTGGTATGCTTAGTAAAAGAGATTTTCTGTTATGTATGTTAATTTATATTTTTATTTGTATGTTTATGGATGGATATTTGATTATTTGAATACTTAGGAATTGATATTTCACAATTTGTATGCTTAGGTAAAAATTTTTAGAATTTTAATGTTGGGATGATGCCTGGAAGTAGAACCGGCACATCCATTATTAAATGGTTCTAAATCTAAATTTTGAAATTGATTAGATAATGGGTCAAGATCAGAACCGATTAAGAACCGGACCACTTATCCAAGACTAAATGTATTTACACTAAAGGGTGTCATTATCGTACCGAATACAATTCGATGGTATCGGTATGGGAAAATGATACTGTACTTCATATAGTATAATATCGGCATGGAGGTTGATACCAACGGTACATACCAATACCATACCAAATATTGATATTGTACCTTATCACTGGCATATATATTTATATATTTATATATACTAATTTATATATAAAAAATAATATATATAATAATTTTTATATATAGAATATTTATATATGAATATATATATATATATATATATATATATATATAAGAATATTACATACTAAATATAATATATTTTATATTATATATACTAATTTATATATATATAATATAATATAAGAAACCATATAATGAATATCTTATAACATAACGAATATATACGAATAAAACCGTACACCGTAATAATACTATACATTACGATATCAGTATGAAAAAATGATATCCTACTTGATATAGTACCGTATCGATATGGAGTGTTTGACTTCGGTACCGTACCAAATTGACACCCTATTTTACACTGTTTATTTTACCCTTCCTTTTCGTAAAGAGCTTGACCTCAGGTCATCATTGTTGGAAATGAAAAGAATTTAGAAAAAAAGAAAGGATTATGGAAAACAAAAGAAACACCTTGAGGTTGGGTTTGGGCTAAGCCCAGCACAAACATCTGATGGGCTCGGCCCTGGTTATGAGTCTGATGATTGGGCTAGGCCAGGATGAACATTACCTAAGCTCTTAAATGATCTTTGAAGTCTCCCCCCAAAGAGAGCCTTCGAGATTTTAAACTTCATTCCCCGAAGCCAGAAGGATGTATTAATGGTTTGTAATCTCGGATCGGATTGATCGATATCGGCCGGATCAGATCGGGATCGGCTTCTCCCGAGTCAAACCGATCCCTTGGCATCTGCCTGGAAAGGTAATTGGATCGGCTGATCCGATTCGAGATCTGGTCATTTGTCAGTGGTCAGTGTTATGATGTCTCTTACACTCTTATATTATATTATATTTATTCTTTTTCACATCAACGTCACTTCAAGACTTGACAAGTTATATATGTATTATTTAATGCTTATCACGAGTTCGCATAATCTCATCATTTATATTATATTAGCTTAAACTTATCTTTTTTTGGTAGAAATTAGTTTAAACTTATCACAGCAATGTCTTTTCAAATTATATAATGCATTTTTATATAATATCTTAATATAAGTACTTAAAGTTTTATATTACTTTGACTGATCGATATCGGCTCTATCCGATCCGAATAGTATCGGTCGATTCAATCTGATATACAAACACCACGATCCTGGTCAATACATGAGTTGATCCATTAAAAACCGATTTTTGAATGTTTTTCACCGATCTAGACCGACATCGAAAAATGGCTTATTCTCAGTTGAGTCAGCCTACAGATTGCTTACAAAACAGAGTATTTTCCAGAAGAAGTTATCGCCAAATGCTCAAGAAGGTGGGTTGGGCTTTATCATACGAGATCTAGTGAGAATGCAAACTCGTTTTATCAAAATCAGCTAGGTTCTTCAACATCCTGGTTGGTGAAGCTCTTTCTGTGAGAGATGCTCTGCTGTACGCGCTTGGAGAATGCTTCGACAAGTTTCTTGTAGAATCAGCCAACAAAGATCTAGTGTCCTTTATCCTTGATCATTCCAAGCCCCCCCCCCCCATCAGAGATTTCCTCTATTGTTCATAATATTCACTACCTTGTATAGTTGTATCTATGTTTGAGGGAGTGTCATGTTTGTCATGTATTCAGGGAGAATAACAATATTGCTGACTTTCTCGCAGGATGACCCAATTCCACTCCTTGGACTCTTCGGTTGAAACTCACATTCCACAGCAATAAATTGGTCATTACCCAAACAAACAAAAAAAAAAGACTTTGAAGTCTCTCTCCCAAAATAAATAAAAGGAAGAAGAATGCCAAAGAACCGTTCAAGTCGTTTGGATGTTGTGTACGAATTTTCCCACTAATGTGAACTTAGTGATTTTTTTGGGGGTTGTTTTTGTGGCAAAATTCTTGTTGAGGAATAAATCAGCTTCGGAAAAAAAAAATAGTTATAAGGTTTATGGATGGATATTTGATTATTTGTATGCTTAGATATGTTTCAATCAAAAAATTATTAAACGGCTCTGGATCTCTGATTTAGAATCGATTATATAATGTGTTGTGTATATCCGCCATTCCACGGTCCTAAAAGTCTGTTAACCTTTTGGGATTACTGTGTGATTTGTATAATTACACTTTCATAAAAAAAAATAAATCGATTAAATAAATAATCCAATTCTAATCCTAAACAGATTAAGAACTAGACCAAATATCCAAGACCAAACCGATTTACTCAGTTAACTTTATCTTTCTTTAAAAGAGCTTGACCTCTGGTCATCTTTTACAAAAAAAAAAAAGGTTATTTCCAAATGCCCCCTTGAAAATGACCAAATTTATAGTTGTCCTCCTAAACTTTCACTAATTTCACGTGCATTCCTACTTTCCAAACTAAGTACCACTATAATCCCTCCTGTTAGACAGAGACGTTATAACCTAATGGATCCCAATTTTTTAATATTGATGGACCATTCTACCCCTTGATTGGGTAAAATGACCAAAATGACCTTACCTGAAAAAAAAAAAAAACTGCAACTCATCTTCCCCAAATCGTTTAGGGTTTGGGGAAGATGAGTTCTTGAAATCTCTTGGCAAAGACAGACGGAAAAGAGAAAAAAAATTAGAAATGGAGATTCAATGCTGGTTTATCGTGTTCTCCAAGTCCATATTTTCAACTAGATTTTATCAATGCCATGTCCAGGTTAAGCTAGTTGGTAATATCATGACATATCTCTGCATTATTTGCTGCATCAATAATGTGCATTCCCTTCTTCATGTTCATCACTAAGTTTCTGATAGATGCTAAATGGCATTTCTTCAGACCTTAAACCATTAACTTATCCTGTTGGTACTGAAGAGGTTTATATAATCTTAAAATCCTAATCAATCTCTATTGTGCACCATGTCAACCTGTTATTCTGATCAAACCAATGGAGATCGACAAGACCGGCGGAAAGTCAGTGACGGATTGATTTCGTTCTTGATCTTGATGAGAGCGTCGAGGACCATGGGACCATAGTCCTTGAGATCAATCTGGAATTCTTGGAGTTGGGGTTTGGAAGGGTTGTCAGGATTCCGTCGGTAGATGGAGAAGGTCTTGAGCAAAGAGGTGTCTTGTGCCTTGGCTTTGACCTACTAGGCTTTAGCTTCGGAGGCGTGAGCTCGAGCCCATAGTAGCTTTGAGGCTAGAGCTGATACCCTTGAAAGTCCTCTGCGGAACCGACCAATCGCCATGCAGTGAGCAACAAGCACCATCACAGTGGACTCTGTTTGGGGATCCGGGTGCCATAACAGTGAGCAATAAGCACCAGAACGAGTTCTTCTTGGAGACCATCACCATTGAAGGGTTTGCTTGTGGTCCTGTTCATTTCGTCTGGAACTCCGGGGTTCAATCTAAGAAAGATCATCCAAGAAATAGGATTTTCTTCTCTAATAAGGTAAATTTCCATCACTAGCTTTTCTTTCAAATTTTTTTTTTCGATCAAATCGATGTTAGTAAAATTTTCAACTAGTTTTTATATCCAATTGAAGATTCTAAAGTCAATTGCTCAAGAACTCATCTTCCCCAAACCCTAAACGATTTGGGGAACATGGTTGCTGGTTTTTTTTTTTTTTTTAGGCAAGGTCATTTTGGTCATTTTACCCACTCAAGGGGTAGAATGGTCCATTGATGTTCAAAAACTAGGATCTGTTAGGTTATAATGCTTCTGTCAAATGGGAGGAACTATAGTGGTACTTAGTTTGGAAAGCAGGGGTGCAAGAGGAATTAGTGAAAATTCAGGGGGCAACTATAAGTTTGACCATTTTCAAGGTGGCATTTGAAAATAACCCAAAAAAAAAGTCACGGCAGAAAATAAACAAATAAATAAAGGCAGGTCGGAAGTAATTACCTAAAATCTTCAATGCTCCATCCGGAGAGTTGACCAGCTGCTGCTCTAAGGGCTGACCTCCACCTTTCCGCCGTTTCTCGGCCGAAGCGTCCTTCGTCCTGGCCAAAAGGCTCTCCAAAGGTACCCTCTTGGCGCTGTACGTCCAATGGATCGACACCCGCGAGGAAAATTGGAAAAACCATGAGGCCATGATTTTGCCAGCTTTCCATAATCAAGGCGAGTTCTTCTCAACACCATCTAGAATTAGCATAGTTCCTCGAGAATATGATAATGGCGAACCTTGATTCCTTGATTGCCTTTTGGAGTGCTTCAGAGATATCCTCTCCTATTATAATTTTCTCATCGTCCTTGAATGTTTTGATCCCTTCCCCGACCCGGGCGGCATACAGGTCACTTGTGAAGTTGTTCCGTGTGTCAGCTCCTCTAAAACTCAAAAAAACATCGTAAGTCCATGGAGAGGCGGAGGATAAGAATGAAGAAGAAGAAGAAAAAGACGGAGGTACAACAGTGGAAGTGGCCATATCGTCCTGAAAACAGATCAGTTGTAGTAACTTTGCTCCGAACTCCGAAATAAGTGTGGAAGACGATACCGTATCGCGCGTTTACTTGTTTGTTTCAAAGATCTCTTTTTTCCTTTCCCTTCCAGGAAACTTCCTCCTAACTTAAAGTTTTTTTAGGGACAGTTTCCAAACACGGCCCTGTATAAAACTTTTGACAAAATTTTAATTTGAAAACTGGTCCATGCGTCTCCTCCAAAGTCTAAACCTTTTTTGTTTACTTAAAGAACAAGGAACATATATATATCTGTTTGAGAGAGACTTCAAAGTTCAATCCACATTAATTCATCAAATGAACGTCCATGAGTATCGGCAGGAGCTGCCTTGGCTATCCATTTCGAAGTCGCTTTTATATAATTTGAGTATCGTCCAAAACACTCTTGCTTGCTAGCTAAGATATAAGAAAGATTATATTATTGCTGAATTACACATAATTAGGCCTTACTGGAGATGGATAGAATAATAATTATAATATTAATCAAACCGCTGCTTCTTTGTGTCGTTTCTAATCTGCTCCTCCTGGAACGAGGGTAGATTCAATAATATTTGGCCCCATAGACGATATATGAGCTCCAATCCAGAAACAGAGCTTATTCATAACTAAAACTAAATATCATTCCTTAAAGGAAAGTTCCTACATTTTAATTTGGGCTTTCGTTGTACACTTGTACCTAGTTGCTGCCAAAAGTGATATAAAAAGGATGGGGGGAGGTTATCAAAGGCATTAAGATCAAGTAATTAAGATGGGAGAAAGATCACTACTGCGCCAGACAGGGCTGCGTGAAATGGCCACCATACCTTCATGGAAAGGCAGAAATTTCTAAGGGTATGGTGGTCATTTCACACATCACTGTGTCTTGGCACAAGGCCGTGTATTGCACACGACCAGGTAACATTCTCTTTTCCAACTAAGATATATGCAGCCCAAATAACATGTTGAGTCCCACTCACATGGCTAAATAAGATGGTTATCTGTAGAAAACGAAACCTATAACGATGCATAAAAGAATGGAAATCCCAAAAAAACAATCACCTTATGCACATAAAGATTTACCTGGTTTGGCAAGATTGTCTATGTCTACGGTGAGATGAGATCTATTTAACTATCAATGGAGAATAAGATTACAGTTGCTCGTCTTGTCACCTCTCTCAGATTGTATTATAGAGAAAGAACCCTCACTGTAAATTTATAGCAAAACCCTACATAGCAATTTTATCGTAATATCCATATAGCCCTAAACAGCGACCTCCTGGTCTCGAAGCCTATAGTCTCTTAATGCCCCTTCGAAATCAACCCACTATTGCAAACTACGAAATACAAGACATCATACCACCAACATCATCAACATTTAGAGTATATACTCAGATGAACCAAACATTACAGGGAGGGCACATGTCACCTCTCGTGGCTGTCCAATTCAGTCCTATCTTTAGCAAGTAATAATATATTCCTATTCCAAAATAATTGGCAAAGAAACACCCTATGAGGGTGTAAATACTGTAGCTTCCTTCTTAACCCCCCCTCCCAAAAAAGAAAAAGAAAAAAAATGTAGCATCCATATTGCTTTCCGAAGTGAAGGTGTTTTAGATATTTGAACTTTAGATAATTGGATTTTGTGGACAGAACCATAACCAGTAGTACTGGTCTTTAGTTATGTTCTTTGATCGATGAATTTGTCTTCCTTCAGTGACAATGTGAGGTGGGAACAGAGAGTTTCAATATAGATTTTCATTCCAAGAAGGGGATGCATTATGATACTCTCTGAGTTTATGAAACAGATGTGTAGGGGATACAGAGATATTGGCAATCAAGGTTGTGGGTAAAATGAATTCAAAACGGTTGGGATACAAATTTGGTATCATGTATACCTTCCCATGTTTCTGTTGACATTTATGTGCATTTTGATATGTTTTTCTGTCCCCATATCTTCCAATATCTGTTTTTGAAACAGAGGTTGAAGCAAGGAAGGTAGTAGAATTGAAACAGGTAGGTGCATTGTAAAATAGTTCCAGCGATGATGAGCTGTTAATAAGAAGATACATATATATAAAGGGAAAAGCAGAAATTGTTGATAAAGTATTACCTATGTTGAAAATTAATGGAATGTTGTCTTAGGAGTTTTTATAATTATTTTACATTAGTTAAGTAGTTATGTTTTACGTGGGTAATTTGTGATTAGTAATGGAGATAGTTTGATCACTATTAAAATTTGTATCCTTACTTATAGTTGAAAAATGTAATGGAAAAAGGGACGAGACTTTGATAATTTGTGTTCCTACAATTTTTCTGTAGAGAGAAAGGAGGTCATGGCTTCCTCGATAAGACCAAAAACGTCTGCGCTTTGTCCATAAAGCCAAAGTTTATCTAATTTTCTATGTTATCTTTATCTCTGTGTTTCTATTTTCTTTCTTTGTAGTTTATCTCTCTTCCCACCACTTGTGTACGCAACACACACTGTCATCAAATCTGAAATTTTATGATAGGCCACCACTTAATGGAACTACTGTTTAAAAATCTCAAAAACTTGTAGAACCATGCACTACTTTTGCTTAAGACAAAATTTGTTTGGTTTAATTAAGATTTCCATACATGATACTTCTCATCATTGTAGAATTCATGTAATTTCAGGACCAGCATGGTCCCCTAAAAAAGTTGATAAAATAATGATGCTTTGGATTCTATGGAATTATGGATCTCTATACAGCCAAAATTTAAATGGTTTGAGGATTTGTAAGTTGAAACAGAGTAAAATATTTGATTAACAGTTTAAGAAGGAAGGTCTAAGAAACAAGTTGGTAAAGTTTCTTAGAAACAAAAAATGTAGTAGTCATACCAACTATGAATAACGAAAAAAGAAAAATATTTATATTGATACTGTCTCTAACCTAAATAGACCCGGCCCCAACAAAGCAAATCATTCAAAACCTTATGAACTAGTACCATTATTGCTTTACTATTCTTTTACTTGATTATTTCTTAATAAAGAGATCGAGGATCTTGTCACCTAGGATCTTCAACAATGATTTTGTTTAGCGAAATAAAGGAACTGATACGAGTAAAATATCTCCACCATTCATAACGAGACACAAAGACACAAAAAAGGAAACATGCTCCAAAGAATCTCCACCCCGATTCTTTTAATATGAAAACCTTTCGAAAACCAAATAACAAGACAAGGAACTAAAGGAAGAGCACTTCGAATACGAAATCAAGGAGTCACATATTTCCAACTCCCAACTAAGGGAAGGAATCCCAATGGATCTATATGATGTAGAAGCTTTCATCCAATAGACTCTCCAAGAATGATCCTCACTCCTAAACAGAAACTATTAATTTGGGGAGAATGTGTATTAGAGAAGGACTCTCTCCTTCGACTCTGATTAGGGCAAGGAATGAGACAACTTCTACTGCTCTACAGTCTTGTGATATTGCTATGTTATTTTCATCAATTGTCAGAAAACTGATTTAGACATCAGAGAGTCTTTATCGAACACAGTTCTAACCCTCTCACTATGTCTCCTTTGTGTTCCACTGTGATACATCCAATATTCACAGGGCCAATCAACGACCGCCACGTGTCATAGACGACCCGCCCCATAGCCAAGGGGAACGAACCGGAGTCCCAGCACCATTCGGGGGCGGCCACTACTCGGGCGCGGCCACACATCCGGGGCGCGGCCTCACCCAGGCGCGGCCTCCTCACCAGGGCGCGGCCTCACCCAGGCGCGGCCTCCTCACCCAGGCGCGGCCTCCGCACCAGGGGCGCGGCCTCCTCACAGCCTCACCCCGGCGCGGCCTCACCCAGGCGAGGCCTCCTCACGGCCTCACCTAGGCGCGGCCTCACCCAGGCGCGGCCTCCTCACCAGGGGCGCGGCCTCCTCACAGCCTCACCCAGGCGCGGCCTCCTCACAGCCTCACCAGGCGCGGCCTCACCCAGGCGCGGCCTCCTCACCAGGGCACGGCCTCACCCAGGCGCAGCATCATGGGCACCTGAGGTGGGGGCCACCCATCTACGACCCCGATCGTATCGCTAAGACTCATGTCACTACCAGGACTCTAGACCCTTAGAGGTCACGTCATCCAGACGGATTCAAGCACCAAGGACGTTATCACCACACGCGGATATCTATCCACCAAGGATCCTGATGCCACCAGGACACTCCCTCCCGCGGGGAGATGGCCAATCAGGATAGAGCCCCGTTACCCAGGGCCTCTATCCACTCAACGGCACAATCGTCAATCAAACGGGGACTCTCCACACCGCCATATGCTACTATAAAAGGCAAAGGTACACAACCCCATAAGGGATATCTAAACTCATACTGAATAATCACTATTCATCTATTTGCGGCAGGAGATCTAACTTTGGCATCGGAGAGCCCTAGGCCGGAACCACACCGGTTCTCTCTGTTGACCCCTTTGGTCCACTTGCAGGTGACGGCACTCGCAGGACCGCTCGACGATTTCTTGACGCAATGATTGGCGCCTGCCTGGTGGGAACGACGCTAGCCATTACAAACTACTAGCTCGCTTCCATACTCATTCAATGGCACGAAGGAAGACTACCACCACCAACAACGGAGCAAGGAATGGATCACCACCCCCAGAGTGCTCTCGCCGCAGAGCCAACGACCAGGACCATGTCCCTCTGGAGGAGGAGATCCCCCTTAATGACCGCCGTGATCGCCGAGCCCAACAATGACGAGGCCAACGATGTGGTGGTGGAGGTGACACCGACCCCAATGCTCCGCCATCGTGGGTCGATCAACGACCGCAACGACGATCCTCGATGAACAACGACTCTTTCGAGAATACCTGATGCAGCGTGCGACATCTCACCGTCGGAGGACTTCACCAGCAGCAAGGGTGGAGTCCATACCTCAACAAGAGCCAAACCCTAGGAGATCATCTCCCGTGGCGCGAGATCGAGAGACTTGCGCGACAGCAACCCCACTCTGCATGGGGAGCCTTCCCAAGATCCCAGAGAACAAGAGACCTCTCGCCACGGTCGAACGTGGGAGGACGCCAACACCCAAGGCGAGGGTGTCTAGCCCGCAGAGATCGGTCCGAGGTCCGTGTTCGACGACGCCGGAAGAAAGTCACATACCACGACGGCCGGACCTACGAGAGAAGAAAGCCCCTCACCTTCACGACAGGGTTCATCACGGCATGACCATTCACCATCCCGCCAACACTCAAGGCGGGAGGGGACATCCAGGAGAGAGCGTGAACGGGGTCGCAGCGAACGTCCGGCTAGGCGTGGGGGGCAGACACGGGACGAGGAGCTCGATCAAAGACTCCGCGACCTGGATGAGAAGTCGGAAGGGTTGAAGAAGCGAGACCAAAGGCGAGACACATTCCATACCTGGACAACACCCCTTCTCGGCAGAGATCATGTCGACCACACTACCTTCCGGTTTCGACTACCCACCTTTGAACTCTACAGGTACCACCGACCCTAATGACCACATCAACTACTTTATGGCATGATGACGCTGTATGGGGGGTCGGACGTGGTATCCTGTCGGGCATTCCCTGCGTCCCTCAAGGGAGCAGCCACATCATGGTTCTCCAAGCTACGACCGAGATCTATAGGCTCGTTCGCAGAGCTATGCGAGCAGTTCGTCACCCGCTTCCAAAGCAGCGTCAAGCAGAAGAAGACCACCGTCAATCTACTAAACGTGGTACAGAACCCTGGGGAATCTCTCAGGGAATACGTTACCAGGTTCACCAAGGAGTCCCTGGAGGTTCGAGACTTGGATGACCAGACACAGCATGCAGCCCTAGCAGGAGGTATTAGGGACCTGGACTTGATCAAGGACCTGGCACGTCATGAGACCAGGACTATGAAAGAGCTCCTGGAGCGGTGCAACGAGTTTGCAAATATGGCCGAGGTACTACAAGCTAGAACAAAAATAATGGAGGCCAAGCCACAGGGCAACAAGAGGTCAGCACCTGATGACCGCAACGAGAGTAAGAGGTCGAGGACAGAGCGCCGACAAGAGAAGAGCGACCGCCCATCTAGGAGGACAGACCGCCGCCTAGAGAGAAGCGAGAGGGCAAGCACCCCGAGTTCACACCACTCGAACACCACCAGTCCCGTATACTCATGCGGATCCAGGACCGTGACCTACTCCATTGGCCACGACCCATGCTAGCAGCGCCAGAGAAGCGAAAGCCTAACAAATATTGTCTCTTCCACAAAGAGAATGGGCACGACACAGAGGAGTGCTATCAATTGAAGAGAGAGATAGAATAACTGGTAAAAGCAGGAAGCTTGAACAAGTATGTGAAGGGGAGACGTGACAACCACTCAGGCCAAGGAGATAGAGGTCGCGACGGAGACAGAGTGGAGCCGAGATGAGAAGAAAGAAGAACAGATCGAGAGAGAGACCGCCCAGAAGAGCGGAGAGATGCCACAGAACCTAGTGGCACCAAGGGACCTCCTATCCTCACCATACTTGGAGGACCAGGGCAAGAGTCCACCAGAAAAGCTAAAGCTCATGCCAGGTTCGTGGGAGTGGCAGAGAAGCCCAGCAAGATAGCCAAGACTGAGGCGGTGATCTCCTTCTCGGATGAAGACCTGGAAGGACTAAACTTCCCGCATGAAGATGCCTTGGTAGTACAGTGGAGGTAGCCAATCGACTGTACACGAGTCACGATAGACACAGGGCGTCTGTTGGCGTACTCTCCTTGGACGCCTATCGACGTTCGGGTTCGGGACGACCAGCTCAAACCGAGCCCACTTATCTCCATGGATTCTCAGGTGCCACCGCCTCCATCGAGGTACCATAGAGCTACCGTCACCTTCGGGTACACCCTCAACAAGTAACCATCATGGTAAATTTCATGGTAGTCAAGTCCGTGGTGTCCTTCAACGGCCTCTTAGGGCGACCATCACGACAACCCTTAGAGGAGTCATATCACCACTTCACCTGAAGATGAAGTTCCCCACCGAGAATGGGGTAGGCGAAGTCCGAGGAGATCGAAAGAAAGCAAGGGAGTGCTACACCACCTTCATGAAAAAGAATAATGGCAACACACGTGGAATGGCACTCTGCCTAGAGAGCATGATCAGTGACCGAGAGATGAACTGACAGAGAGAGGGGAAGGCCAGTGGAAGACCTCATCCCATGGCCCCTCAACCAGGATGACCCCTCCAAGGTCGTTCAGTCGGCTCATTGCTAAGCAAGGAACAGAAGAAGGGCTTGGACACCTCCTCCAAGCGAACATGGATGTCTTCGCATGGTCGACCTCCGACATGCCAGAATACCACGTTCCATAGTGGAACACCGACTACATGTCGACCCAACCAGGAAGCCCGTTCACAGGCGGCGTAACCGCCCTCGACCGGCAAGCGGCAATCAAGGAGGAGGTCGAGAAGTTAAGCCGATCGGGTTCATCGAGAAAGGAGAAGTTCCCAACCTGGCTCGCCAACGTGGTCATGGTACCAAAGCCAAGTGGGAAGTGGAGGATGTGTGTCGACTACACCGACTTGAACAAGGCATGCCCAAAGATGAGTATCCACCGCCCGGATCGACCCATCGATCGACGCCACCGCCGGCCAAGAGATGTTGAGTTTCATGGATGCCTACTCCGGATACAACCAGATCCTCATGTATGAGGAGGATGAGTCTTACACCGCATTCCGGACGGACAAAGAGAACTACTGCTACAACGTCATGCCGTTCGGGATAAAGAATACAGGGCCACCTACCGAGAGAATGGTCAACAAGATGTTCGAGGAGCAGATCGGGCGCAACATGGAGGTATATGTGGATGACATGCTCGTAAAAGCGTCCACACCAACCAACACCGACCGACCTAGAGGAAGCATTCACAGATGCGAGGAGGAACCAGATGAAGCTAAACCCGCAAAGTGCGCCTTCGGGGTAACATCGGGAAAATTCCTGGGGTTCATGGTCTCAATCCGTGGAATAGAAGCTAACCCATCCAAGATCAAGGCCATCCAAGAGATGGCACCTCCTCGAACGGTCAGGGAAGTGCAGAGGTTGAATGGAAGGGTCGCCGCCCTTTCCAGGTTCGTGTCACGATCAGGTGATAAGTGCTTACCATTCTTCAAAACATTGAAGAACCTCCGAAGCCCTAAGGACTTCACATGGACGGAAGAGTGCCAAAAGGCGTTCGGAGAATTGAAGGAGTACCTAGAGAGCCCACCCCTGCTTGGGTGACCGGAACCTAACGAAGAGTTGCAGCTCTACCTGGCCGCCACCCCTGTCGCGGTCAGCGCAGTACTGCTGAAGGAAGAAGACAAAGTCCAGAGGCCCATCTACTACGTCGGCCATGTCCTGATCGATGCAGAGACCAGGTACACTAGGATCGAGAAGGTAGCCTATGCATTGGTAATGGCAGCCAGGAAGCTACGACCATACTTCCAAGCCCATACCATCACAGTCCTCACAGACCTACCCTTGAAGAAGATATTGCACAAGCCGGACGTCTCCGGACGATTGATAGCATGGGCGGTGGAGTTAGTGAGCATGACATCAAGTTCCAACCAAGGACAGCCATCAAAGGCCAGGCTCTTGCAATTTCATTGCGAATGTACCCAGATGAGATCGAGTCACAAACAGGGGAGCCCAAGAGAAGGATCACGGATCGTGGGACATGTTCGTGGGCGGTCGAGCAATGCGGCAGAAGCGCTCGGCTCATATTAACCAGCCCAGGGATTTCGTATCCAATATGCTCTTCGGTTCACCTTCCAAGCATCCAATAATGAAGCGAGTACGAGGCATTACTAGCGGACTCCGGGTGGCCAAAGCCATCCAAGTCACACACCTATCCACCCGGAGCGACTCCCACTGTGGTGCATCGGTGAATGGAGAGTATGAGGCAAAAGATGAGAGGATGGCATCATACCTAGCACGCGCTCAAGCATTAATCGAGGGTTTCGAGAAGTTTGAGATGGTTCGAGTTCCCGGGAGGAGAACGCCGCCGGCCGATGCCCTATCCAGGCTAGCCAATGAGGAACTCCGAAATTTGGCTAGCGCGATCTATGTGGAGATCCGCATGAGCCAACGTATAAGGAAAAGCAGGTTAACGAGATCACGGAGGGACCTAGCTGGATGGACCCTCTACTCAACTACCTCCTGAACGATGTCTTACCAAGAAGACAAGGCCGGAGCAAGGAAGATCGTGGATGAGACACGCAAAGCACACCGTCCAGACTGCACGTACAAGCGGGGCAACAAGACCCACTACTCCAGGTGCCTAGGACCCAAGGGGGCGAGTACGCCCTAGCCGAAGTCCATGAGGGGATATGTGGAAGCCACATGGGGGACGAGCCCCTAGCCTACAAAATCCTCCGCCGTGGGACTATACGGCCATGAATGCAAGAGGAGGCCATCCAATATGCCAAGAAGTGCGAGCAATGTCGCTTGTTCGCCCCAAGACTCCCATCTACCCGCCACCAAGTCGACATCAATCCTCAACCCCATACCTTTTGCCATGTGGGGACTAGACATCTTGGGCAACTTCACCGCAGCACCAGAAAAGCGTAAAGTACTGGTCGTCGCGATCGACTACTTCACCAAGTGGGTTGAAGCTAAACCCTTGGCCAAGATAACAGAGACAGAGATGGAGAAGTTCGTCCGCGACGACGTCATCTACAGTTTCGGGTACCACGGATCCTCGTCTCGCACAATGGAAAACAATTCAACAACCCTAAATTCCAAGCATTCTCATCACACTACAACATCGACTATCGGCTTGTGTCGGTAGCATACCCACAGTGCCAATGGTCGTGGAGGTCACCAACGTAACGCCATCGAAGGAGTCAAGAAAAGGCTAGAAGGAGCCAAAAGCAAGTGGGTAGAAGAGCTACCAAGCTCCTGTGGGCATACCAACTACAAAGGCGGACGCCCACAGAGAGAGCCCATTCCGCCTAGCATATGGCATCAAGCATTGGCGCCGGTAGAGGTCTGCGCTATGTCCCATAGGGTTCTGCACTTCAATGAACGCACTTATGTCGACGGATCAGCGGCGAACCTAGACTTTATAGATGAGGTCCGCGAAAGAGCACTACTAAGGAACGTCGCCTACCAAAGAACGTCTTCGCCGGTACTATAACGCCAGGGTCAAGGAAAGGCTATTCCACCAGGGAGATTTAGTACTACGGAGGGCAAGTGCATCGCACCACGTGAAGGCGGGAAGTCATGTCACCAATCGAAGGACCCTACATAGTCTCCAAGCGGATACGCCCGTGGACTTACCGCTGAAGACTCAGGGGCAAGAAGGTAGACCGCACCTGGAATTCGAACATCCAAGAAGTACTACCAGAGAAGCATAGCGAGTGGTAGTGATAACGTAGCGTAGCAGTAGGAGTAGCAGTAGACGACATCAAAGACAATGTGAATTTCAGTCAAAATAAAGAAATGTTGCAAGAATACTTGTCTTCTCCTACCACTCAATCGAATCACGGCCACTACATTAAGGCAACATGCCAACATCGAGGCTTCAGGCCTAAGGTGAGACGCCAACACTGAGGCTTCGTGCCTAAGGCGATATGCCAACACTGAGGCTTCTTGCCTAAGGCAACATGCCAACACTGAGGCTTCGTGCCTAAGGCGACATGCCAACACCGAGGCTTCAAGCCTAAGGCAACATGCCAACACTGAGGCTTCATGCCTAAGGCGCCATGCCACCATTGAGGCTCTACGCCTAAGGCGTTAACTATAAAGGGTCAGAGAGCATCAACGCGCAAATAATCACCAAGCGACAAGGCAATCAAAGAAAAGCAAAAGCGATCACATAGAAAAGTCATAGTAGTTACAATTCAAGTTCAAAAAAGGAAAAAGGTGGAGACGTCTACAGGATCGGACGACCGTAAGGTCAATGGATCACGAGTGGTGGATCACCTCCGACCCAGTGGAAACATCATGTCCGCCTCAGGAGGACGTGCAGCAGCCCCTCAGGCAGGGCAGCCTCCACCTCTGACACCGAGCGCTCTCCACCCCAGCTGCACCCGGAAGCGCCGCAGAAAACTCAGAGAACCCCGAGACAGAGAAGTCATAGTCAGGGGTCACCTCCAGGACACAAGCGGCTAAGTCCCGGACCCCTCCCTCATAGGCGGGCTGAAGCTGCGCCTGATATAGCGTCGAGAACGCAGAGGATGCCTAGAACTCAGCCACAGCTCGCTCACCTGCAGATGCCAGCTCCACCTCATGCCTTCCCCTCAATGAATGAAGCTCCTCCTCCAAAGCAAGAACCCTAGCCGAGCTCTCGGCCGCACCAGCAGAAGTCACACGCAGCTCCTCAGACACCTCTAGGAGCTTCCCGGACGCCACAGCGAGCTCCCCCGACACCCTCTGCGCGTCAGCCTCGGCCCTCTCACGGGCATCGACCTGACCCTGGAGCTCCTCTCCACGCCACGCAGGTGCGTCGTATTCGCACCTCACGAGAAGCGTGACCCTCCGTCAAGCACCGCCTCGGCAATACGGTGATGGACCTACAATCAACATGGCAAGAGATAAAATAGTGTAAAAATAAATGGAGCAATGGACATGAGGAGACAGTAAAGGAATAACTCACCGAAGCCATGTCATGGTAGAGGGTCTGGGCCAGACAAGCATCGCTAAGCCTCTGCAAGGCCATCCTCGCGGTAGGGAGCCTGCCCCTATCCACCCACTCCCGCGATACGCCACCTCAGCCAAGGTCGAGCCCTCCAAGACGCCCAAGGTGATCACCAGGGACTCACCCAAAGTGTGGGAAGATCGGTGGCAAGGGGACCGCCTGAAGAACTCACACCCTTCCCCTTGGAAAGGGGCAATACAGAAGAATCAGAAGGAACAACAGAGGGAGGCAGAGGCACAGAGCCTGGAACGCCACCGTCACCAGGAGAAGTACGGGGAAGGAGGACCCGCATGCCAGAGCTCGTCACGCGGGCATGTCCTGGTCCACCCTTCCGCTTCGCTCCAACAACCACAGCGCGAAGCACCACTAACATCGGTCACTCCAGGATGGACCACCCTCGAGAAGCGGCCTTCCTCCGCGATTGCCGCAAGCAAATCAAGTCCGGACGCGTATCCACCGATAGATCGGCCAACCAATCGGATGACACATACATTCAAATACCAACATGCCAATCAAGTACAAAAGACAATGCTCTTACCAGGACTCGGCTTCCAGAGAGACAGGAAGGCCTCCGAGTCCAACTCCTGGGCGTGGAACGGATCGCGACCCAGGCACGGCCTGAGGGAGTCACCCTCAAAATCACTCACCAAGCCCCCGATTGACCCTCTTGAGGTCAATAACTTCCCTAACGGTCCGTAGTGGGCATCGGGGACCGTGGCGAAAAAGAAGCGATCCCTCCAATACTTCACGTTGCTAGTGATCCCCGTGAGAAGCTCCACAGAGGCATAGGGCCCCTTGAGCACGCGGCGAGCAAAGTGATAACATCCATGGTTCCCCTTCTTCAACAGATAAAAGTGGGAGAACAGGGAAACAAGATGACGCCCCAGCGGGCGAAGAAGACATAGAAACCCAAGATCACCCTCCAAGAGTTGGGAAACACTCGCCTGGGGTGAGGTGCCAATGCTCTAACACCAACTCGACAAAGCGAGGGATAGGAAGGCGAAGGCCCTGGAGGAAAAATGAACTGTAGAGGCGGATCTCCCCGCACGATGAGAGAAGGCATACTCGCTAGGCCCAGGAGCACGCAACATGACCTCGGCGGGAATATGAAACTCCTCACGAGGGAAACCAAGTCGAGGGTGACAAGATGCTAGCAACAGGGCCTAACCTATCGCCAGGACCGGCAGAGGATGCCGCCCAGGGTGACGATCCCTACGGGGACCGGAGACACTAGAAGGTCCCACTCGTCCATCGATCACTAGGGGAGGGTATAGAGGCGGAGTACCCACGAGAAGAAGGCGATCCGGGAACGCTCCTCAAGATCCAACCCCGATCAAGTAGTAGGGCCAAGGTCACCGGGAACGACATGAAGGACAAGAGGGGAACGAACTACTTACTCGAGAAAGCAATCTCCTTGAAGCTGGCAAGAAAAAGGAAAGGAAGGTCACCTGCAAAATATAAACAGCAGATCCATCACATACAAGAGGAGGAATAGGGAAGAAGAGCGAGGGTCCATGACGCCCACGCCGCGGCATCACCGGCAAGGCGTGGACCACACCCAGGCATGGCCACCCAGCGCCGCCAGGCGGCCACACCCGCAGGCACGGCCTCACCTCGGCCGCACCAGCAGGCGCGGCCTCACCGCGGGCGCGGCCTCACCGCGGCCACTCCCGCCGGGCGCGGCCTCACCGTGGCCGCACCAGCAGGCGCGGCCACACCCCGCAAGCGCGGCCTCGAGGAGACACCCCACACAAAAAAAAAAAAAAAAAAAAAAAAAAGGAGGGCTAGAATCGATGTACCTCAGAAAAAAGGTGATCGCGCCGGAAGGACAAGCACACGGCGATGACGTAGCCACACCACTAGGCACAACCAAGGAATAGAGGTCACAAGAGGCAAGGCACTCAAGCCAAGCACCACTCAAGCTTTCCAAGCAAACCAAGGCACCAAGAGAACACAACCCAAGCACAAGGACCCCAAAATCAAGCAAAGTGGATACTAGTGGAGGTGACCCAAAAACAAACACATGGTGGGCACCAAAAAGAGGACAAAAGACAAAAAGGGAGAATTAAAGGAGGGCAAAAGGGAAGACAAAAAGTAAGAAAGAGAAATGAGAAGTGAAAGAATAAGGGAGAGGAAGGAACATATACCCACAAAAAACAAAAGAAAAAGTGTAGGAGGTAAGGTTTGAACCCCCAACCTCTCCTACCTCATTAGTGGATTTACGGGCAAACCCCACAGGAAAGTTTATTCGCAGCGGACCCCTCACTATGCAAAGACACCTACTCTCTTGGACATCCTATCCCAAGAGAGTGGGGGGCAAATGATACATCCAATATTCACAGGGCCAATCAACGACCGCCACGTGTCATAGACGACCCGCCCCATAGCCAAGGGGAACGAACCGGAGTCCCAGCACCATTCGGGGGCGGCCACTACTCGGGCGCGGCCTCACCCAGGCGCGGCCTCCTCACCAGGGCGCGGCCTCACCCAGGCGCGACCTCCTCACGGCCTCACCCAGGCGCGGCCTCCTCACCAGGGGCGCGGCCTCACCCAGGCGCGGCCTCACCCAGGCGCGGCCTCCTCACAGCCTCACCCAGGCGCGGCCTCCTCACAGCCTCACCAGGCGCGGCCTCCTCACCAGGGCGCGGCCTCACCCAGGCGCAGCATCATGGGCACCTGAGGTGGGGGCCACCCATCTACGACCCCGATCGTATCGCTAAGACTCATGTCACTACCAGGACTCTAGACCCTTAGAGGTCACGTCATCCAGACGGATTCAAGCACCAAGGACGTTATCACCACACGCGGATATCTATCCACCAAGGATCCTGATGCCACCAGGACACTCCCTCCCGCGGGGAGATGGCCAATCAGGATAGAGCCCCGTTACCCAGGGCCTCTATCCACTCAACGGCACAATCGTCAATCAAACGGGGACTCTCCACACCGCCATATGCTACTATAAAAGGCAAAGGTACACAACCCCATAAGGGATATCTAAACTCATACTGAATAATCACTATTCATCTATTTGCGGCAGGAGATCTAACTTTGGCATCGGAGAGCCCTAGGCCGGAACCACACCGGTTCTCTCTGTTGACCCCTTTGGTCCACTTGCAGGTGACGGCACTCGCAGGACCGCTCGACGATTTCTTGACGCAACACACTGGTACCTCACATAGTGCAGCTCGTGTCTACAGAAAGTCAGTTTTCTGCCTCAACACGAACTAATCATACATAACATAACAGGGTTATCCAATTCCAATCCAAGGTGGGAAATGGGATCTCTTTGCTACCCTTGGATGAGAATCTGGATCTATCTGATCGCTATTAGTGGTCCGTAGAGAAAACTGTTCCGCTTCCGGGATCATTTGGCTCATCTTTCAGATAAGACCCTGTGACATCCATGGCTTTAAAGCCATGTTAGTTAGAAGTTCTTCGGTTTGAGATTTGCTTGAAAACTGCAATTCTCTTTCTTTATAGGTTTCCTACAGGAGTACAGGGACTACGGGGACTATTTTCTTGAATTCTCACACGCTTGGGCTAATCATCTGCCCATCTCCTCTCTTTCTATCTCGTTCTCGCTCTTTGGGTGCTGCAGATTTTATACCAATCCCAGCTGGGTTTTGGAGTGATCGAGAAAAGCACAGAATGTCCCTGTCGATTGCCACACCACCTGGAGAACTTTCTTCGTTTAGGGTTTTATCTGTTTCACATCAGCAATGTCTTCTCTCGAGGATTTCTCGGCTTTCGATCCACAACATTCCCCCTCCCGCGACTACTATGGTTATTCGCATGGGTGGCGGTCCCCGGACTTTCCCTGGAGGAGTATCGAAATGGCAATGGAAGCGAATGCAGGCCAAGAAGGCAAAGCAGCTCCTTAAGGCTCGACTCTGCCGAGAGCGACAGATATATGAAATGCGAAAGCGGGCTGAGCTGAGAGCTGCCGTGTCTGAACTCGAGCGGCCATGGGAGGTCGTCGAGAGAGCCCCAACTTTGTTCTCTGTCAGAGCCGATGAACAATTGAAGGTCTTGGCGGATAGGTTCCAGAGACCGGGCGGCTACGACTTATGGAGCGAGAAAGATGGACCACAGCTATTTCAGACCGTTGACGATCTCCCTTCAGCAAGATTTTTCCCCAAAGGTGTTGTGCATAGCCTTAAACCTTACGGGAGTATTGCAGATTCCTCCGTGGAGGAGGCTATGGGGTCAAATTTTCAGGGTTCAGTTTCAGAATCCGTAACGGGCGGGTCTGTTTCAAGAGTAGGAAAGCGGTCTAGGAAATCCAAAAAGGCACCTAATCCTGGAGGCAGAGCTAGGTCTGATTGGAAAAGGGAGGCAGGAACTGGAGATTCTCCAACCAGACGAGAAGAATGGAAGACAAATACAGAAGCATCGGGTACTGTGGGTGAGAGGCAAAGGTCTGGGAAATTTCATGGAGACAGGACTGGAAAGGATTCTCGTGTTATCTTTAAGAATAAGGAGCACAAACGAAGTTTTGGCTCTAGAAATTCATACCGGGCAAAATCAGAGGACGGCACATTGGGTGCAGTTGGAAGAGAGAAGATTCGAATAAACAATGGAAGTTATAGCAGTGCCAATGGTCACTCTAACGCCAGGAGAACTTCGTCGAGATCTAGAGCGACCGAAGAAGTATATAATATGAGCTTGCAACAGGATGGAAGTTATGAATTGCAACAGGGCCGCTCGAATACCAAGAGTCGGGGAGCAGTGTGATTCATTAGGTGCATTAGAAGTGTCTATTTCCCTATCGGAGTGCTTGGTTTAGTTGGATTTAAGTGCTTGGTTCATAACAACTGAGGTCCTGGATCATCATAAAACACTTCGTAGGTAATGTTTCAAGCTAAATCTCCCAAAGCACAGCTTTTAGTTAGACATCTTTATAATGTGCGCCTTCATGATCATTAGCTGAATATCGTTTCACAGAAGTGGTCCTTTAGGAGATTAATGGGTGGGGGTTTTATCCGAATCAATTGGAAACTTGCTGATTTTAGGTCCAGAAGAAACTTGAAATCATGAGTTTTTGATAGCTAAGGGTGCAAATTACTGTATGATTGAAATTTCATATTAAGTTTTAATTTATGTAAATATAATAAGTAAATTCATATTAATTTGAGATGTATATGGATTGTTATTTGTTAACAGAGATAGTTGCACCCTGTTACTGAATTGTGTGAAATGATTTCTACATGAGCAATCACCTGCCTTACTTTTATTTACCTTTGCAAAAATAATCACGCAAAATAGAAATCAAATGATCAAGGAACTTAGTGTCTAGGGACTTCACTGAGAGGTTGAAATTAACCAAATCCTCGAGACTCAGAAAGTGATCTCCACTTTCCTTTGTTTCATTGAAATCCACTACAGTGCGAGAGGCCAAACATTCATAAGGTGAACTCCATAGTTCTTCATTTTATTGGAATAGCTTTCATAGTCTTTGATTGATTGGCCATGATTCCATGTCAATACTCATTTAAAATACTACTGGCAAAGGAGTTTTAAACCAAGGATCTAGGATCTCTTCGGTACTTCCTTGGAATGGAAGTTGCAAGGTCAGACAAGGGCATTTTCATCTCCTAACGGAAATATGTTTTAGACCTTCTCCGAGAAAACGGCATGTTGGGTTGCAAGCCTGCAGATTCTCCTATTGAGGTCAATCATCAGTTGTATAGTGATATGGGTGACCTTGTTGATAGAGAGCAGTACCAGAAACTCGTTGGATGGCTGATTTACCTGTCTCATACTAGACCCAATATTGCCTATACTGTGGGCATCGTCAGTAGGTTTCTTCATGATCCTAGGACATCTCACCTTGATGCAATGCATCTTATACTGAGGTATTTAAAATCTACCCTGGGAAGGGAATTCTCTTCTCCAACAATGGGAACCTAAGGCTAGAAATATTCACTAATGCCGATTGGGTTGGGTCCATTGACGATAGGCAGTCCACTTCTGGTTATTGTTCCTTCCTTGGAGGAAATCTTGTCACATGGTGTAGCAAGAAACAATCAGTCATCTCTCGTTCCAATGCAGAAGTTGAATTCTGTGCAATGGCATAAGGGATTTGTGAAATTATGTGGCTCAATGGAATATTTAGTAATTTAGGAGTCGTTTATGAAGATCCCATGTGCCTTTACTGTGAAC
The DNA here is from genome assembly GCF_018873765.1 of Telopea speciosissima. Lineage (NCBI taxonomy): Eukaryota > Viridiplantae > Streptophyta > Magnoliopsida > Proteales > Proteaceae > Telopea > Telopea speciosissima. The sequence continues at coordinate 20,851,918 of NC_057916.1, read as the reverse complement.
AACAAGGCTGCCATCAGTATTGCTCACAATTCTGTCCAGTATGACCGAACAAAACATGTTGAGATTGATTGACACTTCATCACAGAGAAGCTGGAACAAGGAGTAATCTGCATTCCTTTTGTTAGTCTTGGTAATCAATTGGCTGATGTATTCACCAAGGGTTTGAATTGTAAGATGTTCCACCCACTGGTCTCCAAGTTGGGCATGTTTGATATATTTGCTCCAACTTGAGGGGGGAGTGTTGAGAACCGTGGGATTGGAATATTATTGATTTACTTTAGGGTTTTGTTATTTTTCCCTGTTTATTATTTTGCCCTTGAGTTGTAATCTTCATCATAAATAAAGTGGACCTCTGTCATTAATGACAAGTCACATCATTCTCATTCTCTGATAGGATAAATGCTTTCTAATTCAGCCAGCCTTCCTTAACGTAGCATAGGAGGAGCTGAGTGGTTTCTGTGACAATATCAAGGCATTAAGACCAGTAGCAGCAATAGAGAAGGAAAAAGAAGAAGAATGAGAGAAAAGAGAAGAATAGAGATTGAGAGGAGAACCTTGCCCACGGTTCAGTTATGAGGAATCTACTCAAACCATGAGGGTGAGGGATATATTTATATAAAAACGATGTCAACATACAAGATGCAACCTAACCACCGACTACTTAATTATACCAAAATACCCAAAACACCTTCACAAACACAAACTAAACAGAAAAAAAAAAAAAACTGACTATGAAAAACCAAACATAAACTATATAATATACATAAACTGAGACCACTTAACACTCCTCAAGTTGAAGCATAGACATCACCCAAGCCCAGTTTGGTACACCCTTGTAGAAAAACATTCCGAAACAAAGCTTTGGTAGACAAATCCCCAAGTTGACTATATGATGCAGATCCAAGCATCCGCAAGAAGAAGCAACCCTAAGATTAGGGCCTAGCGTTTGGAGCCTTTACTTTCATACTTTTATTTCAGCTTTAGTTATTTCCTGTACGTAGTTTTTTTTTCCAGTTTAATTGTAAACTTAAATTGAACCAGTTCAGACCATGGTTCAATTTAAGGGAAATAATCCTATTGGTTGTTAGGTTTTTTATTTCCTATTGGTAGATAGGGAATCTTTTAAATTTTAGCTTTTAATTAGAGTGTCCCACCCCTTCCACGATTTTAGAAGGGGAATAATTCAGATTTGTATTAGGATTTGGTCCTATGGCCATATTATAAATTAATAAAATCGTGGGAGGCTCCCCGACAATTCATACTTTAAAAAAAATCGTTTTCTGTTGCTGCCACTGCTGTGTTGCTCCTTTGAGAATGCTGCCTTCTGAGTAATATCAAGGGGACAGGGATTGGTAGATCTCCAATCGACTCCTTACGTCTGGTAGACTAGGAGGATCCTTGTTTCATCTCCTTGCATCTTGTAGATCGGGAGACATTATCTTCTTCAAAGCTGCTGCCATTGAAGGTTCAGTTTTCAAGTATGTATTTTACAGATTTCTGCAAACAACCTTCTTCTTCTAATCCTCCAATCTAGGCCCTACTAATCCCCATCGATCTCCATTAAACCCTAAAATTCCTGTCCAGCCTTATTCCACCAACAGAATCCAACCAAAATTGGATCATAGCTCCCTCTGACCACACCCCACACCCCACACTTGATCCAGCATACAGCCCCATTCCACCACTTAAACCCTAATCCCCCCTCAACTCCAGTAAAACCCTAAAACCTACCTAGAACAAACCAACCATCAAAACCTTCCCAAATTACACTCGAATCACCCCCTCACTGCCTATAACACTCGATCCAAAGCCTTCTCCAGAAATCCAATCCTAAACCCTAATTTCACCTATTTTCCTATTTCCCAAAACTTGAAACCCTAATCCTAACTTTCTAATTTTTAAATTTTTGCTCAAACCTGTCCAAATCAACATCATTAGACTCCTAAAAACTTGCCTAGTTTTATCAAATAAGATCCAACCCTTTTACCTTCAACCTAACCCTAATTCTGACCTAATTCTTCAATTCTGCCCCAATCGGCCAGCAGATTGTGAGATCCTGATTTACATTGGACTACATTACTATAGCTGATAAAAGGAGTGGATATCAAATTCTTCATCACTGCATCCCAAACAAAATGACAATCTACTTCTATATGCTTTGTCCTCTCATGAAAGACTGGATTATTAGCAATGTAAATGATTGCTTGGTTATTCCAAAATATCTCCATTGGCATATTAGTATAATAACCAAGCTCTTGAACAAAGGACTGAAGCCACATCAACTCAGCTTCAGTGTGAGCCATAGCTCGATACTTAGCTTCAGCACTTGAATGGGCCATAGTACTTTGCTTCTTGCTCCTCCACGTAACAAGATTACCCCCAAAGAAGGTACAATAGTTTGTAGTAGACCGTTGGTCACCATCAACAACAGCCCAATCAACACCAAAATATCCAACAATACTAGTGTGACTATGACGACAATAAATAAGTCCTTTCCCCAGAGCATCCTTAAGGTATCTCAACATACGATAAGCTGGCTCCCGATGAACTTGCTAGCTGTCTGCATAAACTACATAGCCACAATTTTGCTAAATTTATCAGACCATGTGCCTGGAGACTGTTTCAGCCCATAAATGGCTTTGTGCAACCTGCAAATTTTAGTATTGTCCTCCCTCGGAATAATATACCCAGGAGGTTGCTCCAGATAAACCTCTTCCTACGAGTCACCATTACAAAAAAGTATTTTTGATATCTAACTAATAAAGGGGCCAATCAAGATTCACAACCCAAGATATAGGATGGACACAAATTTAGCCGAGCAACCGGGGAGAGTGTTTAAAAGCAGTCAACAAGTATAACCTTTATCAATCAGACGAGCCTTACATGGTCCTTACTCCTTACCGGGAGGTAGGTCAACCAATGATCAAGTTTGGCATGATAGCAAGGCATCCATTGTAGTTTTCCACCCAGGGTTAGACATAGCATCTTTGTAATTTTGGAAGGAACAGGGTGGGATGTAAGGGATACAGCAAATTGACGAAGAGAAGCAGAGAAATGGGAAATGGAAACATAATTTGCAATCGAATAAGTAACTAAAGAGTTTTAAGTGCAAGAACGAGTACCTTTCCTAAGTTCTATAGGGAGATCAATGTTAGAGGGAGAATCTCCAGGCAAAGAGTCGGATGGAAGAGTCGGAGGAACGGCCGTTGATTGCTTATGACGACTTTTGTTTACCTGTATGGGCACCTTGTAGGCTTGGAGGCTGAAACTTTAAAAGGAATGAGCCGAGGAATAGGTGGGGGAGTAGGAGAGATAGGACCTAAATCAGAAGCAAGGGCACCAAAATAGGGTGTATTTTGGGAAAAAGTAACATCGACACTAACAAATTGCTGACGACTAAGAGGTTCAAAACATCGGTAACCTTTTTGGGTTCGGGAGTAACCAAGGAAAACACAATTGGTAACCCAAGGAGACAGTTTATCGAGGTCAGGATGCAGATTATGGACAAAACATTGATAACCAAAGATTCGAGGAGGTAAACTAAACAAGGGACTGGTGTAGGAAAAACAACAGAAAAAGGTGTTTCATTATGAAGGATAGAGGACAACATTCGGTTAATCAAAAAACAGGCGGTCAATAGAGCATCACCACAATAAATCTTAGGTACATTCATATGGAACATTAAAGACCTAAGAATGTAACAAATGTTGGTTTTTCTGCTTTGCCACACCATTTTGCTAAGGTGTATAAGAACAATGATTTGGTGAATCAAGCCATTGTCAGAACAAAAGGAGGAAAACACACATTGGATAATCTCAAGAGCATTATCAGTACGCAAAAGGTAGACGAATCCTTAGAAGAGGTGGTGGAAATCTACCAAGGGTACCATTGCCACGACCACGGCCACCACTATTAGCGACAAAGGTAGACGAATCCTTAGAAGAGATAGTGGAACCAGGTTTGGCCAGAGAGGGGGACACAATCTGCTGAATTCTGCAATAGGCCTCATTAATAGAGGGGATCTTCTCACTAGCTAATAGTTGACTCTTGACAGGCTGAAGATCAGAATCCAGTCCAACAGGAACTTAGCAACAAGGGCACGTTGAGATGTGAGAACATTAATGTCAGTGGAGAGAGGCTGATTGACAGTGAGTTCTTCCCACCTGCGATAGTAGTCACCAACAGATTCTCAATCCTGTTTGAAGGGGAAGTATTTCTCATACAAGTCTTATATCCTTGACAAACTTTTTTCTTGAGAAAAACTCTCTTTCAGTTCCTCCCAGACACCCTTGGCAGTCTTATGAAGCATGATATTGGCAGCCACTGAGGGCTCCATACTATTCCACGGCCAACGGATTAAAGTAGCATTCTCAAATGTCCAATCGTTGTAATCAGCAGCAGTAGGATCAGGTGGATTCCTAGTTAAGAAATCCGTCTTTCGTTTTGCTGTGATATAGACCTCCAAAGCCTGTGCCCAGAGGAGATAATTAGAAGCACCATTCAACTTGATAGAAGCTATCTGGACATTAACATTATCCACATGAGGCTTGGATTCTGCCATAGAAGTTTAAAAAAAAAAAAAAAAAAAAACAGCAAGCACAATAGCAATGTAGAATCAGCAAAACCCACAAAGAAGTGGCAGCAAGCAGTAACCGAAATAGCACTTGAAGAGAGAACCAAAGGGCAATACTGAATCGTCCAAATAAAGGGGAAAGGCTGCCTCAGTCCTCCTGAAACACCCGTGAAATAAATAACCACGGATGAAGTTGATGCTGCCCAACAGAATCCAGAAACAGAGTGCCGCTAGGGTATTATGGAGAAAATTGATTACTAGAAATCAAAGCCTGTGATCAGGCTATAATCTAGGTCGAAGAACTCTTCAATGCCCCAAAAATGCAGACAGATCTAATGGATAGATCTGGAGAAATTGCATGAAGATCTGCCAGAAAAATTCCAGGAAAAACAGGGCAGCAAGAGGAAAACCAAAATTACTTTGCACCAGTTGCGTTAATCAGCTCCAGAGTTAAATCGATGGACATATCTATAGGGAGCTTTAATGCCCTAAAACCATGAGAAGATCTAACAAGTAGATCAAAACTAATTGCAGATTCAAATCTTCAAAAAACAGGGGTACCGCAGCTTCACTTGAAGAAGATCATTAGATGTCGATGGAGAAATCAAGCTTCATGATAATAAGAAACCTTAGTTCTTCGTGATCTACTCAACTAGGGTTTCAGATAAACAAATATAGCATGGGTTGCTGTGAGCCTGTGAACCAATAATGGAGAACCCAAAGAGGACGCTCAAACTTGACGGTATAGAGAACCACTGGATCTTAATGCTCTGATACCATGTGACAATATCAATGCATTAAAACCAGTAGCAGCAGTAAAGAAGGAAGGAGAAGAAGAAGAATGAGAGAAAGGAGAAAAATAGATATTGAGAGGAGAACCTTGCCCAGTTTGAATTATTATGAGCAATCTACTCAAACTGTGGGGGCGAGGGATATATTAATATAATAACAATGTTAACATACAACCTAACCACCGACTACTTAAGACTATACCATAATACCCGAAACATCTTCACAAACATAAACCAAACATAAACTATATAACCCACAAAAACCGAGACTACTTAACAGTTTCCTTTATTATGGCATAACTAGCTTTTCTCTTTCAGCTTAATTGCCTATCTTGAATCTTAGCTGGATGGAGCAACTCCCATACAAATTCCTATATGAAGAGAACTGGCTCTCACCAATCTAAGGGCTGACATACCTAGCTAGTGAGCCCTATGTTTATAGGAGGGCATCGTCCACCATCTATTCCATCTGAAACCATTCATATTTCATCCATCGTTCATTAGATGTTTATACGAGCATGCTCATTACGATGGTATCCTGCCTGAAGCTGGTAACTTGGTCTCATCCATTGTTAACAAGAAGTTCCCACAATTCCTGAAAGGTAGCCTCTCATCCCTATTCTTTAGGAGCTCGAACCAGCTTATCTTCTCCCCTGTCCTTTCTCAACTTAGAGCCCTCTTTTCCCCCGTTGTACCAAGCAACCCAAGTCCAGGTCCCTGTCTGGCTGCATTGGAGAAGGGTAGAAGTAATTGATAGAATATTTTAACTCTTTTTCTTCTCATCTATTGATCAATCTCCGTAAAATTGGGGATCGTTTCTCTATTCAATTCCAATTAGAAAATTGCATACTTCAATCTGATGGGTCACTCATCCGCTGGTCTAAATTTGGATATGGATTTGTATATCCATTGCTGAATATGATCTGATCCAGTTACTTGATGGTGGTTATGGTTTTGATCTAGAATTATCATTGAGTATGATATACACAGACAAAAAAAAAAAAAATACTAAAATGTATGTCCAATTCCTTAAAGAAGAAAAAAGCCTTAAAAATATTGTTATTAACGAACTTAAATGCATTGTACGTAATGTTAACAGATTATTATTAAAAAAAACTTCATATTCACAGCCCATTTGGATAAGCTTATTCAAACAGTCCACCATTTTCAGCAACATGGACAAATGGCTTTTAGTCAACTGATTTTGGATTAGTTGTATTCCTTGTGGATTAGCAGCATATAAAATTTCATTTCAAATTCAATCAAATACTCTCCATGTATGTCCGTGCATCCTTGGATTTTTAAGTTATCCATGTATGTCCATGCATCCTTTTGTAGCCCCTAGATTTCCAAAGCTTTATTTTGCGACTTGGAAAAATTCTGTCTAAAGTGAAACTTTAAATGTAGGCAGGGAAACTTAGGTTCTACCCGTCAACAAAATTTGGGTCCCATCTGATCCGCCATGTGACAGATGGTAGGCCATTTGATGAGCTTATCCGAATGGACCTTTCAGGAAGCCTTGTCCTATATATTAATTTGTTATGATAACTGTCTTATGAAATCCCTGCAATTGTACCTGATCCAGTTCAAAATCTGATCCGTTGACAACCCTAACTATTACATTGCTACTGTGGTTGCTGTTTTTGTTAACATTAAGATTTGGGTGGTGATGATATTGTAATAAATAAAATAAAAATTTATTTGAATGTTACTACTATATGTTATTGTTAGGTCTCATGCTCTCTGAGCTGGTAGGGTGGGGGAGTGTATTGTCAATAGGGGTGGCAAGGAGAGACCTTTTACCCGTGTTGTTAATACTAAAATCCGTATAAATTTTCTTACATTCTTGTTATTTGTAATATGATAACAATATAATCATATCTATGCAGTTTTGTTCTTACACGGTCCACCTAGGATGGGATTCTTGTATGGCCCAAATATTTTTCCATGTGGCAGTTTTGTGGATAGGCAGAACCTAAGGTCCCTTGCCATATCAAATTTCAGCCTGAACAGAGTTTGCCAATTGGCAAAATAGAGCTTTGAAAAATCCAAGAGTTGGGAGGGTGCACAGTAATCAGCTAGAGTACCAGTATGCATGCATAGATATACACAGAGATGCATGCACAAGGGGATATTTGATTGAATTAGACTATAAAATTTGACGCATGTCTAATCTAGACCATATGTCCTCTCTATCATCTGTCACGTGGATAATGAGGGAAGGCCTCACAAAAGCCTTTTTTCCTTTAATCATGTTATTACTGTTATTCTTAAGGTTCTAATGTTGTTGTTATTAATAATATTACAACAATATCCTCGTTTTTTTCTCTGTAGTCATCATAATCATTGAGGGGCAGGCCTTGGTGCAACGGTAAGGTTGCTTCATTGTGATCAAGTGGTCACGGGTTCGAGTCTGGAAACAGCCTCTCTGCGAAAGCAGGGGTAAGGCTGTGTACATTATTACCTTCCCCAGACCCCACAGTGGCGAGAGCCTCTTGCACTGGGTACGCCCTTTCTATCATCATAATCATTATTATTATTGGCCTGTCTTTTTTTTTTTTTTACCTTCCCCCATTTGGTCTAGATTTTAGTTCATTTTTCATTTCATTTTCTCTCAGCATCCAAACTTGGGGAAGTGTATTTTTACCTATTTTTTCTTCCCTTTTATTCTTTGTAACTGTAACAGACAATATTAGAGCATTGCCTTTATATGTGAAAACTCATGCAGGATATATAGCTAATGTAGTGCCATGCAACCAGATCCAAGGTTCCATGGGGCCCAAAGATCTTCAGATAAAGTTTGCTCAAATTTTGTTATCATTAGGATTTTTTGAAGGATGGCCCTAAAAATTCATTGTTTAGTAGGATTTGGATTTCTACAGTAGATGGTGATAAGATTGTTATATGCATTTCACATAGATATGTATTCCCCTTTTATTAAGATGGCAGTCATATATTTATTTAGGGGGCAGAGTTACTAGGGTGGTGTGCTAGTGCTACTCGTATTCATAAATTTCCTATGTTGCTGTCAATGATATTGGTTGTTGATACTTGAGATACGATAATTTTTTTATTTCTATCCATGGTATCACAATAGATTGATGGTTGCTTTCAATAGGTTAAGATTTGTGAACATGGGCTGAGACGGTGTAGTGGTTTCTGGATTAGTCGGTGCACAGTTTTGGTGTGTTGGTGTTCCACATATGATTAACTTGATCAGAGGAATCTTATGGTAAGTTGCATGTGAGAAGGGTGTTGATGGATATTGGAACCTTAAGATCAGCATGGGTGCCCAATTCTGACTATGATTAGGGAACTTGTTTGTCCAGCTTGAGAGGGGCTGGATTTTTGAGACTCAAATGGAAGCTACTAAATAAGACTGTCATTGCAGTACAAGAGGGAAAGGAACGGTTATTCCATTTGAAACATTTTTTATCCATCTTCATGTTGAAGGTTTAAGAGCCTGATTGATCATTTGATTGTCAGAATGGCACGTTAGCTTGTCGGAAACTTTAAAGCATTGCATTACTCTAAACTGACAAGGGAGATGGTGAAATAACCTTTGGTATGGTGGGAATAATAGATGAAAAGATGCTCTTACTAACCACAGAATTTTGTGTAATGAGATCTTTGAGGTGATATTGCCGTTCAAAATGCACAAGTGATGGACAGCATTCTTCTATTATAGTTGCCCATGTTTTTCCCATGCATTGCGATTTTGCCTGGTGTGTTATGCTTTTGGGAATACTTTCATTTTGGTGGTTTTCTTTTCTCTTTCATGTTATCTTTTATGTTGAAAAAGAATATAGCTAGCCAACCTTTCCACTCTGTTGAGTCTTCCTCTTTTTTTTTTGGTAAACTGTTCAGTCTATTCCAGAGCTCCATTATAGCTACCTGACCCAGACAATATATAAGGTATGTCTCTGGTCACATCCATGCTGCCAATCTGTGCTTGCTAAACCAAATGATTAATATTCACCTTTAAGAACGTCCTACCACTTTTTCCCTAGGTGAAACATGTCAAATCCTAAGAAGTCATGTCTTTGTGAAACATATGAAATTTCTCTCCTCCGTGAAGCCATCGTTTCAGGAATTGGAATTGGAATCTGCTGAATCCGAATCGGAATTCATGGGTATTGCCTTGTTCAAATTAGAACTGGTGGTTCTCTATTCTCACTGATTCTCCACCACGTGATTTGGATCGGATGATTGAATCTGAGTGATCTGGCTGTAAAACCTTGCAACTTTATTCAGGCTGCCGGAATATTTGGGCGGTGATGGCGAAGGAGGGTTTATCCATCTCCGGATTCATGGGTGTCACACTATCACCACCTGAGTGAATCCACTTTTTTCCGTCATTGGTTGCTGCTCAGTTTGGCCAAGAAGCCAATGGCTTTTTATTTATTTTTGGATGGAAGAAAAACTTAATTAAAAGTCAGGGAAAAGAAAATTACAGATATTGTCCACACTTATATTTCAAATTACATAAACGAGTTTTGAGAGCTAAGTTATGCACAGGCTGAATTTGCTATCTGTCCTTTTTAACAATATTAAAAAGAGTTGCTGATATCAAAAGGAAGGGCATATATACGCTAGGGCCAAAGGTTATCGCGTGGGGGCTTTTGAGTCAGTCCAAAGTTCTATGTTTTGACATCTTAGTGAAAGTACTTGTCCTTGTTTGATTCCTAGAGCCTCAACCTCTTCTTCGGGGCTTCCTACACATGCAAACTCCATATATGCAGCTTTAAATTGATGGTTAGAAATAAAAACAGCACCCCAGCCAGCCTCATTGGTCTTGGAGTTGAAACTGCCATCTTTGAAGATCAAAAGATGGTCGTCTTTGAGGAGGAATATATAATGGTGGGGAGGGGGAGGGGGAGGGGGAGGGGGAGGGAGAGGGGGGGGGGGGGGAGTGGGTTAGGGACATCAGGACTTCCGGATGAAGGTTAGTGGAACAACTTAAGATCACTCTCCCATCATGAAAAACCTGATGGGTGGATAGAAAGGGGATTGGGTTGCTGATGATTGAAGATAACAGCATTCTTGGCTGACCATAAAATTATGTGGTTATGGAGCTGAAGCTGAGAATATGAGTGACATCTTGAGAGGGAAGATTTTGATCGCACAAGTTCTACAAGGCTTGGACCATGGAGGAATTCGGTAGAGAGCTCAAGAGATCTTGCCGCCCAAATTCTCTTAGAGAATGGACAGGAAAGGAAGAGATGCCATCGTGCACCAATCTTCATGATAATAGGAAACCTTAGTTCTTCATAATATGTGGGATTTTCTTATTATACCTTTTAAGGTGTCAACTAGTTTATAATTTTGTTTTTCCCAATGAGGGTAAATTCTGTCATTTCACATGAGGACTGATAAATGTGTAGACAATGACATAATGAAGAGGAGTTTGTTTTCAATGTAATCTCTTGTGACGAAAGAACTCCACTTTTAGGTGAATATATGAGTCCACATTTGAGTTTGAGATCCTCTAGCAGTGGGCGAGTCCCTAGAATTAAGTGGTACTTTTACCATTGTTACCTTGTAGGCATGGAAGTAAAATTTTCATTTTTCCATGAATGATGGTAGCCCCTCTCTCTCTCTCTCTCTCTCTCTCTCTCTCTCTCTTTCTCTCTCTCTCCCACACACACACACACACACACACACACACAATAAATAGGATTAACTCATTTATGTCATGTTCCGTGACTGAAAACCATTTCTCTTTTTCTTTGGGTAGTGACTGGGCTGGGGACAGCTTTCAAAAGAAGAGCAATAACCCTATAATTCTCCAAAAGACTTACTCCACTTAGGCTTAACGTTTCTAACTTGTGTCTCTGTCGGGCTATTAGCTTTGACTCATCTCTGTAATGGTGAGTCCTTATCTCCTTCCTTTTCATTTTTTCCTTTTGTGTCCCATGTTCAAAGTGGGAATGAAGATGACCCCTTGTCTACTACTTTCTCACTCGTAGAGAGAGATACGTACGTGAAGAGACTGCACTTCCACTCGTACATGAATATCTCTTTTCTTCTTTATCTGGGCATCACTGCATTTTAATTTGGTCTTTATAAATGTCCATTATTCCGTAGAAATGCGAAATAGTTGAAAACCATTTGGAGCCTAATAATGCTCTTCCATGACGTCCATCACAGTTGATGAGCTGATCGACCATCGAAATAATTGGTCTTAAACCACACTACTCCGTTCACACATATATGCTCTCCTGCACACTTGAAATCAAACCAGGAAATGGTTCTTCCAAGTCAAAATGTAAAGTGCACTCTCAGGCACTCATATATATATATAGAGAGAGTTGTAGGATTTCCATTACATGCACCCACTTAACTAGTGAAGTTAATTCATTATTAAATTTAAACCAGTGGTGAAGTAATGATAGAAGTTTAATTAGTGGGAAAGCTGACCCATTTGAATTGCTCATGTCACTTTGTTAATTTTCACTAGCTATATGTAAGTTAAGGGTTTCAATTTGCTCCAAGAGATTTCTATCCTAATACAATTGGAAACAAAGCAAGGACACTCTTTTGGCAAGAAAAAAGAGGGAGATAAAGCTTCCACTTTGAATAAGTGCCCATTGTCCCCTCAGGAGTCAAGATCCTGTTTCTCTCCACCCATGATGATCCGATATAATCCTCTCATTGATCTGACTTTGAACAATAGTGGGTAAGAGTTAATGATGAACCCAGAGTCCAATCATAATATCACATCACTATCGATTTTCTTGATCTGACTGAAGGAAAACTTAATCCTAATTTTATTTACGTCGAACCAAAATTTCATAGCCTTGTAATCCTGTATCAATGGGAGCCAAGAACATAGTGAAACCCATATCATTTTGATGAAAGAATCATAGTCATTTATCTTGACTAGTCAAAGTGATACAAGCAGGACAAGAGTCAAATATTCCATTATAAATCGACGGGAACCAAGAACATAATGAAACCCATATCATCTTGATGAAAGAATCGTAGCCATTTATCGTGACTAGTCAAAATGAGACAAGCATGACAGGAGTCAACTATTCCATTACAAAACTAATTAACTTTCTCAATAAACAAATCATGTTAATCCTGTATCGACCGAAGCCAAGAACATAGTGAAAATCATATAATCTTGATGAAAGAATCATAGCCATTTATCTTGACTAGTCAAAATAGTCAGGACTCAGGATCCAGTTTCTCTCCACCCATGGTGAAGATAGTATCTCTCATCCACCCGATCTAATCCTCTAATTGATCGGACCTTAAACAGTAATGAGTGAGAGTTAATAATGAACTCAGAATCTAATCATAGTATCACATCACCATTGATTCTCCTCACTTGAGTGAAGGAAAACTTAATCCTAATTTTATTCACGTCGAACCAAATTTTCATATCTCTGTAATCTTGTATCCACGGGAGCTAGCCAAGAACGTAGTGAAACCCATATCATCTTGATGAAAAAATCATAGCCATTTATCTTGACTAGTCAAAGTGAGACAAGCATGACAAGAGTCAGCAATTATTTCATTACAAAACTAATTAACTTTCTCAAAAAACAAATCGTGTTAAGATTTGGGGAAAATTCGAGTATCTTTAACCCGGCATTACAGACATGATTAATATACATGATCCATTGCCACATTTATCATGAAGAGACATGAGAGGAGAAGAAAGTGAAGTAAAAGATTTAAAAAAGAGGATATGGAGAAACACATTATGAACCAAGAAGAATATAAAGCAATCATAAAAAATAAAAAAATTCCAGATTAGAATTGCCATAATAGCATTCACATTTCTGTGGTCAATTGCTTTCTTGATGTTTTTCAAACTTTAAAAGGAGAGGAGACTAACCTATTATTACCATGAGACATAACCTATTCCTGTGTCAAAACCTAAAACTGATTAATTTTGGAACTTTTGTGGTTGTGGTGGTGGTGGTTCAAAATACAAAAACATTTTTCTAGTCATCATTTTCTTGGAAATGTTTATTATGTTAATATGATAAAGACTGTTCAGCCCACCTTGGAAAGTGCTGGCTTGTATTTGTCAAAGCAATTGACACTGCCTGTGATGGATCACATCATATGCTTTGACTCAAAGGAAAAAAATTATAGCCCCATTAACCTATAATTAAGTAACTGATTTAATATATAGGAGCTCCTGTTAGGACATCAAGTGCAGGGCTGGAAATGTTATCCATTACCTGTTTTACCTAACCCTCTTTTGGAGCATGGTTCTAAGTATCGGTATCATATCGCCTAATATAGACGATACGTATCGATTTTACTAGTCGTCGATATCGATAGTATGGTACGGACAAGGGGTAAAATAGTCAAAAAATCATGTTTTAAGGAAATTCAGGGGTAATTTTATCCGATACAGCTGATCCAGATTGATACGGTATCAGTATCATATCGGTTTTATAGGTTACCGATACCCGTTCCGATACTGTGCACTAAAACCACGCCTTAGAGGGTAAGGCTAAAGATTTTATTCCATTTTGCATTAGCAAGTAGGGTTAGGGTGAAGAATTTATCTAGTCTAGCATTAGCATGAAGGGAAAGAGTAATGCTTTTATTCTGTCTAGACAGGGAAAGTGAAGGTCAGGGGGGTTAGAACACATGTTTACCCGCCTAATTAAAGGTAGGCACATAATTTATGGAAAGGTATCTCTTAACAGCTGGGGTTTCCTATGCCCCCTCATAGAAAATTATTATTTGTTTGAAAAAAAAAATGTGTTTTAAGCCAGAAGTACAAGAATTACGATCCCACCCTTGGAAATAAAAAATCCCATCAATGTTAATGCCACTGTACGCATTTTCATTGGCTCTCACACTGCTGGAGGACCACGCGAGAAGTTTGTAATCTCTTGCCCTATTGATTTATTCTCTTTCTTTAAAAAAATGCTTTAATTATTCTCTATGAGTGGGTGTAAGATACCCTTTGCGGCTCAGAGAACTCTTGTGCATAATTTTATATAAGAATCTAGGGGTGTCAACCGGTCAGGCTCGGTCGGTCTCGGTAGGGCCTAGCCGGGCCTTACCAATTTTATAGGCTGTACCGTATCCGACCGTTTAGGCATTCGGGCTTGCCTTGGGCCGGCATGGTACGGTTTCATTTTGGTCGATCGGTGTTCGATCTTTAATCGGGGCAGCCTTATTCGGGTTAAACGGGCCTAAACTGGGTCTAAAACAGGCTAATGAGCCGTTTAACTCTAAACGGCCTCTAAATGGTGTGGACTTACTAATTAACATGCAACCAGAATTTTAAGTTCAAACCATCACACCGTTAGGCACTCACTGTACACCTCAACTCAAAATCAAATAAAACTTATCCCAACTAAAATAGCAGCAGAACACCGAATAGAAGCACATCTAATAAAGTAAGTAAAGAAAAAAATAATAGCAGCACAACACCGAATAGAAACACTTCTAACAAACTAAGTAGAGGATAAGAAAAAAAATAGCAACACAACACCAAATAGAAGCACATCTAACAAAGTAAGATCTAAAAACTAAAACTAAATCTCATCTCACCTACGTTAAGTGTATCTAAATCTAACCAATAAATGTCAAAGACCAACAAAAAAACAAACAAAAAAAAAGAAATTTGGAGGGAAGGGGAGGGGAAGTTTATAAGTTAAAGGGTCGGGCTGCAACAGGGTGATCTAGGTCAGGCTTGGAATCCGTTGGTCCGGTCAGGCGCCCGACGGGATTTAACCGGGCGGGCTCGGTCGGGCCTGGCAGGCCTGGCCTAGAATTGACACCCCTATAAGAATCACACATAATCCTACCTCCAAACTAGGGGTGTCAAATGGTTGCTTCGACCAGTTTCATTCGGGCTTAAAGGGTTGTGGTATAGGAATGAGTGAGACCAAAACCAACCTGTTACAAAATTTTGGTTTTCGATTGGTTTCGATTTGATTCAGTATGATTTCAATTATTTCATTTTTTTAATATTGGGTTAATACCGATAGAAATCAGTTTATTTTGGGGCTTGAACCACAATGAAATCTTACATAAGAAGAAAGATTCGATAAAAACACTTTAAATTATCTTCCCCAAATCAAACAAGTAAATAACCAGATATAGGGAAATTGATTTGATATTTTCATGTTGTAATCAAAACATGAAAAACTTTGCCTTCTACTTCAGATGTTATACGCACGTGATTAAAAAACTGCATATTTGATTGGTTAAATGAATAAGACATGGGATAATGGTCCACTAAACCCAACAACTATTTTTCATCTTTTTCTTAACTTGATCTTCAAACAAATCATGTTTATCCATAAAGCTTATAAAAATAATATTACCATTATAAATTGCCTCCTCTGGATTCTACTTTTTTTGTGAAGCAAATCCATGGCTGGAAATTGGAATCTTCAACTACTAGCACTAAAGAAAACAAAAATAATTGTCTTAAAAATTAAAATAGCAATAATATACACAAGAGGCCAGCCAACTTATATTATAAAATAAAATAATCTTATATTATAAAATAAATATACTTTAACTGGATCTGCTGACATCTATTGTTTTAATGGTTTACAATTTTTAGGGCATTAGTTGGTAATCAAGGTTATGGGTATTGGTATTAGCTAAGAGTGTCAAAGTCAAACAAAAATTCTTTATTAAAATGACATCGAAGTGTTTAAACTGAAATTAGAAAATTGTTTAATAATTGGTTCGATTTTAATTTTTAAAATAAAACTATTTATTAAACGATTGGATTTGGTTTTGAATCATTAAATCGATGATTTTGAATCATGTAAAAATTTTATATCGAATATGAATCTAACCATTTAAGGACCTTTTATGAACTTACTATCTCTTCCTTCTTTCTTCCCCTCATCTATTCGAGTTTCAAAGCCACACAATCGAGATTGAAACTGTTTAAGAACCTATTACCTTAAACTAGTAACAAAAGAGAGACTGAAACGTTTAAAACTGTGAAATCGATATTGTTTGTGGCTTCACAAACTAGAACCGTAAATGGTTCAATTTCGGTTTCTACCTGCTACATTCATTTAATCGAAACCATACATTTAACACCCTTAACATCAATGTGATCGATCTCGATGGATACATACAAGACCAATATGGATTGGGCACTATCAAGTTGGTATCGGTAAATTTAAAATGGATTATTTTTTGGCGATCAGCTTCAGGTTGGTAATGGTAAGGGTCTGTCTATTTCCCATCTTGGCTCTACATTACTTTCTTCTCCTTCTCCTAGACTTTTTCATTTATGTAATGTTCTTCATGTTCCGTCCATTACTAAGCAACTTCTTTCTGTTCAGCAGTTTACTCAGGATAATAATGTTTTTTTCGAATTTCATACATCTCATTTTCTTGTGAAGGATCAGGTCACCAAGTCAACTCTGCTATTCGGACCGAGTAAAGGAGGCCTCTATGAGCTTTGTCCACCTTCCTCACCTACTGTCAACACTGCCGTTCATTCTTTTCCTGATCTGTGGCATCGCCATTTAGGCCACCCTCACGAGCGTCTCCTTCGCCATATGATTAGCGTTCATAATTTACCATGTTCTTCTTTTCGTCTTAGTAATCTTTGCAAGGCTTGTCAGTTGGGCAAAACAAGCCGTTTAACTTTGCATCAGACTTTTAGCAAGAGTTTATTTCCCCTTGATCTCATTCAAAGTGATGTGTGGGGGCCTTCCCCTCACCCCTCTATTGATTATCATTGTTTTTATGTTATTTTTATAGATGATAACACTAAATATGTGTGGTTCTATCCCTTTCTTTGAAAATCTGATGTTTTTAATATTTTTACTCATTTTCAATCTCACGTTGAACGTCTCTTTGGGCGTAAAATTAAGCCTGTCCAAATAGATTGGGTGTGAGTTTCGCACCCTACCAACTTATTTTCCAAAATTGGCATTCACCACCGTATTTCTGCCCCACATACTCATGAGCAACAAGGGGCGATTGAGCGTCGCCACCGTTACATTATTGAGACAGGGCTGTCCCGTCTTGCTTATGGGTCTGTGCCCCAACACTTTTGGCACTTCGCTTTTGAAACAGCAGTGCATCTCATCAACATGGTGCCTTCCTCTGTGTCTCTTGGCATTTCCCCTTTTCAATTTGTTTTTCACAAACCACCTGACTATTCTTTTCTTAAAATTTTTTGGTGTTTGTGTTTTCCATACTTACATCCTTATAACAAGAATAAAATGGACTACCGCTCTTCACCCTGTGTTTTCCTCGGCTATAGCCCCACCCATGCTGGTTATCGCTATCTTAATCTTACTACCAATCGTGTTGTTATAGCCCACCACGCTTTGATGAGGATGTTTTTCCCTTCTCTACGCTCTCTCCAGTCCCCCGCCCCTTCCACAGGTGTTACCTAGGCTCCCTGGGCTTTTGCACCCATATGCCTTCCCAAAGGGAGACCCTTACCGGTCATTAACCATGGGCATCACACCCCTGCCGTACCCAGTCCTCAACCCCACTCCCCTATACCGGCCTTCCCTTCCCCTAATTCCCTTGTTGGGACGTTCCCAATCCTAACCCCTACTACACCTACATCCTCCATTACCCCACCTTTGAAAACCCGACCCATCCAAGACCTATATGTGACTCCCCCACACCCGTGGCCTCCCCAACCAACCCTGGTGCCTATCCAACCCAACTCATGGCCTAACTAGCCCACTCATTCCATGCAACTTCGCCACCGACCAAGGCCTCCCCACGCCCTTTCTACTAACCCTGTTCTTCTTGAACCTACCTGCTTGTCACAGGCATCGAAGGTACCTGAGTGACGAACAGCTATGACAGAAGAGTTCAATGCTTTGGTTTGTAACGGGACATGGTCTCTTGTTCCACGGACTCCGGATACGAATTTGGTTGGTTGCAAATGGGTCTATCAGATTAAGAGGAAGGCCGATGGTTCTCTTGAACATTACAAGGCCCGTTTGGTGGCCAAAGGTTTTCATCAACAGTATGGCCTTGACTATGGGAGACCTTCAGTCCAGTTGTTAAGGCTATCACAATCAGATGTGTTCTCTCTATTGCAGTTTCTTAGGGCTGGCCAGTTCGTCAATTGGATGTCCAAATCGCATTTTTGCATTGGGTGTTAAAGGAAGAAGTGTACATGTCTCAACCACAGGGTTTTATTGATTCGACTCATCCTACCTACATTTGCAAGCTTCACTGTTCACTATATAAGCTGAAACAGGCACCACGTGCTTGGTTTCATAGACTTTCCAATTTGCTTCTTCAGATTGGTTTGGTTCAAAGACTGATACCTCTCTCTTCATTTGACGGACTGGTGCTCATGTTTGTTACATTCTAATTTATGTGGATGATATTCTTATCACCTCCAATGATGCCTCTACTGTTCTTGTCATCATTCGACAACTCTCCCGTGAGTTCTCTCTCAAGGATTTGGGTCCCTTGCATTTTTTTCTTGGGCATTGAGGCCTTGCCACACTCCAAAGATCTTCTTTTATCTCAATCCCAGTATATTTTAGACTTACTGCACCGCACCGGCATGACAGACTGTAAGCCGATCAAGACACTAATGGCTAGTTCTTTTACTGATTCGGATTCAAGGGGTGCATTATTTTCAGATCCAACCAACTACAGATCAGTCATTGGTGCTCTACAATACATTATGCTTACCCGCCCTGATGTGTCATTTGTAGTCAATAGAGCGTGTCAGTTCATGCATGCTCCAACTAATGCGCACTAGCAACATGTGAAGCGCATACTCCGTTATCTCAAAAGCACCAACACTCATGAGCTTCTTCTGGAATGTTTCCAATCTTGTTCCCTCCAAGCTTTTTTCGATGCAGACTGGGCCGGTGACAGCAGCGATCGAAAGTCCACTGGAGGGTTTGCAATTTTTCTTGGCCCCAATTTGGTGTCATGGACTTCCCATAAGTAGCGTACGGTTGCCCGTTCCTCTATTGAGACCGAGTACAAGGCCCTTGTTGATGCCTC
Source organism: Telopea speciosissima (assembly GCF_018873765.1). Classification (NCBI taxonomy): domain Eukaryota; kingdom Viridiplantae; phylum Streptophyta; class Magnoliopsida; order Proteales; family Proteaceae; genus Telopea; species Telopea speciosissima. Next base: position 20,832,592 of record NC_057916.1, on the reverse strand, counting down.
GGCTGAGTTAATCTGGGTAATATCGTTACTTTTAAAGCTTGGTTATCCTTTGAATGGATCACCGTTACTTTGGTGCGATAATATTGGAGCTACCTATCTGTCGACAAACCCGGTCTTTCATGCTCACACCAAACACGTGGAAATTGATTTTCACTTCGTTCGTGATCGTGTGGCTAAGAAACAGTTAACTGTCCAGTTCATCTTCACCCATGATCAGCTCGCCGATACATTTACAAAAGCTTTAGCAACTACTCGTTTTGAATTCTTGGGGTACAAGCTGAAGATTTGGTTGCCCAATTCTCCACCTTGAGGGGGTGTATCAATACCATACGGTTTAATCATCAAAATTTTCTTCTTCACAGATTTGGAAACTCGTAAACACATTTGATGTTGAAATATTTCACATGTGATATGGAAATTGCCTAAGATCTCCAAGCTGATTTGGAATCCGTTCTCCTATGTAAACATATTATCTCATGTGATGTCATTCCTTGTATAGGTCAATCTAGGTTGTAAGCTATCTATATCTCCATTGGAGAATCAATCAATCTAAGGAAATTACATTCTTCTGACATAAACACACGTTGATTCTTTGAATATACAGAAAAATATTCACCTCAATCGTTTCTTAAGTTTTATTACTTTATCAAAAATAAATAAAAGAAGAGAAGTCTCTCTCTTTCTTTGTTCTGGAATGAAACCAACTGCAACAGTGTAACGCCATCAATTATGATGAATTCCCCCACATTACACTCGTGTTTGCTTCTTAAATACATATACTGGTAGCACTTCTACTCATTTCTGGAATCCATTTAAAGAAGATCGATGATGGTGATTTTTTGTTTCTTATGTTAAAAACTTTGAATTATGGAACAAAAACTTACTATCTTTTGACTAATTGGGTCCCCAAATCAAAACAAAACAACCCAAGTCGGCTGTAGATTCTATTCCCATCTACGCCACCCCAATAGTGACATCTAAGTGGTAAATTACAGTACCGTATCTAAGTTGCTTCATTTCATTACCCATTATCTAAAATTGATTTCCAGCCCACAAGAAAGGCTAACCCCACTTTGCCCAAAGTAAGGAATCTTCTCTATATAAGTAGAAGCAACAAAACCCACTTCTTACCCACAACCCATCCATCTCTCTCTCTCTCTCTCTCTTCTTGAGCTTAGCTATCTCTTCCTTTATTAGCTTTTTGAGGTATCTGTAATGGAGAAGGAGAAAGGAATGGAGAAGATGAAGAGGGGAGAGTTAGAGGAAGTTGATGAGGAGAAATGGGTTTATGATTCGTCTCTTGATCATAAAGGAAGAATCCCTCTCCGAGCTTCCACTGGTGTGTGGAAAGCTTCCCTCTTCATTATCGGTAAGGATCAATACAATTTCCCAAACTTCTTGATTAGAGTTCTCTGCTTGTGGATTCTGCTCTTAACTTCTCAATTCTCTAACTCTATGTCTCAATCTCATTTGGGGAGTAAAAGAAGAAACAACTATGTAAGTTGATACCAACTTCCATAAATGATTACTATTGGAATGTCAAAGCAAAAAAAAAAAAAAAAAGTCTCACATCGGATATAAATAGGTAGGGAAAATATTCTCTGTGCTAAGGTGCAAGCTGCGCAGAAACATATGGTGGTGGGCAAAATGACCACTCCACCCTCTGAATAGCAGAAATACAGCCCCCATGTGACTGGGTGCAACCTACGATGCGCACAAAGAACATCAACCCAAGTAGGTAATTATTATAGGATTTATAAAGACTTGAGCACCTTCTCTTTAACGATTAGTTTTTAAAGATGAGCTCTATTATAGGAACGAAGATGCTAGTTCACTAGCTTTAAAAGTTTTTGTGTGTTAAAAAACCAACTAACAAAAAAGATACCTATTCCAGTAGGTGGGGACGATATGGTCGTGTGGCTCTTAGAGGAAAGTGAAGAGTCAAATATACGAAGAGTACCACAAAAGTTTCTAAAGAAAACCCACACCAATGTCTCGTCATTCTCATAGTGTCATATGTTCTCTACGACCCCATAATATTTGATTGGTGTAAAGTAAAGAACTAGTGAACATAAAACTCTACTAATATTACCCAGAAAACAATGAGAATTTCTTTCGTCCTTAGAATTTTTATAGTGCTATGCACAAGTTGGTAAGTGGTAACAGCCTAGCTAGCAAGTCATCTCCTACAATCACTTTTGAGTTTTGAACTTTAAGCACAAATGCCCCCTCATGAACTCTCTCTGTCTCTTCCTCTGTTCAAGGGATGGTTCAGAGAATAGGTTCAAATCAAGGCACCCTTGGCCCAGCCTGAGAGACATGATTCTCTCTCTCTCTCTCTCTCTCTCTCCCTCCACCTCCTTATCTAAGAAGAGCAGAGCACCTTAAGGTGTTCTACCTTTTTCTTGGGTAAGTAGTATCCTATGGCTAAGCATCCCTAAACCTTGGCACCAACCAAATTCAAATTGCATCTTTGAGAACATGGGCTAACACTAGCTAAGCCCACTCTCTAGAAATGTTAAGTGGCTACCCTACCCTGGCTTTTGCAACTTCCACTACTAGTCAGTGGGGTTGGCCCAAGGAGAGTTGAATTCATGATCTCTTAATTGTGAGGTGTTGGTCTTTGCCATTTGATACTAACCCTTTGGGGTTGAATCTATTAATCTTTGAAATCAAAAGAACCTAATCTAACAATGTTACCTTTCTTATAGTTATCTTTATGTCTTATATTATTATGTGCTAACTGTTAACCTTTTTTCCTATCGGACAGCAATTGAGTTCAGTGAGAGGTTAAGCTATTTTGGAATAGCAACTAATCTCATCATATACCTCACCAAAGTGATCCATCAAGACCTTAAGACAGCGGCAAAGAACGTGAATTATTGGTCGGGAGTAACAACAATGATGCCACTGATTGGAGGGTTCCTTGCAGACTCATACTTTGGAAGATTCAATTCAGTTCTAATCTCATCTTTTATCTATCTATTGGTAATTTCATCTTTTACAGATCACTGAATACCCAATAGGCCAATATCAATTTGATAAAATATTAATGTTGTCTCTGTGAATGATAAAACAGGGCCTGATCCTATTGACAATGTCTGAACTAATACCAAGCTTGAAGCCTTGCAACATGGACAATTGTACTAACTCCACAAAAATCCATGAGATCATGTTCTTCCTTGCCATTTACATGATTTCAGTAGGAACAGGAGGTCACAAACCCTCTCTAGAGAGCTTCGGAGCTGACCAATTCGACGATGATCATTCTGAAGAAAGAAAGAAGAAGATGTCTTACTTCAACTGGTGGAATTTTGGTCTCTGCAGTGGTCTTGTGCTTGGTGTAACAGTCATAGTTTATGTGCAAGACTACGTCGGTTGGGGTGTTGCAGATATCATCCTCACTGTGGTTATGGCCATTACAATCGTAATCTTCTTTATCGGAAGGCCATTTTACCGATTCAGAATGCCAGAAGGGAGCCCTTTAACACCCATGTTGCAGGTGTCTGTAGCAGCTATAACCAAGAGAAGTCTTCCCCATCCTTCTGATCCTTCTCAATTATATGAAGTACCCAAGACACAGAAAACCCAGGGGAGGCTTTTGTGCCATACACCTAAACTTAAGTAAGTGAAGACACTATAAATCTTAGATTAAATTACATTCTATTTTAACTAAAATTAGGTCTGTTTGTCTTCCTTTCTGATGTGATATTTGGGTATATAGGTTCTTGGACAAAGCTGCAATCATTGAAGATAACAAGAAAGGATCAATTGAGAAGAGTCCATGGAGATTATCTACAGTGACCAAAGTGGAAGAGATGAAGCTAATTCTGAATATGATCCCTATATGGCTATCTTCCTTGACATTTGGATTGTGTGTAGCACAAAGCTCCACATTTTTCATCAAACAAGCCAGTACCATGAACCGTCGAATAAGCATAAACCACCATGGTTTTATGATCCCACCAGCTACAATCTATGCAATTGCTGCAATTGGAATGATCATATCTGTAGTCATCTATGACAAGATCTTAGAACCTGTACTGCGAAAAGCCAGGGGCAAAGAAAGAGGGATTGAGATCCTACAAAGGATTGGTATAGGAATGTTGTTCTCAAGTATAACAATGGTTACAGCTGCATTGGTGGAAAGAAAAAGACTTGAAGCAGTGGAGAGGGGAATTAGTCCTATAAATGTGTTCTGGTTAACTCCACAATTCATGATCATTGGTTTTGGAGATGGGTTTGCTCTAGTTGGCCTGCAAGAGTACTTCTATGATCAAGTTCCTGACAGTATGAGAAGCTTAGGAATAGCTTTCTACCTAAGTGTGATTGGGGTTGGGAACTTCCTTAGTAGTCTATTGATAACTGTTGTTGATCATCTAACACAGAGCCATGGGAGGAGTTGGTTTGGGAAAGACTTGAACAGTAGCCGCTTGGACAAATTTTATTGGTTGTTGGCAGCCATGAATGGGGTGAACTTATGCTTCTATGCATTTGTAGCTAGGAGGTCTTCTTACAAAAATGTGCAGAGAAGGAAAGCTGTTGCTGACTCTTGTGATGTGAGAGAGATCAGAGATGAGATAGAATTGATGGCCTGATGATCAGTTAATCCATCTATGTCTGTTATGTTCATAAGGGAGTGTGATAGCTTTGGTAGTTTGGTTCTTTTTATGTTCTCTCTCTCTTGTCTTTTGTAATTTGCAGATTAAAAATTCGATCCCTTTTATCCAAAAAATTATAGTAGAAAAACAGGGAAATTTATCCTCTCAAGTGCCGTGCACTGTCCAATGTACCATAAGAATCCAACCATAAAAACATAGGTAGTGGCGTCTTTTTATCGTCTAAAGTGTTGGGCGAACAGTTTGATGCTTAAGTGAGGTGCACTGGGCAGTGCACCACACTTGAGAGAATGAAAATCCTAAAAATTGAGTAGAGTGTGGGACTGAAGTAGGGTTTCAAAAAGAGGGATTCCGAGGTAGATCCGGTTCAGTCGATTCCATCATGAAAACTAGGGTTGGGGCATATTTGGGCTGATTCTTATCGATACCTCATCAATCTTAAACTATTCCGATCCGATCTGATCCAATCCAGATTGGTGGGGATAGATCGGTATTGGAATCAGTCAAGACCTATCTGGATCTCGATTCCGAATTTTTAAACCCTGGTTTGAAGTCCCAAGGGCATGTTAAAATTCTTCCATATGCAACGGGGTAGTCATTCCTCATTTCCTATTCTTCTTTGAGCCATATGGAGGACTAAGATGGTCAATCCAACTCTTGGATAGATATAGCATCTCTTGTATTTTTTGCATGTCAAAATTTTGGCTCATCTCAACCATATGGTCAACCATTTTATGGATTTTGTAAGTATCGAGTATGACTAAGCTGACACTTGACACATATTTGGGTTCATAAATTATTATTATTATTATTATTATTATTGGGAGAGTGTTTCCTACAAAGGCAATGTAAAAAGAAATCTATACACTACAATCAATGAGAGGGTTGGAAAATGGAATCATCCATATGAAGCCCACATGAGATCCACATGGTCAGAATAGGAGAGAGAAATGTCAGTGTAGATCCCACTAATTATTATGTGAGGAAAGAATAAGGGAATATGTACAACAGCAGTGTAGCAAATTTTTTCCCTTATTATCATTAAGGAGAAAGTTTTCTGTCCGGGAGTGTGGCCTATGCCAGCACTCCCACGAGTTTATCTCTCTCCTCTCCATTTGAAAAGACACATCTACCCTCTCTCTCTCTCTCTCTCTCTCTCTCTCACACACACACACACACTCACACAGCGTACATCATCTGTCGATTTCTAATCCCAAACACCAAGTATAACTAATCAAGCTCATTCTTAAATTTAGAGCTTTGGCTTTAATCATGGGTTGGTGCTGAATTTCTTCTAGCGTGGCAAGTTATGAGGCTTCAGACCCATGTACAGTTCATGGGCCCATACACTAAGACCCAAGAATAAGATGCTTCCCAAATGACCTTATGTTTTGCGTTTTATTATGACCTATGTATGGGCCTTCAAGTCCCACAATGCTTTGAAGCCTTTAAAATGTTTTTGGGTTTTTATGATGATCTGTGGGTCTTCACGTCCCACAAACTTTGAAGCCTCTAAATGCTCACCAGGCAAATTGGGGAATTCTTGGACTTAAATAGATTGTATAATAATGGCCTTTCATAGTCATAGTACCACTGAGGACTGAGGATGCGTTTGTTTGTATATTTTTTTAGGGGTGCCGTTCTCTATGCCCAACACAGGCTGCACCTAGGCACATGGAGGTGGGCGCAATGACCACCCTGCCTCCCTAAGTAATAGGCACATGTTCCTGGGTGCAGCCTGTGCCGGTCATTCAACTAACTTGGTATAAAGTTCCCATGCCCCGGGTGGAGCGCTAGGTGTATCCTCCTTCACTTGGGACGTGGCAATGATTGTGACTCTTTTTCTAAAATATAGTTGGGTCCGGTCGATTCGAATGTTTCATAGTGAGATCCAACTATGAGCCGTCATCACGATCTTTGTGGTTCCCGTCTGGAGCTTCGGGGCAGCGTGGGAATTTTGAAGCTAATAAATCAGTTGTTTAGGAAGACTAGTGCGTCTTTTCCAATCCCTTAATAAGTTGTTCTCAATTCCCGAATTTGAATTGCGGGAACCCTTGAGTTCAAAAACGGCTCTCTAACCTAATAATGTATTGGGTTACCTTGCTCACCAAAAGATTCTTTTTAACATGTTCCAACATGACGAAGCATATGGCTGTGAAATCACCCGATTGTACCCAACCGCTGCATAAGGAAGACTTTTTTTTTTTTTTGAGAGGCAAAAACATTTTGATTTAACCCGATATGACAGATCCATATTAGTATCAATAGTGACAGGACCGATAGCATGTAGTAAAACCCTGATCAAATCCCACCTCCAGCTTATTACTTGTCAATATTCAAGAGTAGGGGTGTCAACGGACTAGTCTGGGCCGAGCATGCCCTGAACCCTAGCCCAATCCTAGCGGCCCTAATCTAAATCCAAGCCCATCCTGGCCCTGCTAGGACCTAACATACCCTCAACCCAGCCCAGCCAGGATATTTCCCAGCCCAGCTCGGCCTGGCTCTGATTGACCCTGATTGGACCGGATTAGGTGGACCTTGATTGGCCCTGATTGAGGGAGGGAGGGGGAGTAGTCAATCTTAAGTGGATTTGAGTTTTAGGACTTTCAGATGAAAGAGGCTCCTCTGGTACAATAACTTTCTCCTTTAAGGGAGGGTCAAGGGGTCGCCCTTGGGGCTGGTTGTTTTCATTCTTAATTTTAGGCTTCTGTCTTTGCTTGGAGTTGGGAGGACTTCTTTGCCCTCTTGGGTTTGTCCTACAAGTAGTCTTAGAGTTTATCCCCTTAGCTTGTATATTTTCTTCTTTTACCCTTTTCAATAAATTGATTTACCGATTAAAAAAAAACTATCCACATGGTAGGTTTAAATTCATTAGAAACCAGACCCATTGGCTTGAACCTACCCATATCCAAAGAGCCTAACTTAAAGTGCTTGCTTCACCCAAAAAAACAACAAAAACTTCATAGTGCTTGCAATGGAATGGAATATACACATATATAGCTAAACTTCCATCACACGAAGTTACGTGAGAATCACATGCTTGCAGCCAAACCGTGTAAACATTAAATATGAGCATTTTCTCATGCAACATTTAAAAGAATGGGAGAAAGAACACTAACTCGTGAGCGGCGCGGCATGTACCTGTGCCCAGACACAATCACGTGCAAAATCCTTGGTGCCCTCATCAAAAGGACCCACATCCACATTCTCACATTTTTAAGTTTGGCTTTAATACCACTGTCACGGGTCTGACCCAACTATCTCAAAAGATGCATCTATTAAGGTGAGGAACCTCCCACTATGTATGCTCAAAATCTTCCCCATAAATGGGTGATGTGGGACTATTAGGAGGGAGCCGTGACAAGTGGCATACTTCAATCTACTCTTACTTAATTCATTTGTTGTGTTTATGATCATAGGTGTTGTGTAGAAGAACTCATTTGCAACCCATAGTCCATTCAAGTTTATAAATTGAAGTCGTATAAGATAAGTCCTTTATCTCACTTATTGGTATTATCTACCACACAGAAGCTATCAAAGTCTAGTGTAGACTACTTTTCTTCGGTGATTTCCAGAATAAATGTTTTGTGACATTTAAAAAAATAATAAATTTTTGTCATAATAATAATAAGGGGGAGTGCTATCTGCGTGGGATGTAGGTGCTATACAACACGCAATAGCCAATGAGAATCTATGTGCTGGCACATTAGGAGACAAAATTCTGATGGACAGTCAATGGAAACACATGTTTAATTGCTCTCATTATACTATGGACTTAATCAGTAAAGATTATTTTTGGCTGTACATTTTGCATTACTTGAAGCCATGTCCTAAATAACTATATAAATGATTCATTTGTCTCATCAGCTATTAGGCCACAACCCAAAAGCGTACACTGCATATTGTGATTAACACCAGTAAAAGGAGCAAATGAGAACTTATATTTGTTTTTTTTATAAGTGATGTCAAAGACAATAACATCACCAAAAATCTTGTATTGTTCCTGTGCTCTACTATCTACCCAAAAAATCCCAATAAGTTGTTGCTCTACATTGACACAGATATCGATCATAAAAAAACCCTGAATCTGATACCCTTTTACTCTCCAAATAGGTAATTGTTTGTTCACAATCTAACCCTATGTAATTCCTTCGCTTTGACCTTAGTAGATTCAAACAAAATGCATCACTTATACCAGCAAACTGCTCACCACCAGCAAAATCTTTTACAATTCTCATTATTAGTGAAGCTGGTATCCCACACTTATGAAGTCGTTCTATAAGCTCAACTGTACCTCGATGTTTTTTCTGATGTAATCTAAGTCTAAAAGACTCATTACTGTCCACCAATATATGGTTGTGCTCCTTTTCAAATTTATCCATCACCCACAATCCATTATTACTCTTGATCTTCATTACAGCCTCACAATTAGTTTTCTTTGTCACACGAGGCGTGTATTCCACCTTTCTCCGTTTATCAAATATTTTCTCACCTTGAATTGACTACACATAGTATCTTGATACTGCATGTTTATCTAACTTTGAACGATCAACCTTGTATTTCCTAACTGAAAACCCCATCTCCTTGGCATATTTGTCATAATGTTCATATGCCTCATCATCAGTCTAAAATACCATGCCAATAGTGAATTCCAAGTCATTAACATTGGTACTCAAGACTGTCATACTCTCATCCCCATCTAAGCTCAAATCAACAGTTTCTTCTTCATCAGACTCATCAACTGAATCATTCTCAGAAAATGTGTTGTTATCATCACTATCTGCACTTTAAGAATTAACCCAATCTTCATCATCTGAACTTCTAACATCATGACCATCATGACCCACACCATTCAATGTATTGTCACTGTCACTATCACTCTCAGCATTTAGGACATCACTTGACCCTGTTTCATTTCTATCTGACACATAGTATTCTCCATCAATAAAATCATTGTATCTATCCTCTAAATCATTCAAGTCCATTTCAACACAATATTGTATAATCCTGCAAGAGTCTTACCATGTGTACGAACATGAGGGGAAAAAAAAAATTAGGACATAATGTAATTTAACAATGAAGATAGTCTCCCATTTTAGTCAAAAAAATTTTAATTTGACTATGTAAATTGAAGAGAACAAACTAACTTCAACAAAAACTAATTGCAACATCAAGATAACAAAACTAATTCAAAAAATAGTGATGACAATTAGTTTGGCTGACAAGGATATAATAGTGGTGATTTAAGCTTGTAAAATGTATTAGACCAAATTGTACTGGTCCTCACTCCCAGATGGGTCAACAAATTTAAAATGATTTGATTAATTGGAAAAGAAAACTACCCATTACTCAGGTTCTGATTTAGTAGTACCAAATCATTCCTCTTTGATTCAGAGGATGGTAAGGTTCATTCCAATTTTCAAGACACTAAATCAAAACATTAATATCACCAGCAAGAAAAACTGCCAAAATTCAGATCCATTAGGAAAGGTAATCTCTACCTTTTGACCTGTACTATCCACTAGAAAAAGACATTGCTAGAACACTCTATCTCTCTCTCTCTCTTTGTTTGTGTGTGAGTGTGGGTGTGTGTGTGTTGTGTTTGTGCTTTTATTTTTATCCATTAATATATCATAAGATTAATGGTCAGACCCTTATATGTTTTTAGAGCCTTATACTGCTACCCTGTACAACCACACTTCAAAAACTCCCTCGTTTTTCTATATTTTGCAACCCAAGTGGGATTAATTAGTTCCCCCAATTATTTTCAGGAAAAAGAGATTATCATACCCATAATCATTTTTCAAGTGTTTAGAGGAAAGTAGGAAAATCTGGGAGTTTTGACAGATGAAGGGGGTATAGGATGGGCTTTATATGAACTACCTTACACAACTTAAATGGAAGAGATAACTAAAGATACCTGGAGTGGAGGATTGGGATAAGAGAAGAAGTTGCAATCCGTCAGGCTCGTTCCACTGAGAGAAATCCCGCTACTAGAACCACTCTGCCAGCCTATCTTCTCTCTTCTATTAACCCAAAAGATATGTGAAATAGTGTTGCAGGGTATGGAAAAGCAAAATGGAACAAAGCAGAGTGATTAGATGATGGGGCTCTGGATGCTTGATTTCCAAGAACTGAAATTGAAGTAGCAGCATTTGAATAGCAGTAACAATGGAGGAAGTGGAAGATCTATTGAAAAGATTCTAGCAAATCTGTATCCGAGATGCTAGGTTCAGAAGAGGAAATGCTGCTGAAATATTTCACAGCTTCTTCATTAACCCCATCAGCACCAAACCGGCGTATGCTCCAAAAAAGCTCTATTTAGATGATGAATCTAACTAATTTGGAATTGAGCTAACCAAAGACTGTTACAGCGAACCCAATCTAGCCTAACCTTCATCATACCCTGAGCAAAACCTGTAAGATAAAACATTAGAGACTCAAAACGTTAGACATACAAACCCTAAAACCACAAAAAACCAGAGGAAAAGAGAGAAAAAGAGGGAATGAAAGAAAGCGAAGAGAGAAAAAGAGGGAAAGAGATGATACCTGCAACTGAGATCTCTTTATCTTCGCCGACACCGGTGAGTTTCGACCAAATGGGGACAGGAACACCGGTGACAACTTCAATCCCGTTTTACTCTAGGAGGGTGTTTTGTTTTGGTAGTTTTTGGTAGAGGGGTGATTTTGGAATTTCAGTTCGATCAAGGGTAAGTCATAAGACTCATAACCGATACCATATGGTTTGACCGCCAATAGGAGGTCATAGCCGGTTTCTCATAACCGGCAGTAGCAGGTTATGCCAAGTTTTCATTTTATTGTACAGTCAACACAATCAATGGCTCAGATTTCGTTCAACAAAATTAAATGGCTCAAATTAGGCCATTGCGGTTAACGTTGAGTTTAAGAAATAGACCCTTAGCGCTGCGACTACGCACTCTTTTTTTTTTTTTTTTTTTTAGGGTACGAGATAACACATGTATCAATTGAGCTAAGAATACGAGTAAAGTTGACTTTCTTGTACATCAATAATTTGACACTTGTCATATGGTTATTGGTGATGCACATCACCTTAGCAGAACCTTTACAAACCCCCTCCCCCTCTAAGGCTCTAGCCTCTAAGGCTCTAGCCCTTAACCCACTAACCAACTGACCCCCAAACAGTGTTGCAGATCATATCAAACTAAAAGAGATATGGTGTTGCAACAGGAAACTTTTTGATCTTTTGGCTAGTCAAGCCTTTACCTTAATTCCGTTAAACAGTTTACCTTATTATTTTTTTGACCTTTTGACTAGTCAGGCCTTTACCTTAATTCCATTGAACAGTTTATCTTATTTTTTGAATCATGCAGAACTCACACAGAACTTCTGTAACCTAACCTTTAGATGGTACAACCACACCCGTACAACTGTAAAAACTTCCTTGCTTTATCTGAATATATGTTTTTTTTCATTAAAAAAAAAAAATCACTCACCCCCACACAGTTGTTCTTAGGAGAGAGAGAGAAAGTCAAAAGAACTAAAGAAAAAGAAGTTTCTTCAATTCCCCCCACATTACACTCCTGCTTGCTTCTTAAATACATATATTGTAACGCCAGCTGATCTAGAACGTACCTAGTAACGGACTACTGCTAGCACTTCTGCTCATTTTTGGAATCCTTTTAAAGAAGATCGATGATGGTGATTTTTTGTTTCTTATGTTAAAAACTTTGAATTATGGAACAAAAACTTACTATCTTTTGACTAATTGGGTCCCCAAATCAAAACAAGACAACCCAAGTCGAACCCAAGTCGGCTGTAGATTCTATTCCCATCTACGGCCCCCCAATAGTTACATCCCTAAGTGGCAAATTACAGTACCGTATCTAAGTTGCTTCGTTTCATTACCCCATTATCTAAAATTGATTTCCAGCCCACAAGAAAGGCCAACCCCACTTTGCCCAAAGTAAGTAATCTTCTCTATATAAGTAGAAGCAGCAAAACCCAATTCTTACCCACAACCCATCCATCTCTCTCTCTCTTCTTGAGCTTAGCTATCTCTTCCTTTATTAGCTTGGTGAGGTATCTGTAATGGAGATGGAGAAAGGAATGGAGAAGATGAAGAGGGGAGAATTAGAGGAAGTTGATGAGGAGAAATGGGTTTATGATTCATCTCTTGATCATAAAGGAAGAATCCCTCTCCGAGCCTCCACTGGTGTGTGGAAAGCTTCCCTCTTCATTTTCGGTAAGGATCAATACAATTTCCCAAACTTCTTGATTGTAGTTCTCTGCTTCTGGATTCTGCTCTTACCTTCTCAATTCTCTAACTCTATGTCTCAATCTCATTTGGGGAGTAAAAGAAGAAACAACTATGTAAGTTCATACCAACTTCCATAAATGATTACTGTTGAAATGTCCAAGCAAAAAAGAAAAATTAGTCTCACATCGGACATAAATAGGTAAAGCAGATTGCCCCCAAACACATGGAGGTGAGTAAAATGATCACTCCACCTTCTGAATGGCAAAAATACGGCCTCCATGTATCTGGATGCAACCACGCACAAAGAACATCAACCCAAATAGATAATATGAGGTTTATAAGGACTTGAGCATCTTCTCCTTAAAGGGTAGTTTTTAAGGATGAATTCTACCATGTAAAGCTCTTAACAATTACTTATATAGAAACGAAAATGCTAGCTCACTAGCTTTAAGTTTTTGTGTGTAAAAAAGGGGACGATATGTTCATGTGGCTCTTAAAGGAAATTGAAGAGTCAAATATACAAAGTGTACCACAAAAGTTTCTAAAGAAAACCCTCACCAATGTCTCGTCATTCTCTTAGTGTCATATGTTCCCTATGACCCCATAAGATTTGATTGGTGTAAAGTAAAGTGGTAGTGGAGAACACAAAACTCTACAAATATAAATCTTAAATATTACCCTGAAAACAATGAGAATTTCTTTCATCTCTAGAATTTTTATAGTGCTATGCACAAGTTGGTAAGTGGTAACAGCCTAGCTAGCAAGTCATCTCCTACAATCACTTTTGAGTTTTGAACTTTAAGCACAAATGCCCCCTCATGAACTCTCTCTGTCTCTTCCTCTGTTCAAGGGATGGTTCAGAGAATAGGTTCAAATCAAGGCACCCTTGGCCCAGCCTGAGAGACATGATTCTCTCTCTCTCTCTCTCGACCTCCTTATCTAAGAAGAGCAGAGCACCTTAAGGTGTTCTACCTTTTTCTTGGGTAAGTAGTATCCTGTGGCTAAGCATCCCTAAACCTTGGCACCAACCAAATTCAAATTGCATCTTTGAGAACATGGGTTAACACCAGCTAAGCCCACTCTCTAGAAATGTTAAGTGGCTACCCTACCCTGGCTTTTGCAACTTCCACTATTAGTCAGTGGGGTTGGCCCAAGGAGAGTTGAATTCATGATCTCTTAATTGTGAGGTGTTGGTCTTTGCTATTTGACACTACCCCTTTGGGGTTGAATCTATTAATCTTTGAAATCAAAAGAACGTAATCTAACAATTTTACCTTTCTTATAGTTATCTTTAGGTCTTATATTATTATATGTTAACTGTTAACCTTTCTTCCTATGGGACAGCAATTGAGTTCAGTGAGAGGTTAAGCTATTTTGGAATAGCAACTAATCTCATCATATACCTCACCAAAGTGATCCATCAAGACCTTAAGACAGCGGCAAAGAACGTGAATTATTGGTCGGGAGTAACAACAATGATGCCACTGATTGGAGGGTTCCTTGCAGACTCATACTTTGGAAGATTCAATGCAGTCCTAATCTCATCTTTTATCTATCTATTGGTAATTTCATCTTTTACAGATCACTGAATACCCAATAGGCCAATATCAATTTGATAAAATATTAATGTTATCTCTGTGAATGATAAAACAGGGCCTGATCCTATTGACAATGTCTGAACTAATACCAAGCTTGAAGCCTTGCAACATGGACAATTGTACTAACTCCACAAAAATCCATGAGATCATGTTCTTCCTTGCCATGTACATGATTTCAGTAGGAACAGGAGGTCACAAACCCTCTCTAGAGAGCTTCGGAGCTGACCAATTCGACGATGATCATTCTGAAGAAAGAAAGAAGAAGATGTCTTACTTCAACTGGTGGAATTTTGGTCTCTGCAGTGGTCTTGCGCTTGGTGTAACAGTGATAGTTTACGTGCAAGACTACGTCGGTTGGGGTGTTGCAGATATCATCCTCACTGTGGTTATGGCCATTACAATCGTAATCTTCTTTATCGGAAGGCCATTTTACCGATTCAGAATGCCAGAAGGGAGCCCTTTAACACCCATGTTGCAGGTGTCTGTAGCAGCTATAACCAAGAGAAGTCTTCCCCATCCTTCTGATCCTTCTCAATTATATGAAGTACCCAAGATACAGAAAACCCAGGGGAGGCTTTTGTGCCATACACCTAAACTTAAGTAAGTGAAGACACTATAAATCTTAGATTAAATTACATTCTATTTTAACCAAAATTAGGTCTGTTTGTCTTCCTTTCTGATGTGATATTTGGGTATATAGGTTCTTGGACAAAGCTGCAATCATTGAAGATAACAAGAAAGGATCAATTGAGAAGAGTCCATGGAGATTATCTACAGTGACCAAAGTGGAAGAGATGAAGCTAATTCTGAATATGATCCCTATATGGCTATCTTCCTTGACATTTGGATTGTGTGTAGCACAAAGCTCCACATTTTTCATCAAACAAGCCAGTGCCATGAACCTTCAAATAAGCATAAACCACCATGGTTTTATGATCCCACCAGCTACAATCTATGCAATTGCTGCAATTGGAATGATCATTTCTGTAGTCATCTATGACAAGATCTTAGAACCTGTACTGCGAAAAGCCAGAGGCAAAGAAAGAGGGATTGAGATCCTACAAAGGATTGGTATAGGAATGATGTTCTCAAGTGTAACAATGGTTACAGCTGCATTGGTGGAAAGAAAAAGACTAGAAGCAGTGGAGAGGGGAATTAGTCCTATAAATGTGTTCTGGTTAACTCCACAATTCATGATCATTGGTTTTGGAGATGGGTTTGCTCTAGTTGGCCTGCAAGAGTACTTCTATGATCAAGTTCCTGACAGTATGAGAAGCTTAGGAATAGCTGTCTACCTGAGTGTGATTGGGCTTGGGAACTTCCTTAGTAGTCTATTGATAACTGTTGTTGATCATGTAACACAGAGCCATGGGAGGAGTTGGATTGGGAAAGACTTGAACAGTAGCCGCTTGGACAAGTTTTATTGGCTGTTGGCAGCCATGAATGGGGTGAATTTATGCTTCTATGTATTTGTAGCTAGGAGGTCTTCTTACAAAAATGTGCAGAGAAGGGTAGCTGTTGCTGACTCTTGTGATGTGAGAGAGATCAGAGATGAGATAGAATTGATGGCCTGATGATCAGTTAATCCATCTATGTCTGTTATGTTCATAAGGGGAATTCAGATCCTCGTAAGGGAGTGTGATAGCTTTGGTAGTTTGGTACTTTTTATGTTCTGTCTCTCTCTTGTCTTTTGTAATTTGCAGATTAAAAATTCGATCCCTCTTATCCAAAAAGTTCTAGTAGAAAACCAGGGAAATTTATCTTCTCAAGTACCGTGCACTGCTCAATGCACCACACTTAAGAATTCAACCATAAAAACATAGGTAGTGGCGTCTTTTTATCGTGTCAAGTGTTGGGTGAACAGTTGGATGCTTAAGTGAGGAGCACTGGGCAATGCACCGCAATCCTAAAAATTGAGTGGAGTGTTGGTCTGAAGTAGGGTTTCAAAAATGAGGATTCTGAGGTAGATCCGGCTCGATCGATTCCATTCTGAAAACTAGGGTTGGGGCATATTTGGGCCGATTCTTATCAATACCTCATCAATCTTAAACTATTCTGATCCGATCCAGATTGGTAGGGATCGATCGGTATTGGAATCGGTCAAGACCTATTTGGATCTCGATTCCGAAATTTTAAACCATGGTTTGAAGTCCCAAGGGCATATTAAAATTCTTCCATATGCAACGGGGTAAGGAAGTCATTCCTCATTTCCTATTCTTCTTTGAGCCATATGGAGGACTAAGATGGTCAATCCAACTCTTGGATAGATATAACGTCTCTTGTATTTTTTGCGTGTCAAAATCTTGGCTCATCTTAACCATATGGTCGACCATTTTGTGGATTTTGTAAGTATCGATTATGACAAAGCTCACACCTAACACATATTTGGGTTCACAAATTATTATTATTATTATTAGGGACAAGTTTTTGTACACGGCCGTGTATGGTACACGATCATGCTTTCAACCATTAGATGAGCATGACCATGTACAATACACAGCTTCTCATCCCCATCCAATTGTTGATAGTACGGTCATGTACCATACACAACTGTGTACGAAACCCTTTGCCTTCTTATTATTATTATTATTATTATTATTGGGAGAGTGTTTCCTACAAAGGCAATGTAAAAAGAAATCTACACACTACAATCAATGAGAGGGTTGGAAAATGGAATCATCCATATGAAGCCCACATGAGATCCACATGGTCAAAATAGAGAGAGAAAAATCCCACTAATTATTATGTAAGGAAGGAATAAAGGAATATGTACAAGAGCAGTGTAGCAAATTTTTTCCTTTATTATTATTAGGGTGAAAGTTTTCTGTTCGGGAGTGTGGCCTATGCCAACACTCCTATTAGTCTATCTCTCTCCTCCCCCATATGAAAAGACACCTCTACCCCCTTATTTTGAAGAAGAGAGACACAGATACATGGGAGTGCTAGCGTAGCTCTCTCTCTCTTTCTCTCTCTCACACCCACACAGCGTACATCATCTGTCGATTTCTAATTCCAAACACCAAGTATGACAAATCAAGCCCATTCTTAAATTTAGAGCTTTGGCTTTAATCATGGGTCGGTTCTGAACTGCTTAAAACGTGGCAAGTTATGAGGCTTCAGACCCATGTACAGTTCATGGGCCCATAGACTCAGACCCAAGAATAAGATGCTTCGCAAATGACCGTATGTTTTGCCATTTTATTATGATCTATGTATGGGCCTTCCAGTCCCACAATGCTCTGAAGCCTTTAAAATGTTTTTGGGTTTTTATGATGATCTGTGGGCCTTCACGTCCCACAATACTTTAAAGCCTCTAAATGCCCACCAGGTAAATTGGGGAATTTACGTTTGTTTGTATATTTTTTTAGGGGCGATGTTCTCAGTTCTCTGTGCTGCAGCGCAGACTGTGCCTAGGCACAAGGGGGTGGGCATAATGATCACCTCACCCCTGAATAGCAGACCCATGTGTCTGGTCGCAGCCTGTGGTGCGGCACTGAGAACATTCTCCCATTTTTATTAAGCGTCCTTACTGATATACCTTTTACCACTTCCATCTTTTCGTATAGCCAATGAATGAGAAAACTCTCTGGTAATATTCATCGTCCTTGTCTTATCTAAAGCTACGAATTGGAGTGGTAGCTTAGGTTTTGATTAAAAATCCCTTAACAAATACAAAAAGATTGATGGGTTTTGCAAAGCTTAAAGTCCTTTTTGGTGAACCCTTCCTTAAAATTTTCAACATTAATTCTTGTCTTATGTCAAAAGTGCCCGATAGTTCAGTTGGAGTCAATATCCCATTTAATTATCAAAACCTAGGATGGAGTCCAATGGTGTTTAGGAAGCGGCCAATTTGACAAGTATCGGCTGTGGCCGATATTGATGTCTGACTGATATCGTATTGGTGGTACCCAAATAGGACAGGGTAAAATAGTCTTAAAAAAATTATATCAGTATTTTGAGGGGGAAAACATTTTGATTCAACCCAATATGACCGATCCATATTAGTATCAATAGTGACAGGATCAATAGTAGTAAAATCCTGATCGAGTCCCACCTCCACCTTATTACTTGTCAATATTCAAGAATAGGTGTGTCAACGAACCAGTCTGGACCGGGCATGCCCTGAACCCTAGCCCAATCCTAGTGGCCCTAATCTAAATCCGAGTTCATCCTGGCCCTGCTAGGTGATAAGAAAACAACGCCCAGAATGCCGATTTGCAGAAGAAAAACGAAAATAGAGAAAGCACACACAACATACAACATAGAGATTACATGGTTCACCTCCAAGATGGAAGCTACGTCCACGGCCAAGCAGTAGAACAGGTTTCACTACTTTCTCTGAAAATGTTACAAACCCTCATAATCCTATCTCAAAGAGATAAGAACAATATATAGAAAACCCTAACCCTAGAAAGCACACAAATGCCCCTAGCCCAAAAAAAATGCCAAAAAAACTTGAGCGGATCAAAACATAACACATGGCTCAAAAGTACTCATTTCAAAGATCTCGACGAGCCCAAGGAGCCCCGCCATTTTTTGGCATTCCAATACAGTTTGGAGGCCGAAACGGCCCTCTGAATGTCTCAACCGCACTTTCTGGACCATATCAGGCTTCACCAACAACACTAGGACCTAACATACCCTCAACCCAGCCCTGCCAGGATATTTCCAAGCCCAGCTCAGCCTGGCTTTGATTGACCCTGATTGGACCCGATCAGGTGGACCTTGATTGGCCCTGATTGAGGGAGGGAGGGGGAGTAGTCAATCTTAAGTGGATTTGAGTTTTAGGACTTTAAGATGCAAGAGGCTCCTCTGGTACAATAACTTTCTCCCCTTTAGGGCGGGTTAAAGGTTCGCCCTTGGGGTTGGACCGGTTGGTTGTTTTCGTTCTTTTGGGCTTCTGTCTTTTCTTGGAGTTGAGAGGACTTCTTTGCCCTCTTAGATTTGTCCTACAATTAGTCTTAGAGGGTTTTTTTTTTAACAGTAAATCAATTTATTGGACAGGGTAAAATAGTCTTAAAAAAATATTAAATCTTTATAATAATAATAAGGAGGAGTGCTCTCTGCATGGGACACAGGTGCCACACCGTACACGACAACCAATGAGAGTCTGCATGCTAACACATTGGGAGACAAAATTTCTCTCATTCATGGAGGTGCACAGGTCATTTCCGGTCATTTCCGCCCCCATGTGTCTGGGTGTGGCCCCTACGTTCCATGCAGAGAACATTTCTCCTAATAATAATTCTTGGGATAAGGCTTTTTGTGTTATTGTTGCTGTTAATTATAATAATTGACCTTTATTTTTATTTTTAATTCCTAGTAATTTCAACTCCGACCCAATAAAGTGGATTCATTGGTAAGAATTGGCCGATTCTTGGCTGTCTGGTCCGATCAATTCAAATTGAACTGAAATTGAACTGAATCAATGGCGGCTGCCGATTCTTATACCGATTCCGTTCTCTTGCATGATATTCAAAACTTGCCGTGATTTAAATGACTTCTCCACGATTTGACCCCAAGTCTTCTACCTTCTTTTAAGCCTAACTAGGTTAAGGAACATAACTCTTTTCCTCTTGTAAACCCAAAAAAAAATTCAACAAAAGATGACTTTATTGATATGGAATAAATCAAATCCACCGTTTTCAAAGATAATATCTATTTGTGGTGATCGAATCTCTAATTCTCTTCTATAGGAAGCTAACAACACTGTACATAGTAGCTCTAGCCCACTATTCATAGTAAATTCATACACTATAACCTTATCTCTAAATAAATTAGATTATCTCTCTCCATCAAACTCAATAGTTTACAGAGAGAGATTCAACTATTTAAGTTCCTGAATCTTGATCCACAACTAATAAAATCATGAAGAATAATAAGGGTGTCAAAATTGAGACCGAACCAGGTGAATCGGCCTGGACTGAACCACACCGATGTCTTATTATATAGGTTTTAGATTCGGGTATTACAACCCCAAAATCACACCGAAACCGACTAAAAATTTAGATCAAAATCGAAAACAAAGCGATTACCCCGATAAGAAACCGATAACAACTCCAAGCCCATTGAAAAGTCAGTTTTTACTTAGTTTTTGTATAAATATGTATGTGAAACGAACCCAAATCGGGCCGAAACTAAAGTCGACCTAATAACAAATCGTTACAATAAATCAATATAACCCGAAACCAAATTGAAACAGAACTTTCCTTGATATCAAATGGAAATCGGCTAAAACTCGGATTGAAACCAAAATCAACATACCCGATAAAAAACTGATAACAACCGAAAACCCATTAAAAAAAATCAGATTTTTCATAGTTTTTGTATAAATATGTATGTGAAACTGAACCCAAACCGGGCCAAAATCAAAGCCAACCTAGTAACAAACCGTTACAAGAAATTGATATAACCAGAAATCAAACCGAACCGAATCTTCCTTATTTGTTTGGTTTTGGATTCATCATTCTCACACCGAAAGCAACTCAACCCGAACCGGAACCGGCCCAAACCGATTGATTAATACCCCTACTTTAGAAGAGCTTCTTATCTTAGTTGGTGACAGGAGTAAAGCGTGACAAAGACTCAGATAATCACTTCTAACCAATCCTGATAATCCTGCCTTGCCAACTTATCTCCAGACATAATCACATCACATGACATGAGACATGAGAGCTACATCGACACGGCCTGTGACTCGGACGATTCCAATCTTCCGGAATAGATATCTTTAACAGTGACCCACAAGTGAAGTAGTAATAGATCGAATTGAGGAGGAGAAAGAGAAACCTACCAACCTCCGCAGTGCAGTCCAAATCTCAAATCTCAAATCTCAAATCTCAAATCTCAAATCTCAATGCCCCAACTATAAAATAAATATAAATATAAACTGAGCAAATGGCGATCAATCAAAGTCACCAAAGAACATCAAAAACAATTTACACTTTCATTTCATATCACTCAACGTCGAACCTTTTATTCTCATTTCCTTCCCCAGTCTTTACTATTAAATACACGTAAAAGATTACGTAAACGTCCCTCATCAATCAGTCTCTCTGACTCTCTCTGTACCATTACTACGATTTTTTTTGGAATGGGAATTTATTTTTATTTTATTATAATTTCTTTTACTTTTTTACTTTCTATTTTAAAAAATAATAATAAATAAATAATAAACATTTAAGTTGGTGCAACATGAAGGTCCCACTTAGAAATGAAGTGTGAGGAAGGAATTAGTACCGTCCACGCTCCACACACTGCACCTGATGACGTAATCTACAGTTTTTAATTCCTAACTTTCAAACTTCCCTTTCTCACTTCCTTTCTCGTGAGTGCCAAAAATAATTATTTATTATTTCTTTTTTAAAAGTAAAGTTCGAATATACCCTAAAAATTTATAAATCATTTTCAAAAATTATTTTCCTTAATTTTTGCTGCTCTTAATGGTTTCGTACGGTTTTTCATTTTCTTTTTCTCTGCAAACTGAAACTCTTCGTTTCGCCAAACTCGGGCGCTTTCTCAAGCAAAAGATTTCTCTTTCTCTCTCTCTCTGTAGTGGCGGTAGTGAATAGTGATGAGAAAGAAAGAAAAGATGGAGATGCGACAGCATGACGACGTCACCTGACGCTCAATCAGGATTTGATCACGTTGTCAGTAACGTGCCACGTGGGTTTTATGGAACTGTTGTTGTCGTTGTTGAAGAATAATAAATGATAATAGTTCCTTTTGTTTTTCTTGGAAACACAAGTGAATTAAAAATTTTGTTTAATTCAAATTTCATTGACCATCTTAACCTTACAACCTTTATTTATTTACTATAATTACCCCTTTCCTTTTACAAACTTTTTTTTATCCTCTAAAGCAGATAATCATCATTCATTAACACTTTAATCAAAATCGTAAATAGTAATTCAACTGCTTAAAAGTTGAGTTATTAACTCATTCCTTCCTGTCTGAAGGTGTGACTGATGTGATTACCTAACAATCGCTATTTCTTGTTACTACCACCTTTGCTAGTCTGTCATAATGATTGCCTCAAGTACAAATCATTCTGTAATAAATCCAATGTTTTAAATCAAAGATTACCATGTCTTTGTTACCTCTTTATAGTAATTAATATTCCCTTTCTCCTTCATGCGATAGTGATATCTAACCCTAATAAGTTTTATCCTTTTTCTTGTTCTTGCCTCTCTGGGAGACTTGCCTTGAACCCACCTCAATGCAATCCTTAGTGATCCTTGTAATAAGTCCAATGTTTTAAATCAAAGATTACCATGTCTTTGTTACCTCTTTAGAGTATTTAATATTTCCCTTCTCCTTCATGCTATAGTGATATCTAACTCTAATAAGTTTTCTTTTTTCTTTTTTCTTGTTCTTGCCTTTTTGGGAGATTTGCCTTAAACCCACATCAATGCAATCCTTTGTGATCCTTGTATTATATTTGAGGTTCAAGGAAGTGGAATAAAAAATTAATCAGTCTCTATCGATTCTGATTCTAGTTTTATTATAATCAATAAAAATTGACTTGAATCTTAAAAATTTGCAAATTTTTTGAATTAAGAATCAAGAATCGAATCTAGTCAGTTCCAATTTTATTTGACATTGCCAATTCTAATTCCTTAAACAATAATTTAATGCCTTAAAAATACTTGTTTAAGTAATGTGTTGCAATTTAACAATGAAAATCAGTAGAAGCGCATGTGTAGGATTTACCAAACATGTGCTAACATAATAATCTGTAATTAAGGGAAGTTTGGTGATGTTAGGTTTCAGCTCCCACCATTTTGCCCCCCCCCCCCCCCCAAACCATCTCTAACCTAACTATCAAAAACTTTGATTGATTGGCCTTAAAACAAAATTCATGCTTTTAAGTTAAGTTGAATTAGGTAAACATGTTCTCATGAGATTAAGATCAACTTATATGTTAAAATGAGTGTAATTTACTTTAAAATAATATATTTTGAAGCTCCAATGAGTACACTATATTGTTGTTAGGTTAATAGTGGAGCACGACCTTCTATTCCTCTTGTGTAGGGTTGTAAATGGATGGTATAAGGAGGATTTGGCCAATGCCTTTACTCGTACCATCCTAGGCAGGTAAGGAGTCTTTACCTTTCCCTCTATTTTGTTTAGAATTGCCCTCTCTATGTCTATAAGGTATGGGTAAAGAACATTATTAACAAACAATAAGTATTTAACAATAGGGCAAGAGATCACTGCCTGGTCACATGGCCTCTGCATCAGTGCGGGGGCCAATGAAAGCACCTAAGAGTATCAACACGGATATAATTGTTATTCCACAAGGGATGGAGTGGTCATTTGTGTGCTCTTACATCTAGGCACAAGGGTGATGCGACGAGGCAACGTTTTTTTTCCCTTAACAATATGTATAAGTCGATCCAAGGCTTGCCCTGGTGGTTCACTACTCCCTTGGGAGAACTACGTCAGGTGCTTGATCGGTGGTTCAAGTCTCTTTAGCGACACCTAGTCTACATTTAATTGCTTTCCAAGAAGTGGAGCCTTTGGGTACCATATTTGACCCCTTGTGGGTCCCCTCATTGCCTCCTTGTGGGGTCCTGTTGAGGTTGATGGCCGGTGGGCCCTTGAATTGCACCCAACAAAAAAAAATGTATAAAGTATCATACCATTCTCTTCAATACCTTATAAATAGCCAAAGAAATGATTGGAAAATAACCTTAAGATGATTAGGTCGAGGTAGGGATGGCCCTAGGATGGATGTGTTTGTCTTAATGATGAGTCTATGGGCAAGCAACATAGAGAATGCACCAATGAGGAAAACAAAACGGTTTCATACATAAGGGCAGATAGAGATAGAGAGGTCATTTCATATGAGGATGAAAGAGATAGAGAAAAAGTAATAGTGTACTCTCAATGTTGGGCTATGAAAACCTTTTCCCATGAATTATATATTCATATGAATTTGTATGTATTAAAGAAAAATTGCCACTCATTGCCTGTTAAAATTAATTTTCTAGCTAATCCTTCTCTTTTGGGCCACATGGATACGACCTAGTAGTCAAACTGACCATTAAATGGGATTAGCCAAATGTTAAAGTTAACCTTTCTTCGATTAGCCATATGTTAAGTTTAAGGTCATATATTGTTGTATGG
The DNA here is from genome assembly GCF_018873765.1 of Telopea speciosissima. Classification (NCBI taxonomy): domain Eukaryota; kingdom Viridiplantae; phylum Streptophyta; class Magnoliopsida; order Proteales; family Proteaceae; genus Telopea; species Telopea speciosissima. Next base: position 20,808,005 of record NC_057916.1, on the reverse strand, counting down.
CCATCATTGTAAGAATTTTGTACTTGTATTTTTAATCTTTAAACAAAATTTCCCTAAAGTTGCTAAAGTTAAATTTGAATTGTCACTCAACTTTCAACTTTATATCTCCAAGTGGATAAATAGAAACTAAGTTGAAACTTACTAGTTGAGATGAAAGCGAGGACAACCTACTAAAAAAATTTATAAGATGCTTTGAATGACGTGCAGAGGGTATCGGTTGATAGTATAAGGATATTATCGAACCTATATTATAGGGGACTAACATTTACGGCCATTGATGACTACAACAGTGTAGGAAAATTTTATCCTAAAATTGAAGTGTCAATGGAGTTGCTATGCAGTATATATTTAAATGCCTTTGATAATAGGTTTACCAAAAAAATCGCCTTTGTTAATATTATATATACTATAAAGGAAAAAGAACACTTCTTGAATGCATGGCCCCTGCACCTAGACACAGCCGCCCCTAAAATGATCGTCTCGTCTTTCTCCAAAATTTAAATTCTTCTATGTTTTCCCTCATTGGCCCCACATTGGTGTAGGGGCCAGGAGACTGGGAAGCATCCTTCTTCCCAATATTAAATTAGGTAAAAACTTGTCCATATAGACTCTATTATCATTTACGTGACAACTCTAGTATCATTCAAAATTCAAAGACATGTTATCCATATCGTAATGTATCTGTTTAATTAATTACAGCTTCATTTATTTGTTTAAAAAAAATCTTAGAAATCTTAAGATAATAGTTCACATGGAGAAATAATAGTTCACATAGAGAGATAGAACTATAAATTTTGACATGTAACTAATTCGAAAAAAAGGACTTGTTTTTTCTTTTCAAGAAATCCGAGATGAGACATTGACATCCAATGATCAATATAAACCCTTCTTTTAATTAATTAATTTTTTTTCTGTTCTCATAAAAAAAAAAAATACCATACATGGAGAAGGCTATTTTTTTCGGTCTCTCAGCATATAAACAATGTAAGAAGTCGGGGAGGGTATAAACTTTTTATGGTTTTACCCATATTCCTTATCCATTGATCCTCATTATAACCTTTTAGGGTTTTAGCTAAGGGTGTCAAAGTTCAGCCCAAATCGGTCAGACTCATCAAAACCGACCACTTCAACTCAAATTGAATCAAATCCTTACTGGTTGGGTTTTAGGTTTGGGCCAAATTGGAAAGATCCAAAAAACAAAAAAAAGGAGAACGGACTAATAGAACCCTATAAAAAACTAAAAACCAAACCAAAAAAAAAAATTCCATTGATTTCTTTATGTATACATATAAAACCGAAAATTGAATCAAACTGAAACCTAATCCAAGTACAAACCGATAAATAAATAATAAAAAAACCCCAAAAAAAGATAAGAAATTGGATCAAACCAAACCAGAACTCAAACGATTAACCCGACCGAACCATCCAATTGACATCCTTTCTTTTAGCCTTGCATAGAATCGAGCGAGTATGAAAGCGGAAATTAAACGAAGATTAAAAGTTAACTTTTTTTTGTTTTTTAATTTAGGGAAAAGTTTTCATACACGTAGTATAAACCGTAATTAGATAAAAAATGGGAGGTTATTATAGTAATTTGGGGTGAAATAGAATCCAAAACAGGTGACGTGGATCCCATAATAAAGAGGCAAAGTTGAGATCGAGACCTTAGTTATCAGTTAATCCTTATTATATTGGAAGATAGATTTACCTCGTAATGTGAGGAGTGAGGGAAAGGGAAAGAAGCCAAAGAGGGTAAAGTATGGCGAAGAAACAGAGATGAACTTGATGAGAGTTTGGTCCTTCTCCTTCTCTCTTTCCCTTTCTTTCTTTCTTCTCTGTTTCAAAAACTTCTCTCTCACGTGCGTCTTCCATTAATAATCCTTCTGATCTCTTCCAGTCCCTGCCTCTCACAGACAACTCTTATGAGCTTAATAATTTATTTTCTTTTTTTAATTATTTTGCTTTAAATTGCTTCTAATTACTTCTCTGCAACTACTATCCAAGTCCAAGTACTGTACTGCTTTATCTGATACTCTGATCAGAATCATCTGATACGAGTCTTCCTTCAAACACAAAATCAAATAACCATTTCTCTCAGTTTCTCTCCACCGGGAATAACCGGTCATCATCTGATTTCTCGAAACCCTATGAGAGAGAGAGAGAGAGAGTTGAGATTTCTGTGTAAACTGTGTAATCAATCAATCGCTCTATTACTACTACTTTTACTTCCCCATTCTACGTCAATTGCTGCTTGTTTTCCTTTGCTAACATACGCCACTGCCATTTTCAGCTCTTCTTAAGCTTATCATAACTTTTTTCCTTTCCTTCTCATCGTTTTCCCTCGCGAGTCACCACCACATCTTCTACCTTTTTCTTCTCCTTCTTTACCTACCTTTCTTAAATCTTTCTTTCTCTCTCTCTCTCTCTCTTCATTTAAAACCCAATTCCTTTTTTCTTTCTCATATTTCTCTTGAAAGCTTTTTACCTCTTTGTCATGGCGGAGGGTTTCGAGCCCTTTCATGTCCCGCAACAAAGTAGAAGAGATAAGCTCAGAGTTGTCTCTCAATCGCACCCAACTTGCGATGATGCAGCAGCTGCTCTACAAGGGTGCGTTGGTTTCCTCCCTATATATGATCCCTCTCTCCTCTCCTCCGATATGCTAACCTGCGGCAACCCACTTGGTGGAGGTGTGACTGGAACTGCGACTACTGCTACCGCAACTATGGAGATTTCTAAGCAAAACCCAGTTTGTGCTGTTAAGGCGGAAGGAGGGAATTTAATGGGTTACGTTGGAGGATTCATAAATGCTTCTTCTTCGTCTTCTTCATCTCATCAGCCTTTCTTGGATCCACAGTCTTCCCTTGCCTGTAACCCTTTTCTTTACACGGCTCAGAATCTCAGAGATCTTGATCATTCCTTTAATGGTGGTGAAGTGGTCCCCTTCAAGCCTACGCCCTTATCGTTAGCTCATGCCCATGATTCTGTTTCCACTGGGCAAGGCCTGTCGCTGTCCTTATCATCTAACCATCCTGGACAGCATAATCTGCCGCTGGAACTGAATTTGCAACAGTATGAGTCTGAGGTGTTCGATGAAAAGTGTATGGGAGGATATGTAGCTTCCACGTCCAACGATGTGTCCAGAAGTACTGTCCCTCTCGGCCCATTTACGGGCTACGCTTCTGTTTTGAAAGGGTCAAGGTTTCTGAAGCCTGCGCAGCAGCTCATGGAGGAGCTTTGTGATGTGGGTAGAGGAGTTTTAAGTGATAGAAGCTATGGAAACTCCTCTTTGATAGATCCTTCTATTGAAAACTTGGGTGAAGTTGGAGTTGGAGTTGTTGATGATTCACTCACTTGTGGAGATCCTAATCGTAGTGAGCTTCGAAGGAAGAAGACAACTCTACTATCAATGCTGGATGAAGTAAGCTTCTTTTTTTTTATTAAGGGTTTTAATTTTTTCAATTACTCTTAGATGGGTATGCTTATGTTTATTTCTTTCTGTAATTTTAGTCTTTTTCTTTATTTGGACTTCTAAAAATTTAGGAATTTCGTTGTATTTTATTTCTTCCTCGAATGCTGCAATTAGTTTTTCTGATGAAGCATAGACTTGTTTACATTTAGAAGAAGGATTGATGTTAGATCACGCAATCGTTGTCTTTTTTGGAAAGGTGATTAGAGGGAATATATGCATAGTCTGGTGCTGTTAAGTATTAACTATTTGACAACCTTGAAAAGAGATCCGATGGGGGGACGTTTTGAACTAATTTTGGGGTTGTAATGTGTTTATTGTGACTGAAGGAATCTGTTTGTAAAGATTTATGCTCGTAAAGGATGAAATAGAAAGTTTATGGAAAGCATCATTGGTTTTCAAGCCAAGAGAGAGAGAGAGAGAGAGAGAGAGAGAGAGAGAGAGAGAAATTGTCAGGTTTCTGCATGATAAAGACATGTGATTATGTGTTTCTACTTAGACTTATTTGTAATATTTGATTTTTATGTGGCCCAAATGTGTTAAATTCCCTGACATATGAAAAGAAGGTTAATATTTCCACACACAGTTCCTCTTCCATAAAATAGGTTAATAATGTTAATAGTAAAGCTTTTGTATTTATCTATTCTCATAATTTCTTTAGCAATTTTTATCAATGTTTCACTTGAGAGGGGAATGTTGAGTTTCAGAAAGTTGTCTGCCCGCAGAGCTGTCTGATACACCAATTTCAAGCCTACTAATACAATATTTTTGTGAAACTAAAGGGTCTGAAAGGTGCATTACCCATCTTGAATCTCGTCTTAGGACAATGGTCTTGAATTAGTTGAATATTAAGTGCTATCCTGTTAATTATCTGGAAGCCTTTTATTTCTTACCTTTTTTTTTTGTGAGTTTCTTTATAAATCTGTATGGTGTTTCCCTTTCTTTGATCCATAATTTTCATGTCATTTTTCAATTTTAACTTTCCAAGCATGGGTCGTATTCAGTTCTCGGAGGCATGTATCAATTTAATTAACATCACATTCCTACCATTGCATCCAAACCTCTTGTCCATTAGCTTGTGTAGTGCTTTTATACAGACCAAGTTCCTCCTGGTCATGGTGTCCGTAATGCTTTAACTTATGTTACACAAATTCAATGATGTTATGGATGAAAATGACCTTGCATCTCCCTCTCTCACTTTTTTTTTTTTTTTGGGGGGGAGTAGTGAAATCCTCTTTGTTCTGTGCAACTTTTGCTCCAAGAAAACATTTATTTTCTTCTTTCCTCTCTTAAAATAAATTGGACAATGGGTATGCACATTTAGGCCAATGATGGCAGATGACTTGCACTAGCCATGCCCCTTTAAGCTGTTCTATTTCATTTTATTTGTTGGTGCACTGTATTTGCTGGAGAAGGTTTTTTTTCTATATATTTAATTGCCTATACTAAAAAGTTTTTATCCAAGTTTTGCCTTTGGAAAATAAATCAAGCCAATGAATCTCTAGTATGGGTTTAGTTATTGGAAACCTATGTTGTATAATAATCACTTGTGGCCTCAGTTTAGGATGGTTTAAATGAGCAAATGCCTGAGCTTAAGTGTTGTTATTTTCTTGGGCTTTTCCAATAGCTTCGGGGGAATATGTTGCTTCATTCTGTTAACACTGGTGTTTTACCTTTGATTTGATATGATCTATCAAAGCCTTGAAAAAATTTCTGTTCTCCTATGATTTTGTTTTTCTTATTCTCCATTAGGTGTACAAGAGATACAAGATGTACTACCAACAAATGCATGCGGTTGTTGCTTCATTTGAATCTGTTGCTGGGCTTGGCAATGCGGCCCCTTACGCATCATTTGCCCTCAAAACAATGTCGAAACACTTCAGGTGCTTGAAGAATGCCATTACCGACCAACTTCAATTAAGCAAAGCTCTTGGGGAGGGAAGTTATGAAAAGGACGGAGCTCCTAGGTTGGGGACTGCCGACCGAGGCCTTAATAGCCAGAGACCTGTTCATAACTTGAGCATTCTTGATCATCAACATGTTTGGCGACCCCAAAGAGGACTTCCAGAACGTGCAGTAGCTGTTCTCAGGGCATGGTTATTTGACCACTTCCTTCACCCGTAAGTGAACCATGTCCCATGGATGACATTTAAAATTTTGTATGCTACCTTATTCCTTCATGAGTTAACTGATTCTACTAATAAGAGAGGGGAAATGATAGTTTAATAATAGACATTTTCAAAGTATATATATATTTTTCTTCTGGAGGGTTATTTACTTGGCTTAGTACATGTTAGCATACAAAGCTAGTGTTGAAGCTAATGCTGTTTGATGCTGCAGTTACCCTACTGATACTGACAAGCAAATGTTGGCTAAACAGACGGGTCTATCAAGGAGCCAGGTGCACAAATCTCTGTCATTGATCTTTACTATTGTTTTACTAGCTTTACAACCAGAAGGAACTACTTTCTCATAACTTCTTCTTGGATTATTATATAGACTATCCATTGCTATCTAAGAAATATGCTAAACAAAATGTATCTAATCTGGTAAATGAGTACAAAATGGAGCAAAAATAGAGAAGTTGAGGTTCATTGTCAAAGAAAGAACTTGTCTCCAATTCAAAATGACTCTCCGATTCAAGGTGTTTGTGTTTAGTGTTCCAACCTCTTGGTCAGAACTTAAGCCTGAACTGTTCTAACAGTGTCAGTATGTGCTATTTTCCTCCATGGTGGAGTGTATCTTTCTGTCCTTAAGCATAATTCTAAAGGTTTACTATTGAGCGGTAAAACATTTATTGGATCATCAAGATCAGTAACCTGGTGGGTCACATGTCCAATATGAACTTGCACTTTGGGATTTATGATGAGTCGATGATGGGCCATACCTGTATGATGTTGTTCTCACCATGGATGATGAACCTTGTGCTCTATGTAGTTGTTATTCCATTGTTTTGTGTTATTTCCTATGTCTTGGTCATCCTAATTGTTTTTGACTCTTCTACAATTGACCAGGTCTCTAACTGGTTCATCAATGCTAGAGTAAGACTTTGGAAGCCGATGGTAGAGGAAATTCACATGCTTGAAACACGACAAGCTCAAAAAGCATCAGAGGCTGAGGACCAGAATTCCAATAAGACTGTCGACCAACCGCCTCAATCAAACCCACTGCCCTCCAACAAAACACCACAGACCAGTACTGCAACCCTGAATACTCAAAACCCCCCAACAAAGCGTAGCAGAAGTGAACTTCCCATTGCACCCAACCAAAATGATCATCTGAACAACAACTTTACATACAATAATCTATCAAGCCATCACCATGTAGGTATGAGCAGTGCAGTGGGAAACAGCAGTGGGGTTTCACTGACACTAGGCCTGCGCCAGGATAATGTAATCGGTTTATCCGAGCCTTTTCCAATGAACATAGTTCATCGGTTTGGCCTTGAAGCAAACAACGAAGGATGTGTAGTTGGTAGCTTCGAAGCCCCAAATCGACACTTTGGGAAAGACATTGGAGGACAGTTTCTGCATGACTTTGTTGGCTGAAGATATCTGAGATTGTTTGTTAATATGATCTGGGGGAGGGAAGAGTTTGCCAAATACTATATAGAGATGGATCAAGCCCACATACTGCAATGTGCCTTTCCTCCAGTACTGAAGGTAACGCAGGACAAAAGACTAAATGGTTCAATTGGAGATTGCCCTCTTGGGGTGTAACAAGGTACGTGAAGTTCTACCTGTGTATATATTTGACGAAGAGAGAGAGAAAGAGAAGGTTTTATGTGTGGGTTAAGTGGGGTTTATATGGTCAAAGAAAGGGATTTGAAACGATGATTGATGTTTGGTGATTTAATCACTTTTTTCTTTTTTGGGTGTAACAAACATAAGTTATTTTATTAAATGGAGAAGATATCACTTTTTTAAGATGAAGAGAATCATAGGCAAAGTGGATTAAAAAAAAAACATAAAATATATGCATGGAAGGGTTGGTGTTGGTTTTGTGTTAATCAATTAATCATTCTTTCATTGCTTTCTAAACCCTCTTCAGTTTTCTCATAATTTATCATGTCTTTGTGAAAACTTTAAAGAGCGTTTGTAATGATTGTGTTGTGTGGAGCAATTGAATCTTTATATAAGATGGACTTGAATGATTTTGATATCTCATCTTACTTGAGATCTAATAATCTGTTTCTTTCTTCTTTTTCTTTTTCTTTTTCTTTCTTTGGCCAGATAAGGAGAGAGAGAGAGAGAGATCATCAAGAAAAAAAGAAGGAAAGAAAGCCATCAAATAGAATGCGAGGTAAAAGTTGTAAGGGACTGATTTGAGGTTGGAGATTGAATTAAGATGAGATGTTGGAGAAGGAGATTGGCAGAATTAAAGGAAATGGATTATGCTTGTCTCCCTGGTCCCCGTGTAATTGGGTTATTTGTTAACTCTAATGTATTTTTATGTTTTCAGAGCAATTATATCATAATTATAGCAAAGTAAATAATTGTAAGAAGGTATACTATAAAATATATTTCACTCCTCTGTTGGCTTCTATTGGTTAGTGTTAGCATCTTTTTTTTTCTCGTTTCTCTGCACTTTTCAGGGAAATTTGTTGCATCAAAGCCTGCTCATATATTTTTGCCATCTGGTTGGATAATGTGGTACTTTCAATTATTGTATAGTAATGTAGAGAAGGTTTCTAAAGAATTTTTGGATTGGTTAGACTAGTAGAAGTCCATTTGATCAGATCGAAATTACTAATTTGCCAGCCCAACTTGTGAGAGCCACAACTTTTGAGTCGGGAGGAATTATGGGAGTCATAATACTTTTTTGGAGATGCCCGCAATGTTTTATGTATAGTTCAATTAAATTATTCATTGAAACAAAAGTTTTGGGGTCAAATTCCATCGTTTAAGGGTTGTGCCAAGTCTTTGAAGTTTTGTGTGCGATTTAGGAATCGTAGTTTCCTGTTTTTATTTAGATTTTCATTTTTCTTTGTAATCTGACTTTTCTATACAATGAATCAAGTCAGTTTATTTGTTCATCTTTCACGTTGGAATTAGGATTTTTCATTACCTTGAGGTTTTGAGGGTCATGAGCGGTACAATAAGATCTAACCCCTATTCTTCTTAGTGCATCAGATAGAAAGGGGAACATCTAGATTGGTTGTGTTAAATTTTAGACTCAAATTCAATGAAACACCTTTTTATTCTCAATGAAAAGAAATAGATAATTAGTGTTAAAACAATTTACAAACGTTCAATATTGTTAGACTCAATTTTTTTACTTTAGTTTTTGAGGCCGAATTATGGGCAATAGAAATAGCATCCCTACTTTGTTTTTGAATGTTAGCACCATCAAAGGATTTAATTATTACAGAAAAATCAAGGAAAATATTAAACGCTTCCAAATACCATTCTTCTTGAGGTCCAGCCTTTGTTCCTTTGCTCTCTGAATCTCTTAAAGTACTACTCCTCATATCTTGGATTCCATCTTACAAACACCCTTCTTGTTTGGTATGTCCATGAATTCTTGTTATTTTTGGCTGTCCATGAATGGAATCTCCGTAGTTTTTATGCATACTTATATTTTCATAGCTTTATTTTATCACTTCGCAAATTTTAAGTCCCATTGAACATGTCATGTCACAGGTTGCTGGTTTGTGTAGATAAGTTTATCTGCTTATAGCCTTATATCAACCAAATATACTTCAATCATTTGTTAATTTCAATGAGACCAGAATCTTCGGGGTCGGAGGTGGGGGTGGGGGTGGGGTAATGGCCGAAATCGTCAGATCTAGATTTTCGAAAATAGTTTATATTAGTGATGTAAATGGATTGAATACAAATCTGATATAGCACTATCCACATTCACATCTGATTAAAATTTGAATTTATTCGTTTACGTCCTTAGCTGTCTTCATTGAGCGGAAGGAGAACCAGAGAAACGAAAACTCGACTAGGGTTGATTTTAAAGGACTAATGCCATTACCCATTATGTTTGATGTTGGAGGGTTCTATTGGAAACTACAGTCTTTTTCTTTCATTTAATTTCTTGTTTAATTATATGTAATACATCGTGAGCTGATAAGGATATTTTAGTATTATAAAATCTTATTTATATAATTATATTTTTATAATCCGATCAAATCATTCGTATAGTTTTTGGTTATTGATTTCTTGAATACGAATTCCCCTAGATGAATACAAAGTTATAAACACAAATCGAGTACAAATTTTCATCTATCCATTTATATCCTTAGTTTATATGAGTTTTATGAAGTTTCTGATCCCTCCAACCCCCCCTTCCCCCTCTCTTCGTTTTTTTTTTGGAGTTCAACCTTTATCTAGGGGTGAGCTTCCTTGTGCTTTTCTATCAATGGTTCAAAAATTGAAATGGGCAGTTCCAAGTTGGTTATCTCGGATTCTCCAAAAAGTAATTCAGTGAATCGGTTAAAAAAATATATATTCATTGATCTCATTTATTGACCACAATCTTTATCACCTCTAGTTTGCTGACCGGCCCAGTTCCCCAGTTCCTCTAACAAAGGGGGGCTGAAATGACCTCTCTACCCATGCCCAAACACCCTGCCCGGATGGGGTCCACCATCCCCCTATTAGAGGAACTGGGGAACTGGGCCGGTCAGCAAACTGGAGGTGATAATTTTCCCCACAATCTCTTTCCTTTTATTATCAAAAGTGCAGTATTTTAAGGCAAACTTATCTAATGTAGCTTAAGATGTACACTATTTTTTATCTATAAACTTAAAAAATCCAAGATCCTTCCTTGGTCCAGAAAACAGTTGGATGGGGACCTTAAGTCCAAGGTTCCAAGCCATTTATAAGTGGGTCCAGGCTGTTAGATTAAAGAATAAATTGAATAAAATTTCAATTTAGCATCAAAGGAGATTCATTCCTTGATCAAGGAAGCTCTAGTGGAAAATTTTAACCAAATTATTTTATCCTATTAATACTGTGTTGATTGGCCTAGTTATGCAGCCCAAACTAAGGAATAAAGAAAAATAATGCAACTAACTAAATCTCACTTTCTATTGAAAGAATTCACCTATATGGGGCTTATGCAATGAAGAAATTCAGAGATAATAATAATAATAGGAAAATTCTATTTGTAACCAAGGCTGTTACAACATAAATTGTAACTTTTATTTTATGTTTAATGTCATATTACCATATTCTCACTACATTAAAGATTAAATTGTCATTTGACTTAGAATGTATTGTAAAAGAAAAGGTTAAAATTTCCTAAGTTGTGGGTTACTAAGTGAGAGCTCTTCACACGATGAAGCTGTGATGAGAAATGAAGCGTTTGAACTAGACAACAGTGTACCTATAAACCGGAGATGCCTAAGATTACATCAGGTCCCAAGGAGATGAAGTAGTAAAGGTCCTAGACCGACATCGAGTGTTGGTCAGCAAGCTTTTATGAAACAAGTAAAGTAAACTGATTAATTTGTAGTATACGCTTTACCAAAAAAAATATTGTAGTATACGAAATCACATACGTTGACCTTCATTTGTGTAGAGAAGCATTTCTTTATCCATGGTCTTCATCCATGCGGATCTTTATCGCCCCCAGTACTGGGTGGGGGGGGGTCTTGTGCGCATCGTGCGGCTGAGCACCACCCAAGTGAGCACGGTGGGGCCCACTATGCACACATGGACGGTGCCCAACCGCACGACGCACACTGGACCGCCCCCAGTACTGAGGGCGATAATTTTCCTCATCCATGCATGTACTTTTCATCCTCTTAAATAATTAAGGAAATCTCTATACTCATCCATACTCCATGTATGATCAAAATATTAGGATTTAAAACCAAGTTAAAGACAAAAGAGATGTTATTAACAAGAAGTGTAATTGTGGATAATGTAACTAGCTTTTTGTTTAATTAGTTTTAGGGAGAATGTTCTCTGTGCTGGGGGCGTAGGTTGTACCCAAACACATGGGGTGATTATAATGACCACCCTGCCCCCTGAGTGGCAGGCCCATGTGTCTAAACACAGCCTACGCTGCGGCATAGAGAACATCAGCCCTTAGTTTTATTTAATTTGGTTTGGGAAAAGTTTTCATACACAGCCGTGTAAACATGCACGCTCATGTCCCTACTCACAAAGAGTTGGAAAAATCATAAACCCCCACCCATTAATTAATGCCTTGAAACTCCCACCCTCTCACATACATGGCTTACACAGCTGGGTATGAAAACTTTCCCCATTTGGTTTGCTATAAAAAAAAAAAAAAAAATTCCTTAAGACAATGCCTTGAGCTAAGCATTCTAAACTATGACGCAAACATGGGACGAATCTGCTATTAATAAGCTAGTAATTGGTGGAGCCTTTTATTGTTGGGGAAATTGAAAACACCTCAATTGGCTTTTATCATATCAGCACGTTACAGTGTAATTATGAAGTAGAGAGCCCTTAATGTCTTTTCTTAGCTTTTTATCCCCAGGCTTTCACTGTTTGCCCTATAAATCAAAAACTTCCTCTCCCTTGGCTATCAGTCCTTTTGGACCCCTGTTGGCCCCTTTCGTTGGTCTTTATGTTGGTCCTATAGGGATTAAAATTCTATTTAATTCCTTGAAAGTGTAGTGCGGTGTAGTTTGGGATTGAGACCTCGACATGTGGAAATTGTTAATTTCAAAGATGTCAAGCTTGATTGACCCTTTTTTTTTTTTTTTTTCTTCTCAAACTCGACACCATTGAATTTAATATCTTTCACATATTTTGCTCTCAGCATAGAATTGCATCGCTCTGCATTTTTAGGGAATTGGAGAAGATTTTTTTCGACCCTATAATGGATCATCTTGATTGGCCTTGGGCATTTCTTGCGTTTAAAAAATAAAACATAACACGTTGATATTTCGTTTTCTTTTTCTTCATGTGTTTTTGTGTTTTTTGGTGAATTTTAACTTCTTCTCCGTTTTTTCTTTTCTTGATTTCTAAAGCAAGAAATCTGGTCAAATTAATGACTTAAACAAAGATGAAATAGTGACTCAAGGTGATCTAACTTGGACCAATTAACTGAATCTAGCTAGTCTATTAATATGACTTGGACTCATACCGGACAGGTCATTTCAGTTGGAGTCAAACCCATTATTGAGTTGGAAGAACTACTAGATCTAGCGGTTTGAATTGGACCAAAGCTACTATAGGGTAAACCAAAACTGGTCCAAAACTTGATGAAGTAATAGGACTTTTGGGATAAAAACTAGACTAATTGTCATACATAGTTGGACCAGGACTATATGACTTGAACAACTTTGGATACTTCTTTTGAGTTTTAAGCAAACCGGTGTAACAGACCTTGAACTTTAACCATAGTCCGGCCAAATTTGTAAATTGGACCGTAGTTTAACGGTTCAACCACGTAATGTGATTTCGATATAATTAATTTATTATGACTTATTGAACCAAATTCTGTCCATTAAATGCGACTTGGATCCAAATCTAACCCACACTTTGATTTTAAACAAATTGGATACAAATATATGGTTGGACCAGAACAATGTAGTTCCTTCGACCATAAGCCAACCCAATCAAAGTTGGACAAAAACTAGCTCATACTATTAATGAAAAATTACCCAAGGTAGTGTTTGGTTGAACCAAGTTTGGTCCAACTAATATGACATTTGACTTTGAACAAGAAGGCCAAGATCAAGTGATATAAGTTGGACCCAAAGTAGTGTGAATTGAATTGAAACTTCTCTGATTAATACGACTCGGACCAAAACTGTTTAGTTCATTCAACTTTGGCTTTAAAATTTTCTGAATTGGACCATAATTCTGCCATTTCTCTATCGTCTCTCCCGGGCATTATTTTCCTTTTCTATAGATGTGTTTTGCAGGATAAGATAGTTCCATTTTTGACATTAAGATATGATAATTACCCTTGTTGGACTAAGACTGAACCATGTAATTTCAAACCGTAGTGGCCTGGTGTGAGTTAAAACAGATATGGTTTAAGCAATGACTCGAACCAACCAGGAAACTCAAAGTTTCCTGAAAATCTATGTAGCCCTTAATCATGCTTAGTATGGTTAATTAACCAATATTAGCCACAATTTCTATCAATAAATTCATTTCCAAGCAATGGGCCAACTTAATAATGCATTTACTCATTAATGCTTTTGCATGATTGCCTAGCAATATTGTTACTAATGTTCATCAACAGTATTGTATCAGGATTACCAAACTCCAAATAGTGGCTAATCATGAATAAAAGTCACATAGGGGTGTTGGTGAAGAGATACCCTCTACACTCGCTACCGTAGAGAACTCACTCTTTCTTCTTTGTTTTTTTCTCCTTGACTTCTCCACATTTCATATTAATTTCGGGAAAAACTTTCTTAGGGTGTCAAGTGCAATTTCCTCTTCACATAAGTTTTTATTATCAATAATTTTGTCTCCTACTCTGGATATATAGCCCCCCCCCCCCCATATGGATGATATTATTTTTTTTTCCAGAAAAACCGTTGATATTGCGTGCAGATTCCTTCCCACATTGGCGTTTCAATTCGTCATAGCCGAGATTTGTAGGGGTTTAACTTGAACGAATTGGTTGGATGTTTGGAAATCTAGGACTAGCATTTGTAGCCAAGCCTGAACTAGCCTGACCTTGTGATAGAAAATCCCCGAGCTTAGCCTAGTCAGTTTAGGCTTGGTCTAGCCCAGCCCAATTCAACGAGCCCAACTTTGGGCTGGGATTTTTCAATCTAGGTGTAACAAAAGAGTTGAAAATTGTAGGCCAAACCTTAAAGATTTTGGGAGGGTTGGATTTTTTTGTGCTCATGTTGCTCTCCTGGGACCTACTTTAGCCAAAAGACCAGGCGAGCCATGTAGCCAACTTGTCATAACACCTTTTAAGAATTGTTGAAGGGTCAGTTGAAGATACAAGGGTGCAAGTTTGGCTAAAGAGTCTGAGCCGTCCCTGAGCCTGGGTTGGGCAAGGCCTGAGGTCTGATGGGGGTCGAGCTTGGGTTGAGGCCTAAGTTTGAGACTGGTCTAATCTGACCCTATATCTATCTATAAATTTATGTAAATGTCCAATTTTGATTATAACAAGATTTTCTCATTATATAGTGAATTTCCATATATAAATGTATAATTATACATTATACATAATAGTCGAGTTGGTTAATAAGGCCAATTCGACTCGACGAGGATCAATCAGGGCCAGAATGAACTAGGCTACGCTAAGTCCAACAAGGCTAAAGCCAGGTCTAAGATAAGGGGGCCTAAGGTTGGGCCAACCCACCTCAGCTTGATTGCACTCCTACGACAATGGTTAAAAAATATTATGATATAAGACCAAAATATAGACCAAAGTTTTTTTTTTTTTTTTTTTGTTTCAGTAATAGACCAAAGTTTCTTTAACCGAAAAAAAAAAAAAAAAAAAAAAATGAGACTTTCTCTTCACATGTGGAGAAGGAAGAGTTCTTTCACTAATCTGGTATCATAAACTCTTACTCATTACTATAGAGGTAAGAAACAATCTTCCTACTCCAAACAATTAGGTACGACTGAAGAATCCATCACTCTTTATGCAAAAAAGAAGAATGAAAAGACTAAAGAATCCTTCACCAATGGTGAATTGAGCTTGTGACTAAATTCTTACCTCCAAATAAAGTATAACATTACCAATAGTAGGGTTGAGGGGATTCCTTCTTTGCTTTAGATTAAGAAAAACTTTGTCCCAAAAAACAAGACAGTTTTTCTCCATCCGGCTAGAACATTCACTCCACCATCCTAGGATTCACAAACCCTATAGGATTTTAGTATGTTTCCCAAAACACACTCTTGATATTTCTTACATGCATTTGAACTCACCGCTATGTATGGCTAAAGAAAAATTGTATGGCTAAAGAAAAATTCGATCTTAAAAAATATATCTGTACATAAAGAGTCAAAAAAGCAAGATTGAAGAGATGACCAGAGCAGGCTCTGGGGGAAACCCTCCAATGCCTAAGTCAAAATTTAGAAAAAACAATAGTTAATAGGGGTAGAAAGAACAATAGGCTTAAGATTGAATGATTTAATCTTATATACATTGAGTATTGTCAACTCTTCCCATCATGAGAGGCCTAAGGATGCAGGGCATAGATCTAGTAGTAGAGTCGAAGCCAGAGTAGATGTCGAAAAAGAAGATCGGAGAATCTCAAGGTCAAATCCAATTGCTTGTCCTATTCAAGTTACAATTGGCCATTTTGGATCGTTGGGATCAATGAGGATTTATGATATTAAAGTGACTACCCATACTGCTTGGGCTACCATTGCTATTTCACTAGTGATTTTTTCATCTTCCAAAGATATTTTTCATATATATCATTTTGTCTTGTTAATTGTGTTTACAACTTTGTTTATTGGGGATCTATTGGTGTTACCAATCCCCTAGTCTGGAAGACTGCGTGTGTTGATGACATGTGAGACACTTTGACCATATTCCATTATTTGCTAATTATCACTCAAAATTAAAAAAAAATGCCAAGTAGTTCAAAATTACAGCTTAAAATTAAAAAAAATATTTTCATTGGATTTGCATCAAATTCACGTGGCGACCTCTGAGTTAAACGCAACACAATGACCACTCAAACCCCAGGTTGCAGAGGACCCAAATCCTATGGAAAGTGATGATCTTGTTAGGCTTTTGCTTATGTAATTCTAGGCTTGATTTCTTACCACGTGGCAACCGCTCATTGGGGAGCTAGTTTTACATATATCAATATCCAATTAAAAAGCAATAGCGGTTCTATTAATACACGTGCGTATTATTGGATTCCACTTTAAAATATCTATATCCAACTTGTGCGGCTTCCGTGTGGACGGCATGATGTTCTCACGTAATCTAGAAGATAAAAAAAAAAAAACTTGGTAGAAGTCTAGAAGACCAAACAGTGTAAGTTGTAACATGGACGTCCACTCCACGAGACACACGCAGTACAATAGTAGTATCACACGCGCTGAAACCTAAAACATGGGGAAAGACTGGAGATATATTTCCACCACGTGGCATCCTAAGAGACAAATTAAATGGAAAGCAAATAGGGGTGTCATCGTCTTTTCAGGGCCGTGAACATGATTAGAGAATATTCGATGTGGATACCTCATACCTCAAAAGAGAGAGATTCTCGTACACAGTGAATCGAACCGGACTCAATGAAATTTATGAAAAACCAGAGTTTGAGCTGGCGGATCGGCTCAAACTTCTTCTCATACAGCTAGCAAATAGCAATGCGTGATTGATGGTTGGGCTATATTTAGATTCTATATAATTGGCTTTACTAGAAGGAGAATAATTCTGGTAGTATACCAATCCATCGCGTAAAGAAAGAAGGTAAACGAAAAGGATATTCTATTATTCTCCCTCGAGTCGGTTAGATGGCGTGGTTTCAACTCTAGCCCAATTAGGGCTTCTCCCCCTCACTCCTTTTTTCCATTTTCTCGTATTTCCATTTCTTAATTCTTATTAGAAAAAGAAAAATAACGATTTATTCCTTTTCCGTTACGATTAGCCGTCACCCCGTCCAAAAGCGTGATTAATATAGGTTACTGAAAAATCGGAAAAAGAAAACCACAAAATGAAAAATCAAAAGGAGGAAATTCACGCCTCTTGTTAAACTTTCTGTATTTTTTCGTTCAAAGTTGGATACCACGCAGAGAGGCCAGGCGTCCCTCACCCCTCAAGGCTCCATTTCCCGGTGCAAGTTGGAGGAGCCAGTAGGAAGTAGGAACAGCGTTTGAGGTCTGTATACTCCAGCCAATGCTTCTTGTTAGGGTTTTTTCTAGGGTTTCTTTTTTCCAGTTCTTTTGTTATATGTTTGCTCTATCTTTAAGTGGTTATTCGTCGTTTTTAAGGTTTCTTTGCGGGGGAATTTGCATCTCTGGGTTTCTCGGTTTTTCTTTATACGAAGAAATTCGTAAGGTCATAGCAAGATTTAACGCCGAAGGCCCGAAAAGCGGAGATAAAGAGAGTTGAATTGGGAGAGTGGCGATGCAAACGGAGGCTCGAGTTGGTGTTGTCGTCGAGGGCGGGCAGAGAACTCTCAGTTCTGCCCATGCTGGTGTCGTCGATGGCGGTGCTCGGAAGTTTGTCCAGCAACAACAACAGCAGCAACAATCGTTGCAGCAAAAGTCGCAGATAGGATCGGTCACTCATCTTCTCGCGGGAGGCATTGCAGGCGCCGTCAGTAAAACATGTACAGCGCCGCTTGCTCGCCTTACCATCCTCTTTCAGGTTAGCTTTCTCTTGTCTTTATTTGAATGTAAATACGGGAAGACAGGTTCTCTTTTTTCATCAAAAAAACGTCCTTTTTTTCTCCATTCGGCGGCTGGACTGTTGATTTTGATTTTCTAAGGATCATTTTTTTGCCCTTCTATTTGGAATGGGTGGATTGCATTGAACCGGTTTGCGTATACATTGGTAATGTACTGAAGTGGTCTGCCGAAATTTTCCATCGTTGAGAACAAATTTTGAGGTTCTTTCTTTCAGTTGGTACTTGGTAGGTAATTTGTTGTTGTTTTTTCTTCTAGTTGAAATGAACATATTTAGCCTTCTGTTGTTGTTTCTCCTGGCACCCATTTGCAAGCTGAAACAAAATTTATTAGCACTCGTATGGGGAGAGAGACACGTAACGTGGCCATTTGTGGTGGACTTTCTGTTGATGGCCGCTTCAGATTAAGCTCTTGGGAGTGCACCAGGGTATTTCCCCTCTATGTAGACCTCCATTAGTTTATGTGTAGCTTAAGCTTTGTCTGGCAAGTGGCATTCACATGCTTGTTGGCCAAACTGCAAGGAATGCCATTCATTGGATTTTTGTTGGTAGAGAAGGGTTGAGAATTTGGCATTGATGACTGGTGGAGTAGATACATATTTAGTCAGGTTGGGGTGCTGAATCCCGTGGGTTGATTTTCCTCTGTAGCTAAATTTTTGGTGCTCTCTCTTGCAAGAACTATTCTACCTTGAGATAAAATATTCTTGATGGCTGTGTTCATTTGTGCTGTTGTTGTAATAATGTTGTATTTGTTAGTATTGGGTTTTTAAATAAGAATCTATGATTAGAACCTGATAAGAGAGATGGGGGAAAAGAAGAAATAAGGGAAACGTTTCAGATTGATGGAAGAGATCTGCTAGAAAGAAGGGGAGAAAAAGAGGTGGAAAACCCAAATCGTTTTTGATGGATGGATGGGTGGGTGGGTGGGTGGGTGGATGGGGGGGGGGGGAGAGGGTCAGCCGATCATATCCAATTTTTAAATCCCTGAATCTTTTTCAATGTTGGGAGTCAGAGAAATCAAGTTGTGAAATAGAGAATTCCACACAAAAACGAGTTAACATTTTCTTAGTTACATGTTTCTGTGCATTTGTAATTTATAAGTAGTTTTACAGAATTTATTACTCTTTGTCAGGAAACTCTATTTATGCTTTTGTTGCATTTGATTTCATATGGTCATTTCAAAATTTGATATCCTAATGGAAAATCAATTTCAACCTCCAAATACCTGCAAGAGGAGATTATGTGGAATGGATGCTAATGCCTCAATGGCATTGCTGAGAGTGTGTGAGGTCCATGTGGAAGTTCTCTAGCTTTGGAGTCCAAACACAGTTGTTGAGGGCTGAGATGTGTATATTTATTTGTTCTCTTAGTTGTGCTAGAAGGGCGACACTGAAATTTGTTGGAATGTTGGTGCATACTGTATTCTTATTTCCCATCTGCTATCTTGAAATTCTACTGCCGTTTCTACGTCTTTGAACTTGGATGGTCGAGTTTGTGATCTAATTGTTTTAGGATTTCTTTCTGTGATTAATGGATGGAGATTGTTCAACTTCATTGATGCTTATTTATGTCTGTCTTAATTTCTGATTAAGAAGTGCAAGAGAATATCAATTAGAGGTCTTTTAGTATGGAAATGAAGGCTGTTGCAGACTTCACACAAATCCTAGTTACATAACCTTTTTTTTCTGCAACTATTGGAAGTCAGCTAGCTTCCTTCGTACACTGATTACTTATTAGATTTGTATTTAAGATCATAGTTGTCAAGGTGTTGGCTAGGCTCTGTCTTGACTGCAAAGCCTGCTCGGAAGGTCTAGCCGACTGTCTGCCTTTCTTGTTTGGTGTTGCCTAGAACAAAAATATGGGAAATGGAATTTGGGAAGATGGGATATCTATTACTAACTCGTCTATTTTTCATTTGAAATCAATGAAGGGTTGAAGTTTCTTCCATCTGCTTGCTTATTTCACATATTTTTGTCTCTTTAGGTACAAGGCATGCACTCTGATGTTGCAAACTTGAGCAAGCCTTGCATTTGGCGTGAGGCTTCACGTATCTTAAATGAAGAAGGTGTTAGAGCATTCTGGAAAGGGAATCTTGTCACAATCGCCCATCGTCTTCCTTATTCTTCTATCAGCTTCTATGCTTATGAACGCTACAAGAATGTGCGTACAACTTTGTCTGAATTGGTTGCTGTATGCAGTTCATTTGAATTGGTATTGTCATCCTAGTAGTTTGCCTGACTATTAATTTAATATTGTCATTTGCAGTTACTGCAGTTGATTCCTGGGCTGCAAAGTAATGGAGAAAACTTAAGTGCAGACATTTGTGTGCGACTAGTGGGTGGTGGTTTGGCTGGAATAACAGCTGCATCCATGACATATCCATTGGATCTTGTGAGGACACGTCTTGCAGCTCAGGTAATGTCAGTACAAATTTGTTATACAAATTAGTATTTTGCTACAGGTTTTGAAAACTTGTTCCTTTGCAATGTTTGCAGTTGTTCTAGGCAGAGTTCACTTTATATTTCTTATGTTTTATTTATATCTTTCTCGTTTTGGTATGATGATTATTAAAATTTTTTCCATTGTATAGAAATTAGAATATCAGTGAATAGACTAGTGGTTGGTGGGTAGTAGTTTTCTTGTTTAGCTTTCCATGTAACTGAACCCCCATACAGAATGTACCAATAGCCTCCAACAGAGATTAAAAGGAAATGTACGCTCTTTTAGTTCCAACAAGTTTCTCATGCTAAATCTTAAGATCTCAACATGGTTGCAAGTATGCCTGTTATGTAACCTTTGTAGATAAAAAAAATTTAATGCAGAAATCTAGAGTTTTTTCACTGCAGAATTAGGAATTTATTAAAATGGTTTGCTGCTTTTAAAGATTGAAATAAAGCCTTGGCTATTTAGCTTCTTTTGTGCTGAACTCGATTACTTTTAAGAGTTGTCTTTGGGCATCGGCAGCAAATTGTTGACATGCATTTCACAAATTTATGGCCAGAGGTTGAAGAGCATGCATGCTGATGTGATCACAGGTTCACAAAATCCAATTTAGGGTCACTATGGACCCACAAGACTAATTAATTACTCAATTTGAAGGTTGATTGGCAATTTAGTAAATTATTGAAGTTCTGGAGCCCTTAAGAAGGAACCAATGGACTTTATGGCAGAATAGTAAAAAAACCCAAAAGGGGAGGCAAATTTGAAATCAAAGGGGAATAGTGATAAAGTATGATTAAATCATAAATGATGGGTATAATGGTAAAATAAGGTCTTCTTCTACCTTCTTTCACAACAGGAAACCAGCGGTAACCCTTTTGATATTGATGGCTGGAGCTCTCTCGCTAGTGCTCTGTTTAACCTGAAATTTCAAGAGAAGATTCATAGCTCTTGGGCCTCTACTGATTCCTGTTGACCAGCACCCAAACATTGTTGTAGACATGATGCAGACTTGAAGGTCTATCGCAGGAGATCCAAGAGGCCAGCTGCCTTGCTGCGTGGCCTAATTTATTTAAGTGTTTAATTCTGTTTTCTTAACTTAGTTTATTTTATGTTAAGTTATTTTGGTTCAGTTCAATTGAACCATGAACCATGGTCCAATTGAAGTCATGGTTCAGTTGTGGTTCTGATGCAGATAAGCCATTTGGAGTCTTCTTAACTTTCTTTTTTAGTATCTAAGTCTATTTTTGAGTCTTCTATGTAACTTTGTAAGGAAGGCCTACATTGTACACGAGTTTAAATAATAGAAAAGTTTGCTTATGCAATGTTGAAATCCTGAGATAGGATAGGTGAGAGGCCTAGGGAAAGAACAAAAGAGAATTGAGAGGAAACTAAAGATTAAAAAAAAAAGGATAAAAGAAAATTGAGAGGAAAGGAGGGGGGCAATTCTAGAAAAAAAAGAGACTTAAAGTAGGTCGTGAGAGGGGTGGGGGGTAATATGGGAAAATAAGGTTTAAAAGGAATACTTATTGTTTTGGGGGAGTTTGAGGTGTCTTCGAACTCTGCAAAGGTGAGAGTTGCGATGAAAGCGTCTGATGTAAAACAAGGAAAGCTGCTAGGGGAGCTGTGATGTGAGGAAGGAGGGAAAGTTGATCCGCTGGAACTTCGACGGAAGGTGGACGATTCACGGCAGGAGCTTGATACCAGGTTTGTGCTCTTTTTTTTCTTTGTGTTCTCTGCTTCTCTTCTTCTGTCTCTCACTCTCCTCTTCACCTTCAATTTTTGTGTTTCACTTGGTCAAATCCGAGGGGGGGGGAATGTTTGATCGCTTCACAGAGGGGGGAAAAGGAAGGCGGTGGAAATCAAACCGATGGGCTGCAGTTGGGTTTCAGTGTTTTGAGGTTTTTTTTTTTCGCTGTCACAATGAGGGGAAAACAAAGGGAGAAGGAATACTATTTGGGGTTGGGGAGATGGAAAGTGATAATGCAGGTTTTTTTTTAAATTGCTGTTATAGACAGTACAGCAACAGGGAAAAAAGAATGGAGAAAAGGAAGGAAGAAAAACAGAATGGGAAGAGAGATCACAAGAGGAGGAAGATGGGAATATCTGAGAAGAAATCAGATTTGCAGGGGAGAGAAGAACGGATAAGAGTAAGTGAGTGGGGGGGGGGGATGAAGAAGATCGCACAAGCACTTTTGGTCATGCAGGTACTCACAAACAATTCCATTCTATTCAAACTCCGGCGATGGGGAATTACATTATATGTGAAGAGAAATAAAAGACTCTTAAAAATAAAGGCCAACTCTCTAACTAGGAAACTAATTCAAATAAGGAAACTAAGAACAATTGAGAAACCAAATATATCCTACGTAGCTAACTTCTAAAATAAGCAGAATAAAATAAACTAAATGCCATTATTTCTCCAAATAACATAAATTCCTAAAATCCTAGGAGATCCAAAAACTCAAACTAGATCCGGTTCATCTTCGTCTGGATTCCCAACTAGGATTGGGTCGGTCCAAGGTAGTGTATCTGCATCAATGTAACTACATCACGTACTACTATCTCTCTTTCCAGTCCTCTATCCTTGTTGGCCTAGTGCCATCCAAGCTGATTTCATAGTCCCTCATAGGCTATGATTTGTTCCTTCCCTTGGTTTTTCAGGCGTGTTCTGTTGAAGGACACAGTTAGATAATTATCTGGTATTATTGGGGTTACAACATCCTAATGGAGTGATGTGGAGACCTTTCAGTACTTCTTCAGCTAGTGATCTCTGTTAACTTCTGTAGGTTTTCTATTCTCAGATTTCAGTTTTTTGTGTATATCTTCTGTTGAGTCACATCTGAGCATTCTACTGACCTGCGCATGGTGCTACGTGTCAATAGATCAACAGTTGCCGTTTCCAACCATCTTACCAATTTAGAAACTTCTATTTTCCGTACCCTCTAATCTGGTGTTGCAGGATTCTCTAGGATTTCAAGTACTGTTATTGTCAAGGCTGATAATCTCTGTTTGCATCCAGTTTTCTTACTTTCAAATTCTAGGTTTGGTTATTTTCTAATTCTGTGACAGTTACATAACTTCCTATCCAGCCATTGGATCTAGACCAGATTTTGACATTTTGTTCATCACACTAGTAGGTGATTTTGACCAGCATCCAGTCCCCATCTGATTAGCCTGCTGTGAGTTACAGATCATTACTTTATTTCTGGATTTTGTCTGGCCCTGTTATTCTGGTTTAGCTTTGTTTTCCTTTTCACTTGGGTTAGGTGATTAGGATACCATCACATGCTTGTATAGATAAAGAAACGAAATGAAGACTCATAATCTGAAAATAGAAACTGTAGTAATTAGGTATCTAAACAACTACCAAATCCCCTATGCATATCCAATTTTGGTAATATAGAAATAGTGCAAAATATACAAGATAATCCCAAATCTCCTACATGTATGGTGGAGGGCTGGTGGGGGAAGGGAATATTTGAAAAATCAGATTTGCAGTGGAGAGAGGAACACATAAGAAGGGAAGGGGGAAGAAGAAGATCACACAAGCACTTTTGGCCACGCAGGCACTCACAAGCAATTCATTATTCCATTCTATTCAATCTCCAACGATGGGGAATTATATCATGAGAGAAAATGAGAAATAAAATACTTCTAAAAAATAAAGGCTAACTCTCTAATTAGGAAACTAATTCAAATAAGGAAACTAAGAACAAATTTTTTTTATGGTAGAGGAAACTAAGAACAATTGAGAAACCAAATATCCTACGTAGTTAACTTCTAAAATAAACTGAATAAAATAAACTAAAAGACATTATCTCCAAATAAGATAAATTCCTAAAATCCTAGGAGATCCAAAAACTCAAACTGGACCCGGTTCATCTTCATCTGGATACCCAACTGGGTTTGAGTCGGTCCAAGGTAGTTTATCTGCATCAATGTAATTATATCATGTACTACCATCTCTCTTTCCGGTCCTCTATCCTTGTTGGTCGAGTGCCATCCAAGCTGATTTCATGGTCTATCATAGGCTATGATTTGTTCCTTCCCTTGGTTTTTGAGGTGTGTTCTGTTGAAGGACACAGTTAGATAATTATCAGGTATTATTGGGGTAATGTGGAGATCTTTCGCACTGCTTCAGAGAAAATTTGCCCTGTATTTGGGTTTATTTCATTCTGATCGAGTTCAAGGTTCTTAATGAGGTAATGCCTCTCCTTGAGAGAAGTGGGTCAGTTGCAGTTCTCTATATGGGAATGGCCTCTTTCAGGACTACCACCTTGGGTTACTTCATCTTTAATTTATAATGCTAGCTATTTTGATTCACATCTCATGAGCCTAAATCAAGTGAGCTCGACGAAACCCAAGGCCTTCAGCTCCATTTATCTTTGTTTACTAGATGTGAAAATCATACTTGGCTATGCAAATGTGGATGTAATGTAGTCCTAGATAAACAAGAGTCTACTAGGAGCCAAGTAACCAGGACCTTCCAAACAGCTGGCCGATTGGGGCAGAATTGAGGAATTAGGTCAAAACTAGGGTTAAGCTTAGGGTAATGGGGTTGGATCTTATTTAGTAAATCTAGGCAGGTCTATAGGAAGCTAACAGTGAAGGTTTGGTGATGTTTGAGTGAAAATTAAAAAATTAGAAAATGAGGGTTTCGGATTTTGGGTTTGGGGAAGATGAGTGTGATGAGTATTAGGGTTTAGAGGTGGAATTTGGGCTAGGGCTTTGGATCGAGTGCTAAGGGCAGTGAGAAGAGGGTTCAGTTGTAATATGGATGGGTTTGGATGGCTGGATAGGTCTAGACAGAGTTTAGGGTTTTTGGGTTTTAATGGAGATGAGGGGGATTAGGGTTTAAGTGTTAAGATGGGACTGGAATTGGGATCGACTATAGGGGATGGCCTAATGGAGCTGTGGTATGAATTTGGGAAGATTCTAATGATGGGATTGTACTGGAGAGATTGGTGAATATCCTAGAGTTAGATGGATCGATGAGGATAAGTAGGGCTTAGGTTGGAGGATTAGTAGAAGAATGTTAGTTGCAGAAAATTGTAAACTACTTACTGGAATTTGCAGAACTTCAATGGCAGTAACTTGAAGGATAAAAGAGCCTCCCGATCTACAAGATGCAAGGAGTCAATTGGAGATCCACCAATCCCTTCACCTTGATAGAGGCCACAAGGCAACATTCACTAAGGAGCAAGGCAGCAGCAAGAATGGCAGCAAAACTGAAAACAGAATTGGAAAACTTGAATTATGGGGAAGCCTCCCACGTTGAACTTTATTTATAATCTGATGGCCAAAGGCCTAGAACCTATTCAGGTTAGGAATATGAGTCCTAAGGCTGAATCCTATTACAAAAACGAATCCAGTCCTCTTTAGAAATCATGGAGGGGGGACAACTTTATTTAAAAACTAATAACTTAAAAGATTCTCTAAGAACCAATAGAAATAAAACAACTAACAACCAATAGGAATAAGTCACTTAAATTGAACCATGGTCTGAACCGGTTCAATTTAAGTTTACAATTAAACTGAAAAAAAAAACTAAGCATAGGAAATTACTAAGGCTGAAAAAAACTAAGTATGGAAATAAACTGAGGCTCCAAACATAGGGCTGCTTCTTCTTGCGGATGCTTGGATCTTCATCTAGATGATTGATTTAGTCTCAGAGGCTGTCATATATTCATAATTGTCACGTTAGCATGATTTTAATCTTCAGTTGGTGGATCCAAATTGTTGGATGGTACGTTGTTATCAGTTGAAATCACCAGATTTAGAGAGAGGCTGATGGAAAATGTTCATAATAATGTATCCATAAATGCAGGAATTACTTGTGGTAAAGAAAATAATATGCACCATTTGTTGTATTGGAACCAGAATATGGTTGTGTTATCTGTGTCTTGAGTTCTTGTACCTGTTTCGAAGATTGGCCTGCTTCGACTTTTTTTCTGGCAACCCGAATTAGTTTCCCCCCTGTGGTTTGTGATGGTACTGGAGGGCTTGGAGGAATGTTTTACCGTCTTGTTGTGCAAGTAAAAGTGAAATAAGTGATATTTAGGGGGGTTAGTTTCGTGTTAGGGCTTTATGGGGAGAGTACTTGCTGCACCCTTTGGGTGTTCTTGAGAGATCTCTGTTGTATTTTCTTCCATTACATAGTGAATCATCTTTAGCTTCACCCGTGGATGTAGCACATCATATCGCTGTGTGAACCAAATTAAATATTTATGTCATCATTGCTGTTTTTGTATCTTCGTTTTTGTGGCGTTTGTGTTAGCTGGTTGGCTGTGAAACACTAAGAGCATCTAGAAATTCCTGCAAATTCTGACTATTCCAATGGTCATTTGTCTACTCCTGCCTTCGATGGTTTGAGGATAGGGAGGTTTCTTTTCATGTTGAGCATTGCCCCTTCTCCGTTTTACTTAGATTTCGATTTTTTTCCTTTGGGTACAAGTTGACTTTAAAATCCTTCTTTGAAGCATCTGCTGACAGGGAGGCTTCTGAGATGCCAGGTGTTAGTTAGTGATGTTTGAAATAACGAAGTCTTCCATTTCTTCGTGCATTTTCATAATTAGTGCTGCCTCCTTTCTGTTTCAATTATTTAGAAATCAAATAATTTTTGTTATAAATAAAAATTGCTTTCACAACTACACCAAAGAAAGGCCTTCATAACTTGTACCATATTAGGTTGTTATTGGGTTTTAATTAAAATTTATAATTTCATTTTTAGTCTCATGTGATCTTGAATATTGTATGTATATATTCAGATAATCATTTTATTTGGATTTCTACAGAGAAATGTAACATACTACAGAGGTATTTGGCATGCTCTGTGTACAATTAGCAGAGACGAGGGTGCTCTTGGCCTATATAAAGGTCTTGGAGCGACATTATTGGTATGGTTCTTGTCTTATAGTGGTTATCTTTATCCACAATTTCCTTTATTATGTTAATCTTGACGGCCTTTGTCTGGACAGGGGGTTGGGCCCAGTATAGCAATTAGCTTCTCAGTTTATGAGACATTGAGATCTGTTTGGCAGAGAGAAAGGTAAGTGCTTTGTTGCTGATCACCTTAGGTAGGTGCTTCAATATGCCAAGATCTATGTACTGCCTCTTTTTTGATATACATCAGTCTAATTCTGTATTGTCTTTCACATCAGGCCCCAAGATTCTACAGTACTTGTCAGCCTAGCTTGTGGCAGTCTTTCAGGACTTGCATCATCCACAGGTAAGTAAGGAAAATCGAAGCCGTAAAAAGTGGGATTCCTTGAACTGTTTGCAATTCTTTCTCCCCCCCCCCCCCAAAAAAAAATCCTTTCCGTCTCCCTGAAGCAACAGGGGGGGGGGGGGGATGGTGGTGTTCTCTACTGCACTACAAGAATAACTGATTCCATTCTTTTTTTCACCCCACCTTTTTGAAGAAGAAAATTTACAATGTTTTTAACTGTATTGGTAGTTGTAATCATGGTTCAAGAACTCGTCTCGAGTACAGGTTTTGACCTGGCCAAAAAGCGAGTTGGTAGTTGTAATCATTGTTTTTAACTTTATTGGTAGTTGTAATTTGGTATGCGTGAATGCTGTCAAAATCGCTTTGAATGATAATATTTTTTTTGACATCAAAATAAATGAATATTTTACCGCACTTTTGGTTTTTTTTTCTTCAATGTTTTACCATATTAAGATTTATGGAATTTTTAGATTTGAGAAAAACCCCATCATTAGAAAGTTGAAAATTGCATCTTTCGTAGAAAATCCAATTTTTTTCTTGAATTGGGGGTTTAAATGTTTTATCCTTTTGGAATTTGATTTTTTAACTATTTTTATTGGATTCAAATAGGGGGTATTTGCGTATTTATGAATAATATCTTAAGTAAATTAAATTAAAATACATTTACTTAAATGATATTTGGCATAAATAAGTGTCTGTATGCCAAGGTTTGCATAAGTAGGTGTCTGTATACCAAGATTTCCCACCGAGATGACCAAAACCATTGAGATCTCGCATCTCGGTCGAGATCTAGCACTCATATAATGGTGTTTGGGTCGAAATCTCGGTCGGGTTGAGATCTAGAGCTTTTGAGATGGCGAGATATTGGTGTTCTTGTACCATGGTTGTAATGCTTTTGAAATGGTGTTTTTATTTCTGTGATCTGTCATCTTAGAGGTGCTTGTGTTTCTTTTTCACGAGAGGGATTTCTGGCCTTCTTGAATGGTTATGCTATTGTACTTATCTTGCCTATATTGTACTCTAAAGTAGCTTATGATCTCTTATTTAGTGTTTTTGAACATGTGAATGCCATAGCTTACAAGCTGCTGCTGCTTGTGCTATACTTGAAAAAAAAATTTATGCTGTAGAGAGTACAGATTCCAAGACGTATAATCTAAAATTATGAAATGCATTTCTTTTTGTTTATTTCTATTTTACTTTTTCATACAAGGGGAGGGGAGAGATGGTTGTGTAAAACTGGTTCAATTCAATGGGGCAGTTGTACCTGAACTGACCTATGAGAAATAACATGATTGATTATTAATGACAGAATTTGTGTAAAGTTGACATGTCACATAACCTTCATGTGATTGTTTGAAGTTGGCGCCTTCCATTTTCAAATTTTCATGTTATTTTGCCCCACCAAAAAATCATTGTGTACTGTATTGTTGTCAAATGCATGCACGTCAGCGGCTCCATTTTGGTTGACTAATTTTGTGCTGGCTACTCTTTGTCATTTGACACTGCAATTAAGGATTATTGATTTTTTATGGTCTGTATTTCTCCAGTAAATTGATTATCATATCTTGTATACAAGAGATTAGGTGGAAGGGTGAAAAAGCCTAGGACTTGGATGACTATAATATTTGTTGTACTGGTGTAAAAATAACAGAAGTAGGGTGGGAATTGTAATAGATGAAGATTTTACAAGAATAGGTAATAAGTATAATTGGTGCTTATACACCTTGACGCGATCCTGGATCCGAAACCCTTGAATTTGGATCGCTATGAGCCCACTGTCAAAAGAGTAGTGGCTATTTTGGAAATTCGTAGAATAGTTTAGGATGCAATTGGAAGGACCAAGTGGGGTCTAGGACGTAGAAAAAATAAAATTAAAGAGAAGGATAAAGCTGGAGTCTAATTTCAGATTGGGGATAAAACAGAAATAATTTTGGAAAGAATGGCAACTGTGATAACAGCCCACTTTCGGACTTCTCTGGAATTTCAGAATAGTCTGGGATGAAAAAGAAACTTGCTCTGTTAGAAGGGTTTTTTTCTGAGATATTAAATCTCATCAGTGGAAGGAACTATGAGATAACTTAAGAATGAGGGGCTTTTAACAAATATTTAAAGGACCTGTCATTATTTGTAAATACCATGAATAGGTCATCCCTTACCTCTTAATCTGAACAGTCCAGCGGTAACCAAACTTTGTTTCAGGAATGATGACACCCTCAATACGAAATCATTCCAACTGAGCTTATTAAGTTCAAACCCTCAACCCTCATGAATCCAACAAACCAACATGAGAATAAACATTCTTAAAACCAAATAAATATTCTTGTAAGAGAGCCTGGCGGAGGTTAAGGAACCAGGTTAGGTCTCTCAACAGAATCGGGTCGGACGATTTTCACCTTTAAGATTCTGGTATGTTTTTTTTTTTTACTATTTACCCCCCCAAATCATACTAACACCGATCTGGTATCGGCCAGATACTAATACCAATTCCTAGAACCATGCTTTAGATGAGAAGAGAATGAGATCTGCAAAGGGAGGAAGGAGGAGCAGCAGTTGACCTTTGACTCTCACAAACCCTACGTAAACTTCAATATTCAGTCCAATCCAAAAATCCGTAACTAAAAAGAAAATTTATAGGAGAATTCCCAATTGGTTTCTAAAACTAAAAGTGAAAAGTAGGCTGAGAAAAAATAAAATAAAATTGAAGTTACAAAATTATCCCTATTGAGCTCAACCCAGCATTGCACTGCATAAAACAAGGACATACCCAGTGTACTAGGCTCCTGCCATTGCGGGGTCTGGGGAGGGTCATAATGTACACAGCCTTACGAAGAGGCTGTTTCCCGACTTGAATCCACGACCACTGGGTCGCAATGGAGCAACCTTACCATTGCACCCTTGCAATGCATCACACTTCAAATCCAAATCGGATTAGATGAAAATATTAGGAAACAATTTTGGGAACAAATGGATAGTTTAATTGAAGAAAGTAGTCAAGGAGAAAAGATCTAAATGGACATGTTGGAAGAAATAGTAGAGGTCAGTAAGAGTTCATAAAGATAGGAAAGAGGAGGGGATGAGGAATAGCTTAACTACACAACATAGATTAATGTTCGCAGATGTGTTTAAAACATTGAATCGTAGGAAACAGGAGATTATCTGTCCTAGGATAAAATGCTTGAACTTAAAACGAGAAACTTGAAGACATTTTCATAAATTAGTAACACAAGGAAGGTGGGACTTCGATGAAAACAATAATATGATGTAGCTAAAGAAGCTCTAGGCTAATCTTAAGGAAAACAACATTCATCCAGAGAAACTCAGTGTTAGGATGGGGAAATTCAAGTAGTCATTAAGGCTAAAAAATCTTGTTTTAAAATTTGGAAAAAATTACAGATGAGGATTTAAAAAGTTATAAATTTGCTAAAAATTAAGCTAAAAAGATAGTTGGAACGCAACTAAGAAGGATTGGCCTTTAAATCACTATAACAATTTAGGTACAAAGGAGGGGAAAAAGATGGATACCTATAAAGTAGCTAAAATGAGGGAAAGGAAGAGTAGAGATTTCAACCATATTAGACGGATAACATGAAGATGATAATGTATTAATAAGTGATGAGGAGATTTAAGAAAGATGGAAAAACAATTTCTATAACGTACTGAATGAAAATAATACAATTTATAGTGTTTTAGAAGGTTGTAATAATCTTAAGATATATGTGAAAAATTAGGGTTACTATAGTAAAAGTAGCTTGTAAAGCAGTAGGTCCAGATGGTATTCCAATTGAGGTGTGGAAGAACTTAGGAATTAGTGGAATAACTTGGCTAACTAAGTTTAATAAAATTATGAGCACAAGAAAAATGCTAGATGAATGGAGGAAAAGCATTGTGGTTCCGATTTATAATAGTATAGGTGATATTCAAAGTTGTAATATCTAGAGGAATAAAATTTATGAACCATACTATGAAATTCTAGCAGAAAGTACTTGAAACATGGCTGAGACAAGAGACTAATATTTCTGACAACCAATTTGGTTTTATGTCAGGAAAATCAACCATAAAAGCTATTTATTTGCTTAAGAGGATTGGAATGATTTGTAGAATATAAGAAGGATCTCTATATGGTCTTTATTGACTTGAAAAAGGTTATGATAGAGTTTCTAGAAAGTTAGTTTGGCAAGCGTTAGTGAAGAAAAGCGTTAACAATAAATGTGGACATGGTTAAAGATATGACAAATGGTATGGTGACTAGTGTAAGAATTGTTTGATGGTAGGGTAGTGAATTCCCAATCTCAATTGGATTACATCAAGGAGTAGCTCTAAACCTGTATTTGTTTTTGATAATCATAGATGAGCTGAGTAGAGAAAAAATTTTAAATTTTTTGAAAAAGAGGAGAGACAGACACCTCAACTCATCATTAGTATCATCATGACTGTTGTCCTATTATGTTTTTCTTCTCTTCTTGGTTTCCATAGTCTTGATGTATGCCTAGAGAAAAAGCATCCATGTAGCAGACCCCATAGTTGGGATAAAGCTGAGTTGAATTGTTATTATCCAGTTGACTGATTAACTGTCCTAATCAGTAATCCCCAAAAGTGAGAATTGAACTTTGCCAGGTAAGCTCCTCTTGTTGCTTTGTTTCCCAAGAAAAGAGAACAAAAAGAAGCAATTTTCCCCCTCCTGGAAATCATAGGGTTGTCTAGATTTAATGATAATTGACTTTAAAAATAAAAACAAGATAGGAAACAATTTATTCCTGGGAAAATAAACTTCTGATGCTGGATGGATTATCATAGAAATATGTACTTGTGTTTCCAACTGACTCCATAAACTTCGAACACACCACCAGTTGGTAGTATCCTATTACATAATAGCAGGATTTTTGAAATCTCCATACCAACCATCAAGCACCCAGTCACACTTTTAACTAGATCATTTGCAGTCTTATTGCAACAAGATCCATGGTTTACGTATTGGGCGTTGGTCAGGCATATTGTCCATTCCATATACCGATCCACTGATACCTAGCTGATACATATAGGTACCGCCCAAAACTCAAGCCAGGATTGGGCTATATCAGCCAATCCATATTACGATTGATGGAGCCTTATTCTACCTGGGATGAGTTTTAATCTTTGGTGGGGGTGGGGATTCAGTCAGTTATAGCAATCTATTTATCAGGGTAGAATTTAATGCCATCAAACTAGGTCTGCCTATGATTTCACTCAACCATACTGATTTATTATTCCTGTGACCAGAAAACCAAGCTGGTCAACTTGTTCAAAAGCAGCCAACAATAATATTTTAAAAATAATGAAATTCTATTCAAGATTTTACCTTGGGGGAAAACTGGAAAACCCTAGGTTGGGTTTCGTTAAGTCTATCTGATTCACTCATGAACAACTTTAAACTCCACTCACATTGGAAAGCTCAGCACTAAAATATCACTTATGTCAGAGATACAAATTTCAAATTAAGACTCCAAAATTATAAGATTATTGCAGCTGGATAATTTAAAAGAATGCACCATACTTGAATATAAGAACTGAGAAAGGGAATATTCACACTGCATAACATATAAATATCCCCTAGCTGGCTCTAAACTCAAAATCACACATTCCCCAAGGATAGCAGTTCTAACACACTCTTGAGGTTTGTTAGTTCCTAATGTGGTAGCTGCATCTTGAAAGTTCTCTATTGAATGCTGAAGTCGGAATTGTCAATTTATGATTGTTGATGTTTGTTGCGTCTGGATTTGTCTATTACGAACTGACATTTGCACCCCATAATTTGCAGTAACATTTCCTTTGGATCTTGTAAGACGACGGATGCAGTTGGAAGGGGCAGCAGGTCGAGCCCGTGTGTATAAGACAGGTCTGTTTGGTACATTCAGGCACATTACAAGGACTGAAGGCCTGAGGGGTCTGTACCGGGGGATATTGCCAGAATACTACAAGGTTGTCCCAAGTGTGGGCATCGTCTTCATGACTTATGAGACATTAAAGATGTTTCTATCAGATTTATCTCACAATTAGCTTTTGCTGCTCTCACATTGCCATTCTTTGGCTTTGCCGCCATTAACCTTTTCCACCATCTAATGCCAAATTGTGGAATTTTATAGAAGATGGCTTAGTAGATGACGAGTTCTTTTGTCTTTTCAATGGCGCCCCTTGGAGAAATCCCCATAGGCGATAAATTTTGAGATTGCTGCCATGGGACCATACCATATGTTCCTTGTGTAGATAGAGATAGAGAAAGAGAGAGAGAGCACACAATTGAACCACACCAAGTGTATTAAAAGTATTTAGTTCTCGTACACTAGTATTCATCGATAATCATTTTTTCATTGCCACAGTTTTGTTTGTGGTAGATTGAATTTATCCTTTTCTGAAGTTAAGATTTGACCTTGATTCCATATATCTTTGACACCTGATTGCTGAGAATGCTTAATCCATGAATTGAGTTGATAGCTTGATAGCATCAGTTATATCAGAGTGTGAAGGTGACACTATGGATTGAGAGAAGATTTGCAACGTTTTGCTTTTATTTTGTAAGGGCTTAACCTTCCTGTGTTATGGTACTACTTGTTTTAAGAAATTTAGGCTACATGAATCGAACTGACATTAAATTCCATTTAGCCACCTTAATTTGGGGTTGTCTTTTAAGGACCCCTACCCCCCCCCCCCCCTCTTCAAAATAAAAAAAAAAAAGGCAAAAGAAAATGAATGATCTTCATTGATGTTTTGTACCTTATTGGGAATGTTATTTTCCTTTTAGGTAGAGGTGAGAGAAAGAGGGGGGCGGGGGAACTATTTCAAATGTGATTATACGAATTCGAAATGGTAAATCTCTTAGGCTGTGTCTGGTATGAATTCTCCGAACAGGTTTTGGGTGTAGAATGCATTCTGAAGGGACAAAAGCGTTGGTTGGTGCACATTCCCATTAAGAATTCTTAGAATGAGGGCAAGAACAAGACTTGTTTTAAAATGCATCTAAAGCCCCGTTCCAGGTTGTCGTTCTTTCTCAACTAGCTGTACCTGCTATAATGACCCTTCCTAATCTCAAGGTACTCTCTCTCCATTGCCACTATACATTCCTGTTATGCGTTCTCAAAATACTTGGCATTCTAAAATTAGAAATAGAGAAGAATCAGATATCAGAATAGCTGTTGCATATAATGGGTCCTTGAATCTTTAGCTTGATTTATAATATATAAATCGTGTTTATAGTTTATACAGTAGTTGTAGGCCCAGAGAATGCTTGCGAAACACAGCCTTAATGTATTATTACGTAAGAAATATGACGTAGTGCGGCACAAATCAGTGTCAGTTTGTGCCTCTCTTGATATTTATTCTACATAGCCCACATACTCGAAGTGCAAGCATCAATACTCCCTCCCATTCGGTTAACCTTTTGGGATTGGTGTGTGGTTTGTATGATTACACTTTCAACAAAAAAAATACTCCCTCCCATTAATTCTATATCTATAGGCAAATAAAAAAATTATACCCAACACCAGTGTTTTAATAACGCTATGGATTCTTTACAAAAAAAAAAATTAATAATGCTAAGAATCCCATATTCTTTCTCCACATTAAACGTAACGAATTATTTCCAATGCAATGCTTATTAGTGGGAAATTGCACTCTGACGACTTAATGAGAAATCTCCTTTCATAATAAATCTAACGTTAAAAAGTATTCTTCACTGGAAAAGTGCCAATTGCTAATCTTAGACAAGTTGCTTGTCAATGCGGTACTTGCAATTTGTCTGGATTTCAAGCCTCTTTGATGGCCATGGCTTTCAAGATTTGAGGAATCGTTTCATACAAAAAATATATATAGATATATATATATAAAATAAATAAAATCCCTATTTGAGGAATCTGATACTGATGGCTTCTTGCTTTGGTGAGAGATCAGATTCAGATTCATCTTTTAGAATCCAACTACTAGCTAGTTGGCCAGATTTATTTTTCTGTCTTTGTTTTTGTCGAAGGATACAATACAGTTGATGGATGGGAATGAATGAATGAAAGATGGTGGTAGCCAGTCAACTTAATAAAAAAAAAGACTTTATGGCCATTTACTATATGAGCATCCACCTTAAAAGCTAAGTTATAGATTATTACATTCTTGCATTGGAATAGAGATATGATGGTATCCATGAGTGCACTTTTTCTTTTATGGAAAAGATTAGATTGGGCACAAACGCTTCATTTTTAAAAGATACTGTTGTCTTGTATGCAGCCGTCACAGAGAATATATGGGATCATACTACTTCACAAAGAGATTTTTTTTTAGGATCTGTTTGGTTGTAACTTGTAAGGGGAATTAGAGTGGAGGGAAGTGAAAGTTTTAGATGTAAAAGTTAATTTTTTGTAAGGGGAAAGTTCCTGTAGGGGAACGTGGTTCCTACGCATGCACGGGGTCAATGGAGGTGCTCACGGAAGCATCAACAGGGCAGGTACTTCCGACTTTCATGTGATGTGGGCGGGTGGTCATTTCGTCTCTTTTGTATCTTGGTGCAGGGGCCACACTCTCCCATAAAAATTATTTTTTTCTTTTTATAATAATTATCACCCCAAATGATTATGTCACGAACTTCAGATGGCCGGCATTCCAGGTTTTTTGGTGGGTGAGGACCATTTGTCAGGTTTTTCTCTTAGAGGTAATGTAATTTTGAGTAGCATTGCATTTGCAAAGCTTGGTAATGATCAAATGAGGCTTTTCATATAAATGATTTTCCATGACCACAAGACCGTTGTAGGTCATTTTGATTCCAAAAGAAACCCATTGAGGAAGTAAAGAAATTTTAACTTTCATATCCAAATAACCAACAATCTCATTATGTAGAATACTACCAAGCGAATTTGGTGAGAAATGCAAACTTTTTTACCCTAGATTTTGGGAACCCTAGAAGTACTATTTTCTTTGTTTCTACATAGTTAATCTAAAGTAACTGAAGGCTTATTTCCCCTTAGTTGAGTCTGTCTAACTCTATTTACCAAAAAGAAAAAGGTCTGTCTAACTCCTCTTCAAATGGCCAAAATGAGCATCGTTTGACTAGCTAGTAGCAGATTAAGGAATTGTGAGACGACGAGATCAAATCAATATTAAAGTGAATATTTTTGTAATCAGTTCCTCACATGATGGAGTAACTAACTCCACCCAACCGTTTACAGATTCAAACTCCTCATTAAGCTTAGAGACAAGGAATTTGAGGTTTCGAGTTGGAGTACAAGGCCTAGCTTTCAGTATCAGCAAAGGGCTGAGGGACATAGTTGGCGTGGAAGAAAAATCGGACTATTCAGGGGAACTGGCGTGGGTGAAACAATTCTTATCATGAAAAATATAATTATCAAATATGGTAAGAATTTTAGACAATTTACTCAATCATGATTACAAACTTCCTTTTTTTCTTTTCAAAACTGGTTTCATTCCCTTTCCTTCCCTTTACTTGCAACTAGATAGAGCTTTACTGAATAGTTTCCCCCACTTGTGAGTGTGCTTTTGCATGACAATACTTGTTTTGGACTTTCTCACACAGATTTATCACCACACAGATTTATCACCAAGAATGAATAATTCAAGAGAGAGAACAAATAATAGAAATTAAACAATAATTATTGAGATCAAAATTTTATTGTTCCAATTTAGTGGAGAGAAGATAAGAATTATGCCCAAAATTTTGACTAAGTCGGCATTGAAATTGAAAATTGGCTGATCTGCTGCTGCAAGGGAATCAAAGATTGCTCCCACTTTCAACAAATAATCAATCAACCGGGGAGGACAATATTCTATCCTTTCATAGCTTTATGCAATATCCTTTCATAGCTTTATTGCATACAATAGAAGGACAATATTTTGGTCCACAAGGAGTACATTGGTTTATGCTCCCATAAAGTACTCTGGGACAGAATTCTGTACTAACTTTAGTGATACGGATTATTAATGTTTTTCATTGGAAGAATTATTTGGTTTATTCCTTGAGTATTGTATGCATGCAAGTTTAAGAATGCTTGGTTTATTTCTAAGGGCTTGTTTAACTTGTATATTTTAAGGAATTAATTGCTATTTTTGAATATATCATCGATTTTTGTGAGTTTGAGTTTTGAACAAACACAGGATATTCGTGACGGAAGATAATGTCACAAGGCACAACATGTGACAAGTTTTGGTTCTTTAAGTAACCCGTGATGATTCAAAACATCATGAAGGCCTTGTTAATTAAGTTATTTTAGCTTTTAAGGCATGTTTTAGGTGATTTTTAGGAGTCCTTGTGTCACATAAAGATTAAGTGGTGGCACTTGAGAATATTTTGGAGTTTCTGATGCAGTTTATTTGTGAAATGGACATTTAAGAGACCTACAAATTGCCACACTTTAGTAAGGTCCATAAAAGTTGAAGGAAATGGAAATGTTTTAGATAAATGGTATAAACATCTTTTTTTTTTTACAATTAATACATGGAAATGGATAAGATCCCCATAGAAAATTAGCTAATTTTCATATATATATATATATATATATATAGAGAGAGAGAGAGAGAGAGAGAGAGAGAGAGAGAGAGAAATAAGATAAAGTGATAAACATTTAGGCATGAGAAGATATAAAGAAGGAAAGGATATACACAACAGTGTACTTCCCAAAAGAACAATGGAGGCAATGCTAGTGGTTGGGTTGTTTTGGTCAAGATCAAAAGAGAAAAGGAGAGAAGCTAGAACTTCTGAAATTTACAGTTTAGAATTGGAAAGGGAAAGGCTTGGCTAGAAAACTTAGGAGTATTTATATAATCTAAAATCCTGTATCTCCAGTGAATTTGCAGAGTTTTCACCATCAGAGGCAGATTCAATGTGCTTCTTCGTCATTCTTCCAGTAACAACATCAATGAGGACAATGGATTGGTGACCTGGTATGGAGAGCCATCATGGAGTAGATACACAAACATGAAACAAGCAGCACCTGGAACCACAAGCTTGGGGACAGAAAAGTTTATATATCCTGTGGAGCATTGGCTATATTCTGTGAAGAGAATCTGTGGGTCATCTCTCTGAAATATGTTTGAATATGTATTTACAGAAGATGAAAATAAAATCTTGGAAATGATTGATACATGCATATTATTACATTTGGAAAAGCAATATTTAACAAATAACCAACCCTGAAGAACCCCACAAAAACTAAGGGGGAGCTGATACAAGCTTCCCAGATCAGCTCAATCCTTCCAAGGGGAAAGCAGTAATATTATCTAAAAGGATGGAACCAGAGGGTCTTCCAAGGAAAACAAGTCACAGCTATTACAATTACAAAGGAACATTCCCTGTCAGACGAATGTGGTCCAGGGTACGACGTAAGCCATATCTATTTACGGCAGCATTGGCAGCTCTGAATCCTTCACCATAGGCCGTTGAGATGTCTTGAGCAATCTGGTGCATGAAGAATTCCCCAAGTTTATTCTCGACATCAGATTTTCTACCTTTTTTAGATGAAGAAGAAGAAGATGAGGATGAAGCTGTTGATGTAGATGGCATGCTTCTCAATCCAGGCAAGACCTCTGACTCAAGCCACATGTGAGAGAGCACCTGACAGATGCCTTCTTCAACCTCAGGGTTTAGATTGCAGTACCCTGCTTGATTTGAAAAACTATGAGACAATGCCCATGACAAAATGCTTCTAAGCAAAAAGGTAGAGAAAATCATCTCATACTACCTTTGAGACGTAACCATCCATGCATCAATTCATGGGCAAGAATAGAACCTGTTAATAATCTGCATCGAACATGAGGGTTTCTGTTAAGAAGCAGCCAGTCACAACCTGAGACTGAAGATTGGAACACCACTCAAAACTGTTATGCTGCTTTACTATCAAGAAAAGAATTTGCTAGAAAAACAGAGATAGGCATAAAAAGATGCAGGCCACAATAGGAATTTGATTCGTTGAGTGTCATTCCATCATGTTTAGGACAAGATATAGTTAATGAAATATTAAATCAGGTTTTCCTGCAAGGAGTGAGATCAG
Source organism: Telopea speciosissima (assembly GCF_018873765.1). Lineage (NCBI taxonomy): Eukaryota > Viridiplantae > Streptophyta > Magnoliopsida > Proteales > Proteaceae > Telopea > Telopea speciosissima. The sequence goes on along the minus strand of NC_057916.1, from coordinate 20,768,571 downwards.
CTTCACAAATGGCACGGTCAACTAATCTCAGGGATCTGTTTAATTAATTTTAGTTTATAGAGTTTTGATAAAGATTTTTTTGAGACTACCATTAAGAGGGGGAATATACTCTAAAACCATCAGATTATAATTGCTTTATGATCTTTTTATAGTTCAGTTGGAGCGAAATAAATAGAAATCTTATCACCAGAAATAAAAGTTTTGTTACTATATCCACTGGAAGTGTCAGGAAAACTTGATATGGAACCAAAGAAGCCATGAGTTCTTTGCTGTGTTTCAAATATGATCAGAATATAGTTTTATGTGTTATCCATTTAACTTTCAATTTGGGAAAAAACAGTAGGATGGTATTATTAGATTGTTACTGAGCTTCTTAGTAGTGGGCTGACTCTAGGAATAACCCCCCCCCCTCCACCATCCCCCAAAAAAAGAGGGTGCACACTGACCTTTGTGGTGATCAAGTCTCACATGGACTGACTATTTGGTTCTTGATATCTGATTCCACTAAGTTTATAGAGGTGTACAGTGTTTCACTTGTCATTACTAAAGGGACATGACTCATGACTACATAAGTGCACAATGAACTTCCACAGGTACAGGTAAACTATTTTGGCCAACAGGGTTTATTCCACTACCTCAGTTGACGTGGGAAATCATTTCTGTTACCAGACAATCAGCAAAATATATGTAATAGCCTTGGCGGGGTAGGAGGAGGGGGAAGCAGAAGACCGGGTTTTTGAATCAGAAATTTTCAGTGAAATCAAAATGCTGGATGGAAGAAAAAGGAGAACCACTGGAAACATTCGAGAGAAAAAATTTATTGTAACTATGCCTCAGTTTCCTTCTTCCTGCCACCAATCAAGCCGCATGAAAAAAAAATGATAACTATGTCAACATGCAAACAGCAATCATGCAGTCCCATTATTGATTACTAGCTTTGACTTTAGCAGTGGAAAGTGTATCTATGTTCCAATTGAAAACCACTCAGAAGCTTTTCCAATATCAGAATCCCTAAAGCAGAACTAAACAAAACTCAAATTAACAATAAATTTCCAAATCCTTAAGGACTGGTTAAAAGAAGGCCACTGTCTCATCCTTTTAGCATAATTACACAAAACATCTTCTTTTTTTTTGGTGGGGAGGGGGGATTTTTTTTGCACTTATGGAATGGCCACACTTGGTTCACATCTGCCTCATTTTAAAAGCCCATGTTTGATGCCTCATATAATAACAGATTTCAATGTGAAGACTCAACTGAATCCACTGAAAGAAATCGGCACTATGAGAATCAGAAACATACAGAGGAAGAACAAAAAGTTAAAGGAATTATTAAGATTAGTACCTTGGGAGGCCATACAGAACAAGGATGGCAGTAACCTCACATTTTCGAGTCAGTTTTTGAGAATATTTTTTCATGCCTATAAGCCGGTTGCCCCCAATTCTTGGCCTTTGATGTATCTAAAGATGTTAAAGAGAAAATGAAAAATTAATGAAAATTTGCTACTTCAATCTATGAAGATAACGTAAATTTTATGAAAAGGAAAAACCAAAGTTACAGATTCCAAGTCATACACCGCTAACAGTCTGCTCTTCAGATAGACATAAACCCCTTGTCTCGGGCATGTGATGGTAGCCCTGTAAAGAAGAATCGGTTTTGAATCAAGGGATTTGCAGAAACAAAGTTTGTAAATTATAGAAGAAGATTTCATCATTTACATTTTTCTCCCCTTCAATAGCTTCATTGAGGGCTTGTCTTTCAACCAGCAGCATGGGAATCTGTTGATCTATTTTCATATTCATTCCTTCATAGTAGTCTCTGATAGCATGGTAAAGGGGTTGGCAGTCACCAGTGTCCATGATAGCAGATTCCATACACTCGAAACATAGAGTACGTCCATCCCCCAAAGAAATGTATCTTGCGTTCCATGACTATATTACAATAACAAACCACCGTCACAGCAACCGGAACAATCAAGAATGACATATCAACTGCTTTGGACCTTACATATTATGTAGTAAAAAAACAAGAGTAGACTAACTGAAACACCAGAGTGACAGTTCCTTAATGATATAGTAGACATAACTGAAGGACCATAGTTGGCATAGTATAAAATTATCATACCTCCAGTCGTTCACAACTACAACAACGAGCAGTATTATCATACTCATGTGAAGGACAATATTTTTGACACCAAAATGGATGAGATCTATACTCAATTAAACCAGCTCCATTTATAGGAATCTGAAAAGATAGAAGAAATGATGAGAACCAAAAATGATGATAATCCAAAATTTAGTTGCCATATTTGTGAGAAACAAAAAAACTTAGATATTGGACCTATGCCTGGACCAAGAAGGATAACCACTTTTTCCCAGCATGCTGTGTGCCAATATACATGAGTAACTAATGCTATGCAGTGCATTATGCTAAACTTATATTTTATGGTGTACAAATACCACACAACTTCCATTAGTCATCATCTTAGGAACAGCACTCAAAAAAGGACGTAATCAGTCTGGTTTTGTACCCACAGTTTCTTTAAAAACAAAGTTCAATAGTGTCTGTAGAGCTAGGAAAGCTGAGTTCGAATCAATTGTACAAAGTTCATATGTATTATGAGAACTACCAATGAAGTGTAAAGATAAAAAGCAGGTACTCCTACTCATCAATAGCAATAAAATAACAAAAATTAAAAAAACTTGGGAAACAAATAAAACCTATGGTTTAGTGAAGACCTGTAAGAAATAGAGTTTGAAGAGTAGTAGTTCCTTACATATTGATGGCAGACTTCACATTTGGGATGGTGCAACTCTTTGAAACAGGACTTGTGGTATGGATTCCTACCTGACAAGGTAAACTTTGATTCAACAGAGAAAAAGAATTTGTAAGAGATGGACACTATTGAACAATATATTTCCAGGAGAAAAGTATGTCATCATGGGGGAAAATATACATGTTTCAGGAACTCTATACCTCATGCTCAGTGATTGGGCGATGACAAGCATGACAACGGAAACATTCTGGATGCCAAAAGGCTCCCATAGATCCTAAATAATTTCCACAGCCTATTTGGCGATTACAGCCACCACAAAATCTGCAATATGCACATGAATACTGCCAAGATCAATGATCAATCAAGAACCAGATTTTGAAATTACAGTACTCGAAATAAAATCTCCCAATTATGAAATACTCACCTCCCTAATGAAAATATAACTTGATGGACCTTGTTTATCTACTATATATTTTAATACCTTGAAACTTAACATTATTGTCAAAAAATATTGGGTGTTCTGTTTGATTAATTTTACGTAATTAAGATACATTTGAAAAATGAGTATAACCTTCTAACTTCAGATATCAAGTGTTACTCATTGTGTTCATCTAATGGGGAAAGTGACATTACCCAAGCAATTTACCATTGGCACCTATCATTGGAGCAATATATCCATGGAAAAATGAAGGAAAGCTTAGACAAGTCAGAGAATCTCTAGGCGTTTAATTCAGCAGGCTCCAAAAGTGTCTTGACTTGGGCAAATTAACAACTGGAGGTTATTAACTTGTACAACCATAGCTCAGCCTCGTTATGGTAGTGGCGTTCTGACTTGGTGGACTAGGCACAAGAAAATTAATTGACTCAACCAACTAAAAAGTCAACTCACCAAGTTTTTCATCCATGATAACCAAAGAAAAGCAGTAAAAATGTGGGTAAGAGACAACAGAAAATTTCAATGAAACTAACCTATATCCTCCAGGGAAATACTGTGGAGGGTAAGGAGGATATCCAGCCATATTCAAGGTTTCTTTAAGTGATCTAGGAAGCTCTTCATCATTGTCTGTGCGGCTTTTGTATCCTGAAATCCAAATATCCAATATATCATATTATGTACAATCGAAGAAAGAAAGAAAGAAAAGAAAGGACAAGCATCTAAGGCTTTCAATATATTCTCATGAACAGGGAAGATAGAAACCCCCAAAAGTAAACGCAAAGAAGTGAAAAGAAGTATTTCCTCATCTATAAGTCAAAATGGAGCAGAAAAATCTGCCTTTTCATCCTATTCTCTTTTTAAGGGTAAATAAAGTACACAATTTCAATGCAACCTACCATTTGGCTTCTTTAAATCCTCAGCCAGAGAAGAAAGTGCGATTGGATGGTCCAATTCATCATTCTCCGTTCTGGATCTGTCATCCTGATAATGACTTACACAAAGCTTAGTCATTGAACTTCCGACTTCCCGAAAGGAAAAAAAAAAAGAGAAATAAGAAGATATGAAGAAAGCTTTAAAGAAAGAAATTAGCAAAAGCTATAGTAATCATAGATAGTTAAATAGATATAAATAAAATTGTTTTAGCAATCTAAGCATATATCCATCCATCTATCCGTTCCATCCTAGCAACCGAAATAGGAAAGAAAAAAAACAGTAGACATCCATCCTCTGTCTTGTCCAACTTATCGGAGCAGTTCTTGTGCACAAGAAAGTGGAATGTTCGAGTCCAATAAATATAACTTTCAAGTCGATCACCTCATTAACACAGCTCTGTTGTTATCATATGAACAAGAAATTAATAAACCAAGAGAAAAGTATGAAATCAAAATTCACAATGAAAATACCGTAGATCTTGCTGGAGCACGAGACACCATGTTTTCATCCCCAAGAAACTGTGGACGGTGTCCAATCGTTTCTCCGCGACCTGAACCTATTTTGAAGATCTTGCCGATCCATTTCATGAAGCGAGATTTTCTTTCGGTATCTGAAGAGAAAATTTCCTCTGTTTCATCGCTATCAAATAAAATAGTAGAAAAGCAAAAAAAAAAGAGAAAGCCATGAACACACTATTTGGCGATGTGCTTCCTAACAAAAATTAATAGTATGTACGGTGTAGGTCACTAATTTCCAAGTAACAGAACTGATCAATACTGTCTACAGAAACAAAAAACATTCAATAGCACATACTATTCGATAGTACGATAGAAAGTATTTTCCAAATGACATTACAAATGGCAAACGCAGGTAATACGGAAAAAAGAAGACGAAGATGCAATATGAATGCTCAAAATCGATAGAAGATGGAGAGAGAGAGGAAGCGCACCGTAGACGGAACGCTTATTGAAATGGTTCACACCAGAAGAAGCCATGAATGGAGAAACGAAGGCGTCAGGCGTCAATTTCGTCCAAATTTGGATTGGACGAGAAGGAAACAGAAAGGAAGAGGTGGAGAAGAAGAAAGAGTCTGCAAATATTGGTAGCAGGGAATTGAGGAAGAAAGCATAATAAAAAGCGATGGAGAGAGAATATGTCTTTCTGTGTGAGTGTTTAGCTCTGAGAAAGAGAGAGAGAGGGAGAGAGATGCTTGTCTTCGAAAGCAATGAAGGAGAAAGTTGGGCGATGGAGAAAATAAAGAAAAAAATAAAAAGGAAAAATGATTTGGGGGAGAATATGCTAAGGTGAGAAGGGAAGAAGGGAAAGTAGAGGTGGACGGTCGAGAACTACAGAGAGAAGCTGCGGGAGGCGCACGCATCACGCTTCGGTTTTTTTTTTTTTTCTTTTTCCTTCAGATCAACCAAACGATGTCCCAACGATTCTTTTTCTGAGTTTATTAATAAAGAAGAAGAAGAAGAAGAAGATGATGAAGAAGAAACGAAAAGAGATTTTCGAAGGTCTTTTTCCGCGGGAGAGTTGTCTGTCTGTCTGGTCCGTCTGTTTGTGGAGACTGTGACAGATGGATATGGCAGATGGTCATGAAAATTCGAATGACGCCCACGAAGTTTATCCAAATTACCAATCTCTCGTCATAACTCATAACGTCATTTTCCTTTGTAATTTTGACTTTGTAAAGGTCCTCAAATGATAAGTTATTAGCACTCGGAGATACAGGGACCCACTGATTCAATTTCTATCCCAATTTGATAGTACCACGGTTCTAAGAATCGGTATCGTATTACCCGTATTGGACGATAGTACCGGTTTTACTAGTCACCGATACTGATATCATGCCTATACCATATTGGTAGCATGGTACGGACAAGGGGTAAAATGATCCGAAAACTCATTTTTTAAAGAAATCAAAGGATAATTTTGTCTGATACAACCGATCTAGGCCGATACCATATCAGTATCGTATCGATTTTCCATGTTGCTGATTTCCGTTCCAATAACATGAACTAAAACCATGTTTGATTCCGACCCATTTGGTTAGGCCCATGATATAGTAATAAACCATGACAACCATGGCTTATGATGTGGTTTTGGTTTATCGGTTTGGTTCATAATTGACTTTGATTGTAATGAACTCATATCCAAAACCGAATCATAAGCGAAATTGATTATTAAGCAGTACACGATAAATCGGTTTTTGTTACTAGTTTTGGTTATTAGTTAACTGCTTTGTTCTTGGTTTATTATAGATTCGATCAAACCAATTAAATATTTTCCTATAAGAGCTCAAACTGAAATTGAACAATATAACTCACAACTAAACCAAGATGTTTTAAGCCTTACACCTAACCTTAGAATTCACTTTAAGAATTCTTTGAGTTTTTTTCAAACTCAATTACAATGACTCTTAGCAGGTAGATATATAATTCAAATCCCACTCATCCTCTAACTAGGGATGATATACAAATCAAAATGCAAAACCTTTTCTACGATATTGAGGTTGCATTTGGTATGTATTCTTGGAATGCATTCTAGGTCGATTTTGCATTCTTGAATGATAAAAATAACTATTATTATCATTCAAGAATGTAAAATCGACCCAGAATACATACCAAACACAACCTAAGTTTTCTTGGGCTAATGAGGGTATCTAGGGTTTCCTAATGAGTTGAGACACTAGAGATGTGTAGAGCATGTCTTTTATGGCTCACAATCCAATAGCTCTTTGTTTTACGTATTTTTTTTTTATTGTTGAGTGCTTAGCGGTTCACCTCAAAACACACGCGATCAATCTTGCAATCGATCTTGAGTTCCTAAAAGTCAACCCATAGTCAGTATTTTAGTCATAATTTTTTCTTGAACTCTAATTGACCTGATTCTTGAATAATATAAAAGGACTCATAGAGCTATAATTTCGAAATGAGTAAATCATTGGTCACCAGTCATTGTGCTTTCAAGAATCAAGACCAATGGCCCCTCAAAAAACCAAGTGTTATAAGAATTGATGTTTGATATTAACACCTCTTGTGCTCCAAACCAATCAATTGGTGTGAGTTCATGTGTTCCACTACCCTACATTACTATTACTTCTATGTAAAAGAAATAGTTCCTTTGCTTGGCAAGCCTAGTTTTGGAACAAGTCTCACAATTGTAATATTCTCTTGTAAAAGATAAACTGAGAGATTTTTAGTTACCAAATAAAAAGGGAACAGAACTAAGTACATGGCCTATATTCCTACTTATCAATCTTTGTATCTTTAATTTAATGGGCCAAGTTTTCCTCCACCCATGATGAATGAGATCTTATTTACTTAGGGTGGGAGAGGATGAGAGAAGGCATCACAAGGGTCTTTGGGAAATTACTAAAATTTTATTGGGGTTTGTGAGCCTTAGGATAGTGAGTAAACCTATAGGTGGTGGAAAACTTTATCCTTAACTAATTTGAGAGCCTTTCAGAACAAAATAGGAGAAGTTACCAAGGACTACCTCATTTGAAAGATAATTCATAAAAACTACTTTTATATAAAGAAGAAAAAACAAACTATACTTCACTATTTGCTACATGCCAGTACATGAGCGGGTTATATGATAGAGGATCATACGGTCATCTCATTGGTACAACTTCAGCTCAAAATGAATAAAGTGACAAGGATTATAAAGATGCCATTTAATGTTTTCATATTCATTTCCATCTCATGGCTTTTTTGTATATATTGAAACTTTGAATTCGACTTTGAGCTAATTTCCTAATTTATTCGAGCAAAAATATTACTAGTGAAATGATTATGGTTCCTTCTATCACATGGATCCACCCATGTAAAAGTTTTTATTGTAATCAAAGTTTTTTTCTATGGGGGTGTATTATTGTAATGATAATTTTTTAGAATAACATTAAGGTAAATCACTTTCAATTATTTTAAATACCATTTTTTTACCCTTGAATTGAAGGATTTTAATCCTCTCCAATTCTTAAGAGTGTGCAGTGCGGCAGTGCTAGGTGAAGATGTCGACACCTGGCAGCTCGCACATCCAACCGTCCGAGCTCATTGACTTCTGTGAGCTCGGACCGTTGGATGTGCAAGCTGCCAGGTGTCGACATCTCTACCTAGCACTGTCGCACTGCACACCTTTAAAGAATTGGAGAGGATTATTTTCCGACAATGAACAATCAAAATATGATTACAAACTTCTCAGACTACTTTAGATACAACAAGATGCACACTTATTTTAATTAAAATTTAAAAAATCAGTATTCACCTTTTGGAAATAGAAGTCTGAAATATTTTCTCCCATGTCCCTATTATGAGAATTTATTGATCCTTCAAATTATCCCAAGGGTGCAAATCGGTTTATTTATTAATTGATTTTGGTTATACGAACCCAAACTGAAACCAAATCGATTATCGAATCAATTAAAAAATTACCTACCCTAGCCAAAACCAAAACTGAACCAATTATTGGTTGGTTTAATTCTTGTAACCATGGTTGTGTAGCTACTTCAAAATCTTACTATGTTTTTTGAACATAATTTTTACATTTTTTCTTAATATCAAAGAATTTGATTGCAACTATTGATCTCAGGTTGACACTGAGAGGGGGGGTGAATCAGTGTTCTTAAAAAATAATTCCTAAATTCCAACTCTATGTTGATGTCAATGGAAAAGACTTCAACCAAACCTGATTGACCGGGAAAATCCCATAATTACCATTCCACAACACACATGCACGTCCACCTCGCAACCACTATGTGGCCAGGGCTACCAGACAGTGCACCCCACTGTCTGCAGATCAAACACAGTCCAATATATGCAATGAAAGTAAAGTAGACAAGAAACCAAATTTATGTGGTTCGGCCAAACTGCCTATGTCCATGGAGCAATACCCTACCCAGGGTTTCATATATTGCTCAATACGCTACTCAAATTTTGACTGCAACAACAACCCAAGAACTACAATCCCTGCTTCGATTTGTGCAACAACACAAACGAGGAGAACTACCCCAATCTCTGTACAAGCCCCCACTTGACAGAGTTACAATAATTAATTGCAAATAACATAATCAAATCCCCCAATACACTGGCCAATATTGGCTTACAATCAAACTAGGTTTTTTTCAACTAAACATGCAACCTAGAAACTCACAATGGGGATTTATAATTGGAGATTATCTCTTGTAGAGTAATCCAATAATCATGAAGCCTCTGACGCATAGAAATCGTGTCTATGTACGCTCCACTGCTCAAACCATTTTCAATACGGAGTCATCAAGCATAAAACAGTAATATCGTCAACTTTCTATGCTCAAACGATGCTACAACTCCCTCCAATGGCTTCCTCTCAAAAACATACCCAATTTTAAAAAAAAATTTGTCCCATTTGGACATCGGATGGCCAAGATATGGCCTTCTAAAGTTGGATGCTCCGAAACTAGTAACCAGTGGCAGAATTGTAAATAACTAGAATCTTCGTGACAAAACCATGTGTAACGAGGACACATGTCAAAGAAATTCACACTACCATAATCGTTAGAAATAGGATGTGATGTCATGCTGATGTCACACTCCTCTATCAAATCCCTTATTTCCTTTCTCTCTTCCTTTTTTAAAAAGGGTCTTGCATCAATCCACGACGTCCAAGAGGAATCTTGCACTAGATGCCGATCTGATGCCCGTAGTGATTCTGGAACTTTAACAAAACAATGAGAAACCTCTGTCTCCAGTAGCACTTAAAAAAACATGACCACAAAATTGGCTAAGTATAAAACTTTTTGCCTATTCCAGAATTGCTCTGTTTTTGTGCATCAACACGGAAACAATTGTAACTTTCTCATCCAACACTGAAATTATGCGAAACTAGTTGCGTTGGAACCATGACTCAACGAAATTCATTTATCATAAAGACCACTTCACCTAGAAATTTCATTAAACTTTCCAAAAATGACCTTAAATTCACTATCATTGCATGAACCTATGAAATCACAACTTTACCAGTATGAAACCTTCACCTGCTGCTTTGCCCCTTTGCCAAATACTATATAAGGACTTAATATGCTGTTAAATGGTGTTCTTCAAGTGCGGGTACCCTTGTAACCCTATCAAATGATCAAAATACCCTTATAACTGTGTAGGTGACTGTTTGACCATTTCAACTCTTCCAAACCACCAATAGCTACTGCCACAATACCACTATGACCAAATACGTTGCCAACAATGACAACAACATTCCACACACTCCAATGGACTAACAATCTCCCCCTTTGGAATTGTTGGCAACTCACTGCACAAAGTCATCTTGACTGTGTGATGCACTTCTCTCTCCCTTTGACAAAAAGTTCAAAGGGTACCGACACTCCCCCTGCACGGAAGCTCCCCCTACTCCCCCTGCACATGTACCATCAGAAGAATCTACTATGGGAGTATCTACTGCATTTTTCCAACCCCATAGAGATAGGGAACTCCTCCTACACATGACATCACTAGATATTCAATCAACATGAATATCATTCCTCCACACACACTACAAAATACCTCATCACTGACACCTCATCAACTTTGCTCTCTCCTCTGCAAAATCATATATCTCCTCATATGAAGACTATTCATCCAAAATAAAAAATTAATAAAGGAACTAAACTGGTGATGTCCACGATGATTCCAAACACTACATACCTAAGACTCCACTGCTATTACCAGAGTCCACCTGGGGGCACTAACATGGGATTTTGTAAGCTCCCCCTCTCTATGTTCACTGGAGTGCACCTTAGTGCTTGGGAGATGTATTCACTCCCACACCCAGCTTGGGTGATGACTGAGTAGTGAGGAATGCTACTTGTACATCTGTCTTCTTCTCTTTCCATATACTCTTTTCAACTATCTTTGACTTCTGTCTGTGCCGCTGCTCTGACTGCCTTTCAGTTGTCTTCTTACCATGTCTGTTTTGCCTCTGACCAAGCTTTCCTACTATAGACTTCATTGTTGCCATGCCAACTGATGTACCTGTTTTTCTGAAGTCTACCTCTGCCACCAATGAATTGTCATTTGCTACTAACTTGTTCTTTTCTCTCCAATCTCTGTTCGTTGTTGCCTTGATCTTCTTCTGTTGCATTTTCTCATTATGTTTCTCTTGTGCCTTGGGGGCTGGCTGCTCAAGGAAAGAAATGTGCTCAACATCTGTACTTCCCTTCTGTACCCAAATCCTCTTCTTGACTGTTTGGGATTTCTGACTATGTTGCTTATCTGTCTTCTTGGGAGCTCTTCTGAACTGTTGTTTCTGTCTTTAAAACTGAACAACTGGCAGTTTGGTTTTGCAATTTCTGTCCACGTGTCCCAGCATCTGGCATTTGTAACATACAATAGTCCTATAAAATCTTTGAGATCTATAGTCCCTGCCTATGATACTCTTATGCCTCATAATGTATCTACAATCTGACATCATGTGCCCGTAAGCACCACAACTATAACACCAACCAGGGAAGTGGGGAGTGAACCTGGATGGGGGTCTATGCCATACTGTAGGAGCCTGCCATCTTTGTCTATGGTATGAAGTTCTTCTAAATCCATCACAATTGGCTCTTCTATTATATCTGGATCATCATATCTTTGAGCCTGGGGTTGTCTTGTCTTTCTTCTTTGCTTCTTGGGTGAAGAAGCATGGGGTGTCTCATTTGGAGTATTGTCATCCTGTGTTTGGGAGTAACTCAACTGTGCATGCAATAGACTTATCTCTTCTTGTGACTGTACCACCAGTGCTTGCAGTGCTACACACTCGTCTTCAAGTTCACAATACTTTTCATCTTTCCGTATAATTTGTCCTCCAAGTGTTTCCACTATGAACTTGAGTTCTTTAACTTCAGCTTTCAATCTCAAAATTACTTCACCTTGTTGCAGGTTATCTCTGTCAACTTCAGGCTGTGTGCTTCTCTTCCGTAGTTCTGACACAAGTTCTCTCATAACAGAATTTTCTTTTTCTAATTTTTTGCACTTTTGTTTTTCTGAATTTTGATCATCCAACTGAACCTGTAATTCAAGATTTTTCTGATCAAGGTCTTCAACTTGCTTGGTGATCTTCTTATTATTTTTCCTTTCATCCTTGAGGTCTTCCAATGCACTAAGTAATTCTGCCTCCATGTCAACTACCGCTTCAAGCTCCTCCTCAGACTCTGAAGAACCATCTAAAATTTGATGCTTTAAACCATCAGGAACAATGAATGTAGGTTCATTAACCTCTATATCTGATTGACTAATTGACCACATGTTTGATATGCTGACAACTACCCTTGAAGTTGAATCATCACTCAACACAGATTTAGACTTCTTCTTATTTTTTCTAGCCACTTGAAAGTCTCTCAGTTCACAATCCCAAAGTTGTTAAACTTTTTTGACTGGGTAACCTTGCTCTGATACCACTTGTTGATCCTAGGTTGACACTGAGAGGGGGGTGAATCAGTGTTCTTAAAAAATAATCCCTAAGTTCCAACCCTATGTTGATGTCAATGGAGAAGACTTCAAGCAAACCTGATTGGCCGGGGAAATCCCGTAATTATCAATCCCACAACACACATGCACGTCCACCTCGCAACCACTGTGTGGCCAGGTCTACCAGACAGTGCACCCCACTCTGCAGATCAAACACACTCCAATATATGCAATGAAAGTAAAGTAGACAAGACACCAAATTTACGTGGTTCGGCTAAACTGCCTACGTCCATGGAGCAATACCCTACCCAGGGTTTCGTATATTGCTCAATACGCTACTCAAATTTTGATTGCAACAACAGCCCAGGAACTACAATCCCTGCTTTGGTTTGTGCAACAACACAAACGAGGACAACTACCCCAATCTTTATACAAGCCCCCACTTGACAGAGTTACAATAATTAATTGCAAATAACATAACCAAATCCCCCAATACACTAGTCAATATTGGCTTTCAATCAAACTAGGTTTTTTTCAACTAAACATGTAACCTAGAAACTCACAATGGGGATTTACAATTAGGGATTACCTCTTGTAAAGTAATCCAACAATCATGAAGCCTCTGACGCATAGAAATCGTGTCTATGTACGCTCCACTGCTCAAACCATCTTCAATACGGAGTCATCGAGCATAAAATAGTAATATTGTCGACTTTCTATACTCAAATGATGTTGTAACTCCCTCCAATGATTTCCTCTCAAAAAAATACCCAATTTCAAAAAAAATTTCGTCCCATTTGGACATCGGATGGCCAAGATATGGCCTTCTAAAGTTGGATGCTCCAAAATTGGTAACCAGTGGCAGAATCTTAAATAACTAGATTCTTCCTGACAAAACCATGTGTAACAAGGACACATGTCAAAGAAATTCACACTGCCATATTCGTTAGAAATAGGATGTGATGTCATGCTGATGTCACACTCCACTACCAAATCCCTTATTTCCTTTCTCTCTTCCTTCTTTTTTAAAAAGGGGCTTGCATCAATCCACGACGTCCAAGAGGAATCTTACACTAGATGCCGATCCGATGCCTATAGTGATTCTGGAACTTTAACAAAACAATGGGAAACCTTTGTCTCCAGTAGCACTTTAAAAAAAAATGACCAAAAAATTGGCTAAGCATAAAACTTTTTGCCTATTCCAGATTTGCTCCGTTTTTGCGTGTCAACACGGAAACAATTTTAACTTTCTCGTTCGACACTAAAATGATGCAAGACTAGTTGCGTTGGAACCATGACTCAACGAAATTCATTTCTCATGAAGACCACTTCACCTAAAAATTCCATGAAACCTTTCAAAAATGACCTTAAAGTCACTACCATTGCATGAACCTATAAATCACAACTTTATTAGTATGAAACCTTCACCTGCTGCTTTGCCCCTTTGCCAAACACTATATAAAGACTTAATATGCTGTTAAATGGTGTTATTCAAATGCCGGTACCCTTGTAACCCTATCAAATGACCAAAATACCCTTATAGCTGTGTAGGTGATTGTTTGACCATTTCAGCTCTTCCAAACCACCAATAGCTACTGCCATAACACCACTATGACCAAATACGTTGCCAACAATGACAACAACATTCCACACACTCCAATGGACTAACAACAACATACAATAATTCTTATACAATCATGTTAGGGAATGATTACAAAAACTATCGTTTTATTTTGGAATGGGATTTCACTTCTTTTCCTTTATTTCCCTTGCAATCATATAGAACGTTAAAGAACATGTTGATCATATAACACCAAACTTGGAGTTGAAATGGCATCCAAGCTATGTTCATTTCTCACACGTGGAAAGTTATTCTCTATTAGAATATGCAATTGTTTCCCATTTCTTTGGGGGGGGGCAGTTGGAGTAAGAGTGAGAGTGAGAGAGGAGTTGTAGGTGTGACAGTGGTGTTCGTCGGAGAAAAAGAAAGAAGAAGGAAGAAAGAAAGAGAAACGAGGGATGGGGAGGAGTGAGAGAGGAGAGAGAGAGAATATTGGGTTAAGTTAGGGTTGGGTTGGGTTAAGCTCTGAGACTCTCATCTGTTAGATCAGTTAGTGCCATGCGTCACGATTCTAGGGGTTATTTACAAGAACATATAGATGAGGGAACCTGAGAGGAGAAAAATCCCTTCTAAAGTTTCTTTGAAGTTGACATGGCATCCAAACTATGGTCATTTCATGACACGTGAATGATATTCTCTATCAGGATATGCAATTGTTTCCTTTTTCTTTGGGGGAAGGGGAGGTTTAAACTGGGGGTGATGGTCTCTCTTTAAATCATATAAGATGCATTCCCAAGGAGGAAAGGTGAGGGAAAGAGTAGACCAACCATTAATGGGTGAAATTGGCTGAACTTCAAGTCCAAGTCCATCACAAAGGGAGGGAATAGAATAGATTCTAAAAGGTGATAGAGAAACCATATAACTATAGACACAACATCTACATAGCAATATGATTGATCTTTCAATTACTTCTCAACATCATTGAAGTGAAGAGGTTAAGAGAATATTTTATCAAGAACAAAATTGTGCATATATAAAGCAATAAATTCCAAGCTGATCATGAGTGCTTTAAACATAATACACGTGTCGTCATTTCTCAAAGACATCTGGAAAAAAGATCCTCTAAAATATTAATAACAGGGTTTATGAATTCTTGATGTGGCCTACGCCTGCACAGTCCTATGTGTCTATCTCTCTTTTTCTCAAAACAAAGGGACAGAGGTGTCTTTTCAAATGGGGAGGAGAGAGATAAACTCATGAGTGTGCTGGCATACGCCACATTCCCGAAGAGAGAACTTTCTCCCATAAAGTATTTAGAATCTCCACTACTCAAAAATAAAATTGATCTTCTTTTATTCTATTCTTCTTTGTTTCTTAAATTAATTTGTTCTACCTTTCATCACTCTCATAACCAAAGACAGTCATATTGTCTAATTCAAAAAAGCTGTTAACCCTACAACATCAATGTCGATTGAAAAGGAAGTCCGAATCCTATCTCTTTTTTTTTTTTTTAAAATCAAATATGGGAAAAAGTTTTGCACAACTTCAGCTCAAAATTGAAATTCCACACTCCCTCGCATACAGTACTAGCCATGCGAGGTAGTATTACGTCATAAATGTCTATTTTCCTATTGTTACATTCCAAAAGTGGTTGTCTCATTCGCCCAAAGCCACACTCGGCCAGCATATATAGGGAACCCTCCCCTATCAAATATATAGAGCAAAAAAGGGTCTCACAACAGCTCGCGAACCCAATAGGAAAGGATCTATTGGTCACTAAACACAATCAATACATTAGCGCCAAAAAAAATAGCATTCACCCTCCATTTATCAATATGGCAATGGTTTTGAGAAGATCTTTTCCCCCTCAGGGTGGAGTGAAAACGATTTCTCACATCTACAGTGATATCTCGACCAATGAAAAGTCTGGTCCACACTTTGTTCTGGAACATCCTGAAATTTCTCTCCATCCAATGATTCGAACCCTATATATCATTTGCTTGGGGAAGAGAAAAATCCATTGACAATGAAATAATTATTCTATTGAGAGCACCTGATCATCTTGGATTTATTCACACTTTATGCACATCTTTACACAAGCCCACCAAACCTCTCTACTTGGATACTTCAAGAAGCATTATAAATAGTAGACTAATACCCACTCAGACATCAAGCTCTCTTCCCTGCAGAAAGAAAGAATTCTTTAAGTTGCATGTTGGGTCAGGATCAGGTAATCTGCATCCTGGGGTTTAGATCGATTCCCATATTGATCACTCTTGTTATACCCGCACCCCGGGAGTATAATTAATTATTAATTCTTCCCCGTGACGTGTAGTTATCACTACCACGTATGCCGGTGAGTTGTTCTCACCGGTGGTCAAACCCAAATATATTGACCATAGTACGAGGTTGCCTCGTGGAAACTAGTCGGGACCATGGAGGTTGCCCCTTGACGTGTCGGGGGTAAGTAGTTGACCAAATTTTATTGTGTGCTTCGCCCTCTCAAAGCCCTCGAAGTGGGTCCAAAGGCCCGACTCTTATGGTGGGAACCACCTTCCTACTCGCATCGGATGCAAGGTTACCGGCTGCCTCCGACCCCGCATCCAATGCTGCGACAAGGACTCTTGTGGGTGAGACCCTATGGCTAAGGTGCTATGGGTGTCCCGCCATGTTTGACCCTACCCAAATAGACCCTAGGTTACACTTATGAGGCCTTATCCAAACAGCCATTAAAAGTGATTTTCTATATGAGAGAGAGGGGTAAGACTATTCCTTAGTCTTTCTTTTTCTTTTCTTTCCTAACCTAATCGTGAAAAGGAGGAGAGCTTTGAAGAGAGGAGGCGGCAAGGAGGAGAAGAAGGAGAAGGAAGGGAAGAAGAAGAAGGAAATGGCTGCTGGGTTTGGAGCTTTAAAGAGGGTACATCGTGTGTACCTCAAACCAGTAAGCCAAGTGCCCTTTTCCCCATTTTTCTCTCTTCCCCTTGCTCGCTTGAGCTTGGGTGGTTCGTTGGTTGCAGCCCCAAGATGGGGATTTCTTTTGGAAACCCAAAGGGTTAGCTCGAGCCATGTGTAGTTTTTCCTTGTAGGATGCTATCCCATTTCATTACAATCCTATAAAGACCTCTATTTGACCTCTTGTGAATCTATTTGATTCTAAAGCTTCAACCACCAAAGAAAACCCCAAATCTGGATTTTGAGCTTTTGATCCTTTAAACCCCTTAAATCTTTGAATGTTGGGTGTTTCTAAGACCCAAATAGACTCCAAGACACCCTCCTTGCCCCTTGAGGCTTAGAGAACCAAATGGGACAACCCCGGGCTTTTAAAGACCTTGAAATCACACTTGGGTTGCATCGGAGGCAAGATCGCGTGAGTCCGATGTTTGCCTCCGATGTGTCCCGAGCTCGCAGGAAGGTCGGAGGCAAGGCCGAGGCAAGCCTCGCCGAGTCCGACGTTGCCTCCGATGCAGCTTTTAAGGCTTATAACTTATGTAAACTGTGGGGTTTCTCTATGAGGCCTCCCCTACACTCTCTCACACTCTTATTCACTTCCATAGGCGCCAACATATGTGCAATGGAGTGATTTTGAGCGAATCGTTGCGCTTATACAAATTCCATTTGAAGTAATTGGTGAGTGGGTTTGGGTGACTGTTGAGCTTGTTTACTATTGCTTATTCATGCATTTATGAATTATATTGTGACATTATCATTCAAGCATGATTGCATATTTGCATTTATTCTTATTCGATGATGATGATTTGGATGATATGGATTTGTGTTGGGTTACGATGCCGGGAAGTACAGCACCGAACCCCGTGATACGTGAAATTGTATATTGCATCTCATTCTTCTCGTATGCGCCGTGTTGTGCTGGTACCCGGTGTTAGATGGAATGGGACGTTGACCACCCTGGATGTACCTCTCAACACGATAGGATTCATGTAGTATATCCGTGGTTAGGCTCGCCTCCCTATGCTACGACCCTTACCAACAGGGGTTTAGGTGTTGGGTAGCGAGCACCGCTCGTGGAGAGTTAGAGAGGCCAGGCCAGGGGTAGTAATGGTTATCGGGTCTCCGCCTCCGGGTGGTGATGACTACGATCGGCGCGGGCTCCATAGTAATAATTGAGGTTGCATTGTGGTGAGAATGGAAGGATCCACAATGTCTTTCCGAGTTATTGCAAGATATACCCATTGACTTAGCATTGTGTGTTAGGTGGTAAATGAATTAATAATAGCATGCACCATGGACTATTTGTGATTGTGTGATTGTGCATCCCCTTTTCTCTCTCACTAGCTCAGGAGCTAACCCCGTGTACACATTCTTTTTAGATTTGGATGCGATGATTACCGTGGAGCCAGAGACCGTGGATCGAGGATCATGGCGATGGTTGCCCATGATGATTGTGCCTACCGTTGTACTGTATTGGGATTGTTCCGTTTTATTATTATTTTAGAGCATTGTGCTTTGTATAAACTTTTATGTTTTACCTTTTGGTAGCTACTTGATGGTCATAGGAATTTTGTAACTATGTTACTTATTATCATTAGCCAATGAACATCTTATAATCATTTCATTTACGCTTAAACTCAATTGCCTTGGAATGTAATATTCCTTTGTCTTTCGTACTGATATTATTGTATTTTAATATTGGTTTATGACGTGAGTTGGCCATCGCATCGAGATCCCGGCGGTGAGGTGGGATGGATGACGCGTGTCACCCCAATCATACCCCGATATTGTATTCTATCCCTTGTTGGGATAGGGGTGTGACAACATGGTATCGGAGCAATGATGCTCGCACCGACCACGCCTTGCGGACTCTTGATTTACTCTCCACAATTAGGTTCTAAACTAAAAATCTTCAAGAACATAAATGATTGTGTGCATATAGGAGAAGACTGATTGTGGTGAAACAAGGACTTAGAAGATAATAGGTAACATGGAACTTAGGACTTGAATCTTAGGTACATTAAGCTACAACTATGTAATTGCTTGGTTGAGTCTTAAGTAGGTCATAGATGGACGATTATATGCTATAATTCATAAACACTAATGAATCAATCATAACTAAGCACAAATATCAAGAATGATTTAAACAAGAGAGAATTAATCAAATACATCAAGATACATATAAGATTAATTACAAATATCCAATTGTTCTAAATCTTCTTGGGAGGCAATCATATTCTTCCTATTTCAACATTCATGATTTCATCTATTCCAACAAAAACATATGATTCCATCTCGCTCAATCAAGAGATACCAATCTAAACACCATAATTGTTCCGCATTCTCTGTTTGGACATAATCGGGCCTTTCCCAACTCGAATGCAAGACCCCATTTGTTCCAATTCAAACATTTGATTCAGTTATCTCGATTAAATATACAAGTCTACCCTTTCTAAAAGTTCCATTGTTCATCCTAAGACAAGAACTAGAAGAACTGATCCGGATAACTTCAATTTGTTGAGAGAAAGTTGGGATAGTCATTTCCACCACCGCCACCATCGCGACCAAGAAAGGTGTTGATGTCATCTACCCCTCTCTCGATACCCTCTAGGCGCCGAGTCCGGTCGAAGAGTTGCTTCGTGACCTCATCGAAGCCTTCCACCACTCGCAGTTCAACCGCCTTATGGTCGCGAATGTCAATACCTCCCACCGATGAAGGTATAGGGATTCCTTCTAGGTGAACAATAGGTCTTTGCTCCTCCAATGGACATGTTGATAACGCCGATCAACCGTGCTGCAGTGAAGGCTATAGGAACCCCCTTGACATATGAGACAACCTGATAATTTTGTATGCCCGGTTCTCGGTGTCGATTTGTATAGAAATGGCGAATGAGTTTCAAGTAGTATGGTTCAGAAGGTTGAGAATGTTGGTCCACCCCAATGCCTCAAATCTCGCCCCACCTTGTAAGCTTGAGATCATCCAACACTACATCCCGCCCTTCCATTATATTTAAAGCGGAAGTAGTCTCGGTAAAGCTCTTAGTCCTCTATCTTTTGGAACCATAGTGGATCTAGGACAGTTGGTGCAATTTGTTCTACGATGTACGTCGTGTTCTTGGAGCCATTGATTGTTTTAACCTGCAGCCAAAAGCCAAGTAGATAGCAAAGTAATACCTTGAATGTTAAGGCCTAAGTAGATGATCAATGTAAGGTTATGGGGTTTAAAACCTAGCCTTTGATTCTTTTCCCAAGGCAATTAAGTTACAAGAGGATTCTTAGGCTAGAAATTTTTGATTTTTTTCAAATTGTGATCTAAGAAGTTGGAGAAAAGGAAAGGCATGGCCATTATGTGAATGACATGATAAATAATGAAGATTCATGGTCATAATATGCCTAAAAAGTAATATTTTATACAAAATAGGGGTTCAAGCAAGAAATGGGTTTATTCAATCATGGAGCATGCCTTGAACTTCAAAGAAAATTTTTAGATTTTGTGGTTGAAAGTTTGAATCTTAGGAAACAAGTAAATATGATTTGTGACAACTCGAGAGAATGTAAGCTAAGCCCTATCTAGTAAGACCGAATCAAATATGGCAAAAGAGAAGAGGAAAGATTCTAAGGATTTTATCAACAATCATGTATACAAGGAAAATATGTTTGAAGATAAGACAATGTGATAGTTTTCTATGAGATTTTATGGCATGTAAAAATTTAGATTTGAACTTGGAGAGTTTTCCCAAAATATTGTGAATTGAGGACTTTACCACAATCAAAACCTGAACATAATCCTAGTAAAATTCAACTAGACATGACAAACATAGCAACAATCTCTAAAATGCTTGCAAAGGCTTAAAAATTTATAAAAGATGCAATAATCAAACAAGGATCCAACAACTTAGTGTCATCGATCAAATAGGGCTTGATTTACACCTAAAAACCCTAGTTCCGACCAATCGGTTTGATATGAATTTGGTGTACATGGCCATGGGATTACAAGCAAAATCAAGACATGATCACAACTTAAGATGATTCATCCCAAATCCAAGAAAGAGAAAGTAGGAATGAGAAGAAAGTCATATCATGAACAAGTAAGAGTTGAACCTTGAGGCTTAAGATTACAAGAAAACCACCTAAGGGGAGCTTAAACGAAGTCCCCAGAGCTTTTTCTCCTGGTTATGTCCTTTTCTTTGGAGCCAAAAAAAAAATGAGTTTTAAAACTCGTGGCTCTGTTTTGTTAAAATTCTACGAAGACGAACGAACGGATCCACTTGTCGTGAATCCGCTCCGCACAAAACTTGAAATTATCATTTTAAAGCGTGCGGATCAACGAACGGATCCACACTCATGCGTCTATCCGTAGATTCGCTTGACTTCAACTCTCTCGGCCTTTGAGACTTCGAGATCGACGAACGAACGGATTTGCATTCCACATCCGCCCCGTTAGTCCGCTCTACCTATTTTCACGAGAGGAGCCATGAACGCACCCGTGAGAATCGACGTCGCTTGTGAGTCCACCCGATTTCTTTTAAGATTTTGAGCCTATTTTGGAGACCTTTTGACCACACCTATATGTGATGATCATGTGCCTATACCCTAGATCGGACACCCCTGTTGTGTGACCCATTTGTGGGCACCACATGAGTCTAGTTAATACCAAAAAATTGAAAGAGGTTAGGACTTGTACTGATTGGCGACTAATAAGAACTAGCAGGCATTGGTAACCGCGTGACTCCTCTCTTACCTAAAAGGAGAAGAGTTACCCTTGAGGATGAAGATCCTTAGACCCTATGAATGTAAGGACTCAAACCTTATGGATAGGGAAACCTAAATCTATGCTGGTAGAGACCCTTAAGGGGGTGCGAGAATCTAAACCGTGGGTAGGTACTAGGAAAGGAAAGTAATAGACTGGTTTGGGCTGTTTATTTGAGTAAGCCATGAAGGTCACGTGTATTTGGAAGTCACTCATAACACCTCAAGCTAGTGATGACTCTATTTGGACTTTACTTGGTCCATCCAAACCTTGTTTAGACTCATAGAGAAAGTCCTACACCGTGATTCGACTTTCCAAAGAAAGGACTTAGCGAACCGCACTGAGAACTTCTTGTTCGGTGGATTGACCTAGATGACGATATGTCCATAGGAATTTGAATGTAATTATTGAATCTATGCCTACATATTGGTGTGATATATATATATAGTTATCCCTTAGAACCTTGGACTTGTGTGACTAGAGTGATTCTCCGGTACTATAAGTATGACTTACCTCGACCTTGCGAAACTAGTTGGAGCCCCGAGCTTGGTTGACCAAACCTTAGGGTAATGAATAATGAATTTAATGACCGAGTAGGTTAATTTATTGAGACACTGCTTGAAGAGTTGACTTGGACCAAAACTATTAAAGGGTTATTGGTTCTCGAAAGAGGACTGATGTGGACTCTTCCTTGTGGGATAACTGTGTAGTAGGTTTAAAGGTTGTGAAAGTTGAAACCGAAGGATGTAACAAGACCTTCTCCAACGACGATATGAATGGGGTAATGGATCACCAAATCGTTCCCTCCGTCTGGGGAGTGAACAATAGGAGATTCCATCAATATTCCAAATCATTCTAAAGTTGGGTTAGGTAATGAGACAACCGGATGTGAAAGCCTTGAAATGTAAACCCTATGTTGGGTCATGGACGGTTAAATCCTGTAACCCAAGAATGACCAGAGATCAAGGCTAGAGTGGTATCACCCGATCCGGAAGATCTAGGGAACCTTTGTTCCTTGAGACTTAACTTAGTAGTTGGAACCCTGTTTTCCTAGGGTTATTGTGAACCACACCCCTGTGGTAATGTGACCCTGTAAGAAAAAGAGAGTTGTGGAACCGACTTGTCGTGACATGTAGGCACCGCCTCATCTTGACCCGACCTTTGACTTAGTTTAAGATGTGGGTGACTTGGGATGTTGTTATCCAACAACCCTTATCACTTGAGACCCTAGCCGCCTCAAATTTTGGGGACGAAATTTCTTGTAAGGTGGGGAGAATGTTATACCCGCACCCGGAGTATAATTAATTATTAATTCTTCCCGTGACGTGTAGTTATCACTACCACGTATGCCGGTGAGTTGTTCTCACCGGTGGTCAAACCCACTATATTGACCATAGTACGAGGTTGCCTGTGGAAACTAGTCGGGACCATGGAGGTTGCCCCTTGACGTGTCGTGGGTAAGTAGTTGACCAAATTTTATTGTGTGCTTCTTGCCCTCTCAAAGCCCTCGAAGTGTGGTCCAAAGGCCCCGACCTCTTATGGTGGGAACCACCTTCCTACTCGCATCGGATGCAAGGTTACTGGTGCCTCCGACCCCGCATCCAATGCTGCCGACAAGGACTCTTGTGGGTGAGACCCTATGGCTAAGGTGCTATGGGTGTCCCGCCATGTTTGACCCTACCCAAATAGACCCTAGGTTACACTTATGAGGCCTTATCCAAACAGGCCATTAAAAGTGATTTTCTATATGAGAGAGAGGGGTAAGACTATTCCTTAGTCTTTCTTTTTCTTTTCTTTCCTAACCTAATCGTGAAAAGGAGGAGAGCTTTGAAGAGAGGAGGCGGCAAGGAGGAGAAGAAGGAGAAGGAAGGGAAGAAGAAGAAGGAAATGGTCTTGGGTTTGGAGCTTTAAAGAGGGTACATCGTGTGTACCTCAAACCAGGTAAGCCAAGTGCCCTTTTCCCCCATTTTTCTCTCTTCCCCTTGCTCGCTTGAGCTTGGGTGGTTCGTTGGTTGCAGCCCCAAGATGGGGATTTCTTTTGAAACCCAAAGGGTTAGCTCGAGCCATGTGTAGTTTTTCCTTGTAGGATGCTATCCCATTTCATTACAATCCTATAAAGACCTCTATTTGACCTCTTGCTGAATCTATTTGATTCTAAAGCTTCAACCACCAAAGAAAACCCCAAATCTGGATTTTTGAGCTTTTGATCCTTTAAACCCCCTTAAATCTTTGAATGTTGGGTGTTTCTAAGACCCAAATAGACTCCAAGACACCCCTCCCTTGTCCCTTGAGGCTTAGAGAACCAAATGGGACAACCCCGGGCTTTTAAAGACCTTGAAATCACACTTGGGTTGCATCGGAGGCAAGATCTGCGTGAGTCCGATGTTTGCCTCCGATGTGTCCCGAGCTGCGGGAAGGTCGGAGGCAAGGTCTGGAGGCAAGCCTGCTGAGTCCGACGTTGCCTCCGATGCAGCTTTAAGGCTTATAACTTATGTAAACGTGGGGTTTCTCTATGAGGCCTCCCCTACACTCTCTCACACTCTTATTCACTTCCATAGGCGCCAACATATGTGCAATGGAGTGATTTTGAGCGGGAATCGTTGCGCTTATACAAATTCCATTTGAAGTAATTGGTGAGTGGGTTTGGGTGACTGTTTGAGCTTGTTTACTATTGCTTATTCATGCATTTATGAATTATATTGTGACATTATCATTCAAGCATGATTGCATATTTGCATTTATTCTTATTCGATGATGATGATTTGGATGATATGGATTTGTGTTGGGTTACGGTCTGGGAAGTACAGCACCGGAACCCCGTATACGTGAAATTGTATATTGCATCTCATTCTTGCTCGTATGCGCCGTGTTGTCTGGTACCCGGTGTTAGATGGAATGGGGCGTTGACCACCCGGATGTACCTCTCAACACGATAGGATTCATGTAGTATATCCGTGGTTAGGCTCGCTTCCTATGCTACGACCCTTACCAACAGGGGTTTAGGTGTTGGGTAGCCAGAGCACTTGCTGCCTGGAGAGTTAGAGAGGCCAGGCCAGGGGTAGTAATGGTTATCGGGTCCGCCTCCGGGTGGTGATGACTACGACCGGCGCGGGCTCCATAGTAATAATTGAGGTTGCATTGTGGTGAGAATGGAAGGATCCACAATGTCTTCCCGAGTTATTGCGTAGCATATACCCATTGACTTAGCATTGTGTGTTAGGTGGTAAATGAATTAATAATAGCATGCACCATGGACTATTTGTGATTGTGTGATTGTGCATCCCCTTTTCTCTCTCACTAGCTCGTGGAGCTAACCCCGTGTACACATTCTTTTAGATTTGGATGCGAGATGATTACTTGTGGAGCCGGAGACCGTGGCGAGGATCATGGCGATGGTTGCCCATGATGATTGTGCCTACCGGTTGTACTGTTACTTGGGATCGTTCCGTTTTATTATTATTTTAGAGCATTGTGCTTTGTATAAACTTTTATGTTTTACCTTTTGGTAGCTACTTGATGGTCATAGGAATTTTGTAACTATGTTACTTATTATCATTAGCCAATGAACATCTTATAATCATTTCATTTACGCTTTAGCAAACTCGACTGTCTTGGAATGTAATATTCCTTTGTCTTTCGTACTCTGATATTATTGTATTTTAATATTGGTTTATGACTGTGAGTTGGCCACTGCATCGAGATCCTGGCGGTGAGGTGGGATGACGCGTATCACCCCAATCATACCCTGATATTGTATTCTATCCCTTGTTGGGATAGGGGTGTGACAACTCTAGACCTCAGGATGCAGGTTATCTCTTCCTAGCTAACAATCCACACGCTATGCCCATGTCTCAAGGAGCAATTTTGGTCACCCACCCTGTGTTTACATTCTTGAAATTCATGTTTTAAATTATGGTGAAAAGTTGCAGGTGAGGATAGAGGAGCTTTGTATTTATTTGGTAGTAGTTGTATTTTTGGCTTTATTGATATAGAAAACCAAAATATTGTGTAAAAGTGGATTCAGATTTGTGGGACTTATTCTTGTTAGTGTTTTTAACTTTCACTTGAGGTGGTTAGAAGTTTCTGTTGATGCATGCCTAATGTGTAGTTTCTAATATTTTCTATAACATATTGTATTTCTGTCTGTCTGGCTATATATGCCTGAAGTTAACCTTGTAACCCTTTTATTTTATTTTTCAATCTCATTGGCTGAGCTTGAGTATATATTGTGTACAAGATCTCCTTTGCTCCTTTGGACAAGACTATCAAGTGTAATATTGTAAAAGTTTAGGCTTCTTCTTATCAGGAACAAAAAAAAAAAAAGAAAAAAAAGCTGGAGATCTAAGTCGGACGCAATATCGTTGTTATAATCATTATTCTTAAGATGATGATCATAATTGTTATTATTGTTGTTATTATTATTATTATTACAAAGAGAGGCATTGGACTTGGCTCTCCTCTAGTCGTTGTGGGAGCTGGAGGATCTAGCCCAGTAAAATTAGGAGGGTTTTTGTCATTTCATGGGGGGAGGGGGGCACCGTATTGTATTCCATCTTTGTTAGGTATTGTATCGTATCGATACCCTAAACATAAGATACATATCGGTTAATATCAGAGGATGCAGGAGGATACTTAAAACCTTGGATGCGAATAAAAGAAAAGGACTAAAACTAAATAAAGGAGAAGAGTTTTCTATGTGGGAGCATGACTCTTCTGTTTAGGAACGTGGCCCTTGCGTTAATATGGGGGTCAATGAGAACGTATGTTGAAGCATCAATAGAGACGAAATTTTTGACTTTCATGGGATGAGACGGTCATTTTGCCCCACGCTATTTCTAGGCGCAGGCGCCCTATTTCTGGGTAGAATTCTTTTTTCATAAAGAAAATAATAATAAAAAAAGGAACATTGTGATAATCTCCTTCTACGTCCTTTCATATGAAGTAGTGAAATAACCACCTTGCCTCTCCACCTGGATGCTTGCGCATGCGATCCCATTTTGGCCCCCCACACAGGTGCAGACCATGCAAACCTAAGGGTGTCATCTTGGTACTGAAATCGAAACCGAAACGAACATATTTGGTGCAGTACCAGTATGAAAAAATGGTACCATACTCGGTATGGTATGATGTTGGTATAAAGGTTAAAACTGTCGATACATACCGATACCATAACAAATTACCGAGTATTGGTATTGTACTGAATAGAAAACATACACATAATATAATATAGTATAATATAAGTATATATATATATATATATATATATATATATATATATATATATATATATATATATATATATATATATATAAAGTATATATGCATTTCATATAATAATAATTTTATTAATATATATAAATTATAATATATCGAATACCAAATATTGATATCATACCGAATAAAAATCGTACCAAATCGATACCATATCAGTATGAGAAAGTCTCTATTTACCTGGTACAATACGATAGTAGTATGAGATATTTAACTTCTGTACCGTACCAAATACCTGTACAGCCTTACGAAATCCCATTCCCGTAGAGAAATTAAACAACTTAAACCAGTTGACCCAAAGTCATAAATGTCAAAAACAATATAAAATTTAAGGAACTCCATTTCATCATTTCATGGAAAGAACGGTTAGTTACCAAAAAAAAAATGGAAAGAACGGTTACATATAAAAGACCAAAACAAGAGTAACTGACTTGACCCTTAAAGAAAGGGAAACCGATTGTGGTTAGATCTTTGATGTGCGAGGGGCGCCAAAAGGGTTAGTTTAGGGGGAAGAGAGCGTTAAATGCGGAGGGGAGGGTCGGAATGCACGACTTCGGAGTTAGGGCTACTAGGGATGACCTTTGATGTGCGAGGGGGGCGCAAAACAGGTTAGCTTGGGAGTAGAGCTACTAGGGTCTTACCCACATAGATATACATATCGATAGATAGAGGGACTTTGTTTAGGGAGGGAGAAAGAGAGCGTTCAATTTGGACAAACAGGGTAGGATGAGTGTAGGACGACTTGAGAGTTAAGGAGAGGAGATATTGTTTGTGATCCCATCCCCCATGTACTACTCTTTTAAGAAGGAAGGAACAGAAATTAGAGAAAGCATAAAGACGGTGTTCAGATGATAATTTGTGGCCATGTTCACGGGTAACGATCTGATTCATTCCAGGGTTCCATCGCTCTTCTTTGCCTTGCCTCAGTCTTAATATTTGAAATATATATTTATCCCTCGACGACCCTTGGGGGGTCGTCATCCGTCGTCGTCACATATTACCCGTGGAATGACCTCAAATTCTCAGTTGAACACCGAGACAACAGACACACGTCAAATCGCTCGCCATTGTTACCAACCAGCCTCCTTAATTGGCAACTCAAAGAAGGAAGGAAGCAAATCTTCTTCAATATTTTTAGAGATCGAAGGTAAGGCCGCATAAATTCTTTATTGTTTTCGGATGTTACTACGATAGATAGATTTCTATTGGGAAGTTCGAGATAAAATTTTGCAGGCCGGGAGGGACAATCAAATCAAGAACTTGCCCCTGCCGAGAATTGAATAATAAAATAGATCGAGAAGCACTGCTGGAAGAATGTGGTACATGCAGGGATCCAAGATACATACAGCCTATCTTGGAACTTCTTGTCTGAGATAGATCCATTATATTCAATGTAAAGTTCTTGCATAGGGTTTATAAATATGTAGCACGCGAGGGTTCTTTCTCTGTAACAAAATTTAAAAGAGGTGTGACAAAGAGTGGATGTAACTTTTTATTCTTCTTTGATAGTGAAACAGATCTCATCTCATCGTGAATGCAAACAATTTTATTGACCTACGTAAATCTTTGTGTTCATTGTGTGATTGTTGTTGGAAATTTCCATTATTTTCTACATTGTATTAGGATTCGTTTTCAACATCACCAATTGTGCTGTGCTAGGCAGTGGGTTGGCCCTTATCAATTATTTGGATAAAAGAATTTATTATGATCAGTATTTTTCCAAAGAAAAGAAAGACTTAAGGGATTCGATGTTCTTACTCACCTATATTCTATAGGACAGCGTACTAAACTGGCTTCCGAACCAAATCCGCAGAGATAACCACTTGGTCTAGTCTCACACATTGATAAAAAAAACATAGTAGGATGTTATTAGATTGTTATTGTGCCTATAGGAAGTTAGGAACACACCCCTCCCCCCTCAACAAAAGAAAACGGTACACACTGAAACCAGTCCTTTATGGTGATATTCTTGTGTTTGGTTCCTTTACACGTACCAGCAGGTGAACGTACATGTGAGAACCAATCACCTATCCTATTTTTGCCATTTACAATAGGAGAATGGGTTTTTATGGAAACAAAATTAAAATATGATTGGCTCTGAGATGTACATTCACTTGTTGGTACGTGCAGAAGATCCATTAATCTCTTCTCATATTCTCACATTAACGGACTATTTTGCTCTTGATATGTGATGCTACGACTCTAGGGTTTTCATGAGATGCCCTCTTTGGAGATGAGCCGAATCCAACAGAAATTCTTTTTACTTTTGGGGGAGAGGTGCTTATAAAACATGAAAAAGAAGCCAAAAAAGTGTTATTAAGACCCACCTGTCAACAAAAATTCAGCCCCATGGAAGACATGGAACCAACTAGGGGTGCAAGTTTGGTCCTGATGGCCTGAGCCCGGCCCGGCCCAACCCAATTCGATCCTGTCTTCTTCTTCCTGTTCTTTCTTCTTTCTTTTTTTTTTCTTCTCAGCCTGACTAAACCATGCATCTTCCTTCCCCCATGGTCAAAGCCAATCAGGGTCAGCCTAGCCCGACCCAACCCTAAGAGTGGGTTAGGGTTGGATTTTTCTAACTTGAATTAGGGCCGGGTCAGGCCTGGCCCAGCTAACGGGACTCAGGGTTGAACTAAGGTTCTAAAAGGTCTAGCCCAATCCGATTTTATTGCAGCCCTAAATCGAACCAACCAATGAAGTGGCAACTACTAGCGTGTAAAACCAAGGATTTCATTATATCCACTCTAAATACCTAAGAATGAAGAGCTAAAAAGGTCACAAGAACCCTCTATTGAAACTGTTCCATTACACACTCTTGATCCAGTTTCAGGTTTGGATTCTTCACTTAAACTTAAACTTTAATGGGGAATGCAGTTTTTTTTTCTTATGGACAATAAAAATAAATAATAACAAGCTTTATATCGGAAGACAAGTCAAAACCATAAAGAGAATTAAAACAAGGAACCTTTCAAGATAAGCCTTAAAACAGGACACCAAACATACCCTCTAGTGCTCCACAAAGTCCAAAATCCATCTTTTAAAGGACAACAATTTCAAAGCAATAATCCTTCCGGCTTCGTTTGGTTGCAAGGGGAATTAAAGGAAAGAAAAGGAAAAATTTTTAAACCAAAAAAAAAAAAAAATTTGTAATCATTACCCCATGTGATTGTATAAATTACTTTAATTTCTTATCATATATAGTAAATATACATTTTACATGTAATATTTATTTTATATTTTAAACCACAAGGAATTGGATGCTAAGTAAAGTGGAATTTAATAACCAATTATGGAATGATTTGGAGTTATTGATGTTGTCACATGGTGTCACATGGGGTAATGATTATAAAAATTCCTTTTTTAAGTATGAAAATTTCCTTTTCCTTCCCTTTAATTCCCTTTGCAATCAAACGGAGTCTCCGCTTTGCACCTTTTTCCCTTGAGCCCATATTGAAAATCCAATCCTTCCGTTATGCCCTTTTTTAACTCGATCAAGTTTCCCAGACCATCACCTAATTCTTCTAGTAAAAGTACAAATATGGGATAATGTAATATCCAGATGCTCTTGGAAAATGGACATTCAAAATAAAGTTGGTCGATCCAAAGCTTCGGTAGAAAACCCAATATTGCACGCAAGAAGATGAATTACTAATTAATACCTCAATCCATCCACAATGATTTGAGTAGGGAGAAGCTTAGTACATAATCTCCACAAGTGAAAAAAATGTCTTGGGATGATAGAGGAAGACCATTCTATACCGTTCTCATTCGCATCAAAGGTTTCGAATCAAATAAAATTATACGCTGAACGATTCAAAAGAAAAGTCCTCACTATCCGTCCATCGAAGTCTATCAACAAATATGTTAACTAATGAAATAGAAAATTTGTTGTCGTTAGTATCTTTCCAAAGGAATGCATATTCAATCTTCTTAATAATAGAACTTAAAAAAATGAACAGCCCGATTGCGTGGTTGGTGGTAAAACTTGCCAGTTGAAGTGCATGTCCCCCAGGAGGTCATCATAAGTTCGATCAATTCTACTAGTCACATTAATATTGCCATTAAATGGCACCCTTTCTCTCCTCCCCCTCCCCCAAAATTGAAAGTCACTATGACTCTATGAGGTATGAAATGAATCCAAAGATTATGCCAAATTACTTTTGTCAGGAACAAGATGGATGGGGTCGTCGGAGAAAGCAACCAGCAAATGAGTGATGGAATTTTGAAGTGATCCATCACAGCCTAACTTTTGATCCTTTTTTATGAATATATATATGGAGGTGGACACCATTTTGGACTGTTTGAGAGGGTATCAATAAGTTTTTATCCTCATTTCTTTGCTTATATATATTTATCCAATTTTTTGGTTTGATATATACCTTGATTCACTCATTACTGGACCCTTCAAGAATAAGACCTACCCAAGTGCTGTCACCCCCAGTTATTTCCAAACTAAGTAGATGATGGGACGTGTGTCTCAATTTCTGAAGAATCGAAGCAATTATTCTCTCCAATCGGTGTTTGTAATAGATATGGATCCCTCTTTTACCCATGTATTGTCACGTGTCATATAGTGGACCTATAATGTTTCGAAGGCATAGTGAACCTATTGATCGTTGCGTAGGAATTTGGATCTTCTATTGTCGAGTTATTCAGTAGGACCGTACTGCCCAGACACGATGTTGCATACAATATCTGCCTTATCCCTGCCCAAATGCTTTGCCCGAGTGGGGATAAGGCGATCATTGCACGTAGTACCGTGTCTGAGAAACACGGTCCTATCGGACAGCTCGACAGTAAAGAATCTAGATCCGTTGTGTAGTCTCTGCATTACCACAGGGGCCAATGAGAGAGCACACAAGATCTTCAACATGAATGTGATATTTTATTTCAGTAGGATCCGGGCCCTATGTCTAGGCGTAGGAACCACGCGATCAAGCGGCATTTTTTATCCCTTATAGGTTCAACAAATAATCTCAATCAATAATTCCGAAAAAAAAAATCATATTTAACGGATGGAGCAATAATGCTAGACCTACAAGTGTAGGAAACCTTGGGAATATTCTATGTTCCCTCCACATGATTAGAAACTAAGATCAATTGTAGCGCATTGGAGAGCTGAGGGGGGTGAATGTTCACATACGTGAACGTAAGTGAAGAACTCACAATCGTTCAAATGGAACATTTTCATATAATAGATTCCATCTGAACAGCTGTGCAATGTCACTTTCCCGTATAAGTAGACACCTTATGCAATGTCACTGCAAGTAAAGGGAAAGGAAGAGAAGGCACGGCAAAGGAAATCAGTTTTTTTTTTTAAATTATATGATCATTTATATTTTTTAATTGAATTATTATTTTTTTCTTAAAACCAAGGATTTGGTTACGAAATGTAATACCTAATTTTATGAACTAGATTTAAAATATTTTTTTTGATTTAATTATACAATATATTAGGTAATAATTACAAAAATTTTCATCTTATTTTTTATTTGATTTCGCTTCCCTTCCCTTTTCTTTATTTCCCTTTCAACCATTAGGGGACAGGTTCTCGGCCGGCCCACCCTTGGAGTTGATGTGGCATCCAAACTATGGTCATATCTCACACGTGGAACGTTACTCTCTATCAGAAAATGTAACTGTTACCCTTTTCTTTTGGGGGAGGGGAGGTTTAAAGTGGGGATGGGGCTCTCGATCTCCTGCTTAATCATATAAGATGCATTCTTGAAAGAGGAAGGGGAGTCCAAATCCATTACGAAGGGAATAGAATATATTCGAAAAGGTGATGGAAAGAATGTCTAAATTGGCGCAACATAGGACTGTATGTCACTTACCTTTCAATTATATCACCCTCATTGAAGGGGAAAGGTTAGGATCGAGAATATTTCATATCAAGAACAAAATTGCGCATAAAGCTATAAATTCCGAGCTGATGAGTGCTTCAAACATAACATTTGTATCGTCATTTCTCAGAGACACAAGGAGAAAAAATATATTAACAACAATGTTTATGAATTTTTCTTCCAATAACATCATATATGATTTTCAAAAAGAGAATAATTTCATCAATTGTCGCACTAATCGTAAAAGTTTACTAAACAAAGTATGGGGCGATGTTCTCTGTCCGGGAGTGCACTGGGGGTCCAGGCTGCGCCTAGACAAATGGGGTGGGACACGGCAGTCATTTTGGCCATTCAGGGGGTGGGACGATCATTTTGACCACTCCCCCATGTGTTTGGACCCATCCTATGCCTTTAATGCAGAGAACATTTTCCCATAAAGTAAGAAATTTTATCCTCTCAAATGCGATGCATTAGACAAAGTCCATTCGATGGTGACCAAAGGTGAATTGGTGAATTTTAAAAAGGTGAATAGGTGCATTGGCCACTGTTGAATACCCTTTAAAGTGCGGGTATTACACCCCAACTTGAGAGGATAAAGATCTCAGTTAGAGCCTCCACCACTCCAAAACAAAACTAATCTTTCAAATTTACTTCTTAATTAGACTTGTTAATTTGTTCTACCTGGCATCACTAGCTCTTGTAACCCTAAGACAGACAGACATAATTGTGTAATTTATAAAAGCAGTGAAGCCAACAACATCAATCAATGTCTGTGGAGAAGGAAGTCCGAATTGAACCCTATCAAATTTAAAGTCTACACTGACAATGCTATGCCATGTTGGGCCATAGGCATCATTGAAGGAAGCCCTGTCAAGGGAGGGCAGGGCAGGGCATTATAAATTGAGGACTAATACCCATCTGGACATCATCAAGCTACTGCTCTCTTCCCTGCAGAAAGAAAGCATTTCTTGATTTCTTGATTTATGTTTCATGTTGGATCAGGATCAGGTAATCTGCATCCTGGGGTTTAGATCGATTAATCTCATCATCATATCATTCTAGATCCCAGGATGCAGGTTATCTCTTCCTAGCTAACAATCCATGTACACCATGCCCATGTCTCAAGAAGTTTACATTCTTGCCTTTGCATGTCCATACATACGTGTGCCCATGTTGTAATTCATTGTGAAAGTTGCAGGTGAAGATAGGATCGAGCTTTGGGATTGCTGCCATTTTCCATTTTAAAACAATTTATTTTTGAGCTCCTATCTTTTCTTCTCTATCTAATTGTTCTTCTTCTAATTAGTCTATTTTTTCTCATTGCATGAAATTAAGCTCATTCCACACACACACACACACACACACACATAGAGTTTCCATGGATTAATGTTCTGTTCTGCTTTCTTCAGTACTCCATTAATGGGGCCTCTTCCTTACCATCCTTGAAGATCAAGAACTCCATCATCTCCACGAAGAAGATGAAACTTACATGTACACAAATGCGTGAAGAAGATTTAAAGCCTACACTGATCGACAATGCTATGCCATGTTGGGCCATAGGCATCATTGAAGCTCTGTCAAGTTCAACCCAAGAAGAAGTGCCCAGTTAGTCGAGCTTGGAGGGATAGTAACCATATAAAATTATCTCCTCCGGTTTCTTGTCCGGCCCAATTCTCCAGTGCCTAGTTAATCGAGCTTGGATGTGGTGGATTCCATTCTTGCAGAGCATGTGTTCGGGCAGGGGTAGGATGATCATTATCCTCCCTTGCTAGGGGCACTGGGGAACTGGAGAGGATAAAAATATACTTATAGACATCAACTGAATTTCAAAATGGATGAACTGTCAATCAGTGATACATTTTGTTAAGACTTTTCAAGTCTTTAACTTTCACCTGAGGTGGATAGAAGTTTTGGCCAATCAATGGCAATGATGAAGGTGTGGGTTTTTTTTTTTTTTTTTTAACGCTTAAAGATCATATGTATTAAAATAATCAGAAAATTAAGGAAATATACAAAAGAAAACCAGAGAAACCACAAAATCAAATGATGATCGAAGGTGTGGCTTACTCTAATCTTTTCATGTAATGTATTGTATTCCAATCTGGGTATGCCTGGATGTAAATTCTATAAACAAATTATTTTATTTTCTAATCTCAGTTGCTGACCTTTAGTCAAAAAATTATATATATATTATACAAGTTTAGAGATATCCTTAACCTCTTTTGACAAGAATATCATGTGCATTGTGCAAGTTGAGAGATCTAGTCCGACAAAATATCATTATCATCATCATTTAAATATTTTGATTGTGTTGGGTATGCATTATTGGAATGTATTTGATGTCAGTTTCGCATACCAAACACTACATAAAGTAAAACTAAAAAAAATTAAAATAAAACATGAACAAATTAAAGCAAACCTAGTGTTGCCGCTATTCGTTACATCATTATAAATTAATCTGCATGCACTCTTCCTTAAATAGTTGCTAATCCTAGCCTGCAATTTAGACCTCATCACATGGCCTTCTTCACAAGCCAAAGCCCCATCAGTGCAAACGGTTAAGTCTTTCTCTCCAAATGTTTCCAAGGCATACAAAGAGTGACATCTGCTGCCATTACCCAAACTGGCCATCGACACCATGCAAGCACCTCTACTCTGTGCAGTTCCTATGCCATGCACAGTTATTTCCCTTTCCATCTCAGCCTCAGCCCGTAGCATATTCTTCCCCTAGGCCCTCAACTAGGGCCCACCTCTGAACCTGCTCCTGAGCTTCTCCATCTCCCTCTCAGTCCCTATTACATGCTCTGGATTGCTTCAACTCACCTGAGGCCATGAAGGATCTTGCTTAGAGTAGAACCAGGAGGCTTACCTTCCAACCCCACGTACACCATTAACACCCACCGAAGAAGATCTCGGAATGGCCTTCAGCCTCCTTATAGTGCTAATTCCTTGGAAATCGTAAGTGTTTTCCCATCCAGATTTTCTCTATTAATCACATTGAGAGTGGTTGTTAATACAAACACCAAGAAACACAAAAAAACAAAACAAATTCAAACAAAGATGATACATAGATTTAATTAATGTGGTTCACAAACCAATGTCATGTGCTACATCCATGGGTGAAGCTGAAGATAATTCATTATGTAATGAAAGAAAATTATAGCTAGTGAAGATTTATCAAGAACACACAAAGGTCGTAACAAGAACTCTCCCCAGACAAACCTAACTCGAAAATCCCCAAATCTCACTTCTCTCTCTTACTTACACAGCAAGACAACAAAACAAAAAAACTGGTACAAACTGAATTCAAGACACAACAGAACCGCGCATGAGATAATCTGCTCTTATCTCTTGTCCAGACATTAGAGAACAAAGGAGCCCTAATAACACTCCCTATAATGCTAGGCAACCCGGGGAGGTCACCCAGATGGGAACAGTAGTGAAGAGAGAATTCTGAAACAAATTCAGATAAGGAGACCAAAGCTTAAAAATAATAGGTTTCTTGATGGACAAACCACCTCCCACCTCCTTCAATAACCTTCATTCGTGAGCTAGAAGATGAAAAAGCCAAACTCCATAAGCAAGACCTCAACACTACTGGAACATCTCCAATATTGCTTCAAGAGGTTATCTTTAACAATGGGGAACGCAGGACTTCACCTCACCCCCAAGAAGTATAGCCCACAACTGTGTTACACCATAGGTTGATCTCAGCATTGGCAGCCAAAGCTAAGCAAAGAACCCCACACCTATCTTCAACCTTCTAAGGTTCAACAAAGCGTAGCTGGAGCCCTGCCACTATATTTTGTGCCTGAGTGAAAATGGACGCCCAATCACTGAGAATCATCACAAGACACTCCCTCCTTACTTCCTACACTTGAGTACGTCTTCAGGATCATCACCTCCTGCTACACCAGACTCGGGAATAGCACCTAAAAAACCCCCTATCAATATGGTGAAAGCCCTCATCGCAATCCTCCACACCAGGTGCAACTGCACCCAGAACCCTAGCCAAAAGTTATTTAAGATAGGGGTAAAAAGGGTTTTCAATAAATAAGTTTAATGTGACATATCACTATATCATTATCAAAAATCGTCATTATTATGCACATTTTTCATATATACATATGAAATGATACTATTAATCTCATTGGAAAAAAATGTATATCATATTTTAAAACGTAAAAAAGTATAGTTACAAATTATTTGACATCTTTCAATAAGAAAATCCCTTCGATAAATATTTAACAGGTTTGTCCATGGATTGGATTCAATTCAGATCCGGATATTTCCTAGCCTGTTACGGATACCGGCCTCTAAACAGATTTAGATGGATTCGGGATGCAGATCGAATTCAGATTTTAAACCATCTGTTTACGTTTCTGCCTTGTGTAACCCAGACCTTCCTCCCCCTAGCGGATACAATTCACTCTCAATCCATATCTCTTATATTATGATTCTATTTTCCTCATATTCTAGAACCTATTGAATCTCCAAAAACCCTTAAGATTATTATTTATTTAATTTTTTATTATTAAGTATTCGGATTTTTTTTCAAACGGACTTTTTTCCAGATATCTCTGAACTAATATGGATGCAAATCGAATTCGAATTTTCGATTATCCATTTACAACCCTAATATTTAAGCTTGCCCCGCCCTTATGTCATTTAGGCCTAGACTCGGGTTCAGCTCATGCTAACTGGCTGATATCTAGAAATCGGTACTCATGCAGTCGGTGGAAAGAACTAGTTGGTCTAGCTTACATCCAGAGCTTGTTTGAGAGATTGAGAGTTCTCTTATATATGACACAGAAATATCAGAATAATGAACCTTTTATAAGGAATATAAAATAAAGCACTTAGCAATGATCTAGTAAAAATCTTAAAATTCCTCTAATTTTTTTTTAATCATTTTTTAATGCATATAGCCAAATCAAATGATTCCTCATCTATCCCCACATCTGCCCTCTTCATGGCTCATGAAAGATCCAGCCAGCCAAGCTTGGATATATAAGTGGGTCACCTGTAAAATTATTCTTTTTAGACATGAAGGAGATGGGAATTTGGTAAAAGTATTCTTCGTAGACATGATTCCTCGTCTATCCTCAACTGATCGCCAACCTGTGGATTGGAAACAGGCACATAATCCACCAATACCCAGGTGGCCGAAACCCTAAAAAAATTATAGGGAAGAAGAAACGCATTACACCAGAGTGTAGATTTCAGTTTGCGTTTTCAAATAATGAGATGTGGGGCCTACACTGACACATTCTCAACTGTCCTGCCCCATGTAAACCCCAGTGAATGTTCTTATTCTCTGTACTACCATTTGTGTGGCGTGCAAATTCTTGCCCACACTGGCATCATGAGGAACCTTTTCCTAAAGTAATATTAACCTTTATCATATTTAATGAATGGAGCAATAATGCTAGACATAAAACATGCAGGAAACCTTGGGATTCCATGTTCCCGGTCCCATATAATTGGTAACCAAAACCGATTGAGGTGCATTGCATTTCTTTCATCCGGTAAAGGCTGGTGCCTAAGGGAAGAAAAAGGAAGTGAAATCAATTTTAAAAAAATATATATCTATATATATATATTAAAAAAGAATTATCATGATTGTTAACTAAACTCTAACTAAAAACTGGTAATCACATTTTTCGAATAAAATTTTATTTCTCTTCTTAAAACCAAAGAATTGGTTACGCAATACAATAACTTCCTTAATTTTTATTAATTAGATTTGTAATGTTTTGGAGCTAGTAACACAATTTTGTTAATTACATAATTTTTTATTTTATTTTTTAGGGAAAAAGTTCTCTGTCCAGGAGTGTGGCCTACGCCAGCACTCCCATGAGTCTATCTCTCTCCTCCCCATGTGAAAAGACACCTCTGCCCCCTTGTTTTAAGGAGGAGAGAGATAGACACATGGGAGTGATGGCGTAGGCCACACTCCCGGACAGAGAACTGCTTCCCTATTTTTTATTTGATTTTGCTTCCCTTCCCTTTCCTTTATTTCCTTCGCAACGAGAATGGATCATGAATCGACATCCTCTACTTCCACCTGCCCCTACTTCCATGTGCGCCTTACACACAACGAGGTGCGTAAAGACTGCCTTACCCCCTCTCGGGCAAGGCGCTCGGGCAGGGGTAAGGCGGTCTTTGCCCATCCCGTTGTGTGTAGGGCACACATGGAAGTAGGGGCAGGCGGAAGTAGAGGATCCGGACTCATGGATCATCTGAACGTACCAATAGGTGAATTGAACGTACATCTCAGAGCCAATCACATTTTAATTTTGTTTTCATAAAAACCCCTCCTCTCCTTGTAAATGGCAAAAATAGGACAGGTGGTTGGCTCTCACATGTACGTTCACCTATTGGTACATGCAGAGGAACCGAACTCCTATGCAACCGGACAAAGCCTTAAGGAACAAATTGGTCCTACACCACCACCCTAGATTGGAGACATCCAAGCTATGGTAGATTTCCCACACGTGAACATTACTCTCTATTAGGATATGCAATTGTTTCCCTTTTTTCGGGGGTGGGGGGAGGCCAGGGAGGTTTAAAGTGGGGGAGGTGGTCTCTCTTTAAATCATATAAGCATTCTTAAATTAATGGTGTGGGTGGGTGAAATTGGCTGCTCTTCAAGTCAAGTCCATCACGAAGGGAATAGAATACATTCCAAAAGGTGATGGAGATCGAGAGTGAGAGACCATAAAACTAGACACAACATGTACTTATTTCACCATCATTGAAGGGAAGAGGTTAGGAGAATATTTCATCAAGAACAAAATTGTGCATCCAAGCTGATGAGTGTTTCATACATATGTATCGACATTTCTCAGAGACAATAGTGTTTGCAAATTCTTCCTCCAACAATCATCATAAATGATTTCGAAAAAGGTATATCGTCAACTTCACTAAATAAAGTATGGGAGAGGGATAAACACACCGCCTGCGTGTGATAAACTAACTGACAACAACAATGAAGGTGTGAGACAAGGCATCATATAGGAGGGGCAGGAAGTCATTTCAAAGTGAGAAGAGAGAAATTGACACAATAGATGCTAGCTTACGGTATACCGACAGCGTGCCCAACCTTTTCCCCGTAAAGTATTTAGACTTTTCACCACTCCAAAATAGAATCAATATTCTTTTATTCTACTTTTTTTTTTTTTGTCTTCTTGAATTAATTTGTTCTGTTAGAAAAACAATGCCTAGAAATGGGGATTTTGCAAAAGAAACGAAGATATAGAGAAGAACAAACACACAGATTTTACGTGGTTCACCCCCCAAGAAGGTAAGTTACATCCACGACCGGCGTAGAACTAGTTTTACTACTTCTCTGAAGAAAAATACAAACCCTCAGATCTCTCACATTACTCTCACAAAGATAAGAACACTTTATAAGATAACCCTAACCTAGAAAAGTATAGAAATGCCCCTAGAAGCCCAACAGACCCACCCGATCTAATTCGGACCTGAACCTAAGATATGTCGATATACATATCATTTCGAAGGTCTCGACGAGCTCTACAGTAATTAGGACCTATGGCGATGAAATATGCACTTTTAGGCTTTTCCGACACGTTTCGAAGGCGAAACGACCCTCCGAAGATTCCCCACAACACTTTCTGGACTGAGATCAGGCTTCACCAATAACATGGGTTCCACCTTGCAACCCTCTCCTAACCAAAGAGAGTCAGTCACATTGTCTAATTCGTAAAAACAGTCATAATAAGCCAACAACATCAATGTCTATGGAAAAGGAAATCCGAACCCTATCATTGCTAAGGGAAGAACAAAATAGATGTCAACTATGAAAAAATTATTCGATTCAGACCACCTTATCTTGGCTTTATTCAAACTTTATGCACCTCTTTACCCAAGCCCACCAAACCTCTCTACTTGGAGACCTCAAGAACCATTATAAATAGCAGACTAATACCCATCTGGATATCAAGTTCTCTTCATCCCTGTAGAAAGAAAGCATTCTTTGTGTTTCATGTTGGGTTAGGATAAGGTAATCTGCATCCTGGGGTTTAGATCGATTCCCATATCATTCTAGACCTCAGGATGCAGGTTATCTCTTCCTAGCTAACAATCCACACACTATGCCCATGTGTCTCAAGAAGCATTTTGGGCAACATAGATCTTCTACGGCGCGTTGCCCTGTTCTGCCTGTGTTGCGCAGACACAGGGTTGCGTGCAATGAACGCCTTATCGGGCAAGGCACTCGGGCAGGGGTAAGGCAATCAATGCACGCCGCCTTGTGTCTCCGCAGCACAGCAGGACAGGTAGCCCGCGCCGTTGAAGATCTGGATGGGCACCCACCTTGTGTTTACATTCTTGCGTTTGCATGTCCATGCATATATACGTGTGCCCATGTTGTGAATCATGGTGAAAGTTGCAGGTGAAGATAAGAGCTTAGTATATATATCAATAAGAGCTTAGCTGGGTATTGATCTACTACTATTGGATATAGTTTTTCTTAATTGCTTGCCAATATCAATTTTTGAACTGCTGTATATCTTTTCTTCTCCATCTAATTGTTCATCGTAGTCTTTTTTCTCCACTGCATGAAATTAAGCTCACATGATTGAGATCTTTCTCAAATAGATGATGTTGCAACAGCAAACAATAGCATATCGCCTTAGAGAACTGAACATAAGAATGAAAAGATAAATCTACAAAGCCATAGAATTTTGATTATATTTAAAACGTTTAGATATGAAGATGCACATAAACCCTTACCTATGATTGTAGTAAAATCTCAATACATGATAGCTAGATAAGTTGATATGGACTCTTGAATGGGTATTCAATGTAGACGCCTCATTTTGTCACGTCAGAGACACATTTAGCAATGATGAACAGTTTCTTTGGAGCAGTGGTGGAAGTCTAATTTATGGCGTAAGAGACTTTCGTGAATCTTGGAACCATGTGGAATTATTATTTAGGAAATGATAAAAATACCCATAGAGGGTTTTGTTTTTTGGAACTTGAGCTGTCCGACCTTTGGCCAACTAATTCCCTCAGGGCTCGTGCACGACTCCGCAACACACACGAACCGGGAGATACTAGGGCCCCATGTTCACCAGGGAGTTTCTTCTTAGGCAGGTGGCCCCAAGGAGGGAGGCAGAGTTGAACTCAGGACCTTCAGCTTCCTTAGGCCTCGTCCCTTGCTAACTGCGCTGCCCCTTGGGGTTCTTAGAGGGTTCTGTTAGGTTAAACATTTACAAAATGCCTTTTGAATCATTTGATTTTTATTTATATATTGAAAATATGATTATCTAAGCATTTTAAATGAATTTGATGAATTTAAATGGATTGAACCTAATTGTACCCAACCCAAACCCAACTCACGCCACATCAGGGTGTGGGGTAAAAATTAATTTTGACACCTAAACATGGGCTTCTGATGTTCAATACCCTATGTTGACATCAAGTGCTTGTTCTATGATGGGCTCTCGACATCGACAACCCTAATTCAGATGTTGAACAAAGCCTTCTCAACCTTGGAATCTAAGTTTCCTCAGACAATTACGATTGAGTCCTGATCCTCTACTTCTGCCTGCCCGGTACTGTCATGCGCCTCACACACAAGTAAGGCGAAAAATATCATCTTACCCCCGTTCGGGCAGGGGTAAGGCGGTATTTTTCGTCTTGCTTGTGTGTGGAGCGCACACAACAGTACCAAACAGGCAGAAGTAGAGGATTTTGATTCATAGGATTGTACTATTTCTAGACTTCCACCACCTCAAACATGATATATAAATTAAGCTCTATTTGACCCCTAGTCGACTTGGGGAACTTAGGTCCCAATCGTGGTTATGAATCAACAAATCATTGTGCAACACAATTTGGACTCAAATTTGATTGGTTGAACACTTCACACCCATTTTTTTTACTCTTAATGAATAAATCACCAATATCTCATCTAAAATCCAACGGTTTTAAATGAAATTTGATTCCTTAAATAGCTAATAAGAGGCTAATGGAGCCTCCCTAAACTATAAAAAGGCCTTTGCCTCCCATCCACAATCACCTTTCGTAGACTTTTAGAGTGTACAAGAGAACTCCTTTGCGAAGAGCTTTGGATATTGTTTTTTGCTACTTGTTCTTGCTTCTCAACTTGATCCCAGCATACTCTTCATCCAAATTCTTGTTTTTGCTTCAATAAGGTACGTTTTTATCTTCTTACTTTATTTAAATTCTATTTGATTGATCTTTTATCTAAGCTTTTACTCTTGGAAGCAAGATATACTGCCACTATCAAAATAGGCAGTGGTGGTATGGTCATCGTTTACAATTTCAATCCGTTTGTATGGTGACTTTAAATTATGAATTCGTTACTTGTACATGGTTTAATCATCCAAGTTTGGTTATGTACTTTGAAACTCATATATTCTTCATTGTTTTGCGGTTTATGTCAAGGTTTCCTACACCTTTCGATTACAGTTTTATTTTTTTATTTAATAATCTTTCGTAACTATACCTTATTTGATTTAGTCCTTAAAATTTATCTTAATGATTTTGTTGCCACTGAAATCTGAATGGATGATGTGTAACTGGAAGACCTGCATACCACCTTAATTAATCCAGAGAATGAGCA
Organism: Telopea speciosissima; assembly: GCF_018873765.1. Lineage (NCBI taxonomy): Eukaryota > Viridiplantae > Streptophyta > Magnoliopsida > Proteales > Proteaceae > Telopea > Telopea speciosissima. The sequence continues at coordinate 20,725,004 of NC_057916.1, read as the reverse complement.
CAAGAGAGGGACGGATTTGGACTCCGTTGATGACTCGATCTCTGATGCTTAAGTCAAAATCCGGACAACATGATAAAGAGTTTGAACAATAAAAGAACAACGGTGAATAGAACAGTATTGGATGTTGTCTAGAGAGTTTACCTTAAGATTCACCTTTTTATTTGTAGGAGAAAGGATGCGTACATCTAACTTAGGCCTTCTAGCCTGTGGGTGGTAGAGATTCTAAGTCTCTCTACCAACGGACAGTTTTCCCAAACCTTTCTGTGTGTCGGGAAAATTGGTAGAGATCCAAATGGCTTGTTGTAGCCTGATTGCCACGTGTTCTCTTGCTTAAGCAGGTCAATTTTAGGCATATCAGATTCAAATTTTTCTATGATTTAATCTTCTTTCTTGTGCTTTCTTTAACCACTCTATATTTTTTTTATTGCATTAGGGTTAGGGTTTATTGCATTATGTTTTTTAGGATTTATTTCAATCCATGATTGGCATGATTTTCATGGAAGAATCATACTAAGGATGATTCCAGTTGTTAGGGTTAATATCAGTGAGTTTTACTTTTGATGCATATTATTTGTGATGTACTAACTAAGTTTTGTAACCTGGTATGGAAGTAAGTTTCCTTCACCCTCCCATTAATTTCTATTCTTTTATCTCATCATATAGTCATGTTTAATCTTATGTTTAGTTTCCAATGTAATGTGTATATGTTAGAATATTTATTATCTCATAAAATACCAAAAAACTAAGAAGACCGGTTCAACCAGGTGAACCTAAGTGCCTAACTCATTTTCTTGATTCGCAAGTTGATGTGTATCCATTCTCTCAATTGACCTATGTCCCCATTGGAGTCATATTCATGGGTTCTAGATCCTTATCTAGGTGTTAATTAACTCGCAATCATATCCCTTCTCTCCTAAGAGAGGATAGTGGTAACTCCACTAGGGATTGTCATTCCAATTGATGTATGGTATTATTTAATAATAAATACATGTTTAGTTTTATTACATTTTTATTTTTATGGTTGTATTGTTTGTGCTAACTATGCATCATTATTGCATCACAATTTGCACACATGCATCGATGTATCATTGTTGCATCACATTCGATTTTTCTTTTTATAGTTTCATCCATTGACATCCTCTATGTTGCTTTTTTCAAAGCAAAGTAGTGGGAAATATTCAGTACTACATTGCTTATGAAAAAGAGTAGAATGTGTTCATATTATTTTATGAGGACAACAAGGATATGGATCTTTGGAAGGAAGGCTCCTTATGAGAAACAAAAACTAGGAAAATCAAAAGAGTTTTTTTTAAACTTACTTTTGCTTTGTAAAATCATTGAATACAATCAATAAGGAGATTGTGTGAGATTCCATCACACCCCACTAGTGTGTACATCATTTTCTTTTTTTTTAAAAAAAGAAATTGGGCAACCATGGAAACAGATAATAGGTAGGTGCTCAATTGATTCAATCTTCGATCTTCTCAAAAGCCCAATGAAAATTTGGGTTCACATAACTTTTAGGACAAAGTTTTCCTCCACCCATAGAGGATGGTTCATAAACCCCTTCTAGAGTTTTAGTATGTTCCACAATGCCCTCTCAATACCCATTCCGCCCTCTTCCGCCCCCGGTGAATGGGCCTTATTCACCGTGGGTGGAGGGAAATTACTCGGTCCTAAGTTTTATACATAGAATGGTATTTAGACGGTTGGGATTTGTTGTATAATTCTCAATGGTAATTAATGCGTCCCAAAAAGAATCCACTCTTATTCTCTGTAATTCCCATTTTTAGTTAAATGGTGGCAATTTTTTTATTTTCTGACATGGAATTAAATAAATCCAGACGAAAAATATTATGCTTGAAGAAAAAAAAATTGGGTTGCAAGGGGGAAAGGAAGAAGTTTTACAATGTATGAATTAGATTAAAATGATTAGTTTAGCAAAAATATTAGATTAGACTGATTAATTTATGAGATTTAATCTACTTATCCACACGATATCATAATATTATTGCTCTTTTACCACCAAAAAAAAAAAACATTTTCGCTCACTTCCAACACCCACAAAAAAAAAATTTTGTATTAAGTGAGGGCAATTAGCTTACATAAATTACACCCAAAAAAAATATAATTCAGTTTGTGAAAACGTTGCATATCTATTTCATGCTCTACTTAATAAGTTCAAGCAAATATTAATTTCTCATTTGACAAAATGAAGGTCCACTTTCTACTCGTTGTTTCTTCCTCGATGGAGAATGTAATAATTCATTACTTGAATTTTAAATAGCCAATGTCCCACTACATTTGTGGTGGCTGGCCACAAAGGGAACGAGGGGCAATCAATAAAAAAAAAGGTAGGATTTGTAGCAAGTTTTTTTTTAATAATGAATTAGTAAGTAGGGATAGAGTTGCCCCCACAATTCTAGTGTAGGGGAATCTCCCATGCCACATAAATAATGGCACGAAGAACGGTATCATCTACATGAAACCTGATATGTTAGTACAAGTTCGTTTAACAGATGGATGACACATGGCAAGTTTTTTAGTCGGTTCATAAGAATCAGTGTTTGATATTGATTCATAAAAGTCTTTGGAACCCAGAATGAATAGCCCATTATTTAGTATAAGCCTATGTCTCACATGGACGTCAAGATGACGCAGTTATCAATCATTCGGCATTGGAAAATGGGACATGGGGAACAGACCTCCATCGTCCACCTCTCCGTTATACCCCTTCTCAATGTATCAAGTCACATTGCATTTCGACAGCATTTATTGAAGACGTGCTTAAGGTAATCCAATATCTATTGGAATGGTTGATTATCTTCTGACGACTCACTTCATATTTAAGGCATACTTACGTAAGCCCACTGATCTTGGGTCACATAAGGACTGGAAGCCCCCATCATGTCACATCACAACACACCCTCTCGATCATCTATAAAGGTCAGATGAAGACACTAAGTAAGACAGATAGAACTAAACCCTCCATTTTTAGAACCAATAATTGACGTGAATCGACTACGGTTGACGAACCTGATTTGGTTCTACATTTCTTCTTGAACTTGTCTGTCCTTCTTGACTAATTGTCCTAAAAACTGATTTAGGCATCGGAGGGTTACATCGGGGCTTGCTTCAATTCACCTCTTGTGTCCTCTTTCTTTTGTGTAGATTGGCACATCTGATGGCTTGCATCACCTCTTCAGTTTTCTCCTGCAACAAAACTCATATGTTCAAAGTAGGGGGGAAAAATCCATGTGAAAAGGGGGCTAATACATTAACATGGTGTGAAAATTTTTCCCTACTTAATATATTTAATACCAATGAATCCAAGCCTACCCATTCCATGAAGCATGTAGATCCTATAATTTTCTAAGTCACATGTCAAATTTATATTAATTTTTGGGTTTTTTACAATTACCATCCCAAAAACTTTGATATCTATTATTACCCTCCTAAAAATTTTCAAACAACTATTACTCTCCCTTGTTGCATATTAATAATTAACTGACCCCGTCGTTACATTTTCGTAACAGAGAGGGTTAGTCGTGACAGTATGCCATTGTCACGGATATTCTATGAACAAAATGCCCTTTTGGGGTAGTAATTGTAAAAAAAAAAAAACACCTGATCACCGTCCCTTCTCATTCTTCTTCTTCCTCCTCTGCAACCCCAAACCTTGTTTTCTCCACTCCTCCGCCTAGTTTTGGGGTTTTTCTTGTTTCGTTTCTTCTGTACGTTGAGAATTAAATATTTTCTTCTCTCTTTCTTCAAATTCAAAATGTATCCCTTTGACCTGAAATTCTTTTACGCCTCACATGGGTACCCTAGATCCACCAAAGATGCTTCGTCATCCTACCTGCTTCGACTTTCCACCGTTAGTTTATTGATGCATGGGTGGTAGAATCCTCAGATCTCGCCATTTTCATCACTCCAAATTTCGGCCTTCGAGACGTACTCATCATCGCATGAAGATGAAGTAAGTTGGTTTTAGATATCTAGTTCATGTTTTCCTCTTATTTAGCTCTGTTTCTGTTTTATGTCTTTTCTCCTTTTGTAATTCCTCGTTTATAACTTTGTTTCTCATTCAGAACTATTAGATTTATTTTTAATGTTTGATCGGCATTTCTGATGGCAAAGGATGGAGTTTTCAGGGTTTAATTACAGAGAGGGACGCAGCTTCATCTCTCTTTTTTGTTTATCTTCATCGTCGATCATTTTAATAGTCATTTTACCATTTTTTTAGAACTCCTTTTTCGTGGCCATGGATTGAGCTTCTGGTCCATTACTCACTGCTCGTCAAGGAGTAATGTCAGAAATTTTTTAGGTCCATAAGTTATGCTCTTCACTTCATTTGGTCATTCGAGACTTCTTGGCATAGAGTGTGTTTGATCGATAGTGGAGTTCCTATAGTTCTTGACGGGTTTTTCTTTAGGTAATAAGCGAATGGAGATCAGTGGCTCGTTGTTAGTTAGTGAGAACAGGGTCAGGAATTTTGGGTTGCAGAGGAGGAAGAAGAAGAAGGAGAAGAAGGAGGCACTGATCTGTGGCAATAGTTATGGCTGGTCAGGAATTTTGGGGAATACCTGGATGGCGTTGTGCGTTTATTATGGTGGCATTATTGAGTTCACTGATTGGGTTCCTGGTCTGTCTGTTTGTTGTTGACCCAAAGAGGAGGAAGAAGAAGAAGGAGGACGACGAGAAGGGACTATAATGGGGTGGTTTTTTTTTTTACAATTACCACCGCAAAAGGGCATTTTAGTCTTAAAAAATCCGTGACAATGGCAGATTGTCACGATTAACCCTCTCTGTTATGGAAATGTAACGGTAGGGGTCAGTTAGTTATTAGTATGCAACATGGGAGGGTAATAGTTGTTTAAAAGTTTTTAGGAGGATAATAGTAGATATCAAAGTTTTTGGGATGGTAATTATAAAAAACCCTTAATTTTTTGGGGCAACGTTCTCATTAGGGGGAGCATGGCCTCTCTGCACGTGTGGGGTCCAATAAAGCACACTTAGAAGCATCTTAAAGGTGGAATTTACACCTTTCATAGGATGTGGTGCAGTCATTTTACCTCCCACTATGGCTGGGTGTGGGCACTGGGCGGTATACTCCCCCACAAAAAAAATTCCTAGGTCAAAGCATTTCCGAGTAGAAACACACATAAGAACGAGATGGTTGAAGTACACAATTTCCTCTATTGATGACACAAAAGTCTTTGTGTTAAGGTACCCTACCCCATTCTCAGAGAACCGCATTCTCTTTCTAAATTATGATATTAATTTCTTAATCAATTCGCAATTACCATGTTATAAATGGGAGGGATAAAAAGGGGAAAAAATGAAATATAATTGTATTCTATAATTTTCATTAGAAAAATTATTATCATCACAAATCTTTTTTATCTTTTCAAATGTCGCAAGGAAAAAATTTTGCTGCTACAAGGCTGGCAGCCAAGGAAATGGAATAATTCATTTTCCCTTTGGGTTCATAAATAACTTCCTAGATTTTGGTATTTTCTAAAATACCCTTTAAGATCCCATTTCCATGGTTGTTTGCCTTGTAGTTGGAACATTCCTACTACAAGTGTAGCAGCAAAATTTCGTCCATGTCACAAGGCATCTATTCCACATGGATAGATGATATGTCCATTCCGAACATTGGATAGAGATGACATCACCTAGATTGGTCATGTGTTAAATTTCAAAGTCTAATTCAATCAAAGGACAATGTTTTTGATTTGGGAGTGTACCTACTCCCTTAAAGCCTTCTCACACTCTCTCTCTCTCTCTCTCTCTCTCTCTCTCGCTCTCTAATAACCTTTTTACCATTGTAATTATACCAAAGGACGACTACAAGTGCATGTTTTTTATCGGCATAGCGTACACTCCTAGACAATAACCACTACCTTTAACCAAATACCCCTTTTTGTATTCACATATATATATATCCTTTGTATGTCATGCATGTGTACCGCTACTCTAGACATGACATAACACTTCCCCAACTTTGAACGGGTACAATCAGTTTAGATTATTTTGGGAAAGTTATATGATTAGCTACTTTTGGGTTTTCATTTACAAAATTGTCCACCTTATGTTTGAGTTAACAAAAATAGACAAAAACAAGTTAAGGTTTACAAAACTGGACAAAATAGTGCCTCTCCTTCCCAAAATTACTTTTTTAGACATTTTTACCCCTCCCATTGCCTTCTTCCCCAAGCATCCTCCATTCCCTGCAACCCACCCCTGTCCCCGCCACTGCCATTCTCTGCTACCCAAACTCACCCCTCCCTTCCCTTCCCTGTGATTACCCACGATGACTGGGCGAGAAGGCAATGGCAGGGGTAAAAATGTATAAAAAAGTAAGTGAGGGAGGGAGAGGGACCATTATCACCTCCAATTCTGATTCGTCCCAAGGCAGTGGGTAAGTGGTCATTTCACTCCCATGTGAGGGATTGGAGGGAATTGAAGGATGTTAGAATTGGAGGAGATAAAAATTCGGAGGGAGAGACACTATTTTGTCCAGTTTTGTAAATGAAAATCCAAAAGTAGCTAATCATGTAATTTTTCTTTTTTGTTTTTTTATAAAAAAAAAAACATAATATGTAGAGATGGATGATTCAAACTTATCTTGTGATTTTTCAGAAAGGTAAATGAAGGCTACCCAATCACGTAGTGCCTACCCCGAAACATTGAAGAGTGCAATGACTACCCAACCCCCAAAGAATGAGAAATCTACCCCTATTGAATGCCTCGTGCATGCTTCCATTGGCCCCGCCCTGGGGCGAGAGCCACACAACTTGAGAGCAATCCCCTCGCTTTTGAGAACTACACTTTTCACTATCACAACAGAGGGCCCAAAATTATTTCTTTTTGTGGGTTGGGGAAGAGCCTTAAAGGGCCCAATTTATTTATTTTTTGTTTACCGACCAAAGGATCTTGTACCCATCGAAGAGAGGAAATATTATTGGAAAAATAATAACACTATTACCTTTCTTAAGTCATTGATTATCCTATAGATCTGTTTACCAAAAAATTAATCTTATAGAGCTTAGAGACACCTGGCGGCGCCGTATTGGAGTTGCAGTCCCATTTTTGTTTTTGTAAACGAGAAAAGTGCAGCTCCCTTTGTTTTGTCCCCCGATTGTCCATACTCCATTGGGGCATTTGGCACCCACTTCGTAAACTCATAATCATATTTATTTGATTTATTATTAATTCTTTGTTAGAAAAATGACATTTATTGACATTATTTCTGTTCGCGATTTCGCGCCTTCTGGTTCTCTCTCCCTCTGCAGAGGGAGAATTCGAAATAAATAGTAGATAGGGAGCTCTTTAAGTTTCTCTCTCTCTCTCTTTTACTTTATTTTTTTCAAATAGAAGGCGTAGAAAGGGTTTCGTTTTTCTTTTATCCCTAAAAATTATTTCCGGGGGGTTTTCGGATTCTAGGGTTTCTGCCGCGCTCTGGTGATTGAAATTTAGGGTTTGAACTTTGAAGGAGGAGATCTATGGCCTTACAAGGGCAGGGAATCGACCCTGCCGTTCTCGATGATATCATTAATCGTCTTTTAGAGGTCCGATCTGCCAGACCTGGAAAGCAGGTTCAGCTCTCAGAGGCCGAGATCCGCCAGCTTTGTGCTGCTTCCAGAGAAATATTCCTCATTCAACCTAATCTGTTAGAGCTTGAAGCTCCGATTAAGATATGTGGTACGCTCTTCTCTCCACTGCTTTTCTGTTTTCGTCGCTCGGTCTTTCAACTTGAGTTTGAAGCTTTGAGGCATTCTGAAAGGAAATAAAGGAAGGACTTCGTTTTTTTTTTTTGGGTCTTTCAACTTGAGTTTGAGTTTGGACCTTTGTGATGCTTTTCTCAATTAGTTGATTTTTTCAGGTCAGGTTATCTGTCTGAATAGGATTGGGAATAACAATTAATGAGACTAAACATTAATGTGGTTCTGTGGAGTGCAATGCCGGTGCCTCGACCTTTGTGTAGGTTCTTGCATTAATGAATCAATCACTAGAAAATGTACACACTTCAGACTGTTTTCCCAATAGATATTACAGTTTGATTGAAGAATTAGGTTTTGATGGGCATGCGATGCATTTTTAGAGATTGCAAGATAGGGTTTTTGTACGAGGTTAGTTTTTCAATTAGGTTGCCTCAAGATAAACTCAGGTCGTTGATGCTGCAACTGTTACAACTCAGGATATTTTTTAGTTTGTTGTGTGTGTGTTTTCTCATTCATCAATAATTAGTAAATTACATGAGTGGTATCTCTCTTATATGTACGAGGACCTTTTTTTTTGGGGGGGGAGGGTTTAGAAAGCAAGGACAGACTTGATCTGTGTCACTGTAGAAGTTTCCCATACATGCAGCTTCTGAGACACTTGGCCTCTGAAATTCCTCTAATCTCTGCGTTTTGAACTCTTAGCCATAAAAAATCCAAGAATTTCATATTCTCTTTGTTCATGTGAAGTATACAAATGCATATTTGCGAGAGCATGCACACACGCTCATGCTGGTGTAGGGAAGAAGGTTGTGTTTGGCAAGGCTGTAAGTTATTCTCTACATTGCCTAACACTGATTGGAAGCAGAATTACATTGGGAGGACAAAGTTTTTGTATGAAAATTGGCGAACAGTGGTTGATCCATACTGATCCATGAAAAGTGGTAAAGTGGATATTTAGCGACATGTGACTTTTTTTTTTCATAATGATATTCCTGACTGTCTTTTCTATAACCTTCATTTTATTGAGAGAGCCCTTTCAGATCATATTCTAAGATCCATTCTAAATTCCTTTACTGAGAGCATGCTGTCATTCCTTTTGACAGGTTTTGGAACAAAGGGAAAGGCCTTTGGACCAAATTGATTTCCCCCCTTTAAGCCCTATTTTTTGTGGGTGGAAAGCTGGAGTTAATTTGATCTATGAGAGACACTGAAAACACATTAAGGGTAAACAGAAGAGAAAGAATGGGAGCTTTTAGAATTTCCTGTAGTGTTGATGCAATGGTCAGAAATAAATGGCTCTATATTCCATTTTTGAAAATTGGGGTTTAAAAATGGGATCTGGTGTGTAGGATTTTAAAAATGAGGGTTTGCACTAGCACTCCAGTAACCCAATGCATGTCTTTTTTAGACTTTATTCAAAACTTTGATTGTGAGAAATATAAAAGGAAATGCAAGATTGACAACAAAACTGATGAAGTTAATTTATTAAACCGGTGGTTATAACCATAACCAGAGTAAAAAAGAAAGAGAAAGAGATAGAAACTTGCTCACCATGAAAAAGCTTGTGTTTGATTATCTCAATATTGGAAAGAGAACTGTTCCCTTGACCATAAACAAAGCTAAACCATTGCACTTAAATGAATTTTTTTTGGGGGGTGCTATAAAAGATGGTGTTTACAATGCTTTATGTAAACAACAACCAGACCCATAATTCTCTACCGAGATTGAATTATTTTTTTTTAATGATTTAGAATACTTCCTAGTTACATTAAATACTTCCCTGAGTGTTTTATTCCTTTCCTAAATAAATAGAGGAATACTGTATAAAATAAGCCCAAAACAAGTAATGCAGTTCAGGGTTCTAGAAAGAATCTAGAAGCAAGAACTACAACCATGATCACTTAGAAATCGATAATAACAGAACAGGGACAGAATTTTAGCACATAGGAGAGTTGGAATATTTCACAATCTAATGGTCAGATTAGGCCACAAATTTGGCAACCTGAAACTTGGAAGGAAATAAGGAAACTGCAAATTAGTAGAAGTAATAATCAAAAGTAGGAAGAAGGGTGATAATTGAAGAGAAGAGGGAGGATGATGGTTCCTAGGTGCCCAATATGATTGGTTTCAGAAATCCAGAATTATCCAAAACCACACTGAAGTAAAGAACCAGATTTCAGGAGAAATTAATAACTTTCAAACAAAAATTCGTCGAAGTTCACTCTAATGCGTAGTAATAACTCCTAAAAATGTGACTGAGATCTGATGTTCATATATGGAGTTGAGAGGATTATCCCATTGACAGTAGGATTCTTGAATTGAAATCAGAGTTTTAAAGGTCCAATCCAATAGTTAACAAAAGATCAGAATAGCAATCAGAAATCAGTAATAGGAATAGGGTATCAATTTGAAACAATAAACAAAGTCTGATCTTCAAAATAAGATAGAACTAAGAATCCAACTTGAAGTAGGATTTATGAAAACTGCAACAAAATCAAAAGTTGGAACCATGGATCCATTAAACATAAAGTGTGGTTGCTGTATATGTAAGTAGATCTGAAATCTATGAAGTATTGATATAGCATGTATGGACTTAGAAGAATTCTGCTACTAACCTGATTTTTTGGATTTTTTAATGAGAAGGAAGAAGAATAGAAGGACGGTAGAAGGATATGGACCAAGTTCACACCTGGAACTAAGTTGGAATCCCACCAACTAGCCTTAGTATCTCACCAAGGCTTGTTTGCATCACACAATAGCCATTCAGAATCTCACAGAATATAGGTGGCAAGAAAAGCCAATCTCATTGGTCAATAAATTGTTTTGGGGGAGGGGGGTTGTGGAGCCTTACATTGTTTATATATAAGCTGCCCAGACTGAAACATACTTACAATAGGAAATAAAAGAAGTAAAAACAGATAGGAAACGCCCTCCCTTCCAAGGTGGAAATAGGTGGCCTATGTAGACCAGGATTCTATCTTAATTAATTAAAAACCGTCTTTTACTAATTACTAGAAAAGAAGATAAAATAAATAAGTAGAGTCCTAATCTACTAGCCCCACGGTTGGTTTTGAGCATAGTTGTCAAGGCGAGTAGGCGGCCCAAGGCGTCGGAGGGGCGCCTAGTCGACAAGGCGCTTGCCTAAGCGTTGTCTAGGCGTCCTAGGTGTGCAGCATATAAATTATTAATTTATACAATTACGCTTATATGCAACATACAGCCATATCAATGCAATATGATATAATTATGCTAGTAATGATCTAATATGAGAAAATCAGCATATAATAAACAAATTTTAGGATATAATGTAAGCATATTTATTGAAAAACAAAGCAATAAACATAAATCAATGTAAGTTCATGAAGTGTCAACGAGGCGTGTTGTTGCCTTGGATTCCAAGAAAGAGCTTGGACACCTAGGCTGTGCTTAGGTGACACCTTGATAACTATGATTTTGAGTGGATCAATTATCACCCAAGCTATACGGCTTTGCCTGAACCAGAACCTGGTTCAGTTGAGCCAAGACTGGTTCTTAAGGAACCGCAAGCCTGTTTTAAGGAAGCATAAACCTATTTTGATGCTTGGTTCCTGCGTTGGTACTTAAAATAGGTCAGTTCTGGAATACCGATCCCATTTGTGCAATTGAACTACATCAAAACTCTTGAAAAAACTCGAATTCTGTACTCAGAACATGTCTAATTGATCTTTTTTTTGGGGGGGGGGTGTACACATACACACACACATAAATTGACTCATAAAAGGTCACCTAATCACTCTCTTCAACTGATTTAAAGTAAATTGACTCACAAATCTAACTCTTAAAGTCATCAAGTACCCTAATCTAACTCAAGCACTTAACTCTTAATCTCATGTACAAACTTCACCCTCACTTTATGGGCTTATAAAGTAGACCCGTTACTATGGAACTCAAGAAAACAAAGGCCCCCAACCTATAACATAACTACCCAAAGCTTGTTTTGAGCCCATTGGACTACCACCTACATCTTGTAGACCTCCCAAGAGTCATGTCTAAGCCTCCAGCCGGGATTGTACCAAATAATACAATGCTAACCCCGAACCAATGAGAACCAGTGGGAGATCATCTTGTGACAGGATTGGAGGTGAGGAATAAAACCTGATTGGCAAGAAAATTAACAACTAACCAAAAAGCAGAGATTTAGAAGTAAGCTTGAAGGACTCTTGAAAATCGATTTGTTTTAGGGTTTTGAAAACAACAACTAAACTAGAACGGAACTAGTAAACGAAATAGAAAATTGAAATCAGAATAGGGTAGATTAAGAACAAGATGCAATGCAGCAATTGATGTTCTAGATAATGGCAACCTGAAACTTGGAAGGATATAGGAAACTGTAGATTAGTACGAGGAATAATCAAAAGTAGGAAGAAGGGGAATGGTAGAAAGAAGAGGGAGGAAAGATCACACTTGAAAAGAAAGATGAACAGAACTAGGAGGAGGGAGATCAGTTCTGGAACGATATTCTCGTTTTCTTAACTCAACAATACCATAATTCTTGAAAAAAAACTCAAATTTCTTTACTCAAGAGTTGCCTAATTGATTGAGAGGGGGTGTATACATATATGCACAACAACTCAGCCTTATCCAAACTAAATGGGTCGGCTACATGGATCTTTGCCCTCCAATCAGCTTTATTCAAGGTCATACTTGATACAAGGCCTAAGGTATGCATATCTTTCCTCACCACTTCTCATAGGGTCATTTTTCATAGCTTATCATGTATTAGGGCTACTCCCAAATCACCTATAGTGTGGTCATTCCTTACATTATCCTTCTTAGTTTTGCCATACATCCCATCTCAACATCCTCATCTCTGCTACACTTAGTTTATTTTTATGACATTTCTTAACTGCCAAACATTTTGTACCATACATCATAGCCGATCCTATGGATGTCCTATAAAAGTTTCCTTTTAAGCTTTAGAGGAATACGCTGATTACACAACACTCCAGACGTACCTCTCCACTTCATCCATCCTATTTTAATTCTATGAGAATTGAGAAACTTCATACTTTATATCACCTTCTTTATATATGATTGAGCTTAAAATATCTAAAATAATCACTTTACGGAATCTCTCTCACATCAATTTTCACCATCTCATTTTCCGTCCTAGTGTAACTAAAGCTAACACCATATATTCCATCTTCGTTTTACTTATCTTAAACCTTTTGATTCCAAGGTTGATCTCCATAACTCCAACTTAGCGTTAATCCTTGTTTTTGACTTTTCCATCAAAAAAATATCATTAGCAAAAAGCATACACCAAGGATTCTCATCTTGAATGTGCCTAGGTAAATCATCCATGATAAGCGCAAACAAATAAGGGCTTAAAGCTGATCTTTTATGTAACCCAATTGAAATTAGAAATTCACTACCTTGACCCCCCGGTTCTCACACTAGTTACCATGCCATCATACATATCTTTAATATTGTTCACATATTTACTTGAAACACTTCTCTTCTCTAGTACATGCCAAATTAGTTCTCTAGGGACTCTTACGTTTTTTCTAGGTTAATAAAGACCACATGGAGATCCTTCTTGCACTCTCTAAATCTTTTCATGAGTCTCCTAAGTAAATAGCTTCTGTCATGGATCACCAAGTCTAAAGCCAAATTGGTTCTCTGAAAAAGTAGATTCTCGTCTTAGGTGGGTTTCAATTACCCTCTCCCATAATGTCATAGTATGACTCATTAGTTTATGCCTCTATAGTTATTGCAGCTCTGAATATCACATTTATTTTTTTACATCGGAATCACAATGCTTCTCTTCCATTCATTTGACATTTTCCTTGTGCTCATAATCTTGTTAAACAGCTTGGTTAACCAAGATAAACCACATAATCCTAAGTTCTTCCATACTTCTATTGGGACCTCATTCGGGCTTGGTGTCTTGCCTACGTTCATCTTTCTTAAATCTTCTTTAAATTCAAACACCCTTTTCGTGTATATCTATGCCATGTGGTGTCATGATGAGTAATGCAGTCTTCCAGGCCACTATTACTCGTAATGTCTTCATTTAGAAGGCTGTACAAATACCCTTTCCAGCTCTCCTTAATGGCCTCATCCCTTGTTATTACTCTACTATATTCACTTTTAATACATCTAACATGGTTGGAATCTCTTAACTGCATCAACAAGACTCATAATTTGATTATACTCTTTAAAAAAGAATACCCACTGCTGATTGATACTCCTTTTGAAAGTTGGTCATAACTGTCCAAATATTGCACGAAAGTGCAAGATTTTGGTTGCATAAAATAGATAATTCAATAAGCTATCAAATGACACCAAAATCATGCAAAACAATTACTGATTGACACTTCCATAATTGCCTATTTTATACTTAAATGTTTCTTTAGTTCCTTTGGTGGTTCTTCTAAACTTAATGTGTGGTCAACACATTAAAAAAAAAAAGATGCAAATACCTTACACTTACCTGCCAGAGGCTTTGACCATAATTTCATAGTAGGACTTATAAACAAAGAGTTTTGAAGAACATGATTCACTTGTCCCTATATATTCTTTCTGTTGGAAATCTGATGTTTGGCCAATGGACTGGTAGTTTCTAATCTTGTGTTGGTTCTGATTTTCAGGTGACATCCATGGCCAATATGGTGACCTTTTAAGGCTTTTTGAGTATGGAGGTTTACCTCCACAAGCCAATTATTTATTCTTAGGTGATTATGTAGATCGTGGGAAGCAGAGTTTGGAAACCATATGCCTCTTGCTTGCTTATAAGATTAAATACCCTGAGAACTTCTTTCTTTTAAGGGGAAATCATGAGTGCGCTTCTATTAATAGGATATATGGATTTTATGATGAATGTAAGCGACGGTTTAATGTGAGACTTTGGAAAGCCTTTACAGATTGTTTTAACTGCCTTCCTGTAGCGGCTCTTATAGATGACAAGATATTGTGCATGCATGGTGGCCTTTCCCCTGAACTCACAAACTTGGACCAAATAAAAAACTTAACAAGGCCAACTGATGTTCCAGACACTGGTTTGCTCTGTGATTTACTCTGGTCTGATCCAGGCAGAGAGGTTAAAGGCTGGGGAATGAATGACAGAGGAGTTTCATACACTTTTGGCCCTGATAAAGTGGCAGAATTTTTAATGAAGCATGATCTAGACCTTGTCTGTCGTGCCCATCAGGTTATTGACATTTTGATACTTTACTGGTTTGGCTTTGTTATCTGAGATGCTGTATACTGATATATCCTCTATCCAGGTTGTGGAGGATGGTTATGAATTCTTTGCTGATAGGCAACTTGTTACAATATTCTCAGCCCCAAATTACTGTGGTGAATTTGATAATGCTGGTGCAATGATGAGTGTTGATGATAGTTTAATGTGCTCCTTCCAAATTTTAAAGCCCGCCGAGAGGAAGGCAAAATTCATGATGTCGACAAAGATATGATTTAATTTCTGCAGTCTCAACACTTCCTGGCATTGCAAAGGTTAGTGACTTAATGTTACTTAATTTCCTTAATCTTTGTATATTTATTCATTCCACTGATGATATTATTCTAGGGAAGATACAGATGGATTCTCTGGGTTTCTTTTTTGTTTTTTGCTGTCAATAGTCTCTTGATTGGATTTCCATGTTAATTGGTTTTGGGGAGAATTGTGGTCTGTAAAGATGTTGCTATTGATATGATTTCCAATTGCTTAATAGCAGATAGCAACATTTATATCGTAGTTGAGGGCATATAAGTGTTAGCTTCAACTTTTTACTTAATGGTGTGGAGTAGTTACTTTGTTGAGAAACTCTCATTTCATATTGTCGGTTTCACTATTATACAGTTATTGAGCATAGATTTATTGAGACACCATATTTGGGAAGCTTATACATATTGGAGTTTTAGGCTTGGTAATGTTCTGAAAAATCGATTCTAGTGTTTTTCCCTTTTTTTGGAACAGAAATGGAGTGAAAACTGTATGGTATGTGCGGTTTGATTTTCTGTTATTTTTTTAAATGAACCGGGCACTTGGTATACTTTTTAGCCCCATTTGAGAATCACTTCTACGAATTTTCAGTAAAACAAACCTCTGTCTTAAGTGAACGTGGGGCAATGATAGAATTTTCCATCTAAACATAACATGAGGTAAAATGAGCCCTAAAATCTCACAAGGACGCCTCTCATCTTCGCAAGAACACCGATCGACCTGCAATTAAACCTCTCATTTTTGTGTTTGATCTTTGCAACTCGGCCTTGCCTATCTTTGACTCTGCTCCTCCGTGAAGGACTCTCCTGCAACCTCTGCTCCTCCATGAGTCCTGTCGTTTTCTTACTTGGATTTAGGGTTTATGAACCATCATGGAAGTTTGTTTCTTCTTGAGTTTCTAGATTAAATAGTTTTATTTGGGTATTAGGCCAAAACACTGTTCATGTTACTGTTCACGTGAACAGTGTCACAACCCCCTTTCTATTACCCTTACTGTCTATTTTCCTATCCTCTTCTTCTCACTGTCTTCTACACCCAACCGAACCATATTCCTGCTGTGTTTTGTGACTGCAACTGAGAGTCTGAGAGTGCAAGTAAGAACCACTCTACAGTAGGATCGATGACAGGTTGCATCAGAACACCAAATTAGCAATAAAACCAGAATTAGTGACTTTTAGGAGGTAAAGATTAAACCGGCCAACAGATGGCTACCAAACTTAGGTTGAGTGGAGATGATGCTAATCAGGTCCTTTGCTCCAAATTACAGCCAATGCTGATGGCTGAATGTGGAGTTATGAAGATAACTCAAAATTAAGGTATGGAATAACTTGCAAACCAGCACTGGGAATGGGCTCCAAAAGGAATCGAGTTTCAGCCCTGATGGGGTGAAGCTTTGCTGCAAGTTTGGTCCAATTCTAATGGTCAGATACAGAGATAGAGATTGGTTGCCAAATTAGAAGGTGAGTACTACAGACCAAACCAACCAGCAACAGGTGGTCAAACTGGGATCAAAGGAAGGTCTGACAGCAATAAGAAACCTCTCCAAACCACAGCCTGATCTGGTCAATGGTTGCAGAGATATGGGGCAGACTTGAAATAGAAGGTTTGATGAGATCTGGCTAACCAGCTGGAGTCTGGATTCCAAACCAGGGATCAAGTGAGCCTCCTATAGGTCTACTTCAGCCCTCCAATTATCACCTTCGATGGGGGTAAAGGCTGCTGGGTTCAGTTCCTTTGATTGCAGCAGCAGAGAACTTGAAAGTTGCAGCTGGCAGGTGTGGGAGGTGATCTTCCTTGTCTGCGAGCAGCAACAGCAGAACTTGTAGATGTTTGGGATGATTTTGGAGTCTCACAGAAGTAGCAGCGGCAATAGTTTGCAGTCTCACAGCAATAACAGTAGCAGGGGATCGATTGGAGAAGAAGATAAAAGGATAAGGAGATTCGGCTCTCTCAGCCCCAGGGTTTTGGCTCTCTCAGCCAGGCCTCCCAGCCCTTAATGTCACACACATGGACAAGTGAAAACTTTGCTCAAGCAATAATAATCGACTTCATTAAATCGTGGGGTGCCTCTATGGCCAGGTTACAATATATAAATAGACTTAGGGGGATGAGTCAAAATGATGCAGATCCTAGCCTCCTCGAATTGAAGAAGCCACCCTAAACCTAGGGTTTTAGTAGGAGCCTTAGTTTAGTTTAGTTTATTTCCATACTTAGTTTTTATTTTGTGTTTTTAATTGAATCGGGTTAAATTAGTTGCATCCAATTGGTCTAATTTAAGTGAAGTGATCCTATTGGTTAAGAGGTTCTTATATCCTATTGGCTAGTAGGGAATCTTCTTTATTTTAAGTAGTTTAAGTTGTTTTTAAGTCATTAGGGGTAGATGAGTATTGTCTTTTAAGTTTTTAATTTGTATTAAAATTGGTCCACCTCTCCACGATTTAAGTGGGAGATTTAAGTTGTAATAGATTTAGGAATAGGCCTTTTGGCCCCTTATTTAATAAGAATCGTGGGAGAGGCTCCCCCACCAAGTTTATGTTTAAAAATTTCGTTTCCTACTGTTAGCTTTGGCTGCTGCTGCTGTTCTTCTCAGAGAACTGCCTTGTGTGTAATATCGAGGCTGCCTTGTGAGTAATATCAAGGTGAGGGCTGGTGGACTCCGACGACTCCTTGCTTCTTGTAGATCGGGAAGTCTTTCTTCTTCTTCAATCAAGTTTCTCCAAGCTGCCATTGAAGAACCTGCAAATTCAATAAGTTAATTTACTGTTTTATTATTTCCCCTCCTCCTCCTAACCTTCCAACCTAACCCTAATCGATTCACAATCCCTTGCTCCATTAAAACCCAAACCCAAAACCCTAAAATTCAATTCTGCCCAAAATTGCAGAACTTCAAAACTCATCTAAACCCTAACCTTTTTATACCATATTGACCCCCTAGACCTGCCCATTAATACCCTATAAACCCCTTTCCCAATATCCAACCCAAACCCTAGGAATTGACCTAAATCCTAGTGCTGTCCATTCGAACTAGCAGCCCCTTTTGTTATTTGATCCTGTTGTTTGGCTCCTAGTAGGTCTCCTACCTATCTAGGACTACATAAATTGCTATCAGAGCCATGGAAGAACATGGCAACCCTGTTGTTGATCCAACACTACCACCTCCACCTGATCCCATGGCTGCAATCCTGGACATGCTCCTGACATGCTCCATAAGATCAGTGATCGGTTACAGATTGTAGAACAAAGGCAAGCTGTGCCTCTTGTCAACAACCCTCTATATGTAGAGGAAGACAGATTCTAAGTTCATTCTGAAGTACATGGAACTCTGGGAAGGGATGAAAATCATAGAGGTCATCCCAGACGTCAGAGGGACCACAGAGATCATTCTAGACATGGCAGAGATTACAGGGATCGACGTAGGTATGACAGAGATGACTACAGAGAAGATAGGGACAGAACTACTGAAGCACCTCGAAGACCTACCTTTGAGGAATACATGAGATCCTACTTCACTGGAGATGAAGCTACTAACAGGAGGTACGATACACAGAAGGTCAAGCTAGAGCTAAAAGAGTATAATGGGAATGGTGAACCACAGGTATTCTATGACTGGCTTGCTGCCCTAGATGATTATTTTGACTGGTATGACTTGCCTGAAGATCGAAAGATGAGATTGGCACGTACCAAACTGATTGGCCCTGCTCAAGAATGGTGACGAAAGACAAAGATAGACTTGGAGCGCGTAGGTGATGCACCTATTAACTGGGAGGACATGAAGTATGACTTGAAGGAGAAATATTTGCCTCGACATTACAGAGCTCAGATGCAAGATCAACTCAATTCCCTTCGGCAAGGGACTATGACTGTATCCGAGTATATGCAGCAGTTAGATTCTCTTTCTTCTCGTACTGATGCTAGAGAGAGTGCTACTCAGATGTTATCACGATTTCGGTTGGGATTGAAATTTGATATTGTTAGGGCTATTGGAGTTGTTGATGTTCTGGACATCAAGGACTGTTTCGAGAAGGCATTGAAGGCTGAAGAATTATTGGCTGGAAATAGAAGATTTGATTCCTCTACTGAGGTTAATATCAAAACTTTTACAGCATTCAAGTCTACTACCACTGGTCACAATCGAGCTAGAAATTCTACTGTTGGTTCTACTCGATCAGGCTACTCTGTTGGTAATTCTTCCCGCTCTACAGCCCCTCCTGATGCAGCTCCAAGAAGGAAGAAGAAGAAGAAGAAACCCTGAAGGAAGAAGAAGAGCAGCCTTGACTAGGCTGAATTTCGTTGGAGCCTTTTAAAGTTTTTTTAGTCTTTTTAGGAAGGGCAAAACAGTCTTTTTATTATGTTTTATTTCTCTTAGTTCCCCTCCACGATTTTAGAGGGATAGGTATTTTAATTGTTTGTTGTTTTAACTTATACTCCCATTCAGAGTATAGGTCTATTTCTGTTTTATGCTTTATTATTAGGACTCAGATTAGGACTGCCCATTCCTAGTCTGACTAGGACTTGCTTTAGATTGATTATTTGTAAGGCCTTTGGCCCCCCTTTATTATTATAAATAGTAGAATCGTGGGAGGCTCCCCCACAACAGATTTGAATTTAAAAAAAAGTGTTCTTCGTGGCTGCTTGCTGCTCCTTGCTCTCCAAGAGTGTTTGCATCCTTGTGGGCTTATCAAGGTGGAAGGGTGGGTGGAATCCTGCGACTCCTTACGCCGTGACGGCTGGGAGGGTCTTTCTTTGAAGGAGATTTCATCCTTCATCCCTCAATTTACTGCCGGTGGAATCCTATAGTAAGTTGAGATTTAAATTTCTGTTTTTAGTTTCCTTCCCTCCCTCATTCGATCTCCCTTTAATTTCTGTCTTTTCTCATATACCCTAGAACATCTAAGTTCTGCCCAGCCCTACCCTTTTACCCAAATCCCCTCCAATTTCAGGCATGACATCCTTACCATAACCCTCACACTCGATCCAGCTTTGAGGCTAATCTGATTAGTCTAAACCCTAATTCCCCATTGCTCCTCACAAACCCCAAAACCCTAAATTTCCAGGTTTCCCTCTTCTGACCAGCAAAACCCCCCCATATCAGGATCGAATTTCCCTCCCATACATCTGAACACTCGACCTTGGTTCCAGCCCTTAAATCCCATTAAAAACCTAGATTTATTTGTTTTCTTATTTACAAAACCCGAAACCCTAACCCTAATTTCTGCAGGAATTCAAAACTGTTTCAAATCCAGATATTTTTATATCATAATGACCCGTAAACCTGCAGAATAAAACCATATAAACCCCATTCCCAAATTCCCATTCTAAACCCTAATTTTGCCCTAATCAGCCCCAAACAGCAGGCTTGACCAGACCTTGTTTTTACTTGGCTCCTAGTAGGATTATTTCCTATTCTAGGACTACATTACCTCCACGTGCTGATCATAAAGGTAAAGCTCTCATGGACAGCAATGCACCTCACAAGTGTTTCCATTGCAATGAGCTTGGGCACTATGCCAATGAATGCCCGCAAAAGCATAGACCTGTTAATGTGGATGCCAAGGCAGAGGAAACCCCTGAAGGGCATGATGAGCAAGGTATATATGCACTACCCCCTGATAGTGATGAAGACTTAGAATGTTACCTTTAAGATATAGATGGTGGTACTCGAGGTGTCCATACGATTGCTCCAGTTCTCATGGATGATGTGGTTGATTGTGACGAGGTAATTGGGAACATTTCACAGGGAGACAATGACAAGCAAGTTGCTGTTCTTGAAGAAGTGGGGCTGAATGAGAAGGTCATCAATATTGAAGACCCTATGGAGGTTGAACACATTGACTTTGTGATGCCCCCTTGGTTCTTCGAAGAGAAAGCCCCACGACTTGAAGACTATATTCCCACTGTTCTAACCTCAACAGAATTCTGCTAGGGAAGTGTTGAAGCTGCTGCCCACATTTTGCTTCCTCCTCCTCATCACAAGGTTCGTGGACGAGTTTCTTCACATAAGCATGGTACTTGGACTCCCATACATGATGTCAACAAGCTCAGCCCCAAGTTGCCAAAGTGTTGCATGGATTTCACCCATTCATCGGAGATGAATGTTTCTAAGTCGGGGAGAGTTGATGCAGATCCTAGCCTTCTCAAATTGAAGAAGCCACCCTAAACCTAGGGTTTTAGTAGGAGCCTTAGTTTAGTTTAGTTTATTTCCATACTTAGTTTTTATTTTGTGTTTTTAATTGAACCGGGTTAAATTGGTTGCATCCAATTGGTTCAATTGGTCTAATTTAAGTGAAGTGATCTTATTGGCTAAGAGGTTCTTATATCCTATTGGCTAGTAGGGAATCTTCTTTATTTTAAGTAGTTTTTAAGTCATTAGGGGTAGATGAGTCTTTTCTTTTAAGTTTTTAATTTGTTTTAAAATTGGTCCACCTCTCCACGATTTAAGTGGGAGATTTAAGTTGTAATAGATTTAGGAATAGGCCTTTTGGCCCCTTATTTAATAAGAATCGTGGGAGAGGCTCCCCCACCAAGTTTATGTTTAAAAATTTCGTTTCCTGCTGTTAGCTTTGGCTGCTGCTACTATTCTTCTCAGAGAACTGCCTTGTGTGTAATATCGTCGAGGCTGCCTTGTGAGTAATATCAAGGTGAGGGCTGGTGGACTTCGGCGACTCCTTGCTTCTTGTAGATCGGGAGGTCCTTCTTTTTCTTCAATCAAGTTTCTCCAAGCTGCCATTGAAGAACCTGCAAATTCAGTAAGTTAATTTACTGTTTTATTATTTCCCCTCCTTCTCCTAACCTTCCAACCTAATCCTAATCGATTCACAATCCCTTACTCCATTAAAACCCAAACCCAAAACCCTAAAATTCAATTCTGCCCAAAATTGCAGAACTTCAAAACTCATCTAAACCCTAAAATTCAATTCTGCAATTTTGGGGAGAATTGAATTTTAGGGTTTTGGGTTTGGGTTTTAATGGAGCAAGGGATTGTGAATCGATTATGGTTAGGTTGGAAGGTTAGGAGGAGGAGGGGAAATAATAAAACAGTAAATTAACTTACTGAATTTGCAGGTTCTTCAATGGCAGCTTGGAGAAACTTGATTGAAGAAGAAGAAGGACCTCCCGATCTACAAGATGCAAGGAATCGCCGGAGTCCACCAGCCCTCACCTTGATATTACTCACAAGGCGGCCTCGATATTACACACAAGGCAGTTCTCTGAGAAGAACAGCCAAAGCTAATAGCAGGAAACAAAATTTTTAAACATAAACTTGGTGGGGGAGCCTCTCCCACGATTCTTATTAAATAAGGGGCCAAAAGGCCTATTCCTAAATCTATTACAACTTAAATCGTGGAGAGGTGGACCAATTTTAAAACAAATTAAAAACTTAAAAGACAATACTCATCTACCCCTAATGACTTAAAAACTACTTAAAATAAAGAAGATTCCCTACTAGCCAATAGGATATAAGAACCTCTTAACCAATAGGATCACTTCACTTAAATTAGACCAATTGGATGCAACTAATTTAACCCGATTCAATTAAAACCACAAAATAAAAACTAAGTATGGAAATAAACTAAACTAAGGCTCCTACTAAAACCCTAGGTTTAGGGTGGCTTCTTCAATTCGAGGAGGCTAGGATCTGCATCACAAAAATAGAAAGAAATAAAATTGCAGTCTCTTGTATGGCTGAGACTTGCTTTACAAGTAATGGATCAAAATAGAAAGTAACTAGAATAGAAACTCTAACTCAGCTAAGCAACTAAAATAGAAACAAATAATTAACAAAATAGAAAATAGATCTATGCTAAAATAGAAACTAAACTACTCCGAAATCCCTATGCTTAAAGCACCATGCAATCTGATCTTGGGCCAAGAGAATCTTCTAATAATATTCTCACTAACCCAATTAAGGGGCTGTGACACTATTCACGTGAACAATGTTTTGGCCTCTTCTTCTTCATGTTTTGATCTACATCAGTGTTACATAATGTGTTATTGAAGTCCAAATTGTTTTTTAGGGATTTGGGTTCTTAGATTAAATTGTTTTATCTGGGCATCAAATAATAATTTGTTCTTATGATTTCAATTTGGGAATTTGAATTGTTCAAACTCCACCATGGATTCCGTCCTCTCATCAAAACCGATAAGTTGGTCTTTTTTATTATTGTTATTACCAAAATTGGTTTTTGAGTAGTGGTTGCTGGGTTGGTACCCTCTTTTTTGTCTCATTATTTATATTTTCATGTACTTCCTCCTTTACATAAGCTATTGGAGTTGAACTATTGTTGTCGTTGTTTGTTGGTTTAATCTATAAACTGTTTATTTGGGTGTCACATGGTGTGTTTTTGAGAATTTATCTATGAATTTGAGCTATTCAAATTCCTCTAAAGGATTTATAAAGGAGAAGTTCGCCCTCTCTGTTTATCTATCCTCCTATCAAAACCCATAGGTGGGGTTTTTTTTTATTTTAATTTCAAATGGTTTTGTAGGGATTTGGGTTCTTATCAAGATTGGTTTATGAGATGCGGGTAATGGTTTCTGGTTTGGAAGTTCTGTTCTTATTCTTATTTGTATTTTTGTTTTCATTGCTCCTTTACACAATATTGTTGATTGAACTGTTTTTGTTGCTGTTCTGTTTTATTATTTCTTTGGTTTCTACTTTATAAATAAAATAGTTTTATTGGGTTTCATTTAATTCATTATTGAGATTTCAGTTTTGGGATTTGAATTGTTCGAATTCCACTATATATTTGTAAAAACTTTAAGCCACTGGGAGGATTGTTATGGCTATTCTGTATGCCCTACTATGTACTACAAACTCTACCGAAATTTTCCATGAGTATGGTGTGACATGGACGTGTGACCTCTATGCTTAGTAAAATGAAATATCAATTGAAAAGAAAACGAAAGGTAGAACATGACTTCTGTCTTTTTTGGTAAGTGCAGTACCTGAATTATGGTTGATCTGTTTGTTTGGTTCAATAATTAGAAAAATGGCAAGTTCACAAAATGAGAATGGCAAGTGGAGTCAAAACAATATAGACATTTTTGCATTTTTTTTGTGCTTAACTAGGTGTCATTTTACGTAATTTTTGGTAAACAACAGAAACGATTCTGTTAAGTGCGACCCATACAGGTTTCTGTTTCTTCTTAGTTATAGAAACACTTTTTTTTTTAGTGGTACTATATAACATTTTAGAACCCAGAAACACTCAAAAAGCACAGGAACACCTAAAACTATGCCGGATTCAGAAGCGCTCTAAAAACACAGAAACGTTGCCATACAGAACTCTTCTGAAGAAAAATCTCTCTCCCATCCAGTCCTTAATTTGCCCATTTTGATCCTCTCAGCTGTAAGGACATTCTATATGTAATGGTATTTTTTATTTAGTGTTGAGAAGTGACTTACTGGGTTAATGACAGCAATGAACTCAATTCATTTTGACTTGATATTTTGCTACTGCAAATTGCAATGGGTTCAGTATGGTAATAATTGGGTAGGGTTGGGTTGGGTTTGCTCAAAAAACACAGAAATGTTGCCATTCAGAGCCTCAACTTCTGAAGAAAAATTTCTCTCCCATCCAATCTTTAATTTGCTCATTTTGATCCTCTTAGTTGTAAGGACATTCTATATGTAATGGTATATTTTTTTTTATTGTTGAGGAGTGACTTATTGGGTTAATGACAACAATGAGCTCAATTCATTTTGACTTGATATCTTGCTACTACAAATTGCAATGGGTTCAGTATGGTAATAATTGGGTAGGGTTGGGTTGGGTTTGTTGGTGTTAACAAAACAGTATTGAGGGAATGGCTAGAATAATCGATGTGATTATTCAGCCCTTGTATTTATAACTTTCATAAAAGCAATGAAATTACATTAATAACCATGTATAGCCGACCATGATAGCTATAGGGAAATAAAAGGAGAAAAATACAGAAAATACCAAAACTACCCTTATAATATCGGGTAACATAACTCAACACTCCCTCTCAAGTTGGGGCATAGATATCACACATGCCCAACTTGACTAGACTAGGATGAAACAACTTCCCACTCAACCCTTTGGTGAAGACATCAGCTAGTTGATCCAGACTTCACAAAGGGATACAAATCTTCCTACTCTCTAACTTCTCCTTGATGAAGTGTCTGTCGATCTCCACATGCTTGGTACGGTCATGCTGCACTGGATTGTGGGCAATGCTAATTGCTGCTTTGTTGTCACAGTACAACATCATTGGAAGATGAACAAAACCACGGATATCTAGGAGTAAACTCTGAAGCCACAATAAGTCACATATGCCCTGGGTCATAGCACGGAATTCAGCTTCAACACTAGATCTTGTCACAACATTTTGTTTTTTACTCCGCCATGTGACCAGATTTCCTCCAACAAAAGTACAATAGCCTGAAGTAGACTTCCTGTCAGGATTACCACCCCAGTCAGCATCTGTGTAAGCCTCAATGCGAAGATGGTCATGAGGAGACAAAAGGATCCCTTTTTCTGGAGCTGATTTCAATTAATGGAGAATACGAAGAACAACAGCCATTTGAGTGGAATAAGGATCATGCATGAATTGGCTTACTACTGCAACAACAATATCTGGTTTGGTGTGGGAGAGATAAATCAGTTTTCCCACTAATCATTGATATCTACCCTTATCAATAGGATCACCATCCTTCTCTTGCAGACGAGTAATAGCTTCCAAAGGAGGTTCACAAGGATGACAACCAAGCAAACCAGTCTCTGATAGTAAATCTAGAACATACTTTCTTTGGGAGAGAACGATGCCTTTGGGAGAATGGGCAACTTCAATCCCAAGAAAATATCTTAGCTGTCCTAGATCTTTTATGCCAAATTCTCGTCCTAAGAAAGTCTTCAGGTGAGAAACTTCATCTGCATCAATACCAGTCACAATTATGTCATCAACATAAACTATAAGAAGAGTGACCTTTTCTCCCTTTCGCTTGATGAACAGAGTGTGATCAGCATTACTCTGTTTGTATCCACAGGAGACCATGGCTTTATGAAACCTACCAAACCATGCCCGTGGAGATTGCTTCAACCCATATAGTGCTTGTTTTAGCCTACAAACTTTCCCATGGGTCTTGTCAGAAGAAAAACCTAGAGGAACTTCCATGTAAACCTCCTCTTCCAACTCTCTATGAAGGAATGCATTTTTGACATCCAATTGCTGTAGGTCCCAGCCAAGGTTGACAGCACAAGACAGTAAGACCCGGACAGTGTTCAACTTCGCAACTGGGGCCAATGTCTCCTGGTAGTTGATCCCATAAGTCTGAGTAAAGCACTTGGCCACAAGCCTGTCTTTATATCTATCCACTGTTCCATCTGGTTTCTGCTTGACAACAAATACCCAGTTGCACCCGACTGGTTTCTTACCCGAAGGAAGAACAACTAGCTCCCATGTCTCATTTTTAAATAAGGTCATCATTTCTTCCATCATGGCTGCTTTCCGCTTTGGATCTACAATTGCTCCTGCCATTTCTGAGAAACAGAGGAAAGAGAAGAAACAAATGCACGATAGGAAGGAGATAAAGTATCATAGGAAAAAACATTGGAGATGGGGTGTTGGGTACATGACCTAACGCCTTTACGAACAGCAATAGGTAAGTCAAGAGAAGGATCCTTACCAGATGATGTAGCAGGATCTGAATCTGGATCAAGTGTAGACGATTGTAGAGGTGGTATGGTGGTGGTGGTAGTCTCTACTTGTCCTTTGTGCTCTCGGGTATAGACTTTATCAACAAGGATTTGACTGACTGGTCTATGCTCCCCCTGATGAGGACCCACTGTAGGGGCTGAAGTTACAGAGGGCTCCCCCTGAATAGGAGCCGGAAGAATAGCAGACACATCTTCAAAACTTGGATCCTGCTCCCCCTGAAGAGGTGTCTGAGAATAATACGCCAAGGACTCATGGAAGACAATATCCATGGAGACAAAAGTATGTCTAGTGGGGGGATGATAACACTTGTATCCTTTTTGGGTCGCAGAGTAGCCCAGAAAAATACACCAAATGCTCCGTGGATCAAATTTCCCATGAGGATGATGATTGCGAATATAGCAGACACAACCAAAAACTTCGGGGGGGAACCATAAAGGAGGAGGAACCCTGGAAGAGGTCAACTGGGGAACAACCGTTAAACACACGGGTAGGTGCACGGTTGATGAGATAAGCAGCGGTAAGAATGGCATCACTCTAGTATTGGGAAGGAACCTACTGTGTAAACATAATGGCCTGGGCCACCTCAAGGAGATGTCGATTTTTCCTTTCGGCAACCCAATTTTGGGTAGGTGTGTCAACACAACTGGTATGATGGACAATACCATGTTCAGCCAAATAAAGTTGGAATTGACCCTCCATGAATTCTCTGCCATTATCACTTCGTAAAATTTTCAAGGTGGCATTGAATTGGTCTGAACCATACGATGAAAAAAATTGAAAACAGCGGAAGACTTCATTTTTATGGCTCATCATGTATACCTAGGTGGCACGAGTATAACAATCAATAAAGGAGACAAACCATCTATGACCAGAAATGGAAGTACCATAGTTCGAGAACTCGCGAGATCTCTGAGTTTCTTGATTTTTGGAAAAGCCGAGACGAGACTGCCTACGAGTCTCAAAAGTGCAATATCTCGGCGAGTTCTCGGATCTCGGTTTCGACCCATTATTTTAACCCACCTACCACTTAAATACCTTACCTAATTGGACAAAACTCAACATATCTCGGCTCTCGGGTCCATATCTCGGCGAGATCTCGGATCTCGATTCCATATCTCGGGTTGACCCAAAGTTGAGGCTTCGAGTTGAAAAAAAAAAATGCACCAACTCAGCGAGATCTCGACTCGTCTCGGTTTTCCAAGAGTCGAGTTGGTACCGAGACTCGAGTTTTAGTACCTTGGGAAGTACAATGGGCAGGGCCCCACACATCAGAATGAACCAAAGCAAAAGGAGACTCACTTCTTTTATTTAATGAAGAATAACTGGAACGAGTCTGTTTGGCCAAAACACAAGCCTCACGTAAAAACTCATTCCTATTACATTGCTTGATAAAGTGGGAAGCAAAAGAGCTAAAGTACTAAGGGATGGGTGACCAAGCCGACAGTGCCAGAGATGAAGTTCATGTGACGAGGTGGACTGTAAATGATGATCTGAAGAGGAAGCATAATGCAAAGTAGAAGGCGGACCTATGTCAAGTAAGTAGAGTCCACCTTGCATCTTACCACCCCCAATCGTGCGTCCCGTCTCCAGATCCTGTATGACACAATGAGAAGGGAAAAATGTTAGTTTGCAGTTCAGATCTCTAGTAAGACTACTAATAGAGAGGAGGTTGGTAAAAAAGGAGGGAACATGCAAAACAGATTTTAAGGAAAGGGTAGGAGAGCAGCATATGGAACCCTTTCCATTAATAGGAGAATGGGAACCATTAGCCACTCGAACACTGTCTTTGCCAGAAGATGGAGAGTAAAGGCGAAACATATGGGAGGAGCCAGTCATGTGGTCAGTGGCACCGAAGTCTATAATCCAAGGACTGGATACAGCCGATGCACACAGACTACGGACTGGAATATCTGAGGTAAAGTGAGAACCAGGATGGGCAGCAGGTGCAGATGCCGTAGTAGGGGCAACGGAAGAGGCCTGGAGCATGCGACGGAAAGCTAGGAGCTCATCTTGAGTAAGCCCAATGTTAGAGGAAGGGGCAGCAGCAGCAGTGGTGGGAGAATCAGCTAGATGAGCCTTGGGTTTAGACTTCCCACGGCCTTTCTTTTCTTCAAAATCAGCAGGCTTCCCATGGAGCTTCCAACATTGAGCCTTAGTATGATATAGCTTGTTGCAGTGTTCACACTTGACAGGCCCTTTGGGGGCAGCAGTACCACCATCAGTAGTGGTAATAGAAGGAGCACTGGAAGCAGCCTGCAAGGCAGAGCGATCAACAGCAGATGAATGCAACATAGCAGCTCGACGAGATTCCTCATTATGAACCAAGGCAAAGGCCTGCTCTAGTGTGGGAAAAGGAGATTGGCCAAGCACTTGCACCTGAATAGGGTCAAACTCCATATTTAGGCCAGCCAAAAAATCATAGACACGTATTTTGTCAACGTTTTAGCGATAGGCAGCTAGATCAGTAGCAGTAGAGGGCTAATAGTCGGAGTAATGATCCAATTGCTGCCACAGGTTTCTGAGGGCAGCATAGTATTTGGAGACGGAGAGCTCCGGTTGAGTAGTCGCATTAGCTTTCTTGCGAATCTCATAGACCTGTGAATCATTCCCAGTGCGACCATAAGTCTCTTTGGCACCATGCCATATAGTAAGGGCTGTGTCCAGAAGGAGAAATTGTCGGAGATGTCCCCTTGCATAGAATGGATCAAGTAGGACATAACCATTGCATCATTAGACAACCATTTGTCAAGCTGAGAACCCTCATCTTTTGGCTTTTTTGTTGTCCCAAGAATATGGCCAGTAAGGCCACGACCAGCTATTGTCAAATAGGTAGACCTAGACCACTTCAGGTAGTTGGAGCCATCAAGTTTGATAGGTGCAGCAAGGGGAAGAAATTCTGTCTGGGGCTTGCCATCAAGCCCAGAAGAGGTTGAAGAAGAATCAGATCCAGTCATCGCAGCAGGCAACCAAGTCCTTCAACAAAGGATAAAAAAGGTGCAACGAGCCAAAGAACTCCAAAAATCTGAAACCGAGAAGGGGGGAATGCAACCCCAATAGAAGATGGCTGAATTGGAGCAAAAAATCCCAGATGTGAAGGCTGGGATTGAAGCTGAATGAAGGCAGCAAGGATGCCAAGTAGTTGCAGCAGAAACAAGCAACCCAACCTAGATATCGATTAGTGTCAGGGTTTTGAAGAAAACCCTGAGAAGAGAGATCGATAAGGGGTGGGGATCTTCAATCAATCGGCTAAAGAGAACAGATGTTGAGAACAGTTGCTGATGAAGATCCCATAACGGAAGAAGCAGCCAAAATATCTGTAGAGGTTTGTTCTTCAAAAAAAAGATGAAATCTCCAAATCGCAGACAAGTCTCAGCACCTATTGATCCAAAATAGGGGGCATAAAAAAAGAGGTAGGGTGGAGGGCAGCAGCTAGATCATAATGATCACCTCATTAGTGCTGCCCTGATGGGAGAAGGAGAACCAAAAAAGAGAGAAGAAGAGAAGAAGAGAAAAATTCGTAGGGAGGGTGGTGGGTTTTGAAAACCTAGATCAGAGAATATTTGGCTCTAATACCATGTTGGAACCGCTTCCTCTAAAATGCAGACTTTGTAGGAAAGGGAGAAACAATATGTATATCATACAGGAGCTCTAACACGGCGGACTATCCAAAGGGGGGACATGGGTGGATAAATAGTTTTTGAACACCTGCCCGCTCCCAGGGGGACTCGATACCGTGACCCCTGCCTGCTCTGATACCTTGTTAACAAAACAGTATTGAGGGAATGGCTAGAATAATCGATGTGATTATTCAGCCCTTGTATTTATAACTTTCATAAAAGCAATGAAATTACATTAATAACTCTTTATAGCTAACCATGATAGCTATAGGGAAATAAAAGAAGAAAAATACAGAAAAATACCAAAACTACCCTTATAATATCGGGTAACATAACTCAACAGTTGGGTTATAATCCAAGTTCTAAATATGTTTAAGATTGGGTTTAGGAAAGCTTGACCATTGTTTGTTACACTTATACCAATTATTATTATTATGACAGAAAGAACGCCATTCGGTCATGCAGTGCATGCCGCCCTTGCGCATAGACACGGATGCGCGTAATGATCGTCACACCCCATGGAAAGATGGAAATGACCATCTCCTTTCCTAAAAGTAGTTTACTACCCTATGTATAAGACTACCCATCCCAAAATGAGCTTTGACTTTGATTGTAAGACGAAATCCTGAAACAACTGTAAAAAAGACTCCCTTAATAGTTGACTCCTAATATGAATGTTGTTACAATATAGGAACTCCCTTGAGTGTGCTCAACTCCTTTCCTAAATAAATAGAACTCCAAGTTAATAATTCCTGTTATGGATTAACTCCATTAGTAAGTTGGTCATAACTTTCTTGTGAGATCTTGGTTTCATTTGGTAGGTAAGTCAATAACCATTCAAATGGCACCGATATCATACAAAGCAGAGAAGTTTTATGCATCCAAAGGTATCCTCAAAAAGCAATGATGAAAATAACCCAATTTCCTATAATTCGATGTTCCCAATGATCAAAACTAACCGATACTCTGTGGAGCATATCCAAACCACTTGATTGGTTCATCTGAATGCTCCTGCATCATGAGCTCTAGTACTTTGTTCAAATAGAGCTTTTCTCCCTGCAACAAAAGCTTCCAATCATCTGGGTCAACATTCTTTTCAACCCAAGCTCTATCTTGGACTTAGTTGTCAAGGCGCCTAGGCGAACCAAGGCGACCAAGGGGGTAAAAAGGCAAGACGGCTCCAACAAGGTGACACTAGAAATCAAGGCGAGAGTAAGGTGCCTGGATGCCTAGGCAACGCCTTGACAACTATGATCTTGGATATCTGGAAGCTGAAAAGGTCTCCCAGAAATCCTCATTCACTATAATAGAATGTTTAGAGAATGGGTGAGATCCTTTACAGAGGTGATTGAGTTGATTGTGATGGACTTAGAGTACTAAAACTCACGAGATCTCGACAAAAATCTTGTTTTTCAATGCCTTAACATGAGATGGAGGTCGAGATGATATTTTACCCCAACTTGAGCGAGATCTCGATCGAGAGGTGAGAACTTGGTGGTTTTGGTCATCTCGGTGGGAAATCTTGGTATACAGACACCTATCTATGCAAACCTTGTTATACAAATACTTATTTATGCCAGAAACCAAGACAGACACTTATTTATGCCTAATAATATCATTTAAGTAAATTATCATTTACTTAAGATATTATTCATAAATAAACAAATACCCCCTATTTGAATCCAATAAAAACAGTTAAAAAGTCAAATTCCGAAAGGAAAAAAATCAACCCCCAGTCCAAGAACAAAATTGGATTTTCGGTGGTAGGTGCAATTTTCAATTTTCTAATGCTGGGGTTTTTCTCAAATCTAAAAATTCCATAAATCTTAATATGGTAAAACATTGCTCAAAATAAAAAGTGCGGTAAAATATTCATTTGTTTTGATGCTAAAAAAAATAATTTCATTTAGAGCGATTTTGATAGCATTCGCACACACCAAATTAAGTTTGACCGGTATATGACTCCTTCTATATAAACCAGATTTAAGCAATCTTGGATTTGTTGGAATTTTTTTTGAAGATCTTTTAAGAACTCAAAACCAAAAAAGAGAAGTCCTTTTAGAGAGCTTCCACCCAGCCTCTATTATAAATTAGATTTTTTAAAGATTTTTTTAGATATTTAAAAAGCTTTGGCTACTATCCAACACCTCATGGTTTAAGAAACCAATATACGGATCCATGTAAGCGCCCATGGATCCATGTAAGCATACATAAAATATTGTGGTCCAATCAGATTCTTAGATTTATGGATCCTTAGGTGGGTCCATGTCATTTGGATCAGTATTTTGCTAGTTTTGGGCGTTGTTTCATACTCGGGTGTCGGATTTTGATGTACAACATACCGTTGGATTCGTCTTTTCGGGTACTATCCAAAGGTGCAAATTTTGGTCCAGTTTGGGTCAAAAAGAAAATTTTAATTATGCTCAAAGTGATTAATCTTAATTTGGTGCGGGGGGGAATTCTCGACAGCCATTTTGATTAATGCTACTGCACCCTTGGCTAGTATTGAACATTTTGCATAAAAAAACTTATCCGAACCTAATCGGGGCCATGGTGGGTTTGGTTAGTTGGTCTAGCCTTTCCTGAGGAAGAAACTTTGCCAATTCTCGTCTTGTTGTCATCATCACCTGGGGGGTGGCAAAATTCAGGTTCTAAAACTTGCAAAATGCAGATCCGAATGACATGGACCCACCTAAGGATCCTTAAATCTGAGAATCTAATTGGACCATAATATTTTATTTATGGTTACATGGATCCACTTATTGGTTTCTCAAACCATGAGGTGTTGTATAAGGGTTAAAGCTTTTAAATATTAAAAAAAAATCTTTAAAAATTATAATCTATAAAAGAGGCCGGGTGGAAGCTCTTTGGAGAGACTTGGTCTTTTTGGTTAGAGAAAAGGGAATTCTTCTTTTTGGTTTTGGAAAAGGACGGCTAAAAGCTAAATTTTGAGATTTCAATTCTTCTTTTTGGTTTTTGAAGAGGACGGCTAAAAGCTAAGCTTTGAAATTTCTCACTTTCTCTGGTTTTGGGAAAAAAAAAAGGCTGAAGTTTTTTTGTTTTAGTTTTTTGTTTCCTTCTCTTCTGTTTCTCACTTCTTCCAAGGTTGGAGAAGTACGGCATACCTTTGGAAATCTCATTCATGGTTTTGAAAGTGATGGCTGAGCTTTGATTTTTTTACTTCCTCTGGTTTTGAAAATCACTTTCACAATTACAAATTAGAACTAGGACTAGTACTGACTATTACACAATTACAACCATTATGTGAGACACCTAGGAGCTAGGTATCTCGATTAGAACTACGAGTATTCTAATCGAGATACACTAACCCTCGGAGCTCGACACATACTTCAACAATCAGATTTCAGTCACTTAGATTTAAGTTGTTTTCTTTCCTTTTATTATTAACTACATATTGTACAAGATATCCCATAACATGCGTGGGATTCTTCTCAGTTTTCTTTCTAGTCTCTGTTATTGCTGATAAACTCTATATATTTGTAAGAGCCTTAATGCTCAACCCACGATTTTATGAATGAAGAATTTTCTTGCTTTGCGCAATGAGAATCTGTGCGAGGCAATGAGGTGAGATCTTTGGGTGAGAATCCCTTGGCGGAGATAGCCTTCTCCCTTCTGTTACAGTATCGATTACTAGTTGGTGATTAAAGATCAGACCCTGCGGCTACATATTGAGTTGGTGATTCCTGCAGAGAATTTCAAGCCCAAGACAGTGCAGATCCAACCACCAGAACCAGCCCTTCTTTTGGCCGATTGAAGCCCTTCCAAAGGCCTTCCTTCTTTGGCAATTGCTGCTCCATCTGATGGCTGAATAAGCTGGGCTCAGTGAGTTACCACTTTGAAGCCTAACTTTCTAATTTAGCAACTCCATATTTTTCATCATCCAGCCATCGGAATAGGCTTGGATTTTGAGGACTTATTTCAACCTAGAAGATCTACTCCGACTGGAAGACCATCCCCTTCCAGGGTTTCTTTGTTACTAATTTTGAGCTACTTTTTAATTCTGGGATTCTATCATATCTCAGCATCCCATCATTAGTTTGGCCGGAGGTTTTGAAGGGTGGTCCACTCCTAAGAGACCTACACTCAATGGAAGTCTCAGTTACATCAGGGTTACTAAGTTACTAATTCTTTTATTACCTTTTTTCCAGAAATTCTGTTTGTTCAATGTCATGTGATAGACCAGAGATGAGTACTGTTGGTTTCTTTGGTGGTTAGATCTCACCCTTAAGTACTGTTTCAGATTCTCAAGAGTCCTTTGTGTTGAAACACCTTGGTGTTAGGTGTTACTATTTTTTCTATTGCTGATTTATATGTTGTAACTTACTGGTGTTGATAAATAGGGATCCTACTGTGGAATCAGTTCCTCCTAGTTGTCTATTTGGGAGGGAGTTCTTACATTATAAATTTTGGTTGCTGCTTCCTGGGTAACCCTGGACCAGCAGGTATAGGTGGGGTCATTAGGGATGAGGGGCATATTTTCTTGTATTCTCTAGGCCTATTGGTATTGTTGATTCTATCACAGTTGAGATTAAGGTGGCTGCTCCTGGTTTGGAAATTTCTCTTTCTATAGGTTGGCTTAAATTGGTGCAACTCGGGGTTCCAAAGAACCCCGTCCGGATCGTTTATGGGCCCACCCGAACTAATATCAACTCAATCGAGCAAGTTAATGGCAAAACTGTAAATAATCTGAGATTCAAAGTCCGTCAAGGAAGAGTAAACAAAAACATTGTCAATTCTGTAAAATTCAGAATATGCAAGGACCTTTCTTGAATAAGGAAACAGTAGTTTGGACAAATCTGGAATTAAAATCAGATTAGGGATAACTTAAAGTAAAGTTCAGAAAGCAGGGGTTATCTGTAAACTTGTAAAGTCAGGCTGTGTTATATAATTAACAAACTACCTTTCTTCTTCCTCTCGATAAAGAAGAGGGAGGCAGTACCCAGACCTTGTGATGCAGGACAAACCCTAGAAGCTAGGGAATCCCACAATAGGACAGGATTACAGGTGTAACACTCTAGTGGGGACTTAATGCAAGGGCTGGGATTCGGACAACGCCACATTCAACATCAGACATAAAAGAACAGAATTTACTAATGGCAATCATCAATAGAAATCACATGAATGAACACCAATAGGTCTTAGGAATCAATTCTAGCAACCTATATGGTTAATTCCACAAGGCTAGGCAAGTAAATTCATGGCATTACATTCAAGGGTTCAGTAGGCATGCATGGCAGTCCATATAAGATAAGAAGCCATTGATAATAAGCATTAGAAACATACACAATACCAAAACAGCACAACTAGCGTAAAATAAATACTGTTTCAGGTCTGAAATTAGTCAGAAGTCATGCAAACATTATCAAAATAAAATTCTGTTTCTGGGTTTAAAGAAAGGGTGGATTGTAGGGGCTAGGTTGGGGTTAAGGTTTCAAGGAGAAGTCTGGAAATGGGGTAGGGATGGTTAGGGACTGGTTTAGGAAGGGGAAACAAAGGGTTTTGGCTAACAGAGAAGGAGGGGAATGGAGGGAATAATTTTTAATGGGGCTGGGGATGCTTCAGTTACAAGGACAGGGAAGGGAAAAGGGGACTACGACTGTGGGAATGGAAGGGGAGTGGTGGAGATGGTGGTTGGGTTATCTCTGTTGCACAGGGACAGGAAGGGATGGGGGTTTTGGCAGCAGCAGCAGGGAGGGGAAGAAAGGAACCACGACAGCAGCAGGGAGTGGGGGAGAGAAGTACCACAATAGCTGGGGAACAAGAAAGAAGAGAAAAAGGGAGACGTGGGGGAAAGGGAAGAGAAAGGAAGAGGAAGAGATAAGAGGGAGAGAGAGATCGCACCTTTGAGAGGAAGAGAAACCGCAAGGAGGAGGGGGAGATAATCGCAGAACTGCTTTCAAATCTTTTCTTTTTTCATTCGTTGCTTGCAAACAAAGTTTCAATACACTTGAATAGAAACTAAAATAGTCATATGCCTAAACTACCCTTAAGTTACAAGACTGAAACAAAAAAACTGCAGAAATAAATAAATAAAAGTGCTAAAACACCCTTCACTTATTTAATATAAGTACTAAGATAAAAGACCAAAATAACCCTAGGAGTCTAAACAGCCCCGTGCTAGCCTGTAGCCTCTAAAAGCATCATCGAACCATAGTAACTGGCTCCGTGGTAGTCTCCTGTGCCTCTGGTAGTGCTGCTTGCACAAGGGTCTCCGGCATAGTTGTCACGGCGTCACGGCGATCAAGTCGGTGGAGGGGTGTCACGTCGATATATCGACATGTCGCCCGCCATGGCGTTGCCATGGCGAGCATGTCGACCATGTTTTATTTTTTTTTTCTCTATTTTTAATGTGTTAATAGATGTATACTCAAGCCATGTTTTATTTTTTCTCTATTGTTTCTCAAGTTTTAAGAAGAAAATTCAGAAATCGAAGAAGAAATCGAAGAGGGAAAGAAGAAATCGAAAGAAATCGAAGAGGGAAAGAAGACAGGAAGAAGAAATCGAAGAAGAAATCGAAAGAAATTGAAGAGGGAAAGAAGAAATCGAAGAGGGAAGAAGAAATCGAAGACGGGAAGAAGAAATCGAAGAGGAAAGAGAGTCGGAAGAAGAAATCAAAGAGGGTCGCCATGGCGTAGGTCGCCATGCAGCCCTCTCCGGCGCCAGGACGCTATGGCGACGCCATGACAACTATGGTCTCCGGTAGTGGTGCGGCATGATGTCCCCATCACCTTGTCTCAAGCAATCTCTGATAGATTTGAAACTCCCAAAGTTACTAACACACTATTCTCTGAAATCCAACATATTGTCGGGTGATTCAACCCCCGTTAGATCCACAATAATTGGTTGTAGTCGTTGGCGGAAGGAGGAGGACCAGATTCTGGTAGCAGTTTAGTTCGCACAACAGAGAGAACCTTCAGGCCTGGTCCTTTAGGGTTCTGATCGTCCAAGGAAGGAGAGTTTATGCCCCAAGTTTCAGATCATACCGACTTCCACGGGAGAGGTTGAAACAAACTTTGGGACTGGCTGGTACTATCATGAGTTGCAGAACAGTGGTGGATGGAGCGGTAATATGACAGGGAAGAAAAGCTTCGGAAGAAGAAATAAGGAGAAGGTAGAACAAGTAAAGAAGGGAATAATAATAATAATAATGGGGAAAGGAAGAAACTGGGATACAGGAGAGGTTGACCTTGGGAAGCAGAAGAGAGAATGGAGGGAAAACACACCACTGGCTAACAAGCTATGCAACACCATAGAAAGCAACTCAAACCTTCTTTCGATTTTCATTCTCATATATAATCTCCAATGTAGTACATCAATATAAAGAAAACTTCTAACATAATAATAGAAACCAACTCAAAAATGGAAAATAAACAAACTAGGCAATGTCTCATATAAAGAAGCTACCATTAAAAAAAAAACTTCCTACGTTATCTACTCACCATGTGATGAAATAAACTGAAATATTACATCTTATATCAACTACCAGCCCCTTTAGACCAGAAAACAGGGTTGGATCTGGTGTGTCTTTGCTTAGGTCTCCAAAGAGGGTCATTCTGTTCCTACCAGGCTAGGGTAACTGCATCAGCTCGCCTGCTATGAGAAGAACTCAATTCCAACGAGTTTGTATGGGCACCAAAGAGGCCATTTGAATCACCATGTTGGAGGAGGAAGGATCTTGCTACCTTCTTGAGCTTAATTTTGGGAATATCCTTAAGGTGAAGAGACTCCAGTTCATTGTTGTTGTGCTTGGAAGAGTAGGTATTCACATACCCACAATGTTGTGCCTTCTTATCAAGTATCCATGGTCTATTAAGAAGAATGTGATACACCTACAAAGGGAGGTCGTCACATTGTACTATATCCACTAACTCACCAATAGAGTATGTGAGCAAATACCTACCAGTATTCTTTGGGATTGGTGGAAAAACACCCGTGCTACTTTGTAGGGATTTGGATGTGGCTTTATTTGCAATCCAAGCTTATGAACGTCTTCAGAGATGACATTAATGCTAGGGGTGTCAAAAAAACCCGGTCCACCCGAACCCGACATGAGCCCAAACAGGGCCAGGCCGGGCCTGTGTTTAATATAGGGTCGGGCTGGGTTTAGTTTTTATTTGCCCTGGCAGGGCCAGGTTGGGTCTGGGTTGAGGCCTCGACCCTGGCAGGGCCAGCCTGACCCTGTATTATATACTATACATTTAAAAAATATACAAAGAGAGGCTCTTGGTACAACGGTTAAAATTCTTTTACCATGACCAATTGGTCGAAGGTTCAAGTCTAGTAACAACCTGTTTTTGAAATATTATGTTTTTTTATAGCTTGGGCTTTGTTAAGTGGGTAGACTGAGTGGGCTTTGTTATTTCCACAAGCTCATGGGCAAAGATATTCAAGGCCAACAGGGCCGGGCCGAGGTTGGGAAAACCCTGCCAAGGTTGGGTTGGGTTGAGGGTATGGTTGGCCCTGGCAGGGCCGGGCTGGGCTTGGGTTTAGGTTAAGGCTCCTAGGGTTGGGTTAGGGTTTAGTGCAAGCCCAGCCCAGCCTGGCCCGTTGACACCCCTAATTAGTGCAACTACCCCCGTCAATCACCAAGCTGCATAATTAACCTTCGCACTTCAAGTGGGTCTGGAAGATTGTGCTACAACATCAATCTTCATCCTTAGAGACCTTGTGAGTGTTCAAAACAGGACAAAGAACATAAAAAAGTTGTTGCTCCTCATTACTATCATCGCCGTTGACTTCACTTGGCTCATGCTCTGCGTCCAAATTAATTGTCTCAAGAGTCGGTTTCTCTTTCGAGGTAATAAGTATAAAAGTGTCCTTATTAATGCAAACTTCCAAACAGTTGGGACACTGAGCAGTAATATGTCCATACCCCTTACACATATTACACTGAATGGCAACCTTTGGCATCACAGGAGGTCTGTCGGAACTATGCCGAGGTGGAGAATACGGGCAGTTCGGCCGTGAGGATGCCATGGAAGAACCACTAGCTTGTGGCTGCTAAACGACTTCTCCAGTTGAGAAGGTTGTTTGCTCGTGCTATCAACCCAGGAGAAAGTGTATGTAGAAGTCTTTCAAGTTTAAGTCCTCTTCAGACTTTCTTCAACCTGATAACAACAAACTCAGACTTTCTTCAACTTGATACACCACCTATATTGCATCCTCCATGTTAGGCAGTCGACTGGTTGCTAATGCAACACTGATTTGCGTATGCAAGACATAGTGAAATTGAGCCACCAATAGCTCTATGTCCCACTCAAAGTCGGATTGAGTGGCTAAGTAACAAAATTTTGCCACGTACTCCTCAACTGTCGTGTTGTCTTGTCTCAGCTGTGCAAACTTGAGGTATGTTTGTTTCTTATAGTCAATCGGTAGGAACCTCTGGTTCATATCTTCACCCATCTCAGCCCAAATAGTGACTACTCTGATGCCTTGGATCCGTTTCTATTTCTGGTACTTGATCCACCAGACTCTGAGTCATGTACTTCAATTTAGCCTCTGCAAAAAGTAACTACCTAGCCTCAGTCAACCCGTACCATTTGAAAAACATTTCCAAACTATGTGCCTAGTCAAGGTACTGCTCCGGTTATTATCCCTGTAAAAATCTAGGACGTCCAACCTCCTTTGTCAGCTCCATAAGAATCATCATGTCATCCAGTTCCATATGGTGGTGGTGGTGTAAAATGAGTGGTGATGGTGGTGTATAATGTGGTGGCGGTAGTGATGGGGCATGAAAGGAACCCTGTTTTGCGGAGTTGCAAGAGTTCCAGAGTGGATGGGACCCTTTCCCTTATCTGAAGTGGACAACTTGTCAGTAGAAGCCAGGAATGGCGTCATCATGGTTTGAAGAGAAGTAACTCTGGAGTTTAGGCCATCTACACTGGTGGTGAGTTTGTTAACCCGGTCTATAAGACTGGTGATGTCAGTTCGGGTTTCTTCCTTGTGGGAATTGAGCTGTTGAATAACTTCACTGTTGGCCACCATAATGTAGGGTAGGTAGGAGGAAATTTAGCTCTGATACAAATTGGTGCAACCTGGAGTTCCAAACAACCCAATCCAGATTGCTTATGGGTCCACCCGAACTAATATTAACACAATCGAGCAAGTTAGTGGTAAAACTGTAAATAATCTGAGATTCAAAGTCCTTTAAGGAAAGAGTAAGCAAAAACAGTTGCAATTCTGTAAATTTCAGAATAGATAAGGACCTTTCTTGAATAATGAAACAGTAGTTTGGACAAATCTGGAATTAAAATTAAAGATTAAAGCAATTCTGGTTATAGAATCAGGCTAGGGATATCTTAAGTAAAAGTTCAGAAAGCAGGGGTTATATGTAAATTTGTAAAGTCAGGCCCTGTTATATAATTAACAAACTACCTTTCTCCTTCCTCAATAAAAAAGAGGGAGGCAGTACAGCCAGACCTGGTCTCAAGCAATCTCTGATGGATTTGAAACTCCAAAGGTAAGTTACCAACCCACTCTTCTCTGAAATCCAACACTCTTGAGTGATTCAACCGCCATTAGATCCACGGTTGTCAATTGTAATAGTCACTGCGGAAGGAGGACCAGATTCTGGTAACAGTTTGGTTCGCACAACAGAGAGCACCTTCAGGGCTGGTCCTCAAGGGTTCTGATTGCCCAAGAAAGGAGGGTTTATGCCCCAAGTTTCAGATCAAACTGACTTCCCCCTGGAGAGTTTTAAACAAACTTTGGGACAGGTAATATCGCTAGTTGCAGACCGGGGGTTGATGGAGTAATAATACAACAGAGAGGAGAAGCTTGGGAAGAAGAATGGAGAAAGGAAGAAACAGGGAGAGAGGAGAGGTCGCACCTTGGGAAGAAGAAGAGAGGAGGGGGGGGGGGGGACACACCACTGGCTAACAAACCACACAACACCTCAGCAAGCAACTCTAAATTTTCTTTCAATTCATTCTCATTTGTAATCTCCAACATAATACATCAATATAAAGAAAACTTTTCTAATATATTATAGAAACTAACTCAAAAATGGAAACTAAACAAACTAGGCAATGTCTCAAATAAAGAAGCTACCAAAAGAACTCCTACGTAATCTACCCACCCAAATATGATGAAATAAACTAAAAGGTTACATCTTATATCAACTGCCAGCCCCCTTTAGACCAGAAATCGGGGTTGGACTGAGTGCATCTTGGCTTAGGTCTCCAAAGAGGTCTTTACGTTTCAGCCAGGCCAGGGCAACTGAATCAAACTCTGTTATACATTGTGACTCTAGACTGGTTATTGACTGGATTTAGAGTGCTGAAGGTGGTCCCTGGTGCTACCCATAGTTGTCAAGGCGGCAAAGCGACCCAAGGCGTTGGAGGGGTGTCTAAGCATTTAGGCGACAAGGCGCCCCCAAATGTTATTTTTTATTTTCCCTTTTCTAACATTATTTAGTATGCTATAATATTTTAGTATGCTACAATATTTATCTTATATCATCAAAAATCAACGTTAAGCCTTCTCAAGTCATCAAAAATCAACATTAAGCCTCCTCAAGTAATCAAAAATCAACATTAAGCTTCCTCAAGTCATAAAAAATCAACATTAAGTCACATCAAGTCATCAAAAATCAATATTAAGCCACATCAAGTCATCAAAAATCAACATAGAGCTAGAAGACCACAGAACGGAAGAAGCAAGCTATTGGAAGTTTGAAACAATCAAACATACATTTGGTTTATACTAGTCTCACATTTGGTTTATACTGTTCTTAGAAATATGATCTTATCGATAAGTAATTAAATTGTTCTTGATTTAGAGAAATGTTCCTGTTCTCTAAGAAGTTTGACTAGTCAGATGATTTTATTTTTACATGAGGCTTTTAGTATTAGGTAGAGTACAAAACCAGATTTCCAACAAATCCAAAATTGCTTAAATCTGATTTATATTGAAGAAGTTATGTTACGGTCAAACCTTATTTGGTATGCGCGGATGTTGTCAAAATTGCTTTGAATGAAAATATTTTTTTAGATATCAAAACAAATGAATATTTTACCACATTTATGGTTTTTAGCAATGTTTTACCATATTAAGATTTATAGAATTTTTATATTTGAGAAAAACCCCTAGCATTAGAAAATTGAAAATTTTACCTATTGTCGAAAATTTAGTTTTTGTTCTTGAATTGGGGGGTTGATTTTTTATCCTTTTGGAATTTGATTTTTTAACTATTTTATTGGATTCAAATAGATGGTATTTGCTTATTTATGAATAATATCTTAAGTAAATGATACATTTACTTTAATGATATTTGGCATTAACAAGGGCCAAACCGGGTTCGATACCAATAAAAACCAGTGCAAGGCGCCTTGCAATAAGGCAGAGGTCGCCTAGGCGACGCCTTGACAACTATGGTGCTACCTCCACCTCCCAAGGAAGGTTAGTTAGCTGTGTTCCCAAGAAAATGTTTCTTTCCCCTGCCGTTTACATTCAGAAAACTCCTTACCTGATCGTCTTGCTAAGGCTGGGGTCAGTAGGGGATTCTTTATGTAATTCTATGTGGACCCCATAGAGACCGAGTAGTCCCTCTTTTGGGTTCTGTTGGGCCTGACTCCCTTTGTCATTGTCGTGTTCTATACTCTATCTGTATCCTTATCCGATTTATCATTGATAAATCTTTATAATAATAATAATAATATATACACAGCAAGTCCTCTCTTTGGATTTAGATCTTTCCGATTGTCTTCACTGCCCATCTCCAGTTTCATTCAGTAGCAAGTTCCAGGTGAAAATCCCCATCTCTAGAAGGTGCCCCAAATTGTGGGTCTCAGATAGAAAACCTTAATTCTAGCAGCTGCAGATCCCTTGGGAAGAGAACGATGATTCTTCCTTGGAACCTAAAGAGGATGTTT
Source organism: Telopea speciosissima (assembly GCF_018873765.1). Taxonomy (NCBI): domain Eukaryota; kingdom Viridiplantae; phylum Streptophyta; class Magnoliopsida; order Proteales; family Proteaceae; genus Telopea; species Telopea speciosissima. The sequence goes on along the minus strand of NC_057916.1, from coordinate 20,681,596 downwards.
AGAGCAGTTTTACCAAGGTGCCAAGTTGGTGATACACCATTCACCTCTCTCTCTCTCTCTCTCTCTCTCTCTCTCACACACACACACACACTCACAGGACACCGAAAGCAGTAATACAATGGTTGGAAGCTGCACTCTCAGCTATGCCCTTCCACTCACTCACTCTCTCATACATGCACACACCTGGGGGGGGACTTAGACACATTGAAGAAAACACTTCATGATTGTGTTCTTGGCTCAGAATGGAGAAGAGAGACCTCTTAACATGGATGATACCAGCAAAGTCAATCAAGATGTAATTTAATTTCAAGGGCGGCCTTATTTTTAAAATGTATTGGTTTGGGATTTCTTTTTTGATTAATGTACGTTAAGAGGCCTAGCTGACTTGTGAGCCCATTCCACTTAAATATATTTTGGATTGAATATAAATGGAAACCATATAGAGTCAATGATGTCATCTTTCTCATTTGAATTGTTGATATGATATGTTGAGTAAACTTCATTTTTTCCCATTCCAGATTTCAAATTTCAGGGTATTGAGCATTTAATGATGAAATCATGTTTTGATGTGAATTCTCTCTCCTGTTGCACTGGAGTTGCATATATATATATTTTTTTTTGTTTTACTGTAATGTCGTGAGTATGTCGCCATTGTTTTGCAGTCAATGGCTGGTTATTCACTTGTTTGAGTAAGAGACCCATAGTAGTCCTTTAGTCCCAACCATGGTTCATAATCTCAGTATTGGGATCAGATCAGTGTATCAGATAGGTAATCACCCCAGAATTGGGCCAAATATTACACATCTGTTCCCGTTTTTTTCATAAAAGCTGTTTTTTACCCATTTTCATACATGTGTATTGGATTGGTCTCGGCCGATCTGATCTTGAAATTACGAATCATGGTCCCAACGAGACCCCCTCCCCCAACCCAAAGAAAGGTGGGGGGGGGGGGGGGAAGCCCCCCTGTCTGCCTCCTATATCAGATACCTCCGAAGACCCGTACTTTTTTCTTTAATTCAAATTTCCCTGTCTTCTAATGAGTTAAAATGTGGTGTTTGTCAAATGGATGATTGAGAATTAAGGAGGTTTCCTGTAAAACATTGGAAGGGAAATAATTTATTGAGAATTGAAGCAGTTTCCTTTGGCCCTCTGGTAAAGGAATTTTCGTAGGTATCTAACTGCATTTCTAAGTTTTGTGTTATCATTTAATTCAAGTTTGTGTAATCTTAGTATTTGTCTGCTGTATATGTATTTATACTAATGTTGGCAAGTCCATTCAATTGCAGCTAGTGTTTCTCCTCTACAACCTGGGGCAACCTGGTGAAGATTTGAGTATTCAGCTTTCATCGAAGTTTTGGAAATACGAATATGGTATGTCGGTGGTGTTGCCCATCTAACAGGTATTAGTAGTTTTGTGGAATTATTATTGTAGGGGAGTTTGAAGAATTATGGGTCTGAAGGTAACTGTTGTGTGGCACGGCAAAAGCCATGTATTTCTTTTCTTTTGCCTTTTCCTTTTTTATGGAAACTGTGGTACCCATGTACACAAGTTCTGGTCATGCTGATCTTGTTCGAGGTTGTGGATGCCAAAAGATGGTTGTGTCCACTCACTGAAGCAGTCTCTTTCCATTGATTGAACTCAAATGACAGCCACCCTTTTGAAGAATACTCAGTTTGCTGGATCGAATTCAAGTGCTGGTGGCCATTGGATGAGGAATGGATCACAAAAATACACTGGTTGAGCTGCTTTTAACTATTTCAAATTCTTCCAGTAACACCAACAGCATCAACTGTAGATTTTGTTGACATGGACGGTTGGTATTGCAATTAGTGACTGGGAACATCCAGGTTCATTAGCTCTTAACAGTATTAGGGATTACTGAATGGGAATTGTTGGCAATAGTGTGATCTGTTTGTGGTTTTGCCCTACTAGAGTGCATACTCCAACTTGGCATGGGCTTGTTTTGTGGTGGCTAAGCAATTCCGATTCGTACTGCTCTCTACATGTCTCGATTTTCTTTGATCCATATAACTACCCAACTCACCGTTGCCACTTCAATTCAAAAGATGCTACCTATTCCACTAGACTACCAAACCTATAAATGGAAAAGGATTCTTTAACTAAAGCAAAATGGAATAACTCGAATTATCCAGAACAAATATTTACCCCATGGTTATACAAATCGGCACCGATACTGATCTATATTGGTCCGTATTAGTTGGGATCAGTTGGAAAGCCGTAAAAATGTCACTTTTTAGTATCAAACCCTGTATCGGTCCAGATTAGCCTAGTATTGGCCAATATGGGGTTGTATCAGCCCGGATCAGTTTGATATTGGTCTGTATCGACCAAGTATAAGTCTGTATTGCCCAGGTATCTATCCTTATTGGGCTGGATTGGTTTGCAATTTTTTATGATTAGATCGGTTTGGCCGTTTTGGATTTGTATCCAATATAGGCCCTGATACCGATCTCCAACATAGGGACCAAGGACATTAGTAGACCCAATGGCAATAATAATAATAATAATAATAGATTCATCCCAATGCCAACTTGAAATTGGTGATTTGATTTTCAAACAATAGAGAACGCCCGTACACACTTCATAAGGTAAATTCAAGTCAAAAGGGAGATCTGCTTATTTAGCTCATTTACAGTAAGCCCAGGAAATTATGGTTAAGACTTTCTTGGTCAATGTCACAGCAGTGCACACGATCTTTCATTTGACATAATGACATCTACATGACTAAACCAAATTACAACTGTGTTAGTTCGTGTAATTTGAATTTTTTTTTTCTATTTTAATTGCTTACGACCACTTTACTTTTACTATTTCGGTTGGTTCCACGCGCTCAGAAATGAGGAAAAATATACGTTCCTAGAATGCTCAAGTTTGTAAGACAACCTAGAAATGTTGCATATCAATGTTCTCAATCTTTATCCACTGTTCCAATTGAAACAACCGAAAAATTAAAACCAAGGAGAACCCTGGAAGGCTGCACCTACCTTAACCATTTAACCAATGGTAAAACCTCCTCTGCTAACCCTAAAGAGGAAGCTTTACCTGCCATACACCTTTACCCACCAGATCCCTTAAGAGGAATAGAGGCTAAGACCACATTCCCCTTAGCCAACTCCAATTTAAAAAGATATTTGCCATCCTACTTAGACTACAAAGGGCACACCCAGTGCATGAGGCTCCTGCCATTGTGGGGTCTGGGGAGGGTCATAATGGTAAACGACAATCCAATCAAAACAAACTGGAAATCACGAATTTAGCTAAGTATTGCCCCAGAATTCCCCACTGTACCAGTGGTCCTAATGATAAAGGGCCATTAAGTAATTTAAATTCTTGCGAACAATAGCAGAACAAATATTTAGCCAACTCTTACCGTTGACCATTCATACAGATTAGTAAAGAGAAAAAGAAGCCCCAAATAAAGATACAACAACCTCAAGTACAAAATTGGATGGCATATCTCTGGTTTGATAAGAAACCCCTCCTCATGATGTCAGTGGTTGGCCTCAAAAGAACTAACACAGGCTTTTGTGCGAATAATTGCAGATCTGCATGCTGAAGTTTTTATTTCTCCATTTTTTTTTAATTATGTAAATGCATTAATTTAATAGAGCTATAAAATGACTTATTATTGCACCCCACTCCATCTGGCCCAGTCTATGAACTGCATACCGCCATAAACATTGTTAGCGAATCGCACTCCGATGGTGAATGCCATCGCAACAGGTGGGACTTTCTTTGCCAAAGGTGATACTTCAACAAGGTGTTCCAAGCCATTTAAAATCTGGTAGCGGGTATTAGAAGAAACACCAAGAAAAACACCTGAATGTTTAAAGAGAAACCAATTAGTGGAGCAGAACAGATGGAGAGCAGTTAATGCTCCCCCAAAGAACTAACAGATACCCATGGTCAAATTTCAGGTTAAAAAATCAAATATTCCACTATCAAGTTGCTAAAATGAATTACTCAGGCTCAGTAAGTGGGAACACTTAGCACTTACAACATCAATTTATGTGCATGGTGGCGTTGTAAACCCAATTAGACCTTTAGTTATAACTGAGGCAACAGCATATGATCCACTACAACCTCGAATACTCACTACAAGGAAGAAATGGTTGAGATGCATGAGCTGGCCTATCATCACCTGACAATAAGCACTTTGCTAAGGACAGATAGATGGGTAATTCTATACATCCATATTGGAACCTTTGCAGCTTTGTCCGGAAATTCAGAATCCTCTTTCACAGCTAAGAGTCAAGTAACAGTGCATCTTGACAGGTGGAGAGTGACTTCGTAGACCATTCCCTAAACTTAAATCAGTATGGATGGAGCAGAACAACAGAGCTCTTGGTAATTAAATCCAATCAGCTTATCCAGGGGTTATGAAGGTTAAAGAGGTGGTTTCATTTTACAACTCCAACTGAAAATTTCCTGCAGAAACAGTATTAATACATGTGAAACCCACCAACTAGGTTCTTTTATACGTATACTCTGTTAGTCTAGGATATAGCTAACAATTTTTGTAAGGACATTTACAGCATTTGTAGTAAGCCCTTTTAAGATTACTCATCCCTCCCAAAGTAGGCATTATGTTGCTGAGGTGAGGGGAGGAGAGGGTGGTTGGGGGCGGAAGACCAGTTGTCCCTTAAAGAGCATAAGTTGGGCAATAAAGAGGCAAGAGATAGGCAAAGTAGGCATTATGTTGCTGAGGTGAATATATCAAAATGGAAAACAATGAACGCATCAGTGAGAACCAAGAGACAAGGTTGTCAAAGTGGTGAGTGGATGACTAATGAAGTCCCATTAACCCTCGCCCTACTTATGATTTAGGCAATAGGAACCAGCTGGGATAGGCATTTGAGTGAATTGGGCTTCCAAATTCTATCAAACTTGTTGAGCCATTGAATGGTTGAACCAATGACTAAGCAGTTGAGCCTCTTCAGGTGCAGCTTTGATCCGTAAATAATGCCTACGTCATACAAAACAATGGTTTTTTCATACTTAAGGGGTGATACCACATATAGCAGTAATAAAGGCCACAAATATGCAACCCATTTAATGATCAGACACTAGAATCTAGCCCTCCCCCTCCCCCAGCCTCCAACCCCCCCCCCCTAAAAAAAAAAAGAAAAGAAAAGGAACACAACATTAGTATCCAAAGTAGTAACTGCCAAAAGAAAAGGTGAACAGTAACAACTAACAACCAAGTTTTGGAGGCACAATGCTCAAAAAGTTTTAGAAAAATAAGAGTCGTGATCCCTGCTCATAAGCATCAACGGTCAAGGGCTACACCAGTCAGAAGGATTGGCATGGTGCAAGTTGAAAGTTAATAGGATAAGAAGCACCAAAGAGAAGTTCAGTCAGAGTTGCAAGAAAAGACACAGGAAGCAGCATAACAGGTTCACTTAGCCAACCCCAAATTTGTAGGATAAGATTTCATCAAGAAAATACATAAAGAAAGTTGATGTTAGACAAGCAGCAAACGAATGAAGGCATCCACAGCATGACTTTTAATTTACAGCTGAACCTAAAGCTCATAAGAACAAATGACTTCAGAAATAGTCATTGCAACCTTACAGACAATAAGGTCCACATCAACTAATTGACAACAAAACAAATTTCAGAGTGCAACAAGTATAACCAGACATAGAATCATGAAAGTTGGAGTTAAAACATACCCCAAAGAGCAGCACTTTTCAAGAGAGGTGGCACAGGTATATCATCTTCAGATTTCCTTATGCTCCTGTTTGCATAAATCAAAGATACAGAAAGGAATCATCTCAAGAAAAAGTATATCAGAGATTCTATGGGAGTAATTTTCCAAAAAAAGGAATATCAGAGTTGCTCAAGCTTCCCCAAAAGAAAAAGTTAAATGTACATATGAGTTAATATGCACTGTACACATGTATTAGGGGTTTTAACAATCAGTATTTGTTGCAATTCTTATGATCTGTGAAACCAAATTGCTTTCTCAAATTAGATACAAGAGATTATTTGTTCCATAGTTGTCAAAGCATCGACTATGCATTCAGGCACCTTGGTCACCTTCCGTCTGGACCCCCTACAACGCCTTTGGTTACCTAGACGCCATGATAACTATGATTTGTTCATAAGATATTGATCCTAGATGGGCCCAGCACAGGGCCCACCTAGAGGTTGCCATGGCCAACAATCAGAATAATCGGGTGAATACAACCATGGCTTTTACTAGGACATAGGAAAGAATAATTAAAACTTCAATGTTAATCTACAGTCATGCTGAAAATTATCTGAAAATACTATTTATGGCATCTCATTTGTAGGGCCTATTTGATGGTGAGTCTTTATCTTCTCTGTATATGAGATATGCCCCAATATGTTGCTCCATACTAGCATTAAGTCCTGCGCCCCCAATTCCCAGATGCTCCCTTTTATCTACATATTCTATTGGCATAGCTTCTTAGCAGAACTTCAAATCTTTTGTTTCCTCTGGCATTGACAGGTATGAAGTATTTCTGCATGGGTTACCTAACTATAGTCAATGAACTGGACCAAGTAAGCTGGCTGCAAAGTATCCAGAGAATCATCCCACTGTCGGTTGGATACTTAGATTAGCTTTGGAAGTGGCTGGCATAAGAAATAGATTTAACTGGACACAAGCTTGCTAGCTGTTTTGGAACAATGCCAACCCAGGCAAGTGTAAGAGACAAACAGGAACAAGGGGTTATATCTAGGCTTAACTGTATTGACCTGCTGGTGAGGACCTAAAATCAGCCCAACTAATTCAGTTTGATACCCAGTTCAACTTCAAAAACCATTTCTTACACTTCTTTCTTCGCCTAGCCAACTATATGCAGGCGAGGGGGTGGTAATGTTGCAGCTCAGGCACTGCTCTGGCAAGCAAAGAAGGGGCTTTCATTTGTATTATGAATCAGAAGGAGAAAGGACTGGGCCATTATGCAAGCCAATAGATTCTCTTGACTGTAATGAAAGTTTCCATTGGTTCGATCACCAATTTATCATTAAATATTATATAAGTACTTGAAATCCAATTTTTTGTCAGATCATGCTCTCTGGGTCAGATGACCAGGCTTTCCTAGGAACACAGCAGACTTGATAGACTTCTTTTACCATTTAGTACAAGCATATTGAGTTGGACTGCGTATATTTTAACACAAAAAAATTATTTTTTCTTGGGGGGGGGGGGGGGGATTTAAGAGCAATTATCTTTGTATTATTATATACCTAGACTTCCACAGTTCCAGTTGCATCCGACATCAAGGAATTCTTTTAATTTGCCATATTTGGCTAGTAACAAGAAAGGGTATTGAACATCAGAAGGGCCTTTTTCCTTGCCCCCTATACATAGCAAATGCATCAAAAATGATAAGAAAGAATATTACCAACCCCTGCTATACTGTAAGTTACAGACTTACAGTATTAACCAGCTCAATCAAATCCTTTTTCAGGGAAAAGCTCATTTTGCTCTCTCTCCCACATATGCCTTGTTTGAAACCTAGATGAGGTATAGGAAGAGTTGCCTTCCACCTCTAGGAACAAAGACGAAAGAGACAAAGATCCTTAGGAGCTCTCACTTTCTACCTAACTACAATCCGTGATGTAGATCAGACACTAGAAGACCTTCATAATTTTTAGGGATGGATGTTGACCCATCGGGCAGGGATAATCATTCCGGTCCTGGGAGAGGTGGCGACACCAGTCTGAACTGAGGGAAGCCCTATGAGTCACTGAAACGATGGCAGGAGGGCCCTTGATCTATCAATAGAGGCAGCAAAAAATGGGCTTTGCTCCCCTTTACAATATGAAGAAAGAAATAAGGGTCGAAGTTTAGACCGCTCACAGTAGTTCTACGGTTCTACCTATAGAAAAGATCATGAAAGAGGCAATCAGAATGCCCCGAATCCATTTACGATCCCAAGTTTCCAGACACATCGCACTTCCGCTCAGGTCAAGGCTGCCACTCGGCCCTAAGATGGATCAAAGAAGAGTGGGGAACCTCTCCTGGTTTTTGGAGTTCAACATCAGGAAGTGTTTTCACACCATCGACCGACATCGACTCATCCCAATCCTTAAGGAAGAGATCGACGATCCCAAGTTCTTTTACCCCACTCAGAAACTCTTTTCCACCAGACACCTTCATAATTTTTCCTTCATTTTCCTTCAATGCTCCTAAACCCAGGGACAATGATACATTTAGAGCCCCTTAAAGTGTAATTTGATTACAAGTTTGTTTATACGCTTCCAAAAAGTGAATTTCCCACTGAAAGGGCACCTTCAAATATTTAAAATATAAATTTTATTTTTTTATTATCACTTTTTCTGGTTTCAAGAAAAAAACCACATAAAAGGAAAATTTTCTGGTAAAATCTCAAAATTGCTCTAACTCTTTTTATCCTTCTTATTGTGCCTTCCAGGAAATTCAGACTGGGAAGAAGATTGGTGGAGGGCATGAGAGGGGTGGCTTATATTATCTTGATAGTTATTTAGTTTCTGCTGCTACATGGACTGCTTTTGGTGGTGTCTCTCCTTTGGATTGGCATTATTGGTTAGGGCATGTCTCTCTCTAAGCTTAGGGCATGTCTCTCTCTAAGCTTCAAAAAATAGTTCCCGAGTGCAAGTCTATCTCCAATATCAATTGTAAAGCCTGTGAGTTAGGACAACATTACCGTACTTCCTTTCCTATACGGAATGTTTCTAGAAGTCAATCTTTGTTTTCTTTAGTTCACTTCAGTATTGGGGGTCCTTGTCATGTCTAGAGTCAGTCTGGGTTATGTTTTTTGTTACTTTCATAGATGATTCCCACTTAACTTGGTAGTATTTATTGAAAGATCGTTCAGAGTTTTTATCTGTCTTTAAATCTTTATTTATAATGAAATAAAAACTCAATTAGTGCTTCTTAAAATTTTTCGCTCGAATAATGCTTTGGAATATACTCAACGTGTCATTTGTTCTTAGTACTTTGAGCATAGTATTTTACATCAAACAACTTGCAATTATACTCCTCAGCAGAATGGTGTCGTTGAACGGAAAAATATATACTTGTTAGAGATTGCTTGTTCCATGTTTTGTTCCTTGTTGTTTCATATGAATGTTCCTAAAAGTATTTGGGGGGATGCTGCATTAATCACTTGTTAATTAATCACATGTCTTCCTCTATTCTCAATAACACTTGTTTTGTTCATATTTTATGACCGGGTATGGATAAATTATCTCCATGAGTTGTCAAGTGTGCTTTCTTGGATATTTGCACGCTCAAAAGGGTTATTGTTGTCATGACCTAATTACCCCTCAACAGTTTGTGAGTGCCAATCTTACCTTCTTTAAGAGTACACCGTCTTTTTCTGCTGAGTTCGACTCCGCCTACCCCCTTGGGGCCACCCGCCTGAGAGGAAACTCCCTGGTGAACATAGGGGCCCCAGTATCTCCCGGTTCGTGTGTGTTGCGGGGTCGTGCACAAGCCCTAGGGGAATTAGTCGGCGAAAAGCCGGACCTCTCCAGTTCCCCAAAATTTTTTTTTACCCCTCAACAGTTTGTGAGTACCGATCTTACCTTCTTTGAGAGTACATAGTCTTTTTCTGCTGAGGGTCATGATTTGGCCATCGTCATTTTTCCAAACTCCTCTTGATCCTATTATAGTTTCTTTTTCATATTCTCCAACTGCTTATTCCTCTGCACCTGATGACTTGTTAGTCGCTTTACACAATGGTACTCTCGCCCCTGCACCCAACTGTCTCAGGTTCATAGTTGTCACGGTGTCTAGATGACCCAAGGCGTTGGAGGGGACCTAGACGCAAGGCGACACTAGTTCTCAAGGCGCTAGGATGCCCTACGCAACGCCTTGACAACAATGCTCTGGTTACTTATCCTATTGATAACTTTCTTTCTGTGTCACATCTTCCATCCTTACTTCATAGCTTCACTTTGTCATTATTTGCAATTTGTACCAAAAACCCATCATGAGGCGTTGTCTCATCCAAAATGGAAGTCCGCTATGAATGTGGACAAAGATGCTCTAGTCCCTCGGAAGACAAGAACCTTAGTTGATCTCCCTCAAGGTAAGGAGTTAGTGCAGTGTCGTTGGGTGTATACTATCAAGTACAACCCTGATGAATCTGTTGAGTGGCTCAAGGCCCGATTGGTAGGGAAAGGGTTTACTCAGACTTACAGTGTCGATTATTTTGAGAATTTTTCACATGTTGCTTGGCTAAATTACGTTCGAGTTCTTATTTCTCTCGTCGTTAATCTTGACTGGCCATTACATAAGCTCAATATTAAAAATTCCCTTCTCTATGATGACTTGCTTGAGGACGTATACATGGAGCAACCTCTTGGGTATGTTGCTCAGGGGGAGAGTGCTAGTAAAATATGCAAACTTAATAAAGCAATTAATGGTCTGAAGCAATCTTCTCAAGCTTGGTTTGATAAACAACGCAGTTGTTACTCAGTGTGGGCTTACCCAATGTTACTCATATCGTTCAGTATCTGTTTGTCGATGTGATTCCTACAATGGTAGTGCTGGTTATAAATGTGGATGCTATCATTATTTCTGGTGGTGACTATTCTAGTATTTATGAGGTCAAATCCTATCTACGGCAGTGTTTTCAGATGAAAGATTTGGGTACCCTCAGCTATTTTATGGGTTTTGAGGTTGTAAGGAGTTGTACAGGCATTAGTCTCTCTCAAAGGAAGTATGTGCTTGATCTTCTGTCTGCAAACCTGCTGATACACCAATGGATCCACATCAGAATTATGAGGCGAATGATGGTGAGGAGCTTACAGATAAGCATCTTCTCTTATTGTGACCAGACAAGATATTTCTTTCCTTGACTGTTACCCCGTTTGTTGGTTCTTGGAATCAATTGGGTGATATGTTCACCAAAGCCTTGTTTCAGCCTACTTTTCTTGATGGATTTTCCAAGCTTGGTGGGAGTTTTAAGTAGTACCATAGGGGTACTCTTGGTATTCTTTTACTTAGTAGGGTTATATTTGTCGATTATGGGTTGATATTGTAAGTAAGGGCAGCACTATATTTCTTATATTTTGTGTATTAATAAAAACCCCTACTACTAGTAGTACTCGCCGCCGCCTTCTCTCTTCCATTGATCCTTGTGTAGGGCTGGTTCTTCTTCTTTTATATTGTCACACTCCCATTTTTCTACTCGACTCAAGCAAGTCACCCGAGTCAAAACCTGGTTTTCCAACTATGCTTTAACACATGGAACAATCCACATCTATCTAAACATGCCATGACTTCGAGATGAAATCAAACATTGATAAGAAGTCATTACATTTATAATTTGCAATTTTTTGTACATTAAAAGAATAGATAATTATTTGTGTAAGTTGTATTTATTATTAATCTGACAAATGGATCCTATTATGTGCCATTTTAATTGTGCACCATATATCATTACTCATTCACCTATGATGCCCCTGGCAGAAATCTTGGCTTCATCCTTGTTACTAAATCAGAAAGTCAGAAACAATACTAACAGCAAATAGATATAAGAAAAAGAAGAGTCACAGGCAAAAGGAAGAAAGAAGAGAAGAGACGGATCACTAGGGAGACTGGATACCCTACTTGATCTCTTTCACATATATTTTTGCAAGTTACCAAGGAGGTACACAATTACAAACATGCCTCTGACCATAATAATCATAATAAAGTACCATTAATCTCAACAATACCCCTGTGACAGTACAATACAGTTCTTAACACCCTAACAACATATATTAAAGAAATCCAAAGTAAATGTTCATCTTACTAGTATATACATAAGTGAAGTTACAATAACGAAAGATAAACCCTTACACTGATTGAATGCCACATTACCATATTTTCATAAACAGGCACAAACAAATAGTAATAATATACAAATAAACACAGGATGCGACAGGTAGAAATATACCGTTTTGCAGTCATAATCAAATTTGCAATGCCTTGTCCAATAAGACCACAACCAAACCCAACTGATCCATACAGCACACCCTGAATCCAGAATATGCAAATCAACCATAGCTCATGGGAAAGGAATATTAAGTACTTCCATATAACAACTTGTGAATCTAAAAAGTTAGAGAGGACAGAGAGAGAACATGGTGCTACTGAGAAGCTAAATTTGCTCTTCGAGAACTAATATAGTATTACTAAAAATTTAAGCTTTTCACTTGAAGTTAGGTTCCAAGAGATGAAGTATTTGATTATTCAAGTTCATACAAACAAAGAAAATGTATTACCTTACAAAAATATGTTGCTATCCTTTGCTGTACTGTAAATCTACATCCTGGCCTTTCAGCTTCAAAAACACTACAAAAGGTAAAAACATGAGACGGGTTTAACTGTGACTATTATCCAAAGCGGCAAGCTAAAAGAACAAAGAGAACACAACTGTTTAGTGCATGTCACCTTCAATAAAATATAAGCGTAAAAGCTAAGGATTTACTCTGGTATGGTTAAAGTTGAAAGCATAGATCCAAATTTTCTTTATTGGGAATCCAACAGAATGAATTTCTCTTTGCATGGAATACTAACCTACTAGGGAGGGCTGCATTAGCAGCTTGCAAGGATCCAAGGAAGCCTTTTGACGCTGTTGGTTGCCCGAAACGGGCATAGGGTGCTAGCATAGCAACTAAAGCAATGTTCACAACCGTGCCAACTAAAAGATCTGCAACGAACAACTCAAACTCTGACCAGAAATCCTTGCCTCGCTTTTGAACTTCAGCAAATGTTGCACAACAAGAGTCGATGACTATCTGCATCACGACAAATCAATAGTAACAGCTTTAGATCTAGAAATGTGGCAACTCCTGGCAGGATAAATAATGGAGGTACCTCCACTCCTACATATAGACTACCTTCCTCAGGAATTGTTTATGGTTCTTAAACAGCTTCTCCATTCATTAGATATAGGCCCCTCATTTTTTTAAGGATTGCAACATCAGGTCAGTAAAATTAATGATTTAAAGGAATATAGCCAGAGAAAAATGTTGGCCAATAATTAAATGGTGCAGATTGATTACATGAGTGATCCAAAAGTTGTTCATGGAACCACAAAACTCTGCTAATACCAGAGATAACCATTCTTCCATCATCTTCCATCATTAACATTGAAATAAACTTCACGGTAACAGCTGAACCACATATAAACCCCAACAAACCTCTGTTCCAACTTTGAAAAGGAAAGCTGGATCAGCAAGCATTCGGTTCCGAAGCAATGAGCAGGATCTCATGGCGAAGCCTACAGGCCAAAATGACCCCTGCAATCAATTGAATAAAACATAATTAAACAGAGAGTAACAAAAAGTGTATATATGCAACAGTCGATTGTATCGAAATTATTTGATTAGTATCTACACCTGCAAATCGAAGTATCTGTCAAGAAGAACTTTGCGGATCCCCACGGTCTTAGCGGCTTGTAACATGTCCGAAGGAAGACTAACCCCACGAGCTTCAGCCTCTTTCATCACTTCCTCAAACTTCATCACTGGCCCAAACTCCTCTTCTTCATGATCATCCTCTCCATGGCCATCGCCACCACCAGCACCACTTCCTCCTGCTCCTCCTCCTCCACCTCCAGAGGGAGTTTTCCCGTTACCATTAGTACTACCCAAGGAGTACTTCCCATCACCTCCATTGTCAGTGTCGAGAGAAAAGCTAGTCTGAGGAACCCTAGAGTCCTTCCCTAAAGACGTATTCACGCCCTGTTGCAAAACCGTAACCCCAGGATCACCGGACTCCGGCACACTCTGCATCTCCGACATGCTGCTGACTACGAACCTATTTCGGTCTCTCCGTGGGAAACATATCTTGCTCTTGCCTTTAGATGAAATCAACAAAACCGGCGGCTTCATGCCATTTCGGCTTCTCCCCAGTAATCTAACCTCCACGGTCCAGTTTCCGTTCCATTGTTCCGTCGAACCAAACTCACTCGAAAAATTGGCCAAAAGTGACAATCTGGAGCTTGAAGAACGAATCGCCATGTTCTTCGTCAACCTTTCGACCCTCAGAGTAACAGTAGTATGACCGATCGACAAATGAACAGAAAAATCACAGCAGTACTCAGAATATAATTATTTGCTTAAAGAGAAATGAGCTGCAAGAACATTGGTTTACTCTATAATATCATTGGCGATTTCCGCGAAAATCTAAAAAATGGAGGGACAAAGGAAGATTTGGAGTACATATTATCTTGCGTTCATACAAGAACTTTCAGTTTCAGAGCTCTCGCTATTAGAAGGGATGGAATGGAAATGGCGTAAAAGTAACGTATGGAAGTGAGCGGGGAAGAAGGTAGGGAGACTAGGGGCAAGCCACTGTAAACGATAGAGAGGCAGGCAGTGTGGAGAATCGATTCTCGGCTTTTCTTTCTCTCTTTCTCAATAATGGAAGCAGAAAGCTTGTATATATTGATGCGTCGCAAAGTGAAAGATACTAAAGCGTGTCTAGGTCTTCTTCATTTGGCTTTAGTTGCTGTCGGATTCGTGTCACTGGCATGGTATAAAATCTCGCGAAATATCGGCGATATATCGCGATATTTCGTGAATCTCGACATGACCGAGATACGAAACAATGTCATATGTCATTCAACAGAGACATGGCGTCGACTCGAGGCATGAGTGGGATTGATCCGGGAGCACGAACTACTATTAGCAGTTTAGCACTTGTAATTTGTAACTTAAGTTGGATTTCATTAATCTATGTATTTAACTATTTATACATTAAGGTGCATATGTCAATCAAGTGCAAGCCAAAACACCAATTTGAATTCACATTTTTACAATTTTATGGTTTAAATGTGTTTATTAGCTTAAATAAGTGTCATGAAGTTTGCTAAATATGGCCAAATACCCCGAGATGGACCCGAAATATTGCAGAAAAATGCAATATTTGGAATATTCGATATATCGGTATCTGGACTCGGTCATGAATCATGAACTCATGACTCGGGAGCATGGTTCGAGATCTCGGAATGGGCTGCATCGGATTGGATCAGATCGGGATCGCCCAAACTCGGGCAAATATGACACTTTTATTCTTGTTTTCTAATAAAAAAAAAACTATTTTTTTAAAATATTTTTATCCCTGTTCGTACAGCTAGATCGAATCGGTATCGGGATTGGTCTTAGCTGATACCAATCTGATCCAGCCAAATCGATCGATCCGATCCGATACCTCAAACCATGCTCGGGAGCCACATGACCGGGGCTCCAAATACTGGACCCGGATTCTCTCCAGCGCACCAGCCCCTCATCACCCATCCAACCCAACACGTTGGATGCGCCAAGCCATCAGATGCGCTCTGGAGGGGCTGGTACGCTGGAGAAGATTTGGTTCCCCAAATACTACCCATATTAGGCTAGAAGCTGTTTAATCGCCTTATGAGTTACCAATAAGGAAAAATTACATGATTATACAGTTTTCCACATCGTTATTGATGTGGCGTGTAGATTTCTTCTCCCACTGGTGTAGTGGGAAATCCTCTCCGAAAAAACAGACTAAACAAAACAGTCCCCACATTCATTTTCTGTGCTAGACTTATTTTTGTTAACCATTTTGTCCCTTAATCCTTCATCTTCGACCACCAAGAGGAACTCACACAAATTAATCGGTCAATACACAACGGTAGCGAGTGAAGCATCTTTTTAAATTTCTCCTTCAACATATTATCTTAGGGGTCAAAAGGCCCAAAACACAGTCATTGCCATCGACAAAGATGAAGGTACTTGCCCTTCACCTATAAAACTCTAGCATTCTTCTCTAAGGGTGAGTTCGCCCTTGTTGGAGTTGGACTCTTCGATCTTACCTTCATGCAAGTAGTCTTTCCTCCTAACCTTTAACTACTACTAGGTGGTATCGATTGGTCAACTATGGGGTGAGGCGGCGGTGGTGCTGGATGGGGTCAGTGTTGGAAGTGGAGGTGAAGGGAAGATTAAGGGTGGGAGGGGTTGAGAGGATAAATTTAAAATTTTATTCATTTTGGGGTAGGACTAATCCAATAAGACACCTCAAAAGAGTTGCTTTTCAAACTTAAAATACCCCAAATGTCACTTCCTCAAACTTGAGATACCTCGATACCTCATGTTTCATTTATCCATTCTACCAAGAAATAAAAAAGGTCCATTTATCCATTAATATATATATATATGGAATATAAAATACTTAACAATTCCACATTGAGCACTCTCTCCTTAATTGTAAAATTTTAAGGTGAGTTTTACCTGAGTCCCAATTAGTGGTATCACCGTCAAGACGTAACAACTCGTACGTACTTCCAACGATGGAGAAAAATCCCAAAGAAAGATCTTAGTTCCCACGTCCACTCCAAATGTGGAGGCTAAAATTATTGAGGTTCTATAAGAAAGCAACAATCCAACATCAGCTATGAATAGATTTAGAAGGTTTCAAACATCTTTCCTTAATGGTTAGATTTTTAAGGATGAGTTCTATCAAAGTGCCAACGTAGTCTACTTTTGACTTCTCTTCATCATCAAGATCACTGGCTCTCCATTCAAAACTAGTAAAAAAGTTCCAAAGTTCAACTTGCCCAATGTGAAAGGCTTAAAAGGATTTGATCATCCTCTTCTTGATGACTAGTTTTAAAGATGAATTATACCCAAGTCCGAAGTTCCAACATTACCCGATCATTTACCATAGGTATGGTAGCGGTATACGGTATGCCCAATCCCTCTCCTACCTGGGGGTGTCAACCAATCGATTCGGTTTGGGTTTGGTCTGGTTTTTTTCGTTTCGGTGTGGCTTTTAGGGAAATCGAAACTGAACTAAAAAGGACTTTTCAATTTCGGCTCGGTTTCAATTTCGGTGCGGTTTGATTTCGTGTCGATTTCAGTTTATGATAACAGGTTGCTAGCGGTTTGGATTCGGTTGGGTTCGATTTTTGCCTATTTTCTTCTCTTTCTCTTTTCAACTACATAAAATATTTCATTAGCCCTACATTTAAAAAGGAGATCAATGGAAGAAGCATTGTTACAAATCAATTTCCCTAATTTTATAATCTCATACTCATTGATTTATAACAATTCCTCTTACAACCATAAATTTGTTCACTAATATTGAAATCAATTCAATTATTCATAAGCTTATATTCATTATTTTTTTATCGATTTCATTCAGCTCGATTTTTGGTTTGTTATCGGTCAGTCTGGTACGATCCAGTTTTTAGCCAGTCCCGTCATACCCCAGTCTAAAACCAATCCAATAAGGATCAGTTTGGTTCGGTTTCAGGTTTTTTCGATTGGTCTTAATAGTTCAGGCCAGGTTTTGACACCCTTTTCCTACCCTCTGTGGAAATGAACCCCCTCTTTATCCCATCTAAAACTGCAATTGAGACGGGTTGAGCCGGGCCCTAGGTCAACCCTAAGTCCCCTTAGTTGGGTTCAGGCTCAATCCAACCCTGACTCAGGGCCTGAAAAATCCAACCAGACCAGCCCTCAGGGTCAGCTTGAGCTAACCTTGATTGGCCCTAATCATGGGGAGGGGGAAGGAAATGCATTGGCTGAAATGGGTCGGGAACAAAATTATTAATTTTACTTAAAATAACACTATAATAAAATATAGGGAAATTTACACATACCACCCCTGAGGTTTGATGAAAGGATATTTTCACCCCCACTTTTGGAAAATTCTGTATACCCCCTGAAGTTTGCAAACGGTAACAAATAAATCCATTCCGTCACTTCATGATTAACACTGTTAAAAATTAGACTTGAACCGATGCCCTCCTAAGAAAAACCCAAAAAAAATAAAAAAAATAAAAACAACAACAACCAAAACCTGCAACTCATCTTCCCCAAAATTGATTGGGGAAGATGAGTTGGAACCATCCAGCGCCCCATTGAGGGAGTAGCCGAAGAGTAGAACGACCTCCACGTCCATCGCAACAGCTTTTTTACCTTTTTTTTAGGCTTTCTGGTTTGGACATTTATAATTGCGTCTCTCTTCGAAACCCATCTCGAGTCCAGGTCGTGCAGACAAGTTTCTGCCTCCATTAATAATAAGTGCGTCTCTCTTCGAAACCCATCTCGAGTCCAAGTTTGCAAACAAGTTTCCGCCTCCATTAACAAGGTTTCTAAAAAGCAATGTGGGGAGTAGAAACAATGGAAGATCTCGTTCAAGCCCCATGTTTGTGCGAAAGAAGAGTGCTTTTGCGACTGTTAAAACCCAGGAACCCTCTTCCCCTAAGATCACCTGTATTGGGCAAGTTTGAGTACGAAGATCCAAGCTAGCTGGGGCTAAAAATCCCAGTCGAAGCAGTACCACCCCCAGCAAACGCCGGTTTCGGTGGATTCGTAAGGCTTTTATGTGCAACTAGCCCGTCAAAAATCTCAAGCCTAAGTCGTCTAATTCTCGTCCTATTTGGCGGAAATGGTTTCTGTTTCTCCAAGTGGGTTATCGGAGAAAAGTCGATTCAACTAAAGATTCTGCAGTCGGAGAATCTAAACGAGAAGAAACCGACGAGGATTCTAACCAAGGAGATGAAGACGAAGAAGAAGAAGAGGAAGCGAAAGAGAAAGCTAAGGTAGAACGACCTTAGCTTGGGTTTCAGACTTCTGCAACATCATCATCTTCTATGGTATACTGATTCTCTCTATTCTCTTCTTTCCATTTATGGGTTTCATTTAATTTTGGTCTTAGAGCTTCTTAATTGATTTTGGTTTCCATGAAAACAGGTAGAAACCTTGAATGGACAGCAACAAGCATGGAATCAGCAGGAATCCAACAAGCAAACTGATTCAAAGGCTATAGTGAAATCTGAATTCGCCCCAAACCAGAGCTTTTTTCCTGAGATTGCCACGATTCAAACTACTACCCAAGTCAGTGGTGGATTTCAATCTGAGTATAATCAATACCCTTAGAACACTATGTCCATTAGAGAGCAGAGGAGGTCGGAAGATGGGTATAATTGGAGAAAGTATGGACAGAAACAAGTGAAAGGGAGTGAAAATTGAAAACCCACATAGTTATTACTAATGCACCTACCCAAATTGCCCAATTTTTAATCTATCAATTTCATCCCTCAACTGCATCTGTTCTGCACACTTGATTTCCTTCTATCGAATTGCTGTTCTGGAATTACATTTGAAGTATTTCATCCCTTATGGTTTTGAAACCTGCAACTCATCTTCCCCAATCGAATTGGGGAAGATGAGATGCAGGTTTTTTTTTCTTTCTTTGTAAGGGTAATTTTGTCCATTCATTTTTTTATTTTTTTTAGATTATTCTTAAAGGGCAATTTTGTCAATTCAAGTCTAATTTTTAACAGTGTTAGTCATGAACTGACGGAATGAGCTTATTTGTTACTGTTTGCAAACCTCAGGGGGACACGTAGAATTTTTCAAAATTGGGGGTGAAAATATCTTTTCGTCAAACCTTAGGGGTGGTATGTGTAAATTTCCCTAAAATATATTATATCACTTATTATCTTTATATATAATATATTATATAACAGAATGTGAATGAAGTTTAAAGTTTATAATATATATATTATATCAATATAAATTTTGGGAAGCAGTTTTCAGTTTTCTACACGGGAGTGTGGCCTACGCCAGCACTCCCATGTGTCTATCTCTCTCCTCCTTAAAACAAGGAGGCAAATGTGTCTTTTCACATGGGGAGGAGAGAAATAGACTCATGGGAGTGCTGGCGTAGGCCACACTCTCGGACAGAGAACTTTTCCCAGGGCCTCAACCCTGGCCCAATCCGACCCTAACCTAGGACTAAAAATTTCTAGTCCTCACCCGCCGTTAGGGCCAAATATCTCAGCCCAGGCCCTGTTCGGACTTAGGACGGGCCACCGCGGATTGGGGCCAGGGCCAAACTTGCACCCTAATACCATCCTCTCCATTCGAGTACTGGACACAGCCGCTAATTTCAGTAAAGCCAGCTGGGTGCCCAACCCTCTCTAGGGTTGGTGTACCTCAAGATTTTGCATCTTTGCCTGGTTTGGGGAAAGCAAAGTTGATACGTGGCAGTGTTGTTCGAAAGAATCTTGAATATTGATTCACCCCTGATACTGATAAAGTCCCTTGCGATCACATATATAAAATCTGATAGTTTAGAGATTGCCTCGGGTCTTCTATGGGATGTAGATTTGGGGTCTTCGTGCAAGTAGGATCCATTGCAATGTGAAGCTTGCGGAGAGATGAAGCTTTGGCCTTGCATGCTCGAACCAACAAATGCAGGGAATTACATAATATGGCAGATACTTAGAAGCTTCTAGAAGGTCAGGCACTACAAAACTTCGCTGGTTTTATTTAATTTAAAATTAAAAAGATATATATACTCATTGGTGTTTGTTGATGAATTGGACCCAGAGATAGAATAGCTCCATGCTTTGTTGGTCCTGTTGTCAATGGAGATAAAAGTGAGAGGTTATGTTCCAGAGCCCAGTGTCCCTAGACACCAACTTCGTGCTCTATGAGCTTGATTAGAAAGAAAAGTAACAAATATACAAGGGTATCGCGAGAAGTTGGCTCATCGACAGTAGTAATGGTCAGACAATCCCAATCACCAAGAACCTGAGATTATATGGAATTTATTTCCAAGTTTAGAAAAATAGAAATTCTTGCTGGTTCTCCTTTTTTTTTTTTTAATTAGGCTTGAATGTCGTGAAATATCTTGTTGGAGCTAACAGAATTTGTGATGTGGAACTTCGCAATCCCAATTTCAATCAGGAAGTGGGAGTTCAACATCAGAGATTTAGGTTTCTACTGATAATCCCCTCTTATGAATAATTTTATGTGTTTTGTGATCATATTGGTTTGACATCACGGATATTCTACTTTATGGGGTGCATATGCTAGTTTATATTGACCATCAAATTGATTGGTTATCAAATGAAGTGCATTTTTGCTCCTGTTCTCCTTCATATAGATGATCATATTATTAACATTGAGATTTTTGTTATCTACAGTATTGAACATAATCTATGTACTGTATGAAAAGTGAGAATGGAATTTTCTGTTTCCTAGTTTACACTATCAACAACAACAACAACTCAGCCTTATCCAAACTGAATGGGGTCGGCTACATGGATCCTTGCAAAGACAAAAACAATTAAACATACTAGTAAAAAGAAAAGAGCACAACAATATCAACAAAAACTCAGAGATATCCCACCTAAATGGGGTCATCGTTGCCCTCCAATCTGCTTTATTCGAAGCCATATTTGAGACAAGCCCCAAACCATGCATGTCTTTCCTCACTACTTCTCCTAGGGTCATTTCAGGTCTGCCCCTAGCTCTTTTAGATCCTTCAATCTGAATAAAATCAATCCTTCGTATTGGTGCATCCCAAGGCCTCCGTTGAACAATGACCATGCCATCTCAAATGACTCTCTCGTAGCATCTCATGTATAGGGGCTACTCCCAACTCAGCTCTATTATGGTCATTCCTTACTTTATCCCTCCTGGTCTTGCCACACATCCATCTCAACATCCTCATCTCCGCCACACTTGGTTTATCTACGTGCCACTTCTTAACTATCCAACATTCTGCACTACACAAGTATGGCAGTACTCTAAAATTTTCCTTTGAATTTTTAAGGAATACGCTGATCACACAATACGCCGGTTGCACACCTCCACTTCATCCATTCTATCTTAATTCTTTGGGAAACATTATCCTCTACATCGCCTTCTTTACTTACAATAGAGCCTAGGTATCTAAAATAATAACTTTGAGGTATCCCTTTATCATCGATATTGGCCACCTCATTAACCGTCGTAGTGTGGCTAAAGTTGCACACCATGTACTGAGTCTTTGTTCTACTAATCTTAAGACCTTTTGATTCCAAGGTAGATCTCCATAACTCCAACTTGGCGTTACTCCTTGCTTTTGTCTCATCCACCGACACCAAATGTGGGTGACATATAAAGTTTATAATATATAAATTATATCAAGATATATATATATATATATATATATATATTTTAATAGTATAACTTAAAACAGGGTCGGGCCGGGCAGGGCCAGGCTGCAAGGCCTCAACCCTGGCCTGACCCAACCCTGACTTAGGGCTAGAAATTTCCAGCCCTAACTCGTCCTCAGGGCCAAGATATCTCAGCCCAGGCTCTGTTCGGGCTCAGGGTGGGCCAGGGCGGGTTTGGGTCGATAGGGCCAAACTTGCACCCCTTGATTTTATACGGTTCCTGTAAAAATCTGAGAGAAAAAAGTATGGGCTTATATTTACTATGCAGTACACATGTAGGATTTTAAGCCAAAAAGAGCTTAAAAAGCCTCTTTTTGATTGATTGAAATCAATATTCAAGGTAAAGCAATGTTGCATAGAAAGTGTGTTTCTACACATCCACACAAAGAAGTACTTATATTGTCCCATGAATCAAGCAGTTTTGAAAAATTGAGGGAGAAGAAATGTCGGGAAAGCTCTTTCGATGCACGTCCTAGGTGTCAAACACTTGACCTCCCTGCTTTGATACCATGTTTGCTACCGTTTCGCCTAAAAGCTCGAACTGTTAGGGAATGGCAGCGTTAATGATGCAGATTCATCACCAAATAGGGCTTGTTTCATTGAGAATAAGTCAAGGGTTAGGTTACATACATGTTGCGCCTTTGATCCCATAGGTTTTTAATGTAATAGACCACTTTTATGGGCCTAAAATATGGGTATATAGGTTGCATACGGGATTAGCTCAATACTTAGTTTATTTTTATGCTTTTTAATTGAACCGGTTCAAATTGGTTGCATCCAATTGGTTCAATTTAAGTGATCATGTGACTTGGTTAAGTAGTCATGTGACAACTTAAGTGGTCATGTGATGTAAGTTGGGCTGGATTAGGACTCTATAAGTCCAACCATGTTTTGAGTCTATTTCCTTTAGTATTCTAGTTTCCTAGTCAGTTTAAGTTACCTAATAGGTTAGGGATAGGGTTAGGCCATTCCTTTTTAGTGTCTAAGTCTATTTTTGAGTCTTCTATATAAGTTTGTAAGGGAGGCCAGCATTACATACGAATTTGATTAATAAAAATTAGCTTTATGCTTGCTGCCATTGCTGCTGCTCTTTGTGAGTGTATATCCTTGTAGATCTCAAGGTGGATAGGGTGGGTGGACTCCTGCGACTCCTTGCATTGTGAAGATCGGGAGGTTCTCTCAAGTCATCAAGCTGCTGCCATTGTCCTGCAATACAGTGAGTTTGAACCTGTTTTCTTATTTTAAACCTTCTTCTATCATCCTTTATCTTCCCTTAGACCTAATCCACATTCCCCTCCATCCATCAAGCCCTAATCTCCATTAAACCTGCAACTCCTACCTCAACTAGGACTCCCCCATAACTCTAGATTTAGCCTTCACTTTCAAACCCTACTTCCAGCCTACATTCCCCACATCATTCCCCACACTCGACCTTAACCCTAGCCCTTAGTCTCCACTATAACCCCTCCATTCCTCCACTTCATTAAAACCCAAAATCTGCAACTCAATTCTGTCCAGAATTACAGAATTTTAAAACCTTCCCAAATCCTATTATTTTTATACCATATTGACCCCCTAGGCCTGCCCATTAAAGCCATATAAGACCCATTCCCAAATTCCCATCCTAAACCCTAGAATTAACCTAAAACCTAGTGATGTCCATTTGAACCAGCAACCCCTTTTTGCTATTGATCCTGTTATCTGGCTCCTAGTAGGTCTCCTACCTATCTAGGACTACATTAATTGGTATCAAAGCTATGGCGGAGGGAAGCTCCAACCAAGCCTCAAAAGACCCACATCCATTCATTTTCAAGACCCGAGTTCGTCTACCCAATGGGAGTACAACCATATTAGTTGTTGATGAAAGGCGACGTAACAACATTATTTCACAATCCATGGTGGATATGTTGACCCAATTAGGAGAGATTTGCATCATGCCTACAGGTAAAGTCTTTGTGCAATTTGGGTGTTCTTCATACCATGATGGTGCTTGGTGTCAGCCGGTACCACATTCAAAGAGTTTTATTGCAGTAGGTGGTGATTGGTTAGACACGCGACAAGGTTGGATTGAACCTGAAAACAACTCGTGTGTCCTACCTGATTGACACCGTCTATACCATTGTTTTATTCTAAAAGGGTTACAACCAAAGATGACCACATCGACTGTACAGCCACAGGGACTGCCGAACATGTCAACTCAAACGCAAGTGGCATCGACTGTGTTTGAAGTTTCACCAATGGTGGATGCACCAACAGAAGATTCTACTAAGGCAGTTTGTGTTGAAGAGATTCAAGAACCTATAGCTAAAGAAACTCAAGTAGACCAAGCTGCACCAGTAGCTAAGATCATGGTTGAGAAGCTCAGCCATCAAATTGATGTGGAGGTCCAAAACACAATGGTAGAAGAAACTACTGAAGAGAGCAAAGTATACAAGGCTGAGGACATGGAAGATGAAGTGGTGGTTGAGAGTACTCCACAAAAAATTATTGGCATTCAAGATGCTGTTTTTTAAGAGGTGGAGCTTGTGTCTCAAGTATTAGATGCGAAGGTTGCTAACACTGAAGACTCTATGGATAGGACATTCATAGTTGCTGCTGATTCAGAAAACGAACACATAGAGTTTGTTATGCTACCATGGTTCTTCGAAGAGAAAGCTCCACACCTTAGAGATTTTATCCCCAATGTTCCTGCTTCACTGGAATTCTGTTTGGGGATGGTCAAAGCTGGTGATCACATGTTGATTCCTCTTCATCACTACAAAATTCGAGGACAAATTTTTTCAAATTGGGGAGAGTTGATGCAGATTCATCACCAAATAGGGCTTGTTTCATTGGGAATAAGTCTAGGGTTGGGTTACATACATGTTGGGCCTTTGATCCCATGGGTTTCTAATGTAATAGGCCACTTTTATGAGCCTAAAATATGTGTATATAGGTTACATACGGGATTAGCCCAATACTTAGTTTATTTTTATGTTTTTTAATTGAACTGGTTCAAATTGGTTGCATCCAATTGGTTCAATTTAAGTGATCATGTGACTTGGTTAAGTGGTCATATGACAACTTAAGTGGTCATGTGATGTAAGTTGGGCTGGATTAGGACTCTATAAGTCCAACCATGTTTTGAGTCTATTTCCTTTAGTATTCTAGTTTCCTAGTCAGTTTAAGTTTCCTAATAGGTTAGGGATAGGGTTAGGCCATTCCTTTTTAGTGTCTTAAGTCTATTTTTGAGTCTTCTATATAAGTTTGTAAGGGAGGCCAACATTACATACGAATTTGATTAATAAAGATTAGTTTTATGCTTGCTGCCATTGCTGCTGCTCTTTGTGAGTGTATATCCTTGTGGATCTCAAGGTGGATAGGGTGGGTGGACTCCTGCGACTCCTTGCATTGTGAAGATCGGGAGGTTCTCTCAAGTCATCAAGCTGCTGCCACTGTCCTGCAATACAGTGAGTTTGAACCTGTTTTCTTACTTTAAACCTTCTTCTATCATCCTTTATCCTCCCTTAGACCTAATCCACATTCCCCTCCATCCATCAAGCCCTAATCTCCATTAAACCTGCAACTCCTACCTCAACTAGGACTCCCCCATAACTCCAGATTTAGCCTTCACTTTCAAACCCTACTTCCAGCCTACATTCCCTACATCATTCCCCACACTCGACCTTAACCCTAGCCCTTAGTCTCCACTATAACCCCTCCATTCCTCCACTCCATTAAAACCCAAAATCTGCAACTCAATTCTGTCCAGAATTGCAGAATTTTAAAACCTTCCCAAATCCTATTATTTTATACCATATTGACCCCCTAGACCTGCCCATTAAAGCCATATAAGACCCATTCCCAAATTCCCATCATAAACCCTAGAATTAACTTAAAACCTAGTGCTGTCCATTTGAACCAGCAACCCCTTTTTGCTATTGATCCTATTATCTGGCTCCTAGTAGGTCTCCTACCTATCTAGGACTACATTAGTTAATGTATACATCAACGCACATCAATGGGAAACACTCTAGAGCCTTAGTGTTGGGTTATCTTTTTCTCGTGAGTTTCCACCTTTGCAACTCTAATTGGTGAAGTTCTTCCGCGTCAAGGAGGAGATGAAAATTATCTCTGCCGCACGGATCTAAATTTTACTCTCAGTTGGATTTCATCATCTCTTCAAACTAATGTTCAATCTATCTGAAAATAGGGCCTTGGTTTTGGGTCTTTGAGAGAGAGCTTTAACCTCTGCAACTCTGGTCGGTGAAGTTCATCTGACCAATGACAACAACTTCAACAGCCACTCTCTCTCTTTCTCTGCTGCAACTGCAAATCCCCTTCTCCTTTACCGACCATCAGCAACGGAACCAAATCCCCTCCTTCACCGAGTCAGTTGGCAAGCCCTTCACTACAATGGCTTGATTTACCAAGTACCACCATGTTATCCTCGGGTTCACATGCCTTGTGAAGCTCGGATGGAGAGGGAGAAGTTAGACGGAGAGTGTTTTTTTTCCAACAAATGGATTGCAGATATTATACGTACATAATACGGGTCTCCATAATAGATGTGATTTTTTCCTTATTATGGAAAAATACGTTTTTTGAAAGATATTTATAGCTATGCATGTAATACACGAATTTACTAATTGGGGGAGGGGATAGAGAGATTTTGTACTTGGTCTATTTTGCTGGACAATCTGAAGGGTACATCTACGTCAATAACATGTTTTGTATTCTTGCTATAGAGAGATTTTGGACTTGGTCCATTGTGGCGGACAATCTGCAGGTACGTCAATAATATGTTTTGTATTCTTGCTGTTAGAAAAATAAATAAATAAAAGAAGAAAGACGCACACATCTTTTTATTTTGGGCACTACAAAACCCACTAGTGGGGCCAGAAGATGGGATTGGGTGCCCAATGGGGCCGCCCTTAGAGGATGGGGGGGGGTGGTGCAACCACGAAACAGGTGCACTTTGTGAGGATTTGATCCACTGACCAAACCTCAGGCATGCTCTTAAGTCAGCAGAGTCAAACAGCCCGGGCAAGCCTGGGTATGCCACATATTCACTCATTACGATACATTTCCTTCCAGTTTCTTAATGGTTGTTGTTAATGTGTCACTGTGAACAGCAATTCATTGGGGAAACTGTTTAATCAGTCATGAAAGAAAAAGAAAAAAAAAGAGGAAAAGTTATTTGCAGGTCGTTTTGTGAAGATTGGTAAAACTGTATGCATTGTATTCATTTAGATGGGAATAAATACAGAAGAATTGGATCTATACAAGGTAGGGGAACGGAAGGAGGGGACAGAAGGAGGTGCTTGCGGGTTAGAATTTGCAGGGGCAACAGCAGCACAAGGGGGAGGTGCTTGCGGGTGGGAGTTGCATGGGTGGGTTGCAAGGAGGGCAGGTGCGCAGGAGTGGGTTGCAGGGAGGGTGTGTGTGTGCAGGGGGGTGCAGGGAGAGAGGGACTGGTATGCACAGGGGGTGCAGGACAAAAGGTGGTAGGTTGCAGGGATGGAAGGAGGTGCTGTGCGTAGGGGGGGGGGGTTGAAGGGGATTTGTGGACAACCAGCAGGTCTAAGGAAGTAAGGAGTGGTCCAACGTATGTTTCAGGGAGGATTTGCTGCACTCAAAGGGGGTTTCGGGAAGGATTTCATGTGGAGTTTCAGGGAGGGTTTGTAGGATTGGAGTGTGATGGCATCGAACAACGGCAGCAGAGGGACAGCAAACAGCGACAGTGTTGAGGGCAGATAGCAGCAGGGATAGCTTGGGCTTGCCGATGATGGTGGAAGTTTCATCAGGAATGGCTCGGGGGTTTGACAGGAGAGTATGAAGGCAGAGATGCTTACAACCAAGATTCTCACGGCTTTGATACCATGTTAAGATTGATAATATTGTATGCATTGTATTCATTTAAATGGAATAAATACAGAAGAATTGGACCTATATAGGGTAGGGCTTCACAAGGAAAGAACTATACAAGCCAACATAAATATTACAGAGAACTGTAGAAGGAAACAGAAATATTACAGAACGCATAAAGCTAGCAGTTTAAATATAGATATGAATTGTTATTAGAAGATGTTTTCTGTATGGGCGTATGACTCATCTTCACATTCTAATAGAGCTTACAACAGGAATGGCTCGGGGATTTGACAGGAGACTGTGAAGGCAGAGATGCTCACAACCAAGATTCTCTTGACTCTGATACCATGTTAAGATTGGTAAAACTGTCTGCATTGCATTCATTTAGATGGGAATAAAAACAAAAGAATTGGACCTATACAGAGTAGGTTTTCACAAGGGAAGAACTATACAAGCCAACATAAATACTACAGAGAACTATAGAAGGCAACAAAAATATTACAGAACGCATAAAGCTAGCAGTTTAAATATTGATATGAATTGTTGTTAGAAGATGGTTTCTGTGTGGACCTGTGGTTCATCTTCACATTCTAGTAGAGCTTGAACTACTGCATCCATGGTCGGTCTCTTGCTTCTGTCCTCCTCTACACAGGAGATCCCTATCTTGACCATCATAGTTGCCTGGTTCCTGTTGAACTTTCCCTTCAATTGTGGATCCACCACATCCTCCACACAGAAGTCTTCTCCATTTCCAATTTTCCTTTTCACTTCCCTGAGAAACCTTGTGAGCCCTGTCATTTCTACATCCTCATCCCCCAGAACCCAACTGGAGAGCCGAATGCCATTGACAATCTCTAAAAGCACAACTCCATAGCTGTAAACATCAACCTGTGCAGTGATAGGAAGGTTCAATGCCCACTCTGGAGCCATGTACCCCTTCGTTCCTCGGATCCTAGAGAACTCAGAACCAGATCCTCCTCTTTGAGACAGTTTTGCAAGTCCAAAATCTGCAATCTTTGGTTCAAAATCACTGTCCAATAGTATGTTTTCAGGCTTCACATCACAGTGAATTACCCACTCAAGACACTCATGGTGAAGGTACGCCAGACCCTTGGCTGTCCCTATAGCAATTCTGAACCTCTCCTTCCAATCTAGCGAAGTAGATATACTAGAGCTGTGGCTGTTACTCGTAGAGACATTGGAGAACAAGTGCTTATCCAATGAACCATTCTCCGCATACTCATATACCAAGAGTTTGTGGACCCTTCCTGAACAGAACCCCCATGTTCTCACTAGGTTCATATGGTTGATTCTCCCAAATGTAGTCACTTCTGCCCAAAACTCTTCCTCTCCTTGGATTACATCTCCCAATCTCTTCACTGCTACTACTCTGTCATCCCTTAAAACTCCTTTATAAACAGCCCCTGAGCTTCCCCTTCCCAATTCATCTTTGAAGTTATTGGTTGCTTTCCTCAGCTCTTTGTAAGTGAACTTCCTGAACTGACTGGATATTGCTTGGTATCCATCCTCCACTGATGTTGGCACACCATGTCTCCTAAAAAGAAACCACCAACCCGAAGAAACAAAAAGAACTTCAATTGCACCAATGGCCAGGGCAAATGAGTATAGATATACCCAATTTGTCCTTCCACTCTGTGTGCCATACATTACAGAAGAACCCAAAGGAATTTCTGGTTTAATGGATCCACAAGTGGGATCAGATACTTTGGGGGCAGAGTCTTCTGATGTATCCAAACTTGTGGGCACTTTCAAATAAGTGTTTTCTGGGACGTCTGGAGAGTTGTACCCATTGAAGAGTATATTCTTAATATAACATTCTCCATCCCCTGTTAACCGGTACACAAAAGCCTGACAATCACAACTATTCATGCAGAGGTTCATGCAAGTTTCAAATGATACAGATTTTTCGAAATGAAGGTCATATCCAAAGAAATCTGTTTGTGGTATCTTCATGAATCTTACTTTCTGAGTTTGGTTGCAGCTCTGGTTGAACTTAGCCTTGCAACCTTTGTTCCAGTCACGTGGGTCAGATATCTCATAACCTGGGGGACATGAACACTGGGCTTTTGGTGTATAGGTACAAATTCCATTTCTGCCACACAGCCCATGCACAGAGCACTGCTGTGAGAAAGCTTCCCATGATACAGCCCAAGACATGGTTGACTCGTTCAAGCTATAGAGTCTCAGATTACCATCATAATCCATCACAAGTCTCCTCCTAATCCCAGTCCCCATATCAGAAGCAGAAAATCCAATTCCATCACTGGATAGAAACCTACCCATATCATCAAGAATGGCTATTCTGCTACTATTATAGGTTGTTCTCCCATCCTGAATTACTGTATATGTAGGATTGGGCCAATATATACTAGAAATCTCAGGCCCATCATATATTAACTTTAAAACATTGTCATTGTCAAAGAAAAAACTATAATATCCTGAAGAATACATACCTTCTCCCTTTGCGGAAATCAGCTTCTTAGTCTTTGTGATTGGTTGCATAGGGAGAAGTGTATCTGTGGGAGAATCAAAGCTTTGCCATAAGATTTGGCCTTGTGGATCTGTTAGGATGAGGTTTCCAGAGTTCAAGAGCTCTGCCTTTTGCACATTAGTTCTGGTGGTGTTGGTGGACCAAACACTTGTGCCGTCAAGATCGGTTAGGATCATTGTTCCATCTGTCTGCAGCGAAATTCTCGAGCCTCGGCCATTAACAGGCCTTTCTCGATTAGCCATCCATACGACGGTTCTGTTAGCCATATTGGTGAACCAAATTGCGAAACTGAATGCGTTTGTGCCAACTGGGTGGAATCCACAAGTGAAGGATTTGTCTGGAGAGATGAGGATATTTGAATCATCTTCCACTGACAAAGAGGAGCCTCTGTATAAAGAATTCTGGGGAGTTGAAGATACAAAAGAAAAGAGAATGGACAGAAGGAGGAGCAGAGAAGGAAAAGATAAAACTGAAGAGCTACGGAGGTGTCTCATGCTTGCAGAGATGAGAGAGGTGGATTGTTGTTTGAACTTTTAATTGTTCATTTAACAGTTACCTTCTAGTTATGCATATATAGAAGATAGAAAATAGTATATGATGAAGAGGCTGCTAAATCCCATTACGTGTTGGATCGAACTGAAGCAAATGAGCTCATTGAGTCTAGATTCAGGACAGTCTCTACTAAATCTCTTTCTGTTTTGCTTGTACAATTATATCCCATCAGGAAAGGATGAGGTGGGATCTCCTTTTCATTTCACATTGCTTCGGTTTGATCTCCTCTTTATATGTTATTGTTTGCAGGACCCACTTCCAAGAAATCTGTTGATTGGAGACTGTTTGGTTGTGATGTTTTAAAATCGGACCAGACTTCTATCATCCAGGTTCACTGATCAGCCGTCTGAAGCAGGAGAGGAGGGGAGAGCCCTCCATCAAGGTTCAAAAGCTATCCTGTTCAAAAAGCGCTTTCCCATTAAAAGAATGGTGCCAAACAAAGCCCAAGACAAAGTCTTCAATTCAAAGTTCGGATTAAGCCATTGGTTCCTGGTCCACAACGGTAGATCATTCTTGGTAGAAGAGCCAATACCACAAGAAATGAAGTGTGGTCATAATTATAGTCAACAGATTTATGATAACAGCATTGAGCATGTGTTTTTAAGGTAGGGCCCAAGGAGAGTTGAATACTTGACCTCTTGGTTGTGGCATGGTCCTTGCCATTGAATTATTATATTCCAGCCAAAACAGTATTATGTAATACTTAATTAGGTAATATAGTAGTAGATATCTCATGAAGAAACAGACTTGATTGCATTTTTTTTTTTTTTTGGTAAGGACTTGATTCGAGGATGCATAGGTAATGTTCTCCATGTATCCTCAAATAAGAGTGGTTCCTTGGGCATTGTTGGAAATGATACCAAATAAATTGAGAACATAGAATTTGTCTTAATGACTTAACACTTGAAATGATAGCAACCATGAACTGTGAGAGAGCTTGATACATGAATGAAAGATCATGAACGCTTGGTGGGGCTGAATCATGTCAAAAGTTACTCTTCCTAAGATCATAGTTGCTCCTTATGGAGCAATTTGGGCTTTTACAAATCAACCTCCAAATGAAACATCCTCTTAGGTCTTCGAGTAGTTGTTGCACTCGTTTACTGGGCCATATCAAGATACAATGATACACTTAGGTTGTGCTCAATCAATAAGAGGAATGGAACTCACAAAACTCTCAAAACAGTAAAGCAAGAGGAGAGAGAGAGAGAGGTATAACACTTGGAATCATGTTTGAAATGTTTAGGACGTACACTATTTATAGAGGAGAGTGATGGCAAGCAGTGCCTGACGCAGCGGAGGATTGAACTGACATCCCCTTGCATGCAAAATTTCTTGTACAAATAGTAATGGTGGAGGAAATGAGTTACCTAAGGACCGCAATTGTAGTTTTTCCATGCGATCTTAACTCTTCCACATTTGAGCAATCGAAGGAAACCGATCACCGCAGCCTTTGTGTTTGTAGGGAGCATATACTGATACTCTCTCAATTAGAGTTTCACAAAACCCTAATGCACACCTTCCACACTAAAAGGGGAGGAGAGAGAGAGAGAGAGAGAGAGGCCAAAACTAAGTTTGTGTCTTTAGGATTCTTAATCCTATACAAATACCAAGTTGGTACTTCCCTAAAAGTGTCCTTGTTTGATACAAAGAGGGTAGAGGTAGGATCTCATTGGGTATCTTACCTAATCCAAATATCTTATAGTATACATTAATCCAATCAATGGTATTATTAAGATATTAATAGATAATTTAATATCATTAACTCCTCAAAGTAGTAGATATTCATAAGTTAATCCAATCAAAGTCCCTCCACTAAACAATATCACATAATGGATTATAGAGCATTTAATTATATTACTGCCAAACCCCAGTCCATTGAACATGTTAATATCGATATTCTGTGTCAACGATTGGACCAAAACAATTTTTAAAACTTGTAATAAAATAAAATAATTAATAAACAGTTTTTCTTTTTTTTTAAAAAAAGAAAAGAAAAAAGAAAGGGCACACAAACACATCTTCACTCATTACTTTGTTATTACCATACATTTCCTTCCAGTTTCGCAGTGGTTATTATTGTGTCACTGTGAGCAATAACTCATTGGGGAAACTGTTAATTAATCATTCATGAAAAGAAAAAAAAAGGGAGCGTCTGAATAATAGGTGTATTTAAAACTTGACACCTTTTAATTGCCCCTTGTCTTTTTCTCAAAAGTTTTTTGAAATAGATGTATAAAAAAGTTTTGAAAATAATTTGAAAGTGACATATCATTATGTCATTATCAAAAGGTGTTGTTGACATACACATTTTCCAAGTACACATGAAATGACACTACTACCTTCATAAGAAAATATTTGACTGTCACAATGCAAGAGCAAAGAAGAAAGAATACAAATTATATGACACCTTCAGGAGCATCAATAAGAAATCTCAAAAAAATATTACAAGTTACATGCACGTCGTTCAAACATACATATTGATTATTATGAGTGCATTTTCGCTGTTAGGACCTGTGGCTCATCTTCACACTTTAGTAGAGCTTGAACTACTGCATCCATGGTTGGTCTCTTGCTTCTGTCCTCCTCTACACAGGAGATCCCTATCTTGATCATCATAGTTGCCTGATTCCTGTTGAACTTCCCCTTCAATTGTGGATCAACCACATCCTCCACATAGAAGCCTTCTTCATTTCCAATTTTCCTTTTCACTTCCCTGATAAACCTTGTGAGCCCTGTCATTTCAACATTCTCATCCCCCAAAACCCAACTGGAGAGCCGAATACCCTTGACAATTTCTAAAAGCACAACTCCATAGCTGTAAACATCAACCTTTGCAGTGATAGGAAGGTTCAATGCCCACTCTGGAGCCATGTACCCCTTTGTTCCTCGGATCCTAGAGAACTCAGAATCAGCTCCACCTCTTCGAGACAGTTTTGCAAGTCCAAAATCTGCAATTTTTGGTTCAAAATCATTGTCCAATAGTATGTTTTCAGGCTTCACATCACAGTGAATAACCCACTCAAGACACTCATGGTGAAGGTATGCCAGACCCTTAGCAGCCCCTATAGCAATTCTGAACCTCTCCTTCCATTCTAGTGAAGTAGATCTACTGGTGCTGTGGCTGTTACTCGTAGAGACATTGGAGAACAAGTGCTTATCCAATGAACCATTCTCCGCATACTCATAGACCAAGAGTCTCTGGGCCTTTCCTGAACAGAACCCCCACATCCTCACTAGATTCATATGGTTGATTCTCCCAAATGTAGTCACTTCAGCCCAAAACTCTTCCTCTCCTTGGATTACATCTCCCAATTTCTTCACTGCTACTACTCTATCATCCCTCAAAACTCCTTTATAAACAATTCCTGAGCTTCCCCTTCCCAATTCATCTTTGAAGTTCTTAGTTGCCTTTCTCAGCTCTTTGTAAGTGAACTTCCTGAACTGACTGGATATAGCTTGGTATCCATCCTCCACCGACCTTGGCACACGTCTCCTAAAAAGAAACCACCAACCCGAAGAAACAAAAAGAACTTCAATTGCACCAATGGCCAGAGCAAATGAGTATAGATACACCCATTTTGTCCTTCCACTCCCTGTATCATACATTACAGAATAACGTGAAGGAGTTTCTGGTTTAATGGATCCACAAGTGGGATCAGATCCTTTGGGGGCAGAGTCTTCTGATGTATCCAAACTTTTGGGAAGTTTCAAATAAATACTGCCTAAAATGTCTGGAGACTTGTACCCATTGAAGAGTGCACTCTTTGTATAGCATGCCCCATCCCCTGCTAGCCGGTACCCAAAGGCCTGACAATCACAACTAT
The DNA here is from genome assembly GCF_018873765.1 of Telopea speciosissima. Classification (NCBI taxonomy): domain Eukaryota; kingdom Viridiplantae; phylum Streptophyta; class Magnoliopsida; order Proteales; family Proteaceae; genus Telopea; species Telopea speciosissima. Next base: position 20,646,889 of record NC_057916.1, on the reverse strand, counting down.
TCAAGCAGAGGTTCTTGCAAGTTTTAAATGATACAGGTTGTTGGAAAGCAAGGTCAAATCCATAGTAATCTGTAAGTGGCATTTTCATGAATTTTACTTTCTGAGTTTGATTGCAGATCTGGTTGAACTTAGGCTTGCAACCTTTGTTCCAGTCATGTGAGTCAGTTATCTCATAACCTGGGGGACATGAACACTGGGGTTTCGGTGTATAGACACAAATTCCATTTCTGCCACACAATCCATGCACAGTGCACTGGTCTGAGACAGCTTCCCAAGATACATCCCAAGACAGGGTTGACTCGTTCAAGCTATAGAGTCTCAGATTACCATCATAATCCATCACAAGTCTCCTCCTAATCCCAGTCCCCAAATCAGAAGCAGAAAATCCCATTAAATCACTGGATACAAAACTACCCATATCATCAAGAATGGCTATTCTGCTACTGTTATAGTTTGTTCTCCCATTCTGAAATACATCCAACCCAGGATCTGGCCAATATATACTAGAAATCTCAGGCCCATCATATATTAACGTCAAAACATTGTCATTGTCAAAGAAAAAACTATAATATCCTGAAGAATACATACCTTCTCCCATTGCAGAAATCAGTTTCTTATTCTTCGTGAATGGATGCATAGGAAGAAGTGTATCAGTCGGATAATCAAAGCTTTGCCACAGGATTTTGCCTTGTGGGTCTGTTAGGATAAGGTTTCCTGAATTCAAGAGCTCAGCCTTTTGCACATTAGTTCCGGTGGTGTTGGTGGACCAAACACTTGTGCCGTCAAGATCGGTTAAGACCATTGTTCCATCTCTCTCCAGCGAAATTCTCGAGCCACGGCCATTAACAGGCCGGTCTCGATTAGCCATCCATACAACAGTTCTGTTAGCTGTATTGGTGAACCATATTGAGAAATAGAAAGCGTTTATCCCAACTGGGTAGAATCCACAAGTGAAGGATTTGTCTGGAGAGATGAGGATATTTGAATCATCTTCCACTGACAGAGAAAAGCCTTCATTCAAAGAATTCTGGGGTGTTGAAGACACAAAAGAAAAGAGAATGGACACAAGGAGGAGCAGAGGAGGAAAAGATAAGAATGAAGAGCAAGGATGGTGTCTCATGCTTGCAGAGATGAGAATGATGCACTCAAGCAAATGAGCTGTTTGAGTTGAGATTCAGGACACTCTCTACCAGATCTCTTTTTTCCCAACAATTTTTCCCAATTTTATAGCAAAGAAAACTGTTCTGAAAGCGCTTTCCCATTAAAAGAATGGTGCCAAACAAAGACTAGGAGAAGAGCCGACACCACAAGGCACAAGATATCAAGTGTGAGCAAATGACCAATAGTTGGGGCAAAAGTCCTTGCCAACTGAGCCGCCAGGGGATACCTAGCTTATACACTATAAGAGTGGTCCCGGAAGCATTGAATTATTATTTTCCAGCTTAATATTAAATTAGGTAACATAGTAGTAGATAGATTTATGAGGAATAGACTTAATTAGAGATGTAAACGGATAGTCGAAAATTCGTATTTGATTCGGGTTCGTATTCGTTTATGAGGATTCGTATTCGGAAATTCACTATCCGAAAACTATCCGAATTCGTCCGAAACTAATCAAATATTAATATGGTAATCCATGTTTCCAGTCGATTATTATCCGATTCGTTTAGCTATCCGATGGTATTAAAATATCCGAAATAAAATATTTGTATCCGTCTATCCGATTAAGTTGCCTTCTTGAATTTTGTATTTTATTTATATTTATAACTTAGTAGCTACTAAGTTAGAAAATATGATTGTTTTATATATATTACTATTTGACTAAGATAGATGTTATCATATATCTATTAGAAAAACATATAAAAACAAAACAAAAAGTAGAAATACATAAAAAATGTAAATAAGACCAAAACAAGGAATTAGGAAAGCCAAAAGTTTAGATGGAAAGCCAAAAGTCTCGATGGAAAGCCACAAGTAAAAATATAAATAAGACAAAAAAAGATAGGAAAGCCAAAAGTCTCGATCGAAACTTGGAAAGCCAAAAACCTCTTTGAAAACTGAAATCTCGGATTCTCGGTCTCTCAACTCTCAACTCTCAACTCTCAAGACTCTCAAGTATAACCCTAAAGCTCAACGTTCTCTTTGCCTTCCATTCGCTGTGACTACAAATCTACAATCCCTCTCTCTCTGGTTTCATATACATATTGTTTCATGCCTTCTTGCGCACATCTTCGTTGTTACAAGAGACATCGTTCTGCATGCGCAATCACCAGTAGCAACTGTCAAAGGTAAGTCTCTCTCTCTCTCTCTCTCTATTGTTTCATATGCATCGTTTTCTTCTTTATAGCATTACCCCTAATGCCATTTCTACCATTCTAATTTCTAGCGAATCCATCTCTTGGATCGTCCTCTAAAGTCCCAGAACTCATTGTTCAGGTTGTCGATCTCAAGTCTATCGGCAACAGATTTATGTGAGTTTCTATCTTTCAGATTCTGTTTTTTTTTTTTTTTTTTAACTGTATGAATCTGGTTGTTGTATGTTGGATTTTGTTATTAGTCTTATCTATAGTATCACCTATTGCTTTATATTTGTTGGGTTGTTCCATATTCGGATACTGCAGGTTTAGTTGGGTTTTAGATCAAGCTTTTCTGTTTTATTATATTCCTTGCATTTTATGTATTATGTGATACATGATTTCAAATCGGTTTGAAAAACGGAGTGTAATGAAGTCATTTCTAAGAAGAAATAAAGCTCAATAAATAGAAAACAGTAAACGGACAATCAGATGGTAATCGGATAGAAACATTCGGATATTTGGTATCCGTTGCTAAACGAATCGAACCGGATAATATCCGGAATCCGTTTAACAAGTCGAATTTGAATTTGGTATTGTGTTATTATATTCGGCGGATATTCGGATCGAATTCGGATAGCGGAATTGTAAACGAATTCAAATTCGGATAGTACCCAATCCGATCCATTTACATCTCTAGACTTAATTCGATAATGCATAGGTAATGGTAAGGGTGTAAAAACAAAACCGAAACCGTTTACCGAAATTGAATCGAACCATTTAAACTTGAACCGATAGACCGTTTAAATAAATGGTCCGGTTATGGTTTCTGAAATGCCATCGTTTAGCTAAACGGTTTGGTTCGATTTTAACCGGCTAATCCAACAATTTCAGGCCGATTAATCTTATTACAACCGATTATAACCAGACCATTTTTAAAATTTTTTTTTTTTTGGTACGACTGTTTTAAAACTTAACTACTAAGTTACTAACCACTAACTCCACCCTCTCCCCGTCTCCATTTCTTCAATAAATGCTTTTCTTTTACAAAAAAAAAAAAAAAACAAATAACTAATTAGTAATTAGTAAAATATGGAATTATGGAAGGTAAACAGATTTCAATAAAAAATAAAAAAAAAACTGGGTAAACCCTAATTCCGTAAAGTCCTAAACGGCCTAAACAACAATGTTCTTCACTTCTTTTTATGGGACCCAACTCAATTTAATAATGGAGGATCATTTACTAATTACTAATTAGTTATTAGTTTTTTGCATCATTTGCATATCAACTTGTTTACTTAGCCTATGAGAGGAAATCTACTTCTTTTAGGAAATCTACTTCTTTTAATGAGATCTAACTCAATTTAATAATGGAGGATGCAAAATTGCAAATTGCAGCATTTTCATGGGGTCCATAAGTCCATTGAAAGATTAATAGAAAGTCCAATTTTGATTAACAAAATGCACGAGGTTTGGTTTGAAAGCTATAAGTTATTTAGTAAATTAGGAATGTTATTCATAATCGGCTAGCCTAAATCGTGTAAATCCACGTAATAACTATGGAACCGAAACCATGTAAAACCGCGTAATAACCATTTAACCGAAACCGTTTTAAAACCGTATAACCGAAACCGTTTACTAAATGGTTACGGTTTTGGATATGCAACCGTTTATTTAAATGGTCTGGTTACGGTTTCTACCCTCAAGCACTCAAAATCGAACCGAACTGGACCGTTTAACCGAAACCACACTGTTAACACCCTTAGGTAATGGTATCCATGTATCCTTAAATAAGAGTGGTTTCTCAAGCATTATTGAAAATAATATCAAATAAATTGAGAATATATAACTTATTTTAATGGCTTAACACTTGAAATTATGGTAATCATGTACTGTAGAAAAGTTGGATACACAAACGAAAGATCATGAACACTTGGTGGAGTTGAGTCGTGCCGGCACCACCGATCACTCTTCTTAAAACTGTAGTCATACTTTATATTGCATATATGCTTTTGTGAATCGACTTCCAAAATGAAACAAACCCTTAGGTCTTCCGGTAGATGTTGCATTCATTTTTTGGAACATTAAACCAAGAGGCAAAACATGGAGAGAGAGAGAGAGGAATATAACACTTGGAATCATGTTTGGAATGGTCAGGACTTACCTATTATAGAGGGGAGTGTGTTGGACTTATTGATATTTTATGTGTTTCCAATGAACTTAATTTAATGTGATTAAATTAATTATTATAATTTATTTTGTGTGTTTGTTATGATTATTTTGATTATGCGCATAATCCACTTTTTACCGTTATCAAAATTGGACACTCTGTTCTAGCGTTGCCACATTGTATATTTCCTCTAATGGCGATTGGTGAGAAAATGTAAGTGTGAGCACTATAGTATGTTGAACATTGATTCATTGAAATTTTCGAATGGTACACCGCCTATTGTTTTCAAAAGGTCGTACCCAGTGCACAAGGTTCCCGCGTTTAGCAAGGTCTAGGGAGGGTCAAATGTACGCAACCTTACCCCTGTTTCCAAGACTTGAACCCGTGACCAAGCGTTCAGCAAGTGAGCAATTGACCAACGCGCCAAGCACAACCTTCTATTATTTTCACTATGGGAATTTTTAGTAGTTTCTTTTTTCTGTACCTAAGAGGCACTTACTGTTGCATTTATATTTTATGCATTGTAGTGTTCTAATGGTGAATATCTACAGACAAGACTGACTTTACATTGGATGTTCAACATGTAGGGTATAAACATGAATGAGGGTGTCCTCAATAAGGTTTCTACACCTTGTTTAAGGTGAACATCCAAGTATTTGAGTTGTTGAATTTTGACTGATTGGAATCCAAGGCCTCTATAATATTATATGTAATATTATTATTTGAAAGATGTTTCGAATAATTTGACTTGGTCAACTATTCTTGACACTCACAGTTTTGTGGACGAAGAATTATGGTTCACAATGATGTTTTTTATTTCATGCATGTGAGGTCCATCATGGGTGCTGCAAGTGCAGGGGGGTAAAGTGTAATGAAACTTGTCTACCAATGGGGTTTTCAGGTTACGCCTTTTGTATAGATGTCTTTTAGTACAATTAAGGATAACTTAAATGGCCACCCTTTAGGATGATAACACTTGGCGCAAACATGTCTGTTAGATTGGAGTCTTCTATAAAAGAATGACTTCGGCTCAAACCTTAATTTACACATCACAATTAAGAGTGGAATTTGAGGAGAGTACAAGAGAGTCTTCTTCTCCCTCAAGCTAGGGTTTAGAGAATTGAAAGTGATGCCATTCAATAGAGTTCGTTACCTTGTGCTACATTCCTCTCAAGGAATGTGTCACTTGTGCGTTCTAGGTAACCTTCAAACCTTAACAGGAATTTGTTATGCATGTGTTCATTGATCGAGTTCGTTGGTCTATGATTTTTATGTGAGATACTTGAATCCAAGCGCTTTTGCAATGCCCTTCATTCTTCCTGATTTGGAATCTAGCTGATTTTGCAGACTAGGTCAAGAGTCAAGACTTGAACTTAAGACCACTTGAAAGTGAATTACATAAGAAGCAAAGGGAACATTCATAATCTTTTATTATGAATAAAAAAAAAACCATAATCCTAATTATCATGACTAAAATAAATTACAGATATTGTTCCTACTCAAAGTGCAATTTACTTTCTCCTTTCCTAGTTTAACACCATGATCATAAGCATGAGAAATAAGGTGTCTATTAACCTTGTTAATTGTTACACACACACACACACACAAGATTAGATGTTTAATGTCAAATAGAATTGCATAGAGCTCCCATGCAACTGAATGTCCTCCAACTCTAACCAGTACTTCATTTGCTAGGAATTTGTCCATATCTCTATCTTTTATTCTTGAACATCCCCTGCAAGATGAGAACATTTCAGCATTTATTTTTTTGGCAGCAGTTTCTCTATTTGTGTATATCATTTACTTGTTTTTCTAGAAGAAAATAAGTAGTATATCAATCGGGGTTCAAATTTTGTATACATGTAGTTGATGACCAAGATCTTTCATCTCAAATTGTTGGTGAAGAAAAGTAACTGATAAGATTCTTAATTCTCTCATAATCATCACTAGCAATAATCTATTTTTTGGGTAGAAAGAAGGCAATTCATTCATGGTGTTCTTTTGAGTTTTCGGAAGAAGAGAAGGTCTGTTCGAGAGGTTGGGTTCTCAATTTGGGGATTTTTAGTTTCCTAAACGATTTTGAATCCTAGTTTGGTTTGAGTGTCGATGGGTTTTGGTTGGGTGAGTCACATCTTCACTCATGACTTTGCTATTATTACCATACATTTCCTTCCAGTTTCTTTAAAAATGGGTGTTAATTGTTACTAGGTCTGACCGACCAGCAATTCATTGGGGGGGAAACTGTTAAATCATGCATGAAAGAATAACAACAGAAAAAAGTAGCAAGTTACTTGCAGGTCGTATATGTCAAGATTGGTAAAACTCGAATGAAGACCGAAGAATTGGATCTAAGATTGTGAAGGTAGAGATGCTCACAACTAAGATTCTCACATCTATGATACCATTTGAAGATTGGTAAAATTGTCTGAATTGTATTCAATTTAGATGAAATAAAAATACATAAGAATTGGACCTAGAAGAAAAGAATTATACAAAAAGCCAACATAAATATTACAGAGGCAACAGAACATATATATACAGCAAAAGGTTTAAATATAGATATAGATTATTGTTATTACAAGATATTTGCTGTATGGACCTGTGGCTCATCTTCACATTCTAGTAGAGCTTGAACTACTGCATCCATGGTTGGTCTCTTGCTTCTGTCCTCCTCTATACAGGAGATTCCTATCTTGACCATCATAGTTGCCTGGTTCCTGTTGAACTTCCCTTTCAATTGTGGATCCACTTCATCCTCCACACATAAGTCTTCTCCATTTCCAATTTTCCTTTTCACTTCCCTGATAAACCTTGTGAGCCCTGTCATTTCAGCATCCTCATCCCCCAAAACCCAACTGGAGAGCCGAATGCCCTTGACAATCTCTAAAAGCACAACTCCATAGCTGTAAACATCAACCTTTGCAGTGACAGGAAGGTTCAATGCCCACTCTGGAGCCATGTACCCCTTTGTTCCTCGGATCCTAGAGAACTCAGAACCAGATCTACCTCTTTGAGACAGTTTTGCAAGTCCAAAATCTGCAATCTTTGGTTCAAAATCACTGTCCAAAAGTATGTTTTCAGGCTTCACATCACAGTGAATAATCCACTCAAGACACTCGTGGTGAAGGTATGCCAGACCCTTGGCTGTCCCTATAGCGATTCTGAACCTCTCCTTCCATTCTAGTGAAGTAGATGTACTAGTGCTGTGGCTGTTACTCGTAGAGAGATTGGAGAACAAGTGCTTATCCAATGACCCATTCTCTGCATACTCGTATACCAAGAGTTTGTGGACCCTTCCTGAACAGAACCCCCATATTCTCACTAGGTTCATATGGTTGATTCTCCCAAATGTAGTCACTTCTGCCCAAAACTCTTCCTCCCCTTGGATTACATCTCCCAATTTCTTCACTGCTACTACTCTGTCATCCCTCAAAACTCCTTTATAAACAATCCCTGAGCTTCCCCTTCCCAATTCATCTTTGAAGTTATTGGTTGCCTTTCCCAGCTCTTTGTAAGTGAACTTCCTGAACTGACTGGATATTGCTTGGTATCCATCCTCCACCAATGTTGGCACACGTCTCCTAAAAAGAAACCACCAACCCAAAGAAACAAAAAGAACTTCAATTGCACCAATGGCCAGGGCAAATGAGTATAGATACACCCATTTTGTCCTTCCACTCCCTGTGTCATACATTGCAGAATAATCCAAAGGAATTTCTGGTTTAATGGATCCACAAGTGGGATCAGATACTTTGGGGGTGGATACTTCTTCTGTCTCCAAACTTGTGGGCAATTTCAAATAAGTATGGCCATTGAAGTCTGGAGACTTGCACCCATTGAAGAGTGCACTCTTTGTATAACATGTCCCTTCCCCTGTTAACCGGTACACAAAAGCCTGACAATCACAACTATTCAAGCAGAGGTTCTTGCAAGTTTCAAATGATACAGGTTGTTGGAAAGCAAGGTCAAATCCATAGTAATCTGTTTGTGGCAGTTTCATAAATTTTACTTTCTCAGTTTGATTGCAGATCTGGTTGAACTTAGGCTTGCAACCTTTGTTCCAGTCATGTGAGTCAGTTATCTCATAACCTGGGGGACATGAACACTGGGGTTTCGGTGTATAGACACAAATTCCATTTCTGCCACACAGTCCGTGCACATTGCACTGGTCTGAGACAGCTTCCCAAGATAAAATCCAAGACATGGTTGTCTCGTTCAAGCTATAGAGTCTCAGATTACCATCATAATCCATCACAAGTCTCCTCCTAATCCCAGTCCCCATATCAGAAGCAGAAAATCCCAGTAAATCACTGGATAAAAACCTACCCATATCATCAAGAATGGCTATTCTGCTACTGTTATAGTTTGTTCTCCCATTCTCAAAAACAGACAATTGAGGATTGGGCCAATATATACTAGAAATCTCAGGTCCATCATATATTAACCTCAAAACATTGTCATTATCAAAGAAAAGACTAAAATATCCTGAAGAATACATACCTTCTTCTCCCATTGCAGAAACCAGTTTCTTACTCTTTGTGAATGGTTGCATAGGAAGAAGTGTATCAGTTGGAGAATCAAAGCTTTGCCACAGGATTTTGCCTTGTGGGTCTGTTAGGATAAGGTTTCCTGAATTCAAGAGCTCAGCCTTTTGCACATTAGTTCCGGTGGTGTTGGTGGACCAAACACTTGTGCCGTCAAGATCGGTTAGGACCATTGTTCCATCTCTCTGCAGCGAAATTCTCGAGCCACGGCCATTAACAGGCCTGTCTCGATTAGCCATCCATACAACAGTTCTGTTAGCTGTATTGGTGAACCAAATTGAGAAATAGAATGCGTTTATGCCAACTGGGTAGAATCCACAAGTGAAGGACTTGTCTGGAGAAGTGAAGATATTTGAATCATCTTCCACTGACAGATAGGAGCCTTTGTACAAAGAATTCTGGGGTGTTGAAGACACAAAAGAAAAGAGAACAGACACAAGAAGGAGCAGAGGAGGAAAAGATAAGAATGAAGAGCAAGGGAGGTGTCTCATGCTTGCAGAGATGAGGGGTGAATTGTTGTTTAACTCTTAATCTTTCATGAAGCAGTTTACTTCTAGATATGCATATATAGAAAATGAGAATAAATAGTATATGTTGGAGAGTGTTGAATCCCATTGCATGTTGGACTTGGACCAGGTCTCCCTGTTTATTTTTGTTCAATTATATCCAAATCAGAAAAGGAAAGAGGTGGGATCTCCTTTTCATTTCATCTTTCTTCAGTTTAATCTCTTTTCTTTATAAGTTAATGTTATTTTCTGCAGAACACATGCAAAAATTCTGTTGATTGAAGACTTTTTGGTTAAGTGTTCAAAACTGGACCAGGCTTCGATCATTTAGGCTTAATGATCGGCCATCTTTAGCAGTAGAGAAAAGAAAGGAAGACCTTTCCATCAAGATTCAAAAGTCTACATAACCATCCAAACAATTTAGAAAGAAGAAATATGTTCAAAAAGCTTTCCCATTAAAAAAATAATGTCAAACGCAGCCTAAGGAAAGTCTTCATTCAAAGCCCGGATTAAGCTCAAAATCAAATTTGAGTTATAGAAATTATAATCTTACTTTTTTGTCCTTTTAATTTACAACGAAAGTAAATCTTGTCATTACAAATGAATAATGATTATTTTAAAAAACGACACAATGACAAGTCACTTTGAAATCGTTCAAATCTGTTTTTTACTCTTGACGTGAATAACTTTTGAAAATAAAACAACGGGCAATCAAAAGAAGTTTGCAATCTCACCTCACTATCTTGATGACAACAAGATGCACCCGTAAGTAATATAGTAGTAGATAGATATGATGCATGGGATCTCCACATATGCTTAAATAAAAGTGGTCCCACCATTGTTGATCAAATTATAATTAGACATATATATCATCTATTTGTTGACTGAACCATGTCTTCCAAATTTGGAAAATTTGGAATCTGCAAGCAGATTCTGCAGACTAGGTCAAGAGTCAAGACTTGAACGTAAGACCAGTTGAAAGTGAATTACAAACGAAGCAAAGGGAACATTCAGAATTTTTTTTATTATTAAAAAAAAAAACAAATAATCCTAAGTATCATGAATGAAATAAATTACAGAATTTTCAGCACTTTTTTTTAGCTGCAGTTTCTCTATATGTGTATATCATTTTCTTTTGTTTAAAAAAAAATTAAGTAGTATATCGATTGAGGGTTCAAATTTTGTGGATATGTTCCTGACACAACGGTATGTACATTTGGTAATTCTCAGTTCCAATGTCCATTCCACTCCCTTTCTTTTAAAAAAAAATGCTGGTCTAATAGGTCAGCGATCAAAGGTTTGCCTTTCACCACTTTGAAGGTTGAAAATACAAAAGAAAAATTAAGATGTAAACAAAACAATTGGATCTTGTTGAATTCAAACCCAATTAGCATATACAGTTTTTTTTTATGTGAAGTAGTTTTCTGTCTGGGACTCCCTTCTGCCTATCTCTCCTCCTCAAAATAAGGGGGTAGAGCTGTCTTTTTACAAGGGAAGGAGAGAGATAGACTCATGGGAGTACTGGTGTAGGTCACATTCTCGAATAGAGTTCTTTTCCCCTTTATTTATATATGACAGATATTTCATCGAATAGCACATCCTTATCTAGAAGTAGAATAGCTCACCCTTCAATAACTGCCACGTGGCAACTCAGGTGGGGCGGGATTTTTGTGTATAGGTGGACCCCGATGTTGTTGTTCAACTATCAAGTTTTAACACAATTTGAGTTTGCCAAGTGACAAAACAATGTATTGGAAGAAAAACAAAATTTATCAATGGATTACAAATGACTGATAGGTGTATACAGGAGAGTATGGAATTTTTATCCGAACAGCAGCGCTGCTGTGCCATTGTACGGCGCAGCAACGGCCATGTGTGCACAGCGGGTCCCACTGTACACACATGGCCGCTGCTGCACCGCACGATGGCACAGCAGCAAATAAAGGTCCAGAGTATGCCTACATATCAGAGGATATACTAAATCTTGATCTAAAATTTGACGTGTCCAATCCACTTCAGTTTCTAATACATCAAACCAATTATCTTTCCATGTGGCAAAAAACACAAGACTTATTGGTCCATTTCTATCATTTTCTATTAGAATCAATAACGGATATTTTCAAGAGACATGATCAAGATTTTGAACTATCCATCTATCTCATTGTGACAAAATGTTGAGTACTCAATAGAACAAATGGTTGAGACAATAAACAAAATTCAAGTCCTCCCAAGTCCATGTAGAAATTAAGGGACCATGATTCCCATCTTCCCAGAGCGAAAGTCTCAAGTGGTGGCCAGTCACAGGCCTGTCTCGATTGGTCATCCACACTACGGTTCTGTTCACCGAATTGGTGAACCAGATCGAGAAAAAGAAAGCATTTGAGTTTGAGCTCACCTCGTAAAACCCAGCGGTGAATGTGTTGTCTGGTGAAGTGATAAGGTTGGATTCATCCTCAACGGACAGAGGAGCCTCTGTACAAAGAATTCTGGGTTGCAGAAGCCGTGAAAGAAGAAAGGAAGTAGGAGACGAGGAAACAAAAAAGATAGGAATGGATAGAGAGGAGAAGGGAACCTCATGCTTGCAGAGAAGAAAAGAGGATTTGTTGGTATGAATTTTGAGCTCAGATAGATTCAATCAACACTGTTTTGCAGATACATATAGTGGGAACGACGAAGATGAGGCATTTTCCTACGTAATTAATTATGTAGGTTTAGACACTAGTGGGAAGATTTGGAAATTTAAGGGCAGTTAAATGGGACCGGAGGCGGAGAGCTTTTGCCTGGGCCCTGGGGCTCAATTAAAAGTAAAGACAAGACTAGTTGAGAGTTGAAACCCATCCAGGAAAATATCAGAAAAGTTCCATTTTTTTCCTTTGGGTATTGGTTCACCACCGAAAATATCAGAAAGTTTCCATTTACTTTGGGTAATGGTTCACCTTCTGACGAATATTTTGTTAGGTAGAGAACAAGAAAATATCTGTAAAGTTCCGTTCTGTCCGTTACTGTGGCGTCGGGTACTTTTGTTTTGGTACCATGAGTTGCTTATTCTAATTTTAAACAATGACATGGGAGCAAGGGGCAAGGCTTAAGGAAGCTGAAGGTCCTGAGTTCGACTCTGCCTCCCCCCACCTTGGGGTCATCTACCTGTCTGAGAAGAAACTCCCTGGTAAACATGGGGGGCCAGTACCTCTCAATTCGTGTATTGCAGGGTCGTGCACGAGCCCTGGGGGATTTAGCTTGCCAAAGGCCAGATACCTTCTGTTCCCAAAAAAAAAGCGAAAAAAAAATGACAAGGGAAAGTCAGGGCAAACTTGAAATTTTTTCATTTACCCTACTGAAATTGACTTCTTTCCTCCCTTCGCGGCCTGGACTTAGAGATTTGCTTGCATATATTTACTTATGAGCAAGGATCTAAAAATCAGAAATTGGAACAATGAATCGGCTCAGCTAAAAGAGTAGGGTTACTCAAATTTCAATTTGGGCCGATCGTTTTCGATCTGTTTAATCTGTCCGACACCCCTAGAAAGAACCTATGAAGTACCACTAGAGGTAAGAGGCGAGGCTGAACCACTAAGAATCTAAAATAGACTCTCATTCACAAAGGGAAAATACCTATAAGCACGTATGGCATAACCAATCAAAACACATTCGGACATTCTGCAGAAATCACAAAAAAAAGGGTACAGATACAAACTTTCACTGGTTCATCTACTTTCACGAGAAAAAAAAGGAAAAGGGGCCCCGGGGGGGGTGGTGAATCCCCACACCAGTAGTGTGGAATTCCTTCTCTCTTACCGACACTCTCCGCGCCTTGACATGCAGTCCCCTATTGATGAACAATGCAGCGGCCCTTCCTGTGCCCCCATTTGCTAGGCATGGGGATTCTATCCCACACCACCAGTGATCCATTGCCCAAAAATAAAAGCCCTAAACCCTATAAAGATTGTACATTACTATCAATATACATTTGATGAAGATGCATGAACCACATGAAATACAAATTGGTCTACCCATGAACAACAGTCGGGGCTGTGGGAGAGCCATCTTGCTTCATTTTCATGAGATTGTTCTCAATGTTCCTGAGTACTGGTTTGTACCTGCATTCATATGGGGAGAATATCAACAAACCCTCCAAACTGATTAACAGATAACAGCAAATGAAATAAAGGACAAACAAACGAGAGAGAGAGAAAGAGAGAGAGTATTACAGGCGTGTGAGACTGTTGTATGCTTGTAAAGAATGTTGTAGTTTAGCCGAAAGCTGCAAGACTTCTGCAGAAAGTGCCTCTGCTCTGCTCTGTTCTTTTGTAAGCTGCTCCTACATTGAGATCCATATAAAGATTAGTAAGGCTTCTTAAACATTAACCACATGTCCCTTCATTAATAGAAAACCAATAATTATGCCGGGATGAAATAGATAACGCCAGTGCCACGAAGGAGAGGGAAAATCCCCAGTTAACTACTAATATTAATGGACCAGGTTAGCCTAATCAACGCAACCAACGTAATAACTTTCCTACATTGGACGGGTGGAGGCGAGCATCCCTCCACTGGAGAAATTTCACAAACAGGACAAGGCATGGTGGTCCCAAAACTCAAAATGAAGAGTTGCATATTTCACCATAATGGTACTGGTGAAGGATGCCTGTCCTCTCTCCCACCATAACTGGGAGCCCTTGACAAGAATACTGCATAAAGCAAACATACTAAAAAGAACTAGGTGTAAGGTTGGCTTGCCACCAGTTGAATTAATAGTAAGTTTATTCCTTTTACTGCATTGAAAGGTATTCCCAAAGGACCCATCCCCAACCAAAGGAGGGATAAAAGATAAATAAATAAAGAATGGGACAGGGTTCTCTAAGCCAACAGGGTGGGGGAGCCAACCAATAGGAAGGGCAGAACACAGTTTGTCAATAGGAGGAGAGGAGAGAGACTGAGATAGAGAGCATTGGCGATTTGGCGTAGCATACGCGGTTTGCTCAGAGAGACTATTCCCACAAGGGATGATAATGAAATGAAGCCCTCTCTAAGGGTCCCCAGCATCACTGGGGCTCATTTTACCCCTCACACCACTCAACACAAAAAAATAGGGGGTTTTGAATACTGAGTAATAGTCTGATGCAGATCTCATCACAAGGGAAAATAAGATCAGCAGCAAGCGCAAGCCCAGTCAGCCTAGTTCATTCATGGAATGAGGTATCGGTATCAGATCGGCTGGATTGTATCTGCTGATACCGATACATGGCAGATCCTGGATCAGGAATCGGTATCGGATCGAGGGTAAAATCATTAAAAAAAAACAAATTTATTAATGAAAAGTAGGGGCAAAATTGACCGACACGGACATCCAGATCAGTATCGGCGGAGACTGATACCGTCCCTTGCAGTTGAGTTTGGTCCAACTTTAGGCCAGCTTTGGGCCCATTAGCGTCCAACTTTAGGCCAGCTTTGGGCCCATTAGCATCTATATATTAGATGGTCCTTGCGTGGAGACAATAGTAGTTTCTACTTTTTTATGTTAGTTTCTAATTTATGGTCCCTTAATAGTTAGTTACAGTTTGACTACTTGTTTCTAGTTGTTAAGATAGTTTCTATTTTTGGTGCTTTGTTTGGTTTAGAAGGCTGGACTTTAGTAAGCCTTATTAGTCTCCATTATGTAAATGCTTCTAATTTTGAAGTAGTCTAAGGTTGTAAGGAATCTCCTCGGCCACACAGGAGGTTCTACAAGATTCTGTTCTTAAAGCTATTAATAAGGAGATGTGCTTGCTCTCATCCGTTGGGATTTCATTTGCGATGTGCTTGCTCTCATGGGATTCCCGCCTGTCTTCATTCGTTGGATATATGCCTGTATCTCCTCTCCCCCTTTCTTTTCTCCCTCGCCTTGGAAGTCCTCTCCAGGAGCCTCCAAACCAAAACTGATCTCCACCTTATTTCCCTGCTCCCTAAGTGCAAGCACATCAATCTCTCTCATCTAGCCTTCACTGATGATCTGATGATCTTTTCCAAGGCCTCCCACTCTTCTATCTCGGCCATTATGGACTCTCTCCATCTCTTTGAATCTCTCTCTGGCCTCCGTGTCAATCTCCTCAAATCCAAAATCTTTCTCTCTGACATCTCAGACTCAGCTAAAGAGAACCTTCTCCTCCTAACTGGCTTCTCCATTGGCTCCCTCCCGGTCAGCTACCTTGGTCTCCCCCTGATTCCTGCTAGGCTCTCGAGCCACCATTGCACTCCAATGCTTGATAACATTCGCAAGCGTCTCCAGCTTTGGAAAGGCAAGCTTCTCTCCTATGTTGGTAGACTGGAATGCATCCGCTCAGTCCTCCAGGCTTCCTACATCTACTGGACTGGCATCTTCTGCATCCCTAAGGCTACCATCAAGGCCATTGAGCACATCCTCTGTGCCTTCCTATGGAAAGGGAAAGATACTACCAGATTTCTTCACCCTGTCAGCTGGAAGTCTATCTGCCTCCCCAAATCTGAGGGAGGCCTGGGTCTCCGTCGCATCTCTCACTCTAATACAACGGGCATCCTTAAGCTCATCTGGAAAATTTCCTCCAAACAGGACTCAATCTGGGTTTATTGGGTCCAATCTCATCTCCTCAAATCCGACTCCATCTGGACCGCTCCCATCCCAAAGGACTCCTCTTGGATCTGGCGCAAGATTCTCTCTCTTCGCCCCCTCGCTCTACTTGGGATCTTCTCTACCATTGCTGATGGCACCTCCACCTCCCTCTGGCTCGACCCCTGGCACCCCCTTAGGATCCTTTATAATCTTCTCAGTCCCAGAGCCATCTTCTACTCTGGTCTCCCAAAAGATGCCCCTGTCTCCTCCCTCATCTCCTCTGGTTCTTGGACCCCCCATCCTCATCTCAACCCTGACATCATCTCCCAGATTTGGACCGCCCTCCCCCCTGCAGCCTCCCCATCCCCTTCCCGCGAACAAGGCTATCTGGCTTCCCTCTTCCAATGGGCCCTTCACCACTTCTTCAGCTTGGAACCTTTCTCGTGATCCTAGCCCTTCTGTCCCTTGGCACAATTTAGTTTGGTTCACTGGACACATCCCTCGCCATAGCCTCACTGTTTGGAGAGCTCTCAGACTTTGCCTGCCTACCCAAGCCTTCCTCATCCACCGCACCATCCCTGCCCCTCCCTCTTGTAACCTTTGTTGGATTGGCCAAGAAGATACCCCTCACCTCTTCTTTGACTGTCCCTTCACATCCCCCATCTGGAACAAGGCCATGTCTTCCATCTGGCCGCGAAGCAGAAGGGCCTTGAATTTTGATCGTGAATGGCTTTGGATCCTCAAACTTTTCCAGGGAACTTCATTTGTGACACTATTGGGAAGCTTGTTTTCAACGCTGTGATTCACCATATCTGGCTAGAGAGAAACCTCAAGAGATGGACTTCCAACTCTAGGTCTTTCGACGTGATTTGGAAAGCCATCTCCTTTGATGTCTCCTCCAAGCTCAGCTGTATCCGTCAGAGGCACTCCAAGGACAACCTCAAGAACAGGGACATTGTGAACTTTTGGGGCCTCAACGTAGACCTTTTACGGCACTCCTCCTCTGCGTAGGCTGGTTGGTTGCCCCTCCCCCTCCCCCCTTCCTCTCCCCCCTTTCCTTTTTCCTTTTTCCTTTTTCTTTTCTTTCCCCTCCTGTATATTGATTCTCTTTTCCCTACACCCCCTTGGGGTTTGGTAATATATTCATTTACCAAAAAAAAAAAAAGGAGATAGGGGTAGAACTATGCAACAATTTTGACAAACTACAATAGCTATGTGCTGCTTTCTCTTATGAAGTAGGAACTCTCTGTGAGATGCAGAAAACACTAGCGAGAAGCTAGAGGTGGCTTCTGAGAAACTACCAAGTCTCGAGTGAAAAGCTCATTATATCCCCCCCCCAATCTCTATCCCCTTCTTTCATTCTGTTCTCTACAATAAAAGTTTCAAGTCTATATTTCAGCAATACTAGTTCATTTGATAGTTGTTTGAGGACCGATTGCTACACATTATAAACTTGATACCTTGTTCAAGGTTTAAAGTATTGGTATCGAGTATCCTATCGATCGGGTGATTTTAAGAGATGTATCATATCGTATTGTATCGTATCCGAAATA
This sequence comes from Telopea speciosissima, assembly GCF_018873765.1. Classification (NCBI taxonomy): domain Eukaryota; kingdom Viridiplantae; phylum Streptophyta; class Magnoliopsida; order Proteales; family Proteaceae; genus Telopea; species Telopea speciosissima. The sequence continues at coordinate 20,629,257 of NC_057916.1, read as the reverse complement.
CGTATCGACCAATACAGACACGCATAGAAATGGTCAAGATACACATGGAAATACACTTTTGGAACAAAAAACAATATAAATAAGCAATATATAACAAGTGTCATGCATAAACACTAAAATGGTGAATAATGTCAACCAAACAAGTGCATTAAATTGAAATTGTTATAAAAGATCAGGTTTCTTACATGTTGTAATCGTATATAGCCATGAAGTGTATTGGATGATGCAAAGGATGATGTTGTAGCACTCCTTGATTCATTTTTTAGTCTAAAAGTGTGAAAAACCAAGATTTTAGACTCTTGGGTGAGAGTTTTCCTTCATTTTTTCGTTAGATTAGGAGTTGTATCGAGCCTGTGAGTGCAAATGACTTTTTCATGGAATGTATCGATAGTATCGGTATGTATCATCAATGTATCGGTATGTATCGAGCCTTATCGGCCAATATGTAGCGATAGATATTAAACCACCCATAGAACCCTTTAATGGACATATCGATGGTATTGATACATATCGGTATCGGCCGATACATTGATGATACAATTCGAGGCAGTACATTTAAAAAAAAAGAAGAAATGTATCAGTATGTATCATATCGGTATCGACCAATACTGATTCATATTGGTCTGTATCGTATCGTATCAGTCGATACTTTAAACAACAGCTGTTGGCAGACTCTGCTTGGAGGTGACAGAGCCTACAATATACTCTTCGTTGCTATTTTGTTAAGTGTTGATCTGTGGAATCCAGCAATAGATGTGGACTGGTTCTGGAGTGCTGTGATCCATAGATCTAGAAGGGGGTTTGACCAAGAGTAGGTGCCCATCTGCCAAACAGATTTGAGTTTCTGTGGGAATTACTAAATCTGAGAATTAAAATTTCAATTCTGGTTACCTAGTAATATCCGCAGATCCAACAGTTGGATCAGTATCAAACTTTGAAGGTTTGGAGTCCAAGGAGAGACCTATATTAGAGTGTAATTTGGGCCTGATCTGAGCTCTAGATCTTAAGTTATTCATTTTCTTGTGTTCTGGTTGTTTCCATTTTCCAACACCCTGCGATTCAGCCTTTGGGAGGGATTCTAAAACATGCCGTAAAGCTAAGTTAGGATCCATCATAGTCATTTTATCCTCCCTTGTCCTGTTCATTGGCCAAACCCTCTCCGTCCTTATCCCATCTTCTTCGATCTATCTCCTTGACATCTGGCAGCGGTGGTCATTCTCCCTCTCCCTACATCTCAGGGATATGCTCTCTCTCTCCGTCTCCCTGCAACTCAGGCTTCATTTGATGCAGTTGCCTTAGCCTGGCTGGACCGGCATGACCCACTTTGGAAGCCCAAACCAAGGACTGGTCCTAAACCGGTTTTCTGGTCTGGCAAGGGCTGGTAGTTTAGTTAGGATGCAATATTTGTTTTATTTCATGAGTAGATTACGTAGGAGCTTATTAGGTAGTTTCCTTTTCTTAGATATGGTCTATTTTAGTAGTTTCCATTTTGGGTTGTTTCTATTTTAGTTAGGTTTCTATTCCTATGCAACGCTATTCTCTATTTATTCATTGTAATCGTAGGAGAGCGATAGACTTGAAATTTTGATTAATGAGAAGATTTATTTGTGAAGCTCTGTGAGAGTGTGTGTGTGAACGTGAGTTCCCTCTTCCCTTTCCCTCCTTTCTTCTAATTCTTCTACTGTTCCCTCTGTGAAGCCCACCATAGCAGACCACCTCCCCCCCTGGTTCTGCATTATCATTTTCCCTAAGCCTCACCCCCACCTTGCAAGTCTGGCAATGATCCCTCTTCCAACAATTCCAGTGATGTGTTCTTTCACTCCTGTGATAACGTCACCTCATTCACGGAGGGGTTCTATCTCAAGTGACCAAGTTCACAATGTGATGCAGATTCATCACCGAAATAGGCTTATTTCTTTAGAAATAAGTCTAGGATTGGGATATATATATATATGTTGGGCCTTTGATCCCAAGGGTTTTCTATGTAATAGGTCACTTTAATGAGACTAAACTAGGGGTATATAGGTTGCATACGGGATTAGCCCAATACTTAGTTTATTTTTATGTTTTTTAATTGAACCGATTCATATTGGTTGCATCCAATTGGTTCAATTTAAGTGATCATGTGACTTGGTTAAGTGGTCATGTTACAACTTAAGTGGTCATGTGATGTAAGTTGGGCTAGAGTAGGACTCTATAAGTCCAGCCATGTTTTGAGTCTATTTCTTTTAGTATTTTAGTTTCCTAGTCAGTTTAAGTTACCTAATAGGTTAAGGATTGGGTTAGGCCTTTCTTTTTTAGAGTAGAAGTCTATTTTTGAGTCTTTTATATAAGGTTGTAAGGGGGCAAAGCCTTGAACACGAATTTGATTAATGAAAAGCTTTTGTTTGCTGCCATTGCTGCTGCCCTGCTCTGTTGAGTGTGCAACCTTGTGGTTCTATCAAGGTGGAAAGGGACTAGTGGAATTCGGTTGACTCTTTACGCCGTGACGGCTGGGAGGATCTTCTTCAATTCGAAGGTGGTTCTATCCTTCACATTTGTTCAAGCTGCTGCCAGTGGAATCTCCAGTAAGTTTGACACCCAATTTCTTCTTCTAACCCTCTAATCCTTTCTCCCAATCGATCCCCTTTATTTTTGGTTTGAATCCCATAAACCCCAACTCCATTAAACCCTAGATCTTGCTGCCCAGCCATATTTAACCATTAGAATTACTTCAAATTCAAACCACAGCCTCTCCTTAACACCCCCTACACTCAACCCAAGCTGCTGCCCGTATTTGTCTTTCAAACCCCTAAATTTGACCTAATTTCTAAACCCGAAACCTTAACCCTAATTTCTGGAATTTTGAATTCTCATCTAAACCTAACCAAACCTAGCTTTCTAAACTCCCCAAAACCTGCCTAGTTTAGTCCTATAAACTATATTCCCATTATCCTACCCTAGCCCTAGGAATTGACCTAAATCCTAGTGCTGTCCATTCGAACCGGCAGCCCCTTTTGTTATTTGATCCTGTTGTTTGGTTCCTAGTAGGTCTCCTACCTATCTAGGACTACATTACAATGAGGTTCACTGGTTTAGGTTTTAAGCTTCGATTTCATGTTTTAAGGTTTTATGGCAGCGACTAGAGAAGATATGGCTTATGAGGTTCACTGGTTTAGGTTTTAAGCTTCGATTTCATGTTTTAAGGTTTTATGTCAGCTACAAGAGAAGAAGATATGGCTTTCAAGCTTTCCAGTTTCCAAGATGAAGATCTATAAAGGGGGGGGGGGGGGACTGAAAATGACAGTTCAGATTTATTGCTGATAGTTGTTCACACTAGTACAGACCCAATGACTAAACAAAGATTAATAATGTTATCTTATACATCAAATGGTGCCACAAAAGAATTGCAACAGTGATGTGGAACCTAGGTCACAAAACCCGATTTGAGTTCACTATGGGTCCACCCAAGGTACTAAACTTGGGTCTCGGTACCAACTTGGCCCTTGGAAAAACTGAGTCGAGTTGAGATCTCGCTGAGTTGGTGCATTATTATTTTTTCAACTCGAAGCCTCAACTCGGTGGGTTTTAGACCTAGTTTGAGACTGAAACTTGGTATTCAGCCTATTTTAGGCCATTCAAACACAATGGCACTATCAGATTTTTCAAAAACAAAGTCCAAATATGAGTTTCAATTCGGACCATAGGTTTGTAGGTGATGACGTACTAAAATACCCTACTCTACACATAATTTAGTAATAGAAAGCAAGCAAAACATTCAATTAATAGCTAAACAACTTAAATAAGAATTAGAAATGTTAAAGTGATACATTAAACTGTTTAACAATGTTACAACTATCATCACATAAAATGACTTTGAATCAAGTATTCAGTCCCCGCTACTGTCACATAGTCTTCCCATGACATAGTGTTGTTGTAATGTTGCATATAGTGCTCCACAGCTAGCATATAAGAGTTCTGTCGAGTTAGGTAAGTAAATACATAGTAGATGGGTCATTTCCATGGGTCAACCCGAGATCTCGCCGAGATATGTCGAGTTCTGTCGAGTTAGGTAAGTAAATACATAGTAGAAGGGTCATTTCCATGGGTCAACCCAAGATCCGAGATCTCGGCGAGTTATTGCACTTTTATGTACCGTATACCATCTCGTCTCGGTTTCTCAGAAACCCGAGAAACTCGCTGAGATCTCGTCAAGTCGAGACAAGTTTTAGAACTATGGGTCCACCCAATCACCAAATAACTCAAATCAAGAATGGAGTGGCAGAATTTTAATATCTCCAAGTTACAAGGGAATGGCAGGACCATAATTAACCTAATAGGAAAGAGTCACCAAGATAGAATAAAGACAAAGGATTCATAGGGAATTAGGATTTATAAACTATGCATAAACTTGGAAGCAAATAATTAAAGGATAGAAACTTGAATAATGAACAAAAGGCAAGGGAACTTTTGAACTTGAGTTTTAAAAGGGTTTAATCAAAAGGGAAAAAAGAGGGATCATCTTCTACCTTGGTCCAACAATGGCAGAAGAGACTCTCAATTTGGAGGAGATTACTCCCTCGATGTGGGTTTGTTGAATCTGAAATTATATAACAAGGTTCCCAATACCAACCACCATCTACTCCAAGCATCGATCCAACGAAATAGCAAGCAACAAGTCAAAAGAAATTTTCTGAAATAGCAAATGGCGGTAAGAACAGAGATAACAGTGACCATTGACTTGGTTCTCAAAACATAAGAAGATTTTGGGGCCAAATTCTAGGGCTTGAATCTCCCTGAGGTAAGGAAGCAACACCTGAAATATGAGCCTGATCCGAGAAAATTTGGATGAGTTCTACCGAAATATTCGCATCCCAGATGTATCATCATATCACAAGGAATAAGGCTAACAGCAACAAGCAAGAAGAAATAGGGGAAGAAGCGAAGGGGTAAGGGATAAGGAAAGGCAGGGAAGAAGTAGAGGCAATGTACCTTAAGGGAGGGAAGGAGGACCAATGGATGAGAGAAAGCGGGGTGGAGAAGGGACGACAGCCAAGCTGCCAAGCCACGCAGGCACACACTCAACCAAAACTCAATTTCAATCTCTATTCTGAAATTTCATCCTAGGTACAAGGCTACAAACTATATAAAAGAAGAAAGCCCAACCAACATAGGAAGCCTATTTGACTAGGAAACAACCTCAAATAAGGAAACTGGAAAAATAAATTTAATCTCCTACGTGACCTACCCAAATAAAAGATAACAGGATTATCCCAGTAAAAGTAAATAAAATTCTAAACATCCTACTAGACCCAAATACCAATTCGGGCCTGGTTCTTGATAAGAACTCTCATACAGTTTTGGCCCGGTCCAAATAACTACTCCATCATCAATTCCCGCGGTGTTGAGAACGAGTTTTGTAGAAGGAAAAGAATAAAAGTACTCGAGCAGGGGCTAGCTGTTCCTTGTTTGCAACTTGAATAAAATCCAATATATGAAGCCTCAATGTTGCATTTGTGTCTTGAAATATGTGGGGAATAACAAACTCAATGTGTAGAACGTTCATCGCTGTCGAAGTGTCTGTTGTTGCTTCACCCACAATAGCTGTCTCGTCTCCCTTGATTGTTACTCCTTTTCTCACATTTGAGCAGTCTTCCTCTTGTGTTGACCCATTCAGCTCGTCCCGTGGATGCACTGTCAGTATCACCTTCTTTGACTCTGAGCATACTTCGTCAACCAATCCTTGAAGAACAAATGTTTGACACGTGTGAGAAGTTGTAGGGTGCACAAATTTCTAGTCCAATCAATGATGCCTCTTCGTTCTTCCAACCTCTCGACCTAATTTATAGGTTAGTTCTCTTGTTAGTCGTGAAAGACCTTGAAAATGTAAAGCTCATTAATTGGTCAAAAGTCTACGAGGAAGTCCCATAAAAGTCTAGAATCATCCTAGCACTCTATGTAAGGACTTGCCTGCAAGCTAATGGAAGAACAGAATTGATAAATTTTTTTAAAAAAAAAAAAAAAGAGTTAGTTATTAACCAATGACTGTGAGAGGCAGTGTAGGAAAGAGTCCTATGTGAGGTGAAAGACGTAGGTTGAGTGGAAAGCTCAACCATCTAACCATCTATCCCCTTTTCTCTATTTTCTGTTTTATTTGCTTGTTTCTATTTTCTGTTACTGTTGATTTCTTCCAATCCATCCATTGATCTAATTTGAGATTTTGGGCATTCAACCAGCTTAACAGTACCTTCATTTGAAGGAATTCCAGTCACATCCAGTGGTTTAATTTAGACTTATTAGTCAATCTACATTCTGTCCACATATATTCAGTTGAGTTGAGTTTGATTCACTGTGAACCTGTCTTGTGGATTTGTAGCCCTTTAATTTGTCCTACAGGTTATTGGATTATTACATCATTGAGACATGAGAAGGATCAGTAATGGAGGAGTATGATCATGATTCTAGTTTTGGGTCAATTTTCTGATTCACAACTGAACCTATTGTTCAAGTTTTCGATTCAGATTTGGGTTATAAGGTTTATCCAACTTGTTGAGCCTAGTTTGAAGTCGTTTACTTGGCTTGCGGCTCCTATTTTATCTTCATTGGTTTTTTTTGTTTTTTTTTGGGGGTGGGGGGGGTCTTATCTTTATGATAAATACCGAGAAAGTCTTTTGTGGTGACATGGACTTGCAATGAAGGCTTTAGAATGCTCTAGTAAGGAGGGGTGATTTGATTCAGATTGAAGGAGCTAAAAGAACCAAAGGTAGGCCTAAAATAACTCTAGGAGAAGTGGTGAGGAGAGACATGCATAGCTTAGGACTAGCAACGAGTATGGCTTTGAATAGGGCTGATTGGAAGAAAAGGATCCACGTAGCCAACCCCATTTAGTTGGGATAGAGCCGAGTTGAGTTAATATTAATGCAATAGTGGCTGGCTGGAATAGGAATTCTATGAGTCCAGCCTAATTTCAAATTATCTTAATTAAGTTTTATGATCATTTTAGGACTCCACTTTTTTAGTGTGCGGCTGGAAGGGGTACTATTTCTTTTATTATTAAATTGATTGCGTCAAGTAGGAAGTTTAGGATTTTTTTTTTTTGGGGGGGGGGGGGATAAGTTATTTATATTAAAAAAATGAAAAAGGGAAAAAAGAAATATACAAAAACAGGCAACCACCTAAACTCCCCCCTTTGAAATAGGCTCAAAGAGGGAAAAGAGAGGCCCCAACAAAAGCAAGATAGGCCTTGCATCAACAAAAGGAACAAAAACAAGGAAGTTACAACCGATAGCAGATACAAAAATCAGCATCCCCTTCACCAGTTTACAGAATTCCTCTGGGAAGTCAACCGGTTGGAGAATAGTCTCCACATCACCCATAGGTAAGGAGGCAATGTAATCTGCTGGCTCATTCACCTCCCTCCACGCATGCTTATATTCCACCTAAGAAAGAGAGGCACCCAAATGGATTATTTTGCTTTTCAACCACTGTACTGCCCAAGGACCTTTAATCTTTCCACTTAGCAAGTCCACAGTCAAATTGGGATCTAACCGAATGGCCACTTCATAGAAACCTTTTTCAATACATAGAGTCCCACCCCGGAAGATAGCCTACAACTCCATAGAAAGGACTGGTCTATCTACACCCAAACCTACAAAAGCAATAATGGGGGAACCCATAGCATCACGAACCAAACCATCATAAGTTGCCTTATCTTGGGATAGAGAACCATCACAATGCAAAGCAAACATAGACTGATGCAGTCAAAACCATGAACATGCCTTTGAAACCTTAGAAATTCAGTACGCATTAACTCCCCAACTATCAACAAGAAACTGAGTTCTAGGGGTGTAAGTACTAGTAAGAAAATGGAGGTACACCTTGAACGCAGATCTTCTTTAATTGCAACAACAAGTTGGGGTCTTGTTCTTGTCTTATTACAGAATCATCTAAAATTCCTTTCTTGCCACGAATGCTGAATAGTAGAATAGAAAGCCAGCTTACCAACAACTTGAATGGGGTCATCTCCGCTGAACTCATATCTAATCCAAATAGCTTCATCTTCCACATTCTGAACTTGTCTTCTACTTTGGTACAAGAAGAGAGAATATCCCCCCATATTTTCGAAGTGAAAGAACAATCAAAGAAAAGATGGTTCCGACTACGCAAAACAGGCCAACAAAAAACACAATTGGGATTTACCCCAACCCGTCGTAGAATAAGCTGGTCCTTGGTTGGCATAGCAGCTACAATGCATCTCCAAGTGGTAAAAGACTGTCTTAGGATATTTCCAGAAAAACAAACCGCAGCAAACCACTACACATTCCTCACTTTATTCCGAAAAGGATAACAGGCTGATTTAGTAGTAAATAGCCCAGTAGAATTGCCTTTCCAAACTATCATATCAGATTCGGAATGATGAAGTTTCTTCAAATCGGGTAATTCCCTCCAATAGATGTAGTGGGTCTAGGATGCCATTGACCATCTTGCATAATTTCTTTAACCAAGGCTAGGTCAATAGAACCAGCATCATACCGAATTTTGTCCCCAAAGCAATTGAAAAGAACTCCCATTGGATGCCACTCATCCAACCATGATCTTGTGGAGAGACCATTCCCAATAATTTACTAAACCAATGGTCCCATTTTATCTCTATACTTTAAGATTTTCCTCCATACCTAAGAACAATTTTGGGGAACTCTAGCAGTCGAAATAGAGTCATGCTTCAAATATTTCTTATTGACCCATTTAACTCACAAGCTATTTCTCCGCTATATTCATGTCTTTAATGTGTTTAATTCCTAAACCTCCTTCATCCTTAGGCTTGCAAAAAGTGTCCCAGGATAGATAATGGATTTTCCTCTCAAGAGAAGGACAACGAAAGGAAATTAGAAAATAAAGACTCAAGTTGGTAATTACATTACTCGGCAATTCGAAACGTCCGGACCAGTAAATATAACATCCTTGAAGTACTAAGGAGATCAACTTCAGGTGACCGGCAAAGGACAAGAATCTGGCTTTCCACCCCTCCAATTTTTTCTGCACCAAGTCCAAGATTGGAGCACAATCCTCTAAAGATAACCTCCCTGAAATAAGAGGTATACCAAGACACCTAATAGGTAATTTGTTGTTAGAGAAATCCGTTAATTCCAAAAGTTGCAGTCTGCTCGTTTGAGTAAGGCCCCCTAAGATAATAGAAGACTTAGCTTTATTCAGTTGCAACCTAGAGTAGGTAGCAAACTCTTCTAAAGCCCCCAAACTAGCGGTAACTGATTCATGGATGGCCTTCACAAAGATCATTAGGTCATCCTCGAAAATAAGATGAGAGAGATGTAACGCCCTACACCGTGACAACAACTGTATACCACCCTCCACTTCCAGCTTCCTCATCAATCCTAAGAAGACATCCATAGCAATAGTAAAGAGATAAGGAGAGATGGAGTGCTTGCCGAATACCTCTTCCACCAAAGAAAAAACCTACAGGGTTTCCATTAATAAGAATAGAAAAGCTTGGGGAGTTAACACAAGCTTTCACCCAACCAAGAAACTTTCAGGGAACTCCATCCTTTCCATTACTCTCAACAAAAATTTCCGGCTCAAGGAGTCATACCTCTTGTGAAGATCGATCTTTAGACTTCTATTTTATGTCTTTTTCTCTTTTTATAAATACTTGTAAGAGGCTAGAGTTCAGGCACGATTTGAATGGAATGAATTGATAATTGAAGCTCTCTCTGTCCCCTTGATTTGGTAAGGAATTTCTCACACGGTAGGTTGTTTCTTCCCTCTTTTATCTCCATAATAACACCCATCAATAGCCCCTTTTATCCACTCCTCCATTCCACCTCATTAAATTTAAATATTTTCCTATTTCTAAATTATTTAAATTCTGGAAATTAATTGTTAAGATCTCATTGTTTCCATCTTAAATTTTGACTGTTAGATCTGAATCAGATCTGACCCACATCTGGCCATCAAATTGGGATCTCTTCCATTCCATTAGTGGGCTCAATGGCTACATACATAGAGATAGAATGTGAAGCCTCAAATTTAACAGAATATAGGCCCAAATAAATAACAGAATATGGACCTGAACACCCATGAATCGATGGATAGGAAAAGGCTTGGCTGCCGCTTGGTCCATTGATCTACATCAACAAGCTCCTTCTCAAAGAAAATTTGGCCTCAAGTTTTAGACATTCAAATGATCACCTTGGTGTGCTGGTCAAACTTTAGTCCATAACAGAAATCCGGCAACTCTTGGAAGTGGGGAAGATTTTCTAGGCAAGGGCTCCGCTCTTCATAATAATTTGGTGGGATGACAAACTCTACATGTTCGTCTTCTAAATCAGAGGTGTAGTGAAGTGTTGTGACCATAGAGTCCTTAACTTTGGGAACTTTCTCATCAAAGACTTGAACTATGTACTCCATCTCTTCAAGGACAGCAGCATGTTTGTTGATGATTTCTTAGGGAATGTTCTCAACCGCTACATCATCGATCACTGTTTCAGTTGTGTCTGCTTTGATGTCTTTGACATAGACCTCTTTGGTAGGACATTCTACTCGTTGCTTTTCCATCTTCAAAACCTCAACAGCTGCCACGGTAGCATTCCTTGCGTGTTGAGGGCAGAACTTGGTTAGGTGACCAAACTTTGCTTCAAACTTTTGCTCAACAGCGGTCATGTGGTCTGATAAATGCTTCAACATCTCAATTACTTGTGCACGAAATTGAGAGGTCTGGTTTGGGGTCTTTGATGCACCCTTATCCATAGCGCTGATACCAAAATTATGGGTTTCCTAATCAACTATGTTAGGGACAAGGAAAAACAAGAATAACCAGGATCGAAGGGCTAAATTAAACCAGAAATAAGGTCTGTTCTATAACTCACAGCAGATTAATCTGATGGGGACAAGATTCTGTTTCGAAGTTACCAATTGATGTGAAGAACAAAGTCTCAAAAATCAGGTCTAAATCCCACAGTTGGATAGCGAGTTGTGTATTGTCATAGAATTAGTCAGTAACCAAAACCCGGAATTAGAAGGTAAGGAAAACAGAATGGAACAGTGATCAGTAACCTGACAATAACAGCAATCAAATCCATAAAGAAGTCTTGCAGAAAACAGGTTAGATTGCAAGGAAAAACATAAGTTTCTAATTTTGGAAAAAAGTGCTGGAAACAGCAACTAATATTCTATAGATCTGTTGCACCATGCGCGGGTCATTAAACTTCAAAGGTTTGATTCCAAATAATAGAACAGAACACTCAGATGGGAATCGACAGAATACAGACGAGACAAACTAAACCTGAAATAGAGCTAACAGAAATTAACAGAAGACTAACTTACCAACGGAAAGATACAGAATTGCAGATGGAGAAGAAGAACTGAAACAGAGAATGAAAGAAGAAGAAGATAGAAAAAAAAGAAGTGATATGAGCCTCCCACTAGAACCAAGGTTAGAATCCCACTAAACAACCTAGTCTCCCACTAAGGTTCCTGCTTCCCACAGTAACAGCATAGACCCATTCTTTTATTAAACTTCAAATTGTGGCCTTTGTCCAGCCATTTTCTTTATTAAATAACAAAGCATCTATTACAACAATGCAAACTTCAAAATAGAAACTAAAATTCCAATATTGCTATTATATAAAAATGGAAAGTCTACCTTCTGAAAGAGAAAATTGAAAATAGAAACTGCCTACTAACTAAAGACTTGGTAATCAAGTATTGTACAAGGAACTAACTAAAATGGAAACATTTAAAGACCTTGACAGCATCTTTCCTCCCACACAATCTGGAATGGGGTCCAAAGAATATCTCCTATTTCTTCCGGAAATTCTTCTCCACGCAAGGCCTATAGGATACACTAAAACAGCCAAAACATCACCTTTACCCGATGCTGGTCGATGGCTACATAGGGACAGAAAGTGGGCCTCAAATTTAACAGAATACGGGCCCAAATAAATAACAGAATATGGATCTGAGCACCCATGAACCAATGGATAGGAAAAGGATTGGCTGAGCTTGGTCCATCAATCTACATCACATTACTAGACCGATCAGATCCATCATATCTGATCAATCTGGTATGAGTGGTTCTAGAATTTGTATGCGGACATGGGGATAGCAAGACTGAAAAAGAGGAAGTTGGTTCAAATCCAACTGAAATGGAACTAGTAAGAAACCATTATAATCCAAAAATTTTTCCTTTTTCTTTGTATTTTTCTAATACTAATAATTTGGCTAATATATTTTTCATAGTACCCAATGAAAAAAAAAATATCCCTCACTAGAATGGTCAATAGGTTATGGGCAAGCCTTGGCGTAGCGGTTAAGTTGCAGTATTGCAACCTGTTGGTTGCAGGTTCGAAACTTAGCAACAGCCTCTCCTGGGAAGCAGGGAGTAAGGCTGCATACATTTGCCCCTCCCAGACCCTGCAGTTGCGGGAGCCTTGTACACTGGGATGCTCTCTATTTTTAGAGTGGTCAATAGGTTAGGTTCAGGTCCACCAAAACCAGTTTTTGAGACAAAACAGTGCCATGGTGTAGCCCCGACATGTGAAGGCTGAAAAGATAAAGGATGGGAACCAAGCCCACTCTTACGTACCCACCTGTTTCTACCAACATTTTGCTGTTGTTGGAGAGTAGCTCTGATGCTTTAAAATGGAAATCAAATTCCTTTATCAGGAACGCTCAAACCCACTAAAAGCAATGATCCTTCTATATTTGGTTTAGGGCCTAACCTTGAGAGAGAAGAGTTCTGCTGCATCTCCCTGCATTCTTGATACATGATCATTGTTATTGGCTTCCAACAAGCCTCCTTGGACCTTCTTATCATTTGAAGGCTGGAGCCTAGCCTGTTCCATTCTTAATGTATCCAGCAAGCCACGAAGCTCTTCATTCTCCTTCAGACAGTTTTTAACCTGCAAGTATCATTTGATCAGGCAGATTACATTTCGAGAAAACAATATAGATGTGTCAATTGAACTGCAACATTATTAAGAATACCCAGATAACATTGCCATAGAACAGAATTGCTCCAGTATTATTGAGATGAAAGGCAACACCAAAGCAACAAGATATCACATCAACTGAAGTGAGAGTTGGGCAAGCAAGGCGTTATTGATGCAGTCGGTAGGAAGAAAGGGTAATAGGCCTGATTCATCCCTGTTTTGGCCTGTTTGGGTCCATTTCTACAGGATTCTACTAGCAGCAGCTTAGCAACCTAGAGTTTTTATATTTTGCAAATTAGTTTCTATTTCTGTTGTTATTGTTCTAGAAGTTTATTCACAGATTAGAGTAGCTTTTAGCTTAGTTTTTTATGTAGACAAATATTACGGCAAGCAGTATTATTGCAAGCCCAAGAAGAACAAGGCCCATAGTTCTTCAACTAATCTTTTGGACCCGGCCATACCAAGCCCATGGTCTGGGTGTTAGTTGGTTCACTAAAAACAAGAATTGTGGGGGGGGGGGGGGGGGTTTATTGTAGTTTCTAATTTGAGTTTTATTTAGATACTACTTAAGATATTAAGTTAGCTTTCCTTTTGTTCTTATTGTACAAGACTCCTACATCATGCATGGGACTCCTTTTATTTACTGAAAGGACTATGTTGCCCATACCCTACGATTTAGATGAGTAAAGAAAGCTTAGTTTTTTTACCATGGATGCTGTGAGATGCAGTGCAAGATGAGATACTAATGTAGTTCTAGATTGGTAGGAGACCAACTAGAAGCCAATAACCAGTAGCTGCTATGAACTGGGTAATTCGGCTAGGTCAAAATAGGTGAAAATTGTGAAATTAGGGTTAGGGTTTGATGGGACGGGTTTGACGGGTTAGGTTAAGTGGATGTAGGGGAGTCTATCAGTGAAGGTTACGTTAAGTTTTAATGGTTGGAAGTGCACTGGAATGAATTGGCAGGAGGTTAGGTTTAGGGTTTAGGGTTTTTGAAAAGAAGAAGAAGAGGGAATCTAGAGTTTAAAGTGGTCAACTAGGGCTGGGGCTTGGATCGAGTTTTCCTTAGAGTGAGGGGAGAATTCAATCCAAATTTGGAGGGGTTTTGATAGTTGAATTGGTCTAGACAGAATTTGGGTTATGGAAAAAAAAGGTTTAGAGATTGAGGGGATGCTAGGGTTTGGTGGTTTAGAGGATTAGAAGAAGAAAGGTTGGGGTTGGGGTTGGGGATGATTCAACTCACTGTAGTTGCAGAATTTCTTGGGCAGCAGCTTGCTTGACTGTAGATCTTGAATAAAAATCAAAACTTGAACTAGAACATGAATGTAGTGCTTCAAAAGAACCACCCGGGCTTCCGCAAGGTGTCAATCGGATCAAACATCGTTTCCTTCAAACGATCCACCTGGGCTTCATAGTGCAAGGTGTCGATTGGATCAAACACCAATCCCACCAGCCTTGACCAAACACAAGACAAAGATCTTCAATGGAGAAGAAGAACAGCAAAAAGTTTTTCATTAATATCAAAATTCGTGTTCAATACTTGCCCCCTTACAAGTTACAACATTATATAAAAGACTCAAAAATAGACTTTTACCCTAAAAAGGAAAGGCCTAACCCAATCCTTAACCTATTAGGTAACTTAAAATGACTAGGTGAAATAGACTCAAAACAAAGTCTTAATCCAGCCCCAATAAATACTTAAAAGAAAACTACTAAAATCACTTAAATCGAACCACTGATTTAAATCAGTTTAGGACCGGTTCAATTTAAAATATTAAAACATGAAAATAAATTAAGTATAGAGAGTAATCCCATATGTATCCTAATTACCCATACTTTAGGTCCATAAAAGCGACCTATTACATTGAAAACTCATGGGATCAAAGGCCCAACATGTATAGAACCCAACCCTAGACTTAATCCTAAGCAAAGAAGCCTAGTTTGGTGATAAATCTGCATCAGATACCTAATAGGTTAGTGAGAGACTGCCATAGGTGACAGGCCTTTGTCATATCCCCCCTTCTTCCTTCCCCTTCTCTTCTAAACTTCTTGCTCCTTAGTTTCTATTTTGTTAAACTTGCAACCAAGACCCAACAGTGAGGGGTATTGAGCCTGCAACTTCCTCTGTTTTGCAGCTGTTTGATCACTTGAAGATTATCCCATCGATCAACCGGCAAAAGTTGATATTAAAGTCTCATTCCAACCCTGCAGCAATGCTGTTTGGTCTCCCATTGCAGTCACTTCAAGTCCATACAATTCCAGATCTGTCCAGCAGTTTCATCTCAGATTTTGAGGGTGTATACCTCCATTGATTTGTTCCTTCGAAATTACCTTCAGGCTTCAGCACTATCTAATGGCTGATTGGTGTTGTGGTAATGCAAACCAAGGGGTGATCTGCTATGGTGGGCTTCACAGAGAGAACAATAGAAGAATTAGAAGGAGGGGAAAGAGGGAACTCACGTTCACACACACTCACGCAGAGCTTCACTAATCAAATCTGAGTTCTCATAGCACGGTTACATCTATTTAAATAAAAGAATCCCAACAAGAAAGGAAACTAACTCTAACTTGGAAACTCAAATGAATAAGGAAACTAAATCCTAGTAGCTTTCTAAAACTGAAATAAAATCTTATGTACCTGACCCAAACAATTAGAAGACATAAAATAAATGACTAATTACTAACTAATTCCAACCCTTGGACTGGTTCTGTTTGGGTTTGGGTCTCCAGATCCTATCATGCTGGTCCAACCAGCCAAGTGATATTGCATCATGTGGTCTGTAAGTTCCTGTTTTACACCCTAGTTTCTATTTTCTACCTTGGGCTGTTGTGCCCCTTCCAGCCATCAATCTTGGCTGATTTTCTGAAGTCTTATAGAGTATGACAGCCCATCCCATCCCCTCGAGATGAGTAGTGGCTTCAACTGAGGTTTCCATCGGCTATTACTGCTATCTTGTGGTTATAGTTATAAGTTTTTATTTTGGGATTGCACTGTAACCTGTGTTCTGATCTTTTGTTGGTGGAGATAATTAAAGGGTACATATTGTAACTGAGACCTACTGTTGATATCACTTTTGGGGTATCCTACCATAGGGTTTGAAAGTTATACCTAGTTACTGAATTTGACAGCAAGCTGCCATATACTGTAGACATGCTGTAGTTGTCAATCCAACCATTGGATTGTGATCATTGTTTGTGGGTACAATACTGTTGCCGTGCCCTTACTGTTGACCTAATTTTAGGTCTGACCCAACCACTAATACAGTTATTATTAGGGCCACTATACTGCTGTATACCAGAATCTAATAGTCCTACTTGTGGGTTGGGTGTTTGCTTACTATTTAGTGAGCTTAACCCTATCAGTTTTAGAAGATTCTAAGCAAGTTTCTATTTTGATTCATGTCTCAGCTTTTCAAAAGTTTTGAACTTGGAGTCACAAGTAACAAAGTTAAAACCTTCCCTATAAACAGGGACCGGCCCTTCACTGTGAAGCATTGCCTTTGATTAATACAAATCTGCTGTTGCTAGTGTGGATTCAGTGCTCTAAAGGAGTGGATTCCCTAGACCATAACGAGGGTCTAAGCTGCTCTGTTACTGCAGTGTTACAAGTTCTATTCTGCTGCTTCTAAGTTCCTCAGACACCCTTCGATAGCCATCGACCAGGTTAGTTTTTCCAAGCCCTAGCACACCCTGTAGATACCCCATTTTGCCCCAATTTCAACTACCTGTAACTTCACATAACTCTCTCAATTCTGCTCAATTTTCCCAGAGATTTCAACCCTAATCCCTTCATACAACCCCCTGTCCGACCCTACCAGAAAATCCAACTTCTAAGCCCTAACCATACCCAACTTGTCACCATATTCTGTTCGGGCCGCAGGTTAGTTTCAGCCCAATTGCACCCCTCTGTAAACCAGAGAATTTCTCCAAATTTCAACCATCAATGCACCCTTTTGAACAGACCACTCAACCCCTGTTTCAACCTATTTTGAACCCTAGTGTTTGTCAACTTTCTTCCATCAAACCCTAGTTCTGCCCTAATTCCAATTGCATTGAATCTTCTTGTTTCTGTCCTATCTCAGACTTCACAGTTTATTTTCCATTGATCAATCAATTCCAAATTTAAAAATCTAGACCTAAACCCTAATCTTCCTTCTCTTAGCTTTTGGTAATTTGATTCTAAGACCCTAATTAGGGTTAGGGCTTCCATACTGCCACCATCTATTTTCTTTGAAATGTAGAATTCAAACTTTGTACAGATTAAAAGTCTTAAATAAACATAAATAGGATAAGGGAAATGTTATGTTTGGGGATTGCAAGGCTGATTATCCATCTAAAGATTTTGAACCCCCAATTCTGTTTTGCAACGCGAATTTAAAGCTATGACAGTGTCTCTTGCTCCTCTAATGTTCCTTTTTTCTTAATTCTTCCTGACAAACACTTTTACCCCAAGTTTGCCTTTTTCATTTGTACCAACTCTGCCACTACCGTCAATCTCCATCTTAAGCCTTCTCTTTCTCTCCCTCTCTCTCTCTCTCCCCCTTCAGGCTTCAACTACTAACCTTGCTTCTCACTTTTCTATAATCGATACATTTCCTCATTAGGACTCCTTGTCCATGAAATTTCACCATCAAGTATTTGACAGGTATGTCTTAAGTCCTTCTACAACTTTATACCCTACAATCAACAATAAATATGAAACAAAATAAATAAATAAACACTTGCCATTTGTAGAGGTTGTTTTGGAGGATGGGGGGCAGTGGTGGAGAGAAAACTGCTCTGGATGAATGCAAAATTGAACAAATTTTCATGTTAGTGATGCTGCAAACTCTGCAGCCATGTGTTTCATCCTTAAATCGTGAATTTTAAATTTCCTGATGCCACTACTCACCAATTAGAAGTCTAACTCAAACAGATGCTACCATGGAGTTTTGACTACACTATCCGGTGATTTCTCATTACAGATGGCCTTTCACATGCTTAGTGTCAAACGGTCTGGTTAGTTTTAGGGCTGAAGTCCCAAGGTTAGGGATGATGGACAGTGAATTTAAAGGAAATTGGTAGTGCTAATATATTGAATTGATCCTGAATCCTTATTGAACTGCTATGCTTCTGCTATCCTCTTTCTAGTACTTTTTAAGCTTAGGATTTTGTTTTCCCCTTATTTCACATAACCGTATGACAAATCTAACATAAAATGACAAAAAATAAATAAATGACCTAGTCAGCATCCTTATAACTAGATATGATGAAGAATAGAAAATTCAATCAAGGGCTCACCTGGGGCCCTTACTACCTGAACACGGGTCCCAGCCTAGGGAACCAAAGTGAGCACCTGATTAAAGTTGCTATCATAGCACATATTCAGGCAGCAGCCCATACTAACAAAAGACAAACATTCAATCAATCAACCAAAATTTTCTGTAGATCAGCGTTCTACCTGGTTCTCCCATTGAGCCACTACACCCATAGCATCTTCATATGAGACTGAGAGATTGGAATTTTCCTCAAACAGCCTCTCTATTTCTGAAGATTGTGAATCAATCTGCCACCAGGATTAAGAAACAATGTGATTAGTAGGCAATTAGGCATACTCCCAAAAAATCTAATCCAACAAAGTTAACATATTACTATGAGTGTACAATACCTCAATCAGAAGTTTCTGTCGACTACTTTCCAGTCTCTCAACCATCACTGCCATATCATGCAATTGCTGCTCAAGGGTCTCCTTCTCTTTCTGTGCGCCAAAAAAAAAGAGAGGAGAAAAGGAAATAAGAAACCCTAGGCATAGTTGCACTCAATCCACATGCTGCCAGCACATCATAATGTGACCAAGGGTTGTTTTGGTATGATTTCTATTTCAATTCCATGGGGCCATAAATTGAAATTATGCTATTTGGAATGCTTTTTTCACCTTTTAATGAGAATTGAAATCAATTTCATTTGAAATAGTGAAATAGCTGACGACCTGTTTCAATATTGAAATTGAAATCAATTTCAAGTCTATTATGTGCTCCACTTTAATGCATATTTAAAAAGAAATGAAAGCAAAATCACAATATTTTGCCACCGCCACCACCACCATTCCAAGCCCCACCTCCCGCCTCTACCACCACCACCACCCTCTCCCAAAAAAATATAGAGAATCTCTTCTCAGAAATTGAACTACCAAATGGATTTCTTATGCTTAAAATATTTCAAATTGATGCAACCAAAACAATTTCAATTTCTTGACCAAAAATCTATTTGTTAACTATTTCATGAAATCAATCCAAAATTGAAATCGAAATCTTACCAAATCAGCCCTTAAGTATCACAGAAATAATTTTTGCAAGGGGAAAAAAATAAGTGAGTTTATAGCCCTAGGTCATTATAGAAAAAGTTTGTTTCACACATGGTGGCGGTGCACAATGTAAAGTCCAACCAATGGCCATCTCTTGTAGTGTATGAGCAAATCAGTTAAACAACCCGAATCATTAGAATTTCTATTCTAGTCATCTACCAGAACTTTACTATTCATAACATAATTTTAAAGATATGGTAAATATTGGTTGGTTCATCTGATCTGCACTGGTATTGGACAGGACCAGTCTGATCTATCATACCTAGTGGATTGGCTGATCCATTAGTAGTATCAGGCTCTTCTTTCACTGGATTGGCTGATCCAGAACGATCCAGAGCAGTATCAGTTGGGAATAATCCAAAAACTGACACAGATTCTCTGAGTTAAAGCCTTATAGGATAATATGGAATCCAGAGATCCCAATTAATTTGGATGCTCCACAATCCAGATCAATGAACAAACGCTACCAGTTTGGTGGTGGAAAAGATCGCATCAATAATCATTATATTATGACAGTACCAGAGCTATGGCAATAATTCTGCAGAAATTTATCATTCCAGGATGACTCACCGATGAAAAAACCTTGCGAGCTGCTTCTTCCGATGCTTCTTCTGCATCAAAAAAAAATAAGCCTCACTGAGATGGTATCTAAACTACAATGATATGATGTATTTTTTAGAGAAACAAGTCCTTTTAATAGCTCCCGTTATACATAACATGTTCAAGCTAAATTCTTTGAAATTCAATAGAAGCTAATCGAAATCGAAGATGAGCCAGAATCAGACAAGGCTTGTTCTTGGAAGAACTTTATCAACAGTTTTACAGACAATTAAAGAACCATTATATGGGAGAAAAAGTGGGCAAGCCTTGGCACAACAGTTAAGTTGGCTATTGCAACCTGTTAGTTTCATGTTCAAAACTTGGAAATAGCCTCTCCTGCAAAGCAAGGGGTAAGGCTGTGTACATTTGCCCTCCCAGACCCTGCAGTAGCAGGAGCCTCATGCACTGGGACGCTCTGTTTTTTATATGGGAGAAAATAATGGTTTTCTAGATACATGTTGGAACCCACATTTTGTCTCCTGTCATGTTCATCATCTTTTGTAAGTAGCTTAAATTGTAAGGCTATACCTTTTCCCTTTTTTTGTACATTCAGATCTTTTACAGATTTTGTAACAGATCAATAATGACAATTGATGATAGATGTGACATTGACTTATACATGGGGCCACCAATGAAAGAGGAAATACTTGGAACACTATCCAGTTTCCACTACACCTATTTAGGATAGCAATACCCAAGCAATCTGCCAACCTAACACGAATACAACCTATAAATCCATGCTCAGGTTGGGTATTTTCAGTTCAGGTCAATTTCAGATCGACAAATAATGGACACTAAGCAAAAAAGGTGATTTTTGTGTTGAACAAGCCAAACCCAAAATCAGCCCGTCTTAACCCTTCATTACCTTCTTACTACCTTTTTCTGGGATTCTTTTCTCCATGTTTTATCATACTCATGACACTTTTTGTTGTTTCAAATCATTTCAAGTCATGTCATGCCAACCCAAACACAACCAATTCAAGAAACAAGTCTTGTTCAGGGTAGGGATTTCTTTAGCAAGTTGTGTTCATGTCTTGCCACTTGATCTATTTATAATAAGCGGATTGTACTTGTCAAGTCGGGACATTTGTGCCATACAGTGACCTGTGTCTTGACATAACCATGGTTCAAAATTTCGCGATATATCACCGATATTTCGGTATATTTCGGATATCCCAACACTATTGAGACGAGATGACCATACGAAATAAAAAAAGTCCAAATTTCGGTATATTTCGTGAAATTTAGTCCAAATTTCGGTATATTACTTAAACAATGTGTATTTAACTATTTATACATCAGGGTCCAACCGTATACTGTCAATCAAGGGTGCAACCCAAAACACCACTTTGAGTTCATTTTTTTGCAATATGAAGGTTTAAATGTGTTTATTTAGCTTAAATAAGGGTGTACATGAAGTATCAGGCCTTAATATGGCCAAAAACCCACCGAGATGGACTGCCGAAATATGGCAGAAAAAATACCATATTTCGGCGAAATTTCGGTAAATTTCAGATATTTCGGAAATCTCGACCTGCCCAAAATGGTGAGACGAGACGAGATCTTGAACTATGGACATAACTGACCCACTGCCACAAGTAGGTATATCCAGATGGTTGATCACCAATTGGACTGCACATACTGATGAATCTGCCCGAAATGGCGAGACGAGACGAGACGAGATCTTGAACTATGGACATAACTGACCCACTGCCACAAGTAGGTATATCCAGATGGTTGATCACCAATTGGACTGCACATACTGATGAATCTGCCAAATGTAGAGCAATCCGGATTGGCTCACCGAGAACAATATGCCTCTGAATTATCATACTTTCTCCTGATACAAAATGTCACAAGGATGGACAGAAGGAAGGCCAAAGATGACTGGTATTGAATTGGTGAAAAAGGGCATGACACCTTAACAGCATCTACGTTCTTAAATAGAGAGGAACTCTGAAAAAAAAAATCATATAGAGGAACCAAGTTAGTTGAGATGAGGTTTCGGTAAGATTAGAATTAGTTGAGCTGAGCTCACCATACAATCAGACACTCCACACTGACAAGTCTACCACATTTAGAGCAATTGGGATCAGCTTACAGAGAACAAAAAATCTCTGCATTATCATACTTTCTCTTGATACAAAATGATACAAGAAACAGATATGAGAAAGGCCAAAGATGACCAGGGTTGAAGTGGTGAAAAAGGATATGACTGTTGTAACAGCATCTATGGTTTTAAATGAAGTGGAATGGTGAATCAAAATCCATCTACTGGACCTCAAATAGTAGGTATAAGGCTCTCTTTTTTCTCTTTTTTTTCAGAGGCTCGAAGGAGGGGGGGAGAAGGGGGCTAGAATGAGATAAGATTTAGTTGAGCTGTGTTGACTATACAAAATCATATAAAGAATATGCCACTGAGACCCAAACTCTATTCCTAGACATTTATCGGAGGTACCTGAGGCCTTTTTTGATAAAGCTGCAAGTCTTTCTTCCAATGCAGAAGTTCGAGCTTGTTCCTCCACTAATCTCTGTTGTTCTTGCTGCCTCAATACTGACTCTTGCTGGCATTTTGAGCAACCATGAAAAACAGATTAGTACATCATCTCAAGGATGCAATCTGAAAATACCAATATACAAATACTCACCTGTAACTCAGATCTCAGATTGTCCAACTCCTTTTCCATGGCTTGCAAATGATCTGGAGAGTTACCCATTGCGGGGATGCTACCAAGTGGATTCATCATTGCTTGTTGCTGCATCGAATTTAATTCTGACCTCAGTGCTGCCGCATCTTCTTCAGCCTAGAACAGGAGAACCCATAAGCACAAGAATAGCCTTTGACATGCTTTTAGAATCTTAACATAGAAATCACTTGTATACTCTGTATTGTTCCTCTTCTGCCTCCTTCAAGCGTTTCTTCATCGTCCGAAGCTGTGCTGAGAGGTCCTCCTACACTCAAATATCAGAGATTGTGGATGAAGAGTAGAAAAAAATATATTATTTAAAAATTTGTATGGTAACTTAGTAAGTACCCGTGCAACAACTGCAGCATCTTTTTCCATCACAGCATCCCTGAGAGATTTCCTTAGAGATGGCAAACTGTTCTGTTCCTGCAATCAAGCACAAACCCAAAAATGAAAAAATAGGAGGCGAACATGTCTGAATTTCTATGAGTCAAAACAACTGAAATGCAAAGTTGGCTCCCAGGCATGTTGTCATCGAAAAGCAGTACAAATGGCACAGATAGAAGAGATGGGACCCACCATTCCGTCGATGCCACCTAAGAGATATGCGTTGTTCTATGCCAGATGATCATCTATTTCATTGGGTTCCATTCCCACATATTTGTGCAATTTATACTCCTACACCAGTGCTGCATTGACCTTGCGGTCTACAGTCTACTGGGAAGATCGCCTCATTTTCTTAAGCAACAGGAAGGAAATTAAAGACCTAGAGCTTACCAGATCATTTAAACGCTTCAGCAGTGTATCATTCTCAACTTCCTTCACCTGAAGCTGAAAGCATGAGATGATAAATTTTCAGAAAATATTATATCAAACTTTTATTGGCATCAAATAGTAAATCTAAGGGACTTAAATCCAATAACACTTACCTTTGATGTTTGCGTCAGGTTCTCATCCTCTAATTCTGAATTCTTCTTCTCAAGATCTTTAAGCTGAGAAACCAGACCATATATGTCCTTCTGCAGTAGTTTGAGTTTTAATGAAAAGAAAAACCATCAATAAATTGGGGTTTCAGGAATTGTATAAATATAGTTATAGGCTTATAGCAACACACAATTACTATTTCTATCTTCCAATTCAACCTCATTCTAGATTCCTCGAGGGACCATTCCGGCTCACCACAAAATCTACTTTATGTGCATCTATATAATTATTGAGAGAGGGTTCCCCATGACGCCAGTTGGGGGGGGGGGGAATCTGCACGCCACACTAATGGCAGTGCAGAGAACATTATCATCCGCATAGGGACCAGAGAGAAAATAATAAAGAACCCCATGTGAGAAGGAAATAGTAGTCTAGTGTCATGGCAATTCTTTTCCCAATAATTATTACTAAATACCTTCAACAAAAACTCAGGGCAACTCATTGGTTTATCCCAACTAATAAGGGTTGGCTACACAAGTCTGATTGCCCAATCCTAATTTTCAGACGATGTCAAACTGCCCATGCCATCTCCAACTACTTAAGCACAAGTTATGTTTTGGCCTTCCCCTCGTCCTTTCAAGACCTTTAATTCACTCCATTCCCGATGGAGAATTCATCAGTCTTTGTGCTACACAATCGAACATCTACCCCAGCTTTCACTTTGTCACCCTACAACTCAAGTTAATCAATCCATTCATTTCTAGCTACAACCTTCTAGTCAGCCTCAGGCCTCTCATCCGGTTGTACATCCATGAATCAGCCAGAAACATTTTGTGAATGTGTTGTGCTTCCCTCCACTCAAATAAATGTGTGCTATAGTTATTGTAGTTATCTTCTCATTCTCCTCATGAAATATGACAATTTTTTACTTGAATCGCATCGTACATGGATTGGTATATAACTTGAGAATATTGTCTTACCAAGAAATGCGTTGAAAAAACTTAAAACATGTCCGGATTAAACGAGACTTGGTAGAGATTCGTGATAAACTTCAACAACTTATAGATACAATCTGATAAAATTAATAAAAGAAATCAAAACCTAAAGAGCGTCAATCTTACCTCGGAAAGTTGATTTCCGCTCTCTGATTTAGGTATTCCTAATTTACACAGAAAATGTGATTAAAATAAGATAAAATCACTAGGCAATGGATATTGAAATTCAACAAGAAAAGAATTGAGAAACAATGAGATGATATACCGGGTTGATTCGAGGCTTCCAGATCTGATCCAGAAGAAACTTTGCTTAACCTCTCTGCAGCTCTCTTCTGACGGATCTCTTGCAACTGAAATTTGTCGAATAAAAAAAAATTTATAGAGGAAATCAGGCAAATAATTGAAGGCGAAGATGATTGCGACGCATCATATACCGTTCGTCGTCCTAGAGATGCATGACGTGCCTCCATCACTGAGAGAATCAAAAAGATTAATTCAGAGGTCGCCGGAAAGTTTTTTCCGTTTCCTATCCCGTTTTACGCTCGCTCGTGCCCAAGATCAGCGCCCTGTTTGACGGAAATCCTCTGTCAACGGCTTTCAAAATTCACTATTGCGAATGTTATTTGCCGCGTCATTCGTAAGGTACCTTTATTTGACAAATATTTGACAAGTAGGAAAATAAAATAGAGGGAAAAAGCTGCGCACGCCGCCAAGGTGTCCATCATGTGTCGTCCACTCGTCCTCTCTTTTCTCCCTTCGGTAATGCTCTTCAGCATGTGCCATCGTCTCTCAGGTCTACGTCCCCTTTGGAAAATACCCATTGGCCATTGCCTTCCGGATTAAAATTTTCTACGGTGGGGCCATGTGGCGGTGCATTGCAATGCAGCCCCTCAGAGCTAAACACGTGGAAGAAGTTTCATCCAATAGTGCGAACTCGATGCAATGCATTTTTTTTTTTTGTCTTTTCTTTCTTTTCTAGCTTGGCACTGTTGGATATTGCATCTTCCAGGTATCAAGCTCTCAAGCCCCAAGGCATTGCAAAGGATTTTTTTTCCCTTGTCCTCCTGTGTCCAATTGTATGACTAGTGTATGCTGCTAATTTATCATAAGTTGATGTCATACTCATTAACTCTCTTCCTAAAATAAAAAAGGGAGAAAGAACGCCACTCGGTCGTGTGTTGTGGTGTGTACCTCTATGCCCAGACACAGTCGAATGTGAAATGATCTCTCCAGGGGGTGGGGCGGTAATTTCGTGCCCGACTGTGTGTGGGTGTAGGTACACACCGTAGCACACGACCAAGTGGCTTTCATTTTTCCAATAAAAAATAAGGGGAATAGAATGCTACCCGGTCATGCGCCTTACGTGGCTCCTAGGCACACAAACCACCTTGGTCACCTGGGATTTCCACCTTCACATGGGGCAATGCAGTCATTTCTAGGCGGGCAAGACAGTTTGTCTGGGAGCCGTGCAAGGTGTACAACTGGGTAGCGTTTTTTGTCCCAGAAAATAAATAGAGGAAAGAACAACCTCGCCTAGTTATGTGGCATGCACCAATTTAGGGACCAATGAGGGGACTTCTAGGGGCATTGACAATGGGGGGATTTTTCATTTTTGTAGGAGGGCAAAACAGTCATTTTAGGGGGACTATGTATGGGCACAGGGAACGCAACCCGGTAGCATTATTTTTCCATATATAAAACAAGGGAAGAGGTTGGGCACAGTACCCACGAGCCACGTACCATAAACTAGCTTACCGCACTTGGGTAGTATGCCTATACGTTTTTAGGTTTTCAAGCAACTCACAATCTTTGGGTGTCCCTATTTGATGAACTTGTCTATGCTTCCCAATTGGTGGGGGCGTGTATATATCAATACTAAGCAGGCAGCGTGAAAGGGGTTTTAATGAGGAGAGAGAATGTTGGGAGGGCATGCAAAGGAATCTACACACTTGCATCATAATTTGTGTAGCTTAGCCCCCGCTTCATGGCGGAAAAAATTCCTCTACAGTCCAATAATCTTGCGGTGCCTTGAAGTTTGGGAAACAACTTTTTTTTTTTTTTGCTCGAGTTCGACATAGTTGGATGTTACATCTTCCACATGTCAAGCTCTCATGTCCAAACTACCAGGCACTGAAAGATGAAGGAATTGTAGAGGATTTTAATCCTTTAAGGAGAGGTTGTTTCTTGACTCAAACCCATGACCACTGGTTGCAATGGAGTAATCTTACTATTGCATCAAGGCCCTCTCTCGGTGCTTTCATTGTTTAAAACAAAAAAATTACTTATAGTTAGCTTATCTTCCACCAGGCTACGAACTATGTGTTGGGATATCCACGCATAAGGCAAAAAATATAGTTCTACAACGGATATGAAAGGGAATGTGGGTGGGTTAATAGGTACTTGGACACTCTCTCCTTAACAACTAACTTTTGAGGATGAGAACCAAGTCCCTAACAAGTGGTATTAGAGTCGGAGCATTGAAATTCCCATTTGGTCGAGGATTCTCGGGTTTGATCTCAGGCTCCACGTCGGCTTCTGCGTGGAGGGGAAATCGGGATCTCAGGCTCCACGTTTGCCTTTCACGTGGAGGAGAGATTATTGGGATCCACGCATATAGCAAAAATAATAGTCCCACATCGGATATGAAAGGAGATGTGGGTGGGTTAATAGGTACTTGGGCACCATCTCTTTAACAGCTAATTTTTTAGGATAAGACCCAAGTCCCTAACACTATAATGGTTATTCATGAGTTACTAAAATACCTACTTTGAACTACCGTGGTTGGGTCCCTTCATAATCTAAAATGGAATGCTTTGAGCCAGTCCATATGCGAGTCTACGATGCTATACTATACTCTTTTTGTTGGGAGTGGTTTTTCTTAACTGCCACATCCATTATAAAAATTATTGACTAGACATCTAGTTAAACAAGGTGTTGCATTGGATAGACAGAAATTTTGTGAACAAATAGACTCCAAAGATCTTTGCTCATGTGTCAAGTTTCATTTAAAAGAATCAAAGCAAACACGTAGAATTTCATCTCTCAATTGTCTAGGTTTTGAGAATCAACAATATTTTTCAAACAAGACTTGGGAATGAACCAAAAAGGTATCATTTCTCATTTTTTAAGTTTGGTTTCTTAGGCTATCCACCAAGGAAGTGTTTTATGAATGGCTTAAAATATCTATCCAAAAGTTGTAGAAAAATAAACCCTAAAATTACTTGCTAGCATGCCAAATTTCAGCCAATTAAAGTTGATCATGTAGCAAACTAAACCCTTCAAATTCTAGGACCACCAACAATAACCCTAATGTTTGGGCTACTGGAGGCTGAATGCCAATACAAAGGAAGGTATATGATTCAATAGGCTATAAAATTTGACACGTGAAGCAATCAATATCGTGTACCCAAAAATAAGCAATCCATGTCATATGCTATATTTGTCCTCTAACGTAAATTGCTACATTGTCCTTCCAATTGGCACAACTTAGTGGGCCACTGGGCCACATAGGAATCCATATCGTTGGTGCAGAAACCACACAGCCTGCCAACGATCCCTATCTCTAAAAATTAATAATTTGAAAGTGAACTTTTCTCTTTAAGGATAATGGACATCACAGTTCGGTGTGAGATGGTCATATTTACTTGACTTTAGCATTTTCGTTTTAGAGGGAAAAAAGACCTTTTTCTTTAGCAGTTTCAAAAGGGTTTTCCCAGGGTTTCAAGAATCAGGAATCAGATCAGTGATTCGACTAACACCGATCCTGATTCCCACAGTTCCTAGTCGTTACTACTTGAATCGGATCTTCGAAATTGGACCAATTCTTGATTCATGAACTGACTACTGAGTCTATTTTCACCATAAAATAGTTTAGAACCAGTTGGATCAGACCGATTCTGGCCAATTCGAAGCTGTATCAGATCGGAATTAGCGCTGAATGATTCCGTTCTGATTACGATTTTTAAAACCAGGGTTTACCTGTACAACCGCATGGACCTTTTTTTTTTTTGGGTAAAGCAACCGCATGGACTGAGGCCACCCGACTCAATAATATCCGGTACGGTTTGAAGACGCCGAAATCCGAATAGGTACATGATTTATCCAAAGTATTTAAGGGAGTAAGAAAAGAAAAAAATTTGAAAATGTTTTTTGTGAAGCAAAAGTGGCAAATGCACCGAGCTTTCGATTTTCAATTTATGTATACACCTTTGGCTCTCTGCACTTTCAAACCTCCTTCACTCTGTCACTCAGCCCCTGGTAGGGTTGCGCACTGAGACTGAGAGGCCTAAACCCTTTTTGGCAAAGAAGAAAGCGGCAGTATTATCAAAGGTACCCTTTTATAATGTTTTATTTCCTCCAACATGCTTTTTTGTAGAATTCGTCCACTGTTCTGAACCCCAATTTGTTTGATTTGGTGCTCAAACTATTTAATCTAAAGTATTTCATCTGAAAAATGTTCTTTAATGTTGGTTTCCGGGATCCCTTTTGCTGAATAACGAGACTGCAGATTTCGTATGTATTCTCCTCGCCCCATTTCAAATCAGGGCATTTGAGTTAAATGTCCTTACAAATTTCGAGTTTTTCCTCCCTGGGGGCGGTGGGTGTGGGAAATTCAGATTTCGTTATTTGTTGTCCATTGCTTTTGCACCATTGTTGCGTAAAATTCTGAGTATTATTGGTTAGGAGGGGCAAGTGTGACCTGAAGAATCGCAGAAATCAGGATGATGAGCTTCAATGACCCGTCAACAGCCCTCCTAGCAGCTTGCGGTGGTGACACTGTTAAGCTTTTCGATGTTTCTGTCGACCCAGGTGATCCCTGCATATTAAGCTACATACCTTCAGCAGGGTCCCAAGTGAATTCAGTGAAGTGGAATCACACCAGTAAGTTACAATTCCCATTCCCTGGTTCTACATTTCTTAAAGACATCAGGTCCAATTAGTTCCTCTTTTACTGGGTAGTCTGTGTCGAACTTCTTGTTTATCAATCTTATATATTGCTTGTCTGTCGTATCCTTGCAGATTTGGTTGTTGCTAGTGCTGGAGATGATAGAAAGATCTCATTGTGGAGGAAAAATGGGCAAAGCATGGGGACGATTCCAGTTTCTGGAAGTGACAGTGGAGACAATATTGATGTAATTCAACTAAGTGCAGCATCTTATCTATATATAAAACTGATTGGGTTTTGTTATGGTAATTGATACTTGGACTGAGTAGTCTGAGTATTCATTAATTCAACTTAACCTTAAATGATTTACACTCTCTACATTTATTAAATCTGGTCTAACATTTCCCATTATATCTTTCTGCAGATTTGACACAGGAGACATTTGTCTGCATAAGGCACTAATTTCTATTATCATATGTTTCTCATTGTAGGAATCAATATTGGCAATTAGCTTTAGCAGTAAAAGCTCTAGGTATATCTGCTCTGGAGGCAGTGGTCAAGTTGTAAGAATATGGGATTTGCAAAGGAAAAGGTGTATCAAGTGGTTGAAGGGCCACACAGATACAATTACGGGTGCAATGTACAATTGCAAAGATGAGTACTTGGCCTCCATTAGTTTGAAGGGGGATCTTATTCTTCATAACCTCAGTTCTGGAGCAAGGGTTGCTGAATTCAAGGACCCCAAAGAACAGGTTGTTTGGTCGATCAGAACTTTGAATGTAGCATGCCATTCTAACTACAATGAATTCAGATGTTGGTTTTTTCATCCAATGAATCCTAATTATTTGTTGATGATTTTGAAGGCCAGGTACTGAGAGTGCTTGATTACTCCCGTATCAGCCGACATCTTTTGGTTACGGCTGGAGATGATGGATCTGTGCATCTGTGGGATACAACTGGCCGCAGTCCAAAGGTTTTCTAATAAATCCTTTTCTCTTTAAATACAGAATTAAGTTCAGACAACTTGAAATACTCATGCTGGTTACATAGTTTCAATCAGTGATGAATTTTGTTGGACCATTTAATTCGTGCATGTTATGGAATTGGAATCCATGTTTGTTGAATGAGTGATTTGCTCCTGGCAGATTTCTTGGTTGAAGCAGCATTCTGCACCAACAACTGGTGTTAGCTTCTCACCTTCAAATGACAAGGTTGCCTTTGTGTTTTGAAATTGCCTGTTCATTCAGTTACTTGACCCCCCTCCCCTTAAAAAGAAAGTTCGTAATCAGTAGAACTGTTTATATATTTTGTTTAAATTCCATATAACCAAAAACTGGTTTAAAAAACTGTTAATATCTCTCTCCTCCCTCTTGTGACAGATAATTGCTAGCGTTGGTCTGGATAAAAAGTTGTATACTTTTGATTCCAGTACTAAAAGATCCACATTTTGCATTCCTTATGAGGCACCTTTCTCTTCATTGGCATTTAGAGATGATGGTTGGATACTGGCGGCTGGCACAAGTAGTGGGCGGGTTGTATTCTACGATGTTCGTGGAAAACCACAGCCGTTCACTGTTCTTCGTGCGTATGGTAGCTCAGAGGTATTTTTTCCCCTTTTCAATTTTGTGTGGAAAGTGTGTTTTAATTTCAGAATTCAGTAATTCAGGAAATAGCTATTTGTTTCTCTACAATCTACACTTGTTTCATTCAGGCATTTGCGTAATTGCGTGCATGTAATATAACTATATGGTTATAGGATTCCTATTCCCTAAGTTGTACCAAGGGAAGCAATGATGCGAACTAGACAATATTCCTTGCCTTATTACCTCTAAGAATTGAATAACTCCTTGGGTTCCCCCCCTCCCCAAGGCTGCTAAAGAAGGTTATTACCGTATTAGAACCCTTCATTTGGTGGGTTCATGTAGGAGAAATTCTATATCTGAAATGACCTCATCATCATCATCAAAAACTCGTCCACCCTTATGTATTACAATACTTTTATCTATAGGGGTAATTTCACGTACTCCTACGTTCTCATAACCTCTTTTTTTATACATGCCTTAGTTACAGTGTTATTCAATCTCCACTAGTCTAGCATAATCAGTATTAAAAAAAAAAAAAAATCTTCAACACACTCCAAGTATGGTGACTGGAATTTTAAGCCAAAACAATTAAATCTGATACTTACCTGAACAGGTTTTCCCCCTCCAAGAAGATTGGTTGAGTTTAGATGCGTTTGTGTTTGATACCATTTTCTCTCCTGTCTTTACCCTGACAAATAATTTGGTTAGAGCATGTCCAATACTTATGAGGTATGAAGTATGCAGGTTTCTTCTGCAGCTCTTTTGACAGCAGACCCAGTCGAAACAGTCCCATAGGAACATAAGGTTGGGTTCTATTTTTGACAAGTTAATTGATGTGTCCAATAAGAAATATTGAAGGTTTTTGTATTACAGGTGTGATGCTAGGTCAAGAGTCAAGACCACAATAATAGGCTTTTGTTGGCCAACATATCCCTAGACTCATTGGTTTCAAACTGTGTTTTCATATTGGAAGGATATTTGGTAGCAATCTAACTGAAAGTTGCACTTCCATTTTTGTCATTATTCAATAGTTAAAAGCAGATGATTTTACCTTCATGATTCTTTAATCACATCAATTTGGTGAAAATTCTGTTCTTTTTCTGTTCCTTCTGTGCTGCCTTCTTTAGCATCCTTCTTGTTGAAATGGATGATTTGTTTAAAGTTATTATTAGATGGTATTTACATCTTCTTGTCCAAAATATCCATACATGTTCTCTATTTTCATTGGCTTGTTGTCTTAAAGATGCATGGCAATGCTATGGATTGTTAAAGGTATTCGTCCAGTTGGATATAAAGTAAAGCAGCATGCTGAATTTACTACCTTATCACTTTAATGGGCAATGATGATTATGAATGATGCAGTTGCATGTGTGCAGCTGGTCCAGTATGACCAGATTTGGAAACCCAGACCAAGATGAATGGGGGTTATCTTGTAATATTTATTTTTATTTTATTTTTATTTATGGAATGTTAGATACGTTTCAGTAGCTTCCTTGTTTGAGATAGTTTCCTAGTTGGAGTCAATTTCAGTTTAGTAGAATCTATTTATGCATGTCATTGTAGTTGATTCTCAGTTGATTGGAATGAATTGATTTGAGTTAATGTCTGTGGAGCCAAGCCCGGCCATGTGGTTCTTCCTCTCCTTTCTTTTCCTCCCACCTAGCTCGATTCATATTTGAGTCCTCTTCTCAGGTTAGATCTTCTCTTCTGATTTTCTCCTATGTTCTGTTCTTCCACTTCCATCTTTCCTTTATTCTTTCTTGCTACACTGTTATAGTTTTCCCGTGTTCTGGGCGGTAGTTGCAGCCTAATAAGATTGATCAATCTCCTTTGTAATCGATTTATTAGGTCTGATATTCTTAGCCTACGTCACTCTTCCGTAGGCGATCAATACCCTAAATTTGGTTCCCTAATAGTCTTCCTGTACAGAAAACCAAATCCATTCTTATAGCAGGTTTCAATCCTTCCACCAGGTTCTTTTTAGAGATTCAATTCAGATTGATGTCAGTTGGATTCAACAGGGATGAGTGTTGTGATACACCACCTAAATTTCAGGTCAGTTGGTGGTCATTTGAGGTAGTTCTTCCCTTCAAATTGAATCTGGTTTACCGTCCTGTTTATGCTTTCGTGAGATAGGGGGGGGGGGGGAATGCTTTTGTTAATTACAAGTAAGGACATCTGCTGTTAAATTATGTTAAAGCCCCTCATTGTCTGATATTGTTCTGCTTAATCCCCATATTATTTTTAGGGTCCTTCTATATGTCACTATAAAGAGTGAAGTAAAATGATTCACTATGCTTTTTTAACCTTGTTTTTGCATTTTACAGTAAGTTAATAAGATGGGTAAAAATGTAATTCATAGAATGGTACTTCATCTCCTTCCTTCCATTTCCCACCCCGCTCCGACTCTGGCTCCGGATTCCCATCTCCATCCCCATCCCTATCCTTTCCCTCTCGTTCCCCTCCGCCGCCATCTACTCCATCTCCCCCTCTCCCGCTCCTCCCTCTCTGAAATATAATACTTATTTCAGCCACTGTCTGTCTCTCTCTGCTTCTTCTGTAAGGCCCTAAGGACTGGACAGCACGTCACCCTCAAAACAGAAAGGCCCGTATCAGAGAACCGTGCAATTTCCATAAACCAAAAAATCCATCTTCTGGTTGCGCCATTGAAATCGAACAGATATGTGAATGGATTGATTCAACCTCAACTGACGAAATCTTTGGCTCCACTCCAAATAGCATAGTCTGACGCACAGCCATGAGCTTGACTTCAAGGATTGAGCGGTACCTGATATGAAATAGCTCCCTTAAATTGGGTATCATTAAGGAAATCCATTATATCAGTTCCAACATTTCTGTTGTAGATTACTCCATACAACGCACTAATAAAGAGCTGATTAGTTTTTTCGGGTCCACACCACTCTCTCTTGGCGATGGCAGTTCTCTGAATCTCTGAAGCCATTATTGGCGTTATGGGTGTTCTCTCATTGGGTCTTAATGGTGGGATCTTGGGTTTTGGTCTTCGTCATCTTACGAGCGGCACGAAGGGCCGTCGCCATGTCGCTTCTCTTTGGTTTGCACGTTGCGGGGAGTGGAGGAGACAGAGACAGAGGGTGGGAGAGGGAAGGCGGAAGCTCTGTTTTGAGGTTTTCGCCAAGGAATGCAGGGCGTGCGTGGGGACAGACATTTTTTGTCATGGACGACAGAGAACTCGATTACTCGAACCAAGTTCAATTGATCTTCTTGAGTGTTTAACCTCAATTTCAATGGCAGAAACACAGAGAAGGAACCCAGGAGAGCTTGACTAACTCAGACATGGAGGCATCTTAGAATTTTGTTCAGCTAGATGGAGGAGAAGTTGCAGAAGAAAACGAGATCACTGTGTTGCAGAGATGGAAGCGACAAAGCAGTTTGATGATTCTGAGAGAAGAGATGACTGGAAACCCAGGAGAGCTTGGCAGTTCAGGTGCTTTGGTCCAACTCTGTTTGACCTAACTTCAGGGCGATGGTGCAGGAGTTCACAGCGATCCCTGTGTTGCCCTTTTTGGCATCACCATTCCCTCAAGGCAGGCTTGACCTCTTCAGTACTGCCTCCGCCATTTGGGTCTTGAAATATTTGATGTTTTTGAGGTTGATGCCCACGTTATTCTGGTCGAGATTATTGAAATCTGTGTTTTCACTGGTATAGAATTCGACGGCTACATGAGGAGAAACGGGAGGTTGTGTGTTCATTCTTATTTAAGATGGGTAAGCCGGCGGGGAGAGGGAAGGAGAGGAAGAGAAAAGGAAATTGATAAATTAATTCTTTAAAATGTGAATTTACAAGACTTGCCCCCTTGATTCTAACTCAACAAAAATATTTATGAGGGTAAAAATGTCATAATGAAGGGAACTACTTCATTAGGTGTAGTGATGCGGAAGAATACCCTTATTTTTATATTCCAGAAAAGCATGTCGTCCAAATTTTAATTCCAGTTTGTTCCTGTTACTTGATTACTTTACTCTTAATGGTCTGAACTGTTACAGAAATTATGAAACTGCCACTTATCCTTCTATTTGAGAATTTCATCACTTCAGTGGGCCTATAGTGACCCAAAAGCGAGGTTTTGTGACATGGGGCTGCATTAATGTACTGTTTTTTAATATTTATATGGAACTTTGTCGTAATGAGATGTTGAATTGTGTGAAAGTTGTAGCATATAATGTTTTTTGCAGTTGTAGGGTATGATGCACCCTACACTCTCAATACTTTTTTCCATAATGTGCCATCTCCCCTCTCCTCTCCCCCCCGCCCCCCCAAAAAAAAAAAAAGATACTCTACATGTGGTCCAAAAATGAAGGTTCATGACTTAGGCAGTTTGATAATGCCCAGTTCAGCAAATGATTTAGAGTCCACAATTTTTGTGTGTCCTCAGAGTGTAGATTTGTTTGGGAACTATGAATAATGATTCTCAATCGCTATTATATGTCTGTCACTTGTACACTTTATTTTGTATATTTATAGTCAGAAATAATATCTTAATATTATTTACTGATAAACATGCCTAACCAGTAATCCATTTGGGCTACACAATGTTGTCCACTTTTACTGATTTGGTAGATACAGCTCATTTCATCTTTTGGTGATACTAATCGCTCTCAATTTTCAGCAGGCTGTTACAAGTTTATGTTGGCAAAGGTCAAAACCCATTACTATCAATGAAAGTAATTGTAATGCTGAGATTGCACTTCTGGGAGGTGCTGGGGAAGATTCAATCCTTATGCCTGATCCACTTCCTTCCGTGACATCATCAAGCCTTTCTCTTGCTACAGCAGTCCCTGGTTCTCGAAATCCTGGCCGTTCAAGTCCCTTTGTTGATTCGTCTTCTCTTATGCCAACCAGCAGTGGATCTACATCAAGCACAATGTACTCATCTAACGCTGAGGAAACACCAAACCGAAATCATCTTTGGACTGGTGCAACTTTGTCGAGATTACAAGCTCCTCGTACTAGTTATAACTTCAAGGATGATATGGAAGTATTCTCTCCACTTGTGGATGTTCAGCCAATTACACCTTCGCTTGATAAGTTATGGGATGATCATGAAGAGGGAAAGAAAGATAATGTATCTGTTGATAAAAAACCTGCATCTCTGTTGTCCCCTTCACCCGGTAGAAGATATCCTTTTGCAGATGACGGTGGAAATATTCCCCATCCAATCTCTGATTGGAAATTTAATTCCATTTCCAGACAGGTTTGCTTTTCACTTCTTAATTACGCAGAAAGCAACTACTTTTCCTTCTGTATTTCGTCATTATTTATGATTAGTTATACTTTTTACTACTTTTTAATCTGAAGGAAACTCAAATCTGTGTTTTATGCTTGAACTCGTACAGATGAACAGACCTAATGTTGCTACATTTACTTACTGGACCATTGATGTACTAGTTATATCTAGAAGTCTTTCTTCCTCTTTCCCTCTCCCCAATCTCATTCTTTGCTGCATGTACCTGTCACGTGATTTTTGAGCCATGGGACATGTACTGAAAGGCTTGGATTGTTTGCAACTGGCAAGCCATATACATTGTATAGTATTGAAGGCAAAACATTTACCCATGCATAATCTTACAATACAATAGCTTTTATGGGATTCATGTATATTCTGTTTGCATGATTGCCTGGGACGTCTATTCGATGGTGCTAGCAATCTTGAGGTTGGAGACCTGGTGGTCCAATGCTAACAATGCCCATCAAAAGAAAATGTGGATCTTGTTTTCTAATAATACCCTAATTAGACCTACTTCATGCAGGATGATGCTCGATCTTCCTCATCACTATCAACCACTACACCTGTTGCCTCATCCAAGAGTGAAGAGTCTTCCACTACCCCTCCTGAAGTTTGGGGTGGCGAGGCATTGCATGATAAATTTAACCACCATCGTCAAGCTGGTATTTTGCCATCTCGCTTTGGAACATTGATGCCAGGATCCATTGCATCAACTTCCAATTTTTCTGGCTTACAAGATTCATCCTTGCCCACAAGCTTTTCGAGTACGAGTTCCCTGGCAAATGCAAACCTGAACTATCCAAACCTGAGAGCAAGAGATACCTCCTCCAGCCAAGAAACATCTTTGGGACTACCAGAACATGTTCGTTTTAGTTCTCTCTCCATGTCCCAGGGGACAAAAAGCATTGCAGCACAGGCTAATCTGGAACTTCCTGTGTCAACATCTCTGACCCTCCCTCGGAGATTTTCCACTTATGCAGAGAGAATAAGTAGCACTCCCTCCTTCAGTGACGGGGCAGCCCTTGCAACAGGTTCACCAAAGGCCAAAAAAACAGGAGCTGAAACCAGGGAAGAGCTTATAAGCAGTTTCTTGTCTAGATCGGAAATACAAGCAACCACAGGATCAGGAATTCATCCTGTGATAAATGTATAGAATCATTTTTTTTTTCCTAATTAGTCCTTGCTCTTATTTACTTGTTTGAAGCTATTTTTTATATCTTAATGGACGTTTATGGATAGGGTTAAAAAGTATGCTATCTTGTTAACAGGGAGAAACATCACAATCCCATAGAATACCTTCTCAGCCAGATATGCAGCAGGGAACCTCTTCATTTACACTTCAGCTGGTTCAGCGCACTCTTGAGGAGACTCTAGCGTCAGTACAGAAATCCATCCATGAGGATATGAGGAACCTTCATATTGAGATATTGAGGCAATTTCATTTACAGGAGGTATGACTTGGTTGATTGATTGCTTTTAACCTTATTTTTTCTTTCCCTGTTTCTCTTTTGGCTAAAGGTTTTCTGATGGGATCATTTGACAGATGGAGATGACAAGCGTAATGAACTCAATTCTTGAAAAGCAAGCCGAGTTGATGAAGGAAGTGCAGTCTCTACGGAAAGAAAATCAGCAGCTTCGCCAGTTGCTTTGAACATTGATTGAAGGTTGTTAACCCATTCTGATATTCATTTTTGAGATTGTTAGCTGAGTTGAAGAAAGAAGTCCAGTCTCTACGGAAAGAAAATCAGCAGCTTCGCCAGTTGCTTTGAACATTGATTGAAGGTTGTTAACCCATTCTGATATTCATTTTTGAGATTGTTTTATGGGATCGTTCATTCAAAAATTCACGGTTCCCATATGATTTGTGCTTATTGATAAATGGGGAGATTTTGAATGAGGTTGTTATCCGGCTCCTAGGGCCAGGTTTGCTGTAGTGGTGATTGTTATTTACAAAAGGTTGTTTGTTCCAGAAAAAGGAAAAAATTGTACATGTACAGACCATGGAGTTTATAAGCTTTGTGATGTTGCTGTCTGATTTTGTTTTGTAAATCGCTTTTGCAATGTGCATTCATGATCTAGAGTTGAAAGTACTTTATAAGGGAAAAAGCTAAGGGTGTTAATTTAGAACCGAAACTGGCCGTTTAAAACTGAATCGAAATAAATTGGTTTTGTTTTGGTTTAAAAAGATGGAATCTTTTACTGGTTTAGTTTTTGGTTTTATGACAAACTGTTGAAGTGAATCGAATCACTTATTTTCAAATTGAATAAGGACCCCTATAAAATTACATTTAAAAAAAATATATTTTAATCAATGTGGATGGTATATTTTATTTATTTTTTAATGTTTGAAAAAGTTACGTGGATTATGACTCTAACAAATAAGGGTTTTATCATTGATGAAGATGTAAAAAATTGGCCCAAATATCTAAAATAGGATTTAATCGAATATGAAATGAAATAATGACCCAAATACGAAATTGAAACTCCTACCTAATGCAATGCAATGGTACTGATGAGAGGGTATGTAGAGATTCCTCTCCACCATGTGTGCAGAAAAACATGGTTTATATGTGTATCATAACTATGGACAGTTTCCTTTGTCAAAGAACTATGAACTGTTTCATGTTAGCCAATTATTTTGTATGTTTTTAGTCTAAATTACGATTACGTTTGGTTGTAAGAGAAATTAAAGAGAAGGGAAGTGAAAATTTTCAAATTTAAAAGAGACTTTTATAATCATTACCCCATGTGATTGTATAAACTACTTAAAATTCTTATCATATTTAGTAATGATACATTTTACATGTAATTCTATCCAAAAAAAAATTTACACATAATTTTTGTTTTACTTTTTAAACCAAAGGGAATTGAATGCATAGGAAAGTGAAGTTTAATCACCAAATATGATATTATTTGGAGTTAGTGATATAATCACACACAGTAATAATTACAAAAGTTTATTTTTTAAGTATGAAAATTTCCCTTCCCTTTTCTTTAATTCCACCTGCAACCAAACAAAGCCTACAATACTTTCCAGCATCTACCAACAATCCTGGGTAGTAACACAGCCATGCAAATTACCCAGTACGAAAGACATCAAAGCCAGGTTCCAATCTTCCAGAGGCTGGGCACCGTTTAAATGTTTACAAGACCCTTGGCGTGTACGAGAGAGAGAGAGAGAGATCAGCTATAAGCATATTATCATAATCTTTTTCTAGAAAAATTAAAAGAGAAATGAAACATTAACTTAAAATTAAATAGAAAAAAAGCGTAGTTCACTATTCATCTCGTAAGCTTCCTTTAAATTACAGAATGCCAATATTAACAAAATCCCTTTTATCCCAAATAGAAACCCATTCCTTGTTTCATCATCCAAGAGATATCAAAAGAATTGCTGTACAAATAAATGATTTACATTATAAACATAGCCCATCATTGGCCAACGTATTAAATATGAACCAAGTCTTCAAGGGGGGGATTGTTGAACCTCACACTTGAAAAGGGCCAATCTCTGAGACCTGGACTGGCCCTGCCTGTTATTTAGGATATCAATGTACATCCGGAGCCGAAACCGATCTGAATTTGTAAGGGAGAAGGGTGGGTTCAAGATGAGGGACTGTGCTTCTACCAGAAGAAAATTCAACAAGCGTACAGCTTTTGAATACAGGGATGCCGCACTCTCCATATCACCCATCAGCTCTTCAACCTGACAAACAAATGTAAAAGGGCCCCCCCTGGTTAATGACAACTTTTTAACAATAAAGTGGATCTACTGAAAGGAATAAGAGACAATCTAATAGAAGAGTTAAAACTAAAGCAAATTTTACCTAAACTCATTTATCCAAAAGAAATTTTACCTATATTGTAGTACTAACAGAAGGTTTGAGCCCACCTATCTCATAATTTTTGAATTTCTGATATTTCATACTGAAAACAATCTTCTGGCATGAATAAGAACGTATGACCCTGCCTTCACAGTTACAGAAATCCCAAGGACAACTCTTAAAGTTAGCCTATCATTAAATGTGGGTGATAAAACCTGGTCTTTGGAGAAGGGCTTACCAATGAGGGACGCCAGCAACAGGTCTCTACTAGGAGTTAAACCTAAAGACTAGACCTAGAGAATTCCATGTTCACACTGCAAGGCAGTGATTGCCACTCATTGTGATGCAGTACAGGACTACCAAAGGAGGAAGAAGCCCATTTGAATCAGCCCAATTGAACCAGCCATGGTTCTGGTTCTGGTCCTTAACTGGGCCAGCCTCTAGAACAAGTTGTGTGAACCAACTAAGGATCTCGTATCGCTTCGTGTGGGCCCCATGGGGCCAGCTTGCGTGGAGGAGATTTAGATCTGCCAATATCTTTAGTAGATACTAAATAACTAGTTTCTACTTTCTATTTTCATGTAATAGTAACTTAGTGGACAAGTTATGCCAAGTAGAAGATTCTATTTTCCTTGTAATAGACTAATAGCTCAGGATTCCCTTTTTATTTAGTAGTTTAGTAGTTGCTTGGCAGCCAAGCTGTCCCCCAGGCATAGTGGTTTTTATTTCTTGTAATCACTTCATCAGTTATTATAAATAAAGAGCAAGGGGCTACTACACCCCACAATTTGAATGTTTTGACAAACCCGTTCTATTTGAGTGTGTGTACTGTGATGAATCAGTTAAAGGCCTTGTGGTGAAGCAATTGGCAACCCAAGGTGGTGAATCCTTGGTATGTGACTGGTGGTGAAGCCTTTTGGTCATATCCATTTCTTCCCTCCTTTTCCTTTCATCACTGTCCAGCAGGTATTCCAGCAGCTATTGCTCACTGTCTTGGTCTCTATCAAGTGATATCTGCGCTTCTTTTGTGCTTAGTTAATCCACTAATAGTGCTCCCCAAGTTCTCTTTATATCCTATTATTTTGAGTACTGTTACAAGTCTACGGTAGGTGTGTTTGACAGCAACAGAATCTGAACTTCAGTCATCGATTTCTGAGAATTTAACCATCTTGGGCTGAGATTTGACTATATTATTCTCCTCCCCTCTACTCCCAAGTATGGTGTCCATCAGACTGATAGATCATGACTTATACTAATTTTTCTAACTTACTATTTTCTGTCCTTGCATGTTTCTGCCCATTAGTTCTCTTTGATATTTTTACCACATGGTCACCCCCTTATGACCTCTATGATATATTAATTTCAGCCTCATCAGGTTTATAGTTTGCAAGTTCTATTCACATTAGGTTTCTGCCATATTTCTCAAATTTTAGGTTCACTGCGATTCTGGTTTTTGTAGGTTGCTAGTGTTTGCTTTGTTTCAGCCTAGCCCACCTCATCACATTGTTAAGACACATCAGCCCTTTTTAACTTCATGGATACAGATAAGCTACAAAAAGGATACTTGTTGAACAGATTCATGATTTCAGTAGTTTCTGAGTTCAGTAACATGCTCTCAACAAGAGGAAAGAGGAAAAGAATGTCTATGGTTACTCACAGCACCATGTCTGCCAAATGCAAGGGCAGATTGGAATATTGTCTCCATTGCGTCTGGCATCTCTGTTGCCCCTGAAATCATGGTGAAATAAAAATCACAGAATGGAAACTGACAAGGTACAAGCATACTTTTATCACAAATAGTCAATATGAAGATTAATTACTAGATGCTATGAACAGCTTAAAGACGCCAGATGTAGACCTCTCTTTTTTTATTTTTCTGGACCACAATATGGGAAGACCAGATGCAATAGTTCTACTGACGAATCCAAATGCTAGTACCGATATTGGAACCCATTATGTTGAATACAAGCTTTATTTATTTGAGGGTATTATTTACTATGAACATCAAATTTAGCCCATGAAATATTTTATAGTCTTGGGTAACTAGTAATATTTTTCAAATCTATGGGGTTCTAATAGACAACAGTATAGAATTAAAGCTATCAGGAGTCGAGAAAATAACCAATCACATAGTAAGGAAGAAGTTGTGCACAGTAGTTTCCAAATGATAGTATCAGCATCATAGACAGATACAACTAAGACGTAAAAACGCATTCAGGTATCAAAAGTTTGGGATATAGTCTTAAAAAATAGAAGAAAAGAGGAAAATGATTCACAAAGATGACTCCAAGTAGTTAGGATAAGGCTCATTGATTTGATTTGAGGTTTGCAGAGCATGCAGAACAGCAGAAGAATCCTTTCTAATCACCATAATCATTAATATATAAATACTGGTACATACAATCAATTGGTTCAAGATCTCTGGCAAGTTCCTCAGCATGCCCAACCTCAAGAAGAAATTCCTTCTCAATCTGAGAGCAAACAGCCTCAGGTCCTTCAGTCTCAACAATATCAACTCTTTCCTGGACATCAGGACCACTGTGCTTCTTGTTGGTGCTTCCCCTGACTCGAGTACTGTCTTGAGTTGGACTTCCTTCAACAGCCGATGCAGCTTGCGTATGGCAAATATGAAGTGCTTGCTTCCAAATCGCTAAGATTACAAGCTGAATTGAGAAGGCTTCTAATTGCCTACCTGTCTCGATCTATTTTAGAAGAATGGAGTACAAAAAAAAATGAACCCCATATC
Source organism: Telopea speciosissima (assembly GCF_018873765.1). NCBI lineage: Eukaryota > Viridiplantae > Streptophyta > Magnoliopsida > Proteales > Proteaceae > Telopea > Telopea speciosissima. The sequence continues at coordinate 20,586,477 of NC_057916.1, read as the reverse complement.
AGTAACAGAATAAACCTTATCATGGACGAAAAAATTTAGATTGCATTTCAAAAATTTGTGGTACCATTCTGTAGGCTAAGGTTAATCTACAGGTTGATACAGTAAATTATACGCATGGCCACAAGGGCTTAATTGCCTCTACTGATAAATTACCTTGGCCAACTATCAATTTGATGGTCTTGAAATAAGATCAAGACTTTTCTGGGTTATTAAACAACAACCTACCATTAATATAATCCTATAGACCTGATGCAGTAAAAAGGCCACCATAGGAGGAGAAAGAACTGGCCCAACTAGTCCCCACGGTTTAGCTAAAACCAGTTAATGTTGGGCCCATATTTTGGTTCACTTCAAGGTGTATATTCTGTCCATAATATGGCCTGCGCATGTAGTAGATTGAATAAGTGTGTGGGTTCCATATGACTTGCATGGAGAGGAGATCTTCTAGAAGTTTGCTTGCTGGAGTATTATATTAAATCTAATACTATTTAGTTTCTATTTTTGTGATACAAGAGCAACTTAGTAGTAAGATGTTATTAATATCTTCTTCTCTTCGGTGGTGATGCTAAGAGTTCCTTGGCGGTGAAAACAAAGCTGGAAGATGGCGAAGCTTACCAAGACCAGTGGTGGGAAGCCCTGGCCATGTCCCTTCCTCTTATCTTTTCTCTTATTCTATCCTTATTTTCCTGTTCTTACATACCCTTACACTCCTGCGCATTCTAATTTGTTGAAGTTAAATAACGATCTAAAGTTCCCAATCCTACACATGTTTTCTTTTCTTTTTTTCAGTTTAACCCTACTTTAGTTCCTGGTTTATCTATTGCTGGTAACGGCCCATTGCATTATCTTATTGATCAGCTTCTCCATCGATTTGAAAGAGTCCAAGTTGTTTCTATTTCTTTAAAATATCCTAACTTTCTGGCATAGTTGTCAAGGCGTCACCTAGGCCGACTTGGGCGCCTTGGTCACCTTACTTTTGGACCCTCTCCAACGCCTTGGGTCGCTTAGATGCCGTGACAACTATGCTTTCTGGGCTGGCCTGTCGATTCTGTTTTCTGTGCAGCAAAAAATTCTGTTAGCTGTCTGGATCCTCAAAATAATCCATTAATAGATTCTGATTTGCACTACTGTAAATCAGCCTTCAATTTCTCCCCACTTTTTAAGCTTCATGACTTGTTTATAAGGGCGTACCCACGTACCCAGTGCACGATGCACCCGCCACAGCAGGGTCTGGGGAGGGTTATAACTCTTGCAAATCACAACAATCTAGATGTTGGATCACTGTGATCTTTTAGAGTTAGGTTCCTATTTCCAAGCACTATCTTCAACCAAAGTTTCAGCCTCTCTGATCTGCTGACCTGGATTTCTCCTGAAAAATAGGATTTGCAGTTGCTATTTTCTGTTTTGATTCTTAAGCCAAGATCCCACCGTTGGATGTCATAGAAATTTTTGGGCTTTGTTCCTTCAATGAAACACTACACTTAATTAGATTTTCTTTCAGAATGGAGTATTGGGTTTTGAGTGATTAGGATAACTAGTCACTGCATTCCTATCCAGCGGGCTGCGTCTAACCCTACTCTTAGGTTAATCAGACTGCATCAAGACCGCAGCTGGTAGGGAATAGGTAGGAGGCTAAACACCCCTCAGACACCAAAAAATCAACAAAAACCAACCTTCTCAGATGAAGGTTACACTCTGGCAATCAATCACAAATAAATATTATAGATGTCCTTCAGAAGATGGTAATGATCCAACGACTGGATTAAAAGTAATTAGAAGTGTTTCAAATTGGAAACTGAAATTCAGCAAACAAGTGATTTTAATTAATCACAATCAGAAGGTCGGATCAGTATAAAACTCAATTTGAGCTCCCTTCTTGGCTGGATCAACCAATCCCCAAGGTATGAATCAAAATCTAACAGCTAGATTAAAAGTAATTAGAAAAGTTCAGATCTAAAATATAACATAGGACATAAACAGGAGATTTTTAATACAATCAGATCAGAAGCTCTGATCAGCAATTAACCTAGGTCGAAGGTCAGTACTAGACTGGCCTTGAATGCCCCAAAAGATGGGAGGGAATCTGACGGACAGATTCTCCAATAAAGTAAATCTCAGTTTCAGCAAAAGAGGCTCAAAAACAGGGTATCTGCCATGTCTATTTGAGAGGGTTCTTGCTATGATTTAAACGCCAGTATGAAAAGCATGTAACCAGTATTCAAAGAGATAAAAATCCCTCCCAATCTTATGTTAAATTGAATTCCAGCAAGCACACAAAGAGCAGATGATACTTACTTGAGAAAAAGAAAACAGAGTAAGAGAAGAAAGAGAAGGATAACTATGGTTTCCCACCAACTGGATCAGAATCTCACTGTCCAGTGTCCAAGGCTTCACACCCGTGACTGAATTGCACAGTTCCATTGTAGAAAACTCAACTTTATTAATTTTCAATCGTCCCTGAGCCATGGCTCTTACAAGCTTATATAGACGCATAATAAGAAAAGGAAACCTTCTTACACAAGGTGAGGGAATTCAAAACCTATTAAACAACTTAAAATTAAAAAGAAGTAACCAACTAAGCATAATACTGTATGCCTACCTTCTACCCATATTTTAGGCCCATTAAAGTGACCCATTACAATGAAAATACATGGGATCAAAGGCCCAACACATACATAACCTAACCCAAGGCTTATTTCTAATAAAATAAGCCTGTTTAGGTGATTTATCTGTATCGGCAGCCTTGTCATCATACAACTGGGCTCATTTTTGGCCAAGGAGTCCTCTCAGGTAAGTCACATAGAAAGGTGTATGCTATCCCCTGCACAAGCAAAATGTGGACTGACTATCCAGAGACCACCTTATTGCTTCCAACCATATGTGAACCCTATATCTCATCTTTTAATTATATGTACCGAGTGGTACATTGTAATGTAACTCAATAGGGGAATCTTCCTCTATCGATATTTGAGTCTTGGAGTCCTAGTATGCTTAGGTGTCTTAGAGTCAGTCTCTAATTTAGTTTCTAATTTAGACTTAGAGTTGTATTTAGCTTTTATCTCAGATTCTAATTACAAATAGGAGTCTAGAGTTATGTAATCTGTTGAGTACAAATAAAGACATTGGGGGAGGGGGGGGGGACTGCCACGGATCGATCTCAGCTCTCTAGTCAGTCCCCCTTTCTCTCCCATCTCTCTCGGTTCTCTGGTTCTACTACTCTGATATTGTTACACCATCAAAACAGAGAATTTAAATAGGTGATAAATGAAATTGCATATTGAGAAAATTCTATGCTAAATCTAGTGAAATAAACAGAAAATGCATGTGTAGACAAAAATAACAGTGCACTCAAAGAATCGGTCTACAACTCCAGCATGTCTCCAATAAAAGACATAATTTAAACTTTGATAGTTTCATCAATATGCAAGATTGTTGGGCATCTGTTTCTTACCTTTTCATTTACTAATTCCGTAACAGCAGAAGCACACTGCTGCAATGACCTAATCCTTGTCAGGCAATGAGATGATGGTTGCTCCAAAGCATCTCCTATATCCATGGATCCTTGTGAAGTTCCAGAAGGCGCCGAGCTGTGACTATCCAAGCTTCCAACACCACAGGTATTCCGAACTGCGGCACCAATAATTGGCATCGGCACACTTGATGTGGTATTATTACTTACAGATGCCATTGGGGAACTCTCTGATTTGTATTGTGAGTGGCGTGACCTTGATGCACTGATAGATGAAGCCGACACCTCCGCTGAGGGTCCAGAAACAAGAACATAATCCTGATCAATGAACTCCAGTGAATCTACAACTGTAGAGTCCATGCAGATATTGAATATTAAAAGATATAGTAACACCAGATATAATGAATCTGGGGAAAAGAAAATTGAGATTAAAGAGTCAGAGAGCATAATCAGTAAGTTCTTGGCACCTTTGGAAGAAGCCTTAAATGGTCGTTGGTCCATGACTAGAAAAGGTCCTTTGAGATTTCCACCTAAATGTCTCTGCTGGTCAGGCCTAAATCCAGTATTTTCCAGTTTATGTGTGGAACCATAGCTAGAAGCAATATCCATCTTGTTGGAAACATTAGAAGCTGCTGCCACTTTATTGACTTTTGTATCCCCAGAAAATCCAGAAGTTGATCTCATTAAGGCCCCCTTCATGAGGAAAGACGGGTTCACATCAGGACCACTAGAATCAACTTCCAAAGGGAAAGGCATGCAATCCTCCTGTGAACTTTCTTCTCTGTGCCTCCCAGGATCACATTCAGCCAATGGAAAAGAATCACTGGTGTTTGATGCAATACTATTCCTGCTAATTATTTTCATCATTTTAATTTTTTTAAGAGAGAAAGATTTGCATAATCTGAAGAATTGAAATTCAAACCATGTTGTTTACCTCAGTGAATCACTGGGTCTGTTGAGAGAAAGAAATGGATGGTTAAAGAACTCTTCAAAAGTTAGTCTTTCCACTGTAGACAAATAAATAGTTAAATACAATCGATTAGACTAAGGAGAAACTAAGTCATACTTCCAATCAGTAAAAAAAATGAAATTCCGATGCACTGTAAGCTTAACAGTAATGACAATCCATGCCATCAATCTAAAATGTCAGCACCTAGGTGCATGGCACCCAGATGCTGTGTGGATTCCTCTGAACTGCAAAGCAATACTGCGCCTCAGGTGCATGATATAACAGCTTACGATAAGTCCAGAAACTCAAAACTTGCTCAGAAGAGCATAATTCATCTCTTTGGAGCATTGGGGTTGACCAAAATGCTCAAACTCTTGTTTTTGTTATTAGAACTCAGCTGCAGAAACAGAGGACAGATTATAGCTGCTATTATGACAAGGATCAGAGCATATGCAGAACCCAAGGGAGACAAAAGGCAGCAATTCCCTTGCCTTGACCAGAATGCCCAAATTCTAGCTCTTATTACTCATTTCAGCCAAAGAATCAGAGGAATCATTACCATCGTTGTTCGAAGGATCAGAGCATGGACAGAGCCAAGGGTGGCAATTCCTGATACTTCGTGATATTCATTTAGAATATGGTTCTCATCCTCAAACGAATATAATTATATGATTTGCATACATCTATAAAAGCTCAAAATGGGGGAAAGATTACCAGGGTTGCGACGCAACAACTTCCGACATAAATCAAGGCAATCAGAACTCAAATCCGTATTATCTGAAGGGAAGCGCAATTCATTTGATTTCAAAATGTTCTGCAGCAACTGCTCAGTACAATGGATAAGAAGAAGATTAGATCATTAATTCATTACGCCAACTGCTAAAGGCATGCACAAACACTAATTTCCCATAATAGAAACACAAGCATAGAATCAACCACTTAAAAATGAAATAAGGGCAGTGTAACTCAGACCTGTAGTTGGTTATTTCCAGTAAATGGGGTCTTCCCAGTTACAAGCTGAAACAGGATAGCCCCCACACTCCAGAGATCTGCCTGCAAATCCAGTTCAAGATGAATCCGGAAACAGCTTGAGCAAAAAAATGAATTAGAGTTGAGCAAGGAAAGACCAGACTGTAACCTTTGCATCATACTTCTGGAATTGCATAATTTCTGGAGCCATGTAGAGCGGGGAGCCACATAATGTTTCTGCCAGGCCTCTAGGTTGTAATGACCTGCCAAAAGAAAATCTGCTGTTTTAACTTTTTGCAGATTAATATTTGAAAATCATTGAAACGAAAGCAGAAAATTTGAATACGAAAGAGAACTCCATAAAAAACCATGAGAAAAATAGGATAAGGGCAAAAAGTGTCGAGTTGAAAACCACCTTCTCAACTTACAGAGTCATAGAACTGTTCATATTCCATAAGAAACTGTCTTCCTGAATAATTAAGTTTCCCTCTCTTTCCACTAATGTGATTTATCATATTGGAGAGGGAAGGAAGGGAGCCTGAAGAATCCTGCACCCATTGCCATACGACCGGGCATAAGAATTTCCCTTTGATTTAATATTATGCATTAATCACAAAGCACTCCCTAGTCGCTAGTCCCTAGTCCCAGGTAATGCAATCTGAAAATCCAGATTAAGGATCTCAGATGCAAGCAGACTCAATAACCAAATCTATGATCAGATCTGAGAAAAAAAAGCAACTGCGTTGTTAAGGGAAGAAATCAGATCGATGTAAGGGGAGGGAAGAGAGATGAGATCAATCTTTTGGGAGGAAGAAGAGAGAAGAAATCAGCTTTGGGATACCAATCCCGTATGCAATGCTCAATAGCACCAAAACTCTTGGAAAACTCATATTCTTTACTCAAATCATCTCTAATTGATGGGGGTGTATCATAGTTCTAAAACTCACCGCGATCTCGGAAAACTCGAGAATCTCGACCTGGTCGAGACTTAAGAGACCTCAAATCTACATTTTTTCGAAAAACTCGACCAAAATTGTGATAAGATTTCGGTGCTTTTGTACCATCTCACCGAAAGGGTACAAAACACCTGATAAAAAGGCAGCAACTCAATTTCGAACAAAACTCACCAGTTTCGTGGGGTTGGACCTAGAGAAGGGGGAAAAGCTTGGATCTTTATTTTTTAGCCACATCATCACTCAATACAACTGGGATACACTACTAGGGGTTGCCACATCACTACGAAGAGATCGATTGCTGCTTACTGTGCAAGATTTGGCTACATTATTTTGTTGGGACGTGGAAGACTAGAGTGTTTATGACTTATGTATTGTTCATTGTACATGGGTTGGGTGTCTATGTAATATGCATCATTCACACTTCACTTTACATAATTTACTTATTTTACTTGCCAGGTATGTCTCATAGCACTCAAACAATGTGTAGAATAGGCAATATTACATTAAGGGTTCGATATTTACTGCCAACCAATGGTGCAAATCCAAAACACCAAATTGGGTGTTTTTTTTTACAATTTGAATATTTAAATTTGTTTATAAAACCTAAAAAAAAATTAGGACTGTTGTACGACCAGATATGATGTATGGGGCAGAATGTTGGGCAGTTAAGAAGTGTCATATTGAGAAAGCTATGTGTGGCCGAGATGAGGATGTTAAGATGGATGTGCGGAAAATTTAAGAAGGAAAAAGTAAGAAATGAGTATATTAGATCTAACCTAGGAGTTGCCCCAATCAACGATAGTCGTTTGAGGTGGTATGGTCATGTTCAACGGAGGCCTAGGGACGCCCCAGTAAGGAGGAGCGACATGATCCTGATTGAAGGAGCTAAAAGAGCAAGGGGCAGGCCTAAAATGACCATAGGAGAAGTTGTGAGGAAGGACATGCATATTCTAGGTCTTGTACCATGTATGAACTAAAATTGAACCTATTGGAGGGCTAGGATCTATGTACCAGACCCCATTTGACTGAGATTCTTCTAACTTGCTAGGTTGTGCCTCTTTCCTCTTATTTTCATTTTTCACCCTTCAATTTTTTTTTCTCCTTTTCTTTCTATTTCCCATTTTGCATTTCTCAACTCTTTCCCCTCCCCCTTTTTTATTTAGACCTCAGTTTTCCCTACGCAGTTTTGATAGGATCCATGTAGCCGACCCCATTAAGTTGGGATAAGGCTGAGTTTCTTCTTGTTGTTGTTGTATTAAGCCAAAAACAAGCTTTCCTTAAAGTTTCGGAGCCAACTATGGCCATTTGCCCACCAAAACATCATACCAAAACCAAAAAAGAAATACACTATCTCCCTGAGATCTTGATCATCTCGACTTGATCGAGACGAGTTTTTGAACCTTGGGGTGTATTACATATATATAGACCTAAAATTCCTAATTTGACTCATAAAAGGACTCCTAATTACTCTAATACACTCAATAAAGTAAATAAACTCAAAACAGAACTCTATCTAGCTATTAACTATCCTAATGTAACTCAACTTAACTGCTAATCCCATGTACTAACATTATCCTCAATTTATGGGCTTATAAGCCCACTACATCAATAAATCCAAAAATAAGAAGCTCGAGGTAAATAGAACCCAACCATGGGCCAAAATAGTCTTTTGAGACCTGATTGACCCAATTGGACAATCTTAACTACATCACCAGGTCCATTTTATGCATCCCACACTAATTCTATAGGCAACAATCTTTTCACTCTCCCCCTCATGCATATCTTCTGGTCGCCAATGATAACTATTCCTGTATGTCTACACCTGTTTTCACTAATCAAATCACATCTTATGGGCATCTTAAAAAAATTTGAGTCCAAGTGGGAATCTAGGTTATTGTGTCTTCTTAAAGAGAATTATGGTTTCTTGTCTTGCCCCATCTTATATATGCTAGGCCAGTGTTGCCAATGATCCACTAATTTCTCTTAAACTAATGGGGTCAATCCATTTATTTGTTGATAACTACTTAGAATACTTTAACTTGGTTGAGAACTTTGATCGTTTGATCATGATTGCAGGATGTTGTTTATATACCTAAAGCTGCCAAAGATATATAATCGAATTGACAATCAGTGCTACATTGGTTTAGCACTTTCTAGTTTTTATATGGGAAATCTCCACCTTATAGCCCCATCATGAGAGCCTTCTCAAGACAGTCAAAGATATAGGGCCATGTGGAGTGCAGTTCTTTGGAGACCCCCTATTGGATGGCTTGTCCACCCTTTAGATTAGCCATAGATAAAAATTGGTAACCCATCTCAACTGTATGCATCATATTGAACTGAACTTTTCCTCTGTATTTTCAACAGTTGAACCAGAACTATCAAATCAAATTGAATATTCAACCAATTTTAGGAGCTTTATATCTAATGCTCAAACTTACTATGCTGATACATAACAATGTAGCAAACTGGTCCACAAATTTTGAGCACCAAAAAAATGCCATATGGCAGAAATTTGGCCATCATGAGAGGCTTCTCATGAAAGGGTCTCCAGGAAAACTTCACCCTTTTCAAATAAGCAGCTTATATAAATTGTATGATCAGTGCATTCAAAGTGGAAACCAAGTGACGGTAGAAAAATACACAAGATCAATGAGAATCACTTATAAATGATGATTTCAAGCAAGAAAATAAAGCAGGGAGAAGGTGTAGAGAAACAAAAAGAAAACAGTGATGGGCAATTAATGTCATTTCTTGCCCATAACTTGGTGCAACAGCAAGAGCTTCCAATAATACACCTATAAATTAGAATAATGTAGAAACTAAAACCTATTCACGATGCAGAAACCGCAACATAACAAAAAGAAAAACAATCAAACAACCACAACGCAAGGATATACCTGGTTCGGCAAGGTGCCTACATGGCTACATCCATGGTGAAATGAGAGCTGTCTTCCCTAGCAATGGATAAAAGGGTTACAAGCTCTCTTCCTCACACCTCCCAGTGTTTACACAGAATTCCCTGTAACCCTAATAACTCCCCATGGCTAACAATTTAAAGAGAAAACAACAGAGATACAATTTCTGATATTAAACCCCCCCCCCCCCCATGAAACCCTTTAACAGCCCTTCAAAGGCAGCCCACAACCCAAACCACAGAATACAAGACATCAACCCTCAACAAATAAGACTTGGGAGGAAGAAGAGAACATAAGAAAATAGAAGAAATCAGGTTTGGGATACCAATCCCATATGCACTGCTCAACAAAACCAAAACTCTGAAAAAAAAAACTCATTATTTACTCAAATCATCTCTAATTGATGGCAGTGTATAACACATATAAAGACCTAAATTGAGTCCTACACTCACACACCCACTAAAGTAAATAAACTCAAAATAAACGCAATCTAACTGTAAGTATCTTAATAAAACTTAAACACTTAACTACTAATCCCGTGTACTAACTTTATCCCCACTTTATGGGCTTATAAACTAGGCCCATTACATTGAAACCCCAAAAAGTAAAAGGCCCAACCTATAATATAACTACCCAAAGGTCAGTTTCAGCATATTAGACTGCCACCAGCACCTTACGAGCCTCCCAAGCTTGTGCAAATGCCTCCATACAGGATTATGTCTAATGCAACTGCATCAATTCCCCAGTTTTAAAAAAAAAAAAAAAAAAAATCTCGTCCTCGAGTTTTGTAGAGTCGAGAAATGAACTTCTTATGATGTACATCCTGCTTCAGCCCATAATAAAACTCTAATAGTTCACGGATGTTAGGAATATAGTCTTCAAGTTGTTGAGTTTTCTCTTTGAAGAACTGTAGCGGAATCATGAACTCGATGTGCTCAACCTCATGTTCTTTGCAAGGTAATCGAACAAGTAGGGTTGTATACAAACCACAATCTTCTCGTCTACCTTTATCGTTACTTGCGGTTCTTCTTATGGTTGGATTGCTAATAATGTTGCCTCTTTTGGATTCAATAAAATTTCGTCAACCAGCCCTTGAAGAGCAAACGTCTGTCACAGATGAGAAGGCTTTAGGGTACATAAGTTTTTGTCGTGATCTACGGCGTTGCTTCATGCTTCCAACCACTCTTGACCCACTTTAATGAAGCATTTGAAAGATTCAAATAGCTCACAATAGGCATCATAACAATACTAAGAAATTGGAAATTTGATGAAAACATTATCTTCATGATCTTGGTAGTAAGGAAATTGGTAGTAAATCTGTGTTCCGTTTGTTCAGTCTAGTGATCAAGTGGCTGATATTCTTACTAAGGGAATTGGTAGTAAATTATTTTGTTCTATTGTTAGTAAGTTGGGCATGTTTGACATGTATGCACCAACTTGAGGGGGAGTGTTGAATGTTCACGGATTACCCGTTGATCCGTGACCAGGACTCGGATACATTAAAGTGTCCAGGTTCATTATGCACATGTTGCACATGTGATTTGTCTAGGATTTTATTCCCTTTATTGTAATGATCTCTGATTATAAATAAAGAGGCTGTGGGCACATTGTTCACAAGCCATTATTCAAGGATTTCAACATATAACTACCCCTAGGTCAATTTGAGCCCATTAGACAACCACCAGCACCTTACGGTGCTTCCCAAATCCCAAGCTTGCACAAAGGCCTCCATACTGGATTAATGTCTAATGCAACTACATCAATAAGACCTGACAAATTTTTGAAGTATCTATATCAGTTGAAACTTCAAGTACACCAACCCAAAATAAAGGCTGTTCTAGATGTGTATGATGGTTAATTAGTTATCCCGCCATCAACAAATTAAACGTACTGATTAACTGATAGAAGGATCACACATGTGAAAGGGTCTATCTCACCTTGCAAAGCCAAAATCTGCAATCTTCAATACGGAATGCTTGTCGTTTGTGGAAAGGAGGAGATTCTGTTCAGAAATGATATGCATCAGAAAACATATAATCTCACTGCTGTCTAGGAGAAAAGAAGTTAATTTCAAAATATGAACTCATTTCCTTGCTAAAACTCTATTCCCACCAATCTAATAATAGCTTTGCACATTCTTAGAAGACAAAAGAACTGAAAATTCATTATTTTTCTTCTTGTTCTCTTAAGCCTATGAAGAACTGTACAGCATACTAAGGATATAATTTCCACCCAACCTCGAGAAGGTCAAGATAACATCATGGCCAACATCGAAGAGATAAAAGTGAACAATATAAAGAAAGGTAGAGAAGATCTCCACCACACAAATTATCCAACATCATTAAAAGAACCAATGAAATGTGAAGAGAATAATCAATTTCAACAGGATGGGAAATCAATTCACCCACACAAGCCCTCCCAGGATTAGAACAGATGCAAATAAAAGCTTCTTATAGCATCAATGCCTCAAATATCAACCAAATGAAATCACGAATGCGGAGACACATTCAGAGGAGCAGCAAGACAAAGCCTCTAATACGAGGTATCCCATCCAAGTCTCTCAAACATACAAAAAGACCACCCAACAAATGGTGTAAGTTCAATTATTGTGCTCAGAAAAGACCATACAACTGCATGCCAATATTTAATAGCAGCAACTCACAAAATTAAAGAAAGACAAAGCTCTTCTTCTTTGTACTTGACTCAAAAGGTTTAAATTATTGTTCTAATTGCTCTAGGATGAGCTGCCCTATTTAATTTGTTTTGCAATCCATCCACATCAGCAAATTTTACTTGAGGCCATAATTGGTGATTATACTATTCACAAATCACAATCCTTCTATTGAAACTCTTTTGCCATTATAGATGTTATTGAAGCTAGTCAATTCACACCAAGCTATATGAAATATTAGCAAGATACTTTAGATTAATGGTCCTAAGAAACTACAATCTTTAATATATAAACAGGAACCCAACTCTGTATCTTTGCTTCACCTGTATTCTCAGTCTTAAGACATTAGAACATCAAGGGCTAATTAGTTAATTACTATCCCTCTCCTATACTTGCCCAATTTTTACTCAAACTCCCCTACCCAAACATTTTTTTCTGATCCCTCCAGAAAAGCAAACTTACACCTCTCTTTCTTGTTCTTTGGAGAATTTCTATTTGATCCAAAGAACAAGATCCCATTGATCTCTTCGGGATCCCATTGCTCTCTTTCTTGTTCTTTGGAGATTTTCTATTTGATCCTGCCTGGGATTAGACCTATTCTGGTTCTAGTCTTACATTACCAACAACATATTGTTGGATTGGGAGCTCAGTTCCTGTGTGGCAGATTTTGGACTGGCAGAGCCATTTGCAGCGGGACATGTGTGGGAGTGGGAGTGGGACTGGAACTAGAACTGAAGGCAAGGGTGAGGGGAGATGTGGGCGGGGTGAGGAGGCTGGGAGGGGAGATGCAGAGGGAAGGGCGGGGAAGGGCGGAGGTGGGGCTGTGGGGGTGTTAGTAGGGCGGAGCCAAGGGCTTGGGCAGGGGAGATGCAGAGGGCACGGGAGGTGGGACTACCAGAGGGGGTTGAGGGAGGGGAGGGGACCAAGGATAATGTAGGGATTTTAAATTACCAGGGGAGAAAGAGAGGTGGAACTTTGCTTTCCTAGGAGAGTAGAAATGAAGTATGGGGTAGGGGAGTTTGCATAAGTATAGGGTAAGTAGAGGGGAGTGATAGTAATTAGCCAAAACATCAATAAGCAGACTATGACACGACACTTAAAGCATTCAGGAAACATAATCCAACATTCAAGTTCTGAACTCATTAATGTTATCTTTATACAAATAAATTAAAACATAAGCTAAATCAACCTTATCCTACACTAGGTACCAGGTGAGAACAGAACCAACTCAGTTTCCATAGCAGCAAACTTAGACAAGAATAAAAATAGACCACAGACAGGCTACAACAAACCTGTGGCTTTAGATCTCGGTGTATAAGATTATTTTCACGGAGGATTTGTAAACCAGCAGCTGAAGAAAACATGGCATTCTATTGTTAGAACATGAACTCAATCGAAAACACACAACATAAGATAAGTGAAGAAAATGCCAGCCTATAAAACCAATATGTACCTAACTGCTGCATGAAGTGCTTTGCAGTTGCTTCTGGAATTCTTCCACCATGACGTTGAATAAATATAGAAAGGTCACCCCCTCTGCAATATTCCAATACCAAAAGTATTCTTCCAGGACTCTAGATAACAACACATAAAGGCCAATAGATGAGGCGAATAAAAAAAAACTGATGATACTTAAATTTAAATACGAGTTCATTTCTTTGGGTAGGACAAAAACTTTGCTAGGGAAAATAAGTCTGAAATTCCAACTAAACTGCATAAGTAGTGAATGAGTTCCCAGCACAGTGTTAACTTTCAAGAAAATTAGTCGAAACTTAGCTATCTCCTTCTATAAATCTATTTACTTGGTCAAGAAGATTAATAACTCAAGCTGGCTTTAATATCCTGAGAAGGTTTGAGAACTTTCTGGGTCCATCTCAAACATCTAATAGTTAACTCAAGTTTGGTCAACCTGGGAATACCTTTAGTTCACTATGGAAATGAACCTAAGAATCAACCGGACAGAAACAAGTTTGCTTGTCCCTTGGCCCTTGTGTATAATCAAGGGCTCTCTTCTATGGAGGTTTCCGTCAGCCTTAATTGAACTTTATTATACAGGGAGTGGATTTGGAGATGAAATCACCTGAATATATAACAGTTAATTATGAGTAAATATATTCTGGGAAAGATATATAAAGTTCTTAGTCTATAAAACTATAAGGTGTTAAGGTAAGTAGATGACGCGGTGAAATTCCTAAAAGGAAAAAAGAGGAAGATAGAATGACCGTGCTGATGCTAATATTCACTAGGAAGGTTATCACTTATCAGGAATTCAGAATCTCGCATTGGAGTATGTTGCTAGTTCTGGAGCACCAACGAAGTTCAGATGACTATCAATCCAAAAAAAGAGAAAAAAAAAAGTCCAGATGGCAACCAATGTGCAGCATTCTTCTATTGCTTCATTCAAACAAACCATGAAATTTAAGGTTCTAAATTATGCAATTATCCAAAGGATTCAGTGGCCTTAAATTTTAGAAGTTTCCTAATGATTCAGTGGAGAAAATTTCTCGAAGTTAATACAACATTTGCGTTTCTAGTTCCAGTCTTGCTATTGCATCCGTCCAGTAAATGCCATTAAAAAAGAAAGAGGGTAATAGAGGAGGAAGCATAACCACCAACCTGAATAATATTGTGCAACCGAATGATATTAGGATGGTTAATTCTCTTCAAGATATCAATCTCCGACAAGAGGCTCTCCTGCAATTTCTTGCCCAGACGTTCCATCCCAATCTCCTTGATTGCAACTTCCGTGCCAAGTACTCGGTGCCTCGCGTGCCAAACGATAGAGAAGGATCCTGATCCGATTTGTTTACCAACGATATAGTCTCCAACAACCCTAGCTCTGCTCGAGCTCGACGGTTGAGCCATCAGCAACTTCAACGAAGTCCCTTACCAAGAAAAACCAACAACCAAACCAGCTCCAAACCCTAAATCGAGCTGCAAACGACCAAGAACGGATAGAAAGAGAAATAGAGAGAGAGGATGATTTGGATTTGGTTAAGAAAAAATTAATTAATAGAAGCCAAAGATGAGATTTATCTCTCTATTAGTGGAATCAGTACTGTGTATATCGTCACACAAAAAGAAAATTATTTATAGAATTAAGAGTTTGATTTGATCGTGTCTATTAATTAGCCCTCTTTGAGAACAGAAAAGACGCAAGTGCGTTGCTGCAAGATAAACAGGCACTGATTTAGCGAGAAGCAAGCAAGCAACCTCTACGAAGGAAGGTTACGGCTGAGCTACGCAATGAGTGTAATACGCATCTAATGGCATTAACCTGTACCGCGGCCATACGATTTCGGATTTTCTCTTTGCGGAACGAAACCAAACACTCGTGGCATGCGCTTTACGGAAAGGGAACGATTCCATGCCTCATCATACACAACAAGAGAAAAAGGGTATTGGATCTCAATCAACCATGAGTCCGAGTGTCCTACTTGTACAAGAAAAAGGTTCCCTTTTAGGTGACACCACACGGCGTGGAGGCAGAGAGAATTCAATTTTCACGTGGTACCGGTACGTAGATCCAATCTGTATTGAGATTTTGTGGATGCTGATTGAACGGCTTAGATGGAGATGACAAAATAATAGATGGTTGAACTTTAATTTCTTACGCAAACGAGTTAAAAAGAGGCACGTGAATTCTATGATAATAATGTTAAAAAAATAGCTACAAGCCAAAGAGACCAAAAAATCATCAAATGTCTCATGAAGGAAGAAGCGATTGGTCAAAGTCACAAACCTACAGGATTCAATTTTTTTTTTCGGATTTTTCATCTCCGTAGGAAATTACTTGCCAAGGAAGTTGAATCAAGTCGAAGGGGGTCAATTCGGAAGTTGAGCCAAAAAAATCCAAGAGGGCGGCGGAACGGTAAAGACCCACTGATAGTTGGTTCGAATAATGGGGGTAGAGGCGTTCAGCTGAATTTAGCTCGTCTCCAGAGAGCTTAGCACGCCTAGGGTGGTGTCAGCGGTTGAGTTGTTCCGCACACATCTTTAGGTGTGCGCCAAGATATGTGCAGCACAGTTTAGCCGTTGGATACCCCCTGACAATACCCTAGGTGCACGTCTCCCTAGAGACAATCCTGATCTCGTTAAGTTGTGTTCATTGCGATCCTTCCCAGAGTGCACTCGGTACTTTTCTTTTTTGTTTTTGTTCTTCCAAAGAGTCTAATTGCATACGACTTTGTAAACCAAATTGGGCTAATCCATACAAATCATAAGAATTCTATAAAAATCAATAAAATGATTAGGGGAAAAGAAGCCTCTTAGGATGGCGCCAATGCCCTAGGGGTGACAACCGGTTGGTCTTAGTTGGGCCTAATCAGACTTAACCAATTTCAAGCTCCGCACTGCGACGGTCTGTTTAGTTAATCGGGTCGGGTATGGATGGACTTGGTTGGACTCGAGCTATAATTGAGCTACTAGGATCGGGCCTTAACTAGGCTATGGGTCTGCTTAACTCTAGACGGTCTTTAAATGGGCTCTAAAAGGTGCAGCCCACTTTAGAGACCAATTTTAGGGCTGCTCTGTTTAGATTCTAAAATCTAAATACTATGAAGGAGTTTCTCTTGCCTCAGCCAATGGAGAAGGAGAACCATATGGAGGAGTAGAAGCAGATCCTAGAACACGTAATTGGCGAGTCATCATAAAGTGAAGAAGATGAACAATGATGTTTCAGAGATCCAATGGATTGTGTGCGTGCAAAGGAGTAGAAATAGATTCTTATTGAGGTGTTTGGCGAATTCTCAGACAGCCAAGAAGATAACCATAGGCATTTACAGCCAGGGGCACCAAACAATAGTCCCTATGGTTGTGCAGATAATTCTTTTTCCTAGAGCAACAATTTTCTTTGCTATCTGCTATTGGAAACGATACATTAAAGTTACTATAACCATCAACCTTGTTTTTTCCCTTGTCATTTTATCCCTTTTAAGATATTGTAATGATCGATTGGTCTTAACGTTCATTACGCAGTGAATCGTATAACCAACTTCCCGTTTAATATCAAAGAACCATTTTCTTCTGATTGCGCTCATACTTTTGCGAGGGATTAGTTAAAGGGGCATTGCTTTCTGTGCTGCAATGCAGCTTGCGCCCAGGCACATGCGGCTGGGCGCAATGCCCACCCTAACCCCTATACAGGCTGCGCTACGGTACAGAGAACATTCTCCCTTAGTTAAATTAATAGAACTCACTATTGCTTACTCTAAGCATAGAGTCGTTAAAACATGACAGCTCTCATAGAGGTGATTTATTAGGCAGCATGATTGTTTATGCACCTCCAGTAAATGTGTGAGAGTAGAAAAAGCATTTTTGGAACAAGTCACAGTACATGGATTAGCGGACTAGGTTGCATCATCGATAAGAGAGTAATTTGTGTGGGAGAACATAGCTGCAACGTTAACTCTGTAGGGATAGACTCCATAGAGGGTAAGGGAACAACAATTGGCATATTGGAAGGTCGGCAATGACTATTTAGTGAGTCTCCAAAGTGGTATACAAGAGAGTAATTGGTCGGGCTGTAACTGGGCGGGCTAGATCAGGCCTGGAATAGATCGGTGCGATCGGTGCCCAACAAGCTAGTTTGCCACACCAGGACCGCCCGATTATTAAACTCATCGGGATTAAGCTCGATATGTTTAATAATCAGGATGGGTCAGGTCGGGCTTTAACCAGGTGGGCTCGATCGGGTCGGACCTGGAATTGACACCCCTACAACGCCCAGACACACGAATGGCTAAATGACCGCCCCCACCGCTGTTATATGCTCTTGCGTGTGTTTTTTCATTGGTCCCGTATGGCTAGGATTTAACAAAAGACAACACAATCTAGGGTCCACGTAGTGGTCCACCAAGAAACAAGAGTGTGGTAAAGTGTAGAGGCCGTGCAACCTATCATCTAAAGGTGTAAATTGGTAGTATTAGGTCTAGTTTCAATTCGATTCCAAATAGTGTTGGCGTGATCCGGAAATGAATCGATACTCAAAACGAACCTACTTGATTCCGTATCAATTCTTACATAGTTTGGTTCTGTTTTTTGTACGCAGTTCATATATTATAATATGTAATATTGTAATATATTAATGGGAAAAAGAAGGTTGCTTGGTCGTGCCCTGTACGCCAAACACATGGGTGTCGAAATGACCACCCCGTCCCTCATATTGGATGCTTGGGTGTGCGCTCCCATTAGTCACCATGCTGATGCAGGGGCCACGCGACCAAGCAACATTCTCTCTCCCTATATTAGTACCCAATATCCATTCAATTTCGATTTGAATTGACGGTTCCAATGTTGGAACTAGAACATAAACCAGATCAAACCAAATTTAGTTCCTACAATTTTAGATCCAGATTGTAACCAAACTTTATTAGGTTCGGTTCGACTTATTTGGTCCAGTTTTGGTTCTAGTTCCAATTTGACACCCTTACTAGCAGCGATCCCCCTCCCTAACTATTGTTGTTTATTTGGTGGAGGATTTCCCACGTTGTGAGTGATTGCTCCTAGTGAATGATCTTATATCCCAAAAAATTATTCACAATGAATGAGCTTGTATCCCAAAAAATTATTCACAGTGAATGATCTTGTATCCCAAAAACAAAAATTGCTTACAGTAAATGAACTTGTATCCCAAAACAATTTCTCACGGTGCATGAGCTTGGTGAAATTTAACAGTTGTTCGCCAGTGATAAAAGAGGGAGAGAATGGAGAGAGGAGGGACAGAATAAAGAGACGAGGGTCAGGACTGAGAGAAGAGGGATATCTTACCATTTACTCTTAACAAAATTCACTTGCCTTTGCTTGAAGGTTGTCGGTGGAGTAGCAGGTCACCGGAGGAGTAGTAGGTCGTCAGGGATTTTTATCCTCTGTTGTCCGCTGACCGGACAGCAGGGTGTTGTCCCCTCGTATGGGGGCAAAATGACCATATAACCTCCCATCGGGCAGTGTGTTCGGGCAGGGAGGTTAAATGGTCATTTTGCCCCCATGTGAGGGGATAGCACTCTGCTGTCCAGTCAGCGGACAACAGAGGATAATGATTCGGTCGTCGGTGGATGATCAGTTGCAGGTCGCTGATGGGTGCTAGTGGGATCTTTATCCCCCCAATTGTCCTGCCCCTCAATTTCCTCAATTCCATCTAATAGGGGTGGAAATGACCACCCTACCCCCTGCCCAAACACACTGCCTGAAATGGGGTCCACCTCCCTCTATTAGAGGGAATTGAGGAAATTGACGGGCAGGCAAATTGAGGTGATATTTTTCCGTGCTAATGGGGGCAAGGGTTTTGCTACTACAGGCTCTTTTGGACGGCAGAGGATAACGATCCCTATTGTATATGGGGTTTAAAGTGTCAAGGGTTGACTCTTATGTTTTTGTACAGTTATAATGAGGGCTAAAAATGTCATTTGCATTTTTTAGTTAAAAACATTGGAGTGGCCCCATCTTCGGCCAAAACACAGCGGAGGTCCTTAAACTTTATCGATTTTATCATCGGATATTGCTTGGAGCAAGGTTAGTCGCTTAACTAACAAACCACCATTTATCAAAAAAAAAAAAAAAAAAACCTATCGGATCAGCCATATTGACCGATTCTTATCGATATAAACTGTGATCGATACCAATACCTAACCGATGTGTATCAGTGGTATCGGTAAAAAAAGTATATAATGTTGAGGAATTGTTTTGGTTTTAGAAAGCTAGACAAAATTTCATTAAGGACGGTGACAAGAACACTAGGATTTATCATGCTGTTTCTAGGACCAATATTAGAAAACGATCTATAACCTTTTTGTTCGATGATCAGGGCAATAGAGTTGAAGATCCTCGGCTTATTGCTCACCTGTTTGCCAGGCATTTGGACTCTATTTTCCAGACACCCAACCCCTTAGACACGTCCTTTGTGGAATATCTATTCCCCCCCTCTCTTTGTCAACTTCTTGGGAGCACAATGCCCGACCCCCTGAGTTGAGTGAAATCAAAAGGGCGGTATTCTCTATTGGGGCCTATAAAGCCCCTGGACCGGACGATTTCCAGGCGTGTTTTTACCAACATTGTTGGAGATCATTTCTGAGGATCTTGAGAGGTATGTCCAGGAGTTTTTCCTGCAGGCCACCTTCTCACCTGGGTGCAACCACACCCTCTTCTGCATGGTGGCCAAATCTGATACAACTACTTATAGGCTTATCAATCTGTGTAATGTTAGCTATAAAATTATTGCCAAAATCTTGGCTAACAAACTTAAGCCCTTCCTCCTTACTTTCATTTCCCCTTTCTAGGCGGCGTTTGTAGTAGGACACCAAATTGGGGATAATATTGCTATAGCTCAGGAAATTTTCCAATTCCTCAAAAGACATAGGGGTAGAAGTGGCTTTGCTGCCATTAAAATTGATATGTCTAAGGCCTATGATAGGGTTGAATGGTCACTCATTGCTAATCTCTTAAAATATTTGGGTTTTGACTACCATTGGATTTCTTTGATTACGGCTCTCGTGACTACCACCTCCTTCTCCATTAAATTTCAGGGGAGTGCTTTTGATCTAATTGTCCCACAAAGAGGGATTCAGCAGGGCTGCCCCCTCAGCCCTTATCTTTTCTTGCTAACTATGGAGGTTTTATCTAGATTGTTGGGGGCTTACAGGGACATTGGCTGTTTCAAAGGCATTAAAGTTGCCCGAAACGCCCCTGAAATTTCTCATTTATTGTTTGCTGATGACACTTTCATTTTCTGCCGTGCTACTAATGAGGACTTCCTAACTATTAAATCTGTTATTGATCTTTTTTCTAATATTACTGGCCAGGAAATTAATTTTGGTAAGAGTGAAATTTTCTTCAGTAAACAGGTTACTCAGGAAAATAGGAAAACACTTTGTGGAATCCTCCAAATGAAGGAAATGACGACCAACTCCATCTACTTTGGCACTAGGCTATGTCATTATAGATCTAACTGCAAAGACCTCTCTGGCCTGGTTGACAGAGTACGCTCTAAGCTATCCACATGGAAGGCCAATTTTCTCTCCTATGCGGGGAGGAGAGTCCTCATTCAATCGGTCCTATCTTCAACCCCTACATACTACATGTCCCATTTCCTCCTACCTCAGAAGACCTGTCAAGCCTTGGACTCTATTTACCTTCGCTTTTGGAATAATGATTCTAAGGACCGAACCCGGTGCCATTTAATTGGGTGGGATACTGTTTGCCAACCCACGTCTATGGGAAGATTAGGTATTCGAAAGTCTAGCCTTCAAAACAAAGGTTTATCCTCAAGCTTGGTTGGAGGCTAATTTCTGAACCCTCCTCTATCTGGGCAAAGACCCTCAAGGCCCGGTACTTTCCTAATACTTCAATTTTTGGCTCAAAGGTGGGTGTAAAACGGGGATCTTGGACTTGGTATAGTATTGCTAAGATCCTTCCTGACCTCCACCGTATTGTGCTCCGGAGGATTGGTAATGGATGGACCACTTCCTGCTGGTTTGACCCATGGATCTCGTTGAACACAGGTCCATCAATCCCTTGGCATTTGCACCCCTCGCCTAACCTAAGCAAAGTCTGTGATTTTATCACTGACAATTCCTGGGATACTGCTAAATTGGCTAGTTGCTTTCACCCTTCGTCGGTGATTGCTATTCATAGGATTCAAATTTCGAGGATTGAGGACTCATGGTGGTGCACTCTTTCTAAAAATGGGACTTTTTCTACTAAGAAAGCTGCCCAGTTCCTCTCCTGCCCAATCTCAACAAATGCTACTTTTTTCAAATGGTGGATTTTTTTTTGAAGTAACAAATTCATCCAAGGTTTAAAATCTTCTTTTGGCATGTTTTACATGCAGGGATTCCCACACGAGGCACGCTCTCGAAATGGATGGATATCGAGCCACAATGTGTTCTCTGTGGCTCTTGTGTTGCGTCCATTTGGCATCTCTTTTTCTCTTGTGATTGGACTAAGCATGTCTGGGCTTCGGGAACCCTTGGATTGAGAACTGAGCACTTCACTGCTCCATCTCTCATCGATCTCGTTACCTCCCTACCTGGAACTCTTCACCTCGATCAAGCATCTTTACTTTGGTTTTTTACTGTTTTTTATTTTGACTTGTTATTTCATTTGGTATGTAAGGAACAAAGTTATTATGTGTAATGCCCCTGCGGACCCGTGTGAGGTTCTAAACAATGTCTCCCGCTGGATAGCGGATATGAATATTTCACCCGAATGTGGGCCCATTAACTCCTCCCCATCCCCTCTATTATCTCAATCTTTGTTTGATGTTCCCGTTGATTTAAAAATGTGTGGTTTGGTGATCGCAGGAATTTATGAACCAGATCTTAAGTTAGCCAGGTGGTCTTTTTATGTAGTCATAGATGGGGAGAGTGTTCTAACTGGTGCAGGTTAGATGGATACAAAGGACGAGTTTGAAGCTGAAGCTCATAGTCTTTGGTCAGGGTGGGGAGAGTTACAACAACAGAAACTCTTAGTTACTGACATCTGGGTGCGCAACCTAGGCCTTTTTGCAACTTTAACTTTTGCTTCTCTATCCCCTCCACCCCGAAACGTTTTACCCCTCCTTTTGTCGTTTTTGGATCAAACTGATAAGCTACCAAATATAACTTATCACTTGAACAATCATGCGCCCTACTTTGAACCCCCTTGATGTAGTTTTCCCTTTTGGTTAATAGAACTTTACTTTTCCTTGCCATAAAAAAAAAAAAGAAAAAAGTATATATATATTTAGAATTTTCGAGCAATCCAGATATGATAAGGCTGGATACCATGCACAAAGCCCGATATTAAAAAAAAACAAAAAAAAACAAAATAAATACTGAACTGCTACATAGTTTTGTCAAATGGTTTCAATCGGTCCAATTAAGTTAATCTGGTTAATGACACCCTTTTTGAAACCCAATAAATTTGTAGTAGACCATGCAGAGGCTTCGTTGCATCATAGTTCATAGGAGAAGGATATAAGGATTTTTAACAGTTAAGACCATAACTGGAGTCCAAAGTCCAAACATGGATGCTGAACGAAATATAAATATGAGCGTTGCCCATGGTTTGTAATCAAGGGATTGGTCAAGGGCCTTGTATCCTCTATTGCCGAGCTGCCTGGTAGGATCGTGCTGCCCAGACACAGTGCTACACACAATGACCGCTTTACCTCCACTCGGGCAAAGCGTTTGGGCAGGGGTAAGGTGGACTTTGCGCTCAACATCGTGTCTGGACAGCTTGGCAGTAGAGGATCCAAATTCTTGGTCAGTGCCGATAACGATCTAGATCGGTTAAAATCAACTTTGGATCGGCCAAAAATGACCAACATCGAGGTTTTGTTGGATTGGTTTTGGTATCAGTCAAAAAATATTATTAAATATTAAAGATAGGTAAGGATCGATCAAAACTATTAAAAATTTTAAAAAAAGTTGTCATCCCCCAAACAAAAGAATAAATAAATAAAAAATACATGTATTGGATCAGGCGATCCAATCGAGTTGACCAATCCTGGGAGCATGGTTTGAGGTATCGGATCGGATCTGTCGGTTTTGGCCGGATCAGATTAGTATTGATTGAGACCGATCCCGATACCGATCCGATCCAGTTGTACGGACATGGGTAAAAATGTTAAAAAATTAGTTTTTTTATAAGACAACAGGGACAAAAGTGTCATATTTGCCAGAGTTTGGGCGATCCTGATCCAGCCGATACCGAGATCACGAACCATGGCAGAGGGAGTGATCTACTAATACCTTTCTGGATCGGTCTGGACCGATACTGATACTGATCCGATCCAATGGCTCAAACCATGGTGTATTGGTGTGGCCTTCCATTGTTTGTTGTTTATTTTTTTTATCAAGATTGATTTTTTGTTTTAATTTTATTATGTGACAGAAATCATATATGTCTGGGTGGTGTAGTTGGTCATCACGTTAGTCTCACACACTAGAGGTCCCCGTTTCGAACCCGGGCTCAGACATTTTAAATTTTGTGCACTTCCGACCTTTGTTCGTTTCTTTTTAAGCCCTCAAGGCATTCTTCCAGGGCGTCATAGTAATTTCGTACTATTTTTGCCACGTCGAATATTACACGCCGAGGGCTGAACAAGAACAACCCAACTGATCCACTGCCATTTCCAATCTCCAATTGTTGTTCTTTTTTTTTCTTCTCCTGATGGTCTACGAATAATTGAAACGAGAATCGGCTTGAAATCTTCTGCAAATTTTCTCGACTTTCGTTTTCTTTGAATAGAGTTCCACGGGTTGGCGAAAGGTCTCTAGGGTTTTAGATCAAAGATGGATTGGGGAAACGTAACGGCGGAAGATTTGATCGATGCTCTCCGTGAAGTCGATTGGTCATCACCTCCTCGTCCTCTCACCGAGTTCTTCTCCAGATTCACTATCCCTAGGTCGTATGCCAAATGGAGCAGTCGTCTCAAATGCAATCTTTACTAGTACGAGCTCTTCTCAACTTTTTACTAGTTTTCTTGAACCCGACAGCAACCGTTTGTATTGTTTTTGTTTTTGATCTTATTGTGTATTTGTTTGATGAGTTGCTATTCCGCTTTCATGCAAGTGTGCTTATGCCTTATGCT
Organism: Telopea speciosissima; assembly: GCF_018873765.1. Classification (NCBI taxonomy): domain Eukaryota; kingdom Viridiplantae; phylum Streptophyta; class Magnoliopsida; order Proteales; family Proteaceae; genus Telopea; species Telopea speciosissima. The sequence goes on along the minus strand of NC_057916.1, from coordinate 20,561,977 downwards.
GTTGTTCCTTCAGAAGTATGCAATTTATTCCTGATGTAATCGTCAATTGAATTGGTTCTGTTTCTGATCATCTAGCTCTTCCGAATTTCTGGACCTGCAATTCACTTTTTAATCAGTAGTGTTCGAATCTTCCCCTTGTGTTTGCAGTTATCGGACAAATTACTTCATCATGATAATCTTCATTCTTGGTAAGTGAGCAATGTATCAGATAACTGCAAAAGCTTATTACTGTTTTGTCAGATAATTTTCTTGATTTTATTCTTTTTACTTTATCATAGGGTTGGGATTTCTTAGAAGGCCACTTGCTATTGTTGCCGCTTTCTTAACGGCCCTAAGCATTGCTTTCCTGAATGATAGGTATATGGCTTTCCTTACTATCTGTAGATCTGTTTACGCAGTATGTCTCTATACTGAAGCAGTCCCACCCCTTGTATGTAGTTATACTCTATTTGATTTTAGTTTTCTTAAGAGGAGTCATCTTTTTCTCTTTTTCGTCAATCCTTTCTATTGATTAAAGACAGTGTTAGAAACTTGTTTAAGAGGTGTTGTAGTTATTTGATCAAGATTTTTGATGTACTGGGTCATATGATTGTGTGCCCTGAGGTTTGGCGTGAGGTATTGCTTTAGTTTTTATGTTTGTTCTGTGTATTATCTTAGAACGCCTGTTGGCCTTTTTGTATGATTAATGTTCCTTATCATTTTGAAGTCACTACGATGCAGTTTTGAACAGAAGGGTGAAAAACAATGGAATCCAGGAGTGAGATGCGAGACAGGGGAGAATTGTTCTGTTGGATATGTGTCAAACAATAGGCATACCCCAGTCTTTTGTGGGAGGGCTTCTTCTATCTCTACCACTCTTAGTTTACTACAGGTTTGATGGCTAATTTTTGGCCAATTTTCTGCTGCAACGACTTAAGATCTTAGGTTTTGCTGGGGGAGGGGTCAAATTCAAATGTTTGCCAGTTTCAACCAAATTTCAGAATTTTGACCCATGGAAAACTGAAATATTTTGCCAAAGTTTGCCAATTTTGATCGAAACTGTTTAATATGCCTCTGATAGTGGTGTAGGGGAAATTATGCTAATCTCATGATCAGAATAACTGATGATGTTGCTAATATTCTGCAATAAAGTTCTAGGTTGCCCATCTGATACCTCTTGCAACACTTGAAGACTCTACCTTAAACAAACACTGCAAAAGATGCATTTATTCACACACACCAAAATCTTTGGTTTATAGAATGACTTACTCTAATTCATTAGAAACACAGACTGAATTCTAGCTAAGGTGGTGGTAGGGTACTCTCTCTTTGTTTTAAATATTTATTAGTCAGTCTGAAAAGTTAAGAGGAGTAGACCGAAGTGTAGGATTTTAATTTTTCTGGAGTGTGTGTGTGTGTATATATATATAAAATTTATATTGATAATTATATAATGTTGTTTGGCATGCTGTATATGTTGTAAATTAAGATTAAAATTGAGTATCTATGTGTGAATATGGACAATAGTTTTCTGTATGGTCTAAGTTTTAGAGAATGCTGTATTTTGGTTATGTATTATTGTATTGTTGAAGCATATGCCTCACTGCATGGGACACAACTTTCAATTGTTTAGGTTGCTTTATATCTGATGTTTGGAATGTGATTTTTCTCAGAGATCTTTGTTCACAACTTCATCTCAGCGGTTCTGATGACAATTTCAGAAATTTACCATATTTTATGCCATTACTGTGATTTGTCCCAGTACAGTTCCATATGGAGTCTGTTTTTATGACAAGTTAATCATGTTTTAGTTTTAAGGATTTATAATTAATAGAGCTATATACACACTTCTATGCCTTCAGTCTAATTTTGATTAATCATTAAAAGAAAACAACAAGGTAGGAGGGAAGGATGTGCTGTCTAGAAATTTCACAGTCTGATACTGTTGTAGACTACATTAAGAATGAAGAAATGCTGAATATTCATTGGTGACAGGAAGTGATCTTATCATGTGAAAAGAGTTCCTTCTTCTTGTTTTAGTTTTTCTTATTCTTATGGTGCATACTTAAGCGGAAGGACAAAGAAGACATAGTTTCCTTAAGTCATTCATTTCCCCCCTTTTTTTTAATACATAATTGCATGATTTTTTATTTTCTTGTCATTTTTCTTGGGTAAAGCATCATTGAGGCTGGCCTACATTCTCTTTCTGTGATAATGTTTTGTACTTTTCTTTTTAAACATGTTATTATGATGATTAATATTATTGGTGGATCGTCTGGTTCTTTTTCTCTATTTTTATATTGTTGCTGACAATTGGTTTTACAGTTTTGCAGTTACTTTTAATGAGAAGGTAACTAGAACTGTGAGACAATTTTCCCCACATTTAGCTGCAAAGATGAGGGCTCCTATAACGTAAGTGGTGTTACCTTGTGTTTTTAAAAGGTAGTTTACTCTGCTTCTTATTACATGACCTGATTATCGACAGGCCTGTTATTCGTGGGCGTCCATCAGCTAAAAGATCAATTCATATATGTGGACGTCCTCGTTGGATGTTCGTATTGCTATTCTCAACAGGTATTTTAAAACTCTACACTATATTTTCTTATCCTATTTTAAAATTGTTTCAGTAAATCTGTCTGTTGTCTTAGTATGGTAATTAAATAAATAAATAATGATATTTACAAATGTTGACTAATCAGGAATTTGCCCCCTCTTTCTGCAGCCAGTTGTATCCTGTGGTTCACATCCTGTAGTCTCCTTACTGTCCTATGGGCCATTGTCATTGGACTTCTTGGTATGTGCTACTTACTATTTTATTACCTTTTCTTTGAGCAATACAACTCTCCTCAGCTTAACTTTTCCCACCTTTCCCTCTTTTTCCCCTTTCTTTTCCAGCCACTGTTTTGCATGCAAGCTTTAGAACGCCTAACCTGAAAGCACGCCTGAACACATTCCGCGAAGAATTCCGTGCAGTTTGGCGCAATTATAGTGAACTCTAAATGGGTAGTGCAACCTGTGGAATTGATGGGATGTGAGTAAACTCTGTCCTCCATTGTTGAACTTTACTTTGAGTTCTGGAACCTTTGCACAGTGTATGGGAGAAGCTTTTTCATTCTGTTATGATAAATTATGTTATGATTGTAGAAGTATTATACACTCTTCACCTATTTCACATACGAGCCTGCTAGTCCTTAGTTCTTATATTGGTTTTTTGGTTTCAGATGCTGATAACTGTGTATTTGCATTACCCCCCCTCCCCGGACGTAATTTTAGCTGCCATTTCAAACTGAATCTAAGGACCTATTAAAGTTTGGATGGATGTTTGTATGAACTTATACTTGAGTGGTGGTACCGATAAAGTTTGGATGGATGTTTGTATGAACTTATACTTGAGTGGTGATACCGATTTGGATTTCTAGGGGCAGTTCTTCTTGTCCATTATCGTTCTTTGCCTGACAGCATCTATTTTTCACCCCTGGGTTGCTATCGGACATCACCTAAGGCAGGGGATTAGTATTTTAGTTTGTAATGGCCAAGGGGCCTTTATACTGATTCTTGGGCCTCCTGATTTCCTATGCTGCTTTAGGACTATCCTTATCCTGATTGATGATATCAAGTTGAAGAATGCTTTTCTCAGAGAAATAATGGAAAACCCATAATAAGATATATCATGAGTACTAGAAATATTTCAAGAACTTGAATGAACTCAGAACTTTAATAGAGATAGAAACAACGGTCAAGAATTCTTATTGTCAAGAAGACAGTGAAGAACAGCATACGACTTTTGTGTATATATTTATACTAATTTAAAGCTGAGTTATCCTTGGTATCGGTCAATCCTGATTGATGATTTCAAGTTGAAGAATGCTTTTCTCAGAACGGAGAAAACCCATGACAAGATATATCAAGAGTACTAGAAATATTTCAAGAACTTGAATGAACTTAGAACTTTAATAGAGATAGAAACAACGGCCAAGAATTCTTATTGTAAAGAAGACAGTGAAGACTGAAGAACAGCATAAGACTTTTGTGTATATATTTATGCTAATTTAAAACTGAGTTATCCTTGGTATCGGTCAATCACCTGGTTGCGATGCCCTCTCAACTAATTAAAATGGATTGATTTGGTAACTTAGATGAGTGGATCTAAAACCTTGTGGTGTTAAACGAAGTAAGCTTTGAAATAACACTAATCACATGGATTAGTTTTGGCCTTCTAAATATAGCCCCAAAGAGAAGGGACTACAATGACCTAAGTAATAGCTTCAGAAAGATCATGTGTATTCCCCAATGTTTGCAGTTTCACTTGAGCTGATTATGGACTTCCAGGAAAGCAGGAAGAAGCACCAACATTGTGTGGAGTTAGAGAGGTATCACATATTGTCTTTGATATAATATGATATACATGGCAACTGGGTGGGTTGGGTGGCCTCTGACACCTTGAAAACAGCATCCAACCCGTTTACCAAGTGGGTGAGAACACCCAAACCCAAACACAATTTATTACACCACTTATATTTTTTTCCCCTTTTTCGTCTTCACCAATAAAACCAAACTAGTCTGTAAGTGGTTGGTGGTTATTGGGCTTATATTGGTTGATTTGGTCGGTCTTTGGCTAAATCCGATTGTAGGCCCAGTATTGGCCCGATGTGTGTGTGTGAGAGAGAGTGAGAGAGAGAGTTAAAAAACTGATTTTTCATCAATTTGGTCTTCTGGTCATTAGGACAGTCTCTCAGTTTCAGTCTAACAGTTGATCCTATTCTGCCTGGGCTGAATTAAAACCAAAACGAAACCATTAGGGGCAACCGTTGGTCCATTTTTGGGTCGGTTCTAATGGTTCGGTCCGATTTTTGACACCCCTAATGGACACCAACATTTGAGTATCATCCTCGTTGCCTCCAATCAATCTTTCTTGACTGCTTGGCCCGAGGGGATTTTAAAATTTACAGGTTGTAGATGATAGTTGGGATAAGGCTGAATTAAGTTGAGTTACAGGTTGTGGAGGATATTGTATTCAACAATCTTGGCAATGAGTTCAGACGACTGCATTGGGTCTGGTGCTACAGTGCCAATGATGTAGACTGAGGTAGTGTTGTGAGTAATGGGATTTGGGGTGTGTGTGAGAGTTTCTAGGTGTCATAGATGATTTGGGATTTGCTACTGCCATTTGTGCTATTGGAGTTAGAAGGGACTGGGGATTTGAGGTTGGTGGTGGTGGCTCTTTGTGAGTGCTTCTATAAATTGATTAATTTCGGGGTCACAAGATGTGAGTAAGAAGAGAAAAGGGGAAGACATCAAAGTTGTCTTAATCATTTCAGTCCCTAACTCATCCCATGATTGGCCCATTAACTTGTTGGGATAATGCAATCCCAACCCTTCAACATTCATGCTTGGAAAATCGGTGAATTTAACACATCACACAAATGTAGGTCACTGGGTATTGGCTGGTTTGTGGGTTGGGTTTGCTTTTGTCACCCCTAATACATGATGTGGAAATTTCTGGCTTTGCATGTGACCACAGGTGGTGGTCATTTGAATACTAGATCAATTGTCATAACCTTCAACTCTCTTCTTATTCTTCTTGGATTAGAAGAAATGTTTGTTATTGGTGGTTGGTTGGGGGTTAAGAGTATATTGGTTGTGATGCTGATGAAATTTGTTTTATGTAGGGCTGAACTACTGTTGCTGCTGCTGATACATAAAGTGGGTGTTGTGTCTGAAATCTGAATCCCCTTTGGTACGTGGAGGCTGCATATTTGTACAGACCATTGGGTTGTAAATCTTTTTCTTTTTGCAGATCTAATTTCTGTAAAACCAGTTGTCTTTGTGTCTCATTTTATGAACAAATACTTCAGGATTGCGAGCTAAATTATAAGTTCTTGGGACTGCCAAGGACACATCCTTTCTGTCTACAAAGGTCCTATATAGTCTTTGTTAGAAACGAGTGTTGTATCTCTTCTTCTTCTTATCTTTCTTATTTTCAAACCAATTGTTCCCGTTTATTCCTTATTCGTGTTCAAGAGTGAAACAACAAAAACTATGTGTGTGGTGACTGAGAAAGGAAGAGACCGCTATGTCTGCTACAACCCTCATCTGCTTTAGTACAATCCTTTTATATCCTGAATCCATAAAGTGTGAAGCAAAAATTTAGGGAAGGTAAAAGTGTCATGGTCTAATGAGACCAGGACTATCATAAGAGCTTACTGCTGCAGTGTCTGGGAACCACAGCTCTGGCATTGATATCCGCATGGAGCACAGGTGGAATTGCCTCCAGTGGATGCAACAAGCTATTGAACACGTAGGCGTGGATGCACCAAGGGAGTGTCAATCCTCTTGAATGGGCGATTTTCATGTATAAAAACTAAAAAAATTAAAAAAGGGCAAGAGATCATTGCTTGGCCGTGTAGCTTTTGCACCATTGTGGGGTCAATGAGAACATGGACACAAGTATCAACATGAATGGGATTTTTTGTTTCCACAAAGGGTGAAATAACAACTTCACATGCTCGTATGTCTAGACACAGGAGCTGTACGACCAAGCAGTTTTCTTTTTCTTTCCTACTAGAAAAATATAAAGAAAAAGAAGAAAAATAAACAGGAGAAGAAGCTTCAACTCTTCTTGGTTGGACGATTAAAGAATGGGATCGTTCAAAACTCTCTTTCTTCATCGTACTGGACGGTGGCACCCATTTCACTCTGTTTTTCCGGTTTAGATTTATGGACTTTTGTAGTCGAACTATATAAAAGGTTGATATTCTTCATAAATTCTAATTTCAATGGACCGGACACTGGCACACATTTCATGTTATTTCCCCTTTCATTATTATGGGCAGCATATTTGGAGAGAAAAATATTGGTGTAAAAGGGTTGGAATCCTCGTGCCTGAAAGAAATCATTTCATCTACTAACAGTGGCTAAATTGGCGTATACCTAATAATGCCCCCATTGCCACAGCAGTAGATATAAGTGTTTTGAGAATACGTCTTAAGGATCAATGGTTAAAGATGGCTTTGATGGGTGGTGGTTTACCTAGAATAGGCAATAATGAGAACAAGTCTAGGGAGAGGTTGCATGTTTAACTCTCTCTCCCATCAGATGTGTATATCCAGTTATTTCTCCTTTTCTCCTTCACACCATCACCCCCTGATCGCCTTTCCTTGAGTTGAAAGTTAAGAGTCCAACACCTAGTGGCCTATGAGTTGAGCTCGTCTCCAAAGAGCCCAGCATTCTCAGGGAGCATTCAACCTTTAAACTGTGTCACACACATCTCTAGGCATGCACCGTGTGATTAAGAGATGATCGAAAAAAAAAGGGATTATTACTCTTATCTTTATAGTTTGCCATATTGGGTCGAATCGGATGATTTAACCTTAATTTTAATAAAAAAATAATTTCTGAACAGATTTGCCTATGATAAGAATTGATTCCACCGATACAGGATCATGCATGTATCGATATACCAACGAATCAATGGATACGCTCACTCCGATACCATTTTGAAAACCATGAATCCAACCACACGGTGCCTTGGTTTGTAGTATGGCTGGAAAGATGGCGGATCTGTCGTTTGGTTATATGAATTAATTTTTTATTTTAATTGGTTATAAATATAAATAAGTTTGTGCAATGCATATTTTTCATTTTCGTTCCACTAAAATAGATCCCATTCGTGCACTTTTCAGTTTGATGCTCCAGCCGATTTTTTAAACTATTTATGAGAATTACATTTTTCATTGTTGTGGGAAAAGGAAGTACAGGCTGTTCCCTCTAAAGTTTCCTTCTCTCCACATTAGTTGTGTTAGCTCTCTTTTCTCTCCTCGTTAAATATATTATTTTTTTATTCACTAATTTCACTTTTCTTTAAATAGATAGAATTTCACTTCCCTTTATTATATGGAGAAAGTTTTTCATGATTGTCTAGAAGGGTCTACCATGATGTGTGATCTTATAATTAGACTCTTAGACAGGTGAATTTTATCATTACTACATATACCCATATTACGCAAAGTTGAAAACACTATTAAGATCAATTCAAAGGAAAAATGTCATGGCTTAAGATCTTCTCTCTTAACCAAGGGTGAAGGAAAACTTGGTTCCCATCCTCAGGAAGCGAGGTCTCGTGATCAAACCTTCGTTGCTGCATAATTTCTTAGGGCCACCCGCCTGAGGCTCACTAGGGCCCAGAAGCTCCCTGTTCGTGCGAGGCGCGGGGGTCATGTACGAGCCCAGGGGGGATTTAGTCGGCCTAAAGTCGAATACCCCTCCTGTCTCCAAAAAAAAAAAAAAAACTTGGTTCCCATTACATTCTCTATCCTTAATTTAATATTAGAAGTAAACTAGTTATATTTAAAAAGCTAACCTCTCAGATTCTATGATCATCACGATCCAATCACATCTCAGAAAATTAATTTTAAGGGTCGCATGTAACATGTTTTGAATTAGAATTGTTTTTAGTCTTTTGCTCTTTTCCACTTCATATTGACAACCTGGCTGCCCATGTTATCATGCCTTTCCTCAAGATCAAACCATGTGCACCATAAAATCCCTCTTCCTCTCTTTCTGCAGGTATACCCTGTTTTGTTTGCTGGCGAGCAACCCTATTTGATAGATTTATGCGGGTTCTTTAGTTGTGTCTACATTGATCAATTTCGTGTGAGATGATGAAGTAGTTGTGGAATATAACCCAAGAGGGACGCTTGGAAGATGGTCAATTACTTGAGTTGGGTTGAGGCCTTGGCCACTGCTTCGGGTTTCATGATATTGATTGGCTTAATGTGCTGTTGCCTCAGCACTAGACGTGGCCAACACGGAGGACTCTTCAGCAGCTGCAGTGGTGGTGGTGGTTGCAATTGTGACGGTGGCGGTTATGGCGGTGTTTAGCTAATTTTATCAGCAGATCATAAGCTATTTCCCACCGGCAAGGCTCGTGTTTTTGCTGTACAGTGTCTACAGACCAAAGAGAGTATTGTGATTGCATAAAGATTATCACTGGGGTGAGCATGCAGCTGTTCTACTGATCGTCAATTCATTATAGTTTTCTGCTTTCTTGCTCTCATCTTATCTTTAGTTTTTCGTACTTTTTTTTGGTTTGTGATCACTGATCAGTACCTTCTAAACTTCCCCTGTTTCTTAACATTGTTCCTTCACTATCACGTACTTTGAAGTTTATCTTCAAATATCAAAAAAAAAAAGAGCTTCTGGTATCCATTGTTGTGTGAGCCTCACAGAAAAGCCCTCATGGCTCATGTGAGGTGGTGTTGCTTCTTCTTTCCTTCTTTCCTTTTTTCCTTTGTTAACATATTCAATTTTTGAGAAACACAATCGTGAGATTTGAATAGGCCCATGCTATGCGAATATTTGAGCTTATAAAATGAGCCTGTTACAATAAAAAATTTTAAATTACTTAACCCATGACCCAAATAACCCATTGAAGACTTAAATTGGGGCCTAAATTATTAAACCACGCAGGTTCCACTTGACCTAAAAAACTGAACCAAAACTCAAATCCAAAGGGATATATGATTTGAATCACTTGACATATTATATTGTTGGATTGGGCAAAATATCTACCAATGATTAAATAATGACATGGATATGTAATATGTTCATAGAATTCAGTGTCCAAGCAACATATACTAAAAGGTGAAACAATTCTAACCTTTGTTGGAATTACACCCATGCTTCCCGTCCCCCCCTAGTCAAAGTGGAAACCCACTCCATATTATTAGTCGTGCAGGAGCCATTCTAGCAGAGTTCTAAGTTGCAATTCCACTGACGATATCTTTACCCTTCCCTCCTTATGTATCAAGTTTGAAACCAATCTAGTTTTACCTATTGTCATAGTAGGCAAATAATAATGACAAAACAAACATAAATACTTGTATAACTCAGGACTGTCAAAAACACAAAGGAAACTGTGCAGTACAATGTGTTTTAAGCAATTGATTTAAAACCCCAAATCTGACACTTGACTTGTCCAGTTGGCACACAACATGGTAGGAATCATGGTGCAGGAAATAGGAATGAACTCACCATTTACTCTGCTAGACCTGCATCCATTTTGCCACACCAAACTTATACAAGGAAGACCCATTCTTTCTGGTGAGGGGGGCCAGGGTTGACTTGGGATGCCCAATTCGATTTTAAGAAGCTCATGGCCATTTGTTGGGTCGGTGCCTACCCAGTTTAAGTTCCTAGTCCCGCACGATATGCTTAAAACCCGCAAGTCTCATTCTATTAAAGAATAACATGTATAAAGCAGAGCCACTGCAGATTGCAAACATACAAAGCATCAGTCTATTTTTCAAGAGGAAAAAGTTATATGAACAGCCCAGATATCTGCCACATGGCAGATTAAATGGGGCCCAAATTTTGTGGATATATGTTAAATTTCAACCCAAACGGAGTTCGCTAAGTGACAAAACATGTCTAATGAGTAATGACCACAAGAGGGTCCATGGGCATACATGGACAGCTGAAAAATACTTGAATGCATTCCAACACAAGGTAAGGTAATTGATTGAAATAGGTTCTGAAATCTGACATGTCCATTAATCCAAACATGGACCTGTCTATCCAATAGAAAATCTTTGCCCCTACAATTTGCTCAAGGATCGAAGTGAATCTATGAACAGAAGTCAGTCGATCTAAACTTATGAACAAAATAAATGGCACTTCCATGTATCTAATAAAAAAAAAGGGGTACAAGCCACTAAGCCAGTCCCACCCCCCTTCTCACCTTCTATTATTCTTTCCAAAATTGCAACAACTTACAGGTAGAGGAAATCAACTCAGCATACTCCCAGACCTACATCTTCATGTACCAAAACTACGGTCCCCAGCATCTCCCAATCCAGGGATTATAAACCTGAAAATTCACAACTTATCAGTTCAAATAAACATGCTAATATACACATTTGCATCGTCTAAATCAAAGTATGACTGATGTTGATGCTTACACCAAGTTACCTACCCTTTGTCATTTACAGTAGGATCAATGATCGCGGTGTACACGTGAAGCCTGGAGAAAAACAAAAGCAGCAATTTAATCTACTAGATGGAAAGATGTAATATATATGACATTTATGTTAGCAAAAGAATATAAATACCCAGGGAATTTCTCACTAAGCTTTTGAAGAGCTGGAGGAGCAGCTACTGCAGATATCTGCAAAATATAGTAATTTGATGAATCATATGAATCAAATGGGAATGAAGGCATCAATAGCCAGTTAAGAAGAAAAAAGAGACAAGGATAAGAGATGAGAATATCTCACAAACCAAGATTTCAAACACTAGAAATGATGGTAATACAAGTGGTTGGGCATCACAGTCATGAATGTACAACACCATAAGAACATAAACAGTTTTATTTTCCCCAAGTTATAACCATGCACAATGATATATTGATATATGAATTTATATTTTTAATAAGGGAGAAAGAACGTTACCTGGGCGCGTGCGGTATGCTGCCCCTGTGCCCAGACACAGGGGCGCACAAATGACCGCCGTGCCCCCATGGAAAGGCAGAATTTCCCGAGGGCATGGCAGTCATTTCGCATGCCACTGTGTCTGGGCGCAGGGGCAGTGCACCGCACACGCCCAGCATTCTCTTTCCCTTATAATAAATACATAATTTACTGATTTAGGAAGAAATAGTAAATTAAAATTATACCTTTTATTGGGTTGTAAAACATGTGATGCTATTATTAAAATAGAGAAAAATTTAGCAGACTGTCTTCTATGCATTTATGCAGGGCTGTTATTTACACTACAATGTACAATTTATTGGATATTATCGTTTTAGCATAACAGAGCTCAACAATTACTCAGGTCCTCACAAACAGGGCAATCCCCTACTAGGTATTTCGTCTGCTTTATTACAAAGGTATATTGCAAGTTCTCTACTGAAGCACTGATTTGACGAAAAGGGAAGGTTGCTACAGAGAACTGTTTGGACATCTAACTTGGATTAACACAAACGGCAGTCTTCATCTGATAGAATAATTAGATTCCAAAAATTAATTTCCTGGATTGGTATTTAGGCTTCCAACGTATCTGCCAACATGAAAGCAGCACATTGTTCAAATTTTGGAGCTTTGCAGTTATAGTTCACAAAATGGTATCCAGTTTTTCATCTTGGCATGTTTTGATAGGACGTAAAATGGAAGTCTTTCAGAAGATTTTATTCATAACAATAATGGCATTTTTGAAACTGATTGTGTTTGGGATTGAAGAGACAAACAAAAGTAGGCAAGTAAATTTATTTACCACTTTTATTTGCTTGTTGTCAACTCCATGATCCTTCAACAAGTCAACTGCTGCAACTATTGTGCCACCTAAATTCATCCTCAAAAGAAATGGAAGGCAAGAAATCAAATCAGGGATAGAAGCATTTATATTTAAGTTCTGACCATTATAACAAAACTAAGGCAAGAGCAAAAAATCTTGAAAGTGATAAACATCCGTAAAGTTCCCACTAAACTTTCAAAGAAAACTCTATAATATGGAGAGTAAGCTGCATTAGCATTGGTACCTGTTGCCAGCATGGGATCAACAATGAGTACACGGGATCCTTCTGGAATTTTTTCAGGCAACCTGCAAAACAGACTTCGAACTCTGAGATTGATTCCTAACAGAGACAAAGAAAAAGGAGCATTCAGAAAGCATGGAGACTCAGGGTGGAGCCTGAAGCTCTTTGGTTAATTTGATCACACCACTTACAAACAGATGTGGACCAACCAGAACTACAAGCAAATAAGAAATTGATTGTTAACAGTAACAGCACAAAAAATCAATAGGTATAGGGAGTCAAAGTGAAGCTTGAAAGATATTATGTGGGATTTGGTCGCATGGATAACTCTATTTATCAAATAACATTTATCAAATAACATAGAGGAGTGGATCAAAGAAGTTCCAGAGGAATGTACCATGTACAAGTTATAACATTATGATAATCAAGGAGAATAGGCACATGTGTGTGCGGGGAGGGGGAGGAGTTGGGGAACTACACAAATACAGTTGAGTAATGGAGGTATACTCACTTGTTCAAATATATACTAGGCAGGAGTGTCGTCTCATCCCTGCTTATTCCTAAATTTGCAAAAGAAAAGAGCATAGAATCCACTATTACAGTAACCAAGAAAATCCTTGATGATATTGACTACAAAAAAGGAAAACAGCTCATAGACAATATAAGATTTTAAGTTCCACCGGATGGTGTGGACCATATCCGAGTTTCCCCCGTCCCATCTCTATCTATCCCATATTTGGATATTAGAATTAGGTCCATTTATAAATCTACATCATATTCAGTTTACATGTTCAGATCTTATTTGGACTCAGATCTGAATCTGGATCCTAGGAAGTTTGTCTTATTTTAGGATCCTTCAGTTAATTGTCTCATATATACATATATATTAGATATATAAGGTCCCATACGAGCATCAAATGTTCATGATGTTTTATATCCATCAAGACTAGCCAAGTCAGCAAACATGGATGGGTCAATGAGATAAGGGACTTCACCCATCTCACTGGTCAAGTTTCAGCCCAAAATAAGAAAGAAAAAGTGCGTTAAAAGTGAGTTCAAAGCCACTAGATTCCATTACAATGAATTGGGAGTTTTAATTTTATAACTTTAAATACTTCTTAACCACTTCCAATGCTTATTTCAGGCTGCAATTTGATCAGTGAGATTGGTATGGGTTCCTCTATCACATAAGCCCACTAATGCCACCATCCAAATCTGCCACATTGCACGAAAACATGACCTAGATGGATCAAACATTCAATTTTGGTTTAAATGTGGGCATTTGGACCTGAGTCAAAACTGCATGGATTTGGAACCCAGCTCTGAACCATTTTATGCCCTAATATATGGAATCCATAGGGAAAATTCTAACAATATCCTCCCTAAATAGTGAGGGAATCATGTCATACCTAGGGCTTAACAAAATTTGAAAGGGAAAAATTTCACTTCTGTGCTGGACTTCGTTAACTTTGCCTTACCCAGATGATAGGTTTGGGTTGATGGCAAGATTGATGATGCATGCTCAACAAGGGCAAGCCCAGCTCTCAAGATGGGAACAACCTGCTAGACTAAAAGAATCCGGTATCAGATGATGGTTCTATAGAAGCCCTCCAACTTGCCAAATTAACACAAAGTCTACATAATTCACAATACCTATACCCCCAAAAAATCTCATTAGACAATAACATGCATGCAGAATAAATTCAAAGCACAAAAGCAAAAGACAAGCATTGCTTGTCACACAAACAACACAAAAACTAATGCTTATAATTTTAAAACACTAACCAGCACGGGTTCCCTTGGATCAATAAATTCAACTGAAGCAACACCCATTGGTGATTGGATTTCCCCAGTGACAGTAGGCTGTGAGCAATCACACAGAAATGTAAGTAGGACTCTGGGTAAATAATATTAAAAAATAAAATGGAATGAGAAAACACAACCACAAGTTGAGTGATGCATCAGTTTATGTTTGGATTTGTTTCCACCATAAATTTTCTTAAAATTTCCAAGTTCTGATAATAGAACTAAGTGAACCTTGTAAGAGCCAAGAAGTGATACAATTAGAGGATAAGCAAATAAGGAAATGATAACATGTTAAGATTTCAAAAGTAGAAGTGGAGAAGCAAGACAGGTTTGACTTTATGAAAGTAATAAGCAGAACGCCCAGATTCAGATATCATCCATCATCTTTGGATGGACCAAGAAGCTGCATCGACAGGAGTTCCACCACGTAGTAGCAGATCCAAAGGAACATATCATCTTTCTCCAATTGAGAAGGCATAAATTCACAATAGGAGGATAATAAACAATTATAACTTTCAGCCATAGCAGTTCTAGAAAACTAATGATTTAATGCAGGTTGCTGACCAGGCACAAGAATGACATGACACAGGCAAGTCATGGAGCTGCATTTAACTGATGCACTGAACAGGGGCAGAGACCAACTATGAAATGTTTAATTAACATGGAAAGCCAGATAATCAGTGGTCCTGGATTCACCCTACTCCAATTTTCTCTAGTTTCAAATCAACATTCCTAGGAGTTAAAAGGGGAAATTTTTTTTTACTATAAGTCCCCATTTTTTAGACTTGAGAATCTATTTTCAAGCAACATGCTTATAAAAGCAGTGAAGAATCAATGTTTTTCTGAGTATGTTGGTTGAGAGCCAATCTCCAATAAAATGTGAATCTACACTGAACTAAGCCATTACTCCTACCAATTTCAACAGGAGACAAATGGTTTTAAACTCACAATTAGAGAAAAGAAATTCGCGTAGAGATGCATCTAGTATGAAAAGAATAAAATTGGCCACATCAGAATCCCCAGAACACATGTGAGGCAGTAAATAAAATATTGACAAATACAATAGAAGATACCAATTCTGATCTTCTCAACCAAGCAGGCTGATGTCACGGCAGTAAGGGCACTCTGATTTGTTGATCAGCATGAAAAGATGAATAAGATTTTACCAAGGGTTATGGTGGGGTAAACGAAATTTCCCCATGCTTTACTTGAAAGTTAGCTAATTTTCCTTCCAACCAGTATCAGAACTTACTAGGGCTCAAGGTAGACCTAGCCACCAACCTACATGACTAAGCTAGGTGTTAATAAAGAGGGCTTCCAGAAGTTTACATTTGAAGGTAGTCAATGATTTTACGATTGAATACGTGGCATAGTGAACCTAATCCACTAGGTGTCATAGAAATTCCAATTTGAAGGTTGAACATCCTTTTTGGAAGAGATGAATAACCAATTATTTTCAGTATAATCTCTACAAATGTTATATTTATAGGCATTCATTCTCTAGATAGTTGCTTTATCCTCTATAAAATGTAATACTACATTAAAGAAAAATCTCTCAAGTATATGGTAGTTGGATATACACAAGAATCCACAACATAAATATTTTATGTGAATATTGTAATTAGATATACAGACGTGGGGATAAGGCATTGTCAAGTATAAAGCTGACAACACATTCTCTAGTGACTTTTTTTTTTTTTTACCAGCAATCACAAAGTACAACTCTACAGGCTCTCTAAAGAAATGGCAGTCTAGTCTCTAGGAAATCTTGGTATCTTTTTGTTTAATTCTTTAAAGGGTGGGTCAATCCTATAAGGCATATCTACTGGAACATGCAACCATTGTGGTATAAGGTCCCTAAAGTGTCAATAGACTCAATACAACAAGATATGAGCATTAGAAAATGCAAAATTTGTGGTATAAATGGACAGGGAAATCTGGAAAACCTACCTATCTTCAGTCCTTCGTTGACTTAAATGGTAGAGACTGTTTTCAAGGGTCGAAGTTAATTTCTTATTTCCTTTCCCCCATTCTTAGGATTTTTCGAGGCAGATATACCACACAACATCAAATTATCAGTACTCAAATTTGTTAACATTAACATGCAAGCCATCAAGCACCTATCTTCTTCAAGGTTCTGAGATTCATATTTGCTAAAACAGTTAATGGAATACGAGTATTAACAGAGGCAATGGCATTGATGAACCACAAAACAACTTACCAGCCAATCTCTTGATGCCTCATATATAAGAAGCCTTCCCAGCTCAGCCATAGCATTTCCTACCACAGAGAGAGAGGCATAATTATAAATCGACAGCAAAAAAAGAATCACACAAGAGTATCTCAAGATAATTATTTGCAAAGATTCCCACCATAAAAGTATCAGCCTCTTACTAGTAAGACTTGCATATAGTAGAAACAACTTAACATAGAAACGGGTAATATGTATTATGGCCTGAATTTCTACTTACTAAAGATGGCACTAGGAGTTCGTTCGTCTCTGAGAACAGAAACCCAGTGTTTGATCAACGGATGGGGCGGAACAAAGACCTGCAAATCCGATTATTTATATCATAAAATTCCCAACCCAACAATCCGAAATTCGCCAAAAGAAAGACAAATGAGAATTCAGAGTATTTAACCAGCATTCTATCGTCTGCAATAGGGCGGCTTTCCGTCGCCATTTCAGATTTCACAACAAATTGATCACCTCGCATTCTACTCGAGCAAGAAATCTGCGCAGAGAGTCAAAGAGAGTAATTCTTAACTAGTACTAGGTCTGTAAGTCTATGATTCCATTTATTTCTGTAGGTTGAAATGGAAAGTTTGAGTCTGAATGAGAAAGTATATTATTACCTTTCGATAAGATTTAAAGGGAGAGTGCATGACTACGACAAGCTTTTGGAGGGAGAAGTTCACCGCCATCGGGAAAAGCGGCGAATCGGGAGTTAATTGGATAACAGAGTTAACGTGGCACGCCATATTTCGGAATTCGTATTTCACCAATCACCGGAGCTGAAACGATAACAAAAGTCTGGACTCTGGACCTTAAGGCCGAATTGCTAGGCTTCAATTGTATCGCACATATTATGAAGGAGAGAGTGTGTGACGAGGCGTATGGCGGTACGCTGCCCCTGCCCCTGCCCCTAAACATAGGGGCAGACAAAATGACTATCGCACCCCCATGGAAAGGCAGAATTTCCTGTATTTGGGGCAGAGGCAGCACACCAACATGCTTACGAGCCCAGATAGCATTCTTTCTCTCTTCAAAAAAAATAGGGAGAATGTTCTTTGTGCCGTAACACAGGCTGCACCTGAGCACATGGGCAACTTGTGTAGATGCATTGCGGCGCAGAGAACAATGCCCCAAAAAAATAACAATCCAGCCCAAACAATGACACCCACAATTTCTTTTTGGGAATTGGGAGATTTTATATATATCTTACTTTTTTAGGGAGGGGAGAAGGTACCAGCCAGGAGATGGCACCCAAAATTTGAACTCCATTAGCATTGGCAACCAATATGGGAAGAGCAACAATAAAAAATAAAAAAAATAAAAAGGGGGAAGAAGAGTGTTGCCCGGTCACATGGCTGTTGCACCAGTGCAAGGGGCAATGTAGGAATATACAAGGGCATTGATTAGTGGGGATTTTTCATTTGTAGGGGGCGGAATGATCATTAGAGGGTGAGCTGTGTCTAGGCACATGGTGCATGCGATGAGGCAGCATTCTTTTTCCCAAAAAAAAAATGGAAAGAACATTTTATAAGGTCCAACTTCTTAGGCTGCGTTTGGTAACGTTTTGTGAAACGTGTTTCTCTATTTTTTTTGTTCAGTGAGTACGGAAAAATGGGCAAATGACTTTTGGCTTTTTGGTTCATTTTTTTTTTCTCCCTTAAATAACGAATCGGGCAAGATATTGATCTGTGGAAGTAGTAGTAGTGGCACTAGGGGTGTAAATGAATACTCAAAATTCGTTTCCGTATCCGAATTTGTATCCGTTTAACACTATTCGAATCCATCTGAAAGCTAAATGGATGCGGATATGGATAGGCTATAGCTATTTGAAAAGCTATATTTACATGTAAATGGATAAATATCCGATCCGTATCCATGTCCGTATCCGTTTAGCACTATCCGAATCTGTCCGATAACTAATCGGATGCGGATGCGAATATAGCACTATCCGAGCCGAATCCGATCCGTTTACAACCCTATGTGGAACCCCTTTGACGAAACACCTCATGGGTGTTTTGTTGTTTTGTAACCTTAGCCTGCTATGGATTTTGCTGTGGTCAAATTAACTTGATTTTTTTAAATTTTTGCTACACCGCCACAAGGCCACCACTCTTCCCTCTCTCTCTCCAACTAGTAATTCAAAACTCTTTCTTTTTCTGATTTCATTCATTGACACTTGATTCTTGGTTTAATCTGATATTGACGTGTCTAATGCTCTTATTAGGGTTGCAAGTTTGGCCCTGTTGGCTCGAACCCGCCCTAGCCTGCCCTGAGCCGGAACAGGGCTTGGGCTAAGATTTCTGGCCCTGAGGGCGGGTTAGGGCCAGAAATTCCTGACCCTGAGTTAAGGTCGGGTCGGGTCAGGGTTGAGATCTCGGGCTCAGCCCGACCCTGATTTTTTACCCTGATTTTGGCCCTAAAGAGAATTCTTTATTTCTTAAAAAATAGAAGTTAATGTACATATAAGCAAATTCCTAGCGTACTTGGTAGTTTGTGGTCCATAGAAGCCAGTTGCTACCCGATGGTCTTGGGTTCAAGCCTCCTCTTTCACATCTTTCCTACATTTGTTATTTTAATTTGCTTATTGCATGGCCTGAGTCAGGGTCAGGGCGGGCCTAGGCCCAGCTAAGGGGACTCAGGGTTGGGCTAGGGTTTTAAACACCTTCTGACTCTTTAACTAGTAAACTTTCATCTTTTTCAATCCAACTAAAGAAATGGAACAAGGATGTGTTTGGACATGTTGATCACCTCAAAACCAAGTTCTTTTCATCCCATCTTTCTGAGTTGGAGCGTGCTACCCCTGATCCCCAAACGCTCCAATAGGTCACTCATAAATTGAATTGGATCTTTGATGCGGAAGAGTTGTTTTGGCTTAAAAATCCAGACATTTTTATATAAAAGACGACGACCGTAATACCAAATTCTATCATTCTGTTACTATAACCAATCTTAGAAAGCGCTGCAACATCTCCATCAAGGACGACTTTGGCAACATGATTGATGATCCAAAGGATGTTGCACATATATTTGCAACCCATCTTCAGAATCTGTTTACTTCTTCCAATCCACTGGATGCTAGTTTTGTGGAGTGCCTTTTCCCACCTATGTTTCAAGCTGGTGAATCTGATTATCTCTGTACCACCCCTTCATTGGATGAGATTAAAAAGGTAGTGTTTTCACTCGGTCCCTTGAAAGCTCCAGGTATGGATGGGTTTAATGTTGGCTTCATCCAAAAGTTCTGGGAACTGGTCCACCCTGATGTTTTCAGAATGGTTGAGGAATTTTTTATATCTGACTTCATCCCCTCTGACATGAATCATACCCTTATTTGCCTTATCCCTAAGATGGCTAAGTCTTCTTCTGTTAGTGACTTTAGGCCTATTAGCCTATGTAATGTCTCTTATAAGATTCTCTCTAAACTTATTGCTATTAGACTTAAAACGTGTCTTTAGTCGTTTATTTCACCTTTGCAGGCTGCTTTTATTCCAGGTAGACAAATCGTTGATAACATTCTCTTAGCACAGGAAATTTTTCACTTCTTTAAGCATACCAAAGGTAAAGAAGGGTTTGTAGCTATCAAAATAGATATGTCTAAGGCTTATGATAGGATTGAATGGAGTCTAATTACTTCTCTGTTTAGATTTTTAGGATTTTGTGATAAATGGATCCACTTGGTATATTCTCTTATCTCAACTGCTTCTTTTTCCATTAAATTAAACGGGAGTCCTTTTGATTTTTTTCATGTTTCCAGGGGGCTTCGATAAGGATGCCCCCTTAGTCCTTTTCTATTCATTGTTGCTATGGAAGTCTTGTCTCGTTTGCTTTCTGCTTATTGGGATCTTGATTTGTTTCGTGGTGTTCGACTATCGCGTTCTGGACCTGAAATCTCTCACCTTCTTTTTGCTGATGATATTTTCATATTTTGTCGGGCAAACCAGGAGGATTTGCTTTCCATCAAAGCTATTCTTGATCTCTTCTTTGATCTCTCTGGACAAGAGACTAATTATGCCAAGAGTTGGATGCACTTCAGTAAAAACGTTCCTGTCGCTACCAGATCTTTTTTATCCTCGGTGATTGGGATTAAGGAAATGTCTAGGGAATCTCTGTACTTGGGAACTAACCTGTTTCATGGGAAATCTAAATCTAGAGAGCTGGAGACTTTGATTTCGCGCATGCAAGGTAAACTGGCATCTTGGAAAACAAAATCGTTATCATTTGCTGAGAGGGGTGTTCTTATTAAATCTGTGTTGGCTTCTTCCCCTGCTTTTCTGATGCAATGTTTTCGATTCCCTGCTCAAGTCTGTCGTAAAATTGATTCGATCTGTCTTCAGTTTTGGTTGGGCAATTGTGGGGCCAGGAAAAAATCTTCTTTAATTTCTTGGGATAAGATGTGTAGACCTAAAGCTTCTGGGGGGTTGGGATTTAGGAAGTCTGAACATCATAACCAGGCTTTGCTTTTAAAATTGGGATGGCGGTTAATAACTGAACCAACTTCCTTATGGGCTAAGGTTTTAAAGGCCAAGTATTTTCCCAAGACCAGTTTTTTTGATTCTCAAACTAAAGGTAAGAAAGGCTCTTGGACCTGAAATAGCATTACACAAGTAACCCCAATTCTGGAGAGGTTACTGGGCAGGCGTATTGGTAATGGTTGTTCTTCTTTCTGGTATGATAAATGGATCCCTTCTTGTTCTTCTAATCTCGCAAGTCTGGTTTCTAGGCCCCTCTCTAAGGAATCTAAGTTACTGACTGTTAGCCACTTCATAAATGGTACTAATTGGAACAGTGATCTCATCAAAGACTGTCTCCCTCATTGTATTGCTCCTCAAATTCAATCTATTAAGCTTTCTAATTCTAACGATCAATGGTACTGTCTTAAGCCTAAATCAGGTCAGTTCTCCACTAAAATTGCTGTAAGGCACTTAATTTCCTACTCTGCTGCAACATCTGATAATTTTGTAGGTTGGAGGAACTTTTTTTGGAAACTTCCTATTCACCCTAAGTTCAAAGTTTTCTTTTGGCGTTTGCTTAATGCAAGACTCCCTACCAAGGATATTATATCAAAATGGAGGCCGATTGACTCGACCTGTGCTCTCTGTGGAACTGGTGTTGAATCTCTTTGGCACCTTTTCCTTTCTTGTGATTGGGTTAAACACATTTAAGCAGCGGGACCATTGGGGCTAAGGCCTGATTGTTTGGGCTTTGATACTATCACTCTTTTTTGCCGATTCTTCTATCTTTACTTTCAGTCTAAAAAAACTGTTTCAATCTGGTTTTTTAGCATTTTTATTATCACTTGTTACTTTATTTGGACGTGTAGAAACAAATTATTGGTTGAATCCTCACAACCTAATCCTTCATGGATTATCCAGGTCGTATCTAAATGGATTGTTGATCTCAAATTATATGACTTTGGCTGTCATTCTCAGACTGATTGGGTGCAGGATTCAGTTCACCTGGACTGATTGAGGCCGGATGGGCCTATCTCTTTTTGGTTGATGGCAAGTTTAGGTTTTTTAATGCAGGAAAGCTGCTAGTTATGGACGACTTGGTCTCCTGTATTTTTGCGATCCGTAAGGGTCTGGACCATACTGCCAGTATTGGGTTGCAGATTAAGGAAATTTGGTGTGATAATCGGACGATCACTGAATCTCTTCCATCTCCAACCAAATGCCAATGGCCATGGCACTTGTTTCCTACACTACTTATGATTTTAGACCTAACTCATAATGTATATTTCAGGTTTAGCAGTCACAACTTTAGTGCAGTTGTTGCCAAAAACTTGGCACTGGACGTTTGTACTGACCACCACGTTTCTCCTTAAGTTTGTAATATATTTCTTTGTTAGCAGTCACAACTTTAGTGCAGTTGTTGCCAAAAACTTGGCACTGGACGTTTGTACTGACCACCACGTTTCTCCTTAAGTTTGTAATATATTTCTTTGTTTTCCATCCAAAAAAAAATTATTTCTACCTTATCTCTTTGAATATCTTGATTTATCTACAAGATTCTAATAAATAATGGTTAGCATATCTTTTGACATTACTCAAATATGGAATATGATTCTCATTCATATATGTCCTTTGATCCATAGTTTCTTATGAGAATTTTACGACCATATTAGATATAATCCATGGTCCATTTTACGACATTTTCTTGAAATGTAATCCATGATCCCCATCCTTGTTATTTTCAGTGGTTGTTCGGTAATTCATGTTCCTTTATATTTGATTCTTTTGTTTGTCTCTTAACCTTTTTATTTTCTCTTGGGTACTAGTTTGATACATTGCAATGTTGCACGAAACAGGTTTTACCAAACGCCATAGTTGTTCCAGAACTGTTTTGAAAACAATTCTGGAACGGATTTGCCAAATGGTCAATTACATACAAAAAACATTGTTCCATACCAAGAACAACAAAAAATGTTTCTTGGAAAAACACTTGTTCTTGACGAAGAACGTTACCAAACACAACCTTATTCTTTTTTAGAGTACGTACACTTCTTATTTGACATATGTCAGGGAGTAAATAAAAAATTAACAAATTAATAGTAGGGTCCACATCCTCTTGACATTACTCGACTCGAAAAAATAGGATATCATTTCATTCATTTGTTATTGTTCTAAAATGTGAAAGTGAGAAACAAAAATTAAGGACAAAGTTTTCCTTCAGCCAAGGTGAATGGATTCCCGTTCATTGAAGTGGGTTCAAATGCACATAGGGGGTATCGCTGCCTTGTCATGGGGCCAATGCGGTACTTTCACATACTTCTTGTTGGGGTTTCACGCGGTAGGCGAAAAAAATAGTCCCACATTGGATATGAATGGGGATGTGGGTGGGTTAATAGGTACTTTGGCACCCTCTCCTTAACGGCTAACTTTTGACGATGAGTTCTAACCAAGTCCCTAACAAATGGTATCATAAACAAGGTTGTGGCAAGGCCAAACTTGGGGGAAAGCCAGAGCGTGGGAACCTGGTGTGATCTCGAAATAGTCCCGTGTGGAGGGGGAGATGGGGATAATCTTGGTAGCTCTTGCATGGAGGGGGAGATTGTTGGGGTTTCACGCGGTAGACGAAAAAAATGGTCCCACATCGGATATGAATGGAGATGTGGGTGGATTAATAAGTACTTGGGCACCCTTTCCTTAGCGGCTAGCTTTTGAGGATGAGTTCTACCCAAGTCCCTAACACTTCTATATCTAGACGCAGGAACCACAAGGGCCACAAGACCAAGTAGCGTTCTTCCCCACTCTTCTCTCCCTCTCTCCACAGTCCACACACATCTTTTCAAACTCAATGTTGTAACCACTTCCACTTCTCCCATCGAGGAAGTGGTGCAGCTACAAGCCACATCAGCCTACATTACTAAAATTACGGGGACCTAATGATCCTTTCAAGGACGTAACTTGTAGGATTTCCTTTTTGTGCTGGAGCATCTGGTGCGCTCGCAATCAGTTTATCTTTAGTGGCTCTCGGTCTTCTCCTCAAGAGGTCCTTCAATAGGCCGAGAATCATTCCATGGAATTTATAAGGGTTACCAATGCTCAGAAGTTCCCTCCTTTTCCCGCGGTTTCTGCTTCTTCTTCTCCACCTGGGCAGGGAGTTTGGTCCCCTCCTACTTCCCCTCTTTTCAAGCTCAATATAGATGTAGCTTCGAAGGAAGGAAAGCAAGGCATTGGTTTTGTAGTTCGTTCTCATTGGCAAAGGATCATCTCGGCAGTGTCCAAGCCTACCCCTTTCTCTTCGATTCTCCAAGGGGAAGCTATTGCGGTTCGGGAGGGTCTTCTTCATTGCATCTCGGAGTGCATTGATGATGTTCTAGTGGAGTCGGACTGTAAAGAGCTCAGCTCGTACCTCACCAATTCTAAAATGCCCCCCCCATCGAGTTGATCAATATCATGCAAGACATCCGTACCTTGGTCGGCTGTTTTAATGCTTGTATTTTTTAGCATGTTTCAAGAGAGATTAATAGCGTGGTTGACTCTCTTGCTAGGAAAGCCTTGTCTCTAGCGTATGAGACAGTTTGGCCTCCTTCCACTCCTTGGATTTCGGACTTATGTAATTCGGACTCCTTGCGTTGGACACGCTTCAATAAATAAGCTTATTTTCTACCAAAAAAAGAAGAAGATTATAATGGTGTGGTTTTGAAGTGGCATGTTCAACCCAACACATTTGTTATGTACTCTTTGATCAGTTTCCCCTCTTATTCTTTGTCCTTACTCCCCACAAATTTGTTCATGGGGGGATTTTATGCATTAGACATGTTTACTTTCAGAAAAGGAAAGATATATGATTTGATAACATCAAAGGCCAATGGAAAATCAAGTTGATCTAGATGGTGGTGGTGCCCCTGGTAGTAGGGATCCCAAGAGGTCATAGGATCAACTCTCATGCTACCTCGGGAAGGGGGTCGGGGTATAAAAAAAAATTCACTTGATTTTTCCATGGAGCCAAGAGCTCAATCTCATCAATCTCATTCATTCACATTAGCTTGATTTGTTGCAATATTAGATCAAAACTATTATCAGAGATGCATTGATCAAAGATCTAATATTAATTCTAAATATTTATTCTACTATGCAAAGGTTTTGTAATTTTTTTGTTTCTCTATAGGACCCAATTAGTTCTAGTGTGTGGGGACAAAGAAGAAAAGGGAAGAATGGAAGATACAACATAGAAACTAGAAAGCATGATGAGGTTTTCTTTTTCTTTTTCTTTAGCTTTTCCCCCCCTCTTGATCGGATGCGGGTTTTGCAGTTCGGTTAACTGGGTGACACCTAATTGTATCACATTGTAAATGAATGACTCGTACTACAGAACCTATAGGTATAACCTTTCGCTCAATACTAGAATGAACAATTGAAGCATCTAGGTTGCCTCAATCAGGGATCCCTTGAACCAACACTTCAGGGAAAATAAAGAAAAGCCCGATGAATTACCACACATTCTTTTGTGACTTTGGTTTCCAGGTTCACCACCAACCACGTCGGCTGAAATTTGGTGTTGGTAGATCCCAAGGTCCATTAATCAAACTTTCAGCCCAAACAAAATCTGCCCAATGAAATATCAAATAAGTAAGTGAGAATTTTTTGGTATAAAATTTGACAAAAGGACAGTCTTGACCATTCACCATACATTTTAAATGTTGGAATTACCACATTATCTTTCCATGCAACATTATGAGATGCACCATCCAATATAACTTTAGATGGCAAGCAAATCTCAAAATTTTTGGCTTTTTATGATAAAGCTTCTTGTAGTTGGTCCACCCATGGAAGCTTCAATGCATTAACCACGTAATATGCCATATGGAAGGATCATTTGGTAAATTCAAATATAGTTTAGATTGGTCATGTGTCAATTTTCACGGCAAAACTAAATCAGTTATTGCTATATTTTACATATTTCCCTTGTATATATAGCCATCCATTTATTAGGGGCATCAAAAGTTGGCCTACATTGACTGATCCGACCAGCTACGCTCGAGACTGGCTCAACTGATTATTAAATGTGTCGTCGAACTTAAGCACCAATCAATTAATAATTGAGCACTCCCGGTGAAAAGTAGTGGCCTGATGGTTGTCCGATCAAAACCTATCGAATACTAGCTTGTTTATATTCTATATTGGACCGTTTTAAGCCTGGCTAGTCAATTAGCACATTTAAAACCCGATTATAGATCGGTAAGAAACTAACTAAATAGAAACGTGTTCATGCCCTGGCCAACATTGCCAGGTTACCTAAATGAGCAGACATGGTGTGGGGCCTTAAATTGGTGGGGACTGATTAAGCATGATCGAAACAGACTTAGCCCGATGATACTCCTACTCTATTTTTAAAGTATAATGAATCTTTAAAGCCAATTACCACTACCACATAATTAACTCTAAATGAAATTTCAAATTTGACATTAATTTTTCTTGGTAAGAATTTGACATTAATTAGGTTCCACGAAAGCTCTAAGGTTCCCTTTGGTTACAAGGGAAATTAAAGAAAAAATATATATAAAATTATAAATATGAAACGATTTGGAGTTATTCACATATTGATTCAGTGTAATGATAAAAAAAAAAAATTTCCTTGTTAACCTATAGTGGGAAAAAAAAAAGAAGTTTTCTGACTCGACTTATCTTTTAGAAAAATCTGATGACTTGGCTTTGTCAAACATGGTCAAGATGAGTCACGCTTTTTAAAAATGTAATATAATAAATATGTATAAATTAATAAAAAAATAGAAAAATATATGAAAAAAAACCAAAAAATTTAAAGGAATCACATATCAATGCATTTTGAGTTATACCATTGAACAAGAGAAGGGAGCCAAAGAATTGAAGGATTCTTATTGTTTTAAATACGAATTTACTATTTGACTCCACTCAAATTCTTCGTGAATCGGTTTTATGCTTTTTAAAAAATGACTAAACTCGTTGAGCTTGTCATGACTCAGGTAAAAATACCAAGTCTTATTTGACTCGAATGATTTATGATTCAATCTCGTCATTTTTTATCATTTTCTAATTTACACGATTCTTGATCAAGTTTTTCAAAATTTTGATTCTACTCTAGTGACTCGCCCAGTCAAAACCTGTTTTTTAAATTATATTTTTAACCTTAAAAATCTTCAATTTCTTGCCTTTTAATGTCCCGTGTAACTGATCTACCACATGACATGGCTTCTTAACCGACAAGCTATTATTATTTTTCTTTAAATCGTCGCAAAATGCTCCATCGCTCCCGAATCCCAAGCGAGCCATAGGATTAATTGCGTGGCAGAAACGAGAGAATCTTTTGCAATGCCACGTCATCTACACACGAACTATTAATGGATCGTTTGTAGATGACTCTGTCACGCAACTCGTTTCGGCAATAGGCAATCAGCAATCGCCCTGGTAAAGGGGTCTAAATTCTTGCTGACGAAGGAAAAAGTGTAGTTAACGTTACGGGCTTAGGGCACTTTCAGGTTATGCCTTTCGTTCTTCCTCTTCCGGTAGCAATTTCTCTCTGTTTGATCTTTCGCCATGGATGATTCTCATACCAGTCTTCCTACCAGCCATTTACTGGGTTCAGTTCCTGTAAGTATACTTCTTTCTTTTATTTTCACTTTTTTTTTGACCTAATTCCCCAGCTGTTCCTATTTTTCTAACTTAAATCGACCACCTTGAAATTTCACTGCGTTTAGAATTGGACGGATTCGCTTCATTTCACCTAACTAAGCTCTCTCGCTTTTCTGTTTTAATGCATTCAAAACACCTACACTGAATTAGGTGGAAACATTTTCCCTCCTTGTTTCTAAATTCAGTACGAATTATTGGATTATAACCATGCCCAATAATGAATCTGAATTTTTCTTATTTTTTTTTTATCGTATACTGGGTTTTGGAAGTTCTTCATGAGATGCAGTTCTACAACATTCTGGAAATGGTCTTAGTGAGTAAATAGTAATTACTTCTACACCCCGTGCCCTTCCATGTTAGCTCATATGTGGTTTTTATAAAGAAATCATGGTTCGGAGCATGAATAGTGGACATAACTGTTGGAAACGGATTTCACAGTGTCGAAGTAACATTTGCTCAGTGTTCAATAAGATGGAAATATTGTTCTCATCGAGGAGGATTTTTCTGTGAAATTGAAGCTTATTCATTGAACTAAATTTGATACTTATGTGTGAGATCCGTGGGAGGTCAGGGCAAGGAATTCCCAATTACGATTGGGTTACATCAGGGATCAGCCTTAAGCCCTTATCTATTTGCGCTTATCATGGACGATCTAATCAAGGGCATTCAAGGCGAAGTCCCGTGGTGTATGCTCTTCGCCGATGATATCGTTTTGTTAGACGAGACAAAAGAAGGGATTTACTCTAAGTTAAAGCTTTGGTGGTCAACCTTGGAAATAAGAGGCTATAACATTAGTAGAACGAAGACGGAGTATATGATGTGTAATTTTAGTCACACTATGATGAATAATGACATGGTGCGAATTGAAAAAAAAAGATACCGCAAAGTGACTATTTTAGATATTTGGGGTCAATCATAAATAAAGAAGGTGACATAGAGGATGATGTTTCACATAGATTAAAGTGGGATGGATAAAGTGGAGAGGTGCATCCGGAGTGCTGTGTGACCGATGTATTCCTGTAAAGCTTAAAGGAAAGTTCTATAGGAATTTTGTGCGAATCGACTATGATGTATGGGGCAGAATGTTGGACAGTTAAGAAGTGTCATATTGGTAAGTTATGTGTAGCAGAGATAAGGATGTTAAGATAAATGTGTGGAAAAATAAGGAATGATAAAGTACGGAATGATCGTATTAGAGTAGACTTGGGGGTTGCCCCGATCAATGACAAGATCCGAGAGAGTCGTTTAAGGTGGTATGGTCATATTCAATGGAGGCCTATGGACGCCCTAGTAAGGAGTAGTGATATGATTCCGCTTGAAGGAGCTAAAAGAACTAGGGGCAGGCCTAAAACGACCATAGGAGAAGTTGTGAGGAAGGACATGCTTAGCCTAGGTCTTGTACCAAGTATGACCTTGGAGAGAGCCTATTGGAGGGCAAGGATACATGTAGCAGACCCCATTTAGCTGAGAATCTCCAGACGTGCTGGGCTGTGCCTCTTTCCTCTTACTATCTTTCATCTTTCACTTTTCATCAATTTTTTCTTTTATTAATTTTCCATTTGTCATCTTTCATCTCTGTCCCCATCCCTCTTTTCCCACCTCTTCTTTCTCTTTTTGGTTAGAACTCAGTTTTCCCTACTTTGTTTTGTTTGGATCCATGTAGCTGACCCCATTAAGATGGGATAAGGTTGAGTTTGTTGTTGTTGTTGCTGCTGCATTTTGTCCAAGTGCTACCTTATTTTTGTTGATTTTTTTTTTTGGGGGGGGGGGGGGGAAGGCATGCTTTCATTTCAAAGTTCAGTCACAATATCTATACACAGTGTATCTATGAAATACCTAATTTTGTAGTTACCCTGCCCATTTACAACTTATGCGTTGGATGTCGCAAATTCTTCCCATTTTAATTATGTAAGCATAATAATATTCCCTCCGGAGTTTAAGGAAGCCAAGTGGAGCTTCATTTTGTACATAAATCGCTATTTACTTATGTCTCAAATTAGTTTTACCACCGGCACTTTTATATACTTTTGGTTTAATGTTTTTTGTTCCTTGATCCTTATTTACTTGTGTACAGGCTGTGATCATTGAAGATAAGAAAACCACTAACTATCAGGGTATGAGGTTCTAACTTGCAATTGTTTCATTTTGAAAATTAGAATAGTGTCTTTATATCACTCTTTCAGTCGAATCACACAATTTCTTTGATTCCTTTACCTCTCCTATGCAGTCCCTGAGGCAAACTTGCAAATATTTCCTCCCACTGATGGAGGAGATAGAGGGAGGGGATATCAAACTCTTGGAAGTACAAATGGTATGTTTTTAATGTAGCTATATTAAGTGTTCTGCACCTATAAAATGAAATAAGCCCACGACAATGTGAATATTTGTAGTACTGTTGCAAAATCGTTTTGTATGACAATCAACAGCTTGCTTAGGATCTTTTCCTCTTGAAAGTGACTATTTTAGAAATTCAAATTTCAAACTTTTATAGTAATGGTAACATTTAGGTAGTTGGTTTTGATTTATTTGAAATTTGATGTCAGAGTTTGGTTTCAAATGCAAATGCTGGTCATGGGGCCCCGGACAATCATCAATCAGTGGCAATTTTACTAGATAAATCTAAAACATAAGGCTTGCATCGTCAATTGTTCCTTGTCATTCACTATTATGACTGGCCATGGAAACCCTTGAAGTGAAAAACAACCTGCACGGGTATTATTCGACTCTGGAACCTTTTGTATCTTCTTAGAAGGCTACACCTCATGGAACATTTTGTTCCAGTCATTACTGAGGTCCGTGTCTTGGTGCTAATGAATCAGGTGATTAGGGTGCTTGTGTAAGCAGGAGCTGTTTATTATTATTTGGCATTCATTTTTCGCCCCGAGGGGGGGGGGGTTGTGAACATTAAACCAACTAACTAAGCTGATCACCTTCACGTAAAAACAAAGAGCCTTTTAAGAATTTCCCCTCTTGATTTATATCATTTTGTTAGTTGGTAATCTTTCTGTTGCCTGAGGTAGAAGAGGGATAGGATGATAGGTCAAAGAAATGATAACCATCCATTCAAAATAAGACATTACAATCATCATTGAAGATGGAGTCTCTTGCTTGTGATTAGACACTGACGCCTACTGACCGGGTCAGGCACGAAGAAGGGAAGGAGGAAGGAACAATGAGAGAGAGGCGAAGGTTTTGTCCCGCTCCTAGATCTGCCGTTACGATCTCACTCAGCCTGTGTTCCCACATACAAGTGGTATTTCGTCATTCTATGACGTTCCTACTAACGGCAGTTGAGGGTGTCCATTTGGGCCTCATAATATTTTATTTTGGCCCATGGTTGGGTTCTATGGCCTTGGGCTTATTATCTTTGGGTTTAATTAATGTAATGAACCTCTTTATACGTCCAAAAATTGGGATTTAAGGGGGTACGGGATTAAGTAATGATAAGATTATGTGGGATCCATTAGTAGATTATTTTGGGTTGAAGGAGTTTTTTAGTCTTGCTACTTCTTAGGAAGTCCACATTGTTGGTGTATGGTTGTCATTGTTGGCAACACTGACATACAGTGTGCAGTGGCAATGGGAAGTAATGTGGCAGTTTGGCAGCTTTGAGTTGGTATAGAGACTTCATGGGATGTTTGGCCATCTTTGAGTCATGATCTGGAAGAGCTCAAAACACAAGAATCGAAGATCTTTTAGCTTCGCAGCCAAAGAAGAATCGAAGCAAACGGAGTCCGACCAAGGAAGTTATGAAGAGTAGAATGGCCAAGGGTCTGTTTTAGAGGCCATCCGGTCCGCCATATCATCAACTGGCTTGTCTAGTTACTTCCCGGGAGCAACCGGAATGGTTTGGATCATCAATCGGCCTAGCCGAATCATCAAACGTCTCGTTGGATTCATCAACCATAGTTCAAAAACTCATTGAGATCTCGGCGTGATCTCAGAAATTTCGGAGATTTCGACCTGGTTGAGACAAGATTGCATATGAGATATCAAACATACATAGTTTCGACTAAGACAATCGAAATTTTGGCGAGATCTCAAAAATCTCGGCGAAATCTCGACCTGCTCGAGAAGAAACAAGTCATTTCTTCTCGAACACTATGACATGGCATTCATATGTCATGCTGATGGAGGACAATGCACGTCGGCTCCATCAGACCATGAGTGGATTCGATCCAGCACGACATAGTTCATATCAGTAGACATTCACAGACTTACAAAGATGGGGTGTTCAGTGGGTGCCGGACATTGGGAATGGGTGTTCCCTGGTAGTGGGTACTGTTACTTGTATTGACATTAATTTAACCTCCTGGTTATATGTTGGGTAAATTGGATGTGGGTGCTCCCAGCTGTAGGTGCAGCTAAAAGTTGAGTATTGAGCGTATACGAAGCCCTTAGAGGCATTACTCCGTGGATGTAGGCAACTTGCCGAACCACGTATACCTTGTGTTGTGGTTGCTTGTTTGTGTATAGAGTGTATTGTCTGTAGGATGGATGTGTACACCTGGTAGACCTTGCCACATGGATTGTATGCCTGCCTGTGGTGGAAAGGAAATGTGTGTTTGAGATCTCCAGTGCCTCCAGCTAGCAGCACATTACAGTGAGCCGATTAAAAAAGAAATGATTTTTGGATCACTGATTCACCCCCCTCTCAGTGACAGCCATACCTCAACATACATTAGGTAGAATTTTAGTTCCTTTAAAAAAATAAAAAATTTAAAGAGCTGTAACCACCCTCCCCAATCGATTATTATAGCATGCAATAAGTTTTTTTTGGCTTGAAGATTTGGGTTTTCTCTCTCTTTTCCCTCCCGCATATCTGACTTCTCTCCTTCTCCATGGCTTTAATTTCATCTTCTTCTTCTCACTTGTTATTTCTTTGTCTCTCTTCTTTGTTGTTGTTTCTTCCCTTTTCATCCATAGGCAGTTTCCTTGTTTTTTGGTTCAAGTTCTGGTTGCTTGGACTGACCATGCTTTCTTCATTCTATATCTGATTCTCTCAAAATTAATATTTAAGGTTCTGTTGTTAATGTCCCTCGAATTCTGAGATTATTTTCCAGTTTGCTAACATCTGAATTGTATGTCTGAAATCCATACTCTGTTTTTAGGTTTTCGATTGCAGGCCCATCATACCACATATATTCCCATTTAAAATATTTTTTTCTTGTATGGATTTTATTGTTAGGCCTAGGGAATCCTATTGGAGTGATTATAGCCCTGTTTGAGTAGGTTTAAGTGGTTACAACAGTGGCTTCTCACCCCTGCTCACCGTCCCTTTGTTTCTTTCAGCTCCTGAAAGTTCAGAAGTATTTACTTTTAAATTAGAGTCGTAGTGTACTGTTTGGTAATTACCTGAATAAGCTGATTTGATTGGTCTGGCAGTCCTCTAAGATCTGACTTTTAGATTTGAAATCAGATTTGTTCTAAATTTAGTCTTCATATTAGAATCTTCTTCCCAGCCTTTAGGGAGTACATCGCTTGCAGATCCATCATTTGATCTTCATTAGATTGCCATCTAAGAGAGCATGATTCACCAGTAAAGTGCATCAGCATGGGTTACTGTGAGGAAGAAGGTTTTTAGTATCTAAATAACTTCTTTGTTTCATTGAGGTGTCCCTCCTTCCCTGGATAAGTATTCTTTGAGGATGATTTGTTACGTAGTGATCAAGGAGGGAAGGCGACCATGGCGTTTTAGAAGGTCAAAAATAAGGTGACACCGCCATGTCGGCAAGGCGCCCTCCTAGGCGTCCAAGGCGACCAAGGTGCCTGGACGCCATGGCGACGCCTTGATAACTATGATTTGTTAATTGGACGCCTTGATAACTATGATTTGTTAATCGGATATTCTTTTCTTCTCCCTTTCCACTATCTAGCAAATCATCTGTGCTTTCCAGTCTTCCTAATTATTTATATCCTTATTTCGGTTACCATCATAGCCTAAACTCTCTTCTCAGTTGTATGAGTGTAAATTGGTTCTCTTTGAATTGGTTTTGTTTCTTATTGATTCAAAAGCGAATGTTATGTTAGTGATTAATAAATGGCTAACACCTTGGATAATTGATGATGGAAAGAAACAAGTCAAAACAAAAAAAGATAGGCATGAATAATTTTTTCCCCTTCTCTTGTGTGGTGCGAATGGAACTATCTGTATGACCATAATATTGGCTCACTTCTATTTGTTGGTCCTGCAAATCAGACATTCACTAGAGAGTAGAGGCCAGTCATAGAAATTATGAATTACAGGGGAAGGGCTCTCCTAAATCCAGAAACTAATGGTTTTGTTTTGAGGAATAATGATTAAAACAAAGCAACCTGCAGAGAAGGAAAGTTGGTGCAACTTATGGAATAATAAGTCCAAAACTAAGAATTGCGTAGAGTATGGCCTTATATAGATAGGGGTTACATCAGACCACCCATAAATGGAATTAGAAGCTCTTAGAATCACAAAGGGACCTCCACATGCCTAACAAAGCATATATCTCCATGTCCCATCACGACATCACCTAGGGTAACCATACAACTGATGAGTGAAGGTGTGTCACTCTTCACAATGAAGTGCGCACGGCTTAAGACAGGGGGAGCTATAGGCGATAGACAATGGTCTTTAATTCCACTATAATTAAATGTGTGATACTAATTTGGCTTGATTACTTGTTAAGCTTGGATCAAAGTATCAACCTTATGATTTCTGAAGGCGCTTCAATACCCTGTTATGTCACACCCCACTCCTTGTAACCCAGGAGATGTGACTAGGATGCTTACCATCATCCTACTCAGCCTGCCAGTGCCAGGATCGCAGACATTAGTATCTTAACGTCACAGTCACACTCAAGAGATTCATAATCATCAGAGACAGCGGAAGACTAAAATATAGTAATATTGATTCTTATAGCTGAGAAACTAAATGTGCTAAAATGCTATCTCAGGTTTATTCTTGATCCAACAGTTAACCATAACGTAAATAATAATGAGTACATCAAGTGGTACAAACTCATCAGGAAAAAAAAAAAAATGGAGGGCACCGCGTCCTCGATCACAATACACCGTAAGTACAGTAGTCATCCGCAACCGGCATCGTGTCCCTCGGGTTCTAGTGTCCGCCAGTCTCCATCATACTCTGTCATAGAGGAGGAACTGTTCGCTCCTAACGACTCTACTGAACCTGCCTCACATTCTAAAAAGGGGTATCCACATGGAGTGAGCTTCACTAAGCTCAATGAGGGGATGGGGGCATGCAAGCACACACATATAGTCCATGATGTGGTGCATGGATTCAATTTTATTATTATCCACCTAACAACAAAATTAAGTCTGGGGTAATAGTACTATCGCAACAGACTAGGCAATACCCCTGGTCCTAGAGTGTGCCTCGGTCACCCAACAGTACTACCCTAGTTGCGGAGGAAGCCTACCAGTCCCGAAATGTACCTCGGTCACCCATCAAACCCCCGATAGTTAACCCAATGCCATGGTACCGGAACACCATCGGACCTACCACGGTGGGTTATCCAACACGTAACCCCCTATTGGCAACGGTCGTAGCACAAGGTCAATTATCCTAACGACATGTCTACATGCCATTACAATATATCACATATATACACATATACTTGAGGCTGGCGATCACAGTATTGGAATACCCTCGGCCACACCACCGTCCTCCTGTTTCCTCAAGTATACACATACACATACAATTGAGTATGGAAAATACGGTACTAGAACAAACCTCGACCATACAACAACCCATTTCCAAGCCTAATGCAACAGATATTTCTATTACTGCAGTTAAGGAATTGGAGTGCAGTTAGTATGGCGAATACGGTACCGGAACAGACTTCGGCCACACCATAACCCATTTCCAAGCCTATGTCTAATGCAACATGTATGCAATACAATTAGCATGGCGATCACGGTATTGGAACATCTTTGGCCATCGTTTCCCATTTCCCAAACACAATATACAACCAAGATATAAAACGGTTAAAACATACATAGTGAATTTATAAAATCAAAACATGCATGGTGAGGTTATGAAACTAAAGCATGCATTGTTAAAATTATAGAACAGAATGATGGATGCCATGTGGGTATCACACAACATTTATGAATTTGAAACACTTCAGAAATGAAGTCAAACCACACCCACTCACCTTGTCATAAGACTCGGTGAATTCGAATCCCAAGTTGATGTTCAAGCAAATCCCCAATAGGCCTTACCGGGTTGATTGTCTTTGACCTAATTACGTTAACAGGGTGTTAGATCAAGCGTTGAAAGAATGCTCGAAGAATTCCCAGAAGAGCAGAGTATGAATCAACTCTGGGAACCCACCGACAGATGCCACCAGTTGATCAATGATTGACCGGTGGATCAGCCGGTGGAAGAAGCAGTAGATTTGGTTTTCCAAACTTGTTCATCTGCAGAACCCCATTGCTTGATCCAGATCTGCCGGTGGTGATCGACCGGTGGATAGTCCGAGAACTAGGTTTCAGTTCAAGTTCCATCCGACATAGTCCCGGGGTCATTTTTGTTCCATAGAGATTGTAGGGGATCACTCCACCTATCTTGTGAACCAAGCGGCATCGAATTTCACCGCACGGAACAGGAGATTCAATTGAATCTCCGATTGAAACCCTAACTTTTAGGTTTTGACTGTTTTCACCCAAAACATTAGGGATTCAGTCATACACAGGGTTGGAGGCGTGCATGAGGGTGCAGTACCCTAAAACAACAGCACACCAGCTGGCAATAGAGCTCAACACTGGATCTCAAGTGAAATTCAGCCAAAAAATCCTAAACGTAGGTTTGTAAAACCAGTAGAAATGAAGAGGAGAAGACAGGGAGCAAGTGCTCTTACCCGAGACTGAGCAGGAATAGCAACTGGTGCGGGTCCGCGCTCCTTTTCCTTCCTCCTTCATCTTCTTCTCCTTCTTTTCCTTTCTTTCTCTCCTTCCCACGGTTTTGTTGTTGTGAATAATGAGCTTGAGAAGCTCATAATCCTATTTATAGGTTAAGGCCTCTAAGGCCCGTTTGCCTGTGCGACTTAATTCAGTCAAACTGATTATTTTCCCGGTTGGACCACGTGGGCCCACCACCTTGACTTCATATTGGGTACGAAGGTAAAGGTGGGTCTCACAATGAGTTGAGACACACGGGAGAGGGTTTGACATGGTACACTGGGGTCTCACAGACAACAGCCCATTATTGGACAGCAAGACCGACCGGTTGATGTCACCGGCAGGTCATGACTGCCTGTGGTGATCCACTGGTGGATCACTTCCAGCTCTGATTCAGCTGGGATTTCACCAGTGTTTCTTTCCCGCTTTCAAGGGTATTTTAGGGGGGTTATGCACAGTATTTTTGACAGTATATGGAGGATAGTCAGTACTTCCACTTAACTCCTTGATTGACACAGTCCTCAAGTCACTGGTGTCAACAGTTGCCGGAGTAGCACCTATAATAAAAAGTTTAAATTAGGCCTGTTTTGGGCATGGTGTAACATGTTAACCTTGGATTGCATAAATGGCTGGCATCAAAGTTGATCTTTAAGATATTTTAAAAATTTTATGGACTGAAGCTATTGTACTGCAGGACAGAATGTGAAAGATTGAACTTCCTAAACCCAATTCCTCAGGATAGGGTCGAAGTAGATACTTCTGGATACATCCATTGTATATGACCTGTAGATAGCCTTTTCACAATGATTGTTTCTAGTAAATCCTGTTTTGCTAGCACAACCAAGGATTTAAGTATCGGTATCGGGTATCGTATCGGTTAGGCGATTTTAAGAGACGTATCGTATCGTATCATATCGGAGATACGTATCGATCGGTGCAGAAACGCATGAAAATGATCAAAATACACAGGAAAATACACTTTTGGACACAAAAAACAATATAAACAAGCAATTTGTGTCATATATCATGCATATATATTAAGAATTGTGAATAATCAATAACCAGACAAGTGCGGCACTTTGAAATTGTTATAAAAGATTAAAAGATGAAATTCCTTACATGTAGAGTCACTCTATTGCCATGAAGAATGTCAGGGTGCCCTAAACAATATTTAGACATTTTTATATTTTCTACAACTAGTTACACATTATTTAATTTTTTAAATAATGAAAAAAAATGACATAATGTACTACATATATGAATCTAAGTCTTTGATTCTATTTCAGCCAATTATACATTTTATCAAACTATAATGAAAGAGTATAGATGGAAAAATCAGATTTTTTACATTTTTTTAAGTATTTTATAAATTCAGGAAATACCCAAAAAATAAAAAAAAATACAGATTTTAGGGTAAATGTATAATCTTCTTGGGATGTCATACATCTATACATAATGTACTCCATATGTTATAAACATTACCATTTGTTTTAAAGTTAAGAAGAAGAAAAAAAAAAATCATTTTAAAGAAGGAATTTTCGGTTTTGGGTAAAAATGGCCAAAGAAACATGGATTTGAAACCAAATCTTTGTAAATGCATACAAAGAATGCAATTTCTATGTTAGTTTAACATATTCTGTTTGATTCATACCAAAAAACATACCAAAAATCAAAGATTAAAGCAAAAGATTCAAGTTTTTTTCAAAAAACTTACCTAACCCTTCAAGAGCAGCTTTTGAATTTGAATGTGGGCTGTTAGATCCACCAAATGATGTGATTTCAGCTCCTCTAAGTTTGTTTTTGGCAAAGAATTGAAGGCCCTCAAGAAATCTTACCCAAAAAGCAAGTTTAAATGTGTTTTTGGAAGGGTTTCTCAAAGCTGGGAAGAGCTTTTTTCCGCCAGGACTGCTAGAAATCGAGTTTCAGGTGACAAGAATGAAATGGCCATGTGTTTTTTAAGTTAACGATACGTATCGAGACGTATCGAGTCGTCTCGATATGTATCGCTATGTATTGGTCGATACATATCGAGATGACTCGATACGTCTCGATACGTATCGTTTTTAAAAATATAATAAAATAAAAAATTTTAAAACTCTCCTCTGTATCGATACGTATCGTATTGTCTCGGTACGTCTTGGTCGATACGCCTCGATACAGTCGAGACATTAACATTTAAAAAAAAAAAAGATACGTCTCGACCTGTATCGTATCGACCTCGATCGATACCGAGACGTATCGGCCGAGACGATACGATACGCTCCGAGACTTAATTCCTTGAGCACAACTTCTGAATACTGTTTATATGCTCTTCCCATCTCCAAATTGCATCCACGAGAGTATGCCTCCATAAGAATGTGCATTTCTTATATTTTATGAGAACAGATATAGTGCCAAAACCACAATAACTCAATGATGTCATTGGAAAAGGTATAATTTATGATCTACTTATCTGCAAAGAGCCAAAGGAAAGTGGGCCTAAACTGCCTTTAGAAGTACGAAAAGATGGTTAACTATGCATAAGAGTACCCAAGTCAACCTCCTTTGCAACTTGCCATGAGGTTTCACCCTTTTATAATTTACATCATGGTTCTCTTGTATTTCTGGGAGGCTGGGATGTAGGTATATGATTAGGTAAATATGCGGATGGGGTGAGAAGAATCCGTGGGGAGGCAAGCCAAGGTGGAAGATGCTGAAAATCGTTCTTTATTGAATGTTTGGGATGCCGACCCAGCTCAGAATCCAGATTTTAATGTGGGTGGACAGATTAGTTAGTGATCTCTCCCAAATTCATATATCTTACATACGCTTGAACTTGAAGTTCTTACTATAATTGAAACCTGATGGCTAACAACAGTCAAAACACCTATTAATTAATAGATCTTCAGTTGATTTATTAATACATGCTTTCCTACACTGAAAAATCAAACTTTAAAACAATGCTTCAATGATTTGGAGGGCCATCCAACCATGATCTGAGTTCCCATGCAATTCATCTTCCATTAAAACTACTGCTAAGACTCTTCTTGCACCAATATTAATTCTCCATATGTACTAGTTTTATTTGAGAAACAAATTGTAGAAGCACATTATTAGTGAACTGGCAACATTTGACTGTTGTTTATTATGAACTATGAGCCTTAGTCCAAACAGAATGAACCAGTTTAGATTTTAGAGAACATGAGCTGTTAGATTTTATGTGGGTCCTCAGGTCCACCAAAGATGGATATTTCAAGGGCAGGGAGTTATTGTGGAAATTCAAGATTTGAAAGAAGAGAAAATGAAAAAAGAAAGAAATAAAGTTGAAATCTTATTTTTTCATCAAGTTTCTACAGGCTTTTTGAAAATTTTCTTTTTCTTTTTCTTCTTTTTTTTTTTAAATTTCTCTGGGGTTGGGAGAGGGGGGTGGGGATAAAGGGAAGTGCTTGGGTTAATGGTTATATATGTGGTAAATAACAGTTTTGGTATTTATGGCTAGCTGGAGTTTGGCATTGTTCTTTTTCTTTTGATAATTGCAATAGCAGCGTAAAAATTAATTATAACTTTATAATTTGACTTATCTTGGTCAGGGCAAGGAATTCCCAATTACGATTGGGTTACATCAAGGATGAGTTAACCAAGAACATCCAAGATGAGGTAATATGGTGTATGCTCTTCGCCAATGATATCGTTTTGGTGGATGAGACAAAAGCAAGGATTAACGCTAAGTTAGAGATGTGGAGATCGACCTTGGAAACAAGAGGCTTTAAGATTAGTAGATCAAAGACGGAGTATATGATGTGTAACTTTAGTTACACTATGATGGATGTTGACATGGTGAAAATTGAGGAGAGAGAGATACCACCAAGTGACTATTTTAGATATCTGGGGTCTATCATATACAAAGAAGGTGACAAAGATGATGATGTTTCATAAAGAATTAAAGTGAGATGGATGAAGTGGAGAGGTGTGACTGGAGTACTGTGTGACCGACACAATCCTTTAAAGCTTAAAGGAAAGTTCTACAAGACGACAAAGTTTTATTTTAGTAATTAACTATCTCTATTTTGTATTTTGTGTAACAAGAATTGACAGCTTCATTGTAAAAATATTTCGTTACTACTTTGGTGTTTCACTATTGCATATCATTTTAAACATTCCGGCATTACGCTTTTGACTCATTGGAGTTCCTTGGTAATGTAGGACAGGATTGAAGGCTCAACCAGTCCCAAACAAGATCTGAAATCAGGGAAAAATTGGTTCAGTTTGATGGGTTAAGGCTGGGTTGATTTGGTAGATTAATGGGTAAGTCTAAGATCAGGGTTAAGGTGAGGGATAGGTCTGATCAATAGGGAATAAAAAGGCTAAGGAAACAAATCTGCAGCAGCGCAGTTGTCTCTGCCGATTGGTTCTGCAGAATGGGAAAACAGGGTTTAATGGGATTTTGGAGATTTCCTGTGGAAGGTGACCTGCAGGTCAGATGGGGCTAAGGATAGGATCAAGTGGAGGTCTTAGAGGGGGGGGGGGGGAAGGTTTGCTGAAAAGCTTGAAGAAAACTAATGGCTGGATAGGGAAGGAGAGAGAGGAAATGGAATTAGAAGGTTAGTTAAAATAGAAGGTAACCTGGGAATGAAGGTCTGGGCAGCAGCAATGGAACTTGGTTAAAGGGGAGGAGGGGCTTCAGAAGGCTTGAAGACTTGCAGGAAATGAGAATCAGCAACAAGAAAGAACCTCCTGGGCTTCCCACCGCAAGGAGTCAGCAGGATCCAACACCAGCTCCTCTCTCCTAGGATCGATCACCAAGGAAGAGCCGGAAGCAAAACTTGCATAACAGCAGAGATATATTTTTGAATCAAATCGTGCGCTCTTCAGCCCCTTGGGTTGCTTTATATAATATTAGAAAGGAGCAGCAGTGTCCAAAATTAGAAAGTTTCCAATTTGGTCCCCCTTTGCTTGGAGTACAAGACACAATCAGTTTCTAAACTGATGTGTGCTAATAATTTTAATCACCTACTAATTATGAAAATAGAAACTAACCACTAGCTTAGCTCACATGGCTGACCATAACTTAAACTGGACCAATTTTAACCAACCGGTTCATTGGTTTATTACAAGACTCAAAATAAAAACATAACAACCCAATAGAACAGCACCACGTGAACAGTGTTACACCAACAGTAGTTGAAAATCAAAATCGTGGCTGGCTGCCAAGGTAGGCAGCAGCCTTCTTCTTTTTCTTCCTTGAGATAATGCACCTGGTTCCTCTATGCTCAAGTTTATTTCCCTGCCCTTGTAAAGATTACCAGCTATTAATTTTCCCTTGTATTCATTATGTTTGCAAAAATTGGTAGTGTTGCTGCAGTTGAACGAAAGCTTGATATCAAATTTTTAGTACTTAACTTTATTCTTGATAATATTTTCCACTATGTTGGACTCTTACCCATGCAGGAGATGAACAACAAGCGACAAATGGTTGGAAGGGAGTGTTTTGTGTTTCGTCATACACACAGTATTTCAATGTGGATACTGATATTGTTCTTGAAAGAATTATAAGTTCTTTGAATCCTCTTGGGGGAAACTTTTTCAGCAAGATTGATGCTAACCCTGACCTGTAAGTTTCACATTTTATTTTGCTAAATATATGGGGGCTTATTTTGTTTTTTCGTTTTGGTTTTGATTCCACTTTCACTTTAAGATGATTAAAATTTTCAAGAAAAATTTCCTCCTTATAAGTTTAGTACATTTTTGCCAAAATGAAATCCCAAAATGAAATTGTAACAAGGGAGGCTATTTATATTTGGGTTCGGCTGATCCGCACCATATTGCAAAACCTTGATGAAGTGGGAAGGAGGGGCATTATTAGAGCTTAGATCTTGGAGGTTGCTAGTTAGAATGCAGAGGACATCTTTGTTATCTTGATTAATGAAGACTTGGGAGTTTTTGCTTCTGGTTGTAAAACTAACCCGCAATATCTTGTCAGAAAGTTGAGCACATCTTACATTAATGTGAATGAAACTTATGCGACAAAGACATGTTATTTTTTTCAAAATTTTCCATGTTGAACCAAAATCGACACATCTATTTTCCGTTGTCCCATTAAATTACCACACCTGGTGGGGATGACAAGATATCCTTTCTCTTTTTAACATTTTAACTCAAAAACCCGTATCATTGTCTTTGTTACCACTAAGCCAAAACCAGACTTCTACATGGTAAGATCACTGAGCCAGTGAGAGTCTTTCGTTCTCCCTCAATCTCTCACTGAATATGGAGCATTTCTTTTTTTTTGACTAGTGTAATCTGAAAGTTTGTAGTCCGCTGGGGGGGGGGGGGGGGT
Source organism: Telopea speciosissima (assembly GCF_018873765.1). Classification (NCBI taxonomy): domain Eukaryota; kingdom Viridiplantae; phylum Streptophyta; class Magnoliopsida; order Proteales; family Proteaceae; genus Telopea; species Telopea speciosissima. The sequence goes on along the minus strand of NC_057916.1, from coordinate 20,519,102 downwards.
GAGGAGGAAAAGAAAAGAGTAGGAACCACATGTGGCATTGCTGTTCTCATTTGCTCTCAAAAGTCAAAAAGTGGACTGGGTTGTCAAACAGTGCAAATTTATTGCATCCCTAAATTGCTTCCATCTGCTGTAAATTAATGCAATATCCAAGGTTTTAGTGACTCCATTAGAAATTTCTTTGAATAGCAACCAACAGGAATCCAGAACAATTAAAGGAAGTCAATTGAAGGATATTGAATTGGAGAGGACTAGATGGTTAGATCTGCCATGCAAATGAGAAAATATGGGCCCAGCTGTCCCTAGTTTCATTCAAAACCTTTTCTAATGAGCTTTGGAGCTCTCCCAGTGAATAATGGTGGCAAAATTAGTGGCAGGCCTAAATAGTGAGGATGGAAACTGGAGTCAAGTCCTCCGTGATCAATAAATTGGCTGTAAATTTTCTTTTTGGTCTGCAGTCAATAGAATTTTTAAGGGTGTGCCGAGGTCCTCAACTGTTCTGGGTCAGGAAAAAAAATGCACATACTAGTATAAAAAGGAAAAAAAAATGATTGTCTATGCTTATAGCACTACTATATGCTTAATTACTTCTTGTCTGGAATTTTTTTTGTGGGGGGGGGGGGGGTGTTGGGGAAGGGATCGGTGACAGTAAAAAGGGCACTTATATTGATGTATCAAAACCACAATGGTACAGAACTAACACACATGTATGCATGGATATCACGCCTGCATTATTGACAACCAGTTATCACCCAAAGAAACTCTTTATGTCTGAAATATGAAAAAGCATGGTACAATTCAGTAGATTTGCAAATTCTGCAAGCTCCCCTTGCTTTTTCATGAAAGGCCTGCATACTTTTTTCTTTCTATAGAGATCAGCTACCTAAGAACTTCACCTTTTAGGATCAGCTGATTCAAGTCAGGAGGTTATTATTAACTTCAGTTCTGAGGCTCCATTAATTACAGGATTGACAGCCCAACAAGACCCAAATAATATTGCTGTATAATTTAGCAATGTCACACTGTACGGATGAATGATTCAGCAGTACTATTTGGGTGGAGCTTTAAAAACCAGGGATAGATGATACAGCTCTCCTCTTCCTCGTAAATGTATATTTTAGAAGAGTTCTGATTTATTTCTTTTTCTTATTGATTTAAATAAAGTGTTCTCTGCTGAAAATTAAATTCCCTGAATTTTACTTTGTATTCCAAACTATCCCATGTGATTACGACCTTTAGCATTGGGTTAACTTAAAGGTGAACAAATTAATAACATATTAACATGTTCTTCCAAATTCCCCTTGTCCATCTACCATCCTAGTTACAATTTATGTGTTTCACTGTAGATTCATCATTGGTGCATAGAGATGCATAATATACAATATATACCACCTACATCTACCGTAAGATTATCAGAAGGTGATTATAATGAAAATTGAAGTTGAAACCATTACTTTTACTGAAGTTGAAGCTTAAAGGAAAGCTATTATAGAGGTATTTTTTTTATTGGTGCCTTGTGATGAATATTTGTTGGTATCTATAGCTCGAAAAATGATAAAGGCAACCCTCTAAGCTCCTGGAATGTGGAATATTTTTTTTTTGTTGGGGGGTGGGGATGGAGGGAGGGGCGCATTGGGTTTTTGGTTGGTGCTTGTTCTTGTTTGTGTTGTAGCATTCTTTGGCTTATCTTAGAAATCATATGGGTAGTCCAGGGCATGTTATTAAGCCAAATTGGTGTAACCATGTAAGGTATACTGAGTAAGATCTATTGAATAGTTGCATGCGGACACTGCATCTGTTCCACTCATGGAGTTTATATCCGATCTACTGACAGGTATCTTAGACTACCTTTCATCATGAAGTTAGTAATTGGGTTCATAATTACATGCTTGTGCATGGCAGCCAACTTTGCTACACCTTCTTGGATCTTTTTTGCATCCAAGTTCTGATTAGCTAGGTGAAGCCTTGACTACTAAAATCTCGCTGAGACAATGTTGAACTAAAAGGAAGAGTGACCTTGAACTACAGACCAATCAATATAACCAATAAAAGAAAGAAATTGATTCTCCTGCTGGGAAAAGAAAATGAGGGAAAAAAGGGGAGATCCCTAGAGGAGACATCATCGAGAAGAAGGATATTCTTTCATTTGCTAGACTGTATATTTAAGACCAAAAGATGTCTCCTTGGTGAGAAACTTGTTGACTAGTAGGTTTCAAAATTATCAGTAAGTGTGTCATGTTCATGATAGAGGCTCTAAGCATCTTCCCATCCTTGTACTTCACTTGAGTGGACATGCTCTGTTTATGTAACGTTTTCAACCTTCCCTTCTGTCCTATTTCTTAATTTTAACAGACATTAGTTGGATAATTGGTGTGAATTTTGGTGGCATTTCAGTTATGGGCTGATTTGGATTTCCACCACGTTGGTCATTGTGCTTGCTTCGCTTGGGAACTGTGCCACCTACCTGATGCGCAAACGAAATGATAGCAGCACATCCTGGAGCTTTGACGTCAACTTTCTGAACTTGGCTGCCTGTGCAGTGTATGGTTATGCATTTCTGGTGCCTTTGGCATTTTACTTTTTGATTCAGCATCTTGGATCAAGTGCAAGCCTTGTTCGTTTCTGGTGTATGTGGGGATATTCTCTCTTCATCTTTATCCTCAGCTCTGTAAGTTTCCTGCTTTCTGAATGTGGCTTCAATTTTATTTCGATTACTGCATGATTCATAAGCCATGAAATGAAGGATAATCATTCCTCAACCCTTGTCCTTTCTAATCCACATGGATGCAAGAGGTCCATAGACTCCAGATCAATCAAACCTCATGCACTACCTAAGGAATTTTCCAACCTAAAATTGTGCTGATTGGATGATCAAAAAGGTTAATTCAATTTATGCCTTATTGAATCTATGTTCTGAACAAGTAACCAAAAAGAGGGGGGGGGGGGGGATGAATATATGTTCTGGAAACCTGCATGTTTGCCACATGGATGGCATGTGGTTGAGGGATTTGAAAGTCTGAAGATTGGGAAATTCACAAAATGGAAAACAAAAATTCTATCCTGACTGTCTGACAGTTCAAAGGGGATTGGTTGGTTTTTTTAAACTTATTTTCTGTCTCCTATTTCACCCTACTGTCTGTGGGATAGGAGAATAAGCTCAATTTCCTGATTGTGACCGTCAGACTAGCAAAAGTTAATTAGACTGTCTAGTGTCTATCATCCAAATTCTTTGTTTAATCTATCTGAATGTTACCGTTGGAACATCTAAAAACTGTTTGTGGTTTGCAAATGAATAAATATTTGGATGTAATGCTAAGGATTAGGGAAGTCTCATTGACCAACATGAATGAAAAAGTAGCCAGTCAACATGGACATTTGCTAGCTGATGATTTTGAAAGAGATATAGTAGCATAAAGAATTTTCTCTCTGTAATGGAAGACAAAGAGAAGTTAAGCTGCTTGTGTTCCTATGGAATGCATATGCTGTCTCACTGCCAACCCTAGGCAAGATGACCTTTCAAGTTCCCAACTCTTAGATCACCTTAACCATGCTGTGCTGCTTGTTACGTGCTTGTGCTGCTTGTTACGTGCTTTCTCCTTGACCATCAAAGAGTGACAGATTAAGTAGTTTAAGATCATCCAATCTCCAGACTGGTTGGCGTTTATCTTGTGTGTGCTGACACTGCTGTTTCACAATGGAAGTTCTCTTTCTAATTATTTGTCAGTTGTACTGCCTCTTGGTGAGACCTACCTATACTGTATTTCTACACTTGTTTGTCGTCAGGGGAAAAGATGATACATTCATTGGCTGTTCTGTGGTTAGTGGTAGAGTTTTTCATTCTCACAACTTCTAATGCATTCTTCCTTACAAATTTCAGATTCTGTTGCTAATCCCTGTTGAGATCCTTCGGTGGATCATTATAATTCTCACCGGTGTGGCTTCAGCTTCCTTTGTTTCTCTAAACATAAAGTCTTTCATCGAGGCAACTGATCTCATGATAGTGGTGGTGGCAGCATTTGTTTTGCAAGTTGCTCTAGCACTTTTCATCAAGATCTGGTTCTTCCCATAAATCTCAGATGCTATACTCAAAGGTGGGTATTAAGTGAGCTTAAGAGTGGTTTGTTTGGGGCTTATTCCTGGTTGATGGCTCTTTCATGGATGTGGGGGTACACCTTCGTTGCTTGTTCCAATTTGCAGTATCCTGAAAGAAAAAGAGAATTAAAAAGATGGCATCCAATAGGGCGATGGTTGCTACGTTCATGTTCAACTTTGTATTGTAAGTCCAGTGAAGGAATCAGGGAAGCCAAAAGAGACGAAATTACACTGACAAACACTGGGTGTTGATGATATTCAAGTAATGTCTCAGGTGGTTGTTTGATTGAATGGTCACTGTTTTAGTGTTTGATAATTAGAATTAAAAACTTAAAATGATGTTTTAGTGTTTGATACAGAGAAATGAAATCAAGCTCCAATATACTTCAGGGCACTTGTGAAATTTATAGTCTGGCAAGGCAGTATAAATATAAATATAATGTCAAGTTTCATTCTAAACAGAGTTTGCCACAATATAAATATAATGTCAAGTTTCTGGGCACCTCTGAAACACAGCACCCAATTTGAATACAATGTCTGCAACTTGCAAGTTGCAAATCTCCAGCAAGGCATTGGTTGACTGCCATGCTCATGTTGATTCATTTATTTATGAGGTCTACTACTTTTGGCATCAGTGAAGACATGCACATGAGCAAGGTTCTTCTCCAAAGCTGTGCCTTGGTGCCTTACGTCTCTCTGATCCATATCAACTGTTGCCACATCTTTTGTGCTATATTTTCTTGTCCCTGTACAAATTTGTAGAAGCATCCCTTATAACCCCCCATCCTGTAGGCTGTAGCATCATGAGCAGATTTCATGTGAAAAGCTCCTTCACATATTATGACTGCAGTGTTCATGAGTGGCTGGCTGTTGACCTTGTATAGGCTTATCTAGACAGACCGACTAGGTAAGCATGACTACATGAGTCAGTTATGGCGTGTGCCTAAAATCTTAGAAGGAGCTGTTGCATTTTAGTCTACATAGTTGGATTCCAAAAGGGTAAATGAAATAACCTTGCTACCATCCTTTGTACGAAACCATTCCACCGCATCTCCTTGGTGCGTTCCTTTATGCTACATGCTTAGAGAACCATCTCCCAAATAGAAAATAGAAACTTTTGTAATCATAATTGTGTAACTGCCTTAAACTTAGTAATGTGGTAATAACACTTTTCAAATGGATTTTAAAATATAATAATTATATTTAGAATGATTTGGAGTTAATCACACAACCATGTTAGGTAATATTTTGTAATTAATGCCATCCATTTAACATCCTATACTCAACCATGTCTTTTCCTCAATACCAACTTCACATTGAGATTGAATACTTTGCACGTTTCAAGTGCCAACACTTGTCTCATTTTTTGCCATTTAAAGGGTGAAGAGGTCAAGAGGGTTATAATAGCGGCAAAAGAAAAAGGTGTTGGCACCTAAGATGTACGTTCAGGTGAACATATGTGCCAAGGATCTTTCCTCCTTCACGATAGGGTGGTCCCAGACTTGGTCCGGTGGTTTGATATGTCCTTTGATCCGCATTTGGAACTGTCATGCACTAACCCTCCATTCCATCCATCCCCTCCTCCTTTGCTGACCTCGAGGCAATCCCATTGGGTGCCTATCAAGTGGCAAATTTTTATCCTCTCAATTACACTATCCGTACTTGACATCAAATACATTTAATAGAGGGAAGTGGACCGTGTTCGGGCAGGGAAAAAAAAATCACCTTAGTCTCTCAATAAATTGTCACTGTTACAACAATGAAAAGCTTACTTAACCCGGTCTTCCCCTTATCATTCATCAATGGAAAGACTCACGTGTGTTCTACACACACACACACACAAAAAAACAAAAAAAAAGAAAGAGATCATTCATTGAGTTGAGACCATATATATCAACTAGACATGTATATGAAAGTGCATTACAGACTTTATCTACAATAACTATTCAAGGTAAACCCGTGATGGTTCTTAATAAGTGCCATGTACCTCAAGTAATCATCATTTGTGATATTTCTTCATGAATTTTTCAACACCAGGTTGTGCTGTGATTAGTAAGTTCGAAGTGAAATTGTTTTGTTTTTTTTTTGTCCCCACAAGGTTAACTGGTATCTCTTCTTTTTCTCGTAAGTCGTTTTTTCGTTTCGGTTTTGTAAAACAAAGGTATTTGTTGAGTAATTTATTGCTTACTCGTTTCTGTTTTCAGTATTATATTTATAATGAGAAAGGTGTTACATATCATGTACAATAGAGGTTATCCATCCAGAGAATAAGGTGGGTTTGTTAGCTATTTTGTTAGCTACACGTAGTTGAGCTGTTTTCTATAACTCTGGTGGAAAGTTATCTTCAAGGGAATTTTTATTCTCTCAATTACACACACTGCCTGTACTTGGTCAAGTACATCTAATAAAGGGAGGTGAACCCCACATGAACCCCACTTCGGATAGTCATGATGAGTCTTGGACTGATCTACGTGGATCCGGTCATGTAGGACTTCGGTTATCAGGTTTCTTTGCATGAATTCTCTTTTCCTTTTTTATTTCATTTGTTTTAACGTAAAATAGTGAGAAAAGAAATTTTACCATGAAATTTAATATTCTAAATATTAAAAATAATTTTTTTTTTCAAGGGGATCACATATTTTTTGGGTTTTTCCTGATAATTTTTACGCTCAATTTGATTATAAAATCTTTCCTCATAAAAATATCAACGTCTTAGTATATATATAACACCCTTACCTAAAGTCTATCTACCCATCACAAACATATGATACGAATTAAATAATTCATATATTTTTTTTTATAAAACACCACCAAGTAGAGATCTTTCCCTCCCCCTTTTTTTTTTAAATTTTTTATTTTATTTTTTAATAATGGTATTTTATCTAATTATTTTTTTTTGTGTAAAATAAATGCAAAATAAGCTTGAAAAATCTTACAATGATACTTTACCTCTATTAAAAAAAATGTAAAATTTTATTTGTAAAAAAAGTTTCATAGTGTACTAATGAAAGTTTTACAAAATTTTTTAAAAAAATAAACCAACAACATATGTTTTCATAGAATGTCTTGAGAACTATGGTGTTGGGTCCAATAATTTAGGTTCTAGATTTATACACATGGTGGTCCATCTTAACTACATAGACTCATTATCGATACAATAGTATAAGGTTTTAGGGTTTCTATATATGAATGTGGTCCATCTCAATTCTCAACCACATAGCAATATAGCATGACCATCCATCCTACCATGTTTAACGGTTTTTCCTTTTTTGGTCTTTTGGGTAGCTATCCATAATGTAACAATGGAAGATGAAATTTCAAAAAATCACAAGACAGCCCATCATCCATTTTTACCTATACTTATTGTTCCTACTCAGAGTTGGGAGAGTGCACGATAATATTTAGAGTATTGACACAAATGCTTGGATATACACATAAAGGTGTTAAACGGTTTGGTTCAGTTTGGTTCAACATGCTTAGGAGTAGGGTTATAAACGGATAACCAAAAATATGAATTCGATCTCCATCCATATCTATTTAGGGACATCCGTATTCGTTTAGAGATATTCAAAAAAAAAATCTGAATACTTTGATAAAAATCCGTCAGAAAAATTTGAATACTTAGTAATAAAAATTAAGTAAATAATGATGTTGAGGGATTTTGAAGATTCATTAGGTTCTAGAATATGAGGAAAAGATAATCATGATCTAAGAGATATGGATTGAGAGTGAATTGCATCTACTAGGGGGAGGAAGGTTCGGGTTATACAAGGAAGAGATGTAAATCGATGGTCAAAAATTCGAATTCGATCCGCATCCGAATCCATTTGAATCCGTTTAGAGGTATCCGTATTCGACCAAAAAATATCTAGATCCAATCCGTATCCGAGCCGAATCAATCTGTTTATAGGCCTACTTAGGAGTAGAAACCGAAAGCAAACCATTTAACTAAACAATTTAAAAAAAGAAACCTGAACCGTTTACACAAGGTAGGTTTTTGTTGTAATTTTTTATGAAAACATCTTTTTCTCTTTTAATTTTTAACCGAAATGGATATGAACTTAATTTGAATGGAATTGAGTGGGATATGGATTGGTGATGTCTCACTCCTCGGGTTGGTTTCCCTTGCTGTACTTTTTAGCTTCGATTAATCATTTAAAAATATCATTGTAACCAGCATGTCTATGTGAATTTTGCCATATGAAACAATATAATTTCTCCCACATAATAAGGAAATGGAAAATAGAATTAAAGGGTACAAAGGTGAAACCGGATGTGAACCAGTATTACAAACCGTATGTAAATCAAATAACGAAAATCGAATAGAAACCACTAAAACCGCACCGCATATAAAATGATTATGATTTTAAGTCTTCTTATCCACTGCGGTTTTGATTATAAGACCGATTTGTGCTGTTCCACCAATACCGGATCCGCTACATGCACTATGTATCCATGGTCTTACACCTTCAAACCGTCAACTTTGTGATGATGATGATGATGATGATGATAATGATGATAATAATGATAATAATAATAATGAAAAAATATAATATTAATATTTATGCTCCCAGGGTGACATGGAGGTGACCATGGTGGTGAGACTGGTTGATGTACCCCCTATTACCAGTGTTTCGGTGGTCCTCTATCATAATATTCCATTCCAATGGCCATAAGGGGCTCCACCATCACGTGGAGGCATCTCCATTGCCATAAGAGAATAGAGGACCACCCAATAATATCTAAGGGATAAATGGAGCAAAATGGAGCATGTCGTAATGGAGTAGAAAAAAATCCTATTTGTAGTCTAGCTGGGTAGTTTCAAAATAGAGGATCACCCAACTTCTTTTCTACCCTCATGTTTTTAAATATCCAGATTGCCCTTCCTTTTCACCTAGTAACCTGCTAGCCTATTTAACCGGAAAATTATCACCTCCAGTTTGCTGATCGGCCCAGTTCCCCAGTTCCTCTAATAGGGGGATGGTGGACCCCACCCGGGCAGGGTGTTTGGGCATGGGTAGAGAGGTCATTTCAGCCCCCCTTTGTTAGAGGAACTGGGGAACTGGGCCGGTCAGCAAACTGGAGGTGATAAAGATCCCTATTTAACCTACCATTCTTTTTCTATTTTTTATTATTTTTGTCATTAAAATAGTAAAAAATGAAAGCACCCAATTGCTTCTTCTCTCTCTCGTTTTTTTTTTGTTTTTTCTTCAAATTTTCTATTTAATTAATTTTTTATTCAATATTTCATCCTTGTCATTTTTCTCCAAACAAATCATGGTTCTAAGTATCGGTATTGTATTGCCCGGTAAGGGCAATGCGTATTGGTTTTGCTAGTCACCGATACTGTGTCGATACCGTATCAATAGCACGATACGATCAAGGGGTAAAATGATCGAAAAACTCATTTTTTAAGGAGATTTAGGGATAATTTAGTCCGATCTAGGCCGATACCGTATTGATATCGTATTGCTTTTGTAGGTTATCGATACACGTTCCAATACCATGCACTAAAACCATGGAACAGATCAACTCTCTTCAAACCACCCCACTTCTCTCTCTTCCTCTTTTTATTCAATTTATCTTTTCGTGCTTTTTATTTTTATTAACCTACAACGCGATTCTCGAGTTGTCACTCTTCTTCTCCCTCTTTATATTTGTAAAAGCAGAAGACAACCCTCCCTCTCCATTACAATTGATCTCTACATGACCATCTTTATCTCTCCTCAACCTCGCAGCCATGGGATAGAATGGCACAAGATCAATCATCAGATTGTCTCTACCTTCTTGGCGATTTCAGTTGAGAATCCATGAAAGATGGATTGGTTTCAGAGAAGGGAACGCATTTATTATGGAGACAAAGGAGAAGAACTAGATCATGGTGAGGATCAGGTCAATCTGTTCGAAGAAGAACGATGAGGATGAAGTGTTGAATAAAAAAATTGAAGAAAAAACAAAAAAACGAATAAAGTAAAAAATGGGAGAGAGAATAAGCGGGTGGGTGGTTTTATTTTTTATTATTTTAATAACAAAAATAGTAAAAAATACAAGAAAAATGATTGGTTAAATAGATTACTAGGTTATTAGGTGAAAAGGAAGGAAAATCTGGATATTTAAAAATATGCGGATAGAAGGAGATATAAAAGTTTAAGAGCAGGGTAGTTTCAGAAAAGAAATTCTCCGATCCTTATCTATCTATGTATGAGACAAATTCCACTGGATCCGAGATAAAAATTTGGCCCAACCAACACAAGGACATGTGTTGAACCTTTAAGATATTTCATACGTGAACGTTTCTCCGCGTTTGAGGGAACTATCTAGGGCATGTTTATTGAAAACATATTGCAAAAAAGACAACAACAACACATGACCTGACGGCTGACGTGAGAATTACATGCTTGATTAAGACCATCAGGTTTTAACGAATTTTGATTGACGGTTAGAAATTTAGGGTTCCAATATAGTTTGATAGCTCGCGATACATTAGATATAATAATGTTAATCTCAGGCGCCAATTTTTCGAAAAGCATTAACAGCAAAGGGTTCCGTGTTCTTGCGGGAACATGGATCTCTAAGAACTCCTTAGCGCAGGACTTTACCTCGGCCACGTGGCGTGCGCCGCCTGCTCATCGTATTTAAATACTTCCCCACTGTTCGCTCTTTTCAGTTGTGACTTCTTTCCCGGACTCTCTCTCTGCATCTCTATTTCTGATTGTTCTGGTTTCTCTCTCCCGTGTTTCCTCATTCATTGAAACAGCAAGCGAAAGCTTGATTTGCTTTGCTTGCTTGTTTGTTCGTTCTTAATCGAATATGGATTCCATGGATCCTGCTCGTGTTTTCGTCAAGGACGTTAAGCGTATTATCGTCAAGGTGAGAGACCTGCATTCTGATTTTTGATGAGTTTTTTTTGGTTCACTTTTCGTGTTCTTTTGATTTCGATTTTGATGTTTTTGGATGTTCTTTTCATTAACCTAATTACTATTGCAATGAAACATCTAATGCTATACTTTCTCGTTTCTTTGTTTCCTGAGTCCTGACGTTATCTGTCGCAGATTGTAGTAGTTTTTTTTACCGCTTATTTCCGTTTTCTATAAGACTGTTAGATCACTGTTGGTTCATTCGACATTGTTGCTGCGTTATTCGGATTTTTTTTTCTACCTGTTGAATTCGTACTCCAATTGGATTTTTAATGGCAGTTAGAAGAAAAATTGTACCTTGGATTAATGCAGTTGTGTCATGAAAAATTCAAGCGCGATTACTGGCGTCAGAGATCTGGCGGAGGACTAGTCTAGTTTAAGTATCTTTTAAGGTTTTATTTGTTTAATATTTTCTTTTTCTTTGTGAAAGGCGCCGGAAGGGGGGGGGGGGGGAGTGTGGAGAAGAAGGGAAAACGGGAAAAGTATTACTTAAAGTTTGCGGAGCAAGCAAATGACAGAGGGAATATCTACAACCCTGGCTTAATCTCCCGTACTCATAGCTTAGGAGAATTTTTGCCGTCTTAGAGTCTCTGGAAGTCTTCACAGAAGAGATCTTCTCAAATTGAATTTTTAGCTTGGATCCATTGAGCGTGCCAGCCTTTGATTCTTCATCCATGATGAGATGTCCACTGAGTCTGAGAAAACATGGAGATTTCTAATTCCTCAAATGCAGTTTCTTGAGTACCCCTGAGAATTATTTGTATCTCATGGACTAGAATAAGAGGTGTCCGAGCAGCTCACTTGGCCCATGGTCATTTCTGAAAATGCAGCCAAAAGAATGCCCCCTCTCCCTGTTTGAACTCTTCTACTAGTATAATTTATCTCACATGGGAAACTCAACTTACTGTGGGATTAAGGTGGTTTTTCTACAATCTGTTCTCATGCATACAGTGTGAAACAGGGAATGAGTAACTTGGATTGATCTGGCTACAACCTTATGGCTTTATCTGTCAGATTACTCTCAATGTCATGAAGGTTTAGTTGAAATAATGTTGCAGGCCCTGATGCTGCTTCTGATTTTTTGCCAGCTATGGTGGCTAACACTGCTCAAGTTCAACTACCCTTTTAAATATTTTAAGTGTAATGGTGGAAATTCTGATCCAAAGGGATTGATTCTTAATTTGTACTGCCACTTTTCATACATAAGATGACCATGGGGCATAGCTGTGGTGTAGAAGTTGCAGCAAGTAGAAAGTAAGTGGGATGAATGATTAGAAGTAGGAAAAGGAAAAGATGTTACCTTCTCCTTAATCACTTAGCACAGAAGGCCAAGGTATGCTGCCCCTAGTAAACAGTGTAGCTTGCTGTTATGTCCTTCGTATTGTTATATACGGAGTTTCGTATCACAATGTTTCAACAGAATGGTAAACAAGTCCTCTTTACATTATCATTGCTGTTTAACAGTTCTGTATAGGCTGTAAATTATTATTCTTTTCTAAATAGGGAAGTGAAACAAGCTGAAGGAAACTGTGACTGAGTTACGCTAAATAGAATAAAGTGCTTAAATCCTTTTGACTTGTTGCAACTAGGACCTTAATTCTGCTGAACATTGATGTCGGTTTGAATAATGTGAAAAGTCCAGACTGTTTTGATGCAATTTTCATTTGGTTGCAATGTTCGTGAATGCCGTTGGTTTCTCTTCTACATATCCTCTCATCTACAAAAGGATCAAATTTTTTCTGGGTCTTCACATGGTCACCACTTTTTGCAGATTTGTTTTTTTATGTGGTTGCTGACGTTTTGTCTTGATTATGAAAGGTTGGAACAGCAGTTGTTACCCGAGGTGATGGAAGACTAGCTTTGGGTAGATTAGGAGCTCTTTGTGAGCAGGTACACTTGTCATCCTTGGCGTATACTAGAATGTTACGATTGGTTTTTCATTCTCTTTATTTAATCAATGTGGCATAATTTAGAATTTAAAGCTTTTCTTTCTGAACGAAACACCTGCAGATTAAAGAACTGAACAGTCAAGGCTTTGAGGTTATTTTGGTGACTTCAGGTGCAGTTGGTGTGGGACGTCAAAGGCTTAGATACAGGAAATTAGTCAACAGCAGGTTCATTTGGTTTTCTCTATGTTGTCACATTTTACTTTTCCTAGCATAGAAACAACAGTTTGGTTTTCTCTATGACTGCATTGATTTCTTTGAGCAGAATATCCATAAATGTATGTATTCTGTTATATTTAAGGGAAAAAGATCCCCACACTGGGTCCCTCATTGACACTCTCCTCCCACACCATTTGGGCCCTCTATTGACAAAACCATCTCACACACCCTGATTGGAGTGGTGAGGGAGATTCCCCCCGCAGCAGCGGCTTGGGAAATCCATGCCCTATCTTAAATAAGCAATGATGGAGGTAATCATGGTTTTTGTCTAGGGAACATCAATTTGAAATTTTTATTTGGGATCCAGAAGTAACATATTTACAGGTTTTGTTTTAGTTTGACTGCTGCGCTGATTTCTTTTACCAGAATGTATATGCATGTATCCTGTCATATATGGATAGTAAATATAAGCAATTATTGAGGTAATCATGGTTTCTTTTTGGAGAACGCCAAATTTGAAAATTTATTTGGGGTCCAGAAGCAACTCATTGGTAGGTTGTCTTTTAGTTTTGGCTTCCTTGGCCTCACATAGTTGGAAAATGAAGCAAAATGTCAGTAAACTTGTTTTACAGCCCTCCTAGTTTTTGTAATTTTTCACTTGTCTTGCTTGACATTTTCTTTTGGTATATTTAAGTATTTAAGCATTTCTTTTAGATTGGAGAATGACATAGGGATTGAATTATCTTAAAGATTCTTTGTATGTGTGTACATTTTGCAGCTTTGCTGATCTCCAAAAACCACAAGTTGAACTTGATGGAAAGGCATGTGCAGCAGTTGGTCAGAGTGGTCTCATGGCTCTTTATGATGTATTGTTTAGTCAGGTCTGTCCGTCCCCGTTACAATCTCCCCTTTCGCCTTTTATGTTTCATTTTTTCAAAGCATTTGCATTTCCCTATTATATGCTACAGTGGATTTCTTTTGAATTTTTGTGGTTCACTCTGTATTACAGCTGGACGTGTCATCATCTCAGCTTCTTGTGACTGATAATGATTTTAGGGATCCAGATTTCAGATTGCAGATTTCTGAAACAGTGAAATCATTGTTAAATCTGAGGGTTATACCTATTTTTAATGAAAATGATGCAATCAGTACCAGGAGAGCTCCATATGAGGTATAGTAATCTTCAAAATTTGCGTTTATTTATCTTTACTAATTAATTTGATGATAACAGGGTTGGGGGTAGGGGTTAGGGGGTTTCATTGGTTTGTTGAAACAGTTTCTTTTGGCTTGGTACATTGGGACTTTTCCGGTAACGGCATACATACCCTTTTTTTCTTCTTTCGATTACTTCTTTTATATAATGAATGGGACTAGATGTCTGCAAAGATTGGTCAAAATCGCACTTTGACAGGATTGTGAAAAGGTTGCTTAATAAGGATTAGAAAGAGGTACTGCATTCCTCTCCTCTCTTAGTCCTTTCCAACAAGTGGAGTTCCCTTCTAATGAGAATGAGACAATGGCTACTCTGATGGGGACCTTGGCTCTTTGGTTATATGGGGAATCTTCAGGTCATAGTGGAAAATCTGTTTTCTCTTTCTCATGGCGTACTGGAACCCGAGGCCATACCTTCTCCCCCCTCCAAAATTTTTAGCTTTGCTGAACATCTCAATTGAATCAAAATGGCATTTATATAATACCATTACGTTCTTTTTTTCTAACCCCCCTCCCCCCGGCGGTGTTAGGGGGATAAAAGAAATTGGAAACTTTTCTCCTTTGTTAAGACCCTAGTTTTGGCACTCTGTATCAACATCCTCTTGTTTCTGTTTATAGCTTGACACTTTGGCACATGGAAGGCAAAGTCTGGAGTTCACTGGATTGCATTGTAAATTTGTCTGGCTTTGCTTTTTAAGTGCCTCTTTTTCTTTTCTTTTTCAATAAGATTTCCTAATTCTTTAGTTAGCATGACATGTTGCATGATGATCTCTGGAAGAAAATTTGAGTGACTGGAATCCTAAATTTGGTTTGATTTGTTGCATCTGGAGGGTTCTTGATGCTTATGTTCTGCATCCTCACCTACACATACACCAAACAGTCAAACACGCCCCTTATTTTCTTGGTAGCATCCAGCAGGTTGAGTTGCTGCTTCTTTTCCCAAAGTTTGTTGGAAGTTGGAACCCTTCGTGTCCATGCCTACTTACTGGTTTTGTAGCTGAAGTTTATAATACACATCCTAAGTAGTTATTGATGTTTCTGAGCCTCTGCCTTTTGAATTATGTGCTTTATTTGTTGTCAGGTTTTGATTATTGCCATTATTTGCAGGATTCTTCTGGTATATTTTGGGACAATGACAGTTTAGCTGCTCTTTTGGCTTTGGAGCTGAAAGCTGACCTCCTTGTCTTATTGAGTGATGTGGATGGCCTATATAGTGGGCCTCCTAGTGATCCAAATTCAAGGTTAATCCACACTTACATAAAGGAAACGCATCAACCAGAAATCACATTTGGGGACAAGTCTAGGGTAGGAAGAGGCGGGATGACCGCAAAAGTAAAAGCTGCTGTCTATGCAGCTTATGCTGGCATCCCTGTTGTCATTACGAGGTATACTTCTATATAATGCTTGGCCCCATTAATGGAAATATCAGATTTTAGAACTTTGAATGAATACTCTGCTTTTGATTTATACCACAATCTCCAAATGATCCTGAAATTAACTCTTTATTTTCAGTTATTTTCACATTAAGGGCTATTCTCAGTTTCATTTTGTGGTTAACGGAAAATACTATAACATCAGTTAATCCTGCCACTTGGCATCCATATGAAAGTGAGAGTATCCCAGAGAATCATAGTGTGAATAATGATTTGTTAGTTAGACAGTTATTCCTCAATTGGACTGGATTTTTCTATTGAGCTCTGATTTCCTCTTCCATTATTTGCTTAAGTGGCTTTGTTCCTGACAACATCATAAGAGTACTTAAAGGAGAACGTGTTGGTACACTTTTTCATCAAGATGCACATTTGTGGGCTTCACTCAAAGATATGGGTGCACGTGAGATGGCAGTTGCGGCAAGAGAAAGTTCCAGAAGGCTTCAGGTAGCTTCATAATCACTAGTAGCATTTGCTTATGCTGAGTTTTGTGTCTTCCTTCCTGACTAAAGTCTGTTTATCTCTATAACTCAAAACTTTACCTGTATCCATTCTTTGTCCGTCCCTTCGGGCCTGGGTATTGTATATGCATGCTTATATTATACAAATGCCTTGGATACAGAGCCTGTCTTCAGAAGATAGAAGGAAAATTTTGCTGGACATTGCTGATGCTCTAGAGGCAAACGAAAACTTGATCAAAGTTGAGAATGAAGCTGATGTTGCTGAAGCACAGCAGGATGGCTATGAGAAATCATTGATATCTCGTTTGACTCTGAAGCCCGGGAAGGCAAGAATCTTATTGCTAACTTACTGAACCTTTGTTTAAGACTATTTTCTATCCAATGTCTGGTTTACGTCTCACTATGACTATATTCAAAATTTGTTATTCTTCATTTGTTGATATTCTCATTATTTCAGGTGACATCTCAATCAAATTGTATCTTATCTTTTTGAAGGACAAGATACATGTTCCAAGTAAATCTTCCAAAGAATGGAAAGTAAAATAGTTCATCTTTCTGAATCCAGTGTGTTGTTTTTCCAGATCTCAAGCCTGGCAAAATCAATTCGTGTACTTGCTGACATGGAAGAACCAATTGGTCATGTTTTGAAGAGAACAGAGGTAAGGAGAGGGGGGTCTGATGATACTCTTTTTTTTGGAGGGGGGGGGTGTGTGTGGGTTAAATGACAAATTCATGGATATCAAATTACATGAGCTTAGTAGTATAGAGACACATCACACATAGAAGTACTTAGTATTACAAATGAAAGATAACCCTGATCAGATGATCAAACAAACAAATCCTCTAACCAGCATAAAAGGGGATGTGATGCTTTTTCCTTCAAATTTACATTATGACTTATGATATGGAAAGGTAAGACCTGACATGACATCCTCTGAATAACTGGATGGAATAGCTATAAATTATTAATAGTGCGACCTCAAGATTTAAAATAAATGAAACTGAAGTGAAGGTGATTAGTTTCCCAGAAATATGGGCAGTGGTTGAGCAGATGGGCCCAAAGTATGCCGTGTGGGAGCTTACTTGGCACCACAAAGGTATAAATATTGCTCATAGCTTCTGGGTTCATGAGGTTTCAGTCCAAAGGCATTTTACAAATGGATCAATAAAACCTCTACTCTCTTTCCTTGTTCTGTTTGGCCATGAAATGTCAACAATTTGATAGCAGAAATTACAAAGGAGTCAAATATGTTGTACGAAATACAGTTGAGGTGGTCATTCTGAGGTTCTCCCCCATCCTACAGTTTTGAATGACCACATCATTTCTCCACTTGAATGTAGGTTTGACAAAATATCATGACATTGTTTTGGTAACTGGTCCCTTTGAAGTTTCTGACTACTATTTCATCCAGCTTGCAGATGGGCTCATCTTGGAGAAGACATCATGTCCATTGGGTGTTCTTTTGATTGTTTTTGAGTCTCGGCCTGAAGCTCTTGCTCAGGTAAGAAAGGCTTTATTTCATTTCAACAAATCCTTGAGACTATTTGAGTAGAGGTTGATGAAATGATTGATCTGATCATTTAGATTCCTGTAGATGGTAGTCTTTATAGCTGGTATCTCATTCTACTCTGTGTCCTACCAAATTATTAGAGCTCATTAGGACTGCAGTAAGAGAATATCTCAAAGGGATTGTTTTTGCCCTTCTTTGATGAATAACAAACACATAATACGAGCGACAAACTATCAAGCAAAGGAAACAAATCATTGAAATCAAAGCATGTTATCAAGAAAGGTCTATTGCATAATGAGTCCCTCATTGCCCCTTCCCTAGCTAAGGCATTTGCTGTGGGTTTGCTAGATCTTTCTCTCCCGAATGATGCGATGCTCCTTTGTCTTGCTCTTCTAATAAGGTTGTTAGAGACTCCATGGGATTTACTCCGGCTGTTGAACTGATGATGAATAAAGCTGAATCTCCCTCCACATAAATCCAGTGACCGTTGAGTGAGGTAAATGATGAACCTCGGTTCTTCCATACTTTGATCTGATATGCCAATCAGTCCAGAGAATGTCAACAATGTCTCTACACACATGATAAATACCAGCATCAACCGTATTCCCTCTAATACTTTCATCACAGTTTATCTTAAAGAGAGGATGAGGGGAAGGGAGGGTGTCACCGACACCTGATAACCTCCTTTATGGGAGTGGGAGCTAATTTTCAAATGATTTTTTTTTTCTTTTGGATGAAACTCATTCTATTGGATAGTTTACTTCATCTTTCTCTCTCTCTGTTGTGGGTGGCTGGGTGTACATTCATGCAGGCGCAGACATGTACATATGCACACACATGGAGTTGGTGTTCTGATCTCAGTCTTCCTGCCAAAGAAGAGGGGGAAACCATTTCTACAAAAGAAGGGGTGGTGAAGGATTCATTTGTCACCCTTAATGAATAGTCGTGTCACCTAGGTGATGCCTTGACAACTATGATCGGGGGGCTGGCTAAGTTTTTTTCTGCCCTTGTGCAAGCCTCATTAATCTTGATGTATTGGACTTTGGCAACATCCAGGCACATTACCTGTCTGAGGATCCTAATAGATATGTGGATTTGCCGAGATGATGTACAATACTTATTCTGACTTTACTTCATCCTTGCTATCCCTAATGCCTCTGTGCAGACGGTAATTGATTTCTGAGAACATATTCCATAATGAAATTCATATTTTCAGTTTTTAAATCGATTGAAATGGTTTGAAGGGGAAGAACAATTCCAAGATTTTTTAGAATACTGTCAGTCAGTACTGCTACTTGATGTTAAAGTTGGTTGTTGATGTTGTTTAAGTAGAATTCCCATATCAGCGTGCTCCATTTTTCAATTGAAAATTGATGCCTTAAATTTGTTTTGCTTATGCAACTTTATATGCTGTTTTTAGTATGTTAACACTTTAGCTTCTTATATAATTCAATAGATAGCTTCCTTAGCTATTCGGAGTGGGAATGGACTTCTTCTTAAAGGAGGGAAAGAAGCAAAGCGATCAAATGCAATCTTGCACAAGGTTTAGTTTCTTGAAACTGGCTTGCTTTATGTGTCGTTTAGAGGTTGGAATCTAGTTCTTTTCCTGGTATTGTCAGAAACTCAATTTCTGTATTTGAACTTCTTGTTTTCTGTAGGTTATTACTGGAGCCATCCCAGATTCTGTTGGTGAAAAACTTATCGGGCTTGTAACTTCAAGAGATGAGATTCCTGATTTGCTAAAGGTACAAGATAAGATGAGAGAACAGGAAAAGATATTCTAATATATGTAAAGCTTGTTAGTTTAACTCCTATGTTTCCTCTGCTCCAGCTTGATGATGTCATCGATCTTGTTATCCCAAGAGGCAGCAATAAACTTGTCACCCAAATCAAGAATTCTACGAAAATTCCTGTCCTTGGTCATTCTGGTAAGATGCTGGTTGGGATCTTATTTATCAATATTAGCAATATTATGAGCCTGGGCACCAAGTTATTCTATAGGTCTCAGGCACTTTAACTTGAAGTTTTACCAATGGTGCTAGTATTGGGACCATCTGATAGGTGCCACCAAAGTGATTAACGAAGCCAAAAATCAGCTTGGAAGAGGAATGTTAACATTCAAGTTTCAAAAATGCTTCAAAAAACTTAACAGAACAATATGGTTAGAATCATTGGCCATTCTGATTTTTGTTTATCCAAACCTTTAGGTGGTGCCTATCTGGTTGTTGGTCCTCATCCTCTAAAAGTGAGACATGTGACAAGTAATTAATGCACCAGACCCATGTAATGATCCTGTATTCCAAACCTTAGATGTTCATGTTCCCTTTCACTATGCCTACTTTGGAACTTGAGGCTTAAATTATGACATTTGTCTAAATTTTTGTTTTTAATTTATTTTATTCTTCCCAGATGGAATTTGCCATGTTTATGTTGATAAAGAAGCGAATATGGATATGGCGAAGAAAATTGTTTTGGATGCAAAGATAGATTATCCTGCAGCCTGTAATGCTATGGTAATTCCTGGTTTCATTCTTTTCCTTGAGAATCCCATGGCTGATGATACTGTATTTCATAGGGTTCAGGCTATTATAGTTAGGAAGTATAGTAATAACTAATGCATGTCCTAAAGAAAGGATGTTCACCTACCTAATTATGACATGCTACAGTTCTTGGTGTTATTTTGTTTTTCCTCAGGAAACTCTTCTTGTGCACAAAGATTTGGTGGTGAATGGTGGGCTTAATGATCTCATGGTAGAGCTCAGCAGTGAAGGTATACCTTTTCCTTTGAAATATTTGTTGGAACTTGGAAATGTTGATGTATTTCTTTGCTTTTTGTCACAATATTCAAGCACAATAAGTTAAAGGAAAATTCTTACAACTATAAAACCTTTGTAATATCAAGGAATCTATTGCTGGGAATTAGGTCCAGTGAGTGTCTTCAGACTTTTCATGAACTTAAGCTCTCAAATCTAAAGTTCAAACACTTATTGCCAATTCACAAGGAGAATCTCTCTTTGAGCTCTGGCATTTCAGAATCCAGTTTAAAAGTAGTATGATGAGGAAAGATAACCATATCTGTGGAACATTTAGTCTGTGTGTGTGTGTGTGTGTGTGCACTTTGTCTCTGATGATGTAGTTTGCTGCTACATGCTGTTGGGTCAACTGACCCATAAACATGTGGATGTTGCCAACCTTTGAGAACTCCTGATACCACATTTCTCCTTTCTTTATCAACTTGATTGTCATCCATAGGCATGATATGGGTGTTAAACTTATGATTAAAATCGTGGATATTACAAATGAGATTATACTTAATACTCCAGACTTATGTCTATATTTATGTGTTCATTCTAAAGATGCAATTCCTGGGTGTAGTTTGTCGCTTTGGTGGTTTTTAGTGTCAAATACAGTTACAATTTAGACTTCTAGTATTGGCAGACCAATGGAAGGATGGATTGACAGCTTCACCAATTGGATGTGCATTTGTTGTAGGTGTTACTCTATATGGTGGGCCTAGAGCGAGTTCCCTGTTGAATATTAAAGAGGCACAGTCATTTCATCATGAGTACAACTCATTGGCTTGTAGTATTGAAATTGTGGAAGATGTGGATGAAGCCATTGACCATATACATCGTCATGGAAGGCATATTAGCATCTCCCTTCTTTCTTTCCTTCTTTTTGCAGTAATGAGTATCTCTAATCTTATTATCTCAATTGTTTCAGTGCACATACAGAATGCATAATTACAGAAGATTGTCAAGTTGCAGAAATCTTCCTACGGCAGGTTGACAGGTATGTGTGCTGCTGGCATACAAATAATCTGATTGTAAAATTGATTGGTTGAAGAAACCACAAGCACGGGAACCATGGTAGGACTACTATAATAGGGGTATAAAGTTAGAACACGACTAGAAAAGTTCAAATATATCATTGTCTTTTAGGGACATAGGCTGTAAACCGGAAACTTAGTTGTCTAATGCTAGTATAGTCAGTCATCCACGCAAGGAACTGACCTTGAACAGCATCATTGTGGGGAAGCTCGAAGTAACAATACAAAATTCCTATGATAAAAATCATTTTATGGCATTACCTCTGAACTTCATTGTTTCAAGGACTGGATAAGTGATCTGATCGGTTCCAGCTCCCTTCTACCTGGACTAGGATGGGTCACTCAACCAATAGGAATGGGTGATCCTATATGATTGACAAAGAAATTGACAGCATTGACCTATCCTACCTCATGGATTTTGGGTTAGTTAGGAGCAACCCTTACTTGATTGGGCATTCTGGGTCAGAATTGCAGTATCTTTGGAAATATGCTGCACTTGGATGTTTTGTTTTGCATGAGTATTTTGGATTTAATACAAATACTCTTCTGAGATTTATACAAATTTTCTGTTATTTGTAACGAGGTTCTTTCAAAACATAGTGCAATTAAACATGGGTAGCTAACTATATTGCTTTCTCTTCAATATTTTCAGTGCTGCAGTCTTTCACAACGCTAGCACAAGATTTTGTGACGGAGCTCGTTTTGGACTCGGGGCAGAGGTATGGTTCATTAAAAATTTTGAAAATTTGACATTTATTAAAATGGTCAAGCATCTCCTCTCATGTTTGTGATTTAATAGGTTGGGATAAGTACAAGCAGAATTCATGCTCGAGGACCAGTTGGGGTTGAGGGACTATTGACAACTCGATGGTATGTACATGCTCATACTGATTCCTTAACATCTTCCATGACATATTTTGAGGATAACTGAGCATACACTTATATTCTGGATACCTTACTGATAGTTCTCAATTATTGAAAAGGCTAGGGCATATTCTAATAACCCTGACTGAATAGTGAGCTGGAAAGTGGGAAGGTATAAAATTCTGGTCAACCCATTTTGACCTACTGATTGGTAAGAGAGAAAGAGAGAGAGAGAGAGAGACCAATTAAGTGATTAACAATCCAAAGTCTTTCTTGGAGCAGGTCACATTGAGACAGCTTCTACTTTTAAGTCCCTTAATAACAAAATTAAAACAGATACAGGGGCCCATCTTAAGAAAACAGTTAATAAGTTGGAGTACGTGTTTCTGTTTGTCTAAAAGCTTCTACTCCCAAATATTTACAATTCCATAACGATACCTCAACTTATTTTGGTCCACTTATGATATCCTGAAATATGATGTAATTAGCTCCATCCTGCATATTTTGTTACAAAAGCATATCATTTGGAATGGTATACTAGTAGCACCCAGTACATGCTATTCAAAGTAATATATTCACTTTCTTGTTTCTATTATTTACCAGCTTGTTTGTGACAACGATATCAAGGTATGTAATGTAGTCGTAGGTAGGAGTAGTCCCACTAGGAGCCAGGGTAATGGGGTCACACACAAGGGCTGGCCGATTGGGTTAGGGTTTACTAATTTAGGTCAAAACTAGGGTTAGGGTTGGACAATGGCAATGGGGTTCATAGGGTTTTAATGTTCAGGTCTAGGGTGCTTTTATGGCATATATATATATTAGGATTTAGGAAGGTTTTCAAATTCTGCAATTTGGACAAAATTGAGTTGCAGGTTTTGGGTTTAATGGAGTGGAGAAATGGAGGGGATAGAGTGGGAATTATGAGCTGGGTTTAGGGTCGAGTGTGGGGGTTGTGTGCTGGAAGTGTGGTTCGAAATTGATGGTCAGATCTGTAGTTAAAAGGGAATCCTAGTGAAGGTAGGAGTTGCAGGTTTAATGGAGATTAGGGTTTGATGGATGGAAGAGGGGGTGTGAATTAGGTTTACTGAAAGGGGAATGGTTGGGCTGAAAAGGTTTAAAAACAAAGTGCAGGTTCAAACTTACTGGATTGCAGAAACAATGGCAGTGGCTTGATATCTTGAAGAGACCTCCCGATCTTCACGATGCAAGGAGTCGCAGGAGTCCACCCACCCTGTACCACCTTGAGATCCACAAGGATATACACTCACAAAGAGCAGCAGCAATAGCAGCAAGGCTAAGAAGCATAAATTTTTAATAATGAACTGTGGGGGAGCCTCCCACGAATTGCTGTATTTATAATAAGGGCTGATCCATCAATCAGCCAATCAGTCCTATTCAGAGTAGGAGTTGTAGTCCTAGCTCTGAGTCCTAATGACAATATGATCAGAGTAGGAATTGTAGTCCTAGCTCTGAATCCTAGTTACAATATTATCAGATCTTATAATCTGATTTAAAAAAAAAAAACAAATCCTCCTTTAGAAATCGTGGAGGGGACTTGCATCAGTATGGGATTTGGATACTATGACTTGCTTTTACATTTCCCTCTATTTAGCTACATAACAGCTACAGAGCATCTGAGTCCCATTTTATCTCTGCCTTTAAGGTGAACTTTATGACACGCCTGAGGTGCACCATGTTATGAAGGGAGTCCATGCCGCTATTATACTAAATAAGATTGTTCCAAATGTGCTGTAAAGAACACTGCACCTATTGGAGAGATGCACTGCTTATTGTTCCTCCCAACCCAGCTCACTTATATCTCCTTTGAAGATCGTTTATTTGAAAATCAATCATCGGAATGTCTTGATAGATTTATGATGTTTTTTTCCACAGCCTAATAAACATTGTCATTTCCTTATCAGATTCCAATCATGTTGACCCCATGCTTGTATAGATGCATGATGTAGAAAAAACAACTGGAGTAATTTATATTGTTAATGTTTTTGATCAATGCAATTGGTGACTGGTTTCAAATTGTAGGATTCTGCGAGGAAATGGACAAGTGGTGGATGGCGATAAAGGGGTCATCTACACACACAAGGATCTCAGTCTACAGTCCTAAATGTTTGTTGATGGGAATTGCTCTGCCAAAGCTTTACCACTCGATCACCATCTTGTGAAGTTATTGTTGTAACATGCATGCCTCTTATTGGTTATCTTTGTTTAATAAATTCTACTTATTGGTGTGCACAGTTAAGAAAGATAAGAGTGGTTAAGAAAAAGTGGAGACACCAAAGGATGAAATTTCTTCTCAATATTGTCTGGAGAGATATAATAGTTTCTTCCTCTGTGCTGTGTTCTTTCTAGTCCAGTTTTTGAGCATATGCTTGAGATCTAATTTGGTAACTTGGAAAAGACAATTAGTTGCATTGAATTAGATAATGGTTTCCTAGGAGTTGAATATGCTGGGAGATGAGCCCATATGATCTTATCTCTCTTGCACATGTTAGTGATGGTTACTTGTGGTACTTTGGATTTCGTTAGATTAATGTGAAGCTAATCTGGTTGTGATTTGGGTTCTGCCAGCTATGTACTTAAGTTGGGCTTCAAAATTGAGTCCATGCAACCCATTACTGTTACTATGTACACCTTTTTAAGTTGTTAAATTCATACAAACGATGAATGAGGTTAGATCCAAACTAGTGTCAGACTAAATTGAAAATGTTCATTTCCGATGCATGCAACATAATGTGCATATGTAATAACCTTATAAGCATTCCTTATTGGGCGTTGTGAATGTAATAATTCTAATTTTTTTAAATAATAACTGCATGTCACTCCAAGTAGACCAACTCTTCAAATAAGAGGTCATGACTTCAAACCATCTTGAGGCCCCCCCCCCCCCTCCTCTATTAAAGCTCCAAATCCCAAAAAAACTGCATCGCATTTAAGCATTCCTTATTGGGGGTTGTGAACATTTGTGAGATTTCAAGGAAATTCAAAAATCAATATCATGTAGATATTCCAAAAATCAAGATCATGTAGAGGAGAACTCCAAGGAATCACTACCACAAGTAATATGCATTGTGTGCTTAATAATTTTGATGTAGATTCATCTTCTAGAGTGATCCACTCAAGGGAAACAAACCAACGACATGCATGGAAGATACCCTAGCTTTTCTTCATATATCGTTACCTTCAAGGGTTCCATAGAATAGATATAACAATATTGGTTGTTGCGAACCACAAAGGAAAAACCTAAGGCCTCGTTTGTTAGAGGGGAGTATGGGATGGGAAAACTTGATAAATGGGTCCCACCTGTTAGTGGTTGAAGACAGGAATCATAAGTGGGAGGAAAAGTAGACTAGTTCTGATACCTATGACAATATAAGAACCAGGGAATCAATACCTACAATAGCAAAGAGGAAGAAGAAAGGAATAGCCTAGAGCTCAATGGGAGAAAGGAGAACCCTAGAGTTCACGGTAGATTCAGAATAGCCTACCGTGAGCCTAGTGCCGTGTATTTATAATTTAATAAAATTAGGAGTAAATTATTCCCTCCTCCCCTCGATTATGCCCGAATGACAAGTCTCACCCCTGCATATTGAGTAATAGTTCTCGCCTCCCTTGAAATCAAAAGATTCTATCAACGTAACACAAGATAGGTTTTGGAGCCTCTAATTGAAACCCTCTAAATGAATTATTATTTACTAAGATCATCTTCCTTTTGATATGCACTCTATGTATCAAATACTGTATAATGTGTGTTGCAGGGATACCCCTACAAGCCATGTTCAAGGGGGAGGAAAAAGCATAAGAGAAGGAGCTTTGAGATGAACTCAGAATATAGTCATGTTGATCAAATTGCCCATTTTATGCACGTTTTCTTCCCCCCATGAATGCAGCTTGCAGGGCTATCCTTGCAGCAGATAAGTGAATTTTATGTATAGCAATGAAATTAAAACTTCAAAGGGAGACGGGACTGGAGGGGAAGACATTTGATGTTTTTCCACACTGAATATTGCAACTCAAAATTGCATGGCAACATTTTTGCCGTCACAAAATTTATGAGGTATTGGCCTGAGACAGATAGACCATTAGAAATACAGAAATACAAAATCTTTGCCCTAATAAAACTAGCTTGGAGATTAATCTATGGAAAGGAATTTATAAGATAACACAAATTATAGTGCAAATCCATCAACATTTGGTAGGACTTGTTGATTCCAACAATCACAAACTTCAAAATTCCTGATGAAGTCCTAAGTAACTACTTACTCCAAACAATGAACCAATTTACCTCTATCGGATGGAAGTCAAGGAACACAAGGTGAAATGAGAGCCAAGTTAGAACCATTTTCCCCCTATCCACAGCTCTTCATGATCCCAACACACATTTATCACTTGATGAGTGATGATGGATATGGTCTAAAAGTCATAAAGGAGCCCTTCACTACAAAGGCTGTGGCATACTACCCTCAACATGACACTTCTCATCAATTGGATCCAATACACAAAACTTTGTCAAACCTGAACTACATTCAAGTACAGCCATTGGTCGAGCTGCTCAGAAACCAGATCCTGCTCCTATTCTTGCATCCGCTATACTGCCATCATTGCCCCCTTCATATGATTACATCTTGTTGATGGGGCTTGGTTCTCTTAATGAAATCATGGATAAAAAGTTTATCCAACCTCCAATCTATGAAGAATAAATGAAACTTGGATATTTATCGCATGGGACGGGGCATTACACAGGAGATAATGTATAATTTTCTTGGGTATACATATGCGTTCAGAGTTTACTTGAGGGCTTGGACTTGAGTTTCTGCATAGGCCAACATTCCAAGCAGCAAATGGAAGACAGTATAATATGATAATCATGAATCACCCCATGATGAGGCATCCATGGTTCTTCAGAAAACTGAAATTCTTTTGCAATAGATCATCGATCACTAGTTCGACAAAATCCTGCAACCAACCTTGGGAGAAATGACAACATCTACTGAAAAGGAAAGAGAAAAATACACCACATTAATCCATCATTATTATCATTCTTAATTTATTATTTTGTAAAACTACATTAAAATTAGTAAGAAAATTTCCCAAAATTTCACATCAACAGCAATCAAACTGATTCGAGTCTATTTCCAATATAAATTCAAAATTTGTTCATGTTCCCTAAACTCATAAAGGTGAGTCATCGATAATCTATGTGCAAGAGAATAGTACTAAAACTCGCGAAATTTCAATCGAGATATTGAATATTTTGAGCATCTCGACCTATCTGAAACGAAATGCAAGCCCAATATGAAAAAATACAATATTTCAAATATTTCAGAAATTTCGATGAAATTTTGATCATCTCGTTTCAAAATTTTAGGAAATCTCGGTAATTTCGGTCATCTTGTTTCGAAAATTTCGGAAATCTCTGTCATTTTTGACATTTTACACCCACAAAAAAATACCATATTTCGACGAAATTTTGGTATCTCGAAAATTTCGGTCAGACCGAAACATCGAAACGAAACAAGATTTAGTACCCACTCTCCCAAATCATTTTGGGTTACACCTCAACAACCAAAGCTTGTGCAATGAGTAGAACTATGAGTAAATGACTGGATCGGTGATTCTTATCATGAAAGTTCAAACAGCAAAAAGAAATGGTACAAAACAAAAAGCATTCAACTGTTCAATTTCACTGACAGTAACTATTTTTACTTCTCGATGAACTTCTTTAGGTTCTTTAACCACATCAAGTACTCTCTACTATCCTTGTTGATCATATACTCATGCAAGAAGTTGGTAGTGCTGGGTTTGATCCCTCTGATCTCCAAATACTTGTGGAAAGCCTTTTGCAGGTTCTCATCCAAATCCCTAGGAACAAGGATAAACGCAATTTAAAAAGAATAATGGTGGAGATATACAGCTGGTGGTAATCAACCAAAGGCTAATTTTGAAATAATGAAACATGAAACTTACATGAAGTCCGGCCCCTCATAGGCAATCTGATCTTCGGAAGCTTCTGGTTCCTTGACAGACAAGCTATCAATTGTAATCTCATCTGGGTAAGCAGTGCAACCAAACTCCAAACAGAGCTTATTTCCTTTGGAAACACTTATAACCAGTGGGATGCTGGATTGGTTACTCTTCTCGCTATCATCATCATCATCGTCATTGTCATTGCCAACATCACCAGTAACAAGATCGGGCATGTGAACTTCAACTTTGATGACTTCACCCTGGTATTCTCTTTTTAGTGATATGGTTTGCTGTCCTGGGTTGTCTTGGATTTCAAAAGGGAACCCATCAGGCTTCTCTTCAACCTATAGGGAAAAGGGAAGGAAAATAATTTTACAAAAATGCTTTTCTGAGAGAAAATAACAAGAATTGTTCATAAATTCACATATAAAGGTCTTAGTGTATCTCAGTTATGCCAACATTATCTAACAGAGAGAGTATCATGATGACTAGTAATAACAGCACTGATGCCCCTACTGTCTTGTTATGTCTTGAATTTCTAATCCTTAACAGATGACTAGCAAGCAAACTATAGTCATATTTGATATATTTCATTTGCATCTGAAACCAACCGAGCATAAATTTATGAAGACACATCATAGGATTGATGACAACACAAAAGTAGAGGAAAATATAAATAAAAACAGAAAGTAAAAGCACAAAGAAAAAGTTCTCCTAAACAAGGAGTTTAGACTAGGACAGCTGCTGCATTATCTATGGTGCTTGACCTAGTTATTTAGTTCACAGCTATACTTATGCCACATGGCATTACCTATGGTGGTTGGCTTGGAATTTAAGACACATTCCCCAGACTCCAAAATGTTTGGCAAGGAGACATCAAAGAAGAACCCAACCCATGGTAGGATTCAATAATTTTTAAGTGCAAAAGGGTTGTCAGAACTTTATGTGCCCTGTGGCTCAGTCATTACAACTCAAGGTTTCCAGGATTTTAAGAACCTGGAAAATGAATGATAATGGATTCTGTAAACTAACTTTATGAAACAGAAATTTGGTGGGGGTAGACTAATGCTCTTCAGTCTAGAAGATTCTTCATGAAATGATTAAATACTCTTACCATAATTTTGTGGGGTAGATTAATCCTAATTTTTTTTTTCATGAAATCACAACACCCTAATGCAGTGATAAATGGGAAGTAGTCAGTAAGTAGGGTCACGACAATGAAAAATCCAAGTGCATTATTGTGGCGGAAATATGCAATGGTCTTAATGGCACAAGAAATAAGATGCAAAGTAAACACACAAAAGACAAGACGATTTTATATGGTTCGGCTTTTAGCCTACATCAATGAATGAAGATTACGAAAAGATTCTACTAACATATATAGGATAATACAAGAGAACATTTCTCACTAACCCAACCCCCCCTCCCCCATGCATCCAATAAACTCTCTCTATCTTTGCTCACAGGAATTGCACAAGAGCAAAGGAATTTTTCTCTCTATCTCTGAACTGTCCTCTCCTCTCGATTATATAGAGGTGCCAAGAGAGATCAGTCAAATATGGGTCCCACTCAGCCATCAAGATTGACTTACGTGTACACATTTCCACAACTACGGTTGACTTCGTATCCCCTCCGCTGCTTTCTACTTAGTACGTGGTTGAAATTGTTTTGCGCCACATAAACAAGTTGACAATGAATGATGTGTTCTCCTTTTTCTTCAAAGCTGTAGCGTCCCTTTTAAAGTCGAGACATGTCAATGTTCTGCATTACTTATGAACTAAGAGATGCAACTTCCACAAGCCCCTTGTATTTAGAAAGAGATTTTTGCATTCTCGGATGACACAATAACTCACCAAAATAGGTGAATTTACAAGAGCAAAATACTCTCATATGACATGAAAAATACAAAAGGAAATTACAACACCTCTACTTCTCTTGACGGGCACAAATTTACTACAGCAAAATACTCTCATATGACATGAAAAATACAAAAGGAAATTACAGCACCTCTACTTCTCTTGACGGCCACTACCCCAATATGAAGAACACTCCATGAAGAGTTTATATACTTCTCTTGTACTTCACCTGGTTTACTCACAATATAACCACGTCCACAGGTGAAGACTGTCCAAAGAAAAAATTCCCCTAAACAAGGAGTTTAGAGTAGAACAGCGGTTATATGATTTATGGTGCTTGACCGCCTTATTTAATCCACGGTTATACTTTTTCTACATGGCATTACCTAAGGTGGTTGGTTTGGAATTTAAGGCACATCATAACACAGACAATAGAACTTCCCAAGCACCAAAATTTTTGGCAAGGTGACATCAAAGAAGTACCCAACCCATGCTAGGATCCATAACTTTCAAGTGCAAAGGGTTGTCAAAATATGGTGCCCCGTGGCTCAGCCATTACAACTCAAGATTTCCAGGATTTTGAAGAACCTGGAAAATGAATGATAATGGATTCTGCAAACTAACTATGCAGAAATTTTGCGGGGGTAGTTTGACTATTGCTCTTCAGTCTAAAATAATTTAGATGAAATGACAAAGGGAAAATACCCTAGGCATAAATTTGTGGGGTAGATAAATCCTTCCCAGCCTAAAATATTTCTTTTTTTCATTAAATGAGTAATCACGCTATTACAGTGATAATGGGAAGTGGAAGGTAAATAGGGTCACGACAATGGAAAATCCAAGTGCATTACTAATGCATTACACAGAACTATTGGGGAACCAACTCGAGGGCTTGAGCGAAATAGACTACGAAATAACAATCTAAAATGTAGAAAACCAACATTTAATTTGGTTTTCTCTTCTACTTGTGTTTAGTTCAAACTGATTTCATAACTTGTAGAATTTTGGCCTGAATTCCTATATATTCATAAACAAACAATGGGGAACTTCACAGGAGTGCAAAATGGGCAATCACAGTATAATAGAACCGAAGAAACAAGCAAACAAAGATCAATCCCTATTCAGCTTTCCATTTAAACACCCCCCCCCCAACGTTCACTCAAGATTTTAAAAATCAAATAAAATCAAATAAAAGGGAATTAGGGGAGAAGGGAAACAAAGACCCACAAACGACAATCAATCGAGAAAGATAAGGAAAACAATAGAAAGTAGTAACAAACCCTGTCGTGATCGTCTGATTCCTCGGCACACTTTATCTCCGATTCGATGGTTTTTAGTAGACTCTCGTCGGAACTGGACCTCTTAGCGACCGAAGAGAAATTGAAGAAGGTTGGAAGAAATGTCCTTCGACAGAGCTCCTGGGAGACAACGATGTTCTTCAAGGAATTGAATAGGATATCATGATGTGTTCTCTGAGTCCCAACGACGGCACGCACTGCAAGAGGCGCTACTGATGAAGCGGCTCTCCGGATGATAGTAGAGAACACCATTTGGTTGATTGATGGTAGAGACGACGGAGCTTCGTTTTCAGGCTCTCACTTCTTTTATAGGGTTTTAGGAGATTTTAGAGCTTAGAGAGGTTCTCTACTAGGGTTTTAGACTTTTTTTTTTTTTTTTAAAATCTGATCTACTAGGGTTTTAGGGTCTCTTTGGTATCATAATCTTAGGGAAAATTATCACCTCAATTTTGTTTGCCCGGCAATTTTCTCAATTTACTCTAATAGAAGGAGGTGGATTTCACTCGGGGTAGTGTGTTCCGGCAGGGGGTAGGGTGATCATTTCAACCCCCCTATTAGATGAAATTGAAAAAATTGGGGAGATAAAAATCCCTTACAATGTGTCCAAGGGAGTTAGAATTAGAAGTTCTTAGTGGAATAAGTAAAGGGTGTCAAATGGCCGGCTTGGTCTGATTTCGGTTGGTCTAAATATGCATCAGTACAAATCGAATCGTTAAAGTAAAACTCGGTTTCAATTTGACTACGGGTTTTTATTGGGTTGGCCTTATGATCTCTTATGGGTACCTAATTAGATTGGTACCGGTTTGATTTCTGATGTTTTAACAATAATAATAATTTTTAGTGTGTTTTATGATAGATCCTAAAAGATGTTCAAAATTGCATTTCTATGTTACATTCAGTTTTGAACATTTTTCAGGGCCTATCAAGGCAAATATTAATTTCAAGAAGAGTGGTGTTATATATAGTACGCATGTGGGGGAAAGGATTAAAGATTCGGTGAGGAACACTTTAATTGATGGGAATGCTATTTATCTTGGAACTCCTATCGTTGTAAATAAGACACTTATGAGGAAAAGTCTTACACAAATGGTAGAGAGAAAATTAGGGAGTTCGCGAATTTCGTTTCTATGGCAAACAAGTAGACCTGTGTTGATTAAGTCGATTTTAGCTTTTATATCAACTTATTGGATGGATTTTAATTCTCTCCAATTCCTAAAAGTGTACAATTACGACAGTGTTAGGTGGAGATGTCGACACTTGACAGCTCAGACATCCAACGATCCAAGCACAACAAAAGTCAATGAACTAATCTTTGTTTTATTTATGTTAATGAGTTATTCATAATAAAGAATGAGATATTAACTTAATTTTTCCTCACTTTTCTAATGAGGTGGCTAAGGCCATTGTACAACTCCCTTGAAGTACTAATCCTTTTGAGTAGTCTTGTCCTTTGGTACAACTAGAACTTTTACTACAAAAATTGCAATTCGATGATTACTAAAAAATTGGTCCAATCATAGTTTTTTAAGTTCTAATATGAAGCTCTAGAATTGTGTTTGGCATTTGAAAATCCTTCCAAAATTTAAGATGTTTTTAAGAAAAGTGTTAGTTGGGCTGTGTCGGTTAAGAGTAGACTTTCAAAATTTGTTAATGTGAATCCTTTTTGTGGTTTTTTTTAAAAAGAAGTTAGAAATGGAACGGCATGTTTTTTTATCATGTTAGTTTTCCAGAAGAATTTTGGTTACTGGACCTTTGGGTCTAAGATCTGAATTTCTTCTCCTAGTTAATGAATAATTATCTCATTAACATTCGAATATAAAGGATTGGGAATTATTTGTGAAGGTACACAAAATCCATCAAGATATGGAATCTTATAAATCCATCCAAATTGAAATACTACTACAGTTCCCAATTTTCCAACATTTGTCGAAAGTTTGGAATCATTTTCTTAAAACTTGTCCAGATCCATGATCCATGATCCATTCTTATCTTAGGCAGATGGATCCAAAATAGTCGTAGGAGGGAAATACCTCACTTTCAAATTTTTTTGTCCATAGAACAAAGGGTTAAGTAAATAATCTCCACACTAAATTTAAAAGAAAGGCTTTATTATGAATACAGATGTGAAACTCAACTCCTAAACATCCCCCTCTCACACAAAATGATTTACATGGTTCACCCAAGATAGCTTATGTCTATGGCAGAACGATCAACCAAAGTTTTCACTATTCTAATGATGAAATTACAAACCTTCATACACATCTCCTTGCGAGGCACAAAACTACCACCAACATGAACGTCTCAAAAAAAAAAAAAAATGATCCAAAATGAACAATACTTCCTAGACTAAACTGAGATTAGGCTTCACCAATAACAAACTGACTAAGAAATAGTAGACCAACTTTTCTGATCCAAAGGAGTACCTTTCCAAAGCTCGGGAAACAAAATAAAACCCAACAACTGAACACAAATTCTCGTGATTTAACTAGTAATTTACCACCCAAAAAAATAAGATTAAAGAAATAAAGTCCTTCTGCACCTTCCTTGACCAAGCACAAAGTATATCTCAAGAAAACCAAGCCAATGCAGCAACAAGAATAGACCAAAGGTACAAAACCCCCATACCTACACTAAGAGTAGATGAATCTTCAAGTCATAAAATGCACAAAGGAAACATATTCAGATTTTGATCGATTTCCTGGATGTCAAATCCTTTTGTTGAGTGGGGGAAAAAAACCCATCTCCTCCTTCCTTGAAACGAAAGGACGTAGATACCACCAAGATACTAACTGCATTTCTGGTTCCTTGGGAAGTTGGCAGAGGACAGAATGCAATATGACAATCCTATAATGGGATAATCACAAGGAATGCACATGGATTAATCCCACAACATATGACCATAATATGTAGAAGGACACAATGGATAGCACAAAATATGAAACATCAAGTTCTAAACCCTGCTGTTTACCAGGCAACCAAAATTCAATTGTTATTAAATACAGTAAATATATAATAACTAGACTAACACCATATGCTAAGACCCGCCGGCAACCAAAAAAGTGAAAAAAATCATGATTTGCTTGAAAACTCAAATTTCACACCCTCAGTGCTAGATTGAATTTGAAAATACAGAAGACTTTCTACTATTACCATCTGTGGTTGTCAATGGCCGGCGGCCCTTGTCAGGACCGCCAATAATACCCCAATTCTCAAACTGCCGTTGTCGTGCTCTTGCCCTCTCTTTCTCTTCTTCAGACTTGGTTGAGAAACAATATGGGCATGAAACTCCATATTCCCACTCTGGAGCCTCCATGTCTGCATCATTCACTGGCTGCTTACACCCATAGCACAGCTGGAAAGTTCCTTGAATCAATCCATGCTCAACTGAGACTCGCTTGTCAAAAACAAAACACTCACCCTCCCATAGACTCTCTGACTTTGGGACTTCCTCCATATATTTCAGAATACCACCTTCCAAATGATAAACCTGGTAAAATAATCAAAAATCAAACAAAACCAATGGAGTGACACAATGTTAGTTATTGTCAATGGTGTCAATTACCAAACAGAAATGATTATTATTAACTTTTTTGGGTTAGGGTTTTTTTTTTTGCGGGGGGGGGGGGGGGAGTGTAAAGAATCTATCCTACATAAATTAAATGAGATTAGCATAAGGGAGGTTTTCCTAGGTTAGTCACTTGAAGAAGCTTCTCCAAGTGGGTTAGGAGTCTGTGACATGACCGCTTAGTTGGCAGTGAAATTTTGGAGGAGTCTGCGACATGACAGCTTAGTTAATTTAAATTAGCTGATAAATAACAGCCTCATTATTATTGTAAAGTGTTATTAGGTGTTACCACTATTCTAAGGGTATCTTTGGTAGTATATAGTGACTTATGGTTGGTATTGTAATAGTTGGTTTACGTTATGTCCTTGGTTGTAATACACTTTTAGTTTACTACTTATAATACACTATGGGTATCAACAAGGTATTCTATTCCTAGCCAAGACTCTTCTTCTTCTTCTTCTTCTTCTCAAGAAAAAATGCTCATAGAGGCCAGTTTCTGACCGATCGATTTGACGATTGTAGATCGGATGATTTTGACTCAAGCGAAAGCGAAAGCTGAAAAGCTAAGAAAAGAACAGTTCAAGCGAAAGGGGCTTTCTCAGGGACAAGCTCAAGCCAGGCATCACCCTTCATCTACCACCTTCACTCAGCCTACTGTATAGAGGCCTAGCCTGTCATCTACCTTTCCAATTGCTATTTTCTTGTATGTATGCATCAAAAAGGGGCTTCCCTTCTCATTCTTGTCTTGCTACTGTGACTGTGGCAGCTATTGCTTGCTGCCGAGCACCTGTATCCTTCGTCTTCTTTCCTAAGGTACCCTGCTTACGCGATTCGAATGACCCATCATATCATCAGAAGAAACTGAAAATACCAAAAAGTTCGAATTCACAGCTAATAACATTGATTCAATTGGCATTGACATAATAGGAATATTTCATCTATTAAGGAGGATTCCCCGAATACCTGAAATAGAGATGATCATAGAAAATGTGAAATATTTGATAGGATCCTTTTCGGGAACGTGGAGAATGCATTTCATTCAAAGTGAGATGCTCCAGAGAAAAGAAAAAGAACGTGGGTAAGAATCGACAAGGAATCCAGGAAATCGCGAAGGAAAAAAAAGCATGACGAGAAAACTGGCTGCAAAGTTTCCTCGTGCGAGCGATGTCTTCCTTGCCTTCGGCAACCTTCGGGACGCTACCTCACATTGTCTGACTACAACCTTCTCGATCAACGAGGTTTCTTGCAATGCTGAATTCGGGCCTATTGTACCCCCACCCACCTCAGTTTCTCGGCATGTGTCTGAAATTCAGGCTAACAAATCCCGATACATCGGCCTGAGAATTTCAGGGACATGGAACTTGCTTAGGCAGTTCGCCAAGGAAATCAGAGAAATTTGTTGGGAATGGAAATCCCAGAACACACCTGAGGTCATACATAGGACAGATGAGAATCAAGAATTACAGTGAGCAGCAGATGGGGCAAGCTTTCCAGTTAACCCTTTCAGGCTCTCTTGTTTTCTCTCCTCTCATCTTTCTCCCTTTGATTCTCCTTCTTCTTCCCATCTTTGGTTGCTGCTTTCAAAGGGCAGGCCTTGGTGCAACGGTAAAGATTGCTCCATTGTGACCAAGTGGTCACGGGTTCAAGTCTGGAAACAGCCTCTTTGTGAAAGCAGGGGAAAGGCTGCGTACATTATGACTCTCCCCAAGTGGCGGGAGCCTCATGCACTCGGTACGCTCTTTTTAATAACATCTAACAATATTTTCAGTAACCAAACTAGCTCCTTGGTTTATAACTAATCCTTATATCTTTTAACCAATATTTTCCAATATATTATTAGCTATAAGAAGAAACATAATGTGTGTTTGTGTGTGGTGTGTTCACCATTTCCTTTTAACCCTTTTGCCCACTGTTTTAAACTAGTAAGGAGAAAATAAATTCTGATATTCTCATAAATCCAGACAGGCTACATCTTTTCGGTGCCTTTTTACATGCTAGCCACTTTTCCTTTCCCCCTTTTCTTTCTGATTCCTTACCATCCACTATGGAATCTATTCGCTTAGTTTTTGAGACCATCCAACTAAGTTCAGACTATGCTCATTACAATCACCATAAATCAGTGTAAGAGAGCCAAGACCATCAAATATAACTTGCTTTTGACATTATGTGCAATGTTTTAAGGGAATACACAAGCATAACATATTCCTTTGTCCATCTTTTCAGTTAGCATGTTGTGTATCTTTTCTAATAAGTCATAATGCATGTGTTCATATAAGTTATCGTAACTTTTTACTTCCCCTCCCAACCCTTGTCCCCACCCTGAGGAACAATGTTAGCCACACCACCAGTTAAGACACAGCAAGATATTTATTTTGAGGAGTCATCTGCCAGCACAAACAAGTAGAAGGTGGATCGTTTGATGTGGTATGGGAATTTGCAACGGAGGCCGTTGAGCACACCAGCAAGGAGTGAAGCTTGATATATTGAAAAGGACTTAAATATGCAGGATCACAAGGCATCACAAGGGTGAAATGGACCAGTTTCACTAGAAATAGTTAGGTGGTTAATGGAGGAGAGCTACTGATGTATTGACATCATCTGGTTTCAATGTTCCATTGTTTTGTAAGGATAAAATCATAGTAGCGTAGTACATTTTACTACTGTATTATTAAAGCATGTCCCAGTTGCACAAATCCCCGACTTAATAACATGAGAATTAGCCACACAAGTTTGTCTGGAAGTTAGGAGAGAATACGATATGGACTACCCAGATAGGTAATTTAGTTGACAAAGGTAGTCCTAATAGGGTTAGTAATAGAGATGGATAAATATTAGTCTTAATTTTCTTTGGCCCAGTTTATGCAAAATATATTAAAAAAAAAGGTATCGGCCAAAATAATGCTAAGTTGAGACATACCTCTTTGAAACCTTTGCTTAGGAGAAAGCTTGAAGCTTTTTCACATCGAATTCCACCAGTGCAGTACATTGCGACCCGGGTTGGCATTCTTTGTCCTTGAATTTCTGTTCTTTCTTTGGAGCTGTCATTTGAACCATCAACCTCTTCTGGTCCAGCAAGCTCGAACTGATCATCCACCCATGATGGGAACGTCCGGAATGCTGTGGTGCATGGATCAATTGCTCCTTTAAACTTGCCTATTCGAGTCTCATAAGTATTGCGCACATCAATCACCACCTGAAGTGTTAAAAGAAGTAGTAAAGAAAATGGGGTCAAGAAACTAACAACCTACATCTTAGAATATTTTGAATGTTATGTCAGGAACTTTTTCCTAATACTCTTTCTAGACTGACCAGTACCATGATCGTGTATAAACATCCACAGATCCTAACCCACAACTTAATATGTCAACCCAAGCAATTACTTAGGCAAACAAACAAACAAATTGAATTATCTTAACTCTTAAACACCCAAGCTACTCTAGCAGTCACTCAAAACTGGAAACTGTGGCCATGTCTGATTTTGTTATTCTGAAGACTAGATGGTCTGTACCCGACCTAAGCATAGTGTCCATGTCATGTTCTGATGAAATACCACATAGATTCCTCATGAAACATTCAGCCTTTAGCAATATATCTGGAGGACTTGGACTACCAAGTTGGAATGGATTAAGATTAAGAGATCTAGCATAATTAAAAAGCATCATTGGATAATCCACATGCACTAAGATTATCCATCTTTCCTCTCTGTGCATAACGTGAAAGAAAAAGATCTTTGCCTGTTTTATATTTCATGGAAGAGTCAGACATTACCAATGTCATGGACAGTGTTCAGCTGACAAACAGCTACATTATAGATAGGCACAGCCAGATACTTTGGTGTGTAAAAACCATCCTTTTTTCTCCAATAAGCATAATTAATTCCCCTAAAAAATGTTTTCCTTTTTTGCAACCCACAAATAAATCTTAACCTGGAGTATAAAATAAAAGAGAGAAACTCTGTCTACAGCTTGGGAGTCCAAGCACAAGATATGTCTGGTATGAAAAACCATGAATAAAGATGAGTCCGCAAGAAATGAATTTGATTTAAAACACAATAATATGATTGGAATCAATTGAAATGAATTAACCAGTAAAAGAAAGGTTGACCAATGCAACAGGTGATCCCAGTCAAAATTCTAATTACTTACTGTATCTGGATCCCTAATCAATGTATTCCAATCCCTTGGATTCACATACTTTCCAACTCTTTCAATAGG
The DNA here is from genome assembly GCF_018873765.1 of Telopea speciosissima. Taxonomy (NCBI): domain Eukaryota; kingdom Viridiplantae; phylum Streptophyta; class Magnoliopsida; order Proteales; family Proteaceae; genus Telopea; species Telopea speciosissima. The sequence goes on along the minus strand of NC_057916.1, from coordinate 20,479,769 downwards.
TGACACAGTAGGCATTCCAAGAGAAACAATCTGCTCAAACATAAAACAATAACATAATACCCACAAAAAAATATTAGAGAAGGTAAGCCACAATAAATGGTTCCTGGGAAAGGGAAAAAATCATGAAATTCAAACAAACGACTAGGACATAAAGGAGTGCCATTAGTAGAGTACCTCTTTCTTCACCTTGACCCTCACATGATCCCATCGAAAGGGTGCATCTTCCCCAGCTCCAAGAGGTGAACTGCTAGTATGCCCATGATGGATGGCTTCATCTTCTGGACTCACAGGTGACTCCACCTGTCTTAGGCCCTTTAGACGGTTATCTGCTTGAATGAATCCAAGAACCCGTTCCACCGATTCACGGGTTCCGCATATGCTCCCATTGATACCTTCAGGTGCCAGAATAATACCACCTGAAACACGCTGAACAGGATCAGCTTGTGAGGATCAAATAGCACGTGGATCTAAAAACCCAAGTCAGAACAACTGAACAACACATTCACACATATATGCAGAATATGTTCCCATCAGACACCAAAAAAATCTTAAAGCAGCAATAACACTACATGCTCTTAACACATAAAAATAACAACCAGATACATCATTATAATCCAAAGTTTGATCAATATGTTGATATCAGAAAGCAATGGTCCTTCTCACTGAAATTGTTTTCATTGACATATCCCCAGAATCCATTTAAAAATCGAACCATAATCACCTTGAGGTTTACACCCCTTTATTCTAGTCTCGTCCACTTGAAATTCCTCTAGTTTTACGTCATAGTGCAATCAGTGACGAGACTAATGAGGGAAAGCAATTAGCTCAGGAGACTAAAAAGAATACTACGTTTCAACATTACCTTTCCTCTCTTAGACTATATTACTCTCCAAAGAAACTAAATTTTACCAGCTCTTTACATCCGTGATACGAGTAGTAACCAGCAAATACTGGAGCTTCAATTTACGAAATCAAAATTTCCCCACTGTAACACAATAAATCTTCAGCAAACTTCTTAATCTTATCCACCTCTCCCAATGGCAATGACGTCCCTTTTTGTGTGTGTGTGTGTGTGTGTGCAAGGGGGAGTGGGTTAGTCGTGTAAGCTGAATTTTTGCCTTAAAGCATCAACGCGAGCCTAAAATGCCCAGATTTTCACGACAAGTTTCAAAGTTCAAATTCAAAATTATATAGAAATAGAGGAAAATCGATAAGACGATAAGAACTTAAAATTTGGAGGGTAGGAAAGAAAATTGGATGTGAGAGACTCACAACTTCCTCGCAGAGCTCCTTCAAGGGCTTGCGCATATCAGCATGGTCGGCAAAATCAGCAAACTTGTAGAAGGAAACCACAACGAGTGATTTTTGAATGGAGTCCTCCATTTCATGTTGTTGTTGGTTTCTCAACTCGGAGGTGCTCGAAATGGGTATGGAAGAACTGCGATTAAGACTCCTGGAGAAGCATCTGGAGACATTGGCGTTTCTATGAAGGGTTTCGGCTGGATTCGGATGCGAAATCTTTAAGTTGGAGAAGAAAGGATGATGAGCAGTCTCTTGGGTCTCGGAGGAGTTGGCCGACATGGTGCGAGAGAAAGAAAAACTAGGGCTTGATCCAACTTTCGAGGATAAGCAAGAGGAGAGCATTCTCCGTGCGACGACTGAAACTGTTCTGCACCTCAACAATGGCGACGATTGCATCTACAACTCTCTCTCTCTTACTCCCCTTATCTCTCTGGCCAAAAGTCTCAGAACTGACGCAGTGACGCCCCCGAATTATGAAGAAGATAATACTTCACAGTAAGAAATGCTTGTGGCACTCTTCCAACATCGGAAACAAACCCCCGGACCAGAGCAAAGAGCGTAAGCCTTGAACAATTGAGTGGAGTCCAGCAGACCTTGGGAACATTTTGGCTGTTGAATAGAGGGGGTATAGGATTTTTTCCTATACCCCCTCTATTTTCCTATACGTATCAAATACCGATCAGTACATTTATTCATATGATATTAAATCGAATCTATTTGGTATTGTTTGGTACAGGTATTCAGGACGGTATGGTGCATTTTCAGTGTTTTGTCCATATCGATGTCGTACTAAATATCGATTCGGTACAAGTATCTCATACCAATAACATATCGAATTTATTTGGTATGGTTCGATACAGATAAACTGGTACGATATTGGTACACGATATGTGGTACATATTGACACCCTTACTTAAAAGTCAATGATTCTAACTGCCAAAGTTTAAAAACCCAATATTGGACATGGGATTGTCCTCCAACGATTCTGACAAGTGGAATGCCATCAAATATACGTGCAGCAAGAAAAAAATCAGCCTTTATTGATTTCGATTCAAATCGAATTGGAATTGAATAAAACCCTAGAAAATAGAAGTGAAAAGAGAAAAAAAATTTGTCACATATCTTTGATTTTTTGAAGTTTTGTATTTGAGAGAATTCTCTGAACAAATGGCATAGAGACACACACCAATGACATGTGACTAAACAATATTGTACATTACAAGATTGTTTCATGTGAGGAGGGAAGAGACAGGCATAGAGGAGATACTCTATCCCAGATTCCCATATGCTCAGAGCACCTTTTCCCTAAATCTATTTACAAAATATTTCATTGTTTTTTACTATTTAATAACTAAAAGAAAAATAAGTATATATATATATATAAAAAAGCATTCATAGCGGTTCCAAAATAAGTTGTGGGAATCAATAATTTCGATTTGAATTGATTATGATTCCATTCTTTAAACTTGAAACATTGACTCTCACATAAAAGCGTCCACAAAATGTTGTACAACTATATCAGGTTAGTGTACATTTTCATAAAATAAAAAATAAAAAAGTTGCGCTATGTGTTGGGTGTGTGAGTTTAGTCCCACATCAGGTGTCTCCCAAAAGTCGATTAACCTTTTGGGGATTGAAGTGTGGTATGTGCGATTACACTCATTAGAAGGAAAAAAAAAAAAAAACTGTACCAAGTTAATAAGGTCCTTATATGGAAAAAACTTCTCCATATTTTCTTATGGAAATTATTGCATGGTGATCTTGCTACTAGGGGAAATCTTACTCATTTTATGTGTATTGATGATCTTTGTGTCTTTTGTGATTTAGAAAAAGAAATAGACTGACATTTATTTCTGTCTTGCACCTTTTCTAAAAGGATCTGGGCAACTGGGATTTTAGGATGACGATTGGAGTATTCTTTTTACTTTCTATATTGTCTATCACCTGCTATTTGTTAGGAATCATTATTTATTTTCTCATTATAAACCTGATTCTGCTATCGTTTTGAGACATATCAATAAATGGATCTCGAATGAACATCTCTTGCATTTTCGTTGTTCTGCTGAGACGTTTCCACCTTTAATTTTACCCTTGTCAATAAGTGACGACTAGCTTGGCTTGCTAATCTCGACATTATTACTATTACATGAGATGGTAGTTTTGTTAAAGAATCAAGTGAAGTAGGTTGGGCTTCTATAATTATTCGCAATAAAAGTTATTCTTGCATGTGCAGGATTTTGGTCATATAGAGACGACACAAGAAGCCGAAGCAAGAGGGTTGCTCCATGGATTGCAAAAACTAAGGGTAATAGAAGACACATGTATTGACATCTGGACTAATTGTGAAGATTTGATACAATGGGTGGAGCAATGTAGTTACCAGTGGCCATGGGAAATTTTCACCGTTTTGTTGGATATCAAAGCTCTTTTGAAACATTATGCTAATGTATATATTACTAAGAAGGATAAATCTTTTATCACAAGAGCACATCAACTTCTTGTATCTACTAGGTGCACTAGAACAGGGATTAATGTCACAGATGATGTAGCTCTTCATTTTTATTTAGTTTTTACTTTATTTTGTTGCCATAAAAAACCTATACCAAGTTAGTATCATTAGGGATGTCAACAGATCAAATTCGAATCGTATAAGAAACTATCCATTGGCAAATCTCATTAATTATACAGATCCCCGATAACAAATACAAACACAAATCAAATATAGATTCTCGACTATCCATTTGCATACCGAGTAGAGATTAGAGAGTGGAGTTGCGAGTTGAGAGAGCTGCGTTGCATTGAGCAATGGAGAACTAAAGAAAACAAATATTCGAGAAGATAAGAAAATGAAAGGCTATAATCCATTACCCCACTAGGAATGTTGTTGAAGTGGCTTACCTGAAATTACATAAAACTCTTCATGATTTTCCCCCCCCCCCCATTTTTTAGTACCATAAGATATTATTTAGTCATATTTGTATTATTGAAGCTGAAAAGATTGGATAATATCCAGTTTGAAATTGAAATACCCATATCTATATTCACATCCAATTAGCTTTCGACCTTATAGATTCAGGAAACCGATTTTTCAAATATGGATTGTCCTAAACGGATACGAACACAACTCTAGATTTATTACTATCCATTTACATCCCAATATACAACTATTTTAGAGGAGATCAAATCAAACAATGTCAAAAGAGGATGACCATATTACCTTCACCAGATATAGTTGGTCAGATGTCTAACTACCCCAACCTTTTTTGATGAAGGTAGTAACCCTACCAGCATTGAGGCAAATTTGATTTCCAGCTCAAGGCTCTGTTCCTCACCATACTAACAATGGACCTGAGGGAAGCTACTTGGAACTTTCTAGAACGAGTTGATTCCCTAGATGTTACACAGGGTGGGGGAAGTCTTCGTGTAACCGGGGTTTTCCCTAGGGCCTGAATCGTAAACCCAGGTAGGTTGAAGGGTTCTAATTAGCAAAAAAAAATGTCAAATTGAATGAAAGTACTCCTTGTTCCTGTCAAACGGGTCATATGACGAAGTCTGATATTCAAAATTTTCAATTTTAAGACTTAAGACTAGGGTTTTATGCATGTAACCAGGAGACACTTCCAGCAACATTTTCTAATTGTAAATTTATGAATATAAGCAGGAATGTGATACATACGGATACGGCCCCATATACTAGCTTTGTGGATTAAGCACTCTAAATTCTCTAGTAACATTTTGGACTCATTCTGTTTAGGGGGAAGTTTTCATACACGGCCGTGTCCCCTCTCACAAAGAGTTGGAAAAGTCATAAACCCCCACCCATTAATTAATACCTTGAAACTCCCACCCTCTCACATATGCCGTGTATGAAAACTTTCCCCTTCTGTTTATCTGTCATGAACCTGGAGTCAGAAAAACATCTGTCTTCGATCAAACACCGCAAAAAACAAAAAACAAAAAAACAAAAAAACAAAAAAAAAAGGTCATATGGTCCCAGTCTGATCTTCAAAATTTCAGTTTAAGACTAGGGGTTTCGGATTAACCCAAATTTGAATGAATACATCGAATGCCAGCCTCAATCAAGAAAAATGAACATCAAATCCAACCATGTATGTAAAAACACCCAAGAAAAGAGCCAAAACAGAGAGAGAAGAAAAGAAAACAGTACAGGCAATCAAGCCCCAATGTTGCCAAGCCAGATGAAAAATGGGAACTGGACCAAAGCCATGAAAAGCAAAAGATAATGATACTTGCTTGAACCCAAATTTTTATGAATACATCGAATGACAGCCTCTACCAAGAAAATGAACATCGAATCCAACCATGTATGTAAAAAACCCAAGAAAAGAGCCAAAACAGAGAGAGAGAGAGAGAGAGAAAAAAACAAAAACAGTACAGGCAATCAAGCCCCAATGTTGCCAAGCCAGATGAAAAATGGGAACTGGACCAAAGCCATGAAAAGCAAAAGATAATGATGCTTGCTTGAATCATAACTCCTCACCTCTGCAAACAGAACTCGCTTCATCGTCTTCACCAAGAAGATCCCCATGCACAGACACGTCCATGGCATTAGGAAATAGTATGCGTAGCCCCAAATGATCCTCCCAAGGACAGCCACACACATCCCGGTAAAAGCGTAACCACCATATGCCACAATGTCCAGCAAAGGTGCCTCCCCACTCCCCAACGAATAGAGTGACGCTTTAAGCAGCACGACTTGTAAAAACCAGCCTAGTAATCCTTTTGTAAACAGCAGACTTAAAGCTTCCGGGCTAAACCTGGCAAAAGTGAAGGACAAGAAAGAATACTTCCAGAGTTAATTCCAATGTTGAAACATTTCGTAAGGCTGAGGGAAAAGAAAGAAGAAAGAGTACTTCTTAAAGAGTTGATTTCAAATAATGTAAGAAGGAATCTCATAAAGCCCCTTTTTTTGTGGGAGATGGGTGGGGAGGAGTTGAAGTAAAATCTCATAAAGCTTGGTGAGAATCTTACCTCCCATTGAGTCCCAGCGAGAAACCAGCAAGAACCACATAGGTACCAAATGCCATTAAGGGAATGTACAAATCTGGAGCATTTATGTCATAGATAGGGGGCTTATAGGAAAGCCTGCCTCCAACTGGTTCGGTTATCCTTGTCCAGTGTCCCTGGGTAAAATGCAGATTTCAGAAACTCTTATGACAGAAAGCAGCTAGCCAAAACAATATTGATATACTTCGTGATTACCCTGTGTAGGAACGGAAATAGAATAACCTTCAATTTGTTCCTCACATACTGGTCATTCACTTGGAAATAATACTGGGGATCAGAGAAATACCTGCTTATCTGCTCATATAAGAATATTTAGTGAGAAAGATGCAGAGAAAGTTAAAATAAAATACATGTGACAGACTGTATTGACTCCAATGCAGAACACAGAAGTGGTTGACAACCCATTACATGCCCATTGCCCAAATTAATCCGGGCATCTGATCAATACCTTACATCAAGAATGTCAGACAAGGCTACATGCCCATTACCAAATTAACCAGGCCATCTGATCAAATACCTTTTATCAAGAATGTCAGTCACTGGACAAAAGAAAGGCCAATTGTTGGTTACCAGTTTACCAGTCAGGAACAGGCATTCTACCCCATATAAGAAAAAGAGATGGTCGGCAGAGGCAGGTCCACTCTTATTTTCAGATGTTTGTATAGTCACAAAAATTCAGCAGAACAAGCCAAATGCTTAATATTTAACATGTGGTGGAACTGTGAGAGTTTCTCAATTTCTTTTTTGTCCTTTCTGTTTCTTACTCTTTTTCCTCTCAGGATATTGAAATTTTATAGGAACAGCATGCTACTTACAATGCTTTGTACATTTTCAGAGCTTGAACCCAGGATTTTCTCTCCATATGCACCCAATCCACCTCGGATGAGTCCTGAACCAGCTCCATATAATGTGTTCTCAAATGGATTGACTTGAGGGTTTAAGGGGGGCCTTGGTACCCCAGGCTGTGCTCCTATATTATCATACATCTCTGTAATATGACAGAGAAGAGAGGAAGGCAATAATAATATCAGAGAAAATTAAACATCGAAACATAAGTGGGGAAAGAGGGGAAAGACACTTCTGTGCAACAAATTCTCATATTCAAGCAACGCAGAAAAAAAATGTCAATGTATATAAATAAAAAGTAAACATACTTCCTACAAGACAGCTCACAAAATATAGAAGAAAGGAAGACTGTCTTAAGCAAGAAAAACGTAGAAAGACTAGAAACTATCTGATGCAGGTTGCAGTTCAAAAAGGAGAGGGAGAGAGAGACAAAACTTTGTTGATTACGTTGTACTAAACATGATTGGTTTGAGTTTGTACAAACAGGAATCAATTCAGTCAAATAGGCCTTAGTTTCTCTTTTCCTTTTAATTAAAAAATTTTATTTGAGTAGAATTATAATATGAAAAGAAAATTTGAATGGGATAATGGATATCGAATGGGTAGATGCGGCCGTGGCCTATGCAGCCATGTAATCAATTCCCTTTTTTCTTTTCTTTTTCCTAATTAGGATGGAATTGAATATGGTTTGGAGTTTTGAGAGTAATTGTCCATGGTTTCATGGTCAAAGTTTCAAACCTTTATTCCTTCTTCTCTCTTCTACCAAGTATTGATAGTCTTGCATTCAACTAATCCAATTGATCAGGTCAGATTTTTTAATTTCAATCAATTCTCTGGTTTTGCAAAAATGCTTCTTGTCACTACAGAACTGTTTGGGTAGTTTTTTATTTTTGTTTTCAGTTTTCAAATTCCGTACTTACCAACAACTGTAAGCTAGGCGCTGCACTATGACCTGGGTGTAGTGAATAGTGAGCAAGGCTTAGCTACAGCATCCCCTGTAAGCAACACACCTCTTTGGCAACCGGTTGTCATGAAAAGTGGGCAAGGGTTTTCATATAATGGACAAGTATGGATAAAGAAGCTAGTCCAAAGGCAAAGGATCAGATTAGCATCTTGGAACATAGGAACTTTAATGGGAAAGAGTTTAGAATGAATAGATATAATGAGAAGAAGAAGAATTAACAAAGCTTGTATACAAGAGATCAGATGGAAGGGTAAAAATGCTAAGGAATTAAATGACTATAAACTTTGGTATACTAGGGGCTAAAAATAATAGAAATGAGTGGGAATAATAGAAGATAAAGATTTAAAAAATGATTGTGTAGAAGTTAAAAAAAATTGGTGAGAGGATGATATCTATCGTGTGTCAGGAAAAGAGATAATCAATATAATTAGTGCTTACTAAGAAATAATTTTGGGAACACATTGACAGATTAGTTCAAGAAATTAGTCAAGGAGAAAAAGATTACTATAGGGGGGAATCTAAATGGAAGAGATAGTAGGGGTTATGAAAGAATTCAAGGAGGATATGGTTTTGGAGACAGGAATGAGGGAACCTCAATTTTAGAATTTGGTGTGGATCATGATTTATCAATAGTAAACACATTCTTTGAAAAGAGAGAATATTTAATAACATTCAAAAGAGGGAAAAATGGCAGCCAAATAGATTTCTTTCGAACTAGAAGGACCAATAGGCTATTGTGTGAAGATTGTAAGGTTGTACTAGGAGAGACCGAGAGAGCTTATCCACGCAACATAGATTAATGGTCATAGATATGTGTTTTAAAACGCTGAATTGTAGGAATGTGAGATTATTTCCCTAGGATAAGATAATGGAACTTAAAAGGAGAAAACTTGAAGACATTTACTGAGAAATTAATAAAACGGGAAAGGTGGGACTTCGATGGAGACACTAATATGATGTGGAATGAGATGTCTACTTAAATTAAGAATGTAGTTAATGAATTTCTAGGGAAATCTAAGGAAAATGGATGATGGAGATAGATATGCTGAACACAAGGGCTTAGAAAACTCACCCATTTAACAGGCTCACAAGCAACTTCAAAACCAGAATTAGATAGGTTTATAAAAGTCAAAATCAAATTTTCAGATGGGGTTCCAAATCTGGTCAAGTGTAGTAGACCAACAGTATAACAAATCCCCAAAATATTATGAAGATCCAATGGATGGATTTGTGAGAGATTAAATGCTCATAATCTAATCTCTCAAAAGAAGCAGAATTGGGAGATTTCTTATAACTACAGATCAGAAGATCTGATCCCCTCAAAACTCTGGTCGAAAGACACTTTAGGGCAGTCCTTTAATGCCCTAAAACCTCACTTCAATCTGATGCCTGGATTCCCTGTAATGGGGAATCTTGACTCCATCCAATAATCCCAAAAAACAGTGCAGCCACGGGATGCTCTTGTTGGGTTTCTGCTGTATCTTCAAACCCCAGTAAAGTCAATGTATAAACAGTAGCTTATGTAGAGAGTAACCTATCCAAATCACAGATTTAATCATACCACAGCTAGGTCAATCGATGGTAGGAGAAACAGCAACTTACTTGGAAGAAGACATAGCAATGAAAGGGGATATGACCTTTGATTTCCCAAAAATTACCTGGATCAGATTCTCTCCAATCGTGTAGAGCTTTTCATTCTCTCACTGTCTCACAGCATGCTAACTTTCTCAGCAGCAAGGGCATAAGCCAGAGTTTCATAACCCTAACAAGCTGTGGTTTTAAATAAAAAAAAACTCCTTAACAAAGCAAGGCTCGAAAACTCGGTGAAAATTTCGGTGGTTTCAACCATAGTTAGCAAAAAGGGGAACGGCAAAAAAAAAGAGTCGAACGGGACGCGTTTTAAACGGCATAAAATAACGAACAGTACGGTCAAAAAACGGAGAACGGTTAAAAAAACAGAAACGGACGGTACATGATTTAAACACATAGATTTCAGAAAAAAAAAAAAAAAAAAAAAAAAAAAAAGAAGAAAAAAAACGGCAGCATAATCTTACAAACTGTGGAAATATTACTTAAATACCTGCATCTAATGTTCAAAACAACTAAACATCCAACATTAATGATATATATTCCACACCTATTATAAGTTCCAAACTTCCAATATATATGATCTAATATCATCCAACATCAGTTCTCAATTCAATCACCATAACAAAAAAACATGTCCAAACTCCATATATATCATCCAAGATGTCAAAAGATCTAAAAAAATGTATACCTCCTGAAATACAGGTATACTCCTCTTCCCGGCCTTTCTCTCAGTCCACGCAAGCAATCTACGTTTGTGATCTCGTATATTTCACTTCTCCGACATCTTACTGAGTGTCCCCCTCATCTTTTTGCGAAAAGCCGCTCCATGGTGGTAAAGTCTCATCTTGTGTGTTGGCCAAAGTGACAATAGTCACATTGAACCCTCGAATATGTTCGAAGATCTCGAAATGATCTTCCAGTTCAGGGGAGAATTCGCAAAACTCCGTTTCCATCGAGAATTTAATGGAGTTTTCCCGTATTTTGACAGGAGAATCTAACAGCGACATTACTGTCGAGATTCTGACCGAAAAATTAGACATTCCATGCCCTCGGAGAGTGCTTTATCGTGCTAAGTCACTGACATCTTTTTTATTTTTTTCGGACCCCAAGAATGGTTGGATCGAAACGACTTTCCTGTCAAACCCCTTTGTGTCTGTATGAATCTCGGAACTAAGATTATAACATGCCCAAAGTTTAACGGAAAAAAAATTAAAAATGCAAACCTTCTATCCGTGACTTTCAATCCTTTATCCCATGTGGAGTCAACTTCCGAAGGCTCCACTTGACAGGCTGGTGAATCTATCTCTCCGAAAGAGTCTTCCCATCCATTATATACGAATCAACATCAAAATATCGGATTGATGGATGAATACCGACTTACTAATTAGCTACCGGAATGAATAGAAAGAAGGAAAGATTCAATGAAAACATGTCCACAGATCAATCATAGTGCATCAAAGAAGTACATCCTCCATCAACTCCAGTGTTAGATGGATTTGGATCAGGTTCAACATATGTCTGTTCAAGTCTCTCTGTCTCCAGCTCATGTGCCACAGCATAAGCTCGGTTGTTACAGACTTGGTGTTATATGAATAGCAACAAAATCAATAGGTTGGTCAGATTTTACTTAATATAAGACAAAACCAACCTATTTGTGTTACAATGGGTTTGTCAAATGTACAAAACACCACGCATATCCCTGGCAGGAAACAGGGTTAGATCCCCTTCTATATGAACCGTGATAGGAGCTGTATCATTGTGTTTGTGGGTGTAAGAGCTGGAGCAACGCATAAGCACTAAACATCCTGAGTGAATGCTAGAAAATGGTTTTATTTGAAACAAACAAAATTTCAGATGATAGGTTGGTGATAGAATGGTGCTGAGGTCGACCTTACCGAATTGCAGATATTGGTCCCACTGGCAGAGAAAGAAGGGCTTGGAACCGACTTGCCAACGGCCACCATCGAGAGCTCTAGACTTGGCTTCCTCAAAGGAGAATTTGAAGATGAAGAGACCATTGTCCATCAAGTAAGTATCCATCGAACCTTGAGTTCTCCATAGTTTGTTCATAGAAGCTTTTACAATATTGAAAGGGGTCTTGTGCCAAGGAAGTGGCCTACAAGACAACATTTCCATTTGGAAATCTCAGGGGCAAAGAGCAACTTGGGAGGAATCATATAAGGAGGGGTTACAAAATGCAGGGAAGGCCATCACAGGAGGAAGAAGGGCTGGGGGGAAAAGAGTGAGTTCCAGGGTTTGGGACCAATAATGGCAGGAAGAGAGGAGGGGAAGGGGGGAGGAAGGGCCTGGGCCACCGGGGTTTGGCTGGACATGGAGGAGAAGGGGCTACTTGCAGGTCATGGTGTTAGGAAATTAGTATATCATTGCTTTGCGTATGTATCCTGTTGGTTTATTTTGGTCTCAATGGAAAGGTTTTTCAGTTGAGAAATTGTTGAAACTCTGAGCTGTCAGAGTTTTACTATCCTGGAATTTCTTTATAATGAGTTTCATAATCCCTAGAGAGTTGATTTATCAAGTATTAGAAAAGAAAAGTATTTCGAGTAAATATGTGGACATAGTTTTTTTTTTTTTTTTGGGTTGAATACGTGGACATAGTTTAAGATATGTATAATGGTGTCATAACAAGTGTAAGAACTATGGAAGGGGGGCAGAGTGATGAATTCCCAATTACAATTGGCTCACATAAAGGATCAGCCTCAAGCCCATATTTGTTACGCTAATCATAGACAAGCTGACATTCAAGATCAGATCACTTTGTGTATGCTTTTTGCTGATGATATTGTTTTGGTTGATGAAACAAAAGCAGGGATAAATACAAAGCTGGAATTGTGGAGATCAACATTGGATTAAAAATGTTTTAACAAGTATAACAAAAACAAAGTATATGGCGTGTAACTACGGTAACAGTAGGATTGAAAGTGAGGGGGTGAAAATTGATGATAGGGAGATACCGCAAAGTGAAAATTTTAGGAATACAAGTTCAATCATAAATAAAGAAAGAAATAGAGGACGATTTTGCACAAAGAATTAGAATAGGGTGGATGAAGTGGAGGGGTGCGTCCAGAGTGCTGTACAATCGGCGTGTTCCTTTAAAACTAAGGAAGATTTATAGGACAATTATTTGATCAACAATGATGCATGGAGGTCAATGTTGGGCAGTGAAGAAACAATATATAAACAAACTTAGTTTAACTAAAATAAGGATGTTGTGATGGACCAATGGTACAAGACTGCAAAGAATCACTCTTTTCTCGACATAGAAGTTCAATAATTGATGGCCAAGCCTCCCGCCGCAGGGGGGGCTTGCCCACCAGAATGCTCGCGGCCGGCAGTCTCCCAACCCCTTTCGTTCTCGGCGGTGGTGTCTCGCAGTTCGGTGACGACCCCTTCGATTGCAGTGAGGAAACCGTCGATGCACAGAGGTACACCTGCCGTTTTCTTCTCAGATGAAGAGATGGAACAATCAGAAGAGCCTTTAGGTTAGCGCTTGTGGCGAAGTGTTCGTACGGGAGGCCATCGCTGTTCTAGGTGAAACGGGCTCTGCAAGCAGCGTTCCACCTGTCGGCGGATGTGGTGATTTCCTCTCTCGACGCGAGGCACCTTCTACTACGTTTCGTGAATCACACAGACTACGTGAGAGTCTGGCTGAAAGATCACATGATGTTCAAGGGCTTCCCGTTTAGGTTCTTTAAGCGAACAAGAATGTTTAAAGCAGGGGTGGAGTCCCCGGTAGTGCCTGTATGGGTTTCGTTCCCGAATCTATCGGTAAACTTGTACCAGGGTAACTATTTTCTATCGGTTGCAGGGGTGGTTGGGAAAGTATTGAAGATGGATGGTGCCACGTCAGGGTGCACCAGAACGGTTGAGGTGAGGGCCTGTGTAGAATTAGACCTTCGCGCTAAACTGCCTGAAAAAATCTGGATAGGGTGTGGTGCATCAGGCTTCTTTCAGAAGGTCTCGTTCGAACGATTGCCTATGTTTTGCTTGGGCTGTGGAAAGTTAGGGCATACAGCGTAGATTTGTCAAAAACTTGTCAAGGCGGTTCGAGTAAGAGGAAGAAGGTTAGGGGAGCAATGCACAGGGGCAACACAACCCCAATGAACGATGTGGAAGGCCCAACCCCCTTAAGGGGTGCCCTAATGGAAAATGCCAATCCGGCCTGCAACTCAGAGGAATGGCAAAAGGAGATTGAAGCGCAAGCAGTGGTTGAGCCGTTGATCTCGGGGTTGGGGATCGAACCTGGTGCTGCTGTGGTTTCCAATAACATTCAAGTGGAGGGGGAGAAGGCTATAGGTGGTGGTGGAGATGGGGTTTCACCTGTGGTTTTGAATGGTGCTTTTCCCGGAGGAATGGAGAACTCGCCGGATCTTTCAAGGGTCACGGATTCTGCAGGTGGCAGAGGGCTGGAGAGGAGAGACGTTGGGGTTGGGGAGTCTAGTTTGGGAAGGAATCCCATTGAAGGGGATTTGGTTAATCAGATCCAATCAGATGGAGGCTTTTTGGAAGGAGATAAGAGTGAATGCCGGTTTGGGCACTAATTTTGTGGAGAAAGGCGTGGCGGTTAATACTTCTATTAACCCTCGCGTAAATGTTCCTTTGTTTTCAAATTTGGAAGATAATGATGAGGTGTAGATTGAGTTGGGAAAGAAGTCTTTATTTTCAAATAAGGAGGGATCTTCTCACGTAGGTGGGTCGAATGGAGTGGATTCGGGCCTAAATATGGGTGTGGGTTCTGCTTGTGCATCTGGGTCAGATGTGGGTGGGTCGGTTTATAACCAATTTGATCAAGAGGAGATGCAAGGTGGGTGGACTCAGGTGTTGGGTCGGAAAAATCGTGATGGCCGTAGGAATGCCCCTCGAGGTGGCCGTATGGCAACTCCAGTTATTGATAGAACTCGACGTCAAAAGAAGGCTAAGTCTGGTGTTAAAGCGGTGGACACGGCAGTAGAAAAACCTCTGGTTGAAAAGGAGACCGCATCTCCCTTTTCAACAGAGGAGGAGGCTCTTTTGGCTCGCGTGGCTTTTGATCGGCTTAGTGTATATGCTGAGATCCCCCGACGATCAAATAGGACGAGGACCCCCTCGGTGCGCCTCGCAGATCCCCCGTAGCCTTGTTATATTATTTCTATCGGGTAAGCGAGTGGCTTGAAGCCCTCGCCAATATGGTTTAGGATTGAGTCCCCCCTTTTTAAACTTTAGCTTTCTTTGCCAGTAATCTGTCATAGGCTTGTTTGCCCCCTTTTATATATTCAATAAAATTTCCCTTTTCTAAAAAAAAAAGATGGACCAATGGTAAAACTAGAAAAGATCAAATAAGGAATGAACAGATTAGATCTAACTTAATAATAGCTCTAATACATGATAAGTTGTGAAAAAGTCGTTTGAGGTGGCCTGTGCAACAGAGGCCTTTGAATGCTCTAGTACAAAGGGGTGATTTGATTCAGATTGAAGGAGCTAACAGAGCCAGTTGTATGCCTAAAATGACTTTAGGAGAAGTGTGAGGAAAGACATGCATAGCTTAAGACTTGTAACAAGTATGGCTTTGAATAGAGCTGATTGGAGAAAAGGAATCCACGTACCGACCCTATTTAGTTGGGACTTGGGATAAGGCTGAGTTGAGTTCTAACTTCTAAGCAACAATTTCTGTTATTACTTGCATTCACTGAGCCCTATAACAGCCATTAAAGGAACAGGGTGGTTTAATTATTGAAGAAATCATCCGGTTGAATAGAAGAGCGTCTAATCGTGCCCCTCCATTTTTTCCAAAAGAAATTAACCTTTCTCCAACTGCATTCCACCATCCTTTATTAGTGCCTATAGATCAATCTGTTGCATTTTGGTGTAATTCTGATTTGATTTGGTTCAATTAGCTATCATATCTCCCTAATTCCTACATTACAAATGTAAGAAAATTGTACTCATCCTCTTCGTTTTTAAATTCATTTTCTGATATGAATACTTGAATCTATTTTCTATTACAACTAATTGCTGAAGAGTCTTCTCTGAAACAGGATTATAATTCCTAAAGATTAACAATTAACATTCACAACATTAGGACAAGGGCACTAGAGTTGATCTAGATAGTAAGCCCTTGATTTAAAGAGTGTCCCAGTGCACGAGGCTCCTCTTACTGCAGGGCCTGGGAGGGGCAAATGTACACAGCCTTGACCCCTGCTTATCATCAAAACAAAATTCACTTTCCTTAATTCATAACATAAATTTTTAGCCAATTAAATGACTGAAGGGTGGGGTGCGTTTCACTTCAGAGCTTACTATTTTCCATTTCATGGTGGTCCTATGCTGGGTCTACTTTCTCTACATGTCTTTACAATCACTAGTAAACTTGGGTCAATAACCACAAGTACCATTTTTAGAGGTTTTTTCATGAGAACAGTTCACGCATTGTGTTTAGAATGTCAAAAATAGGCTGTATACAAAAAATCAGACCTAATAAACCATTTCTAGGCCTCAAAACCAGACTCGAGTTGGCTGGGAAAAAGTGCCAAGTTACGACCTGGTTTCAATTTCTGGCTGGTCGAATCCCGAGATTTAGAACAATGGTTTTACCTAAATCTATCGAGTTATAGCAAAAAATAGGATTAAAAACCATGATTTAAACACAAAGATCAAGTTTTTCTGAAACCTACCTTTTTCTGTGAAATCTCCTTCAATCTCTGATCTCAAAAACAAAATCATAGTATGATAGTCCAATAGGTCACATAGGACTTCAATGGCCGTATCGAGCTGTCTGTATCGGTCGATACATATCGATACTCTCACAGAACCTTTAACATACGTATCGTAAGTATTGGTGCGTATTGTATCTGTCCATATCGGCCGATACAATACAATAACAATCGAGACATACTATTTTCTAAAAAAAGGATATGTATCAGTATGCATCGTATTGGTATCGATCAATAAGGAAAAATACTTTAAACCACAGTCCCTAAACTAGAGCTGATTTACCCCTATTCCTATTATCACCCATAATTGCTGATCTAACCATCCGATTGAGGTCAGATTTCCGGCATACATTCCCACCCCTATTCCCTACACTCGACCTTGATCCCAGCCCCATCTAACCAACTGATTTTGTGGTATATAAAATCTCCCTAATCTGAACGTTCTTTTGAGTATATCTTGCTTCAGAAGTTTGAATCTCTTCAAAAAAAAATTTAAACTGAGTTAAATGCTCATTAAAGTTTTGAACATACTGGAACCGGATCACCAACAACCACCCCCCACCCCCCCCCCGAAAAAAAATGATGAAAAAAAAAACAAAATATAAACAAACTTGTTTACCTCATGGCTGAGTTAATCTGCAACATTCACTCCTGTGGTACTTTATACACCACCAAATACTCTCATGCTCTTCTTGCACCTCAGAGACACACTTGTACTAAGAACTTTTGAAACTACGTAAGGGCTACAGGCATAATCACAAATATGATCCAGCTGAGAAAACAAAAATGGGGAAGCAGAGGAATAGACAGATAGATAGATATGATTGCGATTAAAATTGCCCAATGTTATAGGGGTTGGCTTTTATCATACAAAACATTAGCATAATCACAAATATGATCCAGCTGAAAAAACAAAGATGGGGAAGCAGAGGGAATAGATAGATAGATAGATATTATTGCGATTAAAATTGCCCAATGTTATAGGGGTTGGCTTTTATCACACAAAACATTAGCATAATCACAAATATGATCCAGCTGAGAAAACAAAGATGGGGAAGCAGAGGAATAGATAAATTGATAGAATGTGGAGGGCCGTTAGGAGAAGGGAAAATCCTGAAATAGGATTTCAGAGTTGTAGGGAAAAGAAGGGGAAAGAAGGAAATCGCATAAGAAGGGGGGAAAGAAGATTCCTAACCAACTCTAAAACTTGCAAACGTATCCCACTTTCTAAAATAGACCGAATGAAAAATAGTATCCACCTAAATAAAATAAATTCCTAATATCCTACTAGATCAAAAATTCAAACTGGACCCGGTTCATCTCTGTCTGGATTCCCGAATGGGTTTGGGTTGGTCCAAAGTAATGCACCTAAAATAAATAGACAGAGAGAGTTTACCTCTTCCAGCGCCTGTGCTGCAAGCCTGCAACAAGAGATGGAACTCTCAGACATCGGAAGGTAAGGGGCAAGATGTCGAATAATTGAAGCTCTCGCGTAGATGGAGGACCCAGGTCACTTACAACGCAAAATAGAAATTTTGAAGGGGGAATAGCATAATTTCAGAGTCCTTTTTTTGGTTTAAGAAAAATGCAAACACATTTTATAAATGAAGTTCAGCCATATACGTATTTTGGTGTTCGTTTGAGAGCAGTTCGAGAGTTCACGTTTTAAACATGTTTTAACCTACTTAAATTTAACATGTGATTGCCACCATGATCATGTATGGCACCCTAAAATTAAGATTGGGAGTTGGGCTCCCTATTTCTAATAGGAATCTTAAATTCTCTTCTTAAATTTAGAGTTATACATAAGTTGTAATCAGTTGTTGAGTTGAAATTTTTCTTTCTTCCCCAAGGCTTCGGCCTAAGTGAACTGCTTGGGTTGTGATTCCAATACCTAGATTCAGGCCTAAGTGAACTGCTTGCTACTATATTATTCTGTTACTAGCTTCCATTGTTGGATGCTAGTCATTATCTCTCTGTTGAGTGAACTGCTTGGGTTGTGATTCCAATACCTAGATTCAGGTAAAGAGTTTTAGATCTAATTGCTCCTTGGATTATATTGGCTATTGGTATTCGTTGGAGGAGAGATCTGGTTTGCTGCTACTTTCTTGAGAATTGCTTCTACCTCCCTAGGACCCATTCCTACCACACACACAAAAAAATGAACACCAAATAAGTGCATCCGCTGCCAATCAGATTGTTGCATCGGCTGCTTCCCATTTTCATTCTCAAACAGAGAGCATTCCTCCTTTTAAATCCTCAAAGGCTGAAACAAAGGAGGACTCAGCCGGAGATAGAGGGGCTACTGACAATATTGATAAAAAAATGTACTAAGTGAAGTCTGAGTTGAAACGGTGGTGGGACAGAGACCATGAGCAGAAAGAGATGATTCGACACAAAACCCAGCAAAGCAATCAGAGATGAATCAATACATAAACCAGCAAAGCAAATATTGCATTTCTACAGCCAAGCCATTTCAATTAAACTCTTATAAGCAAGCACCAGATCCAAAAAAAAAAAAACAGACGGCTGAGCTCAGGAAGGAGAATAACCACATCCATACAAGTATGAACATCACCACTGAGTACTAATTTACGATTGAAGCTGAGAATTCAGATTTAGGGCTCCGACAGAGGAGTTGAGCAACAGATTGCAGTCCCTTTTGATTATTTAAAACCCTAGATTAGATTTTTTCCAAGGGTTTAAAAAATGATGGAAAAATTAAAAAGGACGCCTTATGATAAGTCTTGTTCAGAAGAAGAAAGGAGATTACCTGCTGCGTTGAACAAGATGCAGATGGTAGCAAATCTCTTTCACTACAGCCGAAGCTTGTGTTGATTCTCTTTTCCCTTCGTTCGAGTAATCGAAAGGCAGAAGCTCGAGGTCGCAGAAGCTGATGGAGAATTGCAGGTAAAACTCCTCTTCTCTTCGTTCACCCTTGCGATAGGTCTTATCGGGAACAAGTGTGTTGATTTCACCCCTTTTGTTTTATAAGAAAAGGTTTATTTTGCAAAACAAGGTTTTTGGGGTTTTGAAAAACCTGTTCCAAAAACAAATTTGAAACTGGTCTGTTTCTATAAAACGGAAAAACAGACCAGTGAAACCAAACAAATTATTTCATTTTTTTGTGCCACTAGCACAGAATAAAACCAAAAATGTTTTGTCGAAGTGTTACCAAACGCAGCCTTAAAGTTGGTTGGCCCTATGGCCCATGGGGTTGGTCCACCAATTGGTGAAGTGAACCAGCCCTTTTCCCATGTGATTTCTTAAAGTATTTCATGCCAAACAACTTGGCTTCTGCATCAGGGGTAGGATGGAGCCATAGGGACAGTCTTTGAAGCTAAATCAGAAGCTTCAAGGTTATCGTGACCTGGGGCCTCGACATGTCTTTCCGAGCAATAATGGATCAAGTTTCAGAAGCTCTAAATGAATCAGTTTATGAATCACACCATGATTGCGACTAAAATCGCGCAATGTTATAGGGGTTGGCTTTTATCACACAAAACATTAACATCATAACAAATATGATCCAGCTGAGAAAACAAAGACAAGGAAGCAGAGGAGCAACTAAAATTGGATTTATTACACAAAGTGACAAAACATTAGCGTAATCACAAATATGATCCAGCTGAGAAAACAAAGACAGGGAAGCAGAGGAATAGATAGATAGCTATGATTGCGACTAAAATTGGCTTTTATCACACAAAACATTAGCATAATCACAAATATGATCCAGCTGAGAAAACAAAGACGGGAAAGCAGAGGAATAGATAGATTGATAGAATGTGGAGGACCGTTAGGAGAAGGGAAAATCCTGAAATAGGATATCAGAGTTGTAGGGAAAAGAAGGGGAAAGAAGGAAATCGCATAAGAAAGGGGGAAATAAGATTCCTAACCAACTCTAAAACTTGCAAACGTATCCCATTTTCTATAATTGACTGAATGAAAAATATTATCCACCTAAAGAAAATAAATTCCTAATATCCTACTAGACCAAAAATTCAAACTGGACCCGGTTCATCTCTGTCTGGAATCTAGATACCCGAATGGGTTTGGGTCGGTCCAAAGTAGTACACCTGCATCAATAGACAGAGAGAGTTTACCTCCTCCGGCGCCGGTGCTGCAAGCCTGCAACAAGAGATGGAACTCTTGGACTTCGGAAGGGAAGGGGCAAGTTGTCGAATAATTGAAGCTCTCTGCATCGGAGCTCTCGCTTAGATGGAGGACCCAGGTCACTCACAACGCAAAATAGGAATTTTAAAGGGGGAATAGCATAATTTCAGAGTCCTAATTTTGGTTAAAGAAAAATGCAAACGCATTTTATACGTGAAGTTCAGCCGTATGTGTATTTTGGTGTTCGTTTGAGAGCAGTTCGAGAGTTCACATTTTAAACATGTTTTAACCAACTATGATCCCAACAGATCTCCATGTATGAGCCACTACTACTTTGTCCATTGAATAATTGATAATCAAAATATTTCTACAAGAGAACACCTAACTTCATTTGTCCTGCAGATAATCTAGTATCTCCTGTTATCCAGTAAAGCAGACTACAGAGATTACATGAAAGGTGAAACACGCATCTACTTCCGCTAGCTCCCTTAACATTCATCAACCATTACCCTAATTAAGAACTTATTTCGATTTGTGTTTTTTTTTCACATTCTTATTTTTTTTCTAGTTGTTGGTTGCAAATCAGCCCAGGAAGACGAGATTAGATCCTAGCTCAATGACTGTATCAGAACACAAACAGTGGCAGAGTATCATCTTATGCCCACTAATCTCCTCCCACTAGCTTTCTCCACATCCATCAACCAAACTTCAGAGTTCCAAAAACCCACACCCAGCTTGACTTGTGGGAGAGAACTACAACAAGAGATGGACGAAGAGTGGATGGGGGAAGCACAAAAAGAATCTTTAAATTCTTCCAAGCTGTAATTGGTGAGTCATGCAACTAAATATAACAAAGCAGACGGTTTCAGTTTTCAACCCGTGTAACATCTCCTCCCCACATATACTACTAATTTGGCAACTGAAGCGTAATTTCTCAAAGAAGATGGACGAAGAGTGGATGGGGGAAGCACAAAAAGAATCTTTAAAATCTTCCAAGATGCAATTGGTGAGTCATGCAACTAAATGTAACAAAGTAGACAGCTTCAGTTTTCAACACGGGTAACACCTCCTCACATTCAATCTCTACTAATTTGGCAACTGAAGCGTAACTTCTCAAAGAAGATTCACAGTTAGGCTATATTCCCTGATTCTAGCCGCTTAATAAATAGCGCCCGAGAAAGGTTTTCCCGCGAAAGATCTGGATCGGAACTTAACATAGAGAACTGAAAGTTCTTTGTAGGAGAGAGAGAGAGAGAGTACCTGAGATTGTTCTGAAACTGTGAAATTGCTGGAATTAAGAGGCGGACCTGGTTGTACAAAGACAATGAAAAAGGTGTGAGGAAACTCCAGATCTACTCATCTAATCAAAGAAAAGGATAGAAACAGAATAACAGAGACAGAGAACATTTGATTTACCAGAGTAATCTTCGATTGAGAAAAACTTTGAACGTCAGGTTATTGATCGTCGAGAAATCGAGGACGGCAGTTGAACGGCAGAATTGGAGACGACTGAGTAAGAAATGGGAATTCCGGTGATCTTCTGTCTTTCCTGTTGCATAAGAATTACGAGATACGATTGGACCAAACTATGCCTTTGCCCTTTTCTCAACTTTAATTGACTAGCTTACCCTCGGTTTTGATTGAAAAGTTAATTGTGAATTAAGATTTGGGGAAGGTCTCGTGTACGGTCGTTTTTCTCAGTGGGGACGACCAGGGGGTTTTAGGTTATTTTGACTGGGCTTTCATGGATCGGTCATCTCCATCTAATAGGGGTTGGAAATTTCATCTAATAGGATGCGGAAATAACCATCTTACCCCCTGTCCGAAAACATGCATAAAAACTTTCACTTCTTTTATTTATGCGCAAGAGACCTGTCATAAGTGATAATGGCATTTTTGTAATTTAGGATTTTAAAAATAAAATGTCATATAATAGTAGCTTTGTAATCGATATGTGTAGCGACAAATATGATTCTGTAAAAGGGCGTTCCAAACTCGGTTCATGATCATTTTCTATTTCAAATTCGATTCTAAAACTCATTCTAGTGGATCAGAATCATGGGACTTTAACTCCACCTAAGTGTGAGGGCATGGCGAATGGTGGGATCACCACGTATTCTCCACCTCATCTCTTTTGAGAGAAGAGAGAAGAATCAAATCTGAGATCCACACAAAACAAAATTTGACTCCATGACTACTTAATGGGGGAATTGGTCGAACCATCAGTTCGAGTACGAGTCGAATGTCACTATTTTTACTGCTTTAGTTGGTTCACTTTTGAACCTGATGTAGACAATGGATTTTATCTTCTCAATTGTCCCTACCTGTTGCCAGTGTTTGGAGTCTCGAACAGCCCCAAGGTTTGCATGGTGGAAAATGATCATTTTATCTTAGAGTGACTCTAATGCCCAAACACTGTCAGAATAGGTTGGAACTTTTCGGATAGCATATTTTCATTATATTAAAGTGTGCTTTAAAATTTTACCAAAAAAAAAAGTGTGTTCTAAAATTTGATGCAAATCTGACACTGTTTGATCATTCATCCATCAAGCCCTAATTTTGCAGGCCTTGCTTAATTTGGGACATAAATGTGACTGTATCCCAAGATAAACTTATGGTGGATCTTTGAATCATTGATTAGAGCGTCCAAAATTATTTCCTATGATATGTATATCGTTGAAATCTAGTGGTCGGATTTCCTAGTCCTCTCTTAATGAAGGATTTGGTTTCTCTAAGTTTTCTCTCTCCTCCTCTCTTACCATTCATTACACACCATTCTCACCCTCCTCTAAGCCTTCAAGTTTAGGCTCACCTCCCTCACTAGCTTAGTTCCTCTAAAAGCCAGAAAACCTCTGGAGAAATAATTAAATCTGGAGGGGAATCCCACAAAAAGCCAATGAGAGTGGAAATTCTACAAAAATCTGAAGTAATCCCAAGAATTCCAGAAAATCCAAAATTCTCTAGGGAGTATTGAATTGCTCTTGGATTGGGGTGAAAGTGTTGGAAATATCCAAATATCCCTTGAAATTAAAGAAAATTCAGAAAAATCATACTAAATATTAAAATATTTGTAAGAAAACTTTAGATTTAGACATTTTTGTTGAAATATTATAATGAATGTAATATTCATTACAATACCTAGAGAAGTATAAGGCTTCAATATTATTTGCGACATGATAGTAGTACATAGTTTAGTCCGTGTGATAGACGACCGGGCAAGCATCTCATTAGTACAATTTCAGCCTAAAATGAACAGATGAAACAGCTAAAATTACAAAAAAAAAAATGACATTTTATATCTTATTTTCATTTCTATTTGATGGTACTTTTGGGAATTTGAGTAAAATTTTGAATCTTAATAAATAAAATAAAACTTTGAATCAAAGTTTGAGTAACTTTCCTTGCTTACCTTGGATTAAAATTTGGCCATGGAGGTGTATGTGGGGTCCTCTATCACATGGATTAATCATGTACTCTCAAGTGGCAAATAGTGAAAGATTATACTTTGCTAGGCAGAGTGATACCTAAAAGGACCCATAAGCCAAACAGGAGCCTAAAGGTATTTTTATGAGTTTTTGACAACAGGTCCCCTCATCTAGTAAGTGGTAAATAGCCCATTACTATTACCCAAAAAAAAAAATAGCTCATTACTAAGCAGGACCCAAATCTGCCATGGTGAATCACATGGAGTACAAATTAATATCCTAGGTAGCTCCTCACATGTCAACTATTAAATCAAATGGATCTTTTTATCCCCTCCAGTTCCCTACCCGGCCTAGTTCCCCAGTGCCTTTAATAAGGGGGGTAAGGACCCCACCTGGGGTAGAGTGTTTGGGCAGGGATAAGGTGGTCATTGTGTCCCCCTTTATTAGAGGCACTAGGGGAATTGAGCCGGGCAGGGAATTGGAGGGGATAAAGATTTTAAATCAAATGGAGTTTTCCAGGTAGCAAATGTAGCTTATAAAAATCCAAAAATGGAAGAGTCGGTGTATGAATCTAATGCATGGATATGCATGCCAATACATGGGATTGTACGGTTGATTTTGAGTTTGAAATTTGTCATGAGCCTTTCTCATCAGTTCCCATCAAGGTTTGAGGAATTGGTATCAGATCAGTTGGATCGGTCGATTTGTATCAATATCGGTCTACATTCCCGGCTAATCCCGTATGATGGATCGATATAGATAAGGGTAAAAATGTAAAAAAAAATTTTAATTTCTTTCTTTTAAAGAAAACGGGTGTAAGCATGACGGATATAGATCGATCCCAATACAGATACTTAATTACTAAAACCCTAGTTCTCATTCCATCTTACGGCTTGGAATTACCACTATTAAAAGATTAGTAATCCGCATTCGATGCAGAGAAGCCACTCTACACTTACCATGTGTGGGTAAAACGGGATCTTTATCCCCTCTAGTTCCTGCCCAGCCCAATTTCCCAATGCCCCTAACAAGAGGGGGGCAATGACCACCCTACCCCTGCCAAATCACTCTGCTCGGGTGGGGTCCACCCCTTATTAGAGGCATTGGGGAACTTGGTCGAGCAAGGAACTGGAGGAGATAACTTTCGAATCTAGATCCTCTACGGCGTGTTGCCCATCTTGCCTCATGCTGCACAGACACATGGCCTCGCGCAATGACTACCTGACCCCCACTTGGGCAAGGCGCTCAGGCAAGGGTAAGGCGGTCATTGCATGTAGCCCTGTGTCTGCGCAACACGAGGCAGGACGGGGAGCACGCCGTAGAGGATCCAAATTGATAATTTTCAAGTCCAGCTTACGTTCAAGCACGTGAGCGTACTAGATCGGCTCCCAGCTGTTTAGATGGAATCCACTTTGTGGGACCCACATGGACGGATTACATATGTACAACTGGGAGCTGTTATCGTACGTGAACGTGAGCCCAACTCTAATTTTTCGGGTAAAACGGTAGCTGTGTAAGGAATTAGAAAGCTTACGTGGATTTTTTTTTTTCTAACGAAAAGCTTACGTGGATCTGATTCCTACCGTTGGTAGGTATGTAAGGAATTAGAAACAGGGTCTGATTACCAAAAAACAAAGGAAATAGAAACAGGGTCTGATTACGGTTGGTATGTGTGTGAGGAATTAGAAACTTAACTCTTAAGAACCTAATTTGAAATCCTAATCCTAAAACAGGTTGGAAAGAAAGTGCGCGCCTTTTTTTTTTCTTCGTCCGTTCTCCAACTTCTTCTTATAAGACTCTGATTGAAGAGAAAGAGACATGGTGATTGAGGGTTCTGCTGTCATGAAGATTAATAGGGATAGGTTCTTTGCATCCGAAGCAGCAACAACAGCAGCAACGAAGGAGGTAGTTACGGTTTCTTCAGCCTCTGATGTACTACTCATTGATGAAGAAGAAAGACTGAAAGATAAAATGGAGGCTACAAAGCGGAAGAGAAACGAGGATGGGTTTAGTGGGAGTGACGGCGGTGATGTTACAGAAGCATTTCCTGAGGAGAACGCAGAACAGAACAATAAGATTATTGCAGACATTTTCAGGATCAACCGTGGAGGAGACATTATGATCCTTGAGGAGCTTCTGAGAATCAAAAAAGTTATTAAAGCAAACTTTGATCAGTCTGAAGTGGCATTATTAGAAAGTCTAAGGAGGCTTCAGTTGATAGCAGTTTCTGTGGATACATTGAAGGAAACCCAGATCGGAATATCTGTGAAAGGTCT
This sequence comes from Telopea speciosissima, assembly GCF_018873765.1. Lineage (NCBI taxonomy): Eukaryota > Viridiplantae > Streptophyta > Magnoliopsida > Proteales > Proteaceae > Telopea > Telopea speciosissima. Next base: position 20,453,518 of record NC_057916.1, on the reverse strand, counting down.
GACGAAACACAGCTCGAAGAAAGTTCGTGACATTGCAAAGTATCTCATCACTAAGTGGAGAAGAAGGGTGGATGAGTGGTTGATTGCATCCGAAGCAGCAACAGCAGCAGCAACGATGGAGGTAGTTACTGTTTCTTCAGCCTCTGATGTACTCCTCATTGATGAAGAAGAAAGACTGAAAAGAAACGAGGATGGGTTTTGTGGGAGTGACGGTGGTAGTGATGATACAGAGGCATTTTCTGAGGAGAACGCAGAACAGAACAATAAGATTATTGCAGAGATTTTCAGGATCAACCGTGGAGGAGACATTATGATCCTTGAGGAGGTTCTGAGAATCAAAGTAGTTATTAAAGCAAACTTTGATCAGTCTGCAGTGGCATTATTAGAAAGTCTAAGGAGGCTTCAGTTGATAGCAGTATCTGTGGATACATTGAAGGAAACTCAGATCGGAATATCTGTGAAAGGTCTGACGAAACACAGCTCGAAGAGAGTTCGTGACATTGCAAAGTATCTCATCACTAAGTGGAGAAGAAGGGTGGATGAGTGGTTGATTGCATCCGAAGCAGCAACATTGGCATTAACATCAGCAGTAACGAAGGATGTAGTTAAGGGTTCCTCAGCCTCTGATGTACTCATTGAAGAAGAAGAAAGACTGAAAGCTAAAATGGAGGCTACAAAGCGGAAGCTAAAAGAAGGGTATCAAAGGGCCGAGAATGCCAAGAAACAACGCCAGGCACGAGTCATGGAGTTGAAGGATCTTCCCAATCACGGGTTCTGCAACTGTAAAAGTTTTTGGAAGAATGGACTCATTTCTATTTAGTTTGACTTCCTTCTTCTATTTTGAAGGTTTCATTGCAACTGCAAAATTTAAAGAGTTCTTAGTTTGGTAATAATAGTGATAGGTCTTCTCAGATTGTTGCTGTATTAGCTCAATTATGAGCAGTGGTTTGCTTAGGCCAATGCTGTTCAATTTTTTATTCCCTGTATAGGCTATTAACATACACTTACCGAAAAGATTTCTGTAATTGTACAGAACCACAATTTGATCTTAATAGAAAATTTTCTATTTCTATCTCCTAAACTTCATTCAATTCAACTCGATTGTTAGTTTGTTCAATTTATAGATAGGGATTTGGAATCAATCCATCACTGGACAATCACAGCATCTTCATCAAAATTGTTGGCTGTTATGAAGATTAATCCGTTTGGTTGACCAGGTTTCTATGTTAGGTTGTGGTTGTATTGAATTTACTACGATCCATCCCAGAGGAAAACAGAGATTCAGTTATTAAATATGGTTGTAATAAAGGAATTGCCTTTTTTAAAATAGGAAGGCAGCAGATTCACAGGGAGCCAAGACTAATGAAATCATAGTTCGAAAGACATTTGACATATTTTTTTCTTTGTTTTTCTTCCCTTACCTTTGCCCATCCATTACAACATAGAGAAAACTGGTTATTTAGTTACTCTTTTAACCCTTTTATGACCCAGTTCCTCTATCTAGACTTTCTTCCTCACAATCTTTTTGCCCTATGAACTATGTGTTAAGTTTTAGCTCTGGATGTTACTGCATTAAGGTCTCACAACTTTACTTCATAATAAATCGTTGGGTTTTCTCTTAGATTTCTGATGCCAAAAGTATGCGGAGTTATAACATTAACAGTGAAATATTCTTTATGTCATCATCTTAAAAATGACATCATATCCTAGCTTTCAAATGCATATATTCTTGTTGAAAGATCCATGTGCTCTGATCAGGCTTCTGGTTCACTGGGACCAGACTGTCATTGTGGTGATGAATGAAGTCCTCGTTTGTAGTCCATATCTCCCTGACAATGTAACTGGTGGAACCCCTGTTGGCAATGAGAGGGTGAAGATAGTGGTAATGCATATGGATAGTTGAGTGATGCTCAGTTTTTTTTTTGCACTTTCATTTTTTAATGCGTTTCAGATTGTTAAATATTAGTACTGAGTGGTATATTGAAGTGTTAAGTAAAGTTCGGAATGAAAGTATAAGAGCGGATGTGGGAGTTGCTCCAATCAATGACAAGCTCTACGAGAGTCGTTTGAGGTGGTATGGCCATATTCAACGGAGACCTAGGGAGGCCCCAGTACGGGGGAGTGATATGATTCCGATTGACGGAGCTAAAAGAGCTAGGGACAGACCTAAAATGACAATAGGGGAAGTGGCGAGGAAGGGCATGCATGGCCTAGGTCTTGTACCAAGTATGACCTTGGACAGAGCCTATTGGAGAACAAGGATTCATGTTGCAGACCCCATTTAGCTGAGTTTCTCTTGATGTGTTAGGCTGTGCCTACTTCCCCTTACTATCTTCCACATTTTTATTTTTAACTCTGTTTTCCCTACTTTCTGTTTGGATCCATGTAGCCGACCCCATTAAGTTGGGATAAGGCTGAGTTTGTTGTTGTTGTTGTTGGTATATTGAAGTGTAACTCGATAGGGATTTCTCCTCTATTGAGATTTGAATCTGTTTGGGTTTTGGAGTCCTAGTCAGTCTTTAGATTAGTGTCTAATTTAGTCCTGAAGTTGTATTTAGACTTTATCTAAGATTCCCATTACAAATAGGAGTCTTGAGTTATGTAATCTGTTGGATATAAATAAGACATTGGGGGGGGGGGGGACTGCTGAGTATCGATCTAAGCTCTCTAGACAGTCCCCTTTTCGACCATTTTCTTATATTCTCTTCTGATTCTGGTTGGTAATTTGAGGTTCTGTTACACAGGTTTTAGGTGGAGATTTTAGCTTATTGTTTTTGCAGGCAGAATTTGAAAGGAAGAGGTTGCAAGCTCGTGGACCAAGCCTGTGATAGATTATTGAGCATCTTCTTCAGTTTTTAAGTTGTTTCTGTTGAGTGTATGTTTATCTATCACCATGATATCAGAAAATTTCATCCCCTTCCCACACCCTTATCACCCTTTTTCTTTAACCTCCCCCCCTTTTTTTCCTATGATTTCATTCTTGGAATTTAGTTTTGTCGGTTCACAATTGTAAATTTGTAATGGTAAATCCTGTGCTGAGAGTGAACTCTACAAAACCCCAGATTGGTTGTGAACAATCAAGAATGTCTATAAAAATGCCTATTAGAGTATATGTTACTGTCTATTGATCCTACATTTGTGAAGAACTAATTCTCTAATTTAGACTGCTCTGTTCTGCAGGTTTCTTTCTGTGTGCTACTTCTGTGCCTATGTTCTAGATTTTAACTTGAGTATTTGAATTGACAGTTGAATCCCTGGGGCAGACTAGAATGGTGCTCAATAAACAGGTAGGCTTCCAGCTGCAGTTGGTTAAGAAGGAGGATTGAACTCTTATTAGTCATCAAAATTGAATATGATATAGGAGTTACCCTGTGTCTGATGTGGACACTGACACTTGTGTTTTTGTATGTTTTCTATTTAATTTCTATCTAGAAGATTTCGATCGATCCCTTGTGAATCCCTTTCCCTCTGCCCTTGATAGATCAGCCGTTGCATATGCCGGCTACTCCTGCCTGTCTTGGGCGACCAGGACATATCACAAGGTAGAGACGCAGGGTGATACCATAGGGTGATATTCCGAGGTACGAGGAGGTCAAATCAAATACAGCACAGCCTGCTGTTCAAGCCAGTGAACTGCTTCAGCGTCTGCAATAGCTACACTGTGGATGGCAAGGCCGAAGTGAAATAGTGATTCTGACTATCCCTTTGTCGTCTCTTGTGAAAATTTCACTGCAGATGTTGTGTGAAACACCTTAATCCACATTAGACACAATAATCCCACATATTTCTTTGTCACTTACCTTTCTTTAGACATCAATTTGATTTGTTGGTCCTTGAAATTGACCATTATCTCTAGTGACTTCATGCTGTAAAAGACACATGTTGGGGAAATAAAAAGGGTGAACTTGAGACTATCTTGGCTAGTTGGAATGCATGTTCATCTCCAACAGCAATTATAGTGAGTTTTGGCTATTATACCATTGTAGATTTTGTCACAGAGCAGCCTTAAGTTTTTAAGGCGCATATTTGAAATTTATTTTTTTAAACTTATAGAGGTCTGGGAACTCCAGAAGATTCTCAATGAAGTTATTTCTGGTATGGAAGTTGACTAGATTTGCAGAAGTTTTTGTTATTTCTGATATTCTATTATTTCTGTTGAATTTGTTGCTATTCTGATCATCTTTGATTGTGTTAGCCTAAAATTATCTCTACTCAGAGCACAGCATTTGGCCCTCAGTATCCTCCTGAGCTTCATCAGTTCCCCTCATTATCTCCTTAGTGCATCAGATTTTGACCTGTTAGACTTAATTTATTGGGACGAAAGTTCTCCGGCTTCCTTCACTGGTCCCCATCACCACCAGATTGCCCTTCACTCGTATATGCATATGGCCATTTTGCCTTTTAGTATCCTTAATTTAGTGCATCCATATCTTCTTTCCATTTTAATTTTAGTTTTTGCAGCAGGCTAGTTGCTTCATGGTTCTCTTCCTCCTTTAGCCTTTTCTCTCCTTCATCATCCACTAATAAGACAATAAACTTTGTAAACATTTACTATATACTGGAGCAAAGTCAAAGAAGCAGAATGCTTAAGTTTCTTCTAGTTAATCCTGTTCATAAAAGCAAGGGAACCAAAATAACGAAAAAATGATCAGTTTGAGTTTTACACAGTTTTCAATTATTTATGTTGCCCCATATGGTGTGTGGTACTTCTGGCTCTTTATAAGAAGCAAAAACATCAAGAATTTCACATTTTAGTGGGTTTCTTTCTTTTCAATGACTTTCACTCACTTGCAATGACATCAAGACTACAAAAACAGAAATATAGGAAATATATTGCACCCTCTTACATGACAAACCAAGTAAAGAGGAAGTTTAAACATTGGGCAAACACTTCACAAAATATGGTAACCAGTCAGGTTTCCAGATTGCAAAAATCAGACATAATCATGTAAAGTCAACCCCAAAACCTATGGTGCGGAAAGATTATGGTGCAAAGTGCCCAACTTTTGGATTAGAATCATCAGGGTGTTTGATGAAATTATCATCAGTGCCTCTACCAAAAATGGTACAAACCCCAGCACCATCATCCAAACCTTAACCCACCTATTCCAGGCCAGTGAATGGATCAGTTCTGCCAGTCCAATCTATGTCCAGATCACCTTCTCTCACAACCTCAACATACTGTTAACTGGTGTCCCCATTGCTCTTCATGCAAAAGCCCAAATCACCAGACAAAGACTTCACTTATTTTTTATCAGCTACTCTTAGGTACCCTCAATAATGTTCATCTCTGATATCATCAATCTTTTTCTTGTCATTTATCCTCCTTGACATCCTCATGATTTTGGATGAGTTCTTGCATCTGGATGAAGTGAATTTCGAACATAGGTGTGATTCGTCTGAAATGTGTTATCGAATTGCTACTTTGAGATTCTGTTTCTGGAATCCTGATTTCAATATGATTGGAGGGTAAGATTGGACCATAATTTCAAATTCAGATTCTAGTCAAATTTTGAGGAATTATTCTTCTCTAATAATCTGATCTTCGACCAGCATATTGGCCTAGTCTGATCCTCATATTTTATGTTATTTGATTTCTCCTGAAATCTGGTGGCTCCTTTTAATCTGTGATTCTAGTTTTATTGTGGATTTCTGCAACATATCAATCCCATAGTGTTGGGTTCTCCAATATTCTTTGGAATTGATTGTATGACTGAGTAGAGACTGTTAGGATTTTGAATTTCTCTACATGTTAATGCTCTTATGGGAATGTGCATGCCTGACTATTTGTTCCTTTGATTACTGCATAGTCTTCTTTAAGAAGGTCCGGATTCCAGTTACAAACTTACATGTTTTGTTCAAGCTTTGTGGCAGCATTAGTTTTCTTCACTCTGATATCAGTTTACTTCGATTTCAGTTCACTTGGTTTACTTCTTTCCTTTTGTTGTAAAAGGTTACATTTGCTATTTAAGTGTTATTGGCAGTAATCCATACCTTTAAATAGAACCCTAGGACAGTTCTCATGTATAGGGTGACGAGTTGACTATTTGATTTGCCATCACCTAATGGTTTAATAAGATGTTTCAACATGAAGGAAGCTTTGAATGATTTAATACATTCAGGGAGGTTATTCTTATTTCCCAGGCAATGGTTTTAATGCTAATTTGGCTGGAGCAGAACTGAATGAGACTAAAATACTATCCTAGCTAGGACCCAGCTAATAGGTTGAAATTGTGACCTCTCACTTGAAGATATTTGATACCTTAACATGCTTGACCCTAATTTCTCCTTCTAATCTCTGTTTGTTTTGTAGAAATCCAAACGGCTGGGAATTGCATTGACTTGCATTGATTCAGGTAGAGAAATTTTGGGCAACATAGCAATTATAGCTTCAATCCATCACTGGACAATCACAGCATCTACATCAAAATTGTTTGTTGTTATGAAGATTAATCCTCTTGGTTGACCAGGTTTCTATGTTAGGTTGTGGTTGTTGTGAATTTACTATGATCCATTTTAGAGGAAAACAGAGATTCAGGTTTTGGGTTGACTTTACATGATTATGTCTGATTTTTGCAATCTGGAAACCTGACTGGTTACAATATTAAACTTCCTCTTTACTTTGGTTTGTCATGTAAGAGGGTGCAATATGTTTCCTATATTTCTGTTTTTGTAGTCTTGATGTCATTGCAAGTGAGTGAAAGTCATTGAAAAGAAAGAAACCCACTAAACTGTGAACTTCTTGATGTTTTTGCTTCTTATAAAGAGCCAGAAGTACCACACACCATATGGGGCAACATAAATAATTGAAAATTGTGTAAAACTCAAACTGATCATTTTTTCGTTATTTTGGTTCCCCTGCTTTTCTGAACAAGAGGATTAGGAGAAACTTAAGCATTCTGCTTCTTTGAAATTGCTCCAGTATACAGTAAATGTTTGCAAAAGTTTATTGTCTTATTAGTGGATGATGATGGAGAGAAAAGGTTAAAGGAGGAAGAGAACCATGAAGCCACTAGCCTGCTGCAAAAACCAAAATTAAAATCGAAAGATGATATGGATGCACTAAATTAAGGATACTAAAAGGCAAAATGGCCATATGCATATACGAGTGAAAGGGCAATCTGGTGGTGATGGGGGCCAGTGAAGGAAGCCGGAGAAATTTTGTCCCAATAAATTAAGTCTAACAGGTCAACATTGGATGAACTAAAGAGATAATGAGGGGAACTGATGAAGCTCAGGAGGATACTGAGGGCCAAATGCTGTGATCTGAGTAGAGATAATTTTAGGCTAACACAATCAAAGATGATCAGAATAGCAACAAATTCAACAGAAATAATAGAATATCAGAAATAACAAAAACTTCTGCAAATCTAGTCAGCTTCCATACCAGAAATAACTTCATTGAGAATCTTCTGGAGTTCCAAGACCTCTTTAAGTTTAAAAAAATAAATTGCAAATAATCGCCTTTAACACTTAAGGCTGCTCTGTGACCAAATCTATGATGGTATAATAGCCAAAACTCACTATAATTGTTGTTGGAAATGAACATGCATTCCAACTAGCCAGGATAGTCTCAAGTTCACCCTTTTTATTTCCCCAACATGTGTCTTTTACAGCACGAAGTCACTAGAGATAATGGTCAATTTCAAGGACCAACAAATCCTATTGATTTCTAAAGAAAGGTAAGTGACAAAGACATATGTGGGATTATTGTGTCTAATGTGGATTAAGGTGTTTCACACAACATCTGCAGTGGAATTTTCACAAGAGACAACAAAGGGATAGTCAGAATCACTATTTCACTTCGGCCTTGCCATCCACAGTGTAACTATTGCAGCCGCTGAAGCAGTTCACTAGCTTGAACAGCGGGCTGTGCTGTATTTGATTTGACCTCCTCGTACCTCGGAATATCAGCCTATGGTATCACCCTGCGTCTCTACCTTGTGATATGTGCTTGTCGCTCAAGACAGGCAGGAGTAGCCGGCATATGCAACGGCTGATCTATCAAGGGCAGAGGGAAAGGGATTCACAAGGGCTCGATCGAAATCTTCTAGATAGAAATTAAATAGAAAACATACAAAAACACAAGTGTCAGTGTCCACATCAGACACAGGGTCTACAAGAACTCCTGTGTCATATTCAAATTTGATGACTAATAAGAGTTCAATCCTCCTCCTTAACAAACTGTAGCTGGAAGCCTACCTGCTTATTGAGCACCATTCTAGTCTGCCCCAGGGTTTCCAACTGTCAATTCAAATACTCAAGTTAATATCTAGAAGATAAGCACAGACGTAACATACAGAAAGAAACCTGCAGAACAGACAGTCTAAATTAGAGAACTAGTTCTTCACAGGCTTAGGACCAATAGACACCAACATATCATCTAATAGGCATTTTTATATACATTCTTGATTGTTCACAACCAATCATGGATTTTGTTGAGCTCACTCTCAGCACAGGATTTACCATTACAAATTTAAAATTGTGAACTGACAAAACTAAATTCCAAGAATGAAATCATAGGGAAAAAAGGAAGGGAGGTTAAAGAAAAGAGGTGATAAGGGTGTGGGAAGGGGATGGAATTTTATGATATCATGGTGATGGATAAACATACACTCAACAGAAAGAACTTAAAAACTGAAGAAGATGCTCAATAATCTATCACCAGCTTGGTCCACAAGCTTGCAACCTCTTCCTTTCAAATTCTACATGCAAAAACAATAAGCTAAAGTCTCCACCTAAAACCTGTGTGACAGAACCTCAAATTACCAACCAGAATCAGAAAAGAAGAGAAGAAAATGGTGGAAAAGGGGACTGTCTAGAGAGCTTAGATCGATACTCAGCAGCCCCGCCCCCCAAATGTCTTATTTATATCTAAATGATTACATAATTCAAGACTCCTATATGTAATGGGAATCTGAGATAAAATATAAATACAACTTCAGGACTAAATTCGAAACTAATCTAAAGACTGACTAGGACTCCAAAACCCTAACAGATTCAAATCTCAATAGAGGAGAAATCCCTATCGAGTTACACTTCAATATACCAACAACAACAACAACAAACTCAGCCTTATCCCAACTTAATGGGGTCGGCTACATGGATCCAAACAGAAAGTAGGGAAAACAGAGTTAAATAAAAAAATAAATAAAAAAATAAAAAGATGAAAGATACTAAGGGGAAGTAGGCACAACCCAACACGTCAAGAGAAACACAGCTAAATGGGGTCTGCAACATGAATCCTTGCTCTTCGATAGGCTCTGTCCAAGGTCATACTTGGTACAAGACCTAGGCCATGCATGTCCTTCCTCACCACTTCCCCTATTGTCATTTTAGGTGTGTCCCTTGCTCTTTTAGCTCCTTCAATCGAAATCATATCACTCCTCCTTACTGGGGCCTCCCTAGGTCTCCGTTGAATATGGCCATACCACCTCAAACAACTCTCGCAGAGCTTGTCATTGATTGGAGCAACTCCCAAATCCTCTCTTATACACGTTCATTCCGGACTTTACTTAACACTTCAATATACCACTCATTACTAATATTTAACAACCTGAAATGCATTAAAAAATGAAAGAACCACAAAAAAAAAAAAAAAAAAAAAACTGAGCATCACTCAACTATTCATATGCATTACCACTATCTTCACCCTCTCACTGGCAACAGGGGTTCAACCAGTTACATTTTCAGGGAGATATGGACTACAAATGTATACTTCATTCATCACCACAATGACAGTCTGGTCCCAGTGAACCAGAAGCCTGATCAGAGTACAGGGATCATTCAACAAGAATATATGCATTTGAAAGCAAGGATATGGTGTCATTTTTAAGACAATGACAGAGAATATTTCACAGTTAATATTAACTCCGCATACTTTTGGCATCAGAAATCTAAGAGAAAACCCAACGATTTATTATGAAGTAAAGTTGTGAGATCTTAATGCAGTAACATCCAGAGGTAAAACTTAACACATAGTTCATGGAGCAAGAAGCTTGTGAGGAAGAAAGTCTAGATAGAGGAACTAGGTCATAAAAGGGTTAAAAGAGTAACTAAATAACCAGTTTTCTATATGTTGTAATGGATGGGCAAAGGTAAGGGAAGAAAAACAAACAAAAAATAGGTCAAATGCCTTTCGAACTATGATTTCATTAGTCTTGGCTCACTGTGAATCTGCTGCATTCCTATTTTAAAAAAGGTAATTCCTTTATTACAACCATATTTAATAATTGAATCTCTGTTTTCCTCTGGGATGGATCGTAGTAAATTCTCAACAACCACAACCAAACATAGAAACCTGGTCAACCAAAAGGATTAATCTTCATAACAGCAAACAATTTTGATGAAGATGCTGTGATTGTCCAGTGATGGATTGATTCCAAATCCCTATCTGTAAATTGAACAAACTAACATTTGAGTTGAATTGAATGAAGTATAGGAGATAGAAATAGAAAATATTCTATTAAGATCAAATTGTGGTTCTGTACAACTACAGAAATCTTTACAGTAAGTGTATGTAAATAGCTTATAAAGGGAATACAAAATTGAACAGCATTTGCCTAAGCAAGCCACTGCTCGTAATTGAGCTAATACAGCAACAATCTGAGGAGACCTATTACTGTTATTACCAAACTAAGAACTCTTTAAATTTTGCAGTTGCAATGAAACCTTCAAAATAGAAGAAGGAAGTCAAACTAAACAGAAATGAGTCCATTGTTCCCAAAACTTTTACAGTTGCAGAACCCTTGACTGGGAAGATCCTTCAACTCCATGACTCGTGCCCGGCGTTGCTTCTTGGCATTCTCGGCCCTTTGATACCCTTCTTTTAGCTTCCGCTTTGTAGCCTCCATTTTAGCTTTCAGTCTTTCTTCTTCTTCTTCAATGAGAACATCAGAGGCTGAGGAACCCTTAACTACATCCTTTGTTACTGCTGATGTTAATGCCGATGTTGCTGCTTCGGATGCATTCAACCACTCATCCACCCTTCTTCTCCACTCAGTGATGAGATACATTGCAATGTCACGAACTCTCTTCGAGCTGTGCTTTGTCAGACCTTTCACAGATATTCCAATCTGGGTTTCCTTCAATGTATCCACAGAAACTGCCATCAACTGAAGCCTCCTTAGACTTTCTAATAATGCCACTTCAGACTGGTCAAAGTTTGCTTTAATAACTTCTTTGATTCTCAGAAGCTCCTCAAGGATCATAATGTCTCCTCCACGGTTGATCCCGAAAATCTCTGCAATAATCTTATTGTTCTGTTCTGCGTTCTCCTCAGGAAATACCTCTGTATCATCACTACCACCGTCACTCGCAAAAAACCCATCCTCGTTTCTTTTCAGTCTTTCTTCTTCATCTATGAGTATTACATCAGAGGCTGAAGAAACCGTAACTACCTCCTTCGTTGCTGCCACTGCTGCTGCTTCGGATGCAATCGACCACTCATCCACCCTTCTCCTCCACTTAGTGATGAGATACCTCGCAAGCTCACGAACTCTCTTCGAGTTGTGCTTCGTCAAACTTTTCACGGACATCCCAATCATGGTTTCCTTCAATGTATTGAAAGAAACTGCAATCAACACAAGCCTCCTTAGAAGTTCCAGTAATACCACTTCAGATTGATTAAAGTTTGCTTCAATAATTGCTTTGATTCTCAGAACCTCCTCAACGATCATAATGTCTCCTCCACGGTTGATCTTGAAAACCTCCGTAAGAATCTTTTCAGGGAATCTCTCTGTACCATCACCATCGTAACTCCCACAGAACCTATATCTATTTCTCTTCATGACCGCAGAACCCTCAATCACCATGTCTCTTTCTCTTCAATCAGAGTCTTGTAAGAAGAAGTTGAAGAACGGACGAAGAAAAAAAAGGCGCGCACTTTCTTTCCAGGCTGTTTTAGGATTTCAAATTATGTTCGTAGGAGTTAAGTTTCTTATTCCTTACACACATAGCAACGGTAATCAGACCCTGTTTCTAGTTCCTTACATACCTACCAGCGGTAGGAATTAGATCCACGTAAGCCTTCTAGTGTTTTTCACAGCTACCGTTTTACCCGGAAAATTAACGTTGGGCTCACGTTCACGTACGGAATCGTACGAGAGAACAGCTCCCACTTGTTCAGATGGAATCCGTCCATGTGGGTCCCACAAAGTGGATTCCATCCGAACAGGTAGGTGCCGTTCTCGTACGCTCACATACGTGAACTTGAGCTAGACTTGAAAATTATCAATTTGGATCCTCTACGGTACACTGCCCATCCTGCCTCGTAATGCATAGACACAGGCCTACTCGCAATGACCGCCTTACCCCTGCCTGAGTGCCTTGCCCGAGTGAGGGTAAGGCGGTCATTGCACAAGGCCCTGTGTTTGTGCAAGTACGAGGCAGGACGGGCATCATGCTGTAGAGGATCTGGATTCAAAAGTTATCTCCTCCAGTTCTCTGCTCGGCCCAGTGCCTCTAATAAGGGGTGGACCCTACCCGGGCAGAGTGTCTCGACAGGGGTAAGGTGGTCATTACGCCCCCCTTGTTAAGGGAATTGGGCCGAGCAGGGAACTGGAGAAGATAAAGATCTCGTTTTACCCACACATGGTAAGTGTAGAGTGGCTTCTTTGCATCGAATGCAGATTACTAATTTTGTACTAGTGGTAAATAGTAGAGAAAATTACTTGGACACCCCCTGTACTGTGGCCTAAATACTTAGTCTCCCCAACGTTTGAAACAATTACTTGAACACCCCCTGTAGTTTACCATTTCTTTCAAGTAGCCATGTCCGTTAGTCAATCACCGTTACCATGGCTTAAATATTTTGTAAATGCCTAAACTACCCTTAAGGTGTAGTGAAGTGACATATTTGACCCCCTTCTCTTTTTTCTTCTTCTTCTTCTCCTGCAACCAAAAAAAAAAAAAAAAACCAGCAGTCATGGCTGCTGTTTCAAAAACCATTAAGGGGTCTTTGTTTTCTCCCTCCCCTCGTCCACTCTATCTCCCCCACTCCCTGTAGCACCCCTTCCCCACCACCTACTGTGCTCCCTCCCTGCTATGAGCACCCTAGTCGGAAAGGCAGGAAAGCCCACTCACACCCCTTACTGCTCTGCACCGTGAACCCTCCGACCTCTGCCGCTTGCACCTATGCCCATCGACCTCTGCCTCCCCTCCCCCAATTCAGAACAAAAATCTAATGAAACACCGAAATCAAAATCTCCAAATCCATCAAAGTTGTAAATCAGTCTCCTCTGATTTTGTAAACTTTTAATTATTCCATCTCTTTGTGCTCCACCGCCACCACTGCCTTCCTTTTTTTGTTCTGTTATTTTGAAATATAAACGTTTAAAACCCGTGCCGTCACCGCCTTCAACCCGTTTCCCAATGCCCCTAACAAGAGGGGGGGGGGCGCAATAACCACCCTACCCCTACTCAAACACTCTACCCGGGTGGGGTCCACCCCTTATTAGAGGCACTGGGGAACTGGGCCAAGTAGGGAACTAGAGGAGATAACTTTCGGATCTAGATCCGTTACGGCGCGCTGCCTGTCCTGCCTCATACTATGGAAACACAGGGCCTCGCGCAATGACCACCTTACCCCCACTCGTGCAAGGTGTTCGGGCAAGGGTAAGGTAGTCATTATGTGCAGCCCTGTGTCTACGTAGCATGAGGCAGGACTGGCAGTGCGCCATAGAGGATCCAAATTGATAATTTTCAAGTCCAACTCACGTTCACGTATATGAGCATACGAGAATGGCTCCTAGCTGTTCAGATGGAATCCACTTTGTGGGACCCACATGGACGGATTCCATCTGTACAGCTGGGAGCTGTTTTTGTACGTGAACGTACGTGAACGTGAGCCCAACTCTAATTTTCTAGGTAAAACGGTAGCTGTGTAAGGAATTAGAAAGCTTACGTGGATCTGATTCCTACCGTTGGTAGGTATGCAAGGAATTAGAAACAGGGACTGAATACCATGTGAGGAATCAGAACCTTAACTCAGAACATGATTTGAAATCCTAATCCTAAAACAGGTTGGAAAGAAAGTGCGCGCCTTTTTTTTCTTCGTCCGTTCTTCAACTTCTTCTTATAAGACTCTGATTGAAGAGAAAGAGACATGGTGATTGAGGGTTCTGCTATCATGAAGATTAATAGGGATAGGTTCTTTGCATCCGAAGCAGCAACAGCAGCAGCAACGAAGGAGAAAGTTACGGTTTCTTCAGCCTCTGATGTACTACTCATTGATGAAGAAGAAAGACTAAAAGATACAATGGAGGCTACAAAGCGGAAGAGAAACGAGGATGGGTTTTGTTTTGGGAGTGACGGTGGTGATGTTACAGAAGCATTTCCTGAGGAGAACCCAGAACAGAACAATAAGATTATTGCAGAGATTTTCAGGATCAACCGTGGAGGAGACATTATGATCCTTGAGGAGCTTCTGAGAATCAAAGAAGTTATTAAAGCAAACTTCGATCAGTCTGAAGTGGCATTATTAGAAAGTCTAAGGAGGCTTCAGTTGATGGCAGTTTCTGTGGATACATTGAAGGAAACCCAGATCGGAATATCTGTGAAAGGTCTGACGAAACACAGCTCGAAGAGAGTTCGTGACATTGCAAAGTATCTCATCACTAAGTGGAGAAGAAGGGTGGACGAGTGGTTGATTGCATCCGAAGCAGCAACAGCAGCAGCAACGAAGGAGGTAGTTACTGTTTCTTCAGCCTCTGATGTACTCCTCATTGATGAAGAAGAAAGACTGAAAAGAAACGAGGATGGGTTTTGTGGGAGTGACGGTGGTAGTGATGATACAGAGGAATTTCCTGAGGAGAACGCAGAACAGAACAATAAGATTATTGCAGAGATTTTCAGGATCAACCGTGGAGGAGACATTATGATCCTTAAGGAGGTTCTGAGAATCAAAGTAGTTATTAAAGCAAACTTTGATCAGTCTGAAGTGGCATTATTAGAAAGTCTAAGGAGGCTTCAGTTGATAGCAGTTTCTGTGGATACATTGAAGGAAACCCAGATCGGAATATCTGTGAAAGGTCTGACGAAACACAGCTCGAAGAAAGTTCGTGACATTGCAAAGTATCTCATCACTAAGTGGAGAAGAAGGGTGGATGAGTGGTTGATTGCATCCGAAGCAGCAACAGCAGCAGCAACGAAGGAGGTAGTTACTGTTTCTTCAGCCTCTGATGTACTCCTCATTGATGAAGAAGAAAGACTGAAAAGAAACGAGGATGGGTTTTGTGGGAGTGACGGTGGTAGTGATGATACAGAGGCATTTTCTGAGGAGAACGCAGAACAAAACAAAAAGATTATTGCAGAGATTTTCAGAATCAACCGTGGAGGAGACATTATGATCCTTGAGGAGGTTCTGAGAATCAAAGTAGTTATTAAAGCAAACTTTAATCAGTCTGAAGTGGCATTATTAGAAAGTCTAAGGAGGCTTCAGTTGATAGCAGTTTCTGTGGATACTTTGAAGGAAACCCAGATCGGAATATCTGTGAAAGGTCTGACGAAACACAGCTCGAAGAGAGTTCGTGACATTGCAAAGTATCTCATCACTAAGTGGAGAAGAAGGGTGGATGAGTGGTTGATTGCATCCGAAGCAGCAACATCGGCATTAACATCAACAGTAACGAAGGATGTAGTTAAGGGTTCCTCAACCTCTGATGCACTCATTGAAGAAGAAGAAAGATTGAAAGCTAAAATGGAGGCTACAAAGCGGAAGCTAAAAGAAGGGTATCAAAGGGCCGAGAATGCCAAGAAACAACGCCGGGCATGAGTCAAGGAGTTGAAGGATCTTCCCAATCACGGGTTCTGCAACTGTAAAAGTTTTTGGAAGAATGGACTCATTTCTATTTAGTTTGACTTCCTTCTTCTATTTTGAAGGTTTCATTGCAACTGCAAAATTTAAAGAATTCTTAGTTTGGTAATAACAGTAATAGGTCTCCTCAGATTGTTGCTGTATTAGCTCAATTACGAGCAGTGGTTTGCTTAGGCAAATGCTGTTCAATTTTTTATTCCCTGTGTAGGCTATTTACATACACTTACCGTAAAGATTTCTGTAATTGTACAGAACCACAATTTGATATTAATAGAAAATTTTCTGTTTCTATCTCCTATACTTCATTCAATTCAACTCGATTGTTAGTTTGTTCAATTCATAGATAGGGATTTGGAATCAATCCATCACTGGACAATCATAGCATCTTCATCAAAATTGTTTGCTGTTATGAAGATTAATCCTTTTGGTTGACCAGATTTCTATGTTAGGTTGTGGTTGTTGTGAATTTACTACGATCCATCCCAGAGGAAACTAGAGATTCAGTTATTAAATATAGTTGTAATAAAGGAATTACCCATTTTAAAATAGGAAGGCAGCAGATTCACAGGGAGCCAAGACTGATGAAATCATAGTTCGAAAGGCATTTGACATATTTTTTTCTTTGTTTTTCTTCCCTTACCTTTGCCCATCCATTACGACATAGAGAAAACTGGTTATTTAGTTACTCTTTTAACCCTTTTATGACTCAGTTCCTCTATCTAGACTTTCTTCCTCACAATCTTTTTGCCCTATGAACTATGTGTTAAGTTTTAGCTCTGGATTAACTGCATTAAGGTCTCACAACTTTACTTCATAATAAATCGTTGGGTTTTCTCTTAGATTTCTGATGCCAAAAGTATGCGGAGTTATAACATTAACAGTGAAATATTCTTTATGTCATTATCTTAAAAATGACATCATATCCTAGCTTTCAAATGCATATATTCTTGTTGAACGATCCATGTGCTCTGATCAGGCTTCTGGTTCACTGGGACCAGACTGTCATTCTGGTGATGAATGAAGTCCGCGTTTGTAGTCCATATCTCCCTGACAATGTAACTGGTGGAACCCCTGTTGGCAACGAGTGGGTGAAGATAGTGGTAATGCATATGCATAGTTGAGTGATGCTCAGTTGTTTTTTTGCACTTTCATTTTTTAATGTGTTTCAGGTTGTTAAATATTAGTACTGAGTGGTATATTGAAGTGTTAAGTAAAGTTCGGAATGAAAGTATAAGAGCGGATGTGGGAGTTGCTCCAATCAATGACAAGCTCTGTGAGAGTCGTTTGAGGTGGTATGGCCATAGTCAACGGAGACCTAGGGAGGCCCCAGTAAGGAGGAGTGATATGATTCCGATTGAAGGAGCTAAAAGAGCTAGGGGCAGACCTAAAATGACAATAGGGGAAGTGGCGAGGAAGGACATGCATGGCCTAGGTCTTGTACCAAGTATGACCTTGGACAGAGCCTATTGGAGAGCAAGGATTCATGTTGTAGACCCCATTTAGCTAAGTTTCTCTTGACGTGTTGGGCTGTGCCTACTTCCCCTTACTATTTTTCACATTTTTATTTTTAACTCTGTTTTCCCTACTTTCTGTTTGGATCCATGTAGCCGACCCCATTAAGTTGGGATAAGGCTGAGTTTATTGTTGTTGTTGTTGGTATATTGAAGTGTAACTCGATAGGGATTTCTCCTCTATTGAGATTTGAATCTGTTAGGGTTTTGGAGTCCTAGTCAGTCTTTAGATTAGTTTCTAATTTAGTCCTGAAGTTGTATTTAGACTTTATCTAAGATTCCCATTACAAATAGGACTCTTGAATTATGTAATCTATTGGATATAAATAAGACATTGGGTTGGGGGGGGGGGGACTGCTGATTATCGATATAAGCTCTCTAGACAGTCCCCCTTTCCACCATTTTCTTATATTCTCTTCTGATTCTGGTTGGTAATTTGAGGTTCTGTTACACAGGTTTTAGGTGGAGATTTTAGCTTATTGTTTTTGCAGGTAGAATTTGAAAGGAAGAGGTTGCAAGCTCGTGGACCAAGCCTGTGATAGATTATTGAGCATCTTCTTCAGTTTTTAAGTTGTTTCTGTTGAGTGTATGTTTATCTACCACCATGATATCAGAAAATTTCATCCCCTGCGCACACCCTTATCACCCTTTTTCTGTAACCTCCCCCCTTTTTTTGCCTATGATTTCATTCTTGGAGTTTAGTATTGTCAGTTCACAATTGTAAATTTGTAATGGTAAATCCTGTGCTGAGAGTGAACTCTACAAAACCCCTGATTGGTTGTGAACAATCAAGAATGTATATAAAAATGCGTATTAGATTATATGTTACTGTCTATTGATCCTACGTTTGTGAAAAACTAATTCTCTAATTTAGACTGCTCTGTTCTGCAGGTTTCTTTCTGTATGTTACTTCTGTGCCTATCTTCTAGATTTTAATTTGAGTATTTGAATTGACAGTTGAAACCTTGGGGCAGACTAGAATGGTGCTCAATAAGCAGGTAGGCTTCCAGCTGCAGTGGGTTAAGAAGGAGGATTGAACTCTTATTAGTCATCAAAATTGAATATGATATAGGAGTTACCCTGTGTCTGATGTGGACATTGACACTTGTGTTTTGTCTGTTTTCTATTTAATTTCTATCTAGAAGATTTCGATTGATCCCTTGTGAATCCCTTTCCCTCTGCCCTTGATAGATCAGCCGTTGCATATGCCGGCTACTCCTGCCTGTCTTGGGCGACCAGGACATATCACAAGGTAGAGACGCAGGGTGATACCATAGGGTGATATTCCGAGGTATGAGGAGGTCAAGTCAAATACAGCACAGCCCGCTGTTCAAGCTAGTGAACTGCTTCAGCGGCTGCA
The DNA here is from genome assembly GCF_018873765.1 of Telopea speciosissima. Classification (NCBI taxonomy): domain Eukaryota; kingdom Viridiplantae; phylum Streptophyta; class Magnoliopsida; order Proteales; family Proteaceae; genus Telopea; species Telopea speciosissima. The sequence continues at coordinate 20,434,833 of NC_057916.1, read as the reverse complement.
ATAGCTATACTGTGGATGGCAAGGCCGAAGTGAGTGATTCTGACTATCCCTTTGTTGTCTCTTGTGAAAATTTCACTGCAGATGTTGTGTGAAACACCTTTATCCACATTAGACACAATAATCCCACATGTCTTTGTCGCTTACCTTTCTTTAGACATCAATAGGATTTGTTGGTCCTTGAAATTGACCATTATCTCTAGTGACTTCGTGCTGTAAAAGACACATGTTGGGGAAATAAAAAGGGTGAACTTGAGACTATCTTGGCTAGTTGGAATGCATGTTCATCTCCAACAACAATTATAGTGAGTTTTGGCAATTATACCATTGTAGATTTGGTCACAGAGCAGCCTTAAGTGTTTAAGGCGCTTATTTGCAATTTATTTTTTTAAACTTAAAGAGGTCTAGGAACTCCAGAAGATTCTCAATGAAGTTATTTCTGGTATGGTTGCTGAAGTTTTTGTTATTTCTGATATTCTATTATTTCTGTTGAATTTGTTGCTATTCTGATCATCTTTGAGTGTGTTAGCCTAAAATTATCTCTGCTCAGATCACAGCATTTGGCCCTCAATATCCTCCTGAGCTTCATCAGTTCCCCTCATTATCTCCTTAGTTCATTATATTTTGACCTGTTAGACTTAATTTATTGGGACGAAATTTCTCCGGCTTCCTTCACTGGCCCCCATCACCACCAGATTGCCCTTTCACTCCATTGTGCATTTGGCCATTTTGCCTTTTAGTATCCTTAATTTTGTGCATCCATATCTTCTTTCCATTTTAATTTTTTTTTTTGCAGCAGGCTAGTGGCTTCATGGTTCTCTTCCTCCTTTAGCCTTTTCTCTCCATCATCATCCACTAATAAGACAATAAACTTTTGCAAACATTTACTGTATACTGGAGCAAAGTCAAAGATGCAGAATGCTTAAGTTTCTCCTAATTACTCCTGTTCATAAAAGCAGGGGAACCAAAATAACGAAAAAATGATAGTTGTACACAGTTTTCAACTATTTATGTTGCCCCATATGGTGTGTGGTACTTCTGGCTCTTTATAAGAAGCAAAAACATCAAGAAGTTCACATTTTATTGGGTTTCTTTCTTTTCAATGACTTTCACTCACTTGCAATGACATCCAGACCACAAAAACAGAAATATAGGAAACATATTGCACCCTCTTACATGACAAACCAAAGTAAAGAGGAAGTTTAAACATGGAGCAAACACTTCACAAAATATGGTAACCAGTCAGGTTCCCAGATTGCAAAAATCAGACAATCATGTAAAGTCAACCCCAAAACCTATGGTGCGGAAAGATTATGGTGCAAAGTGCCCAACTTTTGGATTAGAATCATCAAGGTGTTTGATCAAATTATCATCAGTGCCTCTACCAAAAATGGTACAAACCCCAGCACCATCATCCAAACCTTAACCCACCTATTCCAGGCCAGTGAATGGATCAGTTCTGCAAGTCCAATCTATGTCCAGAACACCTTCTCTCACAACCTCAACATACTGTTAACTGGTGTCCCCATTGCTCTTCATGCAAAAGCCCAAATCACCAGACAAAGACTTCACTTATTTTTCATCAGCTACTCTTTGGTAACCTGAATAATGTTCATCTCCGATATAATCAATCCTTTTCTTGTCACTTATCCTCCTCGACATCCTCATGATTTTGGATCAGTTCTTGCATCCGGATGAAATGAATTTCGAACATAGTGTGATTCCTCTAAAATCTGTTATCGAATTGCTACTTTGAGATTCTGTTTATGGAATCCTGATTTCAATATGATTGGAGGGTGAGATTGGACCATAATTTCAAATTCAGATTCTAGTCAAATTTTGAGGAATTATTCTTCTGTAATAATCTGATCTTCGGCCAGCATATGGCCCTAATCTGATCATATTTATGTTATTTGATTTCTCTCGAAATCTGGTGGCTCCTTTAATCTGTGATTCTAGTTTTATTCTGGATTTCTGCAATATATCAATCCATAGTGTAGGGTTCTCCAATATTCTTTGGAATTGATTGTATGACTGAGTAGAGACTGTTAGGATTTTGAAGTTCTCTACATGTTAATGTGCTTATAGTAATGTGTGTGCCTGAGTATTTGTTCCTTTGATTACTGCATAGTCTTCTTTAAGAAGGTCCGAATTCCAGTTACAAACTTACATGTTTTGTTCAAGCTTTGTGGCAGCATTAGTTTTCTTCACTCTGATATCAGTTTACTTTGATTTCAGTTCACTTGGTTTGCTTCTTGCCTTTGGTTTAAAAAGGTTACATTTGCTATTTAAGTGTTATTGGCAGTAATCCATACCTTTAAACAGAACATGAGGACAGTTCTCATGTATAGGGTGAGGAGTTGACTTTTTGATCTGCCATCACCTAATGGTTTAATAAGATGTCTCTACATAAAGGAAGTTTTGAATGATTTAATACATTCAGGGAGGTTATTCTTATTTCCCAGGCAATGGTTTTAATGTTAATTTGGTTGGAGGAGAACTGAATGAGACTAGAATACTATCTTAGCTAGGACCCAGCTTATAGGTTGAAATTGTGACCTCTCACTTGAAGATATTTGATACCATAACATGCTTGACCCTAATTTCTCTTTCTAACCTCTGTTTGTTTTGTAGAAATCCAAATGGCTGGGAATTGCATTGATTCAGGTAGAGAAATTTTGGGCATTATAACAATTATACCTTCAATCCATCACTGGACAATCACAGCATCTTCATCAAAATTGTTTGCTGTTATGAAGATTAATCCTCTTGGTTGACCAGGTTTCTATGTTAGGTTGTGGTTGTTGTGAATTTACTATGATCCATTCCAGAGGAAAACAGAGATTCAGTTTATCCAATATGATTGTGACAAGGGAATTAACTTTACTAAAACAAGAATGCAGCAGATTCATAGGGAGCTAAGACTAATGAAATCATAGTTTGAAAGGCATTTGACATATTTTTTTCTTTCTTTATTTTTCTTCCCTTACCTTTGCCGTCTATTACAACATAGAGAAAAGTGGTTATTTAGTTACTATCTTTGGTTTAGTTTAATGGGTTTTCTCCTTCAACATCAACCTTTTGAAGAAATTTTGTTGCACCTTTGTCATTTATAATAAGTGAAGGGTTCTCCCCAACACCAGTGTGGGGGAATCTCCCACGCCACACCAATGGCAACACAAATAGGAGAGAGAAAACAGTTATAAAAACCCATGTGCGAGGGAATCGTTTGCATATCTATGTCCCAGGCAGCGACAGAGTAGGTCAAAATGATGTTCTGTATGAGGGGTATTTGAGAAATGCCCTAAAAGACTTAATTGGATTTTGCAGCATATCCCAGACTGAATCTGTCTCTCTCTCACCCCTATGAAAATGACCCCCTGCCCTCTCCTTCCCACTCTCTCCATTGGGCACAACCATTAGCTCCAGGAAAGCTAACAGCGCGCCCAACCAAATTGTTTGCTATGATAAACTTGACATTGTTTGGAATCCAAGAAACAATTTTCTCAAGGAAAGAGATTTTTCCCCTATTATCTCTCTTCTCCTTATTTGTTCAATTACAAAATTCAACCAGATTGTTTGAATTTTGCTAAATTCTCAAAGTTAAATGCAGACTTCAAGGGGACCAGGTCCTCAGTTTGTATTGCCCCTCCCTTAATAGACTTGGTTGGCATGAAGAACTCACTACTCCCCTTTGATTATGGGAGCATTGCGCATGTGCACAACAATGGAATTCTGATCTGGAGTTCATACACCGTTTACCCCCCTAAGTGCCTGCAAATTGTTGGATGGGGACCGAAGTGCACTTCCAATTTCAGAGGTGATTGGGGGAAAACCTGTACTAATTCAAGAACAGTAAAGACTTCACTTTGGACAATTGTTAGGTATGCATTCTCGGAATAAATTTTGGGTCTAGAATACATTCTAAAGTCTTCTTATAGAGAAGAATCAGGTGTCAAAATGCATTCAAAACTCAGAATTTATTCCCAGAATACATACCAAACACACTATAAATATGTGGGTTTTACGAAAGAGATAGGCAATCAACTTCAATCACATACATTTCTCTTTGTTTTTGGTAAAACATCACACACATGCCTTCCCACATCAAACAAAATGTGAATTGAAATAATCATATTAACTATGCGCTTCTTTGTAATGTATATCAACAGAATGTGGGGTGATCCAACTTGAATCTGAACAGTTGACACTTGACAGCCATAGTAGTGAGTTTACCATGTTGTTCTCCCATGGGACCACTTTAAACGTGGAACCTCAGAATAAAATTCTTCACCCATGGAATTAAATATCAGTTGAAACTGACCGAAATCTCCAAGTAATCTTGGTTTTGAGCTTGATCGAAACAATACCCAAGATCGAAATTCAAGGTCGAAATCCAAGTTTCAACCTTGAGGCCCTAGAGCGAAACCTCACAACAAAATCCAACACGTTTCAATTTCAGGCTTGACCAAAACCAGGTCCAAAACCGAGTTCTTGATCCTTAAAATGAAACCTTGGAATAATTTGGATAGAAATAAATGCACTAAATTGATCCTCCCCCACCCAAATCCATGGTACAGGATTTTTTTTATGCAGAAAAAAAAAAAAAAAAAACTGTAACTATGAGAGGAAAGAAGACAAATAGTCTCAAATACAAATACTATGTTTTTCGACCCTAGCCCGATTTGTCATAGTACGGGCTATTGATATGCGATCCCTACTCTACTTCAACACAAACATTTGTGAACAACTTAATTACAGATTTTATATCTACTAGGATTGTAATAAGTTCCCATGGCCAACTATCCATATCCTGAGCAACCCAATCCACTAAATTTTGACAGTCAGTCCAAACTTTTACGACTGCGACTCCCAAATCTCTTGCTTTTGAAGTTCCTGGAGCAACACCCTTGCTTTTGATACCTGTGCGCTCCCTGTATGACCAAAATCCATGGAAACAGGTACAAAACATTTATTATAAGCAATTAACAAAGCCCAGCCTGCTTCAGATGTTTCAAAGTTAAAACTTCAATCACATATAATAGTACAAACCCTATTAGGGAGAAACTCAAGGGATATGGACAAAAGATGTAAGTCCATTTGGACATAGTACTCAAAATTCTTATAAATTCAGGTCGGCATTTAGAAATATTTCTGTTTCGTTTGGTTACGAGGGAAATTAAAGCCAAGGAAGTGACAATTTTAAACCTAAAAAAGAAACTATTGTAATCATTACCCCACAATTATATCACTAATTTCAAATCATTCTTTGTTTGGTCATAAAATATTCAATTTACTTTGCATCCAAGTCCCTTGAATTTGAAAAGTGAAATAAAAATCACATCTAAAGAGTACCATTACTAAATATGGTAAGAAATTTAAGTAATTTATACAACAATGTTAGATAATGATTACTAAATTTTCCTTTTTAGGTTTACAAATTTTCACTTGCCTTCCCTTTAATTTCCCTTGCAACACTAAATGGAGCCAATATGTAGTTTGCACAAGAGTTTTTTTCACCTGCGGTTCCCCTGCCTAGTACGTTTCCTTAGTGCCTCTAATAAAAGGGGGGTGGACCCCACCCGGGCAGTGTGTTTGGTCAGGGGGTGGAATGGTCATTTCAGTCCCCCCTATGAGAGGAACCGCACAACCGTACCGGTCAGCGAACCTCAGGGGATAAAGGTCTGTTTGCACAATACATAGAAGGGACAGCTATATATATGTGGGGGGGGGGTTTATTGGTCGGCTGTGATGTTTTATAGATAGGTTTTTTACACCTCCCCCCCCACCCGGCCCGAAAAAAAAAACAAAAAAAAAGAAGAGTCAATATAGAGATGACACTAGTAATCAGTGTTGAGAGTAAAAGCCCTTCCAATTCTCCATGAAAGCATGTCAGGGTCAAATATTGGAGGTGAACTAAATGAGAAGTTCTAAACATATAGGCTAGAAGCCATATTGGGTCAAATACTGCTAGTGCTACACGTTGCTTATTTACTTAGGATCGAGTTTTCCTTCAACCATGCTAAACCAAGAATCTATTTACCTACTACCTTTATTGTGATTGGACGAGACTCTTTAGGCAGCCTAAGGGCATTTTAGACTTCATAAAATAGGGGTGGGGAAAGAATAATTATGACATTCAGATTCTCCAAGTTTCTCTTCACCATGGTTTTAGAAACATTTCTCTATTACTTGTAACAAAAGAATTTTAAATTGCTTGGGAGATGGTTCTTCATGGCACTAGTGTAGGACAAATCTCCCATGCTCCCACATCGCACCAGTTACAGTGCAGGAAATGATTTCGTCAACAAGGGGCCCACATAGTCAGAAAGGAGAGCGAATGTTAGCGTGGATCCCACATGGTCAAGATGTTAGAGGGCATGGGAAAAGATCCCCACACTGTCAATGTGGGGATATTTTTCCCAAATTGTATATTCACATCAATTTACTTAACATTAGCTATTGCTCTCACACTTTTGCTCCTGCTGTAGCTTCTCACTGCACTGAGTGCTTTTGTATTGGAGAGAACTATCATATTTCTATACATTGAACCTAATAAATAGTCAATAATTGTTTATACATGTAGCTACAGAAAAAGCAATGAAGAACAACCAAGTCTTCTAACTGAAAACTACTGGATGCCAAAAAATATATGTTGCTGTTGCACCACATGGGTTGCCAAACCTTTGAAACAGTCAAAATATTGAAAAAGGATGGAGATCCTAAATGACATTAATAAAACTAGTCACAGATTGACGTTCGCCTGACCAATAAGGACAGATACAGATTCCTCATATTTATGAAGGGAATTTTTTACCATGGAAAATGATAGAAACATCAGGTACAAGTATACGCTAAAGTTCACTCCATGTTGTAAAGGTCAATTTGGCCCACCGGGAATGTTACTGATGGAAACTCAATAGGGAATTTTTCTTTTATAATGTAGTCATTTACAGATTAAAATGGGGTTATGGTAATTGAACTAAAAACATTCTCACATAAATATAATATATCATGGGAAAACATCAAGCTGAATTAAAATCTTCATATATTACAGAGGTTAAAATGTTTTATACCTTCATAAGCCAGACAAAAAGTGGCTGGCTACCATTTCAACAAGTTGTATGCAGGTAAGTCCTTCACATTGGTGACATCTTCGAGAGCAAGCTCACGCTCCAACTGTGTTCTTGTGGACTTCAGAACCTCCTACAGATAAAGATAAGGCCAAAGCATGAAAGATTAGGAAAGAAAAATTATGTAACCCTATCATAGAAAAACGGGCAACATCAAGTTGGTGACCTACTTACATTGAATTCCATGTAAGTAGCACGTTTTGCAAGCCATTGGGCATCCATCATCTCAAACGCAACACAGAAAAGATTATCAAAAGCCATTTCATCTTCTCTTAGAAAATCTAAGAACCGGATTCCCGCCAGAGATGTTGGCTTTCCTGCAAGAAAATCAAAACCCTTCAGGTATATTTTCCAACTAATTTTCTCCCGAGCTTATCTATATTTATATTTATTTTCATCTAATACATCATACATTTCTTTCTTGCAACAGAAGACAAATGAAAGAAAAAAGAATGGTTAAGATTTTCAAAGCACGAGGATTAGGATAAATGAAATCTCGACTATCTGAAAATGCGACTGACATGGACCTAAATACAAGAACTATTGCATTTAAAATGAATCAATAGAGGAAGAGGGTTGGCAAGGTGGCAACTAGAAGCTTAAAGCTGTTATATGGCAGCTTACATTGCACCCAAATTTGTAGCACATCTATGCATCAACCTCTCCAAAAACATGTTCAGTTTTAACCTTAAGCAGACTCCAGCAATAACAATTGATGGAAAAAAAAAATTGTTCATGCTGGGAAAACAGTTAGCTGATTCAAAGATATAAGGGAGACATCCAATACACAGCATCCATATGGTTGAAATAGCCCATGAAATTTGACGTAAGGCCATTATAGAAGGTTACCCAGTTAGTTACCCTATTCATCAAATAGCTCAGACGGGACACCTCAGCGCTCCCTGTCGCTCAATTTAGGCTGCAAGTTGCTACACCACAACCAATTGCCATTTACATATAAAATTTTCAAAAAGATATGGATAAATGCTTCATATAGAGTAGGTCCCTAATCCCTATACAAGAAATCACCACTATGGAAATCAATTCTATTAGCTGTAAGAGCAAATGGTTATGTCAATTCTACAAATATTTCCCATATCTTCCTGCTCAAACATTACTTTTCCTTAAAAAATTTCCATTTCTTGGAAAATGTATTAAGATAACCTTCCCAATCAGCCCCACCCCAAAAAAAGATAGAAGTAGAATAAAAGAGAGAAGCTAATTCACTGGGCATTTCAACATACAACTCAACTAAGCCTTAGGGGGTTAGTTGTCAACCCTATGGCCTATGGGTTCAGCTAGATTGGCATTATAAGGTCAGCTACATGGATCCTGTCTCACCATTCAACTATTCAAAGCCATACTTCTTGTCAACTCTAATCCATGCATGACTCTCATCACTTCTGACAAAAACTTCTCTCACCACATCATCCCAAAGTCATTTTAGGCCTGTCCCTTGCTCTTTTATCAATGCATTTTGAGATCTTCATAATACATAAAGCTAGTCTCACCAGATATTAATAGGGTGGGGAGAGAGGCACCTACAAGAAGGTTTGCATCAACTTCGGAAAGAGTCAAGGAGGCCTTTGGTTCTTTCTCTGCTTGAAATTCGATTTTCTCAAGTTTTTTATGCACCACATTTCTTAGTAATTTGCAAGAACATCTAGGTTTCTTGTTGTATCTTCCTCTCTCTAATTAACATAAAGGGCCATTACCCAGTGTTGGTCCCGCCTATGCAGGGTCCTAGGAGGGGTGAGTTTGGAGATGGATCTAACCATGAAGTTTGGACCAATGTCAAGGTTATTTGACCAGTCAACCCTACCAGGCATTTTGGTAATTTTCCCAGGTCACTTCCCTTGGTTTCTTTGAGGTGATTCACAATATTAGCTGGAGGATAGACAAGATCACAAGACCTCTGAGTCTAAAAGGCAGGGTCCCTTATCTAAGAAATCCGTTCTTCATCGGATGCACGTCTCCAAAATTTGACATGTGGGCAGTACAGAAGGTACCCATTCTAAGTGTCTATTAAACAATTGGAATGGCCACCTTAGTTGTCTAGGTGCAGCCTAGGCATCCAGGCACCTTCTTGGGTCCAAGGCACCTGCACGCCTTACTTGATGCAAGAAAGGCAGTTGCCTTGGATGCCTTGGTCTTGCCTAGGCGAGCCATGGACGCCTAGGCGTCACCTTATCAATTTTTTACACTTCACAAGTTTATGTTGATTTACATTCATTGCTTTGTTTTTTGATAAATATGCTTATATTATATCATATCGTTTTTTTATATGTCGGTTTTCTCATATTAGGTCATTGAGAGATGGGTTGAAGTTGTGTCTTGATTTGGGCCTTGCTGATGTTGTGGTTAATTCTGACTCTGCTTCCACTGTTAGAATGGTTAACCGTAAGAGGTGCTCTCTGGAGGGGATGGTACTACTTTTAGGAAGTCTTGGCCTTAATTAATTGTACTCGGGCTATGGTTACCTTTGCTTGCAGGGAGAGTAACAGGGCGGCGGATTGGATGGCCAACCTAGCCTGTGATACTGGTTCTTGCATCAGTTACCACGTTGGCAACCAGCTGCCTGCGGATTTCCAGCGGATACTCCGGGAAGACAGGGCCGGATTGCCAGTTCTAAGGAAATAGGTTCCGTTTTACTTGTTTATTGGTTCTATGGGTCGGGTTCAAGGTTTAGGTGAGAGCTCTGCTCCTATGGGATGGGGTAAGGTGGTATGTCCCCCCCTTTTTGTATTCTTTATTCATTGACTAGTTTTTAATAAAATTCTAGGGGCTGGCCCGGGTCCCAGGTAATATTCGGGTTTAAAAAAAAAAAGTTCATTAATAGCATAATTATATCATATTGCATTGATATGGCTTCTATGTTGCATATAAGCATAATTATATAAAATATTCATTACTATATTACATATACTGCACGCCTAGGGCGCCCCTCCAACGCCTTGGCTTGCTTAGTCACCTTGGCAATTATGATGGCCACACCTAACAACCTTTGCTAGGCAGAACACCTAATATATAGGAAAAGAAGTAAAAGAGCTTGTCAAGGGAAACTTACCTTAAACGACAAGGAGAGCTGATCTAACAAGTTTGACTGTTGGATAGAGAAGGTAATATCTAGATTCACAAAATATAAAAAATTCTGGGCCCACATAACCCATATGACTTTCCACCATAGTTTTGCTATTTCCGTTTTTATCAGCCTTTCAACTATTTTGTCCTAGGGATGACTTTTCTACCATTTCTCAAAGTTCTATACAGTCATGTGGCTAGATGCAAGGATTTAAAACTAATTACCCGAGACAGGATTGGGCTGCATCAATCACAATCTTGATCAGCTCCCGTCCAATCTTTGGCTGATATTGTGAGGTATCAGCAAGTATTTGAAGGATTGGTGTCTGCTGATCCCAAATCCCAACACTTGAATCCTTGCGAAGATGTGGACATGTCCACAAATTTAAGCATCAAACCTACATCTAGCAGATACTAGGGCCATCAATGAAGCCATAACTAGGTTCAGGGTAGCCATCAAGAAGGGTGGAACAGATGGACCACCTATCCGAGCCATGTGGAGGCCTGATTTGGCCACTCCAACCTATGGCCCACCAAGTATGGAATTTCTCCACTTTTGATTGCCAGCCATCATAATTTTTGACATTTGCAGTTAAAAAGAGCCAAAATAAGAACAAAAAAAAAAGAAGAAGGAACCATACATAAACAATAAAAAGAACTAACGGGAACACCAGGTCCCAATCCCATCTACTTTTATGGTTAACATACTCTTGATTGCTTAGGAATCTTTAGTCCCCTAACTTTGATCTTATTGCCACTCTATAAGCAAGGTTATGGCTTGGTCTATCAGAGGGCCAACAAAGTGGTTCCTTTTTTTGAGGGGCTTAAATTGTGAAAAGTATATGTCCCAAGAGTAACATGGTGAACAATGTCCATTGTCATGAAAGCTATGTGTTGGATATCGCATTGACTTGTATCATCTTATAGACAACTCATGCTGCATTCACATATAATGGCAGCAATCCGGACCAACACCACACTATAACTGCAGCTTCATTCAAGATAGCTGTTTATTTTAGAGCTCTTTACCTGATTGCAAATCCAACATTTGAACCAACATAAAAGATATATTGATGCCTGCTACTGCAAAAGGATACTCCCACTCAGCTCTTTTTCCTTTTTTTTTGTGCAACAGCTTTTGAAACGCATCCTGCCAAATGAACAAATTCAAGCGTAAGGATTGAACTCGGCATATCACGCATAACTTCAAAATCTTCAATTTCACCATTGGGCCTCATAAGTTACTCAAATGTTCAAATGGTTGGGGCTGAGACTTGGGTGGATTGTGTATATGCATATATACCTCCAGAGACCCACCATTTACAACATTTATCACAATAATACCTCATAAGTCAATCAAAATTCCAAGCACATCATACCAACGACCTAATGCAGTACTGATCACATCATAACTTACAATCTTAGTTGTAAATTTGTTCAAGTGGCTGTTTCTGGATTGCTCTCAAAACGAAACATTTCAGTGCTCCAATAATTTAGTTAAATTTTCCATGAATATATCAGCAAATATACAAAAGCTAAAAAGATATTATACTTACATACATGTACAACAACAACTCAGCTATTATACATACATACATATCCAACAACAACAGCCACCAAACCTTATCCCAACTAAATGGGTCAGCTACCTGGATCCTTGCCCTCCAATTAGCTCTATTTGAGGTCATACTTGATACCAAAGCTATGCATGTCTTTCCTCACCACTTCTCCTAAGGTCATCTTAGGTTTGCCCCTGGCTCTTTTAGTTCCTTCAATCTGAATCAAATCACTCCTCCGTATCCAAAGGCCACCGTTGAACATGGCCATGCCACCTCAAACGACTTTCTTGTAGCTTATCACGTATCGGAGCTATACCCAAATCAGGTCTAATATGATCATTCCTTCCTAGTTTTGCCACCCATCCATCTCAACATCCTCAGCTCTGCTACACCGAGTATATCTATATGATGCTTCTTAACTGGCCAACATTAGGAACTATACATCATACCTGATTGTATGACTGTCCTACAAAACTTTAAGTTTAATGGAATACATCGATCACACAATACGCTAGACGCAACTCTCCACTTCATCCATCTTATTTTAATTCTCTGTGAAAAATCATCCTTTATATCACCTTCTTTATTTATGATTGAGCCCAAATACCTAAAATAATAACTTTGCGGAATCTCCCTCTCATCAATTTTCACCACCTCATTGTCCGTCTTAGTGTAACTAAAGTTACACACCATATGCTCCATCTTCATTCTACTTATCTTAAAACCTTTTGATTCCGAGGCTGATCTCCATAACTCCATTTTGACGTTAATCCCGCTTTTGTCTTGTTAAGATTCTCATCCACCAAAACAATATCATCGGCAAAAAGCATACGTCAAGGAACCTCATCTTGAATGTCTTTGGTTAAATCATCAATGTTAAGCGCAATTGCACAAACAAATAAGGGCTTAAATCTGATCCTTGATGTAACCCAATTGTAATTGGGAATGCACTACCTTGATGCACCACAGTTCTTACACTAGTCACCACACCATCATACATGTCTTTAATTATGTTCACATGTTTACTTGAAACACTTTTCTTCTCTAAAACTCCAGATTAACTCTCTAGGGACTCTGTCATAAATTTTTTCTAGGTCAATAAAGACCATATGGAGATCTTTCTTGCAATCTCTAAATCTTTCCATGAGTCTCCTAAGTAAATAGCTTTTGTCGTGGATCTTTTTTTAATTAAAAAAAAAAATCTTGTCTCAGGTAGGTTTCAATAATCCCCTCTTATAATTTCATAGTTGTGGGTGTATTGGGTGAAAATCCTGACGGTGCACACCCCTAGGGGGGGAGACGGAGAAGAGAATTATTATGGAGAATGGGAATCGCCAACTAGATTTGGGGTCTATGACCCATGGATGGTGCCCCTCCTACATAGAAGGTTGGCTATGGGCTGGGAAGGTGTTAGGCACCTAACAACCGCCCGATCAACGGCCGGTCTTCGTAGACCATACTATTTGTTATACACTTGTTGGTATACGTATTATGCACGCAATTAATCTAATTTTTGAATGGTTTAACCTATCTTGGTTGAGATTTATGAACCTAATTGGGCTAATCAAGATTAATGCCTTAATCCTAATTACTAATTCTAGGTCGGGTGATTAATTACATTATGGATCTTATTTTGATCTAGCTGATGCACTTTTCTAAGTTAGAAAATCCTAACTCTATGGTCGACATTCTTAGGACAACTATACAAAATGGTTAAGAACCTAAACTAGGTTTAACATGATGAAAAATGACATATAAGGAGACCTCAAAGGAGACCTCTTCAAAGCCATTCGCAGCTTCTTTTACAAGCCTAGTCAGCTGGCTTAGGTCAATCAGACCTTCATCTACCTCATCCCTAAAAAAGAGGGAGCCAGTTCTCTCTCGGACTTTAGGCCTATTTCCCTCTGCAACCTCATCTACAAATTCATTGCCAAAATCCTTGCCAACAAAATCAAGGCTGTAATCCCCTCTCTGGGCAGTCCCAACCAATCCGCCTTCATTTCAGGGCGAAGCATTGCGGATAACATTATCCTTTGTTCTGAAATTGTGCGGGGTTTCGACCGCAAATCTCACTCTCCGGCTGCCCTTATGAAAATTGACCTCCACAAAGCTTTTGACTCCCTTCGTTGGGATTTCATCTGCGGAGTGCTCTCTCAAATGGGCTTCCCCCCTGCCTTTGTTCGCTGGATTCATGCTTGCATCTCCTCCCCCTCCTTCTCTATTCTTGTCAATGGTTCTCCGGCTGGATTCTTCCATTCTAAAGTGGCATCCGCCAAGGCTGCCCCCTCTCCCCCTTTCTTTTCTCCATCGCTCTGGAAGTCCTCTCCCGCAGCCTTTAATCCAAGACTGATCTCCATCTCATCTCTCCCATTCCTAAATGTAAGCATATCAACCTTACCCATCTCGCCTTTGCTGACGATCTGATGATCTTCTCCAAGGCCTCTCACTCCTCCATCTCTGCTATTATGGATTCCCTCCACCTCTTTGAGACCCTCTCGGGCCTTCGCATTAATCTCCTCAAATCCAAAATCTTCCTTGCTGGTATTTCTGATCAGGATAGAGATTCCCTTCTGCACCTGATTGGTTTCTCCATTGGCTCCCTCCCAGTTAAATACCTTGGCCTTCCTCTCATTCCAGCCAGACTCTCCAATCACCATTCCACTCCTATGTTGGATAACATCCGCAAGTGCCTCCAGCTCTGGAAAGCAAACCCCTTTCCTATCCTGGCCACCTTGTTTGTATCCGCTCTGTCCTCCAAGCTTCTTACATCTATTGGAGTGGGATCTTCGGATTACCCAAAGCCACCACCTAGGCGATGGATCGCCTCTTCTGTGCTTTCCTCTGGAAAGGGACTGACGCTTCTAGGTTCCTCCATCCTGTTAGCTGGAAGTCTATCTGTCTCCCAAAATCCGAGGGTGGCCTTGGGATCTGGCGTATTAAAGACTCCAATACTGCTGGTATTCTTAAGCTGATCTGGAAAATCTAATCCCCTCATGATTCCATTTGGGTTAACTGGGTCTACTCTCACCTTCTCAAGTCCGACTCCATCTGGACTGTCTCCACCCCCTCTGACGCCTCCTGGATATGGAGAAAGATCTTTGCCCTCCGCCCCTTTGCCCTTCGAGGTATCTCTTCCTCCATTGCTAGCGGTTCCTCCACTTCCCTCTGGCTCAACCCTTGGCACCCCCTTGGCATCCTTTACTGTGTCCTTGGCCCCAAGTCGATCTACTCTTCGGGCCTTCCAAAAAATGCCCCCCTCTCCTGTCTCATTTCCTCTGGATCCTGGTCCCCCCCTTATCTCAATTCCTCCATTGTCTCTCGGATTTGGCCTGCTCTCCCTCCCTCTCCCTTCCCCCCCCCCCCCCCATGAGGACAGAATCCTTTGGTTGCCCTCCCCCAATGGCCTCTTCAACACCAGCTCAGCCTGGAACTTTGTCCGAACCACCGCCCCCATTGTACCCTGGCACAACCTAGTCTGGTTCAAAGGCCACATACCCCGCCACAGTATCACTACCTGGAGATCCCTTCGCCTTTGCCTTCCCACCCAAGCCTTCCTCATTCACCGTCACATCCCTGTTTC
Source organism: Telopea speciosissima (assembly GCF_018873765.1). Taxonomy (NCBI): domain Eukaryota; kingdom Viridiplantae; phylum Streptophyta; class Magnoliopsida; order Proteales; family Proteaceae; genus Telopea; species Telopea speciosissima. The sequence goes on along the minus strand of NC_057916.1, from coordinate 20,419,483 downwards.
CCCTGCCTGCTCCCTTTGCTGGAATGGTCTTGAGGACTTTCCCCACCTCTTCTTTGACTGCCCCTTTACCTCTACCATTTGGAAAAAAATCCCTCTCCTCCATCTGGCACCGAAACAGGAGACCCCTTCACTTCAACAAAGAATGGCTTTGGATGGTTAATTCCTTCTCTGGGTCCTCGATTTGTGACACCATTGGAAAGCTGGTTTTTGGAGCTGCTATTCATCATATTTGGATGGAGCGAAACCTTAGGAGATGGACTTCCAACTCTCGATCCTTCGATCTGATTTGGAAAGCCATCTCCTTTGAAGTCTCTTCCAAACTCAGCCGTGCCCATCTTCGTGCTGTCAGGGACACCCCTAGGAATACGCACATTGCCGTCTATTGGGGCCTTGACCTGCCCTCTCTTTTTTCTTCCACCTCTGCGTAGGTTGGTTTGCTGTTTCTCCCCCCTCCCTCTCCCTTGTATATTCTTTCCTCTTTCCTGCCCCCTCCTGGGGTATGGTAATACATATTTATTCACCCAAAAAAAAAATGACATATAACATGATGGCAATTATCTTTGAGAGAAAATAGCCAAAATTATGAAAATTGCCCATGAAGTGCCAAAATATGAACAAGGACATAAAATCACATTTGAATATTATAGATGACTGAAACATAACCCAAAAACACTAGACATGCACATGACTTATTGAAAATATGCACAAGGTCAAACAGTGCAAGATGGTAAAATTACCGAAATGGCTCTATTAGGGCAAAAAATGCAAGAATGCATGGGAATGGACCCATGATGCAAGGAAACTATGGGGGATGGTCCCCAATGGTTTAAAATGCAAAGATGGAAGGTCATATGACCCCAAAACAGAGATTAGGCCTGATCATTGCAAAATGAGTGCCCCTGTAAAGCAAAGATGCATGGTATATGCTGAAAACTTGTGAAAATGCCATCTTATGTTTGAAACTTGTTCATGAAGGTTAAAACATGCAAGTGAGTGACAAGACCCTTTCTGGAGCCTTAAATAAAATTTGGCCACAAAATGACCAAAATACCCCCTAGGGTAAAATGGTAAAAGTACTAGACATGCATTTTGAAATCAATAAAAATCTTGAAAAAGATATTAAACACCCTAATATGGCAAGGTGCAAAGTTTTTGTGCTGAAAAATTATTTTGGTCTTGCATTTAGTGAAATGACCAAAATGCCCTCGGAGAGCAAAAATGTCTTCTGCACATGAACATACATGCATATGGAAATGTTCTAAAATCACTTGAAACAGAATGGAAAACCTTTTTTATGATTTTTGGGATTTTATCATGTTTTTTGGATTTTCACTTCGAAATTACCAATATGCCCCTAAAGTGGAAAGATGCAAAAATGGCATGCGAATTGACATCACCCACTGAAGGGGATTGTCCCAAGTCATGTGAAACACATTAGGGGACATCCACAAATTTTATTGGGTTAAGGAAACCTTAGGAAATATTTTTTTTTTTATATTTTTCTAGTGAGAGTATGCATGAGGGGCAAAAATAGAAATGCATTTTTTAAAAATAGCATGGACATTTTTAAAATGCACAAAAATATGCATGATGATCCTACCTACTGATATGTCATATACAAATACTGAGATGGCCAAAATTCAGCATGGACATGTCATGGTGATTTTATGATGCAAATCTACCCTATTTATGTAAAACATGAGAGATATTAAATAAATACATTTAAAACGATAAGAAAATGATTCACATATGCAAATGCATGCTAAACAGTGGGTTATGCTATAATATATGATTACAAACCATAGAATCAGCATGTGCACATTAATTTTTTTATTTTTCTCATTTTTTGTATTAAAATCTAAGAATGACATCTACGTCCTATAGGGGGGATAGGGAGGATGCACAACATGACAGTGTGAAGTGTCATGAACTATTTCAAACTTTCTACCAAAACAAAAAAAAAAACTATTTCAAACTTATGATTCAAGTGTACTACCATCTCTTAGTGTTCATATATATATATATATATATATATATATATTGCACCTCAATTCAGTCAGGAATATGCCTTTTCTTAGAATTTGCACCTCCGGCACTAGGATGTGCTGGTGCCATGCATGCACATCTTGCCTTGAGAATTTTGCAAGATATAGGATGTACCTAATTCTATTTATTTTTAAATGATCAACTTGTTTATTTCTAACAAACTCCTCTGTTCATATTAATTGAATAAATATGGAAGTTTTCCCATACTAAGAAGACTGGAAGCAGTCACGCCATACACTTAACAACATTTCAGGGACTACATTCTAGTAACTTCCCTTTCAAAAATATTTTAAAAAGATATTTCAAGTCCTAAATTCTCCTTTTTGCGTCCCCATGTATATAATAAGAAGCAAACCATCCTTCGATTCGTTGTACAAGGAAATGCAAACACAGATTATAGTAAGGTAATGCTAGAAAGGTTACTGAATTGAATGGAAATACAGGTTTCTCGGATTGAAATGATGTTATCTCTCAATACCCCTGAATTGAAACTCCTCATGCAAAGAGGAGCAACTCATTTACAACAGCAATCAAACTTTGGATATCAGGGTTGCAATACCACAGTCGGCAGTTAGCAGGTCTTTCCCTCGAAAAGAGTCTGACTTGACTCCTTTCCCACTTTCATTTCTATATGGGATTTGTTCCAATTTCTCATAGGGGCTTTATATATATAGGCAATTTAGTTGAGAATCTATTTCTGGATTTAAAGTACAACCATAAGTTTGCCCTGCAGTTGGGGAAAACTTAAAGGCAGCCCATATGCAAGATAGGGGAACATACCGGATATTTCCCCGCAAAGAAGATCAGATTCTCCAATGAAATAAATCCACCACCCCTGATAACCAAGTCAACAATATCAAACCCAACTCATTCACAAAGACCAATCAGAACACCAATTTCAGTTTGAAGGCTCCATATACCTAAAATCTGTTGAAGGATCTGGACCTTGCCAACCCATATCCTTCCAAAGCTCCGATTTAAGAGATGGGAGTTCTCTATCAGGATAAGCTAACCTCCATAGTTGTTTAAGTGCATCCTGCAACCAAATGCCACTTCTAGTTAGTTGTACAGAAAATAAAGTCCAATTTCTGATTAGTATTACTTCAAACACACACATAGATTCAGAGGATTTCCAGGCACCCATCCTGGTACCTTCTCCTTGCTGCATGAAGGGATGACTGACCAGTAGAGAATGTTTATTGAATAAGTGACCCTGGATTGGTCAACGTTTTGTATCTCTATGAATTATTTTCCTTTTAACAAAATGGTTGAAATTTTATTTTTTCTTCTCCAAAATTAAAATGGTCACATAAAGGCCTTATTTGTGCTATATGGTCATCCAAGGAAAAATGAAAACAGCAACTGGAGATTGGGTACACGGAAAGCATCATCATCGCTTTCCTCTGCCGAAAACCCTAACCGCTAGTCACTTGGCTGTCTCTTTGGAGCAGCCTGGTCGTATGGCTGGGCTGCTCCTTCCTCTCTCCCTCCCTCCCTTCTCCCCCTCTCTCTCTTCTTCTTCCTCCTCCACCCCCTTTCTCCACTTTTTCTTCCTATATTTGATACTAACTGCACAGGTTGAAGCCTCTTGGACTGTAGTCTCTGGTCACTCTCTCTGTCGGGTCGCCGCCGGCCCCTCTTGGCCGACATCTCACCGGATCCCAGGCTCAATTTGGCAGCACCAGCTTGGTAGCCACTTTGCTTGGCAAGCTTCTCCGTCAACTGCTCATTCGGCTCGGCGTCTCCTTCGTTCGTCAGCATCTCCGCCGTCGTCGTCTGCATCGCTGGCGCTCGCAACCTAACGCCACTCGGTCGCCTGCCTATTTGGCCTGCTGCCTTGCGTCCGCCAGCCTCGGCCTCCCTCCGGCCGGTTCCGCTTGGCTCGTTCGGTCTTCGGCCGTTTCGCTGCCAGCTACAAGGCCGCAGCCCCCAAGGCTGCCTTCTTTGCTCGGCCGGCAGCCTCATCGCCGTTGCCCTCCGCAAGGCCAGCACCCCTCCGTCATGGCGGTCTCCTTCGCTAGGACAGCTGCCCGTTTGGCCGTGACCCTCTGCAAGGCCAGCGCCTTTCCGCCTTGGTTGTCTTCTCGCCAGCGTTTCTCTGACTTCGTCTTGGCAGCTTGGAAGTTTTTGTGTTGAGATTTGTCATCTAGGGTTTTCGGGGACCCTACCTGGAATTGTCTTTGTTGCCCTTCTTCTTTCTATGGGCTTCATTGCTCTTGTTTTAAGCCCATGTGTGCATTTGTGTTGCATTGGACATGCTTGTGTGTCACCATGTTTCTTGATGCCCATATAGGCTTGTGTTGTTGTCCATAATGGACTTTCATCATTTCCCTTTCTGGGGCTTTAATACATTTTATAATCATCCAAAAAAAAAGGGGGGGGGGGGAATGAAAACTGTACCTTTCTAACAATAGGCATTATGTAATTCAATTTAATGACTATAAGCACCTATCGGTGAGGATTTAGGATGCAAAAGAAGTGTTTTATCGAAAGATACTACATTATACATGGTAATTTATATCACATACTACAATGTCAATAATAGAGAATAATATAATCACAAACAGATGCTGCAATAGAGTTTTCATATAGCTCCAATTATAGTTGTAGGGCAATTTACAGGTAGGTCTCAGGTTGAAAAACAAAAGCCCGGGTTAGATCTGGATGGGCTCCCATAGAGGTTTCATGTAACTGAAGAAGAAAAGGACCTGCTGGCTTCTTTTATTTTTGGAGCACAGCTCTATAGCTCACAGCTTGCAGACAGATGGAAGGGTGAAGGAAAAATAAGTAGGAAGCCTTGGCCCTTGAGGGAGTAGAGAGCTACCATTAGGTAATTCTGAGCCATGTATCTTTAGAAAAGGCTTGTCTCGCTTTGGTCTAGGCAGCACAGAGGCTGAGCAATTACCTCCCAAATCACTCTATGAAGTTGTTCTCACAAATGGACCCCTATACCCACCCACCACCCATGTTTCAAACATTGCCCAAAATCCAAGCCTACCCAGAGGTACATATTTAACATATATTATACATAGTTATACCATTAACCCTGGATTATGCAATGAATGATAGATATTTAGTGATGGTAAATTATCACATAAAGATAGCTTGTTGATATATCTCAGGTTATATTAGCTTTTTTAGACTTTGGAATGAAATTGTATGATTTCTATATCTTATAATGAGAGTTATACAGGTTATCAAAGTTTTGTTCAACATTTTTTGGACACATAAAAATGAATAAAGATACAAACCAAAGAACTCTGCCTGAGCCAGACCCAAACTGAGCCCATTGAATGCTTCAAAAATTTGCCATGGTTGCTCTCAGGCTAGCCAAGCTCAAACCAAAGTCATGGCAGGCCTTTGCTGGGCCTGCCCCCTTAATCTTTAGGTTGGGCTCAGCATGCCCCCCAGCCTCACCCAATCCTCGTCCATAGGTTAATGTAATATTTGAAGGGATAGTTCACGAGAATTCTCTTTAGTTTATTTTATGGTAGAAGGTTCCATCCTTTGCTTTCCCTAACCTAAATGGGGTTGGCCACATGGATCCTTACCCTCCAATCAGCTCTGTTCGAGGTCATACTTGATACAAGTCCTAAGTTATGCATGTCTTTCCTCACCACTTCTCCTAGAGTCATTTTAGGTCTGCCCCTGGCTCTTTTAGCTCCTTCAATCTGAATCAAGTAGTTCCTCCATACTAGAGAATCCAAAGGCTCCACTAAACATGGCCATGCCACCTCAAACAACTCCTAAGTTATGCATGTCTTTCCTCACCACTTCTCCTAGAGTCATTTTAGGTCTGCCCCTGGCTCTTTTAGCTCCTTCAATCTGAATCAAATCGTTCCTCCATACTGGAGAATCCAAAGGCTCCACTAAACATGGCCATGCCACCTCAAACAACTCCTAAGTTATGCGTGTCTTTCCTCACCACTTCTCCTAGAATCATTTTAGGTCTGCCCCTAGCTCTTTTAGCTCCTTCAATCTGAATCAAATCGTTCCTCCATACTGGATTATCCAAAGGCTCCACTAAACATGGCCATGTCACCTCAAACAACTTTCTCGTAGCTTATCATGTATCGGAGCCACTCCTAAATCAGCTCTAATATGATCAATCCTTACTTTATCCTTCCTAGTTTTGCCACACATCCATCTCAATATCTTCATCTCAGCTACACTGAGTTTATCTACATGATGCTTCTTAACTGGCCAACATTCCGCACCATACATCATAGCTAGTCGTATAACTGTCCTACAAAAGGTTTAAAGGAATACGTTGATCACACAACCAAGGTTAAAGTATCAGTATCGGGTATCGTATCGGAAGGGTGATTTTAAGAGATGTATTGTACTCTATAAATACGCATAGAAATTCTCAATATACACATGGAAATACACTTTTGGAGCAAAAAACAATATAAGTAAGCAATATATAGCATGTATCATGCATAAACAGTAAAATGGAGAACAACGGGTAACGACACAAGAAAGTTTCATTGATTTGAGTACAAATCCTTGCAAATAATCAAGTTTAACGCATCAACTAACTTAGTTTTACCTAAATCTATCGATTTATAGCACAAAATAGGATTAAAAATCATGATTTAAATTTTACACACAAAGATCATGTTATTCTGAAACCTACCTTCTTTTGTGAAATCTCCTTTTTCTGTGAAAACTCGTATCGGTATGTATCAAGATGTATCGGCCGATACATACCAATACTCTCACAGAACCCTTAACGTACGTATTGTTAGTATCGATCTGTATCGCATTGTATCAGACAATATTGGCTGATAAAATACGATACCAATATGTATCGTAGCGGTACCAACTAATACCGATACGTATCGGTCTGTATTGTATCATATTGGCCGATACTTTAAACCATGTACACAACACCTGGACACACCTCTCCACTTCATTCATCCTATTTTAATTCTCTGTGAAACATCATCTTCTATATCACCTTCGTTATTTATGATTGACCCCAGATACCTAAAATAATCACTTTGTGGATTTCTGATGTAGTCATGATCATACATTTAATACCCGCTCCACTTTCTCCCATGTACTCTTTCCAAGATGTTTCCCATGGCTCTATTCTAAAGGCTATATTTCAACGACTCTTTTCCAACGGCTAGTTGCCCCTACCCCTATATATTTTTGTATTGTAAAGTGTAGAAGAGAAAAGAAGAATTTGAGTCCAATGAAACCTTTTGTGGTGAGTGAGTCCCACTCTTGGGTCTAATGAGTCTCCCTTTGACCCTTGTAAGTGGTCCCACTCTTGGGTTGAGTGAGTCCCACACTTGGGTTAAGTGAGTCCCCAAGTGACCCCAGAGCCATGTGGTCCTCTTTGACCCTTGAGTTAAGCGGTCCTCTTTGACCCTTGTTATCTTGTACTTGATTTCTTATTTTGGCAGTAAAACTCTTATACATTTTCAGTTTATTTTTGAGTCGCATCAACTTGGTATCATAGCAAGTTCAGATATTGAGCACAATGTCAGAGGTAGAGCATAAGTTCAAGAAGCTTGATCATGACACTTGGACAATGAAGATGGCTGCATCAAACTTGAGGACGAGTTCTTTCAAAGCGGGGAAGAATGATGTAGTCATGATCTTACATTTAATACCCGCTCCACTTTGTCCCATGCACTCTTTCCAAGATGTTTCCAACGACTATATTCTAATGGCTCTATTACAACGGCTACATTTCAACAACTCTTTTCCAACGGCTAGTTTCCCCTTCCCCCTATATATATTTGTATTATTAAGTGTAGAAGAGAAGAGAAGAAGAATGTGAGTCCAACATATCCCCTTGTGGTGAGTGAATCCCATTCTTGGGTTGAGTGAGTCCCCAATTGAGTTTGAGGTCCTCTTGTGGTTGAGTGAGTCCCCAAGTGACCCCAGAGTTAAGTGGTCCTCTTTGACCCTTGAATTAAGCAGTCCTCTTCGACCCTTGTTATCTTGTACTTGATTTCTTATTTTGGCAAGAAATCTCTTATATTTTCACGTTTAATTTTTAGCTGCAACAATCTCCCTCACATCAAGTTTTACCATCTCATTATTCATCCTGGTGTAACTAAAGTTACACACCATATACTCCGTCTTCGTTCTACTTATCTTAAAGCCTTTTGATTCCAAGGTTGATCTCCATAATTCCAACTTGGAGGCCGTTTGATAACACTCCAAGAAACGCGTTCTTCCGTTTTTCTGTTTCAAGAAACGGAAAAACACCCCAAATAGTGTTTGATAAACTCGTTTCGTTTATACTGTTTTTTGAAACATAAATTAAAATTTATGGGCTAGAGAACAGGTTTGAAGAAACAAGTATGACTTGTTTTTTTGTTGTTTGAAACAAATTGAATGAAATTGTGCCCGATAAAATAAGGAAAGGGGGGGGGGGAGAATCGTTTGGGATAAGAAGAAACTCAGCGCTACCTCCACCACCACCACCTCCACCGCCACCGCCACCACCACCACCACCACTACCTCCACCGCCACCACATTCACCACTGCCACCACCAATACCGCCACCACGTCCACCTTCACCACCACCACCAACGCCGACACCACGTCCATCTCCACCAAATTTTTTGGTATTTAATGACATTTTTTAAACCCAAAGGGGAAAAGAAAGGGAATTTCCGTTTGATCAAATTGTTTTTTCTTTGATGGGGATTGAATGTCTTCTTCTTGACCCTACACAGGGAGTTCTTCTTCCTCTTCTACTATTTCGTGGAAGCGAGTTCTTACCCCACCGTTTTCTGTTTTCGGAACAGGTTTACCAAACACCCCAAAAACTGTTTCTCAGCACAGAAACGGAAAAAGCTGTTTCCGTTGTTTCTCAGTACAGAAACGGCAGAAAGGTAATCAAACGGTGCCTTGGTTTCGACCCTGGATATCGTTTTGGCCAAGCTTGAAACCGAGACAACTCAAAGATTTTGGTTAGTTTTGACCGAGATATAGTTCCATGACAGTGAGTACACTGACGTGTACCTTGATGTAGTGATTGTCCTCTGCCTCAACCACCGCCACGGCCTTGGCCTCCCCATGAACCGCGACCACTTACAGAGAAACCAGTGCCACGGCCACGGCCCCCACTATTTGAAACAAGGGCAAAATTATTGTTAGATAAGGGCGAGTCAGATTTGGTGTATGAGGGAGACACAATTCGCTGGATCCGATAAAATGCCTCATTAATGGATGGAATCTTCTCGCCAGTAAGAATTTGGCTTTTCACTGGTTGAAAGAGTCTAATCTAAATTTTGCAACTAAGAACTCAGCACGTTGAGATTTAAGGACTTTAGTGTCAGTAGAGAGAGGTTTGTACATATTGAGTTCTTCCCACATGCCTTCCAAGGAACCATAGTAGACACCAATGGATTTGCCACTCTGCTTGAAGGAGAACAATTTTTCATATAAGTCATATACCCTGGACATGTTCTTATCTTGAGAATAGGTTTCTCTGAGGTCATCACAGACACCCTTAGCTATGGTATGAAAAATCTCTTTGGAAGTCACAAAAGGGTCTATACTATTCCACAACCAACAAAGGATTATGGCATTTTTTATTATGTCTATTCCGGATACTCAGCAACAGTCATAATTGTCAAGGCATCGCCTAGGTTATTGCCTGGGCATCCAAGCACCTTGACAACTAGTGTCGCCTAGGTGGGCATTTTCGTCGCCTAGGCAGTGTCGCCTTCCGTCCAGGCCCCTTCCAATGTCTTGGGTCACCTAGACGACATGACAACTATGGCAGCAGTCATAGCAGGGGGTGGCTTAGTCAGATAATCCGTTTTTCACCTGGCAGTGATATACATTCTAACTGCCTGTGCCCAGATTAAATAGTTTGACGCTCCATTGAGTTTAATAGATGTGATATGGACATTGAAAGAGTCCGTGGAGGGTTTTGAATCACCCAACAATCGATACCCAATAAAATAACTAGCAGCAAAGCACAATAGATATATCAAAGAGCAATCCCTGAAGAGGATATAAATATGAACAATAACCAGCGGCAGCTACAGATGGGCAGATTCTGATCGGAACAGCAGGTAACCAAAATATAATAATAAGACCTCTTCTGATAGGTCTCCAAATCAGGAGAGATGTAGTGAGATAATGGGGAAGAACAACCCCACAGTATTAAAGCAATCTAATGAAGAACTAGTATGCAGCATTAATATAATAAGAATCTGAAATAAACCACCCAAAATTTGGATGATTTCAAAAATCAGAAAATCAGGGTGTCAGATGGATACCAAACAATTGTCCAGTGACACTTTCAGATGGACCAATAATCAATTAAAACATCAGATAGATCTGATGGTCTGATGTCTAAGATTTCCAGATTTAAAACTAGCCAGAAATTATAGTAAAACAGGTATCGCCAACTCTGTGGAGAGAACCAATAACTCAGCATCAGAGGCTTGGATCAGCCACAAGTAAGCATCGAGTGTCCTTACCAAAAGGGCCAACAAAGCCCCAAAATCTCAGGCAGATCTGTTGGCTCAATGCACAGAAAAATCATATCTCAATTCTGCCCAGAAAAAACATAGTACTGACTTAATTCCTCTCAGGTATTTTCTTGGTATTGAGGTCGACACTCCTATGGTCCTCCACCAAAAGCTTGGCACTGATGATGGCGAAGACCTTGAAAACAAGCACCAGTATAGGAGACTAGTAGGCAAGCTTATTTATTTGACTGTTACTAGGCCGGATATATCATTTGTAGTTGGTGTCACTAGTCAGTTTATGCGATGACCTAAGAAGATTCATTGGGAGACAGCCTATCAAATTCTAAAGTATCTGAAAGGGGCTCCACGAAAGGGGCTTGTTTATAGACCTCATCAAAATGGTGATCTGGTAGGGTTCTCTGATGCTGATTGTGCTGGTGCTACTGGTGATAGAAGATCTACCACAGGATATTGTACTTTTGTTGGAGGAAACCTAGTTACTTGGCGAAGCAAGAAGCAAACAACTGTGGCTAGATCCAGTGCCGAGGCTGAGTATCGAGCTATGGCTCATACTGCAGCCGAACTTATGTGGTTGAAGTCATTATTCCAAGAGTTGGGGTTTCCAATCTGTGAAACCCGGTCAAATTTCATAATAAATTTGAACTTTTGGAATCTGTGTGATTTTAAGTTCTGGTTCAACTTTGCCCATACTAGCCTCTAAGTTGTGGGCCGTCTTGATAAAGAAATTCAGACTTATCTCATGACTCATCTGTAAAGGCATTCCGATCAGCCAACTACCGTGGCCTTAAATGAGTTTGAGGCGTCTAGCGGAAGACAACACATAAGCTTGGCATGCTAGATTGATGGCCTGCGAAGCCTCTCTCTGTCTTAGGCCGAATCCCAGGTAAGAATCCCATTTTATATGTATGTATGTTGTATTTTTAATTAATTAGTGTATTAGGGGCAGAATAGTAATTTTTACCTTGTGGGACCCCGCACCAGAGCTACTTGTGTCGGGTCTGCTGGCTGGACAGGCTGCAGGACCTCCCCCTTAATTAAACTCAATGTAAGTATAATTTAAAATATATTTATATAACGTTTTGTACGACCAAATAGGGTTATAAGGGTATTTTAGTAAAATTGTCGTTGTGGGACCCAGTTCCCCAGTGGGGAATGCTGTTCCAGACAATTACCCGTGTTCGGATGACCTTTAATGTCGCCCGGCATCAAGTTATGGATAGAATAGACCAATAAATAAGAATTCAGATTTATAAACTATTTTAGAAATTAGTCTTAAGTAGTTAGATAAATATCAAAAGCCTTTCCAATTGATCACTATTCACAAGTCTAAGGGAGCTAAAGAAATTCGTTCCAGCTTGGGAGAGAAGGAAAGAAAGAAGAAAAGAGAAGAGAAGAAGAGAGGGAAAAAGGGAAGCTTACCTTAGGGCTTGTCTTCAACACTGAACTGAACCAAGAATCTCCATTAGAAAGTCCTGCACTCTAAATCTGTTCCTATAACTGAGGTAAGCCTTGGATACTTGCTGTCTTCCTCTTTATTTCCCTTCTTCTCCATCTCTAGTTCACCTATTAAGAATTTCTGCCATTAAAGCTTGGAGACCAAGCTTGGGTTTGTGAAATTGAGCATAATTAGACTAATTTGAAACAGTTTTTGACTCTCTAAGACCTGAAATTTGGGAAATTACCAAGTCTGAAAGTTGTATTGCTGTTCTTGATGGCAATTTATAAACCCTAAACTAATTAATTAGGTTTAATTGAATAATTACCAAAATTATGAAGTTATTTATGAAATTGAACTCCCATATAGGTAGACCCACCTTTATATAATGTTAAAACACTTAGTTTCTTCCTTGCATGTGAAGATCTACCCAAAAATAGGAAAAACCCCAAATTCGGACACACTCCCGGATGGAGTTGCAGGCCCAGGGGCGGTTGACCGGCTCCCTGGAAGTCTGCATCCGGCTCCCCCATTTTTGTGCCCTTATGACCTAGACCCCTTGGGACTTGACCTTGGACCATCCCAGAACCTATTGCATGGTGTTTGATATGTTGTTTAGGGCTGTTTCTACTGTTTTCTAGTCAGTTTGTTGGATTGTTGGTGGGTAACTGACCTAGAATTCCTTCTATAACTAATCTATAATATTCTTGTCTCATATTTAGGATTGTCTTGGTCTGTTCTTACCTGCCTATTAGAGTTTATTCACCTAGGCTAGCTACAACTACAGGTAAGGGGATTCGACCTTAATTTCCTGCGTGTTTATCACATTAATTTTAACTTTATGCTGAATGCCATGCTCATGCATCATTACCTCTATACCTGAAGCATGTAGTTTTCTAGCTTTTATTTAATGCATTAGACTGCATGTAAAATAGGTTGCACAAAGACATACTGCATTGCATTTGCATTGATTATTTATATGATGTGAATTTATGATGATGGAATTCGGTAAATTATAACTCAGATCATGCTTGCCTCATCATGTTTAGACTGCACTGGGCTAGGTTGATATTCATTACCCAGTACTGTGCCCCTTACCAACAGGGAGAAAGGTGTTGGACAACCCGTGGCAGAGACCGATGTGTTAGTTCCGGGATGCCATCTTCTGTCCCATGTTAGCGGGTCCCTAATTTCGTTGTGGGAATAAACAGGCAGGGTTGGTCATTTGGGGGTCTGTCGGGGTCCGATGTGTTAGTTCCGGAACTGGCGGGTCCTCACCGTGGTAGAATGGTTTCGCTCGGGTGACCGAAGGGTTAGTTCCGGGACCGAGGTTAGCATCTACCACTAGTAGTAATACTTATACCCCATGAGACTTAGTAACTATGCTAGGAACATGCTAGTTTAGCACATGCATCATGGATTTAATGTGTTTGTATGCTTGTACCCCCCTTACTGGGCTCAGTTGAGAGCTCACCCCTGTGGATATCCTTATTTTTTCCAGGTGATTTAGTCACTTCTAATGTTGGATTTACGGCGCTGGAGTTTGAAGTGCACGATACTTCGTGCGCACGTGATGATTGGGCAACCTCCTGATCTTGGCCTGATAGTCCAGGCTACCTCCCCACTCTTTTATGCTTTATAAATGCTTCATATAGTTATAGAATAGTTTCTTGTATACTTTTACTCTGTAGTACCTTTGAGAACTGTATAGTTGTATCACAAGCCTTATCATTTATATAAATGAAATATCATTTAGACTTCTCTTACTAATGATGTTATCTCTATTAATTAAATTGTTTCCGTTGCCTCTGATTACTGTATCTGTGAGCAATGATTGTGAATAGGGTACTGCACTTGTGATCCTTGGGGATTGGTTGGATGTCAGAGACATCCCGTCACACTTGGCCCTTAATAACCGGGCCGGGGTGTGACACAATCACTCTCCTATGAAGATATTCTGTGATAATCAAGTTGCTATCTACATTGCGAGTAATCCAGTGTTCCACAAAAGAACCAAGCATATTGAAGTTGATTTTTTATGAGGGACACCATCATGAAGAAACTAATTGCTACGCCGTTTGTGTCCTCTGTTGATCAGCTTGGCGATTTGTTTACCAAGCCTCTGTTTGGCCCTGCATTCCGGAAAGGCTGTTCCAAGTTGTGCATGGGTGATCTGTATGCTCCAGCTTGAGAGGGAGTGTTAAACCGTGGGATTTTATGCGCACCATGATAGGGGGAGTTTTCTTCTTTCCTAGTTAGTCTAGGACTTTATGTTTGCTTAGTTTACCTGTTTACTTGCTATTCAGTTTTCCTAGTTAGAATAGGAAACTTCCTTTGTAATCAGCTACACTATAAATATATTGATTGAGGGGGAGGCTAGCTATCGGTTGTTAGACTCTCTAGCAGCCTCCCCATTCTGTTTTCTTCGATCTTCTTCTCTTGTTACTGGTTCTATACTCTGATATTGTCACAGCTCTGATACCATGTTACAACCACTTATCCCAAAAGCTTGAGTTGTTAAGTAAGGGCCACAACAATGTATATCAATACACAACAACATATCTTATGGCATTAAAGGTGATGTACAGCCTTCAGTGTTATGGCCTGTCCAAATTCTGCAGCACTGGAAATAATTAAGAAATCAATAGATTTAGTGGAAAAATCTTATGATGCAGCTTCAAAACCTAGCAGGAAACATATGACACCCTGCGGATAGAATGAGAATTTCAAGCCTTGCAATAGGAAAGTCTATTCCCCTTGGTGGTTTATATAAGTCTAATTCATCATATTCAATGCATAAGTTTCATGCTTTACAAGCACTACGCTATTTGAACTAAAATATGAAGACATCAAAGAAACAGGGGCAGAATATAAACACCATAAAGAAGCTCACAGACATATGGTGGAGGAAGGCTTACTTGATGTTCCAAATGAGAGCCATCAAAAGATACTTCCAATCTTTGCTGTATATTTCTGAGTCTTTCTTCCTAGAAAGTAACCAAATATCAGGAACATTAAAATTGACATAAAGTGCCTTTTTCTCTTTTGGGTCTCAACTCTCAACATAAAGTTGATTTTCCTATAGGAAACCCTTGAAGGGAAGATAAGCAACAGAGAAGGGAGATCAAACTAACCGCAGAAGTTTTAGTCAACCCTTCAACAATAAGACCTACCATGGCTTTAGGTCCCTTTTATTATTTTTATTTTTTGGAGGAAAGGTAAATGAGGCTCTAGGTCATATTGATGTTACTTTTTACCCTTTTAAAAATTTTTTTTTTTTAATCTGATTACCAGGAAGAATGTTCTTGAAAAACTCAAAATAAATCTAGAAGAGCAGAATAGTGACCCTTGTTACTCAGGTTGATCAAGTCATTCGCTTACATAGTCACCAACTGAAACAAGAAGATAATCAAGAGTGGAAAAGTTTGAACTTCTTTAAGGACATGAGAGAGTCCCCATGGACCACCGCCTAGATTTCCCCTCTTTGCTTCTAGCATTCATTCCTCCACTCCAAGTACTAAATATTGAAGGTTCAGCTCCTCTACATAATTCAAGCTGTAGAGAGGAGCAAGAGACTCCACCATCTTAGAAAGTTAGAATCCAAGAGGTCCCAAGTGCAAGAGGAATACACATCAAGAAACACATGTTTGAATCCCTTCCATATTCAGAATCACATCATCTCTTTATCAGTTTCTTAAACTTGCATACAGATAAGTGATAGAAAACCAGGCATACAAGGATTAAACCACAAAGATGGTTCACTCCATTTCCACCTATTTGTACAAATAATTTGATGCAAATTTGAGTAGAGAATGAAGTGCATGGGTTTATTTCTCGGGACTGGAGAAGTCATGTCTGCTGATCTGTCTCAGGATCAGAGAATGACGACCCGCCCGATCCAGGCTGATACAGTGATACCACCCCAATTTTCTGTGAAATATCGGCCAGGATCGGGCCGGATCAGATGATTATCTTGGGATCAACGATGTCCAGTTCAGTCTCTAATCCCGATATTTAAAACCTCAATGACACATCACTCCCTAGCTCAATTAATATATGTCTTTTCAAATACAAGAGACCTTTACACCCAAAAAAAAAAAAAAACTACTTCAATTCTATTGTTTTGTCCTCATACTCAATTGCATGCACATGCAGCATTGATACAAAGGTCTAGTAACTATTTAATCAGTGTGAGCTAATGAACACTATCCGGCAAAATTTCTACGTGTTTAGCTATGTTCACTCTTTCATAAACTTCTCTTGTTGCTATTTATGGCTGTTAGAGAAAGGAAAGAACATAGTGGTGGACATACAATATCCCTAATAATTCACCAAGACAGAGTACCACAAATGTTTAACAGATTTTGGCATAGAAAGAAATACTTGTCAGAATATAGAACATAAGAGACTAGCAATTAAGACAAAGAAAATAGCATATGGTGAAAATGGTAAGCAAATCCATAAATAGATCACTTAAGTATGTCATTCAGTCTTACTTGTAAAGGACTAATCCTCCAATCATGTCCATTATGAGAGCCAGAAGGGAGAGTTATAAACCTTCCAAGAAGTGATCCAGATCCAAGGACAATATTTGCTACAAAGAACAACATGAAACATATCAATATACAGAAAAAAAGAAGACCTCTTAAAAATACTTGTAATCAACAGAAACAGGGTACAGCATAGCTACAAATATTGTTCCATGGCAGGAGACTGTTCTCAAGTGCATAATTAATAAAGGTTTCAATTTTATGCCCCCCCCCCCCCCCCACAAGGAAAAAAAACTGAATTGTAATATCTGCATTACTGGACAAAGGGAAGTCCATTCTAATACTCTCCAGTCCTGCAACAAAAAAACACCCAGGTGGTTTTAGCAGCTAGTTCCTAACATTTATACCATTTAAAGATAATGCACTGTTCGTAGAGGTACTCTTGTGAATCCTTTTCGTTTCTTTCTAGGTATAGAAAATTACTAACAAAGGGGATTTCATCCATTTATAATTATCCTCTAATATAGTGATGTTAAACTAAGAGATGAAATTAAGCACAACCGTTTTTCTCTCGAGTTTTCTAAAAATCATATTTTCTCTCCCTCACTAACATCTTATCACTACTTCTACATGGTAAAAGATCTATCCAACCTTTTACATCCTTCTCTACTTTAACTTGATTGAAAACCCAAGAAAATAAAATAAATCGAGGAAACAACACCCTCCAAGTAATACATGCCCAAGCCCTAACCAATCCCATCAGTATTTTCACCTTCATCAGGAAAGTTTTGGATCCATCCAAAATGTTTTTAGTAGTACTTTGTTGATCAGCAATGAAATATTACCTCAAAACTCAAGGAGGTACACAATCCGAAAGGGGCAAGACCCACATTAGAAGAAAAGAGATAATGCAACAAGTATGAGAAAAACTAGACCCAACAAAAGATAAAACTACCCCTCACTATGGCAAAAAATCTCAGCAACTTCAAAGAAAAACTCAACCCTAAAACAACAACTTCCCACATTGAGGATCTGAAATTTGTCAATGTACCTTCAACCTCCCTATCTCTCTGCCTCTACAAGACCCTATAATTGATGCTCTTCCACTTTGAGCAATGTCACCACATGCCTAGATGACAGGTTGGTTGTGTTTCCTTTTTCTTTTCTCAGCCCTATCAAATCCAAGTCATCTGGTTGAAAAGTGAAGCAAAATCTAATTATTTCAATCAGAAATATTTTGAGTTAGTTACAATATCATTTTTGGCAATGATTAGAAAACTTTCCTTTTATTTCTGTTTTAATTTCATTTCCCCCTTTTTTTTTTTTTTGGTAAGACCCTTCATTTCACTTCACTTGCAACCAGATAGACCAAACAAGATTTTTGAATGTTACATCACACTTCCAGTCTTCCACCAAAACCTGTCCTATTCTTTTTCATCTTTTAAGCATAACATAAACCAAATAAACAATATATCAAACCTTGGACTTGGGAGTCATGTCCAACCAATGGGGTGGAACAGAAAACAAACACCCAGATATTGGTAGGAGGGAAATGGCAGAGAATATTTTTATATACAGTGGCAAAAAAATTTAAGAACAAAAATCTCACCCAACCATTGTGCCCATTGAGCAATCAACTGGGAAAAAAAAAAAGTCCAGTGGAGGCGTTCCTTTCTTCTTTCAGCTTCCCAAAGATCTTCTAGAGTGTATACCTAAAAGGCAGAAATATATCAATCCACCAAATGGATCCTCATCTTTAGTTCCATCACAGACATCTAAATCAACAGGAAATATAACAGAAAGGAGATACCTCTGTGGGCCTACTGTCATAGTCAGAGTTCCCTAGTAAGGGCTCACTTAGGCTTTCCAATCCTGATGTTTCCAGATGTTCATTCCCTCTCCCATCAACATCTCCATGATGGAGTCTTCTCCTCAAAGATCCTGATCTCATGAGATGAGCTTATCGAGGCTTCACTAATAATTCCTGTTGTAAATTCAATCAATTAAATCTTTCATGAAGATGAGTTAAAATTACCAAATAATAGCATTAGAATTGGGAGCAGATAATATCTTTAATTCACTCAAGCTGAACATCCAATTACTTAGGTGGAGCCCCCCTAATAGTGGATTCTAATTCTCTAAAACTCAACATGTGCCAAGTAATAAGGGCCCGAGGCCTGTAGAATGGTCTGCGTACCCAGACCTGAGATTTATCCTTTTTATTTACCAACTTCAGAACAATACACACACAAATATTTAACAATAATTTTAAATTTAATCCAATATTACCTGCCACGTGGCAGTGCTCAGCAACCTTAAACTATGTGGACATAGTGTGCACCTATAACTGACCCTGGGTTAGTTTTAAGTCCAATCTGGTTTTGTGACATAAAATATCATTTGAAATTTTTTCCAAAAGTCAATTCTTTTTGAAGAACTTCGAACTTCACAGAAATGGAAGGGAAGTTCCCTACAAATGACGGGAAATACAGTTGAGATGAACCATCAAATTGGTCTGGCCTATCCAGAGGATTCCTCATTTACCCAAACAATCAGAATGACCAAATCAAGCCTCCACATGGCAGAAATAGCCAATTTCCCTAGCATCAGTTATCAAACTCTAGATGAAAAATTGATAATTAACTTAAAACCCAACAAAATACTATTTCTCCCTTTTTTGCTTATACTTTATTTAGCTGATTCCAAATCATAAATTTAAATAGATCCATTTTAAAACTTTGTGGTAAAGGGTAAACAATTTATTTCGTTCAAACAACTTTAATAATACATATAAATGAAGGAAAAAGGAAGTATACGCCGTCAGTGTGTGCTTCCCTCTCTCTCTCTCTCTTTCCTCATTAAATATACTGTTTCGCTCCCCGCTATTGGCTTGATGTGTAGGATGCCAATATAAGCAGGCAGTGTGTACATCCCTCTCCCATAAATGAAATAAATAAAGTACCTAGGGATATGAAACATGAACAATTACATTTCTGTATCAAATAAAATTTGCTTAAGGCAGAATATTATAATGGACGAAGTTATCCAGGATAGGCTGTCGTGATAAGTTTGCCACGGCAGCCCAAATATCTGCCAAATGGCAGATCGAATGCGTCCCAGATTTTATGGACAAGTAGACCATAAGGTTCCCTGCCTACATATCATGTTTTAGCCTAAACAGAGTTCTCCAAGTGGCAAAGTAAAGTTTCGAAAATCTAGGGAAGACAAGAGAAAATACAATGAATACAGGTGGCTAATCCATAAGGTGTACAACTTGTCCAACTTTCAGTTGGCCAAAACCAACTGTCCACATTGCTAAAAAATGGTAGACTGTCCTGATAAACTTATCAAGACGGACCTTTCTAATGAACTTTTTTCCTTTTGTAATATGTTGATAATTTTAAACATAGTTCAACTTTTAAAAAGCTTGTATCAATTAATGATAAAACACAATGTAATACAGTCACAAAGTCGATATTATCTTGGCAATCAAGCTCAATTTTGGGAATAGTAGTGGAAATCCAGTTGGTGCAGATAGAGGTGGTGTTTCTCCAGTCTTAAGTTATGCATGTCTTTCCTCACCACTTCTTATATGGTTATTTTGGGCCTATCTCTAGCTCTTTTAGCTCCTTCAATCTGAAATAAATCATTTCTCTGAACTGCAGCATTCAAAGGCCCTCTGTCGCACATGTCCATGCCACCTTAGATGAGTTTCGCGCAATTTATCACGAATAGGGGCAACACCCAAGTTTGCGCGAGATTGCTTAAATCTGATTTATATTGACTAGAGCACAAAACCAGCTTTCCAAAAAAATCCAAGATTGCTTTAATCTGATTTATGTTGGAGTTATATTCCGGTTAAACCTTAATTGGTATGCGCGAATGCTGTTCAAATCATCCTGAATGGAAATACATTTTTAGACATCAAAACAAAAGATTATTTTGCTGCTCTTTTAGTTTTTAGGAATATTTTATCATATTAAGATTTATGGAATTTTTAGATTTAGAAAAACCTCAGCATTTCAAAGTTGAAAATTTCACTTACCACCGAAAATCCAGCTTTTGTTCTTGAACTGGGGGTTATCCTTTTGGAATTTGATTTTTTTAACCATTTTTAATGGATTCAAATAGGAGGGGTATTTGTTTATTTATGAATAATATCTTAAGTAAATGAAATAGCAAATATAAAAACATTTACTTAAATAATATTTGGCATAAATAAGTGCCTATTAGAAGCCCTGTAGAACTGAATGCTTGAGTGATCAATATGGATCACCAAGCCCCTTTATTTATATTCAAAGAGTTAAAATAATCCTACTAGGAATAGGAAAGCTACCCTTGCCAATTCAGACTAGGAATACCTAAATAAGAATCAGCTAAGGGAGAATAAACATAAGAATAAACATAAAAAAGGACAAGTATACCCCTATCGAGTAGAACTAATTATTCTAACACTCCCCCTCAAGTTGGAGCATAAATATCAAACATGCCCAACTTGACAAGAATAGGATGAAAAACTTTTCCACTTAATCCTTTAGTGAACACATCAGCTAGTTGGTCAGCAGACTTCACAAAAGGAACACAGATCAACCCTTCTTCCAACTTCTCTTTGATAAAGTGCTTATCAACCTCCATATGCTTTGTACGATCATGCTGAACAAGATTGTGAGCACTACTAATGGCAGCCTTGTTGTCACAATACAACATCATGGGAAGACGGACAGGAACACCAAGATCTTCCAATAAGCCTTTGAGCCATAGCAATTCACAAATACCCCGTGTCATAGCACGAAATTCTGCCTCGACACTAGACCTTGCCACTACGTTCTGCTTTTTACTACGCCATGTAACAAGGTTTCCACCAACAAACGAGCAATAGTCAGAGATGGACTTCCTATCAGAGGATCCAGCCCAATCAGCATCAGTATATGCTTTAATACGAAGATGGCCATTCGGAGACAGAAGAATTCCTTTTCCCGGGGCTGACTTCAAGTAACGGAGAATTCGAAGAACAACATCCATGTGAGAAGAATGAGGATCATGCATGAACTGACTTACCATACTCACAGCGACGGTTATATCTGGTCGTGTATGAGATAGATAAATAAGCTTGTCGACCAATCTCTGATAAGGACCTTTGTCAACAGGTTCACCCTCCTTTTCTTTAAGCCGTGTAGTAGCTTCAATAGGTGTATCAGAAGGATGACACCCTAGCATTCCAGTCTTGGTCAGCAAATCCAGGATGTACTTCCTTTGAGAAAGAACGATGCCCTTAGAAGATCGAGCAACTTCTATCCCTAGAAAGTACTTAAGGTTTCCCAGATCTTTTATTTCAAATTCTTGGCCAAGGAAAGTCTTCAATTTGCTGATCTCATTATTATCATTCCCGGTGACTACAATGTCATCCACATAGACTATGAGAATGGTTATTTTTTCACCATTCCTTTTTATAAACAGGGTATGATCACATTACTCTGCTTATAACCCACAGAAACCATAGCCTTGTGAAACCGTTCAAACCATGCACGGGGTGACTGCTTCAGCCCGTATAAAGCATGCTAAGCATGCTTCAATTTACACACTTTACCGCTGGTTTTATCACATGAGAAACCCAGTGGAATATCCATATACACTTCCTCCTCAAGCTCTCCATGGAGGAAGGCATTCTTCACATCTAATTGCTGCAATTCCCATCCCAGATTTACTGCACAAGATAGTAGTACTCTGACAGTGTTCAGCTTTGCAACTGGTGCAAAGGTCTCCTGATAGTCGATCCCATAAGTCTGAATAAATCCCTTTGCCACCAATCGTGTTTTGTATCGATCCACAGTGCCATCTACCTTCTGTTTCACCATAAACACCCACTTACATCCAACTGGTTTCTTTCCTGGAGGAAGAACCACAAGCTCCCATATATCAATCTTTTGTAAGGCTTTCATTTCTTCCATCATTGTTGCCTTCCAATTTCCATCTGTAAAAGCTTCCTGCCAATTTTGGGGAATACGAACAAAAGAGAGAGAGAAGAGACAAACGTACGAAAGGATGGAGAAAGGGAATCATAAGAGACTACATGAGAAATAGGATGCCGAGTACAAGCCCGAATACCTTTGCGATGAGCAATAGGTAAGTCAAGATAAGAAGGAGAAGATATGTTACCTGGAGAACGATCTGGTTCCAGGGCCGGCAACTGGATTGGTACTGGTGCTGCAATGGATCGTAGCTGCATGTTTTTGGAATGTCCCCTGTGGTAGGTTTTGAGATTAGAATCATTAATTTTCTTCTGAAATTCCCTAATGGTTTGTTGGACTGGAGTTAACTCCCCCTGAATGGGATTTTCAGCATCATCTAAGTTCTCCCCCTGGGGAAAATCCTCTCTGTCTTCAATAGGAGGGAGGAGAGGAGCAGAAGGCTCAAGAGGGGTGGGGTTAATATTCGGTTGGTTCTATACAGGAAGCTCAACCAACACATCTTCCCTGAAGAGGTGTAGATGGATAATAGGAGAGAACTTCATGAAAGATAACATCCATACTGACCAAGGTATGATGGGTGGGGGGTGGTAACATTTATAACCCTTTTGGGATAGAGAATATCCCTAGAAAATACAATGGACGCCACGGGGTTCAGGTTTGCCTAGGGATCTGGTATCCCTAGCATAACAGACATAACCAAAAACCTTAGGTGGAACGACAAAGGAGGAATATCCCTGTAATAAAGTAGCAGGGGTTTGTGAGTTAAGGACTCGGGTTGGCAGTCTATTAATGAGATAGGCTGCAGTAAGGACAGCATCTCCCCAATATTGGGAAGGAACAGAATGGACAAACATAATAGCCCGAGATACCTCAAGGAGGTGGCGGTTTTTCCTTTCAGCCACACCATTTTGGGCTGGGGTATCGACACAACTGGTTTGATGGACGATTCCATGGGCAGGAAGATAGTGTTGAAACCGAGCATCCATATATTCTTTGCCATTGTCACCCCACAATATCTTGAGAGTGGCATTGTATTGGGTCTGAACCATCTTATGAAAATTTTGAAAACAGGTGAAGACATCACTTTTGTTATGCATTAAATAAACCCATGTACTCCTAGAATAACAATCAATAAAAGAAACAAACGATGGCCTTTGAGGGAAGGTTTTCGGCTAGGTCTCCAAACATCAGAATGAACAAGATTAAAAAGATAAGAATTTCTTTTATTAGAAATAGAATAAGTGGAACGATGTTGTTTGGCCAAAACACAAGCCTCACAAAAAAATTCGTCCTTATTACACTCTTTAACTAAAGCTGGAAATAAAAAAGACAATGTGCCTACAGGGGGACGACCTTGTCTTTTATGCCATTGTTGAAGTTCAAAAGAGACTAATGAGCTTTGATGAAGAGGAGAAGTAAGTGGTGGTGGTGAAGTAGGACTCCCATTATCAAGCAGGTACAATTCACCATGCATCTTACCACATCCAATCGTCGCCCCCGTTGCCAGATCCTGAAAAACACAATGGGAAGGGAAAAAAGTTACTTTGCAATTTAAATCACGGGTAAGACTATTGATGGAAAGAAGATTAGTGGTAAATTTAGGGATATGTAAAACAGATGATAAGTTTAGAGACGGAGAGCAACTGATAGATCCTTTCCCAGAGACAAAAGAGAGAGAATCATCAGCTACTCGGACTTTATCTTTACCAGAAGTAGGAGAATAACGATAAAATAGGCTAAAGGATCCAGTCATATGATCAGTGGCACCGGAGTCTATGACCCAGGGAAAAGAGACTACCGATACACAATGACCAACAAAAGAAATACCTGAGTGGGCTAAATTTGAATCTGGAGGGTTGGAAGAACTGGCAAGAGTCGATGTAGTAGAAGTAGCGGAAGCCTGTAACATACGATGGAAAGCCTGAAGTTCATCCTTGGATAGCCCAGTGTCAGTAGGAGGAGGAGTAGTGACAGCCTCAGTATGATTAGCTTTGTTTTTCGATTTCTGGGCAGCACGCTTAGCTTCAAAGTCGGCTGGTTTTCCATGTATCTTCCAACATGTGGCCTTGGTGTGCCACAACTTACCACAATGATCACATTTGACTGCTGCCTTTTCAGACTTAGAATTTCCAGCAATAGGAGGAGTAGAACTAGTCCCAATGTGTAGAGCTGATCGATCCGGAGGTATAGTATTAAGCATAGCTGCACATCGTCGATCTTCAATATGAACCAATGCATAGGACTGTTCCAGTGTAGGGAAGGGATCCTTGCTGAGAATCTGAACCCTAATTGGATCGAATTCAACATTAAGGCCAGCTAAAAAATCATAAACCCTAATTTTATCAACATGCTTCCTGTACGCAGCAATGTCATTGGCAGTAGTGGGCTGATAATCAGAGTAATGATCAAGTTCTTGCCAGCACTTGCGAAGTTCAGCATAGTATTGAGAGATAGTTAACTCATTTTGTTTAGTGTCATGAATTTTTTTCCTTAACTCATATACCTGAACATCATTCCCAATCTTGGAATAGGTATCCTTTGTGGCCTTCCATATCTGGGCAGCAGTGTCAAGGAGAAGAGAACCGGGTGTAATGGAAGAATGCATAGAATGTATAAGATAGAACATTACCATAGAGTCATTAGATAACCACCGAGTCAGGGCAGGTCCTTCTTCAACTGGTTTGGGAAGGCTGCCTGTAAGGTGTCCTATATAGCCACGGCCAGCAATAGTAAGGTAGGTAGACCTTGACCACATCAAATAATTAGTCCCATCTAGTTTAGTGGGAGAAGCAAAAGGAAGGTACTTTGGACGAGCAGATCCATCTGAGTCAGCTAAAATAAGATCAGACATGATGTCGAAAGTGTAGAAGACACGGGTTTTGAAATTCCCACAAATTGAACCGTCAGAATAGGCTCAAACTTAGATCGAATTCTCTGCAGGTATTATGGAATAAGTCCTCAAAAAATCAGCAACTTCTGATGAGTAAATAAAAAATCCTTGCAAGGCAGTTGTCAGAATCGAGCAGAGAACTAGGTTTTGAATTTCCAGAAATTCCAGCCGTCAGACTAGGCTGAAACTGAGGTCGAGGTTCCCTCTTGTAGTAGAGAACAAGTCCTCAAAATATGAGCTGATTCTGATGAGCCAATAAGAAGCCCTATTTTCAGCAAATTGGGCCAAAAAACTTTTTGGAGAGAAATCGCAGAGCTGAATCTGTCTTTGACTTGATCCAATGCTGCAGTCTTCAAACAGGAAGGGGTGTGTACCAGGAATAGCAGGAACCAATCTCTAGGAAAAAATAGAAATCGATCTTCAGCTTTTGGGGGAAGAACACGATCTCCAATGGTGGAGGGAATCTGCCGGCAGTAGGTCACACCTGTAATCTTCAGTCTTCAATGAGGTGAAGTTGAGGGCAGCATCTAAATCTCCATTAGATCACCTCATAGGTGCTGCCCTGAGTGAAAGAGAGGAGCTGAGAGTGGTGGAGAAGGGAGAAACCAGAAACAGTGGGAGGGGGGAAGAAAAAAATAAAAAAAAAACTTTGAGAACTCCTTCCTAGATCAGATTTTGCTCTGATACCATGTTAGAAGCCCTGTAGAACTGAATGCTTGAGTGATCAATATGGATCACCAAGCCCCTTTATTTATATTCAAAGAGTTAGAATAATCCTACTAGGAATAGGAAAGCTTTCCTAATCCTACTAGGAATAGGAAAGCTACCCTTGCCAATTCAGACTAGGAATACCTAAATAAGAATCAGCTAAGGGAGAATAAACATAAAAAAAAGACAAGTATACCCCTATCGGGTAGAACTAATTATTCTAACAGTGCCAAACCTAGTTCGATACCATTTCGAGCTCAAGTTTCATCAAGTTTCGATGGGGGTTCCTGAATTTATATAAATGGTTAACTCAAGTTCAGGTCGAAACTTGCGAAAATGTCCAAAATTAAGTTGAAACATATCAAAACATGTCGAAACCAGGTTCAAAATCGTATTGCACGTGGGTTTCGTCTCAGTTTCTTGCAAAACCAAGATATCTCGGCCGAAACTGCATGTTGCGATCGAGATTTCGAACCATGCTTGCTGATCATATAACCGTTCTATAAAATTTCCATTTGAGTTTTAAAGGAATATGACGACCACACAACACTCCGGATGCACCTCTCCATTTTATCCACCCTATTCCAATTCTTTGTATAATATTATCTATTTCTCTTCTTTATTCATGATTGAATCTAGGTATCTAAAGTTATCACTTTACGGTAACTCCCTATCATCAATTTTCACCATCCCACACTCAGCTCATTGCTACTAAAGTTACATATCAAATATTCTGTTTTTGTTCTAATTATCTTAAAACTTTTTTATCCAAGGTTGATCTCCATAAGCCCCACTTTGAATTTTATCCCAGCATTTGTTTCATCCACCAAAAAAATATCATCTGCAAAAAGCATACACCAAAGGATCTGATCTTGAATGTCTCTAGTCAACTCATCCATGATTAATGCAAACAAATACAGGCTTAGAGCTGAATCTTGGTGTTATCCAACCGTTATTGGGAATTCACTACCCTGTCCCCTCACAGTTCTTACGCTAGTCACTACATCATGATATATATCTTTAATTATGTCCACATATTTACTCGAAGAATTTTTTTTCTCTAAAACTTGCCAAATTAACTCCCTAGGAACTCTATCATATGATTGTTCCAAATCAATAAAGACCATATGTACATCTTTCCTATATGCTCTAAATCTTTCCATTAGTCTCCCAAGTAAATAAAAAGCTTCCGTGGCTGATCTCCCTGGCATAAAACCAAATTGGTTATCCGAAATATTCATCACTTGTCTCAGCCGAGCTTCAATTACTTTCTCCCATAATTCATACAATGGCTCATGAGTCTAATTCCTCTATAATTATTACAGCTTTTAATATCACATTTATTTTTATAAATCGGCACCACAATACTTCTTCTCCATTCATCCGGCATTTTCCTTGTGCTCAAAATCTTATTACATAACCTGGTTAGCCACGATAATCCACAAAATCCTAGACCCTTCCAAACCTAAATTGGGGTACCATCTGGACCTACTAAAAAGGGTGTACCCAGTGCACGAGGCTCCCGCCACTGCGGGGTCTAGGGAGGGTCATAGTGTACACAGCCTTACCCCTACTTCGTAGAGAGGCTGTTTCTAGAGACTCGAACCCGTGACCACTTGGTCACAATGGAGCAGGCTAACCGTTGCACCAAGGTCCACCCTCTGGACCTACTACTTTACCTATTTTTGTCTTTTCCAAGGCTTCTTTTACTTCAGCTACCCTAATCTCACATATATATCTATGATTTGTAGTTGTTTGATGGTTATTATACCCTTGTAAGAGACTATTACTTGTATTATTTTCATTTAGTAAACTCTAGAAATAATTAGTCCATCTCCCTTTAATATCCTCACTGTTTAATAAAATATTACCATCCTCACTTTTAATACATCTAATATGGTAGAAATCCCTACTCTTCCTTTCCCTCAGTTAGCTCATTTATAGATATCTTGTTCCCCTTCCTTTGTGCCTAACTTGTTATAGAGATCCTCATATTTCATAGCCCTTGCTTTCCCAATTATCTTCTTAACTTTGTTTCTATTAGATTTAAACCTTTTGAAATCCTCTTCATCTTTTGTCCTTTGCCAAGTTTTAAAACTGGATTTCTTAGCGATAATTGGCGATTGTTTGAACTTCCTCACCCCACCACCAAGTCTCCCTAGATGAGTTTCATATTCCTTTAGACTCATCTAGAACATCTCTAGCTGTATTTCGAATATAAGCAGCCATCTTGTTCCACATTATATTAGGGTCATCATCTAAATTCCACCTTTCATGTGATACTAATTTATCAATAAATGTCTTTAAGTTTTCACCCTTTAAGTTCCACCATCTTATCCTAGGGCAAATAATCCCACATCTCCTACAATTTGGGGTTTTTAAAACACATATCTAAGGTGATTAATCTATGTTGCGTGGCTAAGCTTTCCCCTGTTATAATCTTACAATCTTTACATGATAACTTATCAGCTCGTCTAGTTAAAAAGAAGTCTATTTGGCTACTATATTGTCCACTTTTGAAGGTTATTAGATTCACTTCTCTCTTTCGAAACATGTGTTTACAATGGCTAAATCATAAGCCACAACGAAAACTAAAATTGAAGACCCCTCCTCATTCCTAATTCTGAAACCAAACTCTCCATGAATTCTTTCATAGCCTCTATTATCCCTTCCAACATGCCCATTTAGATCTCCTCCTATTATAATCTTTTCATTTCGACTAATTCCTTGAATTATATCATCCATTTGTTCCCAAATTGTTTCTTAGTGCTTTCATCTAATCCTATTTGGGGTGTGTAAGCACTAAATATATTAATTATCTCTTTTTGAGTTATTGATGCAATAAAAATTAGAGCAAATAACATGCACCCCCTGGTGTTTGAAACAATAACAGAACACCCCCCGTAGTTTCACCTTTTACGTGCACCCCCCTGGATGATTGGGAGGCTTACAAATAAGCCCTTACGTTAAGTTTAAACCGTTAGGTGTAGTTAAATATTTGAAAATGGCTATATTACCCTTCAATTTTTGCCATGGACAATTTTACCTTTATAGAACATAATCATAGCCCAAACCCATCTCCCTCTATCCCTTTCTTCTCTGGCAAACTGCGAAGTATCTTTATCATCGCCGGTGCTGATGCTGCTGCTATTGGGTTTATTAAACAAGATAGAGTTGGAAGTCATGGTAAAAAAGGTACCTTTATGTCCACTTGATCAAGTTACTTTGCCTTCTATCCAAACTAAACCAAAAAAACGAAGAAATAAAAAGCATAAAGAGATGGAAAAGAAAAAAAAAAAACTACTCGAATTTCTTTACCCAGCTTCACCAAAAGCTACATTCAGGACTTAAATCATATTAATATATATTTGACCTCGTATAGGATGCTACCATGAAAAAGAAAGATAGATAAACAAATTCAAGAGCTTCTCTAATGTCTTCCAGTCTAAGGATTTGAGGCAAAGAGACTGAATCAACTTATTATACTCATCAGAATTTGAAGCTAGTTACACCAAATTCCTTCATCTCACTCAGCAACTTCAGAGCCTTATCGAATTCCTCAAGTTTGCAATACCCACGTCCCACGAATTACTGAATTAGTATATGGTAAGTTACAGGGGTCAGCTTGCAATGCTTCTTTTTCGCTTCTGATAGAACTCTACACACTTCTTCCATATGACCACCCTGTGCGTAACCACTCATTCACATTATAAGTGTACACATCAGGTCTTAGCCCCCTACTCTCCATCACTTTCAACAGTTCCATGGCCTCCTCCATTTCCCTGGCTTTAGAAAGCATACTGATGACCGAATTGAACACTGCATTCCCAGGACTGAAGAAGACTCTGATTCTTGCGAAACAAAACCAGTTTTTTCATGAAGAACAGCACCTCTGTCAGTAGGTGATGAAGCATCTAATGAACCATGAGCTTCGTCACTGGAATCACGACTATTAGATGATGACTCAAGAGAGAAAAATCTAGGGCTTTGATAAAGGGGTCTGGTTTTGGAGACCCAATGTGAGAAATATGGAGATGCAAATCGAATTACAGACTGGTTTTCAATGGTACCATGTTTTGAAGGAGCTAAACGGCTTGAACATCTGAAGAGAAGAACACCAGCTTTGATTTAGGGTTTTCACGTTTGTTGGAGAAGAATGGGAATAAGGGTAAAATGGTCTTAAAATAAGTCACTAAAGTAAAAGGGTAAAACTGTCTTTTTCACTTTCAAAACTAACAGCTCACTAACACCATGAGCCATCAGGGGGTTATACGTAAAAGGTGAAACTACGGGGGGTGTTCTGTTATTGTTTCAAACACCAGGGGGGTGCATGTAATTTGCTCTAAAAATTATTAGTAATGAAAAGAAAGAGACTTTCTGTAGTCATATGTTTTATAACTTTACGATATTATTCTAGTACCCAATATACCATCTGAGAATACAAAATAAATATAAGCAATCAATATCATAAGCAAATCCTGGATAGAGAAATACACAACCACATCCATATTAACAGACAGAATATTTTAAATGGTGATGATTCCTTGAAGTACAACCTATTGGTATGAATAACAGCAATGTTTCCCATGGTATAAGTCCCAATATTAAAGAATGATGACCTATACTCCAGAGTCAAGAAAAAACAACGTTTTATAGATACCATGATGCAAGTGTTTTAGCATGTTATGTACAGTATAACTATTTGAACTAAGAAAAATATAAAGTACATTTCCTTGTCATATATCATATCTTCTTCAAAGAAACTAAACAAGACAATAAATGTGCAAGTCCTCGTCCATTCCTACTGATGCTTTCGATATTTCGTGAGTCTTAAGAGTTAAAGAGTGCAATCATTCTTAAGTTAATACCTATCAAAAGAGAGAGAGAGAGAGAGAGGAAAAAAATAACGATGCTTAAGTCCATGTGCCAAAGAGTTTCATTAAAAATTCTGCCTCTTTCCAATAATTCCCAATTTCCCCAATTTTTCAATTATTTCTAAACATCCTGAACAAATTTCCTTGAACTTTTTAAACTTCCAATGGAAAAAGCACAAACAATATAAAAAAATTCAAAATTTTAAACCTTAGGTCAAAGTAATGCATTAGAGCTCCTCTTCTATACATTAACCCATCATACAACTTGGCATACTTTATTCAATCAAAACTCAAAATTATATATTTTCCCCCACTTTCCTAATGTGAGGCTATTTTAAGACTACCAACATCATCTTCTTTTTTCCTTTGTGACCGGGAACAAGCCTTGTTTTGCTTTCTCATTCAAAGAAAGGTTTTTCTGGGCACTCAAAGGACCGGTACATTCCCGTTTTATCATTGATGACCTTCGTTATTGGGCAAACCAATTCCACAAGCGTAGCTAGTGGCCCCTTAGATCAGCACAATCCACCAAAGTCAACATATTGGTCTTTCAAGTGCGCTCTTGGGCGGAGATTTTGTAACAATTCATTTTTGTCTTATGCGTTAAATTATTCCTACGAAAGAAGTTTTAAGATTTTTTATGATATTTTCAACATTCAAACATATATTAACTCATATTTTTATCGATCATTCAATTGTACGAACGATTCATTTGATGAGCCTATTAGTCGATGGAATTGTGAAACTCAGCAAAAGATTCTACTCCGAAATCACAAATTATTGAAAAATTAGGGCATATTCCCGGACGTGACCAGAGAATAAATTGAAGGAGGTGTGTTGATATTAGCCGGAGCTGGGCTGCTGTTGCATGTGATAGATACTTTTGAAAATAAAATGGCAAAGGATAGGAAGAACTGAAGAAGAAAAGTTGACTGTGTGTTTTGTCATGGGGGAAAAATGATGGAGGTGTGAGTCAGACAAAAGCCCTCTTTTTTTTTTGGGAGGGGGGGTGTGGTGAGGGAGCTGACAAAATCCTTGTTAAGTTTGCAAGAACCTAGAGAAAGGAATATTAAGAACCTAGGCTTTGCAAGATATGAGAAAACTCTTGGAGAGAAGTACAGAAACATGCACTTCTTCCTCCCAGTACAAGCAGGATTGTAATCTGGGTGTAGCAGAGAAAGAGGGAATCATCAACAACCAAGCGAATGGCTATTAGATCGTTTCAAAAATAAGAAGAGAATGATTGCAACCGGACAAGCATTTTAGGAATTATTATGATTTATGAGGCAAAAAAGTTCCCCATTCCCCTTGGAAGATGAACTACTACAAGTTGAACATGAACATATATAACTCTTTAAGTGTTGCAAACCCCAGACGAACTGCTTGAATTCCATGGGCTGGAGCAGAAACTGGAGTTAACAGACAACTTACCTTCCATCTCTCCATAGTTTGTCTATAAATTTAAACCTGTTAAACATCAGACTACTAACCCCAATGAAGCCCCATCCATTGTCTACCCCCACCACAGTGTGGAAAAAATATAAAGAACCAATTTTCCCCTCAACAACCATATCCAAAACTCCTATCCGAAGGAACACAATCACATGAACCAATTGCCATCAAACCCACATTCTATTGCCCTACTAATTTTAACAAAACCATCTCCGACCGACCCTTAAAATCAAATCCCAAAAAAATCACAATGTAAGCATATTTGCAGCACCAAGATTCCCATTTCGAAATCCTAAAAACTAACCACAAAAGACGGAATCAAGCTTGAACAATATATAAGAATAGCAATAAGATATAAAGAAAATTTAATTAAAGAAATCAAAATAAGACGAAGAAACATTCTTACCGAAGGCGAAGACAAGAATACAAAGAATTCTTCGCAACGACAGCTAGAACAAGACCTCCTGCTGAGATTTCTGATTGATACCCAGAAACCAAAACCAGTTTCTACCCCACCGGCTCCTCCAATTTTGACATTAAAGTCGAAAAAATCAGAGAACACGGCATGTAACAGAGAGAATATTAATTTCTAAGGAAGCAAATGAAGTAAATTAAAGTATAAGTTGGGATTCGAATACGAAATCCATTTATCTTATCCCATGGATCACCAACACCGACTGAAAAAAGAAAAGTCCCTTCCTTTTATGTATAGTTATTATTAGTTGGATTTGGGGTTCTGAGTTTCGTTGCCAATATTTACGTTGAGAAGAGGTCCTTGTCTCTAGTCTAGTTTTTACTGCATTTCTCCATTGGCATATATACCTTCGCAAAATGCTGAGCTAGCGGTTCGAGTCGTGTCGGAAGCATGATTAGTGGGAGGATGAATTTTCACCCTTCCCGTCCCTATAAGCAGCAGCACATACCCTTGCCAATAGGGCCCAATCCGTGACAGATAGGATTGTTTGGCCTAATTCCGATCCCTGTTTAGTTACCCCTCATGTGATATACGGCAGGAGTGTAATTCGTTTTCCTAAATGAAATCTTTCTTTCCTCGACCCAAAAAAAAAAAAAAAACAAAGTAGCAACCTATGCATATCATGAAAAATGAAATTTTATCCTCTCAAGTGTGGTGCACCGCCTATAAAGTGCATTGGATGGTTCACCTTTAAAAGTGAACAAGTGAAGTATATCGTCCGATGTACTTTAAAGGTATACCGAGGGATGCACCGCACTTGAGATAATGAAAATCCATGAAAATAGGAAGATAGTCAACCAACTAAGGGTATCAAACCAGACAGTTTTGGGGAATTGGGATGGTTTTTTATCGGTTTTGGTCCCAAAAAGGTCAATCCCAAAACTAGGATTCGGTCTCGTATAATAATGAAACAGTCCGGTTTTGTTTCCTTAAGGGTTCAAGCATTCAAAGTTTCGAACAATCAAATATGTACAAAATTCTTAACAATACAAATAAATTTTATAGTATACAAATAATTGAATATATTCTCAAGTATAAAATAATCAAGGGACGTTGTTCTCTGTGCTGCAACACAGCCTATGCCCAGGCACATGGGGGTGGGCGCAGTGACCACCCTGCCCCCTGCACAGGTTGCCCCCATGTGCCTTGGCGCAGGCTGCACTGCGGCACAAAGAATATTCTCCCAATAATCAAACATCAATTCATAAGAATACAAACACTCAACTAAATCCAAAATAATTGATATTCAATTCCTTTGTTTTTCTTTCTAATTACAATTTAACTCTTATATAAGTTATAACCATTAAATATTAACTAATCCTATATAAATAATTTAGGCATATTGAACGGTTACGACTCTAACCGGTTCCTTATTGGGTTTTCGGTTTTGGACCCGTTGAGAAACACATCTCAAAACTATCCTATCCCATTTAATAATCAGTCCCAAAACTAACTCTCAAAACCATCCCATTTAGTAATAGAACGGATCATTTTCGGGTTTTAACAGGACAGTTCCAAATTTTGGACCCAAATTGACACCCTTACAGCCAGCCTCCTCCTTGAGGGTAGGGCTGCAACAGGATCGGGTTGGGCCGGGCCTTTTAAAACCCTAGCCCAACCTTGAGTCCCATTAGCAGGGCCCAGGCCAGACTCAGCCCTAACTCAGGGCCAGGAAAATTGAACCCTAACCCACCCTCAACTTCAGGGCGGGCTGACCTTGATTGGCTCTGATCTGGGGGAAGGGAGATGCAAGGGTTGGAGAATTTGAGAAAGAGAGATGATTGGGCTTGGGAAAAGCAGGTGAATGGGCTTGGGAAAGGGGGATGCATGGGCTAGCCAGGCTAGGAAGAAGAAGAAGAAGAGGAAAAAAAAAAAAAAGAAGAAGATAGGGTCGGGTTGGGACAGGCCGGGCTCAACCAGAGGCCTCAACCCTGACCCAGCCCGACCCTGACTCAGGGTCGGGAATTCCTGACCCTAACCCGCTCTCAGGGCCAAGGTATCTCAACCCAGGTCCTATTCGGGCTCAGGGCGGGCCAGGACGAGTTCGAGCCGTCAGGGTCAAATTTGCACCCCTACTTAGGGTGCTGGCTAAAATTTCAGCCCAGTATTATACAGCCAAGCTTCTTGTTGTCACGTGACAAATTAGATGGAGCTATAATCTTGTGAGTAGGTGGGCTCTAGGTTTCCTATTCACATGAGATTACGTTATAGTTTTAAGTGTTGGCTTAGATCAGTCGATTCATATTGAATACCCTACATTATGAATTTTTATCCGCTGCTGTCTCATCGTGCAGTGCTGCAGGTGCCATGTCTGCACAATGGGCCCCACATGACACACATGGCACCTGCAGCGCCGGACGATGAGTACAGCAGCTCTGCAGTTACAACAACGGATTAAAGTCCCTACATTATTGGTATCTTTGAAGGCAAAACCACCTGATACGACTGACACCAAAGGGATACTAGTTTCTTTTCTTTTTTGTATGAAACGAAAAAATTCATTAGCTAAACATAAGAAGAGACATCACTGCCCATATGAACAAAATAAACCAAAGGGATACTATTGGTTTGTTAAATGCATCCGGAAATATTTCCTTTGCCAACTCAAATTTGATCAAATATCATTTTTGTCCTCATTAGAAAAAATTATTTTCACAGCTTCGTGTGGAGAGACTATTCAACATGACCTGACCCCACTATATTTTCTGTGTTGCATAATCGTTGGTGTTCATGTTTTGTAGAGATGTTGTTCGCATCATCATTCTATCACTGTAGAGAGTTTTGCTCAATTCACTCTCTCAAACAATTATGTAAATTATTCAAAAATTAATCAACAAATTAATATTTTAAAATTTATGAAAATTTTGTTTCAACTACTAAAAAAACAAATGTAAAAATCTAAATATAGCAAGTCTTATAGTAGAAATGGTACCAAACTCAATATAGTTTTATCTAGGGTGGTGGTCCCATCTATATGATTGGTTTAAAATGACTCTCTTATTCCTCGAAGGGAGAAAGAGAGAGATAGACACATAAGGTACTAGTTTACAGTATACTACTAACATACCCATTCTTTTCCCTAAAACTTTGTACAGACTTGCCTCTTTTCTGGCCTACCTCGCAAAACCCTAGATTCCCATGATTCATTTGGAAAACATTTATATGTTGTTAATCTCTTAGTCCCCTTTTATCTCCGAGCTCTTTTTGAATTGAGAGGTTAAAGCTCAATTAGGATAGTTTCTCTCTCCAATGAATGAGCGGGGAATAACATCTGATACGATTTCTTATCAACCTCCCCTAATTGAAGAGAGAGAACCAATCTGACGGCAAGGAGTTCTTTCCCCATCCCATCATTAGTGGTTGCGGTTTAGATGGTTCACATACCTACTCAAATAAACAACCCATTCAAATGCCTATATAAACTATGTACGTTAAGCATATATATGTATGGTGCAATTAATAAAAGTTAATCAAACAATAACATACATTAACATCTTAATTAACAATGTTCCTTCTCCATTTTCATTTAAAGGAGAATCGAATCCTTATGCATTATAAAATATGTCCCAATTCCCAACGAACATTGTTTATAATTGAGAGATGGGGCATCCACTAACCACCTCATATGGATTTCTTGGCCTTACAAAAAAAAAAAAGGGAATACAGATGGTCACCAACACTCGAATATTACATCATATCTCTAATCCCAAACCCTTGCCTCCCGAGCAAGTTACCCCACAAGCCCCATTATAGAATTAGGAGAAGGTATTCATACATGGGAGATTCTCTCATCAAGTCCATCAAATAAGGGATCTAAGGATTTTTTGACATTTCAAATTGGCATTTATGCCAATCTAACTACATTTTAATGTAGGTCGTGTACATACACAACCGTGCATGAAAACTTTTGCCATTGAATTACAGTACAACCCAAATAAATATCTAGCAATAGTTTAAAGAACTCCCAAAGCCACATCACATCCTTCTTCAATGGAAAGTATTTAGTCAACAACTTGGAAGCCGTCCAAACCTCTACGGATTCGAAGCCCATTTTCCAACATACCTCAATCCCTTTAAAGAGCCCCGTGGCATCGGATCCAGTTCCTTTACTATCGAACTTCCCGACAGGATCGTGCTGCCTAGACACTGTGCTGCGTGCAATATCTACCTTACCCTAGCCCGAGCGCCTTGCCCGAGTGGGGGTAAGGCGGCCATTGAACGCAACACCGTGTCCGGGTAGCACGATCCTGCCAGGCAGCTCGATAGTAGAGGATCCAAATTGCTCTGGCATCTACTTCCCCTCAACTTCTGCCACACCAAAGTCAAGCCCCTAAATAATAAACTTGCTCCGATAAATTATAAGAGTTGCCCAACCTGCTGTTTTACTTGAAGCATCAAAATCAGTAACAAAATTTATAAGATCCATATCCTCTCTAGCGCATGTCCTACAGCTGGAGAGGGATGATGTGCACCGGGATGTGTGCTTGGGTGCACATTATGCCTCTCCAACCGTTTTTGTGCCCTAGAGAGGCACCAACGTTGAAGAGGACTTGGAAAATGTGAGAAAACTCGTCCAATGTAAATCCAAGACACTAAGATAGGTAGCATTGAAAATGGATAGACACATTTCTAAAATGGAATTCCATACTAGGAGCTCAGTTTTTTTTTTTTCTTTTTCACTAACGAGGAAACCCTTGAACCTACCAAGCTTTATAGTTCAGGCCCAAGGGAAAACCCCGGTTATACGAAGCCTCCCCTTACCCCGTGTAATGTTTCATTTATGGTGATTCGAACTTGGAACCCGTAATTGAAGCACACCATCCTAAACCAACCGAGCAAGCTCACGGGGTTAACGGTTTATTTTTAAATAGATCACACCAATTAATAAACGGTTTACTGGTTCCGATTTAAATGGTTCGATTCGATTTGATTTTGATTCCCTTATGAGAAGGTGGGATTTTCAAGGAACCAAACATTTTTTAACTCACCGACTGCAATCCTTGAGATTTAGACTTCGGCCAAAGGAGATTCGTGGTTAATGAGCTACTAGTGTGGTCTATGCCCACAGCTCCTATCTCTATCTCTCTCCTTGCTCCAGACCAGGATCCTCTGCAGTACTGGCGGGGCGGCAGTGCACATCCGACGGCACAATAGAGGCCATGTGTGCCATGTGTGCCACCTGGCCTCTACTGTGCCGTTGGATGTGCACTGCTGCCCCGCTAGTATTGCAGAGGATTTTAATTCGTATCTGTATCTAAATTGATGAACTGCCCAAGCCCAGGTTGGTACACTCCTCACTTGCGAACCCTCTCCACCCCAACCCCCCCTCCCAAAAAAAAAAGAAAAAAGAATGCTAATTAGTTATGTGGTTCTTGCGCCCAAAAATAGGACTACGCGAAATAACCACTTACGCTCCAGAACTAAAAAATCTCATCCAATCAAATGCTCTTACACGTACTCTTATTGGCTCTCGTGCTAGTGCAGACGCTACACGACTAGACAACAATCTCTTACCCAGAAAAAAAAAAAAACAAATCATCCCTCTTGGAAAATAAATGGGTGAGGTCCTGTTGATATTCATTGAGCCGGCTTGGCTTAGGGTGATTCCAGCCCAGGCCAAGCCCGAACTGCACTTTGGGCCCTTGTAGATAGACTTAAATTGGGTGAACCCTAACGAATATTTGGGTTGAGCCAGGCAAGCCAGCCTAGTCACTATTTTACCGCCATACTCTATACTCATGTCCAAAGGCCGCTTGCTTATTATGCCCACGTGACAGGAATTTTTTTCCTCTCCTGTCCGTTGTCCGGACAGGACCATGCTGTCCCCTCACATGGGGGTGTGAAATGACGACTTAATCTTGTCCGGGCAGTGTGTTCGGGCAGGGGGTTAGGTTGTCATTTTGTGCCCCCATGTGAGGGAACAGCATGGTCCTGTCCGGGCAGCGGACAGGAGAGGATAACGATTCCACGTGACAGCCCCTAGCCTCTTTGGGTAAATCCACCGCTATAACTGGTCCAACCAACTCTTTCTTTCCAGGTTCAACCCAGAACCGGTCCGACAACTTGATTAGTTGATGGCTTGATGAGACAGCGTGAGAGAAGATTGCACTTCCGATTCACCTATCGTATCCAGTTTCAACGGTCCAGATTTAGTTTAGGAAGACCCCACCAGCATATAAACCGTTCATCTCTTAACGAACGTAGGGAAAGTGGAGACTCATCTACGCCACCTGTTTGGGATCTAGAGCTTAATCTTTAAAAGGAATTGAAATTCATAATTTTTTTGGTTTTGGCATAATACGGCCTGAAACAGCAAGTCCTTCGTTGCTTCACCAATGTTCTCTACTTCCCTTTTTTCAATTCCTTTGTTTTCCATTTTGTCTTCTTAAGTTCTAAGTTCGAAGTTCCAACCGCTGGAAGGGTGGGGGAACTTTGCAATCCAACTACAAGATCGCTGGGAAAGTTCGGAGGTACGGTGCATAAAACAGTATTTCTCTTCAAATCGATGATCGTTCCTTTGAATGTGAGAATTGGTTTCTAGGGTTTCTTTATTGAATCGTAATTCTTCTTTCATTGGGTCTTCAAAGGAACAGATTTCCCTTTCTTTTCCATTTTTTCCCCCTTTTCTCCGATTCAGGTGGATTTAATTACTCTTGCACATAATTTTTTCCCCTCTTTGGAGATTCTTTTTGGGTATAATTTTGGGGAGTTGAATTCTAGGTTTCTTCTCCTCTTCTGTAGGTTTTGGGGCATCTTGGAGGATCTTTGGTTAGTTGTACATCGGGTTCTTTCTCGGAATTTCTGGGTTTTATTCTATCTTTGGTCTAATAGAGCATTTAGGGTTTGTATGTTTCTGACGAGACTCCTAACGAAATTACTTGCAGAGGATCGTATTTAGCACTATTGACGCAGGGACCAGTTGGGGCGTTTATTTCTGGGTATCTACCTTTTTAGATAGGACGCTTAGGGATTTCAGTTTTCTGAAATTTTTGCGAAGGAAAGGGACTTAGGTCTTTCGTTATATTGTATATTTGTTTGATTTAAAGGGAGTAGTTGTCTCTAGCGGCATTTTTTACCTGTTCTTTTTTATGGCATTGGAATGCCAGGGGACTGGAAATTCGAAGGATTCTCTGGATTTTATAGACAATAATCCTTGGGACGAGGAGGTTGCACCTACTCAGTTCAGATCCTCTATTCCTTGTGTTATATCAGGATTTGTTTCCAGAAAAGAAAACCATGAATTTGTAATTCCGGAACCCAGTTCTGAATTTCATCCCACGAAGGGAATTGCATTTTCTGGTAGTCTGAAACTTCCTCTATCAGATGGCACTGCTTCTAATGGACTACGTAATATTACCGATCTTCCGCCGGCCTTGTTATCAGAAATCCTCCACTGCCTTGATGCTAAAGAGCTTGGTATTGTTTCTTGTGTGTCGACATTCCTCTACCAGCTTGCATCTAACCACTATGGGTGGAAGGAGTTATATTGTGAAAGATGGGGTCTGCCATTGGGTTCAGCATGTTCAGGATTTCCAGATGAGAAATCGTGGAAGGAGCTTTTTGTAGAGAGGGAGTACAGAAGCAAGACCTTCATGGGTCGTTATAGTATTGATGTTCTCTATGGCCACACTGAAGCAGTCCGTGCGGTTTTCCTCTTGACCTCTGCAAATCTTATATTTACTGGAGGTTACGACTCCATTATTCGCATGTGGGACATGGAGGAAGGGTTGTCAATTGCATCTTCCCGTCCCTTGGGTTGCACCATCCGGGCAGTTGCCGCAGATACCAAACTTTTGGTGGCAGGGGGAACTGATGGCTTCCTCCAGTGTTGGAGAGCACTGGAAGGTCTTCCTCATTTGTTTGACATTACAGGTTCTCAGAATCATAATTCTGAGTTTCGTCTGTGGGAACATGAAGGGCCTGTAACTTGCCTTGCATTAGATCCTATGAGGATTTACAGTGGTTCATGGGACATGACTGTTCGTGTCTGGGACCGATCTCTCTTGAAGTGTGTGAAAGTCTTAAGGCATGGGGATTGGGTTTGGAGCCTTGTTCCTCGTGGATCCAATATCGCAAGCACGGCAGGCAGGGATGTTTACATCTGGGACATTGATGGTGGGGATCAGCTTACCATAATTCAAAGTGTTCATGCTGGTAACACTAGTGCCTTGGCACGTAGTAACATGGGGGATCTTCTGTTCACTGGAGGAGATGATGGGGCAATACACATGTTTGAGATCAAAAGCCACTGCATGGATACTAATGCTACTAAAGTTGCGACTTGGATCCCTCACTCTGGTCCTGTTCACTCCCTCACATTTGAGTTCCCCTGGCTGGTTTCGGCTTCTAGTGATGGAAAGCTTTCACTGATTGATGTGAGAAAGTTACTAAAGGCAAGCAAGCGCTCTTGGTCGGGAAATCCCCGAAAAATTAACAGGCCGGCTGTGGAAAGTGTGGAGGCTCCACAAAGGATGCTACATGGGTTTGGTTGCAATCTGTTTTCAGTGGACATAGGTGCTGATCGCATTGTATGTGGTGGTGATGAAGGCGTAGTCAGGGTGTGGAACTTCTCGCAAGCCTTGGAAATTGAACAGAGGGTTCGAGCATTAAAGGGCATTCGGTTAGAAAATCGGATGAGGAGGCGAAAAATCCAAACTGAAATGAACACCAAGGGAGGCCGAGCTGATCAATGTTCAGTTGCTGCCAAGAAGAACCAAATCAATGGTGATAGGAGAGTCTGGCATACAAGGCGTGGGGTTAGTGGGAAGTTGAAAGCTTAGTAATTCAGGGCCATTGTACCCTTGTGGCCACTAATACTTCTTATTAGTCATGTAGCATAACAGCCACTCTTATGTTTCAAGCAGATATGGTCTTCGAGCTTTATTTCAACCACCTCGGTATTTGAGTTTCAAGTATAATTTTTTCTCTATTTCTAAAGTCTGATTGATGGATCCTTTCCATTATTTGGCTGTTTGCTTATCTAGCATACAGAATGATACTTTGGTCATTTCTCTATGGTGCTAAGAAGACCTGAAACCAAGTTAAGTGTCTCACCTCAATCTGGAATAATTACTTTAGTTTTTGTGAATTAACTGCTAATTGTCTCATTTCTCTCTTTCTTCAATATTTTCACAGAAATATATGAATTTGTCTAGTAGGTGGAATTATTTGTCTTTCCTTGAAGAAATCTAGTTTTGTTATCTCTGAGTTTTTTTTTTTTTTGGGTTTTGGGGTGGGGGGGTGTGGTTTGAGGCATGATATACACCGCTGGGTTTGTTGGGGAGAGGGGGGGGGGGGAGGATGGTTTAAGGCATGATATTTGTGTTGGGGGAGAGGGGGGGGGGGGGGGCGCTGTTAAGGCATGATTACACCCTTTTAAATCATTCTTCAGATTTTCATGACATTAATATTGGATCTTCACGCAGAAGGTCAACTGAGTGGACTCAACATTCAATGAGTATGTTGGTTGCATGTGGAAAACATTTTTTTAGGGTTGCATCGAGTAGGGACCTTTTTATTATTTTATGGGAGAGAATGCCACCCGGTCGCGCAGCGAACAGCGCTGCTGCACCCTGACATAGAAGTGCGATGCCACCCCCTTTGCAACCCTGGAAATGGCCAGGGGTGTGGCGGTCATTTCGTACATCCCTGTGTTATGGCGTAAGCATGACCAGGTGGCGTTCTTTCTCCCTTTATTTTATATTCAAGATGTAGTGATTATTTTTACCAAATCCTTTATAGCAGCCATTTGGCAGTCTGGTTAGGATTCAAATTTGGTGAATATGTATTCCATTTATTGGGGTATTGGGGGTTAAAATTTAACAAAAAAGTTTCCATTTTCAGTTGTCTTTCAGTATTTTTATCTCTTGTAAAACAAGGGAAGTGAGTTTAACAGGAACTAGTGAAAAATCAAAAGGAGAAAAACTTGGTGTGCCGCATTATTACGATTTGCCATCAAGTTTGACACGATTTTTTTTTATAAAGTCGGCCTTTCTCTTCTATTTAGGGATCTAAATTGTGTAAAATTTTAATGATTCAAACTTCGGCTTCACACAAAATTTTAACTGAAGAAAATTTCCTACTGCATTGACTTTTAAATTGTCTTTGAACAATAGAAGACGAGAGAAAAAATGATGATGATCATTGTGGTGAAAGAATTAAGTGATCTATTTTTTCTTTGGTTAAAGGAAAGAATAAGTGATTCAAACTGCGGCTTTTGCATATACTTGGACTTTAAAATCGTCTTTGAGCAATAGAAGTGCTAATACATTTAAGTGAGAGTAAATGCATCAATTTCCATGATAGGTGGTAGCATATGAGAAATTAAGGAAACTCTCCAGAGAATGGGGTGGAGAAATATAATACGCCATGGCCCATTTCGATCACTTGGAATATGAAATGGCTTTGGGAACGGAAGTTTAACTCATGTTTTTTCAGAATGGCACCGGAGGTCGAACCAAAAAATTCCCAGATTTCGTTTTCCTGGTTTGACCAGTTGTTTTTTTCTCTGAAAACCAAACCTCTTAAAAAAAAGCAAATCAAGACGAGGGTGGTTTCTTGGTTTGATACCATCAGTTTCAGAGCATGGCACCAGGATGTCGACCGGTCGTTCTTGGTTGGGCTGACTATGGGGTTTACCTTAGTTGGGCTAAATCTAGGACCAAGTCGATTATGTAATCGGTCTTTGGACCTCAATGGTGAGTAATTAATCGGTCTGCGTGCAGAGACGATGCAATTCTCTTCCTTTCCACTGCATAGCTTGTTGGTGTTCTACTATTTCACAAGAGAGCAATTTGATCCAGACGGAATCACAAAATTTTTTGGAGAATTTTGAAATCTCGAAACTAGACTTGAGGAGAAGAGTAGCAATTGAAGATCAGTTGAGGAGGTTGGACTTCAGAGAGAAGTCCATGGTTGTGATGGTCATAGGCATAATCCTCCCCGGTAATTGCATTTATTTGATTACTAACTTTGTTTTAAAACTAATGAACTGGTTGGTCAGGTTTTAGTTTTTGTTATTCGAGTCTGGTCCAAGCAGTTTAATCAAAAGATGAACCATCAGTTCAATCGGTTCAGATTGAGACTGGCCAATTACTTGCTAGGTTCTTAAGGCTAAGGCCTAAACTAGTCCACTAATGAATTGTTTGGCCCGGTTTCAGTTGGGCCAAGGATTGACACCCTTAGCAAATAGCAATGGACAATGGTTAGAAACTAAGGCTATGTTTGGTATGCATTCCCAGTATGAGAGCACAGATTACTTTCTTTATTGAGAACGAAAATATTGTTTAGTTCACATATTTGATGAAAATGCATTCTTTATCATCTCATGGGAAAATTTTGTTTTGATTTCTATATGCTTGCATCGTTGTGGATTGTTCTGGATTTTATCCTTGAATCGACCATGTCTACAAGTTTTGTCGATAGTTTGAACTCGACACTTGGTTTCCGTAAAAAAAAAAAAACAATGTCTGGATGCTCTAAACCATCATGAACAATGAATGTAGGTTCATTACCCTCTGTATCTAAATGACTAACTGACCACATGTCTGATCTTCTGACAACTACCCTTGAAGTTGAATCATCACTCAACATAGGTTTAGATTTCTTGTTTTTTCTAGTCATCTGAAAGTCTCTCAGTTCACAATCCCAAAGTTGTTAAACTTTTCTGACTGGGTAACCTTGCTTTGATACCAATTGTCAGATTAAGCGCTTGCCAATCCCCCAAAAGATGCCTTGTGAGGGAAGGTGCAACTTTATTTCCTTATTGCACACCAGCCAGCGCGCATCACTCGGCGCCTGAGAGGGGATCTGGGCGGACGTTGGATTCCCAACAATCCCCCCCC
Organism: Telopea speciosissima; assembly: GCF_018873765.1. Classification (NCBI taxonomy): domain Eukaryota; kingdom Viridiplantae; phylum Streptophyta; class Magnoliopsida; order Proteales; family Proteaceae; genus Telopea; species Telopea speciosissima. Next base: position 20,374,824 of record NC_057916.1, on the reverse strand, counting down.
AACGCACGCTCAGGGACCACTCGCAAGTACAGTCTGCTCCGCAGTATGTTGTGCGCGGGGAGACTCGAACTCGCGACCACCTGCTCTGATACCACTTGTTGATCCCAGGTTGACACAGAGGGGGGTGAATCAGTGTTCATAAAAAATAATCCCTAAATTCCAACCCTATGTTGATGTCAATGGAGAAGACTTCAAGCAAACCTGATTGGCAGGGGCAATCCTGTAATTATCAATCCCACAACACACATACATGTCCACCTCGCAACCACTGTGTGGCCAGGTCTACCAGACAGTGCACTCTACTCTGCAGATCAAACACACTCCAATATATGCAATGGAAAGTAAAGTAGACAAGACACCAAATTTACGTGGTTTGGCCAAAATGCCTACATCCACGGAGCAATACCCTACCCAGGGTTTCGTATATTGCTCAATACGCTACTCAAATTTTTGACTGCAACAACAGCTCAGGGACTACAATCCCTACTTCGATTTTTGCAATAACACAAACGAGGGCAACTACCCCAATCTCTGTACAAGCCCCCATTTGACAGAGTTACAATAATTAATTGCAAATAACATAACCAAATCCCCCAATACAATGACCAATATTAGCTTACAATCAAACTAGCTTTTTTTCAACTAAACATGCAATCTAAAAACTCACAATGGGGATTTACAATTGAGGAATACCTCTTGTAGAATAATCCAACAATCATGAAGCCTCTGACGCATAGAAATTGTGTCTATGTACGCTCCACTGCTCAAACCATCTTTAATACGGAGTCATCGAGCATAAAACAGTAATATCGTCTACTTTCTGTACTAAAAAAATGCTGCAACACCTTCCAATGGCTTCCTCTAAAAAAAATACTCAATTTAAAAAAAAACTTCGTCCCATTTGGACATCGGATGGTCAAGATACGACATTTCAAAGTTGAATGCTCCAAAACTTGATAATCAGTGACAAATTCGTAAATAAAGAGATTCTTCGTGACAAACCGTGCACAAAAGAAAAATGCGTCAGAGATTTTCACACTCTCTTCCTTCATAAGAAATTGGGGTGATGTCATGCCAACATCATACTTCACTACACCTTAGTTATTTCTTTTATTTCTTCTTTTTTTTTTTTTTTTAATGAATCAAATCTGATGCAAGATACCGATCCGACGCTCGAGGAGATTTTGGAGTTTTAACAAAATAATGGAGAACGTCTGTCTACAGTATAACACTTAAAAATAAGCCAAAAATTTTGGCTAAGTATATAAACTTTTGCCTATTCCAGATTTGCTCTGTTTTTGCTCATCGACACAAAATTATCTGTAACTTTCTCAACCAAGACTCAAATGATGCAAGACCAGTTGCGTTGGAACCGCGACTCGACGAGATTCATTTCTCATGAAGATCACTTCACCCAGAATTTTCATTAACCCTTCCAAAAATGATCTTAAAGTCATTATCATTGCATGAACCTGTGAAATCACAACTTTAACAGTATGAAACCTTCACCTGTTGTTTCGCCCCTTTGCCAAACACTATATAAGGACTTAATATGCTGTTGAATGGTGTTCTTCAAGTGTGGGTACCCTTGTAACCCTGCCAAATGATCAAAATACCCTTATAGCTGTGTAGGTGACTGTTTGAGCATTTCAGCTCTTCCAAACCACCAATAGCTACTGCCACAACACCACTATGACCAAATACGTTGCCAATAATGATAACAACATTCCACACACTCCAATGGACTAACAGATAGGTTGGTGATGGATTGGGGTAGGGAATTATCTCTTGATGATGGATTCGAGTTGGGTAAACTTTGATTGGGTTAGGGAGAGAGAGACTGCAACCCGATAGATGTGGTGCAAGAGGAATTTTTATCCTCTCAATTACACTGTCGGTACTTGACATCAAGTACATCTAATAGAGGGAGGTGGACCCCACCTCGGGCAGTGTGTTCGGGCAGGGGGTAGGATAATCATTTTTGCCTCCTCTGTTAGATGTACTTGACGTCAAGTACGAGCAGTGTAATTGAGAGGACAAAGATCCGGTACAAGAGTGGATATGGCTTGTGAGATTTCAGGGGTGTGAGGTAATTGATGGAGGTAAATTTTTTTTGTAGAAAAGAGATCATTCATTGGAGCAAGAAATTGATAGAGGTAATTAAGGAGTTGGGAGCCCACTGAGTCCAAAGGAGTGGGGTAAGATGTAACCTCTCCAATTCCTAAAGTGTGGCAGCGCGACAGTGCTAGGTGGAGGTGTTGACACTTAGCAGTAGCCGTATCCAACGGTTCGAACTCATTGATATAGATGGTTGGATGCGACAGCTGCTAGGTGTCGACATTCAACCTAGCACTGCCGTACTTTCACACTTTAAGGAATTGGAGAGTATAATTTTCCGTAATAGGTAATGCTTAGGTATAATTATGAATAGATATAGGATATGGGGTAGTGGGGGTTTGAAAATGGGTTTCGGTTATGACATGAGATGGGATAGGAGATAAATGGTTAAATAATGGGTTTGGGACCTTTGGGTTATGGCATGAGATGGGATTCTTATTTAGGATTGGGTGGCTGTTACATGCATTATTAGAAGTTAATGCATTGAGAGTAGTGAGTTGTATGGGAACGACTTGGTTCTTGTGCAGCTGTGGCGGGAGCTGCACTGTACAGCTCGAAAACCCACCCCAAATACAGGGGGGGAGGTGGTCATTTCACATGTGGGGCCTAGGTGGGACCCACCTATGAAATGACTATCTTACCCCTATTTTTGTTGTCGTTTAGCGGTGCTGCACAGGTGCAGCTCCCGCCACGGTTAGATAAGATCTTTTTCCATATGGGAATGGGTTGGCATGATGATGTTCGTGACATGGAATCCGTAATAGCTATTGGGTGAGGTTGAGTTGAATTATAACTCCAAAGGTAATGGTTGAGAGATGGTGACGGCTTGGGGGCATATTCTCTAATGGGTTAATGCATAACGGCATGGTTGGAAGCAGAAGAATAATGGGAGAATGTTCTCTGTGTTGCAATGTAAACCGTGCCCAAACACATGGGCCTGCTACTCAGGGGGTAGGGTAGTCATTGCACCCACCCCCAGCACAGAAAACAGCACCCCATTATGTCATTATAATCCATTAAGGTGGGAGTGGCCGAAGGGGTTGCAAATCGAAAAATAAAAGGAATTTTTATCCGTTGAGGAGTTGGCGGTATTGTGAGAAACAGCCTGGGTTATGCATTAAAGGGGTGGATCGTGCCATTGTGGGGGCTTGTAACATTTGGACAGTTAATGGTAAAAGTTGATCTTTTTTGAAAAATTATCTCCTGAATTTGCTTGTCCATCAATTTTCTTAATTCTATCTAATAGGGGGAGGTGGATCCCACCTGAGCAGGGGGTTGGGTGGTCATTTTGACTTTCCTATTAGATGGAATTGAGGACATTGATGGGCAAGTAAATTGAGGGGATAAATATTCGACCATTATGATGTAAAAGAGCTAACATGAGAAGGCAAAAGTTTTAATGTATATAATGCAATGAAGTTGGCATTTATATCAATCCATGGTTTGAGGTATCGGATTGGATCAGTCAATTTTGACTGGATCGGATTGGTATCGATCGAAGCTGATCCCAATATCGATCCAATCCAACTGTATGAACAAGGGTAAAAATATAAAAAAAATTAGTTTTTCTTTATTATAAGAAAACAAGAATAAAAATATTATATTTGCTCGAATTTGGGCGATCCTGATTCATATCGACGGGATCCAACCCAGTCGATACCGAGATCACAATCCATGTATCAATCTTAAATGTCATAAAAACCCTTAGCCCTCCTATTTGATTAATTGATTTGATGGAGCTGATGATGAAATATCTAGCGTACGAATACCTTCCCCAAATGGTAATGTGTTAATCGTTGAGAGTCGTAAGAGTGATTCACGTTCACCTCATGATGATTATCTTATTCATGTAAAGCATTTGGCAGAGTTCAAAAAAGAGATAACATGTGCTTCCCATATGTTTGTGACACGTGTCAACTCTTTAGCGCACGCGAACTTTAATACAGGTTTCCGTACGTGTTTCATGCGATGTGATTTGTTCTGATGAGAGTAATTATTAAAATATGTGGCCTATTGTATTGTATTGTATTGTGTGAGGCTACCAAAACCATTCTTTTCTTATGTCACTTTTGTGGAATGATTGATCTTCCTCAGTCTATTAAGCTTAATTTGAGCCATGGAATCGATTTGATTGATAAAAGTGTGGCTTGCTTTTTATGAACAAACCAAATAAAACAGTACTCAACTCATTTTGGACCTGTTGGTCGCTTTTTAAGTTTAAGGGTAAATTACACGACACCCATGAAGATGGAATGATACTAAACTCATCCCCTCTTAATTGAAGGGTAAAAAAATAACTCTACACTGGTAAAGAGTATTTTCAAATAAGAGGAGGTGACTTGAGTATCGTTCCATTAGGGCGTGTCACAAAATTTACTCTAAAGCTAAAATTGATTGGAATCCAATGACTTAAGGACTCTTTTAAATCAAATATGAGAATATGAGAAGAAAAAAAGTAATGGAGAATTTTAACAATGATCCCTATTCATAGAGGTGATGTGATAAAAGAGGTTGGATGGAATGGAATGATAGACCACATTTTGTGTTGGAGACGAATTCGTAATCACAAGAAATAAATTAAACAAATAATTACACACAACACAAAAAATTTAATGTGAATCGACATGAATACCTACATCCATGAGAGAGTAGCAAAATTTTATTATTAAACTAAAACTCTCTCCACCACTATCTTCACCTCACAAAATGATTTCTCTTTGCTTGTATTTAAGGTTTTCCACACGGAGACAATACATAGAGAACCCTAAAACCATAATCTCCATGCAATTGTAATTTTACTCCTGTAATAATCCCAAAACCTGACCCAATTATAATTACAAATTCAATAATAAAAATTAGGTGGGACATGCAGAATATAAGACAGATTCCAACTTCAGCATTTTACTCTCAGGCTTTGAAGAACTAATGGTGAGAGTGTGAGCCCCCATTATTAATACATCTCATAAATTTGGATCATCCCTTGGAAGTTGCAACCATTGAGTATTAATCTTGACTTACATGGTTGATCTGTGGAAGTCCTTTTCATCTCTTAGTATTAACTTAAGAAATTGAAATAGTAACCATTAAATATTAATCTTGATCACTGATGAACAATATGAAAGATTGATAGAGGATCTTTTGATCAAGTTGCAAAGCCAGCCACATATGTGGTTGTATGGTTGAAACTTCAGCAACATGGAAAGAGGAACCTTTCTATTGTGCCTAACTACCCATTATTTATTACACATGCACCCAATAGTACATGTATTCTATTTCAACTGCATTTTCATACTACAACTCTATTAATTCGATTGAAGGTGTGTTCCCACATGCACCACATAGTTTAAAGTAGAGATGTAAATGGATCGAATTTGGTTGGATAGTGGCATTATCATATTCGTATCCGTTTATATTTGGACGGATTCAGATAGTTTTCGGATAGTATTTTTTGAATACGGATTCTCATAAATGGATGTGAACGCAGATCGAATAAGATTTTTCGACTATCCGTTGACACTTTAATGTTTTTATGATGAGGGTTAGGGTTGAGACTTGAGAGTTCAACAACTACCCTTTCTTCTACTCTAAGGTCTTTGATTTTCTCACATAGATATGTGATTCCATGTATCACATTGCATAAAACAATATACATAAACCAATAGAAAATATACAAAAAGAATCACATTATCTTAACTTATAAAATTATAAAAATAAGATAACAAAATCCAATAGGGTAACTTAAAAGGATAAACGGACATACAAATATATTTCAGATATTTTATTACCGTCAGATTGCTAAATAAATCGGATAATAATCGGTCGGATAGGAGGATTATCATATTTGTATCCGATCAATTTTGGACGGATTCGAATTCTCGTAAACGGATACAAACACGGATCGAATATGGATTTTCGAATATCCGTTTACATCTCTAGTTTAAAGGGTCTTTCTAGGCGTTAGTATGATTACTTCAGTCCCTTTTCTGTACATGGGTTGGTTCATATGATAAAGGACTCCATGCAAATATACCTCAAAGGCTAATTTTAGTAAAATTGTCAAAATACCATCAAACGGAGATGCTTATGAGATGCTTGCCTGATCCTCTATCATATTGACTAACCCATGTATTGTCATGTGACAAATAGTGAAACGTAATACGTCACTAGGTATAGTGACAAAATTTGTAGTCATGGGTGTTGGTACAGTCTTTATTTATTTATTTTTTCTTCTAGTAAAGTCGGTAGAGTTCTTACATTAGTATTAATTCAGCCAGCTCCAATATTGGAATGGTATTAATAACTAACATTAAAGTACCAAAAACAAAAAACATTCAAGTCTCTCTCTCTTGCATTTTCTAAGGACCATTTCCATAAAGATTCTCTCTCTCTTGCAATTTCTAAGGACCACTTCCATAATGATGGGACATTACAAAAAAAGATGGGGCATTAATAAGTGTTGGACAAAGAGAAGAGGTTTCTCTATCTCTCTCTTTCTTTATATATGTATGGGCAAGAGATCTCCAAGGGGGAAGAGGTGTCATCTCCTGGTATCCTCCATCATATGGATTAACCCATGTACTGTCATGTGACAAATAGTTAAACGTAATACTTCACTAGGTATAGTGACAAAATTTATAGTCATGGGTGTCGGTACAGTCTCTTTTTTTTTGTTTTTTGGTAAAGTCGGTAGAGTTCTTACATTAGTATCAATTCAACCAACTCCAATGTTAGAATGTTATTAATAACTAACATTAAAGTACCAAAAGTAGAAAACATTCAAGTTGTATATCCACCATTCCACAGTCCTAAAAGTCGGTTAACCTTTTTGGATTGGTGTGTGGTTTGTGTGATTACACTTACATAAAAACAAAAAAAAAAAAACATTAAGTCTGTCTCTGGCTTGCATTTTCTAAGGACCATTTCCATAAAGATTCTCTCTCTCTAACGTTTTCTAAGGACAATTTCCATAAAGATGGGACATTACAAAAAGGAAGTGTTGGAAAAAGAGAAGAGGTTTCTCTGGCTCTCTCTTTCTCTATATATGTATGGGCAAGAGATCTCTACTTGGTCGCATGGCTCTACACAAGCGTCTGGGCCAATGAATAAGCACGCCTGAATATCTACCTAGGGGATATGTTGGGTAATTGTATTACAATTCCTTACAAATAATTGAAACAACACGAATTGCAATACTATAGATTAAGCAGTAGAAACTGGACGACCTTTGGAAATGAAAAGACCAAAGCTTGAATTTGATGTAGAACCACACCGCAACAACTTGAACAAGCTTGAGGTTGAGTCACACTTGTAGTGTTGCTTTAAGGTAATTGATGCCTCCTGCCAAGGAGTGTTCTCGCACCACTACCCCAAGATAAAACAACCTCCAACTAGAAGATGAAGCGTCCTTCTAGTCCTTGAAGGAGCCAAGAGCTTCAACACAAGAACCCTCTAACACACTTAAGAAGAAGAGAGAGAGAGAGAATAATACTCCTAGTGATTGCTAAGTATGGGCATGAACATGTATCCAAAGATGTCTCTTACAAAGCAATTGGTTGGGTTTATATGGCCAAGACCAATCCTTGCATTCCCTGGAATTCTCAAGAATAACCATCCACTTATGACCAAATTGAAGAATAAGATTTATGGGCATGAATATGGACACGAATTGGAGGTTAATTCCAAATTCATGGTCATTTCACTAAAGGTCATGAATGACTTTAAAATTCATTCATTCTCCACTAAGACCATAAAGGCCTTAAAACCCCATAAAATGGTCATTCTCCACTAAGGACCATAAATGCCTTAATACCCATAAAGGGAGAGACATCACCTATGGCCATGAATTGAGAAATCAATCTCATTCAATATCCTTGACCCACCTTCCCACTCATGATAGTGACCATGAATAGACTTTAGGGTACTCATAGAATGTTACAACCTTTGGAATTACTTCTTTGATCACATGGGGCCCACACCATAACAAAGCAATCAAAAAATTTTGAAACTTAAAATAAAATAAAATATATTTTAAATCTAACAAGGTATAGGTGTCATTTCATAGTGTCCTATAAGAGGGCGTAAGAAACACCACCAAGGATCTTCATCCCCTCCATTTGCCTGCCCGTCAATTTCCTCAATTTCATCTAATAGGGAGGGCAGAAATGACCACCCTACCCCCTGTCGGAACACACTACTCGAGTGGGTCCACCTCCTTCTATTAGATGGAATTGAGAAAATTGACGGGCAGACAAATTGAGGTGATTTTTTTCTGGGGAAATAGTGAAGTTTTGAGGACCATTTCCATAAAGATGAGACATTAATAATGGTGTTGAAAAAAGAAGAAGAGTTTCGTATCTCTCTCTCTCTTTCTATATATATATCTATGGACCTAGTTCCTATCCAGCCGTGGCGGGAACTGGATCGTCCAACCCCACTAAATGACAGGAAAAACAGGGTGAGGTGGTTATTTCACATGTAGGGCTCTGGTGGGAACCACCAGTGGAATAATCACCTCACCCCTGTTTTACCTATCACTCCCGCCCCGGCTGGACAGGATCCTTTTCCTATATCTATATATGTGTATGTGTGTGTGTCTTTCTTTATATTGTCATCAAAGTGGGAATTGAAAATAGTGAAGTTGAGAAGTACAATGGAGAGTTCACCCAAGGACAAGCTACTTCTTGGAGAGTCAGGCTAGGAAAAGGAGGAAGAAGAGCAAATATGGAAAAAATAGTCAGACAAGCTATTAATTGCTTTTTTAATAATATTAATTTTTTGTATGTACATAATCTTACAGATTATGTGAGCCTCACTCGAGCCAGGTTCACGTTCACGTACGAACGGCTCAGAACCGTTCTCGTACGTGAACGTCAACCCAACTCCATTTATGTGGAAAAAATAAGTAGTTTTGGGAGAGGTTATCCCTAGTTTTGTGTCTTACCAGTTATGTGGAGAAAAAACCAAGGAAAAGAAAGTTGAGAGACAATTGGTTATACTGATTTTGGACTAAGTTTCACTCCATCACTTAGTAAATGGATATATTCCCACCACCCTAGGGTTTATAAAGCCCGTGTAGGTTTTAGTATGTTTTCCAGAATGCCCTCTCATACCCCATACACGCATCTGAACCCGCCTCAATAAATAGATTTCCATTCACCACAGCTGAAGGAAAACTTATTCCGACTGACTTCTTCTTTCAATTCACTCTCAAAAAGTGGGGAATAACTAACTAGCTAACTAAAATTCCTAATGACCCAAAAATATTTATGGAATTTATTAAATAAATTCCATAAATATTTTCTTGGAACAATTAAACAAGAACTGGAGGGAATCTTTCCTTTTCTTTTACCTTCATCCAAGAAAGCAGCCAAACATGCCATAAAAGATGCTTTCATATACCATTTGGGCCTTTCATTTAGTTAATAATTTAAAATTTCGGTTTAGATATTTTCTGTCCACAGCCCCCCTAAAAGAGGGGTTGCACATGATCCAGCCCAGTCAAAACAGGGGGGGGGGGGGGGGGGGTTGGTCATTTCATAGGCCCTTGGGCTAGATCCTCTAGCTCCCGCCACGGCTGGAGGAAAGCCAGGTTCCCCCAAAAGAGGGACAACACTTGCCTTCTAAAACCTTGGAGCTAGATACCTTGATAATACTAATTTGAAACCATTAATTCACAATACATAAGCTATGATATATTATCTTTCTTTCTACCAAAAAAAAAAAAAGATATATTATCTTTCTTTCTACCAAAAAAAAAAAAAAAAGATATATTATCTTTCTTATGTAATTAACTAACAAGTAGCATGACAATTACCTGCAGTTGGGCATGTCCAGTGGACTAGAGACTCTATGTGGCAGCATTTGGAGCACAACAATATCAGATGTTGGGTATATATTTGCAGAGATCATGGTTGGTTGAATCAGGGTTCTTCTTACTCCTGATCCTCCCTATTTTCATCTTCAGTGCTCCTATTCTCAAATTACTTGGACAAACAGAAGAGATATCACATATGACAAACATAATTTCCCTTTGGTACATACCCATAATGTTCTCCTATATCTTCCTTTACACCCTTCAAATGTACCTTCAAGCACAGAGCAAGAACATTCTCATTACATGGTTATCAGCTATCACGGTTATCTTTCATGGTTTCTGCACTTGGATCTTCGTAGAAAAGATTGGGTTGGGCTTCGCCGGTGTTATGCTCTCAATGAATATTGCGAGTTGGATACCGATAGTCGGTCAGTTAATCTTCGTTTTCTACGGCGGTTGTCCAGAAACATGGACTGGATTCAGTATGCATGCATTTTCTGACTTATGGCCGGTGTTCAAATTATCACTATCATCAGGTGTAATGCTTTGGTAAGTTTATCATCTTATTGTTCTTCTAAGTGTCACTCTAGATGCAGGGGTGTCAATTAGTCATTTCGGTCTGGTTTTAATTGGGCTGAATCGATATTAAGGGAGAATAGATGAATCTGAAACCAAACCAATAAGTAGAGGTTTGGATTCGATTTATTTTGATTTTTTTTTTATTGGATTGTTATCAGTTTGATATCAAGTTCAATTTGGTTTAGGTTTAGGTTCGTTTTGTTATTTATATGTTAGGAGTTAGAGTGTCTAAATGACACCTCTATAAGTGTATTTAGAACTTGATTTCTTCTTTTAATTGTCCATTGTTTTATTTCCAAAAGTTTTTTTAAGATGAATATAAAAGACTTCTCCAAATTAAGTTAAAAGTGACATCATTATCTCATTATCATGCATATTTTTCAAGTATCATACTGGAAAGGATTGTTTTGAGGTATCACTATCATATCGTCCCAGTTGGGCGATACAAGTGATCGATCCCAATGCTGTGCCAATACTGTTTCGGAGACACAATACAGATGAGGGGTAAAATGATCAAAACCCTATTTTTGAAAGAGAATCAGGGGCGTTGGATGCGATCGATCCATTCAAATACCGATCTGATACCATATCGGTTTCCGAGTTGATCGATACCTATTCCAACACTAAAACCATGCTAGAATTACCTGATCACATGGCTTGCATGGCTCTTACACGTAGATAAGCGTGTAAAAATACCATGCTACCTCATGAAAAGGTGAAAATCCCGTCCAACACGATGCTTACGTGAGAGCTCTCTAACCTTTTAACTTTCCATAATTATCAACAGCTTGGAGATATGGTACAACTCGGCGTTGATTTTGTTCACTGGTAACACCAAAAATGCTGAGGTTACAATTGACGCGCTCTCCATTTGGTAAGATATATACCATTTTAAATTAGCTGTAATAATTAATTCAGAATTTATTTTTATTTTTATTCTTAATCAATTATTTTTTTTATTTTTATATTCTTAACCAGTTTTACTTCACTTAATTTGCAGTCTTAATATTATTTTTTTTTTATTAAAATTTGCAGTCTTAATATCAATGGTTGGGGGATGATGCTTTCGGTTGGCTTCCTAGCGGCTGCGAGGTATGGATCATGATTCCATGTATTGGTGTCACCGTACCTGATTTCAATATGATAATCGATATCGTAAAATCAAAGTATCGGTATTTTTAGAGGTAAAATAATCCGGTCCGATCTGGCATGGTCGATCCATATTGATATTGATATTGACATTGATAATGACCGAGACTGATATGAATACCGATACCTAAGAGCATAGTATATGGATCGTAAGTGCTCTAGCTTTTCATGTGACAAACTCCATCAAGGCAAAAACTTGACACATGGGAAGTGGAATAAGAGATTTACTTGTCCACAAAATTTAAGTCCCAACTAATCCTCCTTGTGACAAATTGTCGGCATTTATAATGCACATTTTGAAAAGATCCATACAATGGGGGTGTAGAAATATGACCAAAAAATTTCTTAGATCCCACACAAAACTATTGATATGAAAACTGGTTGAATTGGAGTTAGCCAAGTGATAAAATAAATGACTAAAAAATTAGGTCATTCTCTTAATATATACTTGCTGACCTTCAGCAAAAAAGACTAAAAAATTAGGTCAATACAAAACAGTACCCAGAAAACTATGGATAGCTAAAAATATAAAATCCATGAACATAAATGTGGATATTTGATTGAATTTTTTCTTTTTGGATTACACCGATATGTGATTGATTTTGAATCTCCAAATTTCCATATTACCTTTAATGTGGTAAACCAAGTGGGCTGGTTGGATAATCTCTCCAAAGGAGCCTGTGTAGAAAAGCTTTTATCGGAGACATTTTTCCTTCACCATGGGTGGAGCGAATATCCACTCATCTAAAGACATTATTACTCTGTCCCCTTGTTGGATGAAATCGAAAATACCCCTCCCATCATAATGATGCCTCTTCCACTATCGTGATGACTCACAATGAAGTGGGTGAAGGGAAACAAAATCCAATCTTATTTGTTCCAATGAGGCCATTAATTAGGAAGGGAACTAATTAGCTTTTCCTTCATGAAAATAGTGTTAGGGTTTCCAACGAGCTTGGGAGAGGGAGTGCCAAAGCGGCAAAATTCGCTATCAAAGTGGTTGCAGCAACTTCCCTAACAACTGGGATTGTGCTATGGGCCCCAGTGTTGGCCTTCAGACATAAAGTTTCCTACTTATTTTCGAATAGCGAGGAGGTAGCTGAGGCATTTTCGGACCTCTCCATCTTGTTGAGCTTTACACTCTTATTGACCAGTGTCCAACCTGTTCCGTGTGGTGAGTTTCTTAATTTTCTTTCCTTTACCATTTCGCATGAGTAGGTAATTATGTTAAGGGAAAAAGATCTTTGTCCGGGAGTGTGGCCTACGTTAGCACTCCCATGAGTCTATCTCTCGCCTCCCCATGTGAAAAGACATCTCTGCCCCCTTGTTTTAAGGTGGAGAGAGATAGACACATGGGAGTTCTCGGACAGAAAACTGCTTCCCCTGTGTTAAAATTAAAATGAACTTAATATATTCAAAGTAATAATTTATTGTAATTTTCATGTTAACTCATGGGGTGATTCTAAAACAATCATCACAAGGAAATTACATGGTCATATGTGTGTAAGATTAGGTTTTTAAATCATATCTGAAATATTTCATTGGGCAATGGTTTCCCATGCTGCTCGCGTGAGGAGATTCTCCCACACCAGACCAATCACGACACAAGAATGGTTTGGTCAATAGGGGTCCATATGGTCAAGAAAAGATAGTGTCAATATAGGACTCATATGGTCAAAATGTGAGAACATGTGGAAAACCATCCCTACACCACACGTGTGGGGTTCTTTTTTCCCTATTTCATCATCACCTCTACAAATTTGAATGTTAATTAATGTGAACACTTAGCTCTTTTTGTTTTCCTAATTGTCTTTTTTTTTTTTTTTTCCCACTTCTTGAATAGGAGTGGCTGTCGGTGCTGGATGGCAAAGCAAAGTAGCATATATCAACATCATTTGCTATTATTGCATAGGGCTTCCTCTTGGGCTGTTCCTTTATTATGTTGTCAATTTTAATGTGAAGGTAAGCTCAAATAATCGCCTTCTCATTTTAACCCCCCTCCCCTCTCAAAAAAAAAAGAAAAAAAGAAAAAAAAAATCTCTTTTTGCTCAAAAAAAACTTTGTATTTTTTTCATTCATCTTGCACCAATCCCAATTTAAATGAATTATCAACAAACAAAATAGTATAGGAACAAAGGAAACTATTTTCCTAGAATGTAATCAAAAGATTCTATAATCAGAGAAAAAAAAAGAGAGAGGTGTATCTTGGTTTATCATATAAATTGTTCACTATAGTGAAATAATTTCCCCCCTCTATCAATCATTCTAAACAGGCTCCCGTATTACGTATGTACAAGATAAATGATAAAAGAAATACAAAATAAAATTTAGAAATAAAAATTTCCAAAAGAAATTCTTTTGTTGAAACAAATAAAACGTAAAGAAATTTAAAAGGAATGACTGCGAAAAATATTTATTCTAATTCATATGCATTGTACATTTAAAAAATTTCTAGCTTAGTTTAATGATTTCTTAATCTGACTCAAGTTAATTGGTTATCTATGTATTGTTACAGGAAATATGGATGGGAATGATTGGTGGCATTTTTATTCAAACTTTGGTGCTTCTTTATTATGTTTATAGAACTGATTGGGATAAGCAGGTACATTACTAATTCCTATGGAAGAAATTAAATTTCATCATGTATGTTATTGTTGAAACAAACTGATTGTTTAACATTGAAAGATACTTTGATTGAATATTAAAGATCTAATAAAAAATAATTGAGTTTAAGCATTTTTTGATAGTTAGGACCTAATTAAGGAGAGTTGAGGTATTTAATTGTGAAGTGTTTGTCCTTGCCAACTGAGTGACCCCCTTGTGGTTTTGTGGCATCAAGGTTGATGTTGAGTCTTTGGTTTTGTTGCTGTCCACTTTGGTGTTCACTTTTGCCTTAGCCTTCTCCCTTCCCTTCCTATCCTTGTCTTAGTACTAATTACATTAAAAGATACCATCATTATATATTTTCTCTCAAAAGAACACTACTTGGGGTTAATTGTATTATCATTAGGAAAAAAAGAATGCATTCAAAACATAAAAATGAGATATGTGAAATTACATAAATTATTTGAAAAAAGTGATAGAAATTCTTGCTTAAGAGATTGAGAGAGAATCTTCAAAATGTATATATATATATATAAAAGGAGAAGGTTTTCCTTCTCCAAGTGGTGAAGGTTTACCACACCATCCTACAGTTTACAAACTCCTATAAGATTTTAGTATGTTCCCCAAAATACCCTCTCGATAACCTTCCCCACTCATCTAAAGCCCCGCGTTAAATGGATTCCAAAAGTTAGCTGTGTCTATTCAGTTAGATTGTTTTTTCCCTATTAGTTTGTAGAAGATAAAGGCAATTCATAATCAAATTTTAAGATTACAAGTTTAAGTACGTAAGCAAACTAAAATAAAAAAACATGATATCTTGCTTGGTTGATGCAGGTACTTATGGCAAAAGCGAGGGTGAGTAAGTGGATCCTCCCATCTCCAGAAGAGCAAGCGAACAATCCCTCAATTTAACAGTACTTTAGAGGGGGACGGATGAGTATTTTCAAATAAGAGAGGGTGACTTGAGTATCATTCCATTTTTAGGGGGTGTTTCATAAATTACCCTATTAAGTAAATAAAGCTAAATGTACATCTATCATACACTTGCCCATGAGTTTATTAGATCCTGTTTGCCAGCTGATGTACTATAGAGATAACCTCTCTATGCATCTTCATAATAAGTACAAACACAATATCAGATATTAACACTAGCTAGAAACATCATGAAGTAATGAAAAAAGTACCTAAAATTAGGGAATTATTTTTCTATCTGGGAGTGTGCCCTACACCAGCACTCCCATGTGTCTATCTCTCTCCTCCTCAAAATAAGGGGGTAGAGGTGTCTTTTCATTTGGGGAAGAGAATGATAGACTCATGGGAGTGCGATAGAGTTCTTTTTCCCTTAAAATAATTATTATTTCTTTGAGATACCACTCTATTGTCAAATTTCACCACCACACTATTAGTCTTATTTTCTTTTTATTAAAATCCCTTCATGTAATAACCTATTTATCTTAATTTTTTTATTATCTTAAGTTATGTATTCATTATTCAAACTTTTCAGTTATCCCTACTTTTTGTTACACTTATAGGGATTGGTGCATTCATATGATTAAATTTGTATCTAAAATTTGTAGCGATTCTATGCAATTTTGATTAAATTCAGTTGTTACAACTTTTACATCACCATTTGATGTGATAAAAGGGGGTGTGCAGTATAAAGATAGTTTTGGACTATGTAGAGTCTAGAGAAATATATATGAATCTACTAAAATTTAAACTTAAATGAAAATTTGTATTTAAAGAAAAGTAGGCCTTCACATCCAGCAACTTACTTATCAATTACTTAGTAGCTCCCCCACCCCCCAAAAAATAAAAAAATAAAAATCAACTACTCATTGCATAACCAACCTTAAAGTGATGGAAAAGGGACTTAACTTGACTTGTCCACAAAGAAGCAATTCTTATCAATAAAATAGGTGGCGAAGCCCGTATTGCTTATATGGTATGATCTATTATTGTTGCTTATGAATGAATGAATTTTTTCTGATAAAGGGAGCGTTTGATTGTCGGAAAAAAAGGATCCGGCTCCTCTACAGGGAGCTCAGTGCCCCGAGTGTGCCTAAGGGGCTAGGAATATGTGCGATACAGTCCAACAGTTGGATGTTTCCTGGGCGTGTTGGGCTCCCGGGAAAAGAGCTCAACTTGAAAAAACAGGGGTGGAAAAGTTGGGAATTTTTTATACTATTTTGAAGAAATAGGCCTTAAGTTAGCATTAAAATTAGTCTTTCAGGAAGCAATGCCCATATATGTATATAGTTTATGTAATGGATAAAGGGATTCTTCCTTCACCCATGTTCTATCTCCATTCCTTCACAAATGGTATCTCATGTGTTTCGTTATTCTCTGAGAATGTATCTACAAGCACATGGAAAGAATATGGTAGTGAGTTGGTCAGGGAGAGTTACTTTGATACTTCAAATAATATATTGTTGGATACTTAAGGAAGATATGAGATTAGATGTTGGAGGTGGAATGCTTCAATCAATATCGCAAGCGTAATCCCAGTAATTGGGTTAATTGGGTTATGTGTTCAGTGGTGGTTGTTCTTTAACATGGTCTAGATTAGGGGTGCAACAGGGTTGGATTGGGCCGGGTTTTATAAAACCCTAACCGAACCCCAAGTCTCTTTAGCTGGGCCCAGGCCCGATCCGACCCTTACTCAAGGCCTGAAAAATCCAACCTTAACCCGTCCTCAGGGTCGGGTCAGGCTGACCCTGATTGGCCCTGATCATGGGGAGGGGGAAGGGAGATGCATGGGCTGGACTGGGCCTGGGAGAAAATTATTAGTTTTATTTAAAATAACACTATAATAAAATGTTTATATCACTTATTATCTTCATATATAATATATTATATAACAAAATATGAGTGACATTTAAAAGTTACCCTTATAATATATATACTATATCAATATATATTGGGAAAATATCTACCCCTTCCCCTCTAAGCCCCTCTAAGTTTGCCTAATATCAATCCAGTATCCAAGTTTTAAAAATATCTTCCCCCTCCCCTGCTTTTCAAACTTGTTATCAATCGTATCCTAACCGTTAAAAAACATGATGATGTGGCATATACAAAATTTTTAAAACCCCAGAATACCCTTATATCCCAAGATTCTTCTCCTATTTCCTCTCCGCTTCTTCGCCTGCCCTTTCTTCTTTTTTCTTCTTCTGCCAGCACCACCATCCCCGCCACCATTGCCGCCTCCTATTCTCTTCCACCTCCAGCACCGAAATCCCTCTGCGTTTTTATTCTTCCGCCAGCACCACCACCACCGCAGAAACCCCTCTGCGTTCTTAGAATTAGGTTTAATCGGTTGGTGTCGTCTTTTCACTCCTCTGTTTTCTGTGAAGCCTCTGAACTGAAATCCGAACTCATTGGAAGAGAAATGTTAGGGATTCTAATGGCACAGTATTTCTTCAACCGGTCTTATCGATTTCGGAACCACGACCGTCCATTTTTAGAACTTCAGGAACCATTCCTTACTTCTTTACCAGGACCCTAACTCGGAAGTCAGAAAGATTGAGAAGATTTGTAGTTTTCACAGAGAATGGTAATGGGCTGAGCAAAGAACCAGAGTCTGAGGAAAGAGATAATGGGTTCAACGGTTAGGGAAATTCGAAAAACAGTGAACGACCCACTTTGAATTTCAGATGGAGGGATCTGCTGGATCCAGAACCGAAGAACATCTTGGCCATGGGACTGACGGGCCTCCTCACTTGGGCAAGCGTTCAAGTCCTCTGGCAGCTCTTCTTCATCTCCCTTGCTAAGTTGCTATCTTGTTAGCAGCTGTTAAGTACTCATCCATCGCTGCACTCCTCCTCTTCATCCTTATAACCCTTCTTTGAGGGTCCTTTCTTTACATCTTTGCTGTGTTTTTTTTTAATTCGTAAATTGCTTCAGCTTCGAAAGGTTTCTCTCTCCGCTAAAAAAGAAAATGCAATCTTTCAATGGTTACTGAGTTTCACGAGAGAGAGTCAAAGAGAGGGGTAGACCAGAAGAAAAAAAAAGAAAGATATTCATCTTTTTCCCCCAAAACGTCCTTTTCTCCCCTGCATCTCTACCTTTCTTCCTCTTCTTCTTCCGCCAGCACCGCCAGCCACCACTGCTGCCTCCTATCGCACAGAAGAGGCTCTGCAATTCATGTGCAGTAAGGAAAAATCGGTTAATCCAATCAATTTCAGGTTGGGATAGAATTTTGATCAGATAGCAATCACACAACAAAAAAAAGAAAAAAGTTGCAGAACAGAAAGTAAGGTTAAGGTCCAATAATGTTTAAGATTTGTAGTTCTTTAATTATCTGCCCGTGGAGGTGCTGCCTTGCCCCTTGGCAGTGGTGGTGGCGGTGGTGCTGGAGGCAGAAGAAGAAGAAGAAAAAAAGAAACGAAGAGAAGGGTTTTGTTGGGAGTAAAGAGGGTAGTTTGGGTATTAGAATTTAGAAAGGGTAAAATGGAGTTTTTAAAAATTTGGACATGTCCACGTCATCAGATAATGGAGTTTTCTAACAATAGGGTACGATTGTTAACAGGTTTGAAAAGTAGGGAAGGGGTAGATATTTTTCAAAACTTGGTATTAGATTGATATTAGGCAAACTTAGAGGGGAGGAGATAGATATTTTCCCATATATATTTTATAATATAACTTAAAATAAGATAGGGTCGGCCGGGCCAGGCTAAGCCTGAAGCCTTAACCCTGGCTCAATCAGAACTTGACTCAAGATTAGAAATTTTCAATCCTAATTTGCCCTCAAAGTCAAGATATCTCAGCCCAAACCCTGTTTGAATTCAAAACAGATTTGGACCCGCAGAGCCAAACTTGCATCCCTAGTCCGGATTCTCTATGCATGCATTTTCTTATCTATGGCCGATGCTGAAACTCTCTCTGTCTTCTGGTATTATGCTCTGGTAAGTAAGTTCCTTCTTACACACTTGACACTACTGCTCTGATGCAATTATTTCAACCTTAATTACCCTTCTCTCTCTCTCTCTAAGTTCCTTCTTACACACTTGACACTACTGCTCTGATGCAATTATTTCAACCTTAATTACCCTTTTCTCTCTCTCTCTCTCTCTCTCTCTCTGTGTCTGTCCTGGTATAATGCTCTACCACACTTGATGACTGTCTTATCAACAAAAAAAAAAAAAAGAGTCAACGTTAACTGGGAATAAAGGGGTGAGACTCATGGGAGGTTGTTTTCATAAAATTTTAAACGTCGAAGTTGTTTGTTTACATGGTGTGACAACGTAACAAACATGCATGATGTGGTGAGAGAAATATATATATTTTTTTAATAGATAAGGAGGGAGGGGGAAGAGGGGGGGGGGGGGGGGGAGACGTAGGATGTGAACGAGAAGGTTTGAACTTAAGATCTTCTGATAGCAATGGACTTTTATGTATCACTAACTATTAAGTGTGCTATTGGGTATTTTAAGGAGACGACTCCTAATATTGAGGTATCTAACGGTGTTGAGTTATTAAGTGCATGGGGATGTGTGCCTACATGAGATTCAATGTTGATACAGTTCCCATACTTAGAAAAAAATAACGTGTATTAAAACTTGGGACATAAGTCAAGAGTTCAGATTTGCTATCCACATGGGACAGGTGGGGATAGATCTGAGCCCTTCATACGATGTGATTTGTTATATGAGAGTAATTATTAAAATATCGGGCCTATTGTGTTAGGTTACCAAAATCATTCTTTTCTTATCTCAAATTTGTGGAATGATTGATCTTCTCTTTCAGTACTATATTGAGCCATGGAATCGATTTGATAAAAGTGTGGCTTGCCTTTTATGAACAAACCAAACAAAAGATGATGTACAACAGCTCAACAGCTCAGGGGAGAGTGTTGGACCTGTTGGTCGCTTTTTAAAGTTAAAATTGATTGGAATCCAATGACTTAAAAAACACTCAAATAAACCAAAAGAGAGAAGAAAAAAAGTAATGGAGAATTTTAACCATGGTTTTAGTGCATATCGGAACGGTCATCGGCAACACAAAAAATGATACGATATCGATATGGTATCGGTCTGGATCGACTGTATCGGACAAAATTATTCATTGATTTCTTTAAAAAATGAGTTTTCAAACCATTTTACCCCTTGTCCGTATCGTACAATTGATATGGTATTGACACGGCATTGATATCGATGACTAACAAAACCGGTATATATCTCCCTATACAGGCAATATGATACCGATACTTAAAACCATGATTTTAACAATGATCCTTATTCATAGAGGTGATGCAGTAAAGGAGGTTGGTTGGGATAGAGTGATAAATCACATTTTTGTGTTGGAGACAAATGTGTAATCATGAGGAATAAACTAAACAAATAATTACACATAACACGAGAAATTTAACGTGATTTCACATAACTATCTACATTCACTTGAGAGAAGCATAGATTTTTCGTTAAGCTAAACAAACTCTCTACACCACTATCTCCACCTCACAAAGTGATTTTCCTTTGCTTGTATCTAGGGTTTTCCAAACAAAAACACTATATAGGAAACTCTAAAACCATAATCTTCACACAATTACAATTTTACTCCTATAATAAACCCAAAACCTGATTCAATTACAATTACAAACCCAATAATAATTATGTGGACATGTAAAATACAAGATAGATTCTAACCTCAACATTTTAGAATTTAGCTCGTTTCTAGGGAGCCCAGCACGCCCAAAGTGCATCTAATCGTTAGGCTGTGCCGCACACATCCCTAGGCATGCACCAAGATGTGTATGGCATAGCTCAACCGCTGGATACCCCCTGGACACGCCCTGGACGCTGGGCTTCCTGGAGACAATCCTGATCCAACATTTTACTCTCAGACTTTGAAGAACTAATGGTGAGAATGTGAGCCCCCATTATTAATACATCTCATAAATTTGCATCATCCCTTGCAAGTTGCAACTATTGAGTATTAATCTTGACTTACATGGTTGATCTGTGGAAGTCTATTAATCTTGATCACTGGTGAACAATATGAAAGATTGATAGAAGATATTTCTATCAAGTTGCAAAGCCAGCCACATATGTGGTTGTATGGTTGAAACTTCAGCAACATGGAAAGAGGAACCTTTCTATTGTGCCTAACTACCCATTATTTATTACACATGCACCCAATAGTACATGTAGTCTATTTCAACTGCATTTTCATACAACTCTATTAATTCGATTGAGGGTGTTTCCAACACTTTAGCTAGGAATTAATGAAATCCTTCTTAATTAGTTCATGACCAAGGACTTTGTTCTATTATTGTATGGTTCCACTTTTATAAATTCTTCTATTTCACTTATATTTAAGGTGTGTTCCCACATGCACCATGTAGTTTAAAGGGTCTTTCTAGGCGTTACTATGATTACTTCAATCCCTTTTCAGTACATGGGTTGGTTCATATGATAAAGGACTCCACATATATTTCAATGACTAATTTTAATAAAAGTATCAAAATATCATTTAATCGAGATGAATATTATAAAATACAAGACGACATCTTCTGTAATTTTAATTACTTACTTTACTCATTTTAAGTTGAAATTATACCAATGAGATGCTTGTCTGATCTTCTATCATATGGACTAACTCATGTACTGCTACGTGACAAATAGTAAAACGTAATATTTCACTAGATATAGTGACAAAAATTTGTAGTCATGGGTGTCGGTACAATTTTTTTTTTTTGGTAAAGTTGGTAGAATCCTTACATCAGTATCAATTCAACTAGCTCCAATATTGGATTAATGTTAATAATAACTAACATTAAAGTACAAAAAGCAAAAAACATTCAAGTCTCTATCTTGCATTTTCTAAGGACCATTTCCGTAAAGATGAGACATTAATTAGTATTGAAAAAAGAGAGGAGGTTGCTCTCTCTCTCTCTCTATATTTATGGGAAGTAGTTTTTTGTCCCGGAGTGTGGCTTACGCCAGCACTTTCATGTGTCTGTCTATCTCTCTGCTCCTCAAAACAAGGGGGTAGACGTACACCTCTAGGAGTGTTGACATAGGCCACACTCTCGGACAGAGAACTTTCTTCCATACATATATCTAGGGATAAAGTTTTCTACACTAGGGGTGTAAGATATGCCCAGGCACATAGGGGTGGGCGAAACGACCAGCGCCCCCCTCTCCAGCCCCATGTCTCAGCCCCCCCATTTCGATAAAGATGGGACATTAATAGTGTTGAAAAAAAGAGAAGAGTCTGGTCTCTCTCTCTCTCTATATCAATATATATGTGTGTGTGTTTTCCTTTATATATTGTCATCAAAGTGGGAAAATAGAGAAGTTGAGAAGTGTAATGGAGAGTTCAGCCAAGGATAAGCTACTTCTTGGTGAGTCAGGCAAGGAAAAGGAGGAAGAAGAGAAAGTATGGAAAAGATTGAGTGTAGAATCAAAGAAGCTATGGATAGTAGCATTACCTGCTATCTTGACAAGAGTATCAATGTTTGGTGTGTTCATTATATCTCAAGTGTTCATCGGCCATATCGGAAACACTGAATTGGCAGCTCTCGCAGTGGTTTTCCATGTACTCGCCCGTTTCTCCATTGGAATACTGGTAACTAGCTTCACACACCTAATTTTCCAATACTTGATTCCCAACTTATTATATATATATCTAGAAGGCTTTAATTGCTTTTTTTTTTTTTTTTTTTTTTTTTAATTTATATTTTTTGTATGTTAAATAGTCTTACAATTATGTGAGCCTCTCATCACGAGCCTTACTTTTTTTTCCGCTAAAGGCGCATATATATATATATATATATATATATTTTATAAACAAAAGAAGAAGGAAATTAGAGGGAAAACGGGAGGAAAACTTCCTCAACAAAAAACCCCTAAATTCCCCCACCTACGGCTACAGGAAGAAAATAGAGAAATACCATACGAGTAAAACAAAGAGCCTCAAGAATAGACCTTACAGTCCAATCACTTGTTATTCCCTTGCCAAACGCTCCCCTGTGACTTGTTCCCATCGGGAATGGAAAAAAAAATGTGGGAAAAAGTAACCACTTTTGATAGAGGATATCCTTCGTTTTTTGAGTCTCACGATTTATGCAATTTGGATCTTTTACTGTCCGAGTATCTGAGTTGGGGTAAAGCGATCGTTTCTCGTCTTGTTGAGTCTGCGCAGCACGATTCTGTTAGGCAGCTCGGCAGTATAAGATCCGGATTCCTATTTATGGGGGAAAAGATAAGTACTTTTGGGAGAGGTTATCCTTAGTTTTGTGTCTTACCAGTTATGTGGAAAAAACAAGGAAAAGAAATTTTTGAGAAAATTGGTTGTACTGATTTTGGACTGACTTATTAGTTTCCCTCCACCACTTGGTGAATGGATTCATAGTATCCTAGGGTTTATAAAGCCCTCATAGGTTTTAATATGTTTCCCAAAATACCCTCTGATATGATACTCCATGAATGCATCTGAACCTGCCTTAGTAAATAGATTCCCATTCACCATGACTGAAGGAAAACTTGTTCTAACTGATTTTTTCATTCAATTCACTCTAAGATAGTGAGGAATAACTAACTAGCTATTAACTGAAATTCTTGATGATCCAAAAATAGTTATGAAATTTGTTATTTAAATTCTCTTGATTTTCTCCAAACAATTAAACAAGAAGTGGAGGGAATCTTTCCTTTTCTTTTCTTGTACTTTCGAAAGCAACCAAACATCCCACATAGAAGTTAACCAGCAAGTTGGTACGTATGAAGACCCCTTGTTTCTTTCTCACTCCTGCCAGAGATCTCTAGAACCTTAGATGCCTTCATATACCATTTGGGCTGATCAGGATCGTCTCCAGGGAGCAGGGAACCCCCAAGGTACTGCCAGCTGTTGGGTTGTACCACACACATTTCTAGACATGCGTCGAGATGTGTGTGGCACAACTCAATCGCTGGATGCCCCCTGGCAACACCCTGGGCGCATGCGTCCTTGGAGACGAGCTTTTCACTTAGTTTTTAATAGTTTAAACTTTTGGTTTAAATATTTTAACACCGTATATATCTGTGCACGGCCCCCTAAAAAAAGGGGGGTTTGGGTCATTTCACAGGGGGAACCCCTATGACCCCTGTGAAATGACCCAAACCCCCCTGTTTTTGCTGGGTTGGATCTTTTAGCTCCGGCCACGACTAGAGAAGAGCCAGGTCCAGTTACACATATTAGAGGCCGGGACAACATTTGACTTCTAAAACCTTGGAGATACCTTGATATACTAATTTGAAACCATTAATTCACAATACATAAGCTATGATATATTATCTTTCTTATGTAATTAATTAACAAGTACCCTGACAATTACCTGCAGATGGGCATGTCTAGTGGACTAGAGACTCTATGTGGCCAAGCATTTGGAGCTCAACAATATCAGATGTTGGGTATATATTTGCAGAGATCATGGTTGGTTGAATCATGGTTCTTCCTACTCCTTATCCTCCCTGTTTTCATCTTCAGTGCTCCCATTCTCAAATTACTTGGACAACAGAAGAGACATCAGAAATGGCAAACATAATTTCCCTTTGGTACATACCCATAATGTTCTCCTATATCTTCCTTTACACCCTTCAAATGTATCTTCAAACACAGAGCAAAAACATTATCATTACATGGTTATCAGCTATCTCTCTTATCTTTCATGGTTTCTGCACTTGGATCCTCGTATCAAAGATTGGGTTGGGTTTAGCTGGTGTTATGATCTCGATGAATATCGCGAGTTGGGTACCGATAATCGGACAGTTAATCTTCGTTTTCTATGGCGGTTGTCCAGAAACATGGACTGGATTCAGTATGTATGCATTTTCCGACTTATGGCCGGTGTTCAAATTATCACTATCATCAGGTGTAATGCTTTGGTATGTTTATCATCTTATTGTTCTTCTAAACTTAAAATGTCACTCCAGATGCAGGGGTGTCAATTGGTCAGTTCGGTCCGATTTTAATTGGACTGAATCAATTTCGGAGGAGAATAGGTGAATCCGAAACCAAACCAATAAAAAAGAAAGTTGGGTTGGATAATTGGTATTGGTTTTTTATTGGTTCTACTTTGGTTTTGCTCTGGTTTTCAAGCAGTTGTATAATACCCCAAGCCAAGCTGTTGCATACGAAATCGGTTTGGTTTGGGCTTTTTCAGTCGGTTTTGATCAGTTTGACCGGTTCGAGTTAGTTAGGGTTTGACACGTCTAATGAACTGTTACAGCTAGTAAATTATGTTACAGCTCTCTCTAACCTTTATTAGCTTTCCATAATTATGGACAGCTTGGAGATATGGTACAACTCGGCGTTGATTCTGTTCACTGGGAACACCAAAAATGCTGAGGTTACAATTGACGCTCTCTCCATTTGGTAATTAAGATATATACCATTTGAAATTAGCTGCAATAATTAATTCAGAATTCCTTTTTATTCTTAATCTTTTTTTTAAATTTATAATCTTAACCAGTTTTCCTTCGCTTAATTTGCAGTCTTAATATCAATGGTTGGGGGTTGATGCTTTCGTTTGGCTTCCTAGCGGCTGCGAGGTATGGTTGATGATTCAAGGTATTGCCGTATTGGTATCACCGTACCCGATATCAATATCATATTGATATCATAGTGGTGGTATCAATACAGGAAAGAGTAAAATGGTCAAAAAATCACGGTATCAGTATTCTGAGAAGTATAATAATCTGATCCAATCTGGCATGGTTGATCCATATTGATATTAGTATCAACATCAATATTGGCCGAGATTGATATGAATAATGATAGTTAAGACCATGGTATATGGATTGTCAGTTCTCTATTCCATGGCCTAAAACGTCATATCACCTTGATTTGACATTCTTCTCAAAATATATGCAAATTTTACAGCCAACGATTTATCTGCTTCGAAGTAAAAAAAAATAAGGGAAGTAGTTTTCTGTACGGGAGTGTGGCCTATGCCACTATCTCTCTCCTCCTTAAAACAAGGGGGCAGATCTGTCTTTTCACATGGGGAGGAGACAGATAGACTCATGGGAGTGCTGGTATAAGCCACACTCCCGAACAGAGAACTTTTTTCCAAAAAAAAATTATGAAATTCATTGTAAATCAATAAAAACAAATGAATAAGTTCCTTGTACCTCCCCTGGAACTAGAATGTTTGTTCATCCCTATTAAATTTACAAAAAATGATTACTATATGCATGTGGTAGGAACCTTTCCCACATACCCGCTTTGAATAATGTCACATGAACATATGATATGGCTATTCTGACCATTGGATAGAGAAGTCATTGTCTAGATTATACATGTTCCAAATTTCAGATCTTGATTCAATCAAATGCCCTCTCATGTATTTCCATGCATTCTATGTATGTAATATACCCCCTAATGATACATCACTACTGTGCATACTTCCACAACGTTGAATTTTTAAAATTCTAGTTTTCCATGTGGCAAACTCCATCAAGGCAAAAACTTGACACGTGAAAGGGGAACTAGGGATTTACTTGTCCAAAAATTTAAGCCCCAACTAATCTTCCATGTGACAAATTGTTGGCATTTAGAATGCATGTGTTGAAAAGGTCCATACCATGGGGGTGTAGGAACATGACCCAAAATTTCTTAGATCAAAATTATTCTTGACCACATAAAAACTACTGATATTAAAACCGGTTGAATTGGAGTTAGCCAAGTGACAAAATAAATGACTAAAAAATTAGGTCATTATAGTTTAGTGCCATGTAAAATATGGATAGCTAAAAATATAGGATGAATGAAAATAAATGTGGATATTTAATTGAATTTTTTTTATGTCACCGATATTTGACTGATTTGAATCTCAAAAAAATTTTAAATTACTTTTAATGTGGTAGGTAAACCAAGTGGGCTGTTTGAATAATCTCTCCTAAGTAGCCCGTGTAGAAAAGCTTTTATCAGAGACATTTTTCCTACACCGTGGGTGGAGGGAATACCCTATCCACTCATCTAGAGACATTATTACTCTATCTCCTTGTTGGGGAAATCGAAAATACCCCTCCCATCATAATGATGCCTCTTCCACTATTGTGATGACTCATAATGAAGTGGGTGAAGGGAAACAAAATCCAAACTTATTTGTTCCAAAGGGACCATTAATTAGGAAGGGAACTAATTAGCTTTTCCTTCATGAAAATAGTGTTAGGGTTTCCAACGAGCTTGGAAGAGGAAGTGCCAAAGCGGCAAAATTTGCTATCAAAGTGGTTGTATCAACTTCCCTAACAATCGGGATTGTGCTATGGGCTTCGGTGTTGGCCTTCAGACATAAAGTTTCCTACTTATTTTCAAATAGCGAGGAGGTAGCTGAGGCATTTTCGGACCTCTCCATCTTGTTGGGCGTTACACTCTTATTGAACAGTGTCCAACCTGTTCTGCCTGGTGAGTTTCTTAACTTTCTTTTCTTTCCCATTTCAATTTCAATCACTTTCCATTTTCTGAAGCATTATATAGCTACAAGAATCTAAACTAAAACTTACCGCATGAGTAGGTAATTATGTTAAAATTAAAATAAATTTAATATAATTAAAAATAATAATTTATTGTAGTTTTTAAGCTAACAATGGGGTCATGGGGTGATAAAACAACCATCACAAGAAAATTACATGGTCATATGTGTGTAAGATTAGGTCTTTAAATTATCTCTGTAATATTTCATTGGGCAATAGTTTCCCATGCTGCTTGTGTGGGGAGAATCTCCCACACCATACCAATCACGACACAAGAATGGTTTGGTCAATAGGAGTGTCCACATGGTCAGAGATGAGAGAGTGTCAATATAAGACCTATATGGTCAGAATGTGAGAAGACGTGGGAAAGTATCTCTACACCATACTTGTGGGGATCTTTTTTCCATAGTTGATTGTCACTTTTACAAATTTGAGTGTTAATGAATGTGAACATTTTGCTCTCTTTTGTTTTCCTAATTGCTTTTCCTTTACATCTTGAATAGGAGTGGCCGTCGGTGCTGGATGGCAAAGTATAGTTAGCATATGTCAACATCATTTGCTATTATTGCATAGGACTTCCTCTTGGGCTGTTCTTTTATTATGTTGTCAATCTTAATGTGAAGGTAAGCTCAAATAATCACCTTCTCTTTTTACAACCCGCCCCGAAAAATAAAGAAAGAAAGAGATGTGTATCTTGGTTTGTCATATAAATTGTTCGTTATAGAGGAATATCATATAGTTTGATTTTTTTTTTCTTTTAAAAAAGCTCCCTTGTTACGTATATAGAGGAATATCATATAGTTTGATTTTTTTTTTTCTTTTAAAAAAGCTCCCTTGTTACATATATACAAGATAAAATCATAAAGAAATAAAAAAAATTAAAATTTAGGAACAAAAATTTCCAAAAGAAATTCTTCTGTTGAAACAAATGAAGCCTAAAGAAATTTAAAAGGAATGAGCACAAGAAATATTTATTCTAATTCATATGAATTGTACTTTTTAAAAAAAATGCTAGCTTAACGATTTCTTAATGTGATTCAAGTTATTTGGTTATCTATGTATTGTTACAGGAAATATGGATGGGAATGATTGGTGGCACTTTTATTCAAACTTTGGTGCTTCTTTATTATATTTACAGAACTGATTGGGATAAGCAGGTAAATTAGTAATTCTTATGGAAGAAATTAAACTTCATCATGTATGTTATTGTTGAAACAAACTGAATGTTTAATATTGAAAGATACTTTGATTGAATATTAAACATCTAATTAAAAATAATTGAGTTTAAGCATTTTTTTGATATTTAGGACCTAAGGAGAGTTGAGGTAATTAATTGTGAAGTGTTTGTACTTGCCAACTGAGTGACCCCCTTGTGGTTTTGTAGCATCAAGGTTGATGTTGAGTCTTTTGTTTTGTTGCTGTTCACTTGGGGGTCAATTATATTATTTTAAAAAGGAAAAAAGAATGCATTTTTTTTTTTATGAAAAAAAAAAAGTGATAGAAATTCTTGCTTAAGAGATTGAGAGAGATAATAAAAGAAAACATGATATCTTTATATTATTCAGTTAGATTGAATTTCCTCATTAATCTATAGAAGAAAAAGACAATTTATAGTCAAATTTTAAGATTACAAGTTTAAGCAGGAAGGGGAACCTTATTAGAATTGATCCGACCTAACCCATGGACAAATTTCATAATCAAAAGTTGATTGACAACAAATTAAAATAAGAAAACATGATATCTTTGCTTGGTTGATGCAGGTATTTATGGCAAAGGCAAGGGTGAGTAGGTGGGTCCTCCCATCTCCAGAAGAGTAGGCGAACAATCCCTCAATTTAGCAATTTTTTTTAATTAGAAAAAAAATAGCAAAGTGATGCTAACTATTAGCGCCTTCTTGTGTCTAACTCTCTCCTCTCTCCTATGAAATGGATATATTTGTCCCTTACTTGGAGGATAGATAGATAGAAGGTGCTAGCATACGCTATGCAGTCGGACAATGTTCTTTCTCCCTTTTTTTATATTTCTTTGAAAATATTTTTACATCAACTCTAAGCTTGTTTTCTTTCTGATGTTGTGGTCCTATTATATGAAGGTTTTGAAATTTCCATTGAATTGATTTGGACCATACAGTTCTTATTTTAATCAGTTTTCGAATGATCACCAAAGAAAATAGTAAAAAAAGTTAATAGAATTCAACCGCGAGACATCAAAAGAAAAAAGTGAAGACAAAAGTTTTTTATTACCTAAGGTGAAAAGAGAATCACTTCATCCATGATGATTTGATGTTATGATTGGACTCCTAAAATAGTAACTCTCATCATTAATTCCTACTCTTTATTGATAAAGGTTTATAATAACATTTCTGGTCGAATCAAAAGAAAATTAAAGAGATTTTCTCTTCACCAATAGGTGAAAGAAAAACCTGGTCAAAAGAAAATTTTGGTTTATTTTGAGGAAATGCAATCGCCTCATTCGCAAATTCAAGATGGTATGTCCCATTTGCTTCTACTGTTCTCCATGCTAAGTTCGTCAATCAATGTTTTTTTATTTTTAATGGTAAAGAAAAAAAGACAATATTAAGTAAATAAAGCTATATGTAGATCTACCATAAATTTGTCCCTTAGTTTATTAGATCTTGTTAGCCAGCCGATGCACTATAGAGATAACTTGTCTATTTGTCTTCATAATACATACAAACACGACATCTAATATTAACACTAGCTAGAAATATCGTGAAGTAATGAAAAAAGTATCTAAAATTAGGAAGTAGTTTTTAGTCCAAGAGTGCTGGTGTAGAGTGTGGCCTACACCAGCACTCCCATCTGTCTATCTCTCCCTTCCTAAAAAAAAGGGGCAGAGGTGTCTTTTCTTTTGGGGAGAAGAGAGATAGACTCATGGGAGTGCGACAGAGTTTTTTTCCTCTAAAATTATTATTACTTTGAGATATCACTCTATTATCAATTTTCACCACCACACTGTTAGTCTTATTTTTTTTTTTATTAAAATCCCTTCATGTAATAATCTATTTATCTTAATTTTTTTATTATCTCAAGTTATGTATTATTACTCCAACTTTTCATTTATCCTTACTTTTTGTTTACTCATAGGGATTGGCGCAATCATATGATTAAATAATGGATAATTTACACATACCACCCCCGAGGTTTAACAAAAGTATAATTTTATCCCCTAATTTTGGATAATTCTGGGTACCCCCTAGGTTTACAAACGTTAACACATACACCCATTCCGTCAGTTTATGATTAACAGTATTAAAATCAAGGGGTAAAGTTACAAGAATACCCTTACAAGAAAAAAAACCTACAACTCATCTTCCCCAAATCGTTTAGGTTTTGAAAAAAAGGAAAGATGAATTACAAGTATTAACCCTAAACTCCCAACCCCAAACAGCTTACCCTTTTCCGGCCTTCTTAATCCAACTGAATTCCATTGGCTCACTCAATAAATCACCCTCTCAATCTCTCCATTCCAAACAAACAACAGCCGAGAAGAAGAATGAAGAAGAATGAAGATTCCTGCAATTCTTGGCCTCCCATAGTTTGTTCTTTCTTTTTATTCTCCTCCTATGGAGTGATAATGTTGCTAAAACTATGATATAGTTTTCAATCCTAATCCATCCTCAGGGTCAGGGTATCTCAGCTCAGGCCCTGTTAGAACTCAGAAGGGTTCGAGCTGACAAGGCGAAACTTGCACCCCTACTCAAATCGATGTCTTACTCTTACCAATAGAGCATATATTATTAACCATATGCACGATAGGCACCAGTACTGTAAGAAACACTGTGCAGGAATGGAGGGGTTAAGTAGGAGAAATAACTATTAATTAGTCTATTTGGTTCTCCATGCCAATTCATTTCTGTGTAGTTTTTATGCAAATAAAAGAGACTCATGAGCTTCCATATTTGAGTTTTTAGACTTTAGAGTATGGTTCGTAATTAATCTTGGGATTGGTCAAGGTCGATACCAATTTGATATTCATTCCGATCCATCAAATGTGGTTAAAAACCGGGGTTTGTTGGATCGGTGTTGGAATTGACCAATATCGGTATAAAAATAAATATTAAAATATTTATATGAAAGAAAAAAAACCCAAAAATTTGATGGAAATCCTAGAAATTTCATTTGTATCAGATCGGATTCGGACGATCCGACCAAATTTACCGATCTAGGGAGTGATCCACTAATTAATACCAGGCAAGATCAATCATTATTTAGGATTGGTCTAGACTGATACCAATCTGATCCAGTCAATATTGGCCGATCCGATTCGAGATTATTACGAACCATCTCATGGTTTTAGTGCATGGTATTGGTCAACCTAGAAATCGATATGGTATCGGCATAGATTTTCCGTATTGAACAAAATATGCCCTTGATTTTTCTTTAAAAATAGGTTTTTGATCATTTTACCCCTTTTCCGTACCGAGTCATCAATATGATATCGGTGGACACGTATCACCCAATACGAGTGATACGATATTGTTAACGATATCGATACGGATACCTCTAACTCCTCTTAGGTTCCTTGCCCGGTTAGGTTCGAAGGTTCTTCTCATAGGGGATATGAAATGACAACCTCACCCCCTGCTCGAACACACTACTCGGGTGGGGTGAGGTCGTCATTTCCGCTCTCCCTATGAGAGGAGCCTACGAACCTGACCAGAGACACAGGGAACCTGAGAGGAGAAAAATTGTAGAACCATAATTGAGAGTTGAGAGAGAGAAAATACTATAGTTTTCTCTGTCCAACTTTTGTACCCGTTTTTTGTGTTTTGGGAAATGGGTTGACGCATGCAAGGCAGATATCTCATTCTCATTCAGAAGGACATTTATTCCCAGCTAACTATATTTAATGCAGCGCATGACAGATCGGGAAACTTTTTTGACTTTTGGTTTTTTTATATGTAAATCCTTTTATATATATATATAATACCGGATCCACCTTAAAAAATGAAGCAAAAAGCTGTGCATGCATAGAGGTTGTTGGTAGCCATGGGTAAAGACAATAGGGTTAGGCTTCTTCTTGACTTATCATCAGCAGCAACCAAGGAAGAACAAAATCAGTTTTCATGGAAGAAATTATGGGAAGAATCAAAGAAGCTTTGGGTAGTAGCAGGACCTGCAATCTTAACACGAGTATCCATGTATGGAACCTTCATCATAGCTCAAGCTTTTATCGGTCACATTGGTAATACCGAAATGGCTGCTCTCTCTATCGATTATCACGTCCTTGTTCGTTTCTCCATTGGAGTTATGGTAACTTTCTAACCCATCTCTCTCTCTCTCTCAAGATTCAAGAATAAGAAAGAACCTAATTAAATTTATGTACTTTTGTTGTGTTTTTATTATTCAGACGGGGATGTCAAATGGATTAGGAACCCTATGTGGAGAAGCATATGGAGCAAAACAGTATCACATGTTGGGAATATATTTACAGAGGTTCTGGTTGATTGAGTTCTTGTTTAGTTTTCTTCTACTACCTCTATTCATCTACAGTTCACCAATTCTGAAAGTAGTTGGACAAACAGAGAAGATATCAGATGTGGCGAATATAATATCAATTTGGTACATACCAATTATGGTATCTCATGTGTTTCGTTATACATTGAGAATGTATCTACAAGCACATGGAAAGAATATGGTAGTGAGTTGGTCTGGGGTGGTTACTTTGGTACTTCAAATAATAAGTTGTTGGATACTTGTGGAAGATATGAGATTAGGAGTTGGGGGTGTGATGCTTTCGATGAATATCGCAAGTGTAATCCCAGTGATTGGGTTGTTGGGTTATGTGTTGTGTGGTGGTTGTTCACTAACTTGGTCTGGATTCTCTATGCATGCATTTTCGGATCTATGGCCGATGCTCAAACTCTCTATGTCTTCTGGTATTATGCTCTGGTAAGTAACTCTCTTCTTACACACTTCACCACCTCTGCTCTGCTCCCATCATGCAATTAATTAATTACCCTCTCTCTCTCTCTCTCTCTCTCTCTCTCTCTCTCTCTCTCTCTCTCTCTCTAGTGTTGGTATAATGCTTATGTTCATACACACTTGACACTTGACCACTGCTCTCATGCAATTATTTCACTCTTAATTACCCCTCTCTCTCCTCTGATGCAGTTATTTCACTCTTGATTAGCTTCTCTCTCTCTCTCTCTCTCTCTCTGGTATAATGCTCTGGTAAGTTCATACACACTTGACACACTTAATGACCGCTCTGATGCAATTAACTCTCTCTCTCTCTGTTTTTCTTATAACAACATATCAAATTCAACCCCATGGGAATTAAGAAGCCAACCCACAAGAATGATATTGGTGTCTTCGTATACTTGAGGTATCCCTTCTCTCCACCTAATCCTTGAGGCCATGTTTGTTTGATGGAAAAAAAGGGATGGGAATACAGGAAAATATTTGGCTGCAACCATCTTCCTTTCCCCGATCGTAGACGTAAATTTGGAATAATATTTTTCTCCTTTGGGATTATAAATATTCTATTAATTAGGTTTTTATATTTTTTAAAATACCCTTCTAAATTTCAAATCGACCCTTACAATTGGGGGCAACAGCCAATCTTAGTCCCGGAATAAAGAGGAGAGAGGTTTTTCATAAAATTCTAAAAATCGAGGTTGTTTGTATACGCGGTGTGGTAAAGTAACAAACAACATGTATGAAATTCTAATGTCTTCTTACCCAACCTTTCTATTCAAAGTTTTACCATATTACTTCATTATTCCACCCTTAATTTTTTACTTACTATCTATCCCCTTCTTTCATTTCCTTGCCTTTGTTGTCCTTTTACTCCATTACATGTGGGGCCCACGAATTTTGTTTCTTTCTCTTGTGTATCTTTTCCACGTGTACAATTTCTCAATTCATCCAAACAGGAAAGGGGTGTCGACTTATAGAGTTACCATCCCACATAGAATTGTTGGCTTGCCTCTTTCTTTAAATTTGTTTTTTTTTGTTTAAATGGTTCTCTAACCTAAAACTTACATAAATAATTATGAAACGCAGCTTGGAGATATGGTACAACTCAATCTTGATTCTACTCACTGGGAACAGCAAAGACGCTGAGGTTGCAATTGACGCTCTCTCTATTTGGTAAAAAAAAAAAAAAAAACATTTATAAGAAAGTTGCAGTTTGGTTTTTAATTTATTTTTTCCTGTTTCCTTCTTCAGTACATATTAATTAATGTTTCTGTTGCCAAGAAACATTATTGACTACTAGCTAGTCCAATGTAAATTAAATTTCATTTTTTCTGATGAGAATCATGTTTTTGCAAGCAGTCTTAATATCAATGGTTGGGCACTGGTGCTCTCCTTCGGTTTCCTAGCAGCAGCAAGGTATGGATTTTCATTTCTATGCACTTTAACAGATCCAATTTCCCGGAAATTCCCAAACGCTTCAAAAGATGGAATACGAGAATACTTATGCTTGTTTTTATCGTCTGAGAATGCGAAATCGATCTAGAATGCATACCCAAACATAGCCTTAATTTTTTAGGTTCCTTAATTCTAAGCGTTGCTATGCCTAATGAAGTATATAAGACAGTACATAGATTAGTCCATATGATAGAGGACCTCGCATACATTGATAGGCACTGTGACAGGGAAGAAAACTCTTTAAATAACCATATGAGGCAGCTAGGTTGATAAATGCCAAATGAAGCTCAGTCTGATTTTAATTGGGCCAACAAATAGTTTTAATCAGGATGAATAGGCCCACCACAATTGGGCCTCCATTTTCTCCCCCAGCCTGACTAAATTTCCACGGCAAAACTTATCTTTTTTTTTAAAAAAAATTATTCTTTTGCAAAAGTTTGAATCTCTTGTATCATTTTATGATTCAAACTTTCATAAAGGGAGTGCCTGAATGACACTTCTATAGGTGTATTTAGGACTGGACACCTTTATTTTAAGATAGGGGTATAAAAGGATTTTCAAAAATAATTTGAAAGTGATATTATTATCAAAAGATGTCATTGGAATATACATTTTTCGAGTATATATGCGAATTGATATTACTAATCTTATTGGAAAAATTTGTATATCATACTAAAAAGGGCAAAAATGTAAAATTATAAATTATTCGATACCTTGAGGGGTGACGAAACATAAAGCCGGTTTGTAATGTTGTTATGGGTTCTTAACCCCTCCACCCCACTATTGTTTTCCATTTTTAATAAAGTTTTTTTCATCAATTCCAAGTTCCAACTATATATGGAAGCTCAATGTTGCAAACCTTTTCTTCATGGAAAAAGTGTTAGGGTTTCCAATGAGCTTGGGAGAGGAAGTGCGAAAGCAGCAAAATTTGCGATTCTGGTGGTGGTATCAACTGCCATCATAATTGGGCTTCTGTTATGGGCTTTGGTATTGACTTTTAAAGAAAAAATTTCGTATATATTTTCCAATAGCTTGGAGGTAGCCAAAGCCTTTTCGGACCTTTGCACGTTATTGGCCTTTTCACTTCTATTGAATAGCATCCAACCTGTTCTATCTGGTGAGTTTATGTTCTTTAATTTATACCCTTTTTGTCTTCAATTTTTCCTTGTTTGGAAGAAAAGACTGGAAGGATTAAAGACTTAAGCAGGAACTGTCACTAAATTGCTCCTTTTGCTAATAGATTATGAGCTGTTTGATTTCCTGAGTGCTTATAATGAGATTTTACTCTTGTTGAGAGTCTAAGCATTTTCACTATATTTCTCAATTTCTTTAATCTCTAGGATTTCCTTGATTGTATCTACTAGTTTCTTTGTTTTAGTTTCTTCAGTTTCCTGCCAAATTGCATTATGATTAGGCTTTATAATCCATTATATAAGGGGTTGAGTAAATGACACCTTTACAGGTGTATTTAGTTTGACAAATTTTTTTAATTGCCCTTTGTCTTATTCCCTAAAGTTCTTTAAGTTAAGGGTATAAAAGGACTTTCAAAAATAATTTGAAAGTGACTTATCATTATATCATGATCAAGAACTGTCATTGTCTTGCCCATTGTTCGAGTACACAGTGAAATTACTGTGTTGGGTTGAATAAAAATTCGATTAATTAACCATTTGGTATAATTGCTATGCTTAGAGTATGACTAGTTGATTTTTTTTAAGAATTATAATAAAAGATCTACTCATAGGTCCATAGTATGAACTAATAACTATAGAACTCATAACCAGTTTATTGCTTCGAATTATCTAGATCCAATGAAGTAATCATTATATAATATATCAATCATATCATTGTAGCAACTGAAATGTCTCTTGTATAAAGAAAAATTAATCTGATTATAACTTGTGAAGCGAAAATAAAGGGATGTGGATAAATGGAAGAGTACGTGAAAGAAAGAGAGAAGGAGAACAACAATGACATATGAGTCCAATATATATGTATGGTCTATGAATCATCTCATTGAAAGCTTTGTAATAAAGCATCAATTCAATTCTTGATTCTTCCATAACCATAATTAGATGAATCAGTTTATCAGAAAAAAAAAATAAAATAAAATAAAGAACTTTGAGTCAATAAATAGTGAGGATTGACTCAAGAACAAATTTCATTAGGAAATCTATTGCAAAGTTCAGGTCTAGCCATTAATCGAAAAGCGATGGAAACCGCAAAACCTGTGACTACAAAAGATTCTATTGAAAAATAATAAAGCTTTAGAATTTGAAAGTGACTTAATTATCATTATGACATTATCAAAAGCTGTCATTGTCTTGCATATTTTTTGAGTACTCAATGAAATCGCAAAATTTACTCTCATTGAAATAAAAAAAAATATGTTTTACTAAAAGGGCAAAAAAATAAAATTGCAAAATATTTAACAACTTAAGGGGTCTCAATTGGAAAAACCAATTATATAATTACTTGCTTATCAATAAAATTTTATGTATTAACAAGCATTTTTTTCATATTCTTTAACTGATGATTCTCTACATTCTATACCAGGGGTGGCAGTGGGTGCTGGATGGCAAAGCAAGGTTGTTTATATCAACATAATTTGTTATTACTTCATTGGGCTTCCTATTGGTGTCTTACTTAATTATGTTGCTAATCTCGGTGTGAAGGTAATCTTAATTGATCAACATTTATATATCTTAATTTTCTTCTTCATCATAATTTAAGAGCTGGGTTGTGATAAATCAATAATTATATATGGATTATCATTTACAGGGAATATGGATGGGAATGATAGGAGGCACTCTCGCTCAGACTTTGGTTCTACTTTATTTCACTTACAAGACTAATTGGGATAAACAGGTAATTTAAAACCCTAGCTCATCATTTTCTGGAGCCAAAACCCAGATTACTTCTCTATTGCTGGATTTCTTAGCTCTTCACAACAGTGAAGAGCCGAACCAACTTGCCTACTATAACCCGACCTGATCATTCCTGGACCAAGTTGGTGGAGAAAAGAACCAGCCAACCTAAAATGTAAATTTGGGTTCGGTTTGTCCACTCCAACCCAAAATGTAAATTGAAACTTCCAACCTCAAACTAGACCTGGCCCGTTGTTTAGATTGAATCACTACATATAACACCTCGAATTTTATTACGGGTGAAAGAACGCTACCTGGGTGCGTGTGGTGCGCTGCCTCTCCCTCTCATCTATTATTGGGTCGAAACACATCACTTCGCTAAAGCTGTTTGTTTTTTTCTCTTGGTTGATGCAGGTGTCTATAGCAAAGGCACGGGTGAACAAATTAGCTATCCCTCAGCCAGATGATCAGTTGGACGACAATAATGCTTCAGAAAGTAATTAGTACTTTAATGTGAAAGATTAATCAGGCTTTTGCCCTGGTTTTAATGTTTTATGCTAAATATAGGGGATTACCTAATGATTTGCGCTAGGCTTGTTAGCTTGTACACTTATAATCTTTGGGACATGCATTTGGTCGAGTGCCTTGTTTTATGCTAAATATAGGGGATTGCCTAAAGATTTGCGCTAGTCTCGTTAGCTTGTGCACTTGTAATCTTTGGGACATTTGTTCGAGTGATTTTATTTTATTTTATTATTATTATTTTTTATCTATCCTAATCAGCCCATAGGAAAACTACAAACTACAAAAGGAAGGCTAAGACAAGCCAATAGAACCTACAATTACCTAGGGGGAGGATCCGGCTCAAGGATGCCCCTGAGCACTGGGCTTCTTGGAGAGGAGCTCAAGGGGGAGAGGGAAAGGCCAAAAGAGTACATTTTTTAATGGCACAAATGTGATCAGGAGAGTCAAACCCTTGACTTCTTTGGGGGCATGCACTTTAACTGGCAAGTCTCCAACTAACCAACCTAGCTACGGTCCACGTGCTTTTATTCTCACTCTAATAATATTTTCCTTTAAAAATAAGGGTTTGTCTTTGGGACCTTCTACTTATTTCTTCCCCCACATACCCTGGCTTCTTAATGTATCATCCTTTTATTTTTGTTTCTCCCCCTTCCCCGGCTTTTGCTGTATCAACTTTTGGTTAGATGTTTCTAATCAAAACCCTAAACCCTAGAAACAAAACCCTAAAACCCTAAACCCTGAACCCGCTAAACTGTTTCCTAAACTAATGTACCTCAACTAAGGTTTTTAGGACCTTGGAAAATTGAAAATCCTAGGGTCTAAACCATCTAGCTTTGAAGGGGGGAGGAGAGATCTAATGACATTGAAATCAAGTTAATTGGAGTTGGTGGAGAAATTATTCTATTTCAAGGGTCATCATTGGTTGACAATGATGAGACCAAAAAATTGTGAGGGGACCATAGGAAATTGAAAAATCGTAGGTCTAAGCTACGTTGTTTTGAAAGGGGGTTCGAAGACATTAAATCAAGTCAAACAGAGTTCCAGGAGAAAAGATTTCGTTTCAAGGGCCATCATTGACCGTTAATGATGGGATTGAAAAATTGTGAGGGAATCATAGAAAATTATCGATAATGAATATTTATTGTTGTTGTTGTTGTTGTTGTTAATAAAAAACTGAAATAATTTTTGGTTTTAGGATTCTTAAAGCCATACAGTTGGCAGTTGCACGTTGCACAATGGTCATAGGAAGCCTTTTGTTTAAGGTTCACCCACATAAATTATGAACATAGAAAAGTTCTCTATGGGGGAGTGTACTGCTCACGACCAGACACAGAGGGGTCTGTGAACGTTATGAGCATAGGAGAAAGACATGGTCACCTGATAGTTAGGTGCATTACTTGGCTTGTTTCTTGTTGAGTTTTTAGATTCATAATTCAAGATTGTCGATTGAAAGTGGCAAACAACCTCTTGGTCGTTGAATGCCAGAGAGTGTATGGCCCCTCGAGAGGTCAAGGGATCAACTATCTTAGTTGTATATGTATATTTGAGCAAAAATTAAGGCCCCTCTCTTCCAAGCTTAAGCTCCAGAAGCCCAATGTACCAGTACCCTAATACTGGTTAGGTGCCAGAACTATCGTACCCTTTCAAAGGGTATATTTCATGTTCATTTTTTTTTTGGGTTGAATATTTCATGTTCTTATGTTTAAGTAATATGGCTGTAGTTTAATATATTTGGGTGGTATTATCTCTTATGAAGGTTTCAATTGATGGACATTTTAGTTCTATTTCCATAAACTTGTTCAGTGATAGCAAGCATGTTTATTTCATCCTCATTAACTCTTAGTTGTCATTTTAAGAATTTACATATGATCTTAAGGACTAGAATTATTTTTTTTTTTGGTAAAAGGGACTTTGAAGAAGTTAAACCATGAAATTCATTATGGTTTCATATTCTAAGTTGCTTTTCAAAGTAAGAAATACCTTAGATCTCATCTAATAATGGAACCATCTTGTTATGAATCATTAAAGTTCTTCTCCCTTTTTTATGGAGCTTAGAACCGTTTAAGAACCGATATTGTCCCACCATTAATAATTGGGACTGGGACCTAGGTTTGTTCCCGTTAACTAAATGGGATGGTATTGGAATTGGCTCCTTTGGTACCGGTACCAATATGGACCCATCCCAAATACCAAGAACCGTCCCAATTGACACCCTTAGTCCAGATCAACCTGTCCATTCAAAAACTAGTTTTATTCAGTGTTAGCCATAGCCTAAACACCCTTTCATATTCTCCCTTTTACTTTCTGGGTTGCAAAAAAATTAAATAAATAAATGTATTTCTACTTTATAGTAATTTTATTTCTTTATGAAATTATAACTATAATTTAAAAACAAAAAAGGGCAAGAGAATGCTAGATGGTCGTGTAGCCCCTGCACCAACGTAGAGCCCAATGAGAGTGCACACAAAGGCATTGGCTTGGATGAGATATTTCATATTCGATTTCACTTGGCGCTATTAAAATAAATGGCAAAGTATTGAAAATTTCTCCAATGATACATCATATTTTAGCTCTTAGAATAAACATCAATTTTTATTTTTTTTTTCAAAATGTAAATCTTGCATGTAAAATTTTTCCATTTAAAGTTTTCACATGTAGAATATTGGACACTGAAATAAACGGAGCTGCATGAAAAATATACCAACAGTTTTGGTAATCTCCAAGGTCCCCACGGGCAGCACTGCTGCAGCTGTCATTAGGTAGTGTCATTCAAATTCTCCTCTGCACATAACACAAAAATGTGGCTCACCCTTTCATCAAGCATGGCTTGTGTTCTCATCATTCTCTTGAGAAGGTGCCAAAAACCACCTGTTCAGACGTTGCGATGCCTTTTCCACCTGCAAGTATAAGTTATTAGTCATCTACCAACTAAAATGAACCTAAATAGTGCAAATACAGAGTGACAATCTAATGAACATGGTCCAGAAATCAGCTGCAACCTAAAGGGGAAAAAAATGTGCATACGTACAGAGGAATGAATTCATGGTAAAACAATTGAATCGGCCAAGCTAGACATCTAATTCACAAAGATAATATGCAAAACATCATCTTTCATCACTGAAAACCATTTCACAGTGTATACTTAGCTATGAGAATCACTACTTGAGATTTTGTATATAAAAAGGCATACCCAGTGCATGAGGCTCCTGCCACTGCAGGGTCGGGGGAGGGTCATAATGTATATAGCAAAAACATTTCAATCTCCGTCTTTCTATAACTAAACATGAATTGTACTTTGTACCTGAGCATCCCAATCAGTTCTCCAAGTGATCCAAAGAAGCACGAGAGTTTGCAATGCAACCCCGCAAATCATTCCAATCCAGATACCCTAGAACAAAAAAGGATGTCAAAATTTTAGTAAAAGAACAGTATTTATTGTTAGGGAAGTAACATGGGGAACTATAGAAATTCATTACAATAGTATGAGCAATTGGTATTTGAGAATTAGTTTCAACTTCATTAACAGTTGGATCATTATGGAAACAAGGAGCCATATTATCTGACCTTTAGAACTAGATAATAGTTTCTTACCCTAACATCAAGTTTTGCAACATAACCAAGCAAAAGGCCTATAAGAATCCCAACTATATAGTAGCAACCAAGGTTTACATATGCTACCACAGACTGCCAACCAGAACCAATGGCGACCCCTGTTCACAAAATTTATGAAAAGAAGGGAAAATATATCAGATAAACAAATAAAGCAAAAAATCTAACCTAATTATTATTATTCCTTAATGAAATTAATTAGCCAACATTCATTTTGAATACCCAAGTCAATTTGATTTAGTCTTTTTTTTTTTCCCCTCTGGACAAAGAATGATCTTTTTGATGAAAAAGCAAAAAATATAGTAGTAAACTCCTCAAGTACGATTAAGGTGGATAAGAGTAAGACCATCCACAGAAAAAAGGGCGTACCCAGTGCACGAGGCTCCCGCCACTGCGGGGTCTGGGGAGGGTCATAATGTACGCAGCCTTACCCCCGCTTCGCTGAGAGGCTGTTTCCAGAGACTCAAACCTGTGACCACTTGGTCACAATGGAGCAACCTTATTGTTGCACTAAGGTCCACCCATCCACAGAACTACATCAAAACAAGAAAAAATAAAAGCATAATACAAGCAGGTCATTCATTGCTAAAGAACCTAATGTAAGTACAGGCTTTGGTTATTGTTGGTTCTTTAGGTGGGTAATCTGTTGTATCAGTAGATTGAT
Organism: Telopea speciosissima; assembly: GCF_018873765.1. Lineage (NCBI taxonomy): Eukaryota > Viridiplantae > Streptophyta > Magnoliopsida > Proteales > Proteaceae > Telopea > Telopea speciosissima. Next base: position 20,332,039 of record NC_057916.1, on the reverse strand, counting down.
GATAAAATCCATCAATTGGATATTAGATGGATAAACATCATAACATGGTATGCTCTAAATTACAGAAATTCTTTGTTAGCAAGATGAGGAAGTGAGGCAACAACAGCTGCCTACCGCAGTTGGTGAGATGTGGTGCGCTTCATGCCCATGCTCACTAGGAGATCTTGGGTTCGAGTCTCCTGGCTGTTACCTTCCCCCTCCCTAGTCCCCCCCCCCCCCCTAAAAGAAGAAAGAAAAAAAAAAAAAGATGAGGAAGTGAGGCTTGCCTGAGAGTACTGGCTGAACACTATTGAGCAAGACTGACAAAGCAAGTAAACCAGAGAGGCTCGATACAGCTCTGGCCACCACCGTGCTGCTTGTAAATGCATAGGATAAGACATGACCAAATACCAAAAACAGAACCGAAAATATAACACCAAGAGACACTGAAGTACTTAAATTGACTTTAATGGCAAATTTTGCAGCTCCTGCATCTCCGCTCCCCAATTCATTTGCAACACGTACACTGTAATAACAAGAAGTTCATGCATAAAATACTTTAAAAATAGAGAAAGGACCTAAGAGGAAATAGATGGTAAGTGATTAAAGCCATACCAAGCTCCAGTTAAGAAACCAAGGGATATCATAAACTCCCAAGCAGTGATGTTGAGGCTGCAAGCTCATATTTATTTGAAAATATCTAGGTTAATCAAAGAGTTTTAGAGAAGAAAGAAAAATAAGAATGGTGAATACAATATTAAAGAGAAGACAAATCTAGTCAAACCAGATGGAGAAGGCAGATATGGCTGTAGTAGCATTTTTCATGTAGCCCGCAAATAAGACTAGCACGGCGTTGTACCATAACTCTATACTGTCAAAAAAGAGGAAAATTTATAAAGAAAAAAAAATGTTACCAAAAAGAAACTATTGCATGGAACTATGGACAATAACTTTACAAAAACCTAAACTATTATGCGGCTACTAGTGGAGGTTAACATCGAAGATGAAATATTCATCCAAAAAAAAAATTCGAAGATGAAAGACATAATGGTTAGATTCAATTAAGCTCTTCAAAATATAAAGTTTTTCTATCTATAGCTACTATTATACATAGTTGTCAAGGTGGCAAGGCGACCCAAGGCGGTGGAGGGGTGCCTAAGATCTTAGGCGACAAGGTGCCCAAGTATTATTTTTTATTTCCCTTCTTTTCTAACATTATTTAGTATGCTACAATATATACCTTATATCATCAAAAATCAACATCCAGTCATCAAAAAACAACATTAAGTCACATCAAGTCATAAAAAATCAATATAGAACTAGAAAGCAATAGAACTGAAGAAGCAAGCTATTGGAAATTTGAAACAATCAAAACATACATTTGGTTTATAATGTTCTTGGAATTGGTCATTGTCTTGGTATATTAGTCTCACATTTGGTTTAAATTGTTCTTAGAATATGAACTTATCTATAAGTAATTAAACTACTCTCTATTTAGAGCAATGTTCTTGCTCTCTAAGAAGTTTGACTGGTCAAATGATTTATTTTTACATGAGACTTTTTGTATTAGGTAGAGCATTAAACCAGCTTTCCAACAAATCCAACATTGTTTAAATCTGATTTATATTGAAGGAGTTATGTTCTGGTCAAACCTTATTTGAAGTGCCTGAATGCTGTGAAAATCGCTCTGAATGAACATATATTTTTTTAGAATTGAAGTGGCTGCCACTTCAATTCTTCTTCTATGCATCGTTCAAGGTCTCGGTTTTGCAGCTTACCGAGACGATACCATGGGTCGAAATGGTATCATCCTTGGTTTGGCATGGATTCGACAGGGTTTGACCAAGTTTCAGTCAAAACCTTGGTTTCAACCACAACCTAGTTAAACCCATATATAAAATGCCTTATTTCGTGCGAAACTAATCTATTCCGACTTGTTTCGACAGAGAAGGAGTTTGCTGGTTTCGACTAAGGGGAGGTGTTTTTTGCCAAAATACTTCATTGATCACCTTTTTCTTGCATTCTCATACACATTCAACCCTTCTACAAATTGGATTTGTTGATTGGAGCTTGAAGGTAATGCCTTAGATGACTTTGGGAATTGTGACTTATGTCTATGAGACACAGCCCACCATTATTTATAATAGAGTAAATATCACCCCCCTCCCCTCTAAGTATCCATGATATCAAACCCCCCCCCCCCCAAGTTTTGAATAATGATAAAGCCCTCCCCTACTTTTGAAAGATTCTATCAACCGTACCCTAATCGTTAAAAAACACCATTAAGTGATGACGTGTGCATTTACAAATTTTTTACAACCCCATAATACCCTTAATGTAATTTTATTCCAATTTTACCCTCTTCAACCCCAAAACCCTTTCTGCGTCTTCTTCCCCCCAAGACCCCTTTTGCGTTTCTTCATCTTCTTCTTCTTCTTCCTCGCACGCCCCACCCCTGCAACATCACCCCTCCCCTCCATGGCTGGGTGGCTTAGAATTTTCTCTTGCGGGCACCAGCCTGCCAACATACCTTTCTCTTTGGTTCAAATCATTAACTTGAGTGGAAACATCAACTAAACATGGCTGATTCACCCACCACAAGATCCGGTCTAATGATCCACAAGAATGAGTGCTCGCTGTTGGTGAGTCCCCAAGCGAACTCAGCGAGTTGTTGAGGGGTCATTACTGTGATGCTTCCAAAATTCACATAAACCACAGAACTGGGTTCTTTGGAATTGAGCCATTCAAGACACCCCTGTTCTTCTCTCCATAGATTGGTACCTATAGACATCAAATCATCATCATTCTAGAACTGGTTCAGCAGCAATTGTAGGGACCAATGGTGTAAACAGAGGCAACATAGTGGAGATTGCATCCGAGATGTCCTGAGCAAGGGCATCAAAAGTGTTTAAAATAACTGCATCAGCTTTCTCAGTTCTCTTTGTTTCTCCCTTGATATAGTCGAGCAACAAGTCGTTGGGATCTGTAGATCGAGTAGAACTTGGGAGATCTCTCATGCGCATATTCCTCATTTCAAGGATGCACTCAATTGGAGTATCTAGATACCCATTTGTCAAGTAGCTTTCATCTAAGAATAATATAGATCAGCAACAGAGTTTCTTGCTACCATGAAGCTTCAATTGATATTTATTCTTCTCCCAATTTCTTGCTACCATTATTGTTCATGTTGTTTGGGAATTGACACTATTATCATATCAATTTGGGGATTTTGGTATGCCCGTCTAACAAGTATGTATGCTACGGCCGGAATTTATATCTGTTACTGCAACATGCCATTCTCAATTAGAAATGGAAATACAATACCCATCTGGGTTTTCAGCAGAAAAAGAAGAAAAAGTGTAAATAAAGAAGGAAAGCCAGAGGAGAATGTCTGCTTCTTCGATTAAGAGCCCCACTCCCAATCTCTCAAATGGAATTGAAACCGTTCCGTTAGTCTGCAAATATACATTTAACTCAAAACCAATGACAAACAGAAAAGAAAGTTTTCTGGTAAAAAGCTGATTAAATGATATCCAATAAACAAATCCGACCTCTCTCTCCTTCTGATAATGAAGAGTGAGCGAGTCTAGACTCTGCACGAACATGAGAGAGAGAGAGAGAGAGAATCGTTTCAGGGCTGACTAAAAAAGTCAGAAGAAGGAAAGGAAGCAACACCAAGTGGACTTTGGAGCCTGCAAATAAAAGATAGAAAAAGGAAAGAGAAGATACAGAGGCCTGGAAGGGGAGAAGGAGCAGAAGCTGCAAAAGATAAGAAAGACAACCGTTTCAATCATTAGTTTACCAAGCCACTGTTTGGACCTGCCTTCCAAAGAAATTGTTCCAAGCTGGGTCTTGGTGATTTGTACGCTCCAGCTTAAGGGGGAGTGTTAAAGTATATCGAGCTGTGAGAATCTCGATTAGAATATTCTTATTCTAATCAAGATTCCAATCTTTGGTGTTCTTGTAATTAGATTAGATTCCTAAGTCTGAGTCCTAGTTCTAATCCTAGTTACATTATGTTTTTATTTTCTATCTCTTATGATTCCTAGTTGTAATTGGAATTAATGGTTGTAAGTTTAACATATAAATAAAGCTATGAGACAGGGGGCTGATCAATTTCGATCATCAGTTTCCAGTCTGTCCCTCTTCTCCATTCTCTTTCTCCATCTCTTCTCTTCACTCTCTCGGTTCTGGTGTTCTAGGGCTCTGCCCTTTTACGGTGTAAAATGTTGAAAATATGCAACACAACCAAAAAAAAAAAAAAAAAAACAAGTTCTGGGGCTCAAAACCTTGGTTTCGAGTTTGCTGGCAAAATACCAGGTTTCAACCTAGTTTCAGCTGAAACTTGGAAATCTTGGTTTCGGACAGGGTGGAAACCGGCCTCAAAACTGAGATTTAGTTCCTTGCTTATATGATGGCGGTGGATGATAGTGGCATTGACTGCCACGTAAACCTTCAGGCGGCAGTGGCAGCTTCTACAACTTCTCCCCATTTTTCCATTCTCTCTGATTTTTCTCCCCGTTTCCGCTCTTTTCCTTCCTGTTTCACCCCAATTCCTCCCCCTTTTCCTCATATTGTCTTTTATTTTCCCTTATTTTTTTCTCATTGTAATTGTTTAGGTGGAATGAGAGTATTGGTTTTGACGAAGAAAAGAAAAGGGCAAAACAAATAATGCATAGGATTTAAATGAAGAAAGAACTGAAAAGAAAGGGTGAAATTTTACTTACCAAAGCATCACACCAGAGGATACAAAGAGTTTGACGACTGGCCAAAGATCAGTAAATGCATGCTTAGAAAAACCCTTCCATGTTTCAGGGCACCAACCACCAAAGACATAAATGAATTCCCCAATGACAATTGACCATGTGGAGATGAACATTGCACCCATTGCACCAGGTATCCCCAAGTTCAATTTGTAGACAAAGAGCCAAGATAAGGTCAAGTGAACCACAAATAATGCAGAAGATAGCCATCCAATAATCATGTTCTTTCGTTGAGCTTGTAAGGACATTTGCATTGTCATTGAAAAGACAAAATAGTACACAATGGGTATAAACCAAATGCTAATATTTCCTGCTACTGCTGACAACTCTTCTTCCTGGCCTATAAGCCTTAAAATGGGTGATGTGAAGATGAAAACAGGGACCAAAATGGTTGAAGTAGCAAGAAGAACAACCCATGACCGTTGTAAATAGATTCCCATCATGTGGTTATGCCGTGCCCCAAATGCTTGGCCACATAATGTTTCTAGAGCACTTGCCATTCCTAATTCAAAAGATTAAGCTACCACTGTATTGTTATAAAGGGACATGTGAATAATTGTTGGAATGACCATGCAACTGAAAGAAGAGCAAATAGGCTAGAAACATACCAATATTCCATTTACAAAGCGCACAAGAATGATTTGAATGAGTGCGTATGCAGCCAGCTCAGTTTCACCAATATGTCCCATAAATGACTGTGTAGTCACCAATATTCCAAATGATGTTCATCTTGTGATTATAGCAGGAGATGCAACGCTCCATAGCTTCTTTGATTCAATCCACACTCTTCCTTTCAAGTCCATTACACATTCCTTCCCAGGCTCAAGAAGCTTATCTTCCATTGTATTTTCCATATTTCACTGTGGTTATTTTCACTTGAGCACCTGATATGTTCATGAACAAAAAAAAGAAGATATAGATTTGTAAGTTTTTGAAAATAGTTAAATACTATAATCCTGAAGGGTTTTTTTATGCTGGGATCACAGATTTAAAGATAGAATGCAGTAACCTAAATGAGATCAATCCCAATAGGGAACCTAAATGAGGATGGCGCTCTACATAAATGAAATATAGTGCATAGTATTAGAATCTGAGAAGTTCTCTCTAATGTGAGACTTCTGGAAGCCTCTTGGATGAGTACATAGAGTGAAATGGCACAACAAGAGTTGTGTAGCCACCCCAAGTAGTTCGAACAAGGTTCAAAAAGCTTGAAGGAAAGTTCTATAGGACTGTTGTTCAACCAGCTATGATGTATGGGGCGGAATGTTGGGTAGTTAAGAAGTGTCGTATAGAGAAGCTATGTGTTGCAGAGATGAGGATGTTAAGATGGATGTGCGGCAAACTATAAAGGATAAAGTAAGAAATGATTGTATTCGATCTGATTTGGGAGTTGCCTCGATCAATGACAAGCTTCAAGAATGTTGTTTGAGGTGGTATTGCCATGTTCAACGGAGGCCTGAGGATGCCCCAGTACGAAGGAGTGATCTAATCCTGATTGAAGGAGCTAAAAGAGCTAGGGCAGGCCTAAAATGACCGTATGAGAGGTTATGAGGAATGACATGTATAGTCTGGGTCTTGTACCAAGTATGACCTCGGATAGAGCCTATTGGAGGGCAAAGATCCACGTTGCCGATCCCATATAGCTGAGATTTTCCTAACTCCCTGGGCTGGGACTCTTTCCTCTTACTTTCATTTCTCTTTTTCACACTTCTCATCTCTTATGTCTTCATTTCTTACTTTGATTTGCCAGGATCCATGTAGCCGACCCCATTTAGATGGGATACGGCTTAGTTTGTTGTTATTGTTGTAGAGTTGCCTTGAGTTGCATCTTAGATTTTGCAAATGTGGTGGCATGTAATAAAAGCAGGTGAAATGGAATGAAAGTTTTTAACAATTAATAGTACAATCAAATGTATATACATCTGCATTGAGAGTCCCAATTGGTGGAATAATACAAGTAATGACTCATGGGAATAAACCAGTTTTGACTTTGATCCCTTGATGCAAAGAGAACATTAGGGAATCGAAATGGGAATAAAAGGTTGAAGGACTACTATATTGGCCAGTAAATAAGCAAAACAACAGTAGGTAATCTCATGATCCATAGATACTGAGACCATAGTGCACATGTTTGTGAGATGTGAATTAAAGGAAAGTGGATCTGACACACCTCCCCCCTCCAAATTAAAAATAATAATCTGTTGAAAATAGCAGACCACAAAAACAACAAATAGGGTTCATGAAAATAGCCATACTAGCCCGATGAAAAAGATAAAATTGAGCTAGGAAAGCATCATTCTGAAACACCATAAGCAAATTTATATGCACATGATACGAAATATTAATAGAATGTAAGCTATCAAGCAGATGTGAGTTAACAATTCACATTTAGGCATTCAATCGGATGAAAGTAATAGAAAAGCAAACTAGCACAGATAAACCATAAAGTGGAAAAGGTATTACCGCTCGGTTCGTAGACCAAGCTTCTTCCCCTACAAACCCTTCTTCTGAAAATTCAGACTTCCTCTGAGTGATTCGAGTGAGACTCCCATGAGATTTCGCTCTGTGATAAATTAAGATAGACATTTGGTTTATCAAAGAAAGACGAGAGACAATTGTTTTGGGGGAGTTGGTAACTGGATTGACGAAGAAAGAGACGATGACGGGAAAAAAATGTGTGAAGAACTGATGGGGAAGCAAGAAGCGGGAATAAGGTATGGATTTCATTATGGAAGAATGGCACAATTTTAACTGTCACTGCCGTTGTGACTGGCCCATCAATCGATACACCGCCATGGGATGGGGAGGGGAGGGGAGGGGAGGGGGGGGGAGTACTCTTGATTCTTGATTTGAGTAATTTCTCCCCACGTACGTGGTGAAGACCTGGACTCATAAAAAAGAAATAAATGGAAATAAATGGAAATAATTAAGAGTAGGGAAAGAGAATGATACCTGGGCGAGTGGAGTGCGCTGCCCCTGCACTAAGACATAGGGGCATGCAAAATGACTGTCACACTCCTATGGGAAGGCAGAAAATCCTTGGGGGTGATAGTTATTTCACGCATCCATGTGTCGGACGTAGGAATAGCGCACCACACGTGCCCATGTACTGTTTTTTGTCTTAAAAGAGTATTCTAAAGTCTACTAAGTTTTATGTAAGGGCAAGAGTTCTTTGTGGGGGAGTGTGGCCTCGCACGCGGTGGCATTAACAGGGCGGTCCTTACCTCCTTTTATGGGGATGGGGTGGTCATTTAGCCCTTTTTTGTGTCTGTGCGCACTCACCCATAAAGAACTTTTTCCCTTTATGTAATTACAAGAATTTTGGTCGTGTAGCCCTTGCACCAACATGGGGCCAATGAGAGTATGCATAGAGTCATCAACATGAATGAGATTTTAGTTCTCATTGGGGGTGGGATTGTAATTTCGCACGTTCATGTGTCTTGGCACAAGAACCACGCTTCAAGTAGCATTCTTTTTTCCATAAATAAAAAATAGTTGATTTACCAACATCTGCCTAGCGCAATTGGTGAGCCGTGATGCGCTTCATGCCCATGCTCTCCAGGAGATCTCGAGTTTGAATCTCCTGGCATCTCCTTACCCCTCCCTGGTTCGATCCCCTCCTCTATAGAAAAATATATATATAAAGCTCCCAATTTCCCCAAAAAAGTAGTTAATTTCATATTATAGAAGGGCCATTTGTTTGACTCTCCCCCTCCCCCATTGGATGCTTGACATACTGTTATTTCCCCTCCCCCTTTGCTCCCCATGACACCCCCACCCTTAGTCCTTGACCGCCCTTCCTTGAGATGGTATTCCATCTCGCCCTTTTGGGCTGCCATCCTAATGGGCTATGGGCACTGGATTGTCAATTTGGATTAAATCTTGTTTACAGAAAAAAAAAAAAAAAAGTAAATTTGAATTAATTCTCATTTACTGAAAAAAAAATTGGGAAAAATTAATTGGTTTACTTGGGCGTTGGGCCTAGATCAATACTGCACATGCAAGTTTTTGCTTTTTTTCATGTATGAATCACCGAAATGAACACCCAACATTTTAGATGTTTTACTTAAATAATAAAATTGTTTATATAAACAAACATAAGGGTATTTTCAAAATTATAACAATTAATTGAGGGGGGGGTTTATCGATTGTTCAAGGAATAATGGATAATATTGTAATTTTTTTTTTGGTAAGATAAGATGGGATTTTTTTATACATTGGAAAGTGGGTTTTTATACATTGTTCAACTAAAAATGGGATTATTTTACTCTCTTTATAATTTTTAATTTTTAATTAATAATTAATAATAATTATCTCTTTTTGAATCTATCTGAAAAAAACGTGAGAAAACTGAGTAGGGAAACAATTGGTCCATTAATTTGTATAAAAGAATAATTAATGTACCATTGAGGGGGGGGTTTATCAATGGAGGAAGACTTTAATTTAGCTGAAAATTATAACAATTAATAATTAATAATTAATTAAGGATATTTTTTTGGATTTATTGATATTGTTGAAGGGTATTTTTGGTATGAAAAGATTTGCCATGACTTTTGAGTTTTTATATTTATAATATAGTATGATAGTATAATAGTATGATATGATATATAAGATATGGTTTATGAAATCGTATAAAAAGCATACCAAACTGAATAAGAAATCATTTATGAAACCAAATAAAAACTGTATAGAAACCGAACCGATTCGATATGATCTTGTAATTGAAAATGAATTCGAGTTCTTGGTACCTATGGTTTTGGTTTCTCATTTCTGTCCTTTGCACCGAACCAAAACCATACCGAATTCTTTAAACTGTATCAATTAACACCCTAACTCTCCACCCATGTGGTTGAGAAATTACTCTTTGCATATGTTAGTGATGGTATAAAATTTTGGACCATTATCTCAGAAGATGATCAAATTTTGGTCAATTATCTCAAAAGGAATTCTTTCACCATGGGCATTATGACCAAAAGGGATGATAGTTTCGACTTTTTTGTCAATAGGAAGTGAGAGTGTAATAATAATGAGCCAAGTTCACTTCAACTGTGGAGAATGGAGAAGGTTGATGGAAAATTTTGAAAAAAATAAAAACAGAAATCAATGGTGAGAAACCCTTCGTCAGCATCTTATGTGTCTTTATCTATTTATATAAATTGTTTTTCTAAAGCTACGTGACTTTTCCAGGTTTGTTGTTTTTTGTATACCTTCCTTATTCTCCACGTAACTGAGTCAGCTGAATCGACAGGCCAAAACCTGTGTTTCTCGGGGACCGGATCGATCTTGTCTTTGTACAAGTGCCATCCAAGGTTTCTCTAGGACCACAGTTGATTCCATGTGACTGAATTTGGAGGGCCTTGGATGGTACATGATCCCTGCTTAGTTTTTCAGAGGTCGACTCAGGTTCATGTATCAGAATGTTCTCGTACACCTGCAAGATGGATTCTATCTGGATGGCTCGCAGTTGTACAAGAACATTCTCATACGTGAACCTGAGCCGAATCCAGTTCCTCATTTGTTTTGCTTTGTTTCACCAAAGTCTGCTTCGTGTTGGCCCCAAAACCCACCATACTCATACACACCCCTAATTTACATTATTGTAGCTCTTTCAAGCTAGGAAAGGGGTATGCTCTGTTTCTCCAACTAATATCCAGTACTCAGTCTCACTCTAGTCTTCAAATACAAACATATAGAATATTTAAAGTGATCATCAAGACTTTTTACTGTTCTTGCCAACACAAACTAATTTATATTTTACAACACCCAAACGGACCCTTATGGAAGAGTATATATGCAATCAGCAAACTACAACTTAAAACTAGAAAGTTTTAAGTAATAAGATAAATAACAGCAGAAGTAGTAGTAAACAGTAAGGAGAAGGATTCAAACAATAAGAGCACATACAGATTGCGTAAATAACACTCAATTAATACACACACCTCTGTTCTAGCTAGCTAGCTCCCTCCTTGGATTCCAATTAATTCGACGGTTGGAACCATGTCCCCCACATGCTCTCTGTAATAAGAGGTTAAGAACAGAAAGTATTTATGGATAGACCAAAACAGAAAGAATGAAAAAAAAAAAAAACAAAAAAACAAAAAACTCACTGATCGATCAGCTTCTAAGCTAATGTATGGCCTCACAAGGGCCCGTTTGAAAACTACAACACAAAGATTTTTTTTAATTTCATGGCTTATTTAGTAATTATAGTTGGAGTGAGTGTCGGTCGTTGCATGGAGTGTTAGTTGGAGATCAGACTTACGGTTGTATAGAAAATCTTGACGTGTGGGACGAGGGTATGGTGGTGGTGGCCCACACTGCTGTACCAGTAGTAATTATTGGTCCCAATCGTTTATAGTAGTTGAGAGAGAGAGAGAGAGGCCTTAAAGAGTTTTTTTCCACGTGTCAAACATCAAGATAAGAAACTGGACGAACCTAAGGGTGTCAGAACCTGAGATGATAAAAGTCCTAGATTACTCTTTTTTTTTTTTTTTTTTTGGAATTGAATAGCTTTAATTAGGAGGGGGAATAGGGGATGGGAATGGAAAATTATCACGTCAAGTACTTGACGCGGTCAAGTGCGCATTGTGCGGTTTGGTACCGCCCATATGCGCACAGTAGATCCCATCGTGCACACATGGGCGGTGCCCAACCGCACGATGCACACTTAACGGCGTCAAGTACTAAGGAGTTGATCATTTGCCAACCGAGTTGACCCCTTGGGTTTCGTTACTCCTTTTTTTTTTTTTGGGAATTGAAGAGCTTTAATTAGGAGGGTGGAATAGGGGATGGGGATGGAAAATTATCACGTCAAGTACTTGACGCGGTCAAGTGCGCATCGTGCGGCTTGGCACCGCCCATGTGCGCACAGTGGATCCCATCGTACACACATGGGCTGTGCCCAACCGCACGATGCACACTTGACCGCGTCAAGTACTGAGGAGTTGATCTTTTGCCAACCGAGTTGACCCCTTGGGTTTCGTTACTCTTTGTTTTTGGTAAATAAAATCCCACGTTACTCACGTAACTGACACTTTAGAATCTATTAATAGATTTGCTCTTTCACTAGGTTTGGTGGATCGTGATAGTCTACGGCCTACTACCCGTAGCAGCCATGCATGGCAGCGCACTAATGAGGCGTGGCGTAATGACCGCCTTACCTCTGCTCGGGCAAGGAGCTCGGGCAGGGGTAAGGCGATCATTGCACCACGCCTCATTAATGTGCTACTATGGTTGCCATGGGCAGGCAGGCCCGTAGACGATCTGGATTCAGGTTTGGTTTATTTTACAATAAGTTTGTCATATGCTATTTTAATATAGGGTGCAGGTTCTCTATCCAGGAGCGCATCAGGGCACAGAAGACACATGGGATAGAATATGGGTAGGGTTTGGATCATCCAGGGGCAGGGCGGTCATTTTGCCCATATCCATCTGTCTGGGTGCAACCTGCGCCCCAGTCAGAGAACTTTATTTTAATCATTCATTCTTTGTTTGGAGCATGGTTCGTGATCTCGGTATCGGTTGGATCAGATTGGATAGGCCGATACGGATCAGGATCGCCCAAACTCGGGCAAGTATGACACTTTTGTCCCTGTTTTCTTATAAAAAAAAAAACTATTTTTTTTTATATTTTTACCCTTGTTTGTACAACTGGATCGGATCGGTATCGGGATCGATCTCAACCAATACCGATCCGATCCGATACCTCAAACTATTGTTTGGAGATACATTTGCGGGAATGATGACTTTAATGTCCAAAAGCTGCAAGTCCGTAAGGTTGGTTTTGGTTTTAAGGAGAATGACTGGAGGCATGACTTGTAACTGAACGAATGACTTAACCCAATTTCATACGTTTTCATTTTTTTGTCCTTTTCATTCGGGTTTTTTTTAAAAGGGAGGGGGGTGGATTTCACGAACACCCTAAATTTTAGCAAAATATCACAGGCACTCCTTACTTTATGATTTTATTTCAACTTAATCCACTCCATTAGATCTGTATGTACAATTAAGTCGCTGTTAATTCTTTTACAATGGCGATGAACAAATGAACAATATTGAAGGATCGAAAGAGGATCATCATTCTATTAAGTTGAAAAGCCTCATAGAGTTTGCATGGTTGAAACTTTTGCCACATGGAAAGAGGATATAGAGATATAGATAAGGAAATTAATTTCTTGAGCTGACAACTCAGATGATACGTATCTAAATAAAATTATTTGAAAGTAGCATTTGTGTTCACCTGATCATCTCCACCTGCCACCATATATATCTTGGTGGTTTGAATGGATGTTGAATGTTAGAAATTAACTTGCCTAGCTTTTCAATTGCATTAAATCTCTTCTATTATTGTGGTTCATTCCACTCCAACTCTCCAACTGTAAATATTCTTTTACTTTATTACCTTCACTCATTCAAGCCTGTTCCCACTTGCAATAGTAGCTGTGGGTCAAGTCCTTACCTAGCAGTCTAACTACCTATATATGAATCCACATATATATCTGTCAGTATAAATTCAGTATGGGGGAGGGGGGGAAAGAGTGAAGTTGAGCAATGGACAGTGAAGCAAAGGATAAGCTACTTCCTGACTCAGGCAAAGAAGAGGAGGAAGAGAAGGAAGAGAAGGAAGAGAAGGAAGAGGAGTTATGGAGAAGGTTGTGGGTAGAATCAAAGAAGCTATGGGTAGTAGCACTACCTGCTTGCTTAACAAGAGTATCAATGTTTGGGGTGTTCATCATATCTCAAGTGTTCATGGGCCACATTGGAAACACTGAATTGGCAGCACTCTCTCTGGTTTTCCAAATACTCACCCGTTTCTCCTTTGGAATACTGGTAAGTATTCCTCACCTGCGATCTCCATTCCCGACTTATATTTAGATGAGCTTTTAATTTTAGGACTATGTATGGAGGATGGTTCACCCATCATCCAAGGGTTCACAAATCTCTCCTAAGGTTTTTGTATGTTCTAAAATACGAAAAAAATTTTGCTGCTACACTTTTAACAAGAATGTACATTCCTGCAACAATGCTGACAGCCAAGGAAATGGGATTTTAAAGGGACAGTGCAGCAAGAAGAGAGGGAATAAAATTTCCTTGGCTGTCCCAGCCTTGTAGCAGGTACATTCCTGCTACAAGGTTGGCAGCCAAGGAAATGGAATAATTCACTTTCCCTTTGGGTTCATAAATACCCTCCTAAAATACCCTTTAAGATCCCGTTTCCTTGGCTGCCCCAGCTTTGTAGCAGGTACATTCCTGCAGCAAAATTTTGTCCGAAGAGTAGGGATGAAATTTTGCTGCTACACTTGTAGCAGGAAACAGTGAAGTTCAAGTTCCTGCTACAAGGCTAACAGCCAAGGAAATGTGATCTTAAAGGGTATTTTAGAAAATACTAAAACCTAGGAGGGTATTTGTGAGCCCAAAGAGGAATTGAATTATTCCATCTCCTTGGTTGCCAGCCTGGTAATAGGATAATGTACCAGCAAATTTTTTTCCGAAGAGGCCCCAAGGGGTCAGCTTAGTTGGCAAAAGACCAACTCCTCAAATAAGAGGTCATGAGTTCAAACCACCTTGGGCCTAACCCCCCCCCGCCGGCCACCCATTATACAAGCTCTTAATCCAAACAAAAATAAAAATTCTGAAGAAGAAGACCACATAGATTGAATTCCTGAAAACAAATCCAAGTCCACCTCTATTATCTTAATTATGTAATTAACAAGTAGCATGACAATTACCTGCAGATGGGCATGTCTAGTGGACTGGAGACTCTATGTGGCCAAGCATTTGGAGCAAAACAATATCACATGTTGGGTATATATTTGCAGAGATCATGGTTGGTTGAATCAGGGTTCTTCCTACTCCTTATCCCTCTTTTCATCTTCAGTGCTCCCATTTTCAAATTACTTGGACAAACAGATGAGATATCAGAAATGGCAAACATAATTTCCCTTTGGTACATTCCCATAATCTTCTCCTATGTCTTCCTTTACACCCTTCAAATGTATCTTCAAACTCAGAGCAAGAACATTATCATTACTTGGTTATCAGCTATCACACTTATCTTTCATGGTTTCTGCTCATGGATCCTCGTATCAAAGATGGGTCTGGGCATCGCCGGAGTTATGATCTCAATGAATATCGCGAGTTGGGTACCGATAATCGGTCAATTAACCTTCATTTTCTGCGGCGGCTGTCCAAAAACATGGACTGGATTCACTATGCATGCATTTTCTGAATTATGGCCGGTGCTCAAATTATCAATATCATCAGGTGTAATGCTTTGGTAAGTATATGATTTTATTGTTTCTTGGGAAAAGACTGGTTCAAATTAAAATAGAAAAACACAGTGTTCAAGTGTGATTACTATAAGCTAAAGTCCCTTGCTTAAAAGGATTTCTAGAAAACATGAAAAGAAAAAGTTCAACTTACAAGGGCTGCAACAGGGTTGGGTTGGGCCGAGTATTTTAAAACCCCCGCCCCCAACCCTGAGTGCCTTTAATTGGGCCAGTTCAGCCCAGTCCGACACTGACATAGGGCCTGAAAAATCCAACCCTGACTTGCTTTCAAGGTCAGGCCGGAATGATCCTGATGGGATCTGATCAGAGGGGGAAGGGGCTGCATGGGTTGGGCTAGGCTGGGCCAAGGAGAAAATTATCAATTTTACATAAAATAATAATATAATAAAATATATTATTTCATTTATTATCTTCATATATACAAAATTTGTGTGCCACTGTGACATTTAAAATTTATAATATATATGTTGTCACCAAGTAGGTGAACTAACAAGTGTCCATTTTACATTTTTACCTTTTGTCTTATTTTCAAAAGTCATTTAATGTTGGATTTAATATAGGGGTAAAAATGGATTTTCAAAAAAATTGAAAGTCATTCAATGCAGGTTTTATTTGAAAACCCTTTTTTATCTCTGCATTAAATGCATCATTAAATGACTTTTCGGGATAAGACAAAGGATTAAGAAAGTAAGATTATATAATCTTATTGCAACCAAGGTTGGTGACAACAAGATATTCCTTAAAATAATAAAAATAATGAACAGATGATTTGTATCTGGGATTATTTAAAGAGAGAAGCAAACGTTTTTTACATGATTGAAAGTTTGAGGATCACAGATGCGAGACAAAAACACAAAAAACAAAAGAAGAAAAATAACGTGCATTAAACACAAGACACATGAGCATGGGACCAAAGCCAAGTTGCCTTTTAATAGAGTAGGAGTCCTCCTTTCGATTTGGATCCTTTACGGCCTGGGGTTGAGCGGCCATTATACTACGCTCAACTCCCAGATCATCACGTTGGATTTTATGCCGATCCAATGATTAGTAGCTAGACAAGTTCAATTCAAAATTCAAAAATACCATTCAAAATTCAAAATGGTTGGAACTTGTGTACCAACAATTAGATCAACATGGAATCCGATGTGACGGCCTGGGAGTTGAGTGCAGCATGATGGCCGCCCAACCCTAGACCGCAGAGGATCCAAATCCGTCCTCTTTTAGAGGCTTTGTAAAAATATAAAGAGTAAGGGATAAAATACATATACAGTGCTATACGGCTATAAAATTGTTATTTTAGAGGTTTAAATTTCTTATTAAATCTTAACTATATATGATAATTGTAATTTCTTACAGCTCTCTAACGTTTAGCTCTTCATAATTATCAATAGCTTGGAGTTATGGTACAACTCAGTATTAGTTCTGTTCACTGGGAACACCAAAGATGCTGAGGTTACAATTGATGCTCTCTCCATTTGGTAAGATATATACCATATGAATTGAAAGCTCCAATTTTAGATTTTAATTTTATTCTTAACCAGTTTTCTTCACTTAATTTGCAGTCTTAATATCAATGGTTTTGAGTTGATGCTTTCCTTTGGCTTCCTAGCGGCTGCAAGGTATGGATTGTCACTGCTCTATAGCCCCTGTCCTAATACTTTATACCAATTAAGCTTAAAAAACCAGACCAGCTTCCTTACCATTAAAAAAAACCAGACCAGATGAAAAGAGGACAAAATTTTCCTACAAGCCGAACAGTGGGAAATCGTAATCATAGGCGTTGAAATGGAATCCAGCTCCAATTATGGTATTTTGAAAAATATAAAAACTTAAGGGTGTATTTGCAAACCATCGGGATGGGGATTATTCCATTTCAGTGCATGCGATTATGGGCAGTTAGAAAAAATTTTCATGCTGCCCGGTGTGCAGGAAAATTTTTCCCTAAAAAAAAAAGACAAACTATATGAAATATTAGATAAAATTTTTAAGGGAGAAGGTTGGGTAAGCCATGCGTGGCATACATCAATCAGAGTGTTGGACACAGGAGAGCAAGGGAGTGATTTCCAAACAGAGAGGAGAGAGGATGACACATGCTAGGCACCTTAGCAGCGTACCGACCCTTTTCCCAATTTATAAATAATAATAATTTTTTAGAATGTTATTTTATGATGAAACAATTGCAACTTGAGGGAAAATCTTGTCCACTATTCCCCAAATAGCCATTTTAGTTATTCTATCCATTTTTACCACGTGCTTTACTAATTTGATCATTTTGATTCCTCAAAAAAAAATAAAAATAAAAAATAAAAAATGTTCATTTTGACCATTAGATGAGTGAAAATCCTTAATAAATCCATGAATCTAATTTGGCAATCAATCTCAACCATATGACCATTCAAGTACGACTTTTCTCCAACCTTAATAGTCATTAGACTTATGAGTATGAAACAATTCTAAATGCAGTATTAAATCATTACAGGTACAATATATCTATAAAGTTTAGCTTCCAATAAACTATACCACAAAACAAAATATTCGAGACATTAGCAAAGAAATTGGTCAAGTACCAAAATAAATGATTGAAAAATTAGGTCTATAATATTTTTAGGGTGATGTTCTCTGCCTGGGAGGGCACGGGGGTGCAGGCTGCACCCAAACCCATGGGGTGGGATGGGGCAGCTATTTCAATCATTTAGGGGGTTGGGCCGGTCATTTCGCCCACCCCCATGTGTCTAAGCGCATTCTGCACCCCTAATGCAGAGAAAATTTTCCCTATATTTTTTTAGCATCTACTTTTCTTCCAAAGAGGCCAAAAGGGAACTAAGCTTTTCGTTCATGAAAAATAGTGTTAGGGTCTCCAACGAGCTTGGGAGAGGAAGTGCCAAAGCGGCAAAATTCGCCATCAAAATGGTTCTAGTAACTTCCATAATAGTTGAGGCTGTGTTGTGGGTCTCAGTGTTGGTCTTCAGATATCAAGTTTCCTATATATTTTCAAGTAGCGAGGAGGTAGCTGAGGAATTTTCGGATCTCTGCATGTTGTTGACCTTTAACCTCATATTGAACAGCATCCAACCTGTTCTCTCTGGTGAGTTTCTTAACCTTCTTTCTTTTCCTATTTCAGTTTTTTCTATATGTATTATCAAAGGAAAACAACACATGCTATTCAAAATTCTCCTTTTCAACCATTTTCCATCATTTTTCAAAATATTAAATAGTTAAGGAAAACAAATAAAAGCTAAAACTTATCACATGAGTAGGTATTGTATATGCCTATGAAATTAAATTATAAAATCATTTATCAAATGTTTTCTTTTTAACTCATAATTCAATCTTCAGTAGACATTCATAAAATTGAAATGAATTTAATATAGCTCGATGTAATAATTTGTTGCAGTTCGTATGCTAACAATAGGGTGATTCTAAAACAACCATCAAAATGAAATTATATGGTCGTACCAAAAAAAAAATGAAATTTCATGGCCATGTGTGTGTAAGATTAGGTTTTTAAATTGTATCTGTAATATTTCATTGGACAAGGGTTTCATAGCAGCTCGTGTGGGGAGAATGTCCCACATGCCACACTGATCACGTCACGAGAATGGTTTCGTCAATAAGGGCTTACATGTAAGAGAGTATCAGTGGAGGACCCATATGGTCAAAATGTGAGAAAACGTGCCCTTCACCGCATGCGTGGGACAAAAATTTTCCCTATTTCATTATTATTGTTACAAATTTGAGTGATAATGTGAACATTTCGCTCTCTGTTTTCTTAATTATTATTTAAATTGAACAGGAGTGGCTGTCGGTGCTGGATGGCAAAGCAAAGTAGCATATATCAACATCATTTGCTATTATTGCATAGGGCTTCCTCTTGGGCTGTTGCTTTATTATGTTGCCAATCTTAATGTGAAGGTAAGCTCAAATAATCACCTTCCCCTTCCAACAAAAATAATAAAAATAAAAATTCTGTCCTTTTTGTAAAAAAAAAAAGTTATTAATCCTTTTGTTTTCTCAATTCATCTTTTACCAATCCCAATTTCAACTAAAAAAATTCTCACAAAACCAAAATAGTATAGGAATTAAAGAAAGGAAATTCTTACTGGAATGTAATAAAAAGATTCTATGATCAATTCCAAATTATACTATTCAGTTTCTTTACTTGATGCTCCCCACCCCCTCCCACAAAAAAAAAAAAAAAATTGTGTATCTTGGTTGTCATATAAATTGCTACCTATAGAGGACACCTACCCTATCATCATATAGTTGGATTTTTTTTTATTTTTTTCTATATAAATCATGCTAAAAACTTCCCTTGATATGTATGTACAAGATTAATGATAAAGAAATAAAATTTTGAAATATCAATTTCCAAAATATATTCTCCTATTGAAACAAATTGAGTGTGAAGAAATTTAAAAGGAATGAGTATGCATTTAAATTTTTTAGTGCTAGCTCTATGATTTCATAATGTTGTTTAAGTTAATTGGTTATCTATGTATTGTTACAGGGAATGTGGATGGGAATGATTGGTGGCATTGTTATTCAAACTTTGGTGCTTCTTTATTATGTTTATAAAACTGATTGGGATAACCAGGTAAATTACTAATTAATTCCTATGGTAGAAAATATTCTTTCAATTCTAAATTAAAATTTTTTTTATTTTAAAAAAAAAAGATGATATCTTTGCTTGGTTGATGCAGGTATCTATAGCAAAGGCAAGGGTGAGTAGGTGGGTCCTCCCATCTCCAGATGAGGAGGAGAACGATTCCTCAATTTAGCAAATTTTTTTATTACGAAAAATTATCAACTGATGCTAATTATATAAAAAAAATCAGTAATTTTTTGTACTTCTCTGTTGAACCTCTGACACCAATTCTAAGCTTTCTTTTCCTTCTTTTCCCATGTTGTGGACCTATTGTATGAAAGGTTCCAAAATTTTCACTGCAGCAATTCAATAAAAAAATAAATAACTAAATAAATGAATAAGCAATCTATTATGGTCTTCTCGTTAATTGATTTGGGCCTTACACTTGTCTTCATGACTATTCTATATTTTCAACCCACAAAAAAAAAAAAAAAAAAAAAAAAATCAATTTGATGTTGGAGATGTATTCTCATGTTTCATTTTCAGAGAGCAAGATGAGATGTCACAGTCCAAACAACGAAGAACACTTTCTTTTCTCAATAAAAAAAAAAATCGATACAAAGAGGTCTAACTAACAAAAACAGAGAAAAATATTTACCAAACCTCTGCCAAGATCTTGTGTGTTTCAGAACGAAGAATGCCAAGAAATTCCATTTAACCAATTCTTCACCTGTACTAAATTCCAATCAAGCAAACAACGAGCAGCGAAGCTGGCCCTACAAAGGAAAATAATCCTCTTAGGTTCCTGCCCGGTACAGTTCCCTAGTACATCTAATAAGAGGGGGGTGGACTCCACTCGGACAGTGTGTTTGGACAGGGGATAAGGTAGTCATTTTCGCCCTCCTATGAGAGGAGCCATACAAACTGTACCGGACAGAGAACCTGAGAGGATAAAGATCTCCATCTATGGATCTTGAAAGTGCAAATTACACAATCAACCACTGAAAGAATAAAGGGAACTCCTTTTTGAGTTCGGTTCCTCTGCACGTACCAACAGGTGAACATACAGAGAGCCAACCACCTGTCCTATTTTTGCCATTTACAAGGGGAGGAGGGGTTTTTATGAAAACAAATTTAAATATGATTGGCTCTGAGATGTACATTCACCTGTTGGTACTTGCAAATGATCCATTCTCCTTCTTGAGAGCATGGTGCAATAATTTGATCAAATCAGGAGATACCAGCACTACAAAGGCACAACATAATCCTCGGTCGATATGACACTGCAAAAAAAAGATTAGGGAAAATATCATCCCCCTCCCCTCTAAGTATCCATAATATCAACCAAATACCCATGTGTAAGTACCGTGGTCCTCGAGACAAGGGTTCCTCAGCCTCTATGGCGACAAGGATTGACTTCGATGAATAACGGCATATCGTTCCGATATATCATCATGGGGATTGGGATCATGTTTTATAAAGAAATGGAGTCGCCACCTAGGGTTAGGGCCTAGGACCCAATGGGTGTAGCCCCATCTGAGGTTAGCGGAAAGGGCTACATGATTCCATATGGTCTGGTCAGAGATTCATGGTAAGTAGTCAGGTTACGAGTGTGGGAAGGTGTTATGCACCCACCTTGCCCGGATAAACCGATCTTTCTACTAGATGCTGATTTTCGAATATTCTCCCTTAATAATATATCTTATGCTAACATGTAAGGCTAAGTTATGATGCACTAATCATGACAAAGAAAGAAAAATCATTTACTATGTACACTAAAACGAGTTACTTTAATTGTCTATATTATTCCAAAAATAATGAGAGGGAAAGAGACAGATACCTGTCTAGAAATGCAAGAAATAAATGAAAGTGCACCGAGGGCGAAATATATGATGTCCCACGGCTCAGGTGGAGACGGACGATCGGCTTGTCTCTCTCTTGTCTGACAGAATGAGGCTATACGAGATGAGTTTTGTCACTCAGACTTTGGGCAGAGTAACGGCTATATAAGAGATTTTCGTTATCTGTATACAGACAGAATAACGGCTGTGAAGGGGGTTTTTCGTTATCCGTACAGTGATGGGATAACAATACCTAATAACAGAATCGCTCTATGTTTGGATGGGTAACCGAAAGATCTACCCACGTCGAAGAACTCCACTCACTCACATACTCATGAGGGAAAGACGGAGGAAAAGAGGGTGAAAAGGGGGCAAAACAAGCCCTGAAGGGTCTCCTTACCCGAGAAAAGCTTGAGAAATGATGGACGGGGACCCTCACCCTTGGCCGGATAAGCCCTCCACGGCGCCGTGAGGGACTTTTTCACGGCACCGTGGGTGACGTCAGCAGGCTGATGTCACACCCCTTCATGATACCGTAGAAATCAAGTACACATCCCCACGGTGCCGTGGGGGCGTAGTACCACTTTTCCTTATTTTTTGGATTTTTGGCTCCCTTCTAACTCTTCAGAAAATTTTCTGTCAGGGGGCTCGGCTCCCCTACACCTTCCGGTAGGGGAGGGTGAGCAGTACCTCCTTTAGCATTTAGTAAAAAGGTCTGATAAGTTATTTTAGGGATGTTAGGGTGATTTGGTTCAGATGTAGGGACAAGAGTCCTTCTTGAGAGAGATACCGATAGGGATGTAAACGGATCGAATTCGGTCGGATAGTGGCATTATCATATTCGTATCCGATTATATTCGAACGGATTCGGATAATATCCTATCGATTTTTGGACAGATTCGGATAATTTTCGGATAGTGATTTTTTAAATACCGGTTCTCCTAAATGGATATGAATACGGATCAAATCGACTATCCGTTGACATATTTACCGTTTTTATGATAAGAGTTAGGGTTGAGACTTCAGAGTTCAGTAAGTACCCTTTCTTCTACTCTTCTTAGTCTTTTATTCTTTTACGTTTTTTACTTTTATTTTTTAATAGATATGTAATTCCATGTATCACATTGCATAAAACAATATATATAAACCAATAGCAAATCTAGAAAAAGAATCACATTATCTTAGCTTATAAATTTATAAAAATAAGATAACAAAATCCAATACGGTAACTTAAAAGAATAGACAAACACAGAGTTATATTTCAGATATTTTATTACCGTCGGACTGCTAAACGAATCGGATAATAATCGGTCGGATATGGGGATTATCATATTCGTATCCGATTAGTTTCGGACGGATTCGAATTTTCCTAAACGGATTCAAACTCGGATCGAATACGAATTTACGAATATCCATTTACATCCTTGGATACTGATGTCTGTTTGTGTCCTGTTGTCATCATTGCCAGGGGTGACAAAATTCAATATCTATACTATGTTTTAAATAATGATAATGCCCTCCCTCACTTTCCCAAGATTCTATCAACCGTACCTTAATTGTTAAAAAATGCCATTCAGTGATGATGTGGTATGTACCAAATTTTTAAAACCCCAAAATACCCTTAATATAACTCTATTCCAATTTTACCCTCCCCTACTTTCCCTTTGCGTTCTTCTTCCTTTTTCTTTTCTTTGCTTCTTCTTCTTCTTCTTCTTCTTCTGCCAGCACCACCATCACCGCCACCCCTGCCGTGTTGGATCCATCACCAAATACCATCTCTGTCATCACCATTTGCACCGTCGTAAGCCACTGATGCCTCGAATCAATCATCAGCTTCATCACAGGGCATCATCCTCCCGGTCGTGTCCATCTCGCTGTTTCTCCGCCTCGTGTCGACCCCAGGTATGCGATTCTTAGCTTCGTCTCGCATTCCTTCCCCATCGCCACTCCTCCTATCCACCGCAATACTGGTGCCATTAATTGCAGACAGTTCCACCACCCACATTAAATTTGACATCTAAGTCTTCCTCATCCTCCACTTAATCAACAAAGCACCGAATTCAACCATGCCTGTTAAATCTCCCATCTCCATTTTGTCTTTTCTTCTCTAGTGTTCCACCCTCCTCGTTTCTTCTCTCTTCATTTGTTCTACTCATTTCATTTCGTCTACTTTATTCTTCCTTCTTTTGATTTGTTCAGTTGTTTGTCTTTTTTTCTCTAATGTTCCACCCACCCAGTTTCTTATCTCTCTTCATTTATTCTACACTAAATGAAGAGAGAGAAGAAAAACTGTTCTTCTCCGAACGCGGCAGAGAGATCGAACCCATTGAACTAAATCCAACAGCTCCAGTAGCCATTAACAGTAGTAGCAGAAAAGAGCGGGAAGAAACGCAGAATCCCTTCTAGGGAAACATCTCTAGTTGGGTTTTGTTGCTGCTGGATTTTCCTCATCCAACGATAGTTATTGATGTTAAAAGAATTGTTCTCTGAGCTGAATGCCAGAAATTGAAGTTCGGACGAACAAGCATTCGCCATTTTTTACAGTTCCAGTAAAACGTTAGAGCTGGGAAGTGATGCCCATAAACAGTGCCTTAGATCTTCATAACCAAAGGTAGTTACTGCAATTCCTGGTAGTTAAAAACGTTGTAATTGGCCTGAAACAGGCAAGTATTAACCTAAAATCGATTAAAATGACCTTGAATTACTGGGTCGGATTGACTAGATTCAGAATCGATGGTCATTCCGATTCAAATCGTTTGATTCAACTAATCCATTCCTAAGTTACCCACTTAGCCAACAGGGGAAAAATAGAGTGAAGACAGAAATATATTTGGCATATGTTTCGCAGAAAGGGTTTCGGCGGTGGTGATGATGGTGCTGGCGGTGGAAGAGGATAGGAGGCGGCGGGGGTGGCGATGATGGTGGTGCTGGCGTAGGAGAAAGAAGAAGAAGAAGCAAAGAGGCCGGAAGAAGCTGCAAAAGGGAAAGTAGAGGAGGGTAAATTTGGAATAGAGTTATATTAAGGGTATTTTGGGGATTTAGAAATTCTGTACATGCTACATCATTACTTTTAATGGCGTTTTTCAACGGTTAGGGTACGGTTGATAGAATCTTAAGAAAGTAAGAGAGGACATTATCATTATTTAAAACTTAAGGGTTGGATTGATATTATGGATACTTAGAGAGGGAGATGATATTTTCCCTAAAGATTATGTTATGCTGATGTTCTGGTGTCATCTCCTCCTGAAATCATCTGCTCCTAGCTGTTCTTCTAGCATCTCCAATGTGAAGAAAATGACCAAGTTTTCCCTGCATAGAGATGGAGAGAGAACGAGAGAATGTTAGTTTCTTTCCTCTTGAGCGGGAAAGTATTGAAAGACAGGATTCACTTGCATGTTACATAAAGGACAAGTAAGTAATTACATGCGTGGGTAAGTTTTCCATTCTGAAAATGACAAAAATACTATTATTTGGCCTCCTTAATATAAATTTGTCACAAAATAAAATTTGTGCTGAAAATAACTTCTAAAAAACTCATTATCCTGTACAAAAAACCTCTTCTAACTACTCAGACTACTTAATAAACCTTACTTAATGACGTAAGAGTTTTAAAAATAGACAGAGACTCTAAAATGTACCCCATGTGGACCCCCATTAAGTTGAAAACCCAAATTTGGCATTTGGCAAGCAACAAGTATGCTTCGATGAAGTGAAATTGACTATTTTAACCTCAAAACAACCACACAATGACCCAAAAAAAATAAAAAATGAGAGTACTACAAATTAGGTTACAACACTTTTGTTTGACCTTAACGGACTGAGCCCAAATAGGGAGTTGAGATACTTGGCCCTGAGGGCGGGTCAGGGTCTGGAATTTTCAAACCTGACTCAGGGCCGAGACTGATCTGGGTTGAGGTCTCGGGCTGAGCTCGGTCCGGCCCATCCTGACCCTGTCTTCTTCTTCTTCTTCTTCTTCCCAATTTGACCAGTCCATGCATCTCCCTTCCCCCCACCCCTACCAAATCAGGTCCAATCAAGGTCAGCCCATCCCGGCCTTGAGGGTGTGTCAAGGTTGAATTTTTCCGGCCCTGAGTCAGGGCCTGGTCAGGCTTGGGCCCAGCAAAGGGGACTCAAAGTTGGGCTGGGATTTTAAAAGGCCCGGCCCAACCCAATCCTGTTGCAGGCCTAGTGGGTAGTGTGAAATTTTGCTTACACCCTTATTACACACTTCCAACACGAGATGCAGAGCCATAATTACAAAATACAAAATTACCTTTTTAGTCCTCACCTTCATCAATAATGTGCTTGTCAAAGAGGATAGTGAAGGTATTGAAAAATAGGTTACAATGGTTTTGTAACCTACCTAGATTACAACTAGGCAAACCCATTATGGATTATGATTTTACATATCCTTTGTGTCAAGCTGTGATATGTGAATGATTTTTCTCCCCTCTGGTCCCATCTATGTCATAGATGGAAATGCATACTTTCTCGTTGGAAGAAAATTTTACTTGTTTAAAACTGCATATAGAAACGAACCCTGCTTTTAACCTCTACATGTCAAAACAATCTATGTAAAAATCAGGCCAATTAAATTAATTAATACTATTGGTTGAAACTTGAACCAGAAACAACATAACCGAATTCTTTCCAACTCAATTTTAAAGTTCAAAACTAGAATCAAGCTAGTAAAAAGAATCGGATCAATCCAACTTTAATCCAAAAATCGTCAAGTCCAATAGACAAGTCTAATTTTTCAATGTCAAACTTATTATGTTCATTACGACTTAGCAATGGAATATTACTTTTTTGATGATGATGATGCTAGAATGCATCGCATTAAGACAAGTTTACGTGTGTGCTAAAGTTGTCATGATGTTTATCACTTTATTTCTTCCAAGTAGTAATGCACGAAAATAAACATTTCGATTTGTGTGGGGAATAATATCTATTTTGTATACTAATTGCAATTTTTTTTTAATGTCTTTTGCTTACCTTGAAGACTGCTTATCATATAGATTTATGTGGCAACTTTAATACCTTAGCCGCAATTATGTAAATACAACAATAAATATCACATAAATTATTTAATATGGTGTAATTAACTAACATACATAGAGAGTGGACCTTGGCGCAACAATAAGGTTGCTCCATTGTGACCATGTGGTCACGGGTTCG
Organism: Telopea speciosissima; assembly: GCF_018873765.1. Classification (NCBI taxonomy): domain Eukaryota; kingdom Viridiplantae; phylum Streptophyta; class Magnoliopsida; order Proteales; family Proteaceae; genus Telopea; species Telopea speciosissima. The sequence continues at coordinate 20,305,404 of NC_057916.1, read as the reverse complement.
AGTCTCTAGAAATAGCCTCTCCATGAAAGCGAGGGTGAGACTGCATACATTATGACCTTGCCCAAACCCCGCAGTGACAAGAACCTCGTGCACTGGATACATCCTTTTTTGTTTAACTAGTATACACAATATGGTGACATTTTGAATCACCACGAATTCCGATAAAGCATCACAATAATGTGTTATGACAATTCCCTTCATTGAACTATAAGGCATAAATATGATGACTTTTCACATGATATATATTTTTTTTGGTAGATAACAGGGCTATTCATTCACGCGCGCCCAACGCAAACAGAAAAATAGGATACATATAAAGATACTGAAAAAAGATAAATAGCATGACCAACAGAAGTTTTGGGTATACAGAACCCAAACCGATGGAGTGGAAAGCCACCCGATCTCGCATGCTACAGACTGAGTCATCCGGAAAAGGGGATGGGTGAAAGCCATTGCCCCAGATAAAGTGTTGTCAACACAACAACTGTTACGCACATGCACTTTCGTGCCAATACAAAGGACCCCATAAGTGCCGAAAAGATCAGCACGATCATGCCCATGCGAGCCGGCACGCTGCCTCGCCGAGAGGAGCTTCGGTGAACGATGACAAGGCCACAAGATCTGAACGGCAAGAGGGGTAACGGAGTCGGCCATTTCCATGGAGACACCAATGCCAGAACTGGCGTAACCTGCAAAAAAGAAAACGAAGATCGAAACCTGTATTTGGAACACAACAAAAGAGGTTGAATGCCGGTAATGGCAAAGAAACCCAACAATCCTCACAAAAACAGGGGGCTTCAAAGGGGTAAGGGTACAGCTGCCAGCAGCGACAGTGGGCATGAACCCCTGCTGTACCATTGCCTTCTCCTTTTGCTCGCGGGTCTGAGACTTTGAGATCTCACAGATCAACATCGCCCACAGAGTAGGCCCACCATTCATCAACACCCCACAAGAGACCAGATCAAGCAGTCCATTTCCTTCTTTAAACTTAGCCTTGCAGGACTAAGCCATCCCCATCACCAAAAGGAAGGTTGTTTGCCAACAACAACAAGAAACCCCAATAAACCTCAAAACGGAAATGAAGAGCCTCAAGTGTAGATGGAGGGAGATGGTAGCCAAAGTGGGAAGAGGGCGACAATGGTGGGTAAGGAACGGTGCACTAAATCGAAGGTTTGGGGACAACAAAACTAAAGTAATACCAAAATTAGTTACGAGATCTACAGAGCATGACTAAGAAAGAAGAAGATCGAGAAAACTACAGGGAAGGAAAGAGAGGGGATGAGGAAGAGAGGGGAAAGAGGGAAGCACGCCACTGGGGCGGAAGCGAACACGCCACTGCGGCGGCGAGATTTCACGCCATAGAGGCGGAAGGGTTACATCTTGGCTTGGCAACCATGAACGGGAGGCGGCAGGGAGGGGTTGCAGATGCAAAGCGATGGACCTAGGGTTTTTCAATTTCAAGATATTTCACCAAACAAAAAAAGAAGGAAGTTTTTTTTTCACATGATATTAGTAATTCATAACAAGTGTGACATCTAACACAAGAAAATACATAAAAACCATTTATTATGTTTTAAAACATTACCAAACAATTAAATTACCAAAAGGCACCTTTTACACCCAAATAGCAGTATTTTATATGGTCAAATAATACTTTATGTAGTCAAACAACATTTTATATGATCGCGTGCAGTGCTATATTTAATTTAGGAAAAATTTCACGGACACCTCTTAAAAGTATCCAATATCTCAGAAACTTACCATACTTGATCAAAATGTCACAGACACCCCTTATTTTTATGAATTTATTTCAATTTAGTGTATTCCGTTAGTCTCTGCAGTTAAGTGTCTGTTAACTCTTTTTAAATAGCGAAATTACCCTTATTATAGTGAAATCCCTATAATACCTTTAATGATGAATTAATGATGTTAAAAGTTAATTTTTCAGAAAAGACAATTTTGCCCTTGGTTTTAATCAATACTTTTTTTTTATTCCTTTTTTCTCCCCTTCCTCTTCTCCTTCTTCTCCTGCTGCTGTTTCTTCCGCCGCCGCCACCACCACCACCACTCCCTCGAGCAGGTTTTTTGTGTTGTGGCTTCCAGTTCCAGTGCAAAAAAAATAACGGAATGGACACAGTCGCAATTTTCCTTTTTTTTTTCCCAGTGCATAAAAAATATCCAACCCATCTTCCCCAAACCTCTGCAATTTTTCTTTTTTTTTCAAACCCTAAACGATTTTTAGAGGAAGAACAGAAAAATCCTCCATTATCCCAAATCTGTGGTCATGATCATCATCATCTAGTCCAAGGAAATCAAAAGGACTAATCCCATCAAGCTCTCGCACAATACTGCCTTCACAATGAGGGCAAACTGCATCTTGCCGTCGAAGTTGCACAGGCTGCCTGCTCGACATTTTCCCCTCTCACTGTGACAGGCCGCCGTCGAAGTTGCACATCTGTGACACCAATGTGTGTTCCCACTGCTCGACATTTTCCCCTCTCACTCCAGTTGGATCTCTCAAACAAAACCCCTAATCAGATGCTCCAATTCCTTACTATTCTTACAAATCCTCTCAAAAGCTACCAATACAACAAAAAAACAAGGTTTGGCTCCACAGGCTTGGGTTGCTGCCGGGGTGGTTGTGGCCATTTGTTGTCGCTCCTGCTGCTGCTGTGGTTGCAGAGAGAAAGACCCAGAGGGGTAGGGGTTAGGGTTAGGGTTTTTTATAAAAGCCATTGCCGCCATTTTCAAATTTCCATTCTGATTTTTAGTTTTCTCGTGTGTATCAATTGCTTGAGTCAAAGATGAGTCTGTTTGCCTCCAATTTTATAGATAAAATGAGATAGATGGACAATTCACCTTGCGAATTAAGAGAAATTTAATTTTGTTGTCATGCCTCTGGTTTCCGTGGAAGTTAATGATATATACACGATAATCCTCAAATTCTTCTAGCAATTTGGAGCTGTAACCAAAACAAGTTATTAAGCTACAAGTGCAATTCAAGTAACCCACAGATCAAGAGAAATTTCAGTATTTGCAATTAATTAGGCTGAAATCTCTATTATGTTTTATCATTTCTCCCTACAAAATGACTTGCAGAATGAGTCTCTTGAATCAGATTCAACTTCGATTCACTAATCTTTTTGAGAGCTGTATAGTTTCAAACTGTCAATAGTTGTCCTTAATTTGACTTTCCTGCTGCTCCTTGATTCTCTGTTGTCCCCTGTGGAAACAAGTAGTTATGCCACCCAGAGAAATATTATTAGCTTCAACAGAATTTCTAACCAGAAGGTGGGCAGGAAACCCCATCGACGACTGTTGGAGATGTAACCCAAACTGGGCAGCCAACCGGCAACGCTTAGCCGATTGTGGGATCGGATTTGGAGCTGGGGGCACTGGGTGGAAAGGGGATTTGGCTCCTGTCCTGCCGTGGCTGGAGCTGGAGCGTCCAGCACCCATCTAAGATTTTGCCACCTGGACAGGAGACCATCCAACGGCTAATTTATGGGTTTCCTTATTTTAACCCATTTGTATCCTTCGTCCTCTCTCACCCGATTCTATGACGAATCCGACCCATTTCCTTTTTGAAATTTGAAACCTAAAAACGAAACCCAGATTTGTTTAACCCCTTTCGTCTTCCCACCTTTCTTTCTTCCCCCCTTTCTAAGCCTGGCAGCGGCGACACCTCATCTCGTTGCGACAAACTCTATTCTAGAGCGACAAAGGGGAGCTCCACTGGTTGAGCGACGAACGGCAGCGAGCGACGAACGGCGACTTCCATGTTCTTCTTCAATGTTCTGTTCCATTGCGATCTTTAAGGACTCTTTGGTGGGTATTGCCGCTCTGATGCGAGTTGTAAGCACAGCGACTGCCACTCTCTGCATCCACTTTCGTTGTTGTCGTCTTCACCACCTCCTTCCTCGCGCGCCTTGGAGCCATTCTTTCTCTTTTAGAAATCAAACAATCGCTTATGAAATGGGAAAAACAGATCCCAATTTTCGCTTTTGAATTGAAGGAAAACAAAATCAGAGTAGAGATGGAGTTGGGGATTTGAACAAGTGGTTCATGGTTGAAGCCAAGTTCCCGTTGTTATCTGCCACTGGGCTCATCGTGGTTGCTTGAATCGACGTGGGGTATACTCAAAAGAACAAATTCCTGAAGCCAAAAGCCAAGCGATGAAGCTGAACTAGTAAGCTAAAATGAGAAACAGAAGAGAGAAGAGGTTTAAGAGAAGCTACCCAACTGCAAGTTCAAGAGAGAGAGAGAGAGGGGTGCGTTGATGTGGGGTGATCAGAGGTTTGCTGTCACTACTGGTATTACACAAGAATTGCTTAGACAAGTAGTTGGGTGGTCGGAGGTTGCAGCGGTCGTGGGGCGGTCGTGTGCACAGCGGAGCGGTGATTGAAGAAGAAGAAAAAGAGAAAGAACCTGTGCAGTTTTTGTTGTTTCGGGTCGGGTTTGTAGGGCGAAAGAGAGGAAGATGGGAGCCAAATGGATTAAAATGAGTATTATTAATTAAGGCCGTTGGATGCTACTAAGGCCAGGTGGAGAGATCTCAAGGGGGTGATGGATGCTCCGGCTCCCGCCATTGCAGGACAGGAGCCAAATCCGTGGAAAGGGCAGTCAGATCTATGTAGTCACAGATTCGTCGGAGGAAGAGGCGAAACTAGGGATGGTTGCCACTTCCCTTCATCTCGGCTGGAGCAGGTGATGGTCGTCGGAGCCGCAGCCATAGAGGGAAGAAGATGAAATGACAGTTTTGTCCTTTTATTTAAATAACTAAGGGGTAAAATGGATATTTCTCCTTTGGGTACTAACTGTGCTTAACGTTTGGGGTGTCTGTGACATTTTGACCAAGTATGGTAAGTTTCTGAGATATTGGATACTTTTAGGGGATGTTCGTGAAATTTTTTTAATTTATTATCTTTTAGGAGAAAGGTTTCGTACACAATCGTGTAAACTATATACGAAACCTTTTCCCTTAATTTAATACCCGTAATATTCTTAAAGAAAGTATTTTTTCCTATTTACCCCCATTTTATGACAATTTTACCCCACTAAACCTCTTCTTTCTGTTTAGCAGTTACCTCACCAATGACTCCAAGTCTTCAACCCCTTTTTTTTTAGAACAAAACCAAACCCCTGAAACCCTCTTCTTCTCCAAAACATATCTCTCCACACCCCCTTTTTCTTTTTTTGGGTCTCCTAAATCTCTCTCCTCTCATGGCTTCACTCTCCCTTTCCTATCCATCTATCTCTTTATTTTGCAACCTTAAGAAAATAGAATCCTAATACCAAGAAAAACTTAATTAAAAAAAAAAAAAAAAAAACGAAGAAGATGGGAGTTGCAGAAAATCTTGTTAAGAGAAATTGATTTACCAAGAAACTTGATCAAATTCTAGATAAATCACATCATGTGTAATTAAAATCCTTTTTTTCTAATGCATTCACTACTATATGTCGTCTGGGTTGAGTTGGAACTTCATCTGTTCATACAGTTCGATGTGAGCGTCAGCATGTGGCTTCTCTTGTATTGCCTCCATTTCATTTGTGTAGAGAGAGTCTTGACTATCTGATGTTGTGTGTGCGTAGGTGTGATTTTGCTGGGTCATCGCCATTTATTTGTGAGAGACCCCACAAATATAGAAACAGAGCTTGATTATTTATTTATTTATTTTTTACTTTCTCTGTCTGTGTATTGTGTAAGAATGAAGGAATTTTAGGTCAGTAATGGTGAAAATGATCTTCTTCTAATGTCGGGATGTGTTATCTGTATATTTGTAGGTATATAATAAATGGGATTGGAGAATTTGCGGCGTCGGAGTCGGTGACCGAGGCTGGCTGTGGGCACCGTAATCATAGAGGACAAACAGTAAACAGAGGAGAACAGTCGTTTTTACTCAATCTGTACAATATTATCTGGGGATATAATGGGGAAAGGTTTCGTACACGGTTTACACCGCGTACGAAACCTTTCTCGTATGTTTTAAAAAATTAAATGTTTATGGGCTATTGTATCAGCATAAAGTTTAACATGATTTAAAAATTACAATCGTTTGCTGCGTGCAGTTATGATCGCTTCATCCCCTGAAATAAAAAAAATCACTCCCCACGTGAAATGTTTGCTTCATCCCTTGAAATAAAAAAATCACACCCCATTGATGCAAGGTTTTAGTGCATAGTATCAGAACGGGTATCAGCAACATGCAAAATCGATACGATATTGATACAGTATCGGCCTTGATCGATTGTATCGGATAAAATTATCCTTAAAATTCCTTAAAAAATGAGTTTTCTGACCATTTTACCTCTTGTCCATATCATGCTATCGATACAGTATCGATATGGTATCGATATCTATGACTTGCAAAATTGATACGTATCACCTAATACGAGCGATATGATACCAATACTTAGAACCATGCATTGATGTTCTTGCTTATGCTTTCACTTGCCCTGCTCTTATGCAAGGGCCATGTAACCTGACAATGAGCTTCTGCCCTCTTTACAATAGGACTTACATGAGGAATCAGGGAAGGAGTATTACCCCTTGCTCTTGTGCAAGGGCCACGTAACCTCACAATGATCTTCTACCCTTTTTAAAATAGGACATAGGATTTACACGAGGAATCAGGGAAGGAGTATTAATTAATTCCTTCACCCCTTACCTCTTAAAAAGCCTTAACCACTTATAAAAGAAAACAGGGACGAACTGGAAGGGGTCCTCCTCACATTCTAGGGTATATTTATTTATTCCATTTTTTGTCCGCTCTATTTTCTCAAATTCTTTTAATAAAGGAGGGTAGACCCTACCCGGGCAATATATGCGGACAAGAATTGAGTAGTCATTTCCGCTCCTCTTTATCAGAAGAACTTAGAGAAATGGTCCTGCCAGATAAAGGTCCCAGGGAAGGGGCCAATACTTCCACCGACTAAAAATGAAAAGAAACAATGTAAAAAAGTCGAGAGCATAATAAATGTTAGATAATTCTTACCAAAAATAAATAAATGTTAGTTAATGTTTTGCCTTGTATTCATTGATCTCCTCAATAGATTACAGAGAGGTGTTGAATCCTAAAAGGAAAGAAGACATTGAATGTGAACAGATATCAATATATATCGAACCCTGGTCCCTATATGAATAATGAATTAAGGATCAAATTGCACAACCATATGGGGTTGTATGGTTGAAATTTCTGCACATGGAAAAGGATGGCCTGATCAGGAATTGAAAATGGACATCAAATTTTTTTTTTGATAGACTTTCATGGTTCTTTCCTCAAAAGATTTCCATGGATCAATATCGAACCCTGCTCTTATATGAATCTGCTTTCAGACGTGTTTTATGTCATCCATCTGTGGTGTTGACTTTTAGTAACATATCAGTGTGTTTGAGTTTTCCAGTGATGGACGACATTGTTACCATGATGAATTGGAATAGGTTCTTTTGGCACCTTCACTCTTTTAAGACAATAAAGTTAAATCTCAATCATAGTTATCAAGGTGTTAAGGCGATCATGGTGTTTTAGAGGGTAAAAAAACAAAGCAACACCACCATGATAGCAAAGTGCCCACCATGACGCCCAAGGTGTCCAAGGCAACCAAGGAGTCTGGAGCGATGCCTTGGTGACACCTTGATAACTATGATCTTAATGGTACTCTTCTTTTGTATCAGAATGTGGAGCCAAGGACCCTGTTATGAGTATAAATCTCATTTTCCTTAAATCCCACCATAAAGAAGTTATGGGAGTTAGAACTACCACCGGTGGTTAAATGCTAATATAAATCTCACTTTCCTTAAATCCCACCATAAAGGAGCTATGGGAGTTACAACTTCCACCGGTTGTTAAATGCTCATATAGTATGTAGTATTAATCCAAAATCAAGGAGTGGGAAACTACATGTAATTGACAAGGTGACCCAGGCTAGGGTATGGGCACCTCCAACAGTAACCCTAAAGGAAAAGCTGTAAGCACAACAATCAAAATCATTCAACACATGACACATGTCCTCCTTGTGAGTAGGGATGGGCATGGCGGATAGAGCCATGTGAATACCCAACATGTTGACCCACAAACTGTCTAATCCCCACTTTCCCCAATGCTAGCCTGTTAAACAGAAACCATCGTATTCCGGCCAATTGTCGGTTGTGGCGTTGTTGGAGAGCCAGTTGTGGGTGGTGGATTCTTTGAGCAGAACCGGCATGAGCCCAGACGCCTGCCAATTATGGTGTTCGATATGGATCCTCTCAACAGTGAAGGGGTCGACCACTAAGGTACCCTTGTGGTCGGCAGATGATGCGAAATCCAGTACGAATGATGGTGAAGTCCAGTTTCTAGACTCGTGGAGCTTCCGTTTGACCATAGAATCCTCTTCTTATGGCTTTTTTTAATTATTTTTTTATGATTTTTCTAGGTCTTTTCTTGAGGCATTTTCATAATATTTGTTGTATCTCATTTATACACGAATTTTTATCATATTTTGTTATGATTTTGTCATGATCAATGGTTTTTTAGATTTTATTTGACTATCTTTGATAGCTTAGAGCTTTTCTTTGATTTTCCATTAAAATTAGGTTTTTGCATCATTCGTGGCATATCTATAAAAATGTAATACTTTGTTTTTACACTTTACCTTATATACATTATAGGTCTGTAAACGGATTGGATTCGGCTTGGATATAGATCAGATGTGATCAGATCTAGATATTTCCAGACCGAATACGGGTAACTCTAAACGGATTAGGATGGATGCGGATCGAATTCGGATTTTCGATCATCCATTTACATCTCCACCTTGTGTAACCTGGACCTTCCTCCTCCTAGCGGATACAATTCACTCTCAATCCATATCTCTTAGATCAAGATTCTTTTTTCCTCATATTTTAGAAGCTGTTGAATCTTCAAAAACCCTCAAGATCATTATTTACTTAATTTTTTATTATTAAGTATTCGGATTTTTCCAAACGGATTTTTATTGGAGAATTCGGATTTTTTTTCTGGATATCTCAAAATGAATACGAATGTCCCAAAACGGATACAGATGCAGATCGACTTCGAATTTTCAGTTATCAATTTATAGCCCCTACTTAAAGTCACCTGCTTCTTGTAAGTGATTCTAAACCCTAATTTTTACTTTTATATGTTTTTATTATTTCATATTTATTTGGTTTAATTTTAACCAAGCAATAGGAAGTTTGGGACCTTTATCTGCTCCATTTTCCTGGGCAGGTCCATTTCCCGAAGTTCCTCTAATAGAGGGGGCAAAAATGATCACCTTACCCCTGCCCGAACACACTGTCCGGTTGGGGTACACCCCCCCTCTATTAGAGGAACTTGGGGAAATGGAACGGGTAGAAAATGAAACAGATAAAAATACATGAAGACTGATTTTTAACCGGACGGACTAGGGTGCCTAACACCTTCTCTGGACCGTAATGTGACTCACACATGAATTGATGGTGTGACCAATCTCCATTGGAACCATCATGAAGTCAGTTGTATGTTTTGTGGGTTGTAAACCTTAATATCTAGATGGTGACTCTCTATTTGTTCCAGTTCTCTTTCCAATGAGACGAAGATGGTTTTTCTAAGAACTCGGAAATCATCTTCTTTGAAAGCGATTTTTCACAGTTCTCACAAATAGGCACATAGCAGTTTCCTAACATCCTCCTATCCAACTTAATGTAGGGACCAACTATTAAATCTTGGGTGTAAATTTCTTGTACTTATTTCTCTAGGTAATCTATTGTTGACATCTTCTTCTCATCTTTTATGGCTGTAATGGAATACTATATTTTAGATTATTTGGTAGCCAGCTCTGTCACAGATCTATTTGCATCGGCCTTGCTCGGTAGTTGTGAGCTCTGTTTCTTTTTCTTTTGTTTTTTTCGGTGCAATGCAAAGGTCCATCGGCCATCAACCTCAACAGGATCCCAAAAGGAGGCAATGAGGAGACCCACAAGAGATCAAACATGGTACCCAAATGTTTCTTTTGAATGCCCTGTCTTGTGCTCGTCTTTTGTTTGTGTGCTCTGCCATTTGTTTAAGGCCTTCCTTTTCTTGATAAATTCTTCACGCATCCACAAAAAAATGTTGACCTTGACTGAACAAGGAAGGGGTTTTTTTTTTAATAGGTATTGAACAATGAATCAAGGATTAATGGAGGATCTTTCTGTCAAGTTGTACAGCCATATAGGGTTGTATGGTTGAAATTTCTGCCACATAGAAAGTGGATGGTCTGTCTTGCAATTGTACATTGGAGCACTGCCTGTGGACACACTCATGGAGCAAAATTTGAAATTATCAAATGAGGAAGACGTGATCTGTCTTCCTATCGTCGTCTGGTTGACCGCCTCATATACCTGACAGTTATCCATCGGGTATAGTCCATACGATCAATATTTTGAGTCAATTCATGCACCAACCATGGCAGCCCCACCTTGATGCTGCTCATCGTCTATTACGGTATCTCAAAACGACCCTTGGACAAGGTCTCCATTTTAGTGCTGACAATACACTTGATCTCAAGGTCTACTGTGATTCAGATTGGGCCAGTTGTCCCATGACTCGTCGATCTATTACTGGCTTTGTGTATTATTGGGCTTCAGTCTTATTTCTTGGAAGACCAAGAACCAACACACCATCTCTCGCTCATCCGTCAAAGCCGAGTATCGAGCCATGGCTATTGCAACTTGTGAATTAATCTGGCTCACATATTTATTGCGCGATATTGATCTCTCCAGTTTCACTGTATTGTGCTGCTCTCCACATCGCAGCCAACCCTGTCTTTCATGAACGAACCAAGCACATTGAGATCGATTGCCACATAGTTTGTGAACGACAACAACAGGGCCTCATTGCTCCCACAAAGATTGCCTCCCGCTCTCAGCTGGCTAACATTTTTACATAGGCACTTGGCAATGAACAGTTCAAATTTCTGCTTTTGAAGTTGGGCGTTCGAAATCTTCATACTCCAACTTGAGGGGGAATCTTACAATTGTATATGTTTCACCCTTATCTTATTCACCTACCACAGATTTCCTTTATATATACCTTTCATATTTGTAGAAGATTTGATAGGTAAGATATACTATAATTATGTAATTATCTTCCATATCAGTAGGAGATTATGTAGGTAAGATTCTTTGTGTATATATTATCCTATTATACACACAATAAGAGATATACAATTGAATTTGAAATTCAAACTTAACAGCCTAATCAAGAATTGAGAAAAAACACCATAATTTATTTATTTTTGGATAATTAATATTAATTTATTACACAAAGAGACAGATAATTTAAACTCAAAAGTGCTATTTTCTTACTAGGTAAGGGTTTCACCGACACCTACTCCAAGAATGTGGTGTTTTCTTGCAAGAATAATAAGTCTCTAAATCTAAATGGATTCAATATTTACTTTTTCAAGAATGCGTGAAATATCATTGGATTCGTTCTCTTCTTTGCGAACTCGGTATTTATTTATCTCCGACCACGGTTGTTTAGTGCGATAATATTGGGGCTATGTACCATACAGCCAATCTCATGTTTCATTCCCATTACCATTGGAAATAGGTAGATTTCTATTTTGTCCGGGAAATGGTTACGGGTCCATTATGTGACCACGGACGGATCAAATAGCTGATAGCTTAACTAATAAGAGTTCTATCTCGTGTCTGTTTTCTGTTCTTCTGGTTCTCCTCCCAACAGCTTGAGCCTTTTGAGGGCAATATAGAGACACGTCATCCTAGGTTTGTTTGGATTAAAAAAAACGTGTACCAACCCATGTGCACCACGGTTAGAGTGATCATGTGGACAGCTGGAAAGATATACAAAATCAGCTTCGGTTAGAGTGATCACGTGTAAAGTGTTACCCATCTAATTAATGAAATCAAAAGAACACTCTTCACGTACATTTCAACTGCATTAATTCTCGTAGTGTACGTGTACAGTCTGTACAACCCTATCATAATCTCATGACCGACGGCAAGGACTCGATCTCTGCTATTGTTCGCCGGGGTTCATTTCATTTCCACTCAAAGTTGGTAAAGTTTCTTCTACTTTTTCCATCATTCATTCATTTACTCATTTATTCATTCAAGGCCAAGGGCCAAGGGCCAAGGGTGTTCCCTTCCCTTCCCTTCCCTTCCCCAGTTGGATTGGATTAGGTGTTGGTCAAGTCCTTAATTACCTAGCAGTCTAGCTACCCATCTACATATCAGCTATATGTCGGTATAGATTCAGGAGCACCTCCAATTTCTTAATTAATTATGACCCTTTCTTTCCATACAGAGGGGCCGGGACATTAATTAGTGTTGAAAAAGGAGAACACCTTCCTCTCTTATCCTTTATATATTGCCATCAGTAGTCCTACTTTCTACCAAAAAAACAAAAACAAAAACAAAAACAAAAACAAAAAAATCAGTAGTACTAGTGGGAAAATAGTGAAGATGAGAAGTGACATGGACAGTACAGCCAAGGAAAAGCTACTTCTCCCTGACTCAGGCAAGGAGGAAGAGGAGGAGGAGTTATGGAAAAGGTTGTGGGCAGAATCAAAGAAGGTATGGGTAGTAGCAATACCTGCCTGCTTTACAAGAATATCAATGTTTGGGGTGTTCATCATATCTCAAGTGTTCATGGGCCTCATCGGAAACACTGAATTGGCAGCACTCTCGGTGGTTTTTCATCTACTCGCTCGTTTCTCCATTGGAATACTGGTAACTACTACACACCATCCATCCATCCATCCATCCATCCTTCCACCAATTTAGAGTTAGATTTTATTATTATTTCTCTTCTTTTATTGCCAAAAGATCCCATTTGACTTGTTCCGCGATCTGCCTCACAGATCGATTGAGTTCTTTGTCCGTTGCATAGCATACTCTACCATCTCCCTGTACGTGTCTATCTCTCTTCATCTCTCTTCATCTCTCTTCTTCCAAGAGAGAATAGGAGGCAGGGCAGGTATGCCATGTCGACGAGAGAAGAGAGATATAAAGTTAAAGTGGGAGGCAGATATATTGTATGCTACGCATGCAGTCTGGTAGGATTCTTGTCATCTTGTTATTTATAGGGCAAAAGGAATTGAACCAGCCCGAAATCTTGTCTCTCTCTATTAATACAACTAACTGCTCACGTTTCCATTGGGTCCCACCCCACCCCACCCCCCACACTGATGGAGGGGCCACCACACTATCTTGCTGGGGATCCTCTCCCTATTATTTATTACAAAACACGTGAAACGCATTGAAAAGGCTTCGAATGCCTTTATATATGGGATAAAGTTAGCGAAATGACCGGTCCGTCACCTAATGCCCTTGTCGTGCTACATGTGTCGGTTGCGTCCAAATGCACTCCCGGACGGAGAACGTATGCCCTTTTATATAATAATTTTTTTTACCTCATTCTTCTCCATTAATTAGTTAGCTTTCTAATGTAATTAACAAGTAGCATGACAATTACCTGCAGATGGGCATGTCTAGTGGACTAGAGACTCTATGTGGGCAAGCATATGGAGCAAAACAATATCAGATGTTGGGTATATATTTGCAGAGATCATGGGTGGTTGAATCAGGGTTCTTCTTACTCCTTATTCTCCCTGTTTTCATCTTCAGTGCTCCCATTCTCAAATTACTTGGACAAACAGAAGAGATATCACATATGACAAACATAATTTCCCTATGGTATATACCCATAATGATCTCTTATATCTTCCTTTACACCCTTCAAATGTATCTTCAAGCACAGAGCAAGAACATTCTCATTACATGGTTGTCAGCTATCACGATTATCTTTCATGGTTTCTGCACTTGGATCCTCGTTCAAAAGACTAGGTTGGGTTTCGCCGGAGTTATGATCTCAATAAATATCGCGAGTTGGATACCGATAGTCGGTCAGTTAATCTTCGTTTTCTACGGCGGTTGTCCACAAACATGGACTGGATTCTCTATGCATGCACTTTCCGACTTATGGCCGGTGTTCAAATTATCACTATCATCAGGTGTAATGCTTTGGTATGTTCATCATCTTATTGTTCTTTTTCTAGAGCTGAAATAGGGTCGGGTTGGGTCGGGCTTTTTAAAACCCCGGTCTAACCTTGAGTCTCCTTAGCTGGGCTCAGGCCTGGCTTGACTATGACTCAGGACTGGAAAATCCAATCTTGACCAGCAGGCCGGGTTGACCTTGATTGGCCCTGATCATGAACTGGGGGAAAGGAGAGATGCATGGACTAGATCGGGGAGAAAATTATCAATTTTACATAAAATAATTCTATAATAAAATATAGGGTAAATATTTATTATCTACATATATAATATATTATATAACAAAATATATGTGACATTTAAAGTTTATAACATATTTATATATAATATATCAATATATATTTTATAGTACAACTTAAAATAGGGGCGGGATGGTCTCAACCCGAGGCCTCAACCTTGACCCGGCCCGACCTTAACTTAGGAACAAAAATTTTCAGCCCTGGCCTGCCCTCAAGGTCAGGTATCTCAGTCCAGACTCTGTTTGGACTCAGGGCGGGCCAAGGCGGGTTCAGGTCGACAGGGTCAAACTTTTACTCTCCCTATTCTTCAGTGTTCTTGGAAAAAATACACTTAATTCCTACCATTCTAAAACTCAAGAATCCATATATAATAGAAATTCAATCTTTTCATTTTAATAATACTGTTAGAAAGCTGAAACAAAAAGGAGAGGATAAAAAAATGGCCTGAGTCGAACGAAATCGTTCTGTCCTTAAGACAGTATTTACACCCTCCTAATCCTGCAAAGGGTTGTAGCAAACCTGCCTCCCAAGATAAATCAGGCGGACTGTTACTGGTTGCAGAGACAGTAACACTGTGAAGCTATCAGAGATTTTTTTGATATATGGACTGAGAGAATTCGTGGTCCATTTATAAGCCCACGAGGCCTGTTCAGATGGGTCACACCCATTGGTTCATATGGCTTGACCTGACAGGTCATGACTATTGGGCTGGGCTCTCTTGGCTGCTCGTGTGGACTGTAACTCTTGGGGTCAATGTTGAACCAAGGGTTGCACTCCCTCTTTGATCAGCCAAGTGCAAAGTGCGTCATCAAAGCGCCACATTGCGCCTCACGCACACGCACGCGCTTGGGCGGTCACCGTCCTCACTCGCAAGTGCACCGTACAATCTCTTCTAGCATTACATGTGATAATAATAACTACTAACTACTAACTACTAACACATGAAAACCCAATGAGCTTTCCTTTCATAGCCGATGTAGGACTAAAAGTCCACATCAATATTTTAAAAAATTCCAACAAATACCTTTGGTTGGAGTACAAGGACTGATTTTAACTTAGCATTCTAATTATAAATTTGTTATTTTTAGATGTTTAATAGTACATTTTAATTACAATTGTATAATTTGTCACAGCTCTCTCTAACCTTTTCTAGCTTTCCATAATGATCAACAGCTTGGAGTTATGGTACAGCTCAATCTTGATTCTGTTCACTGGGAACACTAAAAATGCTGAGGTTACAATTGACGCTCTCTCCATTTGGTAATTAAGATATATACAATGCATATGAAAGCTATCCAATTTAGATTTTAATTTTCTTCTTAACCAGTTTTCCTTCTCTTATTAATTAATTTGCAGTCTTAATATCAATGGTCTTGAGATGATGCTTTCGTTTGGTTTTCTAGCGGCTGCAAGGTATGGATGGATTGTCACTGCTCTATTCCATGCCCTAAAACTTCATACCAAGCTTTAAAAACCAAACCTGAAAAAGGAACAAAATTTTCCTACAAATAGGGCAGCAGGAAACATTAATTACAGGCGCTGAAAAGAAATCCCGCTCCAATTAAAATGAGTATTTGCAAACCATAGGGGATGGGGATTATTCCATTTCGGTTCATGCAATTACAGGCAGCAGGAAAATTCATGCTGCCCGGTGTGGAGGAAAATTTTTTCCCCAGAAAAGAAAAGATAAACTATAGAAAATATTAGATTAAAATAATAGGACAAAGTTTTCCTCCATGGTAGGAACTTTTCTCATACACTCACTTTGAATATTGTCATGTGGACATATGATAAGGCTGTTTTGATCATTGGACAGAGAGGCCATTGTCTAAATCATACATGCATGTGCCGAAATTTAGATCCTAAATACTTCTCTTGTAGTCTCATGTATACCCTTTGAAATGACTCCTATATACCTCAAAGGGAGAAAAAGAGAGATAGATACATAGGGTGCTAGCATACAGTATACAGCTATCATACCTAGTCTTTAATATTTTTTTACTATCTGCTTTTTTACCAAAGGGACCAGAAGGGAACTAAACTTTTCCTTTATGAAAATAGTGTTAGGGTCTCCAACGAGCTTGGGAGAGGAAATGCCAAAGCGGCAAAATTTGCCGTCAAAGTGGTTCTAGTAACTTCCATGCTAGTTGAGGTTGTGCTGTGGGCCTCAGTATTGGTGTTCAGAAATAAAGTTTCCTCTATATTTTCGAGTAGCATGGAAGTAGCTAAGGAATTTTCAGACGTCTCCATCTTGCTGACCTTTATACTCATATTAAACAGCATCCAACCGGTTCTCTCTGGTGAGTTTCTTAACTTTCTTTCTTTTCCCATTTTAGTGTCTTCTATATGTATTATCAAAGGAAAACCGCACAAGCTATTCAAAATTCACCTTTTCAAACATTTTTCAAAGCATTAAATAGCTACAAGGCAAAAGGAATCTAAACTGAAACTTATTACATGAGTAGGTATTTATGCGTACATGCCTATGAAATTAATTTATAAAAAAATCATTTACCAAATGTTTTCTTCTTTATTTCATAAGTCAATCTTCAATATACATTCATAAAATTGAAATGAATTTAACATAGCTCATGTTGATGCCCAACGTAGACTGAGATTTTGATTCTGATGACAATAGTCTCTTGTTTGTTGGCTTGCCTTTTTTCTGCTCATGGTCAGGCCGAAGGTGGGGGGTTGCGGTATAGCATGTTTTTAGTGTTCTTTGTAATTCTTTTGTTCTTTTTTTTTTAAAAAAAAATTGGTTCTTTAGTGAAAAAAACATAGCTCGTGCCGACAATGGGGTGATTCTAAAACAACCATCAAAAGGAAATTACATGAGCATGTGTGTGTAAGATTGGGTCTTTAAAATATATCTATAATATTTCATCAGGCAAGGGTTTCCTATGCTGCTCAGGTGGGGAGAATCTCCCATGTCACACCAATTACGTCACGAGAATAGTTTTGTCAACAGGAGCCCACATGGTCAGAGAAAAAATAGTGTCAGTGGAGGACCCACATAGTCAGAGTGTGAGAAATTAAATATGGGAAGGCATTCGTACACCGCATGTGTGGGGATCCTTTTTTCCTATTTAATTATCACCTTTACAAATTTGAGTGCTAATATGAACATTTCGCTCTTTGTTTTCCTTTCTTTCTTCTTCTTTATTTATTTATTGGTTGCATCTTGAGTAGGAGTGGCTGTCGGAGCTGGATGGCAAAGCAACGTAGCATACATCAACATCATTTGCTATTATTGCATAGGGCTTCCTCTTGGGCTGTTCCTTTATTATGTTGTCAATCTTAAATTGAAGGTAAGCTCAAAGAATCACTTTCACCTTCCCACAAAAGAAAAAAAATTCTGCCCTTTTTGCCAGATAAAGTTAATCATTTTGTTTTCTCAATGCACTACTCCCAATTTGTTTCAATTAAAAATATTCGTAAATGAATTCTCATAAAAGCAAAATAATAAAAGAATTAAAAATATGGGAAATAGTTCTCTGTCTAGGAGTGTGGCCTACGCCAGCACTCCCATGTGTCTCTCTCTATCCTCCTCAAAACAACTGGGCAGAGGTATCTTTTCAAATGAAGAGGAAAGAGAGAGACTCATTTATTCTAATTCATATGGTCTATGATTTCATACTATTGTTTAAGTTAATTGGTTACCAAGCTATGTATTGTTACAGGGAATATGGATGGGAATGATTGGTGGCGTTCTTATTCAAACTTTGGTTCTTCTTTATTACGTTTACAAAACTGATTGGGATAACCAGGTAAATTACTAATTCTTTTGGTAAAAATTAATCTTCATCACGCATGGTACCCTATATATATATATATATATATATATATATATATATATATTTGGAGGGATAGGGGATGGGGGAGGAAGGGTGATTAGACACTAATCCAAAATAGATTAAGAGAAATCGAGATAATTTTGCAAAATATCTAAATTATGCTATTCAAATTTAATAGACTTAAAAGGTTTTTAGTGATTTAATTTTTGAAAATAAATAATAGGATAAATTACACGTCACCGCTTGGTTTTCAAACGAAACTCAGCTCACCCCTTGGTTTTTGAAAAAATTCAAATCACCCTAGGTTTAGACCCTAATATGACAAATTAGTCCCTACAGTTAGTTTTATGCTGTTAAGTGACGATGTCAGCCAGTTAAATAAATTTAAATCCTTAAACTACCCTTGCCTAGTGTAGAGTTACTTTTTACCCTTGATCTAAAAGCCCCAAAACGATGTGAACTCTTACTTTTTTTTTTTTAAATTGAAACAAGGAATCAGAGATGGAATATTCCCTCCCCTTCTTCCCCAAATTGCTAAACCGAATGGAGTTAGGGTTTCAATTTGTGTATCTGTTACTTTCATATCGTCTTTGATAAAAAGTGTTGCTCCACTCATCAGTCCAATATCAGAGAAAACAAATTAAGTACAAATTAACCAGAAATAATTAGCAACTTGCCTGATAGAACTAAATACTCACCATGACCCAATAGAACGGAAGTCATGGAAGCTAAGGTAGCACAACCGAGAGCATATTTGTTTCTAGGGCGTTTTCCCGGCGACTGAAACACCTCCGTTGGTCCATAAGCTGCATTTTTAGAACTTTTGGGTTCTGCAATTTTTTCTTCTCAGAGAAAGAAAGAAAGGAGAGCAGTTGTCAAAGAGCTACTCGCGAAGGTGTCGTCAAAGGTGTTTGTGAAATTTGAAGAAGAATTTGAGGAAGAATTGGAGGGTGAGGAGATGTAACCTTGGCGGTAATGGTGGTGGTGGGGTGGCTGGGACAATGGTGGTTATAGTGGTGGTGGTGATTTAGGGTATAACTAGAAATATCAAAATTAGTATCCTAAATGTAATTTATAAGCTTTGGGTATCTAAAGTGCATTTTCCACAAACGTTGGGTACCTCAATTCTCATTGTTTATCTTATTTTAGCTAAGGTTAAAATTGTCTTTTCACTTTTTAGTTTGACTTAAGATAACATTGTTACTGTAGAGGGGGATGGATGAGTTTTTTTCAAAAACTAGAGGGTGATCCGAGTTTCGTTTGAAAATCAAGAGGTGACGTGTAATTTACTCTAAATAATTATGTGAGTATTTATTGTACTCAAATTAAATAGGGAGTACGTTATTAAACTTAGTTAACCCACTGGCTATTATCTGTAGAAGCAATTCTCCAAATTAGCTTCTTGATGGATACCTACTTATTTATATCTTCCTGATGGCCCTTGTGCGTGCAGGGACCATGCTCCCTCACACACAAAGAACTCTTGCCTTATGTAAAATTACATAAAATATTTAAAAGTGATAAAATTCTTGCTTAAAGTGAGAGAGAGGCACAAAGTTGCTTGAATATTCATTTTTAGCAGTGGATATCCAAAAGTTAGTTATGTCAAAGAGGAGATTAAGTGCAAGCTGGAAACGGATTTTTATCCTCTCAAGGGTGTCCAGTGCACCTCACTTGAGAATCCAACCATACACCTAACACTTGGAAAGGGATTTTTATCTTCTCAATTGTTGGATGTACGGTTGGAATCTCAAGTGAGATGCATTTGGCAATGCACCACATTTGAGAGGATAAAAATCCGTTGCAAAGCGGACTGGAGTTTATCCAACCTAATTCATGGATGAATTTTACAATTATCAAAATAGATCAACAGAAATTTAAAATTAAAAAAAAAGAAAAGAAAAGGATGATATCTTTGCTTGGTTGATGCAGGTATCTATAGCAAAAGCAACGATGAGTAGGTGGTCTGTTGGTCCTCCCATCTCCAAATGAGCAGAGTAAATTTTGTTATGAGGAAAAAATTTATCAAATTTTTGTTAATTATTAAAAAATTAGTAATTTTGTGTACATCTTCATAAACCATCTTGCACCAACTCTAAGCTTGCTTTCTTTTTCCATGTTGTGGACCTATTGTATGAAGGTTTCAAAATTTCTATTGCAATAATTCAACAAAATAAATAAATAAATAAATAATCTATTCTGGTCTTTTCGTGAATTGTTTTGGGCGTACACTTCTTCTTCTTATTTCATCCAATTTTTGAATGATCACAAAAGAAAAACGGTAAAGGCAACGTAAAGCATGGTTATTTAAGAACTATTTTAGAGTTTTTGGGTTTCTATCAAACTTGGTGTGATATGATTATTTACCTTCTATCCTCTTGTGCATATGTTATTCAACTAGAAGATAGTTGTTTTGGCTTTATCAATTTCATGTTGTGAGATGTATTCTCAAGTTTCATTTAAAGAGAGTTGTATATATATAGCAAGAAGACTCCAAAGTCCATCAACATAACACCCCTCTCAGTTGGGGAAAGTAAAATACAATTGTTCCCATGGATTAAGGAATCGGTATCGGATCAGTTAGATCAACCGGATTGTATCGGTATCGGTTGAGGCCGATCCTGGATTGGGTATCGATACACAAAAGGAAAAAATGGATACAAAGAGGTCTAACAAAAAAAACAGAGAAAAACATTTACCAAACCTCTTGTCAAGATCTTGAATGTTTCAGAACAAAGAATGCCAAGAAATCCTATTGAACTAATTCTTCACCTGCTCTAAAACCAAAACCAAAGCCCAATCAAGTAATTCAGAACGAGAAGCGAAGAGGGCCCCACCAATGGATCTTCAAAGCACAAATTGCGCAAACAATCACTGAAAGAATAAAGAGAAATTCTCGAGAGCATGGTGCATTTGAGTGACGATGACTCACTCTCTCCCCGACCGGTGGACAGAGAGTGTGATCCTCTACTTCCAAGCTATTCCTAATTCTATGTCCCATACACAGCAAGGCGGAAAAGATTCTTACCCCTGCTCAGGCACGGGTAAGGGGATCTTTTCGTCTCCTTATTGTGTCTGGGGTACACACAACAATACGAGCAACTCGACAGTAAAGACCGACGCTCAAATGACAAGACTGACTAGTGGAACGGATCAGCAATGCAGGCGGTGTAATTTAAGATCGACCCAAAACCATGTACAATGAATGCACCATTACAATTCCAGGAATAGAGCAGTGAGCCCATGACCAATTGCGAATTTTTTGAGATCCGAAATGAGTGACTATGAGTAAAGAATTATTGATTGGTGGAATTGACGAGCCGGAGAAGTGGAAAAACGCACCCCGTAGTAGTGATGAGATTCTTAGAGAATTGATGGTCATAATTACTTCCGACAAAATCGGTCCTTCTTGATGGGAAAGAGAACGCATGTGTGGTGTGTGGCATGCTGCCCTGCAGTACTAGGGGTGTTAATCTAAGGCCCGACTGAGCCTGACCGTTTAAAGCTTAAACCGGTCCAATCCGATTAATTAGTTTGTCGGGCTCAAATCCGGCCATTTATTATCAGTTGTTTTGAGGAGAAAGGGTTTAACCCGACGGTCATCTTACCGATCTGACCGAATATAGATCTGCCTAAGCCTGAGCCCGACCGATCAAATCTAAAATGTACCATGCCTGTCCAATGTAAGCTCGGTTAGATAAACGGTCAGGCACAGTGTAGGGCTTCAAAATGGTCAATTTCGATTAGGCCCGACTGATTTACACTCCTGCCCTGCACCCAGACACAGAGATGAGCAAAATGACTGTCATACTCCTGAGAAATTCCACCTTTACATGGGGGACAGTGGTCATTTCACCCACCACTGTGTCTAGGCGCAGAGACAGCGCACTGCATGCGCCCATGTAGTGTTCTTTCTCCCTATTTGATATAAGCGGCAAGCTTGCTTAGAACCGTCCAACAGATTTGGGATGCCATATCTTTCGATGTAAGGTGCAAACTTGACCTCCTGCTACGACTTGCTTAGATTAAGGGTGTCAAAACCAAACCGAAACCAAAACGAGCCGAATTAAGTGAATCAAATCGAACCGAATAAATTCGGATTGGTTTCAGTTCTAATATATGAGTATTTAATTCAGTTCAGTTCGATTTCGATTTCACTTCAAAAACCATCAGTTTGAACTGAAACCGAACTAAATACTACACTTAAATCCAAAACCCTCTATCTTTTTTTTTAAATGATTTTTTATGATGCTGCCTTTCCTTTTGAAACTATAATTTTGATGTGTTTCTCTTACTTTATTGATGGGTAAGCTAAAACATAGGATCTAAAAGTGGGGAACTCACTAAAGATTTTTATTTATTTATTAATATTTCTGGTTCCTTTAAGGTTTTGTAAACATTTTATTTATTAAAATGAAATCTCTTGAGAACACCGCAAGGCAACAACAACTGACAGCCTAGTAGAATGGAATTGTATTGGAGGACCGAATTGGAATTGTATTGAAAAACCAAATTAGAACTATAAATGAATTGAACCGAGTAGGTTCGGATTCGATTTCCACTTCCAGAACTGACTCGGTTTTCGATTCAGTTTCGGATCACACCATCAAGGCATGGAACCGAATCGAAACCGAATCAATTGACACCCTTGGCTTAGATACCTCAAGATCTAGGCCTTTAGTCCAGTCTTGGGATCTTCCTATCCAATTAGATTGTGGGATTGTCTTAGCCTTCCCCCTTAGCTTGTAATTGGCCTGTGAGCCCTTGAGTAGGATAGACCAAAAAAAAAAAAAAAAGATTATAATTAGACAAACCCATTATGGATTCAATTAATATACATGATGATGTGGTGCATTTTGATTCATCACGGGTTCAATTGCCATAAAGCATCACAATAATGTCTCATGACATTTCCCTTCATCACGAACTATAAGGTATAAATGTGATGACTTTTCACAGGAGTAATTCATAACAAGTGTGACATCTAACCCAAGAGAACACATAATAACCATTTATTATGTTTTAAAACATTACCCAAACAATTAAATTATCAAAAAGAACCTTATACAGCCACATAGCAATACTTTACATGGCCAAATAATACTTTATGCAGTCAAACAATACTTTATATGACCAAACAGTACTTTATGTAACCGAACAACACTTTACATGGCTTAAGAATGGCCAAACAACATCTTATAATATTAACCTGTCAAATATGACTTACATGAAATGATCACTATCACCGGCCCTGCGCTTGTGCAAGGGCCATGTAACCGGACAGCGATGTCCTGCCCATTTTCAATATGACTTGCATGAAGAATCAGGGAAGGAGTATTCCTGCACCTAAGATTGTAAATAACTAGTCAAAATCTGTTTCTGTATTCGTGTCTATATCCGTTTAGCATTATTCGAATCCATCCAAAATTTAAACGGATGCAAATGCCGATCTAACACTATTCAAACCCAATCCAATCCGTTTACAGTTTTATCAACACCTCTTACTTCTTTACCACCGACAAAAGAAATAGGACCGTAGTGTTGGGGTCCTCCTCACATGGAAGAGGGGGGTTATGTATTTCCACCGACTAAAAATGGAGAGAAAGAGAGAGAGAGACGAAAAGTTGAAGCATAATGAATGAGAAGACGACGGAAGTGAAGTGACATGGATACAGACAAATACAATCTAACCATTAACCATTAAATTAAGGGAAAGAAGAAAATGGGAGAGGGTGGTGTCTACCAACCTCTTAATGGTTTGTCAACATGCGCTGTGCCACTTGGTGCTTGTGATTGAGGAATCCAAGGATTGCGTTACAGGAGGCATCTTGATTTGTTTTTTCTATATATAAAGAAGAAGAAAAGAACATCAAGAAGTTCAAGAGGCAAACAATTTAGTTCTGAGTGAGTGAGAACTTGTGGAGTTCGGTTTTGGATAAAGGGTTTAATTTAGGTCCAAATCCAAAGCGTAGTTACTTGTATTGTTATTCTCTCATTTTTTTTTATAACGAAGAAGTTTCAATTATGCTTATGGATGTAAACATTGTCGAACTACGTAAATATTTGTGTCTGTGAGTTTATTTTTATAATTTTATGCATTGTCACTTAGTGAACACGTGAGCCCACACAGTTGCTATTCACAGGGTATTACTACTATTCACAACTACTCTTCACAACATATTGTGTTGTTGTATTTCTTCCAGTGACTTATACATAGGTGGGAATCGATTCAATGTTTTTCCCAACACGCACACCATGGATAACCATGGTTGTTGCTCACTACGTCAGAGGTTTGCAGCAGCTCCAGTTTACTACGGCTTCAACCCAAACGTTCCTAGTCAACACCCAACGGAAAGTAGAAAATTTTTAAGGAAAAAAGATCTCTATTTGGTGGTGTTTCCTACGCCCTCTCACAGGGAACCGTGAGATGACGCCTTTGCCCCCTGGGTAGATACTCAAACGTGCTCACCCATTGGCCTGGACGCTTGTGTAGAGACCATGTGACCAAACAGAGATCTCTTACTCTGGTTGGTGTTTCCTACGCTCTCTCATATTTTGTTATGATTTTGTCATGATCAATGGATTTTCAGATTTTATTTGACTATCTTTAAGACAGCTTAAAGCTTTCCTTTGATTTTTCATGCATTAAAATTAGGGTTTTGCATCATTCGTGGTATATTTATAAATATATTATTCTTTGGTTCCCTGTTTTTTATTGTCAAGGTGTATATTCTTTTTTATATTTTTTTTAATACAAAAGATCTTTTAGTCGAAAAAAAAACAAAGAATTAAGGATCGATAGAGGATCTTTCTATCAAAATGTTGCATAGTGGAGGTCAATGAGAGCATGCACAGTGGTATCGATCAACACGAGAATAAATTTTTATTTCAGGGGGGACTGGGCAATAACTTTGCATGCTATTGTATCTAAGTACAGGAGCCACGTGACCAAGCAGTGTTCTATATTCTGTTCAGACTTCTCGATCAGTCATTATTCAAGATGTGCATACATAGAATTGCTTTGGAAGAAAAATTGGGTAGGAGATGATAAATGTCACACATTCACCAGATTCAGTACTCCAATATTATTAAAAGTATTGAAGGAAGGATCATAATGATAGAATGGATATTGGCCACTACTTTGTGGATAAAAATCTCATTACTAGTGATGTGATTAGCACAATATATGGAACTCTTTGTCTCATTTATAAACTCTCACACCTATTGTCCTGATTGGTTGGGGTCCATCCATGCTGATCCTCCCCTTGGGCATACCTGAGGGGACCGATGGATGAAAGAAAACTTGGTCCCTTTTTTGTGAAAATGTTCTCGCCCCACCTCCCTTGAGAAATTTAAAAAAAAAAATAAAAATTTGGCAGATTACAAATTAAGAGTACTTATTCTTATACTTTTACCCCCTCTCTCTCTCTCTCTCTCTCTCTCTCTCTCTCTCTTCCTTTATATATATATTGCCATCAGTACTACTGGGAAAATAGTGAAGATGAGAATTGTGATGGACAGTACAGCCAAGGATAAGCTACTTCTTCGTGTCTAATTAAAATGATTTTAAAACAGCATTTGTGATCACCTCTCCAATATTAATAACTCTTAAACAACTTGCTCTTACACTACCAAAAATAAAAAGCATGCATTCGACTCTCTCTCTCTCCAATTATTAAGACCATTTCCATAAATAGGGGACATTAATTAATATATTAGTGTTGAAAAACGAGAAGAGGTTGCTCTCTCTCTCTCTCTCTCCCTCTTTCTCTGTCTCTCCAATTAGTAGGACCATTATCATGAATAGGGGACATTAATTAGTGTTGAAAAACGAGAAGAGGTTGCTCTCTCTCTCTCTCTCTCCCTCTTTCTCTTTCTCTCCAATTATTAGGGCCATTATCAAAAATAGGAGACATTAATTAGTGTTGAAAAACGAGAAGAGGTTTCTCTCTCTCTCTCTCTCTCTCTCTCTGTTTTCCTCTCTCTCTCTGTTATATATTGCCATAAGTGGGAAAATAGTGAAGATGAGAAGCGTAATGGACAGTAGTACAGCCAAGGAAAAGCTACTTCTTCCTGACTCAGGCAAGGAAGGGGAGGAAGAAGAGCAAATATGGAAAAGGTTGTGGGCAGAGTCAAAGAAGCTATGGCCAGTAGCACTACCTGCCTGCCTTACAAGAATATCAATGTTTGGGGTGTTCATCATATCTCAAGTGTTCATGGGCCACATTGGAAACACTGAATTCGCAGCACTCTCCCTGGTTTTCCAAATCCTCACCCGTTTCTCCTTTGGAATACTGGTAATTAACTCTACACCACCCATCTCCACTCCCAACTTATATCTACTTATCTAGATGCATGGGCTTTTAAATTATTATTTTTTCTGGAAAAATTTCACGGACACCCCGATAAGTATATCAGATATCATGGACATTCCAAACGTTGTCAAAATATCATAGACACTCCTAATTTTATGATTTTATTTCAACTTAGTCCACTCCGTTAGATCTCTGTAGTTAAGTGTTTGTTAATTCTTTTATAATGGCAAAATAACCCTTTCCCCTTCTTCTCCCTCAAACTTTTCACGTTCTCTGGTTTTGGAACCCTAGCCCCTTTCCCCCTTGCATCACTTGCATCATCTTGCCTGTTATGAACACGAACATGAAGCTGGAAGGCAGATAAGATTCCCATGTAAATGAAAAAAAAAAAAAAAATCAAGCAAATCCCTTCCCTCGGTTATGCATCTCCTCCCCTGCAAAAACCATCAATGGGGAAGAAGCTCAAGCTTTCTCTGTATGGTGCAGATGAACGGTAAATATTAACGAAGAAAGCGACGGTCCTTTGTTGAGCCTCTTAGGTTGCAAAGGGTGGCATAGAGAGACAAGAAAGACAAACCCATTGCAAACTCGCAACAGGAGGTCACATGATCTGATCTGATATGAGAGTTGCAGAGGATGAGCTCCAAGATAAAACGGTAACAACCTATCTCGGTTAATTGAGAGAAAAATGTTCAATGATTGAGATTTAATATAACTAAATCAACGGTTGAATTTGATCCACATACGGTGAACATATTTTCACCCACGTCCACGTCCTGCCACTTTTAGCTTTATTTTATTTATTTCAATAAAAAAAATTTTGATAAAAATTTATTTAAATAACTAAGGGGGTAAAATGAATATTTCAACTTTGGGGATTAACTGTGCTTAACATCAGGGGGAAGGTTGATATTTTGACAATGTTTGAGGTGTCTGTGATATTTGATATACTTACAAGGGGTTTCCGTGAAATTTTCCCTTTCTTTTTTTTTTTTATTCCTCAAGGTTCTTCTCCATTAATTAATTAATTAGCTTTCTTATGTCAATAACAAGTACTAATTAATTAGTGTACAACCTGCAGATGGGCATGTCCAGTGGACTAGAGACTCTATGTGGGCAAGCATATGGAGCAAAACAATATCAGATGTTGGGTATATATTTGCAGCGATCATGGTTGGTTGAATCAGGGTTCTTCTTACTCCTTATCCTCCCTGTTTTCATCTTCAGTGCTCCCATTCTCAAATTAATTGGACAAACAGAAGAGATATCTGAAATGGCAAACATAATTTCCCTTTGGTACATTCCCATAATCTTCTCCTATGTCTTCCTTTACACCATTCAAATGTATCTTCAAGCACAGAGCAAGAACATTATCATTACATGGTTATCAGCTATCACCCTTATCTTTCATGCTTTCTGCACTTGGATCCTCGTTGAAAAGATGGGTTTGGGCATCGCCGGTGTTATGATCTCAATGAATATCGTGAGTTGGATACCGATAGTCGGTCAGTTAATCTTTATTTTCTACGGCGGTTGTCCAGAAACATGGACTGGATTCAGTATGCATGCATTTTCCGACTTATGGCCGGTGTTCAAATTATCACTATCATCAGGTGTAATGCTTTGGTAAGTTTTTTTTATCTTATTGTACTTCATTGTTTTTGAAAGAAAAACAAAATTACACAATTCTAAATTAGATTAGAATTAATGCAACTTAATTAATTAGCAGTCTGTTAGTTAGTTGTTGCTGATCGAATTTCAAACGATCGAGCTGAGGTGGATGACTTGTGAAAGGAATAGAGAGTGGTTGGATAAACCGAAGGTTAATTAACTCATGGTTAAACTCTGATGATAAAGTCAGAACCGGACAACAGATAAATGTGAATATCTATATCCCTCTCCATAACTACCACAACCCACTTGGGTGGATGGTGAGATAGCTGTTACAGGTCCACAGGGTTGGGTCGGTCAATGTGATTCGCCTGGTTATAAGTGAATAGAAAACTTAATATCTGCAGTGCATTAAGTGACAGGATCCCACGTAACTGTCAGAACTTTCATATATGTTATGCTGCCGCACGTATATGTATTTTTTGTGTATATCACATTCTAGTTATAAATTTGTTATTTTTAGATTATTAAATTTAAATTTCTTATTACATCTTAATTTGTTAATACAGCTCTCTCTAACCTATACTAGCTTTCCATAATTATCAACAGCTTGGAGTTATGGTACAGCTCAATCTTGATTCTATTCACTGGGAACACTAAAAATGCTGAGGTTACAATTGACGCTCTCTCCATTTGGTAATTAAGATATATACAATGCATATGAAAGCTATCCAATTTAGATTTTAATTTTCTTCTTAACCAGTTTTCCTTCTCTTATTAATTAATTTGCAGTCTTAATATCAATGGTCTTGAGATGATGCTTTCGTTTGGTTTTCTAGCGGCTGCAAGGTATGGATGGATTGTCACTGCTCTATTCCATGCCCTAAAACTTCATACCAAGCTTTAAAAACCAAACCTGAAAAAGGAACAAAATTTTCCTACAAATAGGGCAGCAGGAAACCTTAGTTGCAAGCGCCGAAATGGAATACCACTCCAACTAAAAGGGGTATTTGCAGACTATAGGGGAAGGGGATTATTCCATTTCGGCTCATGCGATTACAGGCAGCAAGAAAATTCATGCTGCCCGGTGTGCAGGAAAATTTTTTCCCAGAAAAAGAAAAGACTAATAATAGAAAATATTAGACAAAAATTAGAAATAATAATAATTTTTCAGAAAGTTATTTTATTCATTTTTCCCGTTATGGGCAAATAATCTTATCATTTTGACCATCAATGGATAAGCGAAAAATCCTTAGATAAATCCATAAATCTAATTTGGTGGTCAATCTCAATCGTATGACAATCCACGTAGCAATCTTATCTTATCCTGCCTTAGTTAAAATTTTTTAATTTTTTTTTAGAAGAAAAGAATTTTTCCAAAAATGATTCCTACACGACCATAGTGGGAATTTTTCTCATACGCTCACTTTGAATATTGTCATGTGGATATATGATATAGCTATACTAATCATTGGATAGAGAGGTCATTGTCTATATCATACATGCATGTGCCGAAATTTATATCCTAAATACTCCTCTCATAGTCTCATGACTACTTTATCCCTCAAAGGGAGGAAGAGAGAGATAAACGCATAGGGTGCAAGCATACAGTATACTGCTATATATCATACCCACTCTTTAATATTTTTTTAGCATCTGCTTTTCTTCCAAAGGGACCAAAACGGAACTAAGCTTTTCCTTCATGAAAATAGTGTTAGGGTCTCCAACGAGCTTGGGAGAGGAAATGCCAAAGCGGCAAAATTTGCCATCAAAGTGGTTCTAGTGACTTCCATGCTAGTTGAGGCTGTGCTATGGGTCTCAGTGTTGGTCTTCAGATATAAAGTTTCCTATATATTTTCAAGTAGCGTGGAAGTAGCTAAGGAATTTTCTGACCTCTCCATCATGTTGACCTTTATACTCATATTAAACAGCATTCAACCTGTTCTCTCTGGTGAGTTTCTTAACTTTCTTTCTTTTCCCATTTCAGTTTCTTCTATATTCTTTATCAAAGGAAAACAACACAAGTTATTCAAAATTCACCTTTTCAAACATTTTCCAAAGCATTAAATAGCCACAAAGCAAAAGGAATCTAAGCTGAAACTTATTACATGAGTAGGTATTTATGCGTACATGCCTATGAAATTAATTTATAAAAAAATCATTTACCAAATGTTTTCTTCTTTATTTCATGAGTCAATCTTCAATATACCTTCATAAAATTGAAATGAATTTAACATAGCTCATGTTGATGCCCAATGTAGATTGAGATTTTCATTCCGGTGACAGTAGTCTCTTGTTTGTTGGCTTGCCTTTTTCCCTGCTCATGGTCATGCCGAAGGCGGGGATTGAGGTGTAGCTAGTTTTTAGTGTTCTTTGTAATTCTTTCGTTCTTTTTTAAAAAAAATTAATCGTTTACTGAAAAAAACATAGCTCATGCTGACAATGGGGTGATTCTTAAACAACCATCAAAAGGAAATTACATGAGCATGTGCGTAAAATTGGGTCTTTAAAATATATCTATAATATTTCTTAGGGCAAGGATTTCCTATACTGCTAGAGTGGGAAGAATCTCCCATGTCACACCAAGTACGTCACGGGAATAGTTTTGTCAATAGGGACCCACATGGTCAGAGAGAAAAAAGTATCAATGGAGGACCCACATAGTCAGAGTGTGAGAAATTAAACATGGGAAAGCATCCATACACCGCATGTGTGGGGATCCTTTTTTCCTATTTAATTATCACCTTTACAAATTTGAGTGCTAATATGAACATTTCGCTCTTTGTTTTCCTTTCTTTCTTCTTCTTCTTCTTTCTTTTTTTTTTTTAATATTTATTTACTGGTTGCATCTTGAATAGGAGTGGCTGTCGGTGCTGGATGGCAAACCAAAGTAGCATATATCAACATAATTTGCTATTATTGCATAGGGCTTCCTCTTGGGCTGTTGCTTTATTATGTTGCCAATCTTAACTTGAAGGTAAGCTCAAATATTCACTTTCACCTTCCCACAAAAGAAAAAAAATTCTGCCCTTTTTGCCAAATAAAGTTAATCATTTTGTTTTCTCAATGCATCTTTCACTACTCCCAATTTGTTTCAATTAAAATTATTCGATAATGAATTCTCATAAAAGCAAAATAGTATAAGAATTAAAAATATGAAAAATAGTTCTTCGTCCGGGAGTGTGGCCTACGTCAACACTACCATGTGTCTATCTCTCTCCTCCTCAAAACAAGGGGGCAGAAGTGTCTTTTAAAATGCAGAGGAGAGAGATAGACTCATTTATTCTAATTCATATGCTCTATGATTTCATACTATTGTTTAAGTTAATTGTTACCTATGTATTGTTACAGGGAATATGGATGGGAATGATTGGTGGCATTCTTATTCAAACTTTGGTTCTTCTTTATTACGTTTACAAAACTGATTGGGATAACCAGGTAAATTACTAATTCTTTTAGTAAAAATTAATCTTCATCACGTATGGTACCCTATAAAATATATATATATTGGAGGGGTGGGGATGGGGAAGGAAGGGTGATCAGACACTAATCCAAAATAGATTTAGAGAATATCGAGGTAATTTTGTAGAATACCTAAATTGTGCTATTCAAATTTAATAGACTTAAAGGTTTTTAGTGATTTAATTTTTGAAAATAAATAATAGAGTAAATTACACGTCACCCCCTGATTTTCAAACGAAACTCAAATCACCCATTGGTTTTGAAACAATGCAAATGACCCCTGGTTTAGACCCCAATATGACAAATTAGTTCCTACCGTTAGTTTTATCCTAGTAAGTGATGATGTCAGCCAATTAAATAAATTGAAATCCCTAAACTACCCTTGCCTAGTGTAGAGTTATTTTTTTACTCTTGATCTAAAAACCCCAAAATGAGATGAAGTCTTACTTTTTTTTTTTTTTAATTAAAACAAGGAATCGGAGAGGGAATATTCCCTCTCCTTCTTCCCCAAATTGCTAAACAGAATGGAGTTAGGGTTTCAATTTGTGTATCGGTTACTTTCAGATCGTCTTTGATGAAAAGTGTTGCTCCACTCATCGGTCCAATATCTGAGAAAACAAACTAAGAGAAAAAATTAAGTACAAATTAACCAGAAACAATTAGCAACTCGCCTAATAGAACTGAATACTCACCATAACCCAATAGAATGGAAGTCATGGAAGAGTAGCACAACCGAGAGCATATTTGTTTCTAGGGCATTTTCCCGGTGACTGATACACCTCCGGTGGTCCATAAGTTGCATTATTAGAAGCTTTGGCCTCTGCCATTTTTTATTCTCAGAGAAAAACAGAGAAGGAGAGCAGTTGTCAAAGAGCTACTCGCGAAGGTGTCGTCGAAGGTGTTTGTGAAATTTGAAGAAGAATTTGAGGAAGAACTACAGGGTGAGGAAATGTAACCGAATTGGTGCAGGTATCGCTTGAGGAAGAATTGGAGGGTGAGGAGATGTAACCTTGGCGGTAATGGTGGTCGTGGTTGGGACAATGGTGGTTGTAGTGGTGGTGGTGATTTAGGGTATAATTGGAAATATCAAAATTGGTACCCTAAATGTAATTTACAAGCTTTGGGTATCTAAAGTGCATTTTCTACAAACGGGTATCTCAATTGTCATTGTTGATCTTATTTTAGTTGAGGTTAAAATTGTCTTTTCACTTTTTGGTTTGACTTAAGATAACACCGTTACTGTAGAGGGGGGACGGGTGAGTTTTTTTTCAAAAACCAGAGGGTGATGTAAGTTTCGTTTGAAAATCAAGGGGTGACGTTAATTTACTCTAAATAATAATGTGAGTATTTAATGTACTCAAATTAAATAGTGAGTACATTATTAAACTTAGTTAACCCACAGGCTATTATCCTTAGAAGCAATTCTCCAAATTAGCTTCCTGATGGATACCTACTTATTTATATCTTTCTGATGGCCCATGTGCGTGGAGGGACCATGCTCCCTCACACACAAAGAACTCTTGTCTTATGTAAAATTACATAAAATATTTAAAAGTGATAAAATTCTTGCTTAAAGTGAGAGAGAGAGAGAAAAAGAGATATTAAGTCGCTTGAATATTCATTTTTAGCAGTGGATATCCAAAAGTTAGCTATGTCAAAGAGGAGATTAAGTGCAAGCTGGAAAGAGATTTTTATCCTCTCAAGTGTGCCCAGTGCACCTCACTTGAGAATCGAACATACATCTAACACTTGGAGAGGGATTTTTATCTTCTCAAGTGTTGGATGTACGGTTGGAATCTCAAGTGAGGTGCACTGCCACTTGAGAGGATAAAAATACGCTGAAAAGCGGACCTAGAGTTTATCCAACCTAATTCATGGATGAATTTTGCAATTATCAAAATTGATCACCAGCAAATTAAAATTAAAAAACATAAAAGAAAGAAAGAAAAGGATGATATCTTTTCTTGGTTGATGCAGGTATCTATAGCAAAGGCAAGGGTGAGTAGGTGGACCGTGGGTCATCCCATCTCCAAATGAGCAGGAGCAAGTTCTTTTATTTCATCCGAATTTTGATTGATCACAAAAGAAAAAAGGCAGAGGCAAGGTAAACATGGATGATTAGCCCTGAAATTTGGCACGTCCAATGTATATGATCGGGTAAAAACATGGTTATTTAAGAACTATTGTAGAATTTTTGGGTTTCAATCAAACTTGGTTTGGTATGATTATTTACCTTCTATCCTCTTGTGCATATTCTATTCAACTAGAAGATACTTGTTTTGGCCTTATCAATTTGATGTTGTGAGATGTATTCTCAAGTTTCATTTACAGAGAGTGAGTTGTATATACAGCAAGAAGACTCCAAAGTCCATCAACATAACACCCCCTCCCAATTGGGGAAAGAAAAATACAATTGTTCCCATGGATTAAGGTATCGGTATCGGTTGAGGCCGATCCTGGATTGGGTATCGATACAAAGAGGAAAAAATGGATACAAAGTGGTCTAACAACAAAAACAGAGAAAAACACTTATCAAACCTCTTGTCAAGATCTTGAATGTTTCAGAACAAAGAATGCCAAGAAACCCCCATTGAACTAATTCTTCACCTGCGCTGAAACCAAAACCCAATCAAGTAATTAAGAACGAGCAACAAAGAGGGCCCTACCAATGGATCTTCAAAGCACAAATTGCGCAAACAACCACCGAAAGAATAAAGAGAAATTCTCGAGAGCATGGTGCATTGGAGTGACGATGACTCACACCCTCTGACCAGTGGAGAAAACCCTTCGAGAGTGTGATCCTATACTTCCGAGCTGCCCCTATTTCTGTGCACTCCACACACAGCAAAGTGGCAAAGACTGCGTTACCCCCACTCGGGCAGGGGTAAGGTGATCTTTTCACCTTTCTGTTGTGTTTGGAACGCACACAATAGTATGGGCAACTCGGTAGCAGAGGAGACCGACGCTCAAATGACACGGGTGACTAGCAAGGTTCTAAAATTCGGGTTTCGACCAGCCAGAAATTGAGTTCGTCTCGATTTCGACCATATCTCGGTCGAAACCTGGGATTTTTTTTCATTGATGGGAAAACCAAGGTTTCGATCCTAAAACAAGGTTTTTAGACCTGATTTTTGCAGGTGCCTATTTTTCACATTTTAAACACAATCCATGAATTACATTGACAAAAAATCATTGAAAATAGTACTTGACCAGTGGGTGAATGGAAACTTGGTCCCTTTTTGAAAAAATGTTCTTTGCATTGAGGGCGCAAGATGTGCTCAAACACGATCGACCCACCCCCTTTGAATGACTGAAATGAATGCCATGTCCCACCCCATGTGAATGGACACAGTCTGCATCCTCGTATACTCCCAGGCAGAGAAAATCGTCCCTCATATGATTTCATCTCATTTCTTTATGGAGTACAAGCATGCAAGCTCCAATCCAAAAGAGTAAAATAGTACAAAACTAGTAAAAACATGCAGGCAGTTGAAAGCAACGAATAATGGTTATTCACAAGTCCCCCTCCCCCTCAACTCCGTGTCTTCTCTAACTAGTAAAAACATGCAGGCAGTTGAAAGCAACGAATAATGGTTATTCACAAGTCCCCCCCCCCCCCCTTCAACTCCGTGTCGACTAGAGAAGAAAATGACCTGACCAGGGAAATCAGTTCATAAGCTCTTCCCCACTTGAGCAATTCAAGGAACTTGTCCTCCGCAACTCTTATGTTTGTCAGATTTCCAAAATCCTAATTGCACCAAAAGAGAGGGAGAGAGAGAGAGGGTGAAAGCCAATGGCCAAATCATGGCCATCTCCCCTCCCCTTCTCTTTTTATAATTTAGGTTGCCCACCAATAGTGGGCTACCTTATTGGAGTGTGTCAATATTAAATATCCGTGTTTGCTATAAAGTGGGAAGAAGTGGAATCCCACTGGATTTGGGTATCTTATCTAATACAAATATTATCAACTTCTCAAAATAGGAGATATTCACAATTTAATCCAGTTAATTACATATTAGTTCATCCTTAATCAATATCACTTAATCGTCAAAGAATGACATAGTGTGACAATCACACGAAGAAGATGTTCGGTCTTTTCCCTAATCGTGACTGCTTTTTTAGGTGAAAAACTAAGGACAGGTGAGACCCATGATATCATGCACATTAATTAAAACCCATGAAATTGATTTGATGGACACATTTCCAACAATAAGTTCATTAATAATTGAGAATTTAATCAACTTGAATTTTTATTAAAAATCAAAAAAAAAAAAAGGTACCTAATGCAAAAATAAACCTTCCATAATTCAAAGGGACCTAGGAACAATTATTATGAATAGAATAGAACATATTAAAATTAAGGGGCGCTGTTCTCTGTGCCGCAGCATAGGCTACGCCCAGGCACATGGGGATGGACGCAATGACCACCTTGCCCCCTGAGTTGCAACCCATGTGCCTAGATGCAGCCTGCGCTGCAGCACAGAGAACATTCTCCCTAAAATTAAATATGCGATTTGGGTAATTTGGGTACGAGGCAAAGAGAGATTTTCTTGTGAGTAGTAAGGCCTGGTGCTTCTTCCATATCAATATCCTCCTTGTTTATCCCACTGGGCAGTTCCCAGTCAAAAGAGTAGAGAAGGTTAGCAAGTGCAAGGTGGACTATCACTGGCCCAAGATATATTCCAGGACAACCTCTTCTCCCTGCACCAAGTGGTACAAGTTGGAAATGTAATCCTTTGAAATCAATGATGCTTCCTATGAACCTTTCTGGGAAGAACTCATCTGGGTTTTCCCAAGCTTCAGGATCTCTACCAATTGCCCATGGACTCACAATAACTCTCGTTTTGGGGTAAATATCATATCCATTGATTTTGCAGTGAAATCTTGTTTCCCGTGGAGCAAGTAATGGGCCTGGTGGGTGCATTCTTAGAATCTCCTTCACCACTGACTTGACATATTCAAGTCCATCAAGATCACTCTCTTCAACTTTCCCTTTTGTTCCAATTGAATTTCTGACTTCATCTTGTGCTTTCTCCATCACTCTTGGGTTCTTGATTAACTCTGCCATTCCCCAAACCAAGGCTGCTGTTACTGTATCAGTGCCTGCAATGAAAATATCCTGCAACAAATGAAAATAACCCTAAGATCAATATTAGAATTTTTTTTTATTTTTTTTTTTCTTTGGGCTAAAGATCAGAAAAGGTACAATATTAATGGAAAAAAATGGAATCCAGACGACAAAAAAAACAATGAATCTTAATACTCCATCTTCGGCATTGCCATCAGTCAAAACACAAGAAAATCACAACTTGACTAAAATATCCACCTTCGACATGGCTATCAGCCAGATATATTCGAACCAAGTTTTCCTCCATTCATCGTGGGAGCAGGAAGAGGGTATAGGGAGGGTATTTTGGGAACAAACTAAAATCCTATGTATTCCACTCTCCTCCAGTCATGGTGGGAGCGGGAGGATCCAGCACAGCAGAAACAAGGGTGTTTGGTTCATTTCACAAGCAACCCCCCCCCCCCCTCTCCCTGTTTTTGCTGGGCTGGATCCTTCAACTCCAGCCACGGCTGGAGAGCCAGGTCTAAACCCTATAGGGGTTTGTCAACCGGTGGATGAACCGTCCTCTATGTGTGTAGAAAAATTTCTCCTAAAACAAAATCTGGATCTCTCCTTGACATCTCAAATAATCTCCTCATGGGCAAAAAGAGGATGAGAGGACCAAGAATGAGACATTTGAGATACAGCATTCTTCTTGGCAAAAAAATCTGCAACTGTATTCACTTCTCTAAAGCAATTAATGGGTAATTTTCCAGTTAATAAAACAGAGAAAATGACTGAAAGCAAATCTGCAACAGTATAATTAGGACTTTAAACTCATATAAAACATGCAAAATAGAAAGGAATGTAGTATATTTCACCATTATAACAGCTTTGATGTGCTCTTTGGTGAAGTGAATTGAACCTCCTTCTTGTTCCTTTTCGATTCGAAGCAAGACATCAACAATATCTTCATGGTCAGGTTCTGATCTGCTTGGATTGAGGTGATCAGAAATAACCTGTTCATAAAACTCATCCAACTCTTTGAAATTCTTCTCAAGTTTTGCATTTTGTCCACTAAGAATATCAATAATCCACCCTACTGATGGGAAGTAATCTTCAACATAAAACCCACCCAACAAAGCTTGTGCTTCTTGAAGAATATCTTGAAACCTACTTCTTTGACATACCTCTTGATGCCTCTGACCAAAAGCAATTCTACAAATTATATTGTTTACTAAGGAAAGCATTACTTCATTCAAATTGATAGAACTTTGATGATCAGTAGCAACAATAGAATGAATCATTGAAGAAACCTCTTCTTCCCTAATGAACCTTAATGTTTGAACCCTTTTAGAACTAAAAAGCTCAAGTACACAAGTCTTTCTCATTTCCCTCCAATATTCTGTGTAAGGTGTAAAAGCAATGTCTTTGAAATTGTAAGAAAGTTTCTTAGGACCTACTAGGGAGGGTCTACTACAAAATTCAAGATCATGAATTTTTAAGATCTCTTCTGCCATTTTAGCAGAGGAAACTATAAGTGTTGATGCAAACCCTAATTGCAAATGCATGAGTGGTCCATATTGTATGGAGAGTTGCCAAAATGAGCGATGGGGCATGTTACTAAGCTGGTGTAAGTTTCCAATGATAGGAAGCTTAGGAGGGCCAGGAGGAAGTTTTGCTCCTTTCTTCTTTCCTCCATTCATCTTTCTTGTGAAAATCAAGAGAAATAAGAGAAACAAGAAAATGTAGAAAACCATTGTTGTGGGTGTAGTGGGTGTGTTTGTGAAACAGAGAGAGAGAGAGAGAGAGAGAGAGAGAGATATGTGAAGTATGATCTAACAGGGGACTCTACAAACCCATTTAAATAGACAAGCTGGGACTGTTTGATTTCTTTCTTCTCTCTAGATATGTCTTTGGATTATTCTTTTGCCAATTTTTAATGAAGAAAACATAAATGACATTTTAGTGCAAAAACCCTATTTTTTCATGCTCTCTTACAAAAAAGTGAGGGCCTCACACATGTATTTTTATTTTATTTTACTTCATTTTATCTATTTTGAAAATGTGTGTCCACATGAATGATACCTTTTTCAGACCAATAATTGGTGGTAACGTATAGAGTCCTTCCTACGATGGCAGTGTGGAAAATCCTCTCCTCTATTAGTATTATACAGGTTAAGCAAATAATTACGATTGATACATACGCAACATTAATTTCTTTTTAAAAATTTTACGAGCTACGTATTATTAATGGATGAGATCAGTTCTCATCTACCATGGCAGTTGTTTTATCTTAATACAATAGATATAATTCAGATGATCAAAGCTAATGTGCAGGAAAGGAGGGGTCAAGTCAGAAACACTGTGCCGGAATGACCAAGTACCCTCATGTTTTGGATAAGAATGTCTAGAGAAATTTGAGGTCGAGGTTCATATGCATTCTCAGAATAGATTTTGGGTCTAGAATGCATTCTAAAATTCAATTCTTTTCTATTTTTTCGTTTCAAGAATGCACTCTAAATCTAAAATCTATTCCAAGAATGCATACCAAACATAGCCTTAGAAAGAAATCTCGCAGTGGAATAAGAGCGGAATCATTAATAATGAGCATATTCGTTGATGGAGAAAGGTCTTTTTCATCCACACTGATGAGATTCTTGGAGAATCTATAGTCATAATTACTTCCTAAAAGTTCCATCCTCTTTTAACTCTCAAATTAATGCAATAACTTTATTATCCGTTAAAAAAATAAAAAGAAACACAATAATTTTCTAAGGCATATCTTTTGAAATAAATGGCAAGCTTGCTTAGAACCATTTAACAGATTTGGGATGCCATATCTTTCAATGTAAGGGGCAGGCTGGGCCTCCTACTGGGAGTTGCTTAGATATCCGAAGATCTAGGTTTTTTGTTCAATCTTGATCTCCTTGTATTCTCTTGGGTTCATTGAATATAAATCACTATTCATATTGAGAGAAGAAAAAAATAAAAAAAAAAAGTTTTCCTTTAGTGCGCAAGAATGACTCAATCACCATCTTAGGGTCCTAAAACATCCCTAAAACATCCCCATATTAAACGAAGACGAGTATATCTTCCCCTATTATGTGATATCCTCCTTCACCCATCCGAAAGCCTCGATCAATTAAACAATTTCCATTCACTTTAGCTTAAGGAAAACTTGGTCCAAAAAATACATTTTAACAAAGAATTAATCAAAGATTAATTAAGTAATCGGCATATTCTTAGTCCACCTTGTGCAGATTATGACTCCTTTCCGAGTCGGTGCTTGCTTGAGTTTAGGAATAGGAGTTACGAACCATAGGTAAGAGGAAGAAAAAAACTTGGAAACTTGATTAGCTAACTAAAAGAAAGGTACTCTGAGAGTACTTCTTCGTCGTTATTTACATGTGAAAGAATGGTTTGGAAGAAAATGGGTAATATGATACATGTGGCACATTCAATACTCCGTTATTAAAAGAGTCAAAGTCAGAGATGGATATGACTCTTCTCATGTGAAAACCCCCAATTATTTTTGGTCAAATAATACACACCAGTTCAAAAGGGTTAACCAAGCTTTTAAGTCGCGTAATATGAATAAATATAAACACAGACATCTAACACACTCGATGTGGGGACTAAACCGACCTACTATGGGGTGTAAGCTATAGATTTTTTTGATCAAACGCACACGCCACCTCCAAAGGAATGGTAACCACCACTTCAAGCCAACCCCTGACAATTCCTTGTCCACTAGAGAAGAAAATGACTTGACCAGGTTTTGATCAAAAAAGTATCTAATTTTTGGTACAAGTTCATTAATCAATTCGAATTTTTCTTTTTATCAAATTAAAAAAAAAAACTCAAATTTTTCTGAAAAAATGAGAAAAAGGGACCTAATGCAAAATTAAACTTCTTTTAATTTCATAATTGAAAGGGTGGCTTGATTATATGTCATGTTGTTAGGTAGGAATAATTGTTTTCCATTGTTACCTCATGATTAGAAAATTTGTCCCTCCAAGAGTAGCCAATCCAAAGCATTTGAATTGCAAAAACACCACTAGATTCTCTTATTTCAAGATGGCATTCTTTCGGCGTGTGGTTTGGGTGATTACACTTCCATCAAAAAAAAAGAAGGGGTATGCGAGTGTGGTGTGTGTTGTGTATATCCGTCATTCTATGATCCTAAAAATCGATTAACCTTTTGGGATTGGTCTGTGGCTTGGGTGATTATACTTTCATCAAAAAAAAGATGGCATTCTTTCTATCAAACATTTTTCTTATTTTTTGGAAGAACCAAACACATCAATTTTATATATCAATGTAATTAAGACAGAAAGTAGGTCAACCTAACATTTAGGAGTCTGTCTCCCAGACGAAGATTGAGGGTTAAGAATAGCAAATTAGACCAAATTAAGAATGAAGCACCATTAAATCTGAATATGTTGTAAGACATGAAGGAGTTTGATGGGAATAGTCCCACATCAGTTAATTAAGTGTAGAACTTTAAATGTCTTTCATATATCCTTAGACCATGTCTGTCATTGCCCCGTTATATAGGGTGGTCGTAGATCCGCTTTTCTTGTTGGACGTATTAGCACACCTGATTATAATTGGAGCATTAGCGCTTTTCTTGCTGCTAACACGTTCGATTCCGGATTGTATCCGTTTTTTATTGGGATCGGTTTCGATTTCGATCTGGTTTGAATTTTTTTAACATACATATTAATATAAAACTATGGCAAATATGATTTTTTATGGGCTTCTTATCGGGGGTAGATCGGTTTGATTTCCGTTTCGATTCGGGTTTTGAACCGGTTTTGATTTTGATGTTAGGTTCTTTCGTTTTCGGTATGGTTCGGTTCGGTTTCAGGGTCGTAATACCCCAATCCAAAACCTATCCAATAAGACATCGGTGCAGTTCGATCCAGGCCAGTTTGCCTGGTTTGGTCCCAATTTTGACACCCCTACCTAAAGGGGAGTGTTGGGAATATTACATCGATTAAATTTGGGACCTTGGATATCTTCATTAACCCTTGGGTTATCTCCACCTAATAGTTTAAGTTCATTTTTTTAGTGAACCCCTAAGTTGATGG
This sequence comes from Telopea speciosissima, assembly GCF_018873765.1. Classification (NCBI taxonomy): domain Eukaryota; kingdom Viridiplantae; phylum Streptophyta; class Magnoliopsida; order Proteales; family Proteaceae; genus Telopea; species Telopea speciosissima. Next base: position 20,263,793 of record NC_057916.1, on the reverse strand, counting down.
AATATTCATATCTTTAAGAAGTTTCTTGGGAAGTTTATCTATATTTATCATGTTAAAAAGGAGAAAGGCCTTGTAAATAAAGTCAAAGATGTTACTATCAGCAATTTATTCACATTTATCAGCAGTTTTTTTGGCAAGTTTATTCATATTTATCATGTTAAAAGGAAGAAATCAGCAGTTGCTTGACAAGTTTATTCATATTTATCATGTTAAAAGGAAGAAATCAGCAGTTGCTTGACAAGTTTATTCATATTTATCATGTGAAAATACTTTAATATGAGGGTAAAATAAAGGAGGATTTCTTACAATGACGGTGTAAGAAAGAATCTACATGCTACACCAATGAAGGTCTGGAGAATGATATCATCCATGTGAGGTCCACATGAGACTCGCATAATCAAAATAGGAGAGAGAATATCAATGTGAACACCATTGTTTTTTTTATTATATAACCATTGTTTATTATGTAGGATAGATATTGCACAGACAGTTCCTTGTTGTGCTTAGAGATAATCCAGACATGTAGTTAATTAAAAGCACAGTAAGTATTGACGCACTAATTATCCACCCCAACTCCCAAATCCGAGGGAGAGAGAGAGAGAGATCAAAGTCACCCAAGAAGAGGCAAAGTTCCTTCTGGCCCCACCATACCAGGTTCAAGAAAAGTGGGGACTGTGGAGTGTGGACCTGCACCCACACCCCAAGTCGCCCACAGCCTTTGTTCGGATGTGATATGCTCCCTTTGACAGTTTCACATTTGTTTAGGAAACGTAAGATGAGGAATGCGGTCCCTGTCCTTATGCTCAGGGTTCGTCATTCCTTGTGAATTCACAAATCACAATGACCCACTTATGAATGAGCGTCACTGCGTGCATCACAGATGGTTCATGAAAAAAAAAAAAACAAGAAAAAAGGGTGAAAGTTCTCTATCTCAGAGTGACCTATGCCAACACTCCCATGAATTTATCTCTCTCCTCTTTATATAAAAAGACACATCTGTCTCACTGTTTTGAGGAGGAGAGAAGTAGACATATGGGGAGTGCTGACGTAGGCCACACTCTCGGATAAAAAACTACTTTTCAAAAAAAAAATATAAGTATTATCTTATAATTTTCAATGTAGATCACAAAAGAAAACTTGTTTACTTCTTCATAAAGCTTATTGTGTCAAGTAATACGTAATTGTGGAAGTCTAAATCTTTCTTGGGTCTAATACTACTGGTTAAGGAGAAGGTGTTCAAACACCTATAAGTATCATCCGAAATGGAAAATTACTTCTGTGTTCATGTGGAATGTTGGAGTTGGGTATGTCTTGTATTTTGTGGATCCACATAATTGTAATTGAGTTTGTATTTGTAATTAGAATGAGTTTGAGCTTTGGCTCTCACGCTCAATTTCTTATGAGGCATTCCCCCCTTTTTTTGTGTAATGAGCATATCTTCGTTTCTCTCTTCATATTAGATTTTAAATTCCAAAATATCGAGTGGACTCTAATTCAAGAGTAGAATACTCTGCAGGTGTACATACTACTATAGACAAGATGAAGGTAGAACTTGAAGGCTTACTTCAAGGATGGAAATTAGCCACAAAAGTTGGGATCAATTTTCAAGAGGGGTTTTGCTACAATAATGATCTGTGCGAGTATCTTCATCTGACGAATCATACAACTATCCCCCGAAATATTGCTCCTAATTTTTTGGAATTGGCAGATCTAACATCCAACTTTTCTTAAGTTTCTTTTAACTTATGTACTGATAACTCAATCCTGGAACAACTTAGGAACCTTGCTATGAAATCCATGGAGGATTGGTACTGTAATCCTACTATACATAAGTATGTAACAGGTTTTTAATTAATATATATATTTTCTTTTTCAACAAAAATAGAGGAGAATATTTGGAGGATTCTTCCCACCAGACAAGATATCTGTAATTATCAGCAAAGTTTTTTTTTTTTTTTATAGATAATTGTCAGCAAAGTTGTTTCTTTTATTTATTTTTCGTTTTTTTTTGTAATTCAAAAAATTCTGTTTACTTTATCTTTATACATTAACTTAATAAATAGGTTGTCAATTCAGCAATTGATGAAAAAAAATGTCCCTTCTACTATTTTATCCAGTAAGCGATTACATGGGTCAAGTCATTGTATCGATTTGAGTGTTCTATATTAAAAAGATTATCAACTATTCATTATAAAACCATCAATTACATGACAGGGAAGAATTATGGGGATTAGGGTTTTGGGTTTCTCAATATCTTATATTTGTAGGGAAAACCCTAGTCCACAGTAAAAGGGAACATTTTATGAGGAAAAGAGTGATGTAGAGATTTTTTTAGAAAATAGTGAAAAATCTCTAGTTCTCTCGAATAGATGTATGTAAACTTGTCGAACCACGATAAATTCCTTCTGTTGTATGTGATTGTTTGTTTCTCGTGGTTGTGCATTCGCCCCAACATGGAACCCTAACAATATATTATGAGAGAGATTTCTTATTCACGGTAGGATTCACAAATAGGGATTCTGATCCTTAACCAAATAGACTGAATCCAACTGGTTTATACTTTTGAGGATTATGAACATTTTCCTTTGGCACTGAAATGAGATTGAGGTGGAAATGGGGTGACATTAGACGCAAAAATAAGGTTAGACAATTTCTTTCATTTAGGCATTTCTAACTGGAAGGAGATTTTAAGAGTCATTATTTTGTCACTCATACGTCATACCCTGGTATTGTGATCTTTATCATATAGATCGAATTTCATGTTGTTCTACCTTACCTGTACATGAAGAAAAGCATAGGCCAGAAAAGACTCTTTAAGAATCCTAACTTAACTTGTATATGAAGAAAAGGTATTTTAAGAACCCTAACTTGACCTAGCACTATGGAATGTTGAGAATATAAACTGAAGAGAAGAAAGCAACAAGATTAGACACTGAGAAAGAAAGAGAAATTAGGGAGGTTGAAATGGGAAACCATGGTTGCAATGCTGATGGATCTCTAAACGATTCAGACTTCACTGGACCTTTACCCATAATTGGCCTCTACATAGCTGGAGCATCTCTGGTATGTTTCCTTGCTATGTTTCTTGATACTTTCCATGGATTCCGCAGTAGAATACCCTGGTTTCCATGTAGGTTTTTCTCTCTCAATGCTACTTCTCTAACTCTCATATCAATAGCAACCAAGCTGCCTGTTGATCTAAACACTTCCATGCCAAGCCGGCAGGACCAATTGTCCAAGCTTAGTGGCACTGTTCTGATCTGCATTGTGATTGCTGACTTTATGCCCTCTTTAGGAACCATGAGCAACCCTGAACTCCTCTCAAATGTTGTGGCAGTTGGTTTGCTTGTGATCACTGTTGTTGTCAATATCTGTATTCAAATGGGAACAGGAGTGATCTATGTGTTCTTACCTGAACATGCAATTGTCATGGTCTTCATGCTGGTTCTAATTTCACTTTTGGGATTTTCTGCTTCAACTGTTCCAACCACTAGGCGTATACTGAATGAACAACATGATTTGAAATGGGGAAACTCTATTGGCATTAGACACGATGAGCCAAGTGGCTCCGATGAAGAGGCATTTGAATACATGAAAAGGTTGGTGGAGGAATCTTCGATGATGGCTTATTCAAGTAGCCCTTTCCATGTCCTGAGAAGCTCAGAGACCTGCAACGGAGCAGGAGCTTTCTCACTCTTTAGTGCTCTGATCTTAGTGGAAGCTGTGGTTAGGTCATACCTTTTTCCAGGTTCTATGCGTTTCTGTAGTGGAAAATCTGATTATGGCTGGACAACTTGGGTGGTGTTTGTTTCACAAGCTCTTGTTATAGCACTTGGAACCATAAGCCCAGCTCTTAGATGGATAAATGCTGTCCACTTGAAGATGAGAAGCAAAACTGTATTGAATGTGCTTGAGGATGAAAAATATGGATTCGAGAAGCTGGTTGACTGGAAAAGTTCCCCTTTACCTTTCCACATTCCATACAGACAGGGCCGAGTTATTGCTCATTCCTCAAAAGCCCATATCCTGAATCTTGTTATTGGAACACAGAGGACCTTTGTTTTGGTAAGCAAGGTTATTGGACTTGTTCCTCTATTGCTAGTCAGTTGGCTCAAAAAGTTCTTCATTTCATCATTCTGTAGCAACAAGAGATTGTCAAATGAGATGGTAGCATATCCAAGTCATTTGGATGCTGAAGAAGGAATCAACGAAAAAAATGAAACAATGAGTGATTCAGATGATGAGAACCAGCAATACAATCTGAATTATTTTGTGTTGCATCTTGATGGGGAACAAGATTTGGTCCAGTTGATCTTGAAAAGTGGTTTCAAAGATGTGAATAAGTGGATTACAAGTGGCTGGAAGAATAGACCTAACCACCTGATCAAGCTTTTGGAGGAGAAATGCACTGCTACAGAAGGTTTCAAGGGTGCTCTTGAGTTCGATAACGATGAAGTAACATCTATTTTCATTCCAAGGGAAGAAGATGATTTTTTCTACAACTGTAGCCGTGAAAGAAGAAATGAGGTTTCCAAGAAACCTCCCAATTGTTGGGCTTTGCCTATAGTGACTCTCACTAGCATTGCCATTTCACTTCCCTACACAGACCAACAAAGAATAAAGATGTTGTTAAGAGCCGTACGACAATGCTTGGAATTTGTCAATTTTGTGGAGCAAAATACAGGCCGCACAGGGTTGATGAATATAAGGAAAGCAGCAGCAGATGTATGGCTCAGCATTGATCTTTACAGATTTTGGCTCAACATAGATCTCTGCAAGATTGCCTTTGATCATGGTGTTCCTGTGACACTTTCTGTTGAGGAGATAATCAAAAGATTTGCAGAAACTGTAGAAAAACAAGTCTTTAGATATAATGAGGAAATGATAAATAAGCTGCCCCATCAATGGTCTACTAAGCTAGTGGCAGCCAACAGTTTGTACAGAACTTGCAAAACAATTTTGCTTGATCATGAGAAGTATCAGACTGCAGAGAACTTGATTAACTGGTTGGAGAAAATAATTTCGGATTTAGTTGGTGACTGTCTAATCAACCTTCCTCATGCCATATTTAAAGAGTGTTCATTTGGTCGTACTGAAGATAGAGAAGGAAAAGTTAGAAATGCTGCATATATGTTCGGTACAGCACAACACCTTAAGCAAATTCTTAGACAATCAACTCGCACAAACAGCCAACTTTATGCTGAGGGTTGGATTTGTGGCAAGCATTTGACTACTGGTGGAGTTTCTTCAACTATGGAGTATGAATGAATCTCTCAACTTAAACCAAAAATTCCTATTTTTCAGTAAGCACCCCATCAAACATCTTTTTTGTATGAGAAAATTCAATCCTATTATGTCTTTGGATGACTTCTCTACGGCTATTAAAGTATTGGCTATACAAATAATGATCATGATGACAATGATTCAGATAACCATATTAGGGTTAGAAGCTTGATGCTTGAACACATGATGGAATGATTCAGATAAACCATATTTGAATGGTACAGTTCAGAATGCACATATATGGGCTTCATTCAACATAACAAGTAATCAGTTATGAAATTTAATGAAATTTGGCCCTCGAGGTTCAGATTGAAAAGTATTACATAGATAAGGTACTACCAGAGCAGGAGAATTATTGAAAGTTTTGCTTCATAAAATAAAAAGTATATTTAGATTTTCATTTAAATACTTTTAAGAGATGGTAGGACCATAGGTTGGGCATGTTTTCTGTTTGGATACCTCGTTGACCTAAAATAATTTAAAATCTAAACCAAACAATTCAAACAATCATATTTTCTGGCAAACCATTTGATCCATGCCATCCTACTATTCAGCCTTGGTTGGTGCATAATAGCATTGTGTTCTCTTTTTATTTTTTAACAAGCACAGATGATATTAATTACTTCTTGATTAGTAGCCCTATTAGTTAGGCATTAGCAAACCACATTATCCAAATCTCAAAATTAACCTTACTTAAATGGGTCATTGCTTACAAAAGTCGAGTTTTGAAACTTAAATTTCCTTAGGAAACTAAATCAACATTTAAGAATGAGAGATAACACGTAAATTATCACAGTATTGGTTTTCTTTCCAAAAATTAAGGATAAAATCAATGGGCTTCCCATGAATTACATTAGGAGGACATCTACATGAGTTGGCATATTTCAAATAACGTTTTAAGATTAGGGATAAGTTTTTCTGTTGTGCACAAATGCAATTACAGGGTTGCTGACTTGAAGGTGAAATGAAAATTTGAAAAATTCGAAACGAGAAAGAAGAATCCCGAAGAATACAGGAATTTGTGTGGTGCATCATTTGCTGGACTCACCCAGAGGCGAAGACAAACAGAGCCTATTCTGCTACACAAAATCACGGATGAGTTCACTACCCAAGGCTTAAATAGATGGCTCAATTTCTTAATATGAACCCCAAAAGGAAAATGTTTCCATATCTGGAAACTCCCCATTGATCAGTTAAAATGGAAATGCAAAATCAATTTTTTTTTCCTATCATGAAAAAACACAACAATTTTGGTCAACTCCAGGATTCCTACTGCAGCTGTCATTAGGTGGTGCCCCCTTTGCGGTATATAACTACTATGCATAAAGTTCAACACACCAGAAAATTTTTCTTCTTTGAAATGTAGTAAATTGTTTCAATCTAGGAAACTGACACTATCAATTTCAGATGTATATATATGACAGGAGATTTACGAAAGGCACCTGAAAAAACGCAACCCAATTTGGCCAAGACCATACATAAGACAAGAACATGTCGATTAAACTACACTCAAACACAAGTTCCCTTCTATCATCGTCAAAGCGCTACAAAAATCAGTCCTTGAGAGCAGATACCATATGGACCATCATCAGTTTCACCTTCTAATCGAGCACCTCAGGCAACTCATTTATATCCTCAAAATAAGACCATTATGTCTTTCCATACATCACAACAGATCACTAAGGATAGAATTTGTCATGGAATCACAAAATCATCAACCAACTAACAAAAATCTCATCAAAAAAATCAGCCACACCTTCCCACACAACAAACTTCAAAAAGATACTTCATAGGTCTGCCTCAAACACTCAATGTAAACTTACTATGAAGATTAATGGTTGACCCCCTTCACCTCCTTGCATATTGTGTACCAGTTGGTCACACGCTCACTACTATGCAAATAATTGATGTCAGTATCTTGTCCAAGTACCATTCACCAAAAGAATGAAACTATGGATGGAGCCACTTTCCAAAGGCCACACAATCTGAAGCTGGAAAGATACTGCAATGCACTGCCTAGCCTGAAAGAAATGATAATGACATTAACTGAAACAAAACCACCAAAACTTCCTATGGCCCTTCATCCTACTCATCAGTGCAAAAGGGTATAACGTCTAGTCAAGCAAGAAATAGCTGCTATTTCTCCATTTCCAAATAATAAGATTCCATCAAAATGGCAAGTTCATAAACAACTTTCCCATTCACTGTGTTATGCTCACAAAAGCTAATTCATTGACATCAAGAGAATGAAAGCTGGAAACTAAATATTAAGAAAGGGCTCATGGTGCCAAATATCTTCCCAAACCCCTACCATACTCCCACACCTCACATCCCAAAGAATGCCCCCAATGAACTTTTGAGATGCCTTCTAGACACTCCACTCAGAACAAACTTTATTACCATCCCATGTTCAATTTCAAACACTACTTAGCTTCAACCACCCTCCATAGACTTGAACTCCCCAATATAAGATCACCACTGCAGCCAGTTCCCTGGAAAAGCACTGTTGATAACTCTTATATCATTAGGAGGCCACACCTTCACCCAATACAGAACGTGAAGTTTTGACTCCCCATCTTTACTATGTCAAAAAATTCCGTCTCAGTTCTTCTCAACCTAAACCACTTAAGCAGTCCTCATCAATTTTACATAAATTTCTGGATGTCAGGTACTTAATTCCAGCTTTGTTTTGCACATGTTTGAGCATGAGAGTTCCGTTTAATAAATTTAGTAAGTTTATTCATCCATCATCTGTAAATGCATAGTTATTAATTTTGTAGGTTATTATGGAAATGTCTAAAGTTTCACACCTTTAACTGTTGTATATCTTCTATGATTACGGTAAATCAAGATTTGTTCTTTTAAGTCCCCTATGCATTGCATCCTCAAGTATTGCTCTAAATGAGGAGGATGAGAAGTTATCCCACATATGGATGGGAATCCCTAAGCCATTTGAAAACTCAATTTCAAAATTCAGAGGACCCTTAGTGAATTAGAAACCAAAAATCACAGCAAAAACTTGGGGGGACAAGTGTGTGCTTCAATCAAGATGTTAAACAATTTAGAAAATGATTGGAATTGGATCCGCGAAGTCACAGTAAAATGGCAGCTGCAGCTGAGTTAGTCATTCTAATATTCTATACATACTAAGCAAATGTGAGACAATGAGAGAGCACAATATTTCCCCTTTTTTCTTTTTTCTTTCTGAAATTTTGTATGGTTGACACTTGTTCTAACTTTTTCTATTCTCACATAGATAAAAACATCAACTTTCATCCAACTCTGTCAAGTCAACTCTTGTTGGATCTCCCCCTCTCCCCTTACTTTGAGGAGACCTCCACCCTTCCCTCTCTGTAAATAAGTATCTGAATTCTAAAATGGGCAGTGCTAGCACAATGTGACACCATTCACAAATTGATCACTTCGCATAGTGGGTCCACTTCTATGCAAGATGGTCCTACTATGTAGTAGGGAACTCAATATTAATTAAGACCAAATGTTCCTCAAAAATATTAAGGTTAATCATAATTCCTTACTTGTATGCCATGAAAATACAATTTTGAAGCTCCCAATCCTTCATTTATTTATTTTTTGTTTTAACTTGAGATGCTTCCACTACCACTACAACCTCCAGAACTTAAAACCTACGAAATAACAAAATTATCCTTGAAAATATCAAGGTAAATTACAATCTTTGACTTGCACAAGAAAGGGATGGACCTGTGTGTAAGAGATACTAAATTTTCTTACCCATTAAATATAAAATAGGTAATAAATAATCTTCATAAGATATTTTTTCAAAGTTCAAGATTTTAGAGAGTATTGTAATTTATGACTGATTGAGAAATTTAAGTTCCAGTACAAGCAAGTGAATGACCATTGAAGCTGAACCTTGGAACTTGAATTGAGATATTTTGTGTTTTGAGTCCTAATATTTCAATGCAATTTTCAGCATATCTGGATGATCAAATGGATCCAAATGGTTGTGTTTAATTGGTCAACTTAAGGCCAAGATGCAGCTGTAAATATGAGCACCATTCACCATCAACATTCGAACATATAGTAGAGAATGATTTATTTCGATGTAACTAAAATGTTTCAACTCTTCTCTTTACTGTAACATATTTGCATTTCTTAATGTTTTTTCCCTTTAAAAATCTTTCTAAAATTTACCCCATGCATAGCGCGGGGATCTTGCTAGTCTATTGCAAGGGGAGGGAGAAGAAAAGTGAGAGTAACAGTGTGGAAGAAGCAACCTCCCATCACCGTTTTCTAAACACTTCAGTCATCCATCCTTGGAGTAGAATAGGCAGAGTTACAATAATGAACCAAACCACCGTCATCTTCATTGTTATACAAATTTCAAATCTGTTCTAGGGTTAGAATCTCACTTTCTATATGAGAAAAATTCGGAAGTGATACAAGTACATTTTAGAATTTATATATTCATCCAACTTACCCAATTCAGCCACCAGACTGCTGAATAGGACCCCATATATATCTTATAGGGGAAAGCTTCCACTAATATTCCATCTTAGCAATTATTTCCTATCACAATAATCAGAGAAACCTTGTTAAATGCACTTAGAATTCATACATTTTATGTGTTTGATTTTTTATTCATCTGTTTAGTTTATTCTGCATGCTGACTTTTTAGGTGAGGGGGGCCGAGGGCTGTTACTCATTGCAAGTCCCACTTTGAGAGTTTGAGTGCCCTAGGAGGGGTGGACTGAGGTTTGTCCTATCCTTCAGCATTATTTCAAACCCGCATCTTCACAATGGCAGCCCAAGCTTTTACCAACTATCACATCAAGCGAAGCGAAGGCCCTTAAATTAGGCAAATAGATTACAAATTCATGTAATAACTATGAAACAAATAAGATGAGCAGCTTTATGCTTATGAGGCAAAAATAAATAAATAAATACATGTCCAATCATTTGTCTGCAAAAGGGAAAGCTTCATTAGGGCTTACCTACGCTAGCTTCTAATTGGTACCTATGGTAGGATAACATCAGTAGAGTTTTACACAAGGCAATACTGAACCTAAACAATAACAATCACAAATTTGACTTAAATTTTTTTTTCAGGTAATTAAATTCTCCTCTGCATACAGAGTAGAAAAATAGATGCTCACTCTCTCATCAAGCATGTCATGTGTTCTCATCATTCCCATGAGAAGGTGCCAAAAACCACCTGTTTAGACGTTGTGATGCTTTTTCCACCTGCAAGCATAAGTTATTAGTCATCTAACAACTCAAAGAACCTAAATACCACAGATAAAGAGTGAGAATCTAATGAACATGATCCAGAAATCAGCTGCAACCTAAATGGGTGAAAAATGCATATATTTAAAAAAGAAAATGTGCAGACAGAGGAATGAATTCAGACTATACAAATTAACTCAGCCAAGCTGAACATATAAATCACAAAGATCATATGCTAACTTATGTTTCATCAATGAATAGCATTTCATTGTGTATACTTAGCTATTTGAGGTACTGTATATAGCAAACACACCCTAAACTTCATCTTTCTATAACATGACATGTACTGATGTACTGTGTTGTGTACCTGAGAGTTCCAATCAGTTTTCCAAGTGATCCAAAGAAGCACAAGAGTTTGCAATGCAACCCCACACATCATTCCAATCCAGATACCCTGGGACAAATAAGGAACAAGTGAGTCCAAGAACAGTTTTTATTGCAAGGGAATTAACATGAGGAACCTTCGAAAGTCATTACGATAGCAATCATAGCATGATGGGATCGATATTTGAGACTCAATTACAACATCATTAACAATTGGATCATTATGGAACAGAGAACAACATTATCTGACCTTTAGAGCTAGATAATTGCTTCTTACCCTAACATCAAGTTTTGCAACATAAGCAAGCAAAACTCCTATAGGAATCCCTACTATATAGTAACAACCAAGATTGACATATGCCACCACAGATTGCCAACCAGCACCAATAGCCACCCCTGTTCACAAAATTTATGAAAGAAGTGAAAATATATCAGATAAGCAGATAAAGCAAAATGGCTAACCTAATTATTATTCCTCAAAGGAAATTGCGTAGCCAACAATCATTTTCAATACCCAATTCAATTTGATTTCTTGGCTGAAGCAATCTTTTGCCAAGCTGTTTTTTATTTTATTTCTGGACAAAGAGTTATCGTATTCATGAAAAATAAAATAATTAAAAAGTCAACTACTCAAGTAGGATTAAGGTGCATAAGATCATCCACAAAACTACATCAAAACAAGGATAAAATAAAAGCATAATACAAGCAGCTCACATGCTACAGAACATAATGTAAGTATAGGGTTTCATTAATGTTGGTTCTTTAGGTGGGCAATCTGTTGTATCAGTAGATTATGATACAACCCATCAATTGGATACTAGAGGGAGGAACATCGTAACATGGTATGGTCTAAATTACAGAAATTTTCATTTGTTAGGAAGATGAGGAAGTGAAGCTTGCCTGTGAGTACTGGCTGAATACTATTGAGCAAGATTGACAAAGCAAGTAAAGTGGAGAGGCTCGATACAGCTCTGGCCACCTCTGAGCTGCTTGTAAATGCATAGGATAAGACATGACCAAAAACCAAAAACAGAACGGAAAATAGCACACCAATAAACATTGAAGTACATAAGTTGACTTTAACGGCAAATTTTGCAGCTTCTGCATCTCCATTTCCCAATTCATTTGCAACACGAACACTGTAATGACAAAAAGTACATGCATAAAATACCTTTAATATAGAGAAAGGACCTATGAGGAAATCTATAGATGGTCAGTTATTAAAGCCATACCAAGCTCCACTTAAGAAACCAAGGGGTATCATGATCTCCCAAGCAGTGATGTTAAGGCTGCGAATTCAGATTAATTTGAAAGTATCTAGGTTAACAAAAGATTTTTAGAGAAGAAAGAAAAATAAGAAGCGTGAAACAAATATTAAAAGAGAAGACATAGCCAGTCAATCTTACCAGATAGAGAAGGCAGCTATGGCTATAGTAGCATTTTTCATGTAGCCTGCCAATAAGACTAGCACTGCATTGTACCATAACTCTAAGCTGCCAAGAAAGAGGAAAATTTATAGAGAATTAAAAATGTTTCAAAAAATAAACTCTTGCATGGAACCATGGACAATAAGTTAAAAAATCTGAACTTTTATTTGGCTCCTAATGGAGGTTAACATCGAAGATGAAAGACATAATGGTTGGATTCAATTAAGCTCTTCAAAATATAAAAATTTTTTATCTATAACTAAAATTAAATATAACAGAAAGGACCTTTTACATTGCACAAAATTTGCAATGTACTTTTTTTCCTTTTTTCCAAAAATATATATATTAACCCCCCCCCCTCTCTGTCTCTAAAGACTGCTTCCTATGGTTGGCAAGAAAATAACTTTGTCCAATTGGTATGTCGCTCAGAATGCTTCTATATTTTGTTGTTTCTTTTTTCTAGTAGGGATGTAACCCACTCTATCATCTGAAGAGTAAGAGGTTGTTGTACTAGGTTTCACTACTGAGAGGGGGGGTAAATCAGTGGTCTCCAAAAACAATCTTTCACAAATCAGTCCCACTAACTGTCACCAATCTCAAACACACACTCACAGGCTGCCAAGAGCTGAACCAAAGCAATGTTACAACCACTGGCTCGGGCACCCCATTGGCCAGCTACAATCTGTGTGTACTCCCGCCTACCACCAAGATTGGTTAGGCCTATCTAGAGTAACACACCCACTTTGCACACACCACAACACTTCAAATGCACAAGTGACAAACCACAACACAAAAATATACATGGTTCGGCAATAATCCTACATCTACGGTGCAATACCCATATTGGGTTTCGTATTTGCACAAATACTCTCCAATACAGCAACTACAATTGGAGATTTGGTCATTGATCGTACAAAGACGAAGGGCAACTACCCCAAACACTCACAACCCCCAACTATGAGTACCTAAGTCTATCTAGGATTTTTACAAACACCTCATGAGCAACAATTCAAAAGGCAATTACAATGAAAATAAGAGTGTAAAATTGAAAACCCTAATCCCACAATGATCAACTAGGTGTATACATCATGCATCAACAGAACCTAGAATCTACTAAGGAAAGAAAGGTAGGATTTCACCTAAGTGGGCTAGCCACTTGAAGTTCTCCACTCACAATCACCACCACAAGCTCCTCTAAGCTCACACACCTCCAAAATGATTAACACAAGCAATCTTCAAAGTCATTCCATGCACCCAAACACATTGAGCATTAAAAAACCCTCACAAATTGAACTCCTGGGCACACATGAGCTCTTCCAAGCACTCCCAATGTGTTCTCTGCGAAATTCTGGAAAATCCCCAATTTGAATCACAAGATTTGGACTTAAATTGGCCAAGTTATGGCCATTTGAAGTTTAAAGGGCAAATTTGTCATTTTGAGGCAATTTCTGTGACATTTCGGAGGTTCACTATTTAAAATGGCGCCAGGAATCTTGATCCGTAGATCTGTGTGTACCTGACACAGAAGGTGCTGATGTTTAAAAACCAACCAAACAGAATCTCGAAGTTAGTGCATGGTACACTGTCGCGGCATTAAATCAAGGCTCAAATGGGATCTCGATCTTCTTGTAGTGGCACACGTGCGTGCTTTTCTGCGCAGCTAATTCGAGTATGCGCTTTGGAATCTTGATCTTTGAAATTTCTCTGAATAGTGAGGCTTACCAAAGCATCAATACACGCTGCCAATTAAATGACTCGCGCCTGGATCTTGCGGAATCGATTCACTGCGCTCCACTCGATCAACATCTGAGCAGCCGTGGCTCAATATGAGCCGACCATTTTGAATCTCACAAAAAGCACCATATTACACATAGCCCCCACGCATTTTTGGATATACTTTAAGCCCCTCCCGACTTTGTATAATTTTTTTATAAAACCCCTGGGGCCAAAATGGCCCCGGTTAACTCAAGTGCACTCTCAAGAAAAAGTTCTTGAAAATAAACCAAGGCATGAAGCCTTGTTACCTTGCAAAGCTGCCTAACACACACATAGGCCCGGGTACCATGCTCGCGCGTGTGGGGGCCTCTGCAGGCATGCCACCCAACGCGCACGGCTGCCAGGCCACATGCCTGTCCGCAGCCCTTGTGCTGCCCAGGTTGAATTGGCCTTGAGCCTATGTTGCCGCCCATGCTGCCTATGTCTGCTGGCCCTGTGCCTCTCATGTGTGTGTGCATGACTGCCTGTCTGTGTGGTTAGGAGGCCCAGATGATGCTGCCAATGAGTATACCAGCCCAGCTCTACTCCAAAGGCCATGTGGCCTAATTTCTTGCCACGTCATCTCAATACTTGCCACCTCAACCCCTGGTGGGCCCCACACACTTATAAACCCCAACTCATAACCATTCCTATGCATTCTCTCATGAACTTCACAAACTCATGCACACCAAACCATGTGCCGCACACATATCAAACTCATCCAAACATATATTAGATGCACCAAGGCCATGCAAAATTATGGAATTGCCCCTGGGCCACGAAACACACTGAACATGTGCCTAAACATCCCGAAAACATTCGAAACACTCCCAGATCATCTCTAACACTTCTAACACATCCCAATACTATCACTAAGCATTTCATCATGCACACCACATGACCCATATGCTCAAAACATGAAAAATGGAACCCACATCATAAAAATCTGAATAACATCAAAACACCTTGTATATGCATTATTACCTCCAAACTTGCAACCTTCCCAGATTTTCTCCTAAATCGTGCGACCGTATGGAAATCAACATAACTTCTCCATACAAACTCGAAATTCGGTGATTCCAATTGCGTTGCAAGGACGACTCATCGCACTACAACTCTCCAGTTTATGCCTTCTTTAGATTCTACCAAGTGGTTGTTCTAAATCAGCTCCAAAGTTACCCCTTCCGCGTGATCCTATGATACACTTTCATAAACTGATATAAACTAAAAACTTGTTGCTTCCAACCTCTATCAAACAAAAACAACCATCATAAAACACTACAAAAAACCTTCGAACATTGCCACACATGCCCAGAAGCCTTAGTAAACTAACCAATTTGTGTCTGACTTGTTTGACGAATTCAACTATGCCAACTCAACCAGTACACTGCCACAGCCTCCAGATACGCTGCCATAACACTTGCATATATCTATACGGTCACTAGTACCCATTGTAAATTGTCATACACGCACTTAAACCGGGTCTAACTATTAATTTTGGATGATGTAGGTCCCACCATGGCACCCACTGACACTGGTGATATGTGAACTATAACAATCAAAGGTCAAGAGGAAAGCTTTAATTTCCTTCAAGTGTTAATTGAGGCCTTGAAGTAATAGCCTGTTGATTAGATTCAGCAGCAACCACCGGTCGATCCAAGAGGCCGATCCATGATCAGCCAAGATGATCATGCGGTGGTGATGAACTGTCGAACTGCATTAATCCTCTGTGGGGCCCACATGCTCTGTGTCTGGTCTTCTCGCTCATGTCTCATCGCATTGTGAGATTCATTAGCTACTTTGTACACCTTACAGAGTTGTGATGGTGGGCCACCCAGCCTGATGAGCAGAGTTAATGTGATTTATATCTTAAAGTTGTGCAGGCAAACGAGCCTCAGTAACCTAAACATATAAATAGCAACCATGAGTTTAATATTCATTTCATATTATTCTGGTTTAGAAATTGAGCTCTGGAGAAGAAGGAAGAAGAGAGAGAGAAGGTCTAGAGACCTGAAGTGAAGCTTCTGCTGCCATCTGCTGCTACTGACTGTCATCACTGCCAGGTAGGAACTCCAGTCTTTAATCCATTTGCTTTCTTTTGTTGTATTTCAATAGTCAATACCAGTAGGATAGAAACCTAGTTGTTCTTGTATGGATCCTTGCATGCTGAGCTGGAAAGCTCAGCATGCTTCAGCCTTATTATTTTCTGCAACAGTTGGGCATAATTATCACCTATTTAAGTTAGAATCTGGACCTCAGTTGTGTAACCCTCTTTAAATCCAGATTTTAGGTTAATTTGTTTAATTGGAAGCAGATTCCAGTTAATTAGTGGGGATTTAGGTTAGAATCAACTCATCTTACCATGTTAATGAATTCCCCTCTGTTAATTCTCCTTGTTTTGATTCATGGATCAACCTTGGTGAATCAGAATTTGAAATCCGAGTTTTGTATCGACCACCGGTCGATGGGTGATCAACCAGATAAAGCATCTAGTGGTCCCTGCAGACTCTGTTTTTACTGATTTTGTTTGGGTACTTTGGGTTTAATCACACACTAACTATGCTATAATTACACATGTTTTATACTAGAGATAAATTGATCGGAGAGGCCTCTACGGGCTTTATATTGAGTTTGATTCCGGGATATTCACCGACTCAAAGTCAGGTGAGTGGGATGTCTGACTTCTTTTATGAGTGTTTCTTTCTTTTATTTTATTGTATGCTGCATTTATATGATAATGCATCATAATTGACATGTATATCATTCTTCATATTGTAAGTTATACTTGTTAGTTGGATTATGAGCATGAGATGGTAGTGTATGAAATGTCATGGTGCATACTGGAATGTTGAACAGAACATGTGTATTTGTATATCCATGGTATGGGACACGGATTATACCCTTATACATGCATAACATCATGTTAGGAGCATGCGGCTAGGATTATCATACCCTGCACCACACCCCTTGCCAACAGGGGGTAAGGTATTAGATAATCGATGGTAATGACCGATGTGTTATTTCCGGAATATTATTCCTAAACCTGGGTGACCGATGTGTTAGTTCCGAGACCAGGAGAGGACTAGGGTGTTAGAGTTGTTAGAATATCTTGTATAGGGGTAGTTCTGTCACTGTCTAGTTATAAGACATGACTAAGTTGTATTTTTACTTTCTTGTCTTATTTCCCTTTACTTCCCTAGGGAGGCTTGTGTAATTTGGAAGACTTAATTAATGAAGTTAATATGTGTGTTGAGAATCACTCAACACACAATCGATTTCTCCCATTCTCTTCTCTTCCTCTTCTTCTTTCCTCTTCTCTCCCTCTTCTTCTTGCTACAAACTTCTCCTCTTACCAGATTCGATCCAACCTTAAGTCTCAACTTGGTATCAGAGCCAACATCTCTGGTTTGAGAGTCGGCTGAGCTCAGTGATCATCTTCTCCTCTCTTTGGAACCCTATAAATGTAAAGGGGGTTCCATTAGAGGCTGTATATGTGAGATACTATACTCCTCACAGTCTTGGGAGTGGTATTCTCTAAGTTGGAGAGAGTTTAGGAGCTGCTGAGGGTGATTTAAAGCTATGAAAGAAGAATGCCAAGTTACCGCCAGCCTGTGACGCTTCTTCTTGGTTCTCCTTCTCTTCTCCATATCTTGGCATGAGACCTATTGGAGTTGCATCGCCTAGGGGTGTTGTTTCAGACTCCACATCTCTTGTTTGTTGAAAGGGAATGCTACTTAGCTTTCAAATGTCTTGAAACCTTGGAAACAGTCTCTGTTTTTCCGCCAGCCTTGGTCTGTCTCAGATTCAATCCTACCTTTGGCAGCTTGGCTGGCCTTGGAACTTGTCTCATTTATGTCGTATGGGAGTGTCTTTTTGAAGCCCTAAAATCCTGCTCTTGAAAGTGGAGGATCAGAGGACTGCTACTGCTCTTTTCCTGCTGCTATGCAGGTATCGGCTGCTCTGTTTTTTGGTGTTTGTTGAGGCCTGCTGTATTGGATGACTGAATGTGATTGAGAATGGACTGCATTGTATCTTGATACACTTATTGGGTGCTATGAACTAAAGGTTGTTGGTTCTTGGGTTGAGTTATGCAGTTTCTTGCTCTTTATATGCTTGCTGGTTCTTAGGCTTGGTCTCAGCCTATTGGTGTGGTTGTTTGAGTACCATTTGTGTGTTGGTTTGCCTCCTTGGTTGGGTTGAGTATATTCCCCACTTGCGCAAACAACTTATATTGATTGTTAGTGTTTGCCTAGTATGTCCACTATGTCTGGACAAGATTCTGAGGTCAATGGACCAATTACAGCCGGCAGCCCAAGTGGTGGTTTCCCAACCATGGCTTCCTTTGACAACCCCAACACCCAGATCTCGGTTGTGAAGTTGGACAATACCAACTATTTGGATTGGTCCCGTTCTGTGAAGTTGTCCCTACGCAGTAGGGGAAAGTTGGGGTACATTACTGGGTCTATCACAACTCCTGCTACCACAGATCCAGGCTATCTCAAGTGGGGGACTGAGAACTCCACTGTCATGACTTGGTTGATATTCTCCATGAAACCTGAGATAGGTCGGAGATTTATGAGTAAGGAGACAACAAAAGATATTTGGGACAGTGTATCCAGAGTTTTTGATAGAGTTGGAGATTCAACAAAAGTGTATCAAATTCTCCAAAAAATCATTCATATGAAACAAGGTGATAGGAGTATTTTTTAGTACTACAACTCTGTTATTAGCTTGTGGGAGGAATATGATCACTATAACAATCTCCAATTGTCCAATTCTGATGATCAGGCAAAGGTCTACAGGAGCCAAGAAAAGGAAAGGATCCTTATTTTGCTTGGTGGTCTCAACCCTGAATATGAGCCTCTTCGCCTGCAAATCTTAGGGAGATCTCCCTTTCCATCTCTGGATGACGTGTGCAGTTATTTGCAAAGTGAGGAAACCCGGAGGACCACTATGGATATTGTACCCTCAACAGAGAGGTCTGCTCTTGTTTCTAGTTCCCACAGAGACTGGAAAAGTGGGGGGAAAGGCCAGGGTCCATCTCGTGGAGATCACCGTGAGAGATACAAATGTGACCATTGTGGCAAGCTTAGACAGACCAAGGACCGGTGTTGGGATCTTCATGGGCAGCCCCCTAGTATGCGTGGTGGTTCATCTAGTGCCCGTGGAGGCAAGCGAGGGGGAGCTAAGGCTCACTCTGTGACATCTGAGTTTAAGCCACCTGGACCGCAGCCGACTCCTGATTCCCTCTCACAGGATGATATTGCAGCCTTACGTCGGTTGATGTCTCACCTTGGAGGGTCAGCTACTGGTTCTACCTCTGGAGGGTCTACTACTTCTGCCTCAGCTCTGCAGGTCTCATCTGCTGCCCCTACTGTACCCACCTGGATTATTGACTCTGGAGCCTCTAATCACATGACTGGTATGTCCCAGTTCTATGATTCCTATTCCATTTGCTCTGACCGGGACAAGGTAAGGGTTGCCGATGGTTCCCTTTCCTCTGTCTCTGGTAAGGGTAATGTGCGGGTTACTCCTTCTATTTCCCTTGAGTCTGTCCTTCATGTTCACGACTTTGCTACTAACCTATTATCAGTGAGTCACCTAACCAAATCCTTACATTGCTGTGTCACTTTCTTTCCTTTTTATTGTGTTTTTCAGGATTTGGAGACAAAGAGGGTTATTGGCAGTGGGACTGAGAAAGGAGGACTCTATCTTCTTGAGCCACGGTTACCTGCTCAATCTACTGCTGCAGCTTATGTTTGTGGTCGGAATGACCGTAGTACTTTGGAGTCTGTTATGCTTTGGCATCAATGTTTGGGTCATCCCTCTTTTGTTGTCATGAGGAGACAGTTACCCCACTTGTTTACTTCTTTTCCTGCATCTTATGTTTTTCAGTGTGAATCTTGTATTTTTGCTAAACATTGTCGCACATCTTATCCTTATCGTGGTAATAGATCTACTGCACCTTTTTCCCTTGTTCATACTGATGTTTGGGGGCCTTCTCCCACTACTTCTTTATCTGGATTTCGTTATTTTGTTTCATTTGTGGACGACTATTCTCGGTCTACTTGGACTGTTTTGTTGAAACAAAAGAGTGATGTTTGTGATGCTTTTAAAGATTTTTATCAACTTATCAGTACTCAGTTTGGTACTCACATCAAAATTATTAGAGCTGATAAGGGGTGGGAGTACATGTATGGGGGGCTCCAACAGTTCTTTTCTGATAATGGCATCATCCATCAACTGGCCTGTGTTAACACCCCACAGCAAAATGGGGTAGCTGAACGTAAAAACCGCCATTTGCTGGAAATCACCAGGGGTCTTCTCTTTGGTATGCATGTGCCTAAGACCTTCTGGTCTGATGCACTTCTTACCGCTGCCTTTCTTATTAACCGGATGTCAAGTCCACTCCTTGGCTCCAAACCCCCCTTGGCTCTTCTTGCTCCTCAATCCTCAGCTTTTCCCTTGTCTCCATGAGTCTTTGGTTGTGTTTGTTATATACATGTCAACAAATCAGCCCGCACCAAGCTTGACCCTAAAGCTCTCAAGTGCATCTTCTTGGGCTACTTTGATTCCACCAAAGGGGGTATAAGTGCTACCATCCTCCTTCCCGAAGGCGATTTCTCTCCAAAGATGTCACCTTCTTTGAGTCTATTCCTTTCTTTTCTTCTTCCTCTCGCCATTCTGTTCAGGGGGAGAGTACTAGCAGTGAACAGAATGCGGATGTAATTTCCTTCCTATCTCCCTTGCCTACCTTCACTTCCCCATTCCTATTTGATATTGGAAAGTACAAAGAAGTGGATGTTGTTAATATTGATGCTAGCAGGGAAACAGAATACAAGGGTACAAGATTCAAAGAAGATGTTGTATTCACAAGAGGTGAATCCTTGTTGAATGGAAAAGGGAAGCAACCATGGTACAAGCCACCCTGCCAAAATCCCTCTTTGGATCCACATCCTCAATCTCATGCTCCTCTCTCAGGTAATTCCTCTCCTTCTGAACTAGATCTTCCCATTGCTATGAGAAAGGGGAAGAGAACCTGTACTAATCCCATAGCCCAGTTTGTTTCCTATGACTCCATTTCTCCTACAGGTGTTGCTTTTTTCACTGCTCTTGAGTCTTCTTCCATTCCCAAAAATGTCACAGAGGCCTTATCCAATCCAAAATGGATGCAAGCAATGACTGAGGAAATGGTGGCTCTAGAGAAGAACAATACTTGGACACTTGTTGATCTTCCCAGGGGGAGAACTCCAGTTGGATGCAGATGGGTTTATACAATCAAGTATAGATCCGATGGTATAGTGGAAAGGTACAAAGCTCGGCTGGTTGCAAAAGGGTATAGTCAGGTGTATGGCATTGACTACCAGGAGACTTTTACCCCTGTAGCCAAGCATAACTTCATCAGGGTTCTTTCAGTAGCAGCCAATAAAGATTTGCCAATGTACCAATTGGATGTGAAGAATGCATTTCTTCATGGAGATTTAGCAGAAGTAGTATACATGCAGCCTCCACCTGGTTTTACGTGTCCCTCAGCTGAAGGGAAAGTATGTTTGTTGAAGAAAGCTCTCTATGGCCTAAAGCAGTCTCCTAAGGCCTGGTTTGAGAGATTTCGACAAGCCATTCTGAAGAATGGGTATTATCAGAGTCAAGCTGACCATACCTTGTTTATCAAGAGAGGTAATGGTACAGTTACAGCCCTCATTGTCTATGTTGACGACATTGTGGTGACTGGGAATGATGTTGCTGAGATAAATAGATTGAAGTCTTATCTGGCTAAACAGTTTGAGATCAAAGACCTTGGACTCTTGAAATACTTCTTGGGTATTGAGGTATCTAGATCAAGGAAAGGGATCAACATTTGTCAAAGGAAATTTGTTTTGGATCTTCTGAAAGAGACAGGGATGATGGGATGCAAACCAGCTACTTCCCCCATTGATCCGAATCATAAACTTGGTGATGAATGTGGTTCTTCTCTTATAGATGCAAGCAAGTACCAAAGGTTAGTTGGGAAACTAATCTATCTCTCCTTGACTCGACCAGACATCTCTTATGCAGTTAGAGTGGTTAGTCAGTTCATGCACGCTCCCAAGAGTGGACATCTGGAAGCAGTGTATCGTATCATTAGATACTTGAAATCCTGTCCAGGAAAGGGTCTTCTATTTGCCAGGCATGACCATTTGCAGATTGAAGGCTACACAGATGCTAATTGGGCTGGTTTAATCTCTGACAGGAGATCTACTTCTAGGTATTGTACCTTTGTGGGTGGTAATCTAGTTACCTGGAGGAGCAAGAAACAACCAGTTGTTGCTCGATCCAATGCTGAGGCTGAGTTTAGGGCCATGGCCCATGGAGTATGTGAGCTCATATGGCTGAAAAGACTTCTTCAAGACTTGAGCTTTGAAACTGAAGGGCCAATAAGACTTTATTGTGACAACAAAGCTGCCATAAGCATTGCCCATAATCCGGTTCAACATGATCGAACCAAGCATATTAAGGTTGATCGTCATTTCATCAAAGAGAAGCTGGACTCTGGGTGCATTTGTACTCCCTTTGTGAAGACAGGTGATCAAATAGCAGATATCTTCACCAAGGGTCTCTCTCTTAGTCTTTTTAGTACTCTATTGTGCAAGCTGGGAATGTATGACATTTATTCTCCAGCTTGAGGGGAAGTGTTAGAGTTATTAGAATATCTTGTATAAGGGTAGTTCTGTCACTGTCTAGTTATAAGACATAACTAAGTTGTATTTTTACTTTCTTGTCTTATTTCCCTTTACCTCCCTAGGGAGGCTTGTGTAATTTGGAAGACTTAATTAATGAAGTTAATATGTGTGTTGAGAATCACTCAACACACATAATCGATTTCTCGCATTCTCTTCTCTTCCTCTTCTCTCCCTCTTCTTCTTGCTACAAACTTCTCCTCTTACCAGATTCGATCCAACCTTAAGTCTCAACTTAGGGTTATCAAGGGGGTTTGTTGGGTAACCGATGGCGCATTCCGGGACCGGCTAGCTTCCACTCGCAACTAGGGTTGTATCTTTGGATGATCGATGTGCGAGTTTCAGGACCAGCCTAGTGTGTTGTAGTAGCACATATACTCCATGAGACTTAGGCATTTTGCTTGTTAGAATTATATGTTTATATGAAAATGAAACATGCATCCATGGACTATATGCGTATGTTTGTGTGCCTTTTCCCTCATTAGGCTCAGTGGAGCTCATCCCTCGAGGTTTCTCTCTTTTTAGGTGATCTTGCAGGTGAGGCAGAGCTGACTCATGATGTCTATGCCCTTCAGTCTGCTACTGATCTGAGCGGTGATTTCATGAGTGCCAATCTAGATGAGCATGACGATTCCTGTACCTGTGACAGTTGTGCCTTTAGTGGCTTTTGTCTGATGTGACAAAGTTGTTATTGATTTTATTCTTTTTGGATGTATTTAACTCTTTTGATGTAAATATTCTTTTTGACTAAATATTGTATATGGAAAGAGTTGTAAAGCTGAGAATTATGATATTGTAATTATCTTATCACTTAAATTCTGATATTTTGATAGTCATAGTATATATATTTGTTCTTCCGCTGCAAATGATTATTTAATTCTTGTGATTTAACTGTGAGTAGAACCACTGTAACTGTGATCCTGGTGGATTATAGGAATATCAATGACATTCAGTCACATAAACCCGGCTTAGTTTGGGTGGGGTATAACATCAACTGCCACATTGTACCAAAAACTGTATCACTGTTATGACTCTGCTCACAATGCCATCTGTGTGAATGTGTTGCTCAACTGACTATGTTGACAACAATGACAACAGCACCAGCAATAGTCCACCAGAGGTATGTCCTTTACTAGTCCAAATTTAATGGATATCAAATCAGACAGTATCGCTCAATGAGTAGGTTTTTAAATATACTGTTTTCATTTAAAAGGACTCTGATTAAAATGATTATAGATTATAATAGTTGTCATGGTGACACAGCGGCGCTAAGTGGTTGGAAGGTGCATAGGCACCAAGCATCTAAGGATGTCAAATGGTCGGTTTGGTTCGGTTTCGGTCAGTCAGAATCGGTTTTTGGGCCTGTATTGGATCATACTGAAGCCAAACCGTTATGGTGAGATTTGGTTTCAGTTTGCTTCAGTTTTGAGCATTATCTGGTTAGCTTATTGATCTATTATCAGGTTCGTACCGTTCGTTTCAATTTTTCATATATATATATATAAATACCGATGGGAAACAAACAAGTTTTTTCCAGTTTTTGGTTTCGGTTTTGTACCAGTTTCCAAAAACCCAAATCTGAACCACCCGACAAAGGTTCGGTTTCGGTCTGGTCTAGGTTTTTCGGTCGGTTCCAGCCGGTCCAACTGATTCGGAATGGATTTTAACAGCCCTGCACCTAGGCGACTAGGGCATTACATATAAAATGGTTGTTTAAATGTAAAATATTTCTTATTTTTATTTTAATTTTAACGAGTGCCTCTTGTGTAATATAAACTTAGTCTCTTTAACTTTAAATTAGCAAAAAAAAAAATTATATGTAAACTAAGAACATATTTACCTTCATTCATAAAAATAAAAATAACAATATAATATTTAAAGAAGGGAAGAGGATTCTCTGGGCAAGCGGCATATGAAAGTGCATCAATGATGAACTGTTCCCTAAATAAGGGGGCAGAGAGGTCATTTCATGTGAGGAGGAAAGAGATAGAAAGAGATGGTGCTAGTGTACCCTTCGCGATCGGCTCAGAGAACCTTTTCCCTCTTCCAGCCATGTCAATGCTGGAAGATTCATTGGATTTGATCCCAAGCACAGATGATGTAATAGAAAAATCTGGACGCAACAGCTACACCAGGTAGGTCCCTTTATGGGGGTGCTGGTGGCCTGTAGTAGTGGCGACTGCTGTGGCTGCTGCTACTTCTGTCTCTGTTCTTCTTTCTGCCGCTGCAATCTTTCCAGCGGTAGTATTAATTGCTACTACTTCTTCTTTCTTTATTTCCCTTCTTTTCCTTCCTGTTCCCCACTTTTCCTCATTTTTCCTTCTTTTTTTCTTTATTTTTGTCTCATTGGGATTGTTTAGGTGGGATGTGAGTATTGGTTTTAGGGAAGAAAAGAAAAAGGCAAAACAGATGATGCATGTAATTTAAATGGAGAAAGAAATGAAAAGAAATGGTGAAATTATACTTACCAAAGCATCACGCCGGAGGATACAGAGAGTTTGACAACTGGCCAAATGTCAGCAAATGCATGCATAGAAAACCCGCTCCATGTTTCAGGGCACCAACCACCAAATACATAAATGAGTTCCCCAATCACCATTGACCATGTAGAGATGATCATTGCACCCATGGCACCAGGTATCCCCAAGTTCAATTTATAGACAAAGAGCCAGGATAAGGTCAAGTGAACCACAAATGAAATACTGGATAACCATCCAATAATCATGTTCTTTTGTTGGGCTTGCAAGTACATTTGCATTGTAAATGAAAAGACAAAATAGTATATTATGGGTATAAACCAAATGCTAATATTTCCTGCTACTGCTGATAACTCTTCTTCCTGACCTATAAGCCTTAAAATGGGTGATGTGAAGATGAAAACAGGGACCAAAATGGTTGCACTTGCAAGAAGAACAAGCCATGACCTTTGTAAATAGATGCCCATCATATGGTAATGCTGTGCTCCAAATGCTTGGCCACATAATGTTTCTAGAGCACTTGCCATTCCTAACTGCAAAAGATTAAGAGTGACCAGTATTAGTTATAAAGGGGCAGGTGTATAAATGTTGGAATGACAATGCCACTGAAACAATAGCAAAGAGACTAGAAGCATACCAATATTCCATTTGCAAAGCGAATGAAAATGATCTGGATGATTGCATATGCAGCAAGCTCAGTTTCACCAATATGTCCCATAAATGACTGTGTAGTCACCAATATTCCAAATGATGTTAATCTTGTGATTATAGCAGGAGTTGAAACAATCCATAGCTTCTTTGATTCAATCCAAACTCTTCCTTTCAAGTCCATTACACATTCCTTCTCAGGCCCAAGAAGCTTATCTTCCATTGTATTATACATATTTTACTGTGGTTATTTTCACTTGAGCACCTGATATGTTCATGAATAAACAAAGAAGAGATAGATTTGTAAGTTTCTGAAAATACCATAATCTTGAAGGGGGGTTTTTATGCTGGGATCTCAGATTTAAATCTATAATGCAGTAACCTAAATGAGATCAGTCCCAGTAGGGAACCTAAATGAGGATGGTTCTCCACATAAATGAAATTTTGCAAATATGGTGGCATGTAATAACAGCAGATGAAATAGAATGAAAGTTTTTAACAATTAAAAGTGTAATCAAATGTATACATATCCACTGGGAATCCCCATTAGTGGAAATAATACAAGTAATTATTCATTAGAATACCATAGCGATCTAACCAACCCCCCCCCCCCCCCACAAAAAAAAAATCAACCTTCTGAATTTCCAATCTCTTTAGGCAGACCACAAAAAACAAATGGGTTCATGATAAATGTTCAAACTATCAAGATCAAAAAGAAGAAAGAACGAGCTGGGAAAGCATAGTACTGAGACACGATATGCAAATGCCAAATATTAACAGAATAAGTTATCGAGCATATGTGATGTAACAATTCTCATAGACATTCAATCGGAAGAAATTAATAGAAAAACAAAATAGCATAGATAAATCATAACGCGGAATAGGTCTTCCCAGGCCAAATCTTGATAATTGAACCGCTCGGTTCGTAGGTCGCGTTAGGGAAAGCTTCTTCACCCCCCCCCCCTCCGAGCCTTCTGAAAATTCAGACTTCTTCTGCGTGATTCGATTGAGACTCCCATGAGGTTCTCGCGTCGTGATTGAATTTTTAAGACGAGTGACTACGGTTTTGGGAGTTGGTAACTGGAATGACTAACTATTTGGGAGAAAAAAAACTGTGGGAAGAGAACAGAAGGGTAAACAAGAAGCGGGAAAAGGTAGTATATGTTTCAATTGGAATAGATAATTTTAGTTGTCACCGCTATTGGTGACAGACCCATCAACAAATTTTAATCCACCACGGACCATATGGTAGTTAGTCATGGGGTTAGCCGTTGACCGATGGGTGAAATTTGTGTGACATGGGTAGATAAAAAGTTGTGTGTTATGAGTAGCACAGTAGATAAAATCCAAGCCGTTCATTTCTCTACAGCCACGCGTCAACCAGTAAAGGCGTCACTGCTCCTCACTGGTAGATAAGAGCACCGGAGAAGAGCCAAATCCGTTTATGTCCTAAACCTATATACAGTTTCATGATTTTTTTTATTTTTTTTTTGATAGAATATAGTTTCATGATGAGTCATGTCATTTTGCTTCCATAAATGTTCGCTCCTCCATACTCCCACTAAATGTTTATAAGACATAAATGATTTCATGATGACTCATGTCCTTTTATTTCTATGAACGCTCCTCCATGCTCTCACGTCTCATGATGATTCATGTAATTTTGCTTTCATAAATGCACCTCCATGCTGCCGTTTAAAATACTTTTGAGGACTATTTATGACATCAAAAGGTCAAGGCCAATTTCTTGAATTGTATAGTGCCACAATTTGGGGGAAAAAGATCCTGTCAATTTAGGGTAAAAATGTTGACATGTGACAGCTCGAACATCTAACAGTCCATGTGTATTGATTTCCATTTGTTTTTTCTTAAACTTGACACCATTGGATATCGGAGTAGTCACATGTCCACATCTTCAACCCGAGCTACCACACTCTACACAGTTTTAGGGAATTGTAGAAGATTATTTTCTCAAGTGTCATCGTGTATATTAAGTGTTCATGTATGAGTAGGTGGTTTAGGGTTTTTTTTTCTTTTTTTTTTTGGAAGTGATCTATTAATATATGCCCATAAGGGGGAAAAAAATAAGTCCTGAATCTGGTTCCTCTACTCGGAGAGTAGTATCCCACATTGATAGAGCATAAGACAGATGGCAGTACATGGAGTGGATTTTTTTTTATTTTTTTTTACCCGGTAAGACTGAGTGGATTTAGACTCATATAAAAGAAATCGATGAAAATGATGAAGCACAGACTACAATCTAAAAAAAAATTATGAAAATAAAAAAAAGAAAAAGATTATAATACTTCCCTTGTGAGATCCACAGTGTCATTTCTCTCTCTTATTCTGACCGTATGGTCTTCAAGACTCGTAAAAAAAATAGATGAAAATGAAATAGCAAAGACCACAATCTAAAGATTTTACTGTCCATACTTCTTTTTTCGGTGAAGATTTTTGGTCCATACTTCTAACAACTGCAAAAAAGACACCCAAATAAAAAAGTATAATAATAACAAGGTTTTGTCTTATAATTTGTCTTTTTTTTTATAATATTAGTATAGCCCTCTCAGGAAAGAGACAAGCTCTGGTCCGTTAAAGGGCATTTCCTTATGATTGACCATGTTAATAATTTGGTTCTCCAACTACTCCATCCAATCCAGAATATGGACTCTTCTGATTGAAACCCAATTATATTCAGCAACTCCAGTCTTCAGGTAAAAACATACATTTCTGTTCTTATTGTGCCATCAGAAACTTTATATTTCTGGACACCCAAACATGGCTCTATGTAATGTTTGCTAACCAAATGTTGGGTATAAAGGCACCCTAGCTCAGTGTTTTCACGGCACCTAAACGGACCCGTATGTCATAGTACGCAAGCAGCAAACTACAGCTTAGAAGGAAGCAGATAAGTAAGATATAACAGCAGAAGTAGTAACTAATAAGGAGAAGGATTCAAACAATAAGCATACATATATACACTCAATTAATACACACCTGTGTTCTGTACAAAGAAATCAGAATATTGAAGTCAATGGATCGGTCCCCTTGGATTCCAATTCGACGGTTGAAACCATGTCCTCATGATATCCCACTTATCCTCTGTAGCAATGCACAATGATCATCAAAAGAGAGCATATAAGAGAAGAATTAGTAGTAGTAGTAGTAGTAGTAGTAGTAGAAGAAGAAGAATGAAGAAGAAAGGGAATAAGGAAGATAAGTACTCACTGAGCAGTTTCTAAGCTATACAAATATATAATGTGTGCCTTCGCAACAGTCCGTTCAATGACTACAACTTTTCATGCCTTCTAAGTAGTTGAAGTGTTGGACTACAGTCTTTGGAATGTTAGCTAGAGAAGACTGACAGTTGTAGAATTTTGATATCCACTCATTTATAAGTATCAAGGTAAATTACAATCCTTGACTTTCACAAGAAATGGTTAGTAAGATATTTTTTCAAAGTTCAATATTTTAGAGAGTAATTTAGTTTATGACTGACTGAGAGGTTGAAGTTCCATTGCAAGGAAATGAATAACCATTGAAGCTGAAACTTGGAACTTCAATTGAAATATTGTGTGTTTTGAGATGATAAAATACTTTTCCAAATATTTCAATGTAATTTTCAGCATATCGGGATGATCAAATGGATTCAAATGGTTGTGCTTATTTCGTCAGTTTAAGAAGACTCAGCCGTAAATATGAGCATCATTCAACCATCAAACAGTAGAGAATGATATATTTCTATGTAATAAAAATGTTTCAACTCATCACTTTACAGTAACATATTTGCATTTCTTAATTTTGTTCCTGTTAAAATTCTTTCTGAACTTATAGCCCATGCATGGCATGGGAATTTGAAGGTCTATTGCAAGGGCAAGGAGAAGAAAAAGGCGAGTAATAGTGCAGAGAAGCAGCATCTCATCACCATTTTCTAAACATTGCAGTCATCCATCCATGCCCTGGAATAGAATAGGTAGAGTTAGAACAATGAACCAAACCACAGTCATCTTCATTCTTATACAAATTGCAAATCTGTTCTAGGGTTAGAATCTCACTTTCTATATGAGAAAAATTGTGTGTGTGGAAAGACATGATACAAGTACATTTTAGAATTTATATGTTTCTCAAACTAACCCAATTCAGAGAACTGCTGAACTAGGACCCCATATATATCTTATAAGGGAAAGCTTCCACTAATATTCCATCTTAGCAATAAATTCCTATCAATATAATCAGAGAACCTTTGCTAAATGCACTTAAAAGTCATACAATCTTAGCATTTGATTTTCTATCCATTTGTTTAGTTTAATCTGCATGCTGTCTTTTTTGGTGAGGGGGGCCAAGGGCTGTCACTCATTGCAAGTCCCACTTTGAGTGCCCTGGAGGGGTGGACTGAGGTTGGTCCTATCCTTCAGCATTATTTCAAACCCACATCTTCACAATGGCAGCCCGAGCTTGAAATAAATATCACATCAAGCGACGAGAAGGCCCTTAAATTAGGCAAATAGATTACAAATTCATATACTAAATTATGAAACGAATTAGATGAGCAGATTTATGCTTAGGAGGCAAAAAAATATAAAAGAAATTCAAGTCAAATTATTTGCCTGTAAAAGGGAAAGCTTCATTAGGGCTTACCCTACACTAGCTTCCCATTGATGCCTATGGTAGGATAAAATCAGTAGAGTTTTATACAAGGCAATACTGAACCTAAACAATGAAAATCACAAATTTGACTTAAATTTTTTCTCGAGTAATTAAATTCTCCTCTGCATACAGCGTTGAAAAATGGGGGCTCACTCTCTCATCAAGCATGGCATGTGTTCTCATCATTCTCGTGAGAAGGTGCCAAAAACCACCTATTTAAACGTTGTGATGCCTTTTCCACCTGCAAGCATAAATTATTAGTCATCTACCAACTAAAAAAACCTAAATACTGCAGGGAAAATGTGCAGTCAGAAGAAAATGCTAACTTATCTTCCATCAATGAATAGAATTTTGTTGTATATACTTGGCTATGAGAATGAGAGAATCACTAATTGAGATACTGTATATAGCAAACACACCCAAACTTCATCTTTATATAACTTGACATGTACTGTGTTTTGTACCTGAGCGTCCCAATCAGTTTTCCAAGTGATCCAAAGAAGCACGAGAGTTTGCAATGCAACCCCACACATCATTCCAATCCAGATACCCTAGGACAAATAAGGAACCAGTGAGTACAAGAACAGTATTTATTATTAGAGAAGTAACATGGGGAACCTTCGAAAGCCATTACGATAGCATGATGGGACCAATATTTGAGACTCAATTACAACATGATTAACAATTGGATCACTATGGAAACAGAGAACAATATTATCAGAGCTTTAGAGCTGGAAAATAGCTTCTTACCTTAACATCAAGTTTTGCAACATAACCGAGCAAAACTCCTATAGGAATCCCTACTATATAGTAGCAACCAAGGTTGACATATGCCACCACAGATTGCCAACCAGCACCAATAGCCACCCCTGTTCACAATATCAGATAAGAAGATAAAGCAAAATGGCTAACCTAATTATTATTCCTCAAAGGAAATTGAGTAGCCAACATTCATTTTGAATACCCAAGTCAATTTGATTTCTTGGCTGCAGCAATCATTTGCCAGGGAGTTTTCAGTTTTTTTTTTTTTTTTTTCTTCCTGGATAAAGAGTGATCGTATTGATGATAACGCAAAGAATCCTGAAGTAAACTCCTCAAGTAGGATTAAGGTGGATAAGACCATCCACAGAACTACTTCAAAACAAGAACAAAATGAAAGTATAATACAAACAGGTCACATACTACAGAATTTGATGAAAGTACAGGGTTTGGTTATTGTTGGTTCTTTAGGGGCAATTTGTTGTATCAGAGATTGATGATACAAACCATCAATTGGATACTAGATGGAGGAATCTCATAACATGGTATGGTTTAAATTACAGAAAAAATTTCAATAGTTAGCAAGACGAGAAAGTAAGGCTTGCCTGAGAGCACTGGCTGCACACTATTGAGCAAGACTGACAAAGAAAGTAGAATGGAGAGGCTCGATACAGCTCTGGCCACCTCTGTGCTGCTTGTAAATGCATAGGATAACACGTGACGAAATACCAAAAACAGAACCGAAAATAGCACACCAAGAGACAATGAAGTACTTAAGTTGACTTTAATGGCAAATTTTGCAGCTTCTGCATTTCCACTCCCCAATTCATTTGCAACACGCACACTGTAATAACAAAAAGGACATGCACTAAATACTTTTAAAATGGAGAAGGGACCTAAGAGGAAACTTATAGATGGTCAGTTATTAAAGCCATACCAAGCTCCACTTAAGAAACCAAGGGGTATCATGAACTCCCAAGCAGTGATGTTGAGGCTGCAAGTTCATATTTATTCGAAAGTATCTAGGTTATTCAAAGATTCTTAGAGAAGAAAGAAAAATAAGAAGCGTGAAATAAATATTAAAAGAGAAGACATTGCCCAGTCAATCTTACCAGATAGAGAAGGCAGATATGGCAATAGTAGCATTTTTCATGTAGCCCGCCAATAACACTAGCACTGCATTGTACCATAACTCTAAGCTGCCAAGAAAGAGGAAAAATTATAAAGAATCAGCAATGTTTCAAAAAATAAACTCTTGCATGGAACCATTGACAATAACTTAGAAAAAATTAACTTTTATTTGGCTCCTAATGGCAGTTAAAATCGAAGATGAAAGACATGATGGTTGGATTCAATTAAGCTGCTCAAAATATAAAGTTTTCCTATCTATAACTACAATTAAATATAGCAGAAAGGACCTTCACAGTTACATCGCACAAAATTTGCAATGGACATTTTTTTTTCTTTTTTGGAAAAATGCATTAACACCCCCCCCCCATGTTCCTAAAGATTGCTTCCAATGGTCGGCAAGAAAATATATTTGTCCAGTTGCTATGCTAATAAATTGTCGCCCGAAATGCTTCTATATATTTATCTTTCTTTCCCCAGAAGGGATGTAACCAACTCTATGATATGAAGAGTAAGAGTTATGTCACTTTCCTCTCCCCCCCCCCCCCCCCTCTTTGATAAGCAAGAGGTCTGTGACTTTTTTAAAATCCATTCATCATGTTTACTAGTCCTACTTTGAATGGATATCAAATCAAATATTATTGCTCTGTGGGTAGGTTTTGAAATAAATTGTTTTCATTTGAAAGGGCACTAATTTAAATGATTATAGATTATAATAGTTGTCATGGCGACACGGCGACGCAAAGTAGTCAGAGGATGCATAGCCACCAAGCACCTAGGGGTGTCAAACGTTTAGTTCGGTCCGGTTTCAGTCGTCCAAATCATAGTTGTCACTGCATCTAGAAGACCCAAGGCATTGGAGGGTGTCCAGACGCAAGGCGACCAAGGGAAGCATTGTACACAATTTTATAAACAAAGTTCCTGCTATTGCTGCTCCTCTTCTCCATTGGTGAAGAAACCTTGTGTTTGATCAAGGATTCCTTGTATGTGATCAAGGAAGAAAGTATTAGTGTCTGATCCAAACCTTGCGGTGTGATGCCCAGGTAGATCTATCTTGTGTTCTTGCTCTCCTATTGCATCTGGTTGTTATCTTATCATTCATATTTTCAGATCACAGCCATTAACAAGTAACTGTGTTACTTAATTTTCTGCAACTAGAACCCTAGATTCTAGACATTCATATACAAGGGTTTTTGTTTTTAGATTAAGCAAACCAGCAATCAGATCAACTAGAGATATGAATCATATGTTCAAGAACCCTAATATAGAACTCGATTCAAGTTTGATCTTATTCTGACGGTTGGATCTGGTTATATTTCTGTTCGTCCTATTATACCCCTACCACCATTAGAGCCTGTGCTTAGGTCATCCATAACTCAAATTAAATTCTGTTTTTACCAATTGATTAGGCTACTGATATAAGATTCGTTCATAATGAAATCAGCAATCTAATAGCAATCTCCAAAACCCTAATTTCAGTACTTAAAATTACTGTTTTACCCTTATTCCTGTTGTCACTAGTAGTT
Source organism: Telopea speciosissima (assembly GCF_018873765.1). NCBI lineage: Eukaryota > Viridiplantae > Streptophyta > Magnoliopsida > Proteales > Proteaceae > Telopea > Telopea speciosissima. The sequence continues at coordinate 20,229,837 of NC_057916.1, read as the reverse complement.
GTGCTTATTTACTGTTTTAACAACCTGATTTGGCTGAAAATTTCAGCACTTATTCTCCTCCCAATTATCTACACTCAACCTCAGTTCCAGTCCCATCACACCATCTGATTTTACGTTATCTTAAATCACCCTAATCTGAACTTTTCCTTTGAGTTAAAGATCTTGTTTTGGCGGCTAATTCGAACACTGGAACCAGTACTACATAAAATTCTCATCATTTTCTAATTATTTTTTCATTCTCTCTCTAGTTTTTCTTCCTATTTCCATTATTTTCCTTTCTTTCTCCCCCCCCCCCCCCCATTTCCTCCCCTTTTTCCTCAATTTTTCCTTCTTTTCTCTTTATTATTGTCTCATTGGGATTGTTTAGGTGGGTTGTGAGTATTGGTTTAAGGGAAGAATAGAAAAATGCAAAACAGATAATGCATGGAATTTAAATCAAAAAAGAAATGAAAAGAAAGGGTAAAATTATACTTACCAAAGCATCACACCGGAGGATACAGAGAGTTTGACGACAGGCCAAATGTCATCAAATGCATGCTTAGAAAACCCCCTCCATGTTTCAGGGCACCAACCACCGAAGACATAAATGAGCTCCCCAATGACCATTGACCATGTGGAGATGATCATTGCACCCAAGGTCCCCAAGGTCAATTTATAGACAAAGAGCCAGGATAAGGTCAAGTGAACCACAAATGATGCACAGGATAACCATCCAATAATCATGTTCTTTCTTTGGGCTTGTAAATACATTTGCATTGTAAATGTAAAGACAAAATAGTACATAATGGGTATAAACCAAATGCTAATATTTCCTGCTACTGCTGATAACTCTTCTTCCTGACCTATAAGCCTTAAAATGGGTGATGTGAAGATGAAAACAGGGAGTAAAATGGTTGCACCAGAAAAAAGAACAAGCCATGACCTTTGTAAATAGATGCCCATCATGTGGTAATGCTGTGCTCCAAATGCTTGGCCACATAATGTTTCTAGAGCACTTGACATTCCTAACTGCAAAAGATTAAGAGTGACCACTGTATTATAAAGGGGCATGTGGATAAATGTTGGAATGACCATGCCACTGAAACAATAGCAAAGAGACTAGAAGCATACCAATATTCCATTTGCAAAGCGCACGAGAATGATTTGAATGATCGCATAAGCAGCCAGCTCAGTTTCACCAACATGTCCCATAAATGACTGTGTAGTCACCAATATTCCAAATGATGTTAATCTTGTGATTATAGCAGGAGTTGCAACACTCCATAGCTTCTTTGATTCAATCCAAACTCTTCCTTTCAAGTCCATTAGACATTCCTTCTTGGGCCCAAGAAGCTTATCTTCCATTGTATTATCCATATTTTACTGTGGTTATTTTTACTTGAGCACCTGATATGCTATGAACAAACAAAGAAGAGATAGATTTGTAAGTTTCTGAAAATAGCATAATCCTGAAGGGTTTTTATGCGGGGATTACAGATTTAAAGCCTAAATGAGATCAGTCCCACTCCCGGTAGGGAACCTAAATGAATTTCCACACACTTAAAAAAAAAAAAAAAGGATCAATCTTCTGAATTTCCAATCTCTTTAAACTCGGCAGACCAAAAAACCAACAAATGGGTTCATGAAATTTTTCAAACTATCAAGATCAAAAAAGAGAAGAGAAGGAGATGGGAAAGCATCATTCTGAGACACGATATGCAAATGCGAAAAATTAACAGAATAAGTTATCGAGCATATGCGATGTAACAATTCTCATAGGAATTCAATCGGATGAAAGTAATAGAAAAGCAAAATAGCATGGATAAATCATAGCTTGGAAAAGGGCTTCCCAGGCCAAATCTTGATAATTGAACAGCTTTGTTCGTAGATCGCGCTAGCGAAAGCTTCTTCCCCAAAACCCTTCTGAAAATTCACTTCTCCCATGAGGTTTTCGCGTTGTGATTGTTGTTTATCAAATAAAGGCGAGTCACTATGGTTTTGGAAGATACGAACTGAAGTGACTGAGAGACTGTGATGAAGCAAAGAAAAACTTTGGGATGAACGGAAGGGTAAACAAAAAGCGGGAAAAGGTTGTGTAGGTTTCAATTGGAATAATGGGATAATTTTAATTGTCACTGAAGCTGGTGACAACACATACAGGTCTCTCCATGCTGGCAAGCTGCCATTAAGTATGCTTAGGGGCGATATACGGTTTCATGTGATGAGTCCTGTCGTTTTGCTTTATTAATGCACCTCTATGCAACTCTAGGGCATAAGACAACACTCAACAGTGCGTGGTGTCACTATAGGGGCCAACACAGGCCCACTAACGCAGGGATCACACTTATTGAAAAGTAGTAAATCTATGCGGGGAGCGCAGGGCTACGTGTCCACTGCCATTTTGGGGGGAAGAATTTCTATCTTTCATGGGGGCGTGGTGATGATTTTACCCGCCATTATGTCTAGGCTCCCCTATGAATTAAGAACATTTTTCTATTATACTATTATTAATAAAGTGATGCATAATGTCAAGCATTGTTGTGCATTGAGAGGAGTTGAATCACTGATCAAACTTCGAGCAAGCTCTTAAACGAGAATTGTCAAACTGTCAAGCCAAGGCCCAAGTGGGCATACATTGAATGAATTTGGACTCATAAAAAAGAAATAGATGAAAATGATGAAGCAAAGACTACCATAAAAAAGAAGTTTTATGAAATTACAAATACCATAAAACAAATGAGAGAGGGTTGGGCAAGATGTTGGCTTTCCTGGAGTTACCGATTGTGCCCAATGGAGATGGTGGAATGGGGAGGATAGGGGGGTCATTTCCATAGGAGGTGGGATTTGGGTGAGAGACAGACATAGGTTAGGCACACAGCACCAGCATGTCCAACCTCTACCCAAAATGGGAGAGGGTTAGGCATACCATTAGCTTTCGATAAACTAACGACATACACCAATCATAGGGCTAGACACAGGAGGGCAAGGGGTTCTTCTTCAAAAGAAGGGGACAAAGAATGACGAACACATGTTGGGCACCCTTGTGGCTTGCCTATATTTCTCCCATAAAAATTTTAGTCAATTTAGATTAATTCTTTAATTGGTCCAATCATCACTATAAACTTGTTACTTTCATTTGGATTGGGTTTCAATTCACTAAATTGATGTAGTTCTTTCGAAAAATTAGTTGATCTACTTGGGCCTAAATCAATTCAATATAAGGGTTAGAAAGGTTATAAGAATCTATTATTATTTAGGAAAAGCAACTCAGCCCTTGAGTCTGGCATATGCCAACACTCCCATGAATCTATCTTTCTCTTTCCCATATGAAAATACATATCTGTCCTTTCGTTTTGAGGAGGAGAGACATAGACACATGGGAGTGTTGGCGTAGGCCACACTCTTGGACAGAAAACTACTTCCCTTATTGTTATTATTATTATTATTATTATTATTATGGGAGAAAGTTAGACATGCAGCCAACTTTTGGTAAATTAGCGGCATACCAGGATATAGAAGGACAAAGGGTTTTTTTTCAAAAGAGGAAGAGAGAGGAAGACACATGTTGGCCACTCTAGAAGCGTATAACCGCGTACCGAGCCTTTTCCTTAGGCCTGGTAGCCTAGCTACCTACGTAATGAACTTGGCGGCCTGCAACTAATTAGGTAATTTTAAGCCCATCATTATTCAGCCCACCGGAACCCGATCAGGCTAACCCAACTATTAAATGGGCTCCACTAAACTCTTATAGCCGCCAGTAGCCCACGTGTTAAACCCAATCCCAGCCTGGCCCAAAATATCCATCCCATTAAGCATCATAAACCTACCAAATCCGAACCCAATCCATCCGATTCAGCCAGAACAAGAGCAGTTAGGGACATGAATACTTTTTTAACCATTTTAATAATTCTATTTGTAAGGTGAATTATTAGTTTACAAATGGGGAAATTGAGCAGTGGATAGACCCGGTCCGGCTAGCCAGTGTGGTCTGAGTCTTATAACACATTCACTCATGGCCGGAAAAGTTTTGAAGGAAGGAAAAAAACCCAAAAAAAAAAATAACGGAGAAAAGTCAGGTAGCAGAGACATGGTAGCAAAACAGCTTACGTAAAAGATGACTATTTTCCAAACGGGATCACGACCTGCTGCGTAGATGGTTTTGTCTTATTATTATTTTTGTATTTTTTCATAAACCTGCGTAACTTTCTAGGTTTGTTCTTTATCCTTGTTTTTTTTTTTTTGAGGCCAAATGTTCTCTTTGTGGGCAAAAAGACCACCCTACCCCCTGAATGGCAGGGATATCCAGCCCATGTGTCTTGGTGCAAGCTACACTGCGGCATAGAGAACATCAGCCTTTTTTTCCCGTAAAATTGTTTTCCTAAGCTATTTACTTTATTTGCTTTTGTTACGTTAAACTAAAAAAACCCAGAGTCCCTTCACTAACGGTGAATGGGATGCAGATGAGACAGGAAAAAGGTATCAAGAGGGTATTTTGGAATATACTAAAATCCTACGAAGAATTTTTAATCCCTAGAATGGTCGGTAAATCGTCCTCTATGGGTGGAGGGAAGCATACTCTGGTCCTGGTTAGGGGCATTTCCTTATCCCTATAGGTAACCACCCCAACCTATCTCACTCCGTTCATGGGGTGTGGTCTCCATTCCTCTCCCCCTTCCCCTCCCCTCCCACCACCCCCCACCCTCCACCCTCAAAAAAAAAAGAAAAAAAAAGAAAAAAAAAGGTCCTCACACCTCATGAACGGAGGGTGAGATGGCTGGGTCCAAATTCATATCCGTATTATCGACCTTTGTAATAATTTGGTTCTCCAACCACTCAATTCAATCCCGAATATGAGTTCTTCTGATTGAAACCCAAACATGATAGGGTTATTATTATGATCAATAACTCTAGTCGCTAGGTATAAAGGCACCTTAGCTCAGGGTTTTCATAACACCCAAATGGACCCTAATGGCTGAGTATAAGAAGCAAACTACAACTTAGAATGAAGGAAACAGACAAGTAAGATATATATAAGCAGAAGTAGTAGTAACTAGTAAGGAAAAAGATTCAAATTTCAACAATAAGCATATATAGACATGGATTGCGGAAATAACACTCAATTAATACACACCTCTTATGTATAAAGAAATCAGAATATTGAAGTCAATGGATATGTAGCTAGATCCCCTTGGATTCTAATTCGCCGGTTGGAAAATCTCATTCATCATCTGTAGCAATGACAATGATCATTAAAATGAGAGCTAAGTAGTTCTGGATATATATATATATATATATAGCCAGAAAGACTAACGAAGAAGAAGAAGTAAAAAAGGAAGATAACTCACTACTGAAGGATAAGCTTCAAAGCTATATACTACAAATATATAATATATGACTTCGATCCCCAAAAGAGTCTGTTCGATAACTACAACTATTTATACATGCCTTTTAATATAATTGAAGTTGTGGATTGACGGTACTTAGAACGTTAGTTGGATAAGACTTACTGTTATAGAACTTTGATATGCCTCAGTTCACCACTAGATTATCAGTAGCTGTGAGGCCTTCAAAGTCGTCCTTAGCGCAAGAGTGAACGGTCCAAAGTAAACATAGTTGAGATATTCAAACCTCAGACCTCTTCATCACTTCGCTTCATCATGGAAGTGCCATCACCATCACCATCACCATCACCATGCGTCGGGGTCTTCTACTGCTGTTTGCGTCTCAGAAATAGCAAGGTGACAAAAATATGGCCTTACCCCTGTTCGAGCGGGGTAAGGTGGTCTTTTTCGCTTTGCCGTAGAACACACGAAAGTAGGAACAGCTCAAAAGTAGAGGATCCAAATCCACCATCCGATGATGTACAAAGCATCTTCAATGATGAACGGGGGACCAAAACGAGAAGAAATTTTGTTGCTACCCGGCTAATGGGCTGAGTGTGACTGGTGATTTGAGTCTTTCAAGAGAGAATCGATCTCAAATGTCCAAGAGTAGGGCTATGGGTGTCAATCGATGGGTTTGCATCGATTTTGATTCGGTTTCATCAGTTTTGTAAAAATGAATCCAAAACATTATTCAATAAAGGGCGCACCGTTTCAGTTCAGTTTTTGTTTGGGTTCAATTTGCTTTTTGGTTTCTCTTATCGGTTTGCCACTAGTACGGTTCAGTTTGGGGTTAGTTTTCCATCTAAATATAATCATAAGTATGAAAAAAAGATGTGTTTTTTAATGAATTTCAAGCTGGGGTATCGATTTATTATCGGTCTAAGAATTGTTTCAATCCGGTTTTCTAAGATCGGTTTGGTATCTTATCAGTTTGTTTGCAGCTCAGTATGGGTTTGGTATTGTAATACCTCAATCTAAAAACATGATCCAATAAGTTTATATCGGTTTTGGTTTGGGCTGGTTTTGGTTGGCTCTGTATGGTTACATCGATTCGCGGCAACTTTTGACACCCCTATATCCACCTGCAGTCCTATTAGGGTTTAGTGTTGCTAGATTAGGTTTTGGGCCTGGCTTTTGTGGGCCTGTCTTAGGCTGAAACCGAGTAAATTCAAGGGCAGGAATGGGATAATATTATTTGTACCTAATTTCTATTCACCCACGGTGAAAGAGAATCCATTGACCATATGAATCATTCTGATGGTAGGATAGGCATTATTATAAGGGAAGGTAGTTTTGGCTTCGTCTAATAAGGGGTAGAGTAAATGATCCTAGATGGGGGTATTTTTCCTTTACACATGGGGGAGAAAAACTTTCTCGATATTATTTTGGTATTGATCTTAAGAGGTACTAATATGGTTAAATTAACGGCCCAAGCAACTTAGATTTACGATAAATCGATTTATCCTCCGTGGAGGATTGATCTCTCTAGTATGATGGTTGGGGTATGTGGGTCGCCCTCTAGATTGGGTGGCCGGCCATGTGACAAATTAAGAAACCCACTGTGACTTGTATAGTATACCATGTATTGAATTATGGCTCCGTTTGGTTGTAAGAAAAAACTAAAGGGAAGATAATGAAAATTTTTAAACGTAAAAAGGAAATTTTGGTAATTATTGTCCAACATGATTATATTACTAATTGACTAATTCAAAATCATTCATATTTGGCTATAAAAATTCATTTTACTCTGCATCTAAATCCTTTAGATTTAAAAAAATAGAATAAAAATTATATCTATAAAACATCATTACTGAATATTATGTTCATAGACAATAACTCAATGTCAACTCTAGCCAAAATCATATAGGTTCGGTATGAGTATTGAATTTCAGAACCAAGGCAGGATTTGGTCTGGATCTAAATCATATTACACTAATACTCTTTGGAACTGAACTAAAACCTATTTGGTAATGGAAAGTCATGAAGCTTGGAAGAATCAAGTTTAGACAATTTGGTCTAACACCGAGAATACAAAGAGAATAGGTTCCATTTGGTTGCAAAAGAAACTAAAGGGAAGGAAAGTAAAACTTTTAACCTAAAAAGAAAACTTTGGTAATCATTATCCAACATGATTATATTACTAATTCCAAATCATTCATATTTGGTTATAAAAATTCATTTTACATTGCATCTAAAATCCCTTAGATTTGAAAATTAAATGAAATTATATCTATAAAACATCATCATTGAATATGACAAGAAATTTAAGCAGTTTATACAATCATGTTTGATAATGATTACCAAAGTTTCTTTTTAAGTTTATAAATTTTCACTTCCCTTCCCTTTAGTTTCTCTTGCAACCAACTGGAAAGTATTCGCTTCATATTATTGGTTGTTAGACCAAACTGCACAGAGTTAATTCTTCCAAGCTTCATGACTCTCAGTGGCCAAATTCTTTTGGAATTGAACATTACAATAGGAGTCGATAATGTTGTCATCAACTCACCAACTAAATTGCCACGTGGTAAATATTTAGGGTCACAACTCACGAGGGCCAAATTTATCATAACCTACAATGGATGAGGAACAATTTGCCAAATTGAAGTGCACAGATTTTGAATGTATACAATAAAGTATCCATCGAGTGCATTTTTCCCCCAAAGAATGTGTACAAATGTGTATTATTTGCCACATTGAAATACCCGACCTTTTTCCCCTAGGGGAAAGGGGGTTATTTTAAAGGGGGAAGAGAGATAGACATAGTTGGCGCTAGCTTACAGTACATCGACAGTGTGCCCATCGATCCTTCTCCTTAAATATATTTAGGGCAAGAGATTGTTGTCTGGTCATGTAGCTTTTGCACTAACGTTGGGGCCAGTGAGATCACTCGCAAGGGCATCAACATGGGTGAGATTTTAGATTTCATTGGGAGCAGTGTGGTAATTTTACATGCTCCAATGTCTAGGCGGAGAAACCACACATGGGTTGTGTGCCTATCTAGAATTGGCGCATAAAACTCTTGGGCGGTGTGCCTTTCCATAAAACTTGAATACGCTATTATTTATTCATGCAAATTTAAAACAAATTGGATGTAAATTTTTTAATTTTCTACTATATTTTTTATGATGGGGAGAGAGCATAGGGATGCATGATTTTGATCCATGAAAAGCATAAAATCAGTAATTTTGGCAATAATTTTTTTAAATTAACAATCTGGTTCTTGAATCTAAAGTAGGAAAAAAAAATCTTAAATTATTATAGTCCAATTCTAATATTTATATTTCGATCAGAATCTAAGAACATGAGAACCAAAACTACAATAAATTCGTTTGAAAACAAGCTAGGAGACTTCTTCAAGAAATCCAATGAGCATTGTTATTGGGTGAGAGATCCTTAGAATTGTTGATTGATTCAATAGAACTGGTTTAGATGTTTCCTAAGTCATCATATTCAATAGGACCAGGTTTCACTCCACCCACGATGAATGAGAGATCCCATTAACCAAGGTGCGGGAGGGGACAAGAATACGTTTCGGGAGGGCATTTTGGAACATATTAAAAACCTAAGAGGGGTTTATGAACCCTTGGATGGTGAGTGAACATTCCATTATGGGTGGAAGAAAACTTTGTCCTATTCAATATGACCATGGGAGTTTTTCCAAGTGTTGCTTGATCTTAACATATTTTTTGTACTGTTTTAGTTTTGTTATTACAATAAACAATTTGAGAGGCATGTAAAAGATAGGATGATTACTGCCGACGATGTTATGAATGTTTTATCTCTTCATTGTCAATTTATTTTATTTTATTTTTCATAAAAAAAAAAAAAAAAAAACCAATAGTTTAGCTTCAACAAACAAAAAAAATAAAAAAAATTCCCATGCTCTGTTGCACTTTCTCTTCCATGCATGTGCCAAGCTTTAGCCAAACAAATCAGACAAAGTACACGAGAATGGATTCTCTGCACATACATATTAGGTGCTGACGCCTGTCTCTTTTACTTCCATATATACTCTTCAGTCTAAGGGTGTCAAAACCTAGCTTGAATCATTAAGACAGATCGAAAAAACCCAGATCAAACCAAATCGATCCTTATTGGATTGGTTTTGGATTAGGATATGACGGGACTAGTTGAAAACCGGACCGCACCGGACCGAATCGAATGAAACCGATAAAAAAAACAATTGAATATAAGGTTATGAATAAGTGAATTGATTATCCATTAATTTTAATGTTAGTGAGCAAATTTATGATTGTAAGAGGAATTGTTACAAGGCAATGAGTATGAGGTTATGAAAATAGGAAAATTGATTTGTAACAATGCTTCTTTCATTAATTTTATTGTTCACTATACAAAATTAATTGGTTGTCAAATAATTGATTTGATAGTAGGGTTCATTTTGTGATTTCAATATTAGCTATTTTCTCAGTAACTATTAATTGTTTTCAATATTAGTTATATTCCCTTTACAATTAATGATAAATAATTCTATAATTTGTAACAGTAATTTTGCCACAAACTCTATATATCCATTGATTTAAATATTAGTTATATTATATTCTTCCCCTTATAATTTATTATTTGTTGTTCGGATTAGAACCTGAACATATCTTATTCATGGTTGTTTACTTGTTTTGATTTGAGAAAGGTGAATTAAAGTGTTTCTATCGAATCTTTCCTCGCTACAAATTATGAATGTAATATTTTATTGTGGTTCAAACTTGAAAACAAAACCGATATAAATCAGTATTAACCTGATATTGAAGAGCGAAATAAACCGAAATCGCACCAAACCGAAACCAAAGATTCTTTATGGTTTGGTTTTGGTTTCACTAATTCAAAGACCAAAACCAAGCCAAACCAACCATTTTGACACTCCTACTCTTCACCCTTTAAATGGCTTGAGGTGAGACAAGGGTTGTTGGCACCTAACATGTATGTGCTGGTGAATGTACATATAAAAGAACTCTCCAAAAAAATACATTGCCGTTTGTCGAATCTGGGCTACCTGTACATATACCCATCACATATAATTGGGTGATTAAATGAATCTTTTTTACTTCCATAAATACCCTTTGATGCTGATAGACATTTGTGAAAGTAAGGCTTGATTTGGTATGATTTCAATTTCAATTTTAAGGGGTGATTTATATTTTGGAAATTGTTTGGTTTTATTTTTACACATTATTTTGGTGAAATAAAAATAAAATAGTTTGAAATTTTGAAATAGCTAAGGAATTATTTGAATTTTGAAATTGAGATTGATTTCACTTTCACTCTTGAATGGTACATGGTTACTTTGATGGGCAAAACAACAGTTTTTTGTTAAAAATAAAACCCCAACTTTCTTCTTCTCTCGATGGTCTCAACATCACCATGCCCCTACCACCTCCCAATCAGTCAATCACCATCACCACAACCACCCCATCACCATTGCCCTCTCCCAAATAAATATAGAGAATTTATTATCAGAAATTAAACTACCAAATATATTTCTTATTCCTTGAAACATTTTAGAATGATGCAATCAAATTAATTTTTATTTTTAACCAAAAATCTATTTATTGAGTATTTGATGAAATCATTCTGAAAATGATCATGTCGTCACCAAACCCGTATATATTTTTTTGGTAAACCACCAAACCCGTATATGAAACGTACAATTTCAAACAGGTTATACGGTTCTGGTTCTGCAATGTCATATGCCACTATGCCAGATTGCCAGGTGATATATGAAAGAGTAAAGTTTGGCACGTGCTTTATCGTCGGGCGGGAAATGAGAATGGAATTATCGAAAGGAACTTCGCGCGCAGTAACCTGCCAAATAAGCTAGGGTTTAAGGGTTTTCTTCCATCGGGACAAAAAACAGCGATAAACCCTTGGACGGCCTTTCCTCTTCCTATCCTCGGTGAGACAGGTCAGTGCAGTTGAAGGGACAAGGAAGCTGAAGGTTCTTTGATGGCGGTCGAATGAAACCTTCACTCAGTACAAGCTCAAACGCTCGTTTTGTTCCATCCATGGCTTTCTCTACCAGACTCCGTCTCACTGCCTCTTATATTTCGTGTTACCGACTCGCATTTCCCGTCGCTTCGAGTTGTTGCCTCTTGTCCGGATCCCGCCACGGTTTCTCAGAGCTTCGTTTCATCTCAAATTTCCGTTCTAGTCCCGTTCGCCCTGTGAGAGCCAGACGTAGAGAAGATCTCGCTGGAGAGGGGAAAGACGAGGGAGGGGAAGGAAATGGAAGCTTGCTTGTGAAGGAAGATGCTAAGGAAGGACGGATTGTTCCCATTGAGCTTCACAAGGAGGCAACCGAGGCCTACATGGCGTACGCAATGTCAGTGCTGCTCGGCAGAGCTTTGCCGGATGTTCGAGATGGATTAAAGCCAGTGCACCGTCGTATTCTGTGAGTAGGCCTTGAATTCGTTTCCCTTCATTTTGATATGAGTCTTATTGGCGAAATGATTATTGGCAGCAGAGGAAACTGATTTGCATAGAAAAATTTGAGATTCCTTTTGTAAATTCGAACACTTTGGACCTTGCTGATGGGGAAAACAGTTTATTAATGAATTTTTTGTTGTTAAGTTAGCTTGCGGCATTTCCATGACTTGGTAGCCATCCGAATTTATTTTACTACTTTCAGGTTTCACTATTGTTTATCTTTTTAATGGAAACATGCTGGGTCTGTATAGGATGACAACAGAGAACCCTGGCGTGCATATATGCTTGATTGGACGTGGAAATTATCCAATGATGTGTCAGGGGAAATGTGCTCTCTGACATTGATTAACGAGGGTACTAACAACTGGGTTTATAACTTTCCCTTTGTTGAATATAGACTTGATCTACAAAACCAATAATGTGTAGTAGTAACACTGCGGCAGGAATTGGAACTGGAGTGAGAGTCTGGAGAGGATATAGACTGGTACTAGATTGTGCACGAGGGCTCCTTGGGGGTAGTGCTGATGCACTATTAGAAAATGGACTGGACAGTCACCATCCATGACAAATTTTGCTTATAACTACTCTGTTTTGTTGGTATTAGTGATTGACTTTATAGGGTCAGATGGGTTCAGCGGGCTCCAGCTCCTCAACAGATCATGGAGGTTATGTTGTCTGGACATTTCTTCATTCTTTATTCTTCATCTAGTAGTCCGCTGGGATAAAAGTTTATGTGTTGCAGATCTTTCATCCTCCTTTTGCCAAAAAACTAAGCACCTTGTTTTTCTGTTTCAAGAAACAAATGATCTCATTAAATAGAACAGAAAGGGAAATAAATAAAGAAAAAATAGAAAGAAAAGGGGGAAAGGGAGTCAATCAGTGTACTTGACCCCGACGAATATGACACTAAGTGTGTGTAGAAGTACACTTGCTGCCTTGTTTGCACATATACACACACTTATATCTTCTGTTTGCAAATTATACCTAGCTGGATGGGTTCAAAGGGTGATCAAGAAGGTTCATGGCCTAGGTGACCTCCATTGCACCTGGGAGGGGCACCTGCCTAACATCTCCCCATGTGGAAAAGTGTATGTCATAATTTGTTGTTAATCCTTGAAAGCTCCTCGAGCTGGAGCACAATCATCACCCATGCTCAGTTGGAGCATATAGTTGATGCTTTTCCTGAGTCTTTTGTGAGTATTTCACATAATTTATTTTTGTAATTTATAAAAGGAGTATGTGTTGCCTTCCTTATTGCAACATCTCAAACAAAACGAAATTCCATCTCAATGTGCTTAATTCTCTGAGGAAATAGTCGGTTACTTGTAGTATAGATTGCAGCTTGATTATTGCAGAACATTTTCATGGTGTTATCAGCCATAGCCTTAAAAACTTGCAAAAAAGTCTTCAACCATGCTAAAATGCCGTTATTTTATTGTTTTCTTGAGGAAGAAGGTAAGACTTATGTATTTATGCTTTGCTTCAGCAATGAATCTCGTGATAGTTTGTTTGCCTCTTTCCCCGCTATGTTATCAAGTTGCTTCCAAGTTCCAACATATGTACAGTCAATTAATATTGGATGTTAGAGACAGAACGAGACTTTCAATGTGAAGATTCTTGTGAGAACAATGAGCTCCAAACCTTTCTAAAACATTGCTTTGAATGTAGAATTATTTTGACAATTTCCTGATGAACTCATTTAAGTGTTTCCATACATTGATTAAACATATCTACCACAATTGAAAGGTCTTATGACAAACGAATAAATTATCTTCACAACAGGGCATTAGAGCAAGTTAAAGAGCATGTGAAAGCAGAACTAGTAAAAAGACCCATAAGAGGGCTTGAACTAGTGAGATAGGCTGTTTCCGCTATTCTGATAATAAATATGAAAATTTGATAGAGATGTAGTAGGGGATCATTTAAAAATTTTATTTGCTTGGACTACGCAAGAATTTGTCAATATTTCCAATTGAATCCTCTTGTTCCTGAATCTTCCATAGGAAGAAATTGTTCTTGGGAGTCATCAGCCTGTTATCCCTGGCGTACCTTTGATCCGTTAAGCGAGAGCCCTTCCACATGGGACTCCTGGATCATTATGTCTGACTTTCGTCTCTGTTTGAGCAGTTGGTCTCACAGTCAGTCAGGGAAAATGCAGTTGAACTGTCGTTCCTGAGGACATCATAAACAACGTCATCAACTTTGTGGACAAACCGTACGGGAATGACTCAGTGAGGGTTAATGGAAAAAGCTCAAATCAAAACTATCACTAAACTTTGTCTTTAAAGGCACATCGAATGAAAACGAAACTCTGCCTTATCAATGTGGTGTAAGAATTTTCGGTTAATCGGAAGGGGAGAGTAGTTGCGGAATCATTTTTAACGGCCAAAAAATTGACTTTCTATGTCTCTTGCAATCATCAAATTTTGAACTATCTATCCATCAATAATTCAATATTGACAATTGAATATGTTGCTGTATCAACTAGTTTGTCACTTGACCTAATGACATAGTCTAATAATGTGCTATATCAGTTATTACTTTCTTTATGGTAGGCTGACGAGTTAAAAGATTGCAAAACTGCAATGTCCACTTCCTTAGATCCTATGCAGAAGCATGGTTCGAGAACTCGTGAGATCTCGCCGAGTTTCTCGGTTTCGTGAGATCCCGAGACGAGATGTCATACGCATTCTAAAATTACACTTTCTCGGCGAGGTCTCGAGATCTTGCCGAGATCTCGGTATTGTCTCGGTACACATTTTTTCCAGTTTTTTTTTTAGTTTTAAAAGTTCAATATCTCGCCGAGATCTCGGTATCAGGTTAGAACATGGTTTTTTACCCATTTTAATTGCCCATTTGACCCATGTGCCCATTTTTATTAAAAGAGGGCAATGGACAGAACTCGGAAATGTCAATAGTTCTGTCCATAGCTCTCTAAACAAAGGGGAAAACACTCCAACAGCTCTCTCCCTCAAATTTCTTCCTCTTTCTTTCAAATCTTGGGTGGATTGCATTGTTTGAAGTGAGATTCAAGTGCTAAAGTGAAGATTCAACTCCAACAGTCCAAGAATCATCACTTATTTGTAGGATTCCAAAGTAAAATTCATATTTGGACTTGTTTATTGGCAAATCTTGGCATGCCATTGTGTTTAAATGGCCTGAAATAGGCTGGATACCAAGTTTCAGACCCAAACTATGTGTAAAACCCACCGAGTTGGGGGTCCGAGTAAAAAAAAAATAAAATGCAGCAACTCGTCGAGATCTCGGCTCGACTCGGTTTCTGGCTTGGCCGAGATGCCACCGAGACCCGAGTCTTAGAACCTTGTGCAGAAGGCTTGCATTAGGTTTAGGGGTGCTTTGGTTAATAAGCTACTAATGACATCCTTCACATGGTAAACTAGAATGGAGATGGGATTACCGTGGCGAGGGTTTTTGTGGGCCTTGGAAAAACCTCTTGTAGAAAACCTAGGACCTGTAACCAATAACTTTAGAGAGAAGAAAAGAGAGAAGAGAAGATGGAAGAAAGTTGTAATGCTTGAGTGATCGGATCGATCAGGCAAGCTCTTGATTTATAATAAAGAGAAAAATACAAAGCAGACAGATTACCCCTACATTAGCTGACTCTATAAGAGGAGCAGGCTAAACCTAATAACATAACAAATAAACAACCCAAAAGGGACCAGAATACCCCCACGGTATTCTGGTGTGCATATTCCAACGCCTCTTTTTAACGATAGTGGAATGACGAACTGATGTGTTGAAACCCTTGATCAATTATCTCGATCTCTTGCCAAAATCCTTCTGTTCAGTAGCGCAAGTAAAGAGCTTGAGAAAGAAATATTGTAAGCCTTTAAAATGCTGTTGATGGTCTTGTATCCCCACTACAAAATCATTAGCCTTCAAAGTCCCATCTAGTATTTTATTAGTGGCACCTTTTGGGAGTATATATTGGTATTACTGAATCAAGAACTGATGTAACGCTCCAAATCCAGGATAAGGATATGGTGCTGGCCCTCACGGACCAACGTTACATAACGATTGAAATACTGTAACCAACTATGTGCAGAATTATAAACATTCATCAATATTCACATGTATCAGAGATATCAGAAGTCTGCAGTGAAAACTGAAATTACTATATAGCACAATTACTCTGTATCACCATACTATACTATCTCTACTGTGTACAACTGTACTATATAATCAACTCTGTTACAAATACTACATCTACTGTATTATTACATCCAAGATCATCTTGAAATTTACATCCCATAATGTATTTCCCAAAACGATAAAAGTGTATCATATACATTAATAGTCTATCTCTATCACTAACTTTGTCTCTGGTTCTGGCTCTCTACTTGGAAGGGGTTACACCCTTTCCCTTCGCTCTCCTGACACAGTTGAAGCACAGGCACTTGATATGTGCGTGCTCTGCTGTAAAAACATTGATATCTATGGGATGAACTACACTAGCCCAATGAGAAAGAATACATTTCATATCATGCCAATGAATGTAAACAATCTTGCTATGCTATGCAAATCATAATATGATATGCTCCTATGATAACTATGAATCTGTAATACTATAGCTATGATGCATGACTATGTATAATGAAAACATTGTCTATGTTTTATTCTCTGTCTTTGCTTTGCTTTGTCTGTTATTTTCTGTGCTCTGGGTGATCTGCTACTTAGCTTGTATGGAGAGGATACACAGAACTCTGCTATGGGGATCTGGGAAGATCGAACTATAGGGATCATAGAGGATCCAAACTCTGTGTATATGTAAGAGTCAACACCACTACTGAACTCAAGACATACAGCTATGGAAATCAGTGAAGATTCGACTGTCTGCTATGGGAATCAGTGAAGATTTGATTTTGTGAATCATTTAAGATTCGGCTGTGTTGTGTGTCTCAAACAATACCTAGACCTTTGGTGAAAGGGTGGGCAGTTACAAGTTCTTTACTTTGCTATTTTGTTTTCAGCCTTTAATGCTCCTTTACTTTAGCTTCACATCCAGTCCACACTATCTACCTCAACTCCAGTATGAGTAGGACAGTGATGGAATCCCCATAAAGGTTGAGGACCCCAATACCCTTTTCACTTCTATTGTTGAACTAGACACTGATTAAGCCTTCAACTTCAAGTCTTCAACTCTATTCTGTCTTTTACTGTTCTTTACTGTATTATACTATTGTTAAGTGTACTTTGATTTGCTTTACTGTATTAAACAGTTCTTGACTTTGATTTTGTCTTATCATGCCTCACTTTACTAATAAACAATCATAAAACATCATCTCTTTTCTATTTTTAATAACATATACGTCATGGAGGCAATAATACTATGCACTATAATGGGAAAACATGCAAAATATGATAGGATTCCCCTCACCTGTCTCTGTTGTAGTAAATTCTCTGTCTGGTGTTCAACAGTGTTTCTAACAATCCTCTGCCGTTCTGTAGATCTAAATGAACCCCTACACAACATTTCATATACGTTAGACTTTACTTTTATACTATGGGGTAGTAGAAATGATCTTCCACCATCCAATCTCTACTGTACTTATCGCTACAGCCTTACTTAGGCATCTGGGCAATATTGGACAACTCGAAAGTCGAACCAATGGCCAAAATCACAATTCCTTAAACCCAAAACTAGGGTTTTTCTACATATTTCCACATAACTTTGTGGAAATCCATCCACTTTCTATGAAATTCATTTCTACGGTTTAACAACTGTACTATGCAACTTTCTAATGGATCAAAACATCCAAAAACTATCAATAGATTGAAAAATAGATTAGGGTTTACCTTTTCTGAACTTAAAACCCTAACGAGATCTCTAAAACTTGGCTGTGATGATCTCTGCAGCGATTCCCCATTGCTAGCAACTTGATTCAACGGCTAAAATTTGTCAAAATCAAGTTACCCTTCGATTTCCCTCTTTCCTCTTTGGATTTTCTAACTTCTGGAATGGCTCAAATGAGCCCTAAAGCACTCCTTAAATGTTTTGAGTCCTGCCGGTCGATTGGTAGGCCATCGCCTTACCTATTTGCACTATTCGGTTGATCTCCGGTCGACCAGCAGATCAATTGGCTTCATCCAGTCGACCGGCGGATCAACAGGCAGATCGACCGGTAGGCCCCTGCCAGTGATCCCTTCCTCAGGTTTTTCGCCTTTTCTGCCATTATTTTGGCCTTAACTTCCTCGTTCAATTTCTGTTTGACGCGTATCTTAAATGGTAAGATGGATAATTTAATTAGCCACGTTTCTCATGTTTTGGGCTCTCCCAAAATACGACTCTAAAGTCCTCCTAAACTCATGCGCAGACAACTTTTCGCAAAAAGTGAAATGATTTCTATTTTTTGGTCTTTGCTATGGGACACCTGTAGGGTGTTTCTAACTTTACTAAATACTCGTAAATATTTAAAATAATGCTATTTACGTTTGCTCAAAATTCCCCCTGTTGGGGTATCTTGCACCGGATTCCGTCAAAACAAACCTGCTTACGCTTGATAAACAATGAAATTCAATATTATATTCTTTTCTTGGGACGGGGTATTACAACTGACCTGGTCCTTATTGATGATGCTTTCAATGATCTTATGGGAACTTAGGATGCTCGACGTGATAAGCCTGTTTAAAGTCAGTGAAGTGGTTATCGCTTTCACTTTTCTCCCCACTCTCCTAGAAGCTTTGGGGAGAAGTTCTGTGATTAGGGTCAGTGTTGATGGCATTGGTAGTGGAAAGCTTATTCTTGCAAATGCCTTTTGGGTGTTTAATAGGTGATGCACATTGGCCTTTTCAAATTGAAGACTGGATTCTGCTACTTAGAAATCGAGTTCCAAACTTCACATGATAGGATAAGAAGGATACTTATCAATAATAATATAGCCAGCTAAATGAGCATTTCACATGCGATGGCATATTTTTGTATAACTAACATTATTTACAATATTAATTGTTCCATGGACCTTAATACATCACTTTCAAGCCATACACAATGAAAGGAAAAAGTAAAAAAGACCATGAGAGCACTACAAGAAGAATCTAAATCTTCAAATTGAACTTTATCTCAACATCACATTGAATTTGGGGCTGTATTGAATTTATCATCTCCATTATGACGGTGCTTCTTTGATTGAAGTCAATCTTTTATATATGAATAATATTGCCCCAATGACATGTGATGAACTGATGATACAACTGTCTATATTCTCAAATGTATTGGTAAAAATCTAATCCTGGATGGTCATTTGAATGATCAATGTGCCAAGGATAATGTACTGTTTGAAAAATTTCTGTATCAGTTGATTTGAATTCATCAAAATATTATCATGTTTCAATTTAAATTTGTTGAGGGAGGATCTGTGCCCAACGGTATTGCTCCATTGCGACCTAGTGGTTGCTGGTTGGACTCAGAAAACAGCCCCTCTGTGAAGCCGCCGGGGGGGGGGGGTTAAGGCTCGTACATTATGACCCTCCCCAGACCCAGCAGTGGCGGAAGCCTTGTGCGGTGGGTGCACCCTTTTTTTTATTTAAACTTCTTGTTGCCTTATTATTTTGGCATCTGCACATCTATTTCTGTTTTATTAATCTACTTTTTTGTGGTGCATCCGTCAAGCCTTAGGGGATATTCTTGTCTGTGTACAATTATTAGCATAGAGAGCTGTGAAGAATAATTGTTGTCAATGCACCTAAGTGTACATTGTGAATGCTATGATCCATATCGGTATTTCTTGTAGATAAATAACTAAAATGCCATTTGGTTTCTTCTTAAAATATTTTTGGATACAGATTTGCAATGCATGAACTAGGCCTTTCATCTCGCAAACCATTCAAGAAATGTGCCAGAGTTGTTGGAGAGGTGAGACATACCTATCAAATTCTTTCACATATTAATGAAGTATTATATTTGTAGCTAAAACATTACAAGTTTGGGAGTTTTGAGTTTTTATTTTTTATTTTTATATAATGAACTTCTGGCGTTGATTGAATTTGTAGTTACATTAGGATGTTTGGATCTATTGGTTAACAGTTATCTAGTTTCTTTTTTCAGGTTCTTGGTAAGTTCCATCCACATGGAGACACTGCTGTTTATGATTCTTTGGTGCGAATGGCACAGGTAATTTTTTCAGCTTTTTCTTTTTGGTCCATGCCTCCATGGGCTATTTAAATAAAAAATTGCATAGAAAATTGGCACGAGGAAGTTAAAACTCGTGGCTATTGATTTGTTTCTGTATATTTCGGTTTGTAGGATGTGTACATTTGTATATTGTTGTCATTGTGCATGAGAAAAAGCACATGACTAATTGACTGAGGCATCCTTTATTTTTTTTTCCCCTCTTTCTGTCAGTGTGCCAAGTTTGTTATGATTTCATCAGTTAATCTGATAACGCTAAAGTATGTCAGGAAATGGTGGATCTAGGGCTTTTGCGCAGATATTTGTCTAGCATATATGGGGTTCACCATCCAGGATTGTTCATGATGAAGAGGGGAACCTTCTATTAGCCAATGCTTTGTGGGGACTTTCATTCAGTTGGAATATTGAAGTAACTCAGGCACTGAGCTGGGGTCTTTGATGGCGGCAAACCAATTATTAGAGTTTATCGCTCTTTCATCTATTGATAATCTGTATATGTTTGTTAGAGTTGATGAGAAAGGTTTAGGTGGGGGGGAGTTTATGGGTGATGAGGATGTTTGTGTTATAGTTATTAGACTGAGAAGCGAAAGCTAGCCAGCAAGAAGTGGGGACACCAACCCATATTCCCCGAGGCTGTTAGTATGTATGACCAGGAATGGCTATCCCAGGAGTTCTTTTATTGTAGGTTGATGGTCATGTTTATATTTGTGAAATTTTTAATTGAAAGCGACTGGCACGCTGAGCTTCCCTGCAGAGTTATAATCAGTCACTACTCATGATCAGGCTTTAAAAGGCCCAAGTATTGCTGAAGGTTTTTGATTGTGCTAATTCTGTGAAGATTTCTGTGGAAGGCTAAGGATTTATGCACATACTTTTGTAATTGCAAGAGAATTTGACAGATGAAGTGCTTAAAATATGTATGGCTAAGAAATACAGGAATACTGGCCTTTAGGGTGGAAATCAAGATTAAAGGGTTGAAAAAAGAATGAGGACAAATCATGTATTCATGTGGATGATTTGATGGATTTTAGGAAAGGAAGAAGATTTACTTTAATGTTTTCATTCTTTGAGTCTCTTGCAATCTCTCCAAAAACTACAGAATATGGCCCTCATTGCAGCATATGAGTATCAAAATCTCCAAATTCAATGAACTAGCCTAAAAGCATTTTTTACAATGATCTGTATAGGCCAACAGTTCTGGGAACCCATTTGAAAGAGACTCAAATCCAAAATAACTTGTACTTCGAAGTAAAACTGAAAGGTATTGCTTTGAATTTGACCAAATTTATCCAGGTATAGTACAAAAATTGAACTGAAGGCAGCGAAGAATAGACCAAGCAAACATAAAACTTGCTGGGAAGCAACTCTTAAAACCCTGAAATTGCCAAAAAACTCTTGGCCTCGGAAATTTTATGATTTTGGAGGTCACCAAATCAAGTGTCAATTTGATCTTTCTGCTTGTTGTTCTCCTTGGGAGGGATTGCCCTATGATGTGGCAGCACTTGTGGAAGGATGAGGATTTGAGGGGTAAAAGATGAAGAAAGCAGAAACAAGATGCTTCTAACAGTCTCCGGCACCTTCTATTTGGGATTAGTTTTGTTAGGGTCTGATTATTTTGATATTAGGTTACACCAACATTTAAATTTGTTGAGTATTTAGATGTGATTTAGCTTTAAAAATGGAGCTGTGTTGCTATGGCAGAGTTGTAGTTATTTTATAAAATTGGGTATGGCATTAAATTCTTGGGGGGGAGGGGATTTGTAATCAGAGAAGTTTTATGGGTTACTTGGCTGGATTCAACCTGAGTTTATTTTCAATTGTTTCGATTTTGTTGCAAATTCATTTATATTTTTTAGTAGTAAAATTAGAAAACGTCTAATAGACAAAAAATCCTAGTTGGTCCCAGTCTTATAGGGAGCTGGGCAGTTGATGCAGCACAGCCTATAGTCTGGATTTTTAAAGGCTGAACCTCAAGGCTAGGTGGTGGGAATGGAGTAGAGACCAATAGACTTTTTTTACTTTTAGGAACTAGAAGAAATTAGTGAAATATCGATGGGAAAAACTGTAGGGGACTAGACAATACCCATGAGCTGTAAATTTGAAGAAATTAGAAATACAAGAACATAAAACGGAGAAGAATAATATGAATTGATTGATAAAAGGAAGGAAGATAAAAAAAGATACCTCTCAGCCATAACTTTAACTCATAAGCAGTCAGGATTCAGGAGATGGTGGCTCTCAAAATTTTCATTCAATCTCGCATAGCCAAAGGGCTGGGTACGTATGCTGATATAGAAATCGCAAAAACTGACTCCTCCTGCGACTCAAACTTCGCTTATCCAAATACAACTCAAGCCACTACTTATTTAACCACTAATAGACTGAAAAAAGTGTAACAGGATTCCTAAACTAACTGTGTATTAAAGAATAACTAGAAACTACTACTTTAGAATCCTAATGAAACAAGGACCAAATAACCCATTAGAATCTCAAATCTCCTAATGCTACTTGGAAAAGACTTAAAATTCGTGTGCATTTATAATCCATGTGTAATAGGGGCCTCTAGGCCCTGTGTGCTTTGCATTTTGTATAGTGAAAGTGGTTCCATTTCCTCCCAATTTCAGGTGCCTTTGGTTCCCATGCTTTTTTAAAGAATTTTTTTTTTTGGTCTCAAAGCAGGTGTGCCAGAAACAGCTAGAACAACACCATATGGGTGTACTACATAAGCTAAGAAATTATACATTATTAAAAACCCAGCATTTGTTGAAACAGAATGTAGGAGTTAAATTGCTAGATATGGCCCAATTATAGACATTATTGTTCATCTCACTCTCTTGATAGTGAATCAACTGTAGTATTATTAGATCTGGGTCACCACGGGAATGCGATATTCCAACCCAAACACAACAATTTAGCTCTTTCGATCAGGTTAGAGCAACTCCATGGCTGTCAAGGCTATGATATGACCCATCTACTGATTAGAGGTGAACTTCCCTTCAAATCAGTAAAGGGTGATGACATGATTCTGCTAGAACAAGTCTAATAATTATACCCTTCAACCCAGTTTTGGTAAAATCAGTTACATCATGACAATTGGACAGGAAAATGCGAGGATAGTACCATTCTCGCATAATCATGAAAAACTCCATCGGTACTAGATGGGCCACTAATGGGATCCTAGGCCTTCTAAAGGTTTATGTTAAGATTCCAAAAGAAACCCAGAACTGCAAGGCAATTGAATCCAAATTGAGAGTAAATCCAGCAACTTGGTCAAGGAAGATTCGATCTGGTCCAAGTTCAGGTTGGATGATCCAGAGGTTATGAAGAACGATTCACCAAAATTAGATGTCAATCCAATGGTCAGATTTGGAAATATTAAGAGATAATCAAAATAAAAAGTTGCTGAAAACAGGATATCTGATTTAGAAACTACTGACATTAGCAGCTAAACTGTGGAGTATCGAAAGGGAACCAAGATAAAAAGGATATGGGTGGATTTAGTAACTAGAGAAAGCAAATTAGTAAGTAAGAATGGAAATAGAAACTAGCAGAAAACTAGAAACCAAAGTGAAGTAGTACTGCCGCAGGACTCAAGAGTATGCAATGGACTGCCATCAACATGTGGGATTGATGGGGGTGCTTTGGTGTCTAGTTCACCACTGGATTCTGACCTAAAACTTGAGAACAGAAACTCATCAACAGTTAGAGAACAGATTAATACTAGAGAGACCAAAACAAAAGAGTAAGCAGAATGCACATGAATGAGAAACAGAATCTGACCTTGGGAGAAGAAGAATAGGAAGATAGAGAAAGGAAGAATCATATGGATTAAGCCTCCATGTAGAACTCGATTAGCATCTCACCAGTCCTCTTGGCATCCCACCAAGGCTGCTGTTGCATCACACAATAACATTCTGTATCTCACAGAAGAAACACACATAAGCTCACAAGTTGTTCAAATCGTAGGGATAGTGGGATTCCCTACTCTTTATTATAACTTCAATGTAATATGCAACATATGAAACCCTCCATGGGTGGAAGGAGGAATCCCTTACAACCGGAATTTATCAAGTCTCTAGAACTGCTACAAAATAGAAACTAAGGGCTGGTACTTGTCAGACACTTGTCCAGCCTTCTAGAAGCAATGAAAATAAAAAAGAAATACAATTTAAATAAACCCCATGCATGTAGGAAAAAGGACTAGAGGACGGGCCTTGGTGCAACGGTAAAGGTTACTCCATCGTGACCAAGTGGTCATGGGTGCGAGTCTGGAAACAGCCTCTCTGCGAAAGCAGGGGTAAGGCTGCGTACATTATTACCCTCCCCAGACCCCGCAGTGGTGGGAGCCTCGTGCACTGGGTACGCCCTTTTTTTCGTGTAGGAAAAACTGAAAAAGGACTAAACCCAGGTCTGAACCACAGGTTCAGTTTTGTGACAAAAACTTGTCCAAAACTTAGACCAAGAGTGCTGAACCCTGTGGCTCTTCAGATCTGGATATTGGGCTGGTTCTTCTTCCTGCGGAGGTACTTTTGAGAGAACCTTGGATCTGTGTCACCCACAGTTATGCATACTATTCCTGTTAAATTTTTTCCCTTGCCAAGTTCTCATTAAGGATGTTAGGTGGGGAGCAACCCAATAATGCAAG
Organism: Telopea speciosissima; assembly: GCF_018873765.1. Taxonomy (NCBI): domain Eukaryota; kingdom Viridiplantae; phylum Streptophyta; class Magnoliopsida; order Proteales; family Proteaceae; genus Telopea; species Telopea speciosissima. The sequence continues at coordinate 20,205,242 of NC_057916.1, read as the reverse complement.
GATAGTACCTCTCCCTCATAATCGTGAAAAAACCCATCAGTACCAGCTGGCCCATGGTTATCCAACCTGTTCCTGTTAAAAATTTTCACCTGGCAAGTTTACCGTAAGGATGTTTGGTGCAATGTTCAAGGTTCTGCCAAATTTTGTGAAGTATTTTTGTTTGCAAGATGTCAAAACGGAAATCCATGTGATATGTAAAAAGTTCATAAGTTTTTGGTCGAAATTTCGTTGTTTCGGCAAAATTTCGATGATATGTGTGGTTCCGGAATGAAACAATACAAACCTTTAATATAAAATGTATAGCTTTGAATGAAATGGGTTGAAATTTCAACCCATTTCGTTGGTTTCGATTCTAAGGTTTGTGGAAACTTGTTTTTTTCTTGATTTTTGGCCAAATCACTCCCATATAAGCATGGCACAAGTTGTTGGGAAGTAGTGGAACACAACGAAAGCGAAAATATGCTGCATTTGTGAAAGTTTTGTGCAAGATTCAAATTGTGTGGAATAAGCCATATTAGAGAATGCATACAGTAGCATACAACATATACTACCAGCCTAGGGTCCGAAGTCAAACTAGCATTTTGGTGTGTTTTTTAACAATCTAAGGGTTTCACTATGTTTAGAGGGCCTAAAATAGGATTTCCTTGAAGTTTCGGGACCTAGTTTGGCCATTTGGGCCTCAAAACCGTCCACCGAAACGCTCCTGGTTTCAACCACAATTTCACAGTTTTGCGAAATATTTTAGTTTCGAGCCTGATCAAAATCATGCTCGAAACGGAAACCTGGAAACTTGGTTTGGTGGAGAGGCAACCCAATAATGCACGTACTTGAGGGATTATCAATTGGTCAAATGGAATTATTTGGTGCTATTCGTGTGATTAGTTAATTTCTAGTTTGCCATTTGGAGCCCTTGACTTTGTATTTGACAAAGTTTTGTAGCTTGTGCAATGCTGTCATTCAGCCTTATAACGTGGTTTTTGTTTACTCTCTTTTGGTGTTTCCTGCTTTAATATGCTAATAGTATTTTCCTTTTCTATTGTGGTAGTATTTAGTCTATGCTATGCCTTGAGAGGCGCAAACATGTATTGACTTGCCACCACTAACCTTTCTCTGGCCTTGATTTGTTTGTGATTCCATTTTTCTAGTCTACCATGCAATGACAACAGACTGCAATTTATTAGCAAGTATTCTGCTTTTCATGAAGCACAGAGCATAATGGGATTGATGGTAAATTGGTTTATCATCATTTCTTTTCTGAGATTTATTTCCTTCAGTGTTTCTTTGCCTGAACTTGCTGGCTTCTTTAAGTCAATTCTTTATACCATTATTGAGATGATGCAGTCAAGACTGACTGCATCACGAGATATCCACTTTTTGAGGGGACTCATGTTGGTTTGCTCCACCATGTGAATTTGAAGCAGGGGTTAGGGCTTCTTAAGTCTTCTAAAATTCTTGTATTTATCATATTGTGGTGGACGTTTAATTATTTTGGTGATATAATTCTGTAAATGCTTTAAATTTTGATTTACTTATGCTCCCTGTCCCTGGAGATGACATCTGTTGGAATTGTTGCTTTTTTTTGGTTATCTTTTTGCTGATGCTCTAATGCATGAAGTTCTACTCCTCCATCCAGCTACTGATTGATGATCCATTTTCATGTTTTCTTTTGTATTGCTGCATTAATCCATCTTTATTTTATTTTTCTGATTGCCACAGATGCAGCCCCTCCTTTCTGCTTCTTCGTTTTTTTTTCAGAAACTTACTAGTAGTGTTCTCTTCCAGGATTTCTCCATGCGTTGCCCTCTTGTTCGAGGGCATGGGAATTTTGGGTCAATTGATTCAGATCCTCCTGCTGCCATGCGTTACACAGAGTGTAGATTGGAAGTAAGTTTGAGTTGATTTTTATTTCTTCCTCTTTTTGATTGTTTGAATAGGTTATCAAGAGAGCTTTTGTATCTGTCTGTTAACAAAACTTCCTTTATTGGTGGCTATTTCTGCCATGTGGAGGGGTTATTTGGTTATTCTGACTGTTGGATGAGAGGTTATCCTCTGGATAAGCCACATATTAAATCTAGTGGCTCATTTGGACTGTATGGTGGTTTGGACAACATGCTAGCAAAGTTTGATGGCCAAGCAAGCTTCCATGTGGCAGATATAGCTGCCAGTTCAGGAATTGTTTCCTTTACTGCAAGTGAAAGAAAGTGGCTCCCATATTATTATTTCTTTTTCTATGCACTCATTCATTCCTCATGGTAGTTAGCTAAAAATATTTGATTTTGCTATCCCTAGAAGGAAAAATAGCTCAATATCTATGGAATCTCTATGTTGTTGATGGGTCAACTTATGCCACCATATTTTGAACTCGATTTTATCATGCTGTCTCTGAACTTGAATTAAATTCTTACCTTCTTAGCCTCCACCCTGTATCCAAGTTGTAGTTCTAATTTTTACTGGTAAGATCTTTAATGGTGCTGTGGTCCATGGTACTGAGTGTATTGCTCTTTTTTTTGTTCTTAATTATTGTATTAGTATATACTCTGATGTGACCTTTGCTGATTTGTCCCCATTCTATTTCAGAAAGTTTGGTTATGATGCTCAAGTTTGAGTCTTCTTCCTTTCCTTGACTTTGTTCTGAGTTTTTAAAGAGGACAACTCTCTTTGTTACACTTACAGGCGCTCACAGAAGCAATGCTGTTGGCAGATTTAGATCAAGATACGGTTTGTTTTCACTTTCTTACATCAACTAGTTATATATTTCACATGCTCCATATTGTCCATGTATTTTTGTGCACCACTGAAGGATTATTTGGTTTCAGGTTGACTTTGTTCCGAATTTTGATAATTCACAAAAGGAACCATCACTTCTGCCAGCTCGAATCCCAACCTTGTTATTGAATGGTTCTTCTGGGATTGCGGTACTCCTATTAGACGAATTATATTTTATAGTTTGATTTATGGATGGATGTGCATACACTTTGTGATTATCAGTTTCTGGTTATTTATCTTTCATTCCGATGTCTGGTACTTTCAGGTTGGAATGGCGACCAACATCCCTCCTCACAATCTTGGAGAGTTGGTGGATGCGCTCTCTGTGTTGATTCATAATCCTGATGTCACGGTATCAGTGCTTCACCTTTCAAATTGAAGTTATTGCCAAAATTGTGGTAGTGATTTCTTACAAATTATATCACAAATTGATGCGGAAGTGATCTCGATTCGGGTTCACAATGAGCCTACCCGAGTGTACAATAAGCAAAAGTTGATAAATAATGCAAATGCTGTAACTAACTCCAAGTTTATGAAAGGAATGGCAAAACTATAAATAATGGTAATCTTAAAGGCTCTAAGTGATATATAGGGAAAGAGATACATAAGTGAGTAGAAGCGAAGACTATAGTTAAAATTGGAATGAATATATTAGGAGGACAAATAGGAATAATGACCAATGGGGGTGTATTATTGTCACTTGGGGATAATAGGTTGAATGAATTGAAAGAGAGGAAGAAGAGGTTGTCTTCAACCTCAGACACCTACACTAGCCGTGGGAAAATTCCGCTAAGAAGGAAGAATCTCCCTCAGAGTAGAACTGGTCAAGCTGGGCCTTTGGGACACAAATCGCAGCCCCTATTCCTGGTAGTAGCAGTTAACAACAGCCCCCCTAGGTTGCTAAACAAGCACAAAAGTTATTCTGCAACTCAGTCCAGCATACTGAATCGGAACCTGGTTTTGATGTGGCTCTTACAACAGGTAATGCTTTAGGGAATGAGGCTTTAGGGCCTTGGCAGTGTTAAAAAACAAAGTTCATTTGACCCAGGTCACAAGGAGGGAAGGGATTGAGCGACTGAGGTTTGAATGAACTTCAGTGATACCAGTGATGTTAATCACAGAGGAGAATAGGGAAGAAGAACAAGGAGATGAATATATATATATGTATAGAGAGATGAAGAATAGCAGCAACTAGGAAACTTGAAATGGTAAACAACCTCCTAGTATCTAACTCTATCAAAAACTTCATAATTAAAAATCACAAACAATAGCTGAAGGTCCTGAGTTCGACTCCGCCTCCCCCCTTGGGGCCACCCGCCTGAGAGGAAACTCCCTGGTGAACATGGGGGCCCCAGTATCTCCCGGTTCGTGTGTGTTGAGGGGTCGTACATGAGCCCTGGGGGATTTAGTCGGCCAAAGGCCGGATACCTCCTGTAATAAAAAAGAAAATCACGAACAATCTAAAAATATGAATTAATAATCTTAAAATATCCTACTAGACCTAAATCCCAATTCAAGTCTGGTTCTCGGTCCGGATGGCCAGATTGGTCAAGCCGGTTCAGCCATGAATCTGCATCACAAATCTTCTTCAAGGGGCCCAATTGTTAAAATATTTGTATATTTCAAAGTGATTTGCTCTAACATTGGTAGTGAAGTAAGCTCTGTCTGAAAAAGCAAGAAGATTAACCTAGTTACTTTGTATATCTATTCATGTTAACTTACTGTTTAGAGCACTAAATAGTAATTGCCACATCTCTACTTCTTTAAAATGTGTAGTTCATGACAATTTCATTTTTGATGGTATTGATGGGGTCATCATAAATTGTCAGTATCAGGCTTCGTATTGGACCCTTGATAAATTCGAACATGTCATGGAAAGTGGAAACGGTGTAGTCAAATCAAATCATCACTTAAGAAAGAACTATAAGCAATTGTTTTGGACTGATAAAGTACCATTACTAGCTGTGCTAGGCATCCCTTAACTACAAGTGTAAGTTGTTAGGCAATAAATGTTTTACATAAATGGAGTAAGGAGCCAAATCAACTTGCTCACTTGGTAGCTCACTTTCCTCTTTTTTGCTTGTCAGTGATGCTTCTTAGTTTATGACTGGATTCTAATTCTTTTTGGTGCTTAGCCTTATTATGGATCTTTGACTTGTATGATTCTCGTTGTCTCTTTGAAAGCTCCAAGAATTGTTGGAATATATGCCGGGACCTGACTTTCCAACTGGAGGAATAATCATGGGTAACATTGGGTATGCAGACATATTCTGGCATTTAATCTCATGGTTTCATTTTTTCTTACATTTAATTTTTTCCCCTCACTTTCTTACGACTTACGTTGTATGTTCAGGTGCATGGTTCTTCAGTTTATGATTATTTTCTAACGTGAATGCATTTTGTATAGTATCCTAGAAGCATACAGGACTGGACGTGGACGTGTAGTAGTCAGAGGAAAGACTGATGTGGAATTGCTTGATGCAAAGACAAAGCGTGCTGCAATTATTATCAAGGAGGTAATGTTTTCTGTCCTATTTGTTCATGTGTTCTGTAACCTGCTTCTTCTAGAAGAACTTCCTTGTATTTTTCCGCACTGATTTTCTGCTTGTGATGACACAGGTCCCATATCAGACTAATAAATCTGCCCTCGTGGAAAAAATTGCTGAACTTGTGGAAAATAAGGTATTGTGTGAGTAAACAGCGGATGAGGAATATTATTCAACTTCCACCTAGTTTCCATTAGTATTCTTTTAGCATTTGAATACACAAGGATGCAGTCTTGCCTTTGGTGAACTATCCTATTTCTTTCTAGACTCAATGTTGCCTTTGTTTACATATTAAATATTAATAATGGAGTCGAGATGCAGTAGAACACTTGCCTGATTTCTGAAGTGAGGAGTTATGATAAATGAAGGCTGTTAAAAGACTACAAGGATGCTTTGGAGTGAAAATGGTGCATTGTGAATTTTAGGGGGAACCGACTTCAATAATTTCTTTTGGCAATTTCTCCTGTCATTAGCGCTAGCATAAGCGTGCCTTGATTTCCAGTCTTTGCTTGTCCTCCCATTGTGGGGGTATGAAATATCTGATCAACCCCCCGGTTTTCAAGAATATACATTTCATTTAAGTGCCAACTTGGATGAAATGCTTGTTAATTTGTTTCTTTTGTTGAAACAATATTAATGCTACATGTTCTTCATTGATTTATTGTTGTTTATGACAGATATTGATGCGACCATGGGTTCGAAAACCCTACTTCCTGGTTGCTATGGGCCCAATCAATTAACAATAATCCAAGTATGATAATGTAATGGCAGTTCCGTAATTTCACATCTCAATTCAAGGCTCTTTTTGAAGGGAAAGAGAGCTTAGGACCAAGGTTCCAAAACTTGGGTTTTCAGTCTTGTTTTGGCTTGTTTGAAAATGTGCATTTTTTGTCGGTGAATTTCAGTTAGCTGTTTCGGGGGGGGGGTGATATTGATCTTCTATACTTCAGGGAAGCCTTATTTTAGGTTATATGAACATATGTAAACATTTTCATTGCAAGAAAAGTAACACAAAGTGGTAGTTTGGATTTGCACCCTTGGTTGGTAGTATACACTGAACCCTGTTGTATACCTTGCGCATAGTTGCCAAGGCTTCGCCTAGGCGTCCATGCTGTTTCGTAGGGGTCTAGGCGACAGTCACCTTATTGCAAGGTGCCTTGCACTGGTTTTATTGGTATCGAACCTGATACTGGCACTTATTTATGCCAAATATATTTGGTATTTCATTTACTTAAGATATTATTCATAAATAAGCAAATACCCCCTATTTTAATCCAATAAAAATAGCTAAAAAATAAAATTCCAAAAGGATTAAAAGTCAACCCCCTAGTTCAAGAACAAAAACAGGATTTTTGGCGGTAGGTGAAATTTTCAACCTTCTAATGCCGGGGTTTTTCTCAAATCTAAAAATTCTATAAATCTTAATATGGTAAAACATTGCTAAAAACCAAAAGTGCGGTAAAATATTCACGCATTCAAAACAATATTGATAGCATTCACGCATACCAAATAAGGTTTGACCGGAACATAACTTATTCAATATAAATCAGATTTAAGCATTTTGGATTTGTTGGAAAGCTGGTTTTGTGCTCTACCTAATACTAAAAGTGTCATGTAAAGTAAAATCATTTCACTAGTCAAACTTCTTAGAGAACAAGAACATTTCTCTAAATCGAGAGCAACTTGATTACTTATAGATAAGATCATATTTTCTAAGAACAGTATAAACCAAATGTATGTTTGAATGTTTCAAACTTCCAATAAGTTGCGTCTTCAATTCTTCTGTCTTCTAATTCTATGTTGATTTTTGTGACTTGATGTGGCTTAATATTGATTTTTGATGACTTGATGTGGCTTGATGTTGATTTTTTATGACTTGATGTGGCTTAATGTTGATTTTTGATGATATAAGGTATATATTGTAGCTTACTAAAATATTCTAGCATAGTAAATAATGTGGGGAATTTAAAAATAACACTTGGGGGCTCCTTGGTTGCCTAGGCGACGCCTAGGCGGGCGCCTTGTCGCTTAAGCGCTCACCCCTCCACCGCCTTGGGTCGCCTTGCCGCCTTGACAACTATTACCTTGTGTAATATTACCAATTGTACAAATTGTTTTAGTACTAGAAGACCGAAGGCAAGTACAAGAAGTGAATTATGCACCATGAATGAGGAAACATAATATTGATTGTGAAATAGTACATAGTATATATGTAATGTACTCATAGAGACCCAAGTCCCAACAATACAATATTGTATGGTGATACATGAGTAGAAAGTGTGCCCTTCAGGCCATCCTAATGGGTAATACCACATTGAGTAACAAGGTAGATTAAGCCCACTCATGGATTGATGGTGGCGACGCCAATTTTCCTCCGACTGTATTACAAATGCAGGTCACATCATTGTGTGCTAGATGAAATGCTCGAAGTCCTCCACAATTGTCCTGTAAATGGCCTCATATACACCGTAACTTGATGATGTTCACCAATATGAAGCAAACAATCTTGTCGAAGTGACGTGGCAACCCCCAGCACCATATTCCAGCAGTGTGTTGAGGTGAGGTGGCAAAAATCAGGCCAAAATGTGGGTTTTCCTTCTTCTCGCAGAGAAAAAGGGGGTTAACAGGAAAAATAGCTCTATTTCGGTCGAAATTTCAACCAGGCACATTCGAAACACTGTTGAACCATATCGTCAAATCGACACGATATAGGGTTGAAATTCTGACGAAGCACCGAAATTTTGACCGAAATATTGTCGATTTTCGGATTACTGTGGTATTTTGACTCTGCCACTTCGAAATCTATGAACTTCTTGAAATTTTGGCCAGATTTTGCCGAGTTTTCGAACCATGCTTAGGACATGTGGGTAAATAAGTTTTAAAGAAAGGGGCAAATTGGAATTGAAGACAGTTGGAACGAAAGGGAAGCAAATTCAAAGACCAGGGGCTGGAATGTAATTTTGAAGTGGCCCTAGATGTAATAAAGTAAAAGAATCTCATCTTCAACCTTCGATAGAAAACTGACTCACAATGCAACCGGCCTTAAACAAATCGATAGAACTCTCCCAGGGCAACTCCTTTTAAGGTAAAATTTTAAACATAAGATCAACCAATATTGGTTCCAAAAATCAACTAATAATTTAACAATAATAGCCTGAAACAGGGACTGGTGGTAACAGTAGGAAGATCTGAGATTCCAGATCTGATTCTCTCAGCAGAGGAAGCTGTTGGGGGTCAAGGGGCTAGAGCTTAGGTCACTTTGGGGTAGGGAAATAAGCCTCCAAATTTCAGTCCAAACTGTGAGGGTTTAACTGAGTTCTGGAATTTTATCTTTCAACTTAACAGTACTGTCAATGACAGGAGAGATTAAGAAATAGAAAAAAAGAAAGAAGAATGAGAAACAAGAGAAATAAGGAAAGAAGGGCAGAACAGTAACAGGAACAGAAGAAGGAAACGAGAAGAATTAGTGAAGGAGATAGTACCTGATGGGAGGGGTTCTAAATCGAACCAAAGAGAAGAAAGAGATAGAGCAAAGAGCTTCACCATACACACTCACAACCTGTGAGGAAAAACTTCGACTTTAACTCAGTATTCCATTCCAAAATCTAGTCTCACTGTACTGTGTTACATTGTATAAATAAAAAGCATTCAAACTCTATAGGCAATCTACTTGAATATTTAACTAAAAGAAACTTAAACAAGGGAAGTAGCAACTCCTATGTAGCTAACTCTTACCAAAATAATACCAAAGAAAATAAAAAGATTACATTGCCTATCCTCAACATAGAAATAAATCCTACCAACCCTTTTTGGACCAAAAATCCAGGTTGGGCCGGTTCCATCTCGGTGTAGGCTTCCACAGTGGGTCGTTCCGGTCCATCCACATCAATGCCACTGCATCAGATATTTTTATTTCTTGTCTTTGGTTTTAATCTCAGTTCTTTGAACTTACATTTGACTTTGCGATTTGAAGTTTTTTTTGTTGTCAATTTATTTTCTTCTCAATTTCTAAATTTACCAAAACAAATATATATATATATATATATAATTGATGTGGGCTTATGGATTTTGGTACAGATTTTGGAAGGCATTAGTGATATTCGTGATGAAAGTGATCGCTCTGGAATGCGCATAGTCATAGAAGTATACAAAATACTACTTTATTCTTTTTTAGTTCATATATTGATAATTCTTGAAAGCTCATTGCCTGCCCTGCTCTAAATTAAGAATTATTATTCCATTATCACTTGATATTGACTATTTCTGATGTTATATTGTACAGTTGAAAAGGGGATCCGATCCTTCCATTGTTCTCAACAATCTGTATCGCCTTACCGCTCTTCAGTCAAGCTTTAGCTGTAACATGGTGGGGTTAGTGCCTTCTAGACCTTATGCTGCTTGGATAAATGATCAGAAACGAGAGAGGGAAGGGAGCACACACTCACCGGTTCTTGGTTACAACCAATGAACTCAATTTTCATTCAATATTCTCAAGTCTGAGTGTTGCGTAGGTTACAACTTGTATTTAAAGATGAAATAATAATTCTAATTAATAAATAACTAAATATCCTACTAAACCTAAAAACCCATTTGGACCCGGTTTGTCTTCATATGGATCCCTAAACAGGTTTAGCCCGGTCCAAGGAATTGCTCCTGCATCAAAACCCTTGGAAAGCCTTGAACGTCTGGAAATTTCTTTGTTTCATTGGCCATTCTCACAGTATGCCTTCCAATAATCACGATAATAGGGGGCAAATTTGGAACTTTATTGCTGAAAATCCAATTGTTCCTTTCCTTCCATATGGCCCAAATAATACCATAGGGGATAATCTACATAAGACATAGGCCTTTGAGTAACGTTTTTAGCAATTGCTAAAAGATAACAAGCACAATGGGGGTTGTCTAATTGATGCAGCGGCTGTGGCTCTTTCTTGGCTGGAGTGACATAATAACTCTTGGATGCACAGGCGTTGGAAATATAGCCTAAGGCATGTGATCTTTGGTTTTAGTTTGGGTCCATAAAGAGGCCCCAATTTGGTTACTGTGATTTTTTTTCTTTGTTTTTATGCTTGGAGTTAAATCTGTAATTTTAGTCTTTTAAAGTTGGTGATCCAATAATTAAGTTGTGGGAGCTAAGGGTCAACAAGTAGGTCTTTGTTTATAAATCTTATTTGGATTCTTAGTAGGAAAGGAGTCCTAGTTTGAGTCACATTTCAAATTGTTTGTTGTCTATAAATAAGTCATGTAAAGCTCATATTGATTTCAGTTTGTTGTAATATGGGCTCAAGGGTAATTTTGTCCTAGGGGTATTTTAGTCATTGTAACTATTCTAGAATGTTCTCTAGATTATTATAAATAAAGAGGGGCTGTGAACATTAAAGACACAAGCCATTATTCACAAATTTCACATGGTATCAGAGCTGGTATCCACATCGAGATCTTATCCCTAATGCCTTCCATCACGAAACCCTAGGTATCTCTATCACCTCTCTCTCTCTCGGTTTCAGCATCGCCAACCACCACCGTCTTTATCGCCGCTAGCCACCACCACCGTCGGTCTCGCCAGCCTCCACCGCCAGCCTCCACTGTTAGTACCACCTCCTCCTAGGGGTTCCTCCACTCTTCATTGTTTTTTTCCCTTCACCCTTGGTTGTGAGTTTCCTCCTACCAAGAGATTTTTCCCTTTCCATGATTCAAGTCCCTTTTGTCATTGGGAATTGTTGATGTTTTTTCTGGGATCCATCGAGTAGTGTTGATGCAGCGTTGAAATCTATCGTGATTGGCAACCATGGTCTTTGATTTGATCACCGCATCTTCTGGACAGGAAGGAGCTAGTCAACGTGATTTTCCTTCTTTCCCTCTTAGCTCCATTAAACTCGATGGGAGCAATTACTTGATGTGGTCTTGTTATCTGGCGATTGGTTCCCATGGCTATTCTGACTACCTCACAGGGACTCTGTTATGCCTACTACTGCTGGTGCTGCTCAAGATAAATGGGTTACCTCAAATTATTTTGTATTTACCTCATGAACTCCATGGATCCTGCCATAGCTAGGGGCTATCTTCTTCTCAACATTGCTGCTAAGACCGCCAAAGATACCTATTCTCATTTGGATTTCTATGTGTCCTTTACAACTACCTATGATATAGATGCATCTGCATTTAAAAATGGGAAGGTAGTCTTTGGGTCTTTGACTTCCTTGTTGTTCTCAACATAGAGTTTGATTAGATTTTGGGCTCATGTCTAGAATCGTGATCCCTTCACATCACTTAAGTAGGCCTATGCCATGGTGCAGTCAAAAGACAGTCATCGCAATGCCATGGTTCACCTAGTTACATAGGAACAATTAGCTCTTTACTCTGGTTCGTCAAGCTCTTCCCGTGAGGGTCTTTCCCGTGGTACTGGTGACCGTTCTACATTTGACAAAGTTCCAATAAAGTGTGATTATTATGGCAAAGAAAGACACACTAGAGACAAGTGCTGGAAATTACATGGGCGCCCTACTGATACTCACAGTCGTGGACATGGGCGTCCTTCTTCGGCCAGGGCTCATCACATTGCATTTGAGGATGCTGCTGCTTGATCCATCTCTTTCCCAGGAGGAATTACTGACCCTACGTCGTCTGATGACCAGGTTGGACTCATCTTCTTCACCAACATCTTCTACTACATCCCTGCTAGGGACCTCTGCTCCATCTTCCTCTTCCCATTCAGGTATTTCTTTTGGTGGCCATTGTGCTTCAGTCATATTCGTTCATTGGATGATTGAGTCGGGTGCCACTGACCACATGATAGGCTCTCCCACTCAATTCTTTCAATATTTTCTTTTTTTAGGTAACAATAAAGTTTGTGTGGCTGATGGTTCCCTCTCCGTTGTTTCTGGGAAGGGCACCATTAAGTGCACTGCTTTGTTATCTCTTTCTTCGGTTTTACGTGTTCCTAAATTTTCTACTAATTTACTCTCTGTTAGTAGTCTTACATGGGATTTTAACTACTAAGTAACTTTCTTCCCTAATCATTGTCTTTTCTAGGACTTGGAGACGGGTCATACGAGTGTAGTGGTAAAATTGTTGGTGGTCTCTACTTGCTTGATAGTTCTCCATCAGCTTTGGTTTCTCAGGCTTCTTCTCCTAACTCGTTGGTGTCTGCTTTGGCCAAATTACATAGGTGGCATCGTCGTTTTGGCCACCCTCTTTTAGGCGTGTTTCTATTTTATTTCCCAGTTTAGTGAATAATTGTAACCCCAACTTCTTTTTTTGTGATGCTTGCATTTTTGTAAAGCAAACTAGAGCTTTTTTTATCCTATTTCAGATAATGGAAGTTTAATCCCTTTGGTTTAATTCATTCTAATGTTTGGGGCCCTGCCCATTGTGTATTAACATTTGGTTACCGGTGGTTTGTCACTTATTTTTTTGGGTGAATAAAGGTTTGTCACTTTTATTGATTACTTTAGCCGTACCACTTGGGTTTATCTTATGCGCCAAAAGAGCGATGTGTTTTCTTGCTTTTTGTTGTTCCACAAGAGGATTCTGACTCAATTTGATGCCACAGTTAAAATACTTCAGACTGACAACGGGAAAGAATACACCGATGGATCTCTTCAGGCCTACTTGTCTACTCATGGAATTATACACCGGATTTCTTGTGTGGACACTCCAGCCAACAATGGTATAGCAGAACGGAAGAATCGACATATCTTGGAAGTGGCTAGATCTCTCATGTTTGCAATGTCTGTCCCTTCTTGGTTCTGGGGTGATGTAGTGCTCTTGGTGGCCTCTTTTATCAGTCGGCTGCCTTCACGGGTGTTGGTAGCTTGCTGTCATCTTGAAGTATTGTTGGGTTCTTGTTCCTTTGTGGTGCCTCCTAAGGTATTTGGTTGCATGTTCTTTGCTCGCAATAATCATGTAAGTGGGAAGTTTGATCCCAAGGGGCTTCGCTGTAATTTTTTAGGATATTTTGATGGAGCAGTGGAAAGATATAAGGCGAGGCTGGTTGCTAGGGGATTTACCCAGACACATTGGATAGACTATCAACAAACTTTTGCCCCTGTAGCAAAGATGAACACTGTCAGAGTTAGGGGTGTCAATGGGTCGGGTTGGGTCGGGCTTGTCTTGAACCGTAGCCCAACCCTAGGAACCTTACCTTAAACCCAAGCCCAGCCCGACCCTGACAAGGTTTTCCTAAGCCCAGCTTGGCCCTGATTGAGCCTGAATATTTTGGCCCATTGAGTTCTGGTACTAACAAAGCCCAATCACAACCCGCTTAACAAAGCCCAAGCTATAAAAAAGTGAAATTTTTGGTAAAGAGGCTGTTTCAAGATTCGAACCAAAGACCACTTGGTTACAATAAAGCAACCTTGACCGTTGCACTAAGCACATTCCCTATATGCTTTATAAATATATATTATATAATACAGGGTCGAGGCCTCAACCCTTGCCCGACCTTGCTAGGGCATGCAAATATCCAACCCAGCCCGACCCTTGCTTATCCCTAGGCCCGAGCCAGCCCTGTCCAGGCTTAGGTCAGGTTTGGGCGGGCTCGGGTTGGCTGGGTTTTTTTGACACCCCTAGTCAGAGTCATTATTTCCTGTGCGGTTAATCTAGGATGGGACCTTCAACAACTTGATGTGAATAATGCTTTTCTTTAGGGGGAGTTAGAGGAAGAGGTATATATGGATATCCCTCCTGGTTTTGCTGCCGCAGAAATCCAGTGCAAGGTGTGTCGTTTAAAGAGAGCTTTGTATGGTGTAAAACAGTCCCCAAGAGCTTGGTTTGGCCGACAAAGTAATGCTGATCACACTTTCGTTTATCAAGAAGACAGGCCAACACATCACAGTATTGATTGTCTATGTAGATGACATTGTAATCACTGGGAGTGATGTTGATGAGATAGGTAGACTGAAGATCTATTTGGGGACAGAGTTTGAGATCAAGGACCTAGGAAAGCTACGATATTTTCTGGGAATCGAGGTTGCTCATTCAGCTCAAGGTATCTTCCTCTCACAATGGAAGTGTACACTTGACCTCTTATCCGACACAGGAATGCTGAGATGTAATTCTGCAGATACTCCTTTAGAGCGTAACACTCATCCAAAGAGTAAGGATGGAGAGCTAGTGGATAAAGGTAGCTATCAAAGACTGGTTGGACGAATGATATATCTATCCCACACACAGCCTGATATAGCATTTGCTGTGAGTTTGGTTAGTCAGTAAGTGCATGATCCTCACTCAACTCATCTAAAGGCAGCATATAGAATCCTGAGGTACTTGAAGTCTTCACCTGGAAAAGGTGTTCTTTTCTCTCCTCAGGATCACCTACGAGTTGAGGCTTTCACAGATGCAGATTGGATAGGATGTCCGGATGACAGGAGATCTACCTCAGGGTATTGCACCTTTGTTGGAGGGAACCTGGTTACTTGGCGGAGCAAGAAGCAAGCTGTAGTTGCTCGATCCAGTGCAGAAGCAGAGTTTCGGGCTATGTCCCATGATATATGTGAACTTCTTTGGCTCTTGGGACTCCTTCGAGATTTATGTATTCCTGTTGAGCTGCCCATGCGCGTATATTTTGTGACAACAAATCAGCAATAAGCATTGCACATCATCCATTCCGACATGATCGCACCAAGCACATTGAGATTGATCGTCACTTCATCAAGGAGAAGTTGGATCAAGGAGTAATGTGTGTTCCTTTTATTCAATCTAGTGATCAGTTAGCTGATATTCTCACTAAGGGAATTAGTAGTAAAAGTTTTGACTCTATTGTTAGCAAGTTGGGCATGTTTGATATTTATGCACCAACTTGAGGGGGAGTGTTGTAATATGGGTTCAAGGGTAATTTTGTCTTAGGGGTATTTTTGTCCTTGTACCTATTCTAGAATGTTCTCCAGACTATTATAAATAAAGAGGGGCACTGAACATTAAAGACACAAGCCATGATTCACAAATTCCACACAGTTGAATGGAAATAAATTCAGATTTGGATCGGTAGTTCTGCTACAACTTTAGCTTGTGTGGTTGCTGGTTAATGCTTGCTATACCTCTCTCTTCTCCTCCTTGATTTACCTATAGCTTCAGATCTGAACTCTCCCTATTCTGATCAATTCTTCTCAGTCTACTTCTTCCTCTCTAGCAGATTGTTAGTCCCCTGTTTTTCACACTTTTAATTCTTATTGATTTTTTTACTATTTCTGTTAATCCCCTTCTTTAGGCCTGGAGTTGTATATCCTTTGTTTTGTTGACATTCTTCAATAGTTCCAACATTCAGACTTCATTTTTAACCTCCTTAACATCTTTAATCATAACTGCTGCTCTGTTTTAATACTAATTCAGTAATGTCTCATTGCACCTTCTATATCCTCATTAATATTACTTTTTGGGTACAAACAACTTTAAATCCTAATTGAACCTTCCTTTTCTGGTTTAGTGTCATTCTATAGGTCTATATGTTTTCTTTCCTTCATTCAAAGTACTGCAGAATCAATCTTGAACCAGTAAAGGCAGCGAGAGATCAAATGCAACAAGATCGCAATGTAGGACAGACATAAATCAGTAATGTAAAAATTGAAACTCTCATTTTTATTTTTTTTAACATATGAAAGAAAAAACAAGAAGGGATATGACCAAGGCTTCACCACCTGGCCTGTGGGAATGGAATCACCACCATACCCAACTTACTGAATCACCACAATGGGATCTGATTGGAATCACCACCAAGAGGGCCGGAAGACAGCATCACCACTGCACGAACAAGGCTGAAGCCAAACTCACTTCTTTTTTTCTCAATCGTTAGAGGGTCTAAGCCCTTTCCCCTTTATCTATTACTTCATATAAACCCACAAAATGGGAAACCCTCTGGTTTGGTAGGAGGATTCCTAGCAACTTAAGTTTTCCTTCAAAATAGAAACTATCTAGAACATTATAAAATTGAAACTATGGTTGGATTCTGTAAATAATGAGTAGAAAAGAGAGAAGAAGAGAAGAGAAAGGAGATGGCTGTGACCTTGAGAGTCACAACCTTATGTTGAGACTCCCACTCCATTCAATATATAATAAGACATAACCCTATTAAGGGCATAAATATTAAATTTACTGTTCACGGGTTACTGTTCACATGAACAGTACCAGTGAACACTGTTCAGGTGAACAGTGCTGCGAACCCCTTAATCGATAACTTCTAACACTCCCCTTCAAGCTGAACATAGATGTTAATCATGCCCAGCTTGTTACAAATATAATTAATTCTACTATTCTCAAGAGACTTAGTAAACACATCTTGCAAGTTGTTCTCTTGTGCGAACATGACTTGTAGAGATAACTCCTTGCTGTTGCTTTTCCCGAACAAAGTGGCAATCGACCTCAATATGTTTTGTTTGCTCTTGAAAAACTGGATTTGATGCAATATGAATAGCAGCCTGGTTATCACACCACAGCTGCATAGGAGATGCATTTTCAAACCCAAGCTTAGTCAACAACTTCTTCACCCACATCAACCCACATGTGACTTGCTCCATGGCTCGATATTCAGATTCTGCGCTAGATCAAACCAGAACAGTCTGCTTCTTACTCTTCCAAGACACGAGGTTTCCTCCAACGAAAGTATAATACCTTGTAGTTGATTGCCTATCAACAGGAGATCCAGCCCAGTCAGCGTCACAGAAGCCTTCAATACGTCGATGTCCATGATTAGAGTATAATAGACCACAACCTGGAACTGTCTTGAGATATTTCAGAATACGAACAATAGTATCCCAATGGGACGTACGAGGAGAGGATAGAAACTGACTCACAACACTGACAAGAAGGCAATATCAGGTCGAGTCACAGTCAAATAATTCAACTTTCCAACCAACCTCCGATACTTCTCACGATCATCTAAAATATCACCACTTTCTGCTGTAAGTTTTACATGGCATACATGGGAGTATCCAGAGGCTTGGTCCCCAACATCCTAGTCTCTGTATGCAAATCCAGAACATACTTCCTCTAAGAAAGTGAAATACCTCTCGACTGAGCAATTTCAATTCCCAAAAAGTATTTCAACCTTCCCAAGTCCTTAGTTTGAAACTTTTGCTGCAAGTGCACCTTCAAACCTTGGATACCCTCAAAATCATCAGCATAAAAAATAAGAAATATCCTTTCTACACCAGATCACCTATAGAAAACCGAGTGATCACTATCACATCGCGACAGTCCAAACTCAAGAACCACATCAGGAAACCTGCCAAACCATTCCCGAGGAGATTGCTTCAAACCATACAAGGACTTCTTGAGCTTGCACACTATCCCAGACTCCCCCTGTGCAACAAACCCCGGAGGTTGCTCCAAATAGACTTCCTCATGTAAATCACCATGAAGGAACGCATTCTTAATATCAAGTTGATACAACGACCAATGATGAGAAGCTGCAAGAGATATCAAAATGCGAACAAATGCAAGTTTGGCAATAGGAGTGAAAGTATCCACATAGTCAACTCGATAAACCTGGGCATACCCCTTTGCAACCATTCTTGCCTTCAACCGTGCAAGAGAACCATTGGGGTTGACCGTAACCCATACACCCAACGACAACCAATAGCAGATTTACCTGAGGGTAACTACACACGATCCCATGTCTGATTTTCCTCCAACGCTAACAGTTCCTCAGTCATAGCAGCCCTCCAACTAGGAATAGACAATGCCTCTGCAACAGACTTAGGAATAGAACGATTCTCAACTGTAGTCAAACAAGAATGGAATGTAGAGGATAAACCAGAATAGGACACAAAATTAGAAAGGGGATGTTGAGTACAACTCCGAACACCCTTATGAAGAGCAATACGTACATCAAGACCGGGAAAAACATCAAAGGATGAAGAGGGATTATCTATTGTAGGATCAGCATTCGAAGAAGAGGAGGTCGAGGTAGATGAAACATGTGGGGCACAAACTTTCCGAAGGTGGCGTTGGTACACAATAGGAGGCCATGGCAGTGAAGGAAAGAGAGAAGAAGAGACGAGAAAGGAGATGGCTGTAACCTTGGGAGTCACAACCTTATGTTAAGACTCCCACTTCATTCATTATATAATAAGACATAACCCTATTAAGGGCATAAAAGGAAATACGTCATAAATAATAAAATTACTGTTCACATGACAGTACCTGTGAACACTGGTCACCCCTTAATCGATAACTTCTAACAGATTGTATTATATCTATGCAACCCCACAAAATAGAAAGTAAGAAGCCACAAATTGAAACGTACAATCCCCATAGTAGCTGGAATATCTTTTACAGAATATTCCCAACTCAAATCTCCTCTACATCTTCTATAATATCCTCTAAATCTCCTAGCTATGATCTGCATCACACAGTTGATTTGGGTCAGTTTTGACACAGTTACCACAGCTTTTCTTACCACCTGGTTACTGTCCAGTTTGTCCTAACTACGGTTTAAATTCCAGTAAAATCTGGGAAATTTCGTGTGCTTTAAAATTTGACCAGAATTTGGTATATTTATAATGTCCCTATGCCCAATTTTATACTATAAAGAAAAGGTTCAAAATTTTGGTTTCGATAGGGATCATAGTTGTCAAGGTGCCGCTAGGCATCCTTTGATGGAAGGGCTTGGCAAGACCTTGATTTTTTCCCCTTGTCCATGCCTAGGAGCCTAGATGCTGTGATAAGTATGACTGGGATTTCGACCTTGGTCGAAACTGAAATATAGCCCACTGAAATGGCACCGAAATATACCCACTGGAATGGCTGAAATGACATAGGAGTATGGTCCATTTCAATGATAAAAAAATCCAAACATTGAAGACCCCTTAATTCAGATGTGTTTTTTTTTTCGAAACTGAAATTGCCGTCAAAATTTTGACTTTTCAGTTAAAATTTCAAACTGTGCTATAAAGCCACTTGTACTTGGTTAGTATGATAGGTAAGGCGCGAGGTGCTGTTGTTGTTGTTGTATTTGGTTAGTATGATCCATGATCCATCAGCACTGACATATTTGTCTCATTTGTTTCCTGAAATCAGCAGTTTTTTTGAAACTTTTATTGATGGTACAGATTCTTGCTGGCTCTTTTTCCACAGATATCATATTTTCATATTAGCTGCATCAATTGATTAAACTTATCATAAATATCTTGTGACCTGCTTTGATTTTTTTGTGTTTGTGCTTGTCTTTGTTACTCAGTATACTTGGTGGACAACCAAAGCTGATGGGTTTGAAAGAATTACTTCTGGTGAATGCTTCTTTCCTTCTTTTTTATCTTTTCTTCTTTTGCTTGTATGCTGAAATAGACGTTTAATCTTTGTTTTTTTTTGTTTTTCCATTGTTTTACTTTTGTCTTTTTAAAATATGTTTTATCTATACATTCATATTTATGATTAAGGATGTTGACTAATGAAGGCATTCAAGTGAGTAGTTTTTTGTTGACATACGATTGCAAGGCCAAGGGGAGAAGTGTGGGCTAACTTTTCCTTGTCGTCTTGCCTTTTTTTAAAAAAAAAATTATTTATTCATTGTGGAAGGCAAATTGGTGAAAGAATTTGTGACATATATCAGTATGTATTTCAAATAGAATATTTTCAAACCACAAAGTACAGAGATACATGCATGCAGCATTAAATGTATTTTGATGTTTGAAAGTTTGAGGTTTATGTTGAGGGAGATTTTTTAGACTTTCATACACAAGGAATAGTTAAAGCTGAAGAACAGATACAATACAACTCAACTAAGCATTATCCCAACTAATGGGGCTGGATACTTGGATCTTGTTCTGCCATTCAACTCTATCAATGCCATAATTCTTGTCAACCCTAATCGTTCATTTTCTTTTCTCACTTCTCCGGTCATTTTAGGCTTACCCCTTGCTCTTTTAGCTCCTCCGATCTAGATCATATGACTGATTGCTGGTGCATGCAAAGGTCTATGCCACCTTAATATGCTCTCTTGAATTGATCATGTATCGGATATCTTCCCATTCCAGTATTTTTTCAACCCTTAATAACTGTTTCTTTCCTTATTTTCCAGTAAAACCTCCCCATTTTTCTCTCGCCTTGATACATGATTAAATATATCCCCATGTTATTACTCTTTTTTTCAACCCTTAATCACTGTTCCTTCCTGGTTTTCTCAGGAAGACCTTCCTATCTTTATCTAGACTCCAGATCAAGCAAAGAATATTCTGCCATTGCTACACCAAAACATGTTGTACTTCCATTCTCTTGGCTTTTAATGTTGTCATTATGTATTCTAATTTTTAAGCTTTGATGTTTTATAGGCTCATTGCTTCTATATTCAAGAACTGATTTCTACTTCTAGTAAATAAGGAATTTCATGGGTTATTTTTAAATCACTAACCTGGAAAACTCTCTCTCTCTCTCTTAAATGTCCCAGGCATTCCTGGACTTTAGATGCTCTGTTGTTGAGAGACGTGCTAGGTTTAAACTTTCTCATGCTCAAGAAAGGAAACATATTGTAGAGGTATGTTGAATGCCGTGCAAAGGTAATTGCTGAAATTGTTCTAATTCTAAAAATGGTCCAAATTTATTTTCTTTTTAATTAATGCTATTTTGTGATCAGGGTATTATAGTGGGACTTGATAATTTGGATGCTGTGATTCGTATAATTAGGGAGACCTCAAATAATGCAATGGCATCATCGGCTTTGAGGAATGGTATTTATTCATGTTTCAATATATTTTCCTCCATTATGTTTGTTATTGTATTTTTCTGACAGGTTCGTCTAGTATCTCATTTGTGATTTAACTTTTTATCTTTGCTGTAAAAGCAGTATGTGTTCCTGATGCCAACGCTGTTATGGAGATAGCATGTTTGCACATTTAAGGGGGTGCATATTGCTGCAATTTATTTTTGATGACAGTGCCAGCTTTATTCTGGATTGAATCCAAGTAGATATTTTCTGGTGTTCTGGATGTTGAAGTTGCTCATATAAAGGCAAAATGGTCGTGATAAGAGGTTCAGGTTCATGCTATTTGGCTGAGTCATATGTTGAAAACCTGATCAGATTGTCTACTAGGTTTGACTAGAATTGGGTCCCTATATGATGCAGATAAGTCACCTAGAGGGTTTATTTGATTGGAAATAAGTTTTGGGTTGGGTTATGTATGTGTTGGGCCTTTGATCCCATGGGTTTTCTTTGTAATGAGCCACTTTAATGGGCCTAAACTTGTTAGAGTTATTAGAATAGTTGTATAAGGGTAGTTTTGTCATTGTCTGATTATTAGACATGGCTAAGTTGTCTTTTTGTTATTTCTTCTTTATTTCTAGTTACCTCCCTAGGGAGGTCTATGTAATTCTTAGAAGTGATTAATTAAGTGAATATGTGTGTTGAGAATCCCTCAACACACATAATCGATTATTCTCCCAATCTCTCTTCTTCTCCTTTTTTGTTGCTGTAAATTACTTTTCCCTTACTAGAATCGATCCTCTTTTAAGTTCAAACTTGGTATCAGAGCCAGCTTCTCTGGTTTGAGAGTCAGCTACTCAGTTTTATCTTTCACCTCTCTTTTGAACCCTAAAAGGATAGAGGGTTGCATTAGAGGCTGTACAATGTGAAGTAATACATCTCTTAGAGTTCCATTCTTGAACCAACATATGAAGTTTGAAGCTGGAGATGCTGCTGCAAAAGTTTGAAGCCCTAAACTTTGCTCCTCAAGTTACCCCAGTATCTCCACATTTATCTTGGTTTCTTCCTCCTCCCTCAACCATTTGGGATGAGGTTTGCTGCATTTGGATCGCCTAGGGGTATCCTTTCATACCCTCTAGCACTCAGGTCACAGTTTTGAGGAACATAGCTCGATTTTCTGCTGCTCCAACAGTACCGTCTGCTCTGTTGCTCTGTTTCTGCTGCTTGTTGCTCTCTTCGTTGTTGGCAGCCAACACATTGGGTGGTTATGAGGTGCTATAATGGCAGGTTTGCATTGGTTACATCTTGTTGCATTTGAAGGTTATTAGTTGAAGCTTTTTTTGGAAGTTCTTTTTATGATTATGTGATGGATGACTGCTGGAATGATGTTGAGATGCACCCAAGGTGTTTGATTTAAGTTCTCTTTAAGGATTTACCTCCTTTTTGCTGCTGGAACTGCTTAGGCAGTGTATTGTTCTCTTTGTTTGCTGGATTTCTTGCTTGTGTGTGGGTAGAGGGTACTCCCCAGTTGTGCAAGACACCAATCTGTTTTGTTGAGTATTTTGGTACCATGTCTACTATGTCTGGGGCTGATTCTGAGGTCAGTGGACCAATTTCGGCTAGTGGTCTCCCCGCTATGGCTTTCTTTGACAATCACAACACCCAAATATCTGTTGTGAAATTTGTACAATACCAACTACTTGGATTGGTCTTGTTCTGTGAAGATGTCCCTGCGCAGTAGGGGAAAGTTGGGGTATATTACTGGCTCTATTAAGGAGCCTACTACTACTGATCTAGGATACCTGAAGTGGGAGACTGAGAACTCCGCAGTTATGACTTGGTTGGTTTTCTCCTTGAAACCTGAGATCAGTAGGAGATTTATGGACAAGGAGACTGCTAAGGATATGTGGGACAGTGTTGCCTAGACCTTTGATCGGGTTGGTGACCATGCAAAGGTGTACCAAATCCACCAAAAGGTCACCAATATGAAGCAGGGTGATAGGAGCATCTCTGAATGCTACAACATTGTTATCAGCTTGTGGTGGGAATATGATCACTATAGGTATCTTCGATTGTCCAACTCTGAGGATGAAGCCAAGGTTTACAAGAATCAAGAAGTTGAAAGGATCTAAGGATGAAGTATGTAGTTACTTGTAAAGTGAGGAATCCAGAAGAACAACTATGGATATTGCACCATCAACAGAGAGATCTGCTCTTGTTTCTAGTTCCCTCAGAGACTGGAAAAGTGGGGGGAAAGGCCAAGGGCCAACTCGTGGAGATCACCGTGAGAGATTTAAATGTGATCACTGTGGAAGCTGGGACACAACAAGGACAGGTGTTGGGATCTTTATGGGCAGCCCCCTGGTATGCGTGGTGGTTTATCTAGTGCCCGCGGAGGCAAGAGAGGGGGAGCTAGGGCTTACTCTGTGACATCTAAGTCTGAGACATCTGGACCCCAGCTTGCTCCTGATTCCCTTTCACAGGATGATATTGCAGCCCTCCACCGGTTGATGTCTCACCTTGGAGGGTCAGCCACTTCTGCCTCAGCTCTACAAGTCTTGTCTGCTCCTATTGCACCCACCTGGATTATTGACTCTGAAGCCTCTGATCACATGACTTGTATGTCACAGTATTATGATTCTTACTCCATTTGCTTTGGCTGGGACAAGGTAAGGGTTGTCGATGGTTCCCTTTCTTCTGTCTCTGGTAAGGGTAATGTGAGAGTTACTCCTTCTATTTCCGTGGAGTATGTCCTTCATGTTCCTGATTTTGCTACTAACCCATTATCAGTGAGTCACCTAACCAAATCCTTAAATTGTTGTGTCACTTTCTTTCATTCCTATTGTCTTTTTCAAGATTTGGAGACAAAAAGGGTTATTAGGCCTATTGGCAGTGGGACTGAAAAAGGAGGACTCTACCCTCTTGAACCACGGTTACCTAATCAATCTATTGCTGTAGCTTCTGTTTGTGGTCGGAGTGACCGTAGTACTTTGGAGTCTATAATGCTTTGGCATCAACGTTTGGGTCATCTCTCTTTTATTGTTATGAGGAGATAGTTACCCCACTTGTTTACTTCTTTTCCTTCTTATGTTTTTCAGTGTGAATCTTGTATTTTTTCTAAACATTGCCGCACATCTTATCCTTATCGTGGTAATAGATCTACTGCACCTTTTTCTCTTATTCATACTGATGTTTGGGGGCCTTCTCCTACTACTTTGTTTGGATTTTGTTACTTTGTTTCATTTGTGGATGACTATTCTAAGTCTACTTGGACTGTTTTGTTGAAACAAACGAGTGATGTTTGTGATGCTTTCAAGGATTTTTATTAACTTATCAGTACTCAATTTGGTACTCGAATCCAAATTGTTAAGTCTGATAAGGGGGGTGAGTACATGTATGGGGGCTCCAACAGTTCTTTACTAATAATGGCATCATCCATCAACTGGCATGTGTTGACACCTCTCAACAAAATGGGGTGGCTGAGAGAAAAAACCTCTTCTTGTTGGAAATCACCAGGGGTCTTCTCTTTGGTATGCATGTGCCTAAGACTTTCTGGTCTGATGCACTTCTTACCGCTGTCTTTCTTATTAACCGGATGCCAACTCCACTCATTGGCTCCAAATCTCCTCTGGCTCTTCTTTCTCCTCAATTCTCGGTCTTCTCCTTACCTCCAAAAGTCTTTGGTTGTGTTTGTTATGTTCATGTCAACAAATCAGCCCGCACCAAGCTTGATCCCAAAGCTCTCAAGTACATCTTCATAGGCTACTCTGATTCAACCAAAGGGTATAAGTGCTACCATCCTCCTTCCCGAAGGCGACTTCTCTCCAAAGATGTCACCTTCTTTGAGTCTATTCCTTACTTTTCTTCTCCTCAGCATCCTGTTCAAGGAGAGAGTACTAGAAGTGAACAGGATGCTGATGTCATTCCTTTTCTATCTCCCTTGCCTACCTCCACTTCCCCATTCTTATTTGATGTTGCAAAATACAAAAAAGTGGATGTTGTTGATGCTGATGGTGTTGTTGATATTGATGCTAGAAGTGGTGATGATGCTAGCAAGAAAAAAGAGCACAAGGGAAAATTCAAAGATGTTATATTCAAAAGAGGTGAATGCTTGAAGGGAAAAGGAAAACAGCCTTGCCAAAACCCCTCTTTGGATCCACATCCTCAGCCTCATCCTCCCCAGTCAGGTAACACTTCTCCTCCTGAATTAGATCTTCCCATTACTGTGAGAAAGGGGAAAAGAGCCTGTACTAATCCCATAGCCCAGTTTGTCATATATCTCCTACAGGTATTGCGTTCTCCACTGTCCTTGAGTCTTCTTCCATTCCAAAAAATGTCACAGAGGCCTTATCCAATCCAAAATGGATGCAAGCAATGTCTGAGGAAATGGTCGCTCTAGAAAAGAATAATACTTGGACACTAGTTGATCTTCCCAGGGGGAGAACTCCAGTTGGATGCAGATGGGTTTATACCATCAAGTATAGATCCGATGGAACAGTGCAAAGATACAAAGCTAGGCTGGTTGCAAAAAGGTATAGTCAAGTGTATGGCCATTGACTACTAGGAGACTTTTGCCCCTGTAGCCAAGCATAACTCAATCAAGGTTCTTCTTTCAATGGTAACCAATAAAGATTGGCCAATGTACCAATTAGACGTGAAGAATGCGTGAAGAATGCATTTCTTCATGGAGATTTAGTAGAAGAAGTGTACATGCAGCCTCCTAGTTTTAAGTGTCCCTCAGCTGAAGGGAAAGTGTATCTCTTGAAGAAAGCTCTCTATGGCCTCAAGCAGTCTCCTAAGGCCTGGTTTGAGAGATTTAAACGAGCTATCATGAAGAATGGGTATTATCAGAGTTAAGCTGACCACACCTTGTTTATCAGGAGAGGTAATGGTACAGTTACAACTCTTATTGTTTATGTTGATGACATTGTGGTAACTGGGAATGATGTTGCTCAGATGAACAGATTGAAGTCTTATCTGGCTAAACAGTTTGAGATCAAAGACCTTGGACTCTTGAAATACTTCTTGGGTATTGAAGTATCTAGATCAAGGAAAGGAATCTACATCTTCCAAAGGAAATTTGTTTTGGATCTTTTGAAAGAGATAGGCATGATGGGGTGCAAACCAACAACTTCCCCCATTGATCCGAATCATAAGCTTGGTGATGAATGTGGTTCTTCTCTTATAGATGCAAGCAAGTACCAAGATTAGTTGGGAAACTAATCTATCTCTCCTTGACTCGACCAGACATCTCTTATGCAGTTGGAGTGGTGAGTCAGTTCATGCATGCTCTTAGGAGTAGACATCTAGATGCGGTGTATCACATCATTAGATACTTGAAATCCTGTCCAGGAAAAGGTCTTCTATTTGCCAAGCATGACCATTTGCAGATTGAAGGCTACACAGATGTTGATTGGGCTGGTTCAGTCTCTGACAGGAGATCTACTTCTGGGTACTGTACCTTTGTGGATGGTAATCTAGTTGCTTGGAGGAGCAAGAATCAACCAGTTGTGGCTAGATCCAGTGCAGAGGCTGAGTTTAGGGCCATGGATCATGGAGTGTGTGAGCTTATATGGCTAAAGAGACTACTTAAAGACTCGAGTTTTGAAACTGAAGGGCTAATGAGATTTTATTGTAACAACAAAGCTGCTATAAGCATCAAACCAAACATATTGAGGTTGATCGACACTTCATCAAAGTGAAGTTGGATTCTGTGTGCATTTGTACTTACTCCCTTTGTGAAGATAGGTGATTAAGTAGCAGATATCTTCACCAAGGGTCTCATTCCTAATCTATTTAGTACCTTATTGTGCAAGCTGGGAATGTATGACGTTTATTCTTCAGCTTGAGGGGGAGTGTTAGAGTTATTAGAATAGTTGTATAAGGGTAGTTCTGTCATTGTCTTATTATTAGACATGGCTAAGTTGTATTTTTGTTATTTCTTCTTTATTTTTATTTACCTTCCTAGGGAGGTCTATGTAATTCTTAGAAGTGATTAATGAAGTGAATATGTGTGTTGAGGATCACTCA
Organism: Telopea speciosissima; assembly: GCF_018873765.1. Taxonomy (NCBI): domain Eukaryota; kingdom Viridiplantae; phylum Streptophyta; class Magnoliopsida; order Proteales; family Proteaceae; genus Telopea; species Telopea speciosissima. Next base: position 20,178,269 of record NC_057916.1, on the reverse strand, counting down.
ACACACGTAATCCATTATTCTCCCAATCGCTCTTCTCTTCTCCTCTTCTTCTCCTTCTTGGTTGCTGTAAATTACTTCTCCCTTACTAGAATCGATCCTCTTTTAAGTTCAAACTAAACTATGGGTAGAAGGTAGGAGTATGGGATTTACTTCTTTAGTTAGTTTGTTAGCTAGTCTTTTATTTTAATTGTTTAGATGTTTTCCTTGAAGAATTATGTTCCTATTTCTCTTATGTTTTCTATTAGCAATAGGATTTGACTTTACTAGTCAGATTAGGAGTTTGATTTAGTTTTTCTATATAAAGCTTGTAAGAGCCATTACCTCAGAGACGATTTATGATAAATAAAAGTTGAAGTTTTCTTCATGATTGCTGTGCGATTCAGTTATGGTGAGAAACCTTGGACAGTGAGGTTCTGATCCTGTTTGTGTGAAGCCTTGGACAGTGGGATTCTGGTCCTGGTTTCGTGGGAAGCCATTATTCTCTTTTATCTTCTCTAAGTATCTGTGCTCCTCCTACTGCTCGCACCACATTAGAACTGCTCCCAAAACCAAAAAGAGAAGAGGGCCGTCTCAGCAGAAGGAGAAGGACTTACAATGGCAGAGACTACTGACCCTCATTTTGTTCCAAGCCGTCTGTTATGAGTACGGGAAGCCTGCGCTAGCGCCTAAAGGCTGTGGCTTGTTCCGAGTCCGTACGAGATCATAACTCGCTATTTTTTGGTCAAAGATCAATCTTCTCTGGGATATATTGCAGGGTGTTGTCCGGAACTCCTCTTCTTAGGGGAAGGACGGGGTCAGGAGAAAGAACTGTTGGGATAGAATTACCCGTTCAAATAGATATAGTAGCTATACCTATGAAATGTTCTTACATAAATTTTTTCCAGCTAGTGTCACCTGGAATGGTTAACCCCGTACCATAGAATTCTTTGCAGTTCAGGTACTGGTTGTGTTCCTCAATCGATTGACATTGTTGTGCTTAATCCTTTCTTTGATTTGATTTAGAATATCACCCTTCAGTCTATTAATAATTCTCTTAATCTGGTCTACTGTTTTACGTCATTAAAATGATTTACACAACCTGCGGTAACCCTGTTTCTGAACTGTTTTCTGCCAGAATTGCTTTATCACCTGAAACAGATTTAGTCATCTGTTAGGGATGAGACTTGGGGGTATTCAAGTATAACCTATTACTGACCTTCGACCAGGGTATTTCCCTGATCTGAGTGTTGGTTCTGCTGATTTCCGAAATCTCTTGTTTTTCTATCTTATATTCTATTTCAGATCTGATTTTTAAAGCTACTTTGAATCTATCCTTAAAATTTGTTTCATACTTTGGGATTTGAGTTAGACAGTCAAGAGGGAAATTTGATTTGAGTTTTACACTGATCTGACCTTCTGATTTGGTTTAATTTGAAATTTCGTACTTGCTGAATTTTAGTTTCAGATTTCATATTTCTTCAATTACTTTTAATCTGATCGTTGGATCATTCCTATCTTCTGAAGGACATCTATAATATTTATTTTGATTGATTGTCAGAGTTTAACCTTCATCTGAGATGGTTGACTTTGTTCTTTTGGGTTTGGGTGACGTGATCCTTTCCGAGGGGGTTTAGCCTGAACTTAGGGTTCATCCTACCTACTCCCCACCATTATATGGTTCTCCATAACCGTAAAGTAGGACTATTCCAGTAATCCAGATTTAACCTGCTGGTTCACATGACTTTCTATAGGCCATGCTAACTGGCGGGATTTTTAAGGCCCCTCTTATTTCACCCTTTTTGGCAAACCCTGGGTATTTAGGAACATAAAACCCAGATTGGATTTGAGTGTTTACATTTCTGTTAAGGTCTGGTCCGGTTTGCTTCATGAAGACAAGCCTATTCTTGAGAGTTTGATTTATTGGATCTAATTTGAACTGATTGGGCCAATTTAAATTAAGTATTGTCTAGTATGACCGCGGAGTATTATGTGACAAACGCATGCCAGTTAAGCTTAAGGCGAAATTCTACAGGACAGTAATAAGACGAGCTATGACATATGGGGCGGAATGTTGGGCCGTTAAGAAGCGTAATATAGATAAGATGAGTGTAGTGGAGATGAGGATGTTGAGGAGGATGTGCGGCAAGACCAAGAGAGATAGAATAAGAAATGAGTGTATTAGAACCGAATTGGGAATTGCACCAATCCAGGACAAACTCCGTGAGAGCCGCTTGAGGTGGTATGGTCATGTACATCGAAGACCCATGGATGCACCAGTAAGAAAGAGTGATCAGATTCAGTGTGATAGAGCTAAAAGATGTAGGGGCAGGCCTAAAATGACTATTGGAGAAGTGGTAAGAAAGGATATGCATGTGGTAGGGCTCGATCCTAGTATGACCGCGGATAGAGTTGTTTGGTGGACAAGGACCCGTGTACCCGACCCCTTGTAGGGGATGTTCCTGGGATGCTGCTTTGACTACTTCATTTACTTATTTTCCTTTTTTACTTCTTTTTACTTCTCCTATTTCTACTATTGTCATAGCCTCTATCTGATCCATGTAGCCAACCCTATTTAGTTGGGATAAGGCATGGTGGTTGTTGTTTATTGTCTAGTAAACATTTAGTTTGCAAATTAATTTTTAAGCACATATGATTTGCTCCTAAGAGATCAAGCTGTTCGTGTAGGAGTCAGCAGATGTATTTTATTCAAGAAGAGAGGGAGAGAGAGGAAGTAGACTTGGCAGGTCTCTGAGTTATGTGATCATTCAGATTTTTAGGTTTCAGCTGAGTGAGCTGTGCCGTCTATTTTTCTTTTCATCTGTAAACTTTGGTTGGCAGTGTCAGGTTTTCTGACTATGATCGGTCAGTTGTCCATAATTTGTTTTGCCTAGTCTCCTTCCCCCCTTCTGCCTTTTTATTTTCCTGGATTTCTTAGTTGCGCTCTTACAAGCCATGGTCAGGGCAAGCTAATGGTTTGCTTGGATCAGACCTTAACATGCCACCTAACAGGATTAATTCCTGCACTGGTTTTCAAAACTATGGTCTGAATTGTCTAATTTTTGTTTGTTATGTAGGAGTTACATTATATTAGATTCTAGTTCTGTTCACTTTAGTTCATGTTATTTGTAACAAAGATATCTTGTCATCGTTTTGGTCATTTGCTCGGGGAATTCATTGTGTTGTTCATGCTCACTGTTCTATACACCTTGAATTCCCAAGGTTTCATTGCCTCCCGCATCAATGTTTTAATCTTTATGATGTTCTTGTTCTTATATCTTATTGACTGCTAGTCATGTCATTTCTGTTTCATTTTTAGCATCTTTTGGCTGTTACTGAAGCTTTGGCGACAGCTTGTCGGAGTATAAACCTGCTTAAGCTAGAACCAGAAGTTATAGAGGGCATGGTTTCTAATCTTTGTTTTGGCCTATTATTTCTTTGTCATTGAAGTTTAAGTGAAATTCTCACTTTTGGGATCTCATATCTGATAGAAAGTAATATCTGCGTGGGGGGACAAAGAAGAGAGATAAAGAGAATGAAGAAAGAATGAAAAAGGAGAATCACATCTCACGGTTTGCTTGAATGATCAAATCGTGAGCTAAGTGCTTTATTTATAATAACAGATTATTACATGAAGTCTCCTATGCTAATATAGTCTCTTACAGTCTTACGGTTACCAAGCTTTATTTTAATAAATCTAAACACCACCTTAGATTATAAACATCACCATGACTAGTTAAGCCTAGTTAAGCATCACCATATGAACAAAAAAACACCATAACTTTAACACTCCCTCTCAAGCTGGAGCATAAATATCACCCATGCCTAGATTGGAACACCCTTAAAAGAAAAAGGTTGAAACAAGGCGTTGGTGAACATATCATGCAATTGACTCCCAGAACTAACAAACAGAGTAGCGATCAATTTCTTCATTACGACATCCCTCACAAAATGACAATCAACTTTAATGTGCTTGGCCTCTGTCCTCTCATGGAAGACAGGATTATTGGCAATATAGATAGCTGCCTGGTTATCACAAAACATATCAATGAGCTTAGTAACAGGGAAACCAAGCTCCTGAAGAAAAGACTTCAGCCATATCAATTCAACAACCTGTAGTATGAGCCATAGCTACTCAACTTCAGCGCTAGACCTCACCAGTGTGGTAATGTAGTCCTAGATTGGTAGGAAACCAACTAGGAGCCAGTACATCAGGATCTGATATGAACTGGTGGTCCGATTGGGGCAGAATATGAATTAGGTCAAAATTAGGGTTAGGGTTTGAGGTGTTGGTTATGCTAGGCAGGTGTAGGGGAGTCTATCAGTGAAGGTCCTGATGAATCTATCAGTTTGTTTGGTAATATTGAGACATTTATGGTTATTCCTTACTGTTAGATGTGTCAAGAGATAAGTTATGCTCCATGTTTGGATGAGATAATTGATAATGTTTTCTCCAATGCAGAGTATGGGTTGTCTGAGAAACAAGCTGAAGCTTTATTGGACATAACCCTTAGAAAGCTTACTTCACTAGAGGTGCATGGTGGTCATATTGCTGTTGATCTGTGTTTGTTTAAGTTGCAAAATTTATGGGATCATATTGACTTTTTCTTATGCTGTACAGAGGAAAAAATTTGTAGATGAAAGTGTATCCTTGACAGAACAAATTTCTAAGTTAAATGAACTCTTGTCAAGCAAAAGACCAATATTGCAGGTAAAGATTTTTCTTTCAAGTATTTTCAACTATAAAACTGTGGCGTGAATAATCGCAACAGAACAGTTGGCTTGATGTTTGAGCAGTGAGTTTGGGGTCTGAAATACCAAGGTTTCGAATCAACTTCCTACTTTTTGAAGGAAAATATAGCAATTTATGGGTTGGATGGTATGAGGGAGGGTGAAGGGGGTAGGTCAGTGATTCAAACATCAAGACTATCTGCTCCGAACGATTCAAATGGTTCACTTCCTCAGGTCAGATGGTCTGCTGACTAATCAACGGTTTCTGGAGACCATGCAGTCAAGTGAGTGGGATAGACCATCCTCTATAAATAGGTTTATGGTCTGAAGACCTGGTCCAGTCATCCTTGTTTTACTACTTTATCTGCTTTGTGTACCAGTATCCACTCAATTTGGTACAGTGTTTCTACTATTGAGTACTCTATGGCACTATGGGCCCTTCTAGTCAAGGTGTACAGCTTCGATGTGTGTCCTTTGATCTGAATGATTTCTATCTATATTTCAAACTACCGATACAGTATTGATAGTGAATTCAAATGATCCTTTAAATATTGGTTCCATTGGTTTCAGTACTATTTGGTTTCCCTGATAATTACATTGGTTTGAACTCTGAATACTTAATATAATGGGTGCATCTTATTGTCACCAAAATAGTGGAGTGAGAAGTTGAAACCTTCTTTTGATCGCCTACTGTCTTATCCCCAAAATTTATTTAATGTAGGCGTAAAAAAGAGTGAGAATAATTTGAAAGTGACTTGTCATTATGTCATTATTAAAAGCTGCACAATGCTCGAGTGGGCATGTGAAATGAAAGGATTTACCCTTGTTGAAAGTGTGTTATTTTAAAAGGGCAAAAAAAGTAAGGTTACTACTTTTTTTTTCACAACCTTGGTTACGCCAAGATTTTCCTTAATATAAATAATACCTTTGATACATTACTATCAAATGGTGAGCCTCTGTCCATTGTATAAGAATGTGGTTCATCATTGTTATGATCATATCCTTTTGATGTATTGGTTTATTGGTTCCTAATAAATTTTGCATCCATGTCCCTTCTTAGTTAATAGAACAAGAAGCTATTGAACTAAAGAACAGATTTCCTACTCCAAGACGTTCGATGCTGGAAGATGCTGATAGTGGTCAATTAGAAGACATAGATATCATCCCGAACGAAGAAATACTCCTGGTATGGAGCAGAAAAAAACGTTTTTTAATACCTTCATTCTTCAGACTTTATATTTATTGATTAGGTTTCCCAACAATATATGTTCGTTTGAGAGGTTTTGGTAATGATCACCAGGCTCTTAGTGAAAAAGGCTACATGAAGCGAATGAGGCCCAACACGTTTAATCTTCAAAATCGCGGAACAATTGGAAAATCTGTTGGGAAAATGAGAGTAAATGATGCCATGTCTGACTTCATTGTTTGTCATGCCCATGATCATGTCCTTTATTTCAGGTAGGTCTCATTCCTGTGTTATTGCAGCACTTCAAAGAATGTAATATTTGTTTGTTGCTTGGGTTTGTATTTATTGCATCCATGGTGCTGTAATATGTAGTTTTCTTATTTATTTGATCACTTTCCACGTGTCATTTGGACATGCTTAGATGGAACAATGTCAAAACATATTTTGCACCAGAACTATGTTGTAAAAAATATTTTTCAACAGGTGCTTAGAAGTTAGAACTGACTAAAAATAATTCAAAGAGGTAGTACAACACTCGGTAATCTTATTCTTTGGATGGGTATGGGAATGGGCTGTTAGCAAACATGTGTAGACGTTGGTAGACAATTAGACTGAAACTACAAGGGGGTCGAAAAGAGACATTTGGTGGTATAGCATATAGATCAAAGAAGTAAATAAAATGTGCAACAAAAAAACAAATTGTTTTTTAAGGGAATGCATTATGCTAAAAGCTAAAGCTATCGGACTATTAGAGTGAGATATTTGCATCACTATTAGTGGGGATGCTTGTGTAAGTTTCCTACTTGACGGATTCACCTTGATATCCCCTTCATTACATGCACACCATTTACTCCTGAAATCGGTGTTGACATGACTAGACATGGGTATGGGAATGAGATATGTGTCTGACACACATATCAGACACATATATGGTGTGTAACTTTAGTAACAATAGGATAAAAAACGAAGTGGTGAAAATTTTAGGTAGCTAGGTTCAATCATAAACAAAGGAGAAATGGAGAATGATGTTGCACAAAGAATAGAATAGGGTGGATGAAGTGGAGGGGTGCGTTCGGAGTGTGGTGTGATCAAGGTATTCCTTTAGAATTCAAAAGGAAAATTTTATGGGACAGGTGGACAGCTATTTGACCAGCAATGATGTATGGAACTGAAGGTTGGGCAGTGAAGAAACAACTTGCAAACAAACCTGGTGTAGCTGAAGTAAGGATGTTGAGATGGATGAGTGGTAAAATTAGAAAAGATAAAATAAGGAATGAACAGATTAAAGCTAATTTAGGAGCAGCTCTTATAAATGATAAGTTGCGAGAAAGTCGTTTGAGGGGACATTGACATGCGCAACGGAGGCCTTTGAATGCTCCAGTATGAAGGGGTGATTTGATTCAGATTGAAGGAGTGAAAAAAACCAGGGGTAGGCCTTAAATGACTCTAGGAGAAGTGGTGCGGACAGACATGCATAGTTTAGAACTTGTAACAAGTATGGCTTTGAATAGAGCTGATGGAGAAAAAGGATTCATGTACCCTATTTAGTTGGGATAAGGTTGAGTTGAGTAGTACATCCTAAAATCATTTTGGTAAGTACCACTCATAGTTAGTTTCTCTTCTGAGTCAAATTGGGCAAATCTGAAGAATTGAATGGAATGGCAGCACGATGTATTTGTCATATGTGAAATTTGGGGGTGGGGGTAATTCAATCTTTGAGATTTAATCCGGCATGTTCCAGTGAAGAGAGGGGTGTCAAGTAAATATATGGATGTAATTAAGGATATGTATGAGGGCGTGGTGACTAGTGTGAGATCTGTGGGAGGTCAGGGCAAGGAATTCCCAATTACGATTGGGTTACATCAAGGATCAGCCTTAAACCCTTATCTATTTGCGGTTATCATGGACGATCTAACCAAGAGCATTCAAGACGAGGTCCCATGGTGTATGCTCTTTGCCGATGATATCATTTTGGTGGATGAGACAAAAGCAGGGATTAACGCCAAGTTAGAGCTTTTTCAACCTTCGAAACAAGAGGCCTTAAGATTAGTAGAACGAAGACGGAGGTTATGTCGTGTAATTTTAGTCAGACAATGTTGGACACTGACGTGGTGCGAATTGGGGAAAGAGAGATTCTGTAAAGTTACTATTTTAGATATTTGGGGTCAATCATAAATAAGGAAGGTAACGTAGAGGACGATGTTTCACAGAGAATTAAAGTGGGATGGCTAAAGTGGAGAGGTGTGTCTGGAGTATTGTGTGACCGTCATATCCCTTTAAAGCTTAAAGGAAAGTTCTATGGTATTGTTGTACGACTGGCGATGATCTATGGGGCAGAATGTTGGGCAATTAAGAAGTGTCATACTGAGAAGCTATGTGTAGCAAAGATGAGGATGTTAAGATGGATGTGTGGAAAAACTAGGAAGGATAAAGTAAGGAATGAATGTATTAGAGCTGACTTGGGAGTTGCCTAGATCAATGAAAAGCTCCGAGAGAGTCGCTTGAGGTGGTATGATCATGTTCAGCTGTAGGGATGCCCCGATAAGGAGTGATATGATCTCAATTGAAGGAGCTAAAAGAGGTAGGGGCAGGTCTAAAATGACCATAGGAGAAGTTGTTGTGAAGGACATTCTTAGTTTAGGCCTTGTTCCAAGTATGACCTTGGATAGAGCCTATTGGAGGGCAAGGATCCATGTAGTAGACCCCATTTAGCTGAGATTCTCCTGACTTGCTGGGCTGCGCCTCTTTCCTGAGCACCATCTTGACGAGCTAGTACTGGGGAAAATTACCTCAAATCGGGCTTGGGTTTTCAATACACAGCCCAGTCCGCCTGAGTTGCACCCTTAGTTTGGTCCTAAATTTTTATGGGTTTCACCACTAAAAGTAGTTGAATTTCAAATTTTCATCTGTGCATATCTATGGTGATTAGTCACTTCCTGTTACATTTTTTTATTTTTTATCACAATTTTGATTCATATGGTATTGTGCTCATTCCAAAGTCATACATTAGGGTTTTCTCTTTGCCCTAAACACAGTCTTTGTGGTCCACCGTTGACATTTTGAATTACAACTTATTTACTTGAATTATTCCATGACAAAAAATATTTACCTATTACAGTGATAGGGGAATAGTGTACTCAGCCCGAGCCTATAAAATTCCAGAATGCAGCAGAACAGCTGCTGGCACACCTCTGGTGCAGGTATCAGCTGCTTTCATTTTGAATATTTTGGGTTGCTAGTTGCTACCTTATGTGACAAACTTTTGCTTATTGTAAATGCTTTAATCACTCAAATATTCAAATTGAACCAGATATTATCCTTATCGGATGGGGAGAGAATAACTTCCATCATTCCGGTAAGCGAGTTTCCTGGAGATCAGTATCTAGTTATGCTTACAATGTACGGATACATCAAGAAAGTTTCTTTAAACCTTTTCTCAGCAATCAGATCGACAGGCATCATAGCTATTCAGCTGGTTTGTCCTCTTTTCTTTTCCTTTATTGTTTCCTAGATCATAGTTGTCTAGGCGTCGCCTAGGCGGGTGCTTTTGTTGGTGTTGCCTTGCGTTCAGTGCCCCTCTGGCGCCTTAGGTCACCTAGACGCTGAGACAACTATGGTCTAGATGTCCAGTACTCTTCTAAGTACTCCTTGGATAAAAATTCAAGGTTTATTACAGGTTCCAGGTGATGAGCTAAAATGGGTCCGTTGCTGCACAAACGACAATCTTGTTGCAATGGCTTCTCAAAATGGGATGGTTATTTTGAGTTCCTGTGAAACTGTAAGTCCTACTGTGCTTTTTGTCCAGTAATGCTGTAAAGCAAGAACAAACTATTGGATTTCATGTATGATTCCGCTCGTAGTAATTGTGATGTAATGAACCAAGAGTACTTTCTGTTTTCTTATTGCTTTCCCTCAGTGTTCTGAAAACTGGCCTGGCAGCCAGTCAAACTGGTTTACCTGTCGCTTGGCCTTCAAAATTGGTGGATAACACTTTATAAGACTGTTCTTGTCCTGCCAGTTAGACCGGTTGATCTGCCACCTTGTCTCCTGTACAGGTTAATGGATGGGCTGTGTTCCCTGAACTTTCCTTTTTTTTTTTCTCTCTCTGTTGGTTATTTTCTGTATGTGTTTTTGTGAGACAGATGGAAATTGGAATCCCAGACAGATTGTACCCAATGTCAAAATATAGCAAACAAAAATCTGTAAACTTATGATTGCGTAAATTAATATCCTGTTACAACTGCCTATCCCAAAAGCCTGAGCTGTTAATTAAGGGCCACAATAATGTATATCAATACAAAACAATATCCCCAGTATTGTAGTACTGAATTTGAATGATATCCTTTCTAGTTCCGGGCTTGTTGGCCTTCGGGCTTGTATATCCCTCCCCCCTCTTCTACGTAATTAAAATTTTTTTCATCCAAAAAAAAAAAATTTGAATGGTCAAAACAGTAGCCAAATAAGATCTTTTCACAGATAATAAAATCCAGATTTGGGGAGATTATTAATAACGCAAAATCAGATTGATGAATGGGGCTGTAATCTAGGTCGAGTGCAAGGAATATGGAGGTGAAGGTTTGCTGAAAGTTTGAACCAAATCAGGTGGTTAAAACAGTAGCTATGGGCAATTCCTGGTGACAATAGGAATAGGGGTAAGACAGTAATTTAACTACAAAAATTAGGGATTCAAAGATGCAATTATTTTACTGATTTCAGATATGAATAAACCTGGAATCAACAGAGGTCAAGTGTAGTATGGGATGAGGGAAAGGTTTGCTGAAAGTTTCAGCCTATTTGGACGGAAGGAAGTGAAGATATGATCAACCCCTAGTGGTGATAGTAATAGGGGTAAATGGGTAATTTTGGATGCTGGTGCTAGGGTTTAGAATGAGGAATTAGGTCACTGATTTCAGACATGTTGTGGCCTGATTCCAGTAGTCTAAGCGATGGGTGAAATCAGAACTGAATTTGAGTTATGGATGACCTAAACAGCAGCTCTAATGGAGGGAGGGATATAATGGGAAAATCAGAAATATAACAAGATCCAACCATAAGAACAGGGTCAGACTAGAATCAAATTGATGCAATCTGAAAATCCAGATTATGGATCTCAGATGCAAGTGTGCCCAATAATCAAATCTGTGATCAGATCTGGGATAGAAGCAACTACGTTGTTAAGGGAAGAAATCAGATCGATGGAAGGAGAGGGAAGAAGATAACAGAAGAAATCAGGTTTGGGATACCAATCCCGTATGCACTCAACAGGAGCAAAACTCTTTAAAAAATCTCAATATTCTTTACTTAAATCATCTCTAATTGATGGGGGGATGTATTACATATATATAGACCTTCTAAATTCCTAATTTGACTCATAAAAGGACTCCTAATCACTCTAATACACTCAATAAAGTAAATAAACTCAAAACAGAATTCTATCTAGCTATTAAGCATCCTAATCAAACTCAAACACTCAATTTAACTACTAATCTCGACGAGTTGTTGAACTATGGTCCTTGTTGTAGAAAAATAAAGATCTTACTTTTCATGGCTATGATCAGAAAATAGAAACAAGATCAAGTAACCAGCCGAAGTAGATGAGAAAGAACACAAGAATGATCCATCCGGGCTTCACACCGCAAAATGTCAGTTGGATCAAACATTACCTTCAACCTTGATCAAACACAAGGCAATCTTCAAATGGAGAAGACAAGTTGCAGCAACAGCTCTGAATTTGTAGAAAAAATCATGGGTGAAAGAGTTCCCCATACACAGTTCTTATTTATAACTTTAAAACATAAGTTGGAGTTGGAGTGGGAAATCCCCCCCTAGCCGACTCAATACGAGACAACCTCTCTTATGCATAGAGAGGTGTGGACCCAATCTACTAACTTAAAAACTTAGTAAAAACTAACAAGACTCAAAAATACACTTAAATGAACAAGGCAAAACAGTGGCTACTAGGCCATGGATTAGCTCCCTCTTTTGGTCTTCTTCTTCCTTAGATAAGTTTTAAGATCTGCATCAACCAGCACGTGCACCCCCCCCCCCCCCCACACACACACGCAAAGGGAAGAAAAAAACACGCACACATACGGCTCTGCATGTGACACCAGCAGGTGGTATCAAGGGGGCAAAATGCATAGGGGCACAACAACACATAACACAGACCCCTCACACTTACCAGGGATTGAACACCCGACCTACTGGCTTTGATACCATGTTACAACCGCTTATTCCAAAAGCTTGAGCTGTTAAGTAAGGGCCACAACAATGTATATCAACACACAAAAACAGCCTATTTTGCAGAACCAGAGAGAAAATATGAGGAATGGAACCCAGAACTTTTAAACAAATTACTTTCCTTAAAATGTTCCTTATCATCTGATTTGGGGACCTCCTAACAGAAAACTTATGGAAAATGGTGCACCATATTAAGTGGTATCCATCCAGGCCGGCCAAATGTTTAGTCTCTTGTGTTAATCATATGCTTAAAATGTGACTGCACCTCCTACATCCTTAATTTCTGCAATTTTGTTTTCCTATTTTGAACTTTTGTTCTTAAACTTTTATCTGGCCTTATAACGGGGCCTGTTTGTTCTAATGGCGTTTCTACTTCATCGTTCCAGCACTGTGTTTCTTTACACGTTTTACTTGGATCTGGATGTGTGTTTTCCAAAGACCTCTTTTGTTATTTAATTTTTACAACTGGCATGTCACTTTTTTTGGGCCCATTGTGACCCCTGTGGGCTTATGGTACTACCCATGGGCCAGGATTCTCAGCAGAATCCATTTTCCTTAGGGTGGGCCATGCCTTTAGCTGGGCTTAGCAACCTCCTTGTATCTGTGGTACTATCCAGGGCATTGGTTTAGTTTGTTACAGAACCACACATCAACTACAACTGTCCCATGTTGCCTGTGTACACATCATTGCAGTTGGAAGACGATGAATGAAGTTAGATAATGATGCAGTCAAGACTGCCCTAGTGGAGTTAAGGTCTAATTTTTTGCTTTGGGTAGGTCCTATGAGCAATGGGCTACTTGTTTATGAGTGATTTGTTATAATGGCCCTAGTTTATAAACCCAAATGTGGGGTTTAAGTCTTCATATGGAAATAGTGGTTGTAAGGGTCTTAGTTTGCTAATTTATAAGTGTTTGAGTTAGATTAGGATACTTATCAGTTAGAAAGAGTCCAGTTTTGAATTTATTTTTCTTATTCAGTATGAGAGTGATAGGAATCCAATCGTGACTCTCATTAGGAAATTTGAAAGGCTTATATGTATGCATACATGCCGCACTGATTAGACTTGTTTTTGAATTATAGAATTAAGTTTTTTCAAGTGTTTCTGAGCTGTGCATACGTGGACTGGTGTTCCTCTCTATTCTTTTTTTAATTCTGGTTCCACTGCAACCAGGATTTCAGCCGATCTGATCATTGGTTTGCAAGTTAAGTATCTTATTTTCTGCTAGATTTGTCCAAAATCTGGTTCTATCGATTTCCATAGATCCTGGTTATAGTCTAGTTCTTGCTTGTAAGATCTTTCTACAACCCTGAACTGCATCAGATAATTTCTTGCCTCAAAATTGACTGAATTGAACTGATAAATTGTCCAATTCGAGGTGCAGAGCCAATCCAGCTATGACCTTGGCATTTATTATAAATAATCCTTACTAGTAATCTAGTATTTCTTTGTGGTTCTGATTGCGTCAAATCCAGTACGAGCAATGTACCTCAAGCATCTGCCCTGATGCAGTTGCATAAGCATTATTCCCATATGGGACTAATGCCTAAAGCAACTGCATTATCCCCTGTCCATTATTCCCTTCATATGGGTGGGATAAAAACCTTTCTTTACCCTTTTTCACCACCAATATCAGGCAGCTCTGATCTGCATCCATAGTTCAACGGAATTGGTAAATGTTGGGAAATGGTTCAGCCTAAGTGATGCTTTAGGTGGAAAGGCAGCCTCATCACATAACAAAGGCATAAGAAAGGTACTCAACTTGGTTCCACTTTATTACGTTTTCAAAAATAATTTCAGTTTCTTCTTCTTGGGCCATCTAGTTGGATTTTGTAACCCACAATGAGTTGAATTTATTGGGAGACTTGTGACATGTGGTAGAGGCAGTTTTGTGAGTTGAGAGCTAGGCCATGGTTGGAATTTAGAGATAGGTTTAGACAAATCTCTGTGCTTCTTACTATGGTAATATTTTGGCAGTGAATGGGCAGAGTATAGGAGGACCAGGTTGATGCAACCTGGGGTTCAGAAACCCTAAATTTGGTTGCTATGGGCCTACCAAAATAATGGAGGAACTCAATTTCAATGAACAATAGCAATTTTGTAAATATTCAGAACTATTTGGAACCTCTTTGAGTAAGGCAAACGGACCCCAAGATAGAATAGTAATTAAGGTAAAAGAGAAGGATAAAATTGGGATTTCACAAAGATATGGAATTAAGTAGAAGCAATAGATGGGTAGGAAGGGATTTAGTGTAATTAACAAAACTAGGCCCTTATGTGTAAATACTGAAAAGGGGGCTTTCTTCTTCCTTTGATAGAATCGAACTGATGGTAACCCAAACCTGTATTGTTGGAGAGAACTCTCTCATATGAAGATGAGTCGAGCTGAAATTCTGTGATTAAGCTCCTAACTCAATGGTTTCTTCAATCCAACGAACAAGAATCCAACCTTAGTTTCTGGTTTGCAACTTATAACAGAGGGGATTTGAGGAACATGCACCTAGCGTTTGGGTCGCCCAAAAGGGATGAGTTAACTCCCAAAACCCTAGGTTGATTGGGTCAGTATTCAGGGAGTTTGAACACAATATGCTGCAAGTACTGCCCATAAACAGAGTAAGAGTATTATTAACAGCGAACAGAAGAAAGAAGGGGGAAAGAAGAAGGTAGGAAACAATGGAACTGAACTGAGAAGGGAGGAGTCGTAGTGAGGAAGCGGCTTGGTGTCCAATCAGGAAGGGAAAAAAAAGGAATGAGCAAGGAAGAAGAACAGCATTGAGAGCATAGACACATCACCAACCGGTGAGAAAATTTCAATTCTTCAAGACTGCCCAACGATGAGATTACATGGCTATTTAACGACTTGGGTCGCCTTGCCGCCTTGACAACTATGGATATGACACTACATTTAGGGCTATAATGAATAAAGTTGAAGTTAGTTTTCTGTAGTCTTGTCTATGTTGCTGAGCATGAGGTTGTTCTTATGCTAAGCTTGATTTGGTTATTATGGCTCCTACAAATGGCATCATTTAAAGCTCACATAGTTTGGAAATGGTCAAACCAGATCTCATCCAGGTTTTCTAGGTCATTTACTGGGATGGTTACTTAATTATTGGGAGATATTCCCCTTATTAACTAATCTTTCCCCCTGTTTATGGCTTGCATCTTTGATATGAGATCTGTACTCCGCTTACATAATTAGAGATACTATCATTCTCTCAACAAGTGCAAAGATATGCCTAGCCCCCAAATTACTAATAGGCCTCAAACTCATTATTATTACAACACACATAGGCCATTCAAAATATAGGAATAATGGAAACATTAGCAAACTAATGTGGTAATTCAGTTGAAGGTGACATCCAAGCATATCATGGTAAATTTTATCCATAACAATAGCTTGTGACTGTAACTGTATTGTCTGCATCTATTCCACTTGGCAAAGAAGATAAATTTATATTCTTCTGTTTTCTGATTTATTCTGATTAAAAACTTTATTGGAATTCTTTAATTGGTAAAATATTTCTGAAAAGCCGTAGTTTGTTCTGATTCTTGAAATATAGTTCTTCTGAATCCTTTTTATAACCACAATTTGTGATTTAAATATTGGAATAAAAAGGAATTCAATATTTATGCTTTTGCAATGTGTGATTATATTCACATGTTAATCTTTATTATCATCATTGTCAACTGTCATCATTATATCATGTTCAATATGATTAAGTACAAAATTGTAATTGAACTATACATTCTATCTCTCAAAACTGGAAAATTTACGCATGATGAATGACACTTTATTGTTGTTCCTTTCACTGCTCATTCCCATTTGTAGGGATCATTTCTTGTCAAGCCAAGCCCTAACCTTAGTTGCTTTCAGAAACATATTTTTGTCAGCAGCTTCAGCTCCATCTTTCTACCCTAATTATCAACTTCATGGGGCTGTCTGCTTTTACATACAAGTTTTATATGCTAAAATAACTAATTAAGTATTTAAAGTTGGATGCTGAGGTTCAAGATATTCAAGCGACTATTTTTTTTTTCTCATTCATGTTTGTGGTGTCTTAAGTTCAGATTCGAGCACTTGGAAGAAATACTAGGGGTTCGGTTGCCATGAGACTGAGAGGAGGTGACAAGATGGCATGCATGGACATAATACCAACCACTATGAGGAAGAACTTGGAGAGGGTGTCAGTGAACACTCATGGGTAGTAATTCTTATACTGGTTTGGTTCTTTGTTATCTGCGATTACTAATTAGCCTTATGTGAAACTTGTATACCATCATATTTACTTTTAAAGAGTTCACTTGCTCTATTGTAGTCCTTTGATTCTTGTGTTGAAAATCCATGAGGGTGGGTGGACCTTAAACTCTTCCTTTCGTTATCTTTGTTTACTCTATTGTGTATAACCGGCTCAGTGTTTTTATGCTTGTACTGTAGTTGCCTGTTTTAGGTTTTATCATACTCCAGTGAGTTTTATGAAATTTAGTTCATCGAGTTTTTGGGAATTGCTATACTCTCTTCCAGGTAGTGAGATGCCTGATCTTTTAATCTACGTTGTGATCATAGTTCGAAATTTCAACGTAATATCTCAGTTTCGACACTTGTCAAAATGAAATGGCATGCGATTTGAGGGGTCTTCAACCTTTTTTTCCTCCACCGAAATGGACCATATTTTGGTGGTACATTTCGGCCATTTTGGTCAATTTGGGGGGGTGTTCGGTGCCATTTCAGTTGGGTGTATTTTGGTTTCGATCAGGGTCGAAATCTTGAACCTTGCTTGTGATCAAGTTTCACCTTCTTCTGATGGCTATCTGTTTCCCTAACTAGCCTCATCCATCTCGTCATCCTCATCCTCTCCTTCCTCTTAGTTGATTTTATTTTTTGGCTACGACCCAAGGTTCGTCATTCATATCCCTTTAGGCTTCACATCCAAGGTTCAAGATTTCGGTTGCGACTGGGATTTTGATCGTGGTTGAAACCAAAATATACCACTGAAGGGCCAAAATGACACGGAAATATTGTCCATTTTGGTGAAAAACCCGAAACATTGAAGATCCCTCAATCCGCATGCCATACCGTTTTGCCCAATGTCAAAACTGAAATAGCTCTTTGAAATTTTGAAATATGCTCACATCCTGAGATAAGTCGCATCACTTCCCAAACTTGTTTTTCTGTTTCCTCCTAAAAGGCCTCTTAGGATTTTCTGGTGTAAGCAAACCTTAGATAGAAAATCCGGAGAAGGATTTGTTGCGAGGGAGCTACAAAGCTTATCATTATCAGTTGGGTTTTGTTCTTTCGTCATCATGATGCAGAACCAAGGGAGTACTCAAGGAAGAAAAAGAAGAAGGTTGTTGCTTGTGTGATGAAGATCAGCCCAACCTTAATGGGCTAGGCCTATTGACTCATAATGGGCTAGGACTGTTGATGTGGATCAAATCCAACATCATAGGCCCAACTTTTATTAGTCCTAATGGGCTTTGGCCTAGGCCCAAGACTAAGGCCCAACCCATGCAAGTTGGGTTTGGTCAATCTATGTTTTTTCAACATGTGCTATGTGTGGGTGGTAGGTATTGTCAATAAAGGGGGCCTTATTGTCAAAGGAAAGCTCCATTGTCAAAGGGAGGCTCCAATGTCAAAGTTAGGTAGGGTTGGTGGTAATAAGTCAATGTTTGTTGGAGGTTTCTTAAAGTCAAGTATTAGGAAAGTTGGGTTTTGACTAACCTTGCCTTGTACCTCTCAATGGTTCCATCAGCCTTATGCTTAATAGTGAACACCAATTTGCATCCCACTAGCTTCTTTCCCTTCGGCTGGGGAACAAACTCCCAAGTACCATGTTTCCTCACGATCTGCATTTCCTCTATCATGGCATCCTTCCACTTAGGATTAGACCTGAGGAGGAGGCAGTTGATGGGCATTGATTATCGAGCTTTTTAGAACAATGGAAGCCATGAGTTTGGGTGAGAGCAGACGATCTGGGCATTGGTGTGCACCATCCTTCATAGGATAGAGCCCCAGTCCAGCACATCATGTTGATAGTGTCTTCAAGAGAGCCAATTCAGCAGCTGGGTACTGTGGATATAGCGGTTAACCATCCTTCGAAAGCAGTGGTTCGACATTTGGAGGGTATAGTTGCCATAAGGGTAGCTATGGTGGTGGCTACGATGGATCTTTTAGCTCATTCCACGGCTTTGCGTATGGGGGTGGATCAGGTGATGGGTCATCTTTCGTCAACAACAACTTCTCGTTTCTGGGCCAACAATTTGAGACAGCTCCACCCAATTTCAGTTTCAATGAGCTATTCACTAGGTCGGGGTACCTCTAATACGTTGGTGATGGGACTTATAGATGGCAAGTCATGGACTATCAAAACAATTGGGCCCACAACATGTCATGGCATACATATGTGGTACATTTTGAGGAGCCACTACGATTTATTCAATCATACACATCTCGTGGAATGGACCCACCAAGAACTCCATGTGGAATTCAATGGTGAGTGATGTATGGTTGTTTTTCCATTCTATTGTATGTTTTGATTGTTTTAATAGCTTATTTACATTTACAATATCAAAAATTATTTGTAAACTTGATGCTTATAATAGGAATAGTGTACAACATCATTAAGCATAACCTAGCAAACTTGGGTCAAAACCACAAGTAGAACTTTGGGAGCTTTTGCTTCTATTTATATGTAAGGTTATTTTCAGCCAAAAGGGGAACTGGGATAACTGAATATTGTTGTAAGTAGTTGCTTCTTGAAAGTAAATCCATGGTGTTTGATCCTTGATGATGGATCTGGTGTGTAATCCAAGCTGACTCCTTGCGGTGGGAAGCCCAGGAGGTTACGCTTCAATCATTGTTCTCATTCTTAACAGGCATTCCAGCCATTAGAGACATCCCCTTTCTAGTTGAAACTCATTGTTACTACTTGCTGCAGATTTGTTGGATCACCCCTTGACTTCTCTATTTTCCTTATACCTATTTCCCTCTAATTACATTACCCTCACCTTTGAACTATACCACATCCTATTAAACCATCCCAGCCTTAACCCCATCGAATTGAACATCTTTTCCCTTGATTCAGATCTTGTGTTGGGACTGGTTGAACTTTCATTCCAGTTCTACATTACATCACCTATGTAGACTCTACCTTGAGTGCATCTCCTGTGTTGGTTGGATAACTATCTTCTTCATTAACTAGAATAAATGTGATATTTAATGGGGTAGCAAGCAAAAGGTGGGGTAAGGTTTCTAAATGCTACCTGTCCACCCAGTAGTATTCCAACACTGGTTTATCATCAAAGTGCCTTTGATGCGAAGATTCCCCCAGTTGGTATTCAATGTTTTGAAACTGGAAATTTTCCTTGGCCAATATATACTCCCTTACTTTTCCTAAGATCAACTTACCCCTGGAAATTTTCTTGTAGAGATGATTAAATTTCTTTGTTTAAGCCCCCAAGTTGTTGTTTGAAGCACTTCTTTCTGGGTTTAAAACTTTTAAAATTCTTCTCATTAATGAGTTTTCAATGAAAACTTGATTATTTATCAGTATTTTTATGGTGGCTGGTTTCCTGTTGACTTTAATGCTTTTGCTTAGGTGAAGAGCAGGTGGCTAGTCATTTCCTAGGCAACAGAAATTTTAGTAGTTGTGTGAAGAATATATAAGTTATATATTTCTAGGGGCGCTGTTCTCTGTGCCCAGGCACATGGGGGTGAGCGCAATGACCACCCTGCCCCCCTGCACAGGCTGCCCATGTGCCTAGGTGCAGGCTGCGCTGCGGCACAGAGAACATTCTCCCATATTTCTATTACCATATCCCAGTAAAAAGTATTCTCCTTAATTCCCTGTAGGCCTTTTTATATTATATCTCTGCACACACTTACGCATCAAAAGAACGTAAGTTGAAACAAGAAAAGCCTTATAACAAAATCGTAACAAGACCGGAGAATAAAACCAGCAATGAGGAAGGAGAAAGTTGAGTGGGGAGGCGGCCAGAGAGTCTAACAACCAATGGCTAGCCTCCCCCTCACCAATTATATTTATAGAGACTGATTACAATAGTAGCTCTCATCTTTAGACTAGGAAAGAGCATAAGAAATTAGAAAGTAAACTAACAACTAAACACTGACTCTTAGTACAACTAGGAAAGAAGAAATAAAGAAGAAACAAAATAGAGGCAAAGAAGTAAACACATCCCATGATAGAGGGACTCCCTCTATCATGTTATACATGACTAATACCCCATTGTTTAACACTCCCCATCAAGCTGGACATACAGATCTCCCATGCCGAGCTTGGAACAACCCTTTCGGAACACTGGACCAAACAAAGACTTAGTGAACAAGTCGCCATGTTGATCAGAAAAGGAGACGAACAGAGTAGCAATTAGTTTCTTCATGACTACATCCCTCACAAAGTGACAATCAACTTCAACGTGCTTGGTTCTTTCGTGGAACACTCGATTACTAGCAATGTAGATAGCAACTTGATTATCACAGAACATCTTCATAGGAGAGGTAACTGGAAATCCCAAATCTTGGAGTAATGACTTTTAACAACATAAGTTCAGCTGCAATATGAGCCATAGCTCGATACTCAGCTTCAGCATTGGACCTAGCCACAATTGTCTGCTTCTTGTTGAGCCAAGTGACTAGGTTACTTGCAACTAAGGTACAATATCCTGTAGTAGACCTTCTATCACCAACAGCACCAGCCCAGTCAGCATCAGAGAACCCTAAGACCTTCTATCTTGTAGTAGACCTTCTCACATAACCCCTTTAATGTACATATCGTAAGTATTGGTACGTATCAATCTATATCGTATCGTATCGGCCGATACAATACGATACCAACTGAGGCACCATTTTTTATTAAATTTTTTTTTTGTATCGGTATTGATTAATACCGACACGTATCGGTATTGATCAATACCGACACGTATCGGTCTGTATTATATTGTATTGTATTGATCGATACTTTAAACAATGACATTGTTAAATACTACCCGATGGTTTAGTTGAGAGCCTCAAAGCTCGTTTGGTTGTTAAAGGGATTCACTCAGAAATATGGTGTCAATTATTTTGAGGCGTTCTCTCTAGTGGCACGCCTTAATTTTGTCTGTGTATTTATCTCTTTGGCAGTGAATCTTGATTGGCTTCTGTTTCAGCTGGATATTAAAAATGCATTTCTATATGATCTTGATGAAGAGGTATATGGAGCAACCTCCGGGGTATGTTGCTCAAAGGGAGAATGCATCCAAGGTATGTTGTCTCCACAAGGTTATTTATGGGCTGAAACATGTCTCCACATGCCTGGTTGAATAAGTTCAGCAAAGTCATTGGCAGTTATGGGTTTACTCAATGTTTTTTCTGATTACTCAGTGTTTGTGCGTTGTTGGGAAGACAAGGTCGTGATCCTAGTTGTGTACATTGATATTATAATTTCAGGAAATGACTCTTCTTGCATTGAAGAGGTCAAGTCATATCTCCATCGGCACTTTCAGATGAAGGACTTAGGGGTCCTCAAGTATTTTTTGGGGATTGAAGTTGTTCATTGCAATAAAGGTGTTAGATTCATAGGAAATGTGTTCTAGATCTTCTATCGGAGATTGGAGTGTTGGGTCGTAAGCCTATTGATAACCCTATGATTCCAATTCTGAACCTTGGGTTGTGTGATAATAAAGATTTTAAGGATAAACATCAGTATATAAGACTAGTTGGAAAACTTATTTGTTTGACTGTCTCTCGACCGAATATTTCCTTTGTTGTTGGAGTCATTAGTCAATCTATGGAGGGTCCTAAACTTGCTCAGTAGGATGCTGCTTATCACATTCTAAGGTAACTTGAAGGTGTTTCTGGCAAAGGTCTTATTTATCATCGTCATGGTCAAATAGATATTGTGGGTTATTCTGATGCTGATTGGGCTAGTGCTGCCAACGATTGTAGATCAACCATTGGATACTATACGTTGTTGGTGGTAATCTTGTTTCTTGGAGAAGCGAGAAGCAGACTACTGTTGCTAGATCAAGTGCAGAGGCTGAGTATAGAGTTCTGGCTCATAATGCAGCAGAGTTGATGAGGTTAAAGTCTCTCCTACAAGAATTATTGCTCTCAGTTCCCAAACCAATGAAGATGTATTGTGATAATCAGGCTGCAATTTACATTGCAAGAAACCCATTTTTCATGAGAGGACTAAGCACATTGAGGTTGATTGCCATTTTGTGCTAAGTGTAGTTTTGCAAATGCTGATTTCTAATCCGTTCATCAACTCTGGCAATCAACTTGTTGATATGTTTACAAAGGTACTGTTTCGACCTGCGTTTCTTGATGGTTGTTTCAAGCTGGGTATGGGAGACATCTATACACCAGCTTGAGGGGGAGTGTTAGAATATATGTGTCTCGGTTGGAGAGCTTGATTTCTGTAGAACTCATAAATAGAGAGCTTGATTTTTGTGGAACTCATAAATCTAATTTTTGCAAACCTGATTTCTGTAGAACTCATAAATAGAGAGCTTGATTTCTGTGGAACTCATAAATCTAATTTTTGCAAACCCCAGTGGACAAGTCAAATTTGAATGATCTACATTTTTTCTATGTAATTACAATACTGCCCCTGTACCAAAATCTACTTAGAACAGTAGTATTTCTCAGAACTAATCCAAATCAAACCTGCAGTAAACATAAATAGTACTGATGGAGTCCTCAATGGAAAATCCCAATCTTATAATTTTTATGTGTAGCCCCACAAGCCAGGGAAAAGGAAAATAGAACAACCACATACCCAGTACTTGAAGTATGCTTTGTTACTTTTTCCTTCTTCCTCTTGTTGCTCTTGCTTCTATGATCCCCAAGATCTAACTTCTTCGGTCATGGAGTTCTTCTGCCATTTATTTTTCTAGCAAATCTGAGCATATTCATTTATAATATCATTATTTTGCAGGGGTAAGGGTCTTGGTGCTCCATGGCTTCTATTTGTCTCTGAAAGTGGACTTGGAAAGCGGGTCCCACTGAGCAGTTTCCGCCTATCATCTCTGAACCGAGTTGGTTTGAGAGGTTACAAGGTAAACGATTTTTTTATCCCTTCCTCGGAATACGAAAAGCTCATTATTTTGCATATTTGGTTATAAGCATACAACTTATTTCTATCGCTGTTCATTTGTAGCTTTCACCAGACAATTGCCTAGCAGCAGTCTTTGTGGTTGGATTCTCGTTGTCAGGTACTTTAGGGTCTATTTTCTTACTAAATGATGTAGCACATATATTCTTGTAGTTAATGAGAGATCCTTATGACTATTTAACAGAGGACGGTGAAAGTGATGAACAAGTGGTTCTAGTAAGTCAAAGCGGAACAGTCAATAGAATCAAGGTCCGGGATGTTTCTATTCAATCACGCAGTGCTAGGTAATATAAGGTTTCAGCTTCATCCTTTTCATCATTAATTAATTGGGGAAAACTGTTATGCACGGCCCATTTAGGAAGTGCTTCCTAAACAGTTCACCATTTTGTGTCACATGGACAAAGGATGTGGCAATTCCAACAATTGGATAGAGGATATGGTCTGGGTTAGCTATGTGCCAAATTTCATACTCAAATTTTCAATCAAATGCCTTTCCACGTATGTCCATCCATGCCTACTGGACCCCGGCCACTACCATATGCTCTCCCATAGTTTGGGATTTTTCAAAGATATATTTTTCCACTTGCTGAACTCTGTTTGAGCTGAAACATGACATGTGAGTGGGGGACCTAGGGGTGTACCTGTGCACCAATATGGGCCCCATCTTATTTGTCATATGGCAATTTTTTTGGGCCATATGGGAAAGGATCCCAATACAGTATGTGTTGGAAAATTGTCCCCTAATTATCTTATGCATGATATAGTATTCAAAAATAAAAAATATATAAAAGTAAAAGGTTTTCATCCTTCCAAAAATGAAAATTCATGATCTGGTTGGTTGGTTATGGGATTCTCTCTGCTCAAACAAGTTAGTAACTAGGAAACTTGAGATGGTATTTGCTGCTGATTCTCACATATTCTACTAGGGCTTGCATTATATGTGAAGGTTGCAGAAATAGATAGTGTTCTTCTACTGAAAAACGAAAGAGAACCTTCTAAGTTGGAAAATTGTACACATAATTCATATAAATAGAGTTATCCATTTAATTTAACGTCTTAACTGTGGAATTTAATTTGACAAGACTGAAGCTTCCCATTCAATATTATCCCAAATGTCTAATGAGTGGACTTTTTTGGTGGTGTTTGGGTTGATATTTTGTTAATATGAATATTTTGAAATTGACAATTTAATTAGTTACTGAGTCTTTCTCCTAAAATAAATTATTGGAATCTTTAATCATAAGAATCTCAACCAAATTGTTCCATATTGACTCTATGACAGAGAAAAGTCTTCAAAAAACTTTCATTAAACTTTTTTTAAAAAAAAAAACTTTTAGATTTTAGTAAAGCATTTCAGGAGAAGCAGCAACTTTGCTTAATGGTATATATTGGAATGGGTCATTCCCCATATTAGAATCTTCTTCCATTTTAGGTGCCATTTGTAGGCTATGTGCTTAGAGCCCTTAGAAACTTAAAAAATTATATATACTTACTTTTTGTAGTGGACAGCAAAATTTTATTAAAGACGAATAGAAAGGATACACAAAAACAACAATAAAAGGCCAAACCCAACCCTGAGAAGGGAGTACATCATGGCTAAGGACTTGAATACAATGATTCTTTGCCCCCCCCCCCCCCCACACACACACACACTAGTGATGCAGATAAATCACAGATGTGGGCTTATTTTAGTGGAAATAAGCTTTGGGTTGGGTTATGTATATGTTGGGTCTTGGATCCAATGGGTTTTCTTTGTAATGGGACACTCTAATGGGCCTATAATATGGGTAGAGGCTAGCATATTTCAAAAACTTGGCGAAAGTTTACTAATTTTGACATGTCAGAGACGAAGCGGGAGGCAAAACCCAGAATCAGCACTGTTTCGCCGAAATCTCGGTCATTTCTATCATGTCTACAGTGTACAAAAAATGCATTGTTTTGGTGAATTGCGGTCATTTCGCTCGAAATTTCATTCATTTTGTCTGTTTGCGTCCTGAAACAGTCTCGAAAAAAATGAACTGTTTCA
Organism: Telopea speciosissima; assembly: GCF_018873765.1. NCBI lineage: Eukaryota > Viridiplantae > Streptophyta > Magnoliopsida > Proteales > Proteaceae > Telopea > Telopea speciosissima. The sequence continues at coordinate 20,152,997 of NC_057916.1, read as the reverse complement.
GCGAAATTTCGCCAATTTCGGTGCATTTCGCTAATTTCGGTCTGACCGAAATGGCCTACCGAAACGAGTTTTAAACTATGGAGGCTAGGGCATACGGGATTAGTTAGTTAAGTGCCTTTATTTCTTTAATTTTATTGTTATCAAGTGTTAGGCTGGATTAGGATTTTATTAGTCCTGTCCTGTTTTGAGTCAATTTCCTTCATTATTTTAGTTTATTAGTCAATTTAGGTTACCTTATTAGTTAAAGATTGGGTTAGGCCTTTCCTTCTTAGTGTAGTCTGTTTTTGAGTCTTCTATGCAAGTTTGTCAGGGGGACCAGCATTGTACATGAATTTGATGATTAAAGTTTGGCTTTTGCTTTTGGTTCTGTTGTGATTCAGAATGCTCCTTGTTGTGTTGATTCAACAGGCCCTGTTGTGGTGATTCAACAGGTGGGTTGGTGGTGAATCCAATCAGTACCTTGCGATGAGAAGCCCAGGTACTGTTATCCTATTTCTTGATTTATTCTTGAGATTATTGATTTGGTTTCTGTTCTATAAAATCCTGCAAATGATCTCAGTTCTGTCCATGTGATAAGGCATTCCTATTCTTACTAGGATTGCTGGAAATCAAGGTTCTACAGACCTGATTTCGATTCTGGTTTCAGAAACTTACTGTCGACAGTACCCTCATTCATATTCTGTTTTCAAATCCTGATTCTGTTGCTTAGTTGATATAGTCCTGTTTCAAATGGGATTGAGTTTTGATTACCTGAAAGCTGAAATCGATACCTGCACTTTACTGTTCTGTTTAGTCTGAAATTGACAACATAAGGGGGATGCCAAAGGCAGGGCTAGTGACTGGAGTGAAATCGTAACAAGGTTTCCATACTGCATGGTGCGGCTGGATCACCTCCTTTTCAGGGAGAGCTAATGTTTGTTGGGTATTTTGGTTTGACACTGCTTCACACCCAAAAAAGAAGTGAGCTACGCCTGAGCTAAGCTTGGAGAATTGCAAATTTTTATTCATCTTATAACTTTTTAATAACTTACAATCAGATTTTGGTAAATAAATTTTTGCTATTTGACAATTTAAAACATAGTTTTCAAGTATTTAAATATTATTTGATGGATGAAGAAACATACTTTTCAATTCTACTTAGCCTATCTCCATTAGCAAATTTTTATTCATCTAGGAAGATTGTGGGGACGGCTAGGGCAAAGAAATATGAGGATCTCTATATCAACCTAAGCACAAAAGAAGGGGAACAGTTATATATAAGATAGCTAAGATGAGAGAAAGGAAGATTAGAGACTTCGATCAGGTGAGGTGTATTAGGATTTAAGAGTGATGATGGAAAAGTGTTGGTAAGGGATAAAGACATTGTGAAGAGATGGGATAAGTATATTTGTGACCTACTAAATGGAGATAGGCAGAGTAGAATTGACCCAAACGGTTACAGTTTTCAACAAGCCACCACACTCCATAGATATGTCCAAAAGGTTAGTGTGGCAGAACTTAAAGAAGCCTTAAAGAAGATGAAAGCGGTCAGGACACCAGGGCCCAGATGAGATCCCAATAGAAGTGTAGAAAACCCTAGGAGATTGTGGGGTATTTTGGTTAACCAATTATTTAATAGGACTATGACAACTAGGAAGATGCCAGATGAATAGAGGAGAAGCATCGTAGTCCCGATCTACAAAAATGAAGGTGATATCCAAAGCTGCAATAATTATAGAAGCATAAAGCTAGTGAGTCATTATGAAGCTTTAGGAGAAGGTTATTGAAGCTCATTTGAGAAGAGAGACTCATATTCGGAGAACCAATTTGGCTTTATGCCAGGTAAATCCACGACAGAAGCTATCTACTTATTGAGGAGGCTCATGGAAAGATGTAGAGATAGCAAGAAGGATCTCCCATATGGTCTTTATTGACCTAGAAAAAGCATATGACCGAGTCCCTAGAGGTTTAATCCGGCATGTTCTAGTGAAGAGAGGGGTGTCAAGTAAATATTTGGATGTAATTAAGGATATGTATGAGGGCGTGGTGACTAGTGTAAGATTTGTGGGAGGTCAGGGCAAGGAATTCCCAATTACGATTGGGTTACATCAGGGATCATCCTTAAGCCCTTATCTAGTTGCGCTTATCATGGACGACCTAACCAAGAGCATTCATGACGAGGTCCCGTGGTGTATGCTCTTCGCCGATGATATCGTTTTGGTGGATGAGACAAAAGCAAGGATTAACGCCAAGTTAGGGCTTTAGAGATCAACCTTGGAAACAAGAGACCTTAAGATTAGTAGAACAAAGACGGAGGTTATGACGTGTAATTTTAGTCAGACAATGTTGAACACTAACATGGTGCGAATTGGGGAAAGAGAGATTCCACAAAGTTACTATTTTATATATTTGGGGTCAATCATAAGTAAGGAAGGTAACGTAGAGGATGATGTTTCACAGAGAATTAAAGTAGGATGGCTAAAGTGGAGAGGTGCGTCCGGAGTGCTGTGTGACCGTCGTATCCCTTTAAAGCTTAAAGGGAAGTCCTATAGGACTATTGTACGACCGGCAATGATGTATGAGGTAGAATGTTGGGCAATTAAGAAGTGTCATGCTGAGAAGCTATGTGTAGCACAAATGAGGATGTTAAGATGGATGTGTGGAAAAACTAGGAGGGATAAAATAAGAAATGAGGGGATTAGAGGTGATTTAGAAGTTGCCCCGATCAATGACAAGCTCCGAGAGAGTCGTTTGAGGTGGTATGGTCAGGAGGCCTAGGGGTGCCCCAGTAAGGAGTGATATGATCCCGATTAAAGGGGTTTAAAGAGCTAGGGACAGACCTAAAATGACCATAGGAGAAGTTGTGAGGAAGGATTTGCATAGTCTAGGTTTTGTACCAAGTATGACCTCAGATAGAGCCTATTGGAGAGCAAGGTTCCATGTAGCAGACCCGATTTAGCTAAGATTCTCCCAACTTATTGGGCTGTAACTCATTCCTCTTACATCTTCCACTTTTCTTTTTAACTTCCATTCTTCATTTGTTATTTTCCATTTTTGTATTTCCCATTTGATTCCCATCTCATCTCAATTTTCCCTTCTTTGTTTTTGTTTGGATCCATGTAGCCAACCCCATTAAGTTGGGATAAGGCTGTGTTTGTTGTTGTTAATGGTTGAAAATGGAAAAATTTATAATCACGATCCATTCATTAACATCATTTTCAATTCATTTGATTTTTTATTAAGCCAATTCAAATCTGTGATCTGGACAGTCATATGGTTCCTGGTTTGACTGGGTTTGACCTATCGTAGTTCCATTTGGACTTGTCCACATCAGCAGATCTGACCATTGGATCTTGCTGGAATTTTCAGCCAAGTTTATAACCTCTAAAAGGAGAACTTGACCAGACTTTCAACTTGATCTGGTTTGCTGATTTTGTTCTGTGTTTTCTCCTAATTCTGGAATTTTGTCACTGTTTCAATTCTGTTTTGGTACTGGTTTAATATTTAAATTGGAACTACATTACCAAGCGAACTCATCAGCCGATGAGTTTGCAGATCAGATCCTCCATGAAAAAGAAAACTTCCTTGGGCACACAGGGATCTTGCCTTTCTAATAATGGAAATATAATGCAAGGACCCTCATCTCAATATTGAAGCCACTGAATAACAATCTGAGAATCTTATTCTGCCATCAGATATACCCACTCGTTAGCTAGAGAAATTTCCTGCCCTTGAACTATTGCCTTTAATTCTACAGTGATTGAATTGGCTTGAACAATCGGATTGGAAAACAACATAACTTTGCCATCATGATTTCCAAAGACCCCCCAATCTCAGCTGGGCCCTGATTTCCATCTGAACTGCCATCAATATTAAGCTTAATACCACAGAGGAGAGGGGGTCCCTCCAATCGAAGCAAATTGGAAGAAGACACAAGATTCTGATGTGTCAAAAAGTAATTAACAGGAATGCCTCTAAACACCTCCATAGGCCCATCTTCTTGTTCTCAATATAACCTAGCCACACTCATCTCTAGTAGATCTCTACCAATTACAAAACATCCTATTGCTCCTTTCCTAATATATATGTGTGTGTGTGTGTGTGTGTATTTATATATATATATATAATAGTTCACCCCTCATAAATGAATTGAAGAGGTGATGTAGTATAGAAGAAGAGGGAGGAGGACAAAAGAATGCATTTGTTGACAAAAGAAAGATTGTGAGTGAAGAGAATCATGCTCAACAAATACCCACACAGCATTAAGGAGTTATAATGACACTTTAAAAATTGTTCAAACAATGAAGGGAAATCCTTCAGGCCTCAAAAGGCACCACCAAGACTGGTTAAGTCAAAGACCAGCCGGTAGAGATTAGTAGGAATACCTGCAACAAATATGTTAGAAAAGAAGAGTATGAGACAATCTGAGAGCAATAGATCTTGGTGCACACATCGCTCCTCACATACCTAATCCATGGACAAACAATTTGGGATTGCCAAATAAAGGGAAGGACTGTATTTGTGGGACGGGCAGAGTATTGTTCTTGTGTGAATGTTTTGTGGTCAACCCACATAGAGAGGCTTATTTGGTGCCCAAAACATTTTCCACATGGCATGTCAGATGGGGCCCAATTTTGTGGACTGGTAGACCCTCTAGTCCCCTACACACATCAATTTTCTGCCAATTGGAATTGTCCAAGTGGTAAAATGAAGCTTTGAAAATTCAAAACTACCAAGAGGGTTCACACCAGACATGGACAACGGAGAGTGTGCATGCTAATGCATTTGGGGGTAATCTGATTAATTTGGCTCTGAAATTTGAGATGTGGCCAATCCAGACCATGCATCTTATGGTAAGAATTACCAGATCATCCGGCCTCGTGGCTCAATTAGGTGGATTATTGAACCTTCTCTTGACAGGACCTTGCAAAGGACATTTTCCTTTTTAATCAGCTCTCCCTAAACTTTGCAACTTGTGCTGCTCAGTGGCTCATCTAACCCTTAAGTTTGCATTTGTTATCTGTATCTCTGTAGTGGTTTCTATTGTTTATTGTGTGTGCCTTCATCTATTGCCATTGGTTTCCAGGGGTGTTATTCTGATGAGGCTGGAGCACGCTGGAAAGATCCAGTCAACTTCTTTGATCTCGGTAACTGAAGAGCCTGAAAGCCAAGCTGATCCTCTGTTTCATGGAGAGACACATGCAACAACATAACAGTAAGAGAGCTCTTTTTCATTTGATCTTCCAGAAATAGTCAGGGAAAACATGAGATGATAAAGAAATCCTTTTTGATGATGGTAACAATGTTTTCTCACAGATTTTGTACAAAGTCTGTAAAAGAAAGTAAAAAAGAGAGATGCTACTGAATGTTCATCTGTATCCTTAGCAGGTCGATGTGTGGAAATTAGATTGATTTAGTTCATTTACTTAAGATAGAAGTATGATTTAGTAGTATGAAGCTTGTATGCAATAGATATTCTAGAAACCTGTGCAGAAGCAGCCAGATGTTAGAATGAATTCTTATGAATGAACCTGACCAGGATGTAGCCATTTAATTGATTTCATACCCCTTTTATGTGGCATTATTAATTTTTGCTTAAAATTTACGAAAATAGTACATGATTCCGCAGTTGTATCACTTGATAAATCATGCTGTAATAATATAAGCATAACAGGTCTAATTATGAGACATTCTTTGCTCTGTTTTTATGTTCAGGACTACACATTTTTCAGACCATATGTTTTCATTAGACACAGCTTAGGGTCTGCAAAACTTAAAGTTCTCTGCTTTCTGTCGATTTTTCTTTATTATTTATTTTGAATTTATCTTTGCATGAGAGCTGCCCAATCACTTGATAATATTGAGGACACCATGCAAGTTTGAACCTGTTATGGAATTTCCAACGATTGGATCGCAATTCGCAATGGGTCGAAAATTGATCAGAAAGGCCTGAAAATAAACACATTTAAATTATTTTGCTGTCGGTTATTGTAAGCAGGGTTGTAATGGAACAGGTCACTTAGTTTGGGTAATGATTTATCAGATTAATTTTGATTGATTTAAGTGTTTATTGTCTGGAATATAAGTATTATTTCTTAAATAAAAGCTCACTTACACTGAACTGGTGTGTAAAACTGTAGAGGTTCATTCCACTAAATCATAAACTAATGCTCTCATTGCAGCTCTGTTGGATACAGACAAGACATTTTTCGTGGTCTCCATGTCGTAATTCTTATTTTTCAACCTACAAAATGTTTTTCCATAAATTATCATTCATATTTTTTTTTAACCTTTGATCAGTCATTTCCGGAGCTTTAGTGGGTGTGGTGGTCATTCTGTTTGCCTCTATGGCAAGACACAGGGATGTTTAGGGTTGTCAATAAAGCCCGGCTGGCCCGAACCAGCCTTTAGCCGGGCCCGGACCCGATCCTGATTTTTCAACCTTGAGGGTGGGTTTGGGTTTAGTTATAGTCTGGCCCTGGCCAGGTCGGGTCAGGGTTTAGACCCCGGGCGTAGCCCGGCCCGGCCCGGCCCGGCCCAACCCGACCCTATATTAATTATAAGTATATAATATTGCATATATAGCCTAATAAAAAATTAAAAAGCAAAAGACAAAAAAAGCCCTAAAGGCACATGGGATTACATACAAAATCAGGGTCAGGGTCAGGGTCAATCAGGGCCAACCCGACCTTGGTCGACCCTATCAAGGTCTATCAGGGCCGAGTCGGGTCAGGAAAAACCTTGGCAGGGTTAGGACTGGGTTGAGGGTTTCTTGGCCCTGACAAGACAGGATAGGGTCGGGTCGGGTCAGGGTTTAGGTTAAGGCCTTTAGGGTTGGGTTAGGGTTTTGGGCAGGCCCGGTCCAACCCGACCCATTGACACCCCTAGGGATGTTGTGTCTGGCATGACCGGATGGTGTTCTTTCTTCCTTATAATATATCTGCAATTACATTTGATTAGATATGTATTTATCAAAATACTTTACGTGATTTCTTTTTCCTTTTTAAATACATTGGGTGATGCAGCCGGACCTGTGGATGATTGGCTCTTCTCCTACGACCTTCCCCACCTTCCTCATACCAGACACAAATAGGGTTTGACCACACCTGGGCTGTGCGTTTGGGTAGGGTTGTCATTTTGTCCCAGTGTATATCTTGTAGGAGGGTCGTAGGAGGAGCAGAATGATTGATTGGAAGGGAGGGTCAATTAAACCATACACGTATACACCCATCATTGGAGAAGGTTGGCATCAAAACTATGGATATTTTAATAAACACAAACCCATCGATTGTATTTATGGGAGAAGGAGAAATTATTTCCAGGCAGGACAATGTTGAGAGGGTTCTCTAGGTTGGCCTTGGTTCTGTTGGTTGTAATTTTGTGGGCAGGTTGATCGTAAGAGTTTTCTATTTACATGTTAAGATTTCATCCATCCATCGGTTGACAAATATAGGACTACTAAGAGATTCATTCAAAAAAAAATATCAAAAAGTTAAAAACGGACAATAGACAATTTAAATAATGCTTGGATATACATGGAGTATATAACTGAATTTTTTATATAAATTTGACATGTGATCACTTTAGACCATTCCTTAGATGTCCAACATTTAGAAATACATCTTCCCTCCATGTAGTAAAATAGAATATCCGCTTAGAAAATGACGGATCTGGATACATGAAGCCTTCACATAAGGTGTGATGATATATTCTTATTTTTCGTCTAAGGGTGCCAATCGTTCTGGTTTGATACTCATTTTGACAAGGTGCAAATCAAAATCGAATTTGATAGGAATCAGCCAAAATCATACTCATTTTGCATTCAATCTGATTTGAGCGGTTTCTATTCGATTTTCGTTATCCGATTCGTATATGTTTACATTTGGTTTGTAGTGTCATCTTTGAAAACGGTTTGTAATTCCAATTTGTAATGTGATTAATTCTGGTTCACATTCGGTTTACAAACGGTTTATAGTGTTGTTTCACATCCGGTTTCACCTTTGTACCCTTTAATTCAATTCCTTTCACATATAATTTGAGAGTATGACTAGTTAAGTTTAGAATAACTAAATATTACCATCCCAATATATTGTGGATTCTCTTATTATACATTCTAACATCATAAAGAGCCACCTTAGAAATATAGTACCTTAGAAACATAGAACCAACTTTTGCTTAAACATAAGGCAATATAGAAAATTGAATTTATTTGGTTCGATTTTATGGGTTCCTATTTGGCCTAGATCCATCAATTTTTCATTGCAAATCAAAAATCAAACCAAAAAGAAAACCTATGAAATCATAATGATTCTCTGTGATCTAATTCGGTTTGATCGTGAAGCATCAATGTCGAATTCCATTTTGACAGACTTACTTTTTTTCCTTTCCTCAGCAAATGTCCTTTCATGGTACCATTAAAAATGTTTAGAGAAACATTTAGGGGACAAAAACAATTGTCCTTGCCGAACCGTAGCTAGGCAGCTGATCCGGACTTGAAAAGAACCTCTCCAACCAGAATTCAGATCTTCTGCAGCGCGTTGCGTGTAGCACCTTGAGCAGTGCAGATACATGGGTGTGTGCAATGACCGTCTTACCCCCGCTTGGGCAGGGGTAGGGTGGTCAATGCATATGCCCATGTATTTGCATCGCTCAGGTTACTACGGGCAGCGCACCGCAGAAGATTTGGGTCCCTTCATGCATGCCAATGATTGAAAAGAAAGAGAAAATTACACTCCACTCCCCTCCCTGTACAGATGCCTGATATTAAAACCATCCGTGCTTTTTGAAATTACAACCGTCCCTTTTTTATAAACAGAGTTATCTATAAATTTAAAAGACATTTTTACCCTTTGCACTAAAACAAATCAAATCCAACCCCACCTATCCTTGAAATGGAAATATTACCTATCTCATTTCTTGTAGTCGGAGAGATGAGAGAGAATCCGATAGACCTTGCTAACCCAGAGGTGATTATAATCGGTGACGAAGAATTGGAGTCAGGAGCGAAAGTGAGGGCAGGTGAGGATGAGTGGGATGATGATCTCATTGAGTTCGTGGAATGTGTTTAATTGTGGTAGTTGCAGGCTCTGGCTCTCATTGGATGACGACGAGAGGTACACGGTCAAGGCACCCACATCGGCTCTGGCTCTCAAGTGTTTAGTTAAGGGTTTTGGTTGTTTTGGTTGAAAGGGTAGAAGAGGTAATTCATTAGAATAAAGGGTATTTTTGTCTTTAAAAATATTTGCTCCTGTTAACGTCATTATTTAACAGCAACTAATAGGAGTGTAAGTTTGGCCCTATCGGCCCGAGCCCGCCCTGAGCTCGAATAGAGTCTAAGCTGGATTTTTCAACTTTGAGGGTAGGATAGGGTTGGAATTTTCAGGTCCGGGGTTAGGGTCGGGCTGGCCAGGGTTGAGGCCTCGGGTTGGGCCTGGCCCAACCCTAGTTTAATTTGTTTAACCCAAAGAAGTATAAAACAAACCAATGCCCAAACCCATGTTTTTCATTTTTTTTTAATGCATAGAATGATGCAAATGGGGAAAAAAAAAAAAAGAAGGGTCAGTTAGGGTCAATCAAGGCCAACATGGCCTAACCCAGCCCAATCAAGATCAATCAGGGCCGGGATGGGTTGGGCTAAGCCTGATAGGGTTGGGCCTGGGCTGAGATATCTCAACTTGATCTAGGGCTGGGTTGGGCTTGGGCTAGGCTATGAGGACTTAGGGCTGGGCTGGGGTTTTAAAAAACCCGGCCCAATCCGGCCCTGTTTCACCCCTAGCGATTGACTAACGAAGTGGGTACGATTGTAATTAACCTTCAAATGTAGGGGATGTTAGTGTAATTTTAGAAAGAAGGGTATGGTTTTAATATTGGGCACCTCTATTGGGGAGGGGAGTATATTTTCCCAAAAAGAATAATCGCGTGAAAAAAGCAGCAACGGTTGTTCATACGTGGCGTTCAATGATTGGTGCTATTCTGTCATCATAATAAAAATATGAATGATAGCACTTCATATTTGTTGGCATATGTGGCGTCTGATGATTGGTGTTATATTGTTGTCAAAGGTTAAACAAATTTGAAAGATGATTTATAGAATAGTATTTTTTTGGAAGATTTCTCTCTTGGGAGCATGGTGTGGTAGGACCAATGAGAGCATGTGTAGAAGCATCAACAGGCCATACATTTTCGCTTATGATGGGGGTGAGGCGTTCATTTCACTCTCTTCTCTGCATACTCCCCTAGCGAGCAAGGATTGAGATATCAAAATCATCGGTATCGGTCTCGGGCAGGGGTAGGATGGTCATTCCTATCCCCCTATTTGTGCTCAATGGTTTCCTAGTGCTGTACACTTCTCTCGTGACAATGTATGGATTTTGTTACTTTTAATGGGCAATTCAGGAAAAAAGAATACAGAAACATGAAGCGTGGAACACCAACTCTAACACAACCCGGTTATAAAAGCAGAGACGCTCGTTTACTTTCCTCACCGTTTCAGGTTCTTCCTACTCGCAAGATTTCAAACTTTCGTCTGCGATCTCCTCCTCTCCTCGATCTGCATTTCGAGATCTGACTGGTAAGGGACCTCAATCCTCCATTAAATAAGCCTCTCTCCCTCTTTATCTCTGTCTTCGAGGTCAGAGTTTTGTTACTTGTTGGTTTTGTTTCTTCTTTTCGCCTGCATTCAGATCTCGTTCTTCGGCGTTTCTCATCTTCTTCGAAGAAATGGGGCTCCAATTCTCGAGGCTCTTCAGTCGCCTTTTTGCGAAGAAGGAAATGAGGATCCTTATGGTTGGTCTTGATGCCGCTGGTAAAACTACCATCCTCTATAAGCTCAAGCTTGGAGAGATCGTCACCACCATTCCTACCATTGGTCAGTTCTGCTTCTTTCCATTTGGATTCCTTCATTGTGTTGTGTTTTTTTCTTTTTCATGTCTATTCTGATTTGTTTTGCTTAGGGAGTTTGGTAGATTGCTTGATCCACGGTTTTTGTACCGCAGATGAGAGAATTATTAGCTTTCTTGCTTTAAACAGACGTTCTAGGATCTTTGTGGCGAGAATCATTCTGCCATTGCATTGATTCAGTGTTTTTTATGCTGATTTTTTTTTTTTTTAATTTAAAATTCTTGGTTTTAAGTTTGGGTGGACGGCCATGATCTCATCGAACGGAATTGCCATCAGTGGGGTTCTGCATTGGGTTGGTTTTTAATTGATGCTGCTCAGAACTGCGTGCGTTCTTATTTTTATATGTACTGCGGGATCCTGCAATTGATATCTACATTTCGGATCTCTACATGTTTTGGTGTCTGGTACAAATGTTGAATGAGAAAATTAAAAATATGATAGATCTACCCCTGTGGGGTTCAGCTTGAAAGCAAATTGTAGTTTCTCTTTCCGTCATGACTTTGGTTTCTCAAAGGATTAGGTGCTTGTGTTCTTGAAAGATTTTATCGTTTATGCTTGAACTGGACTATTGGAATGTTGGATGTTCCGAGCAGCTGGTATGTCTTGCCATTAGCCAGATTCACCGTAGGGGGTTCACTTGACCTCTTTGACCAGAGTCAAATCTTGGCTTCTTCACCTATCTTATCAACCCTAGTAGTTTAGTTGAATCATTGCGCAATGCTATGGCTTGTGAGGATTTTAATTGTTAATTGATAAAGAGTTACTGCAAACAATTTCAAGCGTCCAGTTTGCATGATGAAAGTAATTAGAGGCATTGGTGTTTTCTTCCATGATGCACCATCATATATTGCATGTTTGTAACCTGCTCCATGAAAGTTATTATGGCATTTTGTTGGCAGTTCTTGTTATTATGGCTTTGGAGAATAAATATATATATTTTTTTAAATATGTTCTTCTTGGTTGTAGGTTTTAATGTGGAGACAGTGGAGTACAAAAACATCAGCTTCACTGTTTGGGATGTGGGGGGCCAGGACAAGGTAAGGAGTAATTTGAACATGTAATTGACAATTGTACCATACTTTCTCACACATTATGGTGCAAAGTTAATTTCATCTTGCACCGCATGCCTTATAGGGCTAGTTTCTAGTTATTAGAGGGCTTTGGATAAGTCGAATTATTATACTCCTGTGGAAGGAATTTCATGGGTTCTGGACACTGGAGAGATATCCCTTGATGCTATGAAGACCCTGTGACACTATATGAAATCATGCATGGGATTTGTATTTCAAATGTCTCTATTTGTAATTTATGTCACTCTGAATTCATTAAGGAAGCGTGTGTTATTGGAAAATGCAAGGGGCACATGTCATCATTTATAAGATGGGAAATTTGTCACAATCTGTTATGCTAGTGAGCCAATTAACAATCATATTGCTCTCACGATTATTCAATATCTATATATCCATTTGAGACATCCCGAAGTCACTGAGGAGACCAATATTTTAGCTCTTAAGTGGCTGGTTGCCTGTTGGTTGGTATCTTATGTCATTGAGAGTGTTGATGTCATGCTCTGGTTGTTTAAGTGACAAATCATCCTTTCTTCTTCCTATTTTATTTCCTTACAATTTGCTTTTTATTCTTGTTCCATTTAACTGATGCTGTGATTATATGAATGGTTGGTAACAGATCAGACCATTATGGAGGCACTACTTCCAAAATACACAGGGTCTTATATTCGTTATTGACAGCAATGATAGAGACCGTGTAGTTGAGGCAAGGGATGAGCTTCACCGGATGCTAAATGAGGTAAAAAGTTTTATGCTGGTTATTTCCTCTTTATCTTGGCACCAATTGTTTATTGGTGATCATATTGAGAAACAAACTCATTGATTCAGGATGAACTGCGAGATGCTGTCTTGCTCGTGTTTGCCAACAAACAAGATCTTCCCAATGCAATGAATGCTGCTGAAATTACTGATAAGCTTGGTCTGCATTCCCTGCGTCAGCGAACCTGGTAAATTTTCTCATCGTGTTTTCATGCTTGAGCGGCAGTTGGGTGTGATTAAAATAAAATAGATGACATAAAATGAAATGAAACAAAGTGAAAAGATTAGCAGATAGCAGATAACTGGAAATTTCTTTAGAGTAAATTGTTAACCTGCTATTGCATTATGTCATGTGTGGACAGCTTACATGAATGTGAAATTGTTCTTTAACTTGACTTGTCGTATAAAAAGAAAAATGACACAAAGGCTGTGTAAATGTCCTCTAATGAAAGTGATTTAAATTGGATCGTGAATCCATTATTTCATAGCATGCTTCCTCTGATGTGCCTAATTTTTATGGGTGCTTAATCACATCACACATACCAGTCAGAACTTGTTTCTCTCTAAAGCTTTGCCTAGAGACTGACTTGAAAAATGTAGTTGGTGAATTTAAGTAATTTATTGTGCATACTATGCAATTGCAAAGTTGGGCATTGTAGTCTTATTCATGGATTTCACATTAAAACCTATTTCTGCTTGGGTTGGAGGATTTTATGATTGTCATTCGATAAATTTGATCAACAAGGAGAAATGAAAATGATTTAAATGATCAATCTGTCATTGATGTTATTGATTTGTTCTATACTTCTATGTATCTCTGCTCCCTTCAAAATAAAATCAAGTTGAAGAAGCTAAACTATCTGATATTTTTTTTATGCGTATCTTCCTTGAACTTGTGATAAGTCAGTTGATGATCCAGAATGATTCTTTTACCCAGGTACATTCAAAGCACTTGTGCTACATCTGGTGAGGGATTGTATGAAGGACTGGATTGGCTCTCCAGCAACATTGCCAGCAAGGTAAAAGGAAGAAATGAAAGTAAAAAAAGAGAAACAAAACAGATAATGCTACTGAGAGTGATAAAACTTCTAGTTAAAGTGCAGGCTTTGCACCCTTTAACTAGTGGATGGCATCTAGCTGAGATTCTCTTCACTTGTTGGACTGTGCCTCTTTCCTCTTACTTTCATCTTTCTATTTTTGTATCTTTCATTTTTCATTTTCCCTTTTTTTTTGTCAGTTCTCATCTCATGCCCCATCTCCCTTTTCCCATCTTTTCATTTTCCGGTTTTGTTTACTTTTGCTCTAGGGTCATGATTTGATGTCATAGAATTGAACGGTGATAGGTTGAATATTGACTTGTTTCGGTAGAAATTAAATGGTGCATAGATTTATTTGTCTGTTCTTAACCATGATATGTAGTCTATTTTAGTGACAAAAGTTGCTTCATTCTTTCCAGGTTTGACATTTATCACTGCTGGTGGAGAACTAAAAAATTAAATTGCCGACTGGGTTGAGCACTTGTGTGATTGGTGGCTGTGTACCTTATTTTCAGATTACCTGTTCAAGAATAGAATTTTTCCTCAGTTGTTGTTCCTTATATTTGTTTCAGCTCTATTCTTTTTGTATCTCAATCAGATTCAAGGTCTTACATTGTATACTTTGAAATTGTAATGATGTTTAAAATATAGTTTCTTCGTGATTTTCTTACTTGTGCTAGATTTTGTTACCTATGTTAGTCTTAGTTTTCATGGATGGATGCTCACACTATTTATAGATCAAAGTTGATCAAGTTAGATTTTACCCGATGGCCAAATGCCTTAGCAGTGGCCCCTACCTTAGTACCTTACATGGGTCAACTGGTAAGTCTTTCCTGTAATCACTATGGCAAGTTCATATGCGCTACCCCACTTTAGGGCAAGCGGGAGCCAGTGCTCGTCGGTCTGCTGCTCTGCCTGACCTGTCTCTTTCCTGGCTACAGATTGGGTTGGACAGTATAGCATAGTTGTTTGCCATTACTAGGCCAATCAACTGATGGAAAAAGCCATTTAGTTGGAGCACTGCACTCGGCCATAAAATTTAATTTGCTTATTATCACAGGAAGAGGGAGAAGGGGAGGGGAAGACCAGCTATTGGAGACTATGAGATGTAAAATAATTGAACCAACAGAGGAATTGGATATACTTTCCTAGAACTTGAGATGTAATCTCATTTAGAGGTGTAAGCTTGGCCCTGTCGGCCCAGAACCCGCCCTGAGCCCGAATAGGGCCTGGGCTGAGATATTTGTCCTTGAGGGCGGGTCAAGGTTGGAAATTTCTGGCCCTGCCCGATCCTGATTTAAGTTATACTATAAAATATATGCTGATATAATATATACAGTATAAAGTTTAAATATCACCCATATTTTTTTATATAATATATTATATATGAAGACAATAAGTGTTGTAATACATTTTATTATAGGGTTATTTTATGTAAAATTGATAATGTTCTCCCCGGCCCATTCCAGCCCCTGCAATTTTTTCCCCCTCCCCATGATCAAGGCCAATCAGGGTCAGCTCGGCCCGACCCTGAGGGCGGGTCAGGGTTGGATTTTTCTGACGCTGAGTCAGGGTCGGGTCGGGTCGGGCCTGGGCCTAGCTAAGGGAACTTAGGGTTGGGCTAAGATTCTATAAAGCCCGGCCCAACCCGACCCTGTTGCAGCCCTTATTCTCATCCATTGCATCTTACCAGCCCATAATTGGGAGGATTCTGCTGACTCTTGCAAAGAGGGTAAACCCAAATGGAGGGAGACTTTTGAAAACGAGGAAAGAGAGATTGTTGAACTAGAGCTCTTTCCTCTCAAAATCTCCAAAACACCTGGCATTCTCTCAGACCAAATGAAGAACTGGGCTTGTTAGTTAAAATCAGAGGCCGAGCTCCATTTGGTGCACATCGGTGAAGATGTTGGCGCCAACTTTGAGAGCAGGGAGGATCAAGATTCATCTCTCCCGAATCGGCCCAAGAAGCCGAGGGTTGAGGGATCAAGCAAGAGTTTCTGGTGCATTATCAATGGGTAGACAGTAGAAATTTGGACGGACTCAAATGGTTAACTGGTTTCTTCAGCGGGAATTATATCCATGGCCATGGCCCTGGCCCTGGCCCTGGCCCTGGCCCATGGGATCTGTACTCTGTACTTTTTATATTCAAACTGACCTAAGCAAATTGTCCAAGTGAGGTTAAGTCGTCATTTCCGTTTCCCTATGAGAGAAACTGAACAACTGTACCGAACAAAAAACTGAACAAGATAAAGATTCCTAAGAAGAGGGAGAGAGAGAGGGGATGTAGCAAAAGTGGAAGGAGAGAGGGTGTAGTGGTGGCAATAGAGAGAATGGAATTGTAAGAATGGACAGATTAAATGGCTAATACGGAGAGAGGGATCCAACGATTATTAAGATATATATTCCATTAATTACAGCTAGCATATAGATCCTCCTTCCTTGTTTTTGCTTAGTTTCTTTAAACGTAAAAGCATGAAATCGGGTTGGGATAATGTTCTGTGGAGGAGCACACCCTTCGCAGCGCCCCCTCTCTCTCCCTCCTCCCCATGTGAAATGACTCATATGGCAGAGGACAGAGATAGAGAGAGGAGGGCACTGGCGGAGAGTGCGCTCCCCACACAGAACACTTCCCCACCATTACACCCGCAAATGTGAATCATTGGCATCAGAACTCATCTTGCCCCTCGCAATCGAAGATCAAAATAACCTTTTATGGATCCAAAAGGGGGAAATTTTAGAACAGTGTTTTTACTACTCACACAGACGTGATTAAGTACCGGAGTAGCCTCCATGAAATCTGACTCAAATAGATCGAGACTTGGCTAGAAATCAGTTGGATTCAATTAAGCAATAGATTCAGTACCTTCTTAAGAATCAGGGTGTAGTTGGCCAAATTCTGATTCAAATTTGTGAATTCAGCTGATTAGTTTCCGAATTTTAACACCAGAAACTAGAGCTGTAAAAGATAGGGACCAATAATAGTTCATCAACCTTTGCCTCTCTCTCTCTCTCTCTCTCTCTCACGCACATACATATACATCAATGGCATAATTTTTTTCCTTTCTGGAGGTGGGGACGGGGAAAAATCTAAATTCACAATTTGTGCTAATTCCCTTCATGGAGGTGTATTACTAACAAACACACCCTCCATACAACAGTCCTCAATTCACAAGAAAGCATCATATGATGGAGGGAAAAAGGTACAATGTGGACCTATGTACAAGCATAAAACGAAAAATAGTTAACCAAAGGCAAAAGTTTTTCTTCTCCAACAAGACTAAAGAGTATCTCTAGACTAACACCATATTTTGCAAGTGAAACGGGTGATATGGCAATCTTGACCGTATGGATATCTAGAAAATGGTCATATGCCAAATTTCGGACTTAGATTCAGCCATATACCCTCCCATGTTTGACATATTTCCTTGTATTTTCAATCGTTCATTTCTTTTAAAGAAAACTTTAATTTTTCCACTGGATTTTCAATCCCTTCTTTGCCACATGGCCAACTCTTTTTTGGCTGAAACTTGACCTTCAGATCCACCTGTACCAGTCTAAATAAACTCTCTAGACCTGATAGACTAGAAAACCTTTGTCCAACAAATTAATATGCATAATATTAGGCATGTACAACTTAAGCTCCCCAGTTAAGCAATCTAAACCAAATATGTGGGTTGAAAGATTACTCAGCTTCAAGTGCCTCAATCTCATATCTGACTTCCTCTAGATGTTCATTTATGTTTGTCACTGCATCCTGCACCCCTCTGATGGCTTCATTGAGGGCACTGTCATACTCTGCATCTGCCTCAGCGTCCTCAGTTCCTGCAGCTTCCGTTATTTCATGGACATGCACACACTCATGCTTTGCTGGGTTGCTAGATCTGCAGTGCTCATGGGTCACCAGTCGCTCCGAGGGACGGCCAGCCTTCTTTAAAATCTGAATTGTAGCTGTCTTTGGAAGGTAATGTTATGCCAGGAATCAGAAACCATGAACGGAATTATCATGTAAGGGAGCACAGAATGTAAACTAGTTAATAAAGTAATCTAGATGAAGCCCTACACGATTATTCTTGTAGTCAGAGAGATGCTTGAAACATATCATATGCTAAAAACAATCTATACTCCCTCCATCCTGCAAAGATAGTCCTCCTTCCCATATTCAGCTTTCATTTTTAGGTCCATCTAAAAAACTTAAGTAATGAGTTATTGTGAAATTTACTATTTTGCCCCCTTGCCTTCATTACCACATTCATTTATTACCCGACTTTACAAGTTTAAATATTTTAAGATTTAACTGTAAAATAGTTGCAGAAGGAATCTAATTCAGTCCTAAAATGGAGAAGTTGCTTAAGATGACGAACCTGTATCCTTCCATTAGTTAGGTGAAAAGAAGTTAAATCTTTTCATTTATCTGGTTTCAAAATAAAGAATGTGTGACTGGAATATTCTCTCCAGTCATATACTCCACAAAATAACACTAGATATTAATGCCCATAACCTTCTGTCTCTTCCCCAAAATTTTTTACCATCTCAAATGTGCAGCAATTTTATAGACAAGTCATCTGTAAATACTGGCTGGTTGTCTTAAAAAGGTGTTCCATAAATTTACTTCTCTTCTAATTTCATTCTAAATACACAAATTGAGAATAACACGTCATCAAAATCTTCAGCATTAGGTAAAAAGTTGGAGAGGTACTATAAACTATTTTTCTCCATTACATATGTCAATAAGTATATGAAGAAGAGAGTTAACAATCAATAGATTCAATGGATCAATTTAGCACATAAGTTTTACTATTTTGGAGTACATACAAGTATTTCTAGCTACCAAATAGATTTTCCTGTTTTTAGATAGAAAGTTTTACACAAAAGAACTCAAAATATTTTCATTGTTTCAAAACAAAACAACTAAAACATATCCAAATACAGACAGTTATTTCCTCAACAGATAATACTTACTGGTTAAAAGGATTTCAGACTGGAGTTTCCCTGTCTACGAAAACTCAAATAGAACTAGTAAAAAGACAATGTGAAATAACAGGACAATACCAGATGCAATTTTTGCTTTTCCTGCGTCTGAACATCTCTCAATAGGCGAGCCAGATCATCTCGGCAGAAATCAGGGTTCAAAAATTGAGATTCCATTTCGAGGGCCTGCATCAATGTCAGAGAATTTAAATTTCAGTGCAATGTGCTACAAGAAAAAATTACTAAAAATAGTTTATCATGATTCAGTAACCTACTTGTTTTGAGCAATCATTGAATTCTACTGTGATCTCACTGCAAAGTTGTTGGTAGGCTACGTCGCTGCCTCCACCCATATATTCAGAAAACCCCCTACCAAAGCACCATCAACTGTCAATTATGCTTAAAATTCTTGTACTGTACAACATAATAGAACCTAGAGTCTTAGACATAGCAGAAAACTGCCAACAGAACCGGAGTTCAACGGCCTTGTATGCACAAGGATAGAACAGAATATGTTGGTATGAACAATCTGGTTATCACTTGAAAAGAAGACTAACAAAGGTTAGCGAACAGAATAGAAACTTAAGAACAACAGAAAACAATAACTTGTTATGTAAGGATGGAAAGTTTCAGATCTGACCTGTTGGAAGGAGAAGAACAAAAGAAAAGAGGAAAGAGGATATGAATTAGGAGTCCCACCACCTGATCCTCTGAGTTGGCTTCCCACCAAACTCAAGCTTGGAATACACCAAACTACCTTGGCATCCCACCAAGGGCTTCACTGCATCCTGCATCAAAGGAGCTCTGAATCTCACAGAATTAACAAGTAAAAGCTATGTTTAATCTCAAAATCATGGGAGAGTTGTGTAGCCCCTTCTCTTTATTTATAGAACTAAGAACTAAAAGAATCGGAAAACTCTCCACGAGCAAGCTGAAGAAAGTCCTATTACAATCTAACTCTTGAAAATAGAAAGTATCTAGAAACTCTAAGAAAATAAACACCTAATTTCGTATAGACCTCAAATCCCTCACATTTGGGCTTATAGAATTGACTCTTTAGTCATTACAATAGAAAACCCAAAACATTTATCCCATGGCCCATATAACCCATTGGGCTTCAAAATTAAGCTTATTGGTTCATTCTTGGTTCATTCTTGGTCCAACTGATAGCCTGGTTTGCTGCTGACCTTCTTGTTCTTCAGAACTGCATCAGGATAGGACTGTTGTCGAGGATTAGGCTCAATTATCAAGCCAGAGAAAGATGGCGTTTTACGGAAAAATCACCTGTATACATCAGAGTCCAAATTCTCTTATCCTCCTCAAGACGAGACTATAAAAAATTAAATAAAATGAAACCCCTCCAGGTAGATGTTATCATCTGTGAGCTCAAGGCTCTCAACCACCATCAACACTCTCAACCAAAACTTGCAGACAAAATCTGCAACTGACAAACTACCAACAGTAAGAAAGCCATACAGTTGAGGATATTGCTCCTCAAGAGTAGAATACACTGACCACATTCCTCCCACAGCCTCACTTTAAGACAGTACACCCTTGCACAGCTGCTCTCTTCCTAATGAAACCTTACCATATTATAATGAAAAACAACCATTTGGATACAAATGCTTCATGTTTTATACAGTCACTCCCTCCCAAAAGCACCTTTTTGCATTATTTGCACACAATCTTCCAACCAGCAACATGATGCTATTCAGCTTCCCCAAGCTCCCATAAGAAGTACCTCAAAACTCTCCTGATTCTCTCACAAATTTTAACTTGATAAATAAAAGGTATGAAGGATTTCATGATAAATTCAATCAAATCAATTCTCACCTCTATTGATACTATTCTCAAATTTCTCCAATATTGACTCCCAAATTCCTCTAAACTGGGAATTCCACCATATATCAAGAAAATTTAGTTATATCATCCCTCCTCTTGAAGATTAATACTCACCTTTCCTGTTTCTCCAATTTCACTTTGTGTTTAGTGATTTACTCAAGACAGTTCAATTCTCTCTCAAATTCTCCACATACTCCTCCATAGCCTCAACATTTTATCATTAGTTGCAAATTGGAAGTGAAAACCTCCACATTTTCCCTGCTTATGACAAAGCTTCTATTTACCATTTCCACAATAAAGTTTCAAATCATTTCTCTTTCTTCACCTTCGGAAATGATTTACTGATGATATCAATTAAAAGAGCTAGTGATGAAAGATATGGGAATCTCCGTGTGCTATTCCTTTCTTGGCTAACGGCTCTGAACTATATAGAAAGATGGAATCAACAGGGTATAAAAAGGGCAAACCCAATGCATGAGGCTCCCGCCACTGCAGGGCTTGGGGAGGGTTATAATGTACACAGCCTTACCCCTGCTTCGCGGAGAGGCCATTTCACGACTTGAACCCGCAACCACTAAGTTGCAATGGAGCAACCTTACCATAGCATCGAGGTCCACCCTCTCTCAAATATCCCCTTATTCATTATCTCATCCCATGACCCTTCTCTTAAAAAATGTAATGTAGAAACTTCAAGTTGGCACTCTCATATGTTTTTTAGAATTTTATCCGGAAAACATCACCCCTTTTTTCCTCTTCATTTCGTCACTTTTACAAACTTATTAGTGATCAAACCCACTAAGACTTTTTGCATGTCCTTTAATAGTGCTCCTTGGCATGGTTCAAGGTCTTGGTTTCGGACCTGGTTTCAGCTAGGCAGAAAACCAATTTGGTTTTTTTTTTTTTTTATAACTCGAAGCCAGGTTTTGGTGGGTTTTTGACCTAGTTTGGTCATGAAACTTGGTATACAGCCTATTTTGGGCCATTTAAACACAATGACACTATCAGATTTTGAAATTTCAAAGTCCAAATAAGAGTTTGACTTCGGATCCTAGGTTGATAGGCTACCATGTACTAATAGGCCCTATTCTACAAACAACTTATTAGTAGAAAGCATACAATTAATGTAAAATACCGAGATCTCTCAAAGATACCGAAATAATACAGAGATAATACCGAGATCTCGAGTGATGTTTCCTTAATTCGTTCTTTGTCTCGTCTTGGACCTTCAAAAACCGAGATATCTCGGAGATCTCAGCGAGACCTCGTTCCATGCTCCTTGGGAAGGAGATGCAATGTCATCAAACATATCTCCAAGCCTTCTCCAAAGAACTAGTAACAATAACTCGAAATCAAACTGATAGGACAGAAGCCCTTTGGTTCCATGGCCAATTGTTTCTTATGCAGCACTATGAAAGTTGAATTTGCACCTTTTACTGTGGCTTGATAAAATCTTCTAGTTTAATAAATTTCTAGAAACATATTTGCCAGACCCCCAGGCCCCACCCCCTCTCCAAAAAAAACACATTCAACAACAAACAACAACCATAACCTTATCCAAACACATTGTGCTATACTTCTGGAGAAGGATAAATAAATATCAGCTTAAATCAATAATTAAATCACCCAACCTCTGACATCCTGTAACAAAATTCCTGTTTGCTATTTGGAGCTTCCTTTACAACCATTCTGCCCCACCATAATGTTAGGGTTTAGGGTTTAAGCACAAGGTTGCTTAAAGCATTACACCCTGAGTATCTAGTTTTGGAATACCCAGACTGCTGCCTCCAGCTAGTATATATAGGGAAACTAGGGTTTAGGTCAGATGGGTTAATTACTATATTGCCCCTCACAACCTGAGCATTAATACAAGTAGGATTATATTAGAACATATGAAGGGATATTACATAAATACCCTTACAATCTCCTCATATGTTCTACATATATCCACCACACATGTATAGAAACCATTGTTCAATCAGTAATTGAATCAATATAAATTGAATATCAACAATCCAATAAATCAAATAAGTAAACTTCAAGAAATAAAACTAGGGTTTTAGGTCAAAGCTAAACCCAATAAAAAAATCTGAAGTTTCACAAACAAGTGGCTAAACCAAAAGATAAAGAAAAGTCCTTGTAATCCATGTGACTTTACTCATGAAGTAAGTCATCCTCATCGAGATCCAAATTCAACTGTTCTCCTCCATCTTCGCCATTCTCTGTAATTTGTCAAATATGAATTTCATAAGATAATATGAATTCAATCATTTGCACAATAGTATCTAGTTCAACAATAAGAACTTAGTACATTCCATATATAGCTGAAAGTAAACCAGAAACAATAAGCATCATCATCAAGTTTCTTTACAAGAACTCGATCCTATATAGTCTCTATCACAAGGACCATACCATGTTTCCATTTGGAATACTGTGTTCGTCATATCAGTCATAGATTTATGTTGTATCATCAAATTTGGAATGGTACACCATACTATGAAAGACATGTCATCAAATTTGGAATGACATAAAGACTAGCACAATATCATTGAAATATATCAGACATTTTTCATATTCCTTTGTGGAATAACAAAGTAAGGAAACTTCGCATGAAAATTTGCTACACCATCAAGTTTGGAATGATTTCACAAACCCCCATACTTAGTAACCTAACTAAGTTATCTGAAACATGTAAACTGTCCCGAATGCTTACCAAGGCTAGATGAGATTCAAATAATTCAAAATAATACTGAGTCAGGTTAAGACCTGACTAAATGGTCTTTAACCCTATCTCCCCCGTAGTTTTGAATGTTCGATCTTTGTTCAATCCCTTTGTAAGAGCATCTGTCATATTATCCTTTGATTTTACATCAATCAAAGTGATAATCCCTTGTTCTGTTCGATAATTCAGCATGGCCTGTTTCAGCCTGATGTGTCTCCTCTTATAATTAAAGAGTGAGTTATACACAATCGTCTTTGTTGCTTAATTATTACAGAATATAGATATAGAGTTTAACTTAAAACTCCTCGGGTAAAACTCCTCAATGGAATATCCATGATCAGATCCTTTATCCACTTTGCTTCATCTCCCGTAGAAGCTAGAGCATAAAGTTTCGATTCCATAGATGACAGAGCAATACCAGCCTGTCTCTTGGATTTCCATGCTACAACTGCTCCCCCGAGTGTAAATACATAGCTACTAGTGGATCTGCTGTCTCCCAAATCTGAGCACCAAGATGCATCAGAATATCCTTCCAAAGTTTGAGGATGTCCAGTATAACATAGAGCATAACCAATAGTACCCTTCAGGTATCTCATCAGTCTCGTCAGGGCATCCCAATGCTCTTTTCCAGGATTACTAGTGAAACGATTCAACATGCCTACCGTAAAGGCTATGTCTGACCTAGTGCAACTCATTGCATATATGAGACTACCAATCAGTTTAGAATATTCTAACTGATTTACGGTGTCACCTGTGTTAGGTTTCAACCGTTTGTTATAGTCATAGGGTGTCTCAATCGGTTTACAATCACCGCATCCCCAACTAGAAAGTAGCCTCTCAATGTAATGAGACTAACTAAGGGTGATCCCTTGCTCATCGAAGCTTACTCTCATCCCAAGAATGATGTCTACCACACCAAGATCTTTCATGTCAAATTCTTTGAACAAGGTTTCTTTAATGTTACTCACTACAAAGAGATCAGAACCTATAATCAATATGTCGTCTACATACAAGCAAATAATCACGACCTTGTTGGACTCAGACAAAAAATAAAGGCACTTATCCGAGTTACTGGTTTGAAAACCAAGGCTCTTTACTGTCTTATCAAACTTCTCATGCCACAATTTAGGTGTTTGTTTAAGACCATAGAGAGATTTGTTTAATTTATAAACTATTTTTCCAGAACCTTCCATGACAAACCCTTCAGGTTGGTTCATGTAGATTTTTTCTGTTAGGTCTCCATTAAGGAAAGCCATTTTTACATCCATTTGATGCACAACATAGTGCTCAATAGATGCTATAGCAAGAAGAATCCTTATCATTGCCAAATAGCAGACCGGGGAGTAGATGTCAAAATAATCTATCCCTCTCACCAGGGTATAACCCTTAGCTACTAACCGTGCTTTACACTGGCTATAGACCCATCCGGATTAAGTTTCTTCTTCAATACCCACTTACACCCTATTGTCTTGGCCCCTTTAGGCAGATCAACAAGGTATCAGGTTTCATTCTGCATTAAAGAGCTCATTTCCTCATCAATGGCTTCTTTCCATTATAGTAAGTCCCTAGATTTCATCGCTTCCTTATAGGTGGATGGATCAGCCTCTAAATGGTAGGTGACAAAATCCTCACCAAAATCTTTGGGTACTCTACCTCTAGTAGATACTCTTCTAGGTTCTGATTCAGGGAGCATTGTGAGAGAAGTGTCAGAAACAATTGGCTCAAATTTTAAAGGTGATTCTGTAACCATTTCAGTCAAACCAGGCAAGGTCAGGCATTTAACTCTGAGGAATTTATCTTCAAAGAATATGTCATCCCTAGATTCTATCACCACATTGGTTGATAGATCCAAAAAACCGGTCTACAGCACTGTCTTCTGCACAACCTAGATACACATAAGTGTTTGTTCTAGTTCCCACCTTAAGTCTCCTAGGGTCTTGTATCCTAACATAAGCTATACAGCCCCAACCTTAAAAGTGTCATATCTACAGGGATGGTTATGCTATAGTTCATAAGGTGTAGAAGTCAGTTTTAAATGTGGTAGTCTATTTAGAATGTGATTTGCAGTCAACACTGCTTCTCCCCAATAGCAAGAGGCCATGTCAGCTGTCAATAACATGGAGTTTAACATCTCTGTTAACGTCCTGTTCTTTCTTTCAGCTATGCCATTTGATTGAGGTGAGTAAGGAGCAGTAATTTCAAGGATTATGCCTGCAGAGGCACAGAATTCCTTGAACTCTGTCAATTTGTATTCTCCTCCCCTATCACTTCTAAATCTTTTAATTTTCACGTTCAACTGATTTTCTACCCTATTCTTGAAAATTTTAAAATTTTGAAATGCTTCATCTTTAGATTTTAACAGGTATAAATGACAATATCTAAAAAAATCGTCTATAAATGTTATCAAATACTTCCGACCTCCTCTAATTGTGTAGTTTTTAAAGTCACAAATGTCAGAATGTATAAGTTCAAGAAACTGAGTGATCCTAGAAACCAGTCTGAAAGGTTTTCTAGTTATTTTGGTTTGAGCACACACTTCACATTTGTTAAATCTAATTGAAGTGTCTAATGGTAAATTATGAGTTTTAGCTAGTTTGAGCATTTTCCTATAGTTCACATGTCCTAACCTACAGTGTAGTATTTTGGGATCAAGTGAAATATGGTTAACCTGGTTGATTGTCTCATTAGCTAAACTCAACCTAAACATACCATTCAAATTGTAAGCACGTCCAAAATAAAAAGAATTAACAAACAATGTTACTCTACTACTACTAAAAATAATAGACATGCCAGCATCAAGCAAAATTCCAATTGAAATTAAATTCTTTTCAAAACCAGGAAAGACTTTAACATTTTTCAAAGTTAATATTTTACCTGATGATAGAACCAGGTTCGCTGTCCCTTGTTGAATCACTTCCACGACGTCTTCATTTGCAACAGTGACAGTCTCTGCTACTTGAACAACATCAGTGAGCAGGTTCTTGCTATTGCAAACATGACAAGTCGCTCCAGAATCTAACCACCAATCTGAAGATGTACTGGCCAACCCCTTACCCTTGCCAACTATGGCAACAAAGTTAGTAGGCTCAGTCTTGTCCACCAACATGTGAACTTCAATCTGTGGTATGTCAGTGTTCCCTTTCTTAGAACCCCTACACTCAGATGCATAGTGACCCCACTTTCCACAGTTGCGGCACTTGCCCTTCCTTTTAAAGTTAGTCTTTTTAGCCTCTAACTGTTAGGGTTCTTTCTTAGATGGCTTGGACTGCCTAGGATTTTTCTTGGATTGTAAAACTAAATTGACAAATGCCTGTTGTTGTTTCATCATCTCCAAGTTATTCCTAGCTCTATTCTCATTTTCGATTTTAATGAACCGTTTGAGATCATCGAACCCCACTTGTGTTTTCTTCCTATGCATCTCAGTTTTAAAGGAATGTCAGATAGAGGGTAACTTAAAAATAATTGCACCCACTAAGAATGCATCAACAACAGAGATATTTTCTTGGTTCAGTTTTGTTCCCAAGTTCTCAAAGTCTGTTACTTATGGAAGTATTTCCTTGTCTTCTTGAAACTTGAAATCCATAAACTTGTCAACCAAGTGAGTTTTTGATAGGTCCTCCTCCTTTTTTAATTGGGCTTCAAAGTTTTCCCAAATCTCTTTTGCAATCTAATATTTACAATAGGTCTCTGCCAGCCTATCTGACAGGCAGTTCGTAATTAGTGACCGATCTAAAAAATAAATTAAAAGCTAAAACCTTTTGCCTTCTTCTACTTTTCCTTGGTTTTTTTTTTTTTTTTTTTCAAAATCAAAAACAAAGTTTGACTTTTCGTCCTGTTCTCAAACAAAAGCTTAGACCTTTCTCTCTCAACGAATTCTGATTTCCTCTTTCTTTCTTTTTTTTCAACAAATCAAAACAATTCGTTGAAGAGATGGCTCTCTGCCTCTCTGCCAACGTGATTTGACCTTTTCCTTTCAATAATCAATGCACGATTGCCAATGCTGAGAAGAGCCGAACGCTAAAGCCGCAAGAGAAATCAACGCTTGCTCCCTTCAGGTTCCGTTTTGAAGACGATTACGCCAACGAAAATTACAAAATCGAAGTCGATCTTTTAAAATAAAAAACTTGCAATCATGACGTACGATCTCCAAAGCCGAATCAAGGATCGATCTTCCAAGCGTAATACGATCTCTAACGGAATTGTAAATCTGAGAATTCAAAACCGATCTTGATCGCAGAGAAGCAAAAATCCTAATGCTTTAAGATTGTTAGGGGTTAGGGTTTAAGCACAAGGTTGCTTAAAACATTACACCCTGAGTATCTAGTTTTGGAATACCCAGACTGCTGCCTCCAGCTAGTATATAGAGGGAAACTAGGGTTTAGGTCAGATGGGCTAATTACTAGATTGCCCCTCATAGCCTGGGCATTAATACAAGTAAGATTATATTAGAACATATGAAGGGATATTACATAAATACCCTTACACATAATTCTAACAAATTACTTCCTCTTTTGCTTAGGTACTGAGGAAAACTCTGAAATACGAAAAGTGGTTGGAAAAATATGGTATGGTTTACACAGTGATTTCACATGCGAGTGGATAAGGGGGAGTTTAACTCTGAAAATCCGAGCTTTTGCACCTCTGTATCTCCAACTTCCCCATATTGCACTTGTACCCTGAATTTCTTAAACTACAACAATTATGCAACCTGGGATGTCATTTCAAATGGAAGCAATTCGTGCGTTCAAGCAAATACCCACAAGATCACTGAGCAACGTTGTATGAGGGATAAAACCAACAGCGCCAAGAAGACCAAGCACATCACCAGCACATTTACCACAAAATCAATTACATTCCTGAGGAAAAAATAACTTTTCAAAGGGAAATAGGTTGATCAAAGAACTAAACCAATTTCAAAAACATCACGATAAATTTTTTTCTCTTGGGGTCACAAGGAGAACTAACAAACATATGTAAAAGGAGTCAAAGAGAGCCAAAAGGGTACATCAGAAAAGGAATATATTTTTCTGGGGAGGGGGTTTTTCCCTAATTTGTTATTCGTCTTGGTGTAGCGTACCTTCGTAACTTTGCATAAGCTTCAGCTCTTCGCTGCTGAACTGCTAGAAATTTCCGAAGCAGATCAACGGTTTTGGAGTGTTTGAGATGGCTTTCCTCTGCAACCACCTCCTTCTCCTCCTCCATGGTCGCCTCTCCTATGGCTACCTTCTCCAACCCCTCAATCACCTCTTTTTCATTTTCCATCAAGGCGCAGTGCCCAATTCTTCAGTTTTTTTTTTTTTTTTTTTTGTTACGATGAAGAATTCCTCAGTTCGTATTACTTCTCAAGTAGTTCTTAATACGAGAGAGCCTTCAGTAAGGAAAGGGCGAAATGAAGACAGGTTCCTTTGATCCTATTCGTAATTCGGAACTCAGAACTCAGAACTCGGAACTCGGAACTCGGAACCTCCTTCCGAACCAGCTGGGATGCCCTACAACACTGCTACAGTGGAGGATATTCTACTGCACTAATTGTAGATAGATGGTCTTTTGGGTGCAAGGTTCGTAATCCAGGTATTGGACTCAGGATCATGGTTCGTGATCTCGGAATCGGTTGGATCGGATCAAATCGACCGATACAAATTGGGATCACCCAAACTCGGGCAAATATGACACTTTTGTTCCTGTTTTCTTTTTAAAAAAAATTTTAATTTTTTTTTATATTTTTACCCCTATCCATACAGCTGGATTGGATCGAATTGGTATCGGGATCGGTCTTGGCCGATACCAATCTGATCCGGCCAAAATCGGCCGATCCGATCCAATCCAATCCGATACCTCAAACCATGCTCAAGATCGGTCAAGGCCGATACTGATTCGGATTGTTCGAAATCGATTTTGGTAAAAAATGATCAAAATCTAAGTTTTATTGGATCGGGCTTGGATCAATCAAAAATATTAATAAAATATTAAAAATTAGTACGGAATGTCATTGATCCTAACACTCACCTTTTATTATAACTTAAATGTAACTCTTTAGGATCCCACCACATGGTACGATCTTGACAAGTTATTTATGATCTTTTAGTTAAGGCTTTTCTGTTTAAGAAAAGTTTGGCTCAAATCCTAAAACGGCATTGCAAAATTGTCTAACAATATTTTGTCTTCTTCAATTAAGGGCTTCCTGCCCAACTGATGTCGGAATGGCAACTACCGATGTTGAAAAAATCTTATCCAAACATGAGGGAAGAGAGATACATCTCTTCAAGGAACCTTACCCTTGTAATTCTCGTTCTCATATACTAATCCATCTTCCGTCTCATCTATTTCCGACGTGGGACTAAAGTTCTTACACAAGAAATAATAAACTAAAAGCAACTCTTAAGAAAAACAAATATTGTAAAAAGAAACCTCTAAAACCAAGATTTCAAGAAAGAAAATATTTTTGAAATTCATTTTAAAATTCATTTTACAACAAACACCAACTCCATCAAAACCTAATCTGTCGAACACTTTCAATCATGGATTCTCAATCGTGGATTGGACATAAAACTTTAATAAGACATTTTTAAAAATAATTGTTTAAATAATAATAATATATGGAAAATTGTTTTCTACATGGATAGTGTAAAAAAGAATCTGCAAACTACATCAATAAGGGTTTAGAAAATGATATCATCCATGTGGGGCCCTCATG
This sequence comes from Telopea speciosissima, assembly GCF_018873765.1. NCBI lineage: Eukaryota > Viridiplantae > Streptophyta > Magnoliopsida > Proteales > Proteaceae > Telopea > Telopea speciosissima. The sequence continues at coordinate 20,123,033 of NC_057916.1, read as the reverse complement.
ATCAACATCAAAAGACACTTTTGTCTTGGGGGATGGAAATTGGAAATTCTTAACTGATTGATAGTTGATACCCAATTACCCATATCATAATATGCATCTTAATCCTCTGTCAAGAGTTGAGGAAAATCCAAATGAGAAACCAAACTGCAAATCAATTCTGAAAGTGACAAAGGGTTACCATCCCCTATTTGATGGATTTAGGAGACTAATTGATCTCAAATTTGAGTACATTGGCTTCATACTCTCTGGTCTTTGCTCAACACATTTTGACAATAAACCAGCAAAGTCCTCAACAAAATTCATTACTATTCTGTCATTGCATATAAGGAATTTCTTAATTGCCCAATAATACTGGTAAAAGAAAGATAAAAGTCATTGGAAGATTGCAAAGGTTTCCTACACTAACCACATGTAGAATTAAAATATACCAAATAATAAAAGGACATTGGAAGAGCTTTTTAGCTTCTAATGTTTTGTCCCACATCGATTGAAACGAGACAGTACCAATGCTATATATATTTTAAGAGGCCAAATACTGGATGTCGAGTTCGGTAGCGCGAGCTTGTAACCCAAGCGGGGACATTAAAGTGATGGGATGCCAATCTGGTCCTTGTGGTTGCGTCCGTGGGTGATTTCTATTGGCTTGCCCAATCCAAGTTTGGAGTTGAACTCTGTGGCCTGAGCGAAGGCTTGGGTCTCCTGGTTCCTAGAGTGGAGGGGAATGCGTGAGGCTGGCTTCACAGAGCAACGACAACTTCCCGCTCTGAACGGTGGAAGGATTACGAGCTGGTGCACCTCGAACCAACTTGCCCCAAGGGCTGGCTTGAATTCGAACCATCATTTTTTGGTTTGGTATTACGTCACGGGTTCAAATCACAGAGAAGGTTACCTGAAGTAGAGTGAAAGCCGTCAAGAAAGGGTTACATGCCACTAGGCAGCGAAGCGTGGTGGTTTGTTATGAGCGTTAGATTGTTCCAACTTAATATGGGATAGGTTAAATGGTTTGATTTAACGAGTTCAAGATCATTGATCCGTTTTTTTTTTATCGAACTCGGCACTATTGGATGTTGCGCCTGTCAGGTGTCGACCTCTCCACCCCGAAATGTACTACACTTCTAGGGAATTGGAGAGAATTTTTTTCCATTTATTGCATAAATCAAACGTGACTGTATGTCCTAAAATATTTGTGATCAAACCATTCAAACTAACAGAAAATGGGCAATTTAATGTTAAGAATTGGAATCAAGGTATTTTTTAAAATTTTTAATGACAAATGTGCTTTTGACAAAGGTATCTTGTTTTCTAATTTGTACATTTGATAACTGATAATTAGTTATTAATTTTGATCCATTGGCTGAATTGAGGCTTTCAGTAGTTTTTATTTCCAAATATCTGAATGGTATGATCTCTTCTGCCATGCAGTTAAGATCTGCTCCAGAATCAATTAGAGCAACTAGTTCTACTGAATAGTCTTATTGATTATTAAAGTGACCTTTGTGTACCATTTATAGAATATGATTTTATTAATATTATTGACAAAATTTGTATCATTTGCTTGGTTTCCTTCTACTTCTATGTTAAAAGTTTTCATTTTGGGCAGAGTATAAGAAGGTATATTTTGAAGAAGAAAAAATTGCTTTAAGTAGAATAATTTCCTGCCAAAGATGATTGTCTTTTTGTTTTTATTCTCTTATCTCGTTTTTCAAATATTGGCCTCTTCTTGTAAGTCATGAGTTGTGATTGTTTGTTTAAGAGGATTTACTCTTTGTAACATTTCTAAGAAATTGTAAGAAACAAAATCTTACTGTATTTGGACTTCTGGATTAGGATTAATTACTTATATCAATTTTGTGAGATATTGTATGAGGAGAGGTTTTTTGCATGGTCGTGCACGGTAATACACACAACCATTGGATGGGGATGAAGGAGTGCACTATAGATCCTCATCTCCCATCCAATGGTTGGGTGCATGCCTATGCATGATGTGCACAAAACATTTTACCATATTGTATTTCAGCTATGAGATCACTAATTTGTTCTGCCAAATCTGTAAGTTTCTTCTGGTTTGGTTAGAACATAAAGCCTTTGCATTGGTATAGACCATTTCTGGAACATAATCTGATTTTGAGAGTATAAATTTAAAATTATTTATCATTTTGTTTCATGTAACATTTACTCTGAAGGTGACCTACTCTTCCACATTTAAAGTTGATAGGTGGGCTTGTATAATTTTTCTATTTTGTGGTGTGTTTGGTATGCATTCTTAGAACGCATTCAAGGTCCATTTGGCATTCTCGAATGATAAAAACAACTATTTTTATCATTCAAGAATGTGAAATCGACCCAGAATGCATCACAAACGCATCTTTGGTTTGTAAGGATATTGTCTTTTCCTTTATTAGGTATTCTTCTCGTGGTTTGTTTTTATACCTGTTTGGTGGACAATAGATTTTGTATGATCTAGGATAGTGTTTGTATGGCCTAGAGAATTGTTAGGATCTTTATACTTTTTTGAAGGGGCAACTATTGGAGGAAGACCAAATTGTTCACAAAATCTACTTAATTATTTGCAACTAATTTTTTTTTTTTTTTTTTTTTTAAGTTGATTTTTTGGCCTAAGGTGATTACACAGTCCTAAGGTTTCTATGTTAATGACATTGATTAACCCTTAATAGGTTAATTCATAATAAATAATGTTATTATTGGAGAAATATTATCGTAATTTAATTTTAACCCTTTCAGAAAATAAGTTTGAAAAACCGCTAATAATTTTATTTTTCTCCAAAAGCTTGTTGACTGTTGGTCCTACACATAAGTTTAGAAGGCCGTTAATAAATTTTTCTTTTCAAAAAACTTGTTAACTATCGGTCTTAAAAATAAGTTTGGATAAGAATACTTCGTTGTACCATCTAAAATCTTGTAGGCAAGTAGTATTTTGTACGAGAGTGTGGCTTATGCTAGTACTCTCATGTGTCTATCTCTCTCCCCCTCGAAACAAGGGGATAGAGATGTCTTTTCATATTGGAAGGAGAGAGATAGACTCATGGATAGAGTTCTTTTTCCCAATCTTATAATAAAGAGTTTCTGAATTGCAAGATAACACAGGTAAATGATACAATACAAGCCATTGGAAGATTGCAGAGGTGTCTAACACTTAACTTTTTCTTTTTAGTAGAAGGTGTCTTACACTACCACCAGCAAGTAGAAATACAGGATTAAAATATACCAAATAATGAAAGGGCATTGGAAGAGCAATTTAGCTCTTTAGATGCTTTGTCCCACATCGATTGAAACAAGACAGTACCAATGTGTTATGAACCTAGATCTGGGGAGGAAATGATCCGGCAGGTCAGCCCAATGTTACGTCTCTGTGACAGAGAATTAGAAAATAGACGAAGGAGAAAGGGGACGAGGGAGAAGAAGGGAAGAGATAGAAGAAGAAGACGAAGAAGAGACAGAGAATTGAGTGGAGATTGAGAATTAACTATTCATTGTCTCTTACATGGGCTACTCGCCCTATTTAACCATCTATCCATTTTGCTTATCCATCTAATATATTTATTAACCCAACACCATACCCATCATCTACCTATGATCATAACATTGCCCACCCCTTAAGAGAACCTTGTCCTCAAGGTTCAGCGCAGATAATCGGCGCACCGCAAACATGCCTCCTAACACCAAACAAACCATAACCAAGAAGTGCCGCCCAAACAAAGCTGGATCGACACCGAAAAAGCGTGCCATCGTCAACCAATCTATGAGCATGCAGAGTCCGGACCCAACACAGCCCTCGCCAACGTCTTAATCGATTCAAGGCTGGTTTAAAACCAGCAATAACAAACCCGTGGCAAGGGTAATATGGCCACACGATCCTTCTTCTTTCTTTTATTTCTATATTCCCTATTACTTTCCTCTCTCTTTCTTTTCTCTCTCTCTCCAAATAGCACCCATCACAAGAGAAGAACCAAATGGTCAGCACCCAATTTTGGAAGATAATAAAACTCCAACACACCGAACACAACTGCCGCTTGAGAGAAGGGCTGAGAAGTGCATTAAGACCACGAAATTATGGTGATCTTGATCGAGTTGCAAACACCGCTAGGGAAGAGAAATAAACTTGAGGATACCAATCGCTGAATTTCACTAATGAATGCCACGAAAATCTCGGTTGCTTAAGAATAAAAGCCAAACGAAGGAAGGAGGAAGCGATAGGCCTCGAATCAAGATTCCGGCAAGGGAGGCGCGATCTCGGGGAGCCTAGTAAACTCCGATTGCAAGCCTTGGTTCCTCAACTTTTTCGTTTCCCCTTCTTCGGTCCCAACTCCCAAGTCTCCCAACTCTTGTCAGAGCCAATTGAAGGAATTCCAAGGTTTTGTTGCTCCAAGTTGCGCGTGCAGTTTCGCGGATCCAAGGTGCGGTGGACTTGTTGAGCTACAGAGACAAGACTCTCGCGGCAAAGGAACCGGTATTCTGCTCCGGCTCGAATCAGAGGTGGTGGCTCCGGTGGTGGCCGAAGTTGCCGTTTCTTGAGGTCTCGGTCGCTAGGATCCCACGATCTACGCGAGCAAGATCTCGCTGGCCTCCAAGATCTTGATCACCAAGGCTCCATGGTCGAACCGAGAAAGGGGGAAAAGAGGTGATGGAACACCAACTTGTCCTGTTGTTCCGCGATCAATCACCAATGTGGTAGCTGCGCTCTGTAGTCGACAAACGCATGCCACCTTCGTCGTCGCCCGACTTCCATTTTTCCTTGATCGAACACCATCTCGCCCTAATCGGTGGATTGGGGTCTTGGCCGTCGAAATCCCATGACCCCAAAATCGAAAAGGGATCCAGATCTTTTCTCTCCCTTTCGTGCCGTGATTTTGGTCGATAAGCACAAACGGGTATGAATACGTGCCTGGATCAAAGGGTCCCAGCACTCGCTCGATGCCGATCGTGCGACTTGCCATATCTGCAGAAATCCAAGGGAAGCTGAAGGATTGTGATGCAGCCACAGAATACGATGGAGGGTTGTGATGGAGTTCGGCATGACGGTAATGAACAATCTTGACGTAGAGTCCGACACAACGATCGGATGTTGGGCGATTGGTTCTTGCGTCGGTTGTTTCGGCCCCGGTGAATCGGGTCGACTTGACCGATAAGAGGGTGGACAGATTCACGACGCCGGAAGCCGGATCCGATTCCACGAGCGCCGAAACCAGTGGGGTTTGGTTCAAGGCAGCCGGAACCAAAGCCGTGGAGTCGGCATTTGCATCGTTGTGCTCCCTAGGAATCGACACACCTTCACCTTCCACTCGTATCAAGATAGTAGATCCGCTCGAGCTCGGTGGCGATTGCGTCTCAAGAAAATTGAGGAACGGCGATGTCGGATCGTGGTGTTCCCAATAAAGAAAAGAACGGACCAAACTGTTGTAATGAGAGAAGAGACCCATGGGGATTAAGGGAATGTAAGAGGAAGGGCAACGAAATGGTAATGGAATGGCAGGGGGAGGTTCAATGAAAGCACCAATGTTTTGAACCTAGATCTGGGGAGGAAATGATCCGACAGGTCGGCCCAATGTTACGTCTCTGTGACAGAGAATTAGAAAATAGACGAAGGAGAAAAGGGACGAGGGAGAAGAAGGGAAGAGAAAGAAGAAGAAGACGAAGAAGAGAGAGAATTGAGTGGAGATTGAGAATTAACTATTCATTGTCTCTTACATGGGCTACTCGTCTTATTTAACCATCTATCCATTTTGCTTATCCATCTAATATATTTACCCATTTACCCTCTAACATTTTAACCCAACACCATAACCCATCATCTACCTATGATCATAACACAATGCTATATATATTTTAAGAGACGCAACACAATCATGGCGAGTTCGGTAGCGGGAGCTTGTCACCCAAGCGGGTACATCAAGGTGAGGGGACGCCAGTCTGGCCCTTGTGGCTGCGCTCGCTGGTGATTATCACTGGCTCGCCCAATCCAAGTTCGGAGCTGAGCTATGTGGCCTGGGCGAAAGTTTGAGTCTCATGGTTCCTAGAGTGGAGGGGAGCGCGTGAGGCTGGTTGCACACAGCAACGATGACTTCCCGTTCCGGACGGTGGAAGGATTACGAGTCGGTGCACCTCGAGCCATCTTGCCAGAAGGGCTGGCCTGAATCCGGACCATCACCTTTTTGGCTGGATTTTCTCGTCACACATCTTAATCCAAATGACTCAATTCTGATTTCAATCTTTTCGCTTAAGAACAGGGAAGCCCAACAGTTCTAAATCGAACTAGTTCTGTGATTCTAGAGGACTATATCTCTAAGGTGACATTTTAGGATGTTAGAATGTACAATAAGACAATCAATAACACAAAAAGAGGGTTCCCAACATTGCCCGTGTGCAATTCCAGGCCAATGAGGAAATCCGCTTTGAAATTTAACAATAGTGAGAGGGGCATTTATGACAGATAAATTTAGAATAACTAAAACTTGTAAACTGGAATTAAAAACATTTCAATTGGAATTTTAAACCATTTTCCAAAGCTTGCACTACAAACATCATGTTAACGAGATGTGAAACAAATAATGAAAACTGAATAGAAAACAGTAAAACTGGATCGAATGCAAAACAATTCTGATTCTAGTCAATTACTATCTGAATCGGTTTTGATTTGCACCTTGTCAAAATATAAACTGAATCGAAACCGGACTGATTGACACCCTTACAGGATACCCAGTTTCCAGGTTCTTGAGGAGCAAAAGCTAGAATAGAGTGCACAATCAGTCTTGATGTTGGGTTGGAAGGGGGGCATAAATTTCATCCAGCCATGGGCATATTTTAATGGTGAATTGCCGGAGTGATTACCCATCATAATTATGTTGTATGGAATGATGATGGACTCCATAAATTCAAAAAATTAAAGCTCAGATTCAGGGGAAAAAAAGAATATACTCTTTAACCATATAAGGCAACTGATGAATGATTCATTTGTCAGGCATCTTTTTGTGCTGAAGTTATAACTAAAAACATGGTCATTTGAAAAGAGGGTAAAGAAGAGAAAACATTAATCAAAAGAGAAAATACAAAAAGATATCCTACCTTGATAGTTTTCTTATACAATTGTATTCCCTTGAATCAGTTTCAATGCCATCTGAAAGAGAACTACTCATAAAATTCCCTATGCAAAAATTACTTCACCAGAAAACAATGTTGACACTAACAGTAACACACAACCTTCAGAACTACAACCACTTCTACAAAACTGATCTAAATTTAAACATGCAGGGTAAATTAAGTAGATTCCCCTTCTGGACTGGTCCCTTCATTTGTTTCACTGCTGTTATCTGCATTCTCTGACGGCCCTACTTCTTCAGATTTTGCTGGGCCAGGACCAGCAGAAACCTTGACCATTGATGGACGCAAGAGCCTGTCACCAAGTTTGAAACCCTTGCGGAATTGTTCAATTATGATACCTTCTTCGAATTCTGTGGACTCTTCACGCATTATTGCTTCATGCAGCTGAAGAAAAAGAGTCATAAAAGAAGCTAGTAAAATTTTCTGTGAATATAACATAATATATTGGCTTAATAAGTCTCAATTAAGAGTATGGACTTTGGAGTATTTCATAGCTTTTCTCCCATATATTGAGAATAAATCAATAAAGCACATTTCCTAGTTTAAGTTCACAGTAGAAAGTGCAAACAATATTAAACTCACCGAGTCGACTCAATTTAATCAAGACCTGGACTGAACTAAAACGGTAACCAGGTCTTCATAAAACCTGAATAAACTCTATTGAGTACTCGAAAAAAATCATCAAGTACCCGTCTGAGTTTCGAGTCGACTCGGTGGTGCACCTGCAATAAGTCATGGTCAAATAAGCATGATAATAAAAATGGCAGTGATCTGTCCACTACAATGAAGTTTACAGGGTACAAATTACATAATTTAGCAGGTAAGGAAGATTAAGAAATGATCTTGTCTTTGTTTCTTTTTTACTAAAGATAAATAAAAGCTCAACAAATCATTTAGTTGGGGAAATTCAATAAAAAGGAAGAAAAATAAAACACCCCTGCTGAAAGAAGCTCAGGGGCATAGATAAAACTAAATTCATTCATGATAAAGAAGTTCATGTATGGAAATAAACATGTCTTCTAAAGTTCATGAATGCAAAAAAACTCTTAACATCTGCCATGTGAAACAAAAATTGTCGTGTTTATAACATTACATCAACCCAACGTATGATAAAGAAAACAAGAACATGTCATGTTTAAGAGCATCAGCTGATGTGCCAAGCTCAACTGGAATACAAAGAGGTGAAAATGAATCGTCACAGTTTAAGATTTCCACGGTTTTCATTGGTGATCAAAATTTCAAGGAACAAACACCCAAAAAAATCTGATAACTACAATCAAAATGAAAATAAATGATAAGTTGACTGCAAATGATTTACTAATTCTTGAATTTGAAAATATAGCAGTTCAAAAAAGGATTCAACTCTCCATATTACCAGCCACTTAAGTAAGCTTCCTTCCCCCATCTAAGTTATGTCCAGTTACCATCTGCTTCCTCCTCCCACCCCCCACCCCCCACCAAACAAAAGTCCTTTTATTCATGTGCTAACCCATCATCTTCTTGGCTATCTTGTTCTCATATAACATATTCTTACGTTCACCTTTCTTTTTTTCTCCATTTTGGTTTACCATTTTTTGTACTGTTTTAAGGAAGTTACTTTCACATTAAACATCTCTCTTACTTTCACGCTAAGCACCTTTCTCCATTACTTTTTCCTTGATGTAATACAAGCATAACATATTATATTTTAATACGTTAGAGCAAGTAGCAGTTGTCATCTATAGTCAATACATGAATATCTTCATGGGCAAAAAACTAGAGAAGTTTTTGGGCCAGAGACAACCACATAGACAAGACAAGCAGTAAGTTCAAGAGAGAGAGTCAAACTGTCCATTCAAAGACAGCAGGATCCATGGGAAATTATCCTACTGCCATGCAGAACATACAGTATCTGTAAACATTTGTTGATCCATAAAAGAAACCTCATAGTGAGGAAAAGTAGCCCCAGAACACCAAATCTACTATATTTCTCTTGTGTTGTTAGGAGTGAAAATGCCCAGGAAACTGTCAAGATAAATATCTGCTCCAGATGGTTATGAATTTACAATTTATTTGATAAGAATATGTTTCCACTTCACAGCAAGGAGATCTGCTAGGTGGAAGCCACAGAATTGGATGATCACAAATTCCACATTTATGGTGCAAAAGTTTATCATATCAATGTACAAAGCATTATTCATCAAAAAAACAATTGTACAAAGCACTACTCTTCTAATTCAATAAAACAGAAATACTAAACTCACCAATGGGTCAAAGGGGCTCCCAACTGTCTCCACAGGAACAACACCAAGTGATCCCAGAATCTCAATGAACTGTTTATATATGCTTTGATAGCTATTGTTGATCTTTTCCTCTCCCTCAGTCTCTATTTTAATTTGGGCTTTAGCTCGCTCAAAGTTATCCAACACGAGCAATAGACTCTCCACCACTTCCCCCTGTGCATTTGTCACCAAGGAAAGCCGGTCTCTCTCTGTTCTCTTCCGAAAATTATCAAAGTCTGCACTGATCCTAAGAATCCGCTCTCTCCCCACTGACAATTCTTCAGACAAAATAGCTACTTTGTTTGCAAGAGATATTTTCTCATCTTCAAGGGATTGAAGGTAGGCTTCTATCTCAGCAACCTTGGACTTATCATTACTTGATAAAGCTTCTTTGTATGCTTGCAGTGATGCAATGACGGCAGAAGCTGGTTTTTCTTCTGCATCGACAGTGCCACCATCGGGCACACCATCTTCCACGGGAGCTTCGCCATCCAAGCTCTCCTGTAAATGAGTCTATTAGCAGTAAATACAGGATAGTTTATAACAGTCTAGGGCAACGTATGCTTATTGATTTTCTAACAGGTAAAAGTTTTGCAATTATCTCCAAAAGTCTTGACAAGAGTGAAAAACTAGAATGTTAGTGACTTAATTCAATACACATATTTTGCAAGAATTTTTCATCTTTATTTTTTCTAACCCAACCCCTTCGACAAGTAATATCAACTTGCTCTATCCCCACCCTCCGATAGATAAAAGATCCTCATTAAAAACCAAAGAAAATCGAAGTGCAGAAAACCATTGTTTCTGACTATTAAATATATGAGACTAACTTCCACCTTTCGTAACAGAATCTAACCTTGAAAGTGAATAAAATGGCCATAAATCCCGTAATTAGGGGGATGGAAATACACACACAGAGACAAAGGTTTCCTTGACGACCCATCAGGAGAAGCTTGTCTTGAGAGCCCAAATATTTGCTACATGGCAAGCATAGTTGTCAAGGCGACGCCTAGGCGTCCAGGCGCCTTGCTCACGCCTTGATTTCTGGTGTCGCCTAGGTCGCCTTGTTTTTTAGCCCCTTCGACCGCCTTGGTTCGCCTAGGCGCCTTAATAACTATGATGGCAACCTTGTTTGCTTTCAAATTTTCATGGAGGTGTTATCCACACCATCACCTATCAATCAGCTACATATCAGCCTAATTCGATTTTCCCATGTGGAGACATAAAGCCCTGAGCTGACCCCATTGAGTTGGGAAAGGGCTTCATTAGGTTGTGTTGAGTCGGAGATATAATGCCCTGAAAATTAGTTGAAAATCTAACTTTGGCAACTTTATGGGGACTTCCGTTGAACTGTTAAGAATACAAGAATAAGCCCTGACATGGTGGGCCATACAGTGGAGATAAGAACCCAAACTTGATGCATGGCTAATCCAAGTAGGTTGCTTCCATCCAACAGTTGGTGAGGCCCAAAACTCAAAAGAGGCGGACCATCATAAGCTTATACTGACAGGGACCTGAAGTGGTAAGTGAGATACCATAAATAAGCTGGCAGGTTGCCTTTTGCAGGCCTTGAGTGCTGTTAGTCTGTTGCTGAACTCAAATTGATTCTAAAAATTGAAAGTTAATCTCCCAAGCCGGAGTCTTGCTTTTATTACTGATTGCTTTGTTGTTGTGCTTGCTGCTATTTACAGATTCTTCTTCCTTGCTGACCAAGTTGAGCTTGTTCCATCCTATTGTTGAATCATGAGAAACAAATTGATTTCCTATTTTCCTGTAATTTCCCTTGATCCTCCTTATTCGTCTGTTTAGCTAATGACCATGAACCACAATCTTTTATTTCCTCCATCTCTACCCTGGAACCAGCAAGATCCTATCAAGAATCTTGTAGAAACCCCTCCTACATAAGCCAGTACATCAAAACCACTTAGAAACCCTTTCACCCCAATCCTATCATCTCAAATCAAAACACTCAAGCCAACTCCATGTATCATTTCCATGCTAAATTTTTTTTATTCTATCTTATTCCCCATAGTGAGCAATATCTCAGTAATTCAGAAACCCTAGTGGATTGCGTAGACCCATGCTAGCAGGGTCAAACCAGCATCATTTTAATGTTACCTTACAAACTTAACATGGCCTGCAATTTTTAAAATAATTCAATGCATTAAGATTTAAGAAACAAGGAAAGATTATGACGAGTTTAGAAACCAAAAAGGTTATTTCAAAGAAAAAAAATTTATGATTCTTAAGGGATCGCTGCAGCACAATCTTTGTATTTTTCACATATAAAACTAGACAAAATTGGTATAACTAAGAAAATGTACGGAAAATAGGCAGCATAAGAACAGCATGAACATTAACAGAGCATATAGATAGGATGTACATCGTACAACTTAGACAACATATGAACAGCAGATATGGTGTGACAAAGAACAAACATGGATGCGCAGGACCACCTAGATAGAATAAAAGAATTGCATAGAAAAACTTCTGGTACCACCTAGACAACATAGAAATAGCAGATGGTACAACCTAGACAGCAAAAGTGAACACGAAGTCATGAATACAAAAATAATAAGAAATTAATGAGTTGAAAGGTCATTTGAGAGAATGAACTAATCACAATCATGTAAACCAAACAAATACTAGGATACACAATGAAAGCACTCTATTTTCCATTGTACAGAAACCGTTGCCAATAACAATTATTTTTACCGAACAAATTGTGCATTTTTTTATCAGCTCTACGCAGTAAGCACCCCCCCCCCCCCAACTACTTGGGGAAAGCTACAAAAACAAAAACCTGTCATGGCATTCCATGAGAAACATGAATTTTCAGGGTCCATGTGTAGAGGTAAAGATTTAGATTGTAAACTGCCAACTTGACACATCAACCCTCCCTTGTCCTGGTTGGGACCAGCACACAACACATCCTATGGTTGTTAGAGGAAATATAGAAAACCATACTAGAAAAGGGGATGATGCATCTTAGGGTTCAATAATCCTGATTATAGGTAGCTATGGGCCCACCCAAGTTCAAATAAGTCAACTATAAAAGGAAGTGGCAATTTTTTTAATTTAATTAAAGTTCAGAACCCAATTTTAAGGGGTGGTGGCAATTCTGTAAATATTGTGAACAAAGGAAGGTGTTTTGGAAGATAAAATGAACTCAGGACAAAATTGGAAACAATTTTTAAGTAAGAGGGTATTAATGGGAATTAAAGCAAGACAGGGCCAAATAGAACTAACTTTAGAATATGGGGGATTTTCTGTAATTTCCGAGGGCTGTCCGTAAAAACAAATAAGAAGATTGAATGTCTTCTTCTTCCTCTCGATAAGAAAGAGCAGGCGGAGAACAGGTTCAAACTCCGATTGAGAGAAGCCTCTCAAATGAAGTCCGATTGACCCGACATTGTTGGGTAAGATTCTGCACTCAAAAATCTTTTAGGATCAATCAACAACAGGGCAGCAGATCAGAAAAGAGACAATGAAAAATTCCTATAACTGAACCTGGCAGAAGTTACAGGTAAGGCTTCAGTTGAAAGTCGGTAACTCCCGGTAGAGGAGAAATCTGGTAATGAAAATTCCAGGGCTTGAATCACCCAAAGGCGTATGACCTTCGCTCCAAATTTCAGGAAGAGCAGAAAAGGACTGTTAGAGTTCGATTCAGATCTGGTTGGTTGCAGGTACCACCCAGAAAAGAATATTGGCAGTAACAAAGGAGTAAAATAAAGAGCAATTAAGAAGAATAGTTGAGAAGATTAAAGGAGAGATTAACCTGGAATACGGGGAGGAACCAAAAAAGGAAGTACAGAACTTGCGCACACGCAGCTCTTGGCAGCAACACCAACTAAACTTTCATTCAATTCTTCAAATCTATCTCTACTACAGTGCAATGCTTACATATATAAAGAAAAGAGAAAATAAAGTTTCCAAATAAAACTCTAAAAACTGAAATAGAAACTGCGATAACAACGTAACAAAACAACTGCCCAAACCCTGATGCGTATCTAACTTTCCTAATATAAAAATATGGCAAATTCAGAAGATAATCTCTAATATCGTGTGACTGCATTAGCTCTCCAGTCCTTAAAAAAAACTTGACCCTGTCGAGTTAGGTTATGCTCCCAAAATACCCATGTAAATCTCTTTTTGATGAGGTGGCACATATCTCAAGGTAGATCTAACTGAGTGAGCTTCAATCTCATCATCATAACCAACATTAAGGCCATCAACTGGATCGGGAGGATGCGGCTCAGGATATTCCACATCATCCTTGTTCATAGCCAACAACTGCTCAACCATACAAAGTGGACGGGTATTGTTAGGACACATACAGGCTAAGTGACCTGTCCCGCCATAATTACAGCAGACGAAGCTCTCCTACCATTCACTGCCTCTGTTAACCTCCAGCTTCCTTTCTTCTACTAATGGGATTCAAGCTTATTTTCTTCAATCCCGGGTGGGCGTCTGTAAGTTGAAGTTTTGAGCATGTTATTCAATTAACTGTACTTCTCTTCAGCTGTCTTAGCATAGGCAGCTGGCACATCAACAGATTGGAAATCACCATTAGCCAACTCTCGTCAAATCTTGGCATTCAGCCCACTGATATACCTCAGAACCCGTTGTCGGTCTGTCTCCTGTAGTTTGCATCTGGAAGATAGCTTGTGAAACTCCATAGTGGAAGTATCCACATCTCTACTGCCTTGATGGAAGTTGACCAGCTTTTGGAAGGGTACTTTCTCGTAATTGGGAGAAACAAATTTATCGTTCAATATTTGCTTCATAGCCTCCTAATTAGTAACAGGTCCAAGCCACTTGATGAACCTCAATAGTAACAGGTCATCCCACCATGAGCAAGCATAACTAGTCAACTTGGTGAGAATGAGCTCACACTTTTTATCTTCTAGAAATGATGTGTAGGCAAAAATCCTCTCGACTTTGGTCAACCAGGCAAGGAAAACCTCAGGTCCTTTCTCGGGAACCTCAACCTGAATGTTGTAATCCCTGTCTGAGAATTGTCGTGTGACGTCCTAAGGAATAACTAGTTCGGGTTGCTGTCTCGGAGGCACATCTACAATTCGTAAAGTACCTAAGTGAGGAACTGGTGTATATGGTCTTACTTCAACTCACTTTTTGGTTCTCTTCATAAAAACAAAAATCTCAGCAGGAGTGCTCTGAGTTTCTACCATAAAATTGTCATATTTTGCTTCACTACTCTACTGGTTTTCATGTAATTCCTTGTACATCTTGTAAATCTCAGGTTACTTCATCTCATTTTTTGATTCTCTTCATAAAAACAAAAATCTCAGAGGGAGTGCTCTGAGTTTCTACCATAAAATTGTCATATTTTGCTTCACTTCTCTACTGGTTTTCATGTAATTCCTTGTACATCTTGTAAATCTCAGGGTTGGTGATGTTAGAAGGTCCTATCATTGTTAGAAACTGCCATGAATTCGGCTCTAATACCAATTTGGTGCAACCTAGGTTCAACAACCCTGATTATTGATCGTTATGAGCCCACCCAAGTTCAAATAAATCAACTATAAAAGGAAGTGGAAAATTTGTTATTAAATTGAAGTGCAAAACCCAATTTAAGGATTGGTAGCAATTCTGTAAAAATTGTGAACAATGGAAGGTATTTTCGAAGATAAAATGAACTCAGGACTAAATTGGTAACAAGTGTTTAAGTAAAAGGGAATTAATGGGAATTAAAACAAGAGGGGGACAAAATATTACTAACTTTAAAAATGTAGGGGCTTTCTGTAATTTCAGAGGGCTGTCCTTGAAAACAATTAAGAAGATTGGAAGTCTTCTTCTTCCTATTGATAGGAAAGAGGGAGGCGGAGAACAGGTTCAAACTCCAATTGAGAGAAGCCTCTCAAAATGATGTCCGATCAACACAACATTGTAGGGTAAGATTCTGCACCCAAAAATCTTTTATGATCAATCAACAACAGGCCAGAGGAAGAGATAAAGAGACAATAATAAATTCCTATAACTGAACCTGGCGGAAGTTACAGGTAAGGGTTCAGTTGAAGGTCAGTAACTCCCAGGAGAAGAAAAATCTGGGAAAGAACATTCCAGGGCTTGAATTACACAAATGCATATAACCTTCGCTCCAAATTTCAGGAAGAACAGAAAAGGACTGTTAGAGTTTGATTCAGATCTGGTTAGTTGCAGGTACCACCCAGAACAGAATATCGGCAGAAACGAACAAGGAAAATAGGAAAATAAAGAGCAATTAAGAAGAATAGAAGAGAGGATTAAAGGAGAGATTAACCTGGAATAAGAGGATGAACTGAAAAGAGGAAGTACAGAACTTGCGCACCCGCAGCTATTGGCAGCAACACCAACCAACGAAACTTTCATTCAATTCTTCAAATCTATCTCTACTACAGGGCAATGCTTAAATATATAAAGAAAAGAGAAAATAAATTTTCCTAATCAAACTCTAAAACTGAAATAGAAACTGTTTTAACTAGCTAACTAAATAATTTCCCATATCCTTATGTGTATCCAACTTTCCTAACATAAGAGGATATTTATGAAAGTACAGAGGGGCATTACAGGCTACCATACTTGCACGAGAAGCCCATCAATGAACAATCTAGTAGATAATATTATTACGCAACTTGGTTGTTACTAATTTGGGACAATTATATTCGACACTGTATCTGGAAATTTACTAGTGTTCAACACAGTATATAGCAAAAGGTAGAATTCCCCATGTAAAATTGAGAAAAAAATATCAATATCTTGGAATAAACTTTTTGATGCTGCAAAGAACCCATAAGCAAACTTAATGATAGGTGCCAAATAGAATATGAAACAGAAATTGCACATGGCCATGACATTAGGTGTGAAGAAATAAGGGTCACGGTCGTCAGGAACAGAGGAATAGATAATGTTGGACTAGGGCAAAGATATCCTACCCTACAGGAGGATCACAAGTTCTTCAATGAATAGCAGTAGATTTAGCAACAAGCACCTCAGACAATAATTCCAGCAGCAGCAACAGGCCTTCAAATGGTCTCAAATGTTGGGTATTTCACAGATCAGTAAAATAGAAGCAAAGGAAAATTGATAGAAGAGTGATTCAAGTCACTCACTCTTAATGTAAGGCTGGATCACGAAGGACCTAGCCCCAGGCAGGATCTTCTTGAACAAAGTTTAATGCAGGTTTGATCTTCAAAACTGGGCAACAATTGATGAACTTGTAGCAGATCACACAATGAAAATAAAAAAAGGAAAAATAGAAGATAGTATAGAAGATGGATAGTTTGGATTGAACCTCCCTCCCCCGGGTTTCTCACCCACGGCCTCTCACAGAACTTGTAGCAGATCACACAATGAAATAAAAAAAAAAAAGGAAAAATAGAAGATAGGATAGAAGAAGGATAGTTTGGATTGAGCCTCCACTCTCTCCCGGGTCCCTTACCCACGGCCTCTCACTGTACCTGTCTCTCACAGCTACATGGCTAACAAGCACTTTTTTTATTTTATTGCATCGTTGGCTGATCAATACAGCCTCATGCCTTTCTTTATAACTAAAGCATGATTACAAGTAGTAACTCCCCTTTTGGCTATTGGGAGGATTACGAAAATAGAAACCAAACAAAAGTAGAAACTAAATCTAATTACAAGGAAACAAAGGACTAAAATAGAAACTTATAAATAAAAGCTAAACCTACTTTCTAAAACTGAAAATAGAAATTAGACGTTGGCAACTTTAGGATAGAATCTTTCTCCACTTGATATCTCCAATGGACCTACAAGATCTTTTAAAAATCATTCCCAAAAGGCAAATATTGGATGTGACAGTGTTCACGTGAACAGTGTTTTGGTCTTTTCTTCATGTTTCGATCTTCATCAACTCATATGCAAGGTTGCAAATATAACCTGAAATATCTCCATGCAATCTGGATTTGGGCTGCATTATATGATATTCCATCAAATCAACAAAACCTGCCACATCATCAGACCAAGCTGCCTCTCACAGCAGTTGAATCCCACAACTCCACTGGGCTGGTTTTGGGACTTGTTCCTGCGGTTACACATGGACCTGTGATCTATATCACATATTATGTGATGTGTATAAAGATATCGATTGATTGCGAAAAACCAGATGGCTATTGAAACGGGTATGCAACAACTGCAGAAATTGGTTTTAAGAAAGCAGTTCAACCTTGGGGAAGACTGGTAAGTGTAAATTACCATGCTTGGCCAAAGAGTCAAATTTCTGCTAAGAACAAAATGATGCACTTCTTCCAGTCAGCTTCCTGAGCCCTTGCCGGTTTTGGTGAGTCTTTCCCTGATAAGTTCATGTGGATCCCACATATTGCATTGAGGGTAAACCTTCTCTTCTCACAGAAGAATATTACATAAAACAAGTACTTTCTTTATAGTTTGTAAGCTAAGTAAATAGTCAGTAGTGCACCTGTTACTTGAATGCCCCTTAACAATCAAAATCAGAAACTATTTGTTGGATGCCTTCGGGGTTAGTTGATTAATCCTTCCAACCTCATGGACCTTCTCAATGGTTTTATATCTTTTGAACTTCATATCTGTTTTCTTTTTCTTTTTTTTTAACGCTGGCAGGGGGTTTGAGCTCATATCGTATCCTTTAGAATTTCCTGATTATTGCCTCTATTGGTCTCCTTAAAGAGTATAACAGGGGACCTCACAATGTTTTAGTTCTAACGACATGATTTCCGTTAAAGGTCATTTTGGGAATTTACTCACTGGTGTTTCTTCATTGCTACAAAATTTTTAACAACTCAAACAAGTTTGTTACGTGACACTAAAATCTCAATAGGAAACATTATTTTCTAAGACTTTCTTCATGTACAATGGGGTTTTGTTTTTTTCCCCGGATAGGTAGGCCCCAAGAAGATTCGAACTCATGACCTCTTAATTATGAGCTACCCCCTTGGGGTTAAAAGGATGCTATTCGCAAAGAGGATGTTTCCAGACTCGAACTTGTGATCACTTGGTCACAATGGAGGAACCTTGACCGTTGCACCAAAGAACTCTCTCTTACAAATGTTGTTGGTGGGGCTTGAACGTAGGACCTCTTACATGCATAATCAAAGTACAAACCAGTATATACTATTACTTCTTTATTTTCATAAATGAGACTTTCCTACCTCCCTTTCACAATAAAATACTAGAGTTATTAAAAAATTCTATAAAGATACAATACCAAAATATTCAGTTAGTTACAAGTACCTGGTCAATCTTACAGCCAAACCAAATTTTATCTCATAGTGCCTAATGTTCATAGTATTACATTACAATGAACCACCATAAAGCCATACAGATCTTCTGAAAGAGAAGCAATTGCAGTTTGGTATCATTGTAACATGAATTCCACATGTTAACTGAACTGAAAGAATCTATAGCCAGCTAAATCAAAGGAACAACTCAAAATCATTGATGCCCACCTAGCTGGTTTCTGAGGTATTGGAAACATTACTGAGAAGCTTGCTTTGAGGTTAGGTAAAGTTAAAATTTCACTAAATTCACTAAAGAGAAATATTTGGATCGCTTTGTAAATCATATCCGAATAGCCCAAACATCAATATTCCATGCATACATATGCAATCCCTTCTTTCTAATAAGGGCTTATCACTAGCTATACCATGAAAAACTTCTACTTCACTTGGGGGAGGGAGAAAGAAAAGAAAAGAAGATAATCCAAAGGGTAAACTCAGATCTAATCCAATCTATTTCTCCTTGAACAACATAGGGAACCGTGTGCACATCGAAGTAAAAAAAACTTACTCCAAAGGACCGATAACACAACTAGCAGAACATGATTTTGAGTTTAAATAACTGAAAAGATTGTATTCGTTAGCATTTCCCAGTTAGACTCTTGCCCAGACTCGTTACCTTACCTACCAAGAAGAAAATATAAGAAAATAACTTCAAACAAATAGTAACAATAATCAAAACATTACCTGCACTTGAGTTTCTTCAACCTCGTTGGTCTCTGTAGTTTCTCCAGCGGCAGCAAAAGGTGTTAATTTTGAGAACCGAAATGATGATTTAGACGAACGATTGGAGAGCGATAAATTGAAAGGTCTTATACATCTCTGGTTCAAAGAAAAACACAAACGTTTTGGAGTTTCCAAGGATGTGGAGACACGGCCCAATGGAGGGACGAGGAACGTTGGAGTTCTGAGGATTGTGGCCATTGGAATGACAGATAGAGTAAGAGATAGAGCCCCTATCCCTGAGGAAAGAATATAGAGTCTCTCTCTCTATACGCGAAGGAGAACTCTGGAAATCAAAACCCAGTGAGTTCAGAGTTGACGATTAGAAGGATTAAAAGTATTAGAAGCGATAAGAATGTTCTTGAAATGGAAGAGGTACCCATATTACTACTTGTGGGGAATGGGCCTAAGCCCATCTACTAATACCTCACTTGGGTCCTCACTCCTCAGTGAAACCACTGGGAGAGAATTGTTGCATCATGTGAAATAATATGATTCTGTACGCCCTCCCCCCCCGCGCGCCCTCCCTCAAATCCCAAAAAAATAGATGACAGTAGGACTGGCTGGTAGGCCCAGAACAGCCCACAAGTATTCACTTCGGCCTCTTAATGAGCCCAAAGAAAAAATACAAAAATAAAAAACCAGCTCTATTCCAGTTCTATTGACCACTGACCTTTCAACAAACCCTTTTGTAGGACTAAGTTTCCCTCCACCCGTAGAGAATGGTACACCCACCATCATAGGATTCAGAGACCCCTCCTAGGGTTTTAGTATGTTCCTAAAATGCCCTCCTGAATAATTCCACCTCGAATTTGAAAGAATCAAAATGAAAATTATGGACCCCAGTTGGTCCCAAGTCATTCAGAGGCTCCCTTCCTTCGATGATAGTTTGTCCGCCTCATTAGCACACGCATGCTTAGGTTGTGCGGGAAACATTCTCAATTTATTCTTTGTGATCAAACTGTGGTCCCCCCACCCCTTTAAGAGCAGTTTGATTGAGCCCGCTCCTGATCTACGACCACCTTGCTCCTACTCGCTCGAGCCTGCTCCTCCAAGCAGTCCTTTGGCGTACGTGTCCTTAATGAAATGGAATTTTTTTAGGATTATCTCTTGAAAGACAAATCAAGTTATTGCTCCCTAACAATATCACTTGCGCTCCCTTCCCAACATAGAGAAGCAAGCAACAAATTTTTCAATTCGAGCTCTCCAAGCTAAGGTATGTGGTAGAAGAACATCATTCTTAGATTTTGTTTTTAACAAAACTTGCAGAATGGAAATATGATAATTCAGAATATATATATACGTAAAGATTCCATGGTAAGTGAATAAACAACTCCTTGCTGAAGAATTGGATGAGGATCTGCATCAGTTCACATCACTGTAGTGATTTCTCCTTGTAGTGTTGCTCTACGAGATCCTTGTCAAATAAGTTTGGCATCTACTGCTTGCTCGGTCGATCCTAAAAATCCATTAGGCAGGAAATACAAAGTTGGAAAGAGTCATAAACATTATTAGGAAACTTAGGAAGAACAGACTAAGATTTAATTAGAAGAAGTAATCAACCAAAATCTGAACATTAGGGCTGAATAGAGAAAACGTTTGATAACCACAGGGGAATAACAGAAGTAGCAGCAGCAATGGGCAAAAGGAGCCAAGATTGAGTTCGAGCAACCCTCTTAGAGGGTGGAATAAAACCCCAAAATCCTATACAGAACAGAACTTAGGAGAGACACCAATAGAGGATCGATTTCTACAGAGACAAAATGGGAAACAAAGGGGTTGTTCTCCATACCTTTCCGATTGTAGGCTGCTGATTAAAGGGGTGCTGATCCACTTCCTCAGACAAAATCGAAAACAAATTGGATCAATCTTCCATAATCTCCACACAGAGACGGTGAGAGGGAGAGTATGCGAGGGAGAGAGAGAGAGACAGAGAGAGGGAAAGAGCCAAAAAACGACACAGAGTATGAGAAGGACAAAGAGAGACAGAGAAAGGGAAAGAGCGAGAGAGAGGTGCAGAGAGTGCGAGAGATAGAGAGGGAGAGAGAGTGAGAGATCTCACCTAGGGTTACAAAGCGAGTCCTTCCTTCGTCGTCTCCCAAACTGCTAGCAGAGCGAGAGATGAGTTTCGTGATTTCTCTAAAAAAATCATGGGTTTTGTGACTTTTGTCCGTCGATCATTGTTCTTTGTTCTTTTGGCGTTCAAGACCTCCGATTCGTTCTAAAAGAACGAAAAAACGAACCGCAAAGCCAAACACTTTTTCATGTTTTTTTATTCTTTTTGAACAAAATAACTGTTCAGAACACTGTTCTAAATGTTACCAAACACACTCTTAGTAGTTACACGTTCCAAAATACATTGTTTCATAAGTATTTAAATGGCCTTCCTGTTTTAGTAACTCAAAGAACCATCTTGCCAAATAATTTTCTTATCCCCTTTACACATAAGTATAATTATAAACATGGAAGGATAGAAAAAGTGTACGTATACTTGACGAGGGAGAAAAGTCTGAGTCTTCTATCAAATAAAATTAAAAAAAATATGTCTTTAGTCTTGCACTTGTAAGGAATGGCTGGAAGGCATGCCACCTCATATGTTTTAACAAAATTAACAAAAGGAAGATAATAATCATAATATGTTGAGTAACCCCAACGGGGTAGCTCAGTTGACTATGACCAGCACCTCAGGATTTAAGAAGTCACAAGCTCAACTCTTTGTTGGGCCTACTTATCAAAAAATAAATAAATGATACAAAATTTAATGTGGAGCCTAAAATATTTTCCCTATTTTGTCTAACTGCTAAAATGACTACAAACAATGTAGTGCCATGTATCGTGGAGATGGTCTCCAAATACAGCTAAAAGAAATTATTATTAGGACTATAGTTTGCTCTTAGGAATTGTTCTAAATACCTCGATTGGATAGGGTCATCTTTTCCAATACCCCCCCTTATTTGTTTGAGACTGCATATGAGTATGAAGGAACCTAGCTACTCCCCTATTAATATTATCACCGTCATATTATTTATTATGTCAATTTTCAAGTTTATTATTTTACCCAAAAAAAGTTCCCAAGTTTAGTACGAGGGAAGAGAATGTATGTATGTAGTTTATGTATTGTAATGTTCATAAGGTCTATTAAGTTTATATAAGATAGAGACATAAATGCATATAATAATAACACGTAGATAACTTAAAAATAAAAAAAAACATATGTTTTGTTTACTAACAAGAAATTGTAATAAACTTAGGAACATCATAAAATAATTAGTTATGCACCGATTATAATTTGTTTATTCTAAAATATTATGACCTCATTGAATATTCAAAGGCATAATGTTCAATAAATTTCCATAGTTATGGATAATTTTTAGTTAATTGGTCACTATATGTTGCTTTTTATGTCTTTGAACTAATGAAATTAGCTTATTTCCTAGGGTTTTTGGGGCTTGTTCGTCATCGGATGGAGAAAAACTTTTTGACACTTTGATAATTATTTTTTTCCTAGTGTTTAGTAAAATCATTGTAGAAGTGGATTCCAAAGTCAAGGTGTGAACCCTAATCATAGCCTTAAAACTTGCATATAATCAAATGATAATGTCGAATTTAATTGAAGCTTATTACCTTTCTAGATTGATTATTATTTTTCATAGCAAACCAACAGCTAAATTGATCAAATTAAGTTTAGCAAGAAAAAAGGAAAAAATTTAGCTGATATGATTGCCAATTTTTTCAATTTCCTTGAGATCCTTATACAGCTTTCATCGTTGAAACCATATAATATTACATTTCAAAATCAACATATCATAACCAAGTAATCTCTGATAGTTACTAATATTTTGATTAATCAAGTTGATCCCATGGTCTAAAACAGTCACTATCTAAATTCAAGAACATTCTCCTATACAAGAAACACATGAGACCTAAGGGGTTGAATAAAAAAAAAAGAAGATAAAAGCATAAATAAATAACATTCAATAGTTTTTAAATAACTGAAAAGTTGCAATACCCAAGGCTCCATTTGGTTAGATGTAACATGCCAAAAAATAAATAATATTTTAATGGAAAAAAAAAAAGCAATAGCATAACAAAAGACAATAGCAATTTAGTTAGTAATAAACACTTAAACAGGTAAAATAAAATATTTCTTTATTGCTGGTTGTCTATGTAAAATGCGTAGCTTCCGCGAATGATCAATTCTAATTCAAGCTTCATTAATATGTGTGCCACCGGTCATTGTTGAAACAGTGCTTTCATGAACACAAATTAGTTTCCCAAGACCATCAAATTTTATTAATTGAATAATTCATAAAAACTTTTTTTTTTTGGGGGGTAAAAGAATTCATAAAACCAAGGGTTGAGTTTCTCTTGACCGGTACATCTATATCTCTCTCCTCGTCATATGAAACAACCTAATCACCCTTCAATGTGCAAGGTCAATTTGTAGTGAGCCGGAATTGTCTCCAATGAGTTGGAGAGCCCAATGAGCCATACAATGGTTGGGTTGGCTATGCATTGAGATGTGTGTAAACACACATCCCGACACCCATCTAGTCAGCTCAACCATTGGATGCATAATGGACACTCATTGGGCACGCGCCTCATTGGAGAGGATCCAAACTCATTTGTAGCACCTTATTGGTGTGCTCCTCTATGTCACTTGCTGAGAGAACCCCCTTCGATGGGATGAGAAAAATTAAAGAAGATCACAACCGCACACAATTGCAGGTGCAAGCTTCAACTTTTTGAGATGACTTCCTTTCCAAATCCATATGAGGCATAGTTAACACTGGCATGGGTGGAGACACGTTTACATGTGGAGTAGAATAACCAACGATTGAAAGGGGGAGGGAGATCTAGAGAGAGAGAGAGAGAGAGAGTTGCAAGGGTGTAGACACCTCATTTGTCATCCATGGAGACCACTTGGACGATGATAAGTATCCCTTGAGGCTGAGAGTTGTTTTATTTACTAACCAATAATGTCGCCCACACCCCTAAGCATATCTACAAATCGTTCATGAAAAGTTACCAAAATACCCTGACATCGAAAATAACAAGAAAAGGGTTACTATCCTCAGACGCAAATTTGTACATTCGATACGTAGATTCCTTCACTATATCTACACTTGGAACAAAAAGCAAAATTAAATACCTCTTTTATAGGGAAAATATTTGTTGCTAAAAGGAATGGGACCATACTAAAGTCTAGAGGTAGTCGATGCTGATCAGTCCAAGTCTTGATTCCCCCTGCCAATTCAAAGAGCATGAAATAATGAGAAAAATAACCTTTGAATCACTTGATTTAGATGTATAGATCTAAAGATACGGGCATTCGAACGTCTAAGTCCAACCTTGGTTAGGCCCAGCTTTGCCCAGTTCAATTTGGAACTAGCCTAGTCCAAAAGTGAATTGACCATAGCAATAATGTCAATCTTGACACTCAACAAGGGATGTTGATGCTCAAAGCCCGAGTTGACAACGAGACAACCCTTGAATTTGTCCAATTTGGATCGAAATTGGATTGAAATAATTGTAGATTGATTCCAATTCCTAAAACCCTTTTTTTGGTAAACCTGTCATGAGATGAAAATTTATTCATCCTCAAAAGCAAAAAAGTGTTTGCAATAGGAAAAGGGTTTTGTGTACCACCATGCCCAAAATCGTTGGATGGGAGATGAGGGTCTACCATGCACTCTCCCTCCACTCCATCCGATGACTGTGTGCATGATCATGCGTCTGTGCATACAACCTTTTACCTTTACACAACCATTCTCTATGGGAAGTGTGGACCCTATGCACACGAGAACCAATGAGAGAGGGTGGAATTTTCACCTTTCATAGGGAATGGGACAGTCATTTTACCCCCACTGTGTCTGGATTTTTCTCTTTGCAGTATATACAAGCTACTCAGAAAAGAGTAAACCTAAAGACCCAACGTTGGGTAACATGGAATCCACCTAGCTACACTATGAACATATGAGTTGTCGTCTTTGCAAACAAAACAAAAATCACTAACAAAGAAAAGATTTTTTTATAGATCTGATATCACTAATAACAACTTGGACGTAGAAGCCTTCCCCAACATGCACTTGGGGGGGGGGGGATCTCCTGATGTAACAAAAAACTGGAAAGAATGAATGAAATGGATGTGTAGACAGCATACCTAACCATTGACATAAACTTGCTTACTTAGGTTAATTCCATCTGATTAGATCCACAACCCGGGGAAGCAGTTAGGGATTACAAATATAAAAACATGCCTGGTCACATGTGCTATGGCTCATGGCTGGATGCCAACCCACCATGATGCAAGTTTGATTTTAACTTGTGTCAACTGTCAACCACAACGACAAGTGAAAATTCATGACGTGTCAAGTAAAAAAGGTCACGTACGGAACTTCAATTCAAAGAAAGTAATCCTGTAAAAGTTGAAATCAGAGAAAGAAACTGGCAATAGCCGGTAAAAAGTGTAGACACAAATCCAAAACAAGACTAATGTAGAATTAAACTTAAATTAAGGGTGTAAATCGATTTAGAACCGGGTAGTTGGTTCGGTTTAGGGAGTATTAGTATGATTGAGATCTGGACCAAGTCTCACATCGGTTCTGAAATTTGATATCGTATCGAACTAGTACAGTTCCGGTTCCTATTCGATTCCTACATGGTTTGGATCCAATTTCTATACTTGATTTATACCAATGATTCTATTGAAGAAAGGAAAAAAATAACGATTTTGATGAGTTATTCATCTAACCAAACGATCTAGGTCTTCTTTTTTGCATCGCCCCTATATTTGAGAAAGAATATAAATTCTCATGATTTTATCTAGAAATAAACTATATATTGCGTGGGAGGGATAAGTCGCTAAATTGATCAAGAATTCGAATATGAGGGAGTGAGTTACCCCATCCCTACCTAATCGTCGACTCCTATGTTGGGTCCGAAATGTAACCAAGTCCCGCTTCTTTCCGAATTGTAACCAAATTCTATTCGATTTGGTTCCGGTTATTTTGTGGGAATCCGGTTTCGATTTTCGATTCCGGTTCAAGTTGACATCCTTATAAATATTAACTCTGTAGTCCCTAGTCCCTCTGTATAAAGTAACTTCCTTTTCGAAAACCTTCCACCCTTTTTTGTCCTATTTAAAGAATAATTTCGTTAGAAAATAGAAGCACAGATAAACATCTTAAAAATCGAATTCGTTATTATTTTTCTTTCAAATGTAATTATCATTTAAGCAGACGTTAAGAGCGTCTTCCCCCAAAATCTAGCTGATTCAGACTCTGAATCAGACCATTTGCCAAGGCTCCAAATCCTTGGTTTCGAATTTCAGAACTCGTAACTCTCGATTCTTACTTCAAGTATCAGAATTTGTGGTCTTTTTCGATATCGTAGTACTTTTAGGGTTTACTACGTAGAATTTAGTGTCTCTCTTTCGGACTCGATTCGTCGGAGAAGATGAGTAGTAAGAAGGTAGAAGAGCGGAACGAGAAGATCATTCGAGGTCTCATGAAGCTTCCTCCCAATCGAAGATGCATCAACTGTAATAGCCTGGTATGTTTTCCTACTTTTCTCTTTTTGTCGTGTAGAAATATTGCAGAGTGTCAATTTCTAGGGGTTTTGAGTTAGAAGTTCGTTTTTCCGACGTAGACCTTAGTTTAAGTTGGTTTCTGCTTTGTTTTGGTAGAGATGAAACTGAATTAGGTTTTGCTTCTTTTTTTATACGCTTTTGAATTTTTTTTTTTTTTTTTTTTTTTTTGTGTGTTCTGAAAGTTCTTTACCTGTTCTGGTTGCAGGGTCCTCAGTATGTATGCACAAATTTTTGGACTTTTGTTTGTATAACATGCAGTGGGATACAGTGAGTGCTTCTATTCTCTTTCGTTTGAGGTTTTAGCTTTAGTCCACTTTGAAGACTTTGGATTTTGGTTGAACTTGAATACTTAAGAGTAGTTCGATTTCTGACGCTAGATTGAGTTGCTTAACAGTCTTAGGACTGAATCTGCTTCTTAGTTCTCTTTTGCTTTATCTTTACGTGCAATTGGTGTTCTGTAATTTGTATGATTTTAGGTTGTTTATTGGGTGGGGGGGGGGGGGAGTTGATAAGTTAGATATTCTTTGCGGATGTTTTACTGACTAAACTGCATGAGTTTGTGACGCCTCTGAACTTCATGGTGTTGTTGATGCATTGTTTTTATTGACGCGATACAGTCGTGAATTTACTCACCGTGTGAAGTCAGTATCCATGGCTACATTCACATCCCAAGAGGTTGAATCTCTTCAGGAAGGTGGCAATCAGGTAAAAGGAACTGGTTTTTTTTTTTTTCTGTCTTTTTGGTGGTAGGGGGTTGTTTATTTTGTTGATTATGGGATGTTTACTATTTTCAGCGTGCAAGGGAAATTTATTTAAAGGACTGGGACTTACAAAGGCAGAGATTGCCTGATAGCAGGTTAGAGATATGTTGCGTCTTATTGGCTCTCAAAGTTTTATTAATTTAGTATGTTGCGTGGATTGAAATTTATTATGATTCTTCTTCTTGCAGTAATGTTGATAAAATCCGAGAGTTTATAAAGAATGTTTATGTGGATTGCAAGTATGCTGGAGGAAAGACCTCTGACAAGCCTCCTCAAAATATGCAGGCATCTATTTCTTGTTTCATTTCAAAACCTTTAGAATATCTTAGTTCAATTTAGTCAAATGGAAGGCTATGCGAATAAGACTAACATAAGGTGTTGTTGAGTTTGCCAGAACCTCAGAAACCATGAAGATGATACCAGAAGAGCCAGCTCCTACCACTCCTATTCTCAGAGTCCACCATATGAATATCAGTATGAAGAGCGGCGGTATGGCAGACAGGCTGGAGCACTTACTAGGAAACCGGGTTCGGATCGAGGCCTCTTTGAACGAAAAATTTCTAGCTTTATTTATAGTCCGGGTCGATATGAGGATAGGATTGCAAATGAGAATTCTGGTTCTAGAATTTCTGACTACTCTGTGTCAAGTGGAGGGGATCCTTTCAGGTCTGATAATCAATCACCAAATTTTCAGAAGAATGTTGGATATGGCAGCCCTCCAATTCAGCCTGTGAGGGATATTTTAAATGAAGATGTACGGCGTCAAACAATGAGGTCATACTCAGAGACAAATGCCAGGAGCAACGTAAATGGAGTTCCACGGCCACAGGTTGAATTAGTGTTAAATCATTTTAGATTTTCTATTGTAGAGGAAGTCTGAAAATCCAATAAACCATAAAATTTGTCCTGCGAAGTGATATAAATGTAATATCTCATGGAAATCTATTGTTTCATGAGTTCTCCTATGAGACCAACAGATAAAAGATGGCTTGATTAAATTGCCCTTCAGCATGTGTACTTTCTTCTTCATTCCACACCATAGTTGTCAAGGCGTTGCCTAGGTGTCCAGGCGCCTTCTTGGGTCCAAGGACACAACATGCCTTGTTTGATGCAAGAAGGGTAACCGCCTTGTGGCCTTGTGACAACACGTCTTATATTATATCAGCTTTTTAACACTTCAGGTGTCCACGTTGACCTGCATTTATTGCTTTGTGTTTTGATGAATATGCTTATGTTGGTTTTCTCATATTAGGTCATTACCAACATAATTATATTATATTGAATCGATATGTCTTCTACTTTGCATATAGGCATAATTATATAAAATTATCATTGCTATATTACATTACTGCACGCTTAGGGCATCTTGTCACCTCGGCCCCCCTCCAATGCCTTGGGTCACCTAGTCACCTTGACAACTATGTTCCACACCATTTTCTTCCTATAGTTGAAGAATGAGACCAATACAGTTATTTAGACATTGACTGGTACATTCTGGGGCTAGGTATTCCTAGATGGGACTCATGGAATAGAGGCTCTCTCCTCTTTTCATCTGCAGATTGTTAGTCATCGTATATAAACTGTTTCCAGTGTATTTGCTATCTGCTATATTGCTGGATGGTGTTCACTTAACCTCTTCAGTTAGCTTACATTGAGTTACTTCTTTGTCCAGAGAACCACCTCTTCAGGAAGCTTTGGGTCATTTGATAGCAACTCCATGTCTTCAAAATCTGTTAATTCAGGTAGCTTATTTGATGTCATCTCAGAACCTGAACAGTCTGTGGGGAGCCAGCCTGACAAAATACATTCTTTCTCTTCTTTATCTCAATCTTCTGTTTCTGCTAATGTGACTAGTGTGGAACTTTTTAATGCTTCATTTGTGCAACAACCTGCAGCTTCTTCAGCTCCATTTTTGGATTTATTTCAATCATTAAGAATTTCTCAAACTCCATCTGTAGATTTGTTTCAACAACCAGCACCATCTTCTGCTCCGCCTATAGATTTATTTGGGTCAAGCCAGACTTCTTCGGCCCCGTCTCTTGAATTGTTTGCCAATATTGCACATCAGCAGCCTGCTACAAACATGTTGGAGCAAAAACAATCAGGATTCCCTGTTGCAGAAAATGAAGGCTGGGCAACATTTGACTCACCATATCAAGTAACATCTACCCTTGGAACAAACAATGTGGGCCGTGCTACCATGGCTCATTCTGATGGGTTTCCTATGGTGAGCTTTACTGCACTTGCATCCACAAATACAAGTGGGAAGTTGCAGTCAGTCCCTAGCTCTGCAGCTCATGGCTCTGTTCCACCTGCTTCCAATATGTGGCATGGGGCCGTCCAGGATGTTCAAGCCTCCAATAGTCTAGGAAGTACTCAGGTAACAAATCCTCTAACACAATTTAGTTACCCTAAGTTTTTTTCTGAAATCTTGGGAATTATTGGATCTGTACTACCGTTTGTGGATGGTTTTGTTACGTACTTACATCGCTAGTTTTGGCTCATTTTTTTTTGGTAAAATTATGTAGCAGTCATGGAATGCCTTTGAAGATTCGGGTCAGACCCTGTCCCAGTCTTCCTTTGAGAATCTACCACCAAGGACTGAGCCACAAGTTCAAGCCTCCACTGGTCCAATAAGCACTCAGGTGGTCGGTCGAATTAACTCTAATGGATGGAAATCTTTTTGAGTTCTTAAGTATCAGAATTTGATCCATTGCTGTCTCTGTGGTTTTATTAATAACTGGTTTTGGTTTCATTGTAAAATTTTGGAGCAGTCATGGAATGCTTTTCAAGATTCTGCTGGTGCCATTTCTCAAACTTCCTTTGGGAATCCTCCACATAGAAATGAACCACAAGCTCAAGCCTTCAGTGGTCCAACCAGCGCTCAGGTAGAGAGAATCATAGTATTTCCCATCACTGTGAGGATGGTTTCATTTGTCTCTAGTTTTGCTTACTGTTCTATTGGTTTCAATTCTGGAGCAGCCATGGAATGCCTTTGAAGATTCTGCTGAGAGCCTTTCTCTAGCTTCCTTTGAGAATCTACCACAGAGGAATGAACCACAACCTCTGGCACATAACCCTCCTGCAACCACTGATCAGTATTTGAGCTTAAAAGTTCAAGAGGTATTTGTGCTTGCCAGAAACTGCTGAATCGAAAAGCACCTACTCTGTAATCCATTTTTGCATATATGATCTTTGCAGGAATCCTGCAACGATGGGTTTCAAAGAACTATCGTGGAGGAGAGAGCCCCTATACATAATGTACCAGTTAATGGTGCTGTAGCTGCATCAGTGCTGCCTTTGGTAGTCTGTTCTTCCTTGGTCCAATCCTGTCCATCTGAGTAGCCTGCTTCAATCTTATTTTGCTTTTATTTTCTGTTTAAACAATTAACTGCTTCAATTTTCACAGGGAGGACTTCCGTCACATGGTGCTGATAGGAAATCTACAAATCCATTTGATATTCCCTATGATTCTGATTTGGAACCTAACAGTATGGTATGTTGCTGCTACTGATCTTCTTTATGGAAAAAGGTTTGATATTCTTTTTAAGATTGTTTTGGCTGTTTATGGCGATAGCCTTGTTATATAAAACTCTTTTTGGGTTTAGTTAGTAACAACAGCAAACAATTTATGCACATTGATGGCTTTTCAAATATGTTGCATCATGCTCTAATATTCTAGGCAATGTCGCTGTATTAGTTTTTGGTGTAATATTAAATGATTAGCCTGCAGCCTTATTTTTATTCTTGTAATTTAGAACGATTATATAATACAACATAAGAGTTTGAGCTTCAAACTCGAAAATCTGATTATGTCAGTTTCTTTCGTTGAGGTCCGTTGTTTGACTTGATTGATTTGAGATGGCCTTGTCTTTAGAGCAATGCTAAGAAGTTTCGAGGTTGCCTCCTATTGGAATATTAAGAAATAAAGGACCTGAATATTGTTGAGTCTGGTGCTCAGATTATGAGGTATGGAGTTGAGCTGGTTTCTTTCAGCCATTTGGGTGTTCCCATAGGAGTAATTTACGGTCTTCTTGAGCGTGGAACTTGGTTTTGAATGAGGGAGGGGACACCTGCTTGGAAGAAGAGATGTATTTGTCTTCTGATGGATGCCTATAAGAAGCACCCTGAATAATATCCTGGTAAACCTTATGTCAGTCTTACTTGGTCCTGCAGAGTGGTATCAAAGCAAATTCAGACCATTGATAAAAAATTATTGTGGGATGAGGTACAACCGTGGAACTGTGGAAGACAAAGAGAACAGATGCAGGTTCAAACTAGTAAATGGGAATGTGTGTGTTAAGCCTAGGATGTTGAGAGGCTTAGATGCTTATCCTGTTGGTGTAATGAACAAACCTTCTTTGCTAAATGGCTTTGGAAGTCTAGCAATAAGGACTTTTGTTGTGGAAGGACATGATTGTATGCAAATATGGTGCTTCTCCTGATGTTTGGGATTTATACAGTCCGAGGTTTTTATGGTGTTTCAGTATGTAAATGGGTTATGAAATTTTATGAGGATTTTACTGCCAGAACTGCCTTTCAGGTGGGGAATTGGCTCCTGATTTAATTTTGTGAGGATGAGTGGTTGGGACTTGGGAGATGGGAAACTTTGTGATCTTTATATTGGGCTGTGCAATTAAGCTTCTTAAAATAGTGCTCTGATGGAACAGGTTTAGGGAGGGCAGTCCATTTGTAGGTTTCTGCTGTTTAGAAGAAACGTAACGGATCATGAATTTGAACAGTGTTCTGATCTTCAAAGATTGGAGAATACATAGGACATAGAAGATTCTTTGGGAGATGAAAGAAAAGACAGAGTGATGATGCAGGAAATCAGTTTCTCTTGGAGATTAAATTTAGGGGAAATATCATTCCCCTCCCCTCTAAGTTTCCATAATATCAACCCAATACCCAATTTTTTAAAAATGATAATGCCCTCCCCCACTTTTTAAAGATTCTATCAATCGTACCCTAACCGTTAAAAAATGTTATTAAGTGATGACGTGGGCATTTCCAATTTTTCTAAAACCCCATATTACCCTTAATATAGTTTTATTCCAATTTTGCCCTCCTCAACCCCAAAACCCCACTTCCTTTTCTTCCTCTCTGTGCTCCTACTTCCGCCAGCACCACCATCATCGCCACCACTGCCGCCGATCCTCTTCCACCTCCAGCACCACCACCACCGCCGACCCATCTCCATCTTCTAACCCAGCTCCGCCATCTCTTCTATTTTGTTTCTATAATAGTCTATGGTATCTCTAAACCATCACCGACGTTGTGTTTTACAGTTTTGCAGGCCGTTATTCATGGCATACTGCGGGATTTCTACATGATAATAGATGATAGAACGCAACTATATACTCTATGGTAGCTCTAAACAACCAAACTAATTCCAGAAAGACTCTGAACTCGAGTCCGCTGTGACTTGTCGTTCGTGCCCTTCTTCCAATTCATGTTCATGGCTTTTATCGCTGCGTTTTGGTTCAGTGTAGACTAGTTTCACTAAGCACTGCCGTCTGGTAGAATTCGCCGCCACAGATGGGATGAAGGTTTGATCTAATGGTCGAAATGAACCGATCTGAGGAGCTGCAGATACAAATTCCCAATTCATAAGCGCTTGATGGAAAATTGAAAAAAAAAAAAAAAAAAAAAAAAAAAACCCAAAAAGCTCAAATCTTACAAGCATAGAAACGAGAAATCAGAAAAGAAATGGAGTACATAACACAATCTTTACCCTTGAGGGAGCTAAAAGACAAGGAGAAAAAACTTTTTTTTCTTTCTTAATAATGGCAGAAAAGAATAGAAAGTACCTCTGAGCTCTTGGGGACCAAGGGAACGGGAAGAGATTGAGCTAGAAATCACAGAAGAAGACGCAACAAGAGCCATGAGAATTAGAGAGAAAGAATTGTAAAATCTCTATCTGTTTGTGAAAAATCTCAAAAGAGAATTTTTTTTTCTTTTGCAATTTTGATTTGGTGGTCTGGTGATGTCTGTTTTAAGACTTGCGTTGGAGCTCGCTAACCCAAACAAAATATACATGATTTTTCCCAAATCCCAATCTTGAGAACCCCTAACTCACCTGTAACTTTTTTCCTTCTCAATCCCTGCCCCCAGTCCTTCCCCCACTCTGCAAAATCTTCCCTGCCCCCACCTCCTCCTATTAATTTCGCTTTGTGTTTATTCCCTGCACCCACCCTCGCCATTTCAGTTGCTCAGAGGAGTGTCTTTAGACGGAGACAGGGGAGGTGAGTTGGGAAAGGTCCACGTCTGAAACTAAAACAGGGTAAGGGGTTTCACGCGGAAATAAAAGGAAGAGAAACGGGGGGAAAAAAAAAAAGTGACGACATAGTGACCGGTAGCAAGGCCGAGAAAACAACCTACAAGCAGCAACGCCCATTCTGGATGAGTGCCATTGCCAAGAGCATCGTGGAAGTGATCTAAAGATAAAGAGGATGGATCCCTATCTAAATGCTTGCGACTCAACTGTCAGCCAGATAATCCTCGATCCAAATGCTTTAGCAGATCCCTAATTCCTTTCCTCTTCGTGCCCTGTGTTTCCAAATCGGAATCAAAGGCCAATGAATTTGACGGTAACAGAATCCTGTGATCGCTGAATTCTCCCTCTGACATGTCTGGCCTCATCTCATTAACCCAACAGAAATAATTCAAACTTCCAATACCATCGGGGAAGACCACAGAGAAAGATTGAAGGTCACTCGATGAACAACGAACCACTAATGGAGAATCTCGTTGGTCAGTTGATGGAAAATAAACAATAAACAACTAAATAAAAAAAGAGCTGAATGGGTTTCGGCAGTGGTGGTGGTGCTGGCGGTGTAAGAGAATCGGCGGCAGTGGTGGTGCTGGAGGAAGAAGAAGAAGAAAGGAAGAAGAGGAGAAATGTGTTGAACGAAGAAAAAAAAATTAGAAAATCAAAGAAGAAAAAAATATGAGGTTAGCCAATAAAGGGTAATATTGTCTTTAGAACTGTTATTTTAACATCGTTAGCCACTTAGGGTACGGTTGATAGAATTTTTAAAAAGTAGGGAGGGCATTATCATTTTTCAAAACTTGGGCATTGGGTTGATATTATGGAAACTTAGAGGGGAGGGGCATGATATTTTCCCTTAAATTTATAATACAAAGCAGATCTGCCTTTGTGTCAACTATCAAGTTTTGGTCTAGTTGGCAGCTCCAAGTTTAGACTTTTATCTTTAAGGGCTGACCCTAATCCTTACATGCCTGATGTGGAAACCTGGGTCAAAGCACCCTATTGGGTCCGCTATGGGCCCACACGGATACTATACAACTGATGTAGAAGCAATTTCTTGGACCGGGCTTAACCCCTTTGGGGACCCATATGAAGACGAACCGGGTCCAAGTGGGTTCTAGGTTCAGTAGGATATTTAGGAAATATATTTTTTATTTCAGGTAGCAATTAGGGAATACCAATTTGAGTTTTATCGAGTTTCTGTTTTAATTTGTCTACGTATGTTTTAGGAAGTAATTAGGAAGTAGATTTTCATAAGAAACTTAATTTAAATATGCTTGTAACCCAATTCGTTGGGCAGATTTGAATGAGAAATTTAGTTTAGTTTGATGTTACCTGTGTAGTGCGTCTGCAAGATCGTGTGACCTCCTTCCTCATCCTTTCTCCTTCTTCTTCCTGGTATTTTGTTATTTCTTGTTTCTTTTAGGTTATTTTCTGCTACTACCGAACCAGCAAGACTGATAGAGATTGATCCATCTCTGTCATTCCTAAACTTTTCTGTTCCAAATTTGGTGTAGTGGTATCTACCCTTAGGACGACCCAAAGTCTGCAATATTGGCACCAAACCTTCGCCTGCAACCTGAGATCAAATCTGATCTCTGTTCTATCACCTGGACTGATCTGAGGAAGTCCTTGTTGATTTCCGGTTTTATGTTTTGAATGATTCTTGCTTGGATATCAGAGTACATCGGATCTGCTATTTCATCTTGAAATCTCGATTCGAGCTGTGATCAAATGAGGGAGTTCTTTCGATTTTCCTTAAACCTGGTTTATCGCTGGAGAAGAAGTCGCAAGGTTGAAGACGATAGACTTCTTCCCACGATTCTCTTCCCTCCTATTTATTTGTCTTGAGTTTCCAATTATGCCCCCATGCTTTTCCCTTTAGTATGTTTTATCCCTTTATTTGAGTTTATTCCTAGTTTGTCCATAGCTAATAATTATAAACCCCTTTGTGTCCTTTGACCTTTGTTCTGTCCAGTGATCTTCTCCTATTTATTTAATTACAGCCTGGCCATTCTCCTTGATATTTTAGGATAATTACGGCCCTGCCACTCCTATGATAAATTTCTGTTTATTTACAGTTCTGCCATTGGTTATCTAAACTTCCACATACTTACAGAATTGCCATCATTACTTACTATTTGGCTATTGTATGTTTTAGTAGGTCCACAAGCGATCCAATTTGGGTCTTCTAAACCTCGGATGTGCATTGACAACTATAACAATCAAATGGATGGCAAAATTGTAATTAATGGAAGTCAATTTAACAAATAAAACAAACCAGAAAGTGGAATAGCACGTTTGATGAGGAAAGAGTATTCTTGGAAGAAGAAAGAAATAAAGCTTAAAAGGAATACAATGCAAAGGTGAGGGAAAGTGGTTGAATAAGAAAGGAAATAGAAGATATCGTGGGGGTTAGGGAGGAGACTACCGTCTTCTTCACGGAAATAGATCTGGTCTGAAGGGAATATCTCAACTGACAGAGCTTCTTTCAACCTGAGATTTCGGGTGAGTCTTCGAAAGACTCAGGCCTCTTAAACTTATCCAAGCATAGCCTTAACAGCACATGTAAAAGAGGGTTTAATTTCCTGCAACCGTTCTTGGCGATGAACATGAACTCAGATTTGAAGATGGGTTAGAAGTTATAAACCTCCCATTCTCAGACTCCTTTCGATCTCAAATTTGGTGGACTGATGTGCATATGCAAGGGGAAACCTAATGTGAGAACATGAGGTGTTGAATCAAAAGGCATTGACCCACCCGAGATGGGCTGTCAATATCTCTTAATGGCTGAAACAAAAAAGTAATGAGAGAGAGAGAGAGTGATGCAGGCGCACTGCCTTGGACCGACCCAACCCATTCGGGTATCCAGACGGAGATGAACCAGGTCCAATTAAGTTTTTAGGTTTAATAGGATATTTATTTATTTATTTTAGACTTATTCATAGGGTTTATCTTGCATTAAAACCTAGTTTGTGAAGAATTGGAGATCTATATAAATCTTATCAACACACACAGACACAGGGAGGGAGGGAGGGAGTACATCGATGTCGAAGTAATGCTAGTTAAACTATTTCTCTTGGCAAGAGAGGATGTGAAGATTTATTAACAGTGTACCGTGTACCCTTGCAAAAGTTGTTTGTGAGAGAGAGAGAGAGAGGATGTGAAGATGTATTAACAGTGTACCCTTGCAAAAGTTGTTATATGTATGGGTTGTTTCTCTCTCTATGAACATCGATGTCAAAGTAATGCTAGTTAAATTATTTCTCTTGGCAACTGAAAAGAAGGAAGGAATGAAGACGGGAATGTGAGAAACCCATATGCCATGCACAGATAATTCTTGAAATGTAACAGAGTACTATGACAAGAAGAATGGTTTCCTTTGTGTCAAATTGGTTTCCTTATGAAATACCTTTTGTTGAAATATTGCTTTATATAATATTTGATTTATTATTGCCTTACTAGTTACTCTCATTGAGGTTATATCATATATGACTTATGGCTGGGGATTTGATGATATTGTTAAACATACATAGCTTGCAGTTGGGTTTTCAAGACCACAGTGGGCGCCTGTTCCCAGCTGATATTACTTTCCACTTGCAGTTCTTGGACATGAGCTCTTTGCAAGCCACACTACCCAATCCCCAGTTGCCACCTGCCTTCCTAGGCAGCCTAAATCAGCCATGGTTCCCGCAGAATCCAGTTACGCCTTATATTCCAGCTGCACCACAAGGTAATCTTCAGCCATTCCTTTCTTACTATTACTGGTAGATGTTCATCTTGCCTTACCCCCTTCCCCACCTTCCCCTTTCTTTAGTTCTTTTTCAATTCTTTTAATAAATTTGGCTTTTGGTTCAAAATTTCTAGGGGGCTTAGTCTACATGGCAGGTCAAGCGACAAGCTCTCAGTTGCCGTAAGTTGCCTTCCCACTCATTACTCTTCTCCGAGTGATTTGCAATCTTTTGTGAATGCCACGGTCACACTTTACAAAAGCATTATTTCTAGGGAAAGGGGACTTTTCATTCCCATCGGAGGTTACAACTTACAAGTTGGTCTCGTATGATATTGGTGATCATATCCATCTAACACATTGCCATTTTTTGTTTCCCTGGTTTTTGGTTTGTTATCTTGCGAGCAGACTTATTTGAGTTGAGTTTTTGGTTTGTTAACCATCTGTCCGTGTGTCTTCCCTTGTTTTCAGCTTCTCCCCTCTCCCCCCCCCCCCCAAAAAAAAAAAGATGGTTAAATTCAGACAGTCTGATAATTGAAACTATTTTCCGGGGCCATTGGATGTGCTGTAATTTATGGAATTATTAATCGATCTATGTATTCTTAAGTTTAGATTTGTAATGGTTGAATTTGCCTAGCCTAATTACAAGCCATGCTTAATTGACAGGAATATTCCTTCACAAAGCCCTGTAGCACCTCTGGGTGGCAATCCTTTTGCCTAAGAGCAGAGGATGGAAACTCGATGCATCAAATCATACTGATGAGGGGTGTTTCAGGGGTATGGTCCTGTGAATGTTCCTTGTGAGGTAAAACTATGTTGTAGAATTCCTCTTCAAACTTCATGACGTGAAATTTGAAGTGGTTTTCAAGAAGTTTGGATCATGGGAGTTTTTCCAGAAGACGGGTCGGGGGAAATTAGCGAAGTATCTTGTCTGCAGATCTTCAAGGGCCTGTGTTCAGTAGCATGGTGAGTCTGGGTTATTCTTAGAAATGCCGTCTCCTGGTGGAAGTGTGGAATCCTAAGCCTTGATTAGTAGTGGTGAAGTGTTGTATTGTTCTCTTAATTTTTTTTTCTTGTGCAATTGTGCTTGTAATTTCATTGATTATTAGTGTGGAAGTCACTATTGAGTGAGTTCATTAGTTTATTTCGTATTGTTGACACATTAGCAATCTATATAGTTTGGGCCTACTTTGAAGAACATAAATTATAGTGTCATGTTAATTTTTTCTTGTATGATCGTATCATTGTATCGTTATGTTCTACCAATCAGTCCAATCCAAAACCTAAGTGGGAATGGTTTGTGTGCCGCAGATTTGAGTTGATTCCACTTATTGTTTGGAGAGGTTCCAAAACAATAACTGGAAACAATTCTGGAAAAATAAGAAACAAACAAATCCAAAAATGTTTATATATGTGCAATTTGCTATCAATTCATTTATTGGGCTTCATGATTGGGTCTCATTAAATCTATTATGGAAGTAGTTAGTAAACCCACCACTTTATAAGCCGAAGTCCAAATCAATTAGTTAAAAAAAAATTAAGAGACTTAAAAAACAACTTAGGGTTAAGCACATTTTATAGCAAGGAAATAATGTGAGTTCAAAATGGGCCAAAGCCAAACAATCAAGTAAAGCCCATTATTACTAAAACCCTTTTATGTTGAACCAGTTTGGACCAGGCTGGACAGGACTGAACTGGCCCCTAGGGTGGACATTATATCTGTCTAGGCCTGGTTCTTTGGTCCACAGCAAAGCAAGCCCTAGATAACAATCTATTTATTTAACTGGAGCAAAAAAGCATGTAAAGAGTAAAGCGAAGGCTTAATTATAAAGAAACCCAAAAAAAAAAAAAAATCCTCTTCTCTTTGTTATTTCATTAAATGGTGAGATTTCACCCCCCCCTCCCCAACCCTTTTTGCCAATTCATGTTGAAGTTCGTAGAATGTACTCCAGTGATCAGGGTTTTAGGTAGGGGTGTCGAAACCTAGCCTGAAACGAAACCGAGCCGAACTGAACCGAATCAAAAGCGAATTTGAGCTTATTGGATCAGGTTTCGGGACACTCAGGCCAAATTGAACCCGACACCAATATATCCGATAGTGGCTCGAAATTCATAAAAACAAATATTTTTTTTCATACTCATGAGTATATTTACATGGTAAACCAAAACCAAAACCTAAACCGATGCACCCTTATTGGAACATGTTTTGGACTCATTCTCACATTGAAACCAGTGAAACCAAACCAAAACTAGTTCAAACCGATTGATTAACACTCTTAGTTTTAGGTATCAAGTGGATCGGTATTGATATGGTTAGACCCTTTTAACCCTCAAAGATACCGTTGCCATACCGAATTTTATTTATTTATTTTTACCAGTTTACCCTTTGTCCATACCATGATCCAATCTAGTTTTTTTTTTTTTTTTTTTTGGATAGGTAAGGTGGGGATGTAGGATGTGAATCAGGAGACTTGAACTCAAGACCTCCAGGTAGAAATGGACCTTTACGCACCACTAGCTACCAAGTGCACTAGGCACTTGACCACCCAATCTGGTATTGATATTGCCAATGATGCGAAAAGTTGTAAAAAATTGAAACTTGAAAGTTGAAACAACCAATTTTCAGGATAGTATTAAAGAAAATGAAATAAATTATCTTACTGATGGAGAAAATGATATAACTACTGATCTATTTATGATTTCACTTAGATATAATCTATCCTTAGCTCCACCAATAAATATTCAACCTCAAAGCTCGATTATTGGGTGAGGGGACTCACAGGTATATGAAGGGTGGAACAGGGTACACATGCATAGATGAAGAAACGGGCATAATTGGAGAAAAACCCACTCTGATATCATATAAATATCCAACTCAAAAACTCAAACTGTTTGGTGGAGGGACTCATAGTTAGTTGGTGGATCCTATCAAGTACCATAAGATTCAATTTATATTTTATTTTTTCACTAGAAACATGTCTAGTACATTAGATCATAGTTGGAAAACTAGTTTTCGATTTGACTTGTTTTGCTCAAAACCTGGTGACCAGGTGACCGGAGCGAATCAAACTTGATCAAGTCGAATCGTGTTTATTATTAATTTTTAAATAAAAATACATATATACCCTCCAAAACAGAACTATTTTCACTATATGGATAGTATAGTAATTTTAATACTCTTGGAGAAGTTAGCCTTTGTTCCTTGTTTCATGTTGCTTGTTACCTTCCCAATAAAGACAAGGGAAGAGTTGGAATGAGGAGAGAGATGAAAACACAAAGCCCTTATGACACATGTCATAAATATCAAAACTAATAAATTGTAATGCAGTTGTGGGCTTGCAACTTGATCGCTACCTAGGTTTTGGATTGGGTAACTCGGAGCAAACAACGGAGTCTCTAGTAGGGGTGTAAATGAATAGTTGAAATCTGTTTCCATATTTGTGTTTGTATCCGTTTAGCACTATCTGAATCCGTCCAAAAGCTAAACGGATGCAGATATGAATAGGCTATAGCTATCCGAAAAGCTATATTTACATGTAAACGGATAAAATATTCGATCCGTATCCATGTTCATAGCCGTTTAGCACTATCTGAGTCCGTCCGAAAGCTAATCTGATGCGGATGCGGATATAGCACTATTCGAGCCGAATCCGATCTGTTTACATCCCTAGTCTCTAGTGACTCGAAAATAAACTGACCGAGTCTGATCATTTTTTAACCTGGTTGAGTCTACATGACTCTTGATCAGGTTTTGTAAATTTCTGACTCGACTCGGATGACTCGTCCGAGTCAAAATCTGGTTTTCATATGCGAAAATGGATTTCTATCTCCATCTGCCTACTTAAAAAGGTATCTACTACAAACATAAACTCTAATATTATAAATTTTTTTTCTCTCTTATTTATGTAAACATTCACTATTTGTCTAAATTTTATGCAAGCACACTAATTTTGGGCAAAGTGTCCTTAACTTAAGAAATATCAACACATATTTTTATCCCACTTATAAATCTAAAACACATAGTTCTTCTTTAATTACATTGATTTGAGATATTTGGTTATCGTAATGCTTATGAATGAATGTTAAATATTTGTTACCAAAAAAGAATGAATGTTAAATATTATTTATTTACTTAAGTAAATTTTTTTTAAAATTTTTTGGATACTATAACAGTGCATAAAATCAATTAGGAACGTGAATCAAAACCGGTCCAACCATTAGTAAATGATTCTAGATCTCAGGTTTGGAACCAATTATCTTATTGTCCCGATTCTGATCCTAACATACCCCTTAAATAGGGTTGGAACCGTTAAGAAACAGACCAATGGTCCAAACCCGGACCAATTTCCATCCCTATTATCAATGCCCTAATTGGAAAGAGAAAGATTCATACTAACCAAAAACCTAAACGTGAAGAAAAGGGTGACTTTCACTTCATATGCATAAGATGACCTATGCAAATATATACTTTCATTTTTTTCGAAGAAAAAAAGAAACTTTTCTTTTGGGGTCAAAGAAAGGAAGGATAATTTTGAAAAGGAATCCCTTTTGCCACTTTGCTTCCAATAATCAAAAAAATAAGAATCATATCTACTTTCTTTAAGCACTTATAGGGACATCTTGTGGAAGACCAGGACTCCAAGAATCACATATTCAGACCAATTCCTCTTTCCCCTATTCCCTTTTTGGTAAAAGAATACATGTCCCATTCAAGAGGTTGAGGGATCAGGTATCTATTTATAGCCAAGAACTCCATATGATCAATATAAGTTAGAACCAAAAAAATAGAAGACTATAAAGTGAACATATAACTCTACTTGATATGATTCTTCACCAAACAAAATAGCTATGGTTTTTTGGGCAAAAAGATTCATACTTGGGCTAGACATGGAAGAATAATTTAATAACTCTGACCATTGAATATTTAAGGAAGGATTTCTTCTGAATCGCTATGCTTAGTCAAGTATAACGCTTTACTATTTGCCACATGGCAGTACATGGATTAGTCCATGTGATAGAGGATCAGACAAACATCTCATTGGTACAATTTCAACTTACAATGAGTAAAATAAATAGCTAAAATTACAAAAGATGTTGACGCCTAGAAGGACGCTTTTTATGGAATTATTTGAATTGACTATATAGTCCAGGTTTCTTCTATCAAATGACTAACTCATGTACTACCAAGAGGTAAATAGTAAAGTGTTATACTTCATTAGGCATAGTGATGCCTAGAAGGTCCCTCTATGGAATTATCTGAATTGACTACATGTGAAATTTCAAATCCAAATATAATTATTTACCATTCCATATATGTAAAACAAACCTCCCATGTGTCTCTATGCATCCCTTCATTTATCTATGTACACCGTCTTTCTATTCTAAAAATTTTCAATGCTTCATTAAATCATGTGGCCAACTCCGTTTAAACCGAACATCGACAAGCGAATAG
Organism: Telopea speciosissima; assembly: GCF_018873765.1. Lineage (NCBI taxonomy): Eukaryota > Viridiplantae > Streptophyta > Magnoliopsida > Proteales > Proteaceae > Telopea > Telopea speciosissima. The sequence goes on along the minus strand of NC_057916.1, from coordinate 20,079,853 downwards.
AGGACCATGAGATCTACATGTTTACCAAAATTCAATCTCATACAATTTTCCACATTACATAAATAAACCGCCCAAATAAAAATTTTACAAAGCAACTTGCTCTCTGTTTATGTACTTATTGGGTTCTATTGAAATTCATTTTCTGATTAGTGAAATAAATTTAGTGAACTAACATGGTTATGATCACTACTTCTTTAGGCTGACTTCTACCTATGTTTTTTTTGATGAATGACTTCTACCTAGTTGAATCACCTAAGGTGCATAATTTATAGCTGCTGTTTTGCGTCTAGGTTGTCTGTGTACATTATGAGTATTAGAGTTGTAAATGGATCGGATTCTGTTCGGATAGTGTTATATCCGCATCCACATCCGATTAGCTATCGAACGGATTCGAATAGTATTAAACGGATGCGGATTGAATATTTTATCCGTTTACATGTAAATATTGCTTTTCGACTAGTTATAGCCTATCCGTATCCGCATAAGTTTATCTTTCAGACGGATTCAGATGGTGCTAAATAGATACAGATATGAATACAAAAATAAATTTTGACTATTCATTTACACCTCTAATTATGACCCTCCGTAGACCCCCGCCACTGGCGGGAGCCTAATGCATTGGGTAAGTTTTGTGTCTAAGTTGGAATCTTAGTTTTGTTTGTCAAGTTCTTTTTATGGACGCTTTTCAAGTCAAGGTACTTTTTCTATTTGGCTAGTGGACGCTTTTCAAGTGTTGTCTTAGTTTTTATTTTTATTTGATCAAAAGTTTCGTGCATGCGATGTACATTTGCACGGTCTTGTCCCCTCTCTCACAATAGGGCCGAATGATCAAACCCCCTATTCTACACATCATAAACTTCCCTTTACACATGAAAACCTTCCCCTTTTTTTTTTTATGAGAAAAGAAACACCCCTAAATACCAAATAGGTTTTTAAAGTTCGAATATCAAAAAAAAAAAAAGAAAAAAAGTAAATTACAGATCACCCCTGATTTTCAATCAAAACTCAGATCATCCCTTGATTTTTTTAAAAACTCATCCATTCTCCTCTATAGTAATGGTGTCAACTAAAGTCTATCTAAAACTTGAAATGACAAATTTAACCTCAAATTTTATTTGACTTTTCATTTTCACTTTTCATGTCTCTCTTCTTTCACAATAATCTCTTCCGGTGATGGCGGAGCAGTCCCCTGCGATGAACTCGTCTTTCCCTTCCCGCTTGACCCTTCTGTGATTCTTCTTCTTCATGTTCACCTTTTTTTGGGTAAACTTTGCATATCTCAAGCTCTGCAATTCCTAAGGTTTTCATTTTTCTTTCGACTTCTCATTGAACCCTAAAATAAGAGACTGGTTCGAACATTAACCCCCGGCCTATCAATCGATCGATTTGTATTGCTGTTGATCGTCTTCTCAGACCCAAAATCTCACGAACAGAGACACTAAACACACAGCAAACAAATTTTTTTTTGGGTGTAATCGGTAAAACTTGATGAGATCAGCTCTTAGATCAGCGGAAAAATGCAAGCAAACCGAAATTCACCTTGAAATCAAAGCAAATCTAAAGCATCCTTCATGTTCCCCCTTTTTTTTCTTTCCCAAAAACCGAAATTCACCTCAGATGAAATCAAAGCTAATCTCCCACTGCCGCTGCATTTTTTTTCTTCTTTTTTTATTCTTCTCATTCTTCTTCCCTTCTTTGTTCCATGTTTTTTTTTTTTTAATATATTTTTCTCCTCCTCCTCTGCCTTCTTCTATCTTTGTAGCAGTAATGATGGCGGTACCCTCTTTTGGGGTTTTTTTTTTCAGGTCTGATTTCTGAAATTAATCTGAATCTGACCATCAGAGGTCAGATTCAGTTGGTTTCTTAATTAAGGCTTATTCCACCCCTTTGGAAGGTCTTTCCTTCGGTCATGGTGAAGCTCAGAGCAGGCATGAAGATCTCTCTGATCTTGGCTTGCACAGATGGGTTCCTTCGGCGAGGTCTGATATGGAATATGATGAAAGATGAACGTCATAAAGGCCATAAATGAGGAGTGAGAGAGAGGATGAGAATGAGATGTTGTTGGAGTTCAGAAGCCTTGCAAGAAGAGGGGGTGGAGATGCAAGGATCAGTGAAGGTGGGTTGCAGGTCATATGAGGAAGATGACTGATTTTAGGGTTTTTAGTACAAAGGTAAAATGGTAAATCAACATTGGTCAAGGGTAGTTTAGGAATTTAAATTTATTTAACTGACTGACATCATCACTTAACATCATAAAACTAACATTAGGGACTAATTTATTATTTTGAGGTCTAAATCAGGGGGTGATTTGAGTTTTTTCATAAATTAAGGGGTAATCTGAGTTTCGATTGAAAACCAGGGGGTGATCGATAATTTACCCAAAAAAAAAACTAGCATGAGGTTTCTTGTTCTTTTCAAGCCATATGAGCTAAAATAACATAATCCCTATGTTCTTTAAGCAACTGTGCAGAATGAACAGAAACAAGATAAGATGAAATATCATGCTGTATTAAATAAAGGAAAAATATCACGTATGTACACTTTCATCCATGAGGTTTGAGAAATTCCACGTATCTCCCTTGTTTTTCAAACTAAGTAACAAAAACACCCACTTCGTTAATTGTAGACGTTAAATGTTAGAATTTTGATTTAAATGGCCAAATTGCCATCATCTTCTTCCCCAAAACATAAAACCTTAAACCCATTTTAGGGTTTCAAAACCCCACTGCCGCCATTAGCGGCGGCCAAACCAGAGGACCGACGACATGGATGTTACTGGCGAAGGATTGCCGTGCTCCGGCGACTGCGATGCCGACATCAGATCCCCGTGAAAGTCGACGTAGAGCACTAAGAGAACAGCTTCGAAGCCTGCAAGAGATGGGGTTGGATCGTCGGATGCTGCAGATACGATACGAGAGAGATAGACTCCTGCGACGAGAGGACTCAATCACTGCTATGCAAATATCGCATAATGGACTTTATATGAAAAAAGAACGCCAATCAGGGTTCATAGAAACCCTAATTCGTTCTAATTCGAAGCTTGCTTGTCAATAAATTAGTCAATCATAGAATACAGTACAGACAAGAGTCAAGAATAGATTAATGGATACAAAATATACAAACAGAGAAGAGAAGAGAAGAGAAAAGAAAAGAAATCTTTCTCTCTTCTACAGTGGCGTCTTAAGATCCGACAAGGTTAAAGAGTGACGAGGGGGACTGTAGGAGCATGGTTTCAGTAGGTATGGAGCAGAATCGGCGGAATTGAGAATCATTCGAATCAGGATCTTCGATTTCTGTTCAAGATGTGCAAAGCCAAAATCAAATACAAGCCTCCTTTTCAAACAAGCCAAACTAAAAACCAAAATCCATTCGGTTTTTATTTGATTTTCACTAACCTCATTACAGAACTCCGATCCACCAATTCTTTATCCTTCTTCTGCATCTTCCAACCCAACCTCTCCGAGAAAGCAAACATCGTCTCCTTCTACTCCTGATTGAATTTCGTCTTGAACCGTTTCCGCCCATCTGGGTTCGTCGTGGTTGCCGTCATCATTGTCGTTGCTGCAACTATTTGATGAAGAAGCCTCACTCTCCTTGGCCTGAGATGCCGGTAACTGTACACGTTACTGAATTAATGGTGGCCGGAGACCTGCGGTAGGGTTTTTCACGATTCCTGTTTTGGCCGCTGCCACAAAGTGGGTAGCAAGTTGCAGAATTTTTTTTTTTTTTTTTAAAAGGAGCGAAAGGAGGGTTGCGGCACATAGGTTGGAACCACTGTCACGGTTCTCTGCCTCAGTTGGATCCTTCGTCGGATTTCTTAATTGCTTGAATCGGCTCCTGCTTTCACGTTTAGGATTGAAGGGTTTGGAACCCTAAACGATTTGGGGAAGAAGATAAGGGCAATTTGATTACTTAAATAAAAATTCTAACATTTAATGTTTACAATTAATGGAGTGGGTGTTTTTGTTACTTAATTTGAAAAGCAAGGGAGGTACGTGGAATTTTTCAAACCTCACGGGTAAAAGTGTACATAAGTCATACCTCAGGGGAGGTACTTGATATTTTCACTTAAAATAAATTTACAAAGAAAAAAGAAATTTTAAAGTACTTCATTTGGTTTTCCGTTTTTGTCTCATACAAGGTTTGAACTATTGACCTCCTTGATGTTGTTGTACGTAAAGCACATATTGGAGACTATCGGGCTGGGCAAGGTCGTGGCAAAGCGTTTGTTGTTCCTTTTTGCTCCAGGCCGAACTTGAATATGGTTTTAATTGTATCTAAGTCTGATAGATATTTTCTGATATTGGATTCGTTTCTCTCAATGTCTTTGGATAGAAGATGTCCTGGACACTTTTGACATTCATTCTAAGTGTCTTATTACCTCTCTCTCTCTCTCTCTCTCTAGTTTTGCCTTTTGTTTACTATTTTGAGGGTATCATTTGTTTCCTTCTTTTGGTTGATTGAGTATAGCCTGAGTGTATCCTGATGCGGCCCAATAGATGAGTGCAACAACTACTAGAAGGCCTAAGAGATTGTTTCATCTTGGAAGTCGATCTGCCAGTACCCATATTGCATCGAAGGGGGCAATTTTGATCTTACGGAGAATGAGTGATTTAATTCATGTTTTAAGCTCTCCTACTATTCATGGTTGTTTTATTCTAGGGTTATGTGATTGAGATAAGTTTTATATTCTTGATTTATTTCCAAAAATTCCTTAGATCGTGTTATTGAGATTATTGAACTATGTCTTCTTAAAGTTCTCCAAGTGCAACGATTGCTCTGGCTATAGAAAATTTGTGAATAATCTCTTTTTGAAAAGATTGGTCATTATTTGATGGTCTTAATCTTAAGCGGTGGAAGCAAATGATTAAGTTTACTTTGAGTCAATTGGGGATGTCATTTGCCTTTACTGAACTTCTATCAGTGGAGAGTGACGATCCTACTCTCAAAGTTAATAGAAAGACTTGGTTGCAAGAGGACTACCGGCAATGCACGAATCAGATTCTAAATTCATTGTCAAACAAATTGTACAATACATATGCTCCCTTTGAATACACATATACTATATGAAATGCATTAGAGAACAAATATGCGTTAGATGATGTCAGGAATAAGAAGTATGTAGTGGTTAATTTTCTTGATTTTATTATGAAAGATGATATGAATGTTTCTACTCAAATTGATAAGAATCAATTCTTGATGACCAAATTGGCAATTGAATGTATAATTCTACCGAATGATTTTGTGATTAAACCTCTCTTGAAGAAGTTGTCGGTTTCTTGGAATGATTTCAAACTCAATATGAAACATAAGAAGAAGGATTGATCACTTGACCAAATAATCATCCGAGTGAAAGATTAAGAAGAAAAACTAGGTAAAGTCTTAATGCAACTATTTTATCTGCTTGAAGAAGGAGAATTTATTACAAGATCCAAAGTTAAATTTCTTATCACAAGAAACATGATTATTACATTCATAGATCTCAGTGCTCCATTTGTTTCCACCTGCAAAATAAACAGATCTAGAGTCCGAAAACAGGGTACAAAGCATATATATATATATGATATATGCTCTAAAAAAGAGACTGAGAATAGGTCTAAAAGATACAAATTAAAGCAGAAAGACAAACGATGTTCTACATATAAAATCTTAACTAACTATTTGGTGATAATGAGGTTAGGTCCCCAGTGCTTGATCACATAATCGATGAACGAATCCAACTCTTTCAGGTCATCGAGTATACCGTTGTTGTTGCCGTCGAAACGCCAGAAAACAAACCAAGCTTTAAAGCCTACACCATTGATGCCCTTGCCATGGAGAAAGTTTTTGAGCTCTTCCTTGCTTATTGACCCATCATGATTGACATCAATTTGTTCCATTAACTGCTTCTTTAGCTCCTCAATAGATGGTTTGATTTCCTTGTAAACAACAACGGGAGCGGTTACCATGTTTATTACTATAGAGGGATGATCTAAAGGAATGAATTAAGGTTAAAAAGAGATAGGAATTGAAGCAACTAGTAATGAATCCCTAGCTTTGTCGTCCTACTAATTAAGGGAAAGGGAAAGGAAATGTATGGCCTTTTATAGAGCTTAAGCACCTTTTCTTTTCTGGTTAAGACTTTGGAATTTTTATCTTTTCTTGTTACAGTACCGTGCTGTAACGTATAGCACCGCATGATGTGTTATAGCACCGTACTGTAACAAAAGAGAATAAACACTTTGAGCCTTTATTCTCACTTATCTCAATTGGCCAGCCATTAGAAAGTGGAAGTTACTGTACCCTAGCTTTTTCTGTTTGTGGAATGGATTTGAAAACTTTATTCTTTATAGTTTATTCTTCATAAGTGCTCATGAAGGATTCCGGTGGAGATATTTGAGATTCCATTTGTGCGTCTAAGGACGTACGAGAAGGGTTCTTGTACGAGAATCTAATCCAACCTCGCATATTGACATGTCTCCAAAACTTAATGGAATGGAAAATTGATGTTACCCTCTTTTTCAAATATTCTAGAACATTATATGAATAAAAAAAGAGTTAAATGATCCCAACAAAGACTTGTAATTTCATTCTTCTTATAATATTGTAAAATATGGGAAGTTGAGTGGAATTCTCAGTAGTTTCTCATTAGACTTCAATGGTAATATATACAAGATAAATAATATAAAAATCTAGGAATAGAGAAGAAGGGAATCAAGGGAATCCATCCATATTACATGTGATATATAGTTTACATATAGAGAGGAATTCTATTATCACATGTGATATGTATATGAAATACAAAGATTGCAAAAGATATGAAAAGCTTAGAGCGAAAGGTACTCCTTCCATTGAGTTCAACAAATAAATACTGTTAGCATTATATTCAGTCACAAACCAAATGTTGAATGTGTGAGCGTGCCAGAGTCATTGAGACTCAAGAGATGTGATTTGATTGAAGATGTTAATCTGGCTTTTTTTCAAGAACTATGAATCGTCCTCCTGCCTCGGTAGATTCAAAGATTTTTTGATGAAAAATGATCAATTGAAACAAAGATCTTCAAGAAGACACAAAACAGATAAACTGAAATCGTATTATAGCTGAATCGTTCTTTCGAATGATTGAATACATAAGATTGATCTACTCTTCAAGAGATTGTCAAACTAAAATTCTACAAACTAAGATTACACTAATTCACTCCTACTTTCTATGATAAAGATAAGTTCTGGTGTTTTGATTCTGACCAAAGGTCCCATCTGTTCCCTCCATTCTTCTATTTAAAGATAGGACAGTTTCATAACCGGCTGGTGTCACATTTTTCCAGCAATGGTTCTAACTTCTCCAGTGAGTGGATACAACCGTTTGTCCTTACTTCAGATAAACCAATCATAACCGCCTTCAATATAAATGACTTTGATCGATAATTTAATCAGGTCCAAATAAACCAGCCAGTTTATTCCGGTTCTTTTCTAATCCTAAGTCGTTCTGGACCCAATTCTTGCTGGTCCTACTTTTATACCAAAAATAGGGTAGAAACAAATACACAACATTTTTTTTTAATTCTCTCTCCTAGTTGCTAGGGGTACAAGAGCCGAAATTGAAGATCTGAAGTTGATAGCTATCGGTCAGATTGGTTTCGGTCACGGTTTGTCGTACATAAAAAAATTATAAACAATAAATATTGAAGTATATTGGGGTTTTCATGTTTTGTATCAGTTTTGGTTTCGGTTAAAATGGTTGGTCTGGTCGGTTTTGGTTTCTTAGTGGTTTCTAAAATCCAAATTACTGCTAAACTATAAGGAATTCGGTCTGGTTGATTCCGGTTTCAGTATGGTCGATTTCGGTCAATTCAATCAATCGGTCTGACTTTTGACACCGATAATTCTCTAAAGCATTACCCAGTCTATATCCAATTTGGCTCACTTCCAGCCATGGCGAGAGCTAGAGGGTCCAGTCCAGCAAAAGGGGGAGGGGGGGGGGGCGGGGAGGGGTTTGATCATTTCATAGGTGGGACCCAAGTTGATCCTCCCCTCTAAAATGACCATTACCCCCCACCCCCGTCGCCTATTTTTGCTGGGTTGGACCCTTTAGCTCCCACCATGATTGGACGAGAGCCAGATCCGTCTATATCAGCTCCTTCCCCCCAAAAAATAAAATAAAATCTGCTTTTGAGACTTGTTTGGCAACGGGTAATGCCCTAAATTGAAATATTCATACTGACCAAAAGCCTATACGTTAGAAAAGGGTGATTCTTCCTTTTTTGGTTTTTTTTTGGGGTAAAATCAAAGGGTGACTTCCTTTCATACGTAGGAGATGACCTATGCAAATATAGCTTTCATTTTATTCCAAGGTAAAAGGAAATTTTTTTTAGTCAAATAAAGGAAGGATAATTTAGAAAGGAAACCCTTTTTCCACCGCTTCCAATAATCAGGAAAATAAGAATCGTATTGCAATTTCAAAGAAAAAAGGAATCTTTTTTTTTTTATTTCAAAGAAAGGAAAGGATAATTAGAGAGGAATCCCTTTTGCCACTTTGCTTCTAATAATCAAGAAAATAAGAATCATATCTACTTTTTTTTTTAAGCACTTAAAGGAAAATCTTATGGAGGACCAGGGCTCCAAGAATCATGAATTCAGGACCCATTTACCCCTTTTGGGCGAAGGAATACATGTCACATTTTTTAAAAGATGGTATTGCTTGTTAAGATTGGTGTTAGAGTGGACCTATTCTCCATGTGTTATGTCACATTTAAGAGTTTGAGGCATTGGGTTGTTGGGGTTTGATTGAAATCACCTTAAAAACTAGTTAGGAGAATCGTTCTCTGCATAGGAGTGCAGGAGCCACCCATGCACGGAAGCCAATGAGGGTGCATGTTGGCACATTGAGGGCAGAAATTCCATCATTCATGGGGCCGGGCGGAGCGATCATTTTCGACCCCCAATGTGTCTGGGCGTGGCCCCTGTGCCCCATGTAGGGAACCTTTCTCCAACTAGTTATTAAGGAAGAATGCAAAGTCCTTGTAAGTCTTCATATATATCAGGTTATTCACATCTAATGTTGGATCGTTGCTTTCACATGAAACCCAACACATGTATCTCTTATCTTTTAATCAAGAACTCCATGTCCATGAGTAATAACCATGGGTCTCCTCTCTAGAAGACCCAATGATGAGTGAACAAAACCCTACTCGATATGATATTTCACCAAATGAAATATTATGCATTTTTTTTGGGTAAAAAGATTAATCATACTACCATGGAACGATTATATAATAATTAGAGTACTGGAATTTTAAAGAATTATCTAAATTGATCACATGTCAAATTTTAGATCTAAATATAATTATTTACGATTCCATATATGTAATAGCAAATCCTCCCAAGTCCAAGTGTCTATGCATCCCTTTATTTATCGGTATATATATATACACTTTCCTTCTCGTCCAATAATTTTCAATGCTTCATTATACCATTTGGCCAATTCTGCTTGGATTGAAAGTTGCACACAAATAGAGAACCATGTGAGGGAATGAGCTTGTAGCTCACCGGGCGCTGCCAACTATAGTGTGATCGTAAGATGAAGGAGGTTTGGCGTTCGACTTTCTGTTCTTCCCACCCTTATCCCCCCACCCTCACACCCCCTGCCTATGAGCTCCCGGTCTGTAGGCTCTAGTTAATGACTGGGTGGTCAATGACAAAAAAAAGACAACCATTTGGTCTACATGCCCACCAAATTTTAGTCTCATACAATTTGTCATGTGACAAAGACAGGCTGACCGACCAACTAAAAATTCCACCAAAAAACTTGCTCCCTCTTTTTATATATGTATTGAGTTCTATTGAAATTCATTTCTGATAATTCAAATAAATCTAGAGAACTAACAAGGTTATGATGATCATCTCTTCGATCTTTAGGCTGATGTCTTCCTAGTTGCATCACCTAAGGTGCTTTATAGCTGCTGCTTTTATATCTAAGTTGGAATCTTAGGCTGCATTTGGTATGCATTCTTGGAATGCATTCCAGGTCGATTTTACATTCTCAGACGATAAAAACAACTATTTTTATCATCCACGAATGCATGCCAAATATGTCATTAGTTTTGTTTGTAAAGACAACCTTTTCCTATTCGATTAGTTTTTATTTTTATTTTATAAGAAAGGAAACATCCCTAAATACCAAATTAAGTCACAAAGTTTAGATAAAACAAAAAACACTAGCTTTAAGTTTCAGGGTGCGAGCCATATGAGCTAGGATCCCAATTATGGGTTCTCTTTTACCCATCTTAGTGGAATTATCATGATCAAGGATGACATGGGACAAAAATTCTAAGAGTGAATGTGCTGAAATTAGTTGATCTGTTCTCAAAGTTATAGGATTTGTTAGCCAAATTCTTTCGGGGATGTTACAAAATAGAAAGAGATGTCAATCGTGATTCTTTATGACAATTATACAATGTACAAACATTTTGTATTAATCAAGAACTTGAAGAGTACCTTAGTCAAATTAAGAAACTATGCCAGAGATAACTCTCCACATAAAAAATGAAAATTTACAAATTTTAGGTGGGTAGGAAATGATTTCTACTTGGAAGTAAACAGAGTCTTTATTAATAGAAAACATGCTACAAAGTATACTCTAGAAGACTAGAAAGTCTTATAACTAAAAAGGAGAAAGACGATTATATATTTACTACTTCAAGCAAATTCTACAAACGAAGTTTGGTTTTTTTATAGGTAATATCAATTTATTGTAAAGAAGAAAAACTATATATAGAGAGAAACGGAAGTTTATTAGGTCTTCTTTAGGTAAGCACCATCCCAATTCTTTTTCATATACTCGTCGACCAGCGAATCTAACTCTTTCTCTTCATCAATTTTACTGTTGCGGTTTTTGTCAAGATGCCAGACAGTATACCTTGATTTAATGCCGGTAAAATGGTAGCCCTTGCCACGGAAGAACTTCTTGAGCTCTTCCCTGCTAATCGAACCATCATGATTGAGATCAATTTCTGCAATTATTTGCTTCTTAAGCTCCTCTGGGTCTTCCTTGGGGACACATATTGGCATGTTTGCTAGTGAGACCTAGTGAGACCAAGGGGGAGACTAAAGAGAGAAGCAACTAGTAGTAAATCAACTCGCCTTATTAGGTGGAAGGAAATATATGGCCTTTATATAGACCTCAATCTCCTTTATTCTTCCTTGTCTCAATTTGTAATTTAAAGGTGGAAGTCATATATCTAAGGAAAAGATTGATTTCTTTTCATTCTTAGAAGATAATTCATGCAAAGGATTAAGGTGTTTTTTTAAACCAGGGTTGGGTCTCTTCCACTTTGTTCCAAGTAAGAGATCCCTTTTGCCACTTGCTTCCTATCTTTAAGGGAATAAGTATCATTCTACTTTCTCTTACACACTTATGGGAACATCTTGTCAAGGACTGGGTCTCCAATCACTAATTAAGGACCCATTATTCTTCCCTTATGAGCCATGAATTTCATGTCCATAGAACTGCTATTTAGTATAGAGAAAATTTTCCTTTCACCACACCATACTATGGTTCACAAACCCCTATAGGGTTTTAATATGTTCCCCAAAATACCCTTTCGATGTGCTCCTACCTGCATCTAAAGCCCCACGATGAATAGATTTCCATTTACTATGGCTTAAGGAAAACTCAATCCATTGAGTACAGTGCCTACTCTCGCGGTGCATTGCAATGCGGGTGTGAGAGCTCGACACGTGGAAGTTGCGACATCCAACGATGCCAAGCTCGAGATGAAAGAAAGAAAAAAAAAAAAAACTGCCTTTCATCGCTCGCACGTTGGATAAAGCTTCTTCCACGTGTCGAGCTCTCAGGCCCATTGTGCAGTGCACTGCAAGATGCCTGCACTACAGAGGATTTTAATCCATTGACCTCGTATCTCCTCACGGTTCTTTTCCCCATTGCGATTTAAAACAGTTGCTTACTTTTATAACTAATTTTAAGGATTAAATATATCTTTTCAAAATGTAAAGTAGTTGTTATAAAACAAATTTGAGACCTATTTGTTTTGAATTGACATTTTATCGCTCTATCCATTGAGTCTTGACCTTCTCTAGTACTTGCCATTAAAAGTTTTGAATTGAAATTTTATCGTTTCTATCCAATTCATCTCCGATCCTGCATTCTTTATTGTAAAGTTCGATGAAGGACTAGGGTTTTAGAGTGGAAAACTTTAGGTTGTGTTTGGTATGTATTCTTGGAATGCATTTTAGGTTGATTTGCATTCTTAGACGATAAAAACAACTATTTGTCTATTTTTATCATCTAAGAATGCAAAATCGGCCTAGAATGCATAACAAAACAGCATTAAAATCATATGATAGCTTTCGTGTTTAGATCAATTTAATTATGCATTCTTTTTTTGGGTAAACATTTAATTATACATTCTTAACTGCACCAAACTCCATGATTCTCCCATTCAACTACCTCTAGCAACCATGGCCAAATGAATAATAATAATAAATCTTGCAAAATTGAGAGAGAAAATGTATTGATCCACCAGTGATTTTTTTTTTTTTTAATCTAAAAAAACTTGTGAAAATTTTGATCCCAAAAAATACGCGTTGCAATTGACTCATCTTACCCGAAACCTTCTCGGGTTTCATGTCCTCGAGTTGAGTAGGCGGGGAAAATTATCTCCTCCAGTTCCTTGCCCGGCCCAGTTCCCCATTTCCTCAAATAGGGGGTGGTGGACCCCACCCGAGCAGAATGTTTGGGTAGGGGTAGGGTGGTCATTCCAGCCCCCCCTTGTTAGAGAAACGGGGGAACTGGGCCGAGTAGAGAACTAGAGGTGTTAAAGATCCAATGGGCGGCGACCTAAGTCGATCCTCTCGCTGCCCTAACCGATCATCTTCACCACTGCTTCCTCTCTATTCGATTTATACATTATACATTCAAGACACTAACCGAGATATAGTCCGTAAGTCTGAACAAAAACATAATGATCACATGAATTAGCATGAGCCATCATCATGAAAATTAGAGAAATTAAGAAGGTGAGTCCCTCTTTTTTTTGCTAAAGGTCAGCAAGTATATATTGAAAGTAAGATGAAAATTACAAAAATAAAAGAACTAAATAGCTGCTGTGGCTTGAGAGCACAAACAGCCAATTACAAGTACAATCAAGATCGTAGCAGCCTCACTACAGGTATGGAGAGGCGGTAGTACGGCCTGCCCAAAGCTTCCCACATAGTAGTATGAGCAATGAAGTTAGGGGATCCGTTCCAGTTTTCAGAAGTTTTGGAATTTGCTGCACGATTGGCAAGGGCATCTGCTGTGGCATTACCCTCTCTATAACAATGGGTGATTCACCACTGTATTGATTTTAGGTAATCTTCAGCAGTCCACCAGCATTGAAGGAAGTCCCACGGGATCTTAGAGGAAAGACTGCTAGTAACCACCGTGGCTGAATCACACTCCACCTAGAGGCGCTCAACCTCTAGATCTTTCGCCTCATTTATGCCAATAAAAAAGGCTGCCATCTCAGCTTGGAAGTTCGTTCCGATTCCTTGGAAAATAGAGAAGCATCTTCTTGTTACACCAAGGTGATTCCTAAAAATCCCCCCTGCACCTGAATAGCCGGGATTGCCAATGGAAGAGCTGTCAATGTTCAGTTTCCACCACCCCACAGGGGCGCCTTCCATCGAATTTCAAGATTTTGCTTCAATTTGGGCGTTGTAGTATCTACCTTGAAGAATTTTGCTAGCATTAGATCATTTACTGATTTAATTTGGATTCCTTTGGCTATAGAGCAATCTGCAATCTCAGCGATACAACGTTGCATGACCTGCATTGGAGTGTTGCGCTGGTTGTCATACCTTCGTCTATTTCTTTCCACCCAAATCTGTTGGCATACAATTATAAGGAGTGCCTTCTAGATATCAGCCACCAAAACTATCTTTGCTTTTCTCCGCCACCATGAGAAAAGGAGCTCCATGGAGGGGAAACCGTTCCAGTGCTCATTGAAAAGACCTAAAACCTCAACCCAAATTTGGTTCGAGAAAATGCAATTGAGGAAGATGTGATTCCTTGAATCCTCTTTAGCCCAACAAAGTTCACATCTGGACACCAGTGGAACTGCTCTACGACGGACATTCTCATCAGTAGGGAGTGATTTGTGAACTAGTCTCCAGCCAAACATGGAACTGCGGGGGTGGAGATGTTGAAGCTAAACTGCCCAAGTCCACTCCGGATTTGCTGCTCTTTGCCTCAACCCTTCCCAGGCTGAGTGCACCGAGAAGGATCCAGACTTGGTGTTCGCCCAAACCCAAACGTCCTCCCTCCCTGAAGGCACAATATTCAGGTTGTGAATCTTGGAGAAAACGCCTTGAAGCACCTGATCCTCCACCCGTGGGAACACCCATTTACCTTCTTCAATAAAATCTGAGACGGTGGCTGTGAGGTTGTTGGGAATACGACCTTGCAGCAACTGGTCTATGCTATGGTTACCCAACCACTTGTCATACCAAAACCTAATGGAATCTCCATTCCCAACCACCCAACGTTCTTTGGCTTGAATGAAGTCCCACACCTTCTTTAATCCTATAAGTACCGTAGAGGAACCCACATATTTCTTCAGGGAACCATCCTTATTAACCAATCTTCCTTGCAAGAAGGTAGTTAAGCTTGAATTTCCCTGTCTTATAGACCAGGCAAACTTGGAAAGAAGGGCTAGGTTTACCTCTCTGAGACGTCGGATGCCAAGATCCCCTTCATCTTTCGGCTTACAAAGGGTGTCCCACCTTACAGTAATGGCTTTGGATTTACGGACCCATCTTTCCATGCAATCAATAGCAGACAACGGCCAAAAATACACAGAGAGGTTGTGTATTGGAATGCTTCCCATGACCGACCTTACCAATTCCACACGCCCAGCCAAGGAAAGAAGGCGACCTTTCCAAGAAGAAAGCTTTTTCTTGAAGTGATCAAGGAGAGGAAGGACAGTTGCCTTCGTGACACGCCCCTTTATCAACTCTACTCCCAAATACCTTGTAGGGAAATTGCTGATTGGGATTCGAAGCATCGTGGTCAGGCGCGCCTTGCGAGTCGCCAAAATCCGGCCCAAGAAGACCTTGCTTTTTTCAAGGTTGATGTGCTGCCCTGAAACACTGCTATAGTCCTCCAGGAAATGCTTGATTTTCTTTACACCTTTCAAATCTGCCCTCATAAAAATAAAGAGATCATCAGCGTATAGGAGATGTGTGGGAGGAGATACCTGGCGAGTGCCTGGGAGAGGAGTAATATCCCCCTACGACAGAGATCACCAATGCCACGGCAAAGCACTTCCTCAGAGAGGATAAAAAGAAGGGGGGACCCTCGTTAGTTTGTGTAATGGACCTCCTACTAAACACGAGATCTCCATCAGCCAACACTCTAGGCCACTGGTCGTGCCATGGTCCAATCCCCATAATTCTTAGGGAGAGAGGGAGATGTAGGAAGGGGAGAGGGTGGAGTTGATCGAGGAGGTGGGATGGGAGAGGTAGAGGGCGATTGTGAGGGATTGAGGGTAGCAACAAGGTTGGGGTGGTGCACAGAACGAGGGAGGGCAAAGGTAAGGCAAGGGGGTAATGGGTGGAACCTAGGGGTGTCAATCGGTCGGGCTCGGTCGGACTTAACCGAGTTTAACCAAGCTTCAAGTCTGCACTGTGATCGTCTGTTTAGATAATCAGGTTGGGTCTGGACGGGCTCGGTTGAGTTTGGGTACTAGAATCGAGCCCTAACTGAGTTATGGACCTGTTTAAATCCAAATGGGCTTTAAACGGTGATGACCTAAAGCTTCACAACTAAGAGGTTCTTCAAAAAAGTCTTGTATTTGACACAGAAATTCCAGTTTCTTTATGAACACTCTTAATTGTCATTATGTTTTGAAGAAATGGTATCTGCTAGAAACATGGATGTGATATTGGAAGTCTGGAACACAAAGATGGGATTTAAATTGCCCAAGATAATCAAATAAATTTACTAATCTAACAGCAAAGAAAATCCTAAGGAGGGAATTCCAACGCAAACAAATGTATCCTGAAATGATGCGGTGTCGTAATGGTGCATAGAAGGGTTCATGAGAGAACTTCTTTACAAGACTTTTTATCTACTGACCAGTCGAACACGACTAAAACTTTGCGGAAAACCTGTTTCTTCTTCATGCAAGACTGAGTTGTACCAGTTCTTGTCAACGAGGAATGCATAGCTGCAAGGATTGAAATGAAAGACCTTGGTGTGATTTTCAAAGGTCGAGAGTTATATCATAGTGTAACACGTCTGAATCTAGCTGCCTTGGTGCCCACTACCGAGCCTGCAGTCCCAACATGTTATACACAGGCTGCTCGGTCATCTCATTGGCGCACAGCCATGCAAGAGGAGTTTAATGCACTCTTACAAAATGGTACTTGGATTCTAGTACCACCCCACTCCTCTCACAATGTCATCGTTTGTAAATGGATTTTTTGGATAAAAAAGAAGCCCGATGGCTCTGTTGAGCGCTACAAGGCCCGACTTGTGGCCAAGGGATTCCATCAGAGGCCCGATTTTGATTTTGGAGAGATTGTCAGTCCCGTTGTCAAGCCAGCAACAATTCGCATTGTTTTATCCCTTGCGGTTACAAATAACTGGCCCGTTCGCCAACTTGACGTGTCAAATGCATTTCTTCATGGGGATCTTATTGAGTCTGTCTATATGGTGCAACCACCAGGCTTTGTGGATGCTACTTTTCCTCAACATGTTTGTCGCTTGCGCAAATCTCTATATGGCCTACGCCAAGCTCCATGTGCTTGGTACACCAAGCTTAACACTTTTGTGCTCTCTCATGGGTTCGTCGCTTCACGAACGGATACTTCTTTGTCCATATACCGGCGTGATGGTGTGATACTCTATTTTCTCATCTATGTGGATGATCTACTCGTCACTGGGAATAATTCCATGGCATTTCTGCCTTTATCAAGGCTCTTTCGGGTGCATTTGCTTTAAAGGATCTTGGTCTCTTCACTATTTTCTCGGCATTGAGGTTACACGGTCCTCAACTGGCTTACTTCTCACACAACGCAAGTAAATTACGGACTTACTTGAGCACACAAAGATGTCTGGTGCTAAGTCCATATCTACTCCAGTTGCATCTAGCACCCCATTGTCTATAGGCTCTGGTGTGCCTCTCACAAATGGTACTTTATATCGTCGCACAGTAGGGGCTCTTCAGTATCTCTCAGTCACTCGACCTGACATCAGCTATGCCGTGAACCGTGTTGCTCAGTTCATGCATGCCCCGACAGATCTTCATTGGTCCCCTGTCAAACGGATCCTGCGATATCTTAGTGGCACACAAGGTCATGGATTATTCTTTAGTGTGGCTTCCAAGGTTTCTTTGATTGCCTTTTCGGATGCTGATTGGGCAGGGTGCCCTGATGACTGTCGCTCAACGACCGGTTACGCTATCTTTCTTGGTTCCCATCTTGTGTCTTGGTGCTCTCGAAAATAGCGTACTGTTGCCCGTTCATCGACTGAAGCTAAATATAGGGCTATTGCAGCAACTGCCACTGAGCTCGTATGGCTTCGTTCCCTCTTGGGTGAGCTCGGTGTCTTCTTGCCACATACTCCGGTTCTATGGTGTGACAACATAGGGGCCACCTATCTCACAGCCAACCCAGTGTTTCACTCATGCACCAAGCACTTGGAGATAGACTTTCACTATGTTTGGGAGTTAGTGGCCTCCGACCGTCTTCATGTTTGGTACATTCCTACCATGGACCAAGTGGCTGACACCCTTACAAAGGGGTTACCACGTACGCGCTTCTTCTTGCTTCGTGACAAGCTTGCTGTCTATGATCCGCTGCGCTTGCGGGGGCGTGGAAAGGAGAAGGACCCTAAGGGAATTCATTTTGTTACAAGTCCCTATCATATACTGTACACGTGTATATTCCTCTCCTCAGTTATGGTCCATGTATATATATATGTAGCTCCTGATTAAACTAATACATGAAACTCAATTTATCTCAATATGGTAACTGTAGTCCTTGAGAGGGAAGAGAGGGAAAGTTTACAAGTTAAAGGGTCGAACTAGGTTAAGCCCAACACATTTAATAATCAGGCTGGGCTGGACCTGGAATTGACACCCCTAGGCGGAGGGCATAGGCTTTGTATCAATAGTTGAATTTTGGATTCGTTTCACTGTGAAATCTATGAACTAAACTTCAAGGTCTCCATTGAGCTGAACTTAACATTCAAGGATGAGGCGAACCAGACTGCCTTCCCAAATGGACAATTCCATTAAAATGTGATCCACTGTCTCAGAGGCTGCTCCACATCTGTGGCATTGGGGGTCAATGAGGATGTGACGACGTTGTAAGCCATCTCCGCTAGCTAGACCATACACACAAGCTTTCTACATGAAGTATCTGGAAAGTTCAATTATAATGTATGTGACTTTTTAACACGAATAAGTTAAACGTTATGAAGTTTTAAGCCTAAAAAAAGTTAAGGGTTAGGAAGATAAGCCTAAGAAAAGTTCAACTATATCGGCTAAATAGAGATGGGAAAAAGTGCATCCGAACCTAAGGGGATTGAGCCCAGCACGTCGAGGGGTATCCAATCATTGGGTTGTACCGCACATATCTCTAGACATGCATCGAGATGTATGCGACACAATCCAACCTTTGTATGTCCCCTGGGTGCTGAGCTCCCTGGAGAGAAGCCGGATCCCTATCCTACACCTCTTGCATAAGAATTTTTTTTTGTTGAAAAAGATCTGGTGGTGTTTTCTATGTCCTCTCACAAGGCACCATGAGATGATACTTCTACCCCTTAGGTAAATATCCAAGCGTGCTCACATGGGCTTGATAATAAATAATCTATTGTAAGAAGGCTTAATAAATGTTGTAAGGCAGAAAACCATTGCCCAATGATATATTAATTACGACGACCATAGAGCTAAAATGTCATATTTTTATTCTCCCTTAAAAAGTAGAGAACAAATTACATGCACCCTTCTTGCAGTTTGAAACAATAACAAAACACCTCTTCTAGTTTCACTTTTTATGTCCATCCTCTGGATTTGTGGAGGGCCCAATGATATATTAATTACGACGACCATAGAGCTAAAATGTCATATTTTTATTCTCCCTTAAAAAGTAGAGAACAAATTACATGCACCCTTCTTGCAGTTTGAAACAATAACAAACACCTCTTCTAGTTTCACTTTTATGTCCATCCTCTGATTTGTGGAGGCTTACAAATAAGCCCTAATCGTTAAGGTAAATCGACTTTTCAAAAACCCTATTTTATCCGGGGCAAAGGCGGTTGACTTCAATCTCATAATTTCTGAGCCATATACAAAATCAGAAACTATGGAATTCCTTTTACAGTTGAAAGAACTCTCCTAACTTTGATCCAATCAACCCAGGATTTTAAGGCTTGAATCGCACCTCTTAACCCTCCCAACAGGCTAAGTATCAAGTTGAGAAGACACACACAATGCGAATTGGAAGGACTTGAAATCAGGTACGGCGGTCCAGATCTGAAACTGATGATATAACTCACAGTAGAGGGGCTGGTTTGGGACAGGGCTCTAGGTTTTAGATCGTCCTTTGATGGTGATTTAGTACCCAAAATCTCAGATTACTTGGGTCTCTAGCTAGAGAGTTCGAACAAATTATCTGGGACTGCCAGTACCACCCAGAAACAGAGGCTACCAGCAAGGACTTGCTCACTTTTCCCATCATAAACTGAAAACGAAATACAGGGAAATCGAGAAAACACAAAATCAACAAGCCAACCACTTTGGATATTTTCCTGATCAGAGATCGGTACAGTGTTTGTATGATGGGCGCAAAATTTGAATATTTTCCTAACCTTAGTCTGTGGGTTCTATAGTTCTGGTGTTAAATTGCTGAAACTAGACTTCTTCACACACTGAGTCTGCATTGGAAGATGGTGAAATTTTGGGTTTATGGATATGGAAGAAGATCCCATTTTAAATTTTCTGTAAATGGTGATGTGCAGTTGAGAATTCCTTACAAGACCCAGAACCTAAGGGAGCTTAACCAGATCGACCAGAAGCTAGGGCAAGGTCAGTTTAGAACTACATACATGCATAGAGAAGTCTAGGTAACCAATATTCCTGCAAATTTACACCCAAGAGGAAGGTTCTTTGCAGGGAGGACTATGAGGATGTGTATAGAGAGATTAAGATAATGCACCACTTGTCTGAGCACCCTAATGCGGTGAGGATCAAAGGGGCTTATGAGGATTCTTTGTTTATTCATTTGGTCATGGAACTTTGTGCTGGTGGGAGCTCTTTGATGGATTATTCAAAGGGGCATTATAGTGAAAGGCAAGCTACACAGCTGATTTCTATTTCCAATTGGCGTGACACCTGAACAATTCAAATTCTAGGTCTTTATTCCACAACCTGTCTTGATTGTAACCCTAACAGTCCAAATCACAGGATTAGAGCCGTTCCCACAGACAATCCGACCAAACCCTAGAAAAATCCACCAAGAAACATCCTAAGCACACCCCAAGTAAGAAAAATCCTAACTCCAATCATCAATCCAATACACAAAATCTTCCAAGAATTTTTCATAAGAAAAAAATTGTGAAAAACAAAAATGGAAAGTTATATCTACTTCACCTTCGCCGGAGAAGAAAGACGTGAGATAGATGGACGAAAATGAGGATGGAACGATGGTTGAGGAGATGGATTTGGGTAATATCATATAAGAGTAAAAGGGTTAATGCATATTATTAAAGGGTAAAATGGTTAAAACGGTCTTTTTACTTATAAAACTAACAATTTTCTAACATCGTGAGCCATTAGGGGATATTTTGTAAAAGTAAAACTAGGGGGATGTTTTGTTATTGTTTTAAACTACAGGGGTGTATGTAATTTGCTCAAAAATAAATAAATAAAGTATATTGTGGAAGAGTATAGTAAATGCTTAATGGAAAAAGGTTGTTGCAATGCCAGATTCCTGCAAATGCCTCTCACATCCACATCCAACCCTTGATCCCCACATTTTCTCTCTCCATTAAACTCCCTCATCGACGAATCGACCATCCTTCGTGAGGTCGTGGTGTGAAACTGCACTCTTGCATCTAGGGCTCCCTCTCCCGTACCAAGCAGGAGTTACTTTCGGAATTCACCCTTCTCCTTCAGTCCTGCGGCTGCACCGCATTTTCCTTTCTCTGAATAGTCTACATTCCTCTCAAAATCTCGCATCTGAATCGCTCTATACTTCTGAGAGAGAGAAGACGATGATCTACTCATCTCATGTCCTCCTCATCTTATCTCTTCCGTGTCTATAACTCCCCGCCGTAAAGACAACCCACTACCTGTTCAGCAAAATTCCTCATCCATGGAAACTAGCATTCTCGAATCGATTGGTGTCGAAATCATAGGCGTAATGTCTCCCGTGTCGATCTGCATGCTCTTAGTCGTCTTCTTGGTGTACACCTTGACCCCGGCCTCTCCCGACCCGGTCCCAATTCGCTCTGCAGCAACCTTAGTATACCTGGAGAACCCCTCCGACTCTACCGCCCAGAAATTCGAAGGCGCATTGCTTAACGCTGCAGTCTTCGTCATCCTCATAGCGGCCGTCACTTTCCTCCTTGTCGTTCTCTATTATTACAATTTCAACAATTTCTTGAAGAATTACATGCGCTTCTCTGCTTTCTTTGTGTTGGGTTCTATGGGCGGATCGATCTTTCTGTCTATAATCCAGCATTTCTCGATACCTATTGATTCGATTACGTGCTCTATTCTGCTTTTCAACTTTACTGTGGTGGGTGTTCTATCGGTTTTCTCTGGTGGGATTCCGATATTCTTACGGCAAGGCTATATGGTTCTTCTTGGGATAATTGTTGCCGCTTGGTTTTCCAAGTTGCCTGAATGGACGACCTGGGTACTGCTTGTGGCCCTGGCTGTGTACGATTTGGTTGCCGTGTTGGCCCCTGGCGGGCCATTGAAGCTCTTGGTTGAGCTCGCTTCGAGCCGGGACGAAGAGCTTCCGGCTCTGGTGTACGAGGCTCGCCCTACCGTATCTCCAAACCATGGGGGTCGTGGATCGTCCACAGCTTCTGCCTTGGGCCTTCTAGTTACTGGGTCGTTGGAGTCAGGCTCCGTTGAGCTTCAGCCGGTGCCACGGAATAATGGAAATCGGCTTGGAGTTGTCGACGCTGCAGATCTTCGGGCTCGACAGATAGATAATAGGAGAGTAGATGAAGAGTCGACTCCTTTGGTTTCTTGCTCGGCCGAGGGAAGGCCGACGAGCAGTGGAGGTTTTGAGTCTGACTACTCCACGGAGAATGTTGGGTCACTACAAGCTCAACTCTATGGCAATCAAGATTCTGAGATTGTTGTTGACGAGGAAATGTCACCCCTTGTTAATATGCGTTTGGGGAGTGAGAGAGAACAGACCGATAATTGGGGCGGTAGAAGCAGTGGTACTGAGATTCCTGTGATAGAAACCCGAGGTATCAAACTGGGTCTTGGGGACTTTGTTTTCTACAGTGTTCTCGTGGGTAGAGCTGCAATGTATGATCTGATGACCGTGTATGCTTGTTATCTTGCGATTATATCTGGACTTGGATGCACATTGATTTTGTTGTCTGTGTGCCAAAAGGCTCTACCTGCGCTCCCGATATCCATCATGTTGGGTGTCACCTTTTACTTCTTGACTCGGTTATTAATGGAACCCTTTGTTGTTGGGTTGTCCACTAATTTGATGATGTTTTGAAGGTTTCCCTTTTTATGAGATTTCTACACCATAGATACCATTGTTTTTAATGATATTAGGATTTTACACAATCAATGGAGTTCATTCATGCATGATCTCTTCTTCTTCTAGCTGTCCTGTAAATTGTATGTATGATTCCAACTTTCAGAATCAAATTTAACTTTTTGATACGATCTTATGTTCCGTGATAATATACTGAGGAGGATAAAACTGTTGTGATGATTTTGGATGCTTAGGATTGCAGTGGATTGACTTTAAATATAACTTTTGATGCTGTGGAATGAAGAGCTATTGTGATGATTTTGGATGCTTAGGATTGATTTTAAAACTAACTTTTGATGTTGATGAACTTTATCTTGTCATCTTAATGAAGATTTTCCTAGCTAAGTCTATCTGGAATGTGCAACACTTGTGAGTTTATAGTACTTGTTCATCAAGTTGAGATCTTTGTCAATTTGTTTAGATATGACTTATGAGTACTAATCTGATTATAAATTTTGATTTATTACAAGCTGGGGGTTACAAATGTCTCCGTGAAGTGTTGCTGAGATGTTTATCTATTAATGGAAAGCTGTGTTGAATGAGGAGATATTTTAAAAAAGTGTAAAAGTTTCGAATGAACTTTTTAGGGAGTCCAAAATGAGCATGACTGCACATTCATGCTTCATAAACTACTTGAGGCATGCATCTAATAGCAAGAAAAAAACAATGCTAGCTGAGGTTATGAGGTAGATTGAAAGCTCGAATTTGTGGCCCCATTCATCTGAACCAGGCTGCCATTGCCACTCCACATATCTACTATATTTTCTCCAAATCAGTAGGAACTGTACTGGATTGGGTTTGGTCTGGATTTGGCCAAACTCAACTTGACATCCCCACAGATTGGGGTGAGGCAGGATAATGTGTAGACAGTCAATCAGAGAAGTAAGAAGAGAAAAACAGTTGAAATATCTTATGCAAACAGTAAAAGTACCATTTTCTTTGTAGGACTTGGGCACATATTTGTGAATATGTTATTAAATAAAGGGAAAATTGCCACTTTTTGGCTCAACCTGATAAGCTTATTAATGTAAGGCTAGTTATGGAGCATCCTAACCCCAGATAGGATCACAGTTACAAGCAAATATAGGTACTAGTTTCAGACTTATTCCAGTAACAGAATTTTGAACTCAGACCTAAGATCAGTAAGTTATATTGGTCTTCTAACACCCAACAACTCCTCACAACACATAATAAATAATCCCAACCCAAAGGCACACTAGGAAGCAGCCTATCACCCTATCGCAGACCACAGAAAAGGGCCTAAATTTCAGGAAAAAAACTTGTAACAAAATAACACAGTAGCAGCCAAGGGATTGGAAGGATATAACCATCAAATAGAAGGGATATTGGTGTGATTCAGACCTCCAAAAATCAGCCCAAATGATGGCTGAATTTGTAGTTTTTGAATTTTCCTAATTTAGCATACAATGGGAGAACTCTGGTAGCAGCCACAGCAGGTTGCCAAACAACCTCAAACTCAGGTCGAGTGGGGTTCCTTGGATGGTGGATTGATCCCCAAAAAATGGGGGCAGCAACTTGGAGATCAGAGGTCTTCAAGGTTCAGCTAGAAAACCCCAGAAAACAGTATCGTAGGGGCTGGGATGGCTCTTCAAATCTTCAACCAGAAACAGCAGCAACTTGAATCTTCAGTAGGGGTTTCAATGGATGAAACCAGTAGTTTCCATGGAGTTCGGATGGCTTCAGATGTGCTCAGAAAAATAGATCAGAATATGGGGAGATGATGCAGTTAGAGCATGGGTCAAATAGGGTTTCTTTTTAATTTTATTCCAGTTATTAGAATTGTAGGAAGATAAGAGTCCAATTTTAATTAAGTTTGTTTTCTGTTTTTGGATTAAGTAGAGTTAGAGTCTAGGTTATTTCAGTTTTACTATGGGATTAGGGATTTTATTTTATAAAAAGGGCATGTAACTGAACAGCTGGGGACAGATTTTAGATTTGAAAATTGAATGAAAAGGATTTACCGTGTTGCTGCCAAGAGCTGAGTGCGCAGTTCTCATCCCTCCCTCTAATATTCTCTCTTCTTTCTCTCAATCTCCTTTCCCTTTACGTCTCCTTCTTCCCTTTGGTATACTGTTATTACCCCATTCTGTTATTGCCGAACCAGTTGAGACGTGACAGATTTGATTGAGTTCCTTACGAGTTGTTCAATGGTTCTAAGACGTATATCGAAGGTTCTCTACCCTTAGGCGACTTAATCCCTTGAACCTCCTGATGCAGATTCATCATCAAATAGGGCTTGTTTCATTGGGAATCAGTGTAGGGTTGGGATATATATATGTTGGGCCTTTGTTCCCAAGGGTTTTCTATGTATTAGGCCACTTTAGTGGGCCTGAAATAGGGGTATATAGGTTGCATACGGGATTAGCCCAATACTTAGTTTTTATTTTGTGTTTTTAATTGAACCGGTTTAAATTGGTTGCATCCAATTGGTTCAATTGGTCTAATTTAAGTGAAGTGATCCTATTGGTTAAGAGGTTCTTATATCCTATTGGCTATTAGGGAATCTTCTTTATTTTAGGTAGTTTAAGTTGTTTTAAGTCATTAGGACTCTATTTTGAGTCTATTTGGGTTTTCTAGTCAGTTTAAGTTGCCTAATAGGTTAGGGATAAGGTTAGGCCATTCCTTTTTAGTGTCTAAGTCTATTTTTGAGTCTTCTATATAAGTTTGTAAGGGAGGCCAGCATTGAATACGAATTTGATTAATAAAAATTAGCTTTATGCTTGCTGCCTTTGTTGCTGCCTTTGCTCCATCGTGAGTGTGCCTTGTGAGTAATATCAAGGTTGCCTTGTGAGTAATATCAATGTTGAAGGGATTGGTGGATCTCCAATCGACTCCTTGCATTGTGAAGATCGGGAGGGCTGCTACTTATCTCCTTGCATTGTGAAGATCAGGAGACCCCATTGTTCATCTTCAAAGTTGTTGCCATTGAAGACCGTAACAAGTAAGAAATTCTGCAACTATTCTTCTTCCTTCTAGAAGGTCACATACAAGGTGATTTTCGTGAGAATTCTGCCTAGCCAAATCTAACCATTAGAATCTGCTAAAAATTTGATCAAGTCTTTCTCAAACCCTAAGAGAGACTCAATTCAAATTTCAGCACCATCCATCCAGCCGATTGTCTGAAATTACAGTTTTACCCCTCTCTCCTACTTCTACTAGGAAACCTCCATAACTCTAAATCTGTCCATCAGTTTCAAACCAAACTTTCAGCATACATCCCTTACATCATTGTTGACACTCGATCCAAGTTTCAGCCCCAAACTCCCACTTTATCCCCTCCATTCCTTTACTCCATTAAAATCCAAAACCTGTAACACAATTCTGTCCAGAACTGCAGAATTTTAAAACCTTCCCAAATCCTATTATTTTTATGCCATATTGACCCCCTAGACCTGCCCATTAATACCCTATAAACCCCTTTCCCAATATCCAACCCTAACCCTAGGAATTGACCTAAATCCTAGTGCTGTCCATTCGAACCAGCAACCCCTTTTGTTATTTGATCCTGTTGTTTGGCTCCTAGTAGGCCTCCTACCTATCTAGGACTACATTACCTCCAGTCCTAATCCCATTCCTGTGGTGAGGAATAATACCTGCAACAGGTCTGAAACCCTAATGTCCGCCTGGTTCTGCTTCCTATCAAATCTCTTGGTTGTTAGGTTGCTGAACTGCGGGTTTATTGGCTGGTTCCACTAAAGATTGGGATTTAGTACATGAGTCCAGAAATTCTGCTTGAGTGAACCTCATAGTATTGAGTACTTCTCTTCGAGATTTGAAGCTACCGCCTGGTCTTCCATGAAGGAGGAAGAAGTG
This sequence comes from Telopea speciosissima, assembly GCF_018873765.1. Taxonomy (NCBI): domain Eukaryota; kingdom Viridiplantae; phylum Streptophyta; class Magnoliopsida; order Proteales; family Proteaceae; genus Telopea; species Telopea speciosissima. Next base: position 20,053,237 of record NC_057916.1, on the reverse strand, counting down.
AGGTTCATCTATTTCTTTAATCCCTAATTTCTGGTTTTTCCAATATTACCCTTGCTTTATTTCTTTATGATTCTGTATCCCTAATTTGTGTTCCATTCCAAGTATACCCCTCCTTTAACATGTGAGACCCATTCCCTTGTTTCTTTGTTATAATTGATTCCATTTATTTACAACACTGCCATTCCATTAAAGCCTTCTATTAATTCACCATTTTGCCATTATCTTTATAAATCCTGATTTAATCACTAGTTTGCCATTCAACTTTGGATTTGAGTGCTTCTTTTCTTGGGTGGGCCCTTAAGCAACCCAATAAGGGTTATTTCAACCCGGGTTTGCATCAGGAGAAAGAAGTATTGATTGGAAGAGGAAAAGAATGAAGAAAGAGAAGAGGGATAAAATGGGGCCTCTCACTCTTCTCTGGGCCTCTCACCTCATTGTATCTCACATCCCTCATGATCAATGGACTGAGGTTTCTTTTCTCAATTCGATGACTGCTGAATACAGCCCCTTGCCTTTATTTATAACTTCAGTAATTTCTATTGCGTGGGGAGTACAAACCAAGAAACTAAGAACTTTCTAAACTATCTTACATCTTCAAAAAATAGAAACAAGAATAAAATCCAACCCCTAACTACTAAATAGAAGCTTCTAACTCAGCCATGGTTATAAAAATAGTAACATAAAAATAGAAACTAACTAGAGACTAACAAAATAGAAAGTGGATAAGAGATATGACAGCTCATCATCCTTGCACCAAATCTCCATGCAATGGTCTTCAATTCAATCTCCACCAGCTGTCATGGGGCCCACTCAAAATCTGAGAACATCTCCTTCAGCAGCTGGCTCGATACACCAGAATATGAAACAAATATGACTGAACTCGAATGGAATTAATGGAAAGAATGTGACCCATTTTATGGGCCAATATTGGCTTACTTTAGAGCCCAATCGATGGACTTGGACTGCATCAATTCCCCCCCCCCCCCCATGTAGAAAAAAATTGACCTCTAATTTGATAAGTGTAGGACTAATCTTCGTATTGTGCACGTCCGTCTTCAATCCAGAGCTGAATTTAGGTAGTTCTTGGAAGATACGAATGTAATCTAGGATGTGTGGAGTTCTCTCTTCAAAGTACTTTGAGGGGATAACAAATTCCACGTGCTCAACTTCAACTTCATCAGTCGTGTCCATTGGATCGTCCATGAACATGTCTTCAGCCTTCTCTGCTTCAAACTCAAACTCTTTAAGTTCTTCGTTTTAGTTCACAATCTCCTCAATAGTTAGAGCTACACATAGAACATGAGCGCCAAAAGGGTCTGTGTCATCTTCGTTCTCTGCATCTCCATTATCAGCATCACCATTCTTCCCATCATCAAATTCCACGGGTTCACACGCTAAGAGTTTTGGATTGGCCTCGAGTGCCGCAATAACAGAGTTAGTATTAAGATGGTGCGGACAGAATTTGGCAAAATGTCCATAATCCTTTCAGTGGTAACACTTAATGTCCTCATCACTAGACAATACTTTACCCTTGTCCGTTGTAACTTGTGGAGCTCTGGTAAGAAACACCATTTGGCTTGCTTGCTGGAAGATTTTGTCTAGCATCTCTTGATGATGGGTTAAAGTGTTGTGTAGATGTTTTGAGGAAGTCTTTAGCATCCATTGCTTTCTCAAAACAGTCATTCAAACTGAGAATATGCGTCATACCTATCTTGTCACGAATGTTAGCTCGTAAACCCAATTTGAAGCGAGATAGGAGTTGTTCGTTGTCGGAGTTGTTCGTCGTCTTCATCTACTCTTGTACGTGAAAGAAGATCACCGAACTTATCCATATACTCCTCCACTGTCATAGTCCCTTGACGAAGGGTGTTGATCTGATCATAGTTGTTAAGGCATTGCCTAGTCAGGCGCTTTGGACGCTTAGTTGGTGTCACCTTGATTTTGGACCCTCTCCAATGCCTTGGGTCGCCTAGACGCCATGACCACTATGAAGCTGATCACGTGACCTTCGCCGAAAATTTGAGGGTAGGTACTTGTCCTTCAACAATTCTTTCATCTCCTCCCAAGTGGTAGGCTCTTGTCTAGGACGATGCAACTTGTCTTCATGAGTATGCCACCTCTCCTTTGCTGGCCCTATCAACTTAGCATGGGCTAGCTTCATCTTTCGCTCCTCCATTAGCATGAACCAATCGAAGTAGTCGTCAAGAGCATATAACCATTCATAGAAGACTAATGGGTTGTGGCATTGTGCTTCCCGTTGTACTCCTTCAATGTGAGCTTCACCTTATTTTTCATCAGTCTCTTGTGGATTTGCATCACGATCAGTAACATCATCATCATAGGTGACTGGTGTACGTATGGTTCTCTGTGCTCTTGTCAAAGAGGAGGTCGAGGAAAATGGTTGACAGTAGTTTGCTGCTGTCCTCCCATTTGTGATGCAAAAAAAAATACGAAGGATCGATGAACTAAAAGAGAACCGGCAAGTTATAAGCCTCTAATGATCCAAGCCCGAGAGGGTAAGCAAGCCAAGATCGAATCTGGAAGAGGGTTCTGATCTGAATCTGGTTTGAGTGGGTTATGGGTAGGTATGATGGAGGTTGATGGAGGGGGGCTGCAGGAAATGGATGATGGAGATGATGAGGATAGGTATGTGGGAACTAGAGATCCACTAGTGCCCTGGTTCTTGGAGATCCACCAATGCCACCACCAAGGAGATCCACCTTGGATGTAATTTGCTGAGTCTACAGCCCACCTGAGATCCACAGGATATAGTCTTTCAAAGAAAGATTTCTTTTTTTGTTAAAATTCTGGCTGCTAAAACAGCCTCCATGATTTGGTATTTATAGGGGAAGAGGAGACTAAGCATACTCTTGAGATACATGCATTTGACATAAAGAGACTGTTGGAATTCCCACACCAAGAAAACAAAATCCAATGCATAGAAAATAAAACCTAGACCTAGAAACTAAAACCAAGAAATAGAAAAATGTTCCCAAGACATAGGAACTACAAACAAGAATAATTAAAAAAAACATTAAAACTGCCTAGGAACATGAAAAGACACCTAACTAGAAACTAGGAAAATTAGAAGGCACTTTGTTGGAACTGAAGAGTCACTGCTGGTATTGAAAAGTCACTAGACTGTTGTTGACTTGTGGGGCCAGACTTGGCAGTCCCAGGGGTCCATGAATTTCCTGTGAGGGATAGAATTGTAATCAATCCAGGTTGATCTGGACTGGTCTTGAACTTGGGCTGGGCCTGGTAAGCTAGGCCTGACGGGCTGGCTGAATGCCCTGCATCAGTTTGTCCTGTGTATGCATTAAGGCGTTACTCCATTGTAGACAAATTCTCAGTTAACTGTCGAATAGCTTTGGCAAGAGCATCATTAGTAATCATTGGAGCATGGTGTGGAGTATTTGAACTCTCGAGTCATGGCTGTGATACCAAATAATGTAAGGCTAGGTATGGAGCACCGTAACCCTAGATAGGATCACAGTTACAACCAAATATAGGTACTGGTTTCAGGCTTATATCAGGGACAGAACTTTGAACTCAGATCTAAGATCAGTAGGTTATATTGGTCTTATAACACCCAACAACACCTCACAATACATAATAAATAATCCCAACCTTAAGGCACACTAGGAAGCAGCCTTTCACCCTATCGCAGACCATAGAAAAAGTGCTTAAATTTCAGGAAACAAACTTGTAACGAAATAACATAGCAGCAGACAAGGAATTGGAGGATATTGCCATCGAATAGAAGGGATATTGGTATGATTCAGACCTCCAAGTCGGCCCAAGTTGATGGTTGAATCTGTAGTTCTTGAACTTTCCTAATTTAGCACACAATAGGAGAACTGTGGTAGCAGCCACAGTAGGTTTCCAAACAACCTCAAACTCAGGTCGAGTGGGGGGTTGTTGGATGGTGGATTGATCCCCAAAAGATGGGCAGCAACAGGTAAGTAACTTGGGGAGATCAGAGGTCTTCAAGGTTCAGCCAGAAATCCCCAGAAAGCAGTATCGCAGGGGCTGGGATGGCTCTTCAAATCTTCAACCAGAACAGCAGCAACTTGAATCTTCAGTAGGGGTTTCAACGGATGAAACCAGTAGTTTCCCTGGAGTTCGGATGGCTTCAGATGTGCTCAGCAAAATAGATCAGAATATGGGGAGAAAGAAGTATTGATTGGAAGAGGAAAAGAAGGAAGAAGGAGAAGGGCGATAAAATGGGTTGAGCCTCTCACCCTCTCGTAGGTCTCTTACCTCACTGTATCTCACAATTCTCATGATTAATGCACCAAGTTTTCTGTTCTCAATTCGATGGCTGCTGAATACAGCCCCTTGCCTTTGTTTATAGCTTCAGAAATTTCTATTGCGTGGGGAGTACAAACCAAGAAACTAAAAACTTCCTAAACTAGCTTACATCTTCATAAATAGAAACACGAATAAAATCCAACTCTTAACTACTAAATAGAAACTTCTAATCAGCCATGGCTACAAAACTTTTAACTTGAGAAAATAGAAACTAACTAGAGACTAACATAATAGAAAGTGAATAAGAGATATGACAGCTCATCATCCCTTGAACCAAAATCTCCACGCAATGATCTTCAATTCAATCTCCACCAGCTGTCATGCGCGGCCCACTCAAATTCTGAGAATATCTCCTTCAGCTGCTGGTTCGATACAGCAGAATATGAACAAATATGGCTGAACTCGAATGGATCTAATGGACAGAATTCTACCCATGATATGGGCCAAATATTGGCCTGCTTTAGAGATGAATTTGGACTGCATCACTTATAGGGCCAGCCTATGCACTGTAATATGGCAGGATGATTTGGCAATTCCAATTGATGAATAAAAAGGGCAATGCGTCGATTTGCCACATGTCAAATTTCAGCCTCATGTATGTCCATGCACTCATGTATTTTTAGTCACCCATGTATTGGCATGTTCCCTCATGTAATCCTGGTTTTCCAAAGATTTATATTGCCAATTGGCCAACTCCAATTAGGCTGAAACTTCGCAGGTGGGGTGAGGTAACTTGGGGTTTACCTCTCCACAAAATTTGGGTCCCATCTGAGATGTCACATGGCAGATTTTTGTGCCTACCAGATAAGATAAACTTTACCCTTAAATAAAATGCAGAAGTACCCGTATAGAAAGTTATCAAAACTTTTGGATCTCTAACTGTCCCAATCATGTTTATGGTCAAGGTAATCTCAAAAGTTCATGACCAAAAGGCCTTCCACATGGGATTCCATAACTTCTCTACTTCCATGTCACAAAATTAATCCATATTGGCACCTTAACAGGTAGCATTTTATAAAATTTGCTCTCATTTAGTTTTCTGATTTAAGCCATATCAAAGCTCTCCCCACCTTTTACTCAATTTAGATTGTTTGTTATGTCTTCCCTCTATCCTCTCTCCTCTTACTTCCCTCCTTTCCTTTTTTTTAACTCAATTGTACCCAAACAACGGGTCACCATTATACCCTAAATTTTTTAGTTTTTACTTTAAAATAATTAGTATGTCAGCAGACAATTCTCAAGATACTTCATACACCTTGCTTCAGTTCTTGCGGCAACATCTTTTTCAAGGTCTACCTCTTTATGGATAACCATACAAGATGTTGAAAGTAGGCACTAAGATCATCATCTTGACTAATGACTAATCTTAATTTCGACTCCTATTTTTACAGTAAACACACTCATTATAATTTGTCCTGTGTTTTAAAAATCATAATAAGACTCTTAATGTTGTGACTATTGAGGTGAGGCTGATTGATAACTTTTCTGAAGGGACCTCTCTAAGGAGTAATTCTAGGTCTAGTTCCTAAGAGAAGTTCATTGTCTTCTGAATCATGGGAAACAGTGGTAGAGAAAGAGTTGATTGTCTGAAGGAAACAAATCCAGAATAGGAAGGAAGAATCAAACAAGAAGAAGTGATTGCAAGTTTGACAAGAAAGGAAGCAATAGCGAGGAAACTTGGATTATTATTTTGGATGGGTTGAATTGCCCAGAAACTGTGATTTGTACCATGGAAAGAGTTGCGACTTGGTTCCAGCTCAACTGAACCTAATTTACTCAATTGAGCCATCCTGATTTTTTTTCTAGAGTAAGTTGGGTTTCTTGTAACTTAATTGTGTTGGATGGAAAGTGAGCTGTTTTAAAAATCATGCTCTGTTTGGCTTAAGACTTTGGAGTTTGGACCACTTGATTTGTTTTAGCTACTTGAAACAAACTAGTTAGTCTTTTGTTTATGTATGTAAACTAGCTGAAAGCATTGAAGAAACTTGGCCAAACCTAAATTTGAGCTGTTTTGAAAATTATGCTCGTGCCACTTTCTCAGTCTTTGTGGAATCAGTTGAATCTATTTGCATGACATATAATGGAAATGGTGTTGATATTTCGTATCACTTGGAAAGAGGGGTGAACTGATGTGGAGATTCCTGTTATGGAGTATGAGTATCTAGGAAGGAAGGAATAGCAGGATCTTTTCAAGAGAAGCAGGCATTCCTATATAGACGTCATTGATTTGATCAGTATTTGAGTAGTACATTGTTCCACCATGGTAGATACACCCTGGGACATCTTTATGGATTCCATTTCTCAAGATTGGATCATTATTATCAGGTATTTCCATACACCCTTTTCCAATTTCCCAGAACTTGTTCCTGAAAAAAGTGATTAGTCGCAACATGTCCTCTGGGAAACTCTGGTCTTTTGGTGTTTCTGGTGCATTCAGAGATCCAATAGTGTTTTGATGTCCAAGTATTCCTCCCCCAAATTTTCTATTATACATCGTTGTGGATGTTGATATACATTATTGACTGCCCTTCCTAAAAGCTTGAGCTTTTGCATTAGATAGTAACATGGTCCAGAGCCAGGTCGGGTGTTCGATCCCTGGTATGTGTGAGGGGTTTGTGTTGGGTTGTTGTGCGCCAACGCCTTGCCCCTCGGTGCCCCATGATGGTGCCACGGTGGTGTTATAACGTGTAGAGTCATGTGTGTGTGTGTGGGTCTACATGTGCGGGGTGGTGTTGATGTATATTGTTCTGTGCCTACCCAAGAACTTGAGCTTTTGGGATAAGCGGGTCTAACAATAGTTATCTTATTCTTTCTAATATAATCTATTTTGTAGTGCTAGTTGGGCTTTGAGTTGGTCCTGCTACTCTTGGAACAATTCCTTGCCTTCTTACATCGAAAGATCTTTCGGAGTCCATGTTGAAGTCAAAATTGTAGTTATATTTGTAGTTGGGTGCCTTTTTTTGTTGAAGTCAAATGGAAAATTTGTGGCTGTATTATCATTGTAGTTAGGACGCTCTTTTTACTCATGAGTCCGTGACTCCTGGGAGTTGATTGATGTAGCTCAAAAGAACAAGGGCAGAAACAAACCAGGCCATCAAACTGGACCAAGAATGGGCTAATATGTGTAATTTTGAGTTTCCAATGGGTTGTATGAGCCAAGGGCTTTATATTTTTGGGTTTACTTTTGTAATGGGTCAATTCTATAAGCCCAAATATTGGGATTTAGGTCATATACGGGATTAAGTCGTTAGTTTCTATTTTTTGTGTTTCTTAGTTATTAAGAATACTAGGTTTCTATAATTTGAGTATCTATTTCCTTTTAAGTTTTATTTAGTTGCTATTTTGTAATTCTCTCCATTAGCCAAGGGAGTTTCTATTTTGTAACAAGACAGTTTAGAAATAAAGGAGGCCCTAGCCTCCCACGATTCTGACAGCAACTCTTTGAATGCTATGTGCATGTGTGTGAGTGTGAGAGACACCCATGCCATGAGAGACATCAAACCTTGGTGAGATTCCAAGGTGGAGATTGGTGAGAGGCTATCTCATAGTCGGTGGGCAACCAACATATCCTTCGTCTGTCTACTTTTTTCTTTCTTTCATTACTTCTTTCTCACCTTGTCTCTACCAAAATTCATCTGACCCTTATGTTCTGTTATCTGAATCACATACTTACATTCCATTGACCTGTGCATGGTGCCACAGGTTTAGAGGTGCTTAGTTAATGTTATTGCAGCCATTGTTCCCAATTTAGAAACTTCTATTTTCTTACTTTCTATTCTGGTTTGCAGAATTTCTGTTAGTTATCAATTGTTGTTAATGTCCTAATGTCCGAGTTATTACTCACTGTTTATATGCTGTTACATGACTTTCTAATTCTGGTTTTAGCGACTTGCTAATTATGTAACAGTCCCATAACTTCACATCTATCCGTCGGATTTTGATCAAATTTTGAGGAGTTCTCCACTCAATTAGGTACACTCGAACATAGTTCTACTTTAATCAGACTGATCTGATGTGAGTTACAGAAATTCTCCTATATCTGGTTTAATATCCTGTGCTGCGATCCTGGTTATTTTTGGTTTTCCTTGTTACTTATGTTAGGTGATTATGAATACCATTGTTTTCTTACTTAATTGGTATCTTGTATAGAGTGTGAACTTTCTTAGTCAACAGGCCATGCAAAGCTTTGGGTGAGGAGGATTCATTTGTGGCCAATTATTGCCTCATTTATTTAGGTGGACTACACTCTACAGAGCCAAACAAATTGTTTGTCCAAGATGGGTCTTTTATGTAATTTCTAAACTAATGAACCTTTTGAACTTAATGGATTGAGCTCCCCATGTTAGTGACCCTTTTCATGACCTAAACAGATTTATGTGGGCCTCGCAATTTATAACAAAACCTTCTCTTTTAAAATTGAGCTTGTTACTACTGTTCCCACATAAAAAGCTGTCTTCCAAGTACAATCAATAATAATCTAATGGGACAAGCATAGTAAGGGTTGTTAATTTCTATCACTCCCTTATACTTGCCTAAAATTACTTCAAGTCCTATGCACACAACTTCTTTACCGATTTCTAAGAAAAACAAACTTTTTCTCTTTCTTTCTGTCTTGATACTTTCAGATCCCTTGATTCGTTCTCTCTCTGTGATCTGCTACCTACTTCCCCCTCCTTTCTCTCTGGAAGTAAAACAGTTATGCTCATCAATACTTTATGCTATGATTTAATCCTTTATGCATAAAACTGTAGTCCAGAACAAAATCTAGGGAATAATCATGGCCACCTGAAATCATGGTTCAAGAAAATGGAATCGGTCAGAATCGTTTGAATCCCGATAAAAAAACCCTTGAATCAGCCAAAACTAAGATCTCGATGGCGGTCGACATTATGATTCTAATAGACCGATTCAATCTATCCAATTCTCTTCCCAAGGGCAGGAGTAGTTCAAGAAGTGACAAAGGTTGACAGCCAAAACTTCATGATCCAACAATGGCTTCCCTCTCATTCCTTTGATGGGTTGACAGTTGGTTAGTACTTCCATTGCAGGCGGAGGCCCACCGCCAACCACCCTTACAGAAGTCAGGAATGGCACGGTGCGCCTGTTTACTGAGACAAGTAGTTACACGTGAAAATCCATTGAGTTTAAAAGTACTATAAGGGGGGGAAAAGTGAAAGCAGAAGTAGATTGGTAGGAGAGCTTGTGTCTCCACTAAACACCAACCCTAAATCCCTTGCTTGATTAAGTCTCAGGCTCTCAGCCTCAGCCCAGCTAATAAGGAAGGAGAGCTCGTTTCTCCACTAAAGTTTTATAGCCTTTTTTTTTACTTGGTTTTTTGAAGCATTTGTCAAATCACAGTCAATCAAAGTATTAAAAAGTATCTAGATATTTTGTCTTAATCGAATTTGTTGTCATTTTGCTGAAGTCTTTTTCAGATTCTTAGGATTAAACAATGTCACTCTCCACTGATAGTGCTCTTTTTTTTTTTTTTTTTTGGATGAAACTGATAGTGCTCTGTTGTTTACTTAATTCAAGACAAACAGGGGAATTCCTTAATTATAAGTGTGTATGCATATGAGAGAGAGAGAGAGAGAGAGAGAGAGAGAGAGAGAGAGATGAAAAACTGACTAAATTGTTGATCTAATTTGGAACCTGTAGAATAGTGAAAAATCCCACATCATTTGAGAATGTGTCATAGAGTGTCGTAAGCTTTATCAATTAATACTGCTAAAGCTTAGATTTTGAAATCAATGATACCCCTAGCAATTTACTTTCTGAGGATTTTTATTCTTTAATTACATGAAAATTCAAAAATTTGTGGGAAAATTAGGTTCTTATTCTTGTTGTATATTTTAAAATGCACTTAAGCTTATTATGAGCTGTAAGCTAGCTATGTTAATGCAGTCACTGCATAATTAAAAAAGAAGAAGAATAAGAGGAGACCTTTCAAAATAGACATGATAAATAGGATAAATTATTTATTTATTTTGGCAAGTCAATGGCAAGAAGACATAATAACAAGGGAGGTCCATTGGAGTACTACTTATTGTCTTTCCATACTTTCATTCTCTAAACCAAAAAATCAATAGAGACTACTAAGCTCCCAAGTTGAATTGGTTTGAACATTGTCATTACTTGTCCAATTTTCTAGCCTTGCTTCATCATTAGAGTCTTCAATCATTTTGTTGGTTAGGAATGGATGGCCAAAGCAGCAAGATGAGTTTCTATTCCTTCCATCATCTCCAGTACCAGTTGCGTCTACTTGAATCTCATCATCACACTGAAGAACTTGTAAGAAATCCGAATTTAGAAAATCCGAGATGCAAAGCTCGTTGATGTCGGTATCAATAAGAAAACCTGAAGAGTCGAAGACTCTTTGGATTGAGTTCTCTCCATCCAATACAAGTTCAAGATTATTAGAGTTTATATGATTTCCTTCATGTTCAGGGGGAGAAGCCTTATTGCACTCTGTAGCTTTGGCCTGAATGAAATTAGGGTTGTTCCCTAACTTCACTTTGGGCACTTCCAATGAAGAAATGCCTTTAAGCTTCTTATTTTTAGCACTTATGCATGTTTTACCTTGCAATTTTTTGTTCAAATTTGTGTTCCAATAGTTCTTGATTTCATTGTCTGTTCGTCCAGGTAGTCTTCCTGCTATCAAAGACCATCTGCAAAACTTAAATTTTATGATTTTCAAATTTCAATCATTATGGAGTCAAATCAATACGTTCTAAGATATTGTTGAAAGAAAAGAAAAAAAAATACATTCTAAGAAGAAATATTTGAATATCAATCCCATCAATATCATCGGTCTCAGAAGTATCATACCAAATCCCATCAATTAAAACACTTTTTTTGAGAAATACGAAACATTTAAGTCAATCCACATTTTAAGAATCGTGAGTCTTATGGTAATGAGAATTAATATGATATATAGAGAAAGTACAACTTTCAAGCTCATAAAATTTCTAGAGAATAATACTTAGCTAAAGCATGGGCAATTTTTTTTTTATACAATGCATAGGAAAATTGTGGTTGCAGATGTGACATATCTAAGCATTATTAATTTGAAGATTTTGGATCTATAATGTATTCTGAAATCTGATTCTTCTCTATTTTATTGTTTCAAAATGCGTTCTAGACCTAGAATCTGTTTGGAGAATGCGTACCAAATACAACTTAAATGATTGAATTTAAAACTAAAATTTGACGTGTGATGGTCAAGATAAACCACTTACCATGAATCAAACGATCAGATTTATCACATAACTCTTTTATGGATTAATTTGTGTGTGGTTGTAAAATGGCTCTTAATTAGAAAATTCCAAGAATTCATGGGTTTAATAGTCAAACATCTATTGGATGGAACCCACGAGTGTGGTGTCACAAGAAGCAAGATTAGTGGGCAGGTAAGAGATGATGGTGACTGTCACAAAGGTATAAACTAAAAATTAATATGAGATTTGGTGCATGTTCTGTTTCTGTCCTTACCATAAAAGTAGGCAATCGAGCATTGACTACTATGGCTATAAATCTAAGAAATTAATAATAAGAGAAGAGAGAGGAGAAAAAGGGAGATAGAATAAAGTTGAGGTCGATCACAGACCTGTTACCAAGGAGCTTATGAAGTCTAATAATGAGATCTTCTTCATCCTTGGAAATGTTTCCCCTCTTTATGTCTGGCCTTAGATAGTTCAGCCATCTGAGCCTGCAACTCCTCCCGCATCGCCTCAAACCTGCAAATATATTAAGACCCACCACCACCCATTCTCTCATGAGTACTTTTGTCATCTTCAATACCCCACACGCAGCGTTTGGTATGCATTCTACGTTGATTTTGCATTCTTAGATGATAAAATTAAAATAGTTATTTTTATCTTCCGAAAATACAAAATCGACCTAGAATGCATACCAAACACTGTTTTAATACCCATTTCATGCATGGAGTGATGAAGACCTTACCTGCCTTCTGAGGGAGCTCTCTCCATTTCCCTTCTCCATGGGTTTGAATGTAGCCCATAAGTATTTTATCCTCTTGAGCTGACCATGCTCCTCTATTCAGTCCCTCTTTGGCACAACATCTACATGCCCTCTTGCTCTTACTTTCACCACTACCACCATCCATCTCTCTCTCTCTCTCTCTCTCTCTCTCTCTCTCTCTCTCGTTTGTGTTGGGTTCTTAAGTCTCAAGAGATGACAAACAAGAAGCCACTCGTGTCTTATTTATAGAGAGACGAGATGACATGCTTCTCCCTTAAATATATATAATACATATGAAGATTGTCATTTGTCAAGTAGCAACCACGTGCTGCATCTCAGCCTCAGCTACCCTAAATAGAGAACTCCTTAGTTAGTTAGGGCATGCATGATATAGCACTTTTGTTTCTCTATTTTGTTGTTCTTGGGAATGAAAAAAAGAGTAGAAAAATATCGGTTCATTTTTTTGTTTCAAAGAATAAATCGAGACAAAAAGTAGCTGAGAAATACCAAAAAAATATACATATATATTACTTTGTAAGTTCAACTTTTAAGCATCATAACTTTTCATTAGGATGGAGTTACGGGAGCCATAATATCTTTTCTATAACGCAGCTAGCAGATTTCATTGGATTGGGGTTTCAAAGCCAAATTTGTATGTTTAAGAGGTCCACGCAACCTTTGAAGTTTTGTGTGCGATTTAAGAATATTAATTTCTTATTTTATTTTTCTATATTATTTTGTTTTCTATTTTATTTAGGTTTCATTTTCCTTTGTAATCAAAACCCTTGTCCACCCGATTAAACCGTTCTTATTTATTTGTTTGGTATTTTTAACTAACCGTGTGCATCATTTCATATTCTAGAGCATAATAATGGAATTTAAATAGAAAAAGAAAGACAAGTTACCTTTACACATGCTTTACAAAACCCTAATTACAATCCAAACAATAGAAGAATAATGTAAATAATATATTATGCAAGCATGCCAAATTAATATCAAACATCTAAACGAAGAATATTCAATTATAAAAAATAATATAAAATTTGGAATTAATTAAAGCATACTGCCACTTCCTAGTGAGGCAGTGGTAGCCTACTTACATACCCAATGTGAAATAGTGAAAATAAGGTATAAAAAATGTAAAAGGGGAGAAAATCTAATCTAAAATATATGATCACATCAGCTAATATATATTATGCTGAACCAACATAGAAATTATGAAACCCTAAAAGAACCAATCAAATAAACTAATTCCAAATAAATAAAGTGGCATATCGCCACTGCCTAGTGGAGAAGCGACATATGCACCTGATGTCAAAATGAAATAAAGTTAGTAACTACTTTTTGTTTTTTCACAAGTGACAAAAAAAATCATAGCTTGGGGGTGGAGAGCATGGTTTGCGGTATTGGTATCATATCGCTCTTTATGGTAGAGACAAGGGGTGAAACAGTAAAAAAAAATCCTGTTTTTGTAAGGGAAATCAGGTGAAAAGTTGTCCGATATGGTTGATCCATGTCGACACCATATCAGTATCATATCGATTTTACAGGTAACTGATATCCAATCCAATACCATGCACTAAAATTATGGTGGAGAGCAAACACCGCTCAGGTGTGTGTGTGTGTGTGGAGGGGGGGCAAGATGAATCACAGTAAACTTTTGCCCTTAGCTCTCTGTATTCGTTGGGATCATAACAATCTCTTCCCATAAGAATTAGAGCAAAAACAAGGAAAGCAAAACATTTCTTTTACCGTTCCATGATAAAAGAAAACCATCTCATACCTGAATGCATAGCGAAAAAATCGTTTCGAGTTCTTTCGCATCCCAAGAATACTAGTCAAGAATTTAACATTAATAATACTAAAAAGATTTACTTATAACCTGAAAAGCTTTAAGTGTTACCCCTCCACTAGATAATGGTTCTTCCTCAAATGAGCACACAAGAAAAGTCATTTCAGATCAATTCTCTTGTGTGCACTGAAAGATCTTCTAGTCAAATCATCAATCATACATTGATAAGTTGGAAAAAAGGAAAGGGAAAAAAAAGGTCCATGCAAAATAACATAGTATGAGAATAGTGATTTGTCTTTGAAGGAATATCCTTCTCTTAAGAGAGAAGGAATGGATCAAGAATCACCTCCTAGTAAGGTTTGGGACCCATATTAAATTCACATGATTTCATTCGAATTGGTCCAACCATGAGATAAGCTTCGAGTCTAGTTACAGACTAGGAAAGGTCTGAGACACCCTGTCCACCCGATTAAACCGTTCTTCTTATTTATTTGGTATTTTTATTAAATAATAAACATTCTTAACTAATCATATGTCCGTCATTTCATATTCTATTAAAAAACATAATTTAAAATGAAATAGCTTAATATATGGTATTTAAATAGAAAAAAAAAAAAAAAAGACTCACATGTACCACATCTGTTACAAAACAAAGTTAATAGCTTTTCAAAACCCTAATTACAATCCAAACAACAGAAGAGTGATGTAAACTATTATGCAAACTTGCCAAATTAATATCAAATCATCTAAACAAAGAATATTCAATTAAAAAAATAATATCAAAATTCAAAACTAATTAAATACCTAAATTAGTTTGAATACCCTAAATTGACATATTATTATTTTGAAAACCCTAACTTGGCATTATAATGGTATAAATAAGAGATAAGAAAATTCCTATTTATGAAAATTTTAGCATCATAACAACATTTATAGGGGACTTAGAAAAAATACTGAAAAAATATATTTATAATATGATTTTTAAAGTAAATAAATAAGGAAAGATGAAGAAACTTACTAGTTTGGCTAAAAAAGACCTATATATCCTAATCGGTTGGGCGGAATTCTGATGTTTCTACAATGATTATTCATGTAGAATTTTGACTCCAGTGGTATTTTGGGGATTTCTAAGGGAAACCTCAGAATCTCCATTGTCTTGCTTTTCTTTTTCTTCTTTTCTCTTTTTCCTTTTGATCTCTTTCTCCTTCTCATTTCCTCCTTCTTCCTTTTGGCCTACTATTTATTGGCTCATAAGGGTAAAAGGGATTTGCATTATGATTAATCATATATATATATATATTTTTTTGTTTGTTGTCTTCAATATTAACACTTTTTTTCTTCTCACCTTTGAAGCATCTATAGTCTTAGTCTCTTCACTTAAAGGAGAAAAAAAAATATATTAAACAAATAAGAGAAAAACAAGATTCGTCATGATCAGGTTTGACTCATCCGATTCACTAGGTTTTGCAAAGGACTGAGTCAGAGTCATGTTTTTTGTTAAAAATCACAAGGGTGGGTGGATTTTTTTTTATTTTTTTTTGGTAAAAAGGGATTTTATTGAAGTGGGCAAGAGGAGCTCCAAACATCCTGATTACTAATATCAAGAAGCCAAGGAGAGGAAGTTGGCCAAACCGTCATACTTGCTATAGACAGGGCCATCCTAACTAGAGAATGTGCAGCAAAGTTACCACCTCGAGAAACATGAACAAAAGAACAATAGGGGATACTTGAGGCTATATGCGCAATATCCTCCACAATACCCTCCACAATACCAGCCACCGATAACGGAGGATGGGAGTTAACACCATTCAGGAAATTCACCATGGGTGGATTGGTGGTCTTGTTATTGCTATGTGGTGAACAGACATGACCCATCAACCAATCATCCAATTAGTGTATCTTCATTCAATCATGATGAAGGGACTTTCTGTCAACCATGGTCATAATAATAGTGTTCAATAAAAAAACAAAAGGTCATAATAATAGTGTAGGGAAGTAGTTTTCTGTCTGGGAGTGTGGCTTACGCTAGTATTCCCATGTGTCTATCTCTCTCCTCCTCAAAATAAAAGGGTAAAAGTATCTTTTTATATGGGAGGAGAGAGATAGACTCAAGAGAGTGCTGGAGTAGGCCACACTCCCAGACAGAGAACTTTCTCCCTAATAGTGTATGAAATCTTAAGCTGTCCTTGGGTTGAATCCAAAGAATTCCACCCAAAAACAAATTTATTGTTGTGTCCCACTTGTAGACTGTAAATCAAATGAGAGTGACATTGTTTATTCCTAAAATTCTGATCAAGATTTGCTTAACAATAATTTCATTAAAGACAAAACAAAATCTATTTATGTTGGCTACGATTTGACAAATGCTTCAATTATTCTGGGGGCAGAGACCAAAGTTTTAGTGGATGGTACCGACCATACTGAAATAGGTTGGATATATTTTTTTTTTGGTCCTTTTTTTTAAGAAATCAACCGAACACGAAGATATTTTATGAGGGGATGGGATTTAGGAAACCCCGAATCTAAATCAGATTTTCTTGAATGTGATCATCCACACCGCCTATGATGATAGGGGACTTGGAATGGTTCACAGTAAGACTTGAGCCCATGCAGAAAGACCTCAAAGTCTTCATAATAGTCGAAAAGATGCACAATACACCCTAGCAAACACCATCCCATCATCCCATGAACAACATTATTTACTTCAATAAAACTACAACTAGGGTTTTACTAGCCCCTCTACATCATGCCTTCTTCCTAGCCTTGCATACACACTTGACAACATCACCAGATTGCCATAATCAATTGGATCCAATCTCTTTAATAAGTGACCCGAGATGAGCTGTGCCAATCCAAGATCTCCATGGAACAGACAAGCACCAACTAGGGAGAGCCAACTAGTAGCATCGGGCTCCATGGGCATGTTTGTGATCAGCACATATTAGGGGTGACACAGGCTAGGTTGGGTTGGGTCAGGTTTTTTAAAATCCTAGCCCAATCTTTAGTCCTCTTAACTCAACCCAAGCCCAACTTGGTCCTAGGTCGGGCTGAGATATCTCAACCCAGGCCCAACCATGTCGGGCTCAACCCAGCCCAACTTGACCTTGATCGGGCTGGATTGGCCCTGATTGATCCTGATTTTTGCTAAGGGTTGGGTTGATCATGATTTTTGCTAGGGTCTAGTTGGCCCTGACTTGCCCTCCTTTTTTGCTATTTACGTCGTTTTATGTATTTAAAAAATGAGACACTTGTGATTGGATATTACTTTGTTTCATACTCAATTGATTATTAGATTTTGTTTTAGGTTAAAAAATTTAGTTTAATTTTAAAATTATAAATATTTTCGTTCAATAGATAATTAGTCTTTTTTTTTTTGGTGAACCAATAGATGATTAGATATTAAACAAAAATTACAAAATGTAAACAATACATTGTAAAACATAACCTAACACACCTAACCCGCTCCTTCAGTTTCCCTGCTTTGCCCAGCAAATCCTCTATGCACCCAAAATGTTGAATCTTTGGCTTAACTCCGTATTCCCTAGTCAGCCTATCAAAGCACAGCTTCCCTTTTTGTAACAAACTTCATGTCTACAAGCACATAACAGACTAGTGAAGGTCATGTCGTCAGGTACGATGGCCAGTGGCGCATATGTCGATCATGAGTCATGACACTCCATGACACGATATCTCTAACATCCATTTCATCAAACAATTTGAATGCACCTTTCATAATGCCACATTTTTCATACATGCCAACCAGTGCATTTACCCAGAGGAACCACCTCACAGTAACCATGCTTATAAGCAATACAATGCACACATCTACCCAAAACAAGTGCCCCTATGTTGCCACAGGCTGAGGCACAACATTCTCATGAGCTAATCTCATCTCACGAAAATATTGCAGAGCCTCTTTTAATCTCCCACTCTTAACACAACCTGAAATCATTGCATTCCAAGTGACAACATTTCTGTGACCAGGTCCATCAAAGACGATCTTAGCAAAAGCGCCAATTCACCACAACTTGTATACAAATGCAACAAGCTTGGATCGACAATGCACTTGCTGCCCTTTTCTAAGATCAAACAATCTAGAGCAAACCTTGAATAGGAAAGAGAGTGAAGTTTTGGATAAGGGTATTAAATTGGAACCAAAATCGAAAACCGAAATCTAATTCGGATCGAATTACTAGAACATAATTGAACCAAATAGAATTTAGTTACAATTTAGAATTAAAGAACAAAATGAAAGCGGGACTTGATTATTTTCTGGATCCAACATAGGAATCAACGGTTAGAACCAAAATCAAATAGAATTTAAATAATTAATATATTATTGATAAACCGAACCAAAACCGTATAGATTTGATACAAGTACTAAATTTTAGAACCGAAATGAGACTTGGTCCGGATTTGGATCACACTAATATCACCGGAGACCGCTGAGAAGTAATTGGGTTGAGGGCTGTTTTGATCATGCGGGTTTGGATCTGTTGCAGGTGGAGCATGTCGTTGATGTGATCCAGCAAGGACATTTCGTTAGTCTTTATAGAGCTCCCATGTATGTTGGAAGGCGAGTGGGGTGGAGCTTCATGGTCAGTGTTCTTCAGGCTTAAGGGGTTGAGGGATGTGCGTGCCATTCTGGTGTCCAAGGGTGGCATTTTGTTATTTCAATAAATTTTCACGTCAAGCGTCCAAAAACCAAAATGCGTCTGTTTTTATAAATGGGGAACTGGAAGGGGGGATGAATACAAAATCTGAAAATGTAAAGGGTCGTGAAAAAAAAATACAAGAAATGAGGGATTGAAATGTAAAAAAAAAAAAACTGTTGCAGTTTTATTGGACTGACACCTGAAAGAATTCAACTTGGCAACCTGCGGACTAAAGAGAGAGAATCCGAGAATCAGTGGGGTGTTTGAGTTTGAGTGTGTCTCTTCTTCGAGGGGAGATTTCGACAGAAGAGAGAAAAGTGTGAAAGGATTTGAACTTGCCGAGATTGGAGGAGGTTGAGTCTTCGATTGTAAATTTTTTGAACGAAACCTTTGAGAAATCTGAGAGCATTTTTCGCTCCAGATTTCCTCATGTTCTTCCACTATTGTATATCCTCTTCGTCGTCATGGATTACTCGAACCTGCAATCTAGAGTTTCGGCCGCTTACATTCCTCCCCACAGGACTCAGCTCCACCCTCGAATGCATTCCTTCTCTTCATTTGCATCTCCGAATCCGAAACCATCGCAGATCGCTTCGTCACAATCGCGTGATAAATGGTGGATTCTCGTCACAGCTCTGTTGATGGTTCCTTTTCTCTTCTATCTCTTTGCGATCGCTCGTGGAGTGCATCAGTCCTCAAAATTCAGTGAATCGAGACCGAAAGGGTTTGGAGTTATCATCGATGCTGGCAGCACAGGGTCGAGAGTCCATGTATTTGAGTTTCTCAACGAAGGGAGGATTCCGTTTATTGGGTTCGATGGGAAGGGTTCGCATTCTTTCAAGGTTCGGCCTGGGCTTTCGGAATTTGATGCCAGTCCTGAAAGCGCTGGGTCTTCAATTTCCGGCCTTTTGGAGTTTGCGAAGGCGAGGATCCCTAAGTCGGAGTGGAAGCTTACCAAGGTGCGGTTGATGGCAAGGGGGAGCTTCGAAAAGATCAGCTTCGATGCAAGGAAGGCCATTTTGGAGTCTTGCAGGCGAGTTTTGAGATCTTCTGGTTTTCTATTCAAAGACGAGTGGGCGTCTGTGATAACAGGTGTATATTTTTTTTCTGTTCTGCCCTTTACTTCTGGATTTTCGAGCTTTCTTTTTTGTGGTACAAAACCACTAGTGGTTGCGACCAGAATAAAATTTGGAGTAATACAACAACATTCCAAAATTAAGACGCAGCTGGATGAGTTCTAGATATATACCAAATATAGTAAATTTAACAAAATCCTTGATAGTTAATCAATATGAGGCAGATAAGATTTTTCCACAAAGTTTTGCACCAATGCACCCCATTCATGGAGTTCACTGATTTGGAATGAATTATGAGCTTATTAGCAAAGAAATTTTATGCTTTACATGCCACTAGGAATGAGAACAGTTGAAACATGTGGTCAAGCCCCATGAACGTCTTGTTAGATTCAGTTGATTGTTATTTCAGTAGTTTCCTAGGAATTCAGAACTCACGTCAAGTTCCTGTTCTTAAATGGTTCTTGTTGAAGCCCTCGGACCCTCATAAGATGGGAAATTATTTATTACCTAAATATAGAAGCTTGACACGGTTTTGGAAAAATAACAAAATTGTTAAAAATATCCAGATATACTTCTATATGCAGAAGGATTTAGTGTCCCTTAATAGAATAATAATCAAAATTCTGAGGACGAGCTGCCAATCTATATTGAAATGGTTGGCTAACAGAAAGAGGAGAGTTAAAAACTCTGTTTATGTGGTTTTGGAGTCCTAGAATTTCTAGTATGGTGGGTTCTAGGGTTCCGTTTTAGGATTGTGGACTTGGGTTGAAGAAAGTTGGTACGATAAGTAGTGTGGATTCAAATACAGCGGAGTTAAAGGCTATTACCCAAGGTTTGGCCATATATGCATCACAGGCACAGACTCACCTAGTGGAGGGAGATTCAGCCTTGCTGTTGCTGATTTAGTGGATATCTTAGAATAAAGTGGTTCTACTGCAACTTGCAAACCTTGTTAGGAGAGCTAGATTTGATGAGGACATCTGATGCAGTGAATGCGCTCCATGGCCAGGAATGGGTGGGGAGTTTAGTTCCACATCGGTTGGGTAGTGTGTGGCAGTTTGGCTTATGACCTTGGAAGGGTCTCTCCACCCTGAAGCTCGGGCTTTTCGATTGGACGTCATTAAGTGGTATCAGAGCAGGTTGTCCATGCACCGGCCATGTGGGGGCCCATGGCCCAAAGCTGGGGGAGTTAATGCAGTGAATGCGCTCCATGGCCAACAATGGGAGGGGAGTTTAGTCCCACATCGGTTAGGTAGTGTGCAGCAGTTTGGCTTGTGAACTTGGAAGGGCCTCTCCACCCTGAAGCTCGGGCTTTTGGGTTGGACGCCATTAAGTGGTATCATAGTGGGTTGTCTGTGCACCAACCATGTGGGGGCCCATGGCCCAAAGTTGGAGGAGTTATGCAGTGAATGAGCTCCATGTCCAGGAACAAGAGGGGAGTTTAGTCCCACATCGGTCGGGTTAGTGTGCGGCAGTTTGGCTTTTGACCTTGGAAGGACATCTCCACCCTGAAGCTCGAGCTTTTAGGTTGGATGTCATTAAGTGGTATCGGAACGGGTTGTTCGTGCACCGGCCATGTGGGGGGCCATGGCCCAAAGCTGGGGGAAGTTGATGTAGTGAATGCGCTCCATGGCTAGGAATGAGAGGGGAGTTTAGTCCCACATCGGTCGGGTAGTGTGCGGTAAGGATTGAGAACTCAGTTTTGGACCTGGTTTTGGTCAGGCCCGAAATTGAAACGTGTTGGATTTTGTTTTGAGGTTTCGTTCTAGGGGCTCAAGGTTGAAACTTGGATTTCGACCTTGAATTTCGATCTTGGGTTTTGTTTCGATCAAGCCCAAAACCAAGATAACTTAGAGATTTCGGTCAGTTTCAACTGATATTTAATTCCATGGTGTGCGGCAGTTTAACTTATGACCTTGGAAGGGCCTCTCCACCCTGAAGCTCGGGCTTTTGGGTTGGACGCCATTAACATCACAACAGGATTTAGGCATATCAGAGGAGACGCCAACGTACATAGCAACATATCACCTCATTGTGGCTAAATGTCCCTTTTTAACTTGTGTGGATGCATATTTCTATTTACTTATGTGTAGCTTGTTTTATTTTGTTGTATTTTATTTTATTTAGTATCAACACTGTTATGTTCTAATGTTGGAAGGAGTTATTAGGGAGTATTGCTGTAGAAGTAGTTATTAGGGAGTAGTTATTGCTGGAAAAGTAGTTGGTATGGCGTTATTTCCTTCGTTTTTTTATTTTGAGTTTTAAAAGACTGTATTTTTGACATGAAAGACAATGATGATGATGGAACTTGTGAGATATTCTCCATTCTCTGTAGCATGAGTGATTCCCTTCAAACCTTGGAGTGAATCCAAGTTGGTGTGAAGCCAAAACCCCTCTCTTCTCTCTTAGGCTATCACCCTCTTCGTCTCCCCTATTCCTTTTCCACCAGTACCAATTTCTCACTTTTGTCTTAAAAATTATAACCTCAAACACAGTGGAGATTCATCAATTAATATCAAGGAGGCACTAAGGATACATTCTTGGAGCTTGGTAGTGACTAAGCACTTGATCACAGCATTCCAACTCGTGGGACAGCAAAGAAAGCTACTGCCTATCATGTGTTTTTTATTAAATTTCCATGAATCCTAAAATGAATTGTCTGCACTTGTATTTTGGAAAATTCATCATTTATGTGGTTTCTGTTAAATCTGATTTTCTGCGAGTATGTTGCGAGTTTTGTGTCAGTAGACCTTTTCAAACCCAAATTCATTTAATCCTTAGACTTGTATTAGAATTCCCAAACCTGTCCTGCACCAATTTTGGTAGTCCAGCCCTTTGTGCCCTCTTAAAGCTTTCCCATATGTTGTGTGTCAACCGTAGTGGAGCCCAATACCAGCCACAGTCCCAAATAGGACCAATGAATTTAGATAGTCTGGCAGAACAGTTGGGCAGAATTAATGCCAGGTTGGACGAGTTCCATACTCTGTTTGAATCCCAAGATATGTGTTTGAGAGCTTTTGAGGCTGCCTAGGGATCATGTTCCTAGAGATAAGGAAAATGAAATTCAACAAGAGGATGTTGAAAGGCATGTTGAAACTCAAAGGAGTGAAGTCCCCAATGACCAGCCACTTCAATTTGTGCATAGAGAGCCCTATAAACAACATAAGTTTCCCTATCCACCAAGAGGTCCACGTCATCATTATGATGAGGGCGAAGAAGAATGGGAAATGCTTGATAGGGTGCCTAACATGCAATGGCAAACTAGGGCTGGTGGCATTACAAATAAAGTGAGGATTGATGCTCCCTCATATGGTGGAAGACTTGATCCAAAAGTCTTCTTGGATTGGCTTTTAGACATGGACCACTACCTTGAGTGGTATGACATGGCCGATGCTCGACGCGTAAGATTTGCCAAAATGAAACTTACGGGGCAAGCCAAATTGTATTGGATGAGTATGGAGCGTCATATTCAAAGAATGGGCCATGAACCTATAGAATATTGGGCTGAAATGAAAGAAAAATTGAAAGAGAAATATCTCCCAGTATCTTATAGAGATTGGATGTTGGATTAAATGATTACTCTTCGGCAAGGAAGCATGTCAGTTGCTGAGTTATGAGTAAGTTTGATGAATTTATGGTCCGTTGTGATGTGAATGAGGATCCCAAAGTGACTCTTTCTTGCTTTCGTACTGGTCTTAAGCCTAAAATAAGAAAGGAGATGATTCCACACCCTGTGGATTCAATTGAACAGGCATTCCTGTTGGCACTGGAATTAGAACAGTACATTAGGCAACCCTCCACTAGGAAATATGGTTCCCAATCTGCAGAGTTCTCCTCAAAGAAATTAACCGATGGTGAGCGGGTATCTAAGTCTGCCCATTTTGCTCCTTATGCGTCTAGAGGAAGCAATCCTTCCCATTCCACATTTAAAGATTCTAAAGGGAAAGGACCTGCTACGGAGAGTTCTAAGGGCAGTAACAAATCTGTGTACTAATGTTGTAATTTTACTGGGCATTATGCTTATCAATGCCCAAACCGCAATCTCTGCACTAGAACCAATGAGAATGAAGAAGAGTCAGAACATGTTGAAGAAGTATGTGTGCATGTTCCTGAAGACGGGGCCAGTGATGAAGAGGGCCAAGAGTTTGAAGAGATGACAGCCTGTATGAATGTTGTGAGGTGTATGTTCACTCAACCAAAGGCTGAAGATGATTGGCGAAGGACCAATATCTTCCATGCGTGCACTAAATTTGGGGATAAGAATTGTAAGATCATTATAGACAGCGGCAGGTGTATGAATATGGTTTCTCAAACCACCATTTCACGATTGGGCCTTAAGCCAGAGCCTCATCCACATCCATACAAAGTTGCTTGAGTAGATCAGACCACCATTCCAGTTAGTCAGCGTTGTTTAGTTCTGTTACAATTTGCTGAGTATAGAGACATTGTTTGGTGTGATGTACTACCCATGGATGTAGCACACATTTTATTGGGAAGACCTTGGTTGTTTGATCTTGATGTGACACATTTCGGTAGATCAAATACTTATGTGTTTGTCTACAATTTGAGAGAGAATGCAAAGATCAAGAAGTGATCTATTTCTTGGTTTCCAAAGAGGTAAAAGAGCACTCCCTAGATGTTCCATTAGAGGTCCCGAGAGAGGTTACTACTATACTTTTTTTGAGTTCAGTGATGTTTTCCCTGGGGAGTTACCATATGAACTTCCTCCCATGAGGGATATTCAACATGCAATCCACGTCATTCAAGGATCCTCTCTTCCCAATCTTCCCCATTACCGAATGAATCCTACAGAGCATTCTGAAGTGAGAAGGCAAGTTGATGAACTTTTGAGGAAAGGATTCATAAGGGAAAGTCTAAGCCCATGCGCAGTGCCAACATTGCTAACTCCCAAGAAAGATGGTAGTTGGCGCATGTGTGTAGCCAGTCGAGCATTCAATAAAATTACCATAAAATATCGTTTCCCAATTCCAAGATTGGATGATATGCTCGACGTGATGGCTGGCTCAGAAATACTTTCCAAAGTAGACTTGAGAAGTGGATATCTTCAAATCCGCATTTGGCCTGGGGATGAATGGAAAACCGCTTTCAAAACAAAGGACGGTTTATATGAGTTGCTAGTCATGCCATTTGGCCTTACGAATAAACCTAGTACATTTATGAGAGTGATGACTCAGGTGCTAAGGCCTTTCATCAGGAGGTTTCTTGTCATCTATTTCGACGACATTCTCATTTACAGTAAGACCAGGAGTGATCATCTTTCTCATATGTGGCAGGTCTTCATAGTTCTTCGTTAAGAGAAGTTGTTTGTAAACTTGAAAAAGTGTACCTTTTTGAGTACCCAAGTGATCTTCCTTGGGTTTATTGTCTCTTCTACAGGAGTGTTTGCTGATCCTGAGAAGGTCAAAACAATTTCTGAGTGGCCCAAACCAACAAGTGTTCACGAGGTCCGTAGTTTTCGCGGTCTAGCCACCTTTTATAGGAGGTTCATACGAGGTTTTAGCTCAATCATGGCTCCTATCACTGATTGTATTGGGGAAGGCGAGTACAGCTGCCAAAGCCTTCCAACAAATCAAGAAGCGATTAAGCGAATGACGGAAGCACCTGTGTTACACCTAAAGTCTTTGAAGTGGCGTGTGATGCCTCTGGAGTAGGAATAGGTCGTGTCCTAAGTCAGGAAGGATATCCTGTTGCTTCCTTTAGTGAAAAGTTAAATGAAGCCAAGCAACAATATTCTACCTACGATAAAGAGTTCTATGGGGTAGTACAGGCGTTAAGGTATTGGAGACATTACCTACTTCCGCAGGAGTTTGTTCTCTACTCAGACCATCAGGCCTTATGGTATTTGAGTTCACAATAGAAGCTCAGTCCCCTACATGCAAAGTGGATTGAATTTCTGCAAGAATACACATTTGTAATGAAACACAAAGCAGGTGTAGAAAATAAACCCGCCGATGCTTTAAGTCGTATGTATGCTCTTTTACACTCCATGAGTGTTAAGATGATCGGATTTGAGAGAATCAAGAGTGACCATGCATTGTTCTTAGACTTTGGGGACATTTATGCATCATTGAGTGAGGGAAATCGAGGAATGAGTACTGAATATGTCCTCCAAGATGGCTTCTTGTTTTGTGGTAGCAAATTATGCCTTCTGAGTACATCCATTAGAGAGTTTGTTATATGGGAGTTGCATGCCAGAGGTGTATCGGGGCACTTGGTAGGGACAAGACAATTGCCATAGTGGAAGACCGGTTCTTTTGGCCTAGGCTGAAGCGAAATGTGGCAAAGATCATTGGGCAATGTCAAACTTGCCAAATGGCAAAACAGAAGAAGCAAAATACTGGTCTCTATACACCACTGCCCGTGCCACATGCACCTTGGCAAGATTTGAGTATGGACGTTATGTTGGGTCCCTAAGACTGGTAGAGGTCATGATTCCATCTTCGTTGTTGTGGACCGTTCTTAGCTGTGGTTGTGCGTTCTTCCCCTCTCTCGCTCTCTCATCTCTTCTTCTATGTTTCTCCCTTTTTCTTCCTTGTTTCTTCTCCTTTCCATCATTAACTTCCCCTTTAGCAGCCTTCTTATTTTCTAGTATCTTGGTTTGTATCTCCCCTGTTCTAGGTTTGGCAATAGTTGCAGTCCAGCAAGTGTAGGTCGATCTCTCT
Source organism: Telopea speciosissima (assembly GCF_018873765.1). Classification (NCBI taxonomy): domain Eukaryota; kingdom Viridiplantae; phylum Streptophyta; class Magnoliopsida; order Proteales; family Proteaceae; genus Telopea; species Telopea speciosissima. The sequence continues at coordinate 20,026,737 of NC_057916.1, read as the reverse complement.
TGTGTTTGTTCTCCTCAGCCCAAACCTTGGAATTAGATTCAACTCTTTTAGGCGACCTTACTGCGAACTTCTTTACCGCTGAAACTCTTCCTGCCAAAAGATTTCTACTAGAAATCGAATCTGGTTGAGCTATTAGGCTGGGTACAGTTGCAGTCCTTGAACCTCTTTTAATCAATTGCTGGTTGGGTGTCCTTTAGCCAATTGCTAAGGGCCTGGGTGTGAGGATCTCTCGCTGGAAATTTCGGATTGAACCACGCGTGTGTAAGTAAGTTCTATCAACTGAATCAAAAAGGGTTGCTGCTGGCTGGTTGTGCTTTTTGACCAAACATTGAAGACAACCCTCATATTGCGGTTGTTTGAGACCCTTTTATGGCTAGTCCCAGATTTGCCCCTCTTTACCTTTAATCCACTAATGTCCTTTAATTTGTTTTTCTTCCAAATGTACCCCTGCCAAATAAATGCTATTTCCCTTTATATCCTGTCTACCAAGTTGCACCTTAACATATCTGGTTATTTACCAGATTGCCACTACCCCTTTGCAACTTCAGTATATTTACAGAATTGCCACCACTCCTTAAAATTGGGTTTTATTTTTTGGGTGGGCTCATTAATGAACCCAAGTACGGTATTTTGACCCCGGGATCGCATCCGTTCCACTAGATAATTCAAAGAGAAATTCATCAGGTAATTAACACACACACACAAAAACAAAGTTTTCATATTTCATTAATAGCTCTGTTCAAGTGTATGTGTTTTAGGTCATCTGAAGTGCCTACGAGACACCTTGTGACAGTTCTTTGATGTCTGTTTCTAGTCTCTTCCCTTTTTTAGCTGTAGTTTTAGGAGCAAAATACTGATATTTAGAGTTTCTTTGTCTTTAGAAGATAACTCTTCATATCACTGTCTTGTTCTTGAAACTCCTCAAACCGTTGTTCTCTGTAATAGGGTCCGGTTGGGCCGGGCTTTAAAGAACCCTAGCCCAACCCTAAGTCCCCTTGGCTGGGCCCAGGCCTGACTCGACCCTGACTCAGGGCCAGAAAAATCCAACCCTGACCTGCCATCAGGGTTGGGCCGGGCCGGGCCGGGCTGACCCTGATTGGCCCTGATCATGGGGAGGGGGAAGGAAATGCATGGGCTGGAATGGGCCTGGGGAAAATTATCAATTTTGCGTAAAATAACACTGTAATAAAATGTATTATATCACTTATTGTCTTCATATATAATATATTATATAACCAAATTTGGGTGATGTTTATAATTTATAATATATAAAATATATGAATATATATTTTATAGTATAACTTAAAATAGGGTCGGGCCAGGCCGGGCAAGGCTTAGCCCGAGGCCTCAACCCTAGCCAAACCCGACCCTGACTCAGGAGTTAGGGCCAGAAATTTCCAGTCCTAACCCGCCCTCAGGGCCAAATATCTCAGCTTAGGCCTTGTTCGGGCTCAGGGCAGTTCAGGCGGGTTCGGGCCGACTAGGCCAAACTTGCACCCCTAGTTCTAGGGATGTAGTGTAAGAAGGAGAAGTGCATACATGGGCTACTCTTCACACTATATTGGTTTGGAGCTACTGAAAACTGTTGGCCCTTCAGCCGTTGTCCTAGTGGCACTACTTTTGTACAAGGGTGGTTAAGTAATTTAACCAGTTCATTTTTTTTCTTCTTTTCTTTAACCAGTCTTTTTATTTGTTTACTGATTCGATTATTATTTTCAAGATGTTAACATCTGAAACTGAGTTTCTAGGTTACACTTTATGGAAAAATTTGAGCACAAGGTAATCCACTTGGCATTTCTGACAGAATCTTGATTCAGGTCAGGAAGAAGGTCTTTATGCTTGGGTGGCTGCAAACTATGCCCTTGGAACCTTGGGAGATGATCCTCAGAAAACCACAGGAATAATTGAACTTGGTTCAGCTTCTTTTCAGGTTTTGTTCATTCTTCGTACTGTCTAGCCCTATAATTTGTTTTCTTTTTCTTCTAATAATTATTGGAAGCTTCTCATTCCATCATTTTTTCTTAATGATGCGAAGGGATTTGTTAGTGCCCATGGGGTTTAATCACTAAGTGTTGGTGAACTCATTATTTTTGTTTCTATTTTTTAATAAAAAATGAATGAATGAGGAGAGGTAAGAAAAGAGTGCAAGTGAAAAATTTTACATGTTCAACCTATTTGAGCCATTTGACAATTGAAGTCCATTCTAAAAGTTATTGCTTTGAACACTTTCAAGGAGACGGGATGCTGCTATCCATTTCCAGTTCCCGTTTCATCCTTTTCTCTACTCAGTTTCTAAGACTTTTTGATCAAGTAATCTTTTTTCATTCTAAATATGGGATTAGGGGGTCATGCATAAATTGACTTGGGCTATGTTTGGATTAGATTCTAATTATCGGATTTTGATCAATTCTTACATAGTTATCAAGGCGTCGCCATGGCAACGCCATGGCGTCCAGGCTCCTTGGTCGCCTTGGACACTTTGGACGCCATGGCGGTGTCGCCTTGGTTGCTTTTACCCTCTAAAACGCCATGGTCACCTTCCCTTCCCGCCTTGATAACTATGATTCTAGAATCTGGAATTCTAGCTCAATTCTATAAATTCCAGAATTATATTTGGAAAGCACAATGATTCTCATGTGATTTTTGTGGCCAGAATCGAAGAATCACATGTGGTAACACAAAGTTCATGCATTACAGTTCTGGATAGCAAAGCCCCAGAAAACTTCCAAATCCAGCATACTTGCAACCAAAGAGAAATTCAGGGTTTGAGGACTGAGAATACTTCAATATTCTATTGAAAAAGCCCAAACAGAAAACCAGAAAAATTAATAGAAATGGGGACAAAGATATAATCATATAGAAAAATAGGAAAGAGAGAAGATGCTTTTTTTGGTGGAAGTCCATCTGATTTAATAGAACATGGGTTTTTTTTTTTTTGGGGGGGGGGGGGAAGAGACCGATTGAAAAAACTGGGAAAGAGAAAGAACCAGAATCAAACAGAAATTCAGAGCAGAAAACTAAAGTAATATCAAGCAGAGTTATTACCAACAGAATGATATGTTAGCTACACAGATCAAAACTAAGGGAAGTGAGAAAACAGAACTCTTAGGGTAGAAAAAAATTCAGAAATCTTACTTGAATCGAAGGAGAAAGTAGGGAAGATAAAAGAGAGAGATAATCAGGAATCTCACCTAATATTCATTTGTTTTGATATCTAAAAAATATTTTCATTCAGAACGATTTTGACAGCATTCACGCACACCAAATAAGGTTTGATCGGAACATAACTCTTTCAATATAAATCAGATTTAAGCAATCTTGTATTTGTTGGAAAGCTGGTTTTGTGCTCTACCTGATACAAAAAGTCTCATGTAAAAATAACAACATTTGACCAATCAAACTTCTTAGAGAACAAAAACATTTCTCTAAATTGAGAGCAATTTAATTACTTATAGATAAGATCATATTTTCTAAGAATAGTATAAACCAAATGTGAGACTAGGTATACCATGACAATGACCAAATCCAAGAACAATATAAACCAATTGTATGTTTTGATTGTTTCAAACTTCCAATAGCTTGCTTCTTCAGTTCAGCTGTCTTCTAGGTCTATGTAGATTTTTGATGACTTGATGTGGCTTAATATTGAGAGGGCAGACCTTGGTGCAATGGTAAGGTTGCTCCATTGTGACCAAGTGGTCACGGATTCGAGTCTAGAAACAGCCTCTTTTCGAAAATATGGGTAAGGCTGCGTACATTATAACCCTCCCCAGACCCCGCAGTGGCGGAGCCTCGTGCACTGGGTTCGTCCTTTTTTTTTATGTGGCTTAATATTGATTTTTGATGACTTGATGTGACTTAATGTTGGTGATTTGATGTGGCTTAATGTTGATTTTTGATGATATAAGGTATATATTGTAACATGCTAAATAATGTTTGAAAAGAGGGGAAATAAAAAATTAACACTTGGGTGCCTTGGTTGCCTAAGCGCTTAGGCAGCCCTCCACTGCCTTGGGTTGCCTTGCCACCTTGGCAACTATGATTAGGAGGTACCGTTGGATATGGAGGGTTGACCTGGGGCTCTTTTTCTTGTTGCTTTTTTCGCCTGGAATATGTGATGGGATCCTTTAGTTGAGTAACACTTGTAGCATTGGTATCATCTTGAGGAACATGAGATCTCTCCCCTCAATGCATACAATGTCAATAATGGGCCCTGAAGGAACCTCTGGCAATATATCAAGATGCTCCCCCTCAAGAGGTGACTGATAGTAAGGTTCAGTTTTGTGGAAAGTGACATTCATGGTAACAAAGAGGCGACGGGAGGGAGGGTGCTAGCACTTATAGCCTTTCTGAGAGCCCGAGTACCCAAGGAATATGCATTTGAATGCCTTGGGATCAAGCTTGGAGTGGGAAGAGGAGGAGTTATGTGCAAAACAAACACACCCAAAGACCTGAGGAGGGACAGAGGAGGCTATGGAGGGATCAGGGAGAAGCCTAACAGGGGTTTTAAGGTCCTGTACACTGGAGGGAACCCTGTTGATAAGAAAAGTAGTTGTGAGAATAAGGTCTTCCGCAGAGTCGTTAACATCACTATCCTCCGCTATGGAGTTGGAACCACAACAAAGAAGCTGATATGGTGCTGAAACAAATATATAATAGAAGAAGTAACGGTGTGGAGGCTACCGCATCATTCACGAGATGGTCAAGGGGGCATAGCACAACGAACTGGACGGGCAGCAAGGTAAATGGGCGAAGTCACAGCAGCAGAGGTCCTAGAGAGGCCAAGGAAAGCATGTTAGAGGGCAAAAGGCCCTAGAGTGTCGTGGCAGTGGGGGCGGGAGGCTCCTTGCGGTGCAACAGAGGGGGTGGAGGCCCATGGTATGCATTGAACAGAGGGCTAGAGCCCTGGGAGCATCACTGTAAGAAGAGGAGCACTAAGCACCGGCGGCAGTGGTGGTGAGGCCATTGGAGAAGGGCTTTGCGGTTGAGCAGTGGTGGTAGACGGTCGCAAAGGTGGTGCGGGAGCACCAGTGGTTGGTGCATGTTTAGTCAACCGTGTTTGGCGCAGAGAGGCTGGAGCCTCAAGATCAGCGGTGGAGCTCTACTGTGGCGGTGGAGGAAAGAAAAAAACCAAAATTTTTTTTAGGGTTTTGGGGCTTTGATACCAAGTTGAATATTAGAGTATTTGGCTCGTCTCTAGAGGACAGAGGCCCACTTTATTTATAGATTGAAATAGGATAACAAATAAGGTATGCTAAGTGGAGATGACTCAGCTTCACCTTAGCACACACAAGGTACATCGAACCTGAACAGATACATTGGACCTGGACACATTACACACTCATTAACAGTTCTGTAATGGGTAGTCTGGTACCCTGGTTTCGACATTCCAGTTTTCTTTTTTCTTTTTTATTTTTTTTATAATTTTAAATTTTTGCAGTAAAGATTATTTTCCTCTTTTTTTAGTGGTTTCCTTGGGAAACATTTAGTTAACTTGCTTCTATGTTAGATTTGCTTTACAGTTAATTTCTACTTAATCACTGTCTCTTGGCAGATTCTGGTACATTGTAGCCAGGCCTAGTAACTTATTGATCCCCTTTTAGTGAACCAAAAGCTTATTATATATGCTAAATCATATATTTAGCATTTGTAGGGAGTTACATTTCAAGGAAAAAAAGGGAGAACAGAAAATGACATGAATTTGGGTAAGAGAAAAAACAAACCATTTGTAAAATCTATGATATATCAAATAAACTGATATTTTACAATATAAAGTAATATCTGCTTATAGTAGTTCCATAGGTAAATGAACTCTAATTTATTATGACAAATTCATTGATTGAGATGCACAAGATAGATTCAAATCTAAATACCATTGGGGTGTATCTAGATGTTGTGCTAACTTTTCTTGATGATGCTATTTCATTGAGATGATGTGGAATCTAGATTTTACCCAATTCACTTGTATATGCAGGTTACATTTGCTCCAAGAGAACCACCACCAATTGAATTTTCTCGAATGCTCAAAATTGCTGGAGTTACTTACAATCTCTATACCCAAAGTATGCTTCACTTTGGTCAGGTGATTCCCATGTAAAGTTATTTTTCCATTTAACTATTTCTAGCATTTGAATTTCATTTTCCTTTTCATTTTCTCAATTCTCTTCATGATATTTGAAACCGCTATGACTACTACAGAGTCTACAGACTATAATTTCTATTTGTTTTTTTTTTTCATTCAGTATATCATTGTTGGGAGGATTAGGTCAATAATTTCCTGGTTGAACAACTATTGTCTTGGAAAATGTGTTTTTATATGATGTTCTGAAACTCATCCTGTCCACAACCTATAAATGCCACCTGGTGTCAGCAACTGAGCCAAAGGGTTTTGCCTGTAAGGTTATGACTATAGGGTTATTGTAATATATATTGAGTACATTACCCTTTTCAGAGAGAATTCAAGGTGTAGCTCAGTCGTAAAACATTTATTGGATGATTATATGATGGAAGCATTCAGAACAAAGTTTTCTTATCAATGGAAAAACGTTTTACTTGTTTCCCTTTGATGTTGAATCCCTTCTATTTGTCCTTTTGGGGGGATTGTTTGATGCTGGAGTCTCTTCTTGTGCCATAATGGGGAACTCGACCCAGTGGATCCTGCAAGTGCGCTGAACTTTTTGACTTGCTGATGAAGGTACCTTGGCCCTCTTCTGTAGTTCGAGATTCCTTCCATCCACATATGATATGTTTATACCTCTTTTGGTTCGTCAAAATACATGCAAAGACAGATAGGTGCATACTTGTCCATCTTTGTGCATGTACTTGGGATTGGGAATGTTGCATGCTCGACATAGTCTGCCCGTTATCTATCAACAAAAAAAAAAAATCTGCCAGCTCAGTGAAATATCAACAAAGCATTTTTTTTAAGCATTGAATGAATGTTGTCGCTTCATTTGTTTTTTTTTGTGTTTTAATAGGTTAGACAGTTTTGCCACAACTTGCTATGAATTTTGGGTTTCTAACTCCTGTATATATGGTTCTAGTGATCAATGGGAATATCCTTAACACATTGCTTTTCACCTTTGTTTTGGTGTAGGATGGAGCTTGGGAATCGCTTCTTGAGCTGCACAATTCTAAAGTTTTGACATCATGTAAGTGCTGGGATTTTTGGTCATTCTTGTTTATTTCTAACTTGTAATTGGAACTCCTGGATATATATTCCAGTATGCCATCTACATATCTGCTAAGCCGATTAGAAATGACAAAGGTTCAACTTGAATACAACTCGAATGGACTACAAGGGATGCTACCATTAACTATCTGGAATGGACTCTGTAGGATCAAATGGCAACACCTAGGGGGGGGGGGGATGAATTGGGTGACAACGCTTTCTTGCAAAATTTAACAAACAATTAAAGTAACAGTGCAATAACAAAATGCAAGAGTAAGAGATGAGGACAATGAGAGATAGAAACGATTTTAAAGTGGTTCGGATTCACCAATCCTACGTCCACTACCCGGGCTACACAGACCCAGGATTTCCACTATCAAGGATCCCTTTCCCAATGGTAGGAATCAAGCCTTACACCTCTCAATCACAGTCCTTCGAATTGAGCACCTGGATTACACAGATCAAGGATTTCTTACCCGAGCCACACAGATTAAGGATTTCTTCCTTCGGCTGCAGAACACATCCACAAGCACCTCACTAGCTGTAGAATACATCCACAAGCTATACACAACAATATGACTTCGTACAAGTTTGAAACTGCACCAATTCAAGCTCAATGATTCTCACAAGCTATCAAGCCCTTTCTGAAGATGATATTTTTGTTTAAATTCTCAGTATTATAAGTTCAAATGACTCGAGCCTTTACATAGGCAACAAACTAGTTGTTAAACTAGCCAGAAGAGCTAATCGTGGGTTTTTTGAAAGATAGGAAATATTCAAACTATTTTGGTCTTCAAGAAAACAACTTCTTTGTCCTAGAAAAACTAGTTGTTGGAGCTCATTAACATCAATGAAGATGTTTAGAGTTGCCATTCAGTTGGTTAGAGTCCAAGTGATGCATTTAATACATTCAACTTTAGTCAAACATTACTATCGCGGAACATTAAATGTTAAGTGTGACAATTACAAGATGGTTCTGTTCTTTCATTCTATTGCTCAATCCCACAAAAAAGTATTGCTACTACTTAATGCAGGACTAACATGGGGTAATACAAAATTTAATGCAAAATATGAGAGAGATTGAAAGAGCGGAATCCATTGTGAAGTTTTGAAGAAATCATCACTAGTAAACATAGTTATCAAGGCGGTGGAGGGGTGCCTAAGCGCTTAGGCAACCAAGTGTTATTTTTTATTTTCCCTCTTTCCTAACATATTTTAGTATATTACAATGTATTATCATAAAAAATCAACACTAAGCCACATCAAACCATCAAAAGTTAACATTAAGAAACATTAAGTCATCAAAAATCCACATTAAGTCACATCTAGTCATCAAACATCAATATTAAGCCACGTCAAGTTATAACAAATCAACATATAACTAGAAGACAACAGAACTGAAGAAGCAAGCTATTGAAAGTTTGAAACAATCAAAACATAAAGTTGGTTTATACTGTTATTGGAATTGGTCATTGTCATGTTATACCTAGTCTCACATTTGGTTTATATTGTTTTTAGAAAATATGATTTTATCCATAAGTAATTAAACTGCTCTCAACTTAGAGAAATGTTATTGTTCTCTAAGAAGTTTGACAGGTTGAATGATTTTATTTTTACGTGAGACTTTTTGTATTAGGTAGACCACAAAACCACCTTTCCAACAAATTCAAGATTGCTAAAATCTGATTTCTGGTGTACGTGAATGCTGTCAAAATCGCTCTGAATGAATTTTTTTTTTTTAGATATCAGAACAAATGAATATTTTGCCATACTTTTGTTTTTTAGCAATGTTTTACCATATTAAGATTTAGGGTAAATTTTATGGACACCCCCTGCATTTAGGCTTAATTATACAGACACCCCAAAACTTTCAATATTTCAATCTTCCCCATCAAGTATAACACCGTTAACTTAAACCTTAAAAGTGTCCATTTTACCCCCATTACTTATATACATAAAATCCATTCAAATCGTGTTCTACCATTGACGACCTGAAAACTCAGGCGACCTGTATGCTACCACCGACGATCTGCAAATCCCCTCCTCTTCCACCTGCTACTGATGGAATGCTACAACTGAAGTCTGCGATACTCTGTTTTGTGAAGTTTTTTTTTGTAGTTTTTTATGGTGCAATTAATTTCCATCTGACAGACTGATCAGTCCCATGTTCTGGGGTTTTAAAGTTCAATCTACAAGGGTTCTTCAACACCAATATGGCCCTGATCCAAGCCACCGTTGCAGATTAATTTATTCTCCATAGGTCGACTGGCGGTACTCTGTTTTTGGGCAGTTTTCTTTCAGAATCGATTCTGCCCTCTTTTGGAGTTCTCTTCATCAGATCTCCTTGCTCTTCTAGGTTTTTTTACCCTCTATAGTAAGGTCCTTCAACCTCTAGTTTGGGTCCTTCTGACCCTTGGTTCTTCTTGGCATTACAAATCATCCAGATCTGAGTTTTCTGGACAGGTTTCTCTCACTGCAAGTTGTTTCTATGTTGTTTATTGCTGCTGACTTGCTCCAAAGGCTACCACTTGTTTACTTTACTATATAGTCTGGATTTAGAGAGGTTAGCACCAGTTCCCACTGTTTCATCTCATCTCTCTCTCTCTCTCTATATATATATATATATATTTATTTATTTGATAAAACGTTGATCCACAACTAGATTATGCTACTGCTACGTTCGTAGTAATTGAGTTACTGGAGGATATTTCTCTTGGAATGTAGCTTCTATCATAAATCTATATGAATTTTGTGCGATTTCCATAACCGGAAATTCATTTTTTGAAAACTTAGAATCCATTGCAGTTCTGTATGGACATTGCTGGTTACCTTCGTAGCATTAAATCTTTGCTGAGCCGTCTGATTGGAAATCACGGTCCAGACCTTCTATTACCTTTGTTTTATGGATCTGAGATCCCTCTCTCTACTTCTCCCTCTGTTGTTCCTTCTTCGGAGTATTGAAAACGATTGAGATAAGTTATTTGGGGATTTAGACATAAGGGTATTATGGCAAGGTCAATCTGTGGTAAGGGTAATTTTGCCATTTAGAAAGAGTTAACCCAATGACGTCATCACTTAATTGTAAACACCTAACGGAGTGGACTTAGTAGTAATAAATTCATAACATAAGGGGTGGTCCATGAAATATTTAAAGTTTTAGGGGTATCTGTATAATTAGGCCTAAATGCAGGGGGTGTTGTGAAATTTACCTAAGATTTATGAAATTTTTAGATTTAAGAAAACCACCAGCAGTAGAAAGTTAAAAATTTCACCTTCCGCCGAAAATCCAGTTTTTATTCTTGAACTGGGGTTTGACTTTTTATTTTTTTGGAATTTCTTTTTTTAACTATTTTTACTGGTTTCAAATAAGGGGGGTATTTGTTTATTTATGAATAATATTCTTGAATAAATGAAACATTTACTTAAATGATATTTGGTATAAATAAGAGCCAAGACGTTCAATACCACTAAGGCGGCAACCGCCTAGACACCACAAAATCCGCCTAGACGCTTAGGCGTTGCTTAAATTTGCAAATGCTTTGGGGAACAATATTTTCCCAGCTTAAAATTCTTTTCTTGTTATAGGTGATTAGATATTCTGTTCTTATATTTGGCTTTTGTAAAATAGAAATCCCATCACAAACTGATGCTTGTCTTTAGTTTTGTCATGACTCCTAGAAATCAACTTGGATTCATAATATCTTGGTCTCATTTTAAGATAACATCTAAACCAAAGCTTGCATAGATGAACACACATTTAGGTTTTGGTCTTAGGATTTATACTTTATAACTTACTTGGTGATGTCATAATGTATCTCATTGCTTTGTTTTATGGTGTACAATAACATCTAAACCAATGATAACATTCAAAAAATAATTTAAAAAATCCATTAGTTGATAATACGGTGACATGCGTAGGTCGAAACCTCACCGAGGTACACAAGGTGATGTCTTGCCCACCTAGGCGAGAGCCGTTTTCACCAAAATAAGGCAATCTATGCCTTTCCCATCCCAACATGCCTGGCCTTGGGGTCGTGACTTGTGGCGCCTTGACAAAGACACCAGAATCACGTAAGTGGGCACATTTTGACAAACTTCAACTCCCAAAAGATAAATACTTTACCTTTTAATGAATATAAAAATTGATGGCAACTTACAGAAAAAATAAAAAAAGAAAAACATAATCTAATGGTTGTAGACTTGTTGGCCTATGTGACACTTACGTGTTAATCAATACTAAGAATTGGCTAGAGGTTGTATCTATAGCAAGTGTTGCCTTCGAAGATATGACCAAAGTCCAAAAATGTACGGCCATCAGGTGGCTTTGGAAAAATAGAGCAGTTTCACTCCTTGTTTTCCTGGATTGGAGGTTCTTTTGGAGGAGATATGCGGGGGTACTTTTGGATCCCCTTTTGTTGGTTTGAAGCAGGAACGGTCAATTTCTTGTTCGGTGCTGAGGTTTTATATCACCTTTCCTGCTCCCTTCCTCTTTTTTTTTGGTAGTGATTTTGGCCGTGGTACAGGTCAGGCCTTTGGTTTTCAACTTACCTTGAGCCCTTTGGTTAACTATTGCAAACTCTTTCTGTTATTTGTGAAAATTAGTATGTATGTTCAGTGTTTTATTTTGTATTTGTTTTTGCTATTGAACATTTTCGGTTGTTGTAAAGCCTCTGTTAAATATGCAGTTTCAAGTTCTGATGAAGGAATTATAATGAATCCCTGCATTCCCAAAGGATATCCGCTAGCTTTAGATTCAACTATTGGATTGAATGCAAGCAATGAGAAACCTCTGGCATCCCACTCAGTAGGAAACTTTTCTGCATGCAGATCTGAAGTTGTGGCATTGTTACAGAAGGGAAAAGGTGACATCTCTTTCAAATCTCTCATGATGATGAGTTTTAGACAGTTCTTGCATTATTATGATTAATACTATTTTTTACCACAGTATTGCTTTGATCACTTTGTTTTAGTATGTACTGTGTAAAAAGGACATGACAGTAATATTGAATTAATGCTTTAGATTCTTTATCAAACAAGTATTTCTCTCTTTGAATGTATGTTTGTGGTTTATGTTATGTTGTTCTTGATAGAGTGATTGGAAATTTTAGCTGAACCAGTTAATGAGATCAGGTTTTTTTAAGTTGCAACTCACTGATCAAATGTGTTGTATCAAAAGTATGTAAACCACAGGTGTACAATGCAAGAGCTTTCTCCAATTTATGTTTTATGTTATATAACCAAATATAACAAAATCAGCATCCTGGTATAATGGTTGACTGGTTGGAGACAATGTTCCAGTTGATCCACTCCCTTGAACTTCTTTTGCTACATGCTGAGTCAGCATTCTTTCTATATTCTATTTGTGGGTGACACTTTTAGTTAGAAAGAGGTCTATTCCATGAGTTTTAGAATCTGTCGGGTCTTGAATTTCTATATTTTCAAAAAATTCTCCTTAATGATGATTTGTCAATATTTTTGTGCAGATAAATGCATGCATCCACCTTGTAATATAGTGTCATCATTCTTACCTCAGTTGCAGGGAAAGGCTGTTTCTCCGTTGAACTTCTTCTATACTTCAGAGGTTTGTAAATGGCAACAGCACCTGCTCAGAATTTCTCGGTTTATTTTCTCTATTTGTGCAGTCGTAGTGAACATTAAGTACCACTAGCTTGTAAGGAAGTTAAGTTCCCCCTTAAATATACTGAATACTGTATTCATGTTGACTGCATCTTGGCCCTTGGGCTATGTAATAGTAGGTGTTTGATCCTCACTTCAAAAATACAAACTGAAGGCATCTTTCTTTACACCACAAACTAATGTTTTTTTTTTTGGAAATCATGATATAATTCCATGTTAGTTCTTTATTTATTTTTTCTTATTTCGAGTTATGCAAGTTAAGCGCCAACAGCTACTCGTGTGTTAGATTTTGCTGGCCCAAAAGATCCTTCAGGCCTAAGTTGGCTGAGATGATTTGGCCACAAGCTGGTTTGGTCCAAGTGTCATCCTCAGGGTTAGGTGAAGTTACTGAATATTTTCAGCAGCTATTTTTGGGGCCTATGTTTTTTTTTGGGTAAACGGGCCTATGTGATGAATAGTGGGTTTGATGTAGAAGACAACCCTATGTATGGGCAGAAGTACCATAGGAAGAAGAAGAGTCTAGCCCATCCAAGACCAATCAGCTCGAGCCTAACCAGTCCCTAACTTTGGGACAGAATTGGACCAGCCAATTTGTCTTCATCAAGCCATTCCCTTAGCAGCTTCTCAGCAGCAGCTTGTACGCAGCTTCTCAGCAAGTATCTACTACTATTTTCTTAGCTAAGCCCTCATTATATATAGAGGCCTTATTGTAAGTTTTTGAGAGAATAGAATGAACGAAGAAAATGAAGTTTGTTTTTGCAAACCATTGTCCTGAGAAAGGCTGAGAGACCAACTGAAAGAGTTGAGGGTGAGAGGTCCATGGCTGAGACAGCCTTCTATCCCCATTACCCTTCTATCCCTCCATCTTCTCTTCTATCTTCTTTTTTATTTGCTGATTTGTTCCCTTAATCTGAAGTTTATTGATTGAGATCAAGATCCTGCCTGGGGTTAGATCATTCGTGATTTAACCTTACATTAGGGTTACCATTCAAGATGTTAGAATGCTATACACTTTCTGGATTTAAATCTTTTCCAAGCAGTATGGTCATATTATATAGACACTCCCTTTTGTGTCGATACTGGGTCTTAGGAAAGAATGAAATAGGAGAGTTTTGAGGGAAGGCAAGCTGCTAACAAGTATTTGTTCAGGTAGTCTCTTTTTTAGATTGGGCTTGTGATGTCAAGGATGCTCCATCAATTAACAGAAAAACCCTTGGCTTGAGTTAGACATGATGATACAGGCTTTTATCGTTTGTATTAAATAGTTTTCTAAGGTGTGTACATGTACGTGGACATTATTATATTATATGTCACATTATAATAATTTGGTTTATTAAGCCATGGTTAGATGACGACCTAATGCATTCAGCAGCAAAGTTTGATGTCTCGGTTTCGGACCTGGTTTTGGTCAGACCCGAACCAGGTCTGAAACCGAGACGAGATCCGAGATCTCGATTGAGTTGGTGTATTTTTGTTTTCCAGCCCCTAGTTTCAGTGGCCAGATGACCTAATTAGGTCATGAAAGTTGCTGTCCAACCTATTTTAGGCCCTATAAACATTAGGAAACCCTTAAATTTTTGAAAAAACTCACTCAATATAGTAGTTTGACTTTGGACTAATGATTGGTAGTCTATGCTGTATATATACAGTGATATGGCTTATCCATGGAACTAAATCTCGGTCGAAAGACAACTCGGTTTCGCAGCTAACCGAGACAAACCTTAGGGGAGTTAAAAAAAATACCAAGTTTTGATAATATTTCAGATATTTTGATAGTTTCGACCAGTTTTGACCAAAAAATTACCAAGTTTCGACCCAAAAATACCAAGTTTCGACCAATTTTAACCAATTTCAACCAACCCAGTTTCAGTAGTTTCGACCAGTTTTGACCAGCGCATCACAGGTCTAGTTTTACCCAAAAAATACCAGGTTTCGACCAAATTTCGGTTTCTGGCTGCTCGAAACCTACATTGGCACCAAAATCTTTATCCTTGGGCTTATCTCATACAATCTTTAGTACTAGAACATATATAATTCAAGTAAAAAACCTAAGTAAGCATTAGGAATGAAAAGACATCAAATTATAAACCATTAAATATTGCATTACTGTCAAGTTGCAATCTCCTCCAAACGATGTTGTTGTGCAGCAAATCAAGAGCCAAATGTTGTTGCTTAGCAAGAGATGCAAGCAAGATTGGGTTGTATTTGATCAAAAATTGAGGTGGAAACATATCTAAATTAAGCCCAGATTTAAAGTGACTACATAACAGCAATGGTGGAAGCAATATAAGATAAAGAAAAGAAGTGAAAATTTACCTTAAACAGGTCACTGGTTTTCTCATAGATATGTATTGCGACTATCAAGCTGCCATTTACATTGATAGTAATCCGGTCTTTCTTGAACGAACAAAATATATTGAGGTTGATTGTCACTTTATGAGTGTTGCTGTTAGAGGAAGTTGATTTCAACTTCTTTTGTCAATTTTTGTGATCAACTGGGTGATCTCTTTACTAAGGCCTTTTTTCATAATGCTTTTTCTTAAAGGCTGTTCCAATCTGGACATGGATGCTGTTTATGCTCCAGCTTGTGGGGGAGTGTTAGAAATAAGGGGTAAAATTGTCATTCCGCAGGTGTCATGCATTGTCTTGTCTCATGGTTAGATAAAATAAGTAGGGGCGGATTGGTCATTGTATTGTTTATTGCTTTATTATATAAAATATACACTGCTCAGGGTTTTGGAATTCTATTCTAACTGTGAGCCCTTCTCCTCTCTTCATTCTCTCTCTTATTCCTCCACGTTTTCTACTTGTGTGATTGTTGTGGCTTTATGCTTTGGTATTGTAAGAGTAAAGTAAACAAGAGAAGTGAACTAGTAAAGTTCGACTTCTTTCTTAATTTATTTATTTATTTTTTTGGGTACTAAATGATCCAATAAAAATGTTAGAAATAGCATTAAAAAAGAAAAAAAAAAGAAGGAAAAATCAACCGCCCAGGGAACTAGACATCTCAAGGGACCTGAGGCAATGCCTAGAGTCCTAAGGTGCCTGCCTTGTTTATTTAGAATAAGGTGGGCAACCTCCCAACCCTTGGAAACCCACGCCCGGATGTCTAGGTGCTAGCCAACACCTTGGCAACTATGCTCACTTTAGAATTACTAGACCTACAGAACAAGTAGATACCTGAACAGACTCTCATTGGAAAACTTAATAAAGAAGTATCTAATTAAATAACCAGCTGGTTTCCACCGTCAAGAACTTCTAAACGAAAATTAAACAAAATGTGTCACACCTCCCCTCCTCCCCTTGGGCTCAATACTTGGGCTATGTATTTCAGTCCATTACAATAAAAACCCAATAAAAAGTCCAAAGGCTGAAAGGTATACAAGACCCAAACCAAGTCTTCTATAGGCTTAACATAACATCTTTATGCATCTGGTCTGCATCATGATGTCCATTTCAAGATGCTCACTAAATTTGGGTCCCTTTAGACATTGCCATATGGCTGAAAGCCACTTCAGTTAGAACTCCAAGTTTCTGTGGTTGACAACTTTTTAATCTGAGAGGATATGAATTATGGTAAATTTGACACCTTATTTCAGTATAGAAAGTTTTTCATGCCATCACAATTATAAAAAAAATTAAAAGTTAGCTTATAAATAAGGCCCAATCTGCAGGATTTGTGTCCTGAGTCTCCTGACTCCCTGTAAAACTAATGGCACCGTATTCTGAAGCTTGACAAAGGGAGTGAGCAAACTTATGCTTCACTTGGACAATGTGTCAGAGACATTTTTTAGGACTTTGACATTTAGAATCATGCTTTTCTGGGGGAATGTTGACGTAACAGTGCCATACATTTGACTGCATCTTCATTGTTTTGGACCATTCATTTGATTAGCCATGCATCACATCATTTTTATTTGCAGTCTTGACTGTCTAAGAAATTAACTTTGGAAGTTTACAACTAAATGATTTCTTTTAAGCCCAATTCACGAAGTTGTTTACAGATTGTATGCTTGTGATTTGGTTTATAGGTAATTCATTCATATGGGGATGTTTAATGGGACTGCTGACAATATCCTGGCATTTTATGTTGTTTTCAAATCCATAATCTTGTTCTTTTCTCTTCCTTCAACCTTCTACAGTTTTTTGGGCTTGTTCCAAAAGCTTCACTGTCAGAATTGGAGTTGGCTGGAGTGCACTACTGTGAAGATGATTGGAGTAAACTGAAAGAAGAGCATCATGGCATTGATGAGGTGGATTTGTTGAGATATTGTTTCTCTTCTGCATTTATTGTAGCACTACTACACGACAGTCTCAGAATCCCTATGGATGATAAGAGGTAAACCTCAGTGCTCTTCTGCATTTATTTATCTTATTTAAAAGTAATCAACTTCTATTAAAAGGAAAAAGACAGAAAAACTACAAGAAGGAAAATGAGAAATGCAAGAAATATGAAAAACACTGGATTTCAACCCAGTGACGAACTGTCCTGACCACTCTAGTCTGAATCCATGACCAGGTAGGTCCCAAGTACTTTTGTTTCCTAAAACAATCAACCTGGCCAGGTCATCCATAAATGAGCTACAATATCTTGGTCTCCAAATAAACAATGTGTTCAATGAGGAAGGATAGAGTCTTGCTCCCTAAACGGGCTCCAGCTTCCATGTAATTGACCCCTCTGCTGACTAAAAAATATAAGTACATTCATTTAAAAAAAAAAATTTATATGAGTCAACCTGTATAGGTGAAGACATTTGTTGCATACTTTACCACCAGACCTCCCAAAGCTGAATCCAAGCATCAGTCCATTCTTGAATTTTGTGTGTGATAACTACCCCAAACCCTTCATTATACTCTTCCAGCTCCTGTTGTGCTATTGCAACCTGTTGGTTGCGGGTTCAAAACTTAGAAACAGCCTCTCCTGCGAGCAGGGGGTAAGGCTGCTTGCATTTGCCCCTCCCAGACCCTGCAGTAGTGGGAGCCTCGTGGACTGGGTTGCTCTCTTTTTTTTTAATACTCCTCCAGCTCCTAGACCATAAGATAAAGACATTTTATGAGGGTCCCCCCCCCCCCCCAAAAAAAAAAAAAAAAAAAAAAGGTCAGCAAAAGATTAAAAGGATGTACAAGAATTTTAATATCCTGGAATTCCAAGACAAGGAATATACAAAGAATGTCAAATCATTCCACCTATGGCATGGCCATCAGCAGAAGCGAAAAAAACAAACAAAAAATTGACACCAGGGGACCACCCTCGACTAGACCAGCAGAACCTTAGAGCCAATACAAAGTTGAGCAGTTTCCCGTACTGCTAAAATTGAGCAAAATTAATGTACATCAATGTTCAAACTGGAAACGAGGTCTTTCTTGGCTATCCCATAATATCTCATCTCGAACAAAACTAGGACTGGTGCTCCAAGTGAAACAAGTCCACAGACAAGCACTTTTCTTGGCTAGTACATCTGCCACAGTGTTTGTTTCTCTATAACAAGGAGAGATTCTCCATGACATAGATTCGAGAAATGGTTTGAAGCATGCCTGTTTTTTTGAAACCTCCAAGGGATAGAAGAATTAATTACACTAGCAACCATTGCCTACGAGTCACTTTCTATCCAAATTTGAGAAATGTCTTTTTCTTTCACCAACTCCAAACCAAGGAAAACAAGCAGAGAATTCCGCAAAATAGTTTGTAGTTATGCCCAGGAAGGATGAGAAGCTACCAGTTGGAGCACCTCTAGAATTTCTTAGGTTAGGGGAAGGGTTCTCTGAACCACCAGTATAGCCTATGCCCCCTCTCATTGAGTTCTTTTTTTTTTTTTTTTTTTGAAGAGAGAATAAAAATAATAGAGAATTCCATGTGAGAAGGGGTAGGCTACGCTGTTGGTTCAGAAACACTTTTGCCTTTGTATTGATAGCGGAAAATTTTGGAAAACAGAGCGAAAATAGAAGAGAGCATACCTGTTTATCTGTAGGTAAAGCTTGCTGAACCTTGATGAAACTGTGGCTTGCTATTAGCATGGGAAGAGAACAAAGGAAAAATAAATAGAGGAAAAAAGCGAGAGCAGAAAGAATTCTTGTGCCGGGGGGGGGGGGGGGAGAGAAGAGAGAAAAGAGGTTAGAGTTTATCTGTCAAATCATATATGTTGGTCATTGGATAGGAGGTTACAGCTGTATATACAGACACAGAATTATAAATTGTAATAGAACTCTTCCTAACCACTTCTATCTATAAAAAGGGCGTACCTAGTGCACCAGGCTCCTGCCACTACGGGGTCTGGGGAGGGTCATAATGTACACAGCCTTACCCCTGCTTCGTGGAGAGGCTGTGATGCAGATTTATCACCAAACTGGGCTTCTTTGCTTAGGAATAAGTTTAGGGTTGGGTTATAGACATGTTGGCCCTTTGATCCCATGGGTTTCCAATGTAATAGGTCACTTTTATGGACCTAAAGTATGGGTAATAGGGTTGCATACGGAATTAGCTGTTTTAATTCCGCACTTAATTTTAGTTTATGTAATTAGTGGTCATGTGATCACTTAAGTGATGATTTGACTTGGTTAAGTGGTCATGTGACTATTTAATTGTTTTGTAATTTGGGCTGGATTAGGACTCTATAAGTCCAGCCATGTTTTGAGTCTATTTCCTTTAGTATTTCAGTTTCCTAGTCAGTTTAAGTTACCTAATAGGTTAAGGATTGAGTTAAGCCTTTCCTTTTTAATGTAGGAGTCTATTTTTGAGTCTTTTATATAAGGTTGTAAGGGGGCAAACATTGAACACGAATTTTGTTATTAATGAAAAGTTTTTTTGCTGCTCTTCTTCTCCATTAAAGATTTTTGTCTTGTGTTTGATCAAGGCTGGTGGGGTCGGTGTTTGATCCGATTGACACTTTGCAGTGGGAAGCCCGGGTGATTCGCTTGAAGCAATCGATGTTCGATCCGATTGACATCTTGCGGTGTGAAGCCCGGGTGGTTCGTTCAAGCTCTCTTTGTTCTTCATTGCTGCTACATTCAAGTTCTAGTTCAAGTTCTGGTTTTTCTTTAAGGATCTTCAATCAAACAAGCTTCTGTTCAAGTATTTCTTCAACAACAGTAAGTTTGAATCATCTCTAACCTTAGCCATTCTTCTTCTAATCATCTAAGCAACCAAACCCTAGAATCCCTCCATCTCTAAACCTTTTCCCACATCCCATTCACTGCCCAGACCATTCCAGCCATCAAAACAGCCCCATATTTGGATCGAATGCTCCTCTACCCCCTTGGAGAACTCGATCCAAGTTGCAGCCCTAATTGACCATTCAAACCCTAGAAACCCCACTCACATCTCTTTCTCAAAACCCTAACCGTAGACTTCTACCTTGCTGCCAATTCTAGTTAGCAGTCCTAGACCTATTAAACCTTAATAAGACCTTCACTGGAAGACCTTCACTGGAAGATTCCCCTATATCAACTTACCCTAACTCTACCATCAAACCCTAACCCTAATTTGACCAAAATCACCTTTTTTGACCTAACCGAACTACCTGTTCAGTTCAGATCCTGGTTATTGGTTCCTAGTTTGATTATTCAAACCTAGGACTACATTAGGCTGTTTCCAGAGACTCAAACCCGTAACCACTTCTATCTATAAACTTTTTAATGTACTACTTATAACAAACTGACCCATATGACTATTATAGACCCCACAACAATTAGACTCTTTGTTAAACGATAAAACTCATGTATCCCCCATAGACCTGAATTTCTACATTATAATTGAGCAGACTGCAATTAAATCCCATAAAAATAAAAGTTCATTCTTACACCAAAACAGGGGTTATTCTTGGCCTGTGTCTGCATTACTCCCAAAGCAACTAAGCCCAAATCATTAAGAAATGAAAACAAGTTTCTAGGATACCAAGCATTTACCCAAAATACACTTTCTGCATGCATAACAGCTCTTTCATTTATGTTAGGAGGAAGCCAAATGTTGCCCCATATTCCACAACATAATAGTATTTTTATTCAACTAGCTATGGTTTGGTTTGACGACAGTTGTAAGGCAAGGATCTTTGCACCTCACCCCTATCTGAGTTCAGCTAGAGGTGGATTCGACATAGGATTATGGAGAAACATTCTCTGCGTGGGACGCAGGGGCCACGCCCAGACACATTGGGGGGGGGGGCGAAAATGATCGCTGTGCCCCCATAAATAGCAGAAATCCCACCTCCCAATGTGCCTAGCGCGGGCTGTCATTGGCTGCTGCGCATGGCGTGGCCCCTGCGTCCCACGCAGAGAACACTCCCCCTAGGATTATATAACTAACTAAATCGCGTATCTCCATCCCATATAGTATGGGAAACTGGAAAAAAAAAATTTGACTCTCGAAGAAATGTGTCTCAGAAAGACTGCCTGCCTTTGCATTACTTGTCTACTAATTTACCCTTCTTAAACTGGACATTTTGACGAGTTATGATTCTATGCACTTTCATCTTCTGTACATCATATGATGTGGTTTGACCATTTTTACTTTGTATGACTAATTATTCCTCATTCTTAGCATATATTGTAGACTATTATAGTTGATTTTTTTTTTAACTCTTTTTTAGACTCTGGTGGAATTTTCTTGCTTATTTAATTTATATGACATGATTCTTCTGTACTTGCACGGTATGGATCTCAGGTTGTTTTTTTTTTTCTTTTTTCTCTCTTGTGGCTTTGGAGCATAGTTGTCAAGATGACTTAATGTAGTCCTAGATAGATGAGAGATCTACTAGGAACCAAGTAAACCAGGACCTTTCAATCTGCTGGCCGATTGGGGCAGAATTGAGGATTTAGGTTAGAATTAGGTTAGGTTTAAGGTAATGGGGTTGGATTTTATTTGGTAAAGCTAGGCAGGTTTTTAGAAGTCTAATGAACTAGGTTTGATGATGTTTGAGTGAGATTTTAAAAATTAGAAAATTAGGGTTTCGGGTTTTGGGTTTTGGTGAAGATGAGGTTGAAGGTTTTTAGGGTTTAGGATGGGAATTCAGGGATGGGCTTTGGGTCGAGTGCTAGAGGCAGTAAGGGGGTAGTTCGGTTGTAATATGGGAGGGTTTTGATGGCTAGATATGTCTAGACAGGTTATTAGGGTTTTGGGTTTTAATGGAGGTTGAGAGGGATTAGGGTTTAGATGAGGGAGTTGGCCTAGGGTTAGGATCGAGTGTAGGGAATGAGGTGAGGGTACTGTGGTTACAATTTGAATGAAATCTGATGATGGAATTTAGCTGGACAGATCAATGAATGTCTGGGGTTTATATGGATTGATGGGTTTAATGGGGGATGAAAATAGGGATCGATGGCTAGGGTTAGAGGATTAGGAGAAGAAGGATAATGGCTAACAATGACAGTAACTTACTCGGAATTTGCAGACCTTCAATGGCAGCAGCTTGAAGATAGGGTCTCCCGATCTACAAGATGTAAGGAGATCAGAAGAAGATCCTCCCGGTCTACAAGACGCAAGGAGTCAACTGGAGATCCACCAGTCCCTTCACCTTGATATTACTCACTAGGCAAACTCTCAAAGGAGCAAAGCAGCAGCAACAATAGCAGCAAGCAGAAACGATTTTTTTTTAAAGTCTGAATTGTGGGGGAGCCTCCCACGATTTTATTTATTTATAATCTGGCCAAAGGCCTAAAACATATTCAGCTTAGGAATTGAAATCCTAAAGCTGGAATCCTATTACAAAAACAATTCACTCCCCTTTTTAAATCGTGGAGGGGGTGGGACACTTAATTTAAAAGCTAAAATCTTAAAAGATTCCCTAACTACCAATAGGAAATAAGCACCTAACAACCAATAGGAATTAATCACTTAAATTGAACCATGGTCTGAACCGGTTCAATTTAAGTTTACAATCAAACTGGAAAAAAAACTTAGTATGGGAAATAACTAAGGCTGAAATAAACTAAGTATGGAAATAAACTAAGGCTCCAAACACTAGGCCCTAATCATAGGGCTGCTTGGATCTGCATCATGACTAGGCGGCCGAAGGCATTGGAGGGGTGACAAGGTGCCTGTCTAGGCTAGGCACCATAGGCATGCAGTATCTGTAATATAGCAATGATAACTTTATATAATCATGCTTATATGCAACATAGAAGCCTTATCAATGCAATATACATAATGAGGGTAGTAGTGACCTAATATTTGGATAATGGCCATTAGTAGTGACCTAATATGAGGAAATCAACATAATAAACAAAGCATAGGATATAAATAAGCATATTCATCAGAAAACAAAGTAATAAACATAAATTAACATAAATTCATAAAGTATCGAAAAAACTGATATAATAAAAGGCATATTGTAACAAGCCCACAAGGCGACACCTAGCCGTCCAAGGCGGTCGCCTTCTTGCATTAAACAAGGCTCGTTGTCGCCCTGGATCCAAGAAGGCACCTGGATGCCTGGGCTGCGCCTAGATGACACCTTGACAACTGTTTTGGAGTATTTTAATTCACTCTCTTTTGAGAATCTTTTACTGTGGCATCCATTTCTTTTTCATTCCCTTAGCTTGACCCTTTCCCTTTCCTATCTAGTTCTCTGTTTATCTTCCCATGGTTTCTTGGAGGCTTGCTTCTGTCTTTCGCTTTCTCTTCACATTTCTGCTTCCCCACTCAGCTGACTCTGTTCTCACCCCTAATATACATTGCATGCTTTATTCTCTTTGAATGTATCAGTCTTCCTTTTTCCTTCATATATGCTTTTGTCTCACGGGATCGTGTTGGTTTTGCACCCCATGCATAATAGAAAGGTACTAAACTTAAAACACTAACCAAAAAGCATACGTAAATGAAATAAAAGCTATGGTCTGTTACCCACTCCCATCAAGCCAATTGAACCAGTGGCGTTGCATGTGAGCACAAAATGGGTGGCTCAACCTCATAGCGCATTTTTCTCACTTATCAATACTGCAGTCAGTAAATTACAAAAATAATATTTCTCCTAGCAGAAAAGGGATTCAACCAGCAATAGATATGAAATCTATGATCCAAATCATTTAGATATTCAGGTATGATATTAAATCTGAATTGAACTGAAGCAAGAGATATGGATGAGAATCACAGAGAGCTCCTGATAGGAGACAAAGATACCCAATTAAACAGATTTTATTTTTCAGATTCTAATGCACTCGCAGAGAACAATTGGAATTTAAAAACACAAAAAGTTTAAAATTTAACCAGTGAGATGGGTGAGGACTCGTGTATAACATGGACCCACCGTTGCCAGGCAAAGTTTGCCTTGTGGTAAGAAAAGCATGACCTCACCACAAAAGTCCAAATCACAAACAGTTATGACATTTACATTCTTCATGATTGAAAATAAAAACACTGTTCTCCCAAAACATGTGAAGAGAGGCCCAACCTGATTATTCTTCCTTTAAATTCTGACCTATCCGGTTTACCCACTTAAAATGGGCAATTTACGTTATCCCTTAAGTAGACTCCTAAATAAAAGAAAACTACAAATAAGCTCCCCTCTCCCCCCTTTAACAGAGGACTCCACTACACTCATATGGTACTCCCAAAGTTGAAAGCTACATCAGATTTGATGATTTGTAAGATCAAACACCAATTGAAATCCAAGAGCAATGTTTCTGTTTTGTACCTGGACTGTATGCTACAATATTCTGTTAGCAAGATTTGAATGTTCAGCACACAATTGCTTCACTCAAGTCACCTAGACACTGAAACCACTTGTGTTTTGGTGGTGTCTTTTATTAGTGTATATTAAAACACCATTGCACATACATCCTTGTGATCAAACCTACTTTGCTTGGCCTTTGCCCAGGCTTCAAAACACTGGATAAAATCCTATGGGTACTTCATCAATATAATTTATATGGGACATGTAGATGAGGACATGATCTCACTTTTTCAAAATCAAATGAGGGAAAACATCTTTGTTTGCAGGATTGGGTTTGCAAACGAGGCTGGCAGTAGTCCCTTTGACTGGACTTTAGGAGCTTTCATACTCCAGACAGTGGAGCCTCTTGAATCGGAACCAGAAAACCTGGGCCACATTGTTGGGAATGACACGGTCACATATCTCTCGCTTTTTGCCATTCTCTTCTTGGCAGCTATTGCTGCATTCTATGTATCGAAATGGAGGAAACCTCAACTGAAGACAGTTTATGACCTGGAGAAAGGGCATTACATTATCACCCGTGTACCCAGGTGATTTTTTCATTTCATTTTTAAGAATTTGTAAATTTATTTATAATGGCAATGGCAAAAATAGTCTTCGAGGTAACTGAAGGAAAGGGAGAGAATGGGCCAGAGCAATGAGATGGAAATTCTTCTATCCAAATGTTGAACTATAGCTCCCTCCCATCACTTGTGGAAACAACCTCCTGGCTCTCTTGAGTGGCAATTCTCATTCACAACCATAACATTGTGCGTTCAGATGCTGTATGACTGTCCAGGGAACCCATGCTGTGGCACGCCCATGTTCGGTGGATCAAGATCAATCCCCATTGTGTGGCTGCAGGGTCCAAAAATGAGCATTATGGGATAATCTTATCTATGATGGATCTTTGGACCCAGATTTTCTATCCTAAAGGTTTTGGTGATTTTTTTTTTTTTGAAATCCACTCTTTCACTGACCATATGTGGAATGTCATCAGGTCTAAACCATGGATTTAAAGGATCAATGTGCAGAAGTGTTGTTTACAGTTTTGTGTGAGGCAACCGATCTTGTACAACCTTGAAAAAGACAATTCCATCAACCTTGGTTTTGGGACACACGGGTTTGGGTGACTTATATTACTCTTAATGTCTTTCCCGTTCCTATGGTGATAAACAGATGGACAGGTCCCGAGTAAAGAAAATCACTACCAAGGGTTAGCATGGTTAGATGTATTTCAGCCATTTCTTTGCCAGATCAGAGTCTATGGAAAATTACTGGGACCCAGATTGCTCTGAGTCGTATAGCCCCTCAGGCCCATGATTTTTTTTTTAAAACTCAACATATTCAGTCATTGAAATTGATTGAATAGTTAATTTTATTTAGAGAGAGGGATGGGAATGCTAGCGGTATACCATATGCTAGCACCCTATGTGTCTATCTCTCTCTTCCACCCTTTGAAATGGAGTCCCTTAATCCTCAAAGGGAGGAAGAGAGTGAGACACAAAGGTGCTAGCATACGATATACTGCTACAGGGGTAGGGGAGAGGTTGAAATCATGAAACTGGAAAAAATTCTTCTCCAATTAAGGTGAGCACTGCACCTTGGGGCTAAGAGCTCGGTACCTGGCAGGCGTGACATCCAACTGTGTCGAGCTTGAGTAGTAGAAAAAAAATTGGGTCAATCGAGGTCGGACTGTTGGATATCGTGTGTACCAGGTGTTGAGTTCTCAGTCCCAAATTGCACCGCATTGCACCTTCAGGGAATTGGAGAGGATTTAAATCCCATGAAACTTTTTGGAGTCCCAGCTCCCAAGTTCTGCTGTATATTATCTTTTCATTTTATAATGATCTTTAAAATTGGGCAAAGTTCATACCAAAAGTAGAGTTATCATCCTAAATTCCTAATTATACTTAAATTCTCAAGGAAAACTTATTAACTGTACCACCAAACTATATGGAAGTGACTAGATTGTCTATTAGGTTATAGGATGTGGTATTTTGCACGAATATACGGATAAAAATCCTCTATAATACCAGCGGAGCTGTAATGCACATCCGACGGCATAGCAGAGGCCATGTGTGCCATGTGTGCACATCCTCTATAATTTAACAGACAATCTAGTGATTTCCAAGGCTTACATTGTATTTTCACAAGGCTTTTGTATTGCTGCTTTGTATTTGTCGACGTTGATCTGTCATTTTCACTGACTCCCAAGCATATTCTGACGTTACTTCCGCTCCATTAATGAATGAACTACAGCTTTTGACCATGAAGGCGTAATGAATTGTAATTACGTGGTAAATTATTGAGAAAACCTTGTTTGGGCTTTTTTTCTGTGGTCCACTGGGCACGAATATACATACAGAATGGAAAAGACGAAGAATATAAACAATGGTTTTGATCTTAATTGTGTTTTTAGAACCTTCTTTTTCCTTCAAAACCTTATGTAAGATAAGATGAGAGGTCCCTTCAATTGAAGAGAGATGTGATTAATTAATATGGATACTGGTAAAGGGAAGTAGACAAGTAATGAGTTTGTGGTATTAGAGACATGGTAGAAAGTAGAAATAAATCAGAGATAAGAATGATACGTTGATCTTACCAACAAAGAGTGTGTATAAATATTATGTGGCCAGAAGTTTCCCATGATGATGAAGTGGGAAACGGCACCAATGAGAGGGCGGGAGATAGATTCATTCAGTTGGGAGTTGGGACTCACATTTTTTTATATTGCATATATGCATAGGGAGAGCAATCTAAACATTTGCCTTTAGAGATTCCAAGTCAATGGGCACATGTGAAGGAGTGTCTTATTATTCGTATACTAGGGACCCATATGGTCACAGAGAAGAGAAATGTACGCGTGTGTATGTATGTGTGACGAGCTACATTCACCGACATAGACATGCATCCGTCCATGAGAAACATCAAAATTTTAAGATATTAATTTAGCTACATAAACCTATACATAGCATGTGGCATTTATTAGGAGTAATGGCAATGTTCTTTATCTAAAGACTTTTATAGTATCTTGCATTAGGTGGTGGGGATTGAGCCTACTCGTACTGCCAAGGTTTTCTTGTTTTAGGTTCGGTTCTTTCGTATTGGCTGGGTTAGACAATGTTAGGTTTTGATAGAATGTTTTTTTCGTGGGATGCAGGGGCCACGCCCACATACAACAGTTATACCTCCATGTATGGTGGAAATTCTGTTTTCTTTAGTGCCATCGCATCCGCTCTCATTGACTGGCGCATGACGTGACCCCTGTATCCTTATGTTAGGAATGATTAGGTTGAAAGAAGAATTTGAAGAAGCTGAAAGAAAAAGGGGGAAAGGTCCAATTATGAATCCTTTGGTTGGGAAGATTCAAATCCAATCTTGTAAGTCGTCACCCCAAAATCCAAATCCCATGTGCATGGGGAGAATTGAGATGATGGGAGTGTCTTCATTCTTCCATTGTAGGGTCATTTGAAGTTGGGACTGATCCTTGTTATTTTGTCTTCGGTGATCTAATATGACAAAATGTCAATGTCTAAAGGTTTAAATCAACTCGTCCCATCCTTTAAAGGGTTACAGTTCCTGAACCATGGAGGGCCCATATTCCAGCCCAATTTTAAGGCATGAGGAAGACACTTAATGCAGTTATTTGTACCAACAGGCAACGTTTCCTTATACCAAACTCATCAGAACCGTTCTACCACCCCCACCCCGAAAAAAAAACCCTCGAGGTTACCCAATTGACATTGGACCCTAGTTGGAAAACTAGGTTTTGATTGGGGTGAGTCGTCCAAGTCGGGTAAAAATTTTGAAATTCTGATCAATAGTAATATAGCCTAAGCTAGGGTAAAAAATGACAAGACTCGGTCATAAATTGTTCAAGTCAAATAAGATTCGGAATTTTTTATCCAAGTCATGACAAACTCAGCAAGTTTAGTCGTTTTTTCAAAAAATTCCATATAGGTAGTTCGCTTACAAATTAAGTTGAGTAAAATAATAAATGTGTATTTTAAAACAGTAAGAAACCCTCAACTCCCTTCTCTTGTTCAAGGGTATAAATTCAATAGCAATTCAGGGATGGGCTTTGGGTCGAGTGCTAGAGGCAGTATTAAACTGCTAGAAATAGGCTAATTAATTACGATTGTACATACTGTGGAAACATGGAAACCATGGAAATCCGCTTTAATCCCCTGTACAGTTTCCATCCCAACAGTTCGAACTGTTAGGTGGAGGAAATCCTAAGTGTATAAGGGGGTTGTAGGCTAATTAATAGCCGATGTAGGACTAAATTCCCAACAACTACATTTGGTAAGATCTATATTATATACACAATCATAATTGCAAAAACTCACGAATTACGTACATTGAGTTATTGACAGTCATGTACTAAAAAACTCACGTACTTAACTTCTCGATGGTTGCAAGTAAAAAGGGATATGAAGAGGAATGAAATTAATCTAGAATTTAAAATGAAAGATTTTGCAAGTATGATTGTGTATATAATATAGATCTTACCAAATGTAGTTGTTGGGAGTTTAGTCCCACATCGGCTATTAATTAGCCTACAACCCCACTTATACACCTAGGACTCCCTCTACCTAACAGTTCGAACTGTTGGGATGAAAATTGTACAAGGTATTAAAGCGGGTTTCCACGTTTCCACAGTATGTACAATAGTAATTAATTAGCCTACGACACCCCTTGTACACCTGAGAGTCCCTCCACCTAACAGTTCGAACTTTTAGCATGAAAATTTTACAATAGTAATTAATTTTTTGAAAGCATTACCGTATTCATTTCGCTTTTCATATTGATATTTAAAGAATTTTATTTCCTAGTCGGTACACCTATTTGTGCCATGTGGAAGGATGAAGCAGCAATTTTGATAGTCCGATATTTAGAGAATGATCTAGAGTGACAATGTCTCAAATTTCAAACTCAAATTATAATTATATACCCTTCCATATAAGGGCAAACCCTCTCATGTAAGTCTATGCATTCTTTTATTAGTTTGTACATCCTCTTGGTTGTCTTTTACCCAAAAAAAATTACAACCTTTTGGTAGTCCAAAAATTTTCGATGCTTAATTAAGGATGTGGATAATTCTGTTTGGGTTGAAACTTGACCTGCAAGTAGAGGACTGTGGTGACTATGTGTACGCTAAATTTTAGCCTCATATGACAATCCAATATCGACATGACGAAGATAACTCAGTTAATCAAAGATTTTTCCTGGTTGGATCAACACTTTTTATTATATTTTAAGAAAAAGTTGAACTAGTTACACAACCCTTGTTAAGTATTATATATATATATATATATATATATATTTTTATTTAATCTTTTATCAATTTCATTCACTTTCCTTTATTTAGGGGTGTCAACTGGTCCGGTTCTGGGCTATCGATTTGGTTCTCTAGCAGTTTCGGCTTTAAGGTGTCAAGACCAGATCCGGACCAATAAGCTCACCGGTTCCAAATCTGAGATCCAGGACCATTAACTATTGGGTGGTCCGGTTCCAATTCCTAATTGGGTTCAAACATGCCCTTGTTGAGTAGCCAAATGTAACGCATTTTTTCAATTGGAATAAGAAATCTCAAGCAAGCTAGAATCTTTCAAAAGCAATCAGTAACTACTAGTGTGTGTCCTCTATGTGTAACAGATATGAGAGGGGTAGAATACTAGAATTTGAGGGGCCAAGTGTCTTGCTTAGTCTTGGGTCATGTTCAAATAGCAACTGGAGAACTGTATAATAAAAGTCACTTTAACTGTATGTTAAAATAGCAAAGATCATCTTTGAACATTTTAAAACAGAAAAAATGGTGTATGACAAGTTCAAGTGTATGCATTTCTTTTGGTTCCAACGGCTCCAGGGACTAGACCAGATCCGGACCAATAACCTATCACTAGGACCAGATCCAAACCAATAAGTTATTGGGTGGGTCGATTCCGGTTCCTAGCGGGGCGGTTTCTATCCGATTACCGGTTTCGGTCCAAAATTGACACCCCTTTAATTTCTAACTGGACACAGTCAAAACGATATCATAAAAGAAAGAAGAATGAAAATAGAAATGGTTGTCTGTTTATTTGGGATATCTTAATTTATAATTGATTCTCTTTTTATTTATTTGGGATTTTTATAAAATCATGTTTATCTGTTTATGATACCAAGGGGGGAATCATTTTATTTAGAAGGCTTTTTTGAGTTTTTTCCATGTATGCTTTCTATAAATGGACCTTTTGAAGAAGATATCAAATAAAAGAAGGAAAAAAAAAAAAAAAAAAAAAAAACTTCGAAGGGAAATGGGGAACTACAAAGACATAAATTAACAGAAAATGTCTTTAACTAATGGGTTTGTTGTAATTAAGCGCGTTACAAACAGTATCTGTAACTAGTCTTTATTTACCCTTCAACATAATTGGTTTCACTTTTAAGATAAGGGCAACTGATCGTAATTTCACATATAACAGTTTGAAATGACTTAAATGACTAAGAAATAAGAATCTAGCTAAGATTATCAGTTTAAAGGGTACAAAAGGAAATTAATTTACAATAAGTGGATTATTGGGTCGATGACATTTATGAAATTACATAAATACCCTTATGATTTAGGTTGTCAGGTCTTACTTTTTATAATGGCATATAGTAATAGTGAGATGACAAATTAACCCCCAATGTATCAAAGGCAATGGGCATCTGACATTGGACAAAAGAGAGAGGTTGCAACTTTCATTGTAAACACGCACCTTGGTTACAAACAGTTTTAATTTCCCTTATAAATTGTTTTTGTTAATATTATTGTTAAGTACGTCGTTCTTGCCTATGAAAAAGAAAAGCCCTAATTACATTAAGATAATATTAATTAATTGAACTTTGTAATATTAACAAACTACCACATGCCAGACTTCAACAAGGTTAGACTACAGTTTCCCTTGAATCTCAATAGAAATACTGCTCCAGATTGCTTTATGTTCCAAACATCGACCATTTCTATTTTCATTTTTCTTTCTTTTATGATATCGTTTTGGCTGTGTTCAGTTCGAAATTAAGTAAAGGAAAGTGAATGAAATTGATAAAAATTAAATAATATGTATATGTAACTAGCTCAACTTTTTCTTAAAATATAATAAAAAGTGGTTTTCTTGTTGATCCAACCAGGAAAAATCTTTGATTAGCTGAGTTATCTTTGTCATGTCGATATTGAATTGTCATATTAGGTTAAAATTTAGCGTACACATAGTCACCACAGTCCTCTACTTGCAGTCAAGTTTCAACCTAGACAGAATTAACCACATCCTTAATTAAGCATCGAAATATTTTGGACTACCAAAAGGTTGTAATTTTTTTTTTTTTGGGGGGGTAAAAGACTACCAAAAGGATGTACAAACTAATAAAAGAATGCATAGACTTACATGAGAGGGTTTGCCCTTATATGGAAGGATATATAATCATAATTTGAGTTTGAAATTGGAGACATTATCACTCTAGATCATTCTTTAAATATCGAACTATCAAAATTGCTGCTTCATCCTTCCACATGGCACAAATAGGTGTACTGACTGGAAAATAAAATTCCTTAAATATCAATAGGAAAAGCAAAACGAATAAGGTAATGTCTTCAAAAAATTAATTACTATTGTAATGTTTCCATGCTAAAAGTTCGAACTGGTAGGTGGAGGGACTCTCAGGTGTACAAGGGGTGTCGTAGACTAATTAATTACATGTACAAGGGGTGTTGTAGGCTAATTAATTACTATTGTACAAACTGTGGAAACGTGGTAACCCGCTTTAATACCCTGTACAGTTTCCATCCCAACAGTTCGAACTGTTAGGTGGAAGGAATCCAAGGTGTATAAGGGGGATTGTAGGCTAAGTAATAGCCGATGTGGGACTAAACTCCCAAAAACTACATTAGGTAAGATCTATATTATATACACAATCATAATTGCAAAATCTTTCATTTTAAATTTTAGATTAATTTCATTCCTCTTCATATCCCTTTTTACTTGCAACTATAGAGAAGTTAAGTGAGTTTTCACAGTACATGACTGTCGTATAACTCAGTGTACGTAATTCGTGACTTTCAACCCAAAATTGTCACTGCTTTTGGTTTCTTTATTGCCCAGTGTACAAACTATGAAGCTGAATTCCAAACTCTTGTGAAAGGAATATCAGTTGCTAAGGAATTGGGCATTCAGGAGCTTTGTATAGAACATGATTTTGTAGTAGTGACGATAATGTTTATGGCAGTTCATTCCATGGTATATAAATCAAGAATGGACTTTCTTTCGTCCTTATCTATCTTCTATTTGGTGGAAACTCACACATTGCTAAAGAGAAGCCAATCCGATAACGGACTTCTTTCTAACGCCGGTCCTTCCTCCCTCAGTGCGGGATGATCTTTTGCTTGATGCTCAGCATGCATAAGCCGAGATTCTGTATCTAGAGTTGATATTCTTTGTTAGTAGCTTTCCTTCTCCTTGTTGATGGCCATTCCGAAGGTAGGGGGTTTTGCTTAGCTTTTCTTTGTATTCTTTTGTTTGATGCCTTGTTGTAATTCTTTTGTTCATTTTAATAAAATTAATCTTTTAGCGGGAAAAAAAAAATTGTGTAAAAGGTTGACTTTTGGATTCTTATTAAGAAAAAAACTTAATTTTTTCATTTTTTTTAATAAATTCATATTTAATATTTTTTGAGATACAGGAGGGTTGGGGGGGGGGGGGGATATCGTTTTATTTAGAAGGATTTTTCCATATATGCTTCTGTAAATGGACCATTTGAAGAAGATATGGAATTTTTACCAAAAAAAAAAGAAGAAGATATGGAATAAAAGAAGGAAAAATTTTTGAACTAAATGTGGAACGACAAAGATTAACAGTTCTTTGTGCTAGAATTTTAAGGATTCCGGTCATCCCAAGCGAGACCCGTAATGGAAGTCTTTTGGTGCCCTCCCTCATCTTCTTGGGTTAAGCTGAACGTTGGTGGCTGTTCTTTGGGGAACTCATAAAATAGGTGTTGTTGGTGTTTTCCGTGATTCTCAAGGAAATGTGATTTTCTCTTCCAGGTGTTTGGGAGTGAAATCAAACTTTGAGGCAGAATTTTCTGTGGTGATCAAGGGCATTTTATGGGCTAGAGATCTTAGATTCCCTAAGCTTTGCATTGAGTGTGACTCAAATGTTGTTTTTATTCTTCTCTCCAAAAGCTTGGATCCATGGTTCGTGTGGCAGGAGTGGTGCTCATTGCAGTCTTTCCTTTGTTCAATTGAAAGTCATATTTCACATTGTTATAGGGAAGCCAACCCTATAGCAGACTTTCTGGCAAAGTCAGCTGCAAAATATGAGTTGTCCTCTATGATGATGATTGATTTCCCTGACCAGCTCCATTGTGCTTCACCTGGAGATGGATGCCTGGTTCACTGGACTGCTAGGAACTTTGAAATATTCACAAACTACCAAATGCCCGTCCATGGCCTCTGTTGTGCCGTCAGATGTGCACTGCCACCCCGCAGATACTACAAAGGATCCTGGTCCAGTACATAGAGGCAGAAAATGCAAGCTTTTCAACAAGGTCACATCATGATTTTCCATCCAATGAGGATTTGATCCGGAGCCAACCGAGCTCAGAGTCAAAGGGAGAACAAGGGGAAGAGCAACATTTCCAATGGATTCCGGCCCTTCTAAAAAGAATAGGAATAAGAGTATTCAACAAAAAAATGCTCATCATCCTCAGTGCCAGAACACCTGAGGACACACAAGGAGGAGGGGCAGATGTATACCATTTTCAAAAATAATGAGCACCATATCACTTCCTTTGCTTTATGTTCCAAACAACAACCATTTCTATTTTGTTTTTTCTTTCTTTTAGAATATCATTTTGGTTGTGTCCAGTTAGAAATTAGATAAAGGAAAGGGAATGATATTAATAAAAATTAAGTAAGATAAAAAAATCTAATCGTTACCAACAAGGGTTGTGTAATTAGCTCAACTTTTTATTAAAATTTAATAAAAACATGTTTTTTGATTGTTCCAACCAGGAGCTAGGTTTGATTCTTCACTGCAACTTCAATTTTGGAGGTTTGATTTTAGGGTTCATCTTCCCCAAATGGTTTAGGGTTTGATTTTCAAACCCTAAACCATTTGGGGAAGATGAGGGCAATTTGGTCAATTTATTATTTAGTTTTGGTGGGTTTTTATCATAAGGGTATTTTGGTCATTAGATTCCCTGAAACTAATAAATAACATCCCAAATTAACGGACTGGACCAAAGTGCTAAACTGTTTTGAAAGTAAGGGGAAGTTTGTAATTAAAAAAATTGTAAGGGGCATTTGGACAAATGGACATTTTTAGGGAGGCATTTGTTAAAAACCCAAAAAAATTCTTTGATTAGCTAGGTTATCTCTGTCATGTGTATACTACACTGCCGTATGAGGCTAAAATATGTACATAGTCATCACAGTCCTCTACTTGAATGTCAAGTTACAAACCAAATGGAATTAACCACATGCATAATGATGCATCGAAAATTGGGATACCAAAAGGATATACAAAGTAATAAAAGAATGCATAGACATACATGAGAAGTTTGGCCTTATATGAAAGGGTAAATAATTATAATTTGGGTTTGAAATTTGAGACATTGTCAATCTATATCATTCTCGAAATATTGAACTATCAAAATTGTCGCATCATCCTTCCACATGGCACAAATAGGTGAACCGACAAGGAAAGATTCATGGATGACCCAACTAGGACTTTTTGCTTTTAATTTTACTCCACTTTTCAATTAAATTCCTTTAATTTCAATAGGAACAATGCAAAACGAATAACGCAATTATATCCTTTCAAAATATTAATTACTATTGTAAAGTTTCCATGCTAAAAGTTCGAACTGTTAGGTGGAGGGACTCTCAGGTGTACAAGGGGTACTGTAGGCTAATGAATTACGTGTACAAGTGGTGCCGTAGGTAAATTAATAACTATTGTACATGCTGTGGAAACATGAAAACCGTGGGAACCCGCTTTAATACCCTGTACAGTTTCCATCCCAACAGTTCGAACTATTAGGTCAAGGGAATCCTACGTGTATAAGGGGGGTTGTAGGCTAATTAATAGTCGATGTGGGACTAAACTCCCAACAACTACATTTGATAAGATCTATATTATATACACAATCATAATTGCAATTTCATTCATTTAAAGTTTTAAATTAATTTCATTCCTCTCTGTTTCCCTTTTTACTTGCAACCATAGAGAAGTTAAGTGAGTTTTCACAATACATGACTGTCGTATAACTCAGTGTTATTCGTGACTTTCAAGCCAGAGTTGTCCCTGCCTTTGGTTTTTTTATTGGTCAGTGTACAAACTATGAAGCTGAATTTCAAGCTCTTGTAAAAGGAATATCAGTTGCTAAGGAATTGGGCAGTCAGGAGCTTTGTATAGAACATGATTTTGTAGCAGTGACTGATAGCTGTTTATTGCGGTTCCATTCAATGGTATTTAAATCAAGAATGGACTCTCCGTCATACTTATCTATCTACTATTTGTTGGAAACTCAAACATTGTTATAGAGAAGCCAACGGACTTCTTGGCTAAGAAAGCTTCAAAAAGCTCTTTGTCTTCTCTAATGCTGGTCCTTCCTCCCTCAGCGCGGGATGATCTTTTGCTTGATACTCAGTATAGGTAAAGGCACCCCCCCCCCTTAGTTGTAGATTGTGGGTTTGTCTTAGCCTTCCACCTTAGCTTGTAGTTGGCCTATGGGCCCTTGAATAGGAGAGACCCAAAAAAATAAAGTATAGGCCGAGATATTATATCTAAAGTTGGGGGGTTTTTGCTTAGCTTTTCTTTATATTCGTATGCTTGATGTCTCATTGTAATTCTTTTGTTCTTTTTACTAAAATTAATATTTTAGTGCGAAAAAACCTGTGCAAAAGGTTGACTTTTGAATTCTTATTATCATATTATGAAAGAAACTTAATTCTCCATTTTTTTTTATTTTTATAAATCATGTTTAATTTTTTATGAATCGTGTTATTTAGAAGGCTTTTTCCATATGTGCTTCTGTAAATGGACCATTTGAAGAAGATATCAAATAAAAGAACTTTGAACGAAATGTGGAACGACAAAGATTAACCGTTCTTTTCCGAGAAAGACAAAGATTAACAGTAAATGTTTTTTCTTTACAAAAAAAAAAAAACAGTAAATGTTTTTTTGTTTTTTTTTTTTTTTTTGAGACAGGAGGGGTATCCAACTTTAAGCCGACTAAATCCCCCCTAGGCTCGTACATGACCCCCGCGCCACGCACGAAACGGGAGCTTCTGGGCCCTAGTGAGTCTCAGGTGAGTGGCCCCAAGAAATTATGTAGCGACGAATGTTTGATCACAAGACCTTGCTTCTTGAGGCGGAGTCTCATGTCCCATTAACAGTAAATGTCTTTAGTTAAATTGTTTTTCGTCGGCCAATGGCTCCTTGGTCCTTTGTGATTTGGTTTCCGAAGCATATTTTGAGGCACAATTTTAGTGCTTGGTGCGCCCTTACAGTATCTCTTCCCATTCAATTCGACTCCTCTACTTCTGCCTGCCCCTACTGCTGTATACGCCCCACACACAAGCAAGGCAGAATGTACCGCTTTACCCCTGCCCGAGCGCCTTGTCCAAGCGGGGATAAGGCGGTACTTTCTGCCGCTCTTATGTGTGGGGGCGCACGATAGTGCTGGGTAGGCGGAAGTAGAGGAGTCGGATCCCTTCCCACTTCAAACCTGCTCCAATTTATATCAATTCCAACTTCTTTTGCCTACATCCTTTGTTGGAGTGGCTTAGAATTATTGGAGCATTTGTTTTTTGATTGCCCCTTTCTACCGTATCCTTTGGTAAGGCATTGTTCGAAAGTTTTGCCCTTCTCCAATGTTGATTGGCGGCTACGAGCTTAAGTGGTGTTGGATCTTGTCCTCCTTCAATGGGAAGTCTAGTTGTGATGTTACTGGCAAGCTTGCTTTTTGTGCCACTATCTATCATATGTGGTATGGAAGAAATCTAAGGAGATGGACTGAAAAATCTAGGACATTTAAGATCCTCTGGGATGTCATTGCTTTTGAGGTCAAGACCAAAGTGGGCTCATGTTAATTGTGGTTTCCGACTACCCAAAGAACCATCACATTGTTTCCAATCGGTCTGTTAATGTATCTTTTTTGAGTGATTCCCCCCCTCGGTGAGTGGCCCGTCCAATTTCGGTGGTGCCCTCCCCCCCCACCCCTTCCCCTCTCTCCTCCTTTGGGTGTTTTTGTAGCTGCGTTGTATTGAATATATATTTTATTCACACCCCTGCCCCCCCCCCCCCCATTGATGCCTTCACCATTATGATGGATTAATGGCTTCTTCTAATTTGTTTTGAGTCTGTTTTTGTCTCCTCACTTGAAGAGAGGAGAATGCTTGTGCCCGTGCTCTCTCTAAATGGGCTTTTTGCTATTCTTATTTGGGCTTACGGAAGATCTCTTTCCCGGAGGATCTTCTTCAAATTGTGCATTCCGATCTTTTCAACCTATGGGGCTTTATAAATTACCTTGCTTGCAGAGTTTTCGTGGCCTCCCCCACCCCTCTTTCCAAAAAAAAAGAAAAACAATTACATGTATTTATAATAAAAAATCCAAAACCTACTAACCACCCATATAATCCTAACCATTAGATTTAGAACAATGAAATCGTAGCCCTCCACTTAATATGAGATAAGATCAACCCTCTGTAATACCACAAAATACAAAGAGGAAAAAAAAATAAATTCACCTGTGCCACAATTAATCCAAAGTTATGAAAATTTATAATATTTTGTTTTTTAAGAAGAAAAAAAACCGTACCAAACTGTTTGCAGTTGCATTCAGCCATAGGATTATACAAAATGACCAACCACCCCTTTAAATGAAAAAATTTCAATCCGATTGATGCTCCAGTGCATGCTCTCATTATTTTGATAGTTAAACCTCAAGAGAGTACGTTGTACTAACACCCTCTTAAGTCTTAACAATGAGGTGTCGCAACGGTCCTTGCGAACTGAGCTAACCACATTGGGGAAAAAGTTATAAATATTTCACATCCTGTTGTAGCTGTATGGCATTTTCACAAATTTGTACAAATTTGTAAAACCATATTTACCCTTTTAACGTATTCTTATTGGGTAGCAACTCCATTGATGAATAATGAGCCTCTATGACATGATGAACCCACCAATGCCTTTCATTGTTTCTCACATACTTTAAATGAACTTTAATTTCAAAATTCACCAAACGCTATGACAATTTCATTTTGTTTCTATTCCCCACCTCCCTTCATCGTGTGTCCCACACTCACACACATGGTTTTAGTGCACGGTGTATTGAATTGGGTATCGGTCATCTTCAAATCGATACGTTATCCACATGGATCGGTTGTATCGGATATGTTTATCCTTGGGTTTTCTCAAAAATGGGTTTTTTTGACTATTTTACCCCTTGTCCATACCGTTCTATCGATACGGTATCAGGCAGGTATCAATATCAATCACTTTCAAAACCATGCAGTATCAGTCGTATCGTGCGATCCCATACAAACCATGGTCCCACACGGTTTCTTCCACATCAATGAAAACAAGTACAAGGCCCATTGTGTTTCTTTAGAACTGACCAACTAAAGAGTAGTATTAGGGTGGATCTTAAAAATTTTCTATTTAACCAATATAAATTTGGGAAAATGTTCTTTGCACTGGGGTGCAGGATTCGCCCAAACATATAGTGATGTGGGCGAAATGACAGACCCATCTCCTGAATGACCGAAATGACTGCCCCGTCCCACCTCATGTGTCTGAACACAACCCACGCCTACGTACGCTCCCAGCCAAAGAACATCGCCCCTATAAATTTTCTTTCCCATAAAAAAAAAACCCCTTATTTCATCAACAAGACTTAAATTTTATTAAACGAAATCAAAGAAGGAGAAATCCTCTTAGAAACGACAGAGTTAACAAGAAAAGAGGTGGAAGTGACGGACCAGGATCCTCTATAGT
Source organism: Telopea speciosissima (assembly GCF_018873765.1). Lineage (NCBI taxonomy): Eukaryota > Viridiplantae > Streptophyta > Magnoliopsida > Proteales > Proteaceae > Telopea > Telopea speciosissima. The sequence goes on along the minus strand of NC_057916.1, from coordinate 19,987,261 downwards.
ACCGACAGGGTGGTAGTGCACATCCGACGACACAGCAGAGGCCAAGTGGCACACATGGCACACATGACCTCTATTGTACCGTCGGATGTGCACTGCCACCCCGCTGATACTGCAGAGGACTTTAATACGGAAGTAACCATCAAACACAAGCAAACCTCCAAATTTTAAAGCCGCTTCAAGTACAAAAATAGTCTCACAATTAGAAGTACAAGGAATGAATTGAAAAACAACTCCAAAAAATATAGAAACTAAATAAACAGTATCATCCACAATAGTTATGGTGGGACCAGTCCAAAAGATGATCAAAGAAGATAGCCTTTGCCTCCATGGCAGCAGTAGCTAGAGAAACCTCACTACCAAAAAACAACATGCTCATTTCTAGCTACCGCCACAGAATCCTGCAAAATCGTTGCGAATAGTACTGACGGCGGTTTTTTCTTTTGTTGGGAATCTTCTGCGAATTTTTTTTATGGAAAAACAAAAGAATTTATTAAATTACGAAAAGAACTGTTCACAAGGATAAAAAAAAACAGTAAATAATAGTGATTAGCCTAATATAATATTTCAACCAGTTACTAAAAGAAGAGTAAGGAAGAGTTTTAAACGTTAGTCCTTTGACATTTGACACGGTCCACTATCTTCAAAAAACTGGTCAAAAACTCAATTGTATCGTAGGCTCGGAGCTATTAAATCTCGATCATTTTTTCAACCGATCGTATTTGTTACTTGGCACACAACAGCAATGGTAATTTTGCTGCCACGAAAATGTAATCATAGAGACGCTATTTACCATCTTCTTTTATTATTAAAAATTCTCTAAGTATCTTTACTTGTATTGGTATTAAGTATTAACTATTAATTATCGTGATAAAAAAAATTATTTTTATTATTACAATAATTTTTTAGGGAAAAAGAGGATTGCTTGGTCACGCTCCCTACACCAAATGCATGAGTGGCAAAATGACCACCTCACCCCCCATAATGGATGCTTTAATGTGTGGTCTATATCCCATTGGTCCCAGCACTGGTGCAGGGCCATGTGATCAAATAGCATTCTCTCTCTCAATTTTTTATTATTAAATATCAAAATTAAAAACCATTTTCTTTTATTACATTAAAAAGTAATAATTTCTATTAGTAGTGATTATATTTACCACCGTGAGGTGCTAGCTCTACAACCCACCTATCCATCTCCTCTCTTTTCTTCAAAATCGGCTTGGGGGCCAAGTTTGAAGGTCATGTGGGCAACTGCTATGTGGATTCAATTGAGTATCCTCATGCAGTTCTTCACTTTTTGGAAATGCTTAATTGATTTTTTCCCTACATTAAATCATATTCAAAATAAGAATGTTCATCTAGTTCCATTTTGTTGCTTATGTTGGTCGGGTTCGAAATGTAGGAATCACTTATTCTTCGAGTGTAGTTTCTCTAATCAGATCTAGAGAGACATTAATCGATTTTGCTCAACTAGATCCTCTGAGTTTGGATGTTATGTTGGAAGCAGAGTGGGTTGCTAAGGAGTTTGAGTGTTCAACCCTAATCTGTGTTGCTCTGTGAAAATCAGGACCTACGACCCGAACCAAGTCTTGATGGATCATACTAGACCCGCCCACATCGCCATCCCTAGTCCTAAAGCCTAGATTAAGACGATTCCCTACATCATTAAATATATAATTCCTCAAATAGATCTCATCCTCTTTAACAAAGCAACTTACATGCATTCTAAAAAAGATTACATGAATGAGAGAGAGAGAGAGAGAGAGAGAGTACTAAGGGGCCATCAATCACCACCGTTTATCACTTATTATTATTCACAGGGCTGGGCTCGGGCTCTGTAGTCCTTACTACTACTCTACACAGCATTTGTACTTTTCCATGTTTAGATAAAAGCTTCGATCACTGCAATTAAACGTACCCAACACCTCTTATATATACAAGTTTTGATCGATCGATCTACTCAGCGTTTCAATAATAAGAAGAGACCCATGTTTCTGTTTCTTTACACTTTTTGACTCACTCACTCACAATCTCTAACTTTTATGAACACCCCCCCCCCCCCCTCTCTCTCTTCGTCTATTTGAAATCTTTATAATTCCCTGTTCTCTCTCTCTCTCTCTCTCTCTCATAATATTGGGTGTTTTGCTGGCAAGGCAGACAGCGTTTGAGGTCTTCAATGACACCGAAAGGTGATCGAAGAGATCACATGATCGAGTTCTCCTCTACAAACTTCCTATACAGAGAGAGAGGGAAAGGGAGAAAGCAGGCTCAAAGCTACCGTATTTACCTGATATGGCTGCAAGATTTGCGTGAAATTAAAAACACTCTTCCTTCCCATATATATATATATATATATATATATATGGTCATTATTCCCCCTACTCTACTCACTCAGAAGTCACAAGTCTCTCAACCTTACTTCGAGAAATTCCACACAAACACAAACCCTAATAAGAAAAAAGTGGAATTCACACGTTATTCAAATTAATTCCCGGGCCAGCCCTCCCCTCCCCCCCTCTGTAGTAATCTGATCCACAACTTGGTGTGGAGACCACGTACACAATGGCTTGCAATCTTCCTTCATATTTTTTTTTTTTAATTGTATATTGATTTTGATTTCCTTATAAAATGTCTTATCAAAATATCCTTCATATATATATCCCACCCATTTGAAAAGTCTTATATACATTTTGGGAGATGGTTAATACCCGAGTGCAGTTTTGAGTCAATAAGGAAACCCTCTTTGGAATCTAACAAAAGGGCGAAGGATATTTATGACATATCACCAAGTTTTTTTTAATAATTTTTTTTTTTTGTATAATCACTTATGTAAATATAAGTTTAATTCGAGTTCTGTTCAACCAAGAATCAGCCCTAAGTTGGGCTGCTTTTGAAACTGTATGTATGTTGTATGGTCTATCTCTAAATATTATGATTGTTTAGGGGGGAAGTTTTATCCACTTCCAAACATGCACATTTAGGGGTAAAATAGAAAGAAAAAAAAGAAAAGAGAGGATATTATCGATCATTAGTCAAATAAGAGAATTTTATTCTATTTATGTGGTCTACTGATGTAGTGCTCTAGACCATAGTGTCAGTTATCTGATCCATCAATCAAAAAACTGTTTTTATAATTTTTATTATTATTATTATTATTATTATAATAGAGGAATTGGCAAAATTGCAAATTCCAATTTCAGTTCCATTCTAGGAGCGTAGGCAAAATTAAGCAAAATTGCATGCTCATAGATAATGTGGTTACTTTCTATTTTTCTAATCCTGGGAAGGTCTTTTCAACAAATAATTTCCCTTCGTGGTTAATGAGTGACGGCCTTTGATATAACTTTTTCTTATTTTAATTATCATAATCTTTTTTTAATAAAGATAAGGGGAAAAGCTTGCTAGCTAGTTGGTCACATGGTTATTGCATTCAAACATAAGAGTGTCTGAAAAGACCGTTCAACCCCTACTAAGATAAAAAATTCCATCCAAACCAATACCTTGATGTGCACTCTTATTGACCCTGAAGCAACAGGGGTTACACAACCTGTCAACGTTCTTGCCTTAAAGATAAATTTACCCAAAAACAAATAGGGAAAAAACCAAAAAAGAAAAAGAAGATATAAGTCTATCTTACATATCTGCTTAGCTAGACCCTAGACATGGCCTTTCCCAGCTCCTTGGGCCTCATACTTGAAAAGTCGAAACTACTCCAATCAAAACGTTAATGGGTTGACTAGATTTGTCCTCAATCAAAAAAAGGAAAGATCTAAAAATAAATAAATCATCATAAGCTTAATTACCAGGAAATCTTGGAATGAGGCAAAGCTAATAAGAATGAAATTATACGTATAGGTGGCAACTTATGTGGTGGCCAAAATGGGCTTCTCGTGTTTGGTACATCAAGCTCTCTCTCTCTCTTTCTCTCCTTGAGGCATTCAACAGTTTCAGGACAATAGTCGCTATCAACTGGCCGGCCTAAGGTTTCTCTTTTTTCTCTGATCCTCTTTGTACAAAAGTTCAGAACTTTAATAAGAGTATTGAGTTGGCCATCTGATGGATGATTTATATTGTCTGCACGATTTCTGTACTAAATTAATGAAGGACGACGAGGTCAGGGTCTTTCTGCAAAGAAATTAATATGGAAAGTATTCTCTTCTCTTCTCTTCTCTTCTCTTCTCTTCTCTTCCCAAGGGATTTTGTATAGTACAGGTCAATAGATTGTCTATAATTCCCACATGAGTAGAGGATGACCCGGTGAATACATAGAAATCATGGAACAAACCACCCTAAACCTGTAGAAGGAACGGGACTCTACAAGTCGAGAAGGTAACCCCCAAGAAGCAACCAAAAACATATTACATAGTATTGAGGTAATAATCTCACATCGGTTGTGGATGCTCTGACTATCAAGTATAAGAGCCACAAGAGGTCACCCCATTTTGAACAAATTGGTTTTAAGATGGAAGTTTAGTTAATATGGTATCAAAGCAGGTACGTTGGGATTCCGTCAATGATGGGTCCTGTTCCACCCACAAAAAACAGAGCCTATAACAGGCCTGCACGTAAGGAGGAGTATTGAGGATCAATACAAGAGTCTTTGTAGGTTTGCTCCTTACCCCTAATTTCCAAATTTGGTGTATAGTTCTAGATCGTCTAGTCTAATTTCTAAGGTTTCGCTCCATCCAAATGTGATAGATGGAAGCATCAAACGCAACCTTTCTTAGGTGATTCACCTAACAAAACCCATTACTTATGCATGCATGTATGATGTAAATATATATATGTACATCAAAACTATAAACATACATAGAACAACAATTTAAACTTACTTTATTCTCTGATAACCCTTACATAAATAAAGCACTGTTTATTACCTACATTTGGTTAAGAGGCCCCAACTTTTTGAGAACCCCTACCAGTAACTAAAAATAAGACAATAATTCATTCACACTTTCAAGTGTTCTTCCATTTCCAATTCAAAAGATCTAGAGAGCAGCTTTGGAGATATCAGAAAATTGAAGATAACTCCACCATTTCTTCTCCTTGTGCTGTTGTTGCTTCATCCAAGAGCCACTTCTCAATGAATAAAAGAGGTTGATTTTCCATTCTCTGTTTCCTGTCATACATGCAATTGAACCTGTCCTCATTAATGGGTGTGATCTGAGACCCATGAAGCAGAGTAGAGTCACAGAAGGACTTGTCCCAAGCTATGTTACTCAAGTTGTGATCAAGAGATAGAAGTGATTCAAAATCTTCATGAGAGACAAGATCACAGTATTCTTCCTCAAGTTTTGGTTGGTAACACTGGACAGAAGTTGTTTCCATGGCATTGATGTTGTTGATTTTATGATCATTGTTGTCATTGTTGCTGCTACTGCTACTGCTGCTGCTTTGTTGGAGTATCTCTTGGGATTTTCCAACAGTATCAATATTAGTGTTAGGCTTTGGAGAAGATCTCATCCAACCTTCCAAGAGTCTTGAAATGTTCTCTGTGCTGGAAGCATAGGTAGAGGTAGTGTTCTGGTTTAATCTGAAGACTGAACCAGTGTTTGTAGAGTCAAAGCTCCTTTTCTCATTATAGGTTGTGGCAGAAGGCTGACTGGTGGTTGAACCTGAAGCCACATGAGGATCCAAAGCTGTTTGAAACTTCTTAATCTTCTTCTTCAGATGGGTGTTCCAGTAATTCTTTATATCATTGTCTGTCCTTTGTGGGAGATAGGAAGCTATGGCTGCCCATCTGATAATAAGGTGAAATAAAATAAAAAATGGAAATTAAAAACTAGAATTTTATTGTGGCTTCACTCTGTGACTTGTGAGTTTGATAAGATAAGGATTATTATTATTGTATAGGGATCTATTAGATCTTTGTGATAAAAAGAATAGAAAGATGTAGCTCCTTAGAGAGTAGCAATAGGATTTTGAGAATTACTTGTTACCCAATAGAGCTTGAAGATGAATTATCATCCCTTCTTCATGAGAAGTGAAGTTCCCACGCTTGATTCCTGGTCTGAGGTAATTAGTCCATCTAAGCCGACAGCTCTTACTGCACCTCAGCAACCCTTTAAATACACCAAGAAATTGATGACCAATGAGAGACTTATCAGATCAAAGAAGAAGAAAAGCAATGAAGAAAACTAAAATTTCTTGATTGAAATCATGAAATTCAAAAAGATCCATCAAAACTGAACTCTCTCATTCATTCTACCAAATTAAGAAAAGAAGACAGCAGAAGAAAACTATATTTAGATGAAATCATGAAAAATTCAAAAAAGAGCCATGAACAAACAAGAAGAAGAAGAAAACTAAATTTTATAGTTGAAATCAAGAAATTCAAAAAGAACAAACAATTGCAGCAAGCACCGACACCTCATTTCCTAAACAATACTAAAAAAGAAAAAGGGAAGAAAATGGTATTTTCTTGATGAAATAATGGAATTTTAAGAAGACCCATGAATCAAAAGATGAAGATTAAGAAAGGTGGTGTTTGTTTGGATGGATGTACCTGTGTTTGTGGGGACTGATCTCCAATTTCCTGGTCCATGTTCTTGGATGTAAGAAACCAAGATGATATCTTCTTCAGGAGTCCAAGGTCCCTTCTTGACACCAGCCTTATCACAGCAAGGAGGTCTTCCCATGGTGTTATGGTGTGTAGTACTAACTTCACCTTTTTTTTGGTTTTTGTTTTTTTTCTCTCTCTCTCTCTATACTGTTCTTCTTCTCAGAAGTCTGACCCATACAAACTGTTCCCTTTACATTCAACTGTTTATATACAAGTGGGATTCAGAGGATGGGGAGGAGGTGTTGGGTGGGAAAGAAAGAAAGAAAGCTTCTTTTCAATTTTCACCCACTGATCTACCCTCGCTGACTCACCTGACTTTTAGTTTTGCTTTTTCTTTTTTTAAAAATAGTCAAATTCATAACACAAGTCAGCTAGATGTTGAATCTCTTGGGGTCCCTCTCTTTCTCTTTTTGGTCACATGGATCACCAGTTCTTCCCAAAAGGCAGAAATTAATAACTTTACTTTATTTATTCTTCTTGACCACCCAATATGGTAATTTGGTATTATCAAGGAATTAAACTCTCTCTCTCTCTCTCTCTGATACACACAGTGGGTATTACTGTATTAGCCATTTGGTGTGGAGATATTTTGAAATTTTGAAATAAATTTTATCTTCTTTACTCCAACCGACTTGAAAATAAATTACATCATATAAAGATTCATAAATTGAATTTTCTGTCTGTCTGTAGGTATATATTTATGATTAAATTTATACATATTTATCAATTATAAGTGTTTTAATAAATGGCTTTATTTTATGTACTGTTTATATTTAAAAACTAATAATTGGGTATGGTTCAGCTTGGCTAGCTAGCTCAGCTCAGCTCAGCTTCATCTAAATTCTCATGTAAGGCTTACCTGCCCTAGAGAAAGAAGCCCAACATTCCTGGAAGGTTTGAATAATCAAGGCCTGATCAACACTTCAGCCTGTTTTGTGTTTGGCCAGGCCAAAAGTTCTTCGAACAAACATTTAAATCCTAGAATAATTATATGGGAAAAAGAACATTGTGGGGGAGAGTGGTACTTACGGGCAAATATAGAGGGGGTGAAATAAGGATTCGACTCCTCTCCTGCGAGCACCTTGTGACCGGTGAATGCCCAGTGAGGCATCCAATGGTGGGGGTGCTCCGCATGTACTGGGATGTGTGCCTGGCCCCACCCTGGTACACGTAGAGTAGCCCCGTTGTTGGATTCCTCACTGGACTGGGTGCTTGTTGAAGAGGACCCCAATCCATGAAATAACCGTCCCACCCTATGAAAAGTGGAAATGCCACCCATATTGATGTTTCCGTGCTCCCATTGGTCCTTGTGTGCAGAGGCCACGCTCCTCCACAAGAAACACTTCCCCTAGTTATATATAGGGGAAGTGGTTCCTGTGGGGGAGTGTGGTCCTGAGCATGCACGGGGCCAATGGAAACACACATGATCAAAGAATCATGGAATGGCATTTCCGAATTTCATGGGGTGGGACAGTCATTTCGCTCCCTCTATCTGGGTGCAGCATGCACGTTCTCCCACAGATTTGTTTTTCTTTTACAGTTATCTACTTACCTAGTCCTTGATCCACATTAAAGTACAATGGAACTGATGATAATATAGATCCAATTTGAATTCTTTCAGCCAATGATACTGATTACAGATTAGGTGGTGGGCTTCATTAATTAAAATCATGGTGTGGTGTGATGCATCAGAGTTGATTCTAACCATTCAACTCAAAGACCATTTCTGTTGACTGTCACTGGATAACACTTTTTTGCCACATCTAATAAAACAGGTCCCACTGAGATCTCTCTCGTGTGGGTCAATAAAAATCCTTTATTTCTCTTTTCTCATTTTTCTACTATTTCTTCCTTCCTTTCGTATAAAGTATGCAAGGGAACTTAGCTAGTCTTAAATGCAAAGAAATTAATTTTATCCAGCTCAGCTGGGCCATGGGCACACATAGAAAGAGAGAGTAAGAGATTAAAGCCATGGAAGGCAATAAATAAGAGATGGGTCCATGTGGAAATGGAGCACGTACAGCATGATTGCTTTCTTGAGCTTCCTTTATCGAACTATAAATAAAAAAGTTTGATTCAGTGTTAATCAGTAGAAACTCAACAGAAACAAAACAAAGAATGGAAAGAGAGTTATTGAATGTGGAATGAGAGAAAAAGACTCCAAAAAAACACTTAATTTGAAACTTGTTATATTATTTATATATAATCAAAGATAAGTCATGATCGATCACTTTAATTAATTTCTCTCCTCACATGCATTCTCTTCTTATCTAGAACTTATCTTCTTTCATAAAAGAAAATAAATTAAAACAGCAAATTAGAAACACATGGCTCTACTACAACCTCTAGTATACTCTAATAATGTATTTTATTTTAATTTATAAAACTCCGACCAAAGAAATGGATTTGATCATTTTTGTTGCTTGGGTTTAATAGCCCTAATTGGCTTGTGTGTAACCATGCTTGCCTAGTTTCCAATTTTCTTAGTCTTCTTCTGATATCTCAAAATCAGATACAATATAATACAGTGCAGCGTGTTACCATCAAAGTATTGTATTGAATGAGAAGCACCAGAGATACCCCTTTTTCTCTGAAAAACCCTAGTTTTCTACTTCGCTAGAGAGGAGTTGTTTTGATCCCAAATAGGATCCAGATCTTCTGTGGCACAGTTGCTCGTAGTAACCTGTGCGATGCAGACTGGGCTGTGTGTGTAATGACCGCCTTATCCTCATTCAGGTAAGGTATTTGGACAGAGATAAGATGGTCTTTGCACGCATGGTTCAGTCTGCATCACTACGAATAACACACCGTAGAGAATCTGAATTGTCCCAAATAGGAGGGCATGTATGTAAGTGGAAACCAATGAAGGGGAGGGAATATCAAATATCCCTATCGAACCCATAAATAAGTAAAGAATTTTATTATCTTCTTTCTTCTGAGCTGGTTATTTAAATGGTCTCTTCAATGAGTATCTCTCATTCATTCATACGTACACACACTTGAAACGTGGATTGGATTGGATGGGATGGGTGGTCAAGATGAGTAAATAATAAGTTGTAGATTGCATAAGGAAAGAAGCAAGCGTGTTTTACCCAAAAATAAATAAAAAATAAAAAAAGAAAGAAAGAAAGAAGCAAGCGTGCGAACAGGGTGTGTGTGTGGTCACACATCAGAAACTTGATGATCATGATGTGACAAATTAAAAGAGTGGAGAGTGTGGCATATGATGAGTTTAATGATTTGGCAGGCTCCATTGCATTCAAGCCGGCCATTAGTATCAATCAATGCCCTTGAATCTTGTGGTTTTTTATTTTTTTTTTTATATAAGAAAATCTTGTGGTTTGGGAACAAGAATAATATCATCAAACTTTAAGATTGAAATTGATATAAAGCTTTCCTTTTCTAAAAAAATAAAAGATCGAAATTGATAATATTTTATAAGGTGAAAGCTAGGTTTGAAAATAATTAGTTATTCACGCGAATGAGGTATGAAGTATGAACGATCGCTGGCATATTTTTATTGATAAAAATTTGAAATATTATATTATTTTTGGGAAGTAGTTTTTTATCCGTAATTGTGACTTACTGACACACTCCCATGTTTTTATTTATCTTCCAGTTAATCAAGTTTAAATTGCTTGATAGATATGTACGTCGTAATTCCCATGTTTATTCCATGTTGGAATGTTATATGTGATGAAATGAATATGAAATATAGATTTGTAATTTCCAACATATTTAGCTTAGGATTTTCACTCATCTTTTATTATAATTTTATTATGAATACTTTAAATTCTGATATACTAACAATACAATCAAGCTAGCCGAATAAAGGAATGTCATCATCCATTTTCCTTTTTGCTTTTATGTGTGTTAGGTGATATGAGTTAGTTTTAACCCTCCCATAGTACAATAATCTAGGGTATAAGTCCAATTTTTACTTGGTAGACCGAGGTACCTAACTCTTTTCGTGGACCGCAATCTGACGTTAACCTTAACTTCAATTAAATCAGTTCTGTTTGGAATCATTTTATGTTTTTTTTTATTTTTTATTTGAGTCCTAGACCCTAATCGAGGTATCGACTCCTTCTCAATTAAAGATTCTATCATCCCTTTTCGATCAAGAGGAGAAAGCCCTTCCCGTCGGAAACCCTTTGTCCCCATAGTGGAGAGTGGAGACTCCACTGCTATAAAAATGTCAGACTTTACCTCACCCATCTTTGTGATTTTTTTTTTACTTCTTTGGGTCTTGTATGTTGAACATGTTTGGTAGGATTTGTATGTACTAACATACATTATGCATACACTCTTACACACTAATTTCACGAAGCTAGCTATGGGACCAGAGTGCAGACTTGCAGGGCCCCCATAGCGAATTCACACCCTCTAGCCCAGTACCTTCGGGCATATAAAACGAACGCATCAACGTACTATTTGGCCACTTCGATGCAGACTGAGTGTGAGGTATATACGATGATCCTTGTTATAGTAGAGAAACCTTGTCTTATTTCAGAATTAATCATACAGCATGTAAGGACATAAAAATCAAACACCTATAGATGATACTTTTTTCCCCGAAGTATTGCTTAACACCCTCCATCGCGTATACCTACAATTTGGTTTTGACTCCCTTATGCTAGACTATTCACCGGATATAAAGACATGAAAATATCACAATTGAGAGCCTTTGACTTGCTATTGAACAACAGACACAAACTGTTGTTATCCCTAACGTGTAATTTTCTGTATGTCTGTAACCAGGCCAAATACTAAGCCCAGATCCAATCCATGGGCTTGGCTCGAAAGCCCACTCTCCTTCTTGGCCCATTATTAAGTATCAACCCTACCCCAGCCTCCTATTCACCTATAATGCCAAATAGAAACATCATATGTTCCTTGCACATATGCCTTCTTATTTTGGGTTGTTTTGTTTAAAGTTTAATCACATTAAGTATGATTCTCCCATGGCAATTTTACAATCCAAACAGATTTGCAACTGCTTAAGCAACACCAACCCCTAACAGCTTTTTCACATTTTTGGTAATTTCAACCCCCACCCAATCCAAATAAAAGAGCCTTGTTTTATTTATGCAAGCAAACACAACGGAGCATCATCATTATACGGAGAGGGATCTAAACGCTGCCCACTTATATTGGCATTTTACATATCAAGCCAATTACAGATAGTAAAATAATATATTTACTGAGGAGAGAAAATTTGTCTATATATTTATGGGAGAAAGAATGCTACATGGACAAGTGCGGTGTTTGTTTCCTGTGCTCAGACACAGGCCGTGCGAAATGACAATCGAACCCCCCCAAGATTTTTTCACCTTTCCATGGGGTGCGACAGTCATTTTGCACGGCCTTGTATCTGAGCGCAACTTGGTAGTTTTCTCTTTCCCTCTATTTAATTAGAAGAAAGAAAGTAAGAGGAGAAGAGATTATGGGAGGAAAGTACATATTGGAAAGTTGGAGTGGTGGAAGGGAAGAGATTTCTCAATGCTTTAAACACTCACTTAAAATTTGAGATTTTTTGTGAGGTGCAGTGGTGAACATCGTTTTAGGTACTGGGTTCGGACTAACCGTATCGACCAATTTACATCGGTGTTATCAAAATAGGGGGAAGGCAAAATAGTTTAAAAAACCAAAAAAAAAAAATGTCAGAATCTTGAGGGGCAAAAGCATCTGATACGATCTGATACAATCATTATGGATCGGTATTGATATGGCTTCGACACGACAAATACAAGGCAAAAGGTCTTTTATTTTCCAAAACTTTAAAAATTCAAATTCTTTTTACAAGATATACTTCTTAATATTTAATAGGGAAAAAGAATGTTTGCTAGTCACATGCATGGCTCTTCTTTTTTTGATAGTCACACGCATGGCAGAGGGCACGGAAGTACCACCTTGTCCCTATGAAATTAAAAATCACAACTATATTGATATCCTTGTGTGCACTTTCATTGGACTTCATACCGGTGCAAGTGCTACAAGAGTAGACATCGATCTCTTGCCCTATTTAATAAGGGGTTTTCCTCCGCACCCCACCCCCCTCCCCCCTCCCAAACAAAAAAGAAAAAAGGAAATTCCAAGTTTTTATGGGAATTTAAATACAAATTTAATAAGAGATAATGGCAAGTGTGATTGCTAGAATTAAATCTATAGAACACAACTTTATTAGTTGTACTCCCAAAAACATTCATGGCATAAGAAAATGTTACTCAATGACAACCTACGAATGTCAATCCTAGCTGAGCAATTTAGTGGGCCCTACATTGTAAGGCAATGGGACCCAGCATATTGAATGGCAAGACTGCTGAGTACTCCTCAATAAGCATCTACACGTGGAGGTTATTTATTGACACCATCAAGGCCAACCTGGCCATGTTTAAATTACTAGCTTGAAGCAAAGCAACCCATGATATTTTATAGTTCCTTGCCTAGGCTGGGTTTTCAAAGAAAAAAGAAATGGAAAACAACTTATCAGTAGAGTTGGTTGGTACTTGGTACTAGGGATTTATAAATCGGTATTGGATACGGTATCGATTTCAATTAATATCAATCCGTATTGATCTGGATTGGACAGATTTACTAGGCCTATTTTTTTTAAAAATAATTAAAATACTTTATTTTTTAACCCTTATATAAATCCATTAATACAGGATCGACTAGAAATCTATATTAATGTCTATCGATACTAATACAAATCGATCAATCTGATACCAATTTTACTTTATTTTATTTTTTTGGGTAAACAATTCGATACCAATTCTTCAAACTACGATTGACACTCAAGTGAATAGGTGTTGCAGGGTACCTAAGGCTAAGGGTCCCAAGAAGATCAAGACATGGACTTCCTTGCCTTCTTTTTTTTGGTTGAAGGCTTGCCTGCCTTCACTACGCCTATTTAAAGCCTCCCAACCCGATAGGAAATGTTCCCTACAGCGGTATGAATGTGATATAAAGATGAATTTCGTGTTTTAAAATAAAGGACCAAGTTTTTTTACACCCACTATATGGGAATCTACGGTTTCAGATGGTCATGGATGGGTACGACGAGGGTATTTTAGAGAAAATACTAAAATCCTATAGGGGTTTATGAAACCTAAGATGTTGTGGCGAACCTTCCCACATGGTGAATAAAAACCATATCCATTAATATGGAAACTAGAAATGCAAGTAGGTATTCTTTCTTAAGATGACAACCTCATTGATCTAAGAGTTGAAGAGCCCCACAATATGCATCTGATAGCATAAAACTAAAGTTAAAACTATTGGAAGGGAAAAGATTCTCTGAGCTGTTAGGGGAGGATACATTGGCATCCTCTCTTTCTTTCTTTCCCCTCCTCACATGAAATGACCTTTGTTGTCTTCCAATGTTTTAAAGTGTTCTATCACACCTTATTGTTCCCTCCTCTATGCCGCTTGGTTAGAGAATCCTCTCCTTAAAAAGAAAAATAATAACATTAAAAAAGAAAAACTTGCGATCATAACTCAGTGGGGAACATTGGATTTTTATCCCCCATCCTCTCAAAGGAGATATTTTTATCCTCTTTGTGGGAGAGGAGGAAGAAAGTCGCCATTTAGTTTAGGTTTTAGGCTGGACTTATTAATATAGCTCCAAATCGATCCAATTGTGAGATCGGGTTCAAATTAGGTTGTGGATTAAGGAAAGTGTTAGGCACTTTTTCACCGAGTGAAACCGATCAAAATATGCGTGAAAATAATAATTACATACTTCATCTGTTTGGCTACAAAACAAGTATTAACATACATTTAATACCTTAGTTAAATTGATCTTCCTATTTAATTGGTCAAAATTAAACAAAACACAAAATATGAAAAAAAAATATTAAGAATAATGGAAAACACATACCTCATGCGTTTGGCTACAAAACGAGGATTAATATGTAGAAAATGTAAAATTAAATACACTTGCTTAATAAAGGCTAAAAGGTTTTTTTTTTTTTTTTGGGGGTAAAAGGCTAAAAACATTAAACATGCAATATTTAACATCATTATCTAATTAAGCATGCAAAACCCTAACTAGGTGCATGAAATAATATGACCTAACATTTTTTTTGGTAACAAATCTGACCTAACATGAAAACTATGAAACCAAACTAATAATATTTGAACGAAGAAAAATTAACCCTAAAAAAATCATAAAAGAATGAATCAAAGCCTAGGCAATATTCCAACCATCCTATATTCATGAAAATACCTACAAATGCATGCAAACATCAACAACAATCCTAGGAAAATTTATGGTCAATTAACCACATTCTAACCCTGTTAACCTCAGAGGGGTATTTTGGGTAATTTCACTAGGATAATCTTCAACAGCTTCGAAATTATGAAGGATCTCTCAGATCTTAAATTGAACTTTCTCTTGGTTCTCAAACAAGTGTTCATCATCATAAGCAACCTTTTAGAGTGACAAAATGAGGTGTCTATACTTAGTTTTTAGTCTTACTTTTTTTTGTTTTTTTGGGTAGAAAAAAACTTCATTGACAAACAAAGTCCTTACAAGCAGTGACATCTTTATCACAGAGATTAAGAAACCACTGAGAGGTAACTGGCCAATCAATCGAGGACTCATCCGAAAGGGCCGGCCGAGCCAAGGAGTCTGCAACTGCATTAGACAACCTTGGAATGAAACAAAACAAACAAGACACAAAAGAAGCTTCAAGCTGAAGAATGTCAAAACCCACATTGTTGATCTCCACATCAAAACACTTGGAATTGATCTGGTTAACGAGTCTAGAACAGTCCGATTCCACCACTATAAAGGAGAAATTATGCTTAGCCGCTTGGAGAAGACCTGCTCTAATGGCTAAAGCTTCTGCGCAAATACTAGAGACACACTCAAAGCCCGAAGAAAAAGCTTGAAGAAGTCTTCCACGATGATCCCTGATGATGATCCCAAGACCTCCTTTACCAGACTTACCAACCCAAGCTGCATCGCAATTAACCTTTACAAAAGGCTCTTGAGGGGGAGACCAACAAAGGGAAGGCTGAAAAATGCAACCAGGGACTGCAGCAGAATCCAAGAAAGGCTTGAAGCATACTAAAGAAAATTCCTGATAAACTTTTTCTGCCAAAGAAATAACTTGTCGGGGAGACCACTACTGATTGTTAAAGATTGAATCATTCGGGGCTTTCCAAATATACCACATGATGAAAGAAGCCAAAGAGAATCTCTCTTGCGCCAACTTCTTATCCTCACAAAAAATCTCATTCCAGCACTGGAACCAGTCACTCATCTTATAGGAAGAAATAACTTTGTTAAAAAAGATAGAGAAGAGCCAAACCAAATCGCCCTCGCAAAAGAACAAGTAACCAGCATATGACCCACTGATTCAACATTTTCCCCAAACTCAAATCCCGTCTTTTTTAGTAACTTGTTCCAAAATTAGTTTCCAAAATCGTCCCATTTATTAATAAAACAGTCCACACTTCCATGCATGATTTGAGAAATTGGCATTGGAACTTGACCGATCTCATATTGGTGGATTAGTATGGACAAGGGTAAAAATATTAAAAAAAAAATCCAAATTTTTTAAAGAAAATAGGAGTAAATCTGGGATCTTTATCCTTTCAATTACACTACCCGTACTTGACTCAAGTACATCTAACAGAGTAGGCAGAAATGACTATCCTACCCCCTACCTGAACACACTGCCCGAGGTGGGGTCCACCTCCCTCTATTAGATGTACTTGACGGTCAAGTACGGGCAGTGTAATTGAGAGGATAAAAATTCGTAAATCTGTCCAATCCAAACCAATACCGACCTATCCGGATCGGTATCGATACCGACACTGATACCGATACTAAAACCCTGCTTCCAAGTTTTAACGGGTTGGTTCCGGTATTATTCCCGATTCCAATGTTAAATTGACACTCTTATCCCAGCTGGTTGCCTTTTCCGATTTCGAGTGGCCATCAGACTTTCACAGAAACTGAGAATTTTTTAGAAATTCTTTTCCACGAAACAAACAAGTTGGAACTTGGGAACAGCGACACAGCCAAAAAAACCGAAATGCCGAAATGAGGCTGAGGCATCAGGCATGGTCAACAGCCAGCTATGCAGCTCCCCGCACGATGTAGGGGTGCATAGGGATAAAGGACTTACTTCAGGGATATAACAGTCATTTCATCTTATTCCTTTTTAGCTTTAAAGTTTGAAATCTGAAGCGCAGAATCTGTCCCTTTTTGGGTTCGTTAGCCGCTAAATTTTGGCGGTATTCTGGAAACTTAAATTTTCACCAACATTCGAAACTGCAGAAGAGACGTTTAAAATTCGAAGTTCAAAAGCGATGCCGAAAACTTCTATGTCTCTCTCCATTTGCCCATCGAACCTCTTCAGATCCTCAATGGCCGGTGAGTGGCGACGACTCAGAGGAATTGTAATCTCATCATAACCGACGCCTGTTCTTGTTTTGTTCCACCTTCAGGTACTCCCGACTGTCCCAGTCCTGAGTTAATCTTCTTCCTAGATCAATAATTTCTGAAAATAATAATCTTCATTTCAGATCATTTTCAGTTTTTGTGAAGTGGGTTTTTCTGCAATTCAGTAGTTTCCGTATAATTACTGTTAAAAAATGCTGTTTCTAGATTAGATCTCCTAGTGTTAGGCTTGTGGGCACTGCACTCGTTTAATTTCACACTCCAGAGTCAAAATCATTTTGATTTTTGCACAATTGGATTGGAGCGGAATGTAGTTATCCTAGTCTGTAAGTAATCAACAGATGAAGCTGATCTCTGGGAGAATTTTTAGATAAGCTATTTTGGCTCCTATCCTGTTTTGCTCTTCGGCAGAAAAATCTTATTTTTATTCGCGATAAGACAGCCAATTTAGAAACTATGGTGAGGGAACAGAGGGTTGAATCTTTCTATAAGCGTTTACGTGAGGCAGCTTCTGCTTCATCTTCTTCCCCTTTGTTGATATTTCCATCAACCTCTGATGTTGACTCCCTTTGCGCCCTTAAGATCATCCTCCATATCCTCGAATCTGATTCTATCAAATACGCTTGTTACCCTGTTTCCTCATTTAAGGAAATCCACAAATATGCAGGCCGTAGCCTATGCCCTTCCTCCAGTCAGCCTGTCTCTCTCCTACTCCTTAATTGGGGATGCCACAGGGACCTTCGACGTGTTCTGGATTTAGGGCCCCTTGCAAGTGTCTTTGTTGTTGATAGCCACCGGCCTATTCATCTCCACAATCTCAGTAATCAGAATGATAGGGTTATTGTTCTCTACACTCAGGATGATGAGCTCCAGGCTGATTTAACATATGACTTTGATGTCTCCACCGTGGCAAATGCATCGGATCTGAATGGTGATTATGAGATTGATGAGAATTCTGATAGTGAAGATGACAGTGAAAGTGAAGAGGAAGACGGTTCAGGGTCACGGAAGAGGAGGAGGGTCTCTGAGGAAACAGAAGTAGATCCCTTGAAGCTTTACAGGAAGCTGAAAAAGGAGTATTACAGATTGGGTACTTTCCATGGAAAGCCTTCAGGCCTTCTCATGTTTGATCTTTCACATGCTCTTAGAAAGAACACAAATGAATTGCTATGGCTAGCCTGTGTCTCTTTGACTGATCAGCTCGTCCATGAGAGACTAACCAATGAGAGATATCAAGCTGGTGTGATGGAGATGGAGCAGCACATTAACAGCTCAGGGAATTTGGATGCAATAACTTCAGTTACCCTAAAAGATGGGACGAAGATACGAGCCCCTGATGCCTCTAGAATTGCATACGAGGATGAGCCACGACTTATGCTATTGAGGGAATGGAATTTATTCGATTCAATGGTATGTTCTTCCTACATTGCGACCAAACTGAAGACCTGGAGTGACAATGGCTTGAAGAAGCTTAAGCTTCTCCTAGCTCGCATGGGATTTGCACTTGTTGACTGCCAACAGAAGTTCCAGTACATGAACCTCGAAGTAAAACGGAAAATGAAAGATGAGTTTGAAAAGTTTCTCCCTGAGTATGGGCTCACAGAGTTCTACTACCGAAGCTTTTTACGACTTCATGGGTATAGCTCAAAGGTATCTGCAGCCGACGTGGTCTATGGAGTCACTGCACTGCTTGAGTCTTTTGTAGAATCTGATGGTTCCTGTGCTTCTCAACAGTTTGGGGTGGCATTTGATGCATTGTCCTTGAATAATCTTGACAAGTTGAGAAATGGTATGCAAGATGCAATAAAAATACAAAGGGCTATCGTAAGGCAAGGAAGTATAGCCATAACCAAGAGTGGATCTATCAGAAGCGGGAGGAAATTCAGGTGGGTGAAGCTTGAAGATCCTGCAGATACAAAATTGCTTGGTTACCCTCAAGCATTGACCAAATTCTGTTACTTCTTGATGGATGCTTTGCGGGAGAAGGGTGCAAAGATGAAGCCTTTGATCTGTGCTTGCTTATCACAAGAACCTAACAAAGTTTTGATTGTTGGGGTGTGTGGGAAGCCACGTCTGGGGGCAGTTCAAGGGAATGCATTTGGGGTTGCTTTTATAGCTGCAGCTCAGGAGGTTGGAGCCAAGATCTTCCATGAGTTGTTTGAGTCTTCTTGGATAGTTTTGGATGCAGTTTCTGTCAATTCTTTCATGATCAGGTTAACTGAGAACCTCTGATGGTAGGATTATTGAAAGTCTAACTGGTTGAGTAGATTTATTTGACTTCCAGTTTCCACATATTATCTCACCAGAGCTTCCTCTCTTTGAATGTTGTACTTTAACATTTTTTTTCATTTTTTTCCCCTCTTTTTCTTTCTTTTCTAAGTAGAGCTCTAAAGATGAATCCAAACATGTTTGAGTACTACTTTAGTACAACCAAATATGTTTATTGTCCTTGAACTGTCCAAGAGACTATTACAACAAAATATATTTATAGATCCTGAACATCCGAGAAGTACTTATAAATGAGTTGTGGTTTTTCTCTCTTTTTTTCTCTTGTAAGTTCAGCAAATTCGATAAAAGATAAAATATAAGCATTACCTAGGTGGAGATACAATATGTTGCAAGAAAAGATTAGAAGTTCTACATTTGGCATTGCCATCAACAGAAAACTTCTTGGTTCTAATGATCTCAATCCAAAGTTAAAGCTAACATGACTTAGGCCACAAATCTGAATTTACTTTTATCCAGTATGTTCCAAGTAACATTAGAACCCACAAAGTTAGGGTACTAATCCAAGATTTTGATTAGGATTTAGCAGCTTTCTTGGCAAGTGAATCTGCAACAACATTAGTCTTTGGATTATTTTATGAGACGTCCTTCATTCAATGGACAAAAGATGGACCTTATGTGTAAACCCTAAAGGTTGGAATTTCCATGAGATTTCTTCCATTTTGTTTTTCTAATCAAGAATTGATTTCTCTTCTCACCTCCAAGTTCCAACTTGAGCTTATATTGAGGCTATAAAAATGAGCCTGAACATTCTCTTGTGACTTTGGTTTGGTTTCAGATTTACAATTATTAGTCCTTGCTCATCCCGGAAGTGCCCACCACCCAAATGACATAATACAAGGCATCAATCCTCAAGATCCATTTCTTGTAAGACTCCAATCTCTTGAAAGATTAATTCATTGGAAAACCTAAAAGTGAAGCTTGAATAACAGCTCATTGTCTTCTTTTTAGTCAATGCTAGAGACTAACAAATATTCAGAAAAACCATTTTTAGATAACAAGATTGTTTTCATCTTAAAGATAGATTCACAAAGCACTGTACACATGTATGAGAAAAATCTCATTTTTTTTCTCCACCCATATCCTTAAGCATAATAGAGAAAAGAGATCTGATACTCCATGCACCGCTCTCAATATGTACCATGTTGTGAACCACTCCCTGTGCATGCACCATTCAGCGTACACAACTACGATATACACCTCTCTGTGTCACATCTCTCTATGTTAGAGTTTTCTTTGTCTCTCTCTCATAGCGGAGGCTCTGTGGTGTTCACCCATGGAAATCAGCTTCAAGAGGATTGGAGGGCTCAGCAAACCATACCACGTATCTCTCAAACAACTGGTAAGGGTTTGAACCAGAATGCATCTGTTTTAATAGGCCAATGAATTGTACCATTGAAGACGATGAGCTGTTCTTGTACAAAGCAATGGGCAGCAGCAACTCTTTTTTATTGATTTTTTTTTATCTTTTCCATCCTCCAACCCTACTATATGTATTCCATTTAATTCTTTTTTTTTTTTTAATGCCTTAATCAGTTAATCAGCCAACTTTGAATAAGAAATGGATACCTGGTCGTGTGGCCCTTACACCAGCACAAAGTCAATAAAAGTGCATAGGGACATCCACATGAATGAGATTTTTTATTTCATAAGGGATAGGGTATTAATTTTTCGTGTTCCTATATTTGGGCGCAGATTCCAAGTGACCAGGCAGCATTCTTTTTCTCTTATTTTATTTTGTCTTGTTCAAAGAATTCAAACAAAATTTTGTACTGATCCAGCAAGGATGAAGTATTCTACTATGAGATTACCCCACGGATGCCTTTGGCATCCATGGTTCACGTACCCTGTTCAATAAGTGGAAATTGGAATGCATAAGCTATCTGCTCTTAAGTTGGGCAATAAGGATCGGAAAAGGGTAATAACTCTTTCTTAAGACCAAAGAGTCGAACAAAGAAAGGAGGAGGGGAAGCTCTCTATTCCTAATTCTCATGTAATTGGATTCTTAAAAAACCACAAGAATCCTTAGAATGAGATTACAACTCAACACATTTTGAGATTTCAAGAAGAGTTGCTCTTTGAAGAGCACAATATAATGAAGGTTATAAGCTATGTTTGGTGGTGGGAGGGGGGGAGATAAGAATGAGTCTTTTTATCGAAAGATCAGGAAAAAAAAAAAAAACAGCCCGGATCTCCTATGAGAATTATTTGGAAAGTCTAAAATAAAAAAGAGTGGTACTTGCTAGCAACAACATCATAGAATCCGTAAATCAAATATAGATTGATATGAAACCTGATTCAGATCCATTACAGCACCTATGAATATCAGAGGGAACAAGGAGGTTGGTTTTATTGGTCGATTCTGAATCTTTGGATCTTCTCAAGCAAAGCTGACATGATGACTGCAATACCCATTTCCTACCCTCTCTGAGTATCAATCCCTGCTAAGAACTTTCTCTGAGCCATCACTATCTGATCTCATTCAATAGTTTCATCATCCCCAAATGTCTTCATCACTTAGTTTTTGCAACTCACCATAGCTGCTTTTATCATTCATGTCCACTCTTTTATCAAATTGATTTTCAATCACTTTGCTGGTGAATACATTGCTCAAGGTTTACTATCGACATGCAGTTTATTCCCCTAACAAGTCGTGAAATAAAAAATTTTCCTATTTCATGTTGGTTTATTTTCACCTGTATTGTGCTCAGAATCATTTCATCTCGTCTCATTTTTATTTGAAAATTAGCAGTTCCTTTGACAGGTTTGAGATATCACTGAACACAATAAATAAGTTGAACTGTAAGCAGACATGAGGTAATTACTCTTCAAAGGATGATATGAACTCTGCATAATTCACAGGATTTGGAGACGTTTAATTCAAAATAGCATAACAAAGATACAATAAAATATCACCTGATCCATTTATTTTCTTCTATTGTCTGAAAATTAGGAATTTCATACATTCTAAAGCACAAGCCAATTTTTCCACCAGCTCTCACTAAGGCAACATATCTCTTGTTCAACCCATGCAAGGGACAAATATAAGAGGATTAAAAGGAGTTCTTTTTTTACCCCAAAAAAAAGGACTTCTTTTTACTTGCATGGTAATCAAGAGAAATAAAGGATACAACCTAGGAAAAAATCAGAACTGGAACTGCATCTCCGGGGTGTATCCGAGGTCATCAAGGTGTGCAGCCATGGCCTTATTCATGGGCGGTGGGCCACACCTCAAAATCTGCAAATTATTGGATTAAAGCTAAGTGGCTAAACTTTATAATTCAATAATGTGGACTACATATAACAAGTAATTAGAGGTGGAAAACAGAGAATAAAAATAAGAAAAAAATCAAGTGAATAGAAAGAGAGAATTTCCTAATCACCTGAATATCAGACGCAGGTGCTGGGCAATGGGTTTTGATCATTTCCTTTGAGACGAAACCAACGCCACCATTCCACGTCTCAGGAGGCTAGAGAAGGTTACATTGTGAGTAGAAGATAAGTACGTAACACCAATGAGAAAAAGGGACAACTATAGTCAACTAGAATTAGGATACAAGACATGTATGGTTCATAGGAAAAATCAATGGTCAGGACTCAGTCTACAAAGCTGTTTGTTGCCTTCAATAACCAGGAAGAAAACCAAGTGAAGCAAATGCAAGGCATCTATCAGAGCATCCCAGTTCTCCAATTAATCCCATTATGGATGTCATTATGACATCACACTGCTGGAACATTATTTTGATAACATTATTTACTTTCTTGCCAAAAACAAATACACAATTTATCATAATTAATTTAGAATATTGGGCTTAAAGAAACTAGAAAAATAAAAAAGATACACTATGACAATCACTAGATGGCCAGATCAACCATTAACCCCACTGTTTTTCTTCGCATATAACTCACTGCATGTAATCCTCAAAAGTCTTGAAATAAATTATTGGATGTCTACAAGATAGGGACTATGAAAATTAAATCCCCCCCCCCCCCTTCTTCTCTCTGGAGGGGTAAGGGATGGCATTGGAGTAGGTTAAGACTTCACTGAGTTACTGATTCAGATTTTGGTTTTGTGAACTGACTGCAGTTCAGGTGTTAAGCCAAACAAAAACTTTAATCATGGATATGAACATTCATAGTTATTTTTCTACTCTTTCTAACTAGTTTCTGCTACTTGGCAGGTTGAATGGGACCAAGAATTTAGGGCTTGGACTCAAGGATGGCTGATCCCAAGTCAACTTGGCCATAACACAGCTGACTATGTATATACTTAGCCAGAAATAGTCCTTTTCCATGCAAGTTATTAAGTGGGACTGTCAAGTCAACTGGGATCAGTCACGGCCAATACAATCAATTGAATCCCGATCTCTAAATCTAGGGATGGGACTGAAACTTTGTGGACCAGTAAACCCAAGGTTCCCTGCTCACATGTCAAGTTTCAGCCATAACAGAGTTGGTTAAAGCACTAAAATTCAAACTTCCATGACAGAGCCCGTCCAAAGAATCCTTTTTATATTCCTATCAGTAGCTCAACAAGCTAGACGAATGACTATATGGGTAGCGGGAAGTGAGAAAGACTCCGCTTGTCAGAGGAGTTGACCCCAAAAGTTGTGGCTTTTACCAAGACTGTGCTAAGCAAGACATTTCTGTTGATTCCTTTCCACCTGTCAGTCAGAAGGCAATTGAAAATGGTAGAAGCTATGAGCATAACCTCACATACACTCGGAATCTGTCCTCTTTTGTTTCAGTTACACAAGCCCTTATATATCTGCAGGATTAAAGCTGCAACAACTGCGGTCATGACTCCTGGAAGGGTTTCAAACTGTTCTTGTTGAACTTCTTGACATTCTCCCAACCCAGCTCAACCCAGTCCTATTTTTGTCCCACCATGCCTTGCCCCGCTCAATTCATAGACTGGGTGTAGGTTGATGTTAGGAACAATGGGTTAGGTCAGGTATCCAAAACCTGCAGCAAACACAAGCCCTTGCCATCCCTAGAGTAAGAGGGGAGAATAAAAAATGAAGAAAATTGAACAATACCAAGGAACAGCCCAGATTCCACATGTAGGGAAAGTGAGCTTGTGATGTGCCCAATTCATTGTTAAAGGCATTATTGAACCTAAGTTCCTGTCTATTTCCTCAACACTGCAAAAAGCAGGCTGATTTAGAAAATGGGAGCCCTTGAATCATTAATGATGTAGTAAATATATACGGAAAGATTGCTAACAGGTATCAACTATTTAGGGGGAAATATATTGTTTAACACAAGCATCCGATGCCATACACATATGACATGAGACGTGCATAAGGAATCTGAACCTAGTAATTCAATAGAGGAGATATACCCCCCACCAATTGTTTGATCAAAATGGTACACAATAATTACATGAAATACACATTTTGTTTTGAACCACAAGGTTTATTTGTCCCCTGAAAATCATAAGTATAGCAGTGATGACATGTTTGCAAAAGCACACTAAAGAATATTTGTGCTTACAAGGTTTTAAATGGGGACCAACCAAAACTGGATTCTAACACTTTGTTTGGACACATGTATGGCACAGGGAAGTTGAATTCTTCAGGAACAATAGAAGCATCCCAATAATATAGGCACCATAAATTTTACAAGTAAATATAAATAAAGGGGATAAGTATATCCTCAACTATTTTTAATGTTTCATATGGAAGTCTTTGATATTTATTGGCCAATATTTTGGTTCAGGAGGTGTAAAGGCAATTGGACTGTATCAGCACTGCAGCTCCTATCACACCCTCTTATTGGGATAAAAAATGCATCTCGGGATACATCCCTGAACAATTGAGGAAACAGTGGTCCATTGCAACACCATAACAAAACAAATACTTCCTTTAAAATTCATTATGCTGAAGAAAGACTTAGAAAGAAAAGGCAAGGAATAAATAAACTAAAGATATCTGCTAATAGTGGTATCAGCGAGGCAAAACAAAATACTTCCTGTTGAAGTACTGTTCATGTGACACTGTTCACATGAACAGTGATTTGGTTGATATGTGTATCTTCTATTTTCCTAGTCCTAGTTGGAGTCCTAGTTTCTAATTATGTCAAGTCCTAATTCTACTGTGAGTTGTTAGTCTTAGTTTCAGTTTGAGTTGTTAGTTCTAGTTCTTTTCCTATTGTAACTTGGAATCCTATCATGATTAGGAATTCCTAATCTGATTAGGAGTTCCCCTTTCTATTTGTAATTTCCCCTCTATTTATAAAGGGCTTTCCTATCAATGAAAACAACAAGTTATTATTCTCTCTTCCTCATTTTTTTCTTCTCTCTCAAGTTACTGGTTACAAGTCCTAGGTTTTCTACATGGTATCAGAGCTAGGCAATCAGTGCCTGATTCTCTCCAAGATTGCCATTTCGAGAGTCGGTTCGGGTTTTTGGTTTGAAGAAGAAAACCCTAGTTCATAGAAAAAGAAGAACTAGGGTTTCATGTACTCAATTTATTTATTCGATTCTGAAAACTCTACATCAGATTTCGAATCTGATTTCTGCTCTTCAGATGAGTTGCAGATTAAATACTAATATGTTGATCGATTAATGAAGAACCTGGTTCTGGGCTGTAGTTGCTTCTGAAGAACCTGCTTTTGTTGAAGGTGCAATCCCTTTTTCTCGATTTGACGGTGATCGAGGGGCTGGAGTTCAGGACCTGCCCTATTTTTGCTCAGTTTCTCTTTGTTTATCGTGAGGAAGATCTCTGATTTTCTGGTTTTCGTCTTGCTGAGTGTTGCTTGGCTTAGTTGTTGGATGGGCTCTTGTTCTCTGATGTTGGCTATTGATTTTTGGTGGTATCGATTCTTTGCTGGTATTTTGTTGTTGCTGGTTTGATTGAAGCTGTTCTTCCACGGAGTCAAATATTTATCGCTGCTGTTCCCCTACCGCCAGATTGGAGTTGCAGGTTTTCTGTTTAATCTTCGACCTTCTATTTGGAGTTGCGTGGAAATCTTCCTTTGCTAGAATCATATCTTTTCTGGTTTTACTGTGAGGTTAAAGTTGCAGCTTTTGTTCCACCTCCTCCTTTCCCTTCTTTCTGATCTAAGTTTTTGGAGATTACATTAATTTTCTCCATAAGCTGCTGCTGTTTCTGATCGAAGAATCAGTTGGCTGCTAGTTCTCGTTTTCCTCTGTGGCTCGTTTTCCTCTTGTGGTTGGTTCTTTCTCCCATCGTGAGGTTGAACTATTGAAGACAGCGTTATATTGTTTTGGCTGGTTGCGTGAGGAAGACATCCAATATCTCAAACTGGGTTTCCTTTTATGAGTTGGTTTCCTTTTTGGTTACTCTACTTTATTCCTAGCGTTTTATTTTGTTCTTTAAGTTCCCTTTTATGCCCTTATCATCTTTTCTTATCTACCTTTGTCCTTATTTTACTGTTCATTCCAACATTACCCTTTTGCCTTGGGTGGTATTTGTAAGTAGATTTCATCTAAATTATCTACCCAAGAGCCCCTTGACAATTCTGGTTATTTACAAGATTGCCACTCTCCATAGCCATTATTTTACTTATTGCATCCCATTGCTTTTTGTTTAACAAAAAGGCCCTTGCAAAATTTTGGTTATTTATGGAACTGCCATTACCTTTTAATACATTCCCCTATTTGACTACCCAATTGACCCTTGAAAATTCTGGTTTATTACCAGTTTACCCTTTGGCTTGGATTGTATTTAAAAGTGGATTTCCACCAAATTACAGTCATGTCATCCTTTTTTCCAACACCGTTCCCTTTCAATAATTCTAATTCATATCCCAAAACATCCCTTTGGCATATACCCATAACCCCTTTGGAAGTTTATGGTATTTTCTAATTTGCCATTTCTTCCTTTTCCATTACAATTAGTACCTCTTGGAAAAATCTGGAATATTATGTTTTTTTCCCTATTTCTTACATCATCTTTGTTATGTCCATGTGTACTACACGTGAGGGGGGGATTATGTACAGTACACCTGCAGACATTGCAGAACACAGAACTTGCAGGAACATTGGTGCAAAACATAGAAGATCAGTGTTTTTCACCATTGCTATTGGGTATCCTTGTTATTGGGTTGAGTTTGCCGTAAGGGGGAGATTGAAGTATTGAAGAGTATTGAAGATATTTGGTTATTGCCTATTTGAGGACTTTCAATTGGGTTGATACAGTGTTTTTCCGCTGCCTAATTCAACTCGTTTCCGCTACTTGCTGCTCTAGTTATTTAACTTCAAGATTTTATGTCATTATGACAATCTGAGATTCATCACCGATTAGCTATTGAAGATAGTTAAAAGCTGCCTTTTTTTGGAAGAAATTCTAGTCCCGGTTTGCTGATCCTGTCCAGATTTTGAAGATCAATTATTTCAAATTCTTGAAGGTTTATTTGGGAGCTACATTCATCTGTCAAGCTGGATTCTGCTGCAACTTAGTTTCTTCTCATTTTGTTCAAGTTGGGCATTAATACCTTGTATGCGCCAACTTGAGGGGGAGTGTTTGCATTATTATGGAGTTTTTTTTTTTTTTCCTTTTAGTTCAAGTTGGATCTTCTTTCTTTACTTATTTGTATAATCCAGCTTGAGGGGGAGTGTTGAAGTGTTGTTCATGTGACACTGTTCACATGAACAGTGATTTGATTGATATGTGTATCTTCTATTTTCCTAGTCCTAGTTAGAGTCCTAGTTTCTAATTATGTCAAGTCCTAAATCTACTGTGAGTTGTTAGTCTTAGTTTCAGTTTGAGTTGTTAGTTCTAGTTCTTTTCCTATTGTAACTTGGAATCCTATCATGATTAGGAATTCCTAATCTGATTAGGAGTTCCCCTTTATATTTGTAATTTCCCCTCTATTATAAATAGAGGGGCTTTCCTATTAATGAAAACAATAAGTTAATATTCTCTCATTCTCTCTTTTTTCTCTTCTCTCAAGTTACTGGTTATAGGTCCTAGGTTTTCTACACTTCCCTTATGTGGTCTTTATTGACCTAGAAAAATCCTATGACAAAGTCCCTAGAGAGCTAATCTGGTACATTCTAGAGAAGAGAATGGTGCCATGTAAATATGTGGGCAAAATTAAAGACATGTACGATGGCATGGTGACTAGCGCAAGAACTGTGGGGGGCCAAGGTAGTGAGTTTCCAATTACGCTTGGACTATACCAAGGATCAACCTTAAGTCTTGATTTGTTTGCACTTACCATGGATGATTGAGAGGGCGGGCTTTGGTGCAATGGTAAGGTTGCTCCATTGTGACCAAGTGGTCACAGGTTTGAATCTAGAAACAGCCTCTCTGCGAAAGTAGGGGTAAGGCTGCGTACACTATGACCCTCCTTAGACCCTGTAGTGGCGGGAGCCTCATGCATTGGGTACACCCTTTTTTATCATAGATTATTGAACTAGAGACATACAAGATGAGATTCCATGGTGTGTGTGTTTTGTTGATGATATTTTGTTGGTGGACGAGACAGACAAAAGCAGAGATTAACGGCAAGTTGGAGTTATGGAGATCAACCTTGAAATCAAAAGGTCTTAAGATAAGTAGAACAAAAACAGAATATATGATATGCAACTTTAGCCACACTATGACAGTTAAGGAGGTGGTCAATATTGATGATAAGGAGATACCTCAAAGTGATTGTTTTAGATATCTGGGCTCTATCAAAAATTAAGAAGGTGATATAGAAGATGATGTTTCCCAAATAATTAAAATAGAATGGATGAAGTGGAGAAGGGCAACCAACATATTGTGTGATCAGCGAATTCATTTAAAACTCAAAAGGAAGTTTTTATATGACTACCATACGACCGGCTATGATGTATGCCTGTATGGTGCAAAATGTTGGGCAGTTAAGAAGTGGCACATAGATAAATTATGTGTGGCGGAGATGAGGATGTTGAGATGGATATGTGGCAAAACAAGAAGTATAAAGTAAGGAATGACCATATTAGAGCTGAGATGGGAGTAGCCCATATACATGATAAGCTACGAGAGTCATTTGAGGTGGTATGGTCATGTTCAATGGAGGCCTCGAAATGCTCCAATTCGGAAGAGTGATTTGATTCAAATTGAAGGAACTAAAGAGCCAGGGGCAAGCCTCAAATACCTCTAAGTGAAGTAGTGAGGAAAGATATGCATAGCTTAGGTCTCGTATCTTGTATGACTTCAAACAGATCTGATTGGAGAGCAAGGATCCATGTAGTCGACCCCATTTAGTTGGGATAAGGTTAGGTTGTGGTTGTTGTTGTTGGTATCAGCGAGGCAGGTCATGCAATTCTCTTCTTGGGACTATACCAAAGCTCAACACCCAATACTTCCCAGGTACTAATCTGATCCTTAGCTACTGTTGGAAAACCAATTTGACTCTTTTTTTCCCCCCTCTCAAAGTCACAATACAGAGCAAGAGAAAAGTGTGGGGTAGCCACATCGGTCGAGTCTGGGACTGTTGGATACCTGAATAACTGGGTACCTGTTAACAACTCTATTTGGTAAAAATGACTAGCACTGACATGAAATGACATCTAAAAATCAACCAATGAATGAAATTAAGGACTTCTAAATCATTCTACGAACTAAAAAAATGCTTCCTAGACTACAAAGATGCAAAATTCTGGAGAAATGCAAAAGGAAGTAAGGAAACAGACCTGATTCAGAACATAGTAGACTTTGAAGCGGTCAGGATAGTTACTTGCAAGGCCATCCAGCTCTTTCTGCACATACATAAATTACTTGAATCAAGTCCGATCACACAAATTGCATATCATAGTATTGTGTCTATATTTTCCTTAGTTTTTGTATATAAGCTCTCATTTAGAGATACCTTCTAGAACTGTGTTT
Source organism: Telopea speciosissima (assembly GCF_018873765.1). Taxonomy (NCBI): domain Eukaryota; kingdom Viridiplantae; phylum Streptophyta; class Magnoliopsida; order Proteales; family Proteaceae; genus Telopea; species Telopea speciosissima. The sequence continues at coordinate 19,957,176 of NC_057916.1, read as the reverse complement.
GTAGATAATAAACAAACAATCACTCAAACAAATTTTAACAAAACCCACACACACACAGACATCCACCTTCAAAAGAATGTCCTCGGATGTGACATTGGCATAGATAAGATACACCTTGGTATTGTCTTTTGGGTTTTCCAATATGGCTCTAGCAACCTGCAATTACATCACAACAGAAACAAAGATATATAACTCTGAAGTCCTACAGAAAACAGCTCACCCCGAAAGAATACAACTTGGGATTAACAGGAATCATACTATTATTTATGCACCTGAAACATTGGAGTAATGCCGGAGCCTCCAGCAAGCATCCCAAAAGCTCTTACTGGGCCAGGTTGATACTTGAAACGACCCTGGAAGCATCAATATGTGATACCAACCATAAAAAATAGTTCATTTTCATAAACCTTTTCTTTTTGTATTCAGAGAGAGAGAGAGAGAGTTATTCTTCTCCAAACAGAATGTCAATTGGAAAATCGTCATCAATGTCCCTTAATTGCCTATAATAAAAAATAACATACAGTAAAGGACGAAAGAATGATACTGAGTAAGAACTTGGTCGAGTACCTTGAATATAGTTAACGTTTACTTTTGGATTGAGTCACACAAAACTATGTGTGTGTGTGTGTGTCTAAAATTTAGAATGAGTTAATGAGGCTGTGTGGTCCAAAAAGCAGTGTGAACAGTGCACAGTGTACATAAAGAAGCAAAATAAAACCTACGAAATACAATTCACCATAAAAAGCTAAAAACATGTACCTTAGGCCCTTTTACAGCAAGGTAATCACCAACACGCATCTCTCTGAAATGGTGGGACATCCTTCCTTGAGGATACATCTTTATGTACCCAAAAAAATCAAAAGCATTAAACCAATTCGGATGGGACATGCAAAAGCAAGAAGATACAAAAAACTAAAAGAAGATTTCAGACAATATGTACCTTTATAACTAGTTCAAAGTATCCAACATCTGAATCCAAAGTAGTTGGAGTATAAGGTTTGATTACGTCTTCACCATTGCTATCCCTTCCCCTGTTCAACAGAATAGAAAACATTTATTATGGTAACCCAGCGTCCGATTTTCTTCTTGCCCACTACTGGCAGGTGGGGCACATGCAACGGAAATGAAAGAGTACTTCTTGTTGCCAAGACTGACTTAACTATCCTACTTATCATTTTGTTCATGAAATATGACAATGATTAAAAGAAGAAAGCTAAATATTATATATTAATGTGTTCTTGATTAAGATGAAGTTTGGCATAAGAGATCTGCAAGCAGTCATCTATAAAATGATAGTCAGAAAGATTCCTATGGATTCAACATGTAAAATTCAAGTCTACCAGAACAGAGTTTAGACATGTAAGCAGGAATCATGACTCAAGTATATCTCAGATTAAGTATGATCAACTAAATAAATACGAAGATGAAGACCACAAACATACTTGCAACTTATATGTTGGCCAATCGGAAGACCCAACACTGCAGTAGGTGAAGGAAGAGCGAATCGGAATTCAGCCACATTGTGGCTAAGCTGAGTCCGCTTGACCAGCTTGAACTCCTTGAAGTTCTCTGAGTCTAAACAACCTATAAACATAAATCACTTGTCAGAAAACTAGCACATGAGTAAACAAGTGATTACCTAAATTCAGCATGATGAAAACTCAGAGTTCTAAATTGTATATCATAAAAGGATCAGATGTAATCATAGAATGCTGGATGGAAGACACCCAAAATCCCACGCCCACCCGCTACCCCCAAAAAAAGGGGAAAATCTCAAATAACAAGGACATCCATCTGTAAAGAAATAATAAAGATGTAAAAGATAGCATTAGTAAATAGACAAGAACTAGTAATTGCTATATTCCAAGCATGCAACACTGCAAACAAGTATACTGGCTCAAGCAATAACCAGGAATAGTTAAATTGTGTAGCTGTGAACCTGGCATCGTGTGCCAGTTTCCAAGATCTGAAGTCCATCGACTTCCATTTTTAAAAGCTGACCATAGACCATCGACTTCTGTTTAGTCCCCTCTAAACAAACGGGGCCTAAGTGAATACCTGGTCCCTATTTTGTAAAAAGAATTTAGGATGTTCTTTCACCTACAACTGGTGGTGTCTCAGATTGTGTCTCAGATTTGTTAATTTCAGCTCATGATTCTTCCAGTTAAGTTAGAACTGGCTTAACATTATTGTGTCATGGACATCAGTAAAGTGACCCATGATATGGAAGACCTTCTTTGAAATCAAATGTTTTTCATGATGGTAGTGCTCAACCAACTCCTATCTACAGCAATGGATTAAAGCATAAAATGACACAGGTGCTTTGTATGGAGTTGACACAGGAACACAGCCTCAATTGTCATGCAACTGCCAAAAAGTTAAAACAATTTGACCACATTAAAAAAATTTTGAGGCTTAGTATTCAACCTGTACATATAAACATGGGATATTTATGGGGTCACCTGCATCTTCAAGAAATCAAACACATAATTCTTTATGGGAATTGTATACCCTACGGCTCCAGCTGTTTCAGTGGAAAAAAGTTTCCCAAAATTGAACTTTCATCTATAAAAACAACTTCATATTGATCATCTCAGCTATTTGTCCAGAAACTTTATATTGTACATCTTTCAAAAAGAATATTTAGGTTTGATTGAATGAAGAAAAGAATACATCCATATAATGTGTCCTCCATTAGTGGAAATTCTATCATGGACAGAGATGCAAACACTTTTTCTGGAAACAACATAAAAATATTTGAAATGAAAGTCATTTTCCAAAATTCCATATTACATTTCAGTAAAATAATTGGTCTGTTTGGACCAATACAATTTTCTTTTGCCTTTAAGCAATTCCAGTAAAATATTTTTTGTTTGACGCATTTGGAAATGTAGGAAACAACTAGTTTTCAATTTTAAGAAGGTCTCAGCTCACATAAATTTGCAGTAAAGTATGGAACAGGCTTATGAGAACAGTGCAGCAAATACTGATGGTGCTGGATCTCATTTCTCAGGACTGGCAGGGGTTGGAGGATGACTTGGGACCAAGTGGAATCCCTCATTGCTGGATATATCCAAGGAGAGGATCAACCCACTAAAGTTTGACACAGAACTCTCGGCCATCCGAACTAGCCTCAACTTGGCAGCAGAGAGAGGAATAAGAAGTCGAAGTGCAGTTTGACTCTAAGCCTGTTGTCCAATTGTGTTAGGGCTTAGACGATGGTGAATGCTGTCTTAAGCCTCTACAAGATGACACTAGGAGCTTAGTTTCAAGTTTTGGTCATGTTATTGTTTTGAAGATATACTGTAAACAAAACAAAATAGCTGAATGACTAGTTCAGTTGGGTATTAATCAGTCTTCTTATCCATTTTGTCATAACAACATCAACAAGACAATATGGTTGCAGTCTGCTTTAGAATTTGATGTAGGGGGCCAAAGGTCTTTTTTTTTTTTTTTTGGGTGAAAAAAAAAAAAGCAAAATTTTCAAGAGTATTAAGTAAATATCACCTCCCCCTCCTATGATGGAGGATGGATTTGCAGAATCTTCTATTCCAAATGCTAAAAATAACTTCAGGTAAACAATCAAAGGTGAAAGGTGCCCAACAGTGAGAATAAAAACACTGATAAATACTGGAATTTTATAAAATCTAAGCAAACATATCAAATAATGATCTGGGACAAACTGCTGCAGAATCGTGAGCTGTGGAAAAAGAAAAGGCATCTACATGCCGTCAAGCAACTTATACTCATCCAGAGTAAAAGAAAAAGTGCAGTATTTTTTAAAATAAGGAAATATGGTAGGTATATATTCCATTACAGAAATGTGGCCAAAGCTCAGCATCACATAGTTCACTATTATAAAATGCAAGCATCCTTCATCATCATGGTCTCTCAGTCTCAGGAGGAGCAAGCAAGCAGAAAATAAAAAAATAAGTCAAAAGACTCAAAACAGAACAGATTATGTTAAAATGAATTTTTGTCCAGTTGATATAAGAAATTAAAAGACCAAGCATGTCAAAATCAAACACTGTCAACGACTTTTTAAGAAAATCATCACGATATTACCAAATTAAAAAGATAAACCAAATGATTCAAGTGAGAGAAAAACAAGCAAATACCAAATGATTAGGAACCATTATCACCAAAATTAACGAAAGAAAAAAAAATCACTCCTTTTGCATCTAGGAATTCAATAATAAATCACCCATAGTGAGAAAACACTCTTAATGGCTTGACTACCCATTACACTAATAGATCCCACAGTGCAACAACCGCTTAATTTTCAGGAGCTACAATATCCAGTTACGAATAACCGGAAGAATTGCAAATATCTACACCATACAAAAAATAGGACGAACTGCAATAAAGGAGCAGTGAAACCCATAGAAGAAGCAACCTAAGCAAACAGATAATGGACTAGAGATGCAGAGATCAAAACACTGTCACTGCTGTTAAAATCCCAAATAAAAAAAGTAGAGAACTAATGTCAAAGGCACAGAAAATCTAAAGAAAAACAGGTTACTTCTCGGATCACTGAATCTCATACCATTGGGTTTCTTGTTGAGATAGAAATACGCAGCACCGGCGCCGATGGCGACAAAAGCGACAGCAATACCCACAATCTCTGGTGTGAGTGAATCTAAGAATGTCATTTTTTTAATAAACTCAGAAACACCAAATCTTCAGAATCGTTAATAGAGGATTCAAAGGAAGAATGGGTTGGTTCTCTTCGTTATCCTCCCTCCTCCTCCGTTTTTATCAGTCTACTACGATGATACCAGAGGAGAACGGCGGACGAGAAAAATCACCTATATTTAAGAAATTAAATATATATTAAAAAAATTACTAGGAGATTGACGATTTGGAGGAAGAGGGATCTGGTAAACCTAACCCCCTTGTGGGTACCAGATCACGTCAGACTGTCATCTTCTTCTCCTTCCAAACTTTCAAATTTGAAGGATTGGGACCTGCGTGCATTGGTACAGAGCTACGCCTATGGTGTCAAACCGGAATTCAGATCCTCTCCAGCGGGCATTGGACGGCTGGGGCGCTGTCCTTGGGATGTGTGCCGTCCGCCAGCCGTTCGATGTGCACTGGATAAGATCCGGTTCGTCAAACCGTCGGTTCGGTCCTGTTCCATTTTTTCCCCCATGCTGGTTGTTTCATATCAGTTCGACTCAGTCAAGGGGTTTGGTTTATAAAAACCCAATCCCAAACCAATGGCCCCTGTGTGCGTGTGGGGACCAACGAGAATGCGCATAGAAGCATCATGGGGGTGGATGGTCATTTTGCCCTCTATATGTTTAGATGTGAATGGTACATTGTTCCATAAGAAATTTTTCTCAAACTCTACATCAAATAGGATGTGTTGTCCATCTCACATTCTGCACTTCTACGCATAACCGTGTTTGATGAACGAAACCTTTTACCATTACATAATGATAAATTATTATCAAACTATTTTTGAAAACTTAACTTTTACTTAAAAAAAAATTAAGGAATAAGGTCATTAAACGGTATCAAGTTGTCATTTAGACACGCTCTTTAATTAATTGGAAAATTTTTTCTGAACCATAGAAAAGGTATACTCTTTTTCCTCTTTACATGAAGCAACTTATCTACCTACCCATAAAATCAATTTGTCACGTCTCATCATGGATTAAGGTATTGGTATTGAATGAGACATATTAATCGATCCGTATTGATATCGATCCTGATATAATATTGATTAGAAAAAAAATAGTGGCACTTTTTGAATTTTTGGTCATCCGATATGCTCCAATATATATGGGCATTATATTAGTGTCGATAGTGACTAATACCAATATTGATACCCTGAATTAAAACGTTGATCCTTATGAAAGAAAAACTTTGATGATTTAGAGAGAGAGAGAGAGAGAGGAAACTTAGGTGGTGGATTCACCGAATTGCGACTTTCACCTAACATCATGAAGCGCAAGGGCAAAGTTCTTTCCGACAACAGAATCTGATGTCCCATTCGATCCAATATTATAACCCTAGTCAACAATTTTTTTTCTTACAATGAAAGTGACACAAATCAAACTAGTGGGGGTGAGGGTTGGATGAGAATAATTGTCACCTCCAATTCGTAGACACCTCTAATTCCTCCAATTCCTTTAATAGGGGGAATGGATCCCACTTTGGACAGTGTTTTTGGGTAGGAGGTAGGGTGATCATTTTCAACCCCATGTGAGGAATTAGAGAAATTTGAGGAGATAGTGAATTGGAGGGAATAACGATTTGTTGGATGAAAGGTATTTCAATCGTTTTATTTAATAATGAGAGTAGTTGACTGTTAAATTACTCCCAAAACTCAATTCAATATAATGATTCCCTTTTTTTTTAGACCAAAAATAATTAACGGAGTTTTCCCACAGCCATGGTCAACCGCTACTCCCTCAACCGATGGGATTTGATGGTATCCCAAGGGTGTTATGCAATAGTGGAGGTATTTTCGAGCATTCATAAATAAGGTGAGACATTTATGGCCATTGATGGTTGCACATTTCCTTGACAAGTGATCCAACGATTTGCATTCAAAATATGATTGACTTGATTCAATTCCATTTTTAACAAGGCCAAGGCCAAGGCCATAGTAGGATACTAGGATGGCCCGATTTTATACGCGATGAAAGTTATCCCTGAGGCACTTCCCAAACAAATGTTTTTTACCCACAAAGTGTACAGTCATAAATGCCCTTAGATGCTCCTTTCAGTTCTATGATATGGTCAATAAGGCAGGAGAAAAAAATTCAATTCATATCCATATACCACTGTACCAGCTCTTCTAAGGCACAAGCTTGAAGGAACACATATTTGACCCAATTTGGCCTACCATTGTTACATTACGAAGTCAAATAGACTTGATCTGTGCTCCAGTAGACACCAAAAAAGAAAACGAAAAATAAAATCATTGTGTTATAGCTCATTAATGTTGCTAAATAAAAGCAATAGATTAGTAATGGGGTGATTAAGTGGATAACCATAGTCTCCATACCTCTCTGCCTTTCATGGGGTCGGGTGGGATGGTCATTTTGCCCCCTCTATGTCTGAGCATAGGGTACGCACTCTCGAACAAAGTTTTTTTTCCCTCTAGTCTTAAGTCTTAACTCTTAACCATCCGTCCATTCCTTGTGAGTGTCATCTCCTCCTCCCTGTTAGTGTTATCTCCTTTTATTACCCAAAAAAAAAAGTGTTATCTCTTTCCTTTCATGAATATTTTGGGCTATCGAAGAGTGTTCATGCCATGGCTTGAATTACTACTGAAAGGGTATCAAGTCCCTCAAATGAAAACAATGGGCTTGAAAGCAGCCCATTTAATAACTAGACTATCCAATCAAACTTAATAAAAGCCCATTTGTTAAGGGTGATCGAAAGTTTTCCTTCACTCATAAAGAAGGAAGAATTCTTTCTTGACAGGTGAAGTGACTCCATGATTAAACTCTTAGGTCATTGTTACACTCCCACTTCCTATTGATAAAGTCAAAACTATCATTATACTACCACACATGATTCATAATCTCGGATCAGATCAACCGATATTGACTCGTGAAAATTTGCCAACCTTTGGCTACATGCCTAGTCCAAATGGTTGTAACACCCCAAAAAGCTTATAGTAGATGCCCCCAACTTATTAGTTCAAGTCAAATTTGGTAACCCAAGATAAGGTAGAAATCCACAATCGATAGGACTTTTGCCCTTGTTTTGTTCCTATTTCCAGCCATTAATCGTTTTTATAGAAAACCTACTTTTCAACTACTTCTTCAAACTTTTATTGTTCAATCTCACCATACGAGTTCAAGATCTTCTCGTGAATATATATAAAAACTCAGGAACATTTAAAGAGTCTTTTTAAACTAACCCAGTGATAGATTTGGGTTCTCTATAACGCGATATGGTGTGTAACGCACCATCCAACGACCCACAATGCGTCGGAATACAACTTAACATACATGTGGATAGTGAACTGTGTGCCCAAACACTATAGGCCTTTGGATGCGTGCAACAGAGGAGCCCAACGCTCCACGGATAGCTAGAGAACCAGAAGAGGTCGTGTAAACATCACTAATTATGTCTAATAGGCATTTTCCTTTCTGCACTTTGAATCCTTTTGGACCTTTTCCTCTCTATTCTACACACTCGATTGGATTGGAAGAAGCTAAAGAATAAGACAAGTCTTGGAATTGAAAGTAAAATAAGTTGAAATTTGCAACCACTCCCACCTGCAATTTCCCACGGTTCAATCACTTGCCCTAAATTCTTCATTCAAAGTAATACATGTCAAAGGAGCTGCTTCTAATTGGTTGAAACTGCTGATGACCTTATGTATAGGGAAATATTAGTTCACAACCTAACTCCTACATTGGCTCAATAAATTTGATACAACTTCTAACTCTTAAGGCTATGATTTCTAGTTACATGTCAAAGTATTGCTGGTGTTTACCCAAAAAAGTTAATGTATTGTTGGTAGCTAATTAAGTTCTCTTTATATCGTTCAATGAGGATGAGAACCCTAGTGATGCAGCCTCGTTGGGATCTATGGATCAGGAGAATCAAGACACACTCTTCTAACACGAATACAAGAAGAAAATGAAATCGCATGGAGAAAGCTACATTTCTTCTAGAATGTGGTATATAACTCTTCTAGGTTAATTTTAAAGTTTATACACTCAACATGTCTGCTAAAAGCAAATTGAATTCTTCCATTCACTCCATGTTTGCAATTGAAAGCATTACATTTAAATAGAAAACAAAATCATAAACTCAAACCTTAAGTACTATTAACCTACAACTGAGATTAAACAATAAAAACCTATACCCGTTGAGAATTTACGGAGAAAATAAACCTAAATAAGGTAACATTTAGTAAAGTAGTTCCTTGGCAGTTGGCACACAATTTATTCCTAAAAATAGCTTAAATAAAATATGGAGAAAGCAATAAAGATCGTCTTCTAAGGTTGCTTAGTTGGCGGCTTCTAGCTTGCTCCTCAAGTCAATCTTTATTTAAAAAATAGGGCTAAGGAGGATTTTTTCAACTAACACTTGATGAATTTTCCAAATCAAAAAATAGAAACTAGGCCATTTCTAAAACTGAGAAATTGACCCTTTGATCAACCTTCCAAAAATAAGAATGGGGAAAGATCTTTCTTCAGCGGACTGTTTCGCCTTTGAAACACGTCAGAATGGTCAAAAAGTGCATACATCAGCACCATAGGCCCTAACTCCGGTAGAGCTCTTTGAGATCTTCAATTTGATATGTATTTTGACCTATTTTGGTTCAAGTCCAAATCGGGTGGATTACATGGGGCAGTTTTGTATTTTTTTGGGTTAGGGTTTTCTTATATAATGTTGTTATCTCTTTGAGAGATGATAGAGAGGATTTTGTATTTTTTTGCTTCACAAATTAGTGGATTCGTACTATCACTCGACCGTGAACGTAGCCTTCTTTTTTGGGGGTGAACCATGTAAATCTTGTCTTGTACATATATGTTCTCTTTCACTTTGCAATTAATTTCTTTTGTGAAATGCCATTCTGGGGGTTGTTTTTTCTAACCAGAGGAACCCTCAAAACTCAAAAGGCCACAAAAGACTACTAGGCCTGAAAGGCACTATAAGTCAAACCAAACCAAAAGCCAAAGCTCTACCAAAAACAGTGACCAGCCCCTAAAGATCAACTCACCAAAGCACTACAAGTCAAACCAAACCAAAAGGGTAGAAATATTATTATTTCCATAGACCAAAGAATGAAAGAATCCTTGATGGGCTTTCCAATTTCAGAATAGGAAGGTAGATTATTGATGATATCCATAGACCTCCCAATATTGTAGAATCCCTATTGTCAACATAATAAAATAGAAAGATCTCCTGCAACCTTGCAATTGTTTGAAGCTGAATCTAGTAGGAATCCAGATGAGTTGTTGACTCATCCACAGTTGGCCCAATAGGGCCAGGACATGCTGAACCGAATCGGTGATGTGGCAACTCGGTTCGACCGGGTCTTTGGGCCCGGATGGGATGATTGTTGAGGGCTTGCTGAGCTGGTCCATCCATGGTCATGGTGTGGTTGGGTATTGACCCCATTGCAATTTTAGGATTTAGGTTTGGGAATGCATCACTTCACCAAAACTAAATAGATTAGTTCATGTTTGTGAAACTCTGAAGGCCACTATGAGGTTTGACACTAGATAGGCACAGCTATGCTCCATCCTTTACTTCAATTCTATTTAATTTACTGTGGATATATCCAATCAAGGAGGATTAAAATTATACAAACCTAGCTTCTTTATCCATTTGGATAGATGGCCAACATGATCACTATGCCTTGAATTTCTATTTCCATTCTTTGCATCAAGAATTCATAATCTATCATATAATTAGGGATAGATTACTTTGTTACTTAGAGGGGGAAAGTTAAAAGAAATTAAATGACCTAAAAAGGACCCAAAGGGGTGTGAGATTAAAACTTCTCTGATTATGACCTTTTCCTTTTTAACAAGAAGGATTAATTTCATACATACACAAATTAATTAAAAATAGTAACTTGACAAAGCCCTTCCACCAACATCAGACTTAAAAGTAAACAATAAATCCAATCAAAAATATATTTCCATCACAGAATATCACCCCAAATACAGATAATATATGTTCAAGCAATTCATACTTAATCTAAGAAGCTACATTAAAATAACATTTGCAACTTAATTGAAACCAATTTCCTATCTAAATATCTCATATTCTGTGAGAATCCACAAGAAAGTTAATATTTTTGTTGTTTTTTAAATCTCTCTAATCCTACTGAAGAAGCTTTAATTCTGACTCTCTTTCAACTTCAAAATCCTGTAATAAAAGAAAGAAAAACTAATAAGTCCTTCTACAAAGATGCAATTTTCAGAGTATTTAAAGCACATCATTCATTATCTGAAGTTAATTAACAAGATCAATCAAAAGGTACGGTGAGTCACACAAGAAGGTAAAAGAAGGAAGATCATAGATACCCATATCATCAATTCTGGCAGAAATGAGTCATTTCTTAGTGGTGGAATCTGAGGAGCAGTCACAGAAACTGTCACTCTCCACCTCCCTCTTATGGAAGCTCCTGTGGCAACTACAAGCAGCACACCTTAGGGCAGCACTGGTTCCTTCCTCTCCAGAAGCCATGAATTCTCTACAACCGTCTACCGCGTAACCGCCGATGTTTGCTGCATGGTTCTTCCTGCACTCTCTATACCTCACTACCTTATTCTCCTTCTTGGCCAACGAACCATTAGAGACCCTCTTTGGTTCTTCTTGAGGCCTCATGTTGTACTTTGGATAACAAAGTGAGGCAGGAATTAAGGTTCTTGGATCTTAATTGTACTGGCCGGATTGATATGAGAGAGAGAGATGGAGAATATTGAAGAAGAAGAAGAAGAAGAAGAGGAAGATGTTTGTATAAATGGGTAGGTTGGAAGAAGGTACCAAAATGAACACCATCTCTTCACCTCTTAGAGTAGATTTATAAGAAGTTTATAACTTTAGATTGGAAGAGGTGGTGGTGGGCTTCCTTTTTTTCTTGTTGGGTTGTTATGTTTAATAATGTAAGAGTCTATTTAATATTCTCGCACGAGATTTTGAGGACTCTTTCATCTCATCTCATCTCATCTCATCTCCTTAATATTTTGAAGCTTTAATTCCATCCATATTCACCATGGGAGGAAAATGTTAATTTGCCTTCCATTCCAATCATTCCCTTAAACATTCTTTCATCCTTAATCATATTGAACTAAATCTTTGTCATTGTCATCATCCAACCATAGTTCAACTTAGAGTTACAGTTTAATTTGAACCATAGTTCAAATTAAAGGGGCTTGTGATGAAATTGGTTTTACCTTCCATTGTTACATGGATAACTATCCTAATAAAGATTAGAATTTATGAAAATCATAAAAATGAACACAAATTAGAATTAAAAAAAATAAATCAAAAAACTCTTTTTATATAAAATTAAGGGAGACCGTTCTCTGTGGGGGAGCGTAGGGGTCATACATGCTCGACAACCAATAAGAGCGCGCACTGGCATCTCAGGAGGTAGAATTCCGCTTTTCATTGAGGGTGGGGCGATTATTCCATCCCCACTGTGTCTGGACGTGGCCTCCTCCTAACAAAGAACATTTTCCTTAAAATTAATTAGTATTAAGCAATCCATTTTAAAGGGAAACCCAATTTGGGGTGTAATTCTAAATAATTAAAGAAGTTTTCGAACTGGACCAGGATTTCATTCCATGTCGTTATTGCCATTGTATGGGACTAGTGCACATGACTCTCGCTATTGCGGGGCAGCCTTACCCCCACTTTGCGGAAAGCTATTTCTATGCTTAAAATACGCAACCTAATAATTGTAATAGTGCAACTTAACTGTTGCGCCAAGATTCACCCACTAAAGTAGAAAATGACCATCCCTCCTAATTTTCAAAACTATAGTTAGTATTCATTTTTTTCCCTTGGATGCAAATGTATGTTTTTTTTTTTTTTTTTTTTCCTTTCTAGGTAGAAAGATGCATGCAAACTTTATTAAGTTAAGATGTATTATATGTGGAAGGGGTTGGGCATAACCCTAGTATCCATGGATTGAAATTTGAATATCAAACTATGGTTAGAGCTTCGAAGAATTTGGAATGGAGGTATAACTTCCCACATTGTTGGTTGGAGTCCTCCAATAAAAACACTAAATATGAAAGAATCAAAGGATATTAGTTTCCTTCATTTGGTTGTATTTTTATTGCGTAGCAATTCATTTAAAACCCAAGGTCAAGAATTTACTTCAATAACAACCAGATTTTTTAATCCAATTCCAACGGTGTTTCTTAAAATCAATTCAAAGCCCTAAGACCTAATTTTAAAAAGAAAGTTATTTGATTAGTTGACTCAAATCATACTATTTGAAGTACCTTCACAATTGGATTCACTTTTAGAATTCATGGGGTGGGGGGTTCACTATTGTAAAATAAAAGTACATCCGTGAAGCATGTAACATTATAACCCCCATCACACAACCCAATGGAACTTGAACCAGAATATATTTAGCCCTATTTGTATTAGTTGAAGCAACCTTTTTAGGGTTTTCTTTCTTAGTCACTATGTCTAGTGAAGTATAACATTTCACTAGCTATTTACCACATGGCAGTAGATGGGTTAGTTCATGTGATAGAGGACCAAGCAAACATTCGATTAACACAATTTCAGCTTAAAATGAGTAGAGTAATTAGGAAGCTAAAATTACAAAAGTAGATATCATTTTGTAGTTTATATTCATCTCCTTTTGATGGCATTTTAATAATTTTGTTAAAACTTCGAATAAAAGTTTGAGCAACTTTCTTCGCTTACTTTGGACTATAATTTGCACATTAAGATGCATGTGGGGTCTTCGATCGCATGGACTAACCTATATACTATCAAGTGACAAATAGTGAAGAGTTTTACTTCGATCACTAGGCATAGTAACAACAATTTGAAATGATCTTGTTTTTTTTTGTTGTTTTTTTTTTCTTCCACGAGAATTTGAAAACTCTCTCTCTCTCTCTCTCTCTCTCTCTCTCTCTCTCTCTCTGTCCAAGAGTGCCTGGGCGTGCCCAAGAGTGTCTCCCTGCTTTTGTCCTTATAAAATGTAATGGGCCATTTTCCCTTCAGGGAATCATACGTAGAAAAGAATTTTGCAAAGATGAAATGAGGACCCAAAGGAAAATAATAAAAAGGAAGAAAAAGAAAGATTCCAAATGCCTCATAAAACTGTTGTCTGCCTTTTTATGTTTGGATCCTTCTGTGTTTTGCTACAAGACAATATATTTGACACTTCCACTGTTTTTTCTCCAAAAACCCTCCAAATTAATTACTATAAATATTAAATACCCCTAAAGGCCTCACAAATACACTAATTTTGCACAAACACCCTCTTTCCCTTCCCTTTCACCTTCCTCCCCGAGTATTATCCTCTTTAATTCCCTATAGCTTGGTAGTGCGGCAGCGCTAGTGTGGATGGTCGACACGTGGCAGCTTGAACATCCAACGGTCCAAGCTCATTGACTATGTTGAGTTCATACTGTTGGATGTCCGAATTGCCATATGTCAACCATCCACACTAGCACTGCCACACTGCCGAGCTATAGGGAATTGTAGAGGATAATTTTTCCCTTCCCCCCACAGTATGAGCTCAACATACAGTGTGGATGGTCGATACATGGTAGCTTGGGCATCCAACGGTCCAGGCTCATTGACTATGTTGAACTCATACTGTTGGATGTCCGAACTGCCACATATCAACCATCCACACTAGCATTGCCTCATTGCTGAGCAATAGGGAATTGGAGAGGATAATTTTCCCCTTTCCCCAACCCCACCCCAACCAAACATGGGAAAGAGAAAAAATCCTTATTAGGTACCTAACCCTAGAGAGATCTAAAGGGAGATCGAAAATCTAAACTTTGCAAGGTGTGGGTGTATGAAACGTCCTCGATGCACAGGATAAACAGCCAAATACTATGAGACACTTAGACGACAGGCTATGGGCCATCTGGTGTGATTCAAAACACTCTCTCTCTCTCTCTCTCTCCTATTAAATTTGTCTATGGGTTACTTGGGCATGGATATATGGAGCACCTTTGGCGCATGAAAGCATATAAGACGCGTGGAAGAAGGATCATGGTGAACGTCACATGCCTTTGATATTTTTTTCGAGAGCCAATGTAAAGCCCCAATGTAGGGATCGAGTATTTGAAAACATAGTTGGAAAACTAGGTTTTAATTAGGATGAGTCACTCGAATCGATAGATGACAAGATTAGGTCATAGATCAAGTCAAGTAAGACTCAGTATTTTTATCTGCGTCATGACAAACTTGACAAGCTTAGTCGTTTTTTAAAACTCTATAAAGTCGATTTACTTAGAATCCGAGTTGAGTAAAATAGTAAATTCATATTCTGAAACAATAAGAAACCCTCAACTCCCGTCTAATGTTTAATGGTAAAAACTCAAAATGCATTGATATGTGATTCCTTTTCTTTTTTTTTTCAGCTGGTTTTTCATTTTTTCTATATTTTTTCTGATTTTTTTACTTTTATTTATATATTGCATTAAAATTTTAAAAGATATGACTCGGGTTGATCGGGTTTGACAAGACCAAGTCATCAGGTTTTCTGAAAAATGAGTCGAATCAAAAACCCTGATTTTCCAACTATGATTTGAACACATGTTAGAAATACGTTTGAAAGCCAAGAAAAGAAGAAAAAAAAATGTGACATGCTAGATATTTTCTTTTCTTCTCTTCTCTTCTTACCTTCCAAACATAGACTAAATAGTAAATACTTCTCAATAACTGGCGTACTTTCGTGGAGCTCTCTCCTATGTGATATACAATCAGGTAGCCAAGTGCAGCTCAGGTTCTCGTATAGATGTCTAGGCCGCATAGATAGAATCAAGCTGTGGGGCCCACCTCTCTTGGATTCCATATGTGTGTACTCAGACCGTACAAGAATGGAGCCAGCCTCCCTGCCCTTTGAAAGTGCCCTTTAGAGCTAGTAGCGCTTCTATTTTTATTTCTGGCTTTGAGAGCACCTTCAGCTTTAACGTTTTATGGGCTAACTGTTCTTACATTCTCTAGCGGTGATGGATATATATAGCCAACCATGCCCTAATAAAGAGGGGATATAACAACCCAGAAAGAGAAAAAAAGGGACCGATTTCAATTGGAACGAGAATGAGAAATAGGTAGTATTTCATTTCTTGAATGGTTTGGTATGGAGCCGGAAAAAGTGGATAGCTTTGGCTGTCAATGTTTCACATGCCTCTCTCTCTCTCTCTTTTTCTCTCTTCAATTTTTGTGAAACGTATAAGGTTATTGCGGCCAGGTCACCCACAACCTAAATGGTTGGGTAGGAGTTATACCTACTACTCATAAAAAATACACACAATTGTTTTGGGTTCCTACCCTCATGTTTTAGTGTCGTACACTTCCCACTTGTTTGATCTCTAATTGGCATCTATTTCTATCTTATCTGTTCATTTGTAATACTTTTTAAATTATATGAAAATAGTGAAATTAATTCTTGACATAGCATGGAAAATTTTCATGTTGGGGTTCCATGTGATAGCCAGAAGTAATGATTCTACATCTGATGTGAGTAATCTAATGTGAAGACTTATAGGTACTTGAGCACTCTCTTTTTAATGGTTAGTTTTTAAAGATAATTTCTACACATAAGTGTCTATCAAGTGGTATCAAAGTCAGGACGTGACAATCTGATGTGTCTCCGAGGATGAAGTCAGAAAAGATTTCGATTACACCCTTCATGAGGAGGAAGAAATTGTTGAGATTCCATGTAGAAGGCAAAACTAACAATCTCACATCCGATGTGAGTATCAGAAAGACTTATAAGTACTAGACTAGCTTTCAAGGATGAGTTCTACATGATCCCTAACACTTCATTCATGAATCATGATGGGTCATATATCACCAAATTTGTTAGAATTCCAAATAAAAACAACCGATCTCATATCCAATGTGATAATTCGATACGAATATTTATATAGATTTTGATACCCTCTTCTTAACCGCTAACTTTTAAAATTGAAATTTATAAATTAATGCCCTCGTTTTACGTTGAGATTGTACTTTTAAACGTAACAGATGAAAAGATATTCTATGTACTTTGGTCGAAAGTGTCACTCCTTTTTTGCTGGGAGATCACTCTCAACCGCATGGTCACACCTCAGATTGTCCATTAGTTGGGTAACCCTATAAGTTGGCCACATGTTTAGTGCCTCAGTGTGCATCACACATGTACCCTTTTCATGCTTTTGTGCTTATTATTAATTCCATATATAACTTTAAAACTTAAAAGAAGGTTATTAATCTATTCCTTTACCCAAAAAGAAACCTAAGGAGCTTGATCAATAGGCCTAAACAAACATATACCTAATTAAATTAAAAACAAAAACGATTTTATTATTAATTGAGTCTGACCCATTAGGGTCCCAATAAGCATATTAGTGTTTTTTGTCGGTTAATTTCTTAATCATTGCCCATCAAAGAATGATACTAATGGTCCCATCATGAACAAACGGAACCCAAATAGAAATGGAAAAGAAAAAATAAAAATTTTAAATATTAAAAAAATAATAATAAAGGAAGAAGGAACAAAGAAAGAAAACTGCTATCTTGTTTGTCGGGCGCATTGTCCCCATGGAGGACCACCTGAAACATCAAGGCACCACCTAAATAAAGCTTGACAAGATGGCTCGCCCCTCCTCCTCCTCCTCCTCCTCCTCCTCTTAGGCTCCAACTTTGGTTGTTCTTATTATGAACCCCAATAATTTGAAGCTAAAAGAATTTGGAAATCTTTTCATTTTTCTACTCTATAGTAAGTTGGCAAAATAATATGGGTAAAGTACACGTACCTCCCTAGAATGCACCCAGTATTCTACGTACCCCCTTAAGTTGCTCAATATTTCGTGTATCACCTCTCAATATTCTACATACCACCCATGCTTTACACCCCAAATGCCACATAGGTCCAATCCGTTAAATACCACAGTTAGATGACAATATTTTGATCATTTTACCATTTGCTTCGTTTTCTTAAATCTAAAAAGACTTAAATACCTTCACTTATTTGTTGCCCAAAACTAAATGAAAATGACAAATTTACCCTTTGTTTTATTTTCATAAATGAAAAGACCTAATTGCCCTCACTTATATATTACCCTAACCTAATTTGAAAAGACTATTTTACCCCTAAATATTTGTTCCTAAAAACCCCAAAATACCCTCATCTTCCCCAAATCATCTTCTTCTTTTACATACCCACCACCACCACCACCACCACCGCCACCCACCATTAACACCATCACCAAAGCCAATACTACCACCACCACCACCGCCACCCACCATTAACACCATCACCAAAGCCAATACTACCACCACCACCCACCATTGCCGCAGCCACCATCACCACCACCACCACCCACCATTCTAGAAATCGAATCCTGATTTGGGGGTAAGAAAAAACACAGATTTTTGTTTTTTTTAATTTGTAGATGCAACAAAGTAGCACCACCTCTGTTCACTTAGTTCTTTCCTTGTCAATGCATTTAACTTAATTTTCAGTCTACAACCAACACAATATCTTCTAAAGTAACAATACTAATCTGTTACACCTGTAAACAAATTCTCATAGTGTCACAGTAGGAAACAAATTCTTCTCTTTACTCTATTTTTCTCCCAATTTCAATTTTTCTTTTTCACATTGTTTCCCTTTCTCACTTTTGGAGTTTGGTCTTTGAATAAAGGGAAATAGAGAGGTTAGGAGAGAGAGAGAGGAGCAAAGCCTTCCACTAAAAACCAGAGATGGAAGTATTAGAAACTCTGGTTTTATCTGGTAACAGAACTTCCAAATCTTTCCAATTTGTGAAAGACTCATCGCAAATCGCAATTTTTTGTTTTCTTCTCTTGATCAATCATTATCTTTTTAGTTGTTTTCTTGCATTGGACATCAAGATTAGTTCAGAAAAGTTGAATTTTAAGTATATAAGTTTCATCATTGGGTTAGGGTTTCATCAAATTGGTTGATAAGAGAAACCTGTACGGAAATTGATTTGTTTCCAGAGAATCTACCTCGCATTTGTCTTAGAACCCAAAGCCAATGGTGGGTGGTGGTGGTGGTGGGTATGTAAAAGAAGATGATGATTTGGAGAAGATGAGGGCATTTTGGGGTTTTTAGGAACAAATATTTAGGGGTAAAATAGTCTTTTCAAATTAGGTTAGGATAATACATAAGTGAGGGCAATTAGGTCTTTTCATTTATGAAAATAAAACAAAGGGTAAATTAGTCATTTTCAATTAGTTTTGGGCAACAAATAAGTGAGGGTATTTAAGTCTTTTCAAATTTAAGAAAATGAAGCAAAGGGTAAAATGGTCAAAATATAGTCATCTAATGGTGGTATTTAACGGATTGGACCTATGTGGCATTTGGGGTGTAAAGCAGGGGAGGTACGTGGAATATTGAGGGGTGGTATGCGGAATATTGAGCTGCTTAGGGGGGTATGCAGAATATTGAGTGCCTTCTAGGGGGGTACGTTTACTTTACCCAAATAATATTCTTATAAATTCAGGAAATTAAAAAATTAATGGGCTTGGGCTTGGGCTTGGGCTTGAGATGACAAATGGATAAGGGAGCTGTTGTTACATTCTTTTATTCCATGTTTATGGGACTTGGGCTAAGCTCACAATATAATAGGAAAGGAAAATAATAATAAGAGACACCCCATGAACATTGCAGAATAGAGATAATGTAGTTTAAACCGTAGGAACGGCAGCTGAAATCAGATTTTTTGCGTGGGTTGTTTGCTTAGAGGCATAATGCAGACAATATATACATCCAATCCCAACCTATTGTTATGTGTGTTTGGAATTTGAATTCTTGTACCTGTTTCAAAGTTAGTTCTGTTTCGACATTTTTTTGGTGATGACCTAAAAGTGAAATTTTGTGAGGTCTATGATGGTAGCGAAGGGCTTGGGCCGATAGATTGACCCGACTTGATGAAGTGTTACCTTGTTTTATTATCTTGTTGTGTAAGCAAGAGAGAGTGGTATGATTAGGACATTTTCATGTTAGACTTTTTTGGGGAGAGTTCTTGCTGCGACTTTTGATGTTCTTGAGAGATCTCTGTTGTATTTTTATTCCATCACATAATGAATCATCTTCAGCTTCGCCAATGGATGTAGCACATCAAATTGGTGTGTGAACCACATTAAATCTCTGTATCATCTTTGTTTGAATCTGTTTTGTTTTTACGCACGTGTTTCTTGGTGTTTGCATTAACACTGATATTTAGGGCTTCAAGAAGTTTTTGTTATATGATGGAGAAATAAAAATAGAGAAGAAGTAAATGATGAATATGTAATAGTAATATTGAAAAGAAGAAAAGAAGAAGAGGTGATCATTGAGGTGTACTTCAAAACCCCAAGTTTTGTAAAATCTGATTTGGACATCAACAAGTTGGGTTTCTTTTATCATGAATTGGGTTTAAGAAATTTACCAAAAATAAATAAAGAATTGCGTTCAAGGATTTTGCCGGTTTTAGGCTTTCATTAGCCCATTTGGGGTCCAACTTGTATAATTAAATACAAGAAAACCCAAAGCCCATAGACAAAAACCCAACAATTCGAACAAGGCTTGATTTGGTATGATTTCTATTTCAATTTCCAAGGATGATTTCTATTTTGGATATTGTTTGGTCTTATTTTTGCACCTTATTTCAATGAAATAGAAATGAAGTGGAATAGAAATCCTGAAATAGTTGAGGAGCTGTTTTAGAATTTCCATTTCATTTGATTTCTCTCTTGCTCTTTAATGAGCACATGGTTAATTTGATGGGCAAAATAGTAATTTCATGTTAAAATAAAACACTATCATTCTTCTTCTCCTAATGATCTCACCACCACCACTCCCTGCCATAGCCATGCCCTCCGAAAGAAAGATAGAGAATTTATCCTTAGACATTGAACTACCAAGTGGATTTTTTTATTTGTTTTTGAAATATTTCATATTGACATTTGACACAACCAAAACACAGCCTAAGCTTTTACGGCTCAATTTGAGAAATAAGCTATATTATTAGTGTTTTGTTTGAAGCATGTTAGCAACACTAATCTTCAATGAGATCCATTAGTACCGGAATTTAAATTGATTTGATGACTTTGAACCATATATTCATATTTTCCCTTTGCGTGGCGGTAAGGAAACACTGGCCCATAACAACAATAATAATGGGGAATGCATCCTATGTTTGGAAGCGTGGCTTGTGTAATTACAGGGTCAATAGGAGCACGTGTGGAAGCATCAATAGGGGCGTTATTTTCGCTTTTCATGAGGCGAGCCAACGAGATGGTAATTTGAATCATTTCTCTTCCTTGTGTCTGGGTGCCATGTGCACACTCTTGGACATAATTTTTTTTTTTTTCATAATAATAATAATAATAATAATATAATAGTAAAGAATGTCAATGTAATTAGCTTGGATCCAGATCCTCTACTGCCGCCTACCCATCCTACTATATGCTCCGCAGACACAGCAAGGCATGCAATGATCGCCTTACCCCTATCCAAGCGCCTTGCCTGAATGGGGGTAAGGCAGTCATTGCATGCCTTGCCGTGTCTACACAACACATAGCAGGACGGGCAGGCGACAATAGAGAATCCAAATTGTATTAGCTTCACATTGTTGAATTTGATTGATAAATCATAAGTTGAAGAACTTAATTAAAAACTAATGGGTGTCAAATAGAAGGACCATTTCAAAAGTAGAAAGGTGAAAGAGTGCTAGTATTGAATTTTCAAGAATTCATATTTCTAAAAGGAAAAAAATAAATAAAAATCCTTTATATCCCTTAAGAAGCATATGTAATTATTATTATTATTATTATTTTTTTTTTTTCGGGTCCATCCTACTCAAGGGCCATAGAACAACTAAGACTAAGATAAGCCATCAATCTACAACTAGAGAAGAAGGAAGACGGGGAGAGAGGAGTGCCCTTTTGACACAATATGCAATCCAGGAGTTCACTGCTTGTCTTGTTTTCATACAAACAAGGGCTAGATGATGGCATCACTCTGATTCGTCACATCACATTTCCACGTGGCAAAATTGGGACAAAATTAGGTTTTTGAGGAAAGAGACTGCTGGTGGTTCCACCTATCATTACTCATAAAAGAAATGATTGTTTGAGTTGGTTTGGGTCTAGGGCTAGCTAGGCCTTTCTATTGAACACGTACGAAGTAAGCTGAGTATATATTGTACTGTATTTCCTTTGGTCCGTAAATTTACAGATTATGAGCCTCACAAGTAGATTCAATATTACATAATACCTTGGGCTTTAAAAAAAGGGCCAAGCCAAGCAAGAGTAGGAGAACCCTTACACAAGTGCTTATGGGTGTTAAACTTAGGTAGGCCTAGACAAATCTTTAATCAGAGTTCCTCCGAGCTAGCCCAATCCAAGTCCAAGGAGACCAAGATGGGCTACACATAGATTAGCCCATTCAGACCTAGTTGACGGATATAGGGACAAACACTATATCAGTTTTTTTGGTGAAACAAGACTGGCAGTGTAGGGGGGGAACATTGAATTATATAATTCCATCCACCCACCCCCACCTATTAACATCAAGAAAGAAATGTGCGGCCTAACCGGTTGCTTGTATCATCCTCTTAGACTCATTACTCATCCGAAGACTCCACCTGCCCCTCTCTCTCTCTCTCTCTATATATATATATATATGGGTCTTTTTGTTCTTTGTGAGTTTGAGTGCACATTTTGGATTCAATTCAAATTCTCTTATGTTTTAATGGCAAAATAACAAGACCAACCCCATAAAACATGCATTAATCCACGGTCTTTAAAGCCTTTAGTGTAGAATTTGGAATTTTGTAATTTTCATTTCTCCAAAGTTGCTCTCTTTTGCCTCAAAATTGGAGAATTGGGTTGAAAGTCAATTCTCAATTCTGGTCTAATTCCAATAAATGGAAACAAACTTGTATATCACGATGCCAAGTCTAAATTTTGGTCAAATTTGAGAAATATGATTAAAACCAAAAGGGCATCAAGAGAGTCTGAAGGAAAAATTAGGTGTAGAAGGGTTTAGAACTTGGGTTTCATTTGATTAAAATTGAATATTGATTGTACTGTTTTCACTTTTCTTTCAAGTGAAGAACAAAAAAATGATTTCAACCAAAAAAAAGAACCAAAAAACATCTTGCTCTATGGACATATGTTAACTAGCCAAACCACATAAATTTTGTTGTGTCTTTTCTTTCATTATTGCTATTGGTTTCTCTCTTAATTCCAGAAATGTAGGTACTGCCATCGTCAACAAGCCCATAAACTTTCTACTTATCATTTTTCTCCCAATCAAAATAGGCTTAGAAAAAGGGATGTAAACGGATCAGATTCAGATCGAATACAGCTCAGATGTGATCGGATCCAAATATTCCCTGGTCAAATATAGATAACTCTAAACTGATTCGGATGGATTCAAATGCGGATCGAATTCGGATTTTCGATCATCCGTTTACATCTCTGCCTTGTGTAACCCGAACCTTCCCCTAACGGATACAATTCACTCACTTCATATCTCTTAGATCATGTTTCTCTTTTCTTCATATTCTAGTACTAGTTGAATCTTCAAAAACCCTCAAGATCATTATTTAATTTTTTATTATTAAATATTCGGATTGTTCTGTCATTTCTTCGATTCTATTTGGAAGGATATTCTTACAAAATGTTGACTCGGTCCTAGAGGTATCTTCCTTTTTGACACAGAATGGAAGTGGGCTTTGAAATCATTTGAAGGTAAGTCATTTTGTGACTCTCTTGAAAAGTTGAATTTTCAATTTCTTTGTTGTGATTCATCATATTTGATGAAAAAGAAATAAAAAATAGACAACTAATTTCATTGCATTCTATTAAGCAAATTTGAAAATATATTATTTTCGATGTCAAAAATAAAATTCTGCCCAGTTGTTCAATGTGCCCTACAATGGTAGAAATTTGCATCTTACCTTATCTTCTGATTTTCTTGTTTTCCCCTTGCGTACTAGTGTTATAAGTTTCTTTTTCCCTTATTTGACATATTTATCTCTGTGACCCCAACCTATTTTTTTAATCACCACAATTTAATTGATGTAATAGTTTGTATTTAGTAGCACCTACTCATAATCTTACTAAATAGCTAGTCTTAAAAATAACGGCTTTGATTTTTTGCATCATGCACTTAGGAGAACCTACCTGTATGGCTTGCATTCAAATTTTAGGTGAAATAAAACTTTGAAAATATTTTTTTTTAAAAATAGAAATAAAAAAAACTTCTGAAAGATTATTCAAAACTTATGGAAAGCTGAAGTCTTGAAATTGGCTCTTATGTTTTGAAAGATTATTCAAAACATATGGAAATAAAAATACATAAAACTATGGTCACCCATCACCTCATGAATTTGACATTAACATCTCCATCATAAAACCTATCTAACCCGATGCAATGGTTGAGAGCAGATCGAGCACCAACTGACCAACCCATGGCCCATGTTCTTTAGTTTTTAACTACTCCATCAACTGCCATTTAACTAAAGTCTGGGGCCACGCTTTTCAAATGCAAATTGGGATTCATACCAGCAATACCCACCATTTTTTTATAGTTTTTATTGTCTGATCATGGATCCCAATCCTGACGTCACAAAGCGTGACAGCACGTCACTCATCGTGGTTTCCTTCAAATAATTTAGGAAAAGTGTTATCTGGTCGCGTGTGGCACACGGTCTACACACACGAAATGACAGTCACACCCTCAAGAATTTCTACCTTACCATAGAAGCAAGCGCAGCAGTCATTTTGTGTAGTCTTGTGTATGGTTTCAAGACCGCACGCCACACACGAGCAAGTAGCGTTCTTCCTCCTAAATAAATTTTCACTATATTTAATTAGGCAAAGAAATTACTATCTAGTAACTAAGGGTGTCAAAATCAAATCGAAATCAAAATTGAATCGAATCGCTTAAACTGAAACCATGAAACCGTTTAATAAATGGTTCGATTATGGTTTCAAAATTGAGACCGTTTAGTTATGACTTCGGATAGGGCTTATTGGAGGGCGAGGATCCAGATAGCAGACCCCATTTAGCTGAGATTCTCCTATCATGTTAGGTTAGGCTTTTTTCCTTTTACTATCTTTCATCTTTCACTTGTCATTTTCTTTTTTCCATTTTGTATCTAGTGTCATATTGCATCTTTCTTCAGTTCCCATTTCTTCTTTCATGTTGCATCTCTTGCTAGAACTTTTTTTTTTTTTTTTTTTTTTTTTAAATTTTGAAGAGGGAGATATTATATTATAATAAAGGGTAATAAGATATTACGTCCGATAATATTTCTTCCCGTTCGAGTCATTCCGTATAATAGCAGAAAGAGTCTCCGGGAGGCAGTTTACACTAAAATGCAACTCTTGACAAGAATATAGGAACCCAGCCAATACCTCTTGTTAGAACTTAATTTTATTTTGTTGTGTTTGGATTCATGTAGCGGATCCCATTCAGTTGGGATAAGGCTGAGTTTGTTGTTGCTATTCTTGTTAGTTAAATAGGTTTGAACCGTACCATTTAATACTTTTAAATATACATAAATGTGCCAAAAGTAAATAGAAACTGTTTACCGAACTGAACCGTTTAAAAGCGAAATGTGATACCGTTTAATAAATGTTTTGATTATGGTTTCAAAATTGAGACCATTTACTTAAACGGTTTGAACCGAATCGAGTTGTTTAATCGAAATCAGACCGTTTAACACCCTTACTGGTAACACACAGTCGCACAAAATAACTATCATGCCCTCAGGGATTTCTGTCTTTTCATGTGGGCACGGTAGTCATTCCGTACGACCCTGTCTGGGCATAGGAGCCGCACGACCAGATAGCTTTTTTTCTTCCATTTAATTAAGATTTGTAAAGTCAACAAAACCCAGTCAGTGTCTCGGTGAGGTTGCACCTTCATTAATTAAACTAATTAATTAACCCCAATAGGCCGGATAGGGTCCTCGAAAACGATAGCACCTCCCTAATTTAGTACGACTTTACATGCAAAAATTCCAATTAAGTATTGGGTTAGATCCCTTAATTAATCTATCACTTACCTCTGGACTTAACTCCTCTAGAGGAGAAAATTTTCTTACCTCTCATAGGGGACTAAAAATGACGGCCTCACCCCCTGTCCGAATACACTACTCGGATGGGGTGAAATCGTCCCTCTCTATGAGAGGAACCTACTAACCTGACCGGACAGGAACTGAGAGGAGAAAAATTCCTTACCTCTGAGAATTTGAGGCTAGCTAGCTAGAGTTTTGGTTTTTTTGTTTTTTTTTTGGGATAGAACTACCTAGCTAGAGTTGAGAGCAAGCATTCTTGATAAATAACTCATAAAATGGAAATTGGCAAAAAAAAAGGGAAAATAAGTAGTTTCTCATACGAACCCTTTCAAATCTCAGCTGTTTTTTCTTTCTTTTCTATACAAAAATAGCAAAAACCCAAGAACATAGCGACGAGCCCGCGTCCACAGTGGTAGTCCCGAAGCTCACGCTTGCAGAGACCTTTCAATCAGACCTTTGTTTCGTCTGTCCCATCTCTCCAATGGTATGATACGAAGCATCATTTCTCAGATTTACCCATTTCCTTCTTCTCATTCTTTTATCATTAATCAAACTCAGCTGCCCTTAACTAGAGTTTGTTCTTGATTTTCTTCTTGTTTTTCTGCATTGTCTGTACTTCTTCGCCGATGGGTTGGTGTGAGATTCGATTTGTGGAGCTCCTTGTGGTGAACCATTTGCTTTCTTCTGGATATATGTCTGATTTATCTCTTGAAACATGGAGGTGAATGGCATTGTTCATGCCTGGAAATTTTTTTTTGGCGGGTTAATGATTTGTTCAGCCCATTTTGAATCCATTAAAACTTTCTTTGATGAGTTGAAGTAAGTTTAGAAGCTATTTTGGCTGATGGGTATCAGTGACTTTTCTGAGCGTGAATCACTATGATGTATTGAAAGAAAAGAAAAGTAGTTTTTGAATATTAGTATTTACTAGTAGGTTCTTTGCCTCTCTGGTTTTCTGTGCTTCTTTTTAATATTTTACAGGAAGAGCATTAAATTCTCTGTATGTTTGAACCAAACTTCGTTTCTCTCTCATTTCCTTTCATGGGGTACCCTTTTCTTTTCTAATACGAAAGAGTATCTGGCTTAGGGAGTTAATAGTAAATGAGTTTTTCTTCCTCCACACATGTGTGCCTTCAGCATTTTATCTTCGTTTAGGGATATAACAGTTAAGAACCAATTCTGATTTCTTATATTAGTATTGCAATGGCCGAAAGGAATCCTCACTTTCGTCGTTCATCTCTGTTTTGTATGTTAGCAATCACTTCTGTCCTCTTCTTCCTCTCTTGGTTCTTTGTCTTGCGTTCCACAAGCCGCCCTCACTTTGTTGACCTCAGCACATTACCCAATTCCAAGCTCTTTGCAGTGGTTGAAAATGGAAACTCTCAACCCCGAAATCAGGATAACGTTGACCTTTCAATCCCCAACATGCCAGTCTCTGTGGATTATGAGAAGGAAGCACCCCAAGTTGAAAAATTGATGAAATGCAATCCAAATAAGGTAGTTCTCAAGGTTTTCATGTATGATTTACCTCCTGAATTCCACTTTGGCCTCTTGAATTGGAAACCTGAAGGGGATAATGTATGGCCAGATCTTAAAACCAAAATACCTGATTATCCAGGAGGTTTGAACTTGCAACACAGCATAGAATATTGGCTGACTTTAGATCTCCTCTCATCAACATTTCCTGACTCAGCGGGTGCTCGTAGTGCTGTGAGAGTGCACAACTCAAGTGAGGCAGATGTCATCTTTGTTCCATTCTTTTCCTCCTTGACCTATAACAGATATTCCAGGCTTCAGCCACATGAAAAGAAGAATAGGAACCAATTGTTACAAGAGAATCTGGTGATGTTTCTAACATCTCAAGAGGAGTGGAAGAGATCAGGGGGACGTGATCATATAATCATGGCCCATCATCCAAATAGCATGTTATATGCAAGGATGAAGCTGTGGCCTGCCATGTTCATACTTGCAGATTTTGGGAGATACCCTCCTACCATAGCTAATGTTGAAAAGGATGTGATTGCACCTTACAAACATGTTATCAAAACTTTTGTCAATGATTCGTCTGGCTTTGACGATCGTCCAACTTTGCTGTATTTCCAAGGAGCCATATACAGGAAAGATGTATGTTCCTCCTCTTTGTAGAGCATCCTGTCGTGTACCTCTTATCTATTTATTGTCTGGCTAATGTTCTTTTTTATTATCACCTTTCTATTTTGCAGTTTATTCCTTTTTTGAGGGAATGCTAATTTTGTAGTTTATTCATCTATGGTTGTTGCAGTAGTTTTATATCACATTTTATTTGACTCTTGATTGTGTTGCTTTGTTCCTATATGTGATTCTTCTAGTTTGAATTAAGAAGAAATATGGTCTTCCAGTTACACAACTTGTTTATGTCAACTGTTGAAATGCTACAAGATTTTTCCATGTGAAAAGAACAGACTCCACATAGGTTCATCTTTGCCACTTTATATACTGTTATTGCCATTTTTCCTCCATGACCAAGTATTCAATCAAGAACAACTTGAGATCGATTATTGCTCCCCAATCAGGTTGTTACTCCAACATACTAGATTCCTTGAGAACTCATACATAATTAGAAGCTATGTTGGGATGGGTGCAGGTTTTTGTTTTCTATCCCAGATGAGTGTCACAACTTTACTGTTTTGAAGGCAATTTATCATATCAAGGAGCTGAAATTTCTGTTCAAACGATCGCAGAAAATTGATATTTGTGGATTGAGCCAGGTCAACTCATTAGTCTCTTGCAGTGCCAAGCCTTATAACTAATTAGATTTACCAGGGTACCTTAGCTCTGCGTCAGTCATATCCTGGGCCTGTCAGTAAAAAAAAGGGCGTACCCAGTGCATGAGGCTCCAGCCAGTGTGGTCCGGGGAGGGTTATTAATGTATGCAGCCACACCCCTGCTTTGCAGAGAGGCTGTTTCCCGACTCGAACCCACAACCACTAGGTCACAATGGAGAAACCTTACCTGGGCCTGTCAGTAAGTGCCTTAGAAATCTATTTACCTGGAGTTTACTTAACCTACCCCCATGTGACATGTCCCATTACTCACTGACGACCCTGTTATACATCAATCCTGGTTGCTTTGTTCAAACTCAGTGGGTATAAAAGAGATTTCTCCATAGGTTTAAACTTTTAAAGAAGCAGAACAGTGCCAAAAATAAGTTTGAAATGTACAAAAGACAGATAAGTTGGAATTTGGGATGGCCGGGTTAATCCTTAGATCCTTACAGCATATAGAAAGTTGAAACCCTATATTTGGTTATGTAGTACTTGTTGTTCCTGGTTAATTCTTAGATCCTTACAGCTAATTAATATTTGCTTAAAATTAGCTGAAAGGAGCACAAGCACAATGAGGGTCAGATTAATTCTATTGATTGCATCTTCTCCAGTTCTCTGAGAAAAGCATGGAAAAAGGGGAGATGGGGGCTCGGATGTGCAAGCTCTCGTTGGCCTGTAATAGGAGTTGTCTCATAGAACATGGTCTGTCAAGATGCATAGTTAGGTTTTTCATTTTCCAATAAAGCCCACTCCTGCAACTGTACTGAAGGGATCACTGTCCATAGATTGTAGGTGACTAGGTGATATATGAATCTCAAGCAGGCAGGGAGCTGTATGTTCTAGTTCGATAAGAAGAGTGAAATCAGTGTGTATATTCAGTCACATGCATGGCTAGTACATCATATATAGATGAAGTGAGCAGGACCCAACACATCAAATCCCACATAATCATGCATAAGGTTGATCTGTTTGATTCTCTTGGATAAATTCTATCCTCTGTCTGAATATTTGTTATTTCTGAAAGATCCAAGGATGTTCTATGCTATTCGTATCAAGTTTTTTTCTTGAATGTTGGTACCATCAATCACATACCGTCTACGATTTTCTCCAGTGTTCCTTTAAAGTGCTTAGTCTTTCCTAGGATTTCATTGGATTTTAACGTTTTCCTTAGATTTAACCTGAACTATTTTCATATGGACTATAATACTATATACAAACAAGTCTTTAAACTTCCCTAGCATGAACCCTTTGAAGTATTTTACATGTCTCATGCTTCCAGTCCTCTTGTTCTTCTAGCCTAGTAGTGTCACTAACACAACCCTTAATTATTTGTGCAACAATGTTGATTCCAATCTAGATATCTAACTCAACCACCATTTAGGATATGTTGTTAATGTCAAGATTATCCTTACGTACAGGACAAAGATGCCATTTGTGTTGAGATTAGAAAGCATGCTCAGAAATCAGAACTGTTAAAATGTTTTTGTCCTTTTGGATTCGCTATTGTCCAAAGTTTCTAATGGCCAGACCCTCCTATATAAGTGATGCTGGATCTAACTGTTGATTTGTGAATTGTTTCATGTTGTTTTCATGTCTCTCTTTCCAAATGAAGGTTTTTAATCCAGATGGAAAGTTCATCCTTAACGTCTGATTGGGATCAATTGACCTGGCTGAATTTTGACTTTAGGGTCCAATCCAAGGGGTGGTTAAGAAGTTGGATTCTTAGCATTCATATCAGATTTAGGTGTTTTTCTGTCTCGGAATGAAATTGCTGAATTATTTTCTACAACTTAGTCATAAATTTTCACTTAATGTGTTTTGAGATGAAAATATCTTCCTACATAAGTGGAAGTCTATGACACCAGTTCCATGGAGACTTCAATTTTATAGAATTTTTCTCCCTCCCTCTCACAAAGATAGTTTTGAGGTTTTTTCACTCCCAAAATGTCTGTCCATTTTTAAAACCAAGATTTGAAGTTTTGTTAGATTCCCCATAATGCCCCTATTTAATTATCCATACATTTATTGTATTCACTTGACATAATTGCTTCCCTCTTACATTAGCCAAAATAATAGGGGTAATGTTGGGGATAAAAAAAAAAAAGGTTTGAATTACTAGGTGATTAATACATTGACAACAAGCTCCTTAAAATGAGGGATTTTTCAAACTAGACGGTCTTTGTGGGATAGAGGGAATATTCAATTTAAACATTAAATTATCCATGCTCGAACACTTTCTGCTGATGTCTCCTCCTTAATTTCTCGCATATCTTCTTTCATCTCTATTGGAGGGCCATTATTTGGTCCAATCAGAAATAATTCTCTCATTGAGCTATCTGCAATTCAATATAGATCAGGATTAATCAGTTAGTTCATGGATATAAGTACTGAACATGGGAATATCATATCAGCCATCCTGTTCCCAAAATGATTGTCCAAAGCTCAACTTGTATATTCTTTTATGTAGTGTTATTTGTATGACTCAATTGTTATCAGTGAATTGTTTTCCATTTATTTTGAAAATCTAAGGGCAGCCAACTGGTTCAACTGGATCTTGCCTTGGAGTCTTCTAGACTAAAGAACAAACTCATTGGCTAATTCTAGATCTGCTAGTAACCTGTTTATCTGCGGGTTGTTCATACTTCTCTGCGAATGCAAAAGGAATCTGTTTTAGATTGTTTTCATGGTACCCTGAGATCATCTACGTGGTGATTATTTGCTTATTAATTCCTCCTATTTCTAGGTTTGTCTTCTGCATTGGTGCTTTGCTTTCTGGGTTTGGATTATCATTAAAACGCAGCCAGTGCTTTACTCTGTTTCTGCTCCTATATCTATGATTCTATTCTGAGCTTATTTTATTTGACTTTCTCATCTTCAGGGTGGGATTGTTCGACAAGAACTGTTTTATCTTTTGAAGGATGAAAAAGATGTGCACTTCTCATTTGGGAGCGTTAGTAGGGACGGAATCAATAAAGCTAGCCAAGGGATGCACTCATCAAAATTCTGCCTCAACATCGCTGGTGATACCCCATCATCAAATCGCCTGTTTGATGCCATTGCGAGCCACTGTGTCCCTGTCATTATCAGTGATGAAATTGAACTCCCTTATGAGGATGTCCTTGACTACTCTGAGTTCTGCATCTTTGTACGCACATCAGATGCCGTGAAAAAGAATTTTCTCATTGAGTTAATTAGGAGTATCAAGAAGGAAGAATGGACCAGGAGGTGGAAGAGGCTCAAAGAGATCGAAAAGTTCTTTGAGTTCCAGTACCCTTCTCAGGAGGAGGATGCTGTACAAATGATCTGGCAGGCAGTTGCCCGTAAGGTGCCTTCAGTTCGATTAAAGCTACACAAGTCCAAGCGATTCTCTCGGCATAAAGACAGCAGGAGGAAGAGGGAAATCATAACAGTTCCAAGAAATTTTGGTGAGAGATGAATTAATCCCAATGGATGTCAAAGTTCCTTGCCCCATTCCTTCCACTCTTTTCTTGAGTATAGTGTTGTTGCAAATCAGATAAATCATGTAAATTTGCTGCTATGGCTCCATTTGTTTCCATGTAAAAAGATGGAAAAGGAAAATTTTCTTGTAAAACAGGATTTTCCACTGTTTTGATGTAAAATACACAAATTTCATTGAGAAATAAGAAAAATTTTACATGGAGTAAACTTTTCACATAAAATATCATTTGGAAGGGAAAAGTTTACAGTAAACAAACAGGACCTATAGGAACGTGATTCTTACTGTAAAATTTGATCCTAATTTTGTAATGTTATCAGAAAGGTGTTTCATTTGACAATTTGGCTTCTGCTTTTAGTACAATAAGGTCGGACTCTTTCATTTATGTTAGTTTGAAATGCTCGTATAGCAGATGATATGATTGGGTTGACAATGCCACTCTGGATGCACAAACTTTACCCAACCCACCAAACCCACCCATTGGTTTGCAGGTCGTGTCCAGGTTGAAGAACCCATGACCATGAGTGGTGATGCATTGGACACTGTAGCTCATAATAATATTCATTGGTTGACCCTTCTTCAGTTCTTCCTGTCCATGCAAAACAGCAAGTATCCTTCCCAGAACCCGAATTTTGCCAAGATTGATTGAAATTCCTAAGGCTAATGATGACAATCTCAAGCTTCATTCAGGTGATGATCTTGGGTTGGTGAGATGATTTGTTGCAGAGGTCTGACGGAGTTGGTTCTGGCCAGATTTTCAAAGGTTGCAGTGTAGAGTGTAGCCCTAGCTAGTAGAATATGATCGGTAACTGAGTAGCTAACTAACTGAAACTAGTGTGACTTTATAGTTAGAACTGGTAAACTCAGTGCTCTCACCTAGATTCATCAGTAAGGAAAAGGACTGAACCAACTTTTTTTTTTTTTGGTAGTGTGTGTGTGTGTTGTGTGCACATGTACTTCACTGAACCCACAGTTCACTGATATTTTGTGGGATGTTTACTACTTAGTAATCAGTGAAGTTCACTTGCTCATTGACATAATAGATAATCTTCACCATGCATTGTCAAAGATGAACTAAGTATATATAGCATTGTTGGTAAAGATTAGAAGTCTCCAATTAATTTTTGTTTCAATTTCATTTCCTTTTCCTTCACTTTTTTTCTAATAAGACGGCCAAATGGAAACTGGTTGTTGTAAATCAGGTTCAAAATTTTCAATTAGAACCCTACACTAGAGGAATTTTTATCCTGCCCGGTACAGTTGTCCAGTTCCTCTCATAGGGAGGCACAAATGATGACTTAACCTCACTCGGGCAGTGTGTTCAGGTAGGCGGTTAGGTCGTCATTTCCGGCCCCCTAAGAGAGGAACCGGACAACTGTTTCATGCAGGGAACCGGAGAGGATAATGATCCACACTAGACTGGGTTGAGTTAGGGAGGGAGTTGCCACATCCACTGTTCAGTCCCTTCTCGTTGTGTTCAACTGCTCTCTGTAGGAATCCCGAATAAACATTTATACTGTGAAGTAATATGGAAATCCATTGAAGTAACTAGGACAAAAATTGAATACAAATAATTTGAATAATTGAATTATGCACCTTCAAGTTGAGGCCAGATGGTACCAAGTACTAACCATCTTTCTGAGCACATCCATTTTACAATTTTTATTTCCCACAAAAATGCCATATTTGTTCCAACTCCCTCATAAATTCCTTTTCTCTACCCGTAATTACAGTTGTGTGATTTGCATTAGAGATGGTCTTAACCTCCACAAGTGGAACTTTAAGCTTCACATTGTGGCTACACTCAAATGGAACCACCTGGTCTTTGTCTCCTTGGATGATTGTAACTGACACACCCGACTTGTTCAGAGCTTCCAAGTATTCATCCATTAGCTTTGCTCCTCCACATATAACATTGTGCATTGTGTGCCAGGCTGAGTGATGGGTGTGCCTGGTCAAGTCCACAGCCATGAAATGCGGGTCCCTAGAAAAAGTTAAATACGAGCTATATGAATATTTTCTTGAGTTAGTATTGAAGGAAGAACCTTAATTTGATTAACTTACCTTCTAGTTAGCAGCTTAAGAATCCATTCCCATCTCCGGTGGTTTCTGCAGACAAGGAAGCAGATGCTTCTTCCAACATGTTCATACCATGACATGACTGAAGAACCAAAAAGCAATGGTGGCCACAATTTCTTCCCAGCAAGTCTATTGAGTGCAGTTAAGCTCGCATTGTCCTCGGATGAGGGAAAGTAAGGCTGAAAATAACATCCATCACTGACCCCAAATGAGCATCATAGTGTGTAATAAAATTGAGGAAATAAAAGAATACGCAAAGCAAGATGACTCAACAATGAGTACAAAGTCAAGTAACTAAGAGTCTGGTAGTAACATGGAAATTCAATCCCACGGAAAGTTACTCGTAACCTATCTGAGTTGAACTCTGGATTTGGACGACTCAATAACTGGATTCTAACAAATTGGATTTCCATATGGGTTCAAACTATTTAATGTTATTCATCAACACTAAAAAATCTGGTCTATCAAATCGCTTCGTGTACTCACCAGTGCTATCAGTGTAATTGACCTCAAAGACTTCGGATATTTTGCTGCCAAGGCCAAAGCAATTATACATCCCATGGAGTGGGCAACCAAGTGGAAAGAGTTCAACTGAAACCGATCAATTACAGATTTCTCGATCATTTCCAAGTGGTCTTTCAACGTGTAAAGACAATCCCGTGGTTTCGGGCTCCTTCCAAAACCTAGGAGATCTACAGCAAACAATCTGTAGCTCTGCTTTGCAGGTTCAGAGAGATTTGGAAATACTGTTTCAATCCAAAGGGAGGAAGAGGATAGAAACCCATGTAAGAAAATCACATTTTCAGCTGGCTTTCCCTTGCTGTCTTCATTGGTAGCTGTCAAACATCAATTGATAATTGCATTAACAACTAAAATGATTTCAAGCACAAAGGCATATAACCACCCTAAGGTCTTCCATCATTTCAATACCACTTACATAAGTACTTAACTGGTAGCAACATTAACAATTATCACCATTTCAAGTACAAATCCATAACTACCCTGAGGTCTTCCATGAGTCTTACCCACAACTATCATCTTTTCAAAAAGTTCTCCAACTTATGCTTGTTTTAGTCGCATGAAAATCAAAAGTCACAGCAGACTGCCAACTCTTTCTATCCTTTATTTACTTAATTACTTGAAGAAACTGATTGATAAGTCGATGAAAGCTAATGGAAAATTTGAAAGCCCTTACTCTCTTAGGCAAAACAACCATGCTTCGACCAAATAATAAATCTATCAATAAAAACGAAGAAGGGAGAAATTTGGGTTGTTCTAGTACCTGGTGAGGGCTCTCTGACAACAACATGAAGTTTCTGATCTCCATTGAGCTGCCATGAAACACAAGATTCACAATTGCAGTCTGACCACCTATTCACCACTAAACTTCCTTTCTTAATGGAATCCACCCTCTTTGCTCTCAACATTGGAAGGCCTAAATCCCTGGAAATATTTTTCCTCCTATACAAAGTTTCTGAAATCTCAGCTTCTTTATCCCCATTCACGTTCGTCCTCTGTTCTCCCCTGTCCTGGCAGTAACAAGAGGAGGTGTTTACTTCCAGGAGCCCATCAATTAAACTGTAAAAAATGCAGAGAAGGGAATCCAACAAATCCAGTAACGCAAAAACAATGAACCCAATTGCTGAAGTGAGGCTTCGGACAGCTTCTTGGGGCCAATTGTGAGCAAATACGGACATGATTCTCAGAATTTTGCCGGCGAGAGATAATCTCATCACATTACAAGTTTACAACAACACATATATACATAGATTTGAGAGAGCAGAAGAGAGAAAGAATAGAACCTCTGGGAATCGAATATGGGAAATCTCAATTGGGCTTTGTAGGAAAGATTCCATTTCCTCGCTCCTCCAAGAGACAGAGAAGCTGAGTAGCCAGCACGCCACGTACTCCCTCCCTATTCCCTGAAGGCCTCGAGAGAGACGGGGATGTGAAGACGGACAAAATCATGCCTTAGCAAATCTACCAACCAATGTGCATACGACACGTTGAAGATGGCGTTATGCCGTTAAGATCTTATATGGGTACAGTAGTGTTTTAATGGTCAAAGTGGTTTTTTATTCAATTTTTTAGGGGAGAGAAAATAATAAAACATTCATATGTAAGAGAACGTAGGAAACGCCTAATTAGAGGCTGGATTACATTTTCATACGAGAACGCGTAGGCACACAGATGGAATCCATTCACTCTCTTGGATTCCATTCGTGCGTCTAAAGGCATATGATCGGGTAGCATTCTTTTACGTGTTGGTCTTTCATTCTTGTTGAATCAAAGGCTTGGGTTTTGCTATTTTGTTGAATTCGGCCCTCTTAACATCGAAGAAGAGAAGATCATCAAGCACTTGTACTCTGTTTCAACGATCGATCTATTTATAATTTATCTATCTATCTATCCATCTATGACCGTGGTTTTAGTGCACGGTATCGGAACGGTTATCCATAACCTACAAAACAGATACAAAACCGATACGGTATCAGCCTAGATCTACTGTATCAGGCAACTTTGTCCCTGATTCTTCTTTAAAAATGAGTTTTTGACACTACTGTGCTACCGATTTGGTATTGGTATCGGTATCAGTATCGGTGACTATCAAAACCGGTACCGGGCGATCCGATACCAATACTTCAAACTATGTCTATGACCCGTGCTTGCAGATCGCAAAATTATGCAACCAATGAATTGCCGAAATTTGTTTTCTATGAATCATTGCTTCTAGACTTGTCTTAATTGCTTAGTTGCATTGTTGATGTAGGACCTGGCTCTCCTCCAGTTGTAGCTGGAGCTGGAGGATCTAGCCCATCAAAAATAGGGGGACCGCCTGTGAAATGACCCAAATACCCTTGTTTTTGCTAGGAATCCAATGTGAGAGCTTGAAATATTCTCCTCGAGAAATGATGAAAGTCTTATAATTAATTGGGCAAGAGATTGTTATTTGGTTGTGTAAACCCTGCATCAGCACAGGGCCAATGAGAGCGCACACAAGGGCATCAACACGGATGGAGTTTTTTATTCCAGGGAGGGCTGAATGGTAGTTTCGTGCAATCTTGCGCCTGGACACGCCGCATACGCAACCAAACAGTTTTCTTTTTCTCTAATTAGAATGCCACCTGGTCACGCCAAAGACGCCGTCCCTGTGCCCTGATACAAGGGCACACGAAATGACCGCCGCACCCCTGGTCATTTCTGAGGTTCCAGGGGGTGCATCGGTCATTTTGCACTCCTTTGTATCAGGGTGTACGCATGCGCTGCACAACCAAGTGGCATTCTCAGATCCAACTCCTCTCCTACGACTTGCCCCACCTCCCTCCCTCCTACCAAACACAAATAGGGGTGGACCCCACCCAGACAGGGGGTAGGATGGTTATTTCGGCCCTATTTGTGTCTAATAGGAGGGAGGGAGGTGGGGCAGATCATAGGAGAGCAGCCGGTGGCATGGTCTTTCCCATAATAGGCAGCTAAAGAAAACATTTTGGAACATACCGGATCCCAACATTACATAAAACAGTTTGGGGCCTTACAAAGCACTAGGGATTGATGGCCTCCCTACAATTTTCTACCAAAGCTGTTGGGATCTAATCAAACTAGACTTCTGTAAATTTGTTCATGACTTCTTAACTACCCATCTCCCCCTAGGAAGTAATCACATCAACTTAACTCTCATACCCAAGAAGGAGAATGCAAGTTCAGTTGAGGGTTTTTGCACCATTAATTTATGTAATATTTCTTATAAAATCATGGCTTTGAGGCTGAAGCCATTTCTTGACCGTTTTATCTTTTTCTTTCAAGCTGCTTTTGTCCAAGAACAACAAATTTCAGACAATGTTATCATTGCTCATGAAATCTTCCACTCCCTAAAGAACAAAAAATCAGGTAAAACGGGATTATTGATAGCTTAAAATGCCCCAGAAATCACCCACTTACTTTTTACGGATGATATCCCCAACTCATCCTCAGTTGAGGATATCACTACCATCCAATCCATCATTTCCCTCATTGAAAGTCTCTCGAGCCAATAAATCAATCTTGAAAAAATGGGAATCTTTTTCGGCTCTAACACCCCATCTACTGTACGGAATTCAATCCAGAAAGTCCCAAGGGTCAAAGACATGGAAATGAATATGAATTCACAATATCTTCCCAAACCCGGTGGCTGACTGTATTGTACAGATTCCTCGTGGCTTTAATTCACAACCAGACCAGGTTGTTTCACCCATCACTAAATTTGGAATTCTTTTCACCAAAGCTGCAGCGACATTCCTGATTCAATCCCTTAACCCCTCCCTGCATCTTTTAAAAAATTTTGGTTGACTATTTGGAAGCTTAAACTACATCCTAAATTTAAAGCTTTCCCTATGGAAAGTCCTCAGAGAAGGCCTTTCTTATCTTTCAACTGTGTGAGAAGTGTTCACCGAGGTGCGAATGTGGACAATTACAGAAAAAATAAAGAACAAGTTTCCACTGTGTGAGAAGAGTTCACCGAGTTGCAAATGTGTGGACAATCAAAGAAAATAAAGAACATAGTTTCCCCAAACAATGGTGGCATCAAACATGGATCCACATGCCACAACTACTGCATTAGATGGTCGCCCAAAGTCTACGCATGCGGCAAGGTCATAGAAGAGCCTTCACACAATAGAAAAACTATCTTCAATCAACTCTTCTTGTTATTTATTAAACTATGTTCCATAAACAAAATCACTCAAATGACCAAAATTTCTAATAGTAAATTTCACCTTTAGATTGTTCTTACAAGTTTCCTTTCCCACTAAAAAGAATATGAACAGATTTTTTACCCACCCTTAATTTCAGCTTGTATCGTTCTCGTTCTTCACTGGATCAGAGCTCACAATAGGAAGGTTCCTTCTGTATTGGGGGGATGTCAACCTCCTTTCCAACGGTGTCTTACGCTTGCTGACAACAAACCTGTTCACCCCTTTCCGCATCGGCATTATCTCAGGGAAGTCTTCATCAGGGATATTGCTCAACTCTGAAATGTCTTTGATCTGAGCAACCCGCCGAAACCATCTCTGTTCCTTGGCCTCCTGAGACATATCCAAGGGATCTGGTTCCTTCACTGCTGATCCCTCCAAACTCTTACCTGAAAATCCCTTGTTCCAACTCTCCCTCCCATTCTGAAGGTTCTGAGGCTGTTGGGAAGGATCTCCTGTACTCCCCTTCCAGGAGGATCCACTATTCCAACTCTCCCTGTTATTAGCGTGTAAATTATCAGATCTTGGGATAGAAGTTCCCATGGTTGGTGAAGCTGTACTCCCTTTCCAAGATGATCCACTGTTCCAACCCTCCCTACTATTAGTCTGTAGATTATCAGGTTTTGAAGCAGAACTTCCCACAGTTGATGCCCCATAACCAGCACCATCAGTATGCCCCCTCCAAGATGACCCACTATTCCAACCCACCCCACTACTATTCTGTAGATTCTCAGGTCGTTGGGCAGAACTGGCAACAGATTGTAGCCCATAACAGCTATTGTTTTCACTATAGCCATTTCCAGCTTTGGTAGTGTTCCAGCTCTCGCTGCTAGTATGCTGATTCTCCAACTGTTGAACTGAAGATCTGGAAGCCCCCAGGTCAGCAACATTACCTTCAGATGACTTTCCCAACACATTTGCAATGTTTTCAGCTGGCTCAGCAATGGAAGAAGTTTCACTAACAGGTCTCTCTTTTGAAGCTTCTTTTTCTGGCTGTGTTTTCTTCTTAGCAAAATAGTCTGGTGGAAAGGGAACAAAAGGTACAAAGTTAGTGTTGCTTGATTGTTCCATGGCCATGCGTCTCTTGTACAAGGGTGAGGTCAATGATCGGTCCTTCTTCTTGCTGACAACAAATCTGTTCTCCCCTTTACGCATTGGCATAATTTCTGGGAAGTCTTCGTCTGATATTGCACTTGAGAGATCTGTAACATCATGTAGCTCCGCAACCTTTTTAAACCACCTCTCTGATTTTTCAGCCCGTTCTTTGTCTTCCTGGCCCTCAGTCTGGTTTACTGGTTTTTCTGAGAGCTGCAAGCCATCACTTGATTTACCAGATTCAGCATTCCCAGAAACAGATCCCGTTGGGTCGCTTCTCTTGGAAGCAAGTGAATCATGGTTTCCTGCCACTTGCTCATTTCCCGTGTCTGATTTCTGAGGTTTAACAAACATATCTGCAGGTAATGGCACAAAAGGAACATAGCCAGAATTGTTCCGTTCAGAATGTCCATACTGTGTAGAAGTGGGGCTTGAGAACGAGGACCTTTCTGCTCCAGCGTTTTCCCCAGCAGCACTTATATGACTACCAGTCTCTGAAGAAGCTGAAGAGCGACCAAGAATCCTATCCAAACTTTGGCTTATTGATGTGTCCGGAGTCTTGTTCTGACTCACCTCACCTCCATCCCCTGCCTGAAGATCATTCTCCTCAAGGGTACCATCGTTGCCCAAGTTCCTTCGGTATTGGGCATTAGCCAACCTCCGTTCTAATGGTGTCTTTCTCGTGCTGACAACAAACTTGTTGACTCCTTTCCTCAAAGGTATGATTTCTGGGAAGTCTTCATCAGCTACGGCACTAGTCAGGTCCGAAGCCTTGTCCAGTTGAGAGAACTTGCTGAACCATTTCTCTGCCTTTTCATCATTTTCGGCAAGCCTACTCTCAATATCACTCTTGTTGAAGTTGCTTCCATTGCCAGACCTGGACATTATGGTGCCATATTGGACATCTCCAGGCCGCATGCAATCACACCTCATACATAATGAATTTCTCCCATAATTGAAGAAATCACACCTGAGAGAAGTGTCAATTCTCAACATATATTATTAAAATATCAGGACCAGAAAAAGAAAAAAGAATTCTGCAATTAAGGACAATGGAAAATTAGTTAAAACAGCTTACTGAGGACATTCCCATTCTTCACCAGTCAGCTGTCTCTTGGGCCGTGGCCCATTGCACTCTAGGCATTTCATGTTCCTTGCGAAGTTCATGAAAGTGCACCTGCCCAAGAAAGAAGATGCAATGATTCCATCTATCAAAGAGAATAATATGAGGTCACTAATACAATGTGGGGC
This sequence comes from Telopea speciosissima, assembly GCF_018873765.1. Lineage (NCBI taxonomy): Eukaryota > Viridiplantae > Streptophyta > Magnoliopsida > Proteales > Proteaceae > Telopea > Telopea speciosissima. Next base: position 19,916,030 of record NC_057916.1, on the reverse strand, counting down.
TTGAGTGAGACACTAATACGATGTGGAATGAAATGACTACTTGTATTAAAAAAGTTGCTAAAGATGTATAGGCAAATCGAAAGGAAAAACGTCATTTATCTAGGGAGACGTCGTGGTGGGATGATGAGGTTCAAGCAGCCATTAAGACTAACAAAAACTTAGTTTTAAGACATAGCAAAGGACTAAGGATGTAGAGGATCTACAAAGGTATAAATTTGCCCAGAAATGAAGCTAAGAAGATTGCGGAAAAAGCAAAGGCGAAGAAATATGATGATCTTTACAACAACCTATGTACAAAGGAAAGGAAAAAAATTATTTATAAGATAGCTAAAGTGAGGGAAAGGAAGAGTAGAGATCTCGACCATGTTTGATGTATTAAAAGTGAAGATGGTAAAGTACTAATAAGGGATGAGGACATTAAAAAGAGATGGGAAGGCTATCTCTGCAACCTACTAAATGAAGGCACTTCAAGTAATAGTGTTCCAGAAGACTAGATATATACGAAAAATTAGGGTGTCTAAAATAAAAGAAGCTTTAAGAAGGATGAAAGTAGGCAAGGCACAAGGCCCAAATGAGGTCCCAATAGAAGTGCGGAAGAACTTAGGAATCTGTGGTTTACCTTGGCTAACCAAGCTGTTTAATAAGATTATGAGCACAAGAAAAATGTCAGATGAATGGAGGAGAAGATCGTGGTTCTGATCTACAAAAATAAAGGTGACATTCAGAGCTGCAATAACTATAGAGGCATAAAATAATGAGTAATACTATAAAATTCTGAGAGAGGGTTATTGAAACCCACCTGAGACAAGAAACTACTATTACAGAGAACCAATTTGGTTTTATGCCAAGAAGATCCACGACAGAAGCTATTTACTTAGGAGACACATGGGAAGATTTAGAGATTGCAAAATAGTAACTAATATGCGTTATTGTTAAGAGCAACAACTATTACTAAACAATGAGTAAAAGAAATAGACAAATAACTAAAAGAATCTTCTAATTGTTCCCTCCACAAGGCAAAATAAAGGGCTCCTAATGGGCCTAGACTTGGCCCATTAATTGGGCCTAAAACATTAAACATAAGCTGCATGTGAGCTTAAGGCTGGGCTCAATGTTCTTCATGGTTGGCTCTATGGGGCCTATGGGCTGGCTGGCCCCTCTTCCTCTTCTTCCTTCTTTGAACTACATCATAGTTCTTTCACCTTTTCATCTATGTATTTCCTATTTTTTCTTACATCAAAAAGGCATAAACAAAGTAAGCGTGAATATGTTCATACTCATACAACCAATTCTTATCCATATTGATGTATAGATGAAATGGATATGTCCTTGTGCTCAAGAGTTGAGAGCTGGTATTTCAAATACACAAATACAACCAAATTCAGATCTTTAAGCACTAAAAAAGTATGAGACATCAGAAGTAACAGTAACTATTTTATCCATTAAAATTGACAGTTCAGAAATACAAAGCACTCAAAGAAGATAAGCAAAATACCAATTTCACCACGCTATTTGGTAGGAAAAGATCAAATGAACAAGAAGAAAAACACTGAAGTGATAAACAGAAAATTCAGACTTACTTTGGGCAAATCCAGTCTCCTCTCTTCATTTCAATGTTTGGACCAACAGGCCTCGTGGTCTGTCCATATCTATCGGTAGATTGATTTGGCATTGACTCAGAAAGGTCCAACCCTTGATCAGTTCTACTTGCATCAGCCAACTGACTCAACAGATTACGAACAGATGATTCAACCAGTTCTTCATTGCTGAGGTTGATCCTGTCTGAAGCAACAAGAGGATTGCATGCATAGCTCAACAGAAACTGCATCAGATCAACCATGTCTGCCTTCTCCATCTCAACCCCCTAAAATTCGACACCAGGTCTCAGAGCCATAAAAAACAGGTCAAGTGTTGTCACAGGATGTGATTGATACTTCAAGGGTTGAATTAGGAAAATAAAAAACATTTTCTATTTTCACATTAATCAAATTCTATTTTTTAGGTTGATATTTCAGGCAAGGATTAGGTCAATATTGGAGTTATATAGCTGAAATTTTAAATAAAATTCTAGATGCCTCATGTTCATTTGCTTTTTTTTTAGATAGATAGTTTCTAGTCTGTGTTATTGTCTTTCGTACAGTTTCTGGTCTACGTTTTTATCCTTTTTTTTGGGGGGGGTGATTAGGGAGGATCAGCAGCAAATTTCTATTTCCTTCCGAAGAGAAGAAAAAAGTCCCTATACAAGATATTCACATCTCTACTTATTACAATAATACACTTTACACAACCAAAAGAAAAGTAAATCAGTCTCTATTCCCCCCCCCCCCCCAAAAAAAAAAAAAAAAAAACAACACAAAACAAAACAAAACAAAAAAACAAATTCTTTCATTGCCACACCCCAACCTGTGAGGTAAAGGCCAATATCAGCATAAATCTCTGGAAAATTCTATTTCTCTCCTTCAATGATTCCCCCCCAAAAAAAAAATAATAGCATGCAGGACCAGGTTTCACAATACGCTTCCTTTCATTCCAAAAGGACCCTCCAGCCGTTGAGAAACAACTATTTGATACTGCAAGGCCAAGGTCATACTAACACCCACCAAACAGATCAAGGAAATAAATCCACACCAATTAGGCACAGGGACAAGTTTCATTACAAATATAATTTCATAAGGTTTGATATCTGACACAGATGAATCAATTAGTTCCTAATCTAAGGGTGCCAATTGGTGCCAATTCTTTCCCTTCACTTTCGCAAGATAACAGTACTTTCTCTCTCTTCCATTCTATATTTTTTGTCTATTCTAAAGGACCAAGAAATTGAGATCCCAACTACCATCTTTAATATGCGGATGACATAATTATTTCTGCTAATAGTAATGCAAAAGATATTGAGGAGCTTGCAAATTGAGGGAGTTTCTGGCTAAGAAAGTGAACTACAAGCGCAACTTTTATATTTCTATCAAAAGCAATTGCTGGCAGGATTTTTATGATTAAAAGTCCCACGAATTTTACAAGAAATCAATCCCCTATGCTCTAATTGGAAGCTCCTACTCTTAAGGGTCAACTTGAACTTCACCACTCTGGTTATTTGATTGACAGAACCCACAAGTACTCCAGCCTGCGTTTGAGAACCCCCCCCCCCCCCCTTTTGGGATAATTAATGCTTTGCATATGAGAACAAAAGGAAGTAAGAAAGATGTCGAATAAGTATGACACAAAATATGATAATTCAAATTCTATCATTTACTCCTGCTACTAAATCTCTACGTTCTTTAACTGATTTTAACTGATAAAAGTATGACCCAAAATTTTCAGGGGGAGGGATGGAAACAAAGATCTTAGATTGCTTGAAAGAAGTTGCATAATCCTATTGAAAGCAGTATCTTAAAATTTATCCAGGCATGACATTCAATTATGTGTTGCTTTAAGCACTTTCAGAGGCCATTTCTTGAAAAGACTATGGCAAATTTTCTTTGAATATATACATGATATCTCATTAATCTGCATCCTTATTTTCTAAACACAGGCCTTGAACCTTGAACCAGGGGGGTAATCAGCCGTACCAGGCATCACCTAATAGTAGATAGATATAGCTCATTGGGGATGCTAACACTAGCTCCTAGTTTGATGACTAGTTTAGGGGCATTCCCCTTTGTAATCCTTATTGTATGAGAAGCCTTAAGAATGTTTTCCCATGACATAATCTGGACCCATCCTTAAGTCCCAGCTGGTGTTCCGACAAAAGCGCATTCATAAGATAATCTACTTGGAATGAGATTTGTGCCAATTCTCATATAGTTCATTCAGCCTCTAAGATCTGGGACAAATAACTGCCAATCAAAGAACTGAATGTTCTGCGAAAAAAATCCATGAAAATGTATTTCATGAACCCATGACTACTATATGAGAATTGGCACATTCAGATATTTGAAATACATTTTCATGGATTTTTTTTATTTTATTTTATTTTTTTTGGTGAAGAAAACGTCAACTCATTCATTAAACATAATACCTACATTAACAGTAAGGTCCTCAGAAGAGAAGTTATTAAGTCTAGCATACCTGGATAGTCTGTCTACCGGAGTAATGTAAGATCTAGGTTGTTTTATAATTTTTACAGACCTTAGGGATGAAATAAGGTGGGAGATATCAAATAACCAAGTGTAAAGATGATACGGCCAGGGGTGCTCCGCCGGGTATTCAATCCAATCCACGACCTCCTGTGAGTCAGTCCACACAATTACTTCTTCGCAGTCCAATGGAAGTGTCCCGGAGCCCTGCTTTGAGTCCTCGCAGCTCGGCCTCTTGGGCTGACTCTACAGGACCATGATGCACAGAAGAAGCACAAAAGTTGTTGTTATGAATAACCAAAAACCCCCACCCCCCAATTTTGGTCGTGTGACAGAACCTACCATCTGAAACAATAATAGAAGCACTCTGTGATCCCAGCTGTAAAAAATCAGATTTGGAGATGTGTTGCAGGGTGGAAGGATGTGGTATGGTTTGAGTGTGAGCAGGGTCCTGAATGTCAGAGGGATAGAGATGCAAGTCATGAACCTATCACATAATATTATTCATGATGTGGTATGGGTTAAGAGTTTTGGTGTCAAAGAGAATTTGATTCCTATGGGTCCAAATAAAGTATAATGTGATGCAGATAATGCTTAAAGTTGAGGAATGGTCAGTGGTCATTGTTATGCAACTTTGGAACAAATTATGAAGGGCAGCTAGGGAGGTGGTGCCAGTAAGTCTTTCTGTGCGTAGCCCCAGTGGCCCCGCAGCCCAAATCCTTTTAGTTATATCACACGAAAAGAAGAGATGCCAAATTGATTCCTGAGCAACCAAACAGAAAGGGCATCTATTGGTCGACTGGTCAGCCCAAAAAAGCTTTGATTGTGTGGGGATACCATCATGAATTAGTTTCCAGGTAAAAAGGGTAAATTTCGGGGGGATCTGTAGCTTCCACAACTTCCTCCAAAAGGTATTAGGCATAGTTGCAGGGGCTATATGAGACTGGTTAGCTAGAAAAGCTGCAATTCTCTTAGTGGTTAGTTTCCCCGATTTGGACAAATGGGAGTGCAGAAAATCAGCAAAAGGATTGGTCGAGAGTTGGATGGAGAGAATAGATGAGCATATTGGTGGGGGGAAAAGGGAGGCAACCAGAGATCTGTTCCACTCCCTATTAATAAAAAGTTCATTCACTGTCTTAAAAAGGGGGTTAGGTAGGATAACCTGATTAAGTGATGTGAAATCATTACTGGGAACCCATGAGTCTTCCCAAAGAAGGACAGATGAGCCAGTACCAATTTTCCAACGGATCATTTTCCTCAAATTAGGGATTATGGCTCGAATACTATTCCAAGTCCAAGACCCTCGTTTCAAGGTGGTTAAAGGGTCAAGCAGTGACTGATTAGCAAAGTATTTGCTTTTAAGTACCTGAGCCCAAAGTGAAGTAGGCTCAGTAAGCAACCTCCATCCGAGTTTGATGATCAAAGCCCGATTATGGTTCCAGTGTGTGCGTAGACCTAGCCCACCTGATTCTTTGGGTCTACAAATAGAATCCCAAGCAATGAGGGACAAATGCTTTTTAGCAGGTGACCCAGTGTACCAAAAATTGGAACAAATAGAATCAAGTTTGGTACAAAGGGATTTAGGAAAAAGAAAACAAGACATGTGATACGTGGGGATTGAGTGGCGCACTGCCTTAATAAGTGTCAATCGCCCTACCTGAGAGAGGAATTTTGCCTTCCAGGTCGCTAGTTTGGAATGTATTCTAGAAAGAACCGGTGAGAGTGTTGAGGTTTTGGATCGGACAGGGAATAAGGTAGTGCCCAGGTATTTCGAATCTAAGCCCATCTCCTTCATTTCAAGTGCCTCACAGATTTCCTTTTTAACCCTTGCAGGTGTGTTTTTGCTGAACATGATACTACTCTTAGCGAGGTTGAGTTGTTGTCCAGAAAGGATTTCAAAAAGGTTTAAAATAGTTTTAATGGTGTGTACATCAGACAAGGTTGCCCGACAGAACAGGAAAGTATCATCTGCAAAAAACAGGTGAGTGATTTCTAGGCCATGCCTAGAGAGTTGGATTCCTTTAAACAAGCTCAGTTGCCTGTAGGTGTGAAGTAACCTGGAAAAACATTCCATAGTGAGGAGGAAGAGATAAGGGCTAAGGGGACAGCCCTGTCGTAGGCCACGAGTGGGTTCAAAGAAGTCAAAGGCACTACCCTGAAGTTTTATGGAAAAGGTGCAGTGTAGGAGGGCCGAGACAAGTCGGATCCATAGAGGGCTGAAGCCCAAAAATTTAAATAAAGCTAGGAGAAAGCCCCATTCAACCCTGTCATAGGCCTTGGACATGTCAAGCTTTAAAGCGGGAAAGCCAGTTTTCCCTTTACGGTTCTTCCTTAGATAGTGAAAATTTTCATGGATTTGGTCTCATGCACCGGGTATGCCCTTTTTTATGCAATATGTGGTCTTATAACTTCCAATACCATAGTTATCAAGGCGTCGCCTAGACGTCCAGGCTCCTTGGTCGCCTTGGGCACCTAGGTTCACCTCGTTGCCATCACCTAGATTTTGGGCCCTCTCCAAAGCCTTGGTCGCCTTACCACCTTGATAACTATGCCCGATACCCTCACTCCCTTGCTAATAAATTCATGCAGGCTTCATGTATAAGAGTTATATCCATATAGGACCAAAGACTTCTTTGGTTCTTCTTAGGACCTTCAAATGGATTTAGGGTGATGTTATTGTTTAGAACAATGCTTATTCCAGTTACTGTACTCCAATATCCTCTTTGCTTTTTGTGGACACCTTCTAACATATTCAATAATGGGAGGAAAAACTCAGTTTGAGGCCTCTCAAGATTTCTGTTGGAATATGAAAACCAGCCAAGAGGTAAAAGCAATAAAGAGCAGTTTCTTTTCCTCCAAGAGACTTCCAACTAATTCTTAGTTGGGGGACCAAACCTTCCTCTGGTGGCTCCAAACTGAAACCAATGACATTAGTCGGACCTGCCTAGGGACAGTGATAGTAAGGGAGCAATGACCCCAAGTACCCAGGATTTGCTTGCAGGGGCAAGGCTAAATAACTTAGAGGAAATCCTCTGATTTCACAACCAAGTATCTAGCAAACAGCAACATTCACCTTCATCTTCATCTCACCTGCAAATCTACCTACATCAAGGCTCACCTTCGGATCAGTAATCCCCTCAAAAAATTTAGTATAAATGACATAAAGTTCTTGTGCCCAACAGAAAATAATCCTACCATTAAAATGGAGATTGGCATACCTCCACACCATAATATGAACCCTTCAAGGAAACTGAGGTTTCAGTTGAAGACAGTATCTTCCTAACGACACTCCAGAAAATGATGGAAACAAGAGAGATAAAATGAGGAATAACTACCATCAACCAGGTGTTTCCTCACATTAATAAAGCATCTGTAACCATTGACCCATAATGCAGGGGTGGTTGGGGTGGTTGGAGACCTGCTCCACCGCAGGGTGGTCGTAGACCAGGGAATACAATCATTCAGCATTCAATCTCAGAAAACTTAGAGTTAGCAGTCCTCTTTGAAAGCATCCCTTCATTGTAACAATTGAGTAAGCTAAACATGTAAAAGGGCTTGGATTTTTACAATACTTCATAATTCTCTAACTAGGTTTTAGTGATTTGTTACCACTCCTCAATTTTAGTAATAACATATCATGTTATTGTTCATTTACAAGAAATTTGTAATTTTAAATTTCTTCTTCTCAACAACTCAATTGCTCAACTCAGCCTTATCCCAACTAAATGGGGTCAGCTACATGGATCTTGTTTCTCCAATCAGTTCAATTCAAAATCATACTTGTTACTACTAGTCCTAAACTATGCATGACGCCATGACCTTCAATTGAAATCAAATCACCCCTCCGCACTGGAGCATTCAAAGGCCTACGATGTATGTGTTCATGCCATCTCAAACAACTTTATCATAACTTATCATGTATCTAAGCCACTCCTATTCATTATTTTATATTTCTAGTTTTACTACTCATCCATCTCACCATCCTCATTTCAGCTACATCATGTTTGTTTCATATGTTATTTCTTTCCATGGTTTAATGACATAAATAGTATGTGCACCAATATCTTCCATAAAAGGACCAAACCATAACAAATGAGAAGCTATACGACTTAGCTCCAGCATAATTGCTCTGATATAGCTGCCTCTTTTTGGCCTGATTTGGTATGATTTCTATTTCAATTTCAGGGTGATTTCTATTTCAGAATTGTTGGGTTTGATTTTTGTTCCTTTTAGTGAAATAGAAATTCTGAAATAGCTGAGGATCTTCTTCAGTTTTGAAATTGAAATTGATTTCACTCTTACTCTTTAATGAGCACATGGTTAACTTGATGGGCAAAGCAGTAATTTCATGTTAAAAATAAAACACCACACTTCTTCTCCTTATGGTCTCACCACCACCATGCCCCCACTACCACCCCGCCCCCACCACCACCCTCTCCCAAATAAATATAGAGAATTTATTATCAAAAATTGAACTACCAAGTGGACTTCGTATTCTTGAAATATTTTAGATTGATGCAACCAAAATAATTTTAATTTCTTAACCAAAATCTATGTGTTGACTATTTCATAAAATCAATCCGCAATTGAAATAGAAATCATACCAAATCTGTCCTTAGGTACTTGAATGCTTCCAACTGTTCTGGTCCATTTTCAGTTATTGCGTCTGTGAACATAGCAGCTAAATAATCCTAACATGTTATACACGAACCATTGTGGATAACAATATCAGGCTACTCATGTGACATAATTTTAGTTTCCTGATAACAATATCAGGATACATTACCGATATAGCAGGTTGACTTAACATCACTATGTTATATGAAAAAAGGCTTTACAAACTAAGAAAGAGCATTGGTTGTTTAAGGGGTCTAAGAAAAAGCATCCTTTTGTGGAAATCAAGCTTAGTATGAGTTCCACAGGAGGATGCGGAAAAACACGGAGCAATCAGGTAAGCTTACATTGTTTCCGCTGCCTCCTAAGAATGATTTCATCCTTCTAGCTGAATCCAATGCATTTTTGAAAATGAATGGCGATCCATTTTCAACGACCACCTGCATATCCTTTCGAGAAAGCGAGCTGTTTCAAACAAATTAAGGAAAAGGCAACATGAGAACCCGACCATAAGTCCATAAGACAATAGTTGGCTCTTCAGGTCAAAAAGCTCAGCAAGAAGAACCCTGCAGAAGCAACTTTACTATTGCAATAAGTAACTGTTTTTAGGAAAAAGGACTCACCCCAGAAGATCCAACCGACTTCGAGCGAATGATAAACACGCATTTGCTGCACCTACGAACTCCTCTGGTATATTTCCATACCCCGAAAACTCTACCTCCAATGCCGCAGACGATGAATTCTGATGATCGAAGTATCCACCGGCTCTGAGATTGTCCACGAGCTTTGACCATTCCGGCCATGGATGCGAAACCCGATTGTTGGGTGAAAATCCTAAGGATTCCCCGCCATAATCCTCCCTGACACTACTGGTTTGGGTGTGGATCTCCTCGGAAGCTTTGATTGTAAAACAAAAACGAGGACGAGGGCCCAAAGAGAATCTATTACGGTGAACGGTAGAGGAAACGCGAGAGATAGAGACACGTGAATAACGGGCAAGTCGGAAAGCTGAAGGACGAGGGTAGAGTAGAGGTAATGGAGTGCTAAGCAGCATCAACAACTTCGAAGCGCCACCCATCACAAGTGGATAAGCATCCGATAATGGCTGGAAACTGTCGGAGCGAGGGGGAGTATAAGCGAGACGAGTCGTCGGTATCTTGAACCCTACAAACTATGTGGGTCTGAGGCTCTTAGCTCGTCGTCAGTCGCCACTTCGAAGCCGTTCTCCAATTGTAGATAAGAAGAGCCTCACCCAGGGCAAGGGGGGTAGGGTGGAAATATATTTTTGGGAACAAGTTACCTGCGTGCGACGCAGGGGCCACGCCTACGCACAATGGGTGATGGAATGACCTCCATGCCCCCATGTACGGTGAAAATTCCACCTCCCATTGTGCTGCCGCACACGCTCTCATTGGCTGATGTGTGTGGGGTGGCCCCTACGTCCGACGCAGAGAACGACTCTCCTATATTTTTTTAGACGAAAGAAATAATTAAAATAACTAAGGAGGAGCGCAAGGTCATGCGCACGACACACCTGATAGGCGGTGATAGTCAATGAAGGCACACCCACTATCATCTCTGGGTGGGATTTCCTCCTTTCATGGGGGGTGGGGCAGTCATTTCGTCCCTACTGTGTTTTGGGCAGCCTTCCCCTCGCCCAACAGAACATGATCCAAATAGTTTCTCCATCCTTGCCTGCCCATTTATGAGTAATAGATGCAACATTCATGAGTAATAGATGTAACATTCTTAAAATTCTTAGAAAAATTAACTCCATTAAAACTTTTTATCACAATAACCGTATTTGATAATAGAGTAAACACATCTCATGGCCATCCCTCTTCCTTTCCTTGAGTAATCCAGTCTATTACTTGTGAACAATCCATCCACACGATTAAAAACTTTCCACTCTTGCTCCTTAACTCGTTGTATCCCTTGAAGAAGCATACTCCAAGATCTTTTATTCCTGTGGCAACCCTACAAAACTATAATCCATTGAGATCACAACAAACTTAGAGCAAAGCATCAAAACCGAGGCCCATCCTGATGCTCCTAACGAAGGTTCATTGCTACCGTCACATATAAGGATGGTCATCCCCTTCTGATACTCATCATTAGATAACACATAACTAGGAATGGGACGGTCAGTAACATTAAGGCAATGTCTCTAAATATTAATACATTTAAACATATTAGAAACCCTATAGACATTCAGGATTAAAGATAAACCTTCCATAAAAACAAGACCAAACAAAAAAGGACTCAATGAATATCCTTGTTTAATACCACAAGAAGGCTCAAAGAAACAAATTTACTGCATTCCATTTTGATAAAGAGACAAGAGATAACTTATCATATCATACCAGGTTTGATTAAAAGCTGAAAACTAGAAAAAAAAGCAGGTAAATATCGTCATTCTACCCTATCATACATCATGGACATATCTAATTTGAAAGTAGCCCAACCCATTCAACCTTTATGTTTAAGAAAATTAAATTTTTATGAACTGCTATGATGTTATTCGAGATTTGCATATCTTTGATAAAGGTTGTTTGAAAAAGGATAAATAAGACGCAGCAAAAATGGTCTAAGCCTATTTGTCAAGATCTTCGCAACAATTTTCTATAAGATAGTACAAAAGCTTATAAGCCTAAATGCATCAACATGCATAGCCGTATCCTTTTTAGGAACAAACGTACTTAAAATATGATAGACTCAATAGGGAAAGACTATATTATTAAAGAAATCATGTACATAACAAATAATGTCGTTCATTCTTAACTAGATCCTAAGAGTCTTGATAAAAAGACAACATAAATACCATCATGGCCTGGAGATTTAAGAGCACTTATTTTAATTACTGCCTCCTTAATTTCATCTTCTAATGGAAGAGAAGTAAGAAACTTGTTATCCTCATTAGATATTACATGATCAAACAAACACTCAATAAAAGGAAGGGTCTAAAGGGTTGTAAGTAGTGTAGACGGATTGAAAATGATCTGCAAATAACTTATCTTTTGAGGGTGTATCAAATATTTTTGGTCATAACTATTCACAATCCATGGAATGAAAATTTTCCTAAAGTGAAATGTAACCATAGTTGGGTGAAAATATTGGGATTTTTTTTCGGGAGGGGGTTTGGGGGGGGGGGATTTTGTACACAGGAGATTCTAGGCATCGATTCCCCAAATAAGGGGCTGGGATGTTACTATCATTTTGAATGGACATTTGCCAATCTCACTATATTTGATGTTGACTGTGCACGTGCATGGCCGTGCATAAAAACTTCTGTTTTCCTTTTCTTTCATTTTTTCATTATAAGAAAAGATTGGGCATGCTGTCAGGATGTTCAACATGTATCATCATCTTTCCTCCCCTCTTTGCAAAAGACCCTTGCCCTCTTGTGTCCAGCCCTGTGATTGGTGTAACCACTAACTTATTGAAAGCTGGTAGCATGCGCAACCCTCTCCCTTTTATTATATATATAATTTTCTATTGAAGAGCATAGCATACGCTAATGCCCGTTGTGTATATTTCTCTCCTTGCTCCATGAAATAACATCTATGCCTTTGTTGGGGATGAGAGAAATAGTCCCACGGGCAGTGTACTCAATCCCATATGATATTCAAGATACTCTTTTTTCTTTTTCTTTTTTTGATGGGAAAGAAATATTTGTATTAGCTAAAAACTACAAAGTACAAGAGTCTATACAACAAGGGGAGTGGGGAGCAGTAGCATAAAACCATCTAAACCAGTTAACAAAAGGTAGATTAGGGTTTAGCTTAAAGGATATGTCAACAATTTTAGCAGAAATCGTCAGGAAATAGTCTTACACTCTGAGAGGCCACGGAGAAAGGGATGGAGTTGGAAGAAGTCCTGGTAACAATTCATATAAGCACCAAACTTCTTTCAGCTTCACACCTCTAAGGGCAGCAAAATCAAGAGCGTTGAGGATTCCAGTGAGCTCAGGCTCCAACAAATGGTTGTTTTTACTTTGACCAATAGTGAGAAAAAGAAGTTTTCCATCAACCAAAAAATCAAATACCCAGCCAACCTTACCTAGGGCTTTTGAATAAAATCCTGCGCATAACAAAACATGAAAAATCTAAAGTAGGTAAATCAAGACGAGACAAAGAAGCAGGGTTAGTAATTTCTAATAATTCCAAACGAGCGGGGGATAATATATTAGACGTAAGTTGGGGTGGGGTAATCTTTAAATCTGTCAACCACTGGTTTATTCTTTGAAGAATTTGCCCAGGGTTGGGAGTCACTTAATTAAACATAACATTGTTCCGAGCCTGCCAAATAACATAACAGGTAATAATAAAGACAGGAAAAGAAAAAACAAATTAAAGAAGGCTTGTCAAGCTGTCGGTCCAGTAAAGCAGAGATGCAGAAATGTCTGAGAGAAGGAAATGAAAAGAATTCAGTCCTCAGACCCAAAGGATTAGCTACCCAGATGTGCTTAACCCAGTCACAAGAGAGGAAGATATGCCTAAGGGTCTCATTACAAGTGCCACAGAGAGCACAATTGGGATCGACCTCAGTCCATTTCGAAATAAGATCTTTAACCGGAATCCCTGCATATAATACACGCCAGAAAAAAAGTTTAAACTTAGGAAGAATTTTAAGTTTCCAAAAAAATTTCCACCAAGTGATAAAAGAAAAATCACTTAAAGAATTGGTAGAAATATAGGAGGACACCAATTTGGTTTTAAAACGACCATCCCTAGCAAATGTGCACCACCAGGAGTCAGGGGACTCCGAGCACGGAACAAGCAAAATTTGATTAAGCAATGTCGGGGCAGCATTCCGGAGAAGATCCACATTCCAACCCTGATAAGCAACAAAAAGATTCACCCTTTCAGGATATAGTCTATGGGAAAATCTAGGTCTAATCGTGAATCCAGGAAGAGAAGGGACCCATGGGTCAGTCCAAAAGTAAGTGTCCCTACCACTACCAATCCTACGGAAGCTAAATGATTGGAGAGGTTGAATAATCTTCGAGAGACTATTCCAACACCAGGACCCTTTCTTAAGCCTAGTATCCGGGTGAAACAGAGAGGTACGAGGGAAGTATTTGGCTTTTAAAACCCTAGCCCAAATTGAATTGTTCGCAGTTAAAAGCCTCCATCCTAATTTAAGGAGCAAGGCCAAATTTTGAGTACGAGCGGGTCGAAAACCCAGGCCCCCAAGGTAGGTAGGGGTACTCATAGTCTTCCAAGAAATCAAAGAGTGCTTTTTGGTAGTAGTAGTACCATCAGACCAAAAACTATAACACACGGAATCAATTTGCTTACATATAGTTTTGGGAAAATAAAAGCAACTCATAAGGTAAGCAGGTACAGACTGTAAAAATGATTAAATCAAAACACCGCGCCCTGCAAAAGAAAGATGGTTAGATTTCCAGATAGACAATCTAGAAGAAATTCTATGCACCAGGGGAATAAGTTGCTTAGTCTTTGATTTCCTAGGAAAGAGTTTAGTTCCTAAATAAGTGGAGTCAGACTGCAACTCAGGGATACCAAGGATGCTGCACAACCGAGATTTATCAGTCATAGAGACATTCCTACTAAAGTGTACCCCACTCTTGGAAAAGTTAATCTCTTGTCCTGAAAGATTAGAAAAGATATCCAAAATTGCCTTAATGGTAAGTAAATCTTCCGAGGTAACTCTGCAAAAGATGAAAATATCGTCAGCAAATAATAGGTGAGTAATCTCAAGAGCACCTCTAGCCACCTAAATGCCTTTAAACAGATTAAGCTCTCTGTAGGCAGCAATCAATCGGGATAGAACCTCCATACCATTGATGAACAAATAAGGACTTAGAGGACAACCTTGCCTGATACCACAGCTCCCCTTAAAAAAACCAAACGGAGAACCATTAAGCTTGACAGAAAAGGAGGTGGTGGAAAAGAGATTCTTCAAAAAATCACACCACTATTGTCCAAACCCAAGAAATTTAAAAATGCCAGAAATGAAGGACCACTTCATACGATCATAGGCTTTGGACATGTTGATCTTAATGGCAGCCCAACCCTCTTTTTTTCTTCCACAAAAAACTAGACCATTTATTCATCAACAATCACCTTTTCTCCATGGAATTTTCTTTTTCGGCACTTTAATTATGGTAAGGGTCAAGCCGGGCTATCATTGTAAGCTTGTAAGGACTCAGGACAGTCCAAATTTATATCACATGGTAAATTGAATAGGGTTTAAAGTATGTGGAAGATGGACCAATAGGTCTAAGAAAAAGAGATGGGCCGAGCTTGGGTCTTGGGCTGAAGTTTGTTGCATATTTGGAAATCCGTTTATTCAATATTACCGTAAGTCCGTAACAGTGACGGTACCTCCCTCCTTTGAAAAAACACTGTTGTGCGGGAGTAAAATGCAGCAGCGACTGCAGGCGCCGGCGACGACTACCACACAGCCGCTGCCGGAGGAAACCAATGAAACACCGGCGGACGCACCACCAAAGCAGGTGGCGATGGCAATGGAGTCTCTTGGGCGCGCGGGTCGCCTCATTGCTGACATCAGGATAGGTGTTGATCGCTTTCTCGAAGCACTTTTCGTCACCGCGCAGCCTCATCAGTCCAACAAACCCTTACATTTGATCCTCAAAGAGGAGGCTTTAATGCGTCAACACCTTCAAGATCTCCGAGCCATCGGTAATTTATTGCTACTACATTTGGACAAATTATGCCTCCTCTCTTCACTTTCCCCCACTCTCAGTCTGTAGTGACGGTTTTAGTTTCTTATTAGTCCAAAAGTTAAGTTCAGCTTTTAGATTGGGATTATTGACATAGTATAAAGAGGAATCATTTTTTTTTTGGGGGGGGGGGGCTTTTCTTGAACTTTGTTAACTATTATTTGACCCTAGAGTTGTCATTTGTTGCTCTAGAAGAAAATCAGTAATATTATGGAGGTGTTGTATGTTAGTAGTTTGCCTTTTCCGCTACTGCTCTTCTGTTGGTTATGACATTTTAGGCATTTTTTTCCCTTGAAATTGTTATAAATTTCAGGCGAAGAGCTGTGTCATAAGTGAAATGCAATTCATAAACTGTAAGTTGAAGATTCCAGGCTTTTCTTTTTTTTCCCATAATGATGTATAAACATTCATTTCGCTGAATTGGTTGGATCTGAAAAATTAAAGGACAAGAAGCCAGACATGGAGCAGTTTGTACCAGTAGCAAAGTTCATGCTTCCCATTAGCAGTTTGTACTAGTATCAAAGTTCATGCTTCCCATTGAGTATGCATGTTAATTCCATAAATTTATGGAAAAAAGAGGTGTCTCATTTAGCTTCTCAACTTGATGCTTCCTGCAGCATTAATGCGAAGCTCTCCTCTTTTGCTCTAGGCTACACATTTTTGAAGAGAAATAGGGTTCTGAATTCTGATCTCAACCTGCCCAAATTAAAAGTGTTAGGACAGTACTTAAATTGGCTATTCCTAGAAATAAGATCCGTGGGCATGGGATCCGTAGGGTTCTCTGTCCTTAGTTGTGGGACCTCAAATTCACCTATCTTTAGCAGTTGGACTTGGACTGGAAATTTCACTCAAGATTTTTCTCCTGTGATTCTGATTTTACTGGAAAATCTAGAAAGCCCCTTGGACTTCTATTGATTACTATTTTGTTGTACCTTAAAGAGCAGAGACTTATTAGTAAGGCCCTTATCTATGGAATAACATATTGATCCTTCCACCATATAATATTCCAGAACTGACCAGGATAGGATTAAGAAGCTATGTCTATTGGTTTAAGGACACTGGTTTACTTAGGGTCATGCATTTCAATGACAGAGATACAACATCTTATCATATAAAGGGAAATTGACTAAGATACCGTTCATAGCATTAGAGAGGACAGATGAGATAGAGAGGTGCTTTTGGAGTGTCATGTGTTCAGCACATTGCACTAAAGCTCAAATGGAAATTTTCTTGGACATTAATGTTTGTATGGAAGTGACTGTTAGGTGACAAAGAAACACCATATAAATAAAAATAAGGGTAGGTGAGATGGGGATGTTGAGGTGGATGAGTGGCAAAACTAGTATGAGAAATTAAAATATTTTCGTGGCAGTTTAGGAGTGGCTGTACAAAAGCCTTATCTTGACACGCCGTGCGCCATCTTTTCTTCCTCTTAGCCTTAGAAGGCTATAGTTTTTATAAGAAGTATCCCATAAGACTCAATAACGACTAAAAAGAAAAAGGTATACGAGCCGGTCAGGTCAGGCTTAATGGCAGGTGGGATTGCTACCTGATAGGAAAGATGGGACCATCGGAGACAAGGTAGGCTAATGACCAGGGTGACTCAGATGCCGTGACAATTATGCTTGCTTGTTCTTAATTATTACTCAGTAAATGATCTTTAACTAAGCCAAACGCGATGATCTCCTTTCTCTGTCTAGCCCCACAATTGTTCGTTTTCTGTGGTACTCCTGTCTTCTATTCTATCCTGTTCTCATCTGAGTCACATGACTGTTGGGCAATTTAACTGAAGATTGAGCCATTCTGTATTACTACTCATTTATTGAATAGAGGGATTGCTATTAGCCTATTACATTCACCAAGACAACCATGTCCAATACTTGCTTACTGGTTGAAGATAGCCTTGAAACACATTTTACAATGTTTTGTATTACAACTATCAAAATCTTCAAGTTATTTTCTAGACCAGTTTGGATTTCCTATTCTGGATATAAATTTAAGACAGACAGAGGGATAATTGCCTTCATATTAAATTTTGTTCTTTTGGAAAATAGATTGGTATAGGTGTTATGTACAAAAGACTTTCTAAGTCTGACTCATCACCACCACAGAAGAAGCTTTGGTTTGAAAATAGATTGGTATAGATGTTATGTACAAAAGCCTTTTTAAGTCTGACTCATCACCACCACAGAAGAAGCTTTGGTTTGTATTCTTCGCTTATTTATTTACTTCTCTTTTTTCTTTTTGTTTTATTGGATTTGCTGGTTATCCTGAGGCTATCAGATCCTGTCTCCAGAATGGGATTTGTCAAATTTTTATGCAATCAGTGCCCCTTGCCACTGTGGATAACTTAGGTTATGATTATGGAAGAAGAACTCGGTTTTGCAGCCCGGACGAGATATAGGTCAACTTTAAATTCGACCTGGTTTCAACAGGTTTCGCATGGTTTCGACACTGTTTCGGCCATATTTCGGTAATTTCGCAAGTTTTGACCTGAACACTTATTTATGCCAGCTATCATTTAAGTATACATATACTTCAGATATTATTCATAAATAAGCAAATACCCCCTATTTGAATCCAAGAAAATTAGTTAAAAATCAAATTATAGAAAAATAAAAAGTCAACCCCTCCAGTTCAAGAACAAAAACTGGATTTTCGGCGGTAGGTGCAATTTTCTACTTTTAAATGCTAGGGTTTTCCTCAAATCTAAAAATTCCATAAATCTTAATAATATGTCATTGCTAAAAACAAAAAATGTTGTAAAATATTAATTTGTTTCGATGTCTACAAATTTATTTCCATTCATAGCATAATGTAAGAGTAGAATACTAGTCCCAAATAACCCACAAAACCAAATTAGAAACAAAGGCAGAATTAGAAGGTTAGGGTTTCAAACCAAACCAGCCATGGGAATGCAACCAAACTTGGATCGATTGAAGCTTGTATGGAGGGAAAGCACTGCTGAAAGTTTCACTCAATTCGGGTGGCTGAGTTGGGATATGGCAGATATACCAAATTAAAAGGTTTGTAGAAAACTTGCAAATCAGCACTGCACTTGGTCTCCAAGAAGGATCGAGTGTAGGGCTGGGTATGAAGGAGCTTTGCTGCAATTTTGGTGAGATTCTGATGGATAGAAGTGAAGATATGAGAGTGGAATGAAAATAGAAGGTTTATGAATATGGAGCAATCCAGCCAACGGGATGGACCAGACTTGGGATCGAGTGGGGTGGTTGATGGTGTGGTTCTATGCTCCAAAACCCAGCAGGTTTTGATGGAGGACTGTGGGAGATATGCAGCTTTGCAGTAGGAACTCAAGTCCAGGAGCAGCAGCAGTCTTCACTCGAATGGAGGAGGCAGTAGCAGCAACAGCCTTGGATTGTGGAGTTGTTTGCAGCCTTCGATTGAATCTTCGCAGCACTTGTATTGATCACAGGGAAGCAGCAGCACACAGGGTTCGATTGTAAGGGAAAGAGAAGACAGAGAAGAGAAGATAGAAGAGAAGGGGCTAGAGGAATGGCTCACTCAGTTTGGGTCTCTCACCCACAGCTATCCCAGCTGTTGAAACTGGGAATTACTCTCATAATCGATGGCAAACTTGGCTAGAAAATTCTCTTCTTCAAAATCTGTTTCTATTACAAGAGGGGCTACCTATTTAATGGAATCGGTCAGCTTACAAAATTAGAAACTTAAGAAATAGTAACTCCTAAAAGAAATAGCAACTTCAAAAAAAAATAGAAACCTAATGAAAATAGAAACTAGGCTTTATAGTTCAGCCAACATGCAAGGAACACAATTAGAAACTAGTAAATATAGTAACTGCTAAAGGCAAAATTAGAAACTAAGATGCACCAATCCTAGTTGACTGGTCAAAGGAGAAGCTGTCAAAATCGTGGAGCATCTTTGGGCAGCTTCTAGAAGCCTGGCTGGGCTGGCTCGAGTTGGTCCTACTGTGCTGGCTCGAGCCAGTCCAGTTATGGCCCAAAAAAGGACCTGGTTCGATGGTTCTTCTGCTTCTTCCTCTGGCCAGAATCTACATCATAGCAATTTTAAAAAACATTTGCGCGCACCAAATTAAGTTTGACAGGAACAGAATTCCTTCAATATAAATCAGATTTAAGGAATTTTGGATTTGTTTAAATCTGATTTATATTGAAGGACTTATGTTCCGGTCAAACCTTATTTGATACCATGTCCAAGAACAATATACACTATCAAATGTGGGTCAAAACCACAAGTATTATTTTGAGTGTTCTCTATTTGAAACTAATGCATGGATTGGGTTCAAATTGTAAAAAATAGGCAGCACAACAAGAATTAGGCAAAAAAACAACTTCTGGGCCTCAAAACCGTGGTTTCAAGTTGGCCTGGTACTTCAAAATGTCAAAAATAGGCAGCACAACAAGAATCAGGCAAAAAAACAACTTCTGGGCCTCGAAACCCCGGTTTCGAATTGGCCTGGTGAAACCAGTGTCAGCACCGAGTTCTTGATCCTTGGTTATGATCTTCAGCTTCTAATACTATTTTTATTTTTTTAATATTTTCTTTTTCCGGAAAACAGTGTTTCCTATGAGCATTTAAATCTATTTCCTTTTGGAGATAAACAATGTTTCAATTTGTAAAAAATAATCTTCAGTTCTGATTGAACTGCCAAAAAAACATTACTATGTGTCACCTTGCCTTTCTGCTGACTGAAGGAGATTGTAATATGATTGATTTACACCTTTTAACCATGTCTGACTATTCAAAGGATGGAAATTGGATATTTCATTGATGAGCACCAATGAGATGCCTTTTTTTGGTTGTTTAAGAATGGAACTTCTACTGTGATATAAGTTAGCATTTTTTAATATTTGCATTCTTTAATTTATAGGAAGGCAACTGCAAGACTCCGGGGTTCTAACTGCATCTCTTTGTTTGCGAAGTAATTCTTGGGGTTTGCATATGCCCCTTGTTTGTCCAGATGGTGCTGTCGTTGCATATGCATGGAAACGTCAACTGGCTGGCCAGGCTGGTGCATCAGCCGTTGACAGAGCCAGGTAGATTGAGAGAACTTGGACATTGTGGTAGAAGAAGTTATTTAAGTTGTCAATATTTTACACTCATTGATTAATCACTTGAGAGTTTTCCATATTTTTCTTCTGTTTCCTCTCCATGGTGTTACATAATATTTTTTTCTTGGCATTGACTATGCTTTGCACGCACAAGTTTCGACAGAAAGATTTTGTTACTTCTGAGAACTTTACTGGCAACATGACATATGAGTATGACACTGCTACAAAATGACAACATGTGTGAAAATGAGGTTGAATGCGTAGAAATGTTAATTAATGTTTAAATGGAAATATGAGACTAATGTTGGTTTTATTGTTTAAACTTCACTTTAGGGTGGCTGGGAAGCTAAAACTGTAGGAAGTTCTCTATCTAAGGTGGAGGATGGGTGATAAGGATCACCTGTTAGATTGGTTGAGTGTGCTGGTCTACTGATGATGATCGGTCTATTTGGGAAGGATAAAAAAAAGGGAACTTTTTTGAGTATGACACTGCTACAAAATGACAACATGTGTGAAAATGAGGTTGAATGTGTAGAAATGTTAATTAATGTTTAAATGGAAATATGAGACTAATGTTGGTTTTATTGTTTAAACTTCACTTTAGGGTGGCTGGGAAGCTAAAACTGTAGGAAGTTCTCTATCTAAGGTGGAGGATGGGTGATAAGGATCACTTGTTAGATTGGTTGAGTGTGCTGGTCTACTGATGATGATCGGTCTATTTGGGAAGGATAAAAAAAAGGGAACTTTTTTTCTCTCCTGAATGATAGTGGAACTTCTTGAGCTAGATCTCGGGGAGGTCCTTGGCGGGAAGAAGTGCAATGACCAAAGAGTAGGTATTCGTATGCCCACAATGTTGTGCCTTCTTATCAAACAACCATAGTCGTCCAAGAAGAATGCGACATGCCTTCAGTGGGAGGACGTCACATTGTACCTTATCCACGACCCACAGATAGAATAAGTGAGCAAACACCTATCAATAATTTTAAGATTAGCGTTGGTCACCCATGTAACCTTGTATGCAGTGGGGCGTGGCTTTGTCTTCAATCCCACCTTGCGAATGTTTTTAGAGACGAGGTTAGTGCAGTTGTCACACCCTGGCCCGGTTAATAAGGGCATAGTGTGACTGGCTGCCAACAGACACCCTAACAACCACCAGGATTGCAAGTGCAGTTTTCCAAATTCACAGATTATCACAATATAGTAATCAAATGCAGCGGCAGAAAACAATTAATAATAATAACAGTAATAGGAAGAAATCTAAGTGATAAACATGTTATATTGATTAAAACTTGCATTTCCCACTCAGATAGGAAATCCCAAAATTGACTGAATTTTCAAACTTCTCATATTATCACCAAACTCTAGGAAACAATAGTTAATAGGAAGGATAAGAACCCTGCAAAAGATAGAAATAATCCGATGAACGATTTGGGAGTAATTTAGGAAACGGTAATCTCATGGTTGAGATCCCAGAGATAGTGAAACTGAAATTAAACCCATGTTAAGAATAGTTGTATCAGGGGTATATATGTACATAACCCCTCTTTTATGTATTCTTTGTGTCATTTGTATAAGGCCAAGGGCTTGTGTTTAATTATATATTCTTTTCAATATAAGCATGTTAGTCTCTTGTTTTGAGACATAACACACCAAACCAAAATCGTGGCTGCTCTCCTAGAGTTTCTTCTCTTCTTCTTCTTCCACTCCAAAAGCTAACATGGTATCAAAGCATTGATCCTGCTGTTTGCAAATGTTCGAAGGAAGTTTGGAGTGTGAAGAAGGGTTTCATTCACTTGTTTTCTGCTGCTGTTCGAAGGACTGGTTAGGTCATCTTCTCCAGCTTGTTTCTCTCTCGTTTGGAATCCAAATGGAGTGCTTCCTAGTGCTCTAGTTTCGTTTCGGGGTCCTCTTTTATCTCCTTGGCTTCTCTCAAGCCTTCTGCAAGCACCCATTTATCCACATTGAATCTCGGTTTGGCTGTTCTGCCCAGGATTTCTGCCAGCTAGGGTTCTAGATTGGCACCAGCTCTTCAATAGAGCCTTGTTTGGCCATTTTTTATGGTCCATTTGCATCGTCTTTGGGTAAGGAGCATCACTCCTCTTTAATCAGCTGCTATTTCAGTATTTTTTGAAGATCTACAAGTGTTTCAAGCCTTTTTTGGCTATTGTTTGCCTTGTTTTTTGTGCCTATGGTTTTGAGACAAACCTGTTTGCTTGAAATGCTGCTGTTTACTCCTTCTAAGTGGTTGATTTAAGATCAAATATGGGTGAGAAAAATGTCGAAACACCCTTGCCCCTTGTGGAAACAGCTCCATCTCCCCCTTCTTCCTTTGAGAGCCCCAATATCCAACTTCCTATTGCCAAGCTTGAGAACCAAAACTATTTGTATTGGTCCCGATCCATGAAATTGATTCTTCGGTGTAGGGGGAAGATGGGGTACATAAATGGTAGCATCAAGGCCCCCCTTCCTACCGAGCAAGGGTACTCCAAATGGGACACTGGGAATTCTCTTGTGATGGCTTGGCTTCTTTTCTCAATGAAGCTTGAGATTGGAAGAAGGTTTATGGGCAAGGAGACTGCCAAAGACATTTGGGATAGTGTGGCCCGTATCTTTGATCGAGTTGGGGACTCTACAAAGGTGTACCAACTTCTCCAATAGATTGTTAGCCTGCGCCTGGGTGATAGGAGCATCTCTGACTACTATAGTCTTGTTGTGGGCCTGTGGGAGGAGTATGATCATCACTATAGAGATCTTCAGTTGTGTCCTGATGATGAGGTCAAGGTGCACCGGTTGTTTGAGAAAGAGAGGGTCTTATTTCTCCTTGGCTGTCTTAATTCTGAATTTGAGCCTCTTAGGGTACAAATCTTTGCCGGACCAAGTCTTCCCTCACTGGAGGAGGTGTGTGGATATCTACAGAGTGAGGAGACCCGTAGGGGTGCCATGGGGACTACTCCCACTATTGAGCGCTTTGCCCTTGTTTCTTCCACCCCTCAGGACTCCACTAAAGGAGCTGATAAGGGGGGGTGCTAAGGGAGCTGATAAGAGAGCTGCAAAGGGCCGATTCTTATCTGACCATTGTGGCAAATCTGGGCATACGAAGGATTTTTGTTGGGATTTCCATGGGAAGCCCCCTTCTGGTTCCTCTAGGGGACTGAAGGGATTGCGGAAGAAGGGGCCTAAGGCTCATGTTGGGGTCATTGAATCTGATCCATCCTCTCTTTCCAAAGAAGACATTGCTGCATTTCGCCGGATTGTAGCCCACCTAGATGGTTCCTCTGCTACCCCTACTTCCACTGCACTATAGGCCTCTTCCTCCTCCGGCACCACACCTTGAGTCATTAACTCGGGTGCCACGGATCATAT
Source organism: Telopea speciosissima (assembly GCF_018873765.1). NCBI lineage: Eukaryota > Viridiplantae > Streptophyta > Magnoliopsida > Proteales > Proteaceae > Telopea > Telopea speciosissima. The sequence goes on along the minus strand of NC_057916.1, from coordinate 19,892,217 downwards.
GACTGGTAGTTCTCAGCTGTATAATTCCTATTCTGTTTGTTCTGGGAAAGGTAAGGTAAAAATTGCTGATGGTTCCTTCTCTTCCATTTCTGGTAAGGGAGATATCTAGGTTACCCCATTTTTACCCTTGAAGTCTGTCTTTCATGTTCCCAACTTTGCCACTAACCTTTTTCAGTTAGCCAATTGACTAAATCTTTGAACTGCTTTGTCACCTTCTTCCGTACCCATTGTCTTTTTCAGGATTTGGTGATGAAAAAGGATTTTGGCAGGTCTTCTTTATAGGAAGCCATGAAGAAGGATTTCTCCTGTCCTTCGTATATACCAGTAGCTCCCCCTGTTCTCTGTTCACCTATGCACTAGGAGGCTCCCCCTCAACAACGGTATCCACAGACCTTTTCTTTCCCTTGTCAATCTGAAAAGGGGAAATAGGAACAAGAGAGGAGAAAGGAAATGAAACAAACTCGGGATCTCTTTTCTTTCCCTTGTATTTGCTATGTACATATTAGCAAATCTGCCCACACTAAATTGGCTCCTAAGGCTCTAAAGTGCATCTTTTTTGGGTATTCCTCCACCTCTAAAGAGTATAAATGCTATCATCCTCCTACTCGTCGGTGGCTTCTCTCCAAAGATGTCCATTTCTTTGAAACCATACAATATTTTCAGTCACCTCTTCAGGGGGAGTGTTCATCTCTTGGTGGTGGTGTTGAGGGTGAAGAGGTTCCCGAGTTTGTTTCATTTCCTTTCTCCTCTTTTGTTCCTATTTTCCCTTTTTAGATTGACAAGGGAAAGAAAAGTTCTGTGGATACTGATATTGAGGGGGAGCCTCCTAGTGCACAGGTGAACAGAGAACAGGGGGAGCTACTGGTGTACACTAAGGACAGGAGAAATCCTTCTTCATGGATTCCTATAAAGAAGACCTGCCAAAATCCTTCTTCGTCTCCTCATCCCGAGCCTCCATCCATCGAGACAGGTATACCTTCCCCTACTTCTACATCTTCAGACTTAGATCTTCCTATTGCTCACCGCAAGGGAACTCGGGCATGTACTAATCCCATTGCCAAGTTTGTTTCCTATGATTCTATCTCCCTTACAGGTATAGCCTTCATTGTGGCTATCTCATCCATATCTATTCCCAAGAATGTAGCGGAGGCTATGGCAGATCCAAAATGGAGAGAAGCAATGAACACAAAGATGTTGGCTCTTGAGAAGAATCACACTTGGGACCTTGTTGAACTCCCTAAAGGGAGAATCCCTGTTGGATGCAGATGGGTATTCACAGTCAAGTTCAAGTCTGATGTACTGTGGAGAGGTATAAGGCAAGACTTGTCACCAAGGGTTATACATAGGTGTATGGCATTGACTATCAGGAAACCTTTCGTGTACTTCTCTCAATGGCTGCAAATCTTGATTGGCCATTGTACCAGCTTGATGTAAAGAATGCATTCTTACATGGTGACCTAAAAGAAGAGGTATATATGCACTCTCCTCCTGGGTTCAAGCATCCTAATGACAATGGGAAAGTGTGGCTCTTTATGGACTCAAACAGTCTCCTAAGGCTTGGTTTGGATATACTCAAAGCGTATGTGAGAAGAGGAGTTTGAAGAACTAGACCTATCTCAGGTCAGGTCTCGCACCCACTGTCTCACACAGTCTCTTAAGACTAAACATAATCTGAAACTTGGCTGAACAGCTTTACAATGTATTTATAGAAATCCTACTCCAACTAGGAAACTGATATCCTACTCCTACCATGAATAGGAGCCGTTACATCCTTGCTGAAATTAAAAACAACTGAAAACCAAACTCCTACTTTAATTAGGTATAAAAACAACTAATGAAAGCAACCAAATAAAGAACTAACTAGCTCATGCGAGCTTGAATAAGTCCAGCCCAGTCAACTGGTTCAAATAGGTCCAGAATTGGACCTCGGTTCAGATGCCGCCCTCCTTCCTTTCTTCCAGCAGCCCTGTATGTCTATCTACATCATTCTGACATCATGTTGACATAATAAATCAAAGTTGGTACTTCAATATTTTAAAATTGCTTTGCCAATTTGCTAGTTCGTAAATCTTTTGTTGCGGTGCCTAAAAACAATGGAATTGTGCTATTTGTTTTATCCTTCTCATGTAATTTACTTGGCTTAAAAAGTATACTACTGCTGCAGAGACTTCCAATGGCGTAGCATTCAGCAATAATATTCATACTTAATTTTTTCTTTTAACATGAATGCAGGCTGGCTCTCAAGGCATTCACTGGTCAGAAGAGACGATTCTTTCCCCACCTTGAAGATGAACCATTTGGCCAATCTTCTGCTGGAGAATCCTTGGTTTTAAAGAAACGTTGCAGTTCCCAGGCATCAATAGCAAGTCAAAAAGAAGAGCTTATTGAAGACAAAACATTATCTGGCGTTCTAATGCGTTTGGAAAAGGAGGCACCTAATGTAAGAATTTTCACTTACCAATGCTTAGACTGGTTGAAAAGGGCTATTTCACTGTTGCCTTCAGCTAAAGAGAACTCTCTAGAATCATCTAAGGAGCATAATTTCAACAGTTCGAATAAATTAAGAACAGAGTCTCTAGAAGCAGTTTCTTTGGATCAGGTTGCTGTTGTTGAGTTGGTGGTGCCTTCTCTTTTTAGGGCAATAGTATCATTGCATCCACCTGGTTCTATAGATCCGGATGCTGTAGCATTCTTTTCTCCGGATGAGGTAGTCATTCTAACTGGATGCCATTATCTGATTCTCAGTGCTATGATTTATTTAATATATTTTGCCATTTATGTGGTTCACCTATTGGTTTAAAGTTTTCCATGATGCCAATTAAGGTGCACTAATGTACAAATCGAAATGTTATAGGGTCCACAGACAATTGGGATCAGGAGGAGCAGTTTAATAGCTCAAAAAATAGGAACCTTGTAAAACAGAAAGTTGTCCATTACTATTAGGAAGCTGAAGTTGGGGAAAGTTACTACCCTGTTTGATTAAGAACCCTTAATCTACAATCCTAGTTGTATTAATAGAAGTAATGCTGCTCCAATTAGGAGTCTTGGACAGAATCATAGTCTTACTAGGAGACTGAAGTTTCCGAATCCTATTGGGAAAAATATTTTCGATTTCCAATCCAATAAAAGAGGTTCTCAGAATCCTGCTTCAACTAGGAAGGAGAGGTGAGATCCCAGTCTAATTCGGGAAGATAAAAGAAATTCTGATTCAGATGGGAAGTTGGATTCCTGTCTCAACTAGGAAACTGAGAATCCTTATCAAATGAGGACTAAAAAATTAGAAAAGAATTGGGAAATAGATTTTGGATTTGTAATTGAAAAATCAAATCAAAGAAAAATTACAACGCGCAATTAGGGATGTGGCTGGCTGCTGCTATGTTGAATAGGAGCTCAAATGAGAGTTTGGTTCAGCAGAACAGTGGTTGAACAGATTCAATGATGCACATAATTAATGCTTCATTTGCTTTAAAGCAAACTACTTTTCTAGAAAATGAATTTGTAATTATATATTCTATTTGTATTTGTTTCTAATTTGTCTCTTTTAAGCATGGCTTATTTAGCAAAAGAATCCAACCATATGATGGTGGAAGTGTCTTCCATTGGTGCTAAATGTATAATTGACCAAGATGCCTTTTGGACCATCATTTGAACTATTTGGGAGAAGAGAAATAACAGGACTTCCAGAGGTTGGCAGCGCTCAAGCTCTCATGTGATTGAGCTCATTATGCTTGAGACAACCAGATGGGATGTCATTGTGGAGGCTTTCAGGGTATTTCAATGAATCCTATATTAAGAAATTGGAAGATGGAGATTCAGCCACCCATTATCCATGTATTCAACATGTTTGGAACCACCTCCCCACAGTGCTATCAAGCTCAATGTTGAAGCCAGAGGGGCGGAAGGGGTTTTCAGAGATCATTTGAAGCAGCCAGCCGATCCTAATCGCAGATTAGGAGCCAAGGTTTTAAGGAGATTTTCTGTTGAGTCAAGGGCTGAGAAGCTTGCTGGTTTTTGGTTCCAGGGGAACACTTTGGGAGTGGAATTGCGTTTGGCAATTCCGGGTTGATTTTGTGTCCCCACGGAACGAATTGGTCCAAAACGTTCTCTGAGAATAAAAATGTAGAATTATTAATTTATTTTTATTCTTTTAGAGAATCACTTCAAATTTAATTAAGCCCGAGCATGACACTTGCGATCTCTCTCACCCCCACTCTCTCATCTCTCTCTAATCTCCACCCTCTGCAATCCCACACCCCCCCCTCTGCAACTCCCTACCCCACCTTTCATGTCCCATCTCCCTCTGATCACTCTCATCTCTCTCCGATCGCACTGAGGATTCCATTGACCATGATGGCTAGATGATCAGCCCAAAGAAGCTGAATCCTTAGAACTCCAAACATCTCAACCAACATTAATGGACTTTGAACAAAGAACATTTTTTCCAGGATCACAATCCATATTCTTACTAAATAAACTCCACATTTCTGATTCAAGACAAAAAGGAATCGGCGATAATTTGTAGAAGAGAACTTCAATCTACCAAATGAAACTGAGCATAAAGCGTCAATCCTCTTCTCTCATCATCTCAGAAACTCAAAATAAGGAAAAGGAAAATAAAATAAGAGAAGTTAATGTGCTTATGAAATAAATAGCGTAGACGAGAGAGGCCCAACGATGATACAGATGGGATTTCTCCCAACATTTTGCGCCTCACCCGATGAGGCCCCAATGGTGGCTGTCTACTGGAGGACTAGGAGGCGCAGTGGTTTGATGGTGGATGTCAAATGGTCGGAGTTCGTTTTGAATGCTTGGAAAAAGAAAAAATAATCGGGGCTTTGGGCCTTTCACTGGGTGTGACAGTCGGTTTTTCTGAATTCCGACAAAGCGGAGCAGAGGGTTCTTTTGTTTTGTCCTTCCCTCTCTCTTATGCTATCGGGTGAATTTCCCTTCTTTTTTGCTTTGTTTGTCGTTCTTCTTGTGCTGGTCTTGTCCACAAGAGCAACTTTGAATGAGCACAGCTAAGGCACGAATGGAGTAAGAGAGATTAGAGAGAGGCGGTTTGGAGAGTAGTTTGCCTTGAGAAGGTTTCTTTAGAGATGGAAAGTGCTAAAACTAGAGAAAGGAGCTTCAGCTGCCATTTTTTATTGCCCCATTTTGCAGCGGGAGGAGGTGGAGGTGGAGGTGGAGGTAGAGAAGTACAGAAACACTTCCATGTTACCAAATGCGTTTCTACTACCGTAGAATCTCACTCCCTTGGAATGGAATCACAATAAACCGACTTGTTGGACTATGGCTGGTGTTATTGTCATTGTTGTCAACACAGTCAGTTAAGCAACACATTCACACAGATAGCACAATGAGCAGAGGAATGGCAGTGATACAGTTTGTTGGTACAATGTGGTAGTTGACAGTGGGCACCAGTGGCCGTATAGACATGTACAGTGTTATGGCAGTGTATTGGTTGAGTTGGCATAGTCGGATTTGTCAGACTAGTCCGACACATGTTGGATAGTTTACTGAGGCTTCTGGGCATGTGGCAGTGTGTGGTAATGTTTAACAGAGGCTGGAAGCAACGAGATTTTAGTTTATGTCAGTTTCCAAAAGTGCATCGCAGGAGCACGCAGAAGGGGTAATTTTGGAGCCAATTTGAGATAGCCAAATGGTAGAATATGAAGAAGTCATTAACTGGAGAGTTGTAGTGTGATGAGTCATCTTCACAATGCAACTAGAATCACCGAATTCCAAGTTTGTGCGGAGAAATTATGTTGATTTCTGTGCAGTTGCACGATTTAAAAGCAAATCTGGGCAGGCTGCGAGTTTGGAGGGGATACGGCACATACAACACGTATTCTGAGGTGTTCTGATGGTATTCAGACATTTGGTGATGTGGGTCCCACTTTTCATGTTTTGAGCATATGGGTCATGTGGATGCACACGCATGGAAATGATATGCAAGTGATGTGTGTACATGGTGTAGCATGATGTCACATGAGAATATGCGATTTATGATGTATTCTTGTTACATGGAAAATGCATGTGGGTCATGAATGGCATGGATAATGCATGAGAAATGGGTGCATGAGCATAGACATGGCGTTAGAATGGTTGCATGTGGATGATGATATGGGCATGGGGATGCATTGTGATGCATGGCATTTCGTGGGTATGGTCATGATATCATGTGTGAGTGGCATATATGGATAGCCGATGTCATGGTAGCAACTCTTGAGGTGGCAGCCTAGTGTGGTTCTATTGATCAAGATGGCAGCATCTGGGTTGCTCATGAAGCCACATGGCTGTTGAAGGTTGAGGCCTCATAGTGGCATTGCATACAAAGGGCATAGGCAGCATGACACTTGGCCATGGCATGCCATTCACATCAGAGCAACACAAGAAGGTATTCCACATGCAGGCAGCACTATGCCCAGGCTACTCACAAGGAAGGCCTATGTGTGCAGGCTACCATGACAAGTCAGTATGTGTTGGGCGCAAGGCACATGTGTGCATGATTTGGCTTGTGACTTGCATCGAGCATTGTGGCAATGTTTTGCCTTAGAAAAATTTCAAGTCAATGAGTCTTTTTCTTTGCAGGGGTATGATGTTGAAATATGAAAAAATCGGTTGGGTATCAGAATAATGTTTAAAAGGCGCAGGTAATGTAGTCCTAGGTAGGAGTAATCCCACTAGGAACCAGGGTAATGGGGTCACACACAAAGGCTGGCCTATTGGGTTAGGGTTTAGTAATTTAGGGCAAAACTAGGGTTAGGGTTGGATATTGGGAAAGGGGTTTATAGGGTATTAATGGACAGGTCTAGGGGGTTAATAACTTAATATGGTATAAAAAAGCTAGGGTTTGGAGGAGTTTTGAAATTCTGCAATATTGGGCAGAATTGAATTTTAGGGTTTTGGGTTTGGGTTTTAATGGAGAAAGGAGATGAAGGGGTTAGAGTGGGAGTTTGGGGCTGAAACTTGGATCGAGTATAGGAGGGGATGAGAGGGTGGTTCGATGGTTGTTTGGTGGTGATCAGATGGCTGGAAGGGGGTTGCTTGAAATTCAAGCTATGGATCGAATGGGTAAATTGCAGGTTTAATGGAGGTTAGGGTTTAATGGATGGAGGGGGGGTTTGGATTAGGTCTAGTGAAGGGAAAGGCTTGACAGATTTGAAGGCTAGGGTTGGAGGATGAGAAGAAGATTTAAACAAAATTCAAATTCAAACTTACTGGATTTGAAGAGATCAAAGGCAGCAGCTTGAGAAACTTGAAGAAACCTCCCGATCTTCACGGTGCAAGGAGTCGCAGGAGTCCACCCACCCTATCCACCTTGAGATCCACAAGGATGTACACTCAGAGAGCAATCGGGCTATGGCAGCAGCTAGCTTAGAAGCAGAAATTAATTATTTGAACTGTGGGGGAGCCTCCCACGTTGAGCTTTATTTATAATAATATGGCCAAAGGCCTTACATCAATTCAGTTTAGGAATAGAGCCTAAACTGATTCCTAATACAAATCAAACTCCTAATTCAGTTAGGAATAAGAGCCTAAGACTAATTCCTAATACAAATCAAATCCTCCAGCCTCAATAGAAATCGTGGAGGGGGACTAATAAGTTTTAAAAAACACCACTTAAACAATTAAAGGGGCAAAAGACATATTTACCCTTAATAGCTAAGTACTTGAAATAAAACTAAGTGTGGGAAAGAAAAGGCTCCAATGAAAAAAACAAAACAGCAGCCATATCATGGCTTCTTCTTCTTCTTAGTGCTTGGACCTGCATCAGCTCTCCCCGGCTTAGAAACATTCATCTCCGATAAATGGGTGAAGACCATATATCGATCATACAACTCCGGATCAAGCTTCTTGAAGTCATCTGCATGGATCCAAGTACTGTCCTGGCGTGGGCGACCTTTCCATTTGACAAGGAAGGAATGATAACCAGTGCCGTGTCGAGTGGTCTTATGCATGTCGTCTTGGACCTCCTCGATCACATCTTCAGTGGGTGGCTTGAGTTGGGGCAGCCTCAGCATATGCTCCGAATCACCATCGTTTGAGTGATGTCCCGTGTACAAATATAGATCAGCCACATTAAATACATTGCTTATGCCCATATCAACAGGAATCTCGAGAATATAAGCATTGGGTCCAATACGTTTCAGCACCTTGTATGGACCCATCTTCTTCGGGTGAAGTTTACTGTTGACACCCGGCTGGTGTCTCTGAGGGTTCACCCTGACCATGACCATGTCTCCAGGCTTGAACTCAACGAATCGGCGATGCTTATCAGCAGTGGCCTTGTAGTGATCAGTACTGAGTGGTATCTTCCTTCGAACATCAGTGTGTACCTCGGTGATATGGCGGAGGAACTCATCTACTTCTACGCTTACCTTAGCTTGAGGGGGTGAGGGAATAAGATCAATGGGACGTTTGGGCTCTATCCCAAGAAGAATCTCGAAAGGGGTACGTCCAGTGGTCCTGTTCACAGAACTGTTGTATGCAAACTCAGCAATGTCAAGGATGGAGGGCCATGTCTTCTCATAATCTCTGACCAAACATCTCAACAAGTTACTAAGGCTCCTGTTTACTACCTCCGTTTGCCCGTCAGGTGTCAGTTTGGGGATGAAATGCTATAGAGAACAGAAGCTTGGTGTTTGTCTTCAGCCATAAAGTCTTCCAGAAGTAGCTCATAAAGTTTATGTCACGATCAGAGACACTAGTACTTGGCAGCCCATGGATGCGAACTATCTCCTTGAAAAATAACTTGGCAATGTGGAAAGCATAAAGTGTTTTTCGACAGGGGATAAAGTGAGCCATCTTGGTGAATCTATCAACAACCACCATGATGGAGTCGAATCTCTCTCTGGTAGGGGGCAGCCCAAGTACAAAATCCATACTGATGTCAACCCAGGGCTGGTGAGGGATCGGCAATGGTGAGTAGAGATCCGTGTTCTGCTTGGCACCCTTAGCTAGCTACATAGTTGTCATGGCATCGCCATGGACGCCATTCCACGATATGTTGGCATATCGGTCGATATTTTGACAGGTTAATCTATATTTTCAATTTTTCATACTTTCATATACACTAATGGATATTAGTTACACTTTCATGAATTAAACCATAGTGGCATAGTATATTAGTAGTAGTGTAGTACACTTTCATGTTGATTTTTGATGTTATAGGACATATATTATAGCATACTAAATGACATTAAAAATACAGAAAATAAAAAATTAAACATGGTCGACATGCTCGCCATGGCAACGCCATGGCGGGCGACATGTCGATATATCGACGTGACACCCTTCCACCGACTTGGATCGCCGTGACGCCGTGACAACTATGGCTAGCTGGCAAACTTGGCATCTCCTGATTATATGCTCTACATCCTTGGCCAAGTGAGGCCAATAGTACCCATCAGTATCTTTCAAGATGGTTTTATCTTTCCCAAAGTGTCCTCCCAGGCCTCCTCCATGTAACTTCCATATAATGTGATGCCGGAGGGACGAGTTGGGAATGTAGAGTCGTGTTCCTAAGAACAAGTAACCATCATGTATAGAATACTTAGGGTGCTGTCCACCCTGCTTCAAATCAGCATAGAGGACCTGAAAGTCCTTGTCACTAGCATACTCCTCGGATCTGCTCGATGCTAAGTACATGGGCTGAAAATGTATTCAAGGTCAGGACTTTTCTGCTCAGTGCATCAGCCACTGTGTTCTCCTTTCCTGACTTGTATTTGAGGGCAAAATTAAAATCCTGTAGATAAGCAACCCATTTAGCATGGCTGGTGCTAATGGATTTCTGTGAATGGAGGTGCTTGAGTGCCTCATGATCAATGTACAGGACAAATTCTTTACCAATAAGATAGTACCTCCAATGTCGCAATACCTAAACAATAGCATAAAGCTCAATGTCATAGGTAGAATACCTAGTCTTGGCATCATTAAGTTTGTCACTGTAGAAGGCAATGGGATGCCCCTTCAGCATAAGAACTCCTCCTAGACCAATATGGGAAGCATCAGTAGCAACTTCGAATATATGGTCAAAATTGGGCAGGCGTAGCACTGGAGCTTCAGTCATTCTCTTCTTAATCACCTGGAAAGCTTTGTGAGCTGCTATTGTCCATTCAAATTTGCCCTTACTTTGCTTGGTGCATTCGGTTATGGGTGCCATGATGGCACTAAAATTGCGAACAAATCGCCTGTAGAAAGATGCCAAACTGTGGAAGCTTCGTACTTCAGTGAATGTCTTCGGAGTAGGCCATTCAACAATGCTTCTGACCTTTTCCGGATCAGCTTCAACACCCATTGAAGAGATGATAAAACCAAGGAAAACAACCTTGGGCAGCATGAAGGAGCACTTCTTCAACTTAATAAACAGCTTCTCTTGCCTGAGTACTCTTAGAACTTTTTGCAAGTGATCTATATGGTCATCTGGATGCTTACTGTACACCAAGATGTCATCAAAGTAAACAACCAGAAAGGACGAAGTACTTGTATCATGACTCTCATGAATGTGCTAGGTGCGTTCGTCAGGCCGAAGGGCATGACCTTCCACTCGAACAGTCCATCTTTAGTCTTGAAGGCTGTCTTCCATTCGTCTCCAGGCCGGATGCGAATCTGATGGTACCCACTTCGAAGATCGATCTTAGAAAAGATTATAGAACCGGATAGCATGTCTAACATATCATCAAGCCTAGGAATTGGGAACCTATACTTGATGGTAATCTTGTTGATAGCTCTGCTGTCCATACACATGTGCCTCGAACCATCTTTCTTTGGAGTCAACAAGGCTGGAACAGCACAAGGACTTAGACTCTCCTCAATAAACCCCTTTTGGAGTAGCTCTCCAACTTGCTTATTAAGCTCTTCATGCTCTGTAGGGCTCATCCTGTAGGTGGGCAGATTTGGTAACATAGCACCAGGTACCAAATCGATGGCATGCTGAATGTCTCTCAATGGGGGCAGTTCGTTGGGCAGTTCCTCTGGCACTGCATCTGAAAAATCTTGTAACAAGTCATTAATGGGCTGTGTAAGCTTCACTTCTAACTGGGCAGCAACCTCTTGAGTCACCACGGCAAGAACCAGGCCTGAATCATGGCTGGTTTGCTCAAACTCCTTTTGTGGAACAGCTAACAAGTGGCTTCCAGATTCTGTCCCCTTCTGATTGGTGCGCATGGTACGGCGTCTACGCATCTCTTCAGGCAAATTAAGAGGGTGAAAAGTAACCTGCTTTCCTTTATGCTGAAACACACACTGGTTTTTTCTTCCAAGGAGAGCAACGTCATTGTCGTATAGCCATACTCTTCCCAATAGAACATCAGTCATCCTCATTGGGATGATGTCACACCTAACCTCCTCTGAATAGTGCTGGACCTATAGGGGAACATAGCTTCTCTTGTTCACTTCTAGTTTATTCCCATTCAGTAAGGAGACTTTGTATGGCATTGGATGTTTTTCAAACTTCAGATTTGCCTTCTTTACAAAGCCTTCGGAAACAACATTAACACAACTGCCACTATCAACAATTATCTGGGTAGGGCGTTCTCCCATGCAAGTATAGAAGATGCAACTACGTCACCAATCTTCACCTTTGGTTTCAGCACTCAATATATGTGCTACCACATGAATACCTCGGGTATCTTCAAAATCATCACCCAGGTCGTCAAAGTGAGCAGCCCCATCATCATCATCAGCAGGGGTAATGCATAAATACCCTGCTCATCAATATCATCAAGGTTTTCTTCTTCCTTTTCAGCTACATGAATTGGCCTATGCTTTTGTGGGCAATCCTTGGCATAATGGCCCTTTTTCATTGCAGTGATAGCATGTGTGTGGATCATTGTTGGTCATTGGAGCTTTGCCCTTGTTGTCTACACGTGTAGGATGAGAAGAGCTACCAGTAGAGTAGGCTGTCCGTTTAGAACCAGCAGTAATGTTGTTACCTCTATTGTAACCATTAGTTGGTTTGGATGCTGGAAAAGATTTCCTGGTATCTACAGCAGTGGAGCCAAACCTTCTATTAGGATTCAATAGGTCTTCAGCCTTCAGGGCTTTCTCAAAGCAGTCCTTGATGTCCAGAACATCAGCAACTCCAATAGCCCTAATAATGTTTGACCTCAATCCCAGCCGAAATTGAGACAGCATCTGAGTAGCACTTTCTCTGGTGTCAGTATGAGAAGAAAGACAATCGAACTTCTGCATATACTCGGATATAGTCATAGTCCCTTGCCTTAGGGAGTTGAGTTGATCTTGCATCTGAGCTCTGTAATGTTTGGGCAAATATTTCTCCTTCAAGTCATACCTCATGTCCTCCCAATTAGTAGGTGCAACACCTTCGGGTTCCATGTCTCTCTCTGTCTTTCGCCATCATTCTCAGGTAGGGCCAATCAACTTGGTACGTGCCAGTCTCATCTTTCGATCTTCAGGCAAGTCATACCAGTTAAAGTAATCATCCAGGGCAGCAAGGCAGTCATAGAACACCTGGGGATCTCGGTTCCCATCAAACTCTTTCAGCTCGAGTTTGACCTTCTGTTGGTGGTTTCATCTGCAGTGAAGTAGGATCTCATGTACTCCTCAAAGTTAGGTCTTCGAGGGTCTTCTCTAGTTCTGCCCCTGTCTTCTCTGTAGTCATCTCTGTCATGCCTACGTCGATCCCTGTAATCTTTGTCGTGTCTGGAATGATCTCTGTGTTGTCTGAAATGGTCTCTGTGGTGTCTGGAATGATCTTTGTGGTCTCTGTGACCTCTGGGATGATCTCTATGATATTCATCCCTTCCTAGAGTCCTATGTACCTCAGAGTGAACTTGAAACCTGTCCTCTTCTACGTAAAGAGGGTTATTTACAAGAGGCACAGTCTGCTTTTGTTCTACAATCTATAACCGATCACTGATCTTATGGAGCATGTCCATGATTGCAGCCATGGGATCAGGTGGGGGTGGTAGTGCTGGATCAACAATAGGATTGCCATGTTCGTCCATGGTTCTGATACCAATTTAATGTAGTCCTAGGTAGGAGTAATCCCACTAGGAGCCAGGGTAATGGGGTCACACACAAAGGCTGGTCGATTGGGTTAGGGTTTAGTAATTTAAGGCAAAACTAGGGTTAGGGTTGGATATTGGGAAAGGGGTTTATAGGGTATTAATGGGCAGGTCTAGGGGGTTAATATGGTATAAAAAAAGTTAGGATTTGGAGTAGTTTTGAAATTCTGCAATATTGGGCAGAATCGAATTTTAGGGTTTTGGGTTTGGGTTTTAATGGAGCAAGGAGATGAAGGGGTTAGAGTGGGAGTTTGGGGCTGAAACTTGGATCGAGTATAGGAGGGGATGAGAGGGTGGTTCGATGGTAGTTTGGTGGTGATCAGATGGCTGGAAGGGGGTTGTTTGAAATTCAAGCTATGGATCGAATGGGTAAATTGCAGGTTTAATGGAGGTTAGGGTTTAATGGATGGAGGGGGGGGTTTGGATTAGGTCTAGTGAAGGGAAAGGCTGGACAGATTTGAAGGCTATGGTTGGAGGATGAGAAGAAGAAGGTTTAAACAAAATTCAGATTCAAACTTACTGGATTTGAAGAGATCAAAGGCAGCAGCTTGAGAAACTTGAAGAAACCTCCCGATCTTCACGATGCAAGGAATCGCAGGAGTCCATCTACCCTATCCACCTTGAGATCCACAACGATGTACACTCAGCGAGCAATCGGCTATGGCAGCAGCTAGCTTAGAAGCTGAAATTAATTATTTGAACTGTGGGGGAGCCTCCCACGTTGAGCTTTATTTAGAATAATATGGCCAAAGGCCATACATCAATTCAGTTTAGGAATAGAGCCTAAACTTATTCCTAATACAAATCAAACTCCTAATTCAGTTAGGAATAAGACCCTAAGACTGATTCCTAATACAAATCAAATCCTCCAGCCCTCAATAGAAATCGTGGAGGGGGACTAATAAGTTTTAAAAAACACCACTTAAACAATTAAAAGGGCAAAAGACATATTTACCCTTAATAGCTATAGTACTTGAAATGAAACTAAGTGTGGGAAAGAAAAGGCTCCAACAAAAAAAACAAAACAGCAGCCATATCATGGCTTCTTCTTCTTCTTCTTAGTGCTTGGACCTGCATCATCCTGAATGACAGCTTTCAACTCAGCAGTAATTGAACCACAATCAAGGTTCAAGAACTTGGTGCCGACACTGGTTTCAACCAGCCAGAATCCAAGATTTCCTAGGTTTCGACAATATCTCAGTCGAAACTTGGTACTTTCTCCAAGCCAACTCGTAACCTTGGTTTCGAGGCCCAGAAATTTTTAATTTTTTTCCTGATTCTTGTTGTGCTGTCTATTTTTGACATTTTGAACTCAATCCATGCATTAGTTCACATAGAGAACACTCAAAATAATACTAGTGGTTTTGACCCAAGTTTGATATTGTATATTGTTCTTGGACATGGTATTGAATAAGGTTTGACCGGAACATAACTCCTTCAATATAAATCAGATTTAAGCAACCTTGGATTTGTTGGAAAGCTATTCAAACAAATCCAAGATAGCTTAAATCTAGTTTAGATTGAATGAGTTGTGTTCCAATCAAACTTAATTTGGTCTATGTAAATGCTGTTTAAAATTGCTTTGAATTGAATAAATTTTTAGACATCAAAACAAATGAATATTTTACCGCTTTTTGGTTTCAAGGTTCTAAATCTCGGTGCCGAGGCCGGTTTCGACCTGCCAGAAAATTGAAATTTCCCAGGTTTCTACCGAAACCAGGTGGAAACCTGGTATTTCCTGGGCAAAATTCGACATGTCATGTGCTATCAAAACTGGTCGAAACTACCGAAACTGGTCGAAACTTGTCAAACTACCGAAATTGGTCTAGGATGGACAAAATTGGTCGAAACTTGTCAAAACTACCGAAATTGATCTAGGCTCGACAAAACTGGTCGAAACTGGTCAAAACTACCGAAATGTGCGAATATGGTAGAAACCTGACTTGTACCAAGTTTCGTCTCGATTTTCTCCAGAGAGGTGCGTCCGGAGTGTTGTGTGATCGGCATATTCGTTTAAAACTTAAAGGAGAATTTTATAGGACGCTCATACAACCAGCTATGATGTATAGTGCGGAATGTTGGGCAATTAAGAAGCATTATATAGATAAACTCAGTGTAGCGGAGATGAGAATGTTGAGATGGATGAGTGGCAAAATTAGGATGTATTAAGTAAGGAATGATCATATTAGACCTGATTTGGGAGTAGCTCCGGTACATGATAAGCTACGAGAAAATCATTTGAGGTGGCATGGCGATGTTCAACGAAGGCCTTTTGTTGCTCCAGTCTGGAAGAGTGATTTGATTCAGATGAAGGAACTAAAAGAGTCAGGGGCAGACCTAAAATTACCTTAGGAGAAGTGAGGAAAGACATGCATAGCCTAGGCCTTGTATCAAGTATGACCTCGAATAGAGCTGATTTTTTTTTTTTGGGTGGAAAAATAGAGCTGATTGGAGGGCAAGGATCCATGTAGCAGACCCCATTTAGTTGGATAAGGCCGAGTTGTTGTTGTTGGGGGTGGGGGGGGGGTGCAGTTTGGAGATATCTCTAAACGCAGGATTGAAGGAATACATTTAGAAGCTTCAAATCCTTTTCCTTTTCTTTTTGGGACATGAAAGGAGGATTTTTTTTTTTGGGATAGGGGTGGGGGAGATATAAGTTGCCTAAGGCTTGGTTGCTATAGCCCTGGAGGCGAAGACAGGATCCCATCCCCTGTCTGGTGTACAACTCCCACAGGCTTTACAGTGAAGCATGCTGGCCTCTTCTGCAGATCTGATTGTTACTTGTTCAACAGGGGAGTGGAGTAAATTTAGCCAACTCTTGCTATGTCAAAGCTTTAAGTTATTGCAGATGAGTAACTCAAATTCTCATACCTATAAGTAGCACATTCATGTCATAACCAAGGTTTAAAGTATTAGTATCGGGTATCGTATCGGAGATACGTATCGATCGGTGCAGAAATGCATGAAAATGATCAAAATACACCTGGAAATACACTTTTGGACACAAAAAACAATATAAACAAGCAATATATGTCATATATCATGCATATACAATAAGACTTCTGAATAATGTATAACCAGACAAGTGCGGCACTTTGAAATTGTTATAAAAGTTGAGATTTCTTACATGTTGTAATTGTCTATACCCATGAAGAGTATTGGATGATGCAAAGGATGATGTTGTAGCACTCCTTGATTCATTTTTTAGTCCAAAAGTGTGAAAAACCAAGATTAAATGCAAGATTTTAGTCTCTTGGTTGAGAGTTTTCCTTCATTTTTTTGTTAGAATAGGACTTGTGTCGAGTCTATGAGTGAAATTGGCTTTTTTAATTCACCAAAAAAATGGCTTGAAGTATCGGTACATATCGTATCTATCAGCCCGTATCGGTAGATACAATCCTAGACATCATTTAAAAAAAAAAAAGAGACGTATTGGTACCGACAGATACCGATACGTATCGGCCGATACAATACGATACGTACCAATACTTTAAACCATGGTCATAACATGGGTTTGAGTATATTGCATCATGTGGTGGACAGCAGGTGTCACTTGGTTTATTCATTCCTCAATTCCTAACAAAGTAAAAATAAAAAATTAAAATTTAATAACTGATCGGGATCTGCAGAAGTTACAAAAAAAATTTGATGGGGCTTTGGAGAAGTTAAAAAAAAAATGAACCTTTTTTTTTTAGTTTCAAAAACAAAGAGGACCTATTTTTTCTCGCCTTTCCTGTTTCTTTTCCCTTGTTCTTTTACCTGTCCAGTATCAACAATCAGGTTGGTAACATGAAGATGTGAAGGGGATGGTAACAAGAGCCATGGCAATGTTCATCCACTTCCTTGAGCTCTCTGTGTTGTTCAGACCATGGGCTTCATGATTCTCAATACCGTTGAGCTGCTGACCCTGGGCCTCCACTAGAGCAGCCATCTCTTTGAAAACCTGGTGGTGATCAATCAAGTTCTTCTCAATGTCTTTAGTGGTGTCATGGAGCCATTGGTATTCTGAGATGGTGTCCCGAATCTGGACCCTTCCTTGCTCTGGATAGCCTTTTCTCTACGAATATCTGCCCCCCCACTTGATATCAGGTTCGTATTAGCCTTTTTGTTTATATTTGTTCTCCAACCTTGGAAATAGTCCAAATTGTCAATGAGCTTCTTCCAGACCCAGCAACCACAGATGTCTGCATGCAGAGGAGGGAGAGAGGGCAAAGAGAAAGGGTTTCAGAAAGGAAAAAAAGAGGGCGAACATGGGGTTGGGATGGTGTTGATCAAGAAAGCTAGGGGATTAGAAAAATATGATGAATTCAAAGTGGCGATCAAACAGTGAAGATGGTAATTTCTTGGAAGTATAGCACCTTTTGGTGCTTATTTGCCTAAGTACCACTAAAAGGCCATTTTCCCTTAATTTATTATTTATCATGTTATTAAATTATTAAATTTTATTTATATCTTATGTTAAAAATTACAAGCATGGAACCTGTGTAACTTTAATGCGTGTATACTGGAGTAGGGTGAGTGAACTTTATCTATAGGAATTATCTCAAAAATCATATTATTCCAATGCCTTTCTGAAGCAGTGTTTAATGGCTAGGCCAAAACTGAAAAATTTATACGTTTAGTGTCCAGGATATCCTTTCATTTGATACTTATTGCAGTTGTGGTATTTCTGTTCAAGCTAGCTTCAAAGTTTGAACTGTTGGTGTCATTCAAGATTTCAAGTAATGTGTTGTGAAGGAACCAATGAATTAGGTGTGAAGCTTCTGGTTCTCTACCTAATAGCTTGACTTTGCTAAATACATATCTTATTCAGTCCCCACTCCTCCCCTTTTTCTGTTGAGCTTTTAACCTTGGGTTATAGTCAGTGTATTAAATTCTTGAATTTTTTGTAGGGAGGAAGTTACATTCATTCAAGAGGGTTTTCAGTCTATCATTTATATAGACATATCTCGGTAAGATCTGTTGTGGCTTAATTATTTAGGTTTCCTGTAGTTTGACTGGATACGTTTTAACTTATGTTTCCATTCATCATGTTATTGTAGGAACATGCTGTCAAGGCATTGCAATATTTTCTTGGTATTAAAACTGATACAACACTATATCTTCTTTTGGTACTCTCTCTCTCTCGTGTGTGTGCACGCGGTGTGTGATGGGACTTGATAGACCTAGTTTGATTCCTGTCTTGAATGTTCTCGGTAAAAATTGTGCCAATAAATATTTTTTCAACTCTTCTAATGCTTGCATGAATTGTCTCTGTAGCATTGGATCTGCAGTTATCAAACACTGTTTACACAAGTTTGCAGGTAAGTTTCACTTTGAATTCTTGATCCATAGCTTTTGTGATATGAGTTCTGATGCTGTTTGTAATGCAGTAAGTGTGGGCGGCTTTTGACAATGGATTCAGCATCAGCCATACTGTTGCCTCCTGTTCATCGGCCTTATTGGCACTCTTCTGGTACTAAAAGTTCATCAATCCCATCTTCCTTGTCAACTAGGGACCAAAGCTTAGATCTCGCAACAGCATATCATATTGGGTGTTCCTCAGATCAAGTATAGCTACATCCATTGCTTATCATTGTCATTAGCTCAGGTACGCCTGCAAGGCTTAATATCCAAGGAAATTGTAAGTCCTGAAATGATATTTTTCTTCTAAAAATGATGTTATTACACTTTTATTGCCTCTTTATTTGGAAACCCTTTTTTTTTTTTGGGGGGCGGGGGGGTGAGGACTGTTTTGGAGACCATTACATTTCTGTATAGTATTGGGGATTTGGGGTAGATTCACACTGTCATATTAAGCATTATTCAGATTCTAAACAAAAAAGGGGCCTCTTGGATAATATGTCCACAATGAATTTCTCTACTCGTTGTTGTGCCTTTTTGTGTACATATTTGAATGTATGTGATGCAGTCAGCCAATCCTAGTTTCCATTCAAGGTATCAGAGATCAGATCGGCTGCTCCACAGGCCCAAATATAAAATTTTCCCTGAACCAGGGTTGAAAAAGGCTCGCTTATTTGTTGATTTTAGTAGCCTGCATTGGGAAAAGAAACAGAGAAGAAAGAGAAGAGATAGTGGGTGTTCTGGGATTGTGAAACGTACCCGACTACCCGTGAAGAGTAACTGAAGAGATAGGGATAGGGGAGAAGAGAGAGAAAACAAGAAGCCTTTTACACAATTCAATCCAAATTCTGTATTTTATTCCACATGTAAGGAGGGGTGTTACATGTATTTAAAGATAAAAAAAAAAAAAAAAAGAATCCTCCTAATACCTAGTTTCGTAAAATAATTAAACTAACTTAGAATCTACTTTTAGGACTCTTAACTTGCTAAACTACTAAAACTCCTAAACAGAAACTATATCTAATAAGACTTTTTCAGATTTATCTATGACAGCTAAGGAATGAGCGCTACAAAATCCCTATAATTACCACTATTAGATAAATACTAATCTCTAATGGGTCCTACATTGTTTTTTTGTGCACCCCTTTAGACCCCCTACTTTTGGGCCTTATAACTCAGCCCATTACTATTTAAACTCAAAGAATAAAAAACCCATACACCATAGATGTTAAAAACTTGAGGACGTTTCCAATAGACATGAGGTTTTCTCTTCAACTTGAAGAACTGATTTAGAGAATAAAATCTGCATTTCTTTCATCTAATATACTTTTTTCCATAGACACTTTTGCTTAGTTCAATGGCATACAAAGATTGCTTTGGCAATTTTGCAGTATCTCCATTCACTTCAAAAAAAAATTTGTTTTACAACCAACTCATAAATGATCATCAAATACAAACCAAGTCCATATATTGTTCTGTTCAACAGACAAAACAAAGAAACAAGATGTAGAAGATCCCTATTAGATCTTTAACAAGGTTCATTGCAGCTAGAAATACAGGTACCATCTACTGGCTCTACTGCCATTGCTGCCACCAGTTCCACCACTGCTGCTATAGTTTACTTCAAATTTGATTGAAAAGGACTGAAGCTCCATCACACTCTTCCTCAACTTAGCCCTCTTGGGAGGGGCACCTCTATCAGGGACCCGAGCCTTACCAAAAGCCTTCATCTTCCTTCTTTTCCTCTTCTCACTATCGCATTCATCTCCTTTCTCCCTGTCTGCATTGCTTGCCTTTGCAATGCAGACAGGCTTAGTAGAAAGACCAAGTTCATTTTCTGCTCAAAGGGACTGAACTTCTTCAGCTGGCTTAGTAGAAACATCAAGTTCTTTGTCCTGTTTAGCCTCTTTCAACACCAACACTGCTTCAATCGGATTAAAGAGGTATTATGTTGCAACCATTTCAAGACAATAGTATTTTTCAGCCTTCTAAATGTAGAATTTTCGAGTAATAGTGCCCCAGAGAGCTGTGTTACTGATCGTGACACCACTTGTTGCAGATACATATGCAAGATTAAGGTGTCTGAGGTAAAAGAAGCTTTAAGAAAGATGAAAGTAGGCAAGACACCATGCCCAAATGAAGTCCCAATAGAAGTGTGGAAGAGCATAGGAATCTGTAGGTTAGCGCACTCCGGCTAGAGAGCACGACGCTCGAAAGCCGTTGCGCGTTAGCACATCTGTCCCCCCAAATGATTAGTGTGGCGGTTAGGAATCCTTAGACGAAAAGGATTGGTCATTGTGTGTCAAAACACTTCTTTTTGAGCCCCTCATTATAGGCGTGGTGGTAAGGCCTTCGCCTTTTTATCTTCCATTTACCTTGAGTTTGACAGATGAGTAGGGAATCACCTGGCTAACCAACGTGTTTAAAAAGATTATGAGTACAAAGAAAATGCTAGATGGATGGAGGAGAAGCATTGTGGTTCCGATTTACAAAAATAAAGGTGATATTTAGAGCTTCAATAACTATGAAGGCATAAAACTAATGAGTCATACGATGAAGTTATGGGAGAGGGTTATTGATACCCACTTGAAAAAGGAAACTACTATATTGCAGAACCAATATGGCTCTATGTTAAGAAGATCCACGATGGAAGCTATATTCCTACTTAGGAGACTCGTGGAAAGGTATAGAGAGGGCAAAAGGGATCTCCTTATGGTCTTTATTGACCTAGAAAAGGCCTATGACAGAGTCCCTAGAGAGCCAATCTGGTACATACTAGAGAAGAGAAGGGTGCCTTGTAAATATGTTGACATAATTAAAGATATGTATGATGGTGCGGTGATTAGCGTAAGAAAAGTAAGGGAGGGGGGTCAAGGTCATAGTTATCAAGGCGGGAAGGCGACCATGGCGTTTTAGAGGGCCAAAAATCAAGTTGACACCGCTATGGCGGCAAGGCACCCGCCTAGGCGTCCAAGGCGACCAAGGAGCGACGCCTTGATAACTATGGTCATGGTAGGAAGTTCCCAATTACTATTGGGCTACATCCAAGGTTTGAGGTCTCAGTTTTGGGCATGGTTTTGGTCAGGCTGAAACCTCAACTTGTCTCGGCCGAAACCCAAGATTTCGGCTGAGAATGTATTTTTTTTAAAAAACATTCAGCCCCTGGTTTTGGTGGCCATATGATCTAATAAGGCCATGAAAGTTGCAGGGCAGCCTATTTTAGGCCCTATAAACATAGTGAAACCCTTAAATTTTTAAAGAACTAACCCAAAATGGGAGTTTGAATTTGGACCTATGGTTGGTAATATACATTGTATATATACATTGATATGCCCTATTTCACACAATCTTTAGTACTAGAACACATATACTCAAGTTAAAAAAAAAAAAACGCCAGGAATGAAAAGACTTCAAATTATAAACTATTAAATGAATCATACATTATTACAAAGAGTCAAAGAGTGACATATAAGGGTGAACAATACAAGCAACAAATCAGTGAGTCACCTAGTATTGGAACGATTGCCCGGCCGATCAAAACCACTAGAATGCTGCTGATGCCGAATCACAAAAGCTGACCATGTCATAGTATGGCGGAAGAAACGCTCGAAGTCATCCACATCAGCCCTATAGATGGAATCGTTGGCGTACTCGAGGTACCCTGACCTAGGGTATATATCTCTGAACCGTCCAGAACTCAAACGAGAGCCACTATTACTGGATGGTTCATGTGGAACTGGAATTGGCGTGTATGGTTGGGGGGCTAGAAACCCGAAGATGCTGTCCACAAAACCTGACCCGGTGTGTGATTGACCCTCATACTCAGAGACAAAGGTAATGATGATGAAGTGCTATCCTACCCAAACTGACCATATCAGTATAGTGATTATAGTAGGAACCGGTGCTCCCCATGCCATATCCATATGATGGTGCACGCCACTGCTCCCCATACATACCACCCTCCATACTCTTGCTCTGAAACTATCAGTTAAGCTCCTGACATTAATGTCCATGGACTTTAGTGTATCACGCTGCTACTTAGGTGGTGGTATGAATTGGCGATGCGGGTCTCTCGAGTAGCCTACAATTATTGCACGTGTGGGGGCACGTGCATTGTGGTCGTCATCCTGTGTGTTGTGAGTATACTAAGTCTCGCCTATAAAGCGCACCGGCCTTGGCTCTGGTGCAAGCTGGCACTGGTACCTCTTGTGCAACCCCTCATTAAAATAAGGAGAAAGAATGCTGCCAAGCTGCATAGCATACGCTAGCACTTCCCTATGTCTATCTCTCTCCCTCCTATGAATTGACATATCTGCCCACTATTGTGGGAGGAGAGAGATAGACATAGGGAGACGCTAGCGTATGCTATGCAGCCTAGCAGTGTTCTTTCTCCCTTAAAAATATTAAGGGAATGAGAACGCTACCTGAGCGCGTGCGGTGCGCTGCCCCTGCGCCCAGACACAGGGTTGAGTAAAGTGATTGTCGTGACCCCGTGAAATTCCGCTTTTCCATGGGGGTGTGGCGGTCATTTTGCTCACCCCTATGTCTAGGCGCAGGGGCAGCGCACCGCACACGCCCAGGTAGGGTTCTTTTTCCAAAATATTAATATATCTATTTATGTCTTATACTCAAATTATTTAACATATGTATCTGAATGGGGGCGTGGTGGTCATTTTGCTCACCCCTATGTCTGGGCGCAGGGGCAGAGCACCGCATGCGCCCAGATAGCGTTCTTTTTACAAATATTAATATATCTATCTATGTCTTATACTCAAATTATTTAACATATGTATCTGCATGTCATTATTCTTCTTCAATCATGTTTAATACACAACGTATGCTAGATAAGGATCTGTCCCTTAAAATATAATAGTAAGTTGGTAAGTAGATCTAATTTAAAAAATAAATAGAAAGGGTGATTTGATGCATAGAGACCTAGTTTATTTCTCTGTTAAAGAAAAGGTTAAATGAAAGTGAATTGACCTAATTTAAAAAAAAAAAGAAAAAAGAAAAAAAAAAAAAGGAAAAGAAAATGAACAGAATTGTAAAAAATTAGTAAAGAAAATGTAGTTCAAACAAATATGCCTGTCACTTGCTTTTCTTCATTTTCCCCCCTGCACTGTTATGGTGATATCGCTCCCACCCCCCCCCCCCCTCCCCCGGGGGTAAGGCCCTCTCTCTCTCTCTCTCTCACACACACACCCATACACCCAACAACAGACATGCAAGGTCCCCTGTTCTTCATTTTGTGTGTGATAGCGTTTTTGTACAACATTGAGAAGGTTTTTTGTTTTCCTTTTTTTTGTACATCTTCTTAGAACCTTATATCTTTTTTGTGTATTGTGGGACGGGGACAAAAACTAATGTCTAGTTCATCCCATAACTACCAAATTATCTAGCACTGACTACACTTAACTCAGTAGAGGTATGACTCTGCATTCAAATGTACCCTAGTCTGTGGAGAACAAAGTATCATTATCAAGTAAAATCTGTAAAACATTAATATTTATTCCATCCGTCTGATATGTATTTTCAGAAGGAAAAAAATTGCATATTACCATTGGTCTTATTCTAAACTTGTTGTACTGCTCTGCTCTTTAAATAAAATGATTTGTCACCCGACCCGAATTACGTTGACTTTTCCATTTGCATATATTACCATTGACATTCTAGATTTTATCGTAGTGCTCTTTAGATCTAATGATCTGTCACGAAGCCCGGATTTTGTTTACTTTTCCTGATGATGAGAAATCAACGTCTCATGTCTTATGCAGGTTTCACTTGCGGTATACAGGAGAGTTGAAAATCATGAGTACTGTAAGATCAAATCACATTCTTTCCAAGGATGATTTGTACATCATTGTAATTCGTTCTCAGAATTCAGAAATAAACATTTCAATTAAATTCCCCACCTTAGATCTAACAAATATTGGATATAGACATCTGCATACAAATTTGGGAGAGATTAGGTTATGGTTAGATGTTTGATATTCAAACTAACCCCTCCAATTTTTTTTGGCCCAAACTGTTTTCAGGGGTTAAAAAATGGCCCAGCTGTCTAGAATTGTACATATCAGATGTTGCTGGATTTTGAGTTTTCCTTTTGTTTGATATGATCTTAAAATGATAACCTTGTAAATGCGCCATGTACATGATTAATGCTTTTCCATAGACAATTATCATGTTTGAGAATGACATTACAGGTTTTGCTGACATTTAATTGACTAATTTTTGTTTTCTCCCTCGGCACATGAAATCAATAATTTTTTTTTGAACAATTGGGGGGAGAGGGGGGGGGGGGGGGTTATATCTGCACGTGAAACATGAAATTAGTTGAAAAGATTCTAGACTTAATAAAACATTCACTAGACAAAATCTGGACGGCATTCCGAAAGTATGATAGTTTGAAGAAGATGTTTTTTTTATTGTGGAATTTGAGCTTTCCTGTCATAATAGCGGCATTTTTGTTTTGCAGATCCTTGTTCGTGTCCTCTTTTATTAGGAGATTTTTAGCTCCTTGATAACAATATTATGTACTTAAGATAATGGCACAACAAAGACCCATCGTCTAACTTTTGATTTGTTGTCCACATCAGTGACCTTTAAATTGGATTACTACTAGTAAGTGACCTTCTACGAGAACAGAAAACGAAAGAAAAAACGAAAATTTGTAGGGCATTCCTTGGTTTGAAGTTTGAACATTACACTTCACTTTCTACCAAAAAAGAGAAAGACAACCTACCGTCCCTCTCTCCAATTAAGCACATTTTTTTATTCCCGTCTTATTGATTAGTCTCTCTCTCTCTCTCTCTCTCTCTCTCTCTCTCTCTCTCTCTCTCATGCATATCTGTTGCTTACAAGTCAATAATGACTGCCCCATGTCTCGCTGTGAGAAGATGATATGAAAAGGAAAGGACCAACCACCTGTAAGGTATAGGCCTATGATATATTTGCTACTTTGGATGAGTCTGACTGACCATATATTTTTTATTTTATGGTAAAATTAGCAAAAAACGGGATTGTTGCATAACGTCGTTATGTTTAGATGATTCTTCAAAGGTAATTTCTTTGGGACTAAAGAAAACTAGTATTTGGAAATTAATGAGAGAAGCTAAGACTAGGGAACAAAGTTGTGTGTGTTCACCTGGGGCGGTAGAGTTAAACAGTTTGACATGTTAAAGATACTGAAGCTACTACTGCTGTTATAGGGATTTGGATGTTAAGAGCACTTAAATTGATGATCCTAACGTTTGAAAGAGGAACACTATATTATATGAACTCACAACTGACCCATTATTCATGTGTAGTTGTAGTGATGATCAAAATTGTCACCAGCTATGGTTAGCTTAAGGTGTTCTGTTCGTTTTGGATAAAGTTTGGGGGAACATTGTGGTGGTCCATTGGTTCAATATTCTTCTCCCTTGTTATAGTTAGGTTCTCGGGGCAGTCAAGATTTTACCTTACCTGGTCGGTTAGGTCCATTTTAAATCTGTTAATTAAAGGTGAAGTAAGCTTGACCTCTCTTCTTCTTGTGCTCTTCTGAATCTGTGTCTCTCTTTTTCTCAACAATGCTTTTGTCCACGTCACACGTATCAACCCCCTTCAACCATCCGTCGTGAGTCACCCATATATCGAATCCTCTTATCTCTAGAGAGAGAGAGAGAGAGAGAGAGAGATTCTTCATGGGTACATTCACTCGTGCCAAACGTCACTGCTAATGCAATCGATGTTTTTAAGATTCTTGTAAACAGTAACAACAAATCTGTGTGTTTAAATTTAAACACACAAAACACACGCACAGTGACGATTGAGGGGGAGGCAGGAGGAACGAGTGGAAGAGGGAGAGACGCATCAGCTAAGATTCTCCACCTGCAACCTTGCATGCATGTCACTGCAGTATCCACAAATGGGTTTGGGGCCTTTGGGGGGGGGGGGGGGGTTAAGAGAAGGGAAGAGCCCTTTTAGAAGAAGATTGAAGAAGACTCTGTTACTGTTATAAAATGCGCTTTCTTCAAAAAAACAAAACTATAGTCAAACAAGCAACCGAACAACTATCATGATCATCCTTTTGTTTGGTTGGTTGGGCCCATCTCCCATTGTTGAAACTGATTAAGACTCTTTGGAAGTGATGTATCTCCTCTCCTTCCCCTCTTTTATCAATCTGCCAAAGAATTGTCAGAAAAAAAGCCATCTTTTCAACACTTGTAGACCCAACAGTGTCTCATCTACAGTATTATGATTAAACCCTTCTCCTCAACTCAGAAAAACTCTGGACTCTGGAGACGGGAGGAGTGAATCCAGAGGAAGGGGAATAGAGATTTTACAGAGCTCTCTTCTTCCCTTCTCTCACTTATTTTAAGACAAGTCAATTCAGGGCCGAATTAACAGTCATCTAATGTTTGTGTAAAAAGTCGTTTTATTAAGCATGCTCAATTTTGCTATTTATAGCCAAAGTAGGTTCATAATGATTCATCTGGGATTTCGATTCTCTTCATCACTCTCATCAAACCTAATTTTGGTAATTCTTGTGGGTCTTTTTTTCTCCGTCCGGGAGAATCTGTCAGGCTGTCACCAGGTCCCAGACCAGAACAGAGAGACTTATAGTTATATGTATATGGACTCACCTAGTCACCTACTTGGCTTTTGGGCTCTTGCCTGTCTCCTCTCCTGCCAAGTTATGATGACTTGGCTGCTGATAGAGAGACTTGGACCATCCCATCCAGGGTTTTTTAGTAATCTGTATGGTATCGGTGTATACTCATCCGATATTGATCCTGATTAGAGAGATATACTCTTGTTCCCTTTATTAAAAAAAACAAAAAAAAAAAAAAAACAAAAAAGTTTCCAGTCCAACTGTGGCCTATGCCAGCACTCCCATGTGTCTATTTTTCTCTTTCTTAAAATAAAGGGCAAAGGTGTATTTTCATAGAAAAAAAAGAAAGATAGACTCAAGGGAGTGTAGCATAGGCCATATTCCCAACAAACACAGAACTTTCTCCCAAAAATATATATATATTTTTGGGCAAGAGATCTTTACTTGGTCCCATGGTCTCTACACAAGCGTTTGGATCAATGGGGGGGGGGGGGGGGGGGAGAGCAAGCCTGGGTAAATATTCAGGGGCAGAGATGTCATTTCACAGTGCCTTGAGAGAGGGCATAGGAAACACCATCTAATAGAGATCTTTTTTCCTATTTTTTTTTTTTTTATAATTTTATCCTTATCTATACTAATCCATTGGTACGGATTGATTGGTATTGGCCTCCAACGTTATCGATATGAATCGATCAATCTGATACCAATTCGTCAAACCATTATCCCATTCCATCCCATTTATAAGAACCAGATTGGCATTATCTCTGTTGTCCCGTTCCATTGATTGAAATATTTTCAGTTGATGCAATCAAACAATTTATGTTTCTAAACCGAAAAATTATTGATGACTTAGTTTAAGAGATCAATTCAAAATTGAAATGAAAATCCAACCAATTACATTGCAATTGGCCTTAATTCTACACCCTGAGCTGAGATGTAATGAAGTAGTTGTTCATCTGCCTTGCAATCATCCTCCTTTCGACCCTTTTTGTAGGTTAGATGTAGGTTTTGACATGTAGAGTTATACAAGTAAATTAGTATTGATTAATTGCAGAGTAAGAGAACCCAAATGCAGTGATTTGCGCTATACCCTCTTAATTGTTTGAGGTCAGTACTTGAGCTGAGCTAGGCTAGGATCATGGACTCATGGACATGATCATGAAACTTGATCGATGAACCTCACTTAGAGCCTCACATTAATACCCTATCTCCAACTGCAGATACACAGTAGGTCCTGTTGCTCTAATTCTTAATACAACTAGTAATATTTATGTGAAGGAGAAAGTGCCCTTTTATGTAACAGTGACACTTTTGTATGGAACTTTTTATATACATGGCCCCCACTGACTCTCTCTCTCTCTCTCTCTCTTTTGCACCTATCAAGGGATTAGAGTCAATTTTTGACAGCCATAGCCTAACCTTATATTGGCATGAACCTAGTCTTGTTGAAGATCTTTAAGGGGACCCCACCTTTGATAAGTGTTGGAGTTTTAATCAGAATATATGGATCTAGCATTCCATTAGTCCTTGGAGATTGAAGATAGGAATTGTTAGAAAATGACATTTCTTATTGCTTCCAAGGGTTTCTAAGAGTTTAAAAGGACCAGCTCTCCTACCTATTTCTGTCTTGTTAGTCCTAGTTTTAAATCCCTTTCAGTCAGCCTGTCGGGCTGTCATATATAGTTTTGCTATAGCTACATTTTTCCTTTTATTTTCTTCAATGAATGTGTACCACCATTTCAAAAGCTTCCTCAAAAGCTTTTGCAGACAAGTGAAAGAAGTTACAAGGAAATAATACCAAGACAGGAGAATCTCACGGGCCATGGTTCGACCATGGCTTTTTCCCCTCTTTTTTTTGCCCTCTCTCTCTCTCTCTTTCATCCTTATCTTCTTCCCTTTCTTAATTTTCTTCTCATTTTAGGTTTTGATTTGTTTTCTTTTTTGTATTTTTTTCTTCTTCTCATTTTTGGTTTGATTGTATTTTAGGTTTTGTTTGTATTCGCTCTAGCAAGATTAATTTAAGAGCATGCATGTAAATTGGATTATTATCCTCTTCAATTCCTAAAGTGTGGCAGTGCGGCAGTGCTAGGTGGAGATGTTGATATCTGACAGCTGTCGCATTCAACGATCCAAGCTCCTTGACACGGACAGTTGGATACGACAGCTGCCAAATGTCGACATCTCCACCTAGCACTGTCGCACTGCCACACTTTAAGGAATGGAGAGGATAATTTACCCATGTGAATCTTGAAATTTTAAGCACATCACATTGGCAAATATTTGTCTTGTGGTGGTTAGTTGCATTGAAACAAATTAAACATGTTCTTCATGTCATCTTGTACTCATATGTTAATTTTTCAAATTCACCGTCCATCATTGTGATTAAAAAAAAAATGTATCGATTTAATATTTGAAAAATCAATTCAAAATTTGGTAAATTAAAATAAAGGGAAGAACACAATACATGGTAGATCATTTAATTGAAATAGAAAATTAAATTTGATAAGTAGCCAATCTAAAAATCAACATTTACTAATTGGTTAAAATGAACAAATCATCCCTTTATGTCAAAGAATTAGTTGTTGATTTTAAAAGTCCTTTTGTTTTTATCATATATATATATATATATTTATTTTTTTTATTTTTTTTGTTATTTGAGACTTGGTTGGTGGGAGTGTGGGATTAGATCGATGTAATGTCTATTAGACTAGCTATAGATAATTGATAGAAAGACATAAAAAATTGTTTGTCATACTAAAAAGGTAAAAAAGTAAGAGTACAAATTATTTGACCTCTTGAGAGATGTGAATAAAAAAATCTCATTTCTAAAAGTTGATTTTTTAACTTTATACTAGAATTGGAAAAAGAGAATCTCCTTATTATTGTTAATAGACTAGTTTTTTTTTTCTTTCTTTTCTTTTCTTCTAACAATTATTTTGATTGAATGCATAAATAGAATTAATAATGGATGGCATTCTTAAAAAGAAGTAAATCTCTAAGAAATGAGTATTAATCTTGAAAAGGATTCATGAGGTTATTATTCTAGATCTTGTAATTGTTTTTTTCTTTGGTGAATAGATCTTGAAATCTGATGTTGCCTACATTGCCACCTTTGTACAGGTTTTGGTTTGAACCAGATACAGTTAACCAGTTTTTGGGTGAACCTGAGTATCAAAATGACAGAATTCTGTCATACTTGATTCTATTGAATTCATTAGGTAGGACAAATTCTATCCTTCAGTCACGATGACATGTCACCTGAGAGTACCATTTTTGGTACTTTAAGCGGATGTTTTGTTTTATTGCACAAAAAAATAAAAAAGATATGTTTAAGGGGTTGTTTGATTTTAGTGCTACTATCTAGAGACATTAAGGAGCTGTTTGCTTTTAATATTGTTGCTGTTTGACTACATGAAGGGGTTGTTTGATTTTTAATGTTGTTGTTTGGATAGTGGCTTTTAATGCCGTTGTTTGGGTTTATAAAGTAGTTGTTTGGATTTTAAGCTAATGTTTGGCCGTTGTTAAGTTCAATTTGATTATTTAAAATCCAAATTGGTCATATATAGTTTTATTTGGCCATATAAATTGTGATTTGTCTATTTTAAAAGTGTTGTTTCGCACGATTGACCACCCAACCAAAACATTCAATTCGTCATAACATCATTGCTGACATCATGCTAACAACACACATTTTTTATTAAAAAACTATGCTAACATAGTTAGCCCGAGTCAACCCACGGCTGACTCACGGGTTGACCTATAGTTTGATCAGCGGTCTAAATTATTTTATAATATATTATTTATTTGAAAAGCAATTTTCTATCCGGAAGTGTGGCCTACGTCAATATTCCCATGTGTTTATCTCTCTCCTCTCCAAAATAAGGGGGCAAAGATGTCTTTTCATATGAGAATGAAAAAGATAAACTCATGGGTGTGTGGCACTCCCGGAGAGAGTTCTTTTTTCCTATTTTTTTTTTAAACCTTAAATCTTTGAAAATTCATAATCTTTAAATCGAAAGTCCCTTTTCATAAATCAATCTTCGTTACAAAGCTCGTACTGATCACTAATTTGGCCACAAAATTGATTGAGAAATCTTTTCAAGTGTAGGACCTATATGACCATAAAACACATAAAATAATGTTAAAATCAAGCCGTTTTTACACCATCATTAAAGATAAGACATTTATGACTATGTAAATTTAATTCATAAATTTTGGACTTCTCTTTAAGGCAGTTTAAATTTTGATTGTAAGCATCACTTTTAAGTTTGTGAAGATCTTCCACTGATACAATTTGACTTGAATTTTGCACAATATCTAAAATTGAATTGTTTTTTTTTTTTTTTTTTTTTTTGATCTCTTTTACATCCACCAAGGACTTTCACCAAGTTATCTGCTAATTAGCTGTTCTGTTTTTATCAAAAGCTTTTTATTGGTTTCTTTTCTTCATGTGTCATTGGGATACATATTGTTGCTACTGAATCTCTCCTAATTTTTCAATGCTTTGTTGCTATTTGGCAAACTCCATTTAGGCTTAAATTTGATATGTGAGTTGGAGACCGTGAGGTCTACTAGTTCACAGAATTTTAGCCGCATCCAATAAGCCATGTGACAAATATATAAGTATTCGATTCTAGAATTTGTTTCTAAGTCCATTAGTCTAGGTAGCAGTGGCGAAAAACTTTGATAGACAAAAAATGACTTTTAGAAAAAATTTTCTGTTGAAACAAACGGAGTCTAGAAAACTAAGAATGGGGAAGTTGAACCATAAAATGATGTGCTTAATTAACAAAAAAAAAAGGGGCTAGGAATGAAAATTATGAATTACAAACTAAAAGATTAAAAACATGTTAAATATCATTATTCAAGCTTTAAAAATATTATATAAAATAAATACA
This sequence comes from Telopea speciosissima, assembly GCF_018873765.1. Taxonomy (NCBI): domain Eukaryota; kingdom Viridiplantae; phylum Streptophyta; class Magnoliopsida; order Proteales; family Proteaceae; genus Telopea; species Telopea speciosissima. The sequence goes on along the minus strand of NC_057916.1, from coordinate 19,860,352 downwards.
GGAAAAGAAAAATACCTAAGGCTACAAGTGGTTGCAAGGGAAATTAAAGGGAAGGGAAGTGAAAATTTTTAGACCTAAAAATAAAAAAATTTTATTCATTACTTAACATGATTGTATAAACTACTTAAATTTCTTATCATATTTAGTAATGATGTTTTTTAGATGTAATTTTTATTTTACCTTTCAAACCCATGGGATTTGGATGCAAAGTAAAGTGAAATTTACTAACTCAAAATGGAATGATTTGGAATTAGTGATATAACCATGTGGGGTAATGAATACAAAAGTTTCTTATCTAGATTTGAAACTTTCACTTATTTTCCCTTTAACTTCATTTGCAAGCAAACAGAGCCTAAATTTGAATTTGAATTCATAAGAATTACCTTCAAGATTTCAAATTTGAAGTAAAAAAATTTTGGGACTTGATCTCTACCTCGTAAGATCTTCAAGACTTCAAAAGATTATGAGTGGGTTAATGCATATTAAGACCACAAACCCTAGGATTTCAAGGTGTTTCTCTCTAGAATTGTGGCTGATCAACTGGCTCATATTTCTTTAACTACTATGCATTAGGTTTCTCTATATGTTGTCTCAACTGTCAAGATAATAAAGCCTAGCTACCTACGTACCTATTTTAATAATTGGTTAGCTGATGTGATTTTCAGGTTTCTCTCCATGTTGTCGCGGAATCGGGCATGGTATTGATCCATATCACTTCCACATTCAAATAGTGTCCTCGAATGATCATCTTGACTTTGGTTTAAATCAGCCTGACTTGGTAGGACTCAATACGTGAAGACTTGGGGTTAATTGGGATTGGCCATATTTGATGGATTCAATGCCATATATCTTCCTCTCTCTCTCTCTCTCTCTCTCTCTCTCTCTTGGTGTTTATGTATCCTTTTCTCATATAGGTGACTTAAAGCTAATCATTCTATTAGTTTGTACCTTTTTTCCCAATCAATTAATCAAGTTTATATTAAGTAACCATGTTATGTTGCTTTCTCAATAGTATTTTAATCTAATTGTAGTGATATTAGATATATTTATAATATTCTATATAAATAGTTAAAAGTAACCAATCAAAAACTTCTATTCTAATTAGAACTTAAATAATGTAATATTACCAAGTTTTTCTAGAATTAGTTCAAACCATATATTTCTTCAATTATATACTTATCTTTAAATATAAATAAGAGGCCCAATTATAAAATTTGTATAAATTTTTATGGGTAATTTTTTATGAACTAATCTCACATCTCTCATTTCATATTTTGTGAGTTTGTCTCTTAGTTTTTTTTTAACTATAAGCTATAAGAAGTATTGCCTAAAATCTAATAAGGTTCTAAATTTGAGTTGTAAAAATATATTGGTAATTTGGTCAATGGATGTGGATGGGTAAATATATTATCACTCTTATTGTTACTTTTCATATACTGCTTTATTTATTTAATTTGAACTTATTATTATTAATTACTAATACAATAATCATGAGGATAAAATAACAAAAGAGAATGACCATACCACTCTTGGTTTTTTTTTTTTTTTTTTTTTTCCCCCTCTAGTTTCAGGATACTATGTAGACAAATTTCCTAAAATAAAGTCCTTATGGTAAAATAAAGGAGATATGGATTCCTAATGGTAAAATATTTCTTGCCTGTGATGATATAATTATGTTACCAATAATTGAAATCTTAAATCATCAAACAAAGTGATTTGGTGATAATTATTAGTGGTTTATTCAAATAAATTAATGTTGTACTTCTAATAGATGTGCAGAATTACTAATAGAATATTAAACAAGATGACATAAATGTGTCGATAATTAAGAAAAATTACAAGTTAGATTCATTAATATAGCGAAGCTAACACAACAATTGACAACTTAATCTAACCGATATATTAAGAACAAGGAAGAAAGTTCCCTAGCTATGGGGGAGTGTACCATTTATGTCCAGACACATAGGGACGGAATGACCACCCCACCTCCATGAAAGACAGAAATCCCATCCCCCATGATGTCAATGTGTGAACTCTTATTGGCTTTGCACGCTCCCCACAAAAAAATCCGACCATAAGAACAATAGAAGTTGGAGTCGTTAATATCGTGAAACTAACAAACCAATAGACAACCCCATCTAGCCAACTCCCATGCTAGGAAGAAACCAAATTTGCTATGCCCATCCAGGCTTCTTTTTGTAGGCTACCCTAATAATTCATGAGGAAATCTGTCCTAATTTTTTTACTTATACTCACTTTTGTAAACATAATTGCTCACCATTTGATAGGTTTCTTCCATACGTGGGCCCCAAAAAAGGTGTAGCTGGACCCTAGTTTGGTTGAAATCCTTTAAATTGTGAGCAAGTTTATTGGAGAGTGACTTAGAGTTCAAAACTATTATAAGTTCATGACCTGAGAAATTGATAGTATGCCGCGTTAACCATGCATGCTTTTCTTCTTTTATGAACTACTATGGTACGTGTTGGAAAGCCATAGTTCATTTGAGTTTCCTTTTACATATTTCTGCGAATGAATTTCAAAATTGTCTTAAAATTAGATAGTCACAAAAATGCACATACAGGATAGTGATCAAAGATTACTAGTTTGACTGCTCAATTAAGAGACCATTTAGTTAAGTGTCAGTTTGTGATGGGACATGAGAGAGAGAGAGAGAGAGAGAGAGAGAAAAGAAAAGGATTAATAACCAGGGGTAGAGAGGTCATTTCAAAAGAGGGGAAGAGAGATAGACACAAGGGTTTAAGAGCATAGGATGTACTCCCTCCCGCACAGAGAACATTGTCACTTAAAATAGTTAACCTAAGTCGTCATTAAGAAAATGAAAATAAATCTAAGAGAAAAAAATAAGTGAGAAATTTTTCTAAAACGGCTCGTCTTTATAACATTTTCAAGACGATCCAAATATCTATCACACGGTAGATTATATAGGGCTCAGATTTTGTGGATGTGTAGACCTGAAGGTCCCCTCTACCAAACTTGTTAAGTTTAGCTTGAAAGGAGCTCACCGAGTGAAAAAGTAAAACTTTAAAAATCTAGGGACTACGAGAGGGTGCATGGATCATCATAGACAGTTGAAAAGTACAAAAATGCATGTATATACTTTATTTTTTTGGGAGAAAGAACGCCACCCGATCATGCCAGACACGTCGCCCCTGTGCCTTGACACAAGAGTGCACAAAATAATCAACGCACCCCTGGTCATTTCGGGGGTTGTAGGGGGTGCGGTAGTCATTTTATGGGTCCCTGTGTTAAGTCTAAAATATAACACGTGACTAATCCATTAGGTGTTCTACTAATTGAACGATCATCCTGTCAAAACCAACTGTCCACGTGACTCAAATTGGTAAACTATCATGATAAGCTTATCCTGATTGATCGGTTAAGTTAACTTTTGCCAAATTAAATGTATTTAAGTCTAAAATATAACACGTGACTAATCCATACAGTGTTCAACTAATCGAATGATCATCCGGCCAAAACCAACTATCCATGTGACTCAAATTAGTGAACTATCGTGACTGATCATCAAAGTCAACTTTTTCAAAAAGAGTAAGGCGGCTCCCAAGCGAGGGGGGAATCCTTAAAATATAATATAACAGCCGTGACAGTGCAGCCATGGCTGCCATGCCGCGAGAACGATCATCTGGCCAAAACCAACTATCCATGTGACTCAAATTAGTGAACTATCCTGGCTGATCATCAAAGTCAACTTTTTCCAAAAAGAGTAAGGCGGTTCCCAAGCGAGGGGGGAATTCTTAAAATATAATATAACATCCGTGACAGTGCAGCCATGGCTGCCATGCTGCGAGAACGATCATCTGGCCAAAACCAACTATCCAACAACAACAACACAACACAACACACTTAGCCTTATTCCAACTTAATGGGGTTGGCTACATGGATCCAAACACAACAAAGGAAAACTGAGTTCTAAAAAAATGGTTAGAAGAAAGATGTAAATTGGGGAATGCCAAATGAAAGATGCAATATGAAAGATAAAAATAGTAAGAGGGAAGAAGCCTAAGCTAGCACGATAGAAGAATCTCAACTTAATGGGGTCTGCAACATGGATCCTTGCCCTCCAAATCTCCAATAGGCCCTATCTGAAGTCATACTTGGTACAAGACCTAGGCTATGCATGTCCTTCCTCACTATTTCTCCTATGGTCATTTTAAGCTTGCCCCTAACTCTTTTAGCTCCTTTAATCGGGATCATATCACTCTTCCTTACTGGGGCGTCCCTAGGCCTCCGTTGAATATGATCATACCACCTTAAACGACTCTCACTAACTCCACTTGAGTCAAATTGGTAAACTATCCTGGTAAGTTTATCCTGACTAATCGTCCAAGTTCACTTTTGCCAATTAAATGCATTTAAGTCTAAAATATAACACTTGACTAATCCATAAGGTGTTCAACTAATCGAACGATCATCCGACCAAAACCAACTGTCCACATGACTTAAATTGGGAAACTATCCCGATAAGCTTATCCTGACTGATCATCCAAGTCAACTTTTGCCAAATTAAATGCATTTAAGTCTAAAATATAGCACGTGACTAATCCATACAGTATTCGACTAATCTAACGATCATCCAGACAAAACCAACTGTCCACGTGACTCAATTGGTGAACTATCCTGATAAGCTTATCATGATTGATCATCTAAGTAAACTTTTCCCAAAAAGAGTAAGGCAGTTCCCCGGGAAGGGGGAGTCTAGAGCCCTGTACCTGCTATGGCTTTTAGAAGGGAATTCTTAAAATATAACACATGACTAATCCATACATTGCTCAACTAATCGAATGATCATTTGACCAAAACCAACTGTCTACGTGACTCAAATTGGTGAACTATCTAGATAAGCTTATCATGATTGATCATCTAAGTAAACTTTTCCAAAAAGAGTAAGGCGGTTCCTAGGCAAGGGGAAGTCCAGAGCCTTGCATGGTTTTATCTGCTATGGCTTTCAGAAGGGAATCCTTAAAATATAACACGTAACTAATCCATACAGTGTTCAACTAATCGAACAATCATCCGGCCAAATCCAATTGTCCACGTGACTCAAATTGGTGAACTATCCTGATAGAGGAAGTATCTCTTTCCCTATATATGGTAGAAGAAGTAAAAATAGGAGAAGAAAGAAATGAAGCTCTGATGTGCACTAGAGCTAATAAGTGTTTTGAACTTATAAACACATAACCAGTTCATTAAATGGTAAATAGTGTTTTGAAAGAATGTACATGAATATCTTAGAACATTTAATAGTTAGCAGTAGAAATTGAAGTTTATCATTTAATTGGGTGGTTTTGCTAGGAGTACCTCAGGAGAATGTACTGTAGGAGGCAATTCAGGTTACATTAACATGCATTCACATTCCATATTAGTACAATAATGTACGTGGTTTTGCACGATTAATGAAGTTAATTCAGTTTCTTAAAAAATAATTTAGTATCAATGGCACACCACATAAATTAATTATTTAGAGAGCATATTAATTTGAATTTCAATGATCCAAACAGATTACATTAACATGCATTCACATTCCATATCAGTACGATAATGTACGTGGTTTTGCGCGATTAATGAAAATTAATTCAGTTTAAAAAAAATAATTTCCATAATACAAACAGAGATGAGTATCGACGTAAATTAACTATTTATAGAGCATATTAATTTGGATTCTAATGATCCAAACAAAAATAATTCAAAATGTTCTAAAATCAATTTCCCATCCGACATAATTTGATTAAGCAGGAAAAAACAATATAGTCTCTATAATGCAAACATGGGGGATGCCTAACTTTTAGTTTTGCAAACCAAATAAGCATCAACTATTTTTATTTTATTTTTTTCTTTTGGGGTACCTTTTTTTCCCCTTTTAGGTAGATGAAGCATTAATTGCTGTAACTCAATTATCAAAAAAGTGGCACAGTTCATGCCTCATTTAGGATTGTCAATTCTCTAACAGAACATAAATTGATGTATCTAATGTAATAGTTAGAAAGATTTTATGAAAGCAACCCCAACACATAAAAAAGATAGATTAGCTCTCCAAACATCTCTGATTGCTGTTTAGGTTTAAAGACCATGCTTGTACATATTGTATTGGGTCTTCAAAGGCACACACATGATGAGGACATGGTCAAATATATCAAGCTGGGGTTTGTTTCCCTGGATGAGATATTATACCTAAACTGAAAACTGATCTTGTTTGTATTAAAGGGCAAAGAAAAATGGCAGATTCATAACTGAGATAACATGGGTTTCGATCACATCATTAGATCATAGAATCATGGAGGAAGATAAGTCCAAGCAATTGTCTTTGGAAGATATTGAAAAGGCAATTAACTCATGCTGCTTTTTTGTTTTTCTTTGTTTTCCCAAGAACATAACTTTTCACCTCTTCTTCCCCCCTTCAATCCTTTTCACTGCCTAGTTTATGTTTTTTTTTTTTTTTTTTTTGAAAAGAAAAAAAAAAAAAAAAAAAAAACTATACAGTAACAGTAAAATTACCATCCCAACCCTTTTTCTATTCATTGGAGGAAGGAGGAAAGCTCAAAAGCAAACACTCTTCCCCAAACATCTCCCCAAAGCACAAAGTGCTGTTCCTGTCCACCTGTTCTCTCTGCTGCCCCCAAAATCCACACTTTAAGTGGCTCCCACTCCAAAGAAATCAAAGAAAGGCAATTTGTTGTTCTTCTTCTTCTTCTCATTGGCATTATCAATCTCCATATTCATATGGCGATTTGTACTATTGTTGGCCACTGACTCAGTTGCTGATACTTCAGAGTTTGAATCTGAAAAGCCAGATTTATCCATTCCCATAGCCATCACCTTTGGTTCATGTCGGCCGACGCCACTGCCAGAATCAGGAACCTTTTCAAAACAGTCATTTTTCAATATCACCACCTTCTCTTCAATTGGGTCTGTAAGAACAGAACAGAACAGAACAGAAGAAACACATGAGAATTCAATTGAAACTCAATCAAATGAACTATTATTTTTTGAATAACAGGAAAATAAAATCACATGAAATGTGTTGGGGATCACCACTCTATTGTTCAAGATTTAATGGGATTAAACAAGAGGAAGGGAAAACAAAAACATACCCAGTTGGGGTGGACTGAAACTGGCCAAGAAAGAAGGAAGAACTCTGGCTGAAGAGGCACTCAGGGAGAGATCTGTGCAGGTTGAGGCCGACTCATCCCTGTTGCTTGTATTGGTAGAATCGCTGCATGCATTGTTCAGTTGAGTCGTCTCAGTCGTCGCATGGCCTGTCTGCAGAGAAGATGAAGGCTTCCTCCTCCTGTAAACACTGGCTTGCTCTCTGTGTTTCCTAGCCATGATCACATGCCAATGGTTCTTAACTGCATTATCAGTCCTTCCAGGGAAAAGCCTTGCTATCGTTGCCCATTTGTTACCGTACAGTCTGTGCGCAGCTAAAAGCCTCTCCTCTTCATCATCACTGAAACCTCTCTTGTTAATCCTTGGGTCTAACTGGTTAAACCATCTCAATCTGCAACTTTTCCCTGCAAATATTACAATAGAAAACCGTAGGGGGAGAGGGTGGATCATGAGAACCAATCAAACAAAAGTACATCGAAGAATCAACAGAGCCAAAAAGGAGAAAGAAAAGAAGTGGAGACCATAGAAATCTATTGATTCCTCATCCCGATGAGATTAAAGATACAGAACCATTAGATTTTACAAAATCGTTTCTGGGTTCTTTCCGAAACGATCAATCTACGATCTAACAAAATCTCTTCTTTGAGAATTATTGATCCTTTTTAGATTAATCTGTTTGTAAAACTTTCTATCTAATAACTTTGGTACTTGGTTTTTTTTCTTTTTAAATTTACCTGATCTTCCATCGAGCTTCTCAGCAATCAAGTTCCAGTTTTGAGGACCATACTGAGAGACAAGCGCTTTGAGCTTGGAATCTTCAGCTGGTCTCCAGTGGCCTCTAGCACAGAGCTTCGATTGTCCATTCCCGCTTTCTTTCCCTGTACCAAAGCTCACATCTTCTTCCGGAACTTTGTTTAAATCAAACCCAGTATTCTTTTTCCCAGAATACAGCTCTCCCTCTCCATCACTCACCTTCATGTACTTGCCCTCCATGGACTGGACAGGCCGAGCTTTCTTCTGCTGCTTCAATGCAGGGCCCATGACCTGGATGGCCAACTCAGCGTTCTCACACTCCCTCCCCGCAGGAGTGCCCGAAACGCCAAAACAGGGAGAATGAGAAGATGAAGATGATGGAGTATCAGGAGACAGAAAGCTCACCCCAGCAAATCCTTTGGACCCTTCTCCACCGTTGTCCTGAGTCTCCAGACAAATGGTGGATTTCGGGTGTTGTTCTAAACTCATCTTCTCCATTGAACCCAGAAAATGCTACACAGAAACAAGCCAAAAAGATTGAGTTTTAAAAACTAAAAAAAATAATCTATACTAAGGGATCACCGATTGGTTTTCCCCTCTGAATCACTGCTAAAGATTTAGAAAAAAAAAAAAAAAAAAAAAACAGGAGGTTTTTGATTGGAAAACGCAAGACCCAACAGGGGATTTCCTCTCTGAAACCTCTGGGAGAGTAAAAAAAAAGGTTAGACTGATCAGAAAACTAAGAACTTTAAGCCCCTCCCATATTTTAATCTCCTCTCGCTTTCCCTTTAGTGGGGTTTGGAGCAGGAAACAATGGGGAGGGAGTTTCCTCTCAGTGGGGTTCTGTTATCTCTAACAGGACTTTGAGGATGAAACAAAAATTTATAAATACAGTGAACAAGAAAGAGAGATGGCACACTCACTGTAAAAGCTAAAGAAAAACAAAAAGAAGCATCAACTCTTTCCCCCTCACCCTCTCTCTCTCTCCCTGTCTCTCTATATATCTGAGGTCAGGGTCCTTACTTTGAGACTGATCTTTTTCTCTCTCTCTCTCTCTCTCTCTCTCTCTCTCTCTCTCTCTCTCTCCCTTGCATGCAACTCAAAAACCGCTCGTGTGGATAGGAGGCTCTCTCTCTCTCTCCCTCCTTATATCGGCCTCTGTTCCCTAAGGTAAAAAAGGGGGGGAGGGGGGAGAGAATAGGAGAAGAGAATGCCATCTGGTTGCGTTGCGCATGTCGCCCCTGCACCATGACACAATAGATGTAAAATGACCATCACACCCCTCTTTTGTAAAGTTTAGTCCTTTTTCCTTTTTAATTATCCTTTATCTATATCCTCTTTGTTGTGATTTTCCGCTGAGTTTGACTGAAAAAAAAATTGGCCCATTTCCCCATTTTAATGGAATGAAAACCATTATGAACATTAAACTCATTCCTCTTCTCCAATTTCTCATAATATTAAACCAAGGAATCAAATTCTTTGCTTGAAAAAGGTAATAATAAATTTATTTATATTATATAACATAAGGAAAATTATTCTCATACTTGCAGTGTCATGTATCCTTTTATATTGTGATGTCATATGTCATTTTACATTTTCTTTCCTTCTTGACACTTTTTCTCTTGTATATGATCGAAGAACTTGGGCCGAATCATGCATGAGCTATCAAAGTTCAAATCCAATGGCCAATTTCAAACCCATGATTAAAACCAAGTGCTTGACCAGTTTTCCACAATCAAAGTCTTTAATAATCTAAACCTACTGTAGAGAATAAAATTTTCATTTTCTCTTATTTAAAGTTCTTAACTAAGACTCACCTCCCCTCAACCCTTTAAAATAATTTCCATTTTAGAGTTGGTACTCTGTTCAAACTTCTTTTTCTGTGGCATTGAAGCTTTCTTAATTTGGTTTAATCTTTTGATTTGACAACCCAGTTCGGTTAAACCCCATCAAACTCCAAAAAATTCAGTTTCTCATTCTCCTTCCCTACCCTCCTAACACCTCTATCTCTCTTTTTTAAGCCTTTTGACTGCTTAAATCATTGTCCTACTTGCTTTTTTGACTCACATTCCTATAACTAATTTGTCATCTTTATGGAGTTTCATATACTACTTAATATAATTCCAAAAACCTCACTATTTTTTTCCCTCCTCCTTTTCTAGATTAAAAACTAAATATAATAATTAGCTGTCTACGAAATCATTAAATACGATTATTAAGATATTAGATAGGACCATAAGGGTATAACCCTGTTTACTAAAGATGTGTCGTTGGGATTATATTTTATGCCCTCTCACATACTCAATCATTGGGGTCTATATTGGCATTCTCTCTATTTAAATGAAAATATGAACCTTTTATTAAACAGATTTATCTCCCCCCTTATTGATACGATTTTTCATTTTGGCGGCCTGAGAAACCTCTATCCAAATACATAATATATGAAATATAAACAATTATTTTTAATTAAATGATGAGACCTGCCTAGAAACACAGTTTCATTTCCTTTTGGTCAGGCAAAAAAATCCTCACCACACGATAATATAGTTACTTTTCACAAATAAAAATCCATATCCTTTGTTTGTGAGAATGGAATCCGATGCTACCTTCTATGAACAAAACAGTCCGGAAAAAAAATCCCACCAAAGTTTTGAGAAAATTAAGTTTCCCACTAGAAATCATAAACGGGATCCGTTACGGGGTATATAATTTGCTATTTTCTATTTTCAATTTTCTCATTTATTGGAAGCGTTACAACAAGTGGGTCCCTCCCCCTATCATGACTTCAGAGCTATTTCGGACAAGGGGTATTTTGGTAAAACGAGTATGGCAATTTTATTATTTTTTATTTGGAGTTTTTTTGTCTCGAAGTATGCCCTACGCCAGCATATTAGTCTATCTCTCTCCTCTTTAAAAAAAAAATTATTAATGTAACTCTCATTTGCCACGTAAGTGATACATATTTATTAAACATTAAAACAAGTGGGACCCATAGCCCATGTAACGGGGTTTGTTATGTTTCCAGGCTTGCCCTCCACCTGTCATGTCATGAGGGCATAGTGGGAATATGGAAAGTAAAACGAGGATGGCAATAGTGCTTTTTGTGTCAGTTACATATTCCATGCAAACGGCCCTGTCATATGGTTGAACACCGAAGTCACGAACTCATCGTTCATTCGTGTTCCCCGTTGGGTTACTTTCCCTCCGTAGAAAAAAAGTACAAAATGCTTGGGATTTGAGTGTCAAAATTTGATTTTTAAGGGGCAGTATAGTCACTACACATTCCTATGCTTTCCTGTTCCGTTTTCGGGGCAATATAGACTTTTCAAAAAACAGTCTTTATTGGATAAGGCCGTCTGCGGGTCTTTCCTATCCTATGCTTTCCTCTGCCCATGTATTATGGGTACGGATGTGTCCGTATATTGATTGTTGACCATGTTTGACTAGTCCATAAAATGGATCTGGGTATGATCCATGATCCAAGATCCGCTCTCTCCAAGTCACAACCATTTCAGCACATTGAGATACTTAGGTCTTCTTTTTCACGTGGTATGAGGTATCCGCTGCTCAATCGATTATTTATGAAATATCATTAACTCTATGTGTGTTATTAATATTTCTAACGTGTGATTTGTTGGGAGTTGGGACATAAATTTTTTATTTAATTTAATCTTTATTTAAAATTTTTAATTTAATTTAGCTTGGTAATTTGTCCAGGTTGAGTCTTGGGATTTGACACCGGACTTAAAAAGTCATTTATAGACATTTTACGCTTAATATGAATAGATTATCCATTTTTATCCCACCTATCCTATTTTGAAATCGTAGAAATTCAGTTGTAATAAAATTCGTTCATTAAGGCATTAAGAGACCCTCTTGGCCCAACCCTAGGCACTCTATGTTTCAAACCTATTTACAGCAAGCATTCTTCTTAATTATATCGCTGGATCTAATCTCATGATCCCCACGTAAAGGAAAAAAGGAATTTCACATTCTTCCTTCTATCGTTTATGAATTGCCGCTCAATCGATTAATTATAACATACCGTTAACTCCATGTGTGTTATCAATATCTTTACATGCAATTGGTAGGGACATAAACTTTTATTTAATTTATTTTTTTACTTTAAATTTCTAATTTACTTTAACTTGGTAGTTTGCATTGCATGTCCAGGGTTGAGCCCTGAGATCTGATAGTGGATTTGAATTCCACTTATAGACGCTTTACGCCCAATCTGAATAGAATGTCTATTTTTATTCCACATATCTTATTTTGAAACCAAGAAATCAAGTAGTTTCTAGAAAAAAAAAAAGGAATTCGTAGAAATTCAATTGTAATAAGATTCTCATTAAGGCGTTAAGAGACCCTCGTAGCCCAACCCTACATTATGAGATCATTTTTCAAACATATTTATAGCAAGCATTCTTCTTATGGTTAGATCCACTCTCCCTATTAGAGTTTTAGTAATCGGTATTGACCCCAATCTAGATCAGTCTATATCGGTCTTGTTTCCTTGGAATAATGCAAATGTTTTTTTTTTTTAAATATTTTTACTCATGTCCGTACTGATCCACCAATACGGGATCGGTCAGGAATCAATATCGGTCTCCAGACTCTCCAGTGATACAGATACGAATCTATCGATCCGATACTAATTCCTTAAATCACGTTCTTCCTTTCTGTCCTAGTTGATCTAGGGTTTTAGTAATCGGAATTGAGATCGGTATCAATACGGCATGAGTAAAAATGTAAAAAAAAAAATAAAAAAAAATTTGCATTATTCCAAGGAAACAAGACAGATCTGGATCGACCTATATCGGTCTGGATCGGATGGTTTTACCCCTAAATTTCAATAAAAATGAATTTTATTTACACTTTTACTCTTTGTTAATACCCATAGACCGATATCATATCGATTAGAATCGATATTGATCTCTACCAATATTGATACGAATCCATAAATACGATTGATCTGATATGGATTCCTTGAACCATGAGTTGATCCTGATTCAATATTAGAAGTATATTGGTTTGTTCCCCCAATAACCGAATTAGACAAATCAAAAGTTCTCTCTCTTTTTTTTTGGGTGGTAAGATCCAAATGCAAACCCGAAAATTATAAGATAACCCGGATCCACTTGACTCCCATTGTGATAAGGTCCATATAGACTACGAGGGCACACCGTACACTACATAGGATGTAATTATGTGGAGTGGGCCAGTGGGTCTTCGAACCCTAGCTAATAGAAAATGATAGAAATATCCTTCCCATAATTCCTCGTACATGTTGAATGACGAAAATAACCTTGAAGTTGGAGTTGTTCAACAGTAATGTCGTAATGATGCGTTTTTAACTTTGACCGTTCTCTGCAAAGAACTCTGACACCTTGACAGGGAGACAATGAGCAACAGCCTTGCTTGCCAGTTTCTAACTTCCTTTTACACGTAATTATTACTAGGATTATAATTACTACCCCTATTTTGAATGGATTATTTTAAAAAATAAAAAATAAAATAAAAATTGAGAAGGAAAGGATCTCGTGACTTCTCGTCTTATTACTGCGAATCTCAGAGGCAGTAACCAGTAAGAGAAAGAGAGAGAGAGAGAGAGAGAGAGAGAGTTGTACGTGCAATTCCACGCGCGTGAGAAAAAAAAAGTAAGGTAACGTATGCACCCGTCTCTGCTCTGTCGTATATTCCCTGACCGTTTCGTCTTCGTAGTTTCGTTTGTCTTTCCTCTCTCTCTCTCTCTCTCTCTCTCTCTCTCTCTCTCTCTCGCTCACGCGTTTGGAGAGTTTGAACGCACTTAAAGACAAATCCAAGTCTACTTTTTCTCACACTTTTCCCCAATTTTACCGACTTTTCTTTGTAATTTTCTTTCCGTTTCGCAGCTACCTTTGGAAAACGGGGAGAATAACACGTTAAGTCCATTTTGTTTGTTAGCAAGCTATCTCAGAAACGGTTTCCTCTTTTCCCTCTCTTCCTCTTTAGCTTTTGCATGTGAAGAAATCCATTACTATTTTTTTTTTTTTTTTAAATGAAAGGAAAGCGTGAGAAGAAATACGTTACACGTGCATGTCTGTGCAACGATGACACGTGTACGGCCATCACGTTGCCAATCCTTCCAGAAATAAAGCCCTAGTAACCGAATTTTTATTTGAACAAAAAAAAAGAAACAGTCGTCAGTCTCAGGACTCAGGAGGAAAACAGGAACAAGAATCGCCGAGGATCCGGTGTGGGACTTACTCTGTTAAGATTTTTCTTTTAATTTTTCGTTTCTTTTTTTCCCTCCAACTTTCTCTTTTATCCTTTTTTTGGGAAAACCGGTCGCTGGACAAGCCTGGGCAAAAAGAAAGGCGCACCCTTGACCAGAGGAGTGTCGGTCTTTTTTTGCTGGGCTGTATCTAGGTAAAAATAAAACTTAAAATATTGGTATTAGGTTTTATCGAGAAAATGATTTTAAGAGACGTATCGTATCGTATCGAAGATATATATCATATTCTATACAGACATATAAAAATGATCAAGATATACATAAAAATATACATTCTGAGCAAAAAACAATATAAATCAACAATATATAACATGTATCGTGTATAAACACTAGAATGGAAAACAACGTGTAATGACACAAGAGATTCATCAATTTGACTACAAATCCTTGCAAATGATCAAGTTTGATGCATCAAGTAATTTAGGTTTACCTAAATATATCGATTTATAGAAAGAAAAAAAAAAAGAAGATTAAAACCATGATATAAAGATAAATATCAAGTTTTTCTAAAATCTATCCTTTTCTGATCACATGAGCCTTTAATGGCCGACATGTACCAATTGGTATTGACTGTATTGGTATGTATCGAATTGTATCAGTCTATATGGAGTCATATCGATCGATAAATATCAATACGTATTGATACTCTCACAGAACCATTTAACGTACATACGAAAAGTATCGGTATGTATCGATCTATATAATACAAGCAATTGAAACATACAATTTTCTATAAAAAAAAAAAAAAAGATATGTACCGATATATAGCATATCAATTCCTACCAATACCGATATGTGTTGATATCCCAATGTTGCCACTATAAGGATTAAGATCGAAAACAACTTCTTTGATTTCACTCGGAGAAGGCAAGGCAATAAGTCCTATTATCTTCGTGAGTAATAAGAGATGGGGCATTGGAGAGAAGATCTGGCAAAGGCATTACTTAAGAAGACTTTCTGTGGAACTACTCATAGAAATGCACAATATAGCTGCTAATGAGCTCAGAATTAGAAATGATAGACCCTAATTGAAAAGTGAAAAATTTTGTGTTTTTGTCACCACACTTCAACCATCTTATTCTAGACTTCTTAGCCCAAAATTTTTCTTACACTAACAAGGCCTTCTGATAAACTTTATTAGCAAATGCTTCAAATTCAAACAATGTATCATTTAGCCTAACCGTTTCTATCATTTCATGACAGTCCTCCAGCTCCACCTTCAATCTAGAAACTTCAAGATTGATATTAGGAAAAGCTTCTCTGGACTAAGAACGAAGGAAAGCTTTCAATCTCTTCAATTTTTGAGAAACATAGAAGATGTGGCTACAAGATATAAGCAGACGCCAAGAAGCTAAGACCACCGACTTAAAGTCTTAATGCTCCAACCAGAATCCTTAAATCTTAAACAAGGAGTTCTTGGCCTTGGGACATGCTCAAAGATAACTAATAATGGAGCATGACCAGATGAAGATCTTGAGATCACCCTTTGAAAGGAGTTATGGAAGAAGTCCAACCTAGCTTCGTAGCAGAAACATCGGCCAAGGACATCAAGGGCATTCCCTCTCCTTCTGTTGTTAGATCATATGAATTTATTTCCACGTGATGGCAAATTACATTCAAAAGTAGGCATCATAGTAATCAAATAGATTTCTTCATAACTAGAACGTCCAATAGATTGCTATGTAACGACTGTAAGGTTACACCAGGGGAAAGCCTAACCACACAACATAGATTAGTTGGTCATGGATATATGTCTAATTATATAGAATCGTAAGAAATGTGACCTTATTTGCCGTAGGATAAGGTGGTGGAGTTTAAAAGGAGATACTTTGAAATCATTTATTGATAAAGTGGTCAAATAAGGAAAGTGAGAATTTGACGGAGACACTAATACGATGTCGAATGAGATGATTACTTGTATTTAGAAGGTTGGTAAAGATGTCTAGGAGAATGAAAGGAAAATGTCATTTTTCTAGGGAGACTTGGTGATTGAATGATGAGGTTCAAGCAGCCATTAAGACTAAGAAATGTAGTTTTAGAATATGGCAAATGACTAAAGATGTAGAGGACGTAAAAATGTATAAACTTTTTAGGAATGTAGATAAGAAGATAGTGGGAAAAGCAAGAGCGAAGAAGTATGATGATCTTTATAACAATTTGAGCACAAGAGCGAAAAAAACTATTTATAAGAAAGCTAAAATGAAGAAAAGGAAGGGTAGAGATTTGGACCATATTAGACATATTAAAAGCAAATGTGGTAAAATACAAATAAATGATGAAGACGTTAAGGAGAGATGGAATGATTTTTTCTACAGCCTACTAAATGAAGACATTTCGAGTAATAGTTTCTCGAAAGATATTAACCATCAAAATATCACAAGTTATAGATATATACAATAAATTACGGTGTTTGAAATAAAAGAAGCTTTAAAGAAAATGAAAGTAGATAAGACACCATGCCTAGATGAGGTCCCGATATAAGTGTAGACGAGCTTAGGAATATGTGGTTTATCTTGGCTAACCAATCTGTCTAATAAGATTATGAACATAAGGAAAATGCTAAATGAGTGGAGAAGTATCATGATACAGAACTTCAATAATTATAGAGCCATAAAACTAATGAGTCATACTATGAAATTATGATAGATGGTTATTAAAACCTATTTGAGACAAAAACTACTATTATGGAGAACCAATTGAGTTTTATGCCACGAAGATCCACGATCGAAGCTATTTACTTACTTAAGAGACTCATGATTTAGAGATTGCAAAAAGGATCTCCATATGGTCTTTATTAACCCACAAAAAGCTTGCGATAGAGTCCCTAGAGAATTAATCTGGCAAGTATTAGATAAGAGAAGCGTTTCAAGTAAATATGTGGACATAATTAAAGGTATGTATGATGATGGTGACTAGTGTAAGACCTATGGGGGGTCAAGGTAGTGAATTTTATTTGATTTTTTTGGTATAAAGAAGGTTATTTATTCATGCGCGCCCAACGCCAAACAAAGAAGAACAAAATACATAACACTGATAGATAACATGATAAATACGAGGTATGGATATACGGCATCCAAAACCAAGGAGTGAAAATTGACCCAGTCTCACATGCCATTGACTGGGTCATCCAGACTAGGGGTTGTTTCACAACTACTACCCTAGAAGACAGGCTGTAAACACAACTAAGTTTAAGCGCATGCACATACTTGCCAATAAAAGGGTCCCCAAATAGTACAATGCTACACTGACCACGCATGCCAACGCGTTGCCACAACCTACTTTCAAACAGACTTGCCGGATAGACAATGCTCTGATGGATCGATGAGTGGAGTTTCGATTGACGGCAAGAAGATCACCAGAATCGCTGCCACAACCTACTTTTGAACAGGTTTATAAGAGTTTGTTGGATCGACGAGTGGAGCTTCATCTGGTGACCGGGAAGGGTTGGTGAAGATTGAACGGCCATTGGAACATCTGAGCCGACAATAACCTCGGTGCCATCGACACCAGAGTCGGCATCACCTGCAAACACACAGAAAAAAAGAAAAGAAAAAGAAAATCACCCTTAACTGGGTTCCCTTCGATGCTGTCCACAGAGAACCCAATAACCGATATAGTTATTTGGATCACAAATCCGTGGAATGTTTGCTAACAATGGCAGGAAACCCCAAACAGCCACACAGTAGGGAGCTTAAGGGGAAGGGTATCGCCGATGAATTTCAAATTGCAATTGGCTTATACCAATGGATGATTCTACTAGAGATATTCAAGATGAGATTCCTTGGTGTGTACTTTTTGATGATAATATTGTTTTGGTAGAAGACAAAGTATAGAGTATGAAACTTTGGTTACAATAGGATGAATAAAGAGGTGTTGAAAATAAATGATGAGAGGGAAGTGGTGAATAGTTTAGGCCTTGTACAAATATGACCTTGATTAGAATTAATGAAAAGACATGTTTCTATGCAATTTTTCTCCTCTCAGGTTCCTGTCCGATCAGGTTCGTATGTTTCTCTCATAGGGAGGGCGGAAATGACAACCTCACCCCACCTGGGTAATGTGTTCGGGTAGGGGTGAGGTCATCATTTTCGATCCCCTATGAGGGGAACCTACGAACCTGATCGGGCAGGGAACCTAAGAGGAGTAAAGTCCGTTTCTATGTAACCCATACTATTTAATCGGGATAAGACTGAATTTTTCATTACGTGACACAACAATAAAAAGTAGCGAAAGAAATTTTTTTCTATAAATCGAAACCTGTATAAAAATTGATTTATATTATAAGTAGGTGAAGGGATTCTTCCTTCCTTTGAAGTTTGTATAAATTTTTTCCCTATACAACACGTGCGTAGAGGGCCGACCGAAAGAATAAAATCACGTTGAACGTCTACGGTATCCTAGACGACACAACTACACCACTCCAGACCCCATTGACCAAAAGATGACAAAAAGTAAGTTCTTTTCGCCAACACTTGGAAGACATGCACTTCATCCCCACACACTTTTTAACATGTTTACACGGATCCCCATTTCCCACGCCCCTCCTCGCTTTCCCCCTCCTCCTTAGTCCTAAAGGCTCATACTCCTAAGCTGCACGTGCATAAATTTTTTTAATTGGTTATATTAAGGATGTGGCCGAGAGCGCCCCCTCGAGTAAAGGCTTCCACGGCCGGTTGGTCAAAATGAGGATCCCAAATTGCATGGGCAATGGGTCTTACATGTAAAGGGTTCTGTACCCATGACTCAAAATTTTCGATCTAACTACTGGATGAATCGAACCAGAATATGACAACAGTGAAGACTCTAGTATTAGGACCGATACGAATTAGTAGTTAAAACTGTCCGATCTAGACTGATACAGATCGATACTCTTGTACTAGTACGTACCAATATCGGATCTGGACAATTTTACCGATACTCTAGTATAGACTATAGTCTTCACGAATTTTTATCCTCTGTTGTTTGCTGTTCGAATAGTACAGTGCTATCCCCTCAAATGGGGCACGAAATGACGACTTAACCTCCCTCAGACAGTGTGTTCGAGCAAGGAAGTTAAGTCATCATTTCGCCCCCATGTGAGGGGACAACAAATGCTGTTCGAACAGCAGACAACAGACAGCAGAGGATAACGATTCTAGTCTTCACTACTGAGTCATTCTGATTCGGTTCATCTAGTGGTTAGACTATCGGATGAAACTGCTGAGTCATGTGCATGTAGGACTGGTCTCATCCAGTGGTTAGACCACTCTACCTCCGCATGTTCGATCTAGACCAAACCGGATCAGTATTACTAAAACCCTGGTCCTAGCCGTAAGTCATAACTCCCACGTGCGCATTTAGATGTACGGTCGATCTCCACCATTTAGTGGGCCCATCCTTGTACAACCGGAAATTCTCCCCATGGACCCAATAAATTTTCACTTTCCAAATACAAAAAACCAGTTCGATTCCTATCTTAAGCCATTTGTACCTCTGCATAATAAATGAAAAATTAACACATTTATAAATACCTTAACCTGTTTCCGTACTATTGCTTTAACCAAAAAAATATTTTATTTGATAATCTTTTAATTATTTATAAGGGAGAAAGAGCGCTAACTGGGCATGTGGTGCATAGGGGTGCGTGAAATGACTGTCATGTCTCCATGCAAAAATAAAATTTTTTAGGTGCACGATGATCATTTCGCACTCCCCTGTGTCTGGGCACAAGGGCAACACATCGCATGTGCCCATGTAGCGTTCTCTTTCCCTATATATAATTATCCTTAGAAATTCTTCAAGTTAAGGATAATTTTTTTTTGAAATTAAATAAAGTAAAAGTGATTACCATTTTATATATATATATATATATGTATTAATTATTCTCAAGAAATATTAATATGTTGTACGAAGAAATGTGTTATAATAAAGGTGCATCTTATTGTCACCAAGGTGATGAAATTAGAAATTACAACCTTCTTTTGACCTTGTTTTATTCCAAATATTATTTTAGTCAAGGGTGAAAAAGTATTTCAAAATAAGTTGAAAGCAACTGATCATTATATCATTTTCAATAGTAGTCCTTGTTCATATGAAATTACATGATTCACTCTCATGGAAGAAAGAATTGTGTTATGCTAAAAGGGTTAAAAAGTAAAGTTACAATCTTGTTCTAACCAATTTTGATGATAACAAGATTTTCTCTAGTGGGCTAAATTCTAGCACTAAAAAAAAAGTAAAATTTACAATTTATTTCACCAACATTGATTACAATAATATATTTTTTATTTTTAAATATGAAAATAAAAAAAATAATAGGAGATGAGTTCAACTCTCCATGGGACCTATCTATAAAAATAATAATAAAAAAATTATTAGATAATTTAACACCATATAACATTCCATATTTCTATATGGTGTCAAACACAATTTGTACAACTTCACGAGCTCTTGAATTATACCTTAAATAAATTTGCCCATAAATGGTTCTACAACGTTTCACATAAAATGAATATATATATATATGGGAAAAAGAATTCTGTCTAGGAGTGTGGCCTACACCAACACTCCCATGAGTCTCTCTCTCTCCTTCCCATGCGAAGGATGTAATTAATTATTTATATATTTTAATAAAAATAATTTTTTCTCAAAAAAAAATAATTTTTGTATGATTGTATTGTGTAAAATAAGATTATAATAGCCATAATCATTTGACACTTCAAAGGGATGCAACTAGCTAGCACTTGATGAGCCACTTTGAAATAGATGGATTCATGCCAACAAAAGGTAGGGTAGGGTGTGATCATAATCTAAATCCATTATTTAATCAAAATCATAGAAAATGCCTTCTTCATAGGAGACATCCAACAGGACCTTGACCCCCTAACAGTGATGTGGAGTTGGTAACCTTAAAGTGTCTGTTAGATTTAAAATATATTTTATTTTATTTTAAGTTTCAAAATTTTTTGATTGCTTTGTTATGGTGTGGGACCCATGTGATTAAAGAAGTAATTCCAAAGGTTGTAACATTCTATGGGTACCCTAAAGTCTATTCATGGTCACTATCATGAGTGGGAATGTGGGTCAAGGATATTGAATGAGATTGATTTCTCAATTCATGGCCATAGGTGATGTCTCTCCCTTTATGGGTATTAAGGCCTTTATGGTCTTTAGTGGAGAATGACCATTTTATGGGGTTTTAAGGCCTTTATGGTCTTAGTGGAGAATGAATGAATTTTAAGGTCATTCATGACCCTTAGTGGGGAATGACCATGAATTTGGAATTAACCTCCAATTCATGTCCATATTCATGCCCATAAATCTTATTCTTCAATTTGATCATAAGGGGATGGTTATTCTTGAGAATTCCAAGGGAATGCAAGGATTGGTCTTGGGCTTATATAAACCCAACCAATTGCTTTGTAAGAGACATCTTTGGATACATGTTCATGCCCATACTTAACAATCACTAGGAGTATTATTCTCTCTCTCTCTCTTTTCTTCTAAGTGTGTTAGAGGGTTGCTGTGTTGAAGCTCTTGGCTCCTTCAAGGGACTAGAAGGACTGCTTCATCTTCTAGTTGGAGGTTGTTTTATCTTGGGGTAGTGGTGCAGAACACTCCTTGGCAGTAGGAGGCATCAATTACCTTAAAGGCAGCACCACGAGTGTGACTCAACCTCAAGCTTGTTCAAGTTGTTGCGGGTGTGGTTCTACATCAAATTCAAGCTTTGGTCTTCTCATTTCAGCCAAAGGTCAAGCCTAGTTTCTACTGCTTAATCTATTGTATTGCAATTCGTGTTATTTCAATTATTTGTAAGGAATTGTAATACAATTACCCAACAGTGTCTTCCCCCTATATGTAACTGATAGCCAAGTGATATATTTGGTTATTATTCTTTTCCATCTGAGTGTCCACTTGATGAAAGAAATCTTAATATCACTTGTCTTCTTATACAAAATCTTCATGTACCAAGATTTGAAATCACACACACACACAAAATCTTCACTCTCATTTCATATAGAGAGCCCTAAATTCTGAAATTTATAAAATTTCTTTATGACATATGATATCAGAGCCTAGCATGCTTCTCATTGTGTCAAATCTCTTTCTCCTTATTAAAATCTCTTATTTTTATAAACCTCATGAATTTCCTTAGCCATGTGTTACATGTTCAAAGAATTAGAACATGTAAGATTATGCCAATAAAAACCAACATGATAAAAGGATTTTGGCCATTTGTTATAGATGCAAATCTTGGGTCTTTTTGAGATGCTATTAAAATTCTTGTTGTCGTTCAAATAAATGAATGAAATGCACAGGATTGGAACCATCCATTTAATTATGTCTCCCAATTTTTAGTGGGTTGTAGTTGTCCATGAAACAAATGAATTCTCGAATAGAGCATTGGGCACCCACACATAAGAGTTGTAGAAAAAAAGGGAGTACCTAGTGCACAAGGCTTCCATCATTGTAGGGTTTGGGCAGAGTCATAATGTATGCAACCTTACCCTTGCTTTCATAAAGAGACTGTTTCCTGACTCAAACCAGTGATCACTTGGTCACAATAGAGTAAAAAAGAATCATAAAAAATCATGATCAGAAATAGAAAACTTGGTATATGGAGAGATTTAATAAGATTCACCTTAGGTATAATAGGATTTCAACATTATATTTTCTACCATTTATATTGAAAATTAAGTTAAAATAGGATGACAAGGACTATACTATGCAAATAATTTGAGTGCTAACTATGCTGCCAAAGATATGAAATTGGTTCATGGAACAAAGGTTGATTGATGCATGGTCCATCCACATAATTGAGATGTTTATATATACATTCTTACGCATAAGAATAATGAGGTATTGGCAAGTGTACGTATGTGAGACATACTTACGCCAGTACTCCAATGAGTCTATCTCTCTCTCCTCATCATATGGAAGGAAAGACATCTCTGTCTCTTGTTTTGAGGAGAAGTGACAGACTCATTGGAATCCTGACGTAGATAGACCGTACTTCCAGACAGAAAATTACTTCTCAATATTAAATTCCAAAAAAACTGAAAAAAATAATATATTTTAACTACATTAGAAATGTCATGTCATGTCCTTAGCACAATATATAGAAGAAGAAAAATGACTCTATAATTTTAGGTTTTGGTCCTACAAAAAAAAATTTTGGTACATGGAAGTTCCCACATCACAGTGTTACCTGTGAGAGAAACCCATAAGAAGTGTCGGCCACATGACTCCCACAGTACTGGGAAAATGGAGTGACCCCACCACCACACAAAAGCTAACGTACGTGTTATTTTGTTTTAGTGTAGTGGAGAAGAAGAAGAAAAGGGTAGACATCCAAACCCCTTTACATGATTTGTAAGACTTGAGTTAGTTGAGGTTGTTTCCTTTTTCTTACTAAAGGACATGAAAGGCAGGCAGCCTTTGTTGAATAAGAGGTAAGCTTAGCTTAGCTTAGCTTAGGGCATCACTTCACCCTCACAGGGCCACAAGTACTTATTCTACTTTATTTGACTCAAAAACCCATCTAGAAACAAACACATCTCTCTTTCCCCCAAAACAACAACCAACTTACCCTTTTCCCTTTTTTTTTTTTTTTTGTTTCCAACTTTCTTTCTCACATTAACATAACCAAGCTCCATCTACATTATTTTTTTTCCTTTACATCATTACATATTCTTTGTGGTACGTACTATATTGTTTTCTTCTTCACATCATCTTTACCACATATTATAAATGATCAAGTATGATAATTACAATGGGCCCCATATCTTTAACATAATTTTAGAGATCTACCCTCTTTCCCTACTGTCTAGGTAGCATATATATAGAAATGAACTACTTATGTTGCCCTTATTTTTGTCTCTCGTTACCTCATTCTAAATTGGCACACTAAACTCTGAACACCCATAATTCCTGGGTCCACAACCTGGCCAACCTTTGAGAAAAAAACAAATTATTTCTTAAATATTTATTTCTCTTTTTTTCATATGAAATGATTTTACTGTCCTTTGTTACACTTTAT
Organism: Telopea speciosissima; assembly: GCF_018873765.1. Lineage (NCBI taxonomy): Eukaryota > Viridiplantae > Streptophyta > Magnoliopsida > Proteales > Proteaceae > Telopea > Telopea speciosissima. Next base: position 19,836,164 of record NC_057916.1, on the reverse strand, counting down.
TGATATGTTTCTCTATACCACTTGCTCATAGAGCCTTCTCCCATAAAAAAAACCTAACCTTACTCAATGGAGACATAATTGAACAACTCCTTACATGATTTAGAGAGTATATATATAAGTTCTGATGAGAAGATATAGAGATTCCCGGCCCAGATATTAAATCTATCACATGATTTGGTAAATGAACAGTGGATCCAAGTGAAATTGTCTCCATCATTGCAATCAGGGCAAGTGGCACTGTAAAAGCTTGTGTGGCCAAGTATTGAGCCTTTTTTTTTTTTTTTCTCTCTTTTTCTTGTTTTTATGTCTCATTCTTCCTTACTTTGTTCAATGCACGTGTTTTGGAACAGTAGAAACTAGAAAGAACAAAGGGGTGGACAAGGTGAGCATTATATGGTTAGATGGTCAGACACGTCTGTGAAAGTGGTGGCTAACAACTTTTTAAAAAAGATGGTTGGAGTCAGCGAATGAACAAGGTTTATTAGCGACAGTTGGATCACAACAACAAAATGAAGCTAAAGTTCTGTTTGACCCATGTGAATTTAAGGTTTGATTTTTTCTTCCCTTGGAAAATAAGAGTTATCTTTATCAGCAAGTGGGTTGTTGATTGACACACACACACACACTCTCTCTCTCTCCCTTTCTTTGTAAGTGGCTTAGGGTTCTTTAAGGTTTGGGCTACTAAAGAGTACTGTATGTGAGTTATAGTGAAAGGTGAGAGAGTCTCTTAAGGTTATTCAAGGTTTTGGGTTGTGAAAGGACTTGCATGGATTACAGTTTTGTTTTCGCTTGAGACAAGAATTAAAGGGCTATAGCTGTTCTTCTAATAGTTGTTAATTGTTGATCTCATTTTTGGACAAGAACAACACAGCTGAACCACATATATAGATCTTCTAACTTTCATTATTATATGAAATAGTGGACTATAATACACTTTTTTTTTTTTTTGGGTAAAAAAATATTATACACTACAATAAGTGAAAATGATCACATTACTGTGAATTGCTACTAATTTTTAGCAGCTTATGTGGAGAAGAAATTTAAAAGGTTTAATTAATAACTTATACATTTAAAATTGGGGGTACGTATTACCTAAAGAAATAAAAATTAAAAGGACAAAGTTTTCCTCCACTCATAGAGGATAGTTCACCCACCATCCTAGGATTCATAAACCCCTCCTAGAGTTTAGTATGTTCCAAAATACTCTCCCGATACCATTCCCGGCCACCCTCTCCCGCCCCCTCTGTGAATGGGATGCCATTCACCGTGGGTTTTAAAACATTTGGCCAAATATTTATTACTAATTTGTCATTTTGTTTTGCAAGCGATTCAACATAGCCTAGATGGACAAAGCTTAAACATCACTTAAAAACAACAATTGCTTTGCTAGAAAGGTAATATTGAGGTAACAATCCCACATCGGCTGTGGGTGCTCAAACTAATTAGTTAAAGAGCCATAAGAAGCCACCCCACTTTGAACCAATTGATTTTAAGATGGAAGCTTAATAGGGTATTAGAGCGGATATGCTGGGCCTTTGCCAATGATGAGTCATGCTCCACCCACGAAGACAAAAGCCTAAGAAGGTCTGCACATAAAGAGGAATATTGAGGTAACAATCACACACCGAACTGTGGATGCTTATACTATCAAGTATGAAAACCACAAGAGGGCACCCTGCTTTGAACCAATTGTTTTTAAAATGAAAGCTTAATAGGTACAAGTTTAGCAGTTGATAAAAGTATGGCTTGATTCAAGGATTAGTTCTGACTTCTGACACAGAAATAAAACAAGATAGTGTTGCATATTATTAGTTTAAACATGAATTCATTTAGTTAACATGGAACTAACAGTTCTTTGACCAATTTATTATTATAAACTTGAACATATATCCCTATCTAAGGTAAGAAGCATACCTTTTACCCTTTTCACCCCACCTGCCCTTTTTCTGTTGTATTAGTTTAAAATTTTTGCTAATGACGGTGAACTGCTTTGTGCTTTGGAAACTTGTAGTCCAAATTTTGTACTTAAATGATATTTTGAGTTTTAATTAATACTAATCAAGATGCTTCTACCAAATTTTTTTAAAAACCCAATAACCAAGATGCTTCATGTGTGTTTTGGACAAAGATGTTTATTATTATATTACCATATACGTGTGTTTTGGAAGTTCGAGTCATAGTATTGTAGAAGGATCAGGAATTTCTGCAGTACCGGCGGGGCGGCGATGCACATCCGACGGTAAAGCAGAAGCCAGGTGGCACACATGGCCTCTGTTGTGCCGCCGGATATGCCCCGTCACCCCCGCCCGTATTACAGAGGATTGGTTTGAACTACAATAAAAAAAAAAGAAGAAAAAGAAGACTCATAAACGGACCAAGAGAATCAAGTAACCTGCCTACACACAAGACACTTTGATTAATGAAATGCTGGTTAGTATCTTAATCCATTTTTTTAATACTTAAGGTTATACGGTTAGCTAACAACCGAATGTCTTATTCTTGATCGAGTCATGTTCCCTATCAAATCCCAATTCAAATTTCCAAGATTCCAAACCTTCTCCTAACTTAATATTAATAGACAAAACTAGCAAACAAAAACTTTCAAATTTAGGTAGGAAAAAGGAGACCATCCATGCAGGTTAATAATGCCAAGAAAGAATTAGGTTTCTTAATTAATGTACATTCCCCATACCCCCAAACAGTCTTATTTCTCTTTCCACGAGGTCAGTGAAGATACCTATAACTACACTTGCTTATGTCTAAGATAGAGACATTAAGATTTATTTAATAAGGGGATTTATGTATAATCTCAAATCTCAATAATGTCGGTAATTAATTACCCTTTTTAAATATTTTGTATGCTAATATTATATCATCTTGTTTACGCCGAATCGGTCCCTTTCAAAGAAGAAATTTGATTTGGAGATCTTGATGATTAAGAACTTAATTAATTAAGAAGGAGATTAATTTCGAGATATAATGACGACCTTCAAAGCATAACTGACGGATTGACATACACTTTACTTTTTCCGCATTTACGAGATAAAAAAATGACTTAAAAGATTCGTTAATTTATTAGACTGTAACTTAGTCATTATCTTCATAACAAAGCACCTAATTAAACAATTCACATGAGGTTCTCTATTTATATATAGAAAATATTCGTTTAAGATTGTTCCACGTCATCTGTTTATTTGGTTATTCATTTGTTTAGAAGCTTTAGTTTTTCAAGTCCATCATATCCATCAGCCCCAAAAAAACTGATTGATGCATTCTATAGAAATATGAATTGGGTATTTGTATGATTAAAAGAGTATACATTTATGGGAAAATCTTGTGGTAACTTGTAATTAAAGTTTGATGAAAATAGTCATAATCTTATTTTTTGTCCTTTTTTGTATAATACGTTAATTGTTTTTTTCCTTTTCAAATGAGAGTAAATTCTGTCATTTCATAGTCTTTTCTTTTCTGGAGTGTGCCAGCGAGCTGTGGCTCTTGATCCCGTTGGTTGAGCAAGCGAGGATTCCTCCTCAGAGCGATCTCCTAGTATTCATTTAGACCTATCACCCGGCCTCAGTAGGGATGATAGACTACCCCACCCCAACCACTCTGGTGGATGCCTTACCCGATTTGAATTGAGGGACCGGCGTTCTTCTCCAACCTTATTTCTTCTATAGGGCGAGTGACTTTGCGCCTCTCCCGTTGCTTCATTCTCTCCCGAAAATTCTGAATACCGTTGATATAAAGGCTATAGCCCACCTTTTCTTTTTTTTTGGTAACGGCTATAACCCACCTTTTTCGAGTCAAGTATTAACGCTCATCAAATAACAATTTGAAACATTTTTTTTACTCTGTTTTAAATAACTTTTGGGAAGAAAACAAGAGACAAGTAAAAGAAGTTAGATTACGAAATTTTTATTTACCACTCTGGTGAAAACTAACAACAAATCACACCTACATTTTAATTAAATAAACCCTAAAATGGAAATAAAAATGGATTGGGTCAGAAATTGACACCTCTATTCCTGTTGCCAGTTGCATGAAACAGTCCCATTAGCCTGAGGTGACTTTCCTTAATTGGTGTGGGTGAGGGCTTAAGTGGAAAGGGCTTAAGTGGAAGTGGTTTAGCCGTTTAGGCATAAAAAATTATAATTGTGTCTTTTTTTCTTCTTAAAGAAGAAGAAGAAGAAGAAGAATTGTTTATTTGTATTTGATTTATGCCATTGTTTTGAGGGCTTTTAGGGCAAGTGCATGTTCTTTAGTCTAAATATGTGGAACCTCCTAAGACAGGGGGTGGTTGGATTGCATAAATATGTGCCAGTAGTGTTCATCATTCAATTTGCTATTGAGTGTACTCAATTGATAGGATACTATAGAACACATTTTTTCAGTGAGAGAGAGAGAGAGATATTGATTGATTGATTGTTTGGGTCATTGAAACAAGAAAAGGGGTCCTCCTATAGTACAGTTTCTTCCAGTTAAGTTGAATTATGTATAATCTCAATGCATGAGGCTCCCGTTATTGAAGGATTTGGGGGAGAGTCATAATATATGCAGCCTTATCCCTTGCTTTCGCAAAAAAATTGTTTCCAGTGTATAAATCAATAACAAAAATGATTTTATTTTATAAAATCTAAAAATTAATAATGTTCAAGACAACATAATACCCCACCAAGGTTTCTAAAACATATGGATATGACCAAAAAATATTGAGATATATATATATATATAAAAGCACTGTTAGGTAACACATATAAATCAGGCAAATACCTTAACAATACTTGTGGTGCCTAACTAACTAACATGACTAGTTGATGAAAATACCCATGCAACTACTTTAGCAATATCCTATGTAATATTATATTAATCCATTGACTTGAATTTGCTTGTATGATAAGTTTGAGTTTTCTATAATCCAAAGCTATACATGCATGTAAGTAATTTAGTTCCTAAGATGGAAAAACTAAAATGCATCTCTATCAATTACAAATCAAATATTACATAATCTTGTCAATATTTTTGAAGTATTGTGATGGTTAATCATTTATTTTTAGTAATGATTAATCATATCTTTATGCAATGTCAAAAATAATGAAGCCTAGATTTAAATTAAGGTCATGCATTGAAAATGTTGAATTTGTTGAAGAACTATCAAAAAGGACATATCGCCACGCAAGCGTTGTGGAAAGAATGGCACAAATAGAATTCAAAGGCATTGTTTCTCACCTAAAAGTGTAAGAAACAAGATCCTGTTTAAAAGGGTACAACAAGAAAGCACCATAAAAAATGGCAAAGATGGTCTCTTGATTAAAATGGGAGCTAGGCAACATAATACTAATTCTAACTATGAAAATGCTGTCTCAAAAAGCTATGCAAGTGAGAGTCAGATCAGTTCAAGGATATGGAAGAAGTTCAGTCTGAAGTGAACCTATAAGGTTCTAAATATATATTTTAGGACCAAGTTTGCGGGAGAGGGTATCACAAGGGTATTTTGGAAAGATACGAACCCTATAGGGGTTTGTGAACCGTCCTCTACGGGTGAAGGAAAACTTTTTCCTTTATTTTACTACTGAAAAATAGCTGTATAAATTAATTACAAATCTAATCCAAACTTTACAGTTTCTCTGAAAACACTATTAATTTGTTAACATGAATTAGAGCCACTCAACGCTTTGAGTGTTAAAATTGTTAAATGGCATGGTTTGGGCCTGGTATTGTATACTTTTCTATAAATGGGCTTCGTTATGGTTTACACCTAACTTTCTGTAATGGGCTTGGGAGTAAAATGGGCATGGAGATCAGCTTAATGATTTTGTGCTATATGGAGACACAGAAATTAGATACTCGTCATTGCCCAAAGTCATGGTCTGTGGAGGTTTTAATATCTGATTGGGCAAGTCAGAAGGATATGGGTTAGATTTGGGCTTTTGTTTTGTGCCAGTGAACCATGACGGGTTTCAAACCAAGCCCATTAGTTTGGGCTTGGTTTTCAAGGTATGAGCAAGCAAGTTGAGATTGTTTAGCTCCCTTCAACTCCTGGCGTAAAGTTGGGTTTTCTCGGAAAATAATGCTCTCCAATTCCTTAAAGTGTGGTAGTGCGGCAGTGCCAGGTGGAGATGTCATACACCTAGCAGCAGCCGCATCCAACAATGAAGCTGCCAGGTGCTGACATCTCCACCTAGCATTGCCGCACTGCCACATTATAGGAATTGGAGAGGATTTGGTTCATCTGGAAATTTTCTTTTTATGCCTATTTGGGTTTTTGTATTTTTGGCCCATTTGGGTCTGTATTCGCTCTCATGCATTATTAAATAATAACAATTTCCTTTGACCCCTCCCTAACAAAAAAAAAGATCCTAACCTTTTTTTTTTGGTGAAAAGAAAAATCCTCACTTTTTTTTTTGGTGAAAAAAAACATCCTAACTTATAGATTTTAGACTAGTTGATCGGATTTGAGCACTCATGGGTTGGGCCCTGACCCATATCAGTATTGGATGGGCTCGGGATTGAAGCCTATCGAATGCAAGGGTCTTTTGTCTTCACTCAATCACATTGAATGAGGTCTCTCTAGGGGTGTAATTGAATAGCCGAAATCCGTTTCCGTATCCGTTTAGCACTATCCGAAACCGTTTGAAAGCTAAACGGATGCGGATATGGATAGGCTATAGCTATCTGGGAAGCTATATTTACATGTAAATGGATAAAATATCCGATCCATATCCATTTAGTACTATCCTAATCCATCCAAAAGCTAATCGGATGTTGATGTGGATATAGCACTATCCGAGCCGATTCCGATCCGTTTACATCCCTAGGTCTCTCACTTCAGGGAAGCCCAAGACTATTGCCCTGCTGCACTTAGAGGCCTGAAGGGAAGGGCGTGAACTGTGAAGTCTGGAATGGTTCTTTACAAGCCCAGGTTCAAAGGTCCCTGATTTTATCTTTCTACTAATTCGTAAAGGCTCCATTTGTTTCGTTGTAACATGTTTCATAGGTAAAATTTTGTGGATGGTATCATTCCATTACGAAAACAAATATTGCTATCAACAATGTAGATAGAGCTTTTGCTTCCCCCTCTTGATTGTCTTTGTCACCATTCGCGTCTCTTTTGAAATTACATTCTATGAGGTTAGATCATATGTTATGTGCCTAATAGGGTTCAATCTAGTGTATGAGCATTAGATTGGATCAACCTTAGTATGAGATAAGTTAGAGGGCTTGATTTAACTGTACCAAATTGGTTAAATTGCCCACTAACTCTACCGACCCTTGATCAAGTTGCAAGCAGGGTTTGGGGAATCCGATTTGAATCAGTCAAATTGGCTGATCGGAATTGGAATTGGAATCGGAATCGGAATCAAAATCAGTTTCGAATTAGCGGGATACCATTCGATATGAGCGATTTTACCAGGGTTCAGGCGATTCTGGCCCTGATTTGGAATGGGAAAAGGCGGAGGCAGATAATTTGTCATATCAAGCACATATGCACAGCCACTTATCTAGAAATCTCAATCTCTTCTTCTATAGCACTAATGGTTGCCACTTACTCTTCCACCTATACTCACTTGTACAACAAAAGCCCTTTTTATCCACACAAACCCATAAGAAGAACAGAAATGGCCGCTTTCGTGGCTGAGTTTTGGAGCTTCTTCACACTTCACAAATGGAGGCAACCACAGCTGCTCAGTCTCTGGCCTTTCTCAACCTTACAAAGCCTCTCTGCTTCTCCACTTTCCCATCTTCAGCTTTCTTTCATTCTCAGAACTCCATCTTTGCTTCTCATTCACCCACTTCTTTGGCCTTCAAGTTCTCTTCAAGAAAGCTGTTGCACTTCCAGCCTATAGAAAGACAAGTGAGGAACCTCACTTCTTTAAATGCTTCGGCTGCAGAAAGCCCTTCATCAGATAACGTGGAACGATGGCTTCTTGAACCTGTAGGTGTGTTAGCATCTTATGTTCCACAAAATGTTTGCTGCATTTTTTTATTCTTTTTTGTTTTGTTTTTTGGTTAGGTAAGTTATATCTTTGAAATTCACAGTTATTTAGGCAGAATTCCATCTGGGCTTCCCTCAATCATATTGGCCTTTCTCTTAGAAAACAATGGAAGCAAAGGAGGATAGAGTTTAAATGTAAATTGATCACAAATAGGAGAAAATTGGGTATATTGGAATTCAAGTGTCTTCTTACTGAATTTTCTACATTTCTCCATTTGTACAATATTGGCATGTGTAGCAAAAACCAACCAAAAGCACAAAAAGAAACAAGAAATAGCAAGAGGACACAGAGATATAACGTGGTTCACACAATGCATGGGCGAAGGCCAAGATGATTCACTGTGTAAATCGGAGAAAAGATTACAATGGAGATCTCAAGAACACCCAAACTGGCGCCGCTACTCTCTCCCAGAAACCCTAGAACGAAAAACCCCAAATCTTACTCACTTTACAATAAAGTGGGTAAGGAACATAAATACTCCTCCATCGGATCTGGGTCGATCCATCGGGTCGGGTCGAACCGTACCACGGGGGCTTCGCCCTCGCACCCCCAACAAGATCAATGATGGTAGCGGAGGGCTTGAGACGATACAAAAAATGTCGGAGCGGGTCATTCTTCGAAACGGGTCCAAGAATTCGAGACATACATAACAGCATGTCTTTACAGAAATTTCTATTTTGATTGCATTCTTTTTTGAGTAATTACGTGGCAATGCCTTCCTCCACCCCGCCAGGAAACCTTTAAAGGGTATTCAAGTTGTTATACAGAGAAAATGGTATAAACTACAGACCTTGTGATGTAGAAAAGAACTGTCTGGCTATGTATGTCTTATTTCATCAAAATAAGAACCGTACATTGTCCCAATTTCTTTTTCAGTTTATCCTTGGCACTTCCCAATTCTGTTGTTTAGGTTTTACTCTTAAATCTTTCACCAGTAACAATAAAAACCAAGTTTTATTTGCCACTCCACTTACTAAATGGTATTTATTTATTTATAAATTTTATACATCGTGGTCCTATTTGGTTATCCTTTTTCTGTGCAGACATGAAAACAGTTGGGGTTGTGATACATGGCATTATATGACTTTCTTTGTCAAGGTCAATCATGTGGTTCAAGGTTTCAAGCAGTTTTATTCTCTGTGACGTCTCGAGATCACTGATCAAATTGTAGCCTATGATTTTTTGTTTTGGGGAGTGTGGGGGGAGGAGGGGGGGGAGGGCTATTTTATTTACTATTCAGTTGCAATACATGGTACTCTGTATTCAAGGACTGAAATTACTTTTCACTTATGTACTTTTAAATATATCACTAATGCTCTCCTGTGATATCTTGTGTGATATGATGCAAGATTAGTTTTAAGAGATTTGAGGTCATGGTACTGCTTACTAATATACAGATGATTACGTTTCAGAAAAAAAGAAATGATCAATCTTTCTGATCAAAATGATCATATAATCATAATTTATCGGAGTTCGACTGAAAACCTAAAACCTTGTAGTTTTAACCATGGTTCAAAATCTCGCGATATTTCGCCGAAATATCGCTTAATTTCGTATATCTCGAGCTTACCGAGATGCGAAATCAGGTCGAAATGAAAAATACCATATTTCGTCGATATCTCGTGAGATATCGACAATATCTCGATATCTCGTGAGATATCGACGAAATATGGTATTTTGGCTTAAAGTGTCACGTGAAGGGGGCTTTAATACAATATTTCGCAAATTTCGGTCCATATTTCGGCCGAGAGCTGCATTTGCTAAGGAATTTCAGTCTTTTGCCTATTCTTCCACTCTTCCAAGCTCTCATCCAACACTCTAGCCATTGTTCAAGCACATTGTTGTCGGATTTTCGCGGTAAACTCATCGGAGGGTCATCTAAGCTCATCATCCAAGCTTTTTCCACTATTTAAGGTAAATTCTATTCCTCTAAAACTATTTTTTGAAAAGACTATGTACAAATTTTGTTGGATGGTGATGATATTAATATATGTTAGACACCTGGAGGCCGATCTATAGCCTCACAATGTAAATTTTTTTCCATATGTATTTTTTTTTTTTTTTTTGGTTTTAAAAATTCATTTTCCTACAATTAAAATAGGAAATAATTAGGGGTAATATGACTTAGATGGTAATGAATTAAATATATGTTAGACACCAATGGCCGATCTACGGCTTCACGGTGTCGGATTTATTTTTCTGCTCTTAAATAATTATTTTAATTTTCGCACATACCACTCCATTGGCATCGGATTATGGTGCATCACAACCTTACGATGGATATAGATATGGATCATCATCATATGGGCGGTTTAGTGGGGTAGGGGACTATGACTACAGTCCCAGTCCGAGGACATCTTGGATCATCTTTTGTAAATAACATCTTTGCATACCCTAGCGGACCTAACTACCAACCTCACCACCATACATGCGGCCAATGCCATCGCCTCTTGCGGCGCCAACATCATATCACAGTGGATCATCTTCTTCACGGATTTGGATCGATTGGTAACCCTAGTTTATATCCTAGGATAGGTTACCTACGATATGTTGATGATTCCATTTACGTGACACTTGTGGATGACTACACTCGTTTCTTCTCCGATTCTATACCGTGGTCCACATATGTCCTTCAAGCAGAGAGCAATGGGCGTCGACTCGGCGAGGCATGAGTGGGATTGATCCGGGGAGGCACAACAACTACTATTAGCGATTTAGCACTTGTAATTTGTAACTTAAGTTGTGATTTCATTGATCTATGAACTTGTGAGTTGTGACTTGCGAGTTGCGAGTCTTGTGACTTACTAACTTTGACACTTAGTGTATTGCCTTTAAGGCTTTAAGCGAGTTATTGAATATTATGGAGTTTATGAGAATCATGGCACTCATCAATGTGTATTGGCTTTAACTTGATATGTGATGAAGTTAAATACTATTATTAAATATTAACGCCTAATCTATGTGTATTTAACTATTTATACATTAGGGTCGGCGACAGTATGTCAATCAAGGGTGCAAGCCCAAAACACCAATTTGAATTCACATTTTTACAATTTTATGGTTTAAATGTGTTTATTAAGCTTAAATAAGGCTGTCCATGAAGTTTCGAGGCCTAGATATGGCCAAAAACCCCGAGATGGACCCCGAAATATTGCAGAAAAATGCAATATTTCGGTCATATTTCGCGATATCTCGGATATTTCGGATATCTCGGTAGGCCCGAGATACCGATATATCGCGAGATATAGTACTATGGTTTTAACTAATAAAAATTACCTATGGGCACTTGCTACTTTGCTTGAGAACCAATGTGGGAGGTTAAAGTCTGTTTGTACATATATTTAAGGATTGCCTTGGTAGCTTTGAATTGCCCACTTTAAAACCATTTTACCTAATTAAATTTTGCCCAGCACCACCTGGAGGAAAGTGGGGATGGAGGGAGCATTGGGATATCGAAGAATGTCAGTTTCAAAAAGAACACGTGTAACTTTTATAATGTTTCACCAGTGCCTCTTATTTAAATTTTGGGGAAGTGTTCTCTGTCCGGGAGTGTGGCCTACGCTAGCGCTTCCTGTGTCTATCTCTCTCCTCCCCAATACAAGGGATATATATGTCTTTGTACATGGGGAGGATAGATGACACAGGGAGCACTGGTGTAGGCCGCTCCCGGACAGAGTTCTTTTTCCCTTAATTTTTTTTTTCACATATGGAAGATTTTAAATACAGTAAATCCACACATTTTTAATGCATATTTTCCTTTAATATATATTGTTTTCTAGAATGGTTTCTGACCCCTTGGTTTTGTGATTTTTGATGTCTTATGGAATTAGTAGCAATTAGCAAATGATATTTACAGCTCAGCTCCATTGTGGATATAAACTTGGAAGCATGTCTTTTATCGGATGGCTATTAAATATTTGGGTAATGTAAAATGTAAATATGTGATTCTTACCTTTGTATTTTTGGATAAATTGAGTATGGATGTGCTGTAGTCATGCCCGCTCATATTGTTTCATGGAATATCAAAGCATAGTTTTACCATTTTCACAAAAATCCCCCAAATTTCTATATTATTTCTATGTATTGATACATTTCAGTGAAATCATCACCATTTTCAGTTTGCAAAGGGACTGACACCTACACTGAAAATTATATTTCAGACCATTTTTGTTGTTAAGCACTGTTATGAGTTGTTACTTATTAGTGAAGAACCTGTTTTATAATTTCCTTCCACAGGATAATTTGTTCCTTTTTGGGAACATTCCAGCATATGATACTGTAATATGGTAAGGTATTCACATCTATTCTATTGTCTGTTTTATTAGTTCAATGAAATTAAAATGGGCAAGAGTTCGCTGTCTGATCGTGTGGCCCCTACACTATTGCGGGGGCCAATGAGAGCGTGCACAGGGGCATCAACATGGATGAGGTGTTTTTTTTTTATTTGCAGCCTGATGGTTGTGGGTTCAAAACTTGGAAACAGCCTCTCCTGCGAAGCAGGGGGTAAGGCTGCGTACATTTGCTCCTCCCAGGCCCTGCAGTTGTGGGAGCCTCGTGCACTGGGATGCTCTAATAGGATGTGGGACGGTAAATTCCTGCGCTCCTGTGTCTGGGTGCAGGAACCACACGACCAGGCAGCGTTCTTTACCCAATGAAAATATACCGAGCTTTAGATGAAATTTACGCGGGGAGGAGGGAGGGGGTATTAATTGAATCAGGTTAGAACCTTAGATTCAGAACTTGTATGGGTTGGATAATGATGAGACATTGTACAGGATCAGATTCATATTGGGCATGTCAAAAAATGAAACTTATGAGTTAACTTGCATCCTAGACCAAAGTTTCCTTCACTTTCCTAGGTTGTTATGGTCAAAGACAAAGCTTTGTATGGATGTTGTATTGGATCTGTTCCAAATTTGACGTGGTTTTCACATTGATTTATTCATATAGGAGCTATTATCTTGAGAAATATAGTTAATGAAATATAATTTAATTTATGGAATTAAAAGCTCTCCCATTTTTAGCTTCTTCAAAAGTTGAATGCTTCAATTGCTTAAACAAATAACATTACAGTTATGGTACTTCCTTGTAATAAAAGGAATTTTAAGTTGTATAAGAGGTGGTTGTTTCTAAACTACTTGAAATATGCAAGTATTAAGAGTTGGAGTTTCAAAGCTTTCCTTCATTTTCTCTCTCTCGCTATGTATGTGTGAGTATGTGTTTGTACAATCTAATAATTTAAGTTCATATAGGAAAAGGAAATAGAACTTCAGAAAACAGAGCGAGGGCAAGCACCTGGGAACTCTATACTTGAGCACATATACTTTTCCTTAGGCATTGTTATATATTCTATAATCCATCAAACCATTTATCTTGGTACAGGTGATGGAGATTCAAGGCACATTGGTTTCCAAGTTCCAATGCCAGATGCATTTGAGATAACATCTGTAAGTACTTCTTGTTTTTAGCTTATAGTATTTTCATGTGGTGGACTATGTGAAATGGTCATTTTTGGTCACTCTGCAGAGTGTTGTCACTGTTGGCCGTCTTCCTGATAAAGCAGATATGGTGATTCCCGTGGCAACAGGTATTACATGATCCTCCAAAGTCATCAATCTTTTGTCAGAGCTACCAATATTTTGACCCAGCCTCCTTGGGGAAAAATTGAGCCAATAGGAAAGGATTGTGTGAACTGCTTTCTCTTGATGTGTGCAGTTGACCACCATACAAAACTACTAGATAGGCTGGATAGTTGAAATCTCCATGTTGCCATGTTGCATGTTCCCATCGTCTTTTCTTAGAGTATGCATAGGATGGTGATTCAGTTTTAGTGGACTTCTCCTGGGTCACATGTTTCCTGATCAGTTGATGTAAGCAGCACATTTTTCTGCACGTCTGTATCACACACCTATTCATTTATGACTAGTGCAATACAGATATGACACTTCCACAACAGAATTTACTGTTTGTTCAACAGGGCGTACTTACCTTTTCTTTGAATATTAACAGTATCTGGTCTACATGCCCGAATTGAGAAGAAAAGGGAAAGTCTTTTGGTTACAGACTTGGACAGCACAAATGGAACATTCATTGATGACAAGAGGATCAGACCAGGTGCAGTTGGCACTGCATCACCTGGCAGTTGTATTATATTCGGTAAATTATCTTCTAGTCGCATCCACCAACATCTGATTTGCTGCATTTGGAATGATTGCTAGTTAGGAAGCTTTTATCATGAACTCTCTATATAACTTGACAAGGACTTAATATTAGGTACCTCTTTTTGTTTTTATTTCTTTTTCCTTTTTGTCTTTTGTTTGGGGGAGGGGGTGAAAGTAAGGAAGAGTGAATTCAGAGACATGAAAAATCTGATTCGGATACATTCAGGTATAATTCACTTTCATAAGTTTAGAATACGGTTAAATATCTGCGTCAATGCATCATGTTTGTAATAACCATAGGCTGTGTAGTGAAATTTTCTCCTAAAATTGTATGAAATACATGTAAATTACATTATTGTTGGGTTTTTATGTCTTGTATTCCATAGTGGTCCATGTAGTTATTATTGAGCTTGTAATTATGTGTGGATTAGGGTTTTTAGGGTTTCCTATGTATTGTCTCTATGGGAAAAACCTTCGATACAAGCAAGGCATATCACATTGTGAGGTGGAGAGTATTGTAAATCTTTTTTTGGCTTAGTGAAAAAAATCTCCGATTCTCTCGGGTGGGTGTAGGCATTCATGCCAAATCACGTTAAATTCCTCATGTGTGTAATTGTTTGCTTGGTTTCTTCCTCATGTTTGCGCATTCGTCCCCAACAAGTGGTATTAGGGTAAGGTTCAGCAGATCATCATAGGTGGTACATTAAGATTTAGGATACGAGCATTGTGCAAGGAAAGCGAAAGAAGGTACAATAATAGTTTTTTCTTCACAATTGTGCGCAGATCTGTTTTTTATTTTTATTTTTAAGTCCAAGGAGGTGTAGGAGGAAAGAGAGAGAAACAAGGGATGTGTGGGAGCTTGAACTCGCTACCCAAGGAAAGTGAAAGGTAATTTATACAAACCCTAAGGCTCCGTTTGTTTTGGCGTAAAATAGTCGGTAAAACAAATTTTACCATGACATTAGATTTTCCGTCGTTTGTTTTGTACTTCAGAAAATTTTCATGAAGGTAAATTTTACCAAAACCTATCTATTTACCGGAAAATACCATGACAAATTTTACGCTTGAAATAGGCGTAAAATGGCCCGTAAAATGTTACAAATATCCTCGATAAATCAAAAGAACTAAAAAGCAGCCGAGGGCAAAGAACTTCACAGGTAGGCTATTCTCTCATGGCCCCTCTCCCATCTTCTTCCCCAATAGTGTCACCTCTGTGTTACAAAGAACTTCATAGGTAGGCTATTCTCTCTCGCTCTCTTTGTCTCTTCCTCTCTCAGGCACAGTTTTGTAATTTGCAGTTTTGAAATCCCCTTTGGTTGTCCACAATCCACTCCTCACGTAACGATCACTCTCGCAGATCCTTCTGAATATCGTTAAGATCAAAGCGATGGCCGTGTCAGCGAATAGAGACAGGTCATCATAACACCAATGTTTTCTATCCTTAGCTGATATGAGTGTAGGTATTAATAGTTACCGATTAAGTTGGGGTTTTGTTCTTCGTCACAGAGCCTGGGATTTAACATCAACCCACATTACACAATCATGATTTTGCACCACAACCACTTGAGATAGACAGAAATGCAGCTTGGGATTTGCCATGGTTGCCAGTTTTAGATTGTATGATGCAGATAAGTCACATAATGGGCTTATTTTATTGGAAATAAGCCTTTGGTGGGGTTATGTACTTATGTATACATTGGGCCTTTGATTCCGTGTGTTTTCTTTGTAATGGACCACTTTAATGGGCCTAAAATGTGGGTACATGGAAGACATACGGGATTAGACTTAGTAGTAGCTTATTTTCATATTTCCTAGGCATATTTATAAGCTTTTTCCTATTCCTAGGCTGTTAAATAAGTCTTTTAATTTTTATAAGTATTAGGCTAGAGTCTAGTGTTAATCTTTTCATATTCCTAGATTCATATATTATGTTTTTAATGTTTTATTGGTTTTAGTTTCTAGGTCTTGGGGGTAGTTTTTCATGTCTAGGATGTGGTATCTATGTATGGGGAATTCCAAAGAGGTTTTGGAATTCTAAGAGTCTACTTTAATGCTACTTGATGTACTCAAGGCTTTTAAAGCCTCTCCCACTTCTAGATAATGCAAACCATGGGCTGCTCTCAAAGGCACTCAATGAATTTTTACAGTAAACAATCTGAATATTTTCTTGTGTGACTCAAGAGGGCTTAGGTGAGATTCCTACAGTGGGCCTAGGTGGGACTCCTATGGCTGGGCAATTAGTGGGACTCTAGCTTGCCAAAGTTATCCTACTATCTTCAACATTCATCATTCATCATCCATCATCCATCATCCATCATCCATCATCCATCATCCATCACCATTTGCTCCATTTCCACCATTTCCACTTTCATCACACCAACACAGCAGGATCAGAACTAACCAAATCTGACCCAAGCTGTCTAGCACCTACCCCTATTCTCTTCCAGGTTCGATCTTGGCTTGCTTACCCTCTCGAGTTTGCATCAAATTGGTTCTTGGGCTCTGATACCAATTGATGGAAAATCCAGGAGGGATTCTTGCATGATTGATTCTGGAAGACAACCAGATTAAGACCAGGTTGTGTAGGACCAAAGAGGGATAGAAGGGTTGCAAGCTAGGGAAGATGAAGAGTCACCTAACCACAGTTTATTGAGGTGTTTTAATTGAACAATGACTGTTCAATCTCAACATCCAATTGATGGATTAATCTGAGATTAGACTATGTTATTCTCCTCTGTTGATATACATTTTGCTTCAAATCTGACCATTGAAACGTTGTTGTATTTTGGGGGTCACTTATTCTAACACGTTAGAGGGTGGACCTTGGTGCAACGGTTAGGTTGCTCCATTATGACCAAGTGGTCATGGGTTTGAATCTCTGGAAACAGCCTCTTTGTGAAGCAGGGTAAGGCTGCGTACATTATGACCCTCCTCAGACCCGCAGTGGTGGGAGCCTCGTTCACTGGGTACACCCTTTCCTTTCGTTCTATCCAAGGTGAAAGAGGATAAAAGGGAGAAAGAGGACAAAAAGAGAATGGAGATAAATCATCCAATGCTACTACTACATAAGAGTCCTGGAGTGATGGAAATGGCTTTCTCACTACTTCATCAGATACGGAAACTTCAGATTAGATTTTTTTTATTCTGGTTGTTCATTTCATATTTCTTCAATTAGAGATCAATTTGTTACATTTCATCCATGCGATAGTGGTATGGTCAAATGACAAACAATGCTAAAAGCCAGATTGTTGGGATTGTACAGATTTGCATGTTTGATGGGATTGAACGAACTTTGACTGGGGTTAGGCATGTGCTGGATCTAAAGAAAAATCTGATTTCACTGAGGACATTGGATTCAAGAGGTTTTAGATGCTCATCTGAAGATGGAGTTCTCAGGATCTCTAGTGGATCCATGGTTGTATGCATGGATAGATGATTAGAAATCTGTATAGACGCAGGAAGTGTTGAAAAAGATGGAGCTATTGTTGGAACTCAGGCAAGAGGTACAGATGGAAGATGAAGGCTGTAGACAGTTCAGGTCTAGAAAGTAGCGGGTCTCTATTGCTTCGGATCTTGTGAGTGGTAGTGATCTCTGCAATCAGGTTGGAGTGGTAGGAGAGGTGGAGCCACATCACATTGTGCAATAGTGAGTTGTGCAGGGCACCTCGGGTGGGGTGTGGGCCATGCTGGTTTGGGTATGACGGACATGCAGAGACAGTGGCGGAGTTTGCAGAATTGACATCAAAACCGGCCTTCTTCTGGGTGGCTTGCAAAATTCAAGCCATGATGGAGATTGTTGGGTTTTTATGTCTTGTATCCTATAGTGGTCCACATAATTATTATTGGACTTGTTATATTTGGGGTTGGATTTTTGCTCCATTACATGTACAGTGGTAAAATTGTAATTGTGTGGGGATTAAGGGTTTCCTTTATATTGTCTTTGTAGAGAAAACCCTAGATACAAGCAAGGGGGATCACATTTTGAGGTGGAGAATGGTGTAGGGCTTTTCTTTTGCTTAGCGAAAAATTCACTGGTTCTCTCGGGTGGATGTAGGCATTCGAGCCGAACCATGTTAAATTCCTCGTGCCGTGTGATTGTTTTCTTGGTTTTTTCCTCATGTTTGAACATTCATCCGTAACAATTATAACATATGAGTACTTTTGACATCATTAAATTAGGAAACAGAACTTTTTTTTTTTTTCTTTTCAAAAAAGTCTTACATATGCGCATTATAATCATCATATTATTTGTGAATTAGCAAACTATAGTTGATGACAATCCCACACATCCCCACAAAAGCTTGAACATGGTAACTGGAAAGAAAGTAAAAGTACATCTAGTTTAGGAAAAAAGAAAATTCCTAGCCTTAGACAAGAACTAGTTAGAATGAAGAGGTTAAGTGAAAGGATAGTGCAGTATAACCCCAAAACAGTAAAAGACCCTTTCAAATCGATCAATTATAAAACCGCAAATAAAACTCTGGTTTTGAAGTAGTAGCATCTGGTTTTCAAGTTCTGAAGTACAAAGTGGAGTTTTTTTGTATTTTTTAATTTTCTTCATTCATATAAGTCCAAGCTACACCCTAATTTGAATTGGGCCTTCTTTTTTGGTTTTTCCCCCCTCGAACTAAGTATTCTTGTCAAGTTTTAGGATGCAATACGCTGTTTCTGACCTGATTATCTGTGTTTCTTTCATTGCCTATAAAGGATCTAGAAACATATTCTAATCATTGTTTTCAACCCAAAAGGGAAGAAAAGGCTGGAAGGAAAATCCTGTGCCCAAAATCTTGGGCCATATGTTGTACAAGAGATATAAAATAACTTGGTAGTTACACAATCTTCTAAATAATAAGAAGTCTTAAACTGATCACCCTCAATGTCCTACATCTCCACGGCCTTCATCATTGACGTTCTGTCTTCTTTCCTTATAATTGGCCAAAAGAAAAGTTCCTTTCGAAGAAAATTAACTGTCAATATGCCTTCATAAGTAGAACATATGGGTTATAGTAAAATTCCCTTCATGGTCCTCAGTCTAGAGTAAGGACGTCTTTGGAACTGGTCACAATTTACAATTAGGGAAAACGATTCAGTATTTTCCAAATTTAGTGTAGTCAAACTAACAGTATTTGTAAAACTTCTATCATTTCCTTTGTAACTTATGCTTAAGTAACGTAAGTACCTCCTGATTTTTCAAATCGGCTCCTCCATTTGGCAGTGCTTATCATTTCATTCCATGGCTATTACGGCATGAAATGGTTAAAACTTTCAGAACAGTTTCCATTTGTGGCATTTCTACAGGCTGGTGTAACATTTTGGTTGTCCCTGTTGATGGTCATTGGTGCCACTTGTTAGAATCCTCCTGCATGAGCAGAAAATGAAGCACAGACTGTTGGGCCAGAGGTCTTTGTCCATTTTTCTAAAGCATAATCTACAAGTCCTAAACCTTTTCCTTTGTTTGTGATGATAGAACACCAGTTATTTCTTTATTTCCTGTAATGCGTTAATCCTAACAACTGTAAGTTCTCATATAATACACAGATAATACCTACAAGTATGATTAGGAGTTAGGGGTGGGGGTTGGAACAGAAAAGAAAAGAAACTCCCAGTCTCCTGTCTTTAACTTTTCGTCTTTATATATTCATTCCTGTATTGTACAGGTATATACTTGCACTAAAGTTTTAGCCGTGCTCTGACATCTCACATTATACTCAATCCGGAACTGTATTTTCTCATCCCAAATTTACTTTTGTAGTGGCATTCTATGATATATGCAACTTTAAGGATAGTGGTCCTTGCAAGAGTCTACATATTACTATCGGATGGTTTTGATTGGGAATGTTGTTACACTTATTTGTGGGTGATAGACTTGTGCATCTAATATTTTAGCCCATAAAACATGACCTAGAGGAATTTAGAGGTTGGCCATGTTTATGGTGTATCATGAAGGTTATGAATACTGTGTTAGTCCCTCATGTTCAACTAATATTTGAAGTTCCAGCTTTACTGAGATTAGTGGCTTTCTTTTTTGTGGTCTAAGGGGATACCCATCTAGCGATGTTTCGGGTTTCAAAGCTTGAGAATGTGGACCCTCCAAGCAAACCAGAAGAACCTGAGCTTATACTAGAGGCTGACACCCCTGCCAATAATCCAGAAGCTACAAGTTAAAAAGCCAGGGTAGTATCCTGAGAAATTGAGGTCAAATAAAATAAATCTTTATCATGATTTTTTTGGGAAAAATCTCTGTTATGTAATCAATAATGTTCAGAATATCATATTTTTACTAGTGTTCGTTCTTTTTTGTGAAATTGATTGTTATGGTTGAGTTGGACCGGAATTAGTGTCTTAAAGTGTAATATCACTAAATTGTGTCACCTGTTTTTTCTCTTCAAGAATTTTCACTAAAGGACAGTATAGGGACTTATAAGTCAACCTCTCCTTTTCTTTTGTTGAAACTTGGAGAGTTTCTATTTCGTTTTTTCCCCTTTTTTTCACCTCTTTTTTGGTGCTTATCCGACTTCCTTGATAATGAAAGACACTTGATTTCTTTGAAATATCTGGTTGACCGGCCCAAATGGGTAAATCATGGTCTGCAGCATAAATACACAAGGCACATGCACACGCACACACACACACAGGTACACCAAGTTAAAACGGTGATAACATTTTGCATGATATGGTTGTATCAGCATTTCATGCATCTGTTCTGTTTCTAGTATGAAACTTAATGCTGTTTCTCTGACCTGCATGGATTATTCCGAATTGATAAAGTAGTGTTTGCTACTGACACTCCTACTCTTACACAACACATATCCATTCCGATTTTCCCCTCTATTTAACGCATTGTCGTATGGTAAGTTTGCTGTTGAAAATATGACATTGCTACATAACACTAGTAATAATATTTATGCCTTGTGTTATGCCTATATGATAACATTCTTATTTATGCCCAATGCTTAGTTTAAGATGACAGAATGAAGTTGTTGCTTTCTTTGAAGATCGTTTAAATCTGCTGCAAAGTGAAAATCCTGTAATCTTAGTACTTTTTATGTGATGGTTTACCTTTGAACAGATGCAAATACACTCGCTGAAAGCAAAGCTAATTTACATTTTCTAACATGTTATTGAACTCAAAAAAATTGATCCTACCATCACCATTCAAATCATAAAACTCTAATCATCTTCTTGCAGTCCTCCGCACCTTTGACCTGTAACTTGTTCAGGACATGATGCAACTCATTTGCATTTGCATCTACACATCCATTTTGTTCAGATCAAACACAGAGAAAGCTGTTTCCAATTATTCTGCACTTGTTTCCAACAAAAGGACAGCACTTTGCAGTACCCAGCAGTTTCTACATTTGCCATCCTTCGGACTCTCACACACTGCAACAATCCATTCTGTGCTTATCCAAGATGGCATCAATCTCATTTCCAGCTAACAATACTTCATATTCCCCAGAATACTTAACAATCTTCATCTCTTACCTCAGTATGGTAGAGAGAGACTCTCTGACCAAATATGTCAATGTTGGTGTTGATAAACTATGCAAACTTAGTATAGAACCATTGGAACTTGACAAGTAGAGAATTGAAACCAGAAAACAGCAATGACCAAACAAAGTTGAAGATTGAACTGGCAAAGAGACTTGAGTTGCTGCCATGCTTGATGAAGGATTAAAAAGTGGAGTGTAGAAGTTTGTGTGATTGGTTCTAGTTGGAGCATCTACTCTCCCACTATATATTGTTAAGTAGGAGTGGTGTGGCAGAAGCATGATGGGTGGAATGTGGATGAGAAGTCAGTGAGAAGGTTCTCTGCTTCCCCCATCATTTTTAAATTATTTTGATATCTATGGACTGGCTTCCTTTGGAGGCCTGTGCAGAAGAATCAGATGTGAAGTTATCTGAAGGGTATCTTGGCAAAAAAATAAAATGTTCGATGATGGCCAAAAGAAAAATCTAACTTGCTTAGGCTTTTCAGGCCAGCTTGCACCTCTAGTTGAATCTGTAGATGGGGTTGGATACCATTGCTTGCCAGGTTCAAAATAACCAGTTGCTGCAAGGCAAATAAATAGAGGAAGTAATGGTATAACCTGATACCATCTACAGATTTTTGTCGGGTGAAGCATATCTGGTCGGCATGATTAGATAAGCTTATTTGGTTGGCCCAAAACCTGCCATGTGGCATGTTGGATGGGGCCTAAATTTTGTGGACAGATAAAGCCTTAGAACCTTGTTTATATGTCTAGCCTAAATAGAGTTTGTTAAATGGCAAAATAGAACTTTGAAAATCCAGGATTATGGAAGAGTTATACAATAGTGGTCTAATACCGTAGGCATGCATAGACTTACATGGGGATGCATGCAACCAATACACTTAGAAATTAATCAATTCCCTTGTGTATTGGCATGCATCCCCATGTATGTCTATACATGCTTACGATTCTCTGACCACTATTGTGCACTCCCTCTCCTATAGTCTTAGATTTTCAAAGTTTTATTTTGCCCTTTAGTAAACTTTGATTGGGCTGAATCTTGACATTTGAGCAAGAGGCTGCGGGTCTATCTGCCCATAAAGTCTGGGCTATTTGATCTACCATGTGGCAGATTTTAAGGGCTATTTAGGTAAGGTTTCTTAAGTGGACTGTGTCTGAAACCTTTGCCCTTTTATTAAACAGGCCAATATGAACTTGATTGGAATATACAATGTGAACAGGTTGCTGCAACATGACATGTTCAAATGGACAGGGAGAAACTTTGTTGGTGAATGATAGTAATAGATCAAAAGAGTTAGTTTCCCTTGTTCTTCTTGATCGGGTATCTCATCCTTCATCTTTGAAATAATTGCGTCGTGTTTTTTCAGTGTAAGATTTTACGGAATTTTCTTCCCAAAAAACAAAAAAAAAAAAATGTAGGGATTTATTTCCTCTACTTTATTGTATGTGAAAGGTTTTCTCACGCAGTTTTTTTTTCCATGTGAAAGATTGATTCAAAAAATTTGACCGTTAGATATGAAGGGAATTGTTAAATAGAATTCATGTCGATTTTAGCATCAAATTCAATCATTTGCCCTATCATCTTATATGATACCGTCCCACATATGACCATGTACTCCATTGTAGTCTTGTGCATCTCATGGTAGTCCCAAATATTTGAACTCCTTGTTTTGCCAATTGGCAAACTCGGATTTGTATGGAAGTTGACATGTAAACAAGGGACAGTGAGATTCAGTCCTTATTATCCATGTTGGAAAACCTGGTCCTTACTGAATAGCCATATAGCCTTATAGAATCTACTTAAAAATAGAAAGGCGGCCAGTTCATCCGCCACAGTCGGGTCTAAGGACTGTTTTCATTCTTGAATCCATGACCACTTGGTCACAATGGGGCAATCTTACCGTTGCACCAAGTAAAATTGATCGCAAACCCACAAGTAAAATTAATGGGTGAGCATATATCTTCTGCCACGTAATATGACAATTAGACCATTGGGTTTCTAGAAAATGGTCTAAATTTGTCAACTATCGAATTTCAACTTCAATTTTTTGTTTTCTCATTTGACATGTGAACAGGGATTTTTTCGTTCCACCAATTCATAAGTTTCTTTTTTCGGTTCTGGTAAACAATTCATAAGTTTCACCTCATGTGATTTGACACGTAGCAAATCTAGGGGTCCACCCACCATTTATACTTGTGGGTTGCTGTCTGCAGCCTCAGCTCTCGAAAATTTATTATATATGGTCAGGGAAAGAGATCGAGGCCTGATTCTCTAGAGCCTGCATGTATGTATTTGCCAATGGGAGCGCACGCACAAGTATTTTCTGGATGGGATCTTTGCCTTTTTAGGTGTAATATGATATTTTGGAATGCTTCAATGTCCAGGTGTAGGAGCCATGCAGGCCATGCTATCACATAATGTTCTTTCCCTTAGAATGCCCTTCTCCTTATTGTCAGATTCCAAAGAGGTTTTCCTCATTCATCTGAAATTCCACTTGGACAGTGTAGGGAACCCTCTTCCTATTATTAAATCAACATTTTACTTGCATCAAAATCTATAAAAAACAAAACTTTAGGTTTTTGGAAAGAAGATATAATCCAAACCCCATAATATTCAATCCAAATATATGAATCTAATAAATTGTGTTTGTGTGGTAGGTTTGCAACTCGTATCAAGTGCCTATGATATTAAAGCTGTGTTTGGTATGCATTCCAAGAATACATATCAAACACAGCCTAAGTGTCACATAAGTACACATCTGACGTCCATCGATCTCTTTTGTTATAATACTGTTGCAGCTCGGATTGGACTATCCTTGGCCCAGACCTTATTTTCGTTTGGCTTAAGTTGGGCGTGGCCTTTGGTGGTTGAAAGCCAACCGATTTTGGTTATGTGTTGGTTCATGGTCTGAGGCCTTCATGAACTATATGGCCTTTGGCTCAAGTCTTGACCCAACCCTGTATGTACCTTGGACCAACTGGAACTAACCCAAAATGATTTCAAAAATCAGTTTACGGATGAGCCAATTAGTGGTGGGATGGACCTGTTATTGGTGAAGCCTAATCTCCGTCTAATCCAGTAAGTACTGTTCACTCTTCTCCATATTTGAGAGTAGCTTGTAATAGGGACAATTTTGTATTTTTGGGAACTAGGGTTTTCTCTATATTGTAATGCACCAGACTCTATACATAAGGGGTTATCTTGCGAAGCAAGATGTGTGAGGGTTTTTTAACACTGGTCAACCCAAGGATGATTTAGTGGGTTGGCTAGATCACTAGAGGCAAAGTGTCACATGTTTCATGTGTGTGTGCAATCGTTGTTCTGTTGCATTGTTAATTCTTAACACTGGTCAACCCAAAGATGATTTGTGTGTGATTCTCTATAGCTCTTTTATCTTTTGCAATCGTTTTTCTACCTTCATTGTTCATTCTTAACACTGGTCAACCCAAGGTATGCGTGTGTTTGCAATCATTGTTTTGTTGCAAAGTATCAAACCTGCCCTAGGTGTACCCGAAATAGTCTTAGGAGCAAGGAGCATGCTTCAATAGCTTCATGGGCAGGATGCCACAGACAATATTGCCTTTGTGGTTCTCTTTCGTTTTTCTTTCACAATCGTTGTTCTACTGCATTGTTAATTCTTAACACTGGTCCACCCAAGGATAATTTAATGGGTTGACTAGACAGGCAAAATGTCAAACGTACTCGAAATAATCTCGGGAACAAGGAGCATGCTTCAATAACTTCATCGGCAGGATGCCACAGACGATATTGCCTTTGTGCACTGATGTATGTCACTAATAATCTTGTTCTCATTGCTTACTTCAGAACTGACC
Organism: Telopea speciosissima; assembly: GCF_018873765.1. Lineage (NCBI taxonomy): Eukaryota > Viridiplantae > Streptophyta > Magnoliopsida > Proteales > Proteaceae > Telopea > Telopea speciosissima. The sequence continues at coordinate 19,810,682 of NC_057916.1, read as the reverse complement.
TATGAGTAAAGAAAAACCAGAGGAGAGGGGGACTGCTTTTTCTTTACAGCTGACCTATAAAAGTTGAAAAAGGAAAGAGAAGGATTTTATACATTTAGTTAACTTAAAGAAGAGCTCCTTAGTCTTGGGAAAAGGATGATTTCAAGAATTTGGAATTAATTAAAACTATTAAGTTCTTCATGGTCCGCATCCAATTAGTCCTTTAGTATTTGCCGATGGCAATTATTAGCATAAGTGGTGGTAAAACTCGATTATGAGACTGATGAAACTTCTCTTTTCAATCATAAGGTAGACATTCATAGCCACCCAATTCTCATGATCGACTGAATGCATTTTGACCAATCTTCAATCTTGTGCACCTTCCCTCCCCCCCCTAAATTGATAAGATAAAATAATCTTCATCCTTAGTTTAAGAGAGAGGGTACTGTTGGGGGGAATCTGTACGTACCAATGGCGGTACGAAGTGGTATCATCTACATGAAGCCCACAAGAGAGTGTTAATATGGGCACCACAGTTCATTATGTGAGAGGGCGTGGGATAGAATCTACACATTGTGCGTCATGTGGAACATTTTCCCTATTATCATGTGATTGATACATTGATGTGCTTTATGAAAATCTTGTGGGATATAAGACAAGATTAAGTGCTTTGCTATTGTATTAAGTTTATTTTAGTTAGGAGATTTTCATTCCACTAATTTATATTTTAGAAGCTATTATTGTGTTTGTTGAATGATGTATATAATGTTTGTGTTTTTGTTTTCTAAATTTTAAATAGGAACCGTATAAAACATGTATTGTACTATTGCTTTGTGTGTTTTTTATGCTGAAACTTTAAACGGATTATCAAAGTCAAAGGCTGTGTGGTATTTGTACGTATCTGTACCTCTCTTTTTTTTGTCGTACTCGAATTTACCATGATCCGGACAATGTATATTAAAATAATATTTTTTAGTGGCTCAAATTCAAAGTGGTTTTTCTTCACAGTTGGTCTAAGATTTGAAAAAAGAAAGAGAAAAGGACTTTATATATTTAGTTACCAAAATTTAGCTTATAGGTGAAAAATGAGGTGGGGAATAGAGTTATTAAATGATAGGAGATGTGTTTGACAATTATTTTGAAAACTTAAAATTCATCCAAGATTGAAAACGTTTTTGTGGAAAATTCTAATTGATGGGGGTGGCAGTTGGAGACACGGTTTTGTTGGGTCTCTTGGTTTGTATTCTAAGTTTTTGTGCTCTTCTTTTCCGCTCGATTTATTTGATTTCCAATTTTTGACCGTTTAGTAAAAATTGATAGAATGAGTTTCCTCTCTATTAGGATTTTCAGGAACTAATGAATGGTTCAGAACTCTGAAAGTCTCTTTCTTCCCTTGGCTGTCTGTGTTATTAATAAATGGGTTTCTAAGTTGAAATGTTTGGATTTATCTTCGGCTAGGGATACCTACTATTCCGAGGGGCATATGTCTCTGAATGAATACCTAGGCATAACATCGGGGAATTAATGGATGTTGATTTGTGATGGAAATTTTGATCCTGATAATACATATATGATTGTGTGATTTTCAGAGGTTAATCGTATTCCGACAACTTTACGTAAGGCAGAGTTTTGTTTTTTGAAGGTGATAGTGAAAAAATTGACAGATAAATCACCCTTGTTATTCTTGTAACTCTACATTTCACCATGTTGTGGTAAATTATAGATTACAGGCCATTTGTTGCCACCAAAAGCCAGAAGTATTCTGTAAGATTTGCAATAGGTCGATGTTGACCAAAGGGTTCCAAAGAATAGAGGTGTGGATGGGTGATGCATATCTGGTGTGATGATTAACACAAAGACAACAAAAAGGATGGCCGTAGAATCTATTTAGGATACTCTTGCATATTTCATTACTGATGATGATGTTGGATATATGTTAATTTTTTCGTTTAAAAATGGCTGTTATGTCTATGACTTCTAAGGTTCTGCTGCTAAGGCCCATGAATTAACTTTAATTAGATGGTGTTATCATGGATGATATAGTAAACTTTTTATTTAATTAATTATATTTAGGTTCATTTGCTATTAAAAAAAAGGTTTAGCTTAAAAAGATATCAGACTGGTGAGCTATCACTTGTTATTGCAGAAGAGCTCATTAGTCTTGGCTGAAAGAATATTCAAGAATTTTATTTTATTTTTTTGGTGGAAGAATATTCAAGAATTTGAAATCATTAGAAATGATGGAAAATAATTTTGTTCAATTCCCTAAAAGTGTGTAGTGCGGTAATTTGGGTGGAGATGTCGACACCTGGCAGCTTGGACATCTAATGGTGTTGAGCTCGAGAAGAAAGAAAAAAAAAACCCCGAACTTAATGAGATCAGACCGTTGGATGTCTGAGCAGTCTGGTGTTGACATCTCCACCCCGAATTGTCACACTGTACGTTTTAGGGAATTGAAGAGGATTAAAATCCAGAAACTATTAGGTTCTTCATGGTCTGCATCCATATAAAGGGCATACCTAGTGCACAAGGCTCTCACCATTGTGGGGTCTGGGGAGTGTCATAATGTACGCAGCTTTACCCCTGCTATCGCAGAGCGATTGCATCCATATAATCTTTTCTTATTGATGTTTAGATTAATATGATAGTTCTAAGTTAACTAACTGATCTAGTAATTCTCGGATCATAACTGTTGGGATTCCAAGTGGAAGGCAGAAAGAATAGTCTTACATCGGTTATGAATGAGGAATGTGGAAGATTTATAGGTACCTAGATATCCTCTCCTTAATGGCTAGCTTTTGAGGATGAGTTTTACCCAAATCCTTAACAAATGGTATCAAAGCAAAGTATTGGTTGGACTAGGGTGAAATTTTTATCCTCTCAAGTATAGTTTCACATCGGATATTAATATGGAAGATGAGTTCTACCTAAGTCCCTAAAAATAACAATTAATTTTGATTATAATCTTATAACTTTAAGTCTATAACCAATCAATCCATATTCTTTTGAGCCGCCATGCCTTTTGCTCTTTTGGAGTTTTGAGTTCTAACAAACACACAAGGACATAGTACACCTATAAAGAATAGTACTAGTCCCACCATATCAAAAAAATGGATTATAGTAGTCTTTTTGAATGGGTCATAATCAAAGTGGGACATGCATGCTATCAGACAATATCAATACCAACTAATCCATATTTAACTGTAATTACCACTAATATTCATGCCTTTTATCTAATAATACATAAATTGATAATTAGTTTAACCGATAACGGATGAAGACTTAGACCAAAGATGTGATTAGGCTTTTTGGGTTTTAGTTGGCCTTTAATGAGAAGCAGTTGTTGTGTCATTCCCATCTCTCTTTATCCTTCCAAGAGGAAAACTATTTTAAAATAAACAAACTTTTGAAAAAATCAAACCATGGGATTTAATATTATATGCACGTGTTCCTTAATGGGAGAACCAATCATCTTCATGACTAGTTATCCCAAAGGCCTATATATACCATATATTCAAATTATTTTTTTTTTTCTTTCTATTTTAATAAATGTCAACAAATGAAATTAAAAGATAGAATAAAAAAATTATAAGATTAACGTCCACAAATACTTGGATAGAAATACAATATGTTATAAGAAAAGATTTACAAACTCCACCTTCAACATTGTTATCAGTAGAATTTTCTAATCACCCTCAAAGGCCTATATATGGCATGTATTCTTTTTTTTCTTTTCTTTTCTTTTCTTGGTAAATGTCAACAAATTAAATTAGAAAATAAAATAAAGAGATTTCAAGATTAACGTCCACAAATACATAAATAGAACTTCAATATATTATAAAAAAAAATATTAAAAACCACACCTTCAACATTGCCATTAGTAGAATATTCTAACTATCTCAAGCGAAAATTAAAGACTAACAAGAATTATAAACATCATTTTACATAACTTAATTACGTGAGTTATAGTGACCCTAAATTCCCATCCATATGTATCATAGTAGTATTATACGAAATAGATAGGTCAATTTTTTTAAAACTTTTTTAATCTTAATTTTTCTAACTAGAATTTTTGTGGGGGATCTAATAGCAACGTGTCCAAATAGATTTCTACATTTATCACAAACTCAGGTGATGAACCAAGTTTTTTTATTGACAAGTTTGAAAAGTACCTAGTTGGGCGGCCCGTTTCCTACTTCAATGGTCCAACCATGTGGTTTGATTTTATCACTTTGTAGTCCAGGCCATTGAGGCCAATGTTCAGGGACAATTTGGTGTAAACAACTAAAACGGGTAGAGTGACCTCCAACCAGGGTTTTAGTAATTGATATCGGTGGATATTGATTTGGATCAATTATGTTTTCTTCAAAAAATTTGATTTTTATTATATTTTTATTCTTGTTCATACAGATCCATCGATATGGGATCGGCCATGGATCGATATCGGTCTCCACTCTCCACCAATATCGATATGAATCGGTCGATTAGGCCGAACGATTCCTTTTCCCACCCACTTTCGCTTGATTGCTTTGTGGACATATCCATAATATAATGCTCAAGGTGAGCAGCCAGATGAGAGAACAAGAGCAAGGTTTATGTACTAATACTATCGATTACATTCAGACCATTTTACCCTCCTTTAATAGCACCACCTAAATTTTATGGCTAAGGTGGCCATGGCATGTGGGTAAGCATGTAAATGGATCGGATTTGGCTCAGATACAGATCGGATGAGATCGGATCTGGATATCCCCTAGTCGAATATGGATACCTCTAAACGGATTTGAATGGATTTGAATGTGGATCGAATTCGGATTTTTGACCATTCGTTTACATCTTTGCATTGTGTAACCCGGACTTTCCTCCCCCTAACGGATTGAATTCGGATTTTCGGTTGTCCATTTACAGTCCTACATGTGGGCTCCATATGGCCCCCTAAGTTTTCAAATATGTAATTTATGGTCAAATGTTCTTTGTGTCGGGGCACAGGCTATGCCTAGACACATAGGGTGGGCGAAATGACCGCCCCGCTCTCCTGAATGGTAGAAATACTGCTCCCATGTGTCTAGGTGCAGCGGGGCTGCGGCTCAGAGAACATCGACCCAGCATTTATATGCCCACTCCACCTATTTTTTCTGTTTTTAAATGCAAAAAATAAAGGAACATGTTTAGTTAGACAACAAATGTATGTTATTATTGCTCACCTAATCCTTAACTTTCGTTAGATTTTATTCCAAAACTATTGCATTATTTGTCACTTATCAGGTGAGTTCTTCTAGGCAAGATTTAGTAAAGGGAAAAATTAATACATGGCGGACTCTATTATAGAATTTTGATTCAAATTTTGACAGATGAGCAGCAATCCACATGGTTAGTAGTTTAAATTACCAAATTTTTTTAGGGGCTCAATAGAAAAATATGCTCGATGGTAGACCACTTTGTTTTAGATGGGCCCTTGAAATGGATCAGATTAGTGGATTTAGATAACTATCTATATTGTAGATTATTCTTTAATGAACTTAATTTGTTTTTTCATAAAAAAAACTAATGGATCTACAAAATAGGATCATCTATTTGGGGCAAATTCTACTCCATTACAAAAATTTACTCATGTTCAAAATGATACTTATTGCAAATTTATATACCTATAGTGTTTAAGGCCATCATATTCACACTCCCCTTTTACCACCAAAAAAACAAACAAAAAATCACACTCTCCTTATTTCTCCTTACCATGAACAAAATTCTTGGCTCAGTGTTTTAGAAATTGGATCGAGTTTTTCACATCTACCGTCAAGGGAGACTATGGGGATCAATACCATCAGATGGAAATGGGGAGGGAGGGTACTTTCGACCAGTACAATAGGGGGTGAGACATCGCATGGTCAATCACCAACGGAGAGGTGGGGTTTCTTCCCACTCTATTGGTGTAGGAAAACTTCTGCCTTAAAAAGTTTACGTGAAAATGTAAAATCTATTTGAAAATTATCGAATGTTGGAAGACAAAAATAAAAAGAAAACATTTATAAACAATTTGACATGTGGCTTGTCAAAAAACTTAATTATCCAATGATTATAATTCTTTTGCTCTCTATATGAGAAAATCTCTCACTATCTATGGAAGAAACAATTTCAAATAATTTCTTTTTGGATCAATGCTTTTTGTGGTGTAGCAGGCTGTGTCTAGACACATGGATGCAGTATTTTTACCATTTAAAGGATGAAACGGTCATTTTACCCACCATCGGGGGGCAGCTTGCGTCTGGCACAGAGAACATTTGGCTTTTCCTTTTACTTAATCACTTAAAATTCCATTTTACTATGTTTCAGTCCCTATTCTCGAGCTTAGGGCATAAGTCCAAAAAGATTTCGTTGATTTGGTTGACCAACTGAATTTTGAATGAGATGAACAGTTAGATTGATTGGTTGAACCAATGACCCAGATGATGGACCAGATCGAAGGCCGGCCATTTTTCAGAGTGTTGGTCTAGGGATTCGACTCCTCTACTTCCAAGGTAGGCAGTACTTCCGTGCACCCAACTTTGTCCAGCATACAAGGTGGGCGAAAAATACCGCCTTACCCCCGCTCGGGCAGGGTGCTCAAGCAGGGGGCAAGACGGTACTTTCTGCAGCCTTGTATGTGAGGCAAAGTTAGGCGCACGGAAATACAGCCCACCTTGAAAGTAGAGAAGTCTCTTCCGTTGGTCCAGTGACTACCCCAGGTTGCAGAGGAAGAGAGGAAGAGAGGAAGAGAGGAAGAGAGAAAGAAAAGGGTGGGGAACAAGGGAAGAGAGGAGAGAGGTTCCGTGAGAAGAACGGTGGGGGAACAAGGAAGGAAAGGAATGAGGTTCCGTTAAAGGTCGTAGATTGAAAATGATGACGAAACGGCTTACGAAAAAAGTTTCTAAATTCTTATAATTAATTTTTTTTTAAAATTTTCGTTAAAGGAAGAGTGGCCGCGTGTGGAAAAACAATGAAGTCAAAGTCAAATCCATGAAATTTAAGCGCTCAGTTTTGACTTTTGATTCTAATTCACCCCTTCTGTTTTTCTTCTTCCCAATCCTTAATTTTTTAAGTCTTCTAGAAGCGAAACAAGAACAGTCTTCTCTCTCTTGGCCCCCAGGCTTCCCTTCTCTCTCTCTCTCTCTCTCTGTGGGTGATTTTTACTTCTTCGCATTTCCTAATTCATTGGTCTTTGTCATTATCTGTTATTGCCTCCCATAATCTCCATTACGATTTAAGACCTTTAACGATTCTCATTCCTTGTATTTGCATCTCTCTCTCCCTCTCTGTGAGTTGTTGACTTGTCTTTACTCTCTGCAACTGTAATAAGAAGAAAGAAAACCCAGAAAGAAAAATCCCTTTTCTCTGTTCTGCTTTCCCTTTGAGTTCTGGGTTGTTGCTTTTGTTACTACTCTTTCTTGTTGCTAATTGGTAGAGGGAATTGAGTATCAGTTGGAGGTAGAACATGGGTGCTTTATGAATTTAGAGTTTGCAGTTCCTTTGCTGCAATGGATCAGCCAAACCCAGGTGATGATCAAACCAACCCAGGCACCGTAACAAAGTCGTCTTCTTGGCGAAGTTTGTCTATATTATCCAAGGACTCCAGTAGGAACTCTGTCGGGGAGAGAAATTCTGTCTCTATAGATGGCTATGGACGTTCAGGATCCAAGCCTGTGCGATATGGGTCGACGGGTGCTGAATCCGAGGGGTATAGCGCGTCTCAGAAGGAGATCAGCGACGAGGAGGCTAGGTTCATCTACATCAATGATCCGCAGAAGACAAACGATAAATTTGAATTAGCAGGAAATTCGATCCGAACAAGCAAGTATTCTGTCCTCTCTTTTATACCCCGAAACTTGTTTGAACAATTTCACAGGGTTGCCTACATATATTTCCTTATACTTGCCGTCCTCAATCAGCTCCCTCAGCTGGCCGTGTTCGGTAGAGCAACTTCAATCTTGCCACTGGCCTTTGTTCTTCTCGTTACGGCTGTTAAAGATGCATATGAGGATTGGAGGAGGCACCGGTCTGATAAGATTGAGAACAAACGTTTGGCATCAGTTCTGGTAAATGGGCAGTTTCAGCAAAAGAGATGGAAGGACATTAAGGTTGGAGAGATCCTCAGGGTCTCCTCGAATGAGACTATTCCCTGTGACATGGTATTGCTATCCACCAGTGATCCCACAGGGGTTGCTTATATTCAGACTATCAATTTGGATGGAGAATCCAATTTGAAGACTCGGTTTGCGAGGCAGGAGACCCTTTCCAAGATGATTGAGAAGGAAGGTGTACTTGGGCAGATCAAGTGTGAACGTCCCAATAGGAACATATATGGTTTTCTGGGAAACATGGAGATTGATGAGAAGCGGGTGTCCCTTGGTCCTTCCAACATTGTTCTTCGTGGTTGTGAGATCAAGAACACATCTTGGGTGATTGGTGTTGCAGTCTATGCTGGCCGTGAAACCAAAGTGATGCTCAACAGTTCTGGAGCTCCATCAAAGAGGAGCCGGTTGGAGACCCATATGAATAGGGAGATCTTATACCTCTCTGCCTTTCTTTTTTCATTGTGCACACTGGTTTCTGTCTGTTCTGGGTTTTGGTTGCATCGCTACAGTGATGAGCTTGATTACATCCCTTTTTTCCGAAAATTGGAGTTCTCTGATGAAAATGATAAGGATTACAAGGAAAAGAATTACAATTATAATGGATTGGCATTGCAGATATTCTTCATATTCCTCATGTCAGTCATTGTGTTCCAGATCATGATCCCTATCTCACTCTATATTTCAATGGAGCTAGTTCGCCTTGGCCAGGCCTACTTTATGATTCGAGATAGAAGGATGTATGACGAGAAATCAAAGTCAAAGTTCCAGTGCAGGGCTTTAAATATGAGTGAAGATCTAGGACAGATAAAGTATGTCTTCTCAGACAAAACTGGGACACTAACTGAGAACAAGATGGAATTTCAGTGTGCCAGCATAGGAGGAGTAGATTACAGCGGTGGGAGAGCTGCTCTCCCCGAGGAAAATGGATATTCTGTTGAAGGTACTGGAAATTTATCTTCTTATGTAACTAATTCATGCCTGTTTGTTTTTTAAAGGGGATACCTAAGTGCAAACTTTCATTTCTTTTTCTTCGTCCAAAATCAGAGGATGGACAGGTTTTGAGGCCAAAGATGACGGTGAAGGCTGACCCAGAGCTCCAACGGCTTCTAAAAAGTAGCAAGATGGAGGAAAGAAAACATGCTCATGATTTCTTCCTTGCACTTGCTGCTTGCAATACAATTGTGCCTCTGGTTGTGGATACCTCAGACCCTTCTCTAAAGTTAGTAGATTATCAGGGTGAGTCTCCCGATGAGCAGGCATTGGTTTATGCTGCTGCCACATACGGTTTCATGCTCATAGAACGAACCTCTGGCTACATAGTCATTGATGTTCAAGGAGAAAGGCAAAGGTAATTTCAAATTGGTTATCATTTTTTTTTTTTTTTGGTTAGTGGGGTACTTAGTTATCTTGTTTCTGTGTTTCTAGTGATGTCCCATTGTCACAGTAGCAGTAGTTGCTGTTTGTTGCTTTTATTGTGACTAAGTATTGGTTGTGAAGGTGTAATGGTGGCACCATAAGTATTGCATTTTGGTGTTGGTTCTGGTGGGGTGTCTAGTATTTAGTGTTGGCTGTAATATTCTCTTAGTATATGAATCTCTTGTCATGACATGATCTATAATTTTTCTGAAGCTGTTTATTTATTTATTTATTATTCTAAATCTTCATATCATGGGCAGTGCAGGTTTGATGTTCTGGGTATGCATGAGTTTGATAGTGATCGGAAAAGAATGTCAGTTATAGTTGGTTGCCCTGACAAGACTATGAAAGTATTTGTGAAAGGTGCAGATACTTCCATGTTTAGTGCAATTGAGAGATCTCTAAATTTGGGTGTGATTGGTGCAACTAAAAAGCATCTCCACAGCTACTCGTCATTGGGTCTGAGAACTCTGGTTGTTGCAATGCGGGAACTGAGCAGTCCAGAATTTGAACAATGGCATTCAGACTATGAGAAAGCGAATACTGCATTGAGTCGTAGAGCAAGGTTACTCCGTACTGTTGCATGTAATGTGGAAAAGAATCTCCACATATTAGGAGCCTCTGGCATTGAAGATAAGCTGCAAGAAGGTGTGCCAGAAGCCATAGAATCACTGAGGCAAGCTGGGATTAAAGTGTGGGTCTTGACAGGGGACAAGCAGGAAACAGCCATATCAATTGGCTACTCCTGTAAGATCCTAACTAGAGACATGAACCAGATCATAATAAACAGTAACTCTATGCAATCCTGTAAAAAGAGCTTAGAAGACGGAAAGGCAATGTCCAACACTCATACTAGAGGAGGTGTTGAACCTGGTGGAACCGCTCTTGCTTTGATCATTGATGGTACTAGCCTTGTTTATATTCTTGACACTGAACTTGAACAACTGGTAAGCTTGTGTAAACTACAAGTTCTCTACTGTACTTTCTTTTCTTTTTCTTCTCCGGTTGCATTGTATGCTGACCTGAGTTGGTTTCTTGGGATGCTGTAGCTGTTCGAATTAGCCACCAAATGCACTGTGGTTCTCTGTTGCCGAGTGGCCCCCTTGCAAAAAGCTGGAATAGTAGCCATCATAAAGAAAAGGACAGAAGACATGACCCTTGCTATTGGAGATGGTAAGTAATGTTCCCTTGGCAGGCCTCTGTGTGAGTGTGAGTGTGCATGCGAGTGCGGGCGCACATGTTTCTCAGGCAATTTCCCTTTCCAAGTGTCGATTTTGAGTCCCTTTGCTCTATGCCATGTGGTTAAAAGAGTGGTTTTCTAAACCCTTGTTTATTTACAAAAATTCAAGAATATTGGATGGCTCTTTTATGTATAAGTAGACCATAGTGGTGTCTCGATAAATCAGCTGAAGATGTGGCTTATTCAGAAGGTTCCTATCATTGGGACAGTTCGGACTTGCCACTTCAGCTTTCGCATGGCATGAAACACTCTGTTGATTAGAGTATAAAGCCTCCAGCATCCAAACATAAAACCTCTGAGCCTTTGTGGAGAAGCTACCCTAGTTGGGACAGTAGAACTGCATGAAAGGTTGATTTGGTTGTTCTGACCATTGGGTAGATGTTGGCGCCATCTAGAATGGCCATTTCTCAAATTTCCTAGCCACTTCACATCTATGGTCCACCATTTATTGTACTTCTCCCTTGCATTGTATCCCACCAACCTATTTAACCATTCTTGTTTAAAAAATATTGACTTTTCAACCAATCAATTTGGAACTTTCTTTTCTCCCTTCTCTAGGCACACATACAAAACATGAACTCCTGTTTGGTGAAACGCATGACATAGTTAGATGGTCGCCATGGGATATTTCTCTCTTGGTGACCTCTCTGATTGGGTGGATCATATATTTCTTCACTCAGTAACAACTCCATTAAACCAGAGAAGGGATAATAAAGTTGGTCATCAGACTAGTCAAGGTACATTAACTAGGGGACTTTTTGGATTTTTCCATATGTCTAGTTCTGGAGTCAACCGAAGCAGCATTTCTGCAATATATCTTGCTTCCCATTTTGTAGTTAGGTAATCAAAACTTGAAGTTCCCTAATATGAAAATAAACAAAAAAGATAGCTTTATTTTTCTATATGGCATAATGGTTTTGGGCAGAATCATAAGTAGATGGTAGATCAACATTTGTTTTCTTGTGAACTGCTAACTAAGATTTCACATGAAGATTTCGGTGGTTATCTAAATTTCAGCTAGCAAAGAATTCCAGTACCCTCCCCCTTTTTGGATAAATTTCTTGTCAGCTTATTAAATAATCTTGATTTCTTCATTAGTTGAATCACTTAGCAAACCCATGCCACATGTATATATTGGCCCTGTTTTTGAAATTCTATTTGATGCTAACCAGGTGCAAATGATGTTTCGATGATCCAAATGGCTGATGTGGGAATTGGCATCAGTGGCCAGGAGGGTCGCCAAGCTGTCATGGCATCAGATTTTGCAATGGGACAGTTCAGATTCTTACTTCCACTTTTATTGGTCCACGGACATTGGAATTATCAGCGTATGGGCTACATGATATTATACAACTTCTATAAAAATGCAGTTTATGTTCTTGTCCTGTTTTGGTGAGTATTTTCATTATTGATAAACATGGCTGTATCTTTTTCTTTTCTGTAGTTCTTTCACGATTATCAGGATGGGATTTCATTGTTCTCAGAGATGCATATTCCATTGTTCTGTTATTCAATGGGTTGGCTTTCTTGTCCAGGCCATGTAACCAATGGAGTTCCATTGGTTTCTTTATGGTTGGTCATTACAATTGATTGAACCTAACCTTCCAATAAATCATCGAATGTTATGTGATGACTACACTAAGGTTGTAGAATCTGAATACAGCTGCAATTTTTAGAGAGATGCATCCAGTCATCACATCTTGTGGGCTTTTGGACAACAACAGAAAATCATGGGGATAATTATTCATAATGAAGAGAATTCCTTTTGCGTTACATTTATGATTATGCTTTTATGCTTCAAATACATAATAGCAGCTGACAGATTTTGCCCTTTTGTCTCAGGTATGTGCTTTACACTGCCTTCACGTTAACCACTGCAATCAATGAATGGAATAGTGTGTTGTATTCTATTATCTATACTTCCTTGCCTACAATTGTTGTTGGGATTCTTGATAAAGACTTGGGTAGGGAGACCCTGATGAAATATCCTCAACTATATGGACCTGGCCAGAGAGAAGAGTGCTACAATCAGAGATTGTTCTGGCTTACAATGATGGATACTGTGTGGCAAAGTGCTGCTACGTTCTATGTTCCTTTCCTCGCTTATAGGCACAGCACTCTGGATGCATCTAGCATAGGAGATCTATGGATCATTTCAGTGGTGATTCTAGTTAATATCCACTTAGCCATGGATGTAATACGATGGTCATGGATTACTCATGCTGCCATGTGGGGGACTATACTTGCAACATGCATTTGTGTCATCATCATCGATGCTGTTCCTGGATTGCCGGGTTACTGGTACTCTCTCTCTCTCTCTCCCTCTCTTATATAGAGAAAGGCATACAATGTTAAAAATTATTCTTTTTACATCTGATTTCTTCTGTTTTTGTTTTGCATTATTGTTCAAGACATTTTTCATAAAGCTCATTAAGGAAGCATTTTAAAATTTTGCCAGTTGTACATTATGGTCTTTAATGTAGTAGTTCCTGCAATATGGTGCTCTGCCTAGTTTGCCTCACATTGTAGTCCTTACTGTTATAATTGACAGACACCTCTTTCAGTAGCTGCAATGGAACATCTATTCCTAATTAGAATTCTAATGGAAAGTAGATAACAGGAGTCCACAGTGAAAAATTCGTTTTTTTTTTTTGGCGCTTACAACTTTCCCCCTCACACTCCATCCCCTCTAAACCAACCCGACAGAATTCCCCAAGGTGAAGACAGGATTTGATTGCAAGACCTGGTGACAACAGGCCAAGGTCCTACCCATGCGTGAGGCTGGTGTAACTTAAAAAATTCATGGTTTTCAAAATCCTAGGGTTGAACATATTTACTGGTCATGATTTATCATACAATTTACCTGTCCTGCTATACATGTACATGCCCATGGATTATTTTATATCTTTTTTTTTTTAAATAATTTCATATCCTTTATTAAAGTGTCTATGTGGACCTAATTTTTTGCAGGGCCATCTTCCTTCTCGCAAGGACTGGAGTGTTTTGGTTTTGTTTAATTGCAAGTGTGGTAGCAGCTTTAGTTCCTCGTTTTGTTGTAAAGGTTTTTAATCAATTATTAAGTCCAAGCGATACTCAGATTATAAGAGAAGCTGAGAAGTTTGGGAATACAAGGGAGTTCTTGGGAGCAGAAGTTGTAATGAATCCAATACGGGAACCCTCACAGGAGATGCCAAGGTGAATTTGTACCTATGCATTTCCCCTTCTATTCTTTTGTTAGTTTTGTATTCTTTAGGCTGCGTCAGCTGTGCATAGTGGTTACCATTTACAGGGTTGCTTCTATCCGAAGGATAGAGTTTGTAATATTTTTACATTTATATCTTAACATTTAAAATTTTTGTAATAATCTTCTTGTAACCAAAGTTGGTGAAAAAGAAGTTGATCCAACTAAATTTTGTAAAAAACTTTCCTGTTCCTTGATGCTATTTGGAGAGTTTAGTCTGAAAACCTGTGTCAATGTGGGTAGCTTGTGTGCTATATGAGATTAACACTTTCATTGTTAGGGAAATCTAGTGTACCTGTATATTGGATTCTAAGGTACAGCGTTCTTGTCCCACATATTCAAGGTTTTAAAGCATCCTAAAGGGGTTGTATTAGTGATCTCCTGCGCTGGATTTCTGACTTGATGATATGCCTGGACACTCAAAATCGTTGCCATTAGGAGGTTGGATCCGCTCTCTGGAGAAGAGGTATCAAGTCCTCTTCATTCTCATAGGTGGAAAGAAGCAAATTAAACTCATATAAGAGTGTAAATATATGCAGGAAAAGAGAAGGGGGAAGGGGGGGGGGCATGGCCAGGGCTCCAAGCCGAGCCCCTCACAACCCTTTGCTAACATTACATCAAGGCGAAAGTTCTTCACCTGCAGAGGTCCATGGGTGAAGTGACTATGTGATTGCATTCTTCAGTCATTACACTCCCACTCGCATTGATGAGGTTAAAATTACTCTTCCCTTTGGCAATTTGACACTATCATGCCCATGTTGAAGGACCCAAGGGTGAAGAAAAACTCGGTCCTAACATCAAATACATGGGGGTAAAATTGAGTTGAGTTTGAAAATGATAGGTAAGACCTTGATAGTGTTGGGAAAAACAAACTTTTTCCCTCCTATGTGCAAATTGATAGAGATACACAACAAGCAAGTATGTAGAAAGTTGTAATATGATGACAATGGAATGTGAGAGATGGGCTTACCTTATACTCTTATGGCTAACCAAACACAATGTTACTGCCATGTCGAATGTTTTCATGAACTATCATGTATGAACTTGTATTGCACCAACAAAGCCTATAATTGTCAAGAGCTTTAAGACTGTAGATTCTCTCTTTAGTGCAAACTGGGTATTGTGAATCAACCTCAAAGATGAAATAGCCTTGCGGGCCCTTCTGTAGTTGTTATACTCACTTATTAGGTCATGTTGTGTTCAATCAATAAGACAAAGGAACTCTCTAGACTACGCAAAATAGTACTTGAAATTAACAAAATCAAAGAGGGAGTTAAAGAGAAGAAAAGTGAGACAGAAGAGGTTTAGGAAACTTAGAATATTTCCCTAAATGCCCAGGACATCTTCAAACAATTGTGTCCCCCAATTGTGTCTCTCGTAGAGATACAAACAGAAAAAGGTAATCTCCTCTAAACCCTTAGGGTTCCAAAACCCTATCTCACAACTCACAAAGAGAAGGGGAGAGAGCATGCGATTTTACAAAGGTAGAGAGAGACAGAGAGAGAAGGGGAGAGCATGCGATTTTACAAACGTAGGGAGAGAGAGAGAGAGAGAGACTAATACGGAAGGGATAAATGCTATAGTATTTCTGAATCCGGATCAGCTACTCACATGGGGATGGGTGGGGACAGATCTGACCCCTCCGTGGGCTGTGGGTCCCACATCCTAGAGGCGGATCCCTCACCCCCATGGAGGGTTTAGATTTGTCCCCACCCATCCCCATGTGGGTAATAGATGTGAATCTTACCTTGTTTCAGAGTAATGGTCTCATTATGAGATGTGTGGTGGGTTTCTTTATTTATTTGAACCGAGTTTCCCTCCACCCATGGTTAATGGAATTTCATTCACCACAGGGCGGTAGCTGAATTTTTTTCACCTACGGTTCCCCTGCCCGGTACGGTTCCCTAGTATCTCTAATAAAAGGGGGGTGGACCCTACCCAGGTAGTGTATTCGGTCAGGGGGTGGAATGGTTATTTTTCCCCTCCCCCTCCCCCTTGTTAGGGGCACTAGGAAATTGTACCGGGCAGGGAACCGCAGGTGAAAAAGATCCTGCGAGAGCTAGAGGGCAGGAAGGGATATCCGGAGGGTATCCCTCCAACTAACATCTGATGGATGGAGACACTCGGGATGTGTGGCCGGGTGCCCCCAGCTGTTAGATGCGCGCTAGATAGGATCCGGGTCATATGTCAATAGGTGCCACACTGCCACAATGACTTTCATAAAATTGCTTTACATGGTCCACATATATCTTGTGGGACCATATTAGACCAATAGCATAAGGGCCCAAAAAGCCGTCGTATGGGCTAACTTCAGAAGCCCCTAAACAAGTCATTGGGCTTGCTCCCATTGTAGCCCGGGGTTGAGTCTTTTTCGATCATTATTGATTTTTATTATGGTACATATATTCCACATTTTACCCATCCATCAATCAAATGCCTACTCCACATATTATTTCCCTCTTTGGCAGTTACAATATGCAGCCAGTGATGAGGTAACCATATATGTGTATTATTGAACTTTAATGAGACAACTGTACGTGGTGATGTATTGGTACCACTCTCCAATTCGATCAGTACTGTATTTCACCCACAAACCTACGTATTATGAGCTTTGATTAACGCTAACCCCCGCTCTTTGCTCTTTGCTCTTTGCTCTTTGCTCCTCGCTCGTTTGTCATTGGCAGAATTTGCATACAATTGCTCTATATATATGAGCCATTCAACTGGTTATATTCCTTTCATGATTGTTTATTGGAGGAAAGAGACTTGAGATCTTAATTGTACCTATTCCAATTTCCTGGGAAACCTCTTGTTAAGGTGGAGGAAATTGTTTCTCAGGTATACCTTATACATGACAATTGTGCAACAGAACTTAGAGGTAAGTTGGGAAAATTATAAGAAAAATGGCATCGGCGGCATCGTCGTCGTGAGGTCATCTTTGAGCCTAGAGATTCTGTTTGGGTACTGTTACCATCATTAGAGCAGCATCTAATGTTTTAATGTGAAAAATCTGACACTTATGTTCGAGATACGTCAAATGATGGAGAGCCAAATTCGAGGACGACTTCCTTTCTAACTTGAGTGGAATTGATTATGCAGGCCCAAACCATGCATATTGATGAAGTGTTGTTGGAGGCTTGGAGCAACAAAGGTCCTTAAATCGAAGATATGCAAAAATAATCAAGACCTGCAACAACAAGGCTGGACTCGGTCCGATCCACCTCAGCAGCTCAAGCCTTAGACCAACAAGGCCAGCTCGGTTAGGGTTACCTTGGCAGTGTTTTGAGGCAGCAACACTGCCTTGTTTTGATTTTATGTTTTTAGACATTAATAATTTATCAAGGAATCCAACTCTGTTAGGGTTACCTTGACTTTTTATTTTATTATTTTTTTATTTTATTGCTTTTGATCTTTCATTCTTATTAGCCATAGAATTATATATAGGAGTCGAGCTTGAGGATTAGGGTTTTTATTTTCTATTTAAATGTAACTTTTTGGTTGGAGAATTAAACAAAGATTTTTGTTTTTTTATTACTGAATTGACTCAGTCAAGTTGAACGTAGAAGATTTCATTCTATTGAAATCTAAAAGAGTTTCATTGCATCGTTGAAGAGTTGTTGCTTTTCCTTTTCGGCAATTTTCTATTTTGTTGTGTTCAATTCCCTTAATTAGTTGCTATTAAGTTGCACATCTATGCAATTAAACTCGTGCTCTAACGCTTCCACCAAGATTGCATCAAGTTCTTTCGGTTCCACCAAAGTTTCATATATGGAAAAAAGAACACTAATTGGTTGCATGGTTCTTGTGTCCAAGCATAAGACCATACGAAATTACCACTCAGTCCTTGATGAAATAAAATATCACATTCCAGATAAATCCTTATGAGGGTAGACCTTAGTGTAAACAGTAAGATTGCTCTATTTTGACCAAATTAGAATGGGTTTTTTGGAAACAGCCTTTTTGTGAAGTGAGGGTTAAAACTTTTTGGCCTGCCTGTCCGTAGTAGTCATAACAACACCCTAATGAGGTGTGCTGCAATGACCACCTTACCCCTGTCCGAACTCCTTGCCCGAACAAGGGTAAAACGATCATTGCAACTCACCTTATTAAAACACTGCTATGGGTGCTACAGGCAGCAGGCAGACCATCCTGAGCCCTCCTAAAACCCCGTGTGATGGAAGCCTCGTGCACCTCATTGGCCCTCGTACTAGTGCAGGTGCTACATATTCATAATTAATAAATGAGGTTTTAAATGATTATAATGGATGTGGGGGTTCTGTATAGGAAGACTTTAAATCACATCAAAGATGCCACTCATGAATGTAGAATGCCGAAAAGGAGTCAAGTAGGGCTGCAAAGTAATAGTTTATTGGTAGAGAACGGCAGGTAGTAGTAGTAGCAGGCAGAGAGGAATTGAAGTAATTAAATTAAATTTAGGTTTTAAAAATTTCATGCCGACCAATGAAAGTTGTCGACTTCATTTTCACATGATCCTTTCCTCAATACCCGTGCACCTTCGCACCTTCGCACCTTCGCACCTTCGCATTGGAATAAACTATAACAAACATCCGTCTCCTTTGGATTGGACATAAAGACCGGTGGTGAAGCCAACTTGCCTTTTTAATTTTCTCTCCATGACTCCATCATCATCGATTTTAGAGAACCAACCAATTTTCCAAAACCCCACTCATACATACTAATGTGTTCCTATCAAAGCTGCTTGCTTCTTTATCATGAAGTTCATCAACTCCAATGGTTCCAACTGGTCATCATCCTTTTTCTATTGTAATAAAGTAAAAGAATAATAATAATAATAATAGAAGAAGAAGAAGAAGAAGAACCCGGCAAAGAACTCTCTATAAAAGTACTGAAAAAAGGGTTTTCTTTAGTTTCCAAGAAACACACCATGCCATGGACCTTACCAGCTTACATCTGAATCTGTAAATTAAAACCCATCCATAAGAGGAAGATCTCATCTTTACCTAGATTTTCATGAATTTACCCCTCCTTCCCTCTTCTCATTGCTTAGTACAAAATTTCAGTCTTCTCATGTGTTACAACATATATATCATGTTTCAACTCTCTTATTACTTAACTTATCAGGGATAACAAAAACCAAAAAGGAAGGATCGAGAAAGGAGCTTAACAAAACAGAAATGAGAAATTTTGAGAGAAAAAGGCAGGTTGGCTTCCTTAATTAGCTTCTAAATTAAAGAGTCTTGAATCCAGATAGAGGAAGCTCCCATTGGTGGCTGCAACTTGGGCTTCTATTTAAATGGGTCTTGAGACCTGTAAACATATATTAATTAATTAATTAAACTATAAAAGCACTTTTAAGTGTACCTAATTAAACAACCCATTAATCTATCTACATAAAATAAAGAGAGAAAGAAAATAAATGGGTTAATATCTTTGGTGGTGCAACTCCAGCATCGATTCCTCGCATCTAATTTAATATCAAATCCAATTCTAGTCTTTGGTTTCTATTGGCTACCAAATTCTTGCAAACTCAAGCAGGACCACAAGCTAGGAACGTACACACTAAAAATGATGAGCTATAAATGACACATGTCAATGATTGAAGTAAGACAAATGTTGCCTTTGGAGTCAGTACCCTAAACTGGAAAAAAAAAATTATATGCTCATCTCTTACACACGTTTAGAGAGAAAGAGAATTAACCTTTATATTAAGCAAATTAAGAATAAGAGTGAGACTAATAAGAAACTTAGTTCAAAGGACACCCGGCCAATGATTATAATCAAAACAGAACAAGGCTATTTATAAAAATAAAAATAAAAAGTAATTATAAAGCATCCTACCAAACAAACCCTTAGAACCCTAAATTACGTGGGAGAGGAAATAGTCAAAATATGAGAAAATAGAGAGTTATAGTTTGTCAACAGGTGGCCATGGATTTTCCCATTTCCTGTCAAAATCTAAGGAAAACAAACAAACATATAGAAAAAGAAAGGAAAATACTTCCAGCCATGCACCCACCCATTTCCCATTTCTCGCATGGATTCGCGTTTAGCTGGAAACCCATTTCGAGACATTTATCTACCTACCTCCTAATTACTACTATACTGATCCTGCCCATCTTATCAGGGGTTGTGTGTGTGTGTGTGTGAGAGAGAGAGAGAGAGAAAAAGAGATGAGTGAAGCACAGTAAGAATTGTTTTGGGGAATAAGAAAACAGTGGAGATCGAGTTTGCCGGAAAGTGTTTGAAATCTGAGGAATCCTATCAACCATCTTCAACTACATGCATGACACGTCGTGTACAAACAGAGTGTAGTGGGCATGCAATGGAAGGAAACCCTTTTTAGCCTTTATCAAAGTTTTGGCCTCAACCACCACACCTTCCATGCATTGGGCAATGGGAGGAGCCGAGGAGAGAAATCCAGCTCTGGAGTTTCAAGGATTCTTCACCCAAATTGCTTAAACCAAACAAATCAAATCAAATCAAACCAAATCAAAAGAACCCTAATTAATCAAAAAATCTTACCAGGAAATAGCTTTCACCAAGCTGCAAGCTCTGCAATGAAATTCCAAATTCATTGAAAGGAACAGGAACGCCTGAGGAGTGCACCAACAATAAGTCTTGACCAAACATGGCTTTCAAATCAAGTGGTCCTCTTGGAACCTCAGTTGGAATCCCATTGATGAACACTGTTATGAACTCTGCAAATCATGTGAAATCAGATGCTGATGTCATTAATTAAATATCATCTTCTTTTGGAATCAGTTTTCTTTTTTCTTTTTTTTGTTGTTTTTGTTTTTGTTTTTTTTTTTTCCATCCTAAACTTACCTTTAACCTGTCCAGTTATGAGGAACTTCAAAGCAGAGGTGAAACCCTAAAAATTGTACAATTCTCCTTCAAAAAATAAAATGATATGAACAGTACAAGTACAATATAGGGAAAAAGGGAATTGATGTAGGAATTAGATGATTTGTTTCCATTAGTTTATATACTAACCCTCGATCAGTTAGGAATTAAGTGCAGCATTGACCAAATCTTCCAGGTAGAGAAGCCCATTCTTTTTTCTTTTTTTAATTTTTTCTTTTTTGGGGGAAGGTTGGGGAGAGGGAGCAGGGCAAAACTACTATTAGAAATTTAGAAACCTTTAATTACAAGAAACAAGCATCTCTTACCTGAGTAATTGAAAATCTAAATCAAATGTGATTTGGGTCTTAACACTTAAAACCATACAAAAACTTCTTCACAGAGGTGAAATAACTAGAAACCATAAATTATTAAAAAAAGAATCTTGGATGATGAATAAGGAATTACCAGATTGATATTGCAGATGGGAAGTATTAGATGGGCACCAGATGGGAGTAACAGTGGAGCTTTGGTCTATCTCTGGAAGACCCATTTGATGAGAGAAGGAAAAGAGATCATCAATACCATCATCCCCTCCACATGATGAAGAAGAAGAACCAATAAAACAAGAAGGAGCTGGAGATACAGAGACGCTAGAAGAAGAAGAAGTAGTAGCAAAACATGCAGCAGAGGAAGTGGGTTCATGATATTGAATTGCACCAGAGGTAGTTACAATCGGAATTCGGGTATCACCGGCAAGCTCGGCTTGCAACTGGCGTTGACGGCGGCGAGATCTTGATCGGCGGTTTTGGAACCAATAGAAGACATTAGCATCTCCAACAGTTCCGAATTTCTCAAGTAACTTCCTTATCCTTACAGTCTCATCCTTAGGAGGGTTAACCACCCCACTATTGAAGATGGATTCAAGTATGAGGATCTGCTCAGGCTTAGGAGTCCACCTTGACCTCACTGGTTCACTTCTCTCAGAACCATGGCTTGGACTGTTGGTGTCTCGGCCTCCTCTATCTTCCATTACTGCACCAACTGAGGTGAAGAAAACTGCTAGCTACTTAGGGGAGCCAAAGTCAAAAGAACCGACAGACAGTAGAGTTCATCAAAAAAACTGACCAAGGTGTAGGGTATTTAAAGGCATGATATGGAGATGTAGGGAATTTTTATCTAGTAACTTTGGGAGTGAAATAAATTACCTTACAATATTACCCTCATTTTTCTTTCCCGGAAAACTGAAGTGGGTTTATTATGTAGGAAGCATGACAATTGAGAGGGATTCGAAGAATTTTAGACATGATTGATTTTACCAAAATACCCTCTTCATTGATGGGAATCGACTGGTTTTTTTTGGTTGGTATTGGGTGTAGTATGAAGTTTCTATCTAGGGTTAAAACGGGGTATTGAATTGACACTTGTTGCTTTGTAAGTTTAAGTTGGGGGTGGGAAGAGAGAGAAGAGAGGTAGGGTTTGAATCGGCAGTGGGAGTACATGTGGGTGGGGGGAATACATGGGGAGCAGAGTCTAGTGAGGAACAATCCAAAGGGAGGGTCAAGAAACACTGCCCTAATTTATTAGGGTAGTGAGTTGTGACGAAGAGTATGTGTGTGTGTGTGAGAGAGAGAGAGAGAGAGAGCCAATAATGGACAATCCTGCAAGCTATATATTAAAGTAGAGGAGGGAAAATGGACACAGGGGTGGCTTAAACATCGAACACGTTTGTATCCCATACAAGACGAAAACAAATTACTTGTCCTAAACGCACTTTTCCTCCTCCTCCTCCCCCTTCTGCTTTGCGTTGTTCTGTTTATGAGATGTTGCTTCCTAGTTCCCATCGTCGTCAAGGTTACCACCTTGTTAACTTTTTGTTTTTATTTTTTATTTTTAGGAAATATTTTTCCGAGTGTTGATAAGATTGCAATTCAATTTGGTTTGATTATGTGAACCAGCGTGGTGCATGACAGCTTGGTACAAAAAGATTTAGTGAATGCATTAAGTGTGAATGGCAAAAAATTGGGAAAATATGAGAAAAGATTCATTGAATTGTGGCATCTTGGCTTGGATTTTATTGTAATATATGATGCGGAAAGGGTGTTGGGGTTTCACATGGAAGGCAAAAAAAAATAGTCTCATATCGGATATGAATGAAAAATATGTGAATGTGGGGTGAGGTGGGGTGGGGTGGGGTGGGGTGGTGGTTATAGGTACGTGGCACCCTCAGTTTAATGGTTACCTTTTGAGGATGAGTTCTATCCAAGTCCCTAACAAGTTGTATCAAAGCCAAAGTTGTGGTAGGATCAAACTTGGGGCAAAGCCAGGGTGTGTGGGACCTTTATCCCTTGAGGTTCGTTGACCGGTATGGTTGTGCGGTTCTTCTCATAGGGGGGTTGAAATGACCATTCCACCCCCTGACCAACACACTGTCCGGGGGGGGGGGGGATCTACCCCCCTTTTATTAGAAGCACTAGGGAACCGTACCGGGCAGGGGAACCGTAGGTGATAAAAATTCGGGTGTGTGAACCCGGTGTGATCTTGGTAGCTCCCGCATAGAGGGGAGATGGAGTAGATCTTGGCGTCCACAGCCTTTTCCTTGTATATGATTTTATAACAGTTATTTTGTCTGTATAGGGTTCATATATGCACTCACTCGAAAACAAGAAGAAGAAACAATCATACAATCACATGCAAGGATTTACAAAGTTTGGCAATGTACCTATTATTGGGAGAATAATCCCATGCCGATTGCCCCTGAGACCCTTTGTCCTCCTCATTTACCTGTGGAGTTCCTCTACTTAATAGTTCAAGCTTTTGGGTTATATATTTACATGGTATCAAAACGAATTTTCTACAATCACACAATTTTTGTTCTGCTTACAAGTGAGGGGAGGGGAGTGGTAGGAGATTTTGAGTTGGATATTTACATCTATGTTCATAGAGTGATGAGAGTTGTTTTCACTAACAATTGAGAATATGTAACACACTCTCTTCCTCACACCTATTTGTGTTTACAAAGAATTCACATAACCTAATAACCTCCATCGCAACAATTTATCGAGAATCAAAATGTCCCATTTAACGATCCAACTTTTCTCTTGGCATGATATTGTCCGTTTTGGCCCAATAAGTCTCACATCATTAAAACACGTTATACCAAGTAGAGGAGGCTACTCTTTGTCAATAGCTTATGATTTCCCTCCTTAGCTGATGTGGACTAAGTTTGCACTCCCACACCGATCTCCCAAACCCCCTGGTACTAAGTTGTCTTTTGGTGGGTACCCCTAAACAATCTCCCAAATGCATTACTATACGTCTCTTAGGTGTCACAAGACCATGCCAAGAAAGAGGCTGGGTCGTTACACCCCATGCAAATCCTAAAAAATTTTCTCAAGGGCGGCGCATGGATCCCCAAGATCTACATACTTTTAATGGTTCTTTGGAGTCAACCCACGATCCAATCCATAGCATACAAGATATCAAAAGTACTCATTCGAATGTCTACAAATGAAATCAAATACGAGAAATCAAAGAATCAAATGCCTTTACTAAGAGGCTAAGAATGAATGTTGTCATTGATGCCTATGCCAATCGACATGGCCTGTGACTATTTGTGTAATAAATTTTATTCATAGATAAAATCAACTTTATTAATTGCAAAAAGAGAAGAAAATATGAACAATACAAAAGGCAACCCCACCTACTACTTTTAGAAAGAGGGGAAAAAACTATACAAGGCAACGGCAATCCTACCTGCAACTAAGGGACATACCAAGAACGAGAAGGAAGCAATCAAGGCTAACAAAGCCACAAAGCAGAGAATCAATTGATGGACCAAATAGGGGTGATCCCTCAATTTCGAACAAGAAACTGGTTTGAGTGACTCCTAGCCCCCTTGGGGGTATTCTCTTTGCAACCATCCTCCACGTCAGCACAAATGGCCTTGATGATAGATGGGAGGGTTCTAGTCTTGTTAAAAAAGATGCGAAAATTTCACTCCATCCAAATTTGAGAAATGATACTACTAAATGCAAGCTTGCTTATGCCACCAATAACATCATCTCCTTTAAAGGCATTTGCAACCCGGATGACAAAAAGAATGACACTAGATCCTGAACTTCTTAAAGGAGATCGAGCAGAGTTTGAGAATGTCACCCCATTTTAAGTAGTGAAGGCACACTCGAAAAATAAGTGATCTCTACTCTCAAGGCCCACCTAACAAAAGCAACAAAAAGGAGTCACTTGAATATTTTTCTTCCAAAGCTAGTCTCTAGTTGGGACTTGGGAGGCCATCAACCATACACCGCCAAGCTATAGCTGGCTGTCTTGGAATGCAATTCTAGAACCACACACTAGAAGTCCAAGCAACGGGAGGACTAGGGGTACAGATAATATTCCAAGCCAACTTGGAGGTGAAAAGACCAGAGGATTTAAGTTTCCAAATGATCAATTCTGAATCCAAGGCTCCCAACCTGGTTATAGGGCTCAACTGATCCTAGATATGGATGAGGTCCACAGCAGAAGGACTAATAGGGTCCCAAAGCTCATCTCACAAGATAGTGGCCACGGCAGCAAGCTTATTAGAGTCTGCATCATACCGAATCCAGTCTCCAAATCTATTAATAAGAATTCTTGCCAGATGCCAGAGATCAAGCCATAACTGAGTAGAATCTCCATTTCCAATCACATGGATGTTAAAGAGCACCACGAGAACGAAAATTGAGAATCTTTCGCCATACCCAAGAACAATTAGCAGAAAGGTGAGCAATCCATGAAAAGTCAGCTTTCAAGTATCTGTATCTCCGCATGAGAAATGCCAATTCGACAGGGCCTCTACTTGTATCTCCACATCCACAACCATTTCTGGATATAAATGATCAGTTTCATAATTGAACATACTTCGTAAAAGAAAATTATTAATCTTTTAGTTCATTTCTTATGCTTTTGTAATGTCAATTAAGATTGAGATTGCTTCTGCCTTTTGACAGAACCTCGCCCTAGACCCTGATTTTGCCTCTACACCATATTATTCAATGTTATTTAAAAAAAAAAAAAAAAAAACAATTATTTTATTTAAAAATAGAATCAATGAGGAAATAAAAAATATTGTCTTTCAAATATGAAAAATATATCATCTTTCCAAAAATTTAAGCCAATATGAAACCCATTATCATGTTAATTTATTTTAGAGACATATGTTATATAGGTCCATCTCAAAAATAATTTTAGGGTTGGGTTTCATGTTTGGGAAGATCCAATATTTACCACATCTCCTCCTTTAGTCAATTTATCTAGACCATGGGCGCATTGTTAAATAATCATTGGAAATGACTTCTTTAAAGAGAACCCTGAGATGGCCCTAAAGACTAGTTTTCTCTTCTTCAGAAATATCAGTCTAAGAACAAAAAGCCTTTTCCGATTGTTCAGATAGAGCACTAAAATAGCCGTGAAGGAGGAGATCGAGAAGACCCACTATAGATGTCTTTGAGAAAAATCAGGCGATGTTGGACATAGCCCGTACATACATTCTTAGCCCTCTTAAAATAATGTAGATGTAAGAAATCAACAAAATCAGGCGATGATGGGTAAGAAGATATCTAGCAAGGCGTTGGGTTCCTCCGTAGCGCGACATGATGCGTAGAGCACATTCAACGACCCACAATGTTTGGGCACGCAGTCCAACACCTCACCTGTGTGTTTGGCTATGAACTGTCAGCTGGTGCGCTACACACCATGTCGTGCTAGAGAGTGCCCAAATCCATGTAGCAAGTTGATTTGAAGTCAATGAAATCAGACATTGGATTAAATGGTTTCCACAAATATTGTAGTGAGTAGAACTACAACTGTAAGACATTTTAGTCTGTATTAATTTAGCCTAGGCAAGCCCCTCTTCTATAGCTTAGAGCAAGCCTAAGTCTAAGTGATCGATCATTGAGCAAAATAAATGAAGACCTCCAGTAAAATTCATGGGCACAACACAATAAAATGTTTGGGAAAATGTTCTTGCACTGGGGGAGCAGGATACGCCCAGACACATGGGGGTGGTCGAAATGATTGATCCGCCCCCTGAATGACTCAAATGACTTGTCCGTCTCATCTCATGTATCTGGACACAGCCTGTGCCTCTGTGCGCTCCCAAACAGAGAACATCACCCCAAAATGTTTATAAGTCTAGAATCTAAAGATTCTTTAAGCAACATATAATAGATTCAAACAGGAACGAAATGGTGACTAGGTTGATACCAAGCCTGGTCATACCCTGTAGCGACTAGTAAAATAGTGAATGATAGGCATTCTGATTTTTTCTCTGAAAATATTGTAGGGATTAATTTAATGGGAGAGGGTTTCCTCCTACACCCGTTTTTTGATGTGGGTGTCTCAGGTCTCCCATTCCGAATCTTCAAATAGACGAAACCATTTGGAAGGCATTTAGGACATATATATGACCTCTCACATGAACAGTGATATGTGAGGGGCGTGCAATTTCGTTTTTGGGCCAATCTTTTGCCTTAATTTAATTTATGAGTTGATTTTTGAAGGAAATCTTATTTAAGGTTTTTCTCTTTCTCCATTCTTTGATTCAATCTTCTTTCTTAACTCAATTTTCATCTTTGTCTTATATATAGATTCTTGAGTAATGTAATCTTGTTAGGATTACTAACTTAATTTGGCTTAGTGCAATTTCCTAGGTTATAGCTCTCTTAATTAGGGTTTTCTTGAATAATCTGCTATTATCGTTGGTCCTTGCACTTAATTACCATCCTCTTCTTGTTCGATCCCTAACTCGATCCTCTCTCTTCTACTTCTCCTTCACAATTTAATCAAATCTTTTACAGCACCAATGCAGTCAAACCCATCAACAAGCTCCTCAAGCACTCTGATCAGCTTCAGTTTAAGCTAGTATAATTAGGTCTAATGAGCCTGAGAATATCAATTTTCTCTTTTCTTAGTAAGCTTTCGTTCTCTAGTCAAAACATTGATTAGGATTGTGGTTTTGATTCAAATTTGTAAACTTATTTCTGATGTGGACAATTATCTCTACCCAATAGACACCTCACAAGTGGTACTATACACAAAAACACGACTGAATTACACACGTGATCAATGAGGACTCTTCCCAAATAGAAACAAATCATCAAAATTGACACCTCATCATTTTCCTATTATGTCTCATGCGCATCTTCAGACTACTGCAGAGAAAGGGGCCGGAAAGTCCTCCAAATTAGGGATTCCGGAATCCCTATCAAAACTCTTGTCAATTCAAAGTTACTTGACTATTAAGGGAACTAACGATTAAACGTATAAATACAGCAGCAAGGCCAAGAGGTAAGGGATCCCAATCTAAATACTTAATTACTCTTCTGTTTCCCATTACTGAAATTCAGAATATCGATTTGATCGGTCAAAAAATCCAGGATCGCTTGTGAAGAAGAAGAAGAAGACAGTTTCTGTCGGAAACAAATTTGAAACCAAAATCAATTCAAGAACATGAGCACAACCATATGAACTTTAGAGTGAGAACTAGCCAAACATAGGTTTAAGTGGAAGAAAAAAAATTTCTTCCATATTCTAAAATTTATCTAACACGGTAAAGTGCATATATAAAGACAGTGAATCATCTTGTGCTTAATGCTTTAAACACCTTTATAATTAAGTCACATTCTGAGTTCTGCATCCAATCTAGTACTACCAGGGGTTGTTGTCTTGTTGAGCTGAGCTAGGTCTTCTTCCTTACAAAAATTATTAAACATATATATAACAACGGAATTCTAGATATCTGAACTAAACAAAAGGTAGTAATAGCTAGTAGTAGTAGTAGTAGTAGTAGTAGTAGTAGTAATGGGAACAAAAGTACCCAGCTCATATTTATAGAATCCATCAGATCCTTCATAATGTACGGCCCATTAATCTCTTGTTAATAAACTAACCATACTTTTGTCTACCACATGTTTACGCACTTTTCATTTCTATATATATTCATCATCATCATCATCATCATCTACCTCTTTTCTCTTTTCTTTCCTAATTTCCAAAAACCAGATTTGAATTTCTCTATTCTCTCATGAATTCAAAACCAAAGAGAAGAGAAGAGAAAAGAAAAGAAACTTCCCTAAGTGAGGGGGAAGAAGCTAACAGTATTCTTATTATTGAGTAGAGAAAGAGAGAGAGAGAGAGAGAGAGAGTAGAATACAGAAAGCGCGCGCATGGTGTGGTATGATAGTGTTCTATGGAACAGCTAGCTGTTAAAGGTCGAGCACTTTTAGGAATTCCAAGTGTTCATTACATGCATGTGCCATTGTGGCCCCACCAAAAATGTTAGTCGGTTGGTGTATCCAAGAATTAATTAATTAATTAATTATATATATATTCTCTGTTTTTATCTGATAGAGGTTGGTGGGTAGCCACTTAATTTGTTGTTAATATGTAGTACTACTTAGCAAGTAAGTAATGTACAACGTTATCTAGGGTTTTGGATTATAGCCATGAATGGAAAAGAAATGGCTGGCTGGCAGTGAAAGGGAAAGGAATCTCACATGCTGGCGGATGGCAGGCTTTTTAGGATTCTAAAAAGTTGTTAGTTTCTTTATATTCATTCTTATGTCTACTTGTGGGATGGGAGTAGTGTTGATACCATAGAATAGAATATGGAGTAAGATATCGACCTCATCATAACAACTTCGAAATATCATATCACTGTGGCCCTCGATCAGGTTTTTTCAAAAACCACTTTCTTTTCTAATGAATGCATTCTCCTTCTTTTCCAATTCTCCCTTTCTCATGGAGGGATGGATTCACTTATTATAATAAGGACAGCAGCAATACCACTGTTCTATTCAATATTTCTGTAAGATGTAAACTGTAGAAGCATTTCACAACTCTGTTCCGCTCTTCTCCATCATCACAACATTTGAATAGGTTCAGAGAAATCGGTGAGGAGGCTAAGTCGTGCCACTTTTCATTCTCCTCTACGTACACCTTAATTCTCCGTAATATAGTACAAACTGGGTTGGGTGAACTGCTCTACAAGATGAAAGAGCCCTCGTGTAGGTCTGATTAGTACATTAGCACGTGCTCACTAGGCCCCTGTGTAGGCCACCCCACCTGTGAAATGATTATCCCACCCTTTTTTTTTTTGTTGTCATTTCTCCACCTCCTGCATGACTGGATAGAATCCTTTTCCGAGAGATTTTCCGAGAGAGAGTGTGTGTGTGTATGTGTGTGTGTGCAGTACCTATATATTTTACTGTTTAAAAATAAGCCCAAGCCCATGTGACAAAAAATAGGTTATTGAAAAAGAAAGGCACATGTCCATATAACACATCCAAACCCACGTCTCGCTCTCTGCTTTGGTTCAGTTTGGTCTGGCTCAGCATGCATGTGTGAAAAGCAATCTAGACACTTGAGAGAAGAGAGTACAAATTCTCCAAGGGTTACAATCTCATAAAACCACCTCCATTAATAAAACTCTAACAACAACAAACTCAGCCTTATCTGAACTTAATGGGGTCGACTAAATGGATTCAAACCAAACAAGATAGGGAAAACTAAGGTCTAAACAAAAAAGGGGAAATAAAGAGATGAGAAAAGAGGGATGTGAAATAAGATGAGAAATGAAAAATGGAATATGACAAATGAAAAATGGAAGTAAGTGGAAAGAGGCACAACCCTACAACTCATGAGAATCGCAGCTAAATGAGGTTTGTTACATGAATCTTTACCCTCCAATAGGCTCTGTCCAAGGTCATACTTGGAACAAGACCTAGACTATGCATGTCCTTCCTTATAACTTCTCCTTGTGTCATTTTAGGTCTGCCCCTAGCCCTTTTAGTTCCTTTAATCGGGATCATATCACTCCTCTTTACTGGGACATCGCTAGGCCACTTTTGAACATGACCATACCAGTAATATCACTTCAAACAACTCTCTCGGAGCTTATCCTTGATCAAGGCAACTCCCAAGTCAGCTCTATTAATAAATCTCTCTTCCTATTAATTCTCAAGTGATGTGGGATTAAAGTTCCCAAAAGCAAAACACTTATGTGGGAGATAAAAAGACAAAAACATTAAAAGTTTTGAACATATTAGAATGATATGATACATCATTATTTAGCAAAAAAAAACATAAAAAAAGATATGACACATCATTATAGATTTCTAATGAACTTAAATCTACATTAGATCCAACAAGCCAAGCTATAGAGTACGGGTATAATCAGGCTTCTTGAACCTTTTCTCATATATGTAGCCAATTGACCTATTAGTCATATCCTACCATTCAACCTTCGAGCATCCCTTTCGATTATTTGGACATTTATGTCCTTGTCCCCATCTCAGTGTCATGGATATTTAGAAAACTCACCCATGAAATTCTCATCGTAAGCGGCATCACTTCCTATATCCACTTAGGTCAAGTACCACATTTAACATACCCCCCACATTTTATAAGCTCTGGTTGATTAAAAGTACTATGACTCATCCTTTTGTCATTGTGGTAAATACTACTTTACCATCTAACCACAATGAGCAACACATAGTAGTACGACACAAGTCATCTAATGACTTCAATCTTATCCCCCCCCCCCTTGAGTCTAATTCAAGTGATCCTATCACAGAGGTATGGTGTTCATCACATGACTTATGTCACGGGCTTTAAGCTTATTCCTTTAGATGAATCATATATAATCTTAGTAGTTTGAGACTTCGTGAAGATATTAGTCAATTTTGTTTATAGCCTTACAAAATCTATACTATAACCCCTTCACTTATAATATACTGCCTCACAGGGTTATATCTTAGGCGTATGTATCTTCTCTTTTCATTGTATGCTTCGATTTTCAAATATTGCTATAGCAACTTGACTATCACATTGAAATGATATAGGTGGTATTGGGCCCGTGGCCCAGCAACCCAGTGTCGTTTGATGCCTTACTGGACACTCCCTCGGCGCTGGGCTCGTAGGAGAGGACCCGATTTTCCAATTGTAGGAAAAACCTGTCACTTCATCATTTCTAGCTCCACTTCCAAGTCCATCTTAGCCATATCCAAATCTAGCCTAACCCGGAACATTCTTTGTTCTCCTTATGATATACCAAAAGTGGACCAATTTGTGCCCAATTCATCAATCATGAATAGCGGCATCAATGAAATATGGACCGAAGTTCAAAAACTTAAGAAAATTGTTGATAATGTCATCGAGTGATTTAAAATTTATTACATTCAAACCGTAAATCCAATCCAGTGATTCATAATGCGTTGCAAAATTCTGAGTAATATTTAATGGTGTAAAAATAAAATACTATATTTAGATTAAAAAAAATTTTAAATTATTTAAAAGTGGATCTCACATGGGTTAAAAATAAATATTCTATAAAATAATGGGAAAAAAAACTCATTTTCAAATATTTTTTAATACAACAAGGCTTTTAACAATAAAATCACTTAATCCCAAATTTTGGACTGATTTTAAGATTGTTTGACCCACCGTTGATCCGGTCAACCTTTTCAATGGTATTTTGGACTTTGCAGCCTGTGCTGCTGCAGCTGCTCCTCCTCCTCAATCTCAGCATCAACATGATCACCAACCCATTGCCAGCGCCAGAGTTGAGGAATCCGCCACCAAAGAGGAGCAGCAGCCAGTGGCTGACGAAGCTGCCATAAGCAAATTTGTGATGACGATCGATCAACCGCAACAGTCGCAGGTGGTGGGTAACGCGCCACATCCCATGGTAGAAGTTCTTTCCATCAGTGCCTCATATGCTTTTTTTTTTTTTTTTTTTTTTTCACGCAATCAGTGCCTCATTTGTTTAATCCCATAATTGACAGTATTTTTTTCCGTTCCATTTCCTGTCCTCTATAATTTTTCAAGTTCCTTTAATAGAGGGGGACTGGACCCTCTACCAAGGCACTGTGTTCGGATAAGGATAGGATGGTCATTTCCACCCTCCATTAGAGGAACTTTAAAAAATAGAGCAGATAAAGGTCCTTCAGCCATTTGATTACAGGCTCTGCTCATCCATTGCTGATGAAAATCCAACAGGATGACACTATTCGCGTTTTCTTGAATTAAAAAATAATTCACTTTTCATGTAGCCCCCACTCTCCCTCCCCCACCAAAGTTAATATGTATGGGTAAAATTAGAAAGATGAAATAAATATCTCAAACATAAGATTTATGAAACATAATGTATCCAAAACATAATATATATGAAACGTGAGGTTCCTCAAGTGTAATTTCTCCAATCGTTAGATATCTTTAGTGTAATTTACCCTTTTTTAAATGCCAAGATCACTTCTTGTGCCCTAAAACTTAATGATGCTCTACTCCCATATATCATTCTCTGTTTTCTTTTTTTTGATAATGCTCCCATATATCACTCTCACGGATCAAGATCAGGAAATTGCACTTCCAGCTTAGGATCACTCTAGCATAGCACAATTATTACCAGAAGGAACTTAAGTGTAGGGATGTCCTCAGTTTTGGACTGGGAATGAGTGAGACAAAAAATCAAACCATTAAAAAAGTTCAAGATTCAGATTTATTTTGAATTTCAATATTGGGTTTGTACAGATTTAGATTCTTTGCTTTTGGGCTTGAACCACAAAGAAATCTTACATATATAACTTCTAATGAGTAAAGATTCGGTAAAAACACTTTGAGGAATAGTTTTCTATTCGAGAGCGAGGCCCTTGCACCAGCATAGGAGCCAATGGGAATGCACGCTAACGCATCAACAGAGGTGAGATTTTGGACTTTTATGGGGAGCATGGTGGTAATTTCATCCTACCCTATGTCTCTACTTTCGAACAAAGTTCGTTTTTCGTACGCTTTAAATCTTCTTCTCCAAGTCAAACAAGCAAACAATCAGGAAAAAGAAATTGATATGATGTGTTCATATTATAATCCGAACAAAAAGGGATAAACTGTAAGATGGTCATAACTAATATTGAAATCAATGAATAAATACAATTTGTAGCGAAATCATTGTTAATCATTCTAAGGGAAACATAACTATTATTGAAACCAATAAATACTTATCAGTGAGAAGATAACTAATATTCAAATCACAAAATGAACCCTACTATCAAATCATTCGTTAAACTATCTAACTAATTTAGTATAATAAACAAGAAAATCATTGGAATCAATTTCCCTATTTATAACCTCACTCATTAATTTGTAGCAGTTCTCCTTACAACTATAAATCTTCTTACTAATATTGAAATCAATGGATAATTAATTCACCTATTCATAATTCATAATTTTGTACTCAATGAATTTTTTTTCTTCTCAATTTCATTGAGTTCGGTTTTAAGTCTGAATATCAATTGGTTCAGTGTGATCTAGTTTTCAATCAGTCCCATCATACCCAATCCAAAACCAGTCCAATAAAGATCAATTTGATTTGATCCGAGTTTTTTTACTCGGTTCCAGTCGGTTTTACCATTTCAGATTAGGTTTTGACACCCCTACTTAAATGTGTCCGTTAAGGAGATTCTTTCCTAAAGGATCGTGTGGAGAAACTTTCTCTGCTTAATTAAATACCAAGAAATTCATGGTTGGGATCATTTGACCAAGCTGATTTTTGGTTAGATTACCTGTTCTGGAAACCATCTAAGAGATCTGACCGGCATATACCTTTTTTTAGGATACATGACCAGCTAGAAAAAATGTAAGAAATGGTGCAGTCATTGGGGTTCATAATTGATTGAGATTCCAAAAGGCATGTATTATAAGCATACACTTCTTGATCTTTACCAAAACAAAAAAAATGTGTACACTTTTTGATCAGCTTAAAGATAAAGCCATTATTTCAGATTTTCAGGAAGTACATCTACAACTTTAGATGGGTTCCTTTTAGGAGTGTAACTGACTCTTGCCTCAATTGGGCCTTTTTGAACTAGGCACAATTGCACAAAGACCTTACCCAAAAAACAAAACAAAAAAGACAGTCACAAAGAGAAGACTACGGTAATATCTTAAGAGGTACAAGTAAGTTTTTTGTTTTTTTATAATGCTTTGGAGTGTCTTTCTTTGTGTCACAATGTCCGCAGTCTTAACCCTTGCCCTTGCTTTCGCAATGAGACCGTTTCCAGACTCGAACCCCATGAACACTTCGTCACAATGGACCAACCTCCTGCCCTCCTTTGAAGTGTCTAATCCACAGGATAAATATTTGGCAAATAAAACTCGGCCAGAGGTAGCAGTATATTAACTTACAGAGTTTACCAGAAAGGCATAAACACATCCAATACCCCCTATCCATAAGAGAGGACTTTTTCTTTTCTAATTTCTATGTTCGCTACCAACTGAACTATAGTAGAACCTGGAAGACGGTAATGAAAGGTTACGAGGGTGCGACAACCCTGAAGCGCAATTGTAATACTCCAAAACCATTAGTGGTGGCTTAATGATTAAAACTACAAGGCGATTACAACAACAACAATATATGCTTCAAGTATTTGGCTTTTCAAGTCCAAAAAGCATGTACTGAAACCAACAAAAAATCAACACTGGAATTAGTACTCCAAGTAACAGATCTCCAAAAGCAAATTATAAGCATGCTAAAGCAATTGCAATACAGATTTATACTCTTACAGAATTCAGAAGAGATGTTCTTCAAAGCTACAGCCTACACATAGAAGATAATTCAGTATCTCGATCTCACATGGAGTTGGGTTAAGAAATTCAGAACATCGCTTCCAAAGCTGCGGCGCTCCTCATAAGCCATGAACAAGACCTCACTGATGGTGAAAGCGTTGGATGAAAAAAGAAGCAACTGATGGAGGAGGGGACTTGCAATCGCATCCCTCTTTCTCTCACCAGTTCAAAGCCAATACATATGCATGAGACTAATTCTGGAATCTATAAGTCTGGGCAAAGTATCAGACCCCACTATAAAAAACTCACCACTAATTATCCCCTACTATTTACAGCATAGAGTCTCAAACATTTTAGATGGTGTCACCAACCTTGTGGATTCTGGTGGCTTGATCATCCAAACCAAGTACAAATATAAATCACTGCCATGAAAGACAGCACCTGCAAAAAGCGGCTACCTTGTGCTCTATACAACAAATGCTCAACCAGTATGCATGAGTCAACCATGGATATAAGCTCTACCAAAAAAAAAAAAACTCAACGCACAGACCAGTTATGTGCCCTCTTGAAATGTCTGAGAGCGAGACAAAGCTGCAGGGTTCGCTTGTAACACCTGTGCTGCATCTGATGCAACTTGGTCTTCCATTTTGGGCTGGAAAGCTTTGAAAATGCCGCCTTTTGTTCTTGGTTCATTCTGATCCAGCTTAATACCCAAAGTAGCCCAAATAGAACTCTTTGCAGCTTCATCAGGGTCATCAATTCTCAGTGTCTTAGGAACCCAAAGACACTTCTCTAGCTTCTCCTCCCCCTGTACACTTGCATCTCTAGAATGCTTCCCTAAGGTTGGTGAACCATTCCCAGAACAGCCACTGTTGCTAGTGGAGGACGATGATGAAAGGCTACCATTAGACCCAAGCCATGGTGCATTCCATGCACTTGCAGGCCAATTAGGCATACAACCCCAATAGGAAGCATGCATATATGGGAAGGGGATGCTTGGTGTGCAAAAGGTGGGAGCAGCCACCATAGGTGCAGAGGCCCATTGAACCGAACTTGGGTTACTGCTATCCTGTCCATAAACCAACTCAGATGAGCACCGGCCTGCTGCCATCGCAGCTACATTATTCCAACCATGGCTCCATGGGTAAGCCCAAGGTGGACCAGGGTAACACTGCAGAGGATGCATAGGAGTAGGCCCATTACAACATTCTGGTGTATCGTTTTGCAGAATCTGTGCCACATTTTCAGGATTTACATTTTCTTGGCACGCTGAGACCGCCATTGAAGAGACACATGAAGGCTGTTCTCCATTTTCTGCACAAGCCACAATTCCCTGCTCAACTTTCCTCTTTTGTTCTCTGATATTAAGCACAGATGCCATAGACTCGCATAAAGGTGCATCAGGACCAAACTTTAGGACTGTCCCATTTCCCTTCAAAGGTTTTGATGGGGTGGGCAGGCCCCCACAGGAAGCAACTTGGTGATTTGCTGAATCAGGGTGGTCGATCCTTGTGCTTGACATTGCATCAGAGGACATCATCATGTGACGATACTGCAAGGCTGAGTTCTTATTCTTGCGCCGTCCCGCGCCAACAGGAACATTTCTCATTGTTCCCCCAGCAGTCCAATATCTCTGGCAGTTCTTGCAGAAGTGCCTAGGTTGGTTAACATTATAATTATTGAAGTAGCAGAACTTTGTGTCCAAGCTGTTGCACCGAGGACATGGGAGGAGCTTGTCAGGCTTCTTGAGAATCTTCTCTTGGGTGGCCACATCAGTATCAGCCTGGTCTTCATCTTGCTTAGAATCTATTGTTGCTTTCTCCTCCTCTTCAGTGGGAGTTTGGTGCTTGCCTTCCCTACAATCATCGCCAGAAGACCTATCTTGATTTCTAGACTCTCCTGTTGGACTGCCCTCATCCTCTGTCTTTTTTGTTTCTCTGCATACACCCTGAAATGAAAATTAAATCCATTTGAGTACACAGTAATTTATGAATGAATAAGAAATCATTAGCATCTAGAATTCTGGGTAAAGTTTGGCATGAGGTGTAACCATTCAACCATAAAATAAAGAAGAATCAGTGTTTCAACTAATTGTTACTTCCAAAACAGGAAAAGGTTTATCCTAATCAACTTTCCAAACAAGCATATAAATTCCATCAAATTTAAGAATTTAGGATCCTTAATTGTATCTCAAAATGGACTCTTAGCCACACAAATAACAAAAATTTATACCAAGACCTAATTAAGGAACTCAATTCCAACTCAGCTCAATCAAACAGAATAAACTCCCTATTGATTGCCTGAAAATAAATCACAAATAAAATAATTATATTTAGGTAGAAGCTGAAAGAAAAATAAATTAACAGTTTCAAGAAGGATAGATTCTAAACTTCCATAGGTAAGAATCCAGCATCAGTGGACAAAACTGCAGATGAATTCACAAACCAGGCATACTAGCTTAAAAAATCTCCACTCAGCAGAAAAGACGATATAACTGCATGTAAATAGTATGTACCCAGTACCCAATTTGCATACGCTGTTAACTAGGGCACATGGAAGTCCCATAACAAAAACATAACCTATTTGGTACTACTGTCTGCTTCCCCCTAAAGTTTAATAAATCTAACAATTCAATATCCTCTAGAAATATTTAAAACAGCATGAACAAATATTAGGTTTCTTTTCCACATCAAAATGAAAAACCAAACAATACGAATCAAGACAAGCCCTTAACCTAATTCTAATAGAATATATTTACCTTATAGTGCAGGTTATATTACAGCACATCCATAAACCCATCAAAACCAAACATTGAAACACGCCATGAGAAAAGGAAGAAAAAAAATCAAACAGAAACTTCAAATTATAGTGGGGAGAATTCAAGAACCCAGAAACCCAAAAAAATAAGAAGGAAGAATCGCAGAACACAAATTTAAAAAGAAATCAAAAGCAGAGTAATATTTACACAAATTAAAACTATAAAACAAAATTTGTGTATTTCACTACCAGTTTCAGAATATTCACCCACCACAAGTCCCTAATCCAAAAAAAGTAGCAGCAGAGAAACAGGAAAGTAAAGAATCTAACAGCGGCCTATTAGAACAACAATCACAGGTAGTGCAGTAAAAGATGAATTGATATATGCATATATCATACCGTTTCCTCTGATTCAACCGGAACCTGACACTCCGGATCGGATTTCTCCACTGGATCAGTCGGAATCTGATTCTCCGGCAACGGGATAGTCTTCCCAAAGAGCTTAATAGCAGGATCTTTGACTTCTAACATTTTCTAGTCCCTTCGATTTCTGTTCGAGACTTCGACTTCGTCCAAAACCCAAGGAGATCGATACGCATGTCCTTCGCAACAAATCAAACCAAACCAAACTAAAAACACAGATCAGAGAGAGAGAGAAAACAGGAGGGCAGAGCGACTTTGGTTCGAAGAGCAAAACCCAGAGAAAAAAAAAAACCCTTGGAACAAGAAAATAAGAACTCTTAAAAGCACGAAGAACGTGACGAAGGGAGCGTGCGATACTGCGATGAAGGGGGTTCTTTTTTATTTTAAAATCCTCCTATCTCCTTTCCCTTTTTCTTTTCCTCTGTTCTCTCTCTTTTATAATATATATATATATTATATAATCTTATCTTTTTTATGTGATTTTTTACTGGAAAAAACGTCGGTTGTATATTATGCCAGCTGGCTTCCTAGTCAGCAATGTGACAATTCTCAGCCACGAATTCTCGTGGCTGTAGATCCAGTGGATGACGTCAGCCTCTGAAAAGTAGCAAAAAAGAGACTCTTTTTCTTTATCACTTTTATTTTTTAGTAGTTTCGACGTTCCGTAGACGTAAAGAGAGAGAGAGAAAGTTTTCACTTTTTCACTCCCCTTTATAAAGCTCTCTTTTTTTGGATAAGGAGTACAAGGACAGGGAATGCCCTCTCTTTTCTGCTGTTTCTTTTTTCCCTTCTTTGGTGGGAAAATCTTTTGTTCTTGTCACATCTCAATCTAGACGGCTCGTTTAGAATCTAGATTTTTTCTAGTTTCAGAGGTAACTCTCTTCCATCGTCCACGTGTAAGTATCAAATGAGATGATGGTCCATAATATGCTGACTCATTTTGCTGTTCGACTACTCACCACGTGTTTGAAATCTTACGGCTCTTTGGGTTTTTATTGAGTATCGTGATTACTATAATACCCTCTTAAATGACGAAAAACTCCTTCACTACGTCTACAAGGTCCTCTCGCTTTATTGGTGCACGCATCTGGCTGGCCTTGGGCAATTGGGCTACCTTTATTGCAATAAAATTTAAGCTTCTGCGAAATTACTGAACACACTCCTTTGTTCTTTGAAATGACAAAAAGGCCCTGATTCGAATCCTTAAAAATTTCTTATTGTAACAACTTGAAAACTTTTGGAATATTTTTTTTCTTGGACCGAGTTTTTCTTCAGCCAAGGTTTTGTTTCGAGCAAAATGATGACTATGAAAGGGTACAAGAGGGTATTTTGGGACTTATACTAAAAAACCTTATAGGATTTGTGAACTCTAGAATGGATTGATAAACCTTTTTCTCTTTTTTTTCTTCCACCTCCAAACCTTGCCTTGGAGAAGTCTATGTGTTAATTTGATCTCTAAAAAGCTGCATTACTAATTAAAGCTATCTAACAATGCTCATGTGGAAAACCTTTTATCTTTGAAGTTTTAATTCATTTAATATGGAAAGTTGGATTTCATTCAATTCCGCCGCGTGATCTATTTTAGAATCAAACATAAATTCTTTCCATCCATGGTAAAGAGAGAATTGTTTCATCCATCTCATACTTTTGATTGGATTGAAGAAAGGTATTTTGGATCATAAACAATAGAACTCAGGAATTAATGATGAATCCATAATTCAATCATAACGTTATATCACCATTGATGAATTGGGTGAAAGAAGACTTAATCCTTCAGTATCGAAGTTCCATATTTCCATACTTAATTAGTTCAAATGACGAGCTGCTCTTGCTAATGACCAAGTAAGCAAGTTCGTACCAACTTGGTACTTCTATTCATAAGACATACATTTCATTGAAGTTTTGGGCTCACTTTTTTGTTTATGAGTTACTGCATGAAATAATTTTCAAGGATTAGTTCATGAACTAAAGAAACAAATAAGATTGTAATTTTATTGGAACCAACCTTGGTTACAATAAGATTTTTCCTTTACAAAAATTCTTTATAGACCTAGAATGGCGTCATAACCAAGAAATTAAAATTGATTTCTTCACTTGGTATTGATCATCATGCATCATAAGAGTCCAAGTGTAGGTTATCTCCAATCAAGAGACGTAGGTAACTTGATCAATGAAATTGACACTCATTTCCAAGACCACTTCATAGATGTGTTATCACATTATTGAAAGAGAGAAATAGAAAAGTAATACATCTTCAAATGAGCTACACTTAACTCGTAACATTCCAATGGATCGAGTGTTTCAACCAAAGAAAGATACAACTACAATGTTGGTACTAATAATTTCTTACAATTTTAAATTTTACTCACCATCGTAAAAAATCCAGTTATTTCTCCGTCAACTAGTAACCCAAAAAGGAAAAATGTTTATTTGCATTGATTAAATTCAATTTTTCTTTATTTTTTTTTTCTTTCAAAGCTAGTCTCTTTAATCAAATCATCTACAACATTTGTCACATGGAGTTCTTATGTTCAAGCATGATAAGAAATAAAAAGCACCTTGCTACTTGCAATCTTGCATAAAAACATTACCAAAAAAACAAATCTTTAATAAAGACAAAATGAGTGGTCAACTTGGAATTTGAGGAATTAGTAATATATAATTTATTATTGAGTCACTAATTTTGTCTTTTAGCAAGATTGCTTAAGTTGAGAGTCAATTGCTTCTTTCAATTTGTCTTTTCCTTTTAAATTATCTTTCATATCCATATTGAAAAGCAAAAGAGTTTCCCATTTAGGTAAAAGCAATAACACTTTGTCAATTTGTCTTTTTCTTTTTTTCTTTTTCTTTTTTTGTTATTACAATGGATCGGGTCAGGGTGGAGATTGTTGTTCATTGATATGTTTTACTTATGATGCAAGTTCAAAAAATAAATGAAAATTGCAAATTCATATATATTTGTAGGAGGAGCGAAGAGGTCACACACACGTGGCAACCAATGAGAGTGCATACAATGGCATCTCGGGGGCAAGTTTCCACTTTTCATAAGTGGTGGGGTGGTCATTTCACCCCCAACTGTGTTTGGGCGGGGCTTCCCACACCCCCCCCCCCCACACACACACACACAAAAAACATTTTCTCGTACTTTTAATCGTATTGTTCAAAATAACATACATCAGCAAAATAAAAGCAAGATTAGTGCCAAAAAATAAATTACAATAAAAGAAAACAATTCAAGAGGCAAGAAAAATGCAAGCTCAATAGAAAAAGTACACTAAAGTGTCAAACTAGAGACTTGATTTGATCAAATGATCCGTCTTGCATGACCCAATTTCCTTCTTATATTTTCAATGATATAACATTATTCATATATTTATATTTTTAATAATATTTTTATATTATGTTTTGACATTTGGTGGGGTTAGATTGTAAACAAAACATAACCATTGGAACAATGAAACTTATCAATAAATTACAATTAGATTTTTTTTTATGTAACTACGATTGATTACAGAGCTTGTAACCATCACGATCTTTGTCTTCTCAGCAAATCAACTCGTATAATAGAAAATATTTTGAGTAATTAAAAATATTGTTCTCATGATATCTTTTGTCTTATATGTAAATTTCTTTTATTTTTTTATATCACTTAAGATGATGACAATTCTATATAATCATGCATAGATTAACTTATTAAAATTGGGAGTGAGTGACTGAATGACAACTTTACTGGTGTATTTAAAATTCGACATATTCTTTTAATTGTTCCTTGTATTATTCTTAAAAAGATTTTTAAGATAGGGTATAAAAGGATTTTGAAATATATGTTGCAAATGACATATCTCAATTTCTATCAAATGTTGAGCCTTTGGCCTCAAGGTTAGATACATGCACAACAAATCTTTGAGTAATTTTTTTTAAGTATAAATATGAAATGACACTATTACCTTCATTAAAAAAAAAAAATGTAATTATAATAAAAGAAAAAAATTAAAATTATTGTTTATTTGACTCTTGAGGGATATTAATAAGAAAATCCCATTAAAATTTAAGCCTACCAAACATAATATGTCGGATCTAGGACGGACTGACGGACGGACGGACGGACGGAGCTGCAACGGTTATCCGGAGGAGAAACTTATCGGTTGGAAATCAATGGCATTATCCTGTAAATTTGGGGAGAGAGTAGGGGCATTCTAGCAATGAATAATTCAAACAGGCCATGACTTTAAGTCACCTTGTCGTGGTCGACGACGTGTAAAAAGGATTAGAGAAGACAAATCGCATGATCATCATATTCCCGGAAAAAGGTATAGGTGGGGGCCCACCAAGAAAGAAACAACCATGGTGGTGGCTGTGGTTGTTCGACGCATGTGGCAGTGGCACAAAAGGAACAGAAATTGTCCGAATGGGTCTTTGAAAGGGATGACTCTGACCTAGTGGTAGCTGAATGGCTGGCGTTGAGATATTAACACGTGTCATAGCTCGACATAAGTATCTCCACTAGATACAAAGACGTGGCCATGTGAATCAATGAAAAAGCTGTTGCAAAAAGTGTTCTGTTCTTCGGTAAAAGGCCTGACCTTTTGGGTTTTTAATCTCCCCGTTTTGCCCTTTTTCTCTATTTTGATAGATATTTTGAGAAAGGGCTTTTGGACAGCTCACCACCTCTTTTTCCTTTTTTGTTTTTTTTTGGATAGGTAGCTCACCACCTCTTTCCTTACTTTATCTTCGTTACACTTTATCTTCGCAGTTCGCCCACACGCTTATATTCAAAGAGTTTTTATATTATTATTAAGCGAAAAAATGCTATCTGGTGTACAATGCGCGGCCCCTGCACCCGACACGGTGTGTGTTACAAATGACTGTGACACTCCATGGAAAAGTATGGATCATGTTACTCATTTTGGGTGTTGTTTGGTAACATGG
Source organism: Telopea speciosissima (assembly GCF_018873765.1). Classification (NCBI taxonomy): domain Eukaryota; kingdom Viridiplantae; phylum Streptophyta; class Magnoliopsida; order Proteales; family Proteaceae; genus Telopea; species Telopea speciosissima. Next base: position 19,767,166 of record NC_057916.1, on the reverse strand, counting down.
TCCTATGGTGAGACTTGGATGATTTTGGTCCGAGATGCTGAGAATCCCATTTAGTATTCTAGATTGATTTTTTGGGTTTTAAAAAATGAAGGCAAAATTCTTGAATCTTATGTTTTTTCTTCTTATATATTGTATGAGGTCAAAAATTCTCTTCTTCATATTAATCAAAGGTTTCTTATTTCGAAATGAGGGGTTTTTTTTTTCCACTATGGATGAATAGAAACTGGACCTATCTACTAATATGGTAAGTAAACTAAATATTTTATCAACTCATTGGGAGGATAAAATCAAAGTTTTTGTAGCATTACAATTATAAACATTAAACATTTAACTCAAAAACTATTGATTGATAAATTTTTTGGAATGTACAAACTTTAACTTAAAATTAAAAATTTAGCATTAAAGTTATAAACATTACACATTTAGTGTAAATGAAAAATTTTCTTCAATCTTTTGTTTATGGTATATCTTTAATATTCCTTAGTCACCAAGAGGAAAAATAATTATCAATCCAATGCTAGCCTTACTATGACAATAACCTATTAAATATTTAATATTTATAGACTTGTTCCTTATCCGAAAATTTTAAGTATCTTCAGCATCAAGTTAGAATTTTATGATACCAAAGTGACATCTCTGTTGGTTTGAAGTTTTCTATATAGATATCCACAATTATTATGTATTAAATTTCAATTCAATCATATTTCTCATGTGGAGATATAAAGCTTTAAAGTTGATTGAAAATGGAGTTGTTAATAAACTTTGAAGTCTTTTAGATTTTCAATATAAAATTGAAAGTACAATGACAGTTAAAGATTCATAAAAATAAAAAAAAATAAAAAAAAAATGGTACAATGACAGACTAAAGTCTTAAAATTTGACATATGGTTAATTCACATTGAGGATTTACTATTTAATAGCCTAGTTTGGAAAATGGTAGACCACCAAGGAAAGGCTTCTAATTAAATGACTTTTTATCGAATGGAATCTTTTACATTTCTTTATGATATTATATTTATGATTGTTTTTAGTGATTCCTCACATGTGTTCGAATGTGAAAATACATGTTCTTATTAGTAAATCTAATTTATCTCTAAAGTCTCATATTGTGCAAAATTGTTTTGTCTGTACTAATATAATGAAGAGAAGCCAAATGGTATGATCAAGATTCCATCAATAAGATTATGTGTGGAGATCGTCATATTCATCAAATGGGTTAAGAGCTACTAGTTACACATGGACAAGTGGCATGGTAATGACTTCAGACAACATCACCATTTGAAGACATACCTACCGCTAGTCATTCGACAAGTGTCAAGAGTTGTGTGGCTATTGGCCAATCGCATGTCAAAGAAAATCTTGGATGTCCAATAGCACCACCATTGATTGTTCCACCCCAGCTAGGGTTTCCTAGCTTTTGATCGATGTTCATGTTTCTTCAAAGGACCACATAAGAGGGGAAGGTGTAAACACCTTTAGATAAGCATATAATATCCAATTGACAGGTGTCATATATCGGGCCTTGGATCCCAGTTCTGGTTTTTTGTGCTTTGGGTTTTAGCAATCAAAGAATACCCAAGTGTAGTAGAGAAACTACATCCTCATCTTAAAAGATTCAAGTGGGACCTCGGATGCTCCACACCCCTCCTTTTAATGAAGGGGAAAAAAGGTCCTTAAAAGTGGCTAACAAAAACTAGCTAGGCTATTCAAGATCCAAAGACAAGTTTGCAAAAACTAGGGCTTCCTTTTGGGACTTTGCTTTAATTTCCCTTTTATTTCAAAGTGGCTGAAGCAAAAAGATTCAAATTCCCACCGGGAAATGCCCCTAAAAGCAAGTATATATACTATTATGGTTAGAATGAGGAAGAAAGTCAGAAACCATTTTATAAGTCTCCAGGTAAGAGATGGTTTAGGCAAGAAATTTTGTATAATATACAAAAGTATATATGTTTACAGAATTGGATATGACACGTAAAAATTGGATGTGCGAAAATAATGAGGACAGGAAATAAAACAGGCATACAAATAAGAGACGAGAGATTTATGTGGTTCGGCAATATCACCTATATTTACGGAGTGATTCGTTCTTTCACTATAAACAAGAGAAGGAATAGAATGCAATCTTTGTAATTTGATTTCCAAACTCAAGTCCTTTGTACGCCTCACTCTTTCTCTCTCTCAGTTGGCCACTCACTCACTTTCTTTCTCTACCTTGGTGTCGTACCACTCCTAGTTTCACGATTAAAAATCCTCTACTATACATTGCCTTGCAGTTCGGGCTTGAGAACTCGACACATGGAAAATGTTTCATCCAATGGTGCAAGATTGAGAAGAAAGAAAGAAAGTAAAAAAAAACTAGGTCAATACAGCTAGCATTGTTGTATGAAGCATCTTCCACGTATTGTGCTCTCAAGCCCGAACTACAAGGCACATCAAGATTAAGGCACTACAGAGGATTTTTATCCTAGTTTCACACTCTCTTACTCTTTAGATACATCTCTCCTTTTTATAGATTCTTCTTCCATATGTTGGAAGACTCCACTCTCTTTGAAAGATTTTCTATCTTTCATTCTCTTAGAAGCCTCTATTTTCTTGAAGACTTCACTATTCGGAAGATTCTACACTCTTCAACTTTCTTGAAAGACTCAACTTCTTTGAAAACTTCACCCATTTGAAGATTCTTCCCTTCCCCATTATAAAACCCTAATAGACTACCCAATTAGATTATTGAACCAAACCATCAATTGTTCTAGATAAAACATACCAAACCTAAGGCTTAAGGTTGGATTCGTTACTTCATTTCTATTTTAATAAAAGTAGTTTTGGATAGCTGAATTGTTTTGACAAGGCATTTGAAGCAGAAATATTCATGAGACAATTGTGAAAATGTTACATGTATAAAAATTTGTAGGTCTTTTTTCCACTTACCTCCCCTGGGTTATCATGTAATTATGAAAACACCTTCAATTTTGGAAAATTCTGCATACCCCCCTTAGGTTCTTAAAAGTTAACACATCATGCCCTCATTCCATTAGTATAGGATTAATTAACAACGTTAAAAATAAAGGATGAACTGACAAAAATGCCCTCATCTTCCCCAAATCGTTCCCCAAAACCTGCACATCACTTCCGGGCTCTCTCTCGATCCTCCCACAGTGTATCGCCTGCAATTCCAAATCTTCTTAGCAGCAACGGCTTCGCTAGAGTGATTGAGAGGGCCACTATAAACTTTCGCCGACCACCAAGCCTTATCTTGCTTTTAGTAGGAATTAATTAAGTATAGGGGCTGGCAAAATCCGTCTTCAAATCATTAACTAAGCGTGTAGCTGTTTTGGGTACTAAGGTTGCACTAATTCTATTTTCTGACCTTTGTTCTTTTGAGTTTTGACTTTGAGGATGCCCAAAATCAAGCGGCTTCAGATCATCTTCAACGCTTCAATGAATTGTAATCGTCTTCAGATCAGGTTTGCTTTTGTTACCGTTTTTTCTTTTCAATCGCACAATCCCAACTCGATTCTTCTATCATTTTTCATGTTTTGACAGTTAATTTGAGTTCATAGTTGGATTAAGATTTAATTTTAATTGAATTTCCGTTGTTCACAGTATAGTTTCCTGGTTTGCATTACAGTTTGGTTCACTTTGCTAGGTTTCCAAGTTCATTATATTTTGGTTAAATGTTGAGGGAAAGGCGGAAAGCTGCCACGTTGGGTTGAGGATTTAAATTAAATTAGGTTTAAAAAATGGAAGAAGAAAGGAAAGTGATGGGTAAGTTTGGAGAAGATGAGTGGCAGGCTTTGGGGAAGGGGGAAGGTGAGGGCAGTTTTGTTAATTCACTCTTTAGTTTTTAACGTTGTTAGTCCTACACTAATGTAACTAATGGAGGGCATGTGTTAACTTGTAAGAACCTAAGGAGGTACGTAGAATTTTTCAAAACTGAAGAATGTTTTTATAATTACGTGATATCTCAGAGAAGGTACATGAAAAAAACCCCAAATTTGTATAATTGTATGACACGTCATTATAAATTGAGGGATAAGAAATACAATTTCTAAGTAGTTATTAGTGTAATAGAGACAGTATACTAAGTACGGAGAGACTTTGGAGGAATAATGAGAAATGGGGAATGTGTGGTTTCGATAACTAATCTTTCTATTTGTAATATTAATAGGGTTTCATTGAAAAGAAGATAGACTGTTGAATTCTTAAATATCTCTCTAAAACATCCGATTTCATCCGTAAAATCAAACCCTTATCTTAATTTTTTTGTTCTCTCGCTCTCCATAGCTTTCGCTCTTCTATTATTTCTTTATTTTTTTCATATTTTATTTTTTAAATATCGGTGTACTTATCAGATTGGAAGAGGAAGACCATTATTTTGTCATTAGAAGGAGACCACCTGTTGAGGAAAAATAACATTGACCACCCCAAGAAGCTTTGAAATGTCAAATCATATAAGAGTCGAGGCATGGCTTCTATCATAAAGCGCGTGCAAATGTTAGGTTAAAACCACTGACCCTTTGATTAAGATTACATTATCATTTTTGTTTATGATTATGGTTACATAATTTTTATTATTATTCTTTTTGATGAAAACGAACTTTGTATTAAAAAGTAAAGATTACACAGGTTACATAATCTTCTATTTAGGATTATGGTTACATGATCTTTTCTGTGTATGATTATCGTTACATGTTCTTTTATGTGTATTGTGTTCATATGTTTAATCCGAATTCAGATCCTCTCCAACGATATTTAACCATTAGAGTCGATCTCTCACCATCTATGGGGTGTGGTCCCCACATCCAAGAGGTGATCCCCACACTCCATGAATAATGGGAGATTGATTCTAGAGGTTAAATGTCATTGGAGAGGATCCGGACTTGTTTTACCCTAGCTGTCCTTCCAAATTTTAATTCTTAAAATTTTCTTTTATCTGTCGTCATGTCTGCCATGAGGATGGTTGTTAGCTTATTTTTATTGTAGATAGATGTTTACACCATTCCCTTAATATTTAATTTTTGGGGCACTGTTTTCTGTGCCGCAGCGTAGGCTACACCCAGGCACATGGGGATGAGTGCAATGACCACCCTGCCCCCCTTGCACAAGCTGCCTATCTCCCTTACATTGTAAATATATTAATGATTAAAGAATCCAACTGAAAAACTACAAATCCAAAATAGAGTTTGAGCCAAGCGAGGAAAACAAGATTAGCCCGGATTCACAAGGTCACTGTTATCTTAAAAATCTAAAGCAAACTGGATTTCTCATTTCAACTTTTCATTCTTCACGAAATTCAAGAAACCCAATTTCTCCTTGTTGTATTTCCTTCTCTCCTCCTTCTATATTTCGTGCTCAATTTCCTTTTCCCTCTCTCTACATATTTTTGCGATGTTGGTTTTTGTATCTGCAAGATATGATAAGAAAGATTATGATTTTGTGAAGTTCTTAGGAGGGAAAACAAGGTCAAATAAAATTTCACTGGCTTGGATCAAAATACAAGAAAATAAAAAGGGAACAGAACCTTGCTCGGCAGCATCATCCTGTGCTAAGGGTGTCAAGAAAACTCAGCCAGCCCAAACCCACCCTAAGCCCGAACAGGGCTGGGCCGGGTTGGGTTTAGTGTTTTTTCTGGACCTGATAGGACCGTGTCGGGCCTAATTGAGGGCCTTAACCATGGCTCACTCAGTATTATATAATATATATTTAAACAATTTATAGAAAGTTGCCCCTGGTGTAATGGTCAAAGTTCTTTCATTGTGACCAAGTGTTCTTGGTTCAATTTTGAAAAGTCTCTTTCCATAAAATGCCCCCTTTCTTTTTTATAGCCTGGGTTATAATTGGGTTTTGTTAGTTTCACAACTCAATCGGTCAATATATTTATGGCCAATCAGGATCAGGCCAGACCGGGTCGGGCTTGGGAAAATCCTGCCAAGGTCAGGCTAGGTTGAGGGTATGCTAAGCTTGGCCCAACCCAGGTCATTGACACCCCTACCCTGTGCCCATACACAAGAGAGGCCGAAATGACCGCCATGTCCCTCATGTTGGATGCTGCTATGTGCCCCCTTATTGGCCTCCACACTAGTGCAATGGTCACGCAGTTTGGCAGCAAACCCTTTCCCTAGGCAAGAGATTGCTATCTAGTCATGTAGCTCCTGCACTAACACGAGGGCCAATAAAAGTATGTGCATGTGATTGAATGAGATTTTTTAGTTCATGGGGGGCTGAACGGTAATTTATGCGATCCTATATCTAGGCGCAGGAACCATGGGATCGATTATTGTACTTTAAAAAAAAAAAAAAAAAAAAACATAGTTCAATTGATTGTACGAATTCATAAATAACTTGTGAAAGCAAAGAAGACATGACCTTCGAACTGATTTAAGAGACAAATAGCATTGAAATTGATTTGGCATTTAGTTTTTTAATTTAGGGAACTTTGTTTCAAGAACAACCCACAGCTTGTTATTAGCCTCTTACCATCAATTGTCAAAACTCACCGGCAAACCCTGAATAAAATGGGTCAATGGTTACTTCGTTGGAATGTGAATAAAATCTCTAGCACTTTTTATTTTGGCAAGACTACCCCTGCACGTATAAGTTAAGTTGTCAAATTAACATTGTACGTAGTAAAAACAAGTGAAAATTTCTCTGAGTCCCCGATAATTGCCTTATAATTACTCAAACTCCCCCCATCAAGAATTTTTGTGATAGATTCTTCCAGAAAAGCAAACTTCTCTTCTCCTTCGATATTTTACAATACCTAGATTACTCCTTTATTGATCGAGCAGGGCAACCGGTCTTTCCCAGTTTCATTTGAGCTGATTCAATTTATTAATATAGTTCATTTGGACTAGTACCTAGTTAGTTAGGTAATCCTAGTTCATGACATATTTGCCCCCTTGTTATGATAAGTTCTTTTACTACTTTAGTAAATCCCCTATTAGCTTCCCAAGTTGTCTTCAAGTTGTCAAGTATGCCAGAGCTTGGAGCTTTTCCATTTTCATCTAAATAATATTATATATATTCTCTAGTAACCATGACTCCCCTTAGCTGGGCCTAAGTCCAGCCTTGACTCAAGGTCAGAAAAATTCAACCCTTACCCGGCCTCAGGTCGGGTCGGGTCGGGCCGGGTTGACCTTGATTGGCCCTGACCATGGGGTGGGGGAAGGAAGATGCATGGGCTGGCTGAGCTGGGAAGAAGAAGACGAAGAAGAAAAAATAAATAAAGAAAGTAAGAAAGAAGAAAGAACATGAAGAAGAAGAAGAAGAAGACGACATAGTTGGGCTGGGCTGGGCCAAGGCCAAGCTCAGTTCGAGACATCAATCTTGACTTGGCCCGGCTCTGACTCAAGGCTGGAAATTCCCAACCCTGACCTGCCCTCAGGGTTAGAGTATCTCAACCCAGGCCCTGTTCAGGCTCAGGGCGGGTTTGGACCGTTAGGGCCAAACTTGCACCCCTGAGTCATACTTTAGGAAATATTTGGGCTTTCTCATTATGACAAGTTCCTATGATCCAATCACCATGTTGCCTTCTATATAATATCCAAATATATGTGAGAGTTTTTCCATTTTCATTCAAATAAAACTTGTGTACTTATGTACAAAGATTTACCAAACTACGTACCGTACTAGGTGAATCATATTAATAAATTAAACCAACCCAAATGGGATAGGGGGAAAGATCGATTCCCCAATTCAATAGAGGGGGAGTCTAGATAATTTAAAGTTGTAGAGGAGAAAGAGAGGGGGAAGTTTGCTTTGGTCTAGTGGAATCAAAACAAAATCTTGGTCCGGAAGTCTGAGTACCTAAATTATATGGCAAGTAATTTAATGGGCTTAAAGAAAATTTCCCTTCAAACGACCATGTGACCAGATAGGCTCGCTCATCTTGGGAGTGGTCAACATCAATCCTCACCAATACATTTTGTGATCTTGATGGTTATACTGTATTCTACTAACCTGCATTAATTCTTTTCTTTCTCTTAATTCCAACTAGATTCTTAGATGTAAGGAAAGGGAAGGAAATAGTACGTATTTTGTGCAGTTTCGGTTTAGATTTTTTTTGTGTTTGGGGAGTAAACGGTTTAGACATATTACATCATGAATAGAACTAAAATCGAACCGTTTGGCCAGAACCAAATCAATAAATTAAAACTCTTAATTTGGATGAGGGGCTGGCATTTTGTACACAAATTCAACATTGCCTTCATACTATAAGGAGATTAATGATTCCAATTATGTGGTGTATTGCTTTAGACCACGAATTCCTTTAATTGCTCCACCAACCAGCGAACCTTTCACCTTTGATAATTATATAAATCAAAGGCATATTTGATTGCAAGATAGAGTAATAACCATATATTTAGAATTGTTTAGAATTAATTATATAATCATGTGAAGTAATTTAATATTGATTTGATTTCACTCCCACTCTTACAATTGTATGATTAATAGACTGGGGAATTGTGTTACTCACAAGTCACAACCAAGTCACCCCCTCAATTATATGAAGAAGGAGAAATTAACAATTGCTTGATATGATCCTATATAAATGTAAGCAATTAACCGTGACAATTGGTCCAATGCTTCAAACCCGTGCATCTGCGTCTGGCCGGTACCCCTGCCTCGGCAGCGTGCTTCACCGGTCTGAGATCGATCCTTTCCATGCTTCTTGATAGGTTCCCCGGCTACCCTGTCCGAGTAATTAAGTTTCTAGCTAGGGATCAAACTTTCCCATTATCTTTATTTTGAATTAATTATGACCTTAATCTCATATACCTATGAAAATCCCATTCCTCATGCATATATATACCTATGAATCCCTTCCCTTATCAGATATAGATATCGGTTTTTTTGATATGGAGATTTACTTGGTAATCAGAGCAAGTTTTGTCCTGTCTCCTTTCCAATTCTGGCCTCGCCTTTCTATTTCTGTCCACATTTATTGTGGTACTATTGTAGCCTACTTCAAAGCTATAAGCGGAAATCAATTATAGCTGTTCCAACTCCCAACTCCCAACTCCCAACTCCCAACTCCCATTCATGTGGTAATTTTCAGCCAAAAAATGAATTTCACCATGTGGCATTCAAAAGTAGTATCATAAGTTTCAATACAAAATCACACTTTTTTTAGAGGTAAAGGTTTCCAACAGGGTCTACTTCAGAAGTGTTATCTACACTCTCCAAAAATCTGTGACTTTGGCAAATCAGATGGGCTCAATTTTATTGACAAGTAAACCTACAAAAATGGGGTTGTGTAAAGGCAATTTTCCTAATTTATCGATAAACTTTAACCCTCCCAAATCCAAAATCCAAACTCCAAACTATATATGTTGGGTATTCGTTTGTGTTTGGCTGGTTACAAGAAGATCCTCGTGGAATCTAATAATGCGGAAGTAATACGATGCCTTCAAGATCCCCATCATCCCCCACCATTCCTTGCGGCTTCTATCATAGAGGACATTACGCTGTTATGTCTCTCTTTTGAGAATTTTACTTTCTCTTGTATTCCAAGGCATCTCAATGTTGTTGCAGACACTTTGGTTAGGTTCCACTCCTTGGCATCTTCTCCTCTACGAAGGAGAGGAGCCGGGTGATTCAAACATTCCTCATCAATAAATCACCATTCTACCAAACAAAAAAATAAATACTATATATGTTGTGTTTGTATAATGGAATTGAAGTTGTTCCAATTGTTACAACATTTTGAGGGGTGGATGGGGTGGCAATATGCATGGGGTGGCTGAAATCACGGAGGAGGTGGGGAGGGGGGGAGGGTGTATATACGCTTGTTTGTTAAGGTAGGTTTGGCTGGATCCCAATTAAACTGAGACAATTTTACCAAGTTTGTTTTCTGTCTTCCAATTCTTTCTTTTTCTCTTTCCCGTCCAATGCATATGACAAAGGAATAAAAGAAGAAACAAACCTCTCAAACTCTGTGTCTCTGTCTCTGTCTGTGTCTGTCTCTGCAACATTTGAATCTCTGATTGGAATGAAGAGGGTTGCCGCGCGTGATGATGGGGGAAGGTTCATTATCCTCTCTCTCTCTCTCTAACATGAGATATCATCCATGAACGTACCTTCCTCCTGCATCGATCCCTGCAACCTCTTCATCCCAATCACAGCTTCAGGTGAGAAATTAAGCGACTGCATAGATGATGATGATGATGGTGATGATAAGTAAAGAAACCAGATACAGCATCATCGGGAATAACGAGGTATCTATCTCATCACAAAGGAAAAAAACAGAATAAGGGAATTAATTAGATGATAATATTGCAAATTAAGTACACAATTACTTTAAAAATACAATTAAGCTACAAGATAGATAATCCATTAATTAATTAATTGCAGTAATATTATTGCATTTATCGTCTGGCCCACATTCGTCTTGCTGTGATCTGAATCAGGGCATTCAAAGTAATTTAGTCAAGATTTGGTATGATTTCTATTTATTCAAATGGTGTAAGAATTGGAACAACTTCCATTAAGATCCGATAAATTGAATCCAAGAGTGAAACCATACTACAAGTTCTCAAACCAGATCGAGGCTCATGGATCTCCTGGGCCTTCAGTTCACACCTGTGAAGGAAGGACTGTACGATAGATATGGTGATAATTAAGCCTGCAAGAGAAAAAAGATCCAACTCACCACAGTCCCCAGAACTCCCCCCTTCACGGGTTTTTTTATTATCATCAATCTTGGCTGCTCCTGCACTTGCATATTTGAAGACCCTAAATTTATTTCCAGGCTGTGATGGGCTTTGCCCACCCTCCAACAAAACCATTAGAAAGGCTCACTTACTGTATACCAGCTTGGTCATTATGATCGATACAGGGAGCAGGGGAGAGAGGGGGATGCAACATAGCAGCAACCTTCATCATACTAGACCACGGAATTCTTAGACAAACTTTTCACAATACAATAATAGCATACTCTGATCAGCTTAATTGCTACTTCTTTGTTTTTGTTTTCTTTCCCTTTTATTGTATGTAATTTGTGTTGTTGGGCTTCACACATGTGAGCATATATATATATATATATATATACACGTAAAAAAACACGTGCATTCATTTGTCAAGTGTTAGAGAGCAAATTGTTTTTGTTTTATAAGGTAATGAAACTTTCTCGATGTGCAAAATAGTATCAAGTACTTGATTTTTTTTCAATAAATGTTGATGTATATCATAAAACATTATGGTATAGAAAAATGAGAGACAGTATAGTAGAAACGAATACTAATAAATACACACTGAAGGAGCAGTGGTAGATAGCTTTGTAGTTTGTAGTAGGGGTGTCAATGGGTCGGGTTGGGCCGGCCCTGCCCTAAACCTTGACCCGATCCTAGAGGCCTTAACCCTGACCCTGACCCTGACCCTGACTCGACCTTGTCAGGGTCAAGAAACTCTCAACCCTAACCCAACCCTACCAGGATCGGGCAGGGTCGAATTGGCCCTGATTTATGACACCGTCCACGTGTCTCATTAGACCATGTTTTTGTAACATAGGATCTCAACCTGTGGGACAGCTAATAAATATGTTGAAAAAAAACGACGTGTATATAGACTCTCTCTCTACAATTGTAACGGTGTCCCCTCAATAGACCTGGAAGCTTATAGGGGCTACAACTAAATAACAATCATGTCAGTGACTCTTTTTATGGCCCTGATCAAAATAGTAGATGATCTACTCTTTTTATAGCCCTGATCAAAATAGTAGATGATCTACTCTTTTTATGCGTTCCCACTTCATGATGATGACAAAGCTAGTAGTTATCTCTCTACAATTCTCTTCTGTTTTTTTTTTTTCCTCTTTTTTTTGGGTTAAGAAAATACTATTATTAAGTATATATATATACTTATAATTAATACAGGGTCGGGTCGGGCTGAGCCGGGCTAGGCCCAGGATCTAAACCCTGACCGACCCGACCCTGCCAAGGTCAGACTATAACTAAACCCAAACCCACCCTCAGGGTTGAAAAATCAGGGTCGAGCCTAGACTAGGCTCAGGGCGGGTTCGGGCCAGCCAGGCTTTATTGACACCCCTAGTTTGTAGCAATTGATTTTACAGATTTGGAAGACATAAATGATGATTGAATTGACACGACACTAAAGCATTTAAAAGGTCATCAAGATCTTGTATCCATTGAAAACTACTTTCTTAAAATGAGCTAAGGTATTTTAGCAAAGATAAATTAGCTAAATTAAAAAAAAAATTTTAAAATGGAAACTATGGGTTGAAAGAAAAAAATTATATTTCAAAACTTTCATAAATGTTCTGACATAAAGTAAAATGAGAACCTTTACCATTTCTCCTTTTTGAACTATTTAAGGATTGAGATATTTATTGTTCTAATACGGCATAATTCTCCAATTCTTTCTAGATATTTTAACACCATCAAGAAAAACAACTCCGCGCATGCAGTCGCTCAATACCAAGGACAATTTGTTCAGAATAAGAGGGATTCCACTCACTAAACTGAGAGTGCCTGACGACGCTACAACCCTTCATGCCCTAAATCCATACAATTGGGAACCTACCGAGGGCACCATAACAATCCACAATTTCACAACAATTGAACCAAATAAGGTCCAATAATTGGCATGAGGGAGAGAGAGAGAGATCACGTTCTAAAGGTACGACACAGATTAATAATCTATAAAGATCATTAAAAAAGAGTTAAATAAGTTCAATAGAGACACAATTTAAGTTGGCTTCTCTACATCATGCAATACCAATTCCCATGACACTACAATTGAAGTTAAAATGAAAATATAGATAAACGACTTGGTGGATTTGAACCACCATCCTCTTGAAGCATGGAGTCATTTCTCACACCCTAAGTACTCTGCCAATTGAGCTAAAGACCTATATTTAATACTTGTGAAATCAGGAAAAGAAGAATGCTATTAACCAGCAAGATTAATTTACCAACAAAACCCCCCTACTTGCTTATTTTGCTGGTATCCATGCCACTTCACCAACTGGAATAGAGTTCAAGAATTTAACCTATATCTTTTAAAGTCCACATACAGTAAAAAAATTCAAGTCTAAATTGAAATAAAAGCAAAAGTATCAAAAGTAAAATTGGAAACAGAATTTGAACCTGTAATTAGAAGATAGACAACCAAAGTATTTTTTCTGTAAATGGAAAAGATCAGAAAATAATGAAAGGTATTATTGGATAAGACATCAGAAAAGAATAAATTACATCTGAAGTGAGAAAAGTATAAATTACATCACTAAATAATGGAAGGTATTATTTGTCCATAAGAAGGAGAAAAGTAATTAGCTGTAATCACAAGGTCACAAAACTTAGAAGAACTCATTCCAAAACAATTCTCATAATAAAAAGGAGATGTGAACATGATGTATAAGAAAAACCTCTTCCTATATAGAGAATGACATCAATCTCAGAAGTAAATATCTCACAAACAATGAAGGGAAACCCATATAAAAAAATAATATCATAAATAATGAAGTAATAAGTAAGAAAAGTCTACTTTGGATGGTTTCAACAGTGTAGTACTTGAAAGCATGCATGCTTTCAGCACACTCTAGAGCTTCTTCCACAATATAGTGCAACAACTATTCCACCAAAGCTCTATCTCGCAAACAAATAAAATGAATTATATGACAATAATTTCAATCAATTTATTTGTTAGAAATAAAGTAAAAAAGAAAGTACTCCACAAGAAACAGGTCTTGAAGGTTAAAACAGAATATAATGCAAAAGAAAAGGAAATTACAGTGGGACAAAGTTCATTGATTAATGAATTACCCTCGGAAGTATACAAGCCCGAAAAAGCAGTCAGAATAATATAGCAAGAAACTGTGGTAGATAATAACATACTTTCTACTCGATCCATCAAGAGTTAAAACACATTGAAGGAAAGAAATTAACAATTACCATAGTAAACAGAATTGAGAAGAGATTCACTTACAGGAGAAGAGGCAGAAAGTGCGGTCATGCGCCAAAACATTTTGAAGGCTTATTTTCTCACAAAAAAACCTTGTAACAGATAGGGAAGCATAACGTCTGTCCAACGGTAGAGGAATCGAAAGAATACAAAACAGTTTTGAAGATTAGAAAACCCTTGCAGCATGAAGGAGTTCGAAGCTTGAACGAAAAAGGGGATGGGAAAGGATTCCCACCAAAAAGAAAACGGAAAGGGAATTTTAATATTGGAGTAGCAACAATGACTATCCCTCGATGTCCTCTTAGAAGTATAATTACCTTGAGAAAAAATGAAATTTAAAGCCAATTGGGATGATGGAAAAGTAGAAACAAAACCAAACAAGAATAAGCCTGGGAAGCAAAAGTTTTTACTACACATCGAAAACTCAAACCCCCAACTAAAACAGTTTCCGCATAAAACAATACATGAAGTATAGATATCAATGACAAACTAAAGCTTGGGCTGCCCAAACAAATGAAACATCAAGTAACGTCGTTTAGAGAAAAAGAAAGACAAAGAGATTATTGTAAAGAAGAACAACGCCGTTTGGAGAAAGAGAGAGAGGGACGAATCTGCCTAGCATTTGAAAATTTTGAATGAACCACATATCAAAGTCACCACAAAATCTCACTCAACTCGACCATAAGAATAATTTTCATGTTGAATTTGATTTTCTAGTAAATTATACAGGACTTCAATTACCTTAAACTCAAAATAATTGCAGTGTCAAACATAACAACGAATACATTCTCACAAATACAGAGTTCACAAAATGCTCAAGCAAAGGAATACCCAAGGGCTGCATAAAGTTTGATTGCATCAACCATTCGTAGCATCTGGCAAATATGTAATTATAAGATTGTCCTCAACTACTTCCAGAGCAGATCCTCAAATTCTTTTAGGACCAAATTCTAGTCCAGAAAATTTCAGATCATCTTTCCACCAATAGAACAATAACTATTAAGATCATATCTCTTTTAGAAATGAAGAAAAATAAGGAAGCACAGCAAAAAATCATACATGGTTATTAATAGATAAATGAACTAAATGAAAACACTCAAAGCAGTGGAGAATAAACTGATAAGAAAATTACAGTTATAATTTATTCCCCCCCCCCCCCTTCTCCACAAAAAAAATGTTGATACAACTGAATTAATCAAATAACTGAAATATAAGCAGATTTTGTATCAAAGGAAGCTATCACAAGGAGACTCCGTTAATTTTCCTATCCATGGTGTAACAAAAAGGCAACAGAGATAAGAAGCTTGACACTCAATGGTGGTTAGCAACAGACTAAAACATTTTGGTGCATCAAGATACAACATAGTTAATCGAATGTTTGATGAACGAAATTTGATCCAGTAAGAAACTCACCGGAATGTTCCCTAGGTGGGCTGATGCATCTATTGTAAGGCTAGTGACAAACGAAAAATTTATTTAGAGGGGGAGGGTTCAAGACTAAAATTGTGCAAATAGACATTGGAGACCAAGAAAGCAGCACCTCTGATATAAATAAACATTATCCATACAGAATTACTGCAAACAATGACCTAAATTGACAATCCAATACATTGTGCATAAGTTGGTAAATTCCCCAAATTCTTCACCACAGTTTTTGGCCAAACTGTACAGTCAATTGCTGACCTGTTTTTACATAGAAGAGGAACTACATAATAAATATGGACATAAGATTGAATAAAACGAATGCTTCAGTATTTAAATTCAAATCCTCCTTGAATTCAGATATCTGATTAATATTTTATGGCATGTAAATATTAACAAAACTAACACAAAGGATGACATAATTATCTCCATCTTAAACAAATATAAAAATAGTACAAATATCAAGTAAGTCTGACTCTAAGCAACATAGTTTTCCATCTCACCTCTTGGATTTCCATTTCTATGAGAAATTCTTTGCTTCATTATAATTCAAAGTACATGACTTAAAGTGGAGGTCTGAATTCCCGTTGACCAGAGGAATTTGATGAGACAGAGATAATAAAAGTAAGAGCCATAGATAATCATAAAGATGGGATGCAACATCAAGTCGTGGAAACAGAAATCAGAATGAGACAAGTCCAATCATCATTCATGGTTTTAGAGTGGTGATTCAAGGTCACATTAATAGATGAACTATCTCACTTCAATACACACCTTGTGGAAGTCAACTGAGTATTGGTTTCATTTTAAAGGCATTGGATATGTTATTTGAAGGCATCTTTGTCAATAGCCCACACTTTGGTTCAGCTCTTGCCTCATCATAGGCTTAGCCACATAACACGCCATTACTTTCAAGTCTTCAGCAATTCTTGTCAAGATCTTGATTCTTGAACACCAGAAAGCATTTCTTACTTCAAGCCTTTGACAATGTCAGGGGCAAGGTCATGTATGGAATCTTCATGAAACTGATAATCCTTTAACCAATTTACTATGTTTAGATTTTGAAAGCAACAAATCTTTTCATCTCAATGGAAGTTGCTTAGAAAGTTGGCCTTTAATTTTATCACTGGGCACTCATTTTCCCTCATTTGCTCAAATACAAAGGAAACAAATATGTGACAGGAGATACCTAGAATAGTCAATAAAATTTTGCACAACAACGCAGGTTCAAAATTGTACCTCATAATCACAACCATAACAGCATTAATAAAGACTTACCTGAGTCTAGAGAGATTATAAACCTAGGATAGGAGGAACACAACAGCGATCGACGCCAGCGATGAAATATAACAATTAGGGCAGCAAACAACGACAATCGATTCTAATCGGCAACAAAATGAAGGGGTTATAATTAGTGTGGAGAGACAAGGTAGATGTGGAGAGAGAAGGAAGATAGAACGAAGAAGAAGCCGAAGAAGAGAGAGAAGTGTAGAATAGGTTTTCACGACCACAGGGAAGGAAAAAGTCTTGGCAAAGAGGGTTGGGGGTCTGAGAAGCCACTGTTCGACGGAAAAAAAAAATGCCAACAAATTTGCCATTCTGCTTAAAGGAGAACAAATTTTCATATAGAAGTCTAGGATACCCCTTTCTGATGGGTCTACGAACCTGGTAGAATATAGTAGGTAACTGGGGAATAAAAAGCCCTACCATATCAAATAGATTTGATGAAGATGTATTATCCAGCAGTAACCAAACTCAATTCTGAAATCACACACACAGAATTTGCCATTCTGCTTAAAGGAGAACAGATTTTCATATAGAAGTCTAGGATACCCCTTTCTGATGGGTCTACGAACCTGGTAGAATATAGTAGGTAACTGGGGAATAAAAAGCCCTACCATATCAAATAGATTTGATGAAGATGTATTATCCAGCAGTAACCAAACTCAATTCTGAAATCACACACACAGAATTTTGGTGATTTTTGAAATCAGAATATCACATTGTCGGATTGACACAACACCAATGTTGAAGTAGCCTTCTTGATAGTAGATCCAATCCCCAAAATATCACAGGATCCAACGGTTTTCAAAAGCAAATGCATGTGTGGCCATATGTTGTGGGAGGGAGAGAGGATTTGTGCGAGGGGGGAGATTGAAGAGAGGGGAAGGGTTTTTGGAAGAGAAAAGGAACTTGGGAGAAGTAGATAGTGTAGAATGAGAGAGAGAGAGAGAGAGAGAGTACGGAATTAATTTGGGAGAATGAATTTTGGAGAGAGGGGGGGTTCATATAGAGTGTTTGCGAAGAATATGTCTTGAGATGAACAATATTCTATTATAAATTTGAAGACTGAAGTCCAACAATAGATCAGAAATGAAGAATCACATTATGTTGCTTGAATTTGGGATCAATAATCAGTAATATTACAAAATTTTCAATGTGTTTCTCTTCAATATTTGGCATGAATAAGAAATAGAACAGTTAAACCCAACACTATTTCCTCTCTTGACGATGAACTTAAAATCATAATCGAGACCCATAAGTATTCAACAACCAATGCAAAAAGAAAGAAGTAGAATCTCTATCAAAAGCTACTTAGTCACGTCGATGTGTAACGTACAACACTCGCTTCATTAATATGGTGACATTGACAACTACAAAGGCCTTATTTGAACAATGATTTAGCTTGAGAAGCAGAAATCCCTTTTAACGTCAATGACCCTTTTCATACAAGAAGCCTTAGATTTACCCAGAATTGCAGTTGCAATCTTCTTCCATCTCATGGGAAATCTTTCGAAAATGCCTTTGGAGCATTAAGAGCAATATCTTCACCAGAGTTCCAATTCGAACCACTGCTGTTTCTTTTTTGACCTCGACAATATCTATTGACCCAACTGATGATTCTGCATTCACAACTTACAATCACTTGTCCAATGGTTTCCGTTGCTTCAAAAAACTGCAAGAACGGATCCCCCACCTGGTTTCATAAATTGATTTTCTTAGTACTAATCTAGTGTTGGTAAGCGTGAAGATTAAGAGAATAGACACACTCTTGAGAAGAAATGTCTGTTCTGAAATTACATAATTATGATATCAGAGGCTGATTTGGATCCACATAAACTGCACATTGACAACTACAAAGAGGGCTTTTTTAAGCTTATGTGATCCAAATGTTCGGAGCTTTATTTCTACATTTTTATCTTCACCTGCACAAATCTGATTTTTGTGATGGGAACTCAACACAGTAGATGAACTTTAGGTTAAAAATAATTTCCTCCATTTCTTAAAAGGAATAACTGCAAATAACCACTACAGTTAAGCAACCATTATAATGATTTAAAAACAAATGCAAGGAGAAGGAGAGAGAGAGAGAGAGAACTAAATATTACTGAAAGAATGGTGGTTTTCTAATTTAAGAACAACATTGCGAAAGGTTTTTATTGCCAGTGCGCAAAGACACATACTCTTGATTTTGCTCTACGTATTGCTTTCCATTTTAAAAGTTTTTGTTCAATTACAACAACCTATGAGACACAGATTGGTTGTCTGTATACAAGCAGAACAAGATTTCGATGAATTAAACTGACAAATAGCTAGAGAGTGGAGAAGCTTACTTAAGTACCATTGGCATTATGAAGGTAATGGCAGGGAGAGAATTAAACATGGCTGAGGTAAAAGTGTGGAGGTGTAGTTCATCCCCATGTAATACAAGTTTTGATCAAGCACTGGCCTGTGTTAACTGATCAAAATTAGCAAGACAAGTCAATAAAGATTCTCTACGACACAACAGAGATTTGTATAACATAATGGAGCTCAGGTTCATTATATGAGTTTGATAATTAATTAAGTAGGGGTTTAGAGAAATACTTCAGTAAGCCAAGCACCATAATCTTCAAGAATATGGAGACTGACATCTTTGGTCTAATTTTCCTGCGGAAGCAGACATAAGAGATCCCTCAAAGAAATATTCGATAGAAGTGCCCAAGCCAAACAAAAATGAATATGTGAACAAATACATACTATCTCAATGTGAATAGATACAGTACAACCTTATGCTTCTGAAACATGTTACCCCAATTGAATAACAGAAACATAAATGAAGAAATCACAAATACCTATAAGAAGAACACTTTTCTATAGTAGAAACAGTAACTAACTTCAGATTTGAAGATGTGAAAAAGAAATGAAGAAATCAGAATTGAATGGGAGTTTTCGCCTTGTTCTGGAATTAGCACAAGTAATTTATTTTGTATTATTGTAACTCAGCATAGTGATAGCTGGATCGAGGGAAGTGGGAAGACTTTTACTACTAATTGCCTCATATAGAAGGTGTTGCTTTGATTAAGAATATGCCCCGTGGGGTTTTTCAGTCCCTTCTTTTTTTTTTTTGTAAGTGTGAAGGGAAGGGGGTTTTGGGGGGGGGGGGGGAATTGTTTTCAAATCATCTTGGACATTGGAACTGTTTTTGTTGTAAAAAGGATAGTTGATGTTTAAAATGCGTGTCATGCATGTAGTGTGGGTGTTTTACTAATATGGCTCCTTTTATAAGTAAAAGAGTATATAAATAACAATCAAATATAAAAGATAAAATCTTTCAAAATGGAGTATGGCATTGTGTCAGACACATGAGATTCTTGTAGCACAGCCCAAAATCCAAGGTCAGCTTCTAGTCTAAGAAAAAAACAAAGACAAAGAAACCAAGCAACTTAGGGTTATCTTAGTTTTAGGAGTCACTACTGTAATTAGTGTTATCTTAAGAAAGCCACCAACACAACTACTGAACCGAGCTCTAAAACAATGCAATCAAGCAATCTGTGAGTACTTATTTTCTTTGTCCACCAGATACATGCTCTCAACTTCCTCTTACATCAACCAAAATTGAAATTTATATGGAAAAATAAATAACTATAAATTGCAGAATACCTGCTACATCCATGATAAATTGCAAGATCATCGAGAGCACTCAAAGCAAGACCACCCGTGAGACTAAGCAACACAACTGAGACCACCTTGCGACCCAAATTCTTGGTCCTCCCTTCGTAGACTGGGGAAGCCTGCAAAAAGTTTTTTTTTCCCCCAAATTTAGAAGACAATGAATTGGGCTTCTCACATAAATTAAGCAAATAAGGATTTGAGATTAGCAGAAATGATATCCTTTCTCCTTCTGATTAAAAAAACAAAAATCGTTTCCCTTCAATTCCTTTAATAGAAGATAAAATTTAGCTTAGTATCATGAATACCAAACGACAACCCCTAAGAAACCACTGAAATTAATTAATTAATTAAGCAAATGGGTTACTGCGAATTATAGGTCAAGTGATCTTTTCTTTTATACATTCCGTTTTTCTTTGAAATTTTTGATGAAAGACGAATTCGAATTCTTTGGCTACAGAATCATTGAGACGTAATATGGGTCTTAATGGGGTATTTAAAACTTGCAAGTTCCTGAGACTAATAGCAAGGTTTTGAAGGATTTTTTTTGGGTGAATATGAAGGATTCTTTTACCTCGCAGATTGGGTTACCAGAGAAATCTTCAGAAGGGTAGAAGCCGACCTGTTTCCTAGCATCCTCTCTCTCTCTCTCTCTCTCAAAGGTCTCCCTCTTCCCCTAACTGTACTTGTTAGTCTGCTAGAAAGTCATACGGCGCTGACGACGAACTACAACGAGAACAATGAAGGGGTTTCATCCTCTGTAGATCTGGAAAGGCAAGGGTTAGGTTTTGCAAAGAACTGAGGACGAAGCAAAGAGGAGTAGAGTGGGTTGAAGGTTGAGGATGTGAGAAGGCATTGGTCGATGGAGAGAATGTTATTGTAGAATATAAAAAGTAAATAACTTATAAAAATTTATGATAAAAATTAAATAAATAAAAAGGGTACCAAAAATTTTGAAGTATTTCGAAAAATTAAGGAAAAAGATAAAGAAAGATATATGGTATTTAGATAAGACTGAAGGGTAGAATAGATAACTGAAAAATTTACCACAACGTGCTTTTATATAATAGTATGATAATATGATATATTGAATATAATGAATGTAAGCCCATTGGGCCGTTTTTAATCTACTCAGGAACTCTAGTTGGAAACCTCATTTTATTGTTTCACTGTACTTTTTAATTGTATCTATACTTTGAATTTTTTCCAAGTTTAACATTATTGAAATGTAGAGTGAAATTGGCAAAAAAAATAAAAAATCTCCCAAAAATAAAGCAAATTGGATTCCTAATTTATGAACTTCAAGAGTCCAGTTTCTCCCTATTATATTTCAATCTTTGCCCTTCTCCCTTCTCTTGTATTCTATGCTTAATTTCCTTCTCTCTTTCTCTCTACATTTTTCTAGGATGTGGGTTTTTTTTCTCAGAAACAACAGATATGATCGGAGAAGATAATGATTTTAGGAAGTTCCTAGGTGAGGGATAAGGAGGTCAAACAAAGTTTGGCTGAATTGGATCAAAGATGTGGAATTAAAACATTTCCAAAATTCAATTGATTATATAAATTCATAAATAAATGGAAGAGCTCCTTACATTGCCCGAGTGTAGTTTTGGATGAATAAGGGAACCCCCTTTGGAATTTGACAAAAGGGGGAGGGCATTTATGACATATCACCCCCTCACATTAACAGTGATATGTGATGAGATGTGCAATTTCATTTTTGAGTTGGCATTGTACAAAACCTTTTTCCATAACTTTTGAGACCCAAGAAGTAAGGGATTTTCGAATCCCAACTTTTGAAACTGTCTCAAGAGTCAAGAGCATTGAAACCTGGTAGATTGGCAGTTCTCAACTCGGGACCTTTGTGATTGAGAACAACCACAACTGGATATTAGCATCTCACCATCAATCAAGGTTGGTAATCTTGGATCCTATTGACCGATTTTGATCGGATCGGTTTGGTATCAGCCGAGATTGATCCCGATACTGATTCGATCCACCTTTACAGACAAAGGTAAAAAGGTGAAAAGATTGGATTTTTTTATTTTTTTTACAAAACAACAAGGACAAAAGTGTCAGATGTGCCTGAGTTTGGGCAATCCCGATCCGATACCAAGATTACGAACCATGCCATCAATCCTTGTAACTCATTTGCAAATCCCCTGTGTTAATTAATATGAGTTAGTAAGTTAACACTGGAATATGAATAAAATCTCTAGCTACCATTCCTTCAATCTGTTTACACCCTATTTCTACACTGTACTTTCGGTCCTTGATCGAAACACCATGCATACTTTAAAACCGTCCATTGCATGTGCCATGAAAGGGGTTTCTTTTTTAATTTGACCAATAAAATGGGAAGGTGGTGCAAGAGATTGTGAACAATTACTTAACCACTTAAAGATGTTCAAAATTCAAATGCAAAATGAGAAGTAAAAGTTGCCGGAACTACCCCAACTCCAAGGAAGCAATTATAAAAAGAAGAGAATATGAAGAAGAACGGGCTCCCAGCCAATACAAGCATGTCTTTACACTGCAATTTATTTTTTACTTTTTTTTTTAGATGTTTATCTTTCATTCTTTAGTTTTTGCTGGAGTTGGATTTCAGCCACCAATGTCTCAATGCCTGTGTTTCAAGGGGCATTCCTGTAGGTCTTGCTTAGAGAATAACTTAAGCAATATGTCTTTTGGCCCATGTTTCAGAAGATGTATTCCTATCGATCAAGTATTCTTTTTGAGTTCCCTCAATGTTATGTTCTTTGAATGTACGAGTATTCAATTCAATAAAATGCTTGGTCATCTATTATCATCAAGTTGCAAGCTTCATCAGTTTGTGGCTAGTAGAGTTGTGAAGCTAGACTTCAACAAATTCGTTTATGAGAAAGTAAGCGATTTGGTTGTAGAGAGAGTAGTTGTAGTGTAAATACCAAGTTGTAAACATCATCAGTTTCGGATTTGGCAAGTTGTAATGACTTCAACAGATATAGACTGCAAGTAAGCAATTTGATTTTCAATCTTGTTCATTATTTTCTTCTATTGCGATTTTCTTTTCCTTAATCAAAGTCTTTGGAGCAATCGAGGCTCTGAAAGATCTCATTTTCGTTCTGATTAGAAGTTGGATTTTATTCCATCACATTTCATTGAGTCGTACAACTTTGGCACGACATCGCATCACAATCAGCCGCGTCGATGCCGAATTGTTTTTTTCCGCTAAAGATCATATTGTATTAACGAAAGAGAGACGAATGTACAAAAAAGCCTCAAACTGGACAACCCCAGAACCCCCACCTTCGGCAATGCCATCGGCAGAGGGCCTGGACCCCAACTAACACTTACCAAAACCGAAACCTAGGTTTCCCAGCTACATCTCAAAAAAGCTCCTCTTGCACTGTCCTAGGCAAGGGAAGATCAGTGCTAGATGATCCCCATTTTGCTGCCTCTTTTGCCAAATACGTTGGTGCTGAATTTGTGGGTAAACACAATCCCATGAAGAAACCAATTGATTAAAAGTAGAATGATTCAAGCTTCACAATATTGTCAATACATAATTCAAAAAAAGTCATATAGGTTTTCATATTTTTGGCAAGACTGCACCACTGCATATATATATATATATAAGTTGTCACATGCATGGCTGATTCCTATTGCAACTGATCATGATCATCATAAATAGTAGGTAGGTCAGCATGCATCAATCCTCACAAGCACATCTTGTGATACTGAAGGGCTACTAATT
The DNA here is from genome assembly GCF_018873765.1 of Telopea speciosissima. Taxonomy (NCBI): domain Eukaryota; kingdom Viridiplantae; phylum Streptophyta; class Magnoliopsida; order Proteales; family Proteaceae; genus Telopea; species Telopea speciosissima. Next base: position 19,743,156 of record NC_057916.1, on the reverse strand, counting down.
TCTTTTCCCAAAAAACACAAAGACTACTATTTTCTAGAGTCATGCATTGATTTTTTTTCTTTTCTTTTCTTCTTTTTTGATGCCTTACATTTGTACTAAATTACTGCAACCTCTTCATACTCATCAAAAAGCTTATTATTTGTAAGACCCCACACCCTAAATTATATCAAGAGACCATTGAGGGTACTGGGTTACTTGGAGAAATCCTGCATTCTATTGTTTGATGACTTCTTCCCTGATCTTCTCACTCCATTCCTTCCGCATCCGTCTTAACTTCTGCTTGACTAGGCGAGCCTCCGGATATATTGGTAGTTCATGTTGCACAGTCTTTGGATCGATGCCGGGCATAACCTTGTAGGACCAGGCAAAGACTTTCTCAAATTCCTTGAGGAGAGAGATCATTTGGGATGTTTCGTCGTTGTTGAGAGAAGCACCAATTTTGATCATTCGAGGGCATTGATCAGTCCCTATATTTACGGGGTGGGTGTCCTCTCGGACGAGTTGAGCTATCCTTTGCTCCAATTGTTCTAACAAATTACGATGTTCTAGGATATTATCATCATTAGAAGAATAAGAAGAAGAAGAAGAAACATACTCGAAATCAGCAATTTCATTCATGATAAGGGGAAGAGTACAGACAGGCCCAATGGACTGGACATTTCCACAGGACTCAGATATAGACTCAAAGACAGACTTAGATATGACTATGCTAGAGCTGGTTACAACTTTAGACTCATTAATATGGAAATCTTCCATCATTCTTGGCCAATTCGCTATGGATCCTTGGAGAGGTTATATGAAAAGATGTGTGCCGGTCCTTCTTCCTATTCTTCAATGATCACTGCTACTTCCTATTCTTCAATGATCACTGGTATGATGATTGGAGTCTTGAGGGTTGTAGGGTTAGTTTTTCGGACTTCTTGCTCTGCTAGTCCAGCTATGGATCCGCCCTTAGATAGTTCATTGATCGACTGAACTAGTTGTGCCATGAGTTATCGCATTTCGGCCATGTCTACTTGCAGCCTATCTTCTCGATTTTTGATGTGACTTTCAGATAGGTGGTCCTCCGTAGGATCCATGTTACTCACAAGCGATACCTTAGATGATGAACTAAAAGGATGAGAAGGAGTCGAGGATCCTGAGAAGAATGGTGGGTTGGCCCGGGTTAACCTTCCACCGCGTTGAATCCAGATGGGCAAGGACGGAATCGTGCTTCTACGAAAGAGAGAAGAATACCAAGTTTAGGCCCTAAGAAGGCTAAAAAGAGAATTTTACTTTATATATATATTATCATTTTTTTTTCTTTTGAGTTTTTATGATTTTCTTTGGTATTTTATAACATATGTTTCATATTATTTTTTTATTTGACTCAAGTAATCGGAGTGGTCATTAGAGTTTCAACAGACTCCTTCTGAGACCAGACTTCGAATGCCGTCATTGCCCAAGCATGTTTGAACACAACAAAAAGAACAAACCAGAGAAAGATCCTAGTTACCGGGTAATTGACGATTATGTCTGGAGTCAAAATGAGATGCCCTTATTTTAAGGGACATGTAAGGTTCCATCATATGGAAGTGAGCTTCCATTCTTCTTCGAGGGACCATCGCGGGACTATGGAATTCCTTACCTTCGGTGGCATCTCATGTCAAAGCCAAGTTAATCGTCAAATGACCCTAAAACTCGGTCTCTCTCTTATAGCTAACAAAGGTTAGTTTGTGTCGTACCCTAGTCATATATGGTCTATTTTCTTATATGATGCATGTAATGGGTAGGCTTTCATAGGACAGAACAAGGTCACCCTTGATAGAACCGATATACCTATCGCTCGTGGTCGCGAATTGTAGGCACGTGGTTCTTTTGATATACCTGGAGAATAGGTCACACAAACTCATAGTAATCGAGCTAGTGCCTTTTTTGAGTGGCAAAACACTCCACAACACACTAGTGAATACCCTCGCGGTGATTCTAAACTCGTACAAGAAATATCAAGGGTCAGTAGCCACACGAATTACCCATGACTACTCATGGGGTCCAACGACTAACTACAGGGGTAAGAGGGATTCCCATACAGTGAATGTGTGCAAGAAAGTGGTACAGGAAGCGGCTATCATCCGATCTCAGAGTACTTAGTATGACGTGCCTCACCTCCCTGGGGGTAAAGGCACGACAGGGAGTACCCTCGCCGTTTGATTTCACTTCGAGCACTATACATGATGCGGTTAGTACACACAGGGGTTAGCCAGACAAACATATTATGGTATTTATATTTTTTTTGTGTTTTGTTTTGTACATTTTTTTTTATTTTATATATATATATATATATATATATATATATATATATATATATATATTATTTTTTTATTATTATTATTTTTTTTACATAAAAGTTTAGAGAGAACATTCTGTCATTTATTGATAGCACCTATTTAGAAAGTTTGACCTCTGGTGGACGTTTGTCCACCGTCCTCAGTGGAGTCGCCACTGTAAGTACCGTGGTCCTCGGGATGAGGGTTTCCCCCGCCCTTATATATGGTGACATGGGGTTTGGTATTGTATATATGGATATGGATATGGATAATATTGTCCATGTATAATATTGATAAATAGGGGCGTGGGATCATGTATTAAAATATGCTAATATAATGTGAAGTCGTCACCTAGGGTTAGGGCCTAGGACCCATTAAGTGTAGCCCTATCCGTTGTGAACAGGATCGGGCTACGTGACTCCATATGATCTGACCAGAGGTTTGGGTAAGGGGTCAGGTTACGAGTGTGGGAAGGTGTTAGGCAGCCACCTCGCCCGGCCGAAGCCATTCTCTCTGTATTAGATGCTATATAAGGACGAATGTTCTCTCTCTTTTATTACGGGGATGGGGGATATTATGAACTACATTCAGATGCTATGAATTGAACTAAAACATAATAAACTACGTTACATATATGGACAATACGAAAGGACTACATCGAATCAACAAGAATGCAGTTATTATACCTGTATGGTTGTATTCCCCTGGCTCAGGGGAGATAGACGAATGGACTGACGCCGATTCCTTTCTGGGCAGAGTAACAGCTCTTTCAAGTGATTTAGAGAGGAGTAAACAGACGGAATAATTTCTGTAATAAAAGGGTTTTGATTGTTAGCCGCACACTGACGGGATAACAATGCCTAGGAGCAAAGACGTTCTATACTTAGAGGGATAACCGAAGGATCTATCCGCAACCAAGAAAACTTCACTCACTCACACTCTTATGAGAGAAGGAGGAGAAATGAGGGTGAAAAGGGAGAAAAAGATGGTAGGAATTACTTGGGGAGGGTCTCTCCACCCAAAATTCCTTGGGAAATGTGGGAGAGGACCCTCCTCTTTATAGGGAGGGACCCTCTCTCTGTCCTGGCCAGATAAGTCCTCCATCTCCACGACGCCGTGGGGGACTTTTCCACGGCGCGGTGGGTGACGTCAACAAGCTGATGTCACACCCCCTCATGGCGTCGTGGAAATCCAGTACACATCCCCACAGTGCCGTGGGGGCACAGTGCTATTTTTTCTTCTTTTTTGGCCTAAAATAAGCCATTTTGTGCTCAGCATGGTTCTTGGTCTTATGGGTCAGGTATCTTGGGTCTAAAAAGAGGGAGAGTGCGTTGTCCATCGTCCATGTCCCTTTGTCATCATCGCCAATTAGGGGGTGACAAAAATCAGCGCCTACACAAGCCTAAACTAGGGAACAACAAGAGCTTTAGATCTAACCAAACTCCAAGGATGCTCTTGGGACTGGATAAATATTTTCCCCCCTTGATTTTTAAGCTGTATTGTCCAGCCTAGGTGAGGACCAGTAGGTGAAAATATCTTTTCCCAAGAACAACCTTGGCAACAAGATGAGCCAGATTTACAGGGTCTCTAACAGGATCTTTATCCCCTCCAATTCCATACCCGGTCTAGTTCCCTAGTCCCCCTAACAAAGTGGGGGCCCAATGATCACCCTACCGTTGCCCAGGTGGGATCCACCCCCCTTATTAGAGGGATTGAAGAACTGGGCCAGGCAAGGAACTAGAGGAGATAATTTTTCATCTCTAAGAATCCTCCCCTCCAACCCACAAAAAATGCACAAAAAAGAAAGGATAGAAAGAAAACAAAAACACTCTCCCAAACATAAAAGCAACTTGGTTTCCTCGCTTAAGAACTTCAAGGGCCCAATTTCTCGCTATTGTATTTCTCTCTTTGCCCTTTCAAGTCTCCTCAAGTCTCCTTAAAGACATCAAATCTACATTTACTTGCTTTCTAAAAAGTAGAGCCCCTACGGATAATTTTTGACAACATTTCAGACCTGCACATTGTTATTATAGAGTCAATAAATACGCTTTCATATTGGTTTTTTTGGGCAAGACTCCACGTCTGCACGTGGTGCACCTGCACATAAAAGTTAATTGTCACATGGTCGGTGTCTACTGCAACTTTGGATCCTACAATTGTAGTAGCTAGGTCAGGATGCATACGTCAATCCTCACTCCTCGCTCCTCATCACCACAAGGCATCTTGTGATACTCATGAATTGAAGGTTATGTATGTATATATGTATGTTTAATTTTTAGACTCACTCACGTATGTTTCATATGTATGTACTGAATTATGCAAACACAAAAAATTTCCTTTTTATACCCATATAAAAAATATATAAAAAGCTTATTACCTGTAAGACCCCACACCCTAAATTATATCGAGAAGGAGACAAATAGACAATTTAACATTGTTTGCTCCTCCTATATAGATGAGGCCTCAACCCCTACTTTCTACCATATTTTCTACTCCGTTATCTCCTCCTCTTTCTCCTTTTCAAAATAGAAGAAGAATGATGGTTTCAGGCCAAACTGTGTCTGTGACCGGCGCCGGAGGTTTCATTGCTTCATGGCTTATCAAGCTTCTCCTAGAAAGAGGTTACTTTGTCAAGGGAACAGTTCGAGACCCAAGTAATAAGTTCTAGCTTCCATAATCCTCTCTCTCTCTCTCTCTCTCTTTTCTTTTGAGACAATCTCATTATATATATTTCTGAATCTACAGATGATCCCAAGAACTCTCATCTGAAGGACCTGCCAGGGGCTAAGGAGAGATTAACTCTTTGTAAAGCTGACATTCTTGATTATGAGAGCATTCTCGATGCAATCAGAGGAAGTAGTGGAGTCTTCCACTTAGCCTGTCCCGTTGTCAATGATTCTGTAACTATTCCATCTTACCTATAGTATTACATAGCCATTCCACTTTGAACCAATTGATTGGTTTTAAGATGAAAGCTTAATATATATGATGGGTCCTGAGATAATCCCACATCCGTTGTAGGTGCTCTAACTATCAAGTATAGAAGAGCCACAAGTGGACATCCCACCTTAAACCAATTGGTTTTAAGATGGAAGCTTAATACTCGTTTTCTTTCTTTCAGAAATTATACTACAATATTAATTATTCATTTATATAATGATTATGTAATTTGATTCAAGAAACGAGTGTTGGAACCAGCAATTAGAGGAACCATGAATGTGATGAATGCCGCAGCAGAAGCCGAAGTTCGACGTGTGGTTTTCACATCTTCAGCAGCAGTGACTTACATGGAACCCAATAGGAATCCCGACAAGGCCGTGGATGAGACTTGCTGGAGCGATCTCAATTATGTCAAGAGCATTCCGGTAATTTTTAACATTAAAAGTACTGTCATAGCTTCACAATGTAGTACGTACGTAGTAGTTCATATATATATTATTGGAGCAGGACTGGTATTGTTATGGGAAGATGTTGGCAGAGCACACAGCGTGGGAGATGGCAAGGAAGAGAGGGTTGGATCTGGTGACTGTCATCCCTCCCCTGACGATCGGACCACTGCTTCAACCAAATGTGAATGCTAGTGTAGTTCATGTTCTCAAGTTTCTGAATGGGAGGAATAAAGAGTATGGAAATGAAATACAGGGTTATGTTCATGTAAGGGATGTAGCCTTGGCTCATCTTCTTGTTTATGAGAACCCATCTGCATCAGGGAGGTACCTCTGCCTCGAGAGCGTGCTTCACCGAGCTGAGATCGCTGCCATGCTTCTTGACATGTTCCCCTTCTACCCCATCCCTACCAAGTAAGTAAGCTTCTTTATCTCTCAACTCAACTAACCCTAATTCCAAGTTCCCAACTAAACGGAAAAAATTTTGCTGCTTCCCAGGTTGTTGCAGGAATGTTCCCGTTACCTGGGTTTGCAACTAAAGAAATGGAATAATTCACTTCCCCTTAGAGTTCACAAATACCCTTGTACCTTATATATTTTCCAAAATACCCATTTTGAATTCATTTCTCTGGCTATGAACCGGATAGCAGGAACATTCGTTCAACCCAGGTAGCAGCAAAATTTCGTCCCAACTAAACGAGTTTACTTGGACCTGATCAACTTTGTAAAGGGTACAACTCAAGTCAATCCATAAGAAATTGAGCTTATTTTTAAGGCGAAAGTTTTCCTCCGCCCATAGAGGATAGTTCACAGAGTGTCCTAGGGTTCACAAACCCCTACAGTGTTTTAGTACTTTTCCAAAATACCCTAGTAATGCCCTCTCCGGCCTTCTACCCCCCGCGGTGATTTGGAAAATTATCTCCGCCGGTTCTTGCCCGGCTCAGTTCCCTAGTGCCTCTAATAAGGGAGTGGTGGACCCCACCTAGTGTTCAGGCAAGGGTAGGGTGGTCATTGCACCCCCTCTTGTTAGGGGCACTAGGAATCTGGGCCGGGCAGGGACCTGGAGGGGATAAAGATCTATAGTGATTTACCATTGGTGGAGGCAAACTCAATCAAAATTTTAACTGTTTGATTATTATTATTATTATTTTGGTAAAATATTTGTAACTGTTTAAGCTCAGGTCTTGGGCTTAGGCTTGTCTGAAAAAATTGAACACTAATGTTGGGAGAATAGCCCACATTGTACCTTGAGACTGTCCATCCCCTCATATACCTGTAAGTCCCTCCTCCTAATAATTTGAGCTTTTGAGTTGAATATTTACATGGTATTAGAATAGATTTTCTACAATCCATGTAGACCAAAAAAGTGGACTGTTTAAAGACAAATTTTCCATTATACATAACAATTTCAATAGCTAATTAAGTTTCCGCAAAGCATCAATAAAGAGGGGGGGATTTTCACCTTTCAAGAGGGTGGGGTGGTCATTTCGTCTCATCTTGTGTTTGGACGCAAGGGTCATACTCCTGGACATAGTAAATCCTTTTTACCATTAACCTAAAAACAAAAAAGGGAAAAAAAAAATATTTCCTGCTATTCTTGTAATAATTTTTTTTTTTTGGGTTAAAGGAGAACCAAACAGTCCAAAATCCAAACTATATATATATATATATATTTAAAGTTGGGGTTTCTTACGCATTTTTGATATGGGTGGATTCAGGTGCTCCGATGAAGTGAATCCAAGAGTGAAACCATACAAGTTCTCGAACCAGAAGCTCAGGGATCTGGGCCTTGAGTTTACACCTGTGAAGGAAGGGCTGTACGATACTGTGATAAGCTTGCAAGAGAAAGGTCTACTCGCCTCAGCCCAACAACTCCCCTCACGTGTTTGATCTTTCAATCTTGTCTTGGCATGGCTTTCCAATTAATTGAGCCTGATGTACTTGCCTTTCCCTACAACCACATTAATTGCAACTTGCAAGGTTGTGATCGATGGACCTTTTACAGTCCAGTTTAAGCCCACCCATCTACCATTTTCACTGGGTTGGTTTTGTGTATGCGTAAAGTTATTGGATGTTGAATAACACCAAAATTTTATGTAGGAATGAATATATTTGGATAATACATTTTCCAAGTTTTTCCTTGAGCTATAACTTGGATTCCAAATTTACCCTCATTGAAAATACCCGAGTAAATTAATTTGGCAAGCAATGAAAATTAATGCTTTAATTGTTATTATGTAAAAGGGTCAATAAAATGGGCAAGAAAAGAAAATAAGAAGTGTTGTTACTTGTTAAACATAACAAGGGGGTGGGTAGATGATGGATCGGATCGATATGATTCTCTTCATTCTTATTAACTCAGTTCAATATACAAGTACATATAAATAGGGATGCCAAGTGGCATGATAGTAACAGATTCAAGAACCTAACAAACTAGATCAAGTGGTCACGTGAACTGTTACAATATGGTCCCTCCGGTGGTCCATCACAATCACAAGTCTCTTGGTTCACAACTTCACACCTCCACTCACCCCCCATAGAATAGAATAGTATAGAGTTAGACCTATCAAAATAAAATCTTGGATGTCAAATATGTATACATAATAGCACCACCAATCATTTTTCCACCCTAAAAATTTACCTTTCAATCGGTAAGTAGGTGCCATAACTGGCTGGGCCTTGGATCTGAGGATCTCAGTTATATAGGAAAATTATCACCTCCAGTTTGCTGACCGGCTCAGTTCCCCAGTTCCTCTAATAGGGGGATGGTGGACCCCACCCTGGCAGGGTGTTTGGGCATGGGTAGAGAGGTCATTTCAGCCCCCTTTTGTTAGAGAAACTGGAGGACTGGGCCGGTCAGCAAACTGGAGGTGATAAAGATCCCAGTTATATATGGGGGTTGTAAAACTGAAACTTGTGGTTTGGGTTTAAGCAATCAAAGAATTTCCCAAGTATAGTACGGAAACTACATCCTCCATCTTATTAAAGACTCAAGAGTCTAGACCTCTCCTTTTAATGGGGAAAATGACTCCATAAGAGCCACTTTGGATCCATTACTCTCGAGCTGCCCAGTAGGACCCTACTGCTAAGACACAACAAGGCGGTAAATGGCCGCCTTACCCCCATTCGGGTAAGGCGTTCGGGCAGGGGTAAGGCGATCATTCCCCACCTTGTGTCTTGATAATAGGATCCTGCCGGACAGTTCGACAATAGAGGATCAGGGTCCAGGCTAACTAAATTATTCAAAATCCAAAGACTGATTTGTGAAAACCACCCATTTTTGACAAAGATAATAAGGTTTCCTTTCGAGACTTTGCTTTCTCATTTATTTCAAAGTGGTTGAAGCAAAATTTCAAATTCCCCACCACAAAATGTCCCTAAAGCAAAAGTATACTATTCTGCTTAGAAAGAGGAAGAAACCCATTTCATACGTCTCCAGGTAAGGTTAAAAAAAAGATGGTTTAGACGATTTGTTTGTCTTTATGTCTCCATCTTTTGTAGCAAGAAACAGGTTTTGATTCAAATTAATGAACAATTATTTTTTTTCTTCTTTTTCTTGGTTGAATGAACAACTCTATATAAAGCCAACGAGGCTATCCAAGGGCAAGGCCTTAACCAAACAACACAGCCATCAAAGAAATAATGGAGCAGAAGGGCCCGGCGGCGGAGGGACAAAACAACCATTAAATAATGGAGGATACGCCAAAGGTAAAAAGGGAGGAGGGTATGTTAAGATGATAGAAAGGGAGGGATAAAAATCTTCTGCAGTTCTTAAATCTTGTGGTTCCTTGCAGTTCAGGGTCCAATGGTTGACAAGTGGCTTTAAAAGATCGTGCGGTCGAGATTAAAGCAACCCATTACGATATAAACGAACCCATATTCCTATTTGAACCCGATATGAGGTTGACCCGCCCTTTTTGGATCCCAAAATTCACCAATGGCAATGGCTGACGAAGCCCAAAAGCCTCCTACTCAACTCTCTGCTCTTGAGCCCTCCAGTCTTTCACGAATGGAGTAATAATCCGTGATTATAGAGGTTCCTCATCTGTTCTAGAGAATGTCATATCTTGCATCCTTTGACTCCATTCTGCTCGGAGAGGCATTGGCTTTACACAGTCGATAAATTTTGGAATGCATTGATCACATTATGATCGAGTCCAACAACAAGGAGCAGATTTCATTCCTCTTCTTTAAGACCTCCCCCACCCACCCTTCAATGTGCAAATTAAATGTGATCTCAGACATTTTGCATCTCTCTCCTTACTTCATATCATGTCAGTTGCTTCATATTTCTAGAGAATTCAACATTGTTGAGGATTTTTTAGCCCGAAAGGCCCAGTCACTTACATGTGTAGCTACATGGCCTAACTCTATGACTCTTAGATCTTTGTAACTCAACAACCATGTTACACATAGGGGTGAAACAAGGTCGGGTTAAGCCGGGTTTTTTAAAACCCTAAATCCAACCTTGAGTCCTCTTAGCTCAACCCAAGCCCAACTCGGCCCTAGGTCGGGCTGAGATATCTCAGCCTAGGCCCATCCCCTGTCGGGCTCAGCCCAGCCCAACCTTGATTAATCTTGATTGGGTCAAGTTGACCCTGATTGACCCTGATTTTTGTTAGGGCCTGGTTGGCCCTGATTGACCAGTCTTATGTGATTGGGTATTGATTTGTTTTATCCTCAATTAACTATTAAATTTTTCTTTGGGTTAAAAAACTTATTTCAACCTTAAAATTTTAAATACTTTTGTTTAATAGATAATTAGTCTTTTTTTTAGTAAATCAATAGATAATTAGATACTAAACAAAAATTGTAAAATATAACCTAACACAAGGTTGGGCTGGGCTTAATCCAAGCTCTTAACCCTAGCCCAGTCCGAAATTTCAATCCTAACTCGCCTTCAGGGTTGAAAAATCCAGCCTAGACTCTGTTGGGGCTAAGCTTACACCCCTAGTTACAGATGTTCTAATGAACGGATCTCTTTTTAACCCTACAAAAAAAAAAACAAAATGGTACGTATGCATGTGCTTTAACATCACTTAATTAGTCCTTTTCTTTGTAGGTTTTGTATGTTTTTTTTTTTTTCTTTGAAGCTGTCGATCACTTATAACCACGGATAAAATAAGAAAGGGTAGAAAGAGAAAAGCAGAAAAAGTTTGGCGAGTGGGCACTCACACCTCACATTATTAAATCTAAGTTGACTTTTAAAGGATTATTATATTCTTGTCTATATTGTCTCAGATTCCTGGCCTTTTTGGTTCTATAAAAAAACATACAAACCCCATCACCAGCTGCCACCGCCATAACATGATCACATCCCCATTACAGAACCAATCAAACTGTTTATATCATCTCTCCTTTGTTTTTTTTTTGTTTTTTTTTTATCTGCTATCCTTTGCTTTGCTTTGATTTTCATGGAGCATAAGAGGGCTTTGCTTCGATTTCTCATACTCTTTCTAGGCTTCTCTTATGCTTTTTCCTCCATATCAATTCCTCAATCTGGTAAGATGATATATATTACTATTATTATTATTATTATGTTGCAACCTCTGAGAGTCTCTTTCTGTTCTATTGATATTTATTCTTTTCTATCTTCAAATAACTGAATGTCTAGAATGATCTATATATGGTTCTCAGCTTACCTCAAATCAGATAATGAAGACACATCAATCCAAGAATTTGTGGAGCAGGTATTCCTCCCCCCCTGGCCTTTTTTTTTCTTTTCGTCTCTCGATCTTTCTGTGTGTTACTTCAGTGCAGATGTAGATGGTTTTGTAGTAAGCTTTTGTTTATATGACGCAGGATTTAATGGATGAGAGAAACTATGGAGAAGAGTTATTAGAGTTTGATGAGGCAATAAGAGGCAGAATGGTTATTGAAAGCGATGACTACCCAGGAACTGGAGCAAACAATCACCATGACCCTAAGAGTCCTGGAAGAAGTTGAATTAGAATTTTTTTTATATCTGGGTCTCTACATAAGCAAGGAGAGATGTAACCTTAGTTGCTTAGTTCAGGGTTGGCTTGTTAGACTACTCTCTCTCTCTCTCTCTCTGTAACATAAACTCTCATCCTTTTGTGCTTGGGGTTCATTGTATATTAATAACCATGGTTTCTTATTCTTCCTACTTGGAACCGTCACACCCACATGGTTTATTTACAGATAAATAATAAGTAGGATGTGGGTTTTGTAGTTTACTCTGCGTTGCTGATAATTTTAGCAGTGAATTTAGTCTGCACTTGAGGATACGAAACCTAATTCTGGGGATTGGGGAAAGGTGGAAGAAGATTCATTCACTTCTGACCGTGTTGAAATCCGGCCCAAATGCTTAATTTAGAAAGGGATTTTAATCTTCTCCAATTCCCTAAAAAGTACAGAGCAGCAGTTCAAGCTGGAGGTGCAGACACCAAACAGCTCGGACATCCAACGGTCCAAGCTTATTGACTTTTAGCTTTTCTTTCTTTTCGGACATCGTTAGATGTCTGAACTACCACGTGTTGGACTGGACTAGGCTGGACTAGGCTGGACTAGGGTTAATAAATGAAATAATACGATCTAGCCATGGGTCAAACTAGGTCAAACTGATGTCATGTAAGCAAACTTCTCCGACGACTCCAACCTTCCCAGTTGGAAATTCGATCTAGTGTTCCAGACTGTCTGGACAAAGTCAAATTATTAGTATTGTATGGGCACCGATTGGCTGAACTCAGAGACCTAAAAAAACGAAAAAAAAGGAGAGTGAGAGGGGGGGAGGGGTCTCTCTTTTCTCCTCCCTTTTGAACAGCACCCCCATTGGTGCTGCCCGTTAGTGTACCCTACATTGGCGCTATGCCTACTCCTTTCCTTCACATAGATGCAATGCTTTGTAATCATACAAACTAATTAGCTCACCAGCAGGTGTGGTGTTTTTTATTAACTCATTCTTTTTCCTTGCTTTTTGGATGGATAAATGCAATAGTTCTTTTAAAAAAGCTTTCTTCAATATTTGTGTTTGGACAAAAAAAAAAAAAAACTCATTTGCCCTCCCGCGGCCAATCCTTTGATTGATGTATGTCACTCTAGTTTACCGGGCATGTCCAACCCTCTCACTTATGGTTGCTTATGGAGGTTTTCTGAGTACCAAAGCCATTATTAACCTCACTTCTCTTTTCTCTATTCAGATAAACTCCCTTAGTGTATTCTCTTGTAGAATAATATATAGTTGGGGATTGGGGAGTCCTCCAGATCTTTAAATAAGCCTAAACGTTATTTTGAACGTATGAAATCTAAGGGTTTGGAAACTCATGTTTCAGTTTATGTAACTTATAAAGGAAGAGAATATCTCTTGATGTAATTCCGGATTCTTTTCTTCCATGGATGCAATCTTTCCAAGGGAACAAGAACAAGGCTCCCGCTATAAGAGGATCTGGGAGGAGCAAATGAACACAGCGTTAACAATCTCTTTTAAGATATTCTTGGACAAAATTTTCTTCTACCCATAGAAGACGGTTCACCCACCATCTTAGGGTTTTATATGTTCCAAAATACCCTCCTGATATCCATTCTCGCCCTCTCCCGCCCCTTATTGAATGGGATCACCGTGGGTGGAGGGAAACTAAGTCCTATATTCTTTACCTAAAATTTATATTTTCTCCGTTACTCAACTGGTGTCTGTACTGACTCTATAAGGTTCTCTGTCATTCTATTGGGTAGGTAAGATTGGCCAAAATTTCTTTAGACTTGACCTTACTTCCCAACCACTTAGCCAATGGGAACTGATTGGAAATAAAATTTTCAAAAAGAATAAATAAATAAATAAATAAAAAACAGAAATAGAATAAGATGCATAAATCTTTCTAAATCACATATAAAACCTCACCTTATTAAATTAATCTTCATTGGTTTAGACTTTAGGGAGAGTTGCGTAAAAATCCCACTTAAGGTTGGTTTGTTTTTTCATGCTAATAAAGCAATCATGTCGGATGTTAATGGTACACCTAAAAAAAATATTAATCAATGAAGGTCTTGTGGGTGGTCCATGTCACAAGTTTGGCTGGTTTGTTTTTCCACCATTATGTCAAGGGCTGATTTGGCAATTCCAACAGTGAGATCCATGGGACCCCTAATTTAGCCAGATATATGGGTTGCTCCATGATCAAGTGGTCATGGGTTTGAGTCTTGGGAAATAACCTCTCTGCAAAACGGGGGTAAGGCTGTGTACATCATGACCCTCTGCAAACCCCATAGTGGTGGAAGTCTCATGCATCGAATACGTCCTTTTTATTATCAGTAACTCACTTTGTTCTTGAAATTTTGATTTCTTTTTTAATTAATTTTCAAAATTCCACTCCACCACATGGCAAACTCTGATTGGGTTGAGAGACTCATCAATTAAACAAAATAAAAGGTGATGCGAGACATGTGTCCAACAAATGAAGCACCAACTTAAGTGCCAAATGAAAAAATAACTCCACCAACCCAAGTTTGGCCAAATAGCACCACTATTTTATGATTTTATCAAGTTTTTGGTAATCATATGTTACATCAATCCCTTCTACTTTCAGTATTAATTTTTTTTATTTATATATTTTTACTTTTTAATTTTAAGGTTCCCGTCATTATGCCTAGTGAAATATAATGTTTCATTACCACATAACAGTATATGGGTTAGTCGATTATAGTGGATCAGGCAAACATCTCATTGGTACAATTGCAACTTAAAATAAGTAGAGAAAATAACTAAAATTACAAATAATTTCGTTTTTATTTTTTTTAATCATCTCCATTTGATGATATTTTTGTTAATTTTACTAAAACATTGAACAAGAGTTTAGCAATTTTCCTTGTTTACTTTGGACTTAAATTTGACCATTGAAATGTATGTGGAGTCATCTATCACATGGACTAACCCATGTACTACCAAATGGCAAATAATGAAGCGTTGTACTTCACTAGGCATTAAATTGGAAGAAGAGCAGAAGCTAAAAGAAGGTTTCCAATAGGGATTAGATTGGAATATCACTAAAACACAGCGACTGGACCGGCATCCAAGAGATTCCATTCTGGACTTGGTTGTCCAGAAAACACTTGACCAATTTTTAATGTAGTTGGACAGTACCATTCATTTAGACCAGTTGTGCCCAGACAACTACATTGCACCCCTTTACCCTATTGTGCTAAAATAGCATGCAACAGGATTGTTTCCCCCCCCCCCCCCCCAACCCCCACCCCAAAAAATAAATAAATAAAAGTGGGGAGTGGGCATGACACAAGGCAACAGGACTCTGGAATTCAATAGCTAAAATTAGGGTATAATAGAATTCCAAAATGATCTCAAAGTTGCATCCAGGGGTTGTTGTAAATTAATCAGCACAACAGGTTAGAAAAGAGGTTAAAGTTAGTATAGCAATCATCTTCCCACTCAATGGAGTCCTTCCAGTAGAAGATACCAAGTCAATGAATTCATAGTTAAGAGAGATAATGAATCAGAGAACATACGAAGCATCTGAAGAGGCCGAGTAAAATGTCTCGCAATCAACAAGTTCCAGACTTCGTACAACTTTTATACCATTAATCTACTAGCACCAGATCTACAGAAAAAATACCTCAATCTCTCTAAAATTCAGAAACTTTTATCTGATAAATAACAATTCATAAATGAAGGGAATCAATAATAGAGTATAATACCAATCCCCAACACTTTTTTCAATACAATGCAATCAAATAACTTGTCAAATGAATTCTCAACAAATTCTGAAACATCCTGAGCATGAGTTTTGTCAATCACTAGAAAGTAAAAGAAAAGCAATAATACAATTTTATTTCATGCTTTCATCCGAATTTCAGGACTTGAATTATTGGCCTGGCCACCGAACAATGGAACATGATGGTCATAAGGTACAACTTGTATGGTACCTCCATCACAGCTGGTAGAGTAAAACCTGGGTGCAAGCTGAAATAAACTGTTTTACTAGAAGATATACACATAAAAGGAGTTGGGTTCCACATCAATTATCATCATATCCGTAATCATCATCATTACCATACCCATCCTCCTCATTTCCATAATAATTATCATCATAAGCCCCATCTTCATAATCATCCTCCCAGGAAACATCATTGTTGCCCACCACATCCAATTCAAGTTCTTTCTCACCTGATTTTCTGCCAATTTCTTGCCCATAAGCATCACTGTCTGGATCAGATCCAAAGCATTTATTCTTGGGGATCTCTGGAGTCGTCTACCATGGATCCATGTTAACTCAAATGAGAGAATTAAAATATAATCCAAATATATAATAGAAACCCGAACAGGCAAATGCGCATGTGATATACAGAATCTCTACCTAATCCCAGCAGAAGTAAAACAGAACTGATGATGAAACAAACAATTGGTAAACTAATACATATACTGGTCGCTAGCTTACAGAACTCCACCCCCACCCCCACCCCCTTTCTTCTAGTTTGGAATATGATACAGAAGCCTTCATGCATGACATCAATAAGTTCCATCTGTCTCGGCACACCTCTTCCTAATCCAGGCCAATGACTCTGTAGGTAACCACTTGGGCTGCTAGAACCCAAGGTTACATTCCAGAAGCAGTATTCATATAATTTTAAGCGTCCCTACAATGCTGATAGCGCAGTTTGCAGGCTGGCACAAATTATTTAACACTCCAAAATAAGCTTCATAATGATCATCCAGTATCAAGGGCAATACCATATCCAAGTTGGGTCCATCCTGGAAGGCAATTTGTTGGACGCTTCCTCTTTCTAGATGTCCCACGTGTCCAAATGTGTCATGATGTGTATAAAGATAAAAATTCCAACACTGCTTTGTGTATTATGGATATAAGTTTAGCTCAACATTTTCCTACTTGGACATATCATTTTTTTCTTAAATTTCCCATCGAAATTTAAATGGATTGAAATTAGTGTGGGTAAAAGGTATGACAATGAGGTGGAAAAGAAAAGTGCAAACTCTGATAAGAGAATAGTCTTAGGTGGAGCAGAAAAGAAAAAAAGGGTCTAATTCAGAGTTCAAACATTACCCGCACAGAACCTACTATATGAAAAAAAAAATATTTCATACCATTATGGCAGATATGTGGTTTGACTGGTCATCTGCTTTTCATTTTATTCCATTTTTGTCCAGACATTAAACCATGACCCTGTTCCTTACAAGGAAGGAAGGAGCTTTCCTTATGTGGTGGCTGATGTGGCCAATGATAGGGATTACTCGCCAACAGAGTTACAGGAAGTCCCTGATACAGTAGCATTATCGTGGTTGGGCCAACATGACCCGATCTGGAAACATAGACTGAGACGAACCAGAATCCAACCAGGATTTTGGTATAATAATGATTGACTTTTATATAGCTAGCTAACATAGGAAATTGTGAAATTACCAATTATTCTCATATGTGGGCCCATAAAGACTGGAAAGCAAGGTTTCATGAACCGGGGTGGCATTAGTCTCTCAAGGGTTACTTTATCTTTTAAAGCTATTTAAATGGCCAAGTTCTCACATGTACAAATATAGAGTATATGCTAATCTAATCAAAACAAGTATATATGTTTTTATGCAGGCAGATACATACATATGAATGTACACACGCTTGCATGCATATATATAACATGTGAGAGAGAGAGAAATGAAAGTGGGGGGAATATAAAACTATAAGGTGAAGATGAACATACAGAATCACCAAACAACTTCTCCAGCACGTCATAGTTGATTTTTGAACTTAGCCTCCTCTGCCAAAGAACAAATTGATCTCAGCAAAGACTATCAGTGTTCAACATGCAGAAACAAGATGAATGCATTCAAAATTATTAACAATAGAAAAAGCAAACTGGCAGAAAATTGGAGTATGAACCATGTCGATGCCACAACCCTCCTCACCATAATTCATTTTTATAAAAGAAATCCATATCACATTTAGAACTGACTTTTCTGCAGCATACCTTCTTAGTTAGCATTTCACAGGTGGCTTCAGCAGCAGTTTGAGCTGGAGTTCCATTCTTGGCATTTGCAGCGCGTTTTTGTTTCCTTTCCTGCGAGAAGCAATTAAAACAAAAAGATTTAAAGGGTGAGAAAGCATAAAGTATAACAAGCCCAAAAAAAGGTCGATGGGAGATCAAACAGATGGTAGAGCCGGACAGAAATTTAAGATACATCAAAAAATTCCAGAATTATGCAATGGAAAAATGTCAACATTATTCATTTAATCATCACAGATGTTGAAAAATTGCCATACAGGCAAACCATCCTGGCAGGAGGGGCGGAGCAAGGAAATTTTTTTTTTATTGGATTATTTGGGCTAGAATACTGTGGGGGGCTATTCTGGACTTTTTAGTCTTTTATTATTCCTTTTATTACGTACAAGAGTCGGCTATGTCAGGGGTAAATCTGTCCATGTAACTTTGATTGATTATTATAAATACAAAGCTTGGGATCATTCATTGATCATCCAAGCATTATACTCTAATTCTGATCTGTTAACATTGTATCAGAGCATGATCGTACTAAGCATGAGGAGGTCGACAGACATTTCATCAAGGAGAAGCTTGAAGCCGGACTCATCTGTGTTCCCTTTGTGAAGTCTGTTGATCAGTTAGCCGATGTGTTCACTAAGGGGTTGAGTGGCAAAATGTTTCATCCTATTTTAGTCAAGTTGGGCATGTGTGACATATATGCACCAACTTGAGGGGGAGTGTTGGATTGTATGGGCCAGAATACCGTGGGGGTATTCTGGACTTTTAGTCTTTTATTATCCCTTCTATTCCTTAGAGTCGGCTATGTCAGGGGTAAATCTGTCCATGTAAATTTGATTGATTATTATAAATACAAAGCTTGGGATCAGTCATTGATCATCCAAGCATTATACTCTAATTCTGATCTGTTAACATTTTTTTTTTTCCTTGGGGGTGGGGGGGGCAAAAATCTACTACTGTAAATGTGGGGTTTGGTCGGATAGTAAGTTATATCAAGCTTGGCCAGCATATGCCATTAATACCACATGATAGCTTAGGGGGACCCAAAAAACTATAAGTGGTATACCTTGCCTTCCCAACTGATTATGTATTTTAATCAAATAAATTCATCATGTTGTAA
Source organism: Telopea speciosissima (assembly GCF_018873765.1). Lineage (NCBI taxonomy): Eukaryota > Viridiplantae > Streptophyta > Magnoliopsida > Proteales > Proteaceae > Telopea > Telopea speciosissima. The sequence continues at coordinate 19,724,368 of NC_057916.1, read as the reverse complement.
AAGTGAAGTGCACCTTACTCCTAATTCAACCTAAAATGTCAACTTTTGGACAACAGAAACAAAAAATACATAATTGGTTGCAATTAGTATAATGGGCCTTCCTTTTTTCCTTTTTCTTCTTCTTTTTTTTCTTTTTTTCTTTTTTTTTTTGGGAGGGGGGGGGGGGGGTGGGTTAACAGCCATATGGGGCCCTTCATGTGGTCAAATCAAGCCATCCACCATACTAAGCCTATAAAGATTGTCTTCTTTAAAGAGGGAAACTATAATGAATTACATACTTACACATATGAACAAAAGATATTTTTTCAATCAGAAAGATCAGGAGAAAAATGGGAGTTGTTTCTCTCCCCAGAAAAAAAACATTCTGTCAGAACTGAAGAAGGCCAAAATGAGGGGAAGTGATCAGAAGAAAAAAGAGAACAAAGACACATTTAAATTGGAAGTAAATCTTCCAATTAATGAAATCATGTGATCAAGGATGATATGAATATATCTGAAATTTTCCCCACCGAAAACTCCCCCATGCATAAAAATGAAACCTCATTGAAATACAATAAGCTTATAAAGACAAAGATGGGCAAGAAAAGGCAAACATATGGGAAAAAATATAATTTTAATTGAATTTTGAAAGGGAAAATAATATATAATATATAATATATATGGCAAAACTTTTCATGCATGGCTGTGCATGTGCCCAACCGGCATTAAGTCAGATTGGCATAAATACCTATCCAAAATGTCATAAATACCTCTGTCCCCCACTATTTGACAGAGTCGATGGGAGAATCTCCCTTGAATGAATACCTTCCCCTATATATATATATATATATATATATTAGAAAGAGGAGACAATAATATTTGGAGCATTGATAGATGAAGTATTTATCTGTTTTCTAACTTATTATTTATTTACAGTATTTTTTTCATGGAGAAATATATAGGAGCTAAATAGGAAGAGAAATTAGTTATAAAAATAGGAGTAATAGATTTTCAAGTCATAATTCAACAGAGTTGTGGCAAGAATTGAATAAGAAAGTTGGACAAGAGATACAGGTATGTATTTTTTTTTTTTCCCTCTTTTTACTTAAGTTTTCCTATTTCCACTCCATGGGCCTCATAGCTGGCCCACCTACCTTCATTTGAAATGGCAAAATTAAAGGGCTGTCAGCCATCTTTCGCAGGGGGAAGAAGTAACAGATGGAAAAGACAAAAAGGTAATACAAAGAAGCTTCCAAGAGCGACTCACTCAGTAAGGCAATAACTTGGGTCTGGGTAGGGTTCAAGAATCCATGTAATGTTCATGGAACCTCTTAACTATAGGAGGATGTTACCCAACAATGAATCTGCCCAACCTATGAAACAAAGTAGATAGGGTGCAAAAGGATAATAGCAATAACAACAACAGAAGCAACATACTAATTGTCACCAAGCCTGGTTACAATAAGCCCATACATGGTCCACATGGGTACTTCCATGTGATAAATGACCCTACACCCATCTCATTGGTCAAAATTTCAGCTCAATAAAGCGAAGAAAATGTGTTAAAAGTGAGTCTGAAGTTTCAAGAAATTGCAAGAATGTCAGTGCACTGGGTATGCCCTTTTTTCATTTCTAATTAATAGTCTAGTGGCATTTTTGTAATATTTTGTCACATTGACTCACTTTTGAGCCACTTCCCAACTTATCTGGCCTGTAAAATTTGATCCATGAAATGGCTGCAGGGTCAGCCATCACATGAACCACCAATGTGGCCACATGGCAAAAAAAACTGTGATTTGGCAACGGGCTAATTTAGATTTCTTTTTTTTTTCCCTTTATACAAGCTGGTTAAATCTAGATTTGGCAAAAAATAATGATAATGATGATGTGACAGTCTTTGTTGGTGACTTGGCACACAAGCTTTATGGACATGTCAATTTTATTTTTTAATCCTGTGTGGATTTTCAGTCCAAACCTGATATCACCACATGCCAAAGAACCTTTGAAGTTCAACCATTTAATACTTGAACACCTCCTCTTACCCATCCTTTTCCCTAATGCACACACCCAAAACCATGAACCTGTTACTCCATTAAGCTCTTTCCTGGGATAACCTTATAATCCTCAGATGCTGACCTCTCTATCCTCCCAGTAAGAAAAAGTACTCTCCTATTTGCACAACCCACCTTTCAAAATAAGGTTCCTGCTTCATTCATATGAAATACAATAGAAAGGTTGGGACTTTACTGCTTCCTGAGAAACTTTACTGGAGCTGCAAATGTCAAAGCTTAACAATTTGCTTTATCATCTATAGAGCTTACATATAAATGCATACAACAACTCATGCAAGTCAATAATCCCTGAAGCTTTATTATGATAGAAGCTAATAAATGCCTCAAAGCTTATTGTTGTGTGCAGTTAATTGACAGTTAATCTAAATACATTCAAACGTCATTACAGAATACGAAATGAACCATGTTGTCAGACACCACATGAAATCTTCCAACTAATGTCTATCAAAGATAACTTTTTCAAGTTAAAGACATACATATCCTACACAACTGCACAACTACCAGCCCATTCATGGAGATAACTAATGGTTTAGAATATCACTCTGATGCTCATAACATCAAAAGTCCACTTCTTGTCAGGTGACAACATTTTAATACAAATTTTCATTATTCATTATGACTGAAATACAAACTACAGTAGTATAATCATAGAAGGATAAGACATAAGCCTGATCAACTACCTTTCTTGATTTTTCCACAGCTGCAGTAGTCGCAGCAGCAAGTTCCCGCGCATTGAGCAAGTCTCCCGAACAATTCTGTAAATTTGCCTCCTGTGCTTCCTTAGCAGCAGCAGCTGCTGCTTCCTTGACTGCTTGTTCCTGGTACAGAACACCTTGACCTGAAGCTTACGATGAAATAAATGACAGTAAAATCTGAATCTTAAGTAAAAGAGTAAGTGGAAGCAATAATTGACAATTCAATTTATATCAAATGCTGCAGAAGAACCATTTCATTCTATAACAGGACACATGTCCCACTATACAGGTCAAACTCTAATATTTAATAGGCTCCACCAATCCTCTTTGAGCCACATGGATTGTTCATCTAGTCAAACTGACCAGCGGATGGGAACCAACTTTATTGGATTAGCCACATGGCAAGTTTCAGATCCTATCTTCACTGTATGGCCTATCATTGTGGGCATTTATCCTTGTTTATTCAACAGTTGAACTGAAATTGCTATAAAGTTGCCAAAGTATAATTTTAATCCAACTTCCAAAGCTACGTATCTCCGTATGGGTAAATGAGGCCGGGTTGAAGGTTGAAACTAATTGGGTAGATAGAATAGAGCATGAATAACACAAACCAACAAGGTATACTTTTCTCTGGTAATAATAGTATAGATTCCTCTTCCTTTACTATAGACTATGGTCTATCCAAATTCCACAGAACTACAAGTGTCTTAGTAAGGAAAGTCTACAAAAAGATTAATGTCTTGTGACATGCTTCAGAGAAGGCACACATGAGGTGTCTTCTACCCCATGTTGCCACGTGTAAGACAATGATGAATCAACCAAATTAATGGACCATCCATTTCTTAATACCCTTTTCAGTTTAAGGCAGTGATGAATCAACCAAATTAATGGACCATCTATTTCTTAATTGCCCTTTGCGTGAAATACTTGTTCAATTTGTTTTTGTGGAAAATTACAGTAGTACAACTCAAAGGAAGACAGCCAACAGTCCCCAAGACAATAACAAGAACCGTATAAAATAGCAGTACACCTCTAAGGAGTAACACCAATAGCCCCATAATGAACTAGAACAATATGATAGTCCCTATCTTACAAATGGGGGCTATGCCCATGAGGCTATGACATATCCTCAGTCTCACAAATCCATTCTTTGTGAGGGTATCTGCTGAATCATCTGTCGTCCTAGATCCAATGAAAAGAAGAGTTCACTAGAACCCAAATGCCTGATATGTCCAAGGCAAGAATCGATGAAGAGCACTATCATTGTAGGAGAGGTTGTTTCTTTTTTTTTTTCTCATTTTCCCCTTTTTCCTGATAGTTGTCAGAAAAGAGCAACTTAAGAGTTATCAAAGACAGGATCAACCCAGTTGAGCAGCTGACTGGCAGTATCTTAAAAGGGTGGGATAATGGATTGTGTCTTTGTAATTCTTGAGTATTCCTGACTGATATCATCTAGAGGAGAAGTTTATCCCATCAAGCCCCTAATCCATTCTGGAAACAGATCAATCATTCTTGGGATCACCCCCCCCCCCCCCCTAAACCTGGTCTGGTGAAGTTCAATTTCGAAAGATGCTCATTTGGTAACTTTAAGCCTTCAAAGAATGTAGTTCTTTGCATGATTAAAGATTGCACAATTTTAGAAGAATATCCTAATTGTCAGGGGAAGGCACTTCAAAATGGACCAAGATACTGTCATTGCCCTTTCGCATTTCCTCTGGTAGTGATAAAGGACTTCCTGTACTGCAATGGAAGTTACTCATCCAATATTATAGGATTTATTTGAAGTTGATATGGTGGTCCATGAAGATTCACACATCTAGTTAGGAAGACTTGTTCTTTGACTTCCTAATTGAATTCATTCCCAATAAAAAGTCCCAATCACTGAATTAATTGACCAAAGAGTTCGCTAAGCTGGGGGCTTTTTAGAATCAGGATTTCTGGTGAGTTATTATACTACTGTTGTTGGACACAACAGCTTTTAAGATGCCAAGGCAATGGTCAGGGGCCCAAGGCATCACCTTATTGGTCAAAGCATGCATAAAGCAGGTTTAGTTTAGGTACTTTCAGATTATGTTAGTACTTTAGTTTACTGATATCCTCACCAAGTTATGTTAATATTTAATCTACTTAGTGGTAATTTAAAGTATAAACAAAAAAAGAGAAATGAAGCATTCACCAATCAATCAACGATCATTCAACATTCATTAAAACAGCAATAAATGATCAAGGAAGTGTTCTGCTTTCTAAATACCATGATTAAGCTGCAATAAGGTGCATCATAAAAGCATACAACCATACAAGGATTTTAAAATTTAAAAAAAAAAAAAAACCAAAAGGAAAATGAGAGAGAACAATACTATACCAAGGCAATGCCAAGGCAACTAGGCAATGCTTAGGCAAGGCCTTGGCATGCAAACCAACATCTAGATGAGTCCTTCACAACCAAGGGAGGGCCAAGTTGTAAAAAAATTAGGTGACTGCAAGTCTTCACATTGTGAAGGACCTTAGGACCTAGGCAAGGCCTTAAAAACCATGTTGAACACAGCAATTCTGTTGGGCTTCCACCCATATGTATTGTAATCTCACTTTACGTCAAAGACTAGATTCTTATCAGTCATACATCCATTTACTATTTATTCATTTCTTCTTTTCTTAATACAATATTTGTTATCTGTCCAGACAGGGGAGGGGGGCAAGAAAAGAAGAACGAGTTTTATACCTCAAGATACTCCCTGTTCATTTCTTCCCAGATGATCCTTTTATAATTTTTCTCCTCCTTATTGTGAAGGTAACCATCAACCTACGCAGCATTAAACTTTTTTAGGGTATAAATCCTACCAATTTGAACAGAAACAGAAGGGTTGGGGAGGAGACATAAAATGAAAAACATGCATGGAAGTACATAGACAATGAAAAAATGGATATAAAAACACAAGGACATCTATGGATGCAACTTCTAGGTCAGAAACCTTCTCATTGAGCAAAGCTACACCTAGGATTTGGAATAATTTAATTAGCAGAGCTAACTTATGTTGTTGATGTTTTCAGGGAAAAAGAAAGACAAAAATAAATTGATTGCATCTCCCACTAAACCAACCAATCCTATGGATGGAAAAGAATTTATCAAGCATATTTACTAGTTAAACAGCTGCTGTGTGTTTACAGAAATACCCCTGAATACCTTTGTTCACTATTTGATTTGATCAGGTAAGCTATGAAATCACTCCTCAGATAAAAAAGTTACTAAGAGGAAATATGGGAGAATCAGGGGATTGAACATTGAAAAACTATCCCAAGGACATTGTGAATATTAAAGATTGGATTGATGATTGGATTTTTCCACCAATAATAAATATAAAAATGTGCAGCAAATAGTCACACCTCAACATCGTCAATATCAGAAAAGCTTTCAGATTCATCACCAACTACATTATCCATGTTCTCATTTCCATGTGATTGACAAGAACCATACTGATCAAGAAAGTGATGTTCAGCAGCAGCCCCTAAAACAAGACATCTTCCCGCAAAAGTTTTCAGCATCCGTTCTATAAAACAATGAAAGATTAGAACATTGTCATGAGATATTTCTTTACTTAAAAAAATGAGTTAAACTTGAATACTTGCACACTCACCAGAATCCATCCTGTCATTTTCGATCACATCTGGATTTTCTTCTCTTATAGGTTCCTCTCCTTTCTCAAACTGACAAAATGGCAAATAAGAAAATGACAAGTACAATAAGAAATAAAAGAAAGGGAAAGAGAACACCACCCGGTCGTGCAAGCCACGCTGCCCCAGCTCCCAGACACTGGTGCGTGAAATGACCGTCGCACCCCTGGCCAAATAGTAAGTAACACTACCAGTCATGTATCACTAAGAAACTTAAATCAATGAGTATATGGGTGCACGTTCTCTGTCCGGGAGTGCATCTGGACGTAGGCTAAGCCCAGACACATGGGGAGGGTCATGGGCGGAGTTTGGGTCATCAGGGGGGCAGGCCAGTCATTTCGCCCACCCCTCCCATGTGTTTGGGCGCACCCTGCGCCCCAGTGCAGAGAACTTTATCCCATATATATTTTATCCATGCTCCTCGTACACGCATGATGATGTGTAGCATGAAGCAGGGAATTTCTTCAGGAAAGGAAAGCTCCCTGAGGAGAAAACTTCCATTTACACATTTGGTTCTTAAAGGTGAATGCACAGATCCAATCAGTGAGTTTCAGCCTATTTCAGTTTGTAACATTTTCTATTAGGCTTATTCACCCCCAAAAAAAAACATTTTCGATTAGGCATATTCTACGGTTATTGCAAACCAGTTGAAGGTGGTAATCCCACCCTTGGTCAATGAAGTACAGGATGATTTTATCAAGTACAAAAGCATCCAAGAACGTAAGTTGTTGCACCATTACCTTCTCCTCATACACCTGGATCAGGGTATTGTGGTGATGGCTATTTAACTAGATGACTCTGTGAACAGAGCCCTTAGGGCTAGATTCTGATGCATTTTGTGGGTCGGATGCAGCAGTGCCTCCTGAATCCAGTGTTTTCAGTGATGATCAAAGTGAACGCCGAAGGGTAATTTGAAGGTAAATATGGATTACAGGACGGAAACCCAATGTGACTTGTTTTTTGAAAAGAAAAATACCCTTAAGGAGCAACTCAGATGTTTTTGAGTATAGTCTGATCAATGAGAATAATTACCTGCTTGTGTTTGTTGTCCCTATGGCACGGTATAGAACCATGACTTGATTCTTTGTCACCGTCGGCAGAAGCTTTGGCCATTCTTTCCCTTTCACCACGCTGAAAAGCTGGTGGTTCTGAACCCCCCTTGAAGTCCTCCAGAACGCTCAACAAACTACACTGATAAATAGAAGCGTTAGACGAAAAGCACAAACTGAGAACTCAGGACAAACATTACCATGTAAATATGAAGGTGCAGTGGAAGTACATTTTTATAGCAAAGCTTGCAAAGTCCATTAGCAAAATGAGCATGCCCACGGGCCACGACCCTTGTGTTCACAAAGCAATTCCGTCATTCCCGACATGCTTAACACCACATTCGTTGTTGAACTCCTCAAGGCCGATATCTCGTGAACTAAAACTCAAACACATGATGGGCATCTTGGAGTTAATTGAAGGTACAATGCATGAAATTTAAGAAACTTTTCTAAACCTACGTGATTGGCTTATGGTGAGTGACTTGAGTAACTAGATATCCAGCTTAATTGAAAACCTAATCAGCATCAAAGCCAGCCCTTACATTGCCAAATAATTGCCAAATAATTACTGTTGCGCCGAGAAATCTCCACCAAGGATCCTCCAGAGCTCGGACTTGCATAAGAGAACAAGATGGTCACCAGAGAGCCGATTTTCACCAGCAGGGGATTGTCCAATGCCTAAATCAGATATCTCTGAACAATAATTAAGAATAGTGAAGATGATTTGTAAGGAGTTATACCTGAGTATATATAGCGTTTAGCCAGGGAGTATGCGGTTTTTGCGCGAGTCTCAGTATGGTAGTTTATGTTCTTTGTGATAATATTTCTGAGAGAGATCTCTTTAAGAGCGAGATCCTTTCTTTATTTTCTTCCAACTTCTTCTTTAGTAGTTTCCATATGGGAATGGATGATTGTGTGGCTCCTAAGCAGGGATGTAAACAGATCGGATTTGGGTCGGATAGTGCTATATCTGCATCCACATCCGATTAGCTTGCGAACGGATTCAGATAGTGCTAAACGGATACGGACACGAATACGGATCAGATATTTTATACGTTTACATGTAAATATAGCTTTCGGATAGCTATAGCTTATCCGTATCCATATCCGTTTAGCTTTCGGACGGATTCGGATAGTGCTAAATGGATACGAACACGGATACAGAAACGGATTTCGGCTATTCATTTACATCCCTACTCTTGAGGCCGTATTTGGTTTTCTCTTTATGGATTTGGATCTCGGGTATGATCTACCAGATCTCAGGTCGTCATCCCCCGATGACGTGGTGCGATCCTATTGGGTGGTTATATTTTGGGTATAACAATTACCTTAAAAGTAAAAAAATGTTGGCCACAAACTTGCCTAATGGGAAGAATAGGTTTCTTGCATATTTGAAAAACTAAAGCTCCAACTAAGTTCTAAATACACTTATAATTACTCATTGACACTCCCTTCTTTTGAAATGAATATTGTCTTCTTAAAAGTTATTTAATGAGTATATAAGGGTTTTCAAAAATAATTTGAAAGTGACCTGTCATTGATATTATTAAAAAGTAGGCAAGAGATCACCACTTGGGCGCATGGTCTCTATACAAGCGTCTAGGACAATGGGGGAGCACGCCTGGGTATATACCCAGGGGACAAAGGTGTCATTTCATGGTGTCCTATGAGAGGGTGTAGGAAACACTACCAAGTAGAGATCTTTTTCCCTAAAAAGTATTATTGCTATGCATATTTTTTTAGTATACATATAAAATGACCCTATTACCCTCATCAAAGAAAAAAAATTTGTTTGTCATACTATAAAGGTAAAAAGGTGAGATTACTAATTATTTGACACCTTTGAGGGGTGTCAAATTATTAATAAGAAAATATCATATAACTATGCTACAAATTGTGTTAGATTACGAATTTTTAAAATTTTTTTAATAGGTCCCACTTTATCCTATACTATGGAGGAAGGGAAGATGTGAACCAAGAGACTTGAACTCAAGATCTTCTGCTAGCAATGAGCTTCCACACACCACATGCTACCAAGTGCGCTAGACACTGGTTCATGACTATGAAAGTTACTCAAGACTAACATGAATTAGGTGATTACTTACTTTTGTAATGTATGTTTGTTAATAGTAATCAAACCATTCTAATAAACAAAACAACCTTTTTCTATTTCTATTTTTTTGGGAGAAAGTTCTCCAGATTGCCAGTACGGGTGAGATGGAATCTCCCAAGAAACACCAATGGTTGCATAGAAAACGGTATCATGGGACTCATAGGGGAAGACTCGAAGAGAGAAAATAATAATCTAAAAAGCCATGAGAGAGGGCATATGGTACAATAGCTGCATGATAATTTTTTCCATTTTTTGTTTAAAATGAAAATAAACAAAACCACCATTAAATTCCTAATAGGTTAGAATCACTTCATATTTAGTTGCACATGCACAAATTGAGCTAAGGTGATAGATTTAGTATAAAAATAGTAAGTCATTAGTATCACAAGACTATAAATTATTTTTCCTAAGGGCGCAAGACATTTATTATTCTACAATGTAGACAAACGATGTGTCCATTTCAACTGTTGGTGCAAGAGGTCATGATTTAGATTAGTTGCGTATCAAATTTCATACTCTAGTTCAATCAAATATGAAATTAAATACCCCTCAATATAATAGCATACATCTCATGTATGTCCATACATGTGTACCAATAATATACACATCGTTATCGTATAGTCTCCCAAGTCTAAACAAGGATAGACAGACTCTTTAGAATATAAGAACGTTAAAAATTGATAACTTATATTTATTTTGTGATTTACCCCCACCCCCTTACAAAAATTTAAAAAAAAAATTACATAATTCACATGCACTAACTCAAACTTTTAACTTTGACACAGTACCCTATTGTCCACCTTATCATTATTCTATTGACATTTTTTGTGCGAGTCACGTAAATGGTATTAAATCACTCATTAAGGCTGTACCATAACCAATGTAAAGTTAAACTTTCCATTCTCTTTTGAGTTTGTTCATAACCTTTATTATTAAGCTCACCAACTTTCTGAAAAGCCTCTTAGGTACCACAAGAACAGAACAAGGCAACGTTCATTTTGTACAGAGATTCAGACAAGCAAGTGGGCTTTTGTCTGCAAGAAGCCAAAATCCAACTCAGTCCATTTTAAGTCGTTTGATCTACTTAATTGAGTTCAATTCAATTCACAGGAGATGGTCCACCCAAGCCACAGCTAGGGTTGGCAATGGGTTTGACCGGGTTCAATCACATATTAAAATGTGATTCAAAGTTCAGATTTCAGAGGTACAACCAACTTGTTAATCTGGTCAATGGTGCCAATACGGTCTCGTATTTCGAGTAATGTTCGATTGGGTCATGAATTTGTTCCTGTAGTCATATTTGGTCTTGTTACAATTGTATTAGGGATTATATCGATACGTATCGATTGTTATCAGTTCGAAACTGCGAATCAGTTGAAAATTCTAATATATAAATAAATTTTTGATCGCTACCAAGATACGTAGTGATATCGTGTACTAATATCAATCACGACTAATACTTATATGAATTGGCCAACCAATACTGATACCTAAAACCCTGATTTTAGTATTGGCAACCTACCAATTTTGACCGAATCCGTCTCCAATTTAGGGTTTAAAACTTTGATCCAATGCAAATAGAAAGCACACTCATAGAGTAAGTGTGTTTTTTTTTTTTTTTTTTGGGGGGGGGGTGAGCTTTACATATATAGTTGAGAGAAGGGGGGGGTCGAACCGGGGAGGGGATAAGATACCAGCCAAGAGACTCGAACTCAAGACCTCTTGGTGAGCATGGGCATGAAGCGCACCAGGGCTCACCAACTGAGCTTAGAACTCGAAACCTCTTAGAGTAAGTTGCCTATTGCAACGACCCATGGAAAAGTTTAGACCGTTTAAGTAAGAAGTAGCCATATGTGGAGGAAATTCTTGAACAGATCGGCCAGACCAAACCAATAAATAGTTGGGTTTGGACCGGTTTTTGGCTTACCCGTGAACTGAGTTATTTCCCACCTAACTTCGATGGTCCAAATCTAACGGTAAAAAATAAGTAAAATGACAAATCCATTGAGAATTGCATATTCCGTGTCTCGCTGGCATAAAAGATGTGGAGTAGCGCATAATTTAATTGATCCAATACGTTCATCGTGATCAAATGGACGGTTAATTTGTTATACACGTAGGACACAGGGATACTATCGTAAATAACCGATTCCGTTGTGTTTTTAATTCCGCACCCAATCAGTAGTCAGCACCAGGCACGCTGCACATCAGCAGTAGGTCAGTGAAGCGAGCGAACACACACACGAGATGCCCTTTAGCCCTTGGCTCGTTCACCGAGACTCCACCAACGTTGCCATCACATAACTACGTGTCATTATGACGTGGCACAGTGGCACTACGCTCCCTCCGACCGACCTTTTTAAGCTTTGCTGTCCCTCTCTTAGAGCTGAGATTTTGTAAAGCAGCAGTCAACAGTAACATCTGAGTTTGAATTTGAGTTTTGAGTTACGAAAGAAAAAACTGTTATTTCGCAGTTATCATCTATTAGCTGTCTGAAATTCATTTCAATAGCAGAAAGTTTTTTTCTTTGCCTTGTAAGAATGGCAGATAGTTGCAGTCGGAAGCTCATTGTTGAGGTCTGTAACGCGAGAAATCTAATGCCCAAGGACGGGCAAGGAACCGCCAGTGCTTATGTGATCGTCGATTTCGATGGCCAGAGGCGTCGGACGAAGACGAAGTTCAGAGATCTGAATCCACAGTGGGATGAGAAGCTCGAGTTTCTAGTTAATGATCCGGACTCCATGGCCTCTGAAATCCTTGAGCTCAACATCTACAACGACAAGAAGACAGTGAGGCGAAGTAATTTCCTCGGTAAAGTCAAGATCTCAGGTGGTGGTTTTGTGAAATTGGGATCTGAAACGCTAGTTTATTATCCTCTGGAGAAAAGAAGCGTCTTTTCGCAGATCAAAGGAGAGATGGGCTTGAAGGTCTATTATGTCGACGAAGATCTCCCTGCAGCTCTCGACACGGCCTCACCACCGGAACAGAAATCGGAAGCTCCAGCCGAGGCTGAAGCCGCACCACCGGCAGAGAAAGAAGAGGAAAAGAAGGAGGAGAAGAAAGATGAACAGAAAAAGGAGGAGGAAAAACCAGCGGCGGCGACAGAAGAAAAACCACCGGAGAATGCAAAACCTGCGGAAACTCCAGCAGCGGCGCCGCCTCAGCCTGAAGCCGTGGAGAGTCCTCCGATCGCTCACAGCGATAACCCGAAGCAGCAGAAGGAGAAAACGGTAGCAAGGAAGCAGCAGAATTCCGGCGTAAACGACCTGGAGATCCGTTCATTCAGCAAAGATCGCAGCCGTAGCGCGTATGATCTCGTCGATCGTATGCCATTTCTCTACGTACGCGTACTCAAGGCCAAACGCACAAATGCTGAGGCTGATTCCTCCATATACGCCAAACTTGTGATCGGCACTCATGGTATCCATACGAAGAGCGTGACTGATAAAGACTGGGATCAAGTCTTCGCCTTCGACAAGGAAGGCCTCAACTCTACAGCTTTGGAGGTATCAGTATGGGTAGAGAAGAAAGACGCAGAAGCCAATACCTCTACGGATTCGTCTCTAGGTACGGTTTCTTTTGATCTACAAGAAGTACCGAACAGAGTACCACCAGACAGTCCTCTGGCTCCACAATGGTATACCCTCGAAGGTCCGCCGGAGAACTTTACCGGAACTGACGTTATGTTGGCGGTTTGGATCGGCACTCAGGAAGATGAAGCTTTTCAGGAAGCGTGGCAATCGGATTCCGGTGGGCTGATTCCAGAAACCCGAGCCAAGGTGTACCTCTCCCCGAAGCTGTGGTACCTGAGGCTAACGGTCATCCAAACCCAAGATTTGCAGCTAGCTTCGGCTCCCGAGCCTAAGGCTCGTGGCCCCGAACTTTACGTGAAGGCTCAGCTTGGCGCTCAAGTTTTCAAGACGGGTAGGAGCTCTATTAGCTCTATCAGCTCATCCAGCTCGGCTAACCCAACTTGGAACGAAGATCTTATTTTCATCGCAGCAGAGCCATTTGAACCGTTTTTGGTGATAACCGTGGAAGATGTATCGAGTGCACAGTCGGTGGGCCATGCCAAGGTACATGTGCCTAGTATCGATCGGCGGAACGATGATCAAACAGAGTTACGTTCCCGATGGTTTAATCTAGTGGGCGATGAGAGTAGACCGTACACCGGGCGTATACACGTTCGAGTCTGTTTAGAAGGTGGTTATCACGTGCTAGACGAAGCGGCGCATGTTACAAGCGATGTCCGAGCCGCAGCGAAACAACTATCCAAGCCACCGATTGGTTTACTAGAGGTGGGTATACGTGGGGCCACCAATTTACTGCCTGTGAAAACGAAGGACGGGACGCGCGGGACCACCGATGCTTATGTGGTTGCAAAGTATGGGCCCAAGTGGGTCCGTACCCGTACGATCCTTGATAGGTTCAATCCACGGTGGAATGAGCAGTACACATGGGATGTATACGATCCATGCACTGTTCTCACTATTGGAGTGTTCGACAACGGACGGTACAAGCATGAAGAAGCAGGGAAGTCTGGGAGGGATGTTCGTATGGGAAAACTGCGAATTAGGTTATCAAACCTTGATACCAATCGTCCGTACCTGAATTCATATTCGCTAGTGGTTTTGCAACCTGGTGGGGCCAAGAAGATGGGAGAGATCGAACTAGCCGTGCGTTTCTCGTGTTCATCATGGGTGAGCCTGCTGCAGGCATACACTAGTCCGATGCTCCCGCGGATGCATTACGTACGGCCTCTGGGTCCCGGCCGACAAGACATCTTACGGCACACAGCGATGAGGATAGTGACGGCACGGCTCGCACGGTCTGAACCACCGATGGGTCAAGAAGTGGTCCAGTACATGTTAGACTCGGATATCCATGTGTGGAGCATGAGGCGGAGTAAGGCCAATTGGTTCCGGGTCGTCGGATGCATGACCCGAGCCGCAGCCCTTGCGCGATGGTTGGATGGGATCAAGACTTGGGTCCACCCATCTACGACCATACTAGTCCACGTGCTTCTCGTGGCAATCGTGTTATGCCCTCACCTTATACTTCCTACTGTATTCATGTATGCCTTCTTTATCGTGATCTTGCGGTTTCGGGGCCGACACAGAACCCCATCTAGTATGGATCCGAGACTATCTCATGTGGATGCAGTGGGTCTTGATGAGCTTGATGAGGAATTTGATGGATTCCCAACCACTCGATCAGCCGATCAGATACGCACAAGATATGAGCGGTTACGAGCATTAGCAGGGCGGGCTCAGTCGTTGCTAGGGGACGTAGCGGCACAAGGCGAGCGTGTGGATGCGTTGCTCAATTGGAGGGACCCACGTGCGACAGGGATATTTGTGGTATTTTGCCTCTTAGCATCTTTGGTATTTTACGTGGTACCTTTCAAGGCGTTCGTGTTGGGTTCGGGGTTTTACTACTTGCGCCACCCAAGGTTTCGCGACGACATGCCATCCGTACCTGTCAATTTTTTCCGGCGTCTCCCATCTCTCTCTGATCAAATCCTCTAAGAAATTTTCCGGCGAGTCTGTCTGTCGCACTTTTCTAGCGCAGAGTAGGGATGAATGACTTTCCTAATTTCCCCCCACCCCCAATTTAATGTTATTTAAATTGAATTAATTCAAATTTTTATTATTTTATTTTGCTTTTGGAAATTAGAAAAGTAAGACATTTAAAAGTGGAAAGGAAACCGTTACTGTGGAGTATTGGCCATTAATGCATTGTTATTTCGGATTTCGGGAGTCAGTCCAAAGTAAATAAAGCCAGGTTACCGTTATAGCCTTCCCTTTTTATGTTTGATTGAAGACCGTTATAGCCTTCTTATAGAGAAGGCAATCTGCTTGTGTAAAGGTAGGGTTGGGCCGGGCTTTTTAAACCCTAACCCAATCCTGACTCCATTTTGCTAGGCCTAGGCTTAGCCTGATCCTGACTCAGGGTCGAAATAGGCTGACCCTGATTGGTCTTGATCATTGAGTGGGGAAAAGGAGGGTATGGATTATGGATTGAATTGAGTTGGGCTAGGTCGGGGAAAAAATTATCAGTTTTATATGAAATAATATTATAATAAAATATGGGGAAGCAGTTTTTTGTCCGAGAGTGTGCCCTATGCCAGCACTCCCATGTGTCTATCTCTCTCCTCCTTAAAACAAGGGGGCAAAGGTGTCTTTTCACATGGGAGGGAGAGAGATAGACTCATGGGAGTGCTGGCGTAGACGCTAGCACCCAGAGATCTTTTTCCTTAAAATATATTATTACTTATTATCTTTATATATAATAATATATTATATAACATGTGTGACATTTAAAGTTTATAATATATATAGTACATCAATATAGGAAAAAGAACTCTACTTGGTCTTGTAGATAGTTTATATTCTACATAGCCAACCTCATGGTCATCGGATTAGAATCATGCATTAATGACCATTGATGTATTTTAAGTATTTAAAATTTAAAATAAGGTCGGGTTGGGTTGGGTTGGGCTCAACTCGAGGCTTCAACCGTGGCCCAACTCGATCCGACCCTAACTCAGGACAAAAAATTTTCAACCTAACCTGCCATGCGACCCCTGCCAGATATCTCAACCCAGGCCTTATTCAAGCTCAGAGTAAGTAGATTTGGACTGACAGGGCCAAACTTGTCGGTCTAAACCTGCACCTGTGGTAAAGGTATTTGATTTTTGTGTGCACTTGTATTCTTCTAGTACTTCGAGAGTCCGTTTAGCTAGACATGATTGGGTCATCATTATTTTGCTTCTAAGAAGCTGACCATCGTTGACTATTTTATAATTGGTGAACTGGACATGGGTACAATCAGATCATCATCCTGGGCTTACATTAAGGAACAAATGCGTGCATCTCAATCAGGCAGGGTACCCGTACCTCCTTTGCTACCTGGTAGTCCAATGTCCATATTCCATATCATTAGTAAGGGAAAACTTTTCCTTACTATTGAAAATATCTTGGGATAAACTCGAGTACACGTCAGAGCACACAACCGGGTGGTGTTCTTTCTCCCCTTTGATTAATTGATGGATTGCGTTTTTTACCCTTGTTATATGGTGCACGCTTGATTTAGTCTTGTTGGTTTAAGTATTTCTAGTTCTTTGATGAATATATTTTATAAAAAAAATATTGAAAAAATACTCACCATTCATTTTACTTTTGGGGAAATTCTTGTATTTTGGGGAGATAAAATTTTGACCAATGAATGCTTGTGAGACTTTTATCACATGAGCCATGATTGTTGACACACAACAAAAGATAATGAGTAAGTGTGAGGCTTCAGTTTGGCACGTGCTTTGGCACATGGATAATGTCTTAATTGTTTTTTGATAAAGGATTATGTGTTAGTTGTTAAAATTATCTTTGGATGGTAAAGGATAATTTATTTAGGGAAATTTATACATATCATCATTAAGGTTTGATGAAAGGATATTTTCACCCCCCAATTTTGAAAAATTCTGCGTACCTGCCTGAGGTTTGCAAACGGTAACAAATAAGTCCATTCTGTCAGTTCATGACTAACACGGTTAGAAATTAGGCTTGAACTGACGGAATTGCCTTTCTAAGAAGAATAAAAAAAAAAAAAACCTGCAACTCATCTTCTCCAAAATCGATTGGGGAAGATGAGTTGCAACCATCCCAACGCCCCATTGATTATTAAAACATTTGCCACTTAATCACTCCTCTTCACCATCACTCTCTGCTCTACCCTCAAACCCTAACCCTAAACTCGATTCAGGAATGTTACCGAACAGAAAGTTCCCCAATAAGATCAACGTCTCAAGCCGATTTCCAGAACAGAGATCCGGAGGGAGAATCCCCGTCAGCTTGTTCAACGACAAATCGAGGAGCTGAAGCTTGCCATTCCTTCCAAGTCCCTGAGGAATACTTCCAGTAAAATTATTCACCCAAAGCTGCAACACTTCCAACTTGGGCAAATCACCAATGAAATCGGGAATCGCGCCGTGCAACTTGTTCCTGAACAAATTCATCATAGTCATCGAAGACATCGATTGTTCCATTGATCTCACTGGCAACAGGAAGAAGAAGGGGAAAGACAAGAAGCTACATGCCATGTTCCCAAGCTTGAGGAGGTCTATGCAGAGATCTACAGGGTGTTGAAGCCTGGATCAATGTATGTGTCCTACGAGTGGGTCCCGACCGATAGGTACAGGGCGGAGGACCCGGAGCAGGTGGAGATCATTCATGGGATTGAGAGAGGTGATGCATTGCCTGGATTGAGGAGGTACGATGAGGTTGCAGACACTGCGAGGAAGGTTGGATTCGAAGTTGTGAAGGAGAAGGATTTGGCGAAACCCCCTTCAAAACCATGGTGGCAAAGGTTGAAGATGGGAAGGATTGCTTACTGGAGAAACCATATCTTGGTGATTTTGCTATCTTGGATTGGGATTGCACCTAAGGGTGTTGTCGATGTCCATGAGATGCTATCGTGATTGCTGATTACTTGGCCAAAGGTGGGAAGACTGGGATTTTCACTCCGATGCACATGATCCTCTACAGGAAGCCGGAATCCTCACCTTCCTCCTCTTAGTGTTTTGTTTGCTTAGATTGTCAAATCAAATTCCAATCTTGAAGTTTCAAAGGGGGATTGGGCTGGGGATTATTGCAGACGGAGGTACCCCTGCCTTCTCTCTCTTCTGTTACTTTCTTCTTCGCCCCTCCCCTTTTTTTATGTTAATTTTTTTTCTTTTTCATTATTATCATCTTCAATGTAGTTGTTCTTCTTCTTTTAGTTACTTTTCTGTTTGGGAGCATGGCAGGGCTTCAACACCCTTATGGTTTTGAAACCTTCAACTCATCTTCCTCAATTCGATTGGGGAAGATGAGTTGCAGGTTTTTTTTTTTTTTTTTTCTTTGTAAGGGTAATTTTGTCCATTCATCTCTTATTTTTTTTTGGGTTCTTCTTAGAAGGGCAATTCTGTCAGTTCAAGTCTAATTTTTAACAGTGTTAGTCATGAACTGACGAAATGGACTTATTTGTTACCGTTTGCAAACCTCAAGGGGGTACGCAGAATTTTTCAAAACTGGCGGGTGAAAATATCCTTTCGTCAAACCTCAGGGGTGGTATGTGTAAATCTCCCATTTATTTATTTTTATATAACTTCTGTGTGGTTAAAAATACAGAGGAAGTTAAAGCTCATAACACAAGCATAACAAATATGATTGTAGACCTGACTTATTATTAATTGATCAACAAATTTAGATCAAACTCTACAAGTGTAGATCTATTTGGTATTGATTTGTTTATATTTAAACAATTTAAATGTTTACAAAGTTGGATTTGCCAAACAATAAATACATCAATCCAATGTAGATTTCTTTTTACATGTACATTATGAAGTAATATATATATATATATATATATATATATATATATATATATATATATATCTTTTTACATGTGCATTATGAAGTAATATATATATATATAAATAAAAACAACAACTGCCTAGCTCAGTTGGTGAGCTGTGGTACGCTTCATGCCCATGCTCACCAGGAGGTTTTGAGTTTGAGCCTCCTGGCTGTTAACCCCACCCCTTAGTAATAATAGTAATAGTATATAAGCCCCCTTTCCAAAAAAAAAGAAAGTATATTTATAATTTTATATATATATATACTTGCTCCCGAAATATATTTTATAGGATTTTTTTTCTTCTGAAAATCAATACAAAAGTGTATAAAGAATTAATAAATAGAAAACAGAAAATTTTTATATGAAATGCAACACAAAAGATAAAAACAACATTCATTTAGATTTAAGATGTTGTTTTCCTTAAATGATGATGGCATCTTAGTCATTGCTACTCTTTACACTCATGGAGGACTCCACTGCATTATATGGTTGGATTCTTTCTCTCACTTAATCGTTTTCAAATATGTATCTTATCACGTCCAATAAAAAAATGCCAAATGATAAAAAATATAGAATAAAAATTTAAATAACAAATATTTTTATTAGAAAATTAGTTTACATTGATTCAAATGGAACCTTAGTGAATAATGACCAAATGTGCTTTTACTATTTAATAATATGATATATAGAATTACAATTAACTTCAAAGAGTTTTGTAACTCAAAATGATTTAACATAATAACAAAGATAGGAGGTAGCAATGTCCTTTAATATCTAAGCATCAATTTTGCATTTTAAATATAACAATGTGTTATAGAAAAAGTACATTAATATATCTTACATCAAAATAGTATAATATGACAAGAAAAAAAAAACAACAATGGAACTTTATATCATTATATATAATACCAATTATGCATTTAAATCGCAGTAGTATGATAGAAAAAATTACATTAAAAGATGTTAGATTAACATATTTTTCCTCATGATAATTCTATATTACAAACAAAGAAATGAGTAATTATATCATGAGAAAAAGTTTTCTAAGCCGTAGAGGAAGGATATGGTAGCAACTTCTGTGTCTATCTCTCTCTTTCTCACATAAGAAGACTTTATTGATGCACTCTCTTATGCCGCTTGCTCAAAGAACCCTCTCCCTTATATCATTTTATAGGATTCAGATCCTCTACTGTTGAGCTGCCCAGTAGGACAGTGCTGCCAAGACACGGTGAGGCGCGCAATGTCCGCCTTACCCCTGTCCGAGTGCCTTGCCGGAGTGGGGGTAAGACGAACATTGTATGCCTCACCGTGTCTTAGTAGCACGATCCTGCCGGACAGCTCAACAATAGAGGATCCAAATTGCATTTTACATAGGATGACTAGAGGTATTTAAAACATGATAAATACAAAGATTTAATTACACTAAATGTGAGTACATATGTTTTGTTCTCCTCTTTTCGAGAAAAAGTTGCCATAAATAGAGAAATCTTCTTTTGAAAGAGAATTTTATTAAAAATAGAAAAGAAGAAGAATACAAGGCCTCACAACTTGAAACAATGCGTAAAAAAACTTATATCCACATGCAATCCAGATCCTCTACTGCCGAGCGGCCCGACAGGACCGTGCAGCCCAGACACAGTGAGGTGTGCAGTGACCACCTTGCCCCTGCCCAAACGTTTTGCTCTAGTGGGGGTAAGGCGGTCATTGCATGCCTCACTGTGTCTGGGCTGCACGGTCCTGCCGGACAGCTCAGCAGTAGAGGATCAAGATGCCATAAAATAGGGTAGGATAAGGTAGAAAAACACCAAAATGAACCAGATTCCCAAGCATCCTGGAGGATAGTATTGAAGTCTCTCATATATGCTTTAAAAAAGGGGCAAATTACTATCACTCAAAATTCTTGCACTTTCACTTATCTTTCTCCCCAGATAATTCAAAAACCCAAAAATACCCGTAGTCCACTCCCCTCTCCTCCCGTAGCGGAGTAGGGACTCCCTACTAGGGAGGTAGGGTGGATCCGGAGGCAAGGGTGTGCGGGGGTGGAGGAGGGAAATACAGAGGGCGGAGCCGCGGAGGGCAGGGTGGGAGATTGGCTTTCAACTCTAATTCTGCAGTTCTGCTGCTTCCAATATTGGCTTCTTGCTTTTCCTAAATTGACTTCTTAGCTTTCCCAAGTTGTACTCAGATTTGCAATGATGGTGGACTCCTGGTTTATTGTTTGTTTCAATTTTTAGTTTACCAATTTGTATAAACTACTTTACAACCGTATTGGCTTTTGCCATCAACAATGAGCTTTACTTTTATTTTTGTTTCTGCAAATTTGCTCCTCAATTGAATTAAGATAAAATTCATCATTTCCAAGAATGAGAGAAGAAAAATATGCTCTCATAAAGCCAATTCAATTTTATTCACTCCAATCACTTCAAAAAATTTGTCAGATTTATTTATAAGAAAGCCATCCTTTTAATCTTCTATTAAATTTCATAAAAATTTCATCTACATTGCCTTCTCCTGAAATTTCTCACCGAAAGCATCTTAGTTAGCAAAGCTTTCAATCTTTTGGAACCTGGTCCAGGCTTTAGAACACCGAATCTCTTGCTCTTCAAACCTGAACATGTATAGTATCTCCCCATTTTTTCTGAACACCAACCCCCAAATGTAAATTGCCCATGGAGTCGCCTGAGAAGCTCTCGATCGATCTTGTCAAGCACAGGGTCATCTGGCTTGAACTTCCTCGAAAATGCGGCATTGCTAAGAATCATTCTTCTGTAATCTTTCAGTCCAAGGGACCTTGGATGCTGCTTTGGTGGTGTATCCCATTTAATGTAATGAAGATCATGGTTCACTGTTGTGTTCCTGTAATCCTCAGAATTGCAAATTACTGTCTGGAAATATCCCTCTGGAGATGAAACAAAATTTGTGTAATATAGAAGGAGAGTCCTTGGTAGGTTCTCCCAACCCACTACACAGTATTCAGCGAAGGATCTAGATAAAACAGTCCAAGCAGAACCTGGAAGCAGGAAAAATAAGGAATGAGAAACATAAGTACATTAATTATATCAATGTTAATGTTTCCCACTTGGATATATGAATGTGTTATTGCCTTGGTTTGCAATTTTTTTCATAAGCACTGGAATGGTTTTTGGTGGTTACTGTTCTCTGCCAAGCATTTTGATTTTCATCTCATTAGAAACATTAGTCACACAATGAAGTTCAACTACATGGTTTATATACTTTTCTGATACTCCTACATGTCTTGCAGGTGCCCTTTTTCCATAATGAAGCATAACATTGAAGAAGAAGTGAGAAAGGATTAGGGGACAAAAACCTGTATATAGCTTGAAAGCAGTTGGGAGAGCCCTCTGTTTTATAACCCACCAGATCTCTGATTTGTTGTGGCTATAGAGACCAGGGTCAATGATGATAGGTTTTCCTCTCTTATTCCTACAAATTTTAAAGCAAGTTAGTTAATTTTGTTGCACTAACTTCACAAACTAAATAATCAAAAAGCATTTAAGGAGTATGAGTTTGAATTACTGCCAAGTGAAACAACAAAGATAGATAAAAAAACTGCAGAAAATTTTCTCACATTTTCCAACCCAAATGGCTGCTGTGCTGTATGAAATTGAGATCTTTAGGTAGGTCAGAGAAGGCATGGATCAGATCTGAGAAAAAGGGTCACAAATTATCCAATCAGAAAGAAACCCAGAACAAGAAGGAAAGAAGGGGAGAAAGAAAAACAGGGGCACTCACCTTACCATCTTGAGTGATTAAGGGATAGTCAGAGGCACTGAGATTAATAAACCAATCCCAGTTGCAGGTCCTCAGAAGCATGGCCATGGCATGGAGAGTGGTGGCAAGCATAGTGGGTCCTCTGTAGGTCACCAAATTCGATTTCTGCACCACCCAAACATTACCCATCTGGGCAAAAACTGGGTTGCTGGAGACGAATTGGGTTAGCTCCAGATGCTCTGTCGCCGTCGCATCGTGGTCCATGTGGAGGAGGTAGTAATTCCCCGGGTGGTACAGTGCTTGCAGAGCACGTTTTAGCTTTGGAAGGTCTCCCTTTGATGCAGAGATCAGGTAAGCAAAGGTTACAGGGTATGAATTTTGGGATTTAGGTAGATGAACTGTGGTTACTGGCCGGAATCCGGTGGCAGGTCTGGTTAGTATTGTGGGGATGAAGAGAAGGGTGAAGAGGAGTAATGTTACCAGGAAGGAGATCATTAGTTCTTTGATGCCCATTGAAGACAAGTTGCAGAGACCATCTGTTTGGAAGAAGAAGAAAGGCGGTTGGTGGTAGTTAACTTTTATGATGGAGGGTAAGCTGTGAAGTGGGAATTAAAGCAGAGGGAAGAGTGCAGATGAGATCACAGAAGAGAAGACGGTTCCTTTGGTACCAGAAAAAGAAGATGGTTCCTTCCTTGGAAGGGATGCCTCCATCTGTCACTCAAGTATTCAATCAATGGGTTATGGTATTGAAAGTGACCCTTTAATTCTTGGAAACAAGTGAGAATTACCAAAATGGAACTCTATCTTCTCCCAAGGAGAGCTAAAGGATTAGACAACCAAAGGGGTTTTGTAGGAATCAGATTGTTGACAAATGAAATTGGGAGGAATATGAAAAGATTTCCATAGATATTTAATTTTAGTTTTAAAATTTTTATTCAAAAAATTTATACATTAGTTTCATTAATTTACTGTTATATTATTAATGAAAAAAAAAAATACCAAAAGAATGAAATTCGATTGATTCAAAAAAAGATTTAAAGAATAAGATATAATCGAAATTGATCTTGATCTATTTCTAAAGGGTAAGAGATCATTGTCTGATTGTGTAGCGCAAACACCAATGTAGAAGCCAATGCAAGTGCACGCAAGGACATCAACCTAAATGTAATTTTTTATTTCATGGAACAGGGTGGTATTTTCGTGTGATTTTTTCCCATATCCAAATTAGTCGATTCAACAGAATTTCAAGCCATTTGATAAATCCTTACTTATAATTAATTTTAGGGAAGCAGTTTTCTGTATGGGAGTGTGGCCTATGCCAGCACTCCCATGTGTCTATCTCTCTCTTCATTAAAACAAGGGGGTAGAGGTGTCTTTTCACATGAGGAGGAGAGAGATTAGGGCTGCAATAAGGTCGGGTTGGGCCGAGCTTTATAGAACCTTAGCCCAACCCTAAGTCCCCTTAGCTGGGCCCAGGCCCGACCCGACCCTGACTTAGGGCCAGAAAAATCCAACCCTGACCCGCCCTCAGGGTCAAGTCGGGCCGACCCTAATTGGCCCTGATCATGGGGAGGGGAAAAGAAATGCATGGGCTAGAATGGGCTGGGAAGAACATTATTAATTTTACATAAAATAACAATATAATAAATTATATTATAACACTTATTGTCTTCATATATAATATATTATATAAAAAAATGTCGGTGAAATTTAAAGTTTATAATGTATAAATTATATCAATAAATATTTTATAGTATAACTGAAATCAGGGCCGGGCCAAGCTTAGTTCGAGGCATCAACCCTAACCCGACTCGACCCTAACTCAGGGTCAGAAATTTCCAGCCCTGACTCGCCCTCAGAGCCAAATATCTTAGCCCAGATCCTGTTCGGGCTCAGGGCGGGCTAGGGCGGGTTCGGGTCGATAGGGCCAAACTTGCACCCCTAAGAGAGATAGACTCATGGGCGTGCTGGCATAGGCCACACTCCCAGACAGAGAACTTTTTCCCTTAATTTTTATAGACAAGGAGGAGTCTTCATACTGCTAGTGTGACAAAGAATCTCCACGTTCCAATGGATATTTTGAAAAAAATATCATCAATAAGAGAGTCATATTTTCAGAATAAATTTGAAAAAAAAAATCTTTTTCCCACAAACGGAATCATTGAAACAAGGGAAGGGAAACCCTTTTTTTCTGTTTTTTAGATTGTAAATCCTATTTTTTATTCTTTATTTAATACAAAGCTCCTTCTTTCAAGAAGAAAGAGTAATGTTATGGTGCTTTGCCATGCAGTTGTATTAAGTGATCCCCTCGAGACTTGAGAATTGGGTTGGATGATTGGATGACAAATGGTGTCAACATTAATGATCAGATATGCCTCCATAATGGACAGTCTGGATTGATGACGATATTTATATCATTCATTTTTACATGTTTTTTTTTTTTTTTAGAAATTTTTATTGGAGAATGTTCTCTGTGCCGGGGGTGCAGGCTGTGCCCAAACACATGGGGGTAGGCACAATGGCCATCCTACCCCCTGAATGGCAGGCTCATGTGTCTGGGCGCAGCCTACGCTGCGTCATAGAGAAGATGAGCCCAATTTTTATATATGATCGATCACTTGGAACTTGGAAGGTTTCCTCATAAATAACCAAACCCCATCAAAACTACAAAATCATCTTTCTTTCTATTATGCTTGGAGACAAAGCCCAATATTGTCTTTTTGTTGGAAGGTGGGGTTGCGTGGGTTGTGGAAGCCTATATTTTTTTCTTTTCTTGCAAGTTGCAATGAAGAAAGAGGGAAAAGCCCACATCCATCTTTACTGATTTCCTTTTATGAGGTGGCGTGTCTTTTGACCAGAAACGGATGGCACTTCGCAACAAGTGGTTGATAGACCTGCCTTTGCATCCTATATACGGAACAACTAATCTGTGATCTACATATTAAAAACATGGGAGAATGTTCTCTGGTCTCATGTGTCTGGGTGCAGCCTGCGCTATAACAGCATCCCTAAAAACATTTTCTAAATGAGATGTAAAAAAAAGGCCATCCATCCCGATCCGATCCTAATCCACCCTGAGCCCAGATAGGGCTGGACCGGGCCTGCGTTCCTGCCAGGGTTGGGCTGACTTTAGTATTTTCCTGGCTCTAGCAGGATCGGGCTGGGACTAGGTTGAGGCCTTGGCCCTAGCAGGGCCAGCCAGACATGTATCACTGTATGCACCTAATAAATATGGGCCTAAGCTTGTATGCACTTATAACCCATTAGTGCATTTTAAGGCTAACGCACTTAATAAATATGGGCTTTGTTAAGTGGGCTGGGTTTTTGTTAAGTGGTCTATGATGGGCGATAGTTCACTATTCAATTCCAATCAGGGTTGGGCCGGACTTAGGAAAATCCTGTTAGGATTAGGCTGGGTTGAGGGAATGCTTGGCCCTGACAGGATCGGGTTGGGCTTGGGTTTACGTTAAGGCTGTCAGAGTTGGGCTAGGGTTAAGGCTAAGCCAGGCCGAGCCCAGCCCGTTGACACCCCTACTTCTAAAATAGTATACACTTGTTAATATTTCTCTGGGTTAGTTGGGAGTACTGTTAACAGAAATCCATCACCCAAGATGGAAGGGGGATCGACTTGGTTATCTTTTTCTTAGTCTGGCCATCATTTCATTTTCGTCAATGTATGACATTAGGAAGAAGAAAGTAAAAAGATCCTCAATTTCTAGAAATAGAAAGGAAAAAGATCCTCAATTTCTCATTATTGAAGAAGAAGATCGAAGAAGAAGAAGAAGAAAAAGAAAAGTAACACGAGAGGGAGAGGGAGAGGGAGATAGGTATTTGTTTGGTGAGCCCGTTGTCCCAACTTTTCAAACCGTTATTTAAGTACTAATAAATGATGACCGCCATTAGCTAGTTTGGCCACGAGATTCATCCCTTCAAAAGTTTCCAGTCTATATCTTTCCCCCCAACGCCCAAACCATGCTCTCATATGTACCAAGATATTAAGAATACGCATTATGGATATAAGTTTTGCATATATTTTAGCCAAAGTCAAATTCTTGATTTGAGTGAGAGTATGACACACGTTGAAAGATGATATTTCTATTTCAACCATTATGAAGTACGTAAGTAAAACTTCACACATTGTCTTTTAATTTGGAAGTATCTTATTTACGTTGTTATTATTATGCATATTTTTTAATATATATGTCAAATAAGAAGATTTACTCTCATTGAAAAAAAGAAACGGATTATATTAAAATGAATAAAAAAATAAAATTTTAAATAATTAACACCTTAAGGGATGTCAATAAGAAATTCTATTTTTTAAATGATTATTCTGCCCATGATTTTAAAACCCAAACCCTAGGGAGTAGGGACCCACTTTAGTTTTTTCCAGGTTATCCGTTGGTTTTC
This sequence comes from Telopea speciosissima, assembly GCF_018873765.1. NCBI lineage: Eukaryota > Viridiplantae > Streptophyta > Magnoliopsida > Proteales > Proteaceae > Telopea > Telopea speciosissima. Next base: position 19,697,253 of record NC_057916.1, on the reverse strand, counting down.
ACCAGAGATTGGATTTGATTGGAAATTTGTAAAGCAATTTGTGCCTATTCATGTCTATTCCAATTTGACCACCCGGTTTGATTTGATTTGATTTTAAAATTATGATTTAATTGCCTTGAGTCATTGATAGAATATCTAACCAGAAAATACAGGGAAGATAGACAAGGAAAACATGGTTATTACATTCCAATTTAATAATATAGCTGCTACATATGGATAGATGATATGATGTAATTATTCTCATTGTTGGATACAAAGATTATGGTTTGGATTGGTCACATATCATATTTCAGAGATTAATTCAATTAAGGGGAAAAGATTCCCACGACCCAAGTGTCCCAATATTCCCAATCGCTTTCCCACACTCCAACCCATTTTACTGTAGCAACCCCCCCCCCCCCCCCACCTTTTTATGGGTTTCTATAAGTACCCCTTCCAACGTGGCAACGCCCAAAACTGCACATGGGTGTCGGAAGGAATCCTCTCCTTTCTATCAAATACCCCTCCCCAATCCCCATGTCTTGAAATGGATCTCCATCAATTTCAAACCTATATTTTGTAGTGTGACATACTTCAATGGGTTCAAACTAGAAACTTGACATATGAACCAGGGACCTAGGCTTCTATCTATACACAAAATTTCTACTCTTATTTACAAAGATGTTCCTTAAATTGGACGGTGCAGATTGCTAACCAAATGTGTGAGTGGAATGAGGCATCACACCAAGGGGAGGGGATAGAAAGATTAGAAACAAATTCAGTTAAGCTGTTGGACTGAACCACAGTATCAAACAGCCTTTAGTGTTTACCCAGAAACTTAAAAAAGGAATTCCTTTTTAAAAGATAACGTATTTCGCGGGAAATTCCAACTGCCCTCCAGCCAAAGAGGGTTAGAAGAAGCTTATGCTAGCACGTCACCATGGCTGACTTGACTCTGTCTTCCACGTCAAAGTCTCCAAGTCGGCAATTGGCTTAGCTCAAAGAACGAACCCATACCTAGCTCCCCAAGCAAAGAAGACTAGTAGAAGTCTAGAAAAGATTATATTTCCACTTTTCTTTCTTTTAATTTTTGATTTGAAAGAGAAGAACTGGAGTACTGGACTGAGAGAGAGAGAGAGAGAGAGAGTGGTAGAAACAAGAGATTGAAAGAGATTCCGTCTAAAAGGTTATAGTGAATCGTAGGCGCCAAGAAATAGAAAGAAAACCCAGAATTCAAATATAGATTAGAGAAGAGAAACAGTCAGTGTGTCATCAGATGGCAAGAATCAGTCAGTCTCCCTCAAGCATCAACATTCACATTCAAGAACCTGATCAGTTCATCAATATTAATCCTTCAATCAACAACAACAACAGCATCACCAAAGAGGAGAAGAAGAAGAAGACCGGTATCACCCCTAATCAAGTGCATTCCTTCTCCTCTCTCTGTGTTAATCTTCTTTTCCAGTCCAATCTCTTCTTTCTTACCCCTCTTGCCTCCCCTGTTTCTTCCTCTTTTCTCACAAAAAAACCCATATGGCTAGATGCTATGTTGGTTAAGAAATCTCTATTCTTATCAATCTTGATCTATTCTTGAATCCACCATGTTTGGATTTTGGAATTCAACTTGCAGAGTCTTTTCAATTAGCTTTCCTAATTGTTCTAACTTTCTTGTTTTTGGTGAAATGTGCAGGCAGGAGAATCCACAACCTACCGGAAAACAACGGCCGGACAGATCACCGGCAAGCTGTTCTTTATCATCTTCTTCATCCAACTTTTTCTCATCACAGTCTTGATCGTCTTCCTCACCATCCGCAGCTTCGTCTCCCATTCAAGTTCAAACCACTTATCCCACCCTCTTCACTGGTATCTCCCTCTCCTCACTTCCATCGGATGCTCCGCCATTGCTGCATTCTCATGGCTGTTCTCTATCCGCTGCAACCCATCAAGAACCATAAAGACCGCATTTTGGCTCAGCCCTTCATTGACATGCGTTGCCGGACTCCTCCTTCTCGCCGTTGGCACCGCCTGTAGCCTAGCAGTCGCTGTAGCTGCAATCATCTTCGCCCTCATCCAGTCCCTCTATGCCTGTTGGTTCGTCCCCCGGATTGATTACACGAGCAAGATCTCATCGATCTCCCAAGCCATACCCACTTCAGGGACGACCAAGTTCATCGCTTTATCGATCCTTGCCGGCGCCACTTACTCCTCTTTGGCCGTCTCTGGCCTTGGCGGTGCCACCGTTGGAACTGGGTCTCTCTCCCTCTCAGATGCCCTCTTCGTCTTGGCCATTCTGCTCAGCCTGGCATGGACAATGCAGGTAATTAGGAACATCTCTCATGTCTCAATCTCGCGTGTTGGGTACCTCTACTTTGTTCACGGGATTGAATCCAACACATTTGGGGCTTACCATGGCACGATTAAACACTCCATGGGCAATGTATGTTTGGGTTCAGCTATTGTGCCTGTTCTTGGAATCATACGGGGCTCGGCGAGGGTAATCAGTTCGGTTGCAGGAGACACGGATGAGTTCCTCTGCTCTTGTGCGAATTGCTACGTAGGTGTCGCTGCAAGGCTTGTGGCGTATGGGAATCGATGGGGGTTCGTTCATGTCGGCGTTTATAATAAAGGGTTCGTTCGGGCATCGATGGATACCTGGGAGACGATTGGACGATCTGGGCTGGAATCGGTGATTGACTCGGACCTCACTGGGTCCTTCTGCTTCCTCTGTGGAGTTGCAGTGGGAGCAGCTTGTACGATTGTGAGTGGGTCATGGACACTCGCCATGGAAAGAAGCTATGCTACTGAAGTCTCGATTTATGCCTTCTTGATTGGTTATTTCATGGTAAGCTGTCAAAGTAGAACTAGAAAACCAACATAACTTCTCTAAATTGTATCTTTAATTAAAAATTCAGTTTAAGAGTCTTGTAATTAATGAACTTTAATGGGTGAGTTGCAGTGTCGGATTGCGATGGCATGGCCTCAAGCAAGCGTGTCAGGATACTATGTGGCATACTCGGAGAACCCACAGAGCCTTCGGTTCGACTCAACCATCCCAGATTGCATCACACAGCTGCAGCGTTCTAGTTATTAAAATGTATTTGGGAAGGGTTTAAGATTGGGTCCTTGCTGTGCTGCTCCAAAGGGTTTAAGATTGGGTCCTTGCTTTGTACTAAGATCTCCTTAGATCCATCTTAGTGTTGCTTGATTGTTGATAGTTGATTCCTTTTTTTTTTTTTGGCGGGGGGGGGGGGGGTTGGGTAAACATGTTGGAACATTGTTGATAGTCGATTCTATTACATTGGAACTTGTAAGCAACACATTAATCAATAATTTCTTAATGCTGAACTGTAATAGAAGAGGTGACTGGTGTTGTAATGTAGCATTGTTACTGATGAGTGGTCGAGCTTGCCTGCCTAACATGGTATTACAATGTATTATACTATTGTTTAATCCAAGGCCTCAACCCTGGCCCAGCCAGATCCTGATCCGGGCTTGAAAATTTCTGTCCTAACCCACCCTCAGGGTTGAGAAATCAAGCCCAGGCCCTGTTTGGGCTCAGGGTCGGCTCGGGCTGACAGGGCCAAATTGAGACCCCTAGGGGAGGTGGGTAGTTACGACATTTTCCCCTCCCCTTCATGCCCCTCCCGACCCAACCCAAGGTGAAGGCCCGGATTTGATCCCCCAAGATTTGGCAACAATGAAATAAGATCCTTACTAGCATGCTAGGCTGGCACCTTCAATTGGCCATTTACCTTTGGTCATGACATTTTGAGTCCATACTTAATAATATTGAACATTTTGGGTCCTCCAGGTTAGGTGTACTTGGAATTGGGTCCTCCATATTATAGATAATATGTTTTGGATCCTTTAAGAGTAGAAGCCATTGCTGAGATATGGGTGATGAATTTGACGAAATTGCCCATTGAATAGGAAGTGGAAACCACCAGCTGCCTGATAGTCTCCATAAATTTCTCTTTCCCTTTCATCTCTTAATCTTTACAAGATGCCTATCCCCTACTCTCTCAATTTGCCGCAAACTAGTGGTGTATCTTGATGAATGTAAGCGGGCTGGCCTCGGGTTGGGCTATGGTTGGCCCAGCCCAGCCCGACCCACATTTATATATGTCGGGTTCAGTCTAGCCCACCTTACTATAATGTTTATATGCATGTCATATTTTTCGCATAAACAATTTTCAAGGAGTTTAAGATTGACGTAATAATTCCTTAAATTAATGGAATAACTTATAATCTACCATTGTATAAATATCATTTTACAAGTAAAATGTAGAGTATAAATACTATCATTGGATATATATATATATATATATATATATATATATATATGTACAATGTATATAACTAATTGAAGGATTTGGATATCAAAAAAGAGGCACAACAACAAATCAATTTCAAGACAACCTTTATACATTTATCAGAGATTAGATCCCAAAACAATTTAAACTGCAAAAATCTATGCAGACCTCTAAATCAGAGGTTTGCATCTACTACACAAAATCTTCGCGCAAGCTGGAATGGTAACCCATAAAGTCATTTAGCTCCAAGATGACCCCGACCCCCACATTCTGAACACATAATATTGCCTGTGCCTCCACAACCTATATAAAAGAAGGAAAAAGGTAGTCAGAATGGGTGATCTCAGTGACAGTTATTCTGATGTTGGAAACCTATATTGTTAATGATCTTATGCTATCAACTCCAATATAGTGGACTTTGTTTTCAAGATTACAACTTGAGAGAGGGTATTGAGAGTGAGTCTCTACGTAAAATGATACTTCTTCAGGTGTTTGATCAATCAGATACATAAGTCTATGCTGTCTTTACATCCTAACTCTGCGCTTTGTCTTTCCATTCTCCACAAACCACAACTCATGTCATGAGAACTGCCTTCGGCCTAAATTACCAAAAGAACAATAACAAGAAGAATTTCTGACCACTCCTGCAATGCATGGTCTGCTGATTCATTGAACTCCCCACACTTCTTTTTGGCCAAATAGACCTTCATGTTATTTCCAAAACATGTTCTCGAACTAAGTGTAAGATGCCCCCCAAAAGTCAGCAACTTATTTTATTGCAAACCATTTAAGGATCCAAAATTATTTTTGAACAAACAAAAGAAAAGAATCACAGCTTCTATTATAAAAGGTCTCAGGGTGTGTGCCTTTCTGGAAACAAGATTATTACCTAGGCATCGGACTTTGACAATGATTCCCTGGCTTTCCAATATAGAGTCGATATACAACCCTGAACCAGAGCAGGTGCTGCAAAGAATTGCACCTATTGCTTGACAATCAAGGCAACGGGGATTGTCCCCAATACTTTTTTCAGCCAATGACAAACCAATTGGCTTCTCAATTATCTCCTCGGGTATAGGCTTATCATAGCAAAACCGAGATTCAAGGCTACTACTGCTTTTTTTATGCACATCTGCTACTGAATTCAACCTAGCCTGAACACAGTGAAAACAAAAGATATAAGCTTTAAAAGAAATAATACATTAGTAACATGGTCACAGCCAGCAAACCTGGCCCACAAATAGATAATCGTAAAACCAAAAAAAGCTTGAACCTTCAATTTTAGTAGTAAGAAGAGTTAAACCTGTCACAAAAGCTATATTTAAATGGAAGACAAGTATGTGCTAATAAGTATCGACTAATAAATTAGATGCAGTTAATATAAAACTGGGGAAAACTGTCCGCCTTCTACTTGAATAAAAAAGAAAAAACCGTGAAACCAGTTTAAGCACAGAGGAGTTGCCTCCTGGAATTTCACATATTCTTTGCTGACTTTTAAAATTTTGAATCTTCCATTACAACCTCATAATAGTTGGATGTTGTGGGATAAACTTCCTAATTGTATGCACTGACAAAGACTACACAAAAATAAGCTGCAATGGAAACTCCTGTAATGCTGGGCATTTAGGAGCTGGTTGATGCAGCTAAAAAGGGGAGGATTCAAAATAAACTACAATATAAAGAAAAGTACAGGATAATAAGGGTCAGAGAGAACCACTTAACTCTGGGTCTCTTGGGGACTCGCTCACCCAAGTGTGGGACTCACTCACCACTAGAGGATATCAAACTCACAATGGGGCTCATTGGCTCACCATGGCACACCCACAAGTTTCTAAATTACAAACTATCAACCCCACCATCTACAAGCCAAAAGATACATATTTGTAGGGGAGGGGAAAGATCCATTGGAATAGACTATAGAGTCGTTGAAATAAAGCCATTGGAAAATAGCAGTTGAAATAGGGACCAGGATCCTCTACAATACCGGCGGGGCGGCAGTGCACATCCGACGGCACAGCAGAGACCAGGTGGTACACATGGCACACATGACCTCTGCTGTACCGTCCGATGTGCACTGCCGCCCCGCCAGTATTGTAGAGGATTTTTATAATAGAGCCATTGGAAAAGAGTCATTGGAAGAGAGGGAGAAAGTGGAATGGGCATTAAATGCTTGTAGTATCATGGGAGCATTAATGACTAGTGACATCATGGCTGCATCACTGGTCTACGTAGCTTCACATTAAAAGTGCTGAAGGACCAGAAAGAGTTCCTCCAACAGTTCAGGTTTAAGCTCAGCATGATCAGTAATGAATTGTGAACAAGGATTCTTTATGTCTGACACAGCAGGAAATTATAGCTGAAACAAGTGGGAAAATATTTTAGGCCCTTCAGACCAATTAAGAAAAAGATCAGAGGGGGGGGGGGATGGGGAAGAGAAAGTAAAATGATCAACTGCTCAAATGGATGATTAAAACCTACATAGCCAGCCATGTATGGGGTGTTCCCAGCCATTAGGTGGGTCACAAATAGCACGACCCAATGGGGATGGGCTAAACTATATAGCTCCACTGGGCCCCACAACAATCTAGGCACCCAGCAGCATTTTAAGGTAGATTAGGAATAACTTGCACAGATTACTGGTGGGCCTACTGATACTTGGACATAGACTCGAGGCATTTTCTCTGCTGTTTCTTACCTTGAAAAGCAAACCACCTTGTGCCCTTGAACCATTTGCTGTCTATGGGCTAACTTTTGAACATTTGAAAGAAGCCATTTAAACCACAAAACATAATAGATGAAAAAGTACCAAAAACAGCAGCAAACTTCATAAACAATTTTATGAAGAAGTTTACAAACTACTAAATGGGAGTCCAAAAATCATATAACTCATACTATATTTGCACATTGCAGTAAAGTTGATGGAACTGAGGCTCTTTTGAAACCCTCAGAGTCCAAACTGCAGGTCATTCTATGATTTAACTTTGGAGCTGGTGGAGGTAATCAACATCATGGGAATCACTTGCTTTCATCACACAGATCCAACTCCCACAACGTGTAGGAGTTCAAACATCCATCTAAGTTTGTGGAGTTTCAGCTAAAGTAAACCAAGGAATTGCCTATCGTACTTTTTCAGAAAAGGCATAGCCAATAGGAAGTAAATCAAGTAGTTAACTACCGTACCTTTTCAGAAAAAAGGAATTAGCTATCATAGATAGGATATAATCAGCAGGAAAGGCAAAATTTCAACACTGAAAGTAGTTTCAACTCTGGCCATCCAGATAGACACTAAATATAAATCCAAGAAATTATTCAGTTTGGGCATTAGTACAACTAATTTTCCCCCTAAATTGGTTTGGTTTAAGGGAAATCCTAAGTCCAGTTCTTGAAGTGGACTGCTGCTAAGGATAGTATTCTCACTATCAACCGTCTAGTATCCTGAGACTTTTACCTGCCTAATGTCTCTCTGTTGCTTGGGTGCTGCTGGGTCAATTTTGTCCCTATTGATCCACCTCCCTTTCATGTTTGAGGTTTGGAGTGCTTTGTTTGAAGGAATTGGATGGAACTGGGTTATGCCCTCTAATTTTGTTCTGGCTGCTTTGATGTTGAGGGAGGGGGTTGGAAACTGCCTTGGAGGGAAAAGAAACTATGGTTCATCAAGCCTGCTGCCATGATCTGGAGTTTGTGGCTGGATGGGAACAAGAGGGCCATCCAAAATCATGCAGAACCTGCACATGGGTTGTTGCCAAGGCTAAGGAGAAATCATACATGGGTCTTCTATCTGTAATGCATTTTTTGACATGTCCATGGGTAACATCAAAAGAGAACAGTCTCTGTTTCTTGGCACTTTTCTAAAGTATAGTGAGCCTTAACCAATAAAATTTGACTTATTGAAAATAAGAAAATCCAAGAAATAAATGTGATGTTCGAACAAAATCAAGTACCAAGTTTATCAAAAGTTAGACCAAGTTTAACCAAAGTTTTGACACATGCAAAAAAATTAAGATTGGGGCAAAGCAACCCCCCACCCCCCGCGGACAGACATAATGAAAGGCTACAAGAAGCTCTGCTACTGCTCAATTTCGTGGACACTGGGTCCCGAGGGACCTGCCTGCCATTGGATGGGTTGTACACCGTGTGGAGTAGCCACATGTCCATTAGTGGTCCCATCTTAATTATATGAAACCATATGGCCTATGATGCATTTAACTTTTTCCTTGCGTTTTCAATGGTGGACCAAACTATAAAAAATTAAATTCTTAACCAGTTTTTGGAGCTTTATATTTCCACCTGGCCCAAAACTGATGAAGTGTAGTGAGAGGGCTCTCATCACAAGGCTGTGAGGTGGATCTTTCCCCTTAACACTACTATTTTCTTCATACTGAGGCAAATTCAGGGAGAACCAGCAGATCTACGAATGATAAAGAGGGAGGAAAAGAGAAAGAATAAGAAGAAAGTTCCTATTGAATCCAATCACCATCCACACCAGTACACAGTACACACACAGAGGCGAAGATAGAGAATACTGATAAAATAACAATACTAATAAACAACAACAACTGAGCCTTATCCCAACTAAATGGGGTCGTCTACATGGATCCTTGCAAAGACAAGATAATAAAAATAATAGAAAAAAGAAAAAGAAAAGAACACAACAGCATCAACATCAACTCAACAAACCCACCTAAATGGGGTTGGCTACATGGTTCTTTTGTTAAGAAAACAACGCCCAGAATGGCGATTTGCAGAAGAAAAACGAAAATAGAAAGAGCACACACAACGCACAACACAGAGATTTACGTGGTTCACCTCCAAGATGGAAGCTACATCCACGGCCGAGCAGTAGAACAGGTTTCACTATTTTTCTCTGAAAATGTTACAAACCCTCATAACCCTATCTCAAAGAGAAAAGAACATTATATAGGGAAGCCCTAACCCTAGAAAGTACAAAAGTGCCCCTAGCCCAAAAAATGCCAAAAAAACCAGAGCCGAACCACATGGCTCAAAAGTACTCATTTCGAAGATCTCGACGAGCCCAACAGAACTCCACGCCTAATTAGCCCTGCCATTTTTCGGCATTCCGAGGTTGTTTCAAGGCAGAAACGGCCCTCCGAAGGTCTCAACCGCACTTTCTGAACCAAATCAGGCTTCACCAACAACATCTTTGCCCTCCAATCAGCTCTATGCGGAGTCATACTAGGGACAAGGCCTAAACTATACATATCTTTCTTTACTACTTCTCCTAGGGCCATTTTATGCCTGCCCTTAGCTCTTTCAATCAGAACCAAATCACTCTTCCGTACTGGTGCATCCCAAGGCCGCCATTGAACATGGCCATGCCACCTAAAATGACTTTCACGGAGCTTATCCTGAATTGGGGCAACTCCCAAGTCAGCTCTAATTTGGTCATTCCTTACTTTATCTTTCCTAGTTTTGCCGTACATCCATCTCAACAGCATCATCTCTGCTACACTTAGTTTATCTATATGACGCGTCTTAACTGCCCAACATTCCGTCCCGTACATCATAGCTGGCCGAATGACTGTCCTATACATAGTTGTCAAGGCGTCCAGGCGCCTTGCCCTCACCTTGAATTCTGGTGTCGCCTTGGTCGCCTTGCTTTCCAACCCCTTCGATTGCCTTGATTCGCCTAGGCACCTTAACAACTATGGTCCTATAGAGTTTTCCTTAAGCTTTAAAGGAATACGCTGATCACACAACACTCTGTCGCACCTCTCCACTTCAACCATCCTATTTTGATTCTTTGAGCAACATCATCTTTTATATCATCTTCTTTACTCACAATAGAGCCCAGATATCTAAAATAGTCACTTTGAAGAATCTTCCTCTCTTCAATATTGACAATCTTCTTTACTGTCATCATGCAACTAAAGTTATACACCATATACTCCAACTTTGTTCTACTTAACCTAAGACCTTTTGATTCCAGAGTTGATCTCCATAACTCCAACTTGGTGTTAATTTTTGACTTAGTCTCATCTACCAACACAATATAGTCAGCGAAAAGTATACACCAAGGAACCTCGTCTTGTATGTTTCTGGTTATGTATTCCATGATCAGCGCAAACAGATAGGGGCTTAAGGCTGAACCTTGATGTAGCCCAATAGTAATTGGAAATTCACTACCTTGGTCCCCCATAGTTCTCATGCTAGTCTCTACACCAACATACATATATTTGATTATGTCAACGATTTACATGACACTCTTCTCTTCTCCAGTATATGCTAGATTAGCTCTCTAGGGACCCTGTCGTAGGCTTTTTCTAGGTCAATAAAGATCATATGGAGATCCTTCCTGCTCTCTCTAAACTTTCCCATGAGTCTCTTGAGTAAGTAAATAGCTTCCATTGTGGCTCTTCTTGGCATGAAGCCAAATTGGTTATCTGAAATAGTAGTTTCCTTTCTCAGGTGGGCTTCAATAACCTTCTCCCAAACCTTTATCATATGACTCATAAGTTTTTATGCCTCTATAGTTATGGCAGTCCTGAATATCCACTTTATTCAGGTAAAGAATTGCACAAATGTTCTTTTAATGATTTCATTAGGAACCATTGCATTATGGTCCGACAAAAAAAGCTAAATTAATTACTAAATAATTGGACATCTTACAACCTTCCCAGTGATTCTATCTTTTAAACTGCCTTCTCACGAAAGTTTTGATGGATAAATGCTAATTTAATCTGTTGTAATGAAAAAATGCTAATATGATTTACATTGGGGTATCTTGCTTATTTTCTTTACGTGGAGAAGCTCAAAACGGAAAGTTCAACATCGCAGGCTAAGCCAAAAAGTACCCAATGAAGAAAAACCCCACAATTTACCCAAAAATTATAATCTCTTAACAATCCACAACTTGTCCAAAAGCCATAATCTCTTAACTATAAGAGCAGCAAATCATAATAAATATTAGAAGATGAAGAGACGCTGAAAATAAGAATTATGACCACGCAACAAATTATCCTCGTGTGGAAACAGACTATCATTACAACATAATTACGAAGGAAAAAAAAGCTTGAAAAGGAAAAGTTCAAGGAATTAACCAAGGAAAAAAAAAATCCAGACTCCCAGAGGAAAAAAAGAAAGAATTTCACTAACCCGATTGGAAGAAGAGCCGTCATGGGAGGAGATGGCAGAAAGTTTACTGATGGGTTTCCTTCCCCTGAGCTGAAATTTTAAATCCCTATTGAAAGGGGAACCCAACGAAGGAGTCGGCGATGGAACCGAAGAGATCCAAAGAGCAGTGGTCTCCATTAGTTTATCAATGTTCAGTTCTTACAGATTCGACCCTTTTATTGTTTATCAGTTGTCATTAGCAAGACGATATTTCAGATTTGGTCTACCAGAGGGGAAATCCAAATAACAAACCAACTTCTACCCTCTATTCATGACCCAATTATGAGAGCTTTCAAGTTTCAACCTTGAATGTATCGCCGTATCGCTCGCTGCCTTTACTTGCCAAAGATACAGAAAGGAACGTGGCTGTAGCCTAGCCGCCTAGAAGGGAAACGGTTCGGGTGGGGTCTGATAGTGCTTTAGTGCGGCCAAATCCGGTTGGACAGGAAATGGTCTAACTGGGTGTGGAAGGGTACTCTGCACGCCCAGGGATTTAGATACCGATCGGGAACTGCCCATTTCGGTCTGGAACGGATGGATTTATCCTTTGTTTTTCTTTAAAAGGTGGTTTTTTTTGTAAAAAACTTTTTTATGTTTGGTCCATATCGATCAACCGATACGGGATCAACAAGAAATCGATATCGGCTGATCTGGCTGATCTGATACCGATTCTAATAAATGGATGAACTTACAATCATGGTTTAAGTAATCGGAATCCGCGCTTCCATGGTCGTGGGGCCAATGAGAGTGCGCTCAGGGGCATCAACAAGGTTGGAATTTTTTATTTCAGGATGGATTGGGCAGTAATTTAGTGCACTCCTGTGTCTGGGCATAGGAGCCACGTGATCAAGCAGCGTTTTCATCCCCTTGTTTAATTTACTAATTCTTTTTTTTGTCAAAGTTTAATTTACTAACTTAGATTATAAGTAAATGATACACATTCTATAACAATTAACCCTTCATCAATGACCCTCATTGAAATTGGATAGGTGTCAAAGAATAGTAGATGGCAATTCGGACCTCCAATAAATAGGAGGTAGTAATGACCATAGAATGGTGGGTGCAGTTTACTTCACCATGAGTGAATGAAAACTTTCTCCTAAAAAGAGCTCATGTAGAGATCAAATGGTTAAAATGTTAAGAGTCCATATCTACTCTCATTACATGAAGAGTAACGGCTCTCCACCTACAGTTTCGTGGCAATAATAAGTGTGTCCTTTTGCTTCCATAAATGTTCTTCCACTATGCTGATCCGGCCTCAAATGTTATGCCGGCATGTTTTAAGTTTTTTACATTAGTGACAAGAATTAAAACATTTTTTCTTGTATTTTACGATACTTAAGAAGGCTCGACCCCCAAAAGAGAGTATTCTACGATCAACTTCCATAAACATCATTGAGCTCATCCCTTGCTTGGTTCTAGCACACTCTACATTTCAATAGGAATTGAAAGTGAACCCTTGTTTTTTATGCCAAAGCCAGAAGCATCAGACAACACATGTTTTTGTCCTATTTTCTTTTTAGTACAGTAAGGAGGCGATATGTTCACTATAGGTGATTCAGCTAGCCAAATTGCACTAACCTAGACGCCCTACTATTCTACAGTGCAACTCCTCAGTCTCTGGTGATTCATTCTATTATATCTGAATTACAAGGCTAAAGTAGATGATTGACAAAGGAGAAAGTTTTCTTCCATCATGGGTGAAGGAAAAATACATTTATCTAGGGGTCATAAATATTTTGTCCCCTATGGTATGAAATTGATAATATCCTCTTATTATCCTCTGATACCATTGAAGCCTTGACTATGAGTAAAAATTAAAAGACAAGAAACACCCCCCCAAGAACACAAGCAAAACTAATTATCATATTCCATTAAGAGAAAGAAGGCAGATATGTTTACATAGTGTTTTGTTTTAATAGTGATTATGTTTTGGCTGTAAACTTTACATCCATGCGTTGATCTCAATCCTTACAGAGTTGACATGTGCCAATATTTGGTGTTAGCAATCTCTAAATGCCTAGTTAATATTAAGATTTATATTTGAATGATGGAAGAAAGAATGTTTTCTATGCCGTCTTGCGCCAGACATAGGGCTGCACGTAATGATTGTCTGTTATATCTATGATGAGGATGACACTATTAGTTATAACAAGGATGTAATATGTATTGGTGGTGGCAGCGATTGAAAATGAAGTGGTGATGATGATGATGATGTTGAAGTGCTGCTTGATAAGGGTGTCAATCGGTTCGGTTTTGGTCATTCAGTTTAGTTCCATGAAGAAATACTGTGATCCAAATCCGAATCGAGAACCGTATCGGTTCTAGAATTAAATCCAAATCCGAACCTACTCGGTTCGGTTACGGTTTCAATTTGGTTATAGAATACGGTTCCAATTCGGGTCTTGATACGATTTTAATTCAATTATACAGCTCGGTTCCTATTCGATTTGCTAAATGGTTCTACTATTTGGCTTTAAATTCCCAGCAACATCTGCTACTAAAAGTCCTATAAATGCACATCTAGTATTTCTGGGCCTTACATTTTTAAATGCACAATTTGAAAATCCATTTAACTCAAAAATTATAAAAGGTTGGAACTTGGGATTGGAAGAGACGAAGAGTCGTAGAGAATAGACATAGTAAAACCTTTTAAGAATTATAAAAGGTTGGAACTTGGAACTTTGGAAGGTAAAGAATATCCTGTGAGAAAGGAATGAAGGAATAAAGCATTAAAGCCTAAAGCCTAAAGCCTAAAGCCTAAAGGTCAACTGTCAAACATAAAGTTGTAAAACTAAAAAATCTAGGGATTTAGGTTCGTTCATACGGTTCGATTTTGGTTAGAACCGATGGTTCTTACATCGAAACCATATCCAAATATAACCGAATTAAAATCTTGCTTGATCGATTCGATCAATTCGACTCAGTTTTGGATTCAGTAGTCGATTCCGGTTACATTTTGACACCCTTCCTGCTTGATGATAGACCGACCACATGAGAAAGAGAGAAAGAGACAAGACGGCTTGACATTGTATCTGGATATCACGGTGGTTACGTTACGTTATGTGCATCAATCATCAGTGTGGAAACATGGTGATCGATATGTACATAAAAAGTGGAAGAAGACGTGAAAGATCTTTCAACACCATCGTTTTTATATTTTTTTGTTGAGTACTCCACACTATCGTTGATGAGATCACACAAAGGGTTTAATATTATATGTATAGAGATTTTTGCCCTATTACCTAATACTTAAGTACTTTAACAATCTCTACTAATTCTTGTTCGTTTTTTTATGTATACATACATCCTAAAAACAATCATAGCAAGATATAATTTTATACGAAGTATGAATCCGTCTATATTTCTAGGCTTTTGATGCAAATTGTGTGAAAGGGTAGGAGAGATCGTCTTTCATTGTGGCTGACCCACGAATCTCTAGAGTTAATGTAACTCCTCCCCCTATTTGTTGAAGGTTTAAAATACATTTCACTATTCCCTTGCACCCATCTAGAGCCAATGATGGTCATTTCTTCCCCATGGGCGAAAGAAAACTCGATTCAAAAGGATTGCAATGGAATGAAATGAAATGAAAAAAGACTGGTATACGAATTAATATTCTACATATGAGGGTAATGGGGACTTCCATAAAATTAAATCCTTCATCTCTCATACACACATACATGTCCTTTTAGACAAATGGTGTGTAGTTCAATTTTATATCCTCAAAATGATTGCGACTACTTTGATTTCCTGACTTGCCTAATACTAGCATGATGAAAGATCCACTGAGATGGAAGAAAGAGGCGCGCGGAGGGAAGAAAAACAAAGGAAGTTTGAAGCTAGAAGAAGAGAGAAATGTGAATCCTCTCTCGATAAATGAACGGAAAGAATTTTGTTTCAAATTAACTAAAAGTGAAAGAGGCAAATTTCTCGTATGATCGTATTCAATGTATACATAGTATGTACACTTGCATTTGTGCCTTAAAATCTTTATTCTTAGGAATACACCCGTCCCTAATCGTAAATGTTTTTACGTTAAAATCTTATTATGACCAAGGCCCATGATATCATACAAATTAATATAAATTATAAGAGAAAATGTTCTCCGTGTGGGGGGCATGCCACACCTAGATACAATGGGGGCGAAATGATCCTGTCTCCCATGAAAGACAGAAATTCCGTCCCTCAAGATGCCAGCACGCACTCTCATTGACTGCTGCTCGCACATGTCCCTTGTGCTCCCCCAAATTATAATACATCAATGGATTTGATGGATATATTTTCAATACTTTAACCTTACCAATATGCCCAATCAAGAAGTCAAGGGCTTCTCAATTGTAAGAGAACAAAGGAAAGCAAAATGGATTGCACTAAAACGGAAATAAGATAAATAATCTAAGAGAGGGTAAGCTGAACTTTGAATGGACTTATTGCTTGACGAAGGAAATGTCAAATTCAGAATTTACATCAATTATTGAACTCGGAGGGTTGTGGACTAGATGATAGGGAACCCCGGCCCAAGAGATTTTTGTCTTGCTTTTCATCTGCTTCTAATACAGCAGCTCGGTAGGTTTCTTTCACTTTCAAAGCAACAGCTCAGGTGATAGGCATTCGTCTTCTAACGTAAGTCAAGTCCTATGTCCCCCCAACCCCACCTCAAGGATTTAGAAATTGTTTATTATTATTATAAAAAAAACACTGCTTAATTGGTCGTATGGTTCCTACTCCCAAACATAAAGAATGTAACACTATCGCTCTATTCCTCTTGAAATTAAAAAATCTCATTTGTATTGATACCTCTATGTGTGTTCTCATTGACTCCAATCAACGAAAAGCCCTTGTGAAATGCAAAGGAAGGGTACACTTGCACTAACGCCCTCTCTCTATCTCTCTTTCTCATATAAAATGACCTTGATGTCCTCCTATTATGAAACCATCGCGTGCACCTGTTGGTGTGCTTCTTTCAGATGGGCATTTATTGCCATTCAAAATGATCGTAAAACCCCACACCTCTATTGAATGAATGATGTATGAAATCTACCGTGCACGAATTCCTTTCCCATTATCTTTGTTTGTATGATCATGTGTGCCATTAATTCCTTTCTATCTCCAACCATGTAGCATTGAATTTAGGTTATGTGATGGTGCAATTCCCAATCCTCCATGACTTTTCCTTCACAATTAATCTCCAATCATAAAAGGGAGAGCGACTCACCAACACTAAGGTTTGATTTCTTAAAAGTTTGGGTAAGTTGTCACACCATTTGACAAAGTAAATTAGGTTTGTTCTGTAACCTGGAGAGTTGATGAGTTGTTTTTTCCCACTTTATTCAGGTAAGTTGGAGAAAATTTTCCTAGAATTGGTGACCTGCAGTTTGTGGGCAATGGTTTCACCATAAAGGCTTAAAGCCTAAAGAGTTTTACGGCTAATTTTGTTGGGTTTGTTGCTTAGTCGTGTGGTTTCTATTCCCGGACACATGATGATGCGCGAAATGATCATTTAGCCTCAGTGAAATAAAAAAATCTATCTAGATAGATGTCCCTGCGTACGCTCTCATTGGCCCTTATGCTGATACAAGGTTACATGACCAATTAACGATCTCTTGCCCTATAATTACTATTGTGATTGTATATGTTTTACTAGGTTACTCTTAGGTCCATTAAATGTGTATGGGTAAGATTGTAATTGTGTAGGAGGTTTTTAGTGTATCTATTTATTATCTCTTTGAGGGAAAATCTTGATTGAGGAGCATATGGTGAAGTGGAGGAAGGTGTAGTATTTTCTGGTTAATAGAAAATTCTCTGATTCTCTCATATAGATATGTAGGCATACGTGTTGAACCGTTGTATATTTCTCTTGTTGGTATAACCGTTTTGCTTAATTTATTTCTCGTGTTTGTACGCTCAACCCATCAAATACTATGATTATAATGATTATCTAAAATTTTTCAATCCCTAAAAAGTTTTGTGCCAAACCCCTAAAATATTTTAGGGCTAAAGGATCTTCTACATAGACTTTTTTTTTTTTTTTATTATTCATTTTCAGCTCTATCTTTATTTTGGCATTTGATGTACAGTCCCTTCCACTTTCAAGCTTGTATTTACATTGTACTTGGCTTATTTGTACATGCCCACCCTTTTCTCTAAATTTATTCTGTGTTAACAGTTTGGATTCAGTTTAACGATTTACCAGTTTTAAACGATTCTAAACTGTTTATAACAGTTTATTAGTTTAAAATCAATCTGAACCATTTACTCTTTTTTTCTTCCCATAATGCTTAAAACCAAACAATAATCGATCCACTGATTCCAATTTAATCGTTTTGATTTGAAATTGACACCTTTAAGAAGATCTTTGGATCTCCAAATATTGAAAGGCTTGGAATCTTAGATAATAGAATGATGATGAAGTTAGAGTCTAGGGCTTTTATGGCCAAATTAAAAGCTATTACAAAACACAAAGGATTCCCTATCAGTTTTTTCTCATCAAAAAAAAAAAAAAGAAAAAAGATTGATGATAAAGTTTTTTCTTGCCCATCTACCATTATGTGATCTTATGATTTAGGTATTAAAATTTAAGGTTAAGAAGTTCTCAAAGCTTGAAAATACTTTTTATCACTAACACTGTCTAAATTCATCAATGAATTTTTAAATAGGAAAAAAGAATGCTGTCTGTTCGTGTGGTCCATTGAACCTAAACACATGAGCATGCAAAATTACTGTTCCATCACTATGAAATAAAAAATATTATCTATGTTAATGTTCTTGCGTGCTCTCAGTGACTCACACTGATGCAGGGGTTAATTGACTAGTCAACGGTCACTTTCCCAAATAAATATAAGCTCGTTACCTTTGAAACTGTGACTAAATTGTGTAGGAATCATCGTTATCAACCTAGAAAATATTCTAAGATGAGTCAACCTAGTTTATTGGTCCAAGTGTTCAACCTAATGACATCAACTTTTTTTTTTTTGGGTAAAAATGACATCAACTAAAAAAATGCAACATGTACATGTTCCTCTTATGTCATTTATGGGAAGTCAATTTTTCATTTTTTCTTAAAGGAAAAATGAATGGGGAACGGTGGAGGAGTGGATGATTGCGAGGCCATTTCATAAAACCTTTACCTATTAGATGTGAGAATTGATAAGTCAATACTCCCTCTAGTTGAAGTGAAGAGACATAAAATAAGATAAAAATAAAATAATTTTTTTTAATCATTATCAATAACGATCATGTAATTAACTTGAAAATTTATTAATTATAATAATTAAAAAAATATTATTATTCATTGTAAACCAATTTTATTGGATTTATATAGAAGAACATGATGAGCAAAAGAAATAGCTAATGTGGAGACAACTAACAAATATAAATATTATTGCCCATAAAAGATGGAGAAAGTTTGCCTTAACCATAGGTGAAAGAAAAGAATATTCATATAGGGTCGTTATTTATCTGACTTCTACTATATAAGTCGATAATAATCTCCCATCGTTCCAATACTCATCCTAAGATACCCAAATCCATAGGTAAGAGATTCTCCCGTCATCGTGGGTGAATGAAAACTGCTTCTTATCCATATCAATGAGAACCCTAGATTGGTAACAGTCCCATCCTATAATACTAGAAAAAACCTAAAATATACAACATGTTAGATATAGAATAAAATGAAAACATAAATCCTCCCATATACATCACTTGATCACAATTTACCTATGCAAAACTTTAGAATAAAATCTGATTGACCAACACTTCTGAACTCCTTGATAGCCAAAACCCTATCCTATTAAAATTAAGGAAGGAGGGTTTTTCACAATGCTTGTGTGTCAAGGGTATCTCCCATCCCATGTCACATTAATGACGATGTGGAAAACGATACCATCAATATAGAACCCACATGATCAAAGTAGCATAAAACAATAAAAACAATCCTATGTGAAAGAGCAACAACACACTAACATCCCCTGAAAAACTTTTTTACATTAATTTAAGGGCAAGAGTCCTCTATGGGGAGTGTGGCTTCTATACACGCACAAAGACCAATGCAAGTGCACATGGTGGCATTAACAAGAATGACAGCCTTTCATGGGGATAGGATGGTAATTTTGCCCCGTCTAGGCATAGGGTGTACATTTCTCCACAATAAACTTTCTACCTTAATTTAATTTGGTTTTTCTTATTTTTATATTAACTCGATTTGAACGATTTGAATCGGATGATTCTCCAAAATCTACGTAGACCAATCATCTTCTGGGTCAACCTATTACCGCTATTACCATGATGTTTATTGAGTTGGGTTTCTCTGCACGTACCAACAGGTGATTGTACACGTGAGAGCCAACCACTTCCTATTTTTACCATTTATAAGGGAAGGAAGGATTTTTATAAAAAAATATATATATTTAATATGTGATTGACTCTGAGATGTACGTTCATCTATAGGTACGTGCAGATGATCCAATCCCACATTTTTGCATATTTTTACCCAAAAAAAAGAAGAAGCTGTTATTGCATATTCAAAATCCCACCACTTTTTCCGTTTTTTTTTAGAACAAATCCCACTACTCCATTAACTAAGATACAGATGATGAAGAAGATGAAGATGAAGGTAACTATGTCGGCAGTTCAGGAATTTACTTTATAAGGAGTTTCATTTATTCTTTATTCGACTCTGAATCAACTTTTTCGTGAACACAAGAGACACGTGTATTAAGAACACGATTCCCCACCTACGATCTGAACTTGGGAAATTGCATTAATGGCTTCCCAATCCCAATTCCTTCTGCGTTAAGGCGGGACAAATTAGAAAAGGGAACCAAAGAGGGCCCGGATCATAATCTTCCCAACTCATAAACATAAAGGTTAGATTTCTTCCTTCACGCGCTTCTGTAATACTGTTTACCTCCTTCTTTAATAGAACTTCTCTCCAAATTTCTAGCTATTCGGTATGGAAAGATTATACTGTTAATCCCCTTCTTGAATTGAACTTCTCTCCAAATTTTTAGCTTTTCGGTATGGAAAGAAAGAAAAACCCTTCTTTTCAGATACCCATTTCGTTTCTTCTCTCTGGATGATGATTTGTTCCTTCAATTTTGAGAGCAGAGGTTTTTGTTGACCGTTTCTTAATGGCAACTCTGTTTTGTAAGCCCCATCCCAAGGAGCGTCTCGTCTTCCTCCTAATCATCTCCTTTCTGTCAATCTCTTTTTTCTTCATCAAAGCACAAGGGTCTGTTCTTCCCATTAATTCTCAGTCCTTAATTGGAAGCACCGACCCTGTTTGTGAAGGTTTGCAGAAGCTAAAAGACTACAAATCGAAGTGCTCATTCCTCAAATCCAATAAACCTTGTGTCTCTCAAGGCTTTCTTAACTATCTATATCTCTTCTATTGCATTTGTGGGCGATGGCCTCCTTTAGGCTATTCTCTTCTGTTCCTCTGGCTTATTGTGCTGTTTTACCTTCTGGGAAACACAGCTTCCGAGTACTTCTGCTCTTCACTTGAGAGCTTATCGAGGATTCTGAAGCTCTCTCCTGCCATAGCTGGGGTAACTCTTCTTTCTCTGGGCAACGGTGCACCTGACGGATTCTCTAGCCTAGTTTCCTTCACGGGAACTGGAGCACGCCGTGTGGGCCTCAACAGTGTTGTAGGGGGTACTTTCTTCGTCTCCTGTGTTGTGGTTGGAATCATAAGCAAATTCATGGGGCCTCATCAGATTCCCATCAATAAATCTGACTTTGTAAGAGATATTTGCTTCTTGCTTTTAGGAGTTCTATCATTGGCTTCTATTATGATCATTGGAGCAATTAATGTTTGGGGAGCAATGGCTTTTGTTTTTGTTTATTTCTTGTATGTGATTGTTGTGTACCTCACTCATTTACGTCAGAGGAAGGATACAGTGGACTTTGGGATGGATCTTAATGGTGAATTGGGTTTACCCATCTTAAGAGATAGTGAAAAAGATGTAATTTGTGAAGACACAGATGATCTTGAAGGTAATTGTCATAAAGATGCTGTTTGCAATTGTTTCTGCTTCAAATCATCAGTTTGTTTTGGTAGGTTCTTGTACATTGTAGGGCTACCACTGTACCTACCAAGGAGATTGACTATCCCTGTAGTTTGTGAAGATAGATGGTCTAAGCCCTTTGCAGTTGTTTCAGTCACATTAGCACCAGTTCTCTTGGCAGTCCTTTGGAATTCTCAGAAGGGAAGAATGGGTTCCAAAGCAGGCCTTGTGGTATATATAATTGGTGGTTTGTTAGGGATTACTTTTGGGGTACTTACATTACTGCTGACAGAGAAAGCCAGTCCTCCAAAGAAATGCATCTTCCCATGGCTTGCAGGAGGATTCTTGATGAGTGTCACTTGGAGTTATATCATAGCTCAGGAATTGATTGGCTTGTTAATTTCACTTGGTCATGTAATTGGAGTGAGCCCTTCCATTCTAGGGCTAACTGTACTTGCTTGGGGAGACTCACTTGGGGATTTGATAACGAATTGTACAATGGCTTTGAATGGTGGGTCTGATGGAGTGCAGGTGGCGATTTCAGGGTGTTTTGCAGGACCCATCTTCAACATATTTGTGGGTTTAGGTATGTCTCTTGTTGTATCTTCCTGGTGTACATATCCATCTATTGTTTTGATACCTAAAGATCCATTGCTCTTGGAGACACTAGCCCTGTTGGTGGCTGGGTTAGTTTGGGCTCTTGTTATTCTACCAAAGAGAAACATGAAGATTGATGGGTTGTTGGGAGCAGGGCTTTTAGCAATATACTTGTTATCTATTTCTTTGAGAGTTATACAATCCATTGGATCTACCTAGTTTCATCATTTTGTACAGTTAACCATACGATATATGAAATCAATGAATCAATTGTAGTTGATAGCCTAGGATTGTGAACAATGTGATGATTGACAATGAGATCTACTTGTGGTTTCTGTCTTCAAATCAGTTCTTTTTTTTTTTTTTTTGCCTGTAGACAGATGGTGTTGGCTGCTCTATTACCTTTGCTTGATTGATGCTCATCCAGAGCTGTAGTATTTTATTTTCTTGTTGAGTAGGACTCCTTTTCTAAGAGGTAAATTAAAAAAAAAGTTTAGTTTCAGACTTTCATTACTGTGTGGGTTTTTTCAAGCTTGAAAATAGTGAAAGCTAGTATTCTCCCTCTGTTTCAAACTTGATGGGAACTGGTGTCAAAAGCAACAGATATCCATGTATCTTATGCCATTTATGAATTCTAAACATTGGAATTAGTGAGAGAAATAGAACAACAATAACTCAATGAGCAAGCAGTTTGCTTTAATAATAGGTGTTCAATCCATTGTCTCTTTTAAAGAATGGTTAAATGGGTTTTGACTCCTTTTCCGGAGAAGGTAGAGACTTCTCTGTACTTGAGTTTTAAAATCCAAGTCTGATAACCAAAAAAGGAAAAAAGGGTAACCATTGCAATCAAGTCTATGAGTCAAACCAACAACTGCTTAGCTCAGTTGGTGAGTCCTTCATGCCCATGCTCACCAAGAGGTCTCAAGTTCGAGTCTCTTGGCTGGTATCTTATCCCCCCCCCCCCCCCCCCCCCCTTTCTATCACCTATATATGTAAAAGCTCCCAATTAACCAAAAAATGTCTAAGAGTCAAGACTGGCGAGTAGATTTTTCTTTTTTCTGTTTTCTTTTTTTTCCTAATAGAAACTCAGAACAGTCAGAAGTAGTTAATAGCCCGTTAATCAAGAGGATAAGAAATTATGCTTTCTTTAAGAAAGGAGAATTAATACCCATAAAGCACTAATAAGTAATAACCCACTAATTTGAAGGAAAAAAACATTTCTGGTAAAGGAGTATAATCAAACTTATCCAAAGGGTTTGATGATTCTAGCGGTCCAATTGTGGTTTTATCTGGTTCAGTCTCAAGTTATTTGGCTCGGTCCAGTTTTCAAAACATGTTATTGCACTAGTAAGGCTGCGTTTGGTAACGGTCTGAACAAAGAACGCTCGTTCTTGACTAGAAACGTTCTTTTATGTTCTTGGTCTAGAACGGCGTTCCGAGGTCAAAAATGACGTTTGGTAACGTTCTCAAGAACGCTGCTCGAACGAAAATGATGTTTGGTAAAATCTGTTCTTTTCTATTTGATATTAATTATAATAATGTCATTTCTTTGTCAATTATACCAAAAAAAGACTTGTAAAATCCTTTTCTCTTACCAACCTCAGCATAAAATTAAAATATCTCATTAACATAACCAAAGTAAGTATAAAAAGATGTCAAATTTCAAAGATGCCATTAAAATTAGGTTCTTGAGTGGACTCGAACCACCATCCTCTTGGAACATGCTCATGTTCCAAGTGCTCTACCAATTTGAGCTAAAGGCCCATCAAGTTGTCAATGAATTAACACAACAGATTAAACCAAATTATATTCTCCATTCTTTTGAATTCTAGAAAGCCAGGAGATTCCATAGACTGAATGATCTTAACTAACTGAAGCACTTGGCTATTTTGGACATGAGAAGTAAAGAAATTTTTTGTTTTTCAAAGAAAAGGCAATTAGTACAAACAAAAAAACTGAGGCTCACTATGCCTAGTTTATTAGATTCAACCACATAGTTAGATACTTAACACAAGTTTGCTACCTTGTATTGTTCAATCCGTTTTTTCAACTACCTTGTGCTAACCTCATCTTCCGGAAGCTAGCTTTTGGTTCAAATGTTCCATCCAGCATATTTAGTTTTAAAATTCTGCTCCTACTGTCTATCAACGAAATATGATTTTTCAAACATTCTTCATTGATACTCCAGACTCAAACAAATTTTATTAAGCTAGAGACGATACTGAAAGTAAACAAAAAAAAAAAGGGGAGGGGGAAAGAAAGAAAGAAGGAACATATATAATGGTCAGCATGAAATCACAATTTCCTAGTTGTGGAATAATGCAGAAACAATAGGAGACTGATTCTGAAACATCTTGATTTGTCTACGTATTCTGGTGTAGGCGATTTCACATGAAGATGACGATCGCAAAGAATCTATCTTAAAGCTACTATTCGGCTTTGTGTTTGCTTTGATTACGATGACAAAACAATATCGGCTTTGTGTTTGCTTTGATTTTATTGCTTTTCTTTTGGTTTATCTATTGAAAGAGAGCCGCAAAATTGAGCTACACAGGCATGTAAATAGTTTTGGGAGAAGGTTAACAAGCGCCATATGAAAAAACATATTACATTACAATGGAAGGCAGTGGGAAGATACACAAACAACTGCTAGTTTATCCTATAGCAGAGATCGGGAAAACCTTTTCCCAATAGTTTTATGACCTTCAAGGGATGGTATATATATATTTGCAGTAAAAAGAACTGTCCTGGATATGTTAAAAAAATATTTCCGATTGAGAAGGTTTGGTTCATCTGTTGGGATTGAGTATGCCTTTCAGGATGAGGTGAGACCTGGGTCTTTTTCATGTGCAGTACAACTATGTCCATACAGGTAGTTCAACCCAGTTCCTCTTCATGCTGACATAATATGCTCGTGTCATAGTCGAATTTCCAAAGATTCCATGAAAAAAAACCAATTATTTCACATAACCACCGTTACAATAGAGCTTCTTAAGCTGGAAGATGATTACTCATTCCTCTTATTTCCCCAGGATTAGTTTATTGAAGCAGGGATAGAAAAAGATGATGATTACTCATTCCTCTTATTTCCCTGGGATTAGTTTAATGAAGCAGGGATAGAAAAAGATCCCAAATTATGCCTATGATTTGTAGGCCCAACATAATTAATGGCACAAACAACCAGACAACTAAGAGAAAAGAAGGGTTCTACCAAAAAAAAAAAAGAGAGAAAAGAAGGGATCATGTCTGTAAGTTGAATAACAACCCAAGACAGACCTTGTGCAGATGTAATAAAAGGGGAAAAAGAGAAACCAAGTGCAATGTGTTGATAAATCGGAAGAGTTGGAGAAAAAAATGCATAACACACAACGGAAATGGAGAAGAAGTACCTATAAAAAAATGGAGAAGAAGTTCGGTAGCGGATCTCGTGACAGAGATGAAAATCTCACAACAATCGGCCGATGAAACTTCGAAAAACATTACATTTCAGGAAAAAATTGGCAAGCAATCACAAATTTCAAACATTACACCATAAATCATACATCAACGCATGAAAAACATTACAGGAAAAAATCGGAAAGAAAAACGAAGAACAAAGACGAGATTTTCTAAAATCGAGCGGATCAAAATGCCTCTTGGAAAACCTAATCCTGAAAAACTAAATCGAAAACCCAATTGGGAACCACACGGACCAAAGCGAAAGTCACAAGAATGATAACCTAATTAGAGAGAGAGAGTCACCTTCTTGTTGTCAACTTCATTGCAGAGGGGATCGTGCTAGAGAGGACCACGGTAGCGAAACCTTCAAATGTTAGGGATGTTGCTCCAAATCCCGAGACACAAGGGAGAAAAATCGATAGAGCCCTAATCGGATCTTCGTCCCAACAAACGACCGAGAGAGAGAGAAACAGAGAAGCGAGAGAGCGAGAGAGAGAGAGAGAGAACGAGACAGAGAGAGTGAGAGGTAGAGAGAGCAGAGAGAGGAAGCGAGAGAGAGAGGGATAGAGAGCGAGAGAGAGAGAGTATTGACTGCAAGTTTCGCCTATTCTTCCTTCCCAGATGTCTCTTCCTTTTTCTTTTTTTTGTCTTCAAGGCTTGCTCACGTGTTTTGCTCGTGGATCGCAGTAATCGATCGTTCTTTGTTCTTTTGGTGCTCAAGACCTCCGGTTCGTTCTAAAAGAACGAAAAACGAACCGCAAAGCCAAACACTTTTTCATGTTTTTTGTTCTTTTGAACAAAAGAACTGTTCAGAACACTGTTCTGAACGTTACCAAACGCACTCTAAGTGTAAGCCCATATTCTACTTTTCTGGTTGAACTGTTCATTGAGCATTAAAATTAATAGCCTATAACAGATGATATCTAGTGATGCAAAATATAGAGATAAGGTTGGAATTTTATTTCTTTAGATTGACACACATTTGTGATCAAGTGGCCGGCAAAAGCAAGAAGAATCAACCTGCAAAAGGGTATTGATCTCCTAATGTTGCTTTTTAATGTACAAATGGTTTATTATTGTACAGAATGTTGGTTGATGTGGCCCAAATTGATGGTAGAAGTTACGCCTAGATAGGAATTTTGTAATGTGGGGTTTCTGGTTTTGCTTTAGTTGAATTAAAACAAGAGGGTGTGAAATGACCACCCCACCTTGCTTGTTGGATGTATTTGCACACCCCCTCATTGGCCCTCGTGCTGGTGTAGGGATCATGCGATCGGGCAACGTTCTTCCCCCAAAAATTTTAGGTAAAAGTGTTCATGTACCAATGGTGGTGCAAGATATTTATGGCCATAATTATCCCACTACAAAATAGTCCTTACCCTTGGGTGTCCCTATCCAACGACAATAATTAGGCAAGAAATCTCTATTCTCTATACCCACAGTTTAGAGAAACTCAGAATTGGTCAATCAATTGAAACCCTAGACATTGGAATCGGATAAAAGAAGTGAACAATTTTCCAACATTTGTGATCTTTTAAAGGTTTTTTTTTTCAATTTGGCAAATTTGTTAAGGTCATGGGTTCAAGTTTGAAAACAGCCTCTCTACAAAAACAAAGGTAAGATTGCATACATTATGACCCTTCCCATACCTTATAATGATGGGAGCCTTGTGTGTATGTTCTGTTTTTGTTAGATAAGTTTCATTGATTTGTTGTTTTTTTATTTACTTAAAGGAAGAGCCACAGGGGGGAGGGGGGGAGGGAAAGATGAAACAAATTCAAAAGAAGATTTCAAAAATAAATTAAAATTGGGATTTAGGCTGTCGAATCTGATTCAAATCAGACGATTCACTTACTCCAATTTAAATTCCGATTCCTTTGAGTAACTCAGTTGGCAAAGGACGAAGCCTAAGGAGTAAGGAAGCAGATGATGGAGGGCCTAGTTCATCTTTTGTCCGTACCTTGGGACTATTGTAAATGGTTTCATGGTTCTCTTGGGCGTCACCCTTTTTAGTTCACTTGGTCACGGGTTTTTACATAGAACGCAGGGTTTACCTTGTCTATCCAATTAAAATTTAAGATTAGGATTGTCTGCCGGTGGTTCCTCATTAATATCTTTTTGCTTTCTCCGTGACTGTGGCATGCAAGGAAAGTAAATCGAGGGAGAATCATGAACCACCCAACTGCTGGAGAGGAGGTGTTGTTTTGGTATGATTTTTATTTCACGTACGGATCATAAATTGAAATTATGGTGTTTGGTATGATATATTACTTAATTGTAAGAATCAATTACATATGGTTCCACCATTGAAAGGTCACTGGTCCACCCTTCCCCCTCCCACTTGAAAGCTCCATGCATGGACCACACAGAGAGAGAGAGAGAGGCAAGCAGCTCCAAAAGTTATATAATTATATCATTTAGGGACAGGTTTTTATATACGATCGTGTATGATACACGGTTGTACTTTCAACCATTAGATGAGCATGATCTTGTACAATACATGACTTCTCATCCCCATCCAATGGTGGATAGTACGATCGTGCATCATACACGACCGTGTACGAAACCTTTTGCCTATCATTAATTAACAAACTCCAAAAAACCCATAATGTCTCCTGCTGTCTTTAATTTGTGTTTCAAATTTTGAAATTTCCCATGTTTCTAATGTGACAATGGAATGAATCGAGAACACTGATCATTCACGAGAAAGACACCAAGAAATTTAAGATGGCCACGTTTGTAACAACAAGTGGTGACAACTGACAACAACTAATAACTGGTAATGGTGGGAGGCTATATATGCATGCCTATGGGGACCCAACTTAAACATTATTGATTGATTGAGAGGCCCAGGCCCAGGCAATGGATGTAGCCATTGTTTGTGAGCTAAGTTCATAATCATAATTAATATGAGCCTCATCCCTTGGTGGGTTATCTATCTAGAATTAAATTTTATCTCCTCTCAGTGAAACTGGATGTGCAGAGACGATCGATGCACCTGCAGATGATGTCAATTGGTGAAGATTAGTCGTTAGCTAGCTGGGGGAAGAGTAGAGAAGAAGACAGATTTGCTGAGTGAGGAGTGAAACATATATATATATAGGCATGCACATAGCCACATATTTGTTAGTCAGTTAATACCTTCCTAAGGTAGGCTTTGTCTGAAAAACACCATAGGAAGACATTGATATGGATGATCCAGATTCAGATCCAGATCGAATGTAGTAGTAGTAGTAGTAGTAGTAGTTGACTTACCTTTCCTCACTCACCTTCTCACTCACCTTTCCTCACTCACTCACTCGTCAAAAAGCCACGAGGAATTTAAGGTGGCTACGTTTCTAACAAGTGGTGTTCTGTTCTGCTCTGTTGATGATGACTAATTTTAGTTACTGATAAGTTAGGATGGACTATGGAGTCTGTGGGGACCCAAACTCAAACATCAATGTTGATTGATTGAGCTCCAGCTAGCCATTATATATATATATGAAGCCATTGTGAGCTAGCTAACTCAGTTCATCCCATGCTCTTTTTGTGGGTTCTCTACCTAGAATTCAGTGTTTTAAGAGAAACTGATCGAGATGTGCAGACGTTTTTGTTTGATTCAACAATGGCGGCGCCTACGCATCTGTCAATTAGTGTTTAAGCTTTGTCTAAACAACATGTGTGTTTATTATACACGAGAGAGAGAGAGAGAGAGACCAAGAATGGGATGGTGAACGGTGATGTTAGGAATTAACAACGCAGTAGACAACGATTCGCAAACGAACACAAAACACAAAGATTTACATGGTTCATTCAAGATGTGTCAAATTCACAGTCAAATGATAAATCAATCAAAGCTTCCACTATGAAAAAAATTACAAAATCCCTAACCTTCTCCTCCTTATTATGAGATAACACTTTATATAGTGTTTTGACGGCTAACAATGCCTCCAAAGTACAAAATCACCCCCCAATATAAACAACTCAAAAAAAAAAAAAAATTGGATCGGGTTCCCGTCCCCTGTCTCCCTCAATCCACTTTCCAGTGAACGGGACTATTGATATTGGGGAAAAATGAATAGTACTTTCTGGATTAAACTGGGATCACGTTTCGTCAATAACAGGTGATTCACCAAATAATCATAAGTTGGAGTAAATGGAGTGAGTTGGCTCATTTACTTTTAGGGAGAGGAGGAGCATTCTATGTGGGGAGCATGGCCCCTCCACAATGAGAGCATGGGCAAAAGCATCATGGGGTGGGATTTCCACCTTTCGTAGGGGTGGGGCGGTCATTTATCCCCTCCATTCCCACACACCAACACTGTGTCTGAGCATGGGCGGTACACTCCCTCACATAGAACTTTTCTCCTTACTTTTATTAGATCCATATGCTTTAACTCTACTTTTCCATTTGGCAAAAGTCCCTTTCTCGCAAAAATTATAATTTAACATCAATTTTGTTTCATTTCTTCTGTGTTTGTTTTAGGCCATGGATCTTGATATGTGTGCCTTATGAATACGCCTACATACATGACTCTAATCTATGCTGGTGCAGCAAGATTGTTTTATTTGCTTTTAGCTATGGATCTGAATCAAGGTAATAACTTGATGAGCTGAGTGAATTTTCAGCTCTGGATAAAGTCGATCTTTACAGGGTCGGGTTAATTTAGCTCTTCAGAGAAACATATTACTGTAATTAAAATAAACAAATCCTTTCAAAGTGTAGGTTACAATAGAGTAATGGATCTGAATTGATACTGGAAGTATAAAATTTACTGGCTACACAAGAGGATTACAGACACAAAATACAGGAAAAAAACAACTATGTACGATATGTTCACCTCTCTAGAGACCAAAGGAGGAAGTAGAGCCATGAAGTTGAAGGAGCCCAGTTGCCCTGGCCAACCTAAGAGATATAAAGCAAATGTATATGGTCAACAGCCCTGCACCCAAAGTCCTATCAATTCTCATATTTTTCTTTGGAAGGATTACTAAAGCCCAGAGCAAGCCACCTATGAGAAACCCAATAGTCTCATACAGAGAAGAGTCGCCAGGGATGACAAAGGAAGATGGGAATGAATACCAAGCTGAGAAAGCAAGTGATAAGCCTAAACCCATTAATGTGTTGAAGATGGGTCCTGCATAACAGCCTGATATCGCAACCTGCACCCCATCTGGACCACCATTCACTGCCATTGCAACATTTGCAATTAAATCCCCAAGTGAGTTGCCCCAAGCAAGCACAGTTAGTCCTAAACTGGAAGGGTTTATCCCATATACATGGCCAAGTGAAACTAACAAAGCAACCAATTCCTCAGCTATGACATAAGTCCAAGTGATACTCATTAAAAATCCTGCTGCAAGCCAAGGAAGTAAGTAATTCCTTGGTGGGTTAGAATCCTCTGTAGTCACAAATGCAAGAACCCCTAAAGTAATTCCTGCCAACCCACTCATAACACAGATCACTATGCCTGTTTTGGAACCCATTTGGGAGTTCCAAAGTGCGGCCAATAGAAGTGGTGCCAATGTAACTGAAATCACTGCCAATGGCTTAGACCATCTTTCCTCAGAAACAACAGGAATTGTCATTCTCCTAGGTAAGTAAAGAGGCAGCTCCAGAATGAACAGAAATCTGCGAAAGTAATAACAAGTTTGTGAACCAAGATTAGACCACCTTGTTCTTTGCTTCTGATCACCATCTCCAAGACCACTTTTTTCATTCGGATTGAGCTTTCCATCATCAATATAAGACAGTAAAGGCAAGCCCAATTCATCGGAGTATCTTTCGGTTTCGTGTACAAATAAGCTCCTAGAAGTGGGCAATATAGGAGATCTGGGAAACTGATTCATCTCTCTTTCTTTCTTCTTGTACAAATATGTGGTTGAGACAACAAGCACATACACTAAGTATAATGAAACGAAAGCTATTGTACCCCACACGTCAATTTTTCCAGCAAGCAGGATCAGAAGGAGAGAAGATAGAACTAGAAGGAAGAAAACAACATCTCTTATGAAGCTAGACTTATCAATGGATATCTGATGAGGACCAACTGAAATGCTTATGATACCAACAACAATGGTAGATATGAAAAAAGCCCCACCCAAGACACTGTTAAGGCCAACTTCGCCGGATCCGTTTCCCATAAAAGAGACAATACTAGCAAAGACATCAGGGGCACCATTGCCTAGAGAAAGCAGAGTGACACCAGCTATCGTTGGAGAAAGCTTCAAGACTGTTGACAGTCTCTCCAGGGAGGAACAGAAGTAATTGGCAGCTGTGTTACCCAAGAGGTAAAACAGAACCACAAGCCAGAGGACAAGGACAGTGTAACCAAATACTGGGTATCTGCCACAAGTGCAATAAAAGAGCTGAAGATAGTCTATGTACCCTTCAGGCCTGCATCCCTTATCAGATCTCAAGTACGCACACTTAGCTTTGTAATCATGGTACCTATGGAGGTTGCTGCAACCATCACCATTAGATTCGTACAGGAACATGAATGAGGAAATGTTGCTACTAGATTGTTTGGACTGATCAAGGAAATGTGGACCGAAGGGATACAAATGGGTAGTGATCAGGTAGAAAGAAAAGAGAAGGAGAAAGGATACGTTGAGGAAGAGATAGAACACCTTGCCTTGGAATAGAGAGGCCAAACTTGCCATCCACAGATGATATTGGGGAAGCAAGTGTTAGAGATGTTGAGGTCTACAAGCTTAGTCCATGGCTTTCAACACATTTGGAGGGGAATGAGACGAAAGATTGTTTGTCTTTTAACTATGTTAGTGAGGGAGGATTTACATGAATGTTTACAATATGATTTATTAATAAGATAATTAAGGAAATGTGTGTGTGTGTGTGAGAGAGAGAGAGAGATGGGTCCCTAGTATGAGATAAGAAATCACTTCTCAGAGGACATCTAACAAGCATATAAGGGGATGAAGAAAATTTTCTTTCCTAAATGTGTGACTCAGGCTCTCCCTTCCCTTTCTCTCTTGTGTTATATTGTAATTCAGGTTAATCAATAGCAGCATCTTCTTCGCCCCAGCTGTGGCCAAAAAGCAGAACTGGAATAGAAAGCTATGTCCCTGAAGAGTGCTTTCATTCCTTTAATGATTTCAAGACATCCAAACACTGAAGAAGATGCACATCTTGCCATTGTACTCTGTACCTTGTACAGTTCTGCCATATTTCTGAGAAACAAGTGGCTTGGCATCCCCCACTTCTTGTCCTAGTTACTCTCTTCCATCCTTAATGTGCGTGAATCTAATTCAAGAAGAGTTCAAGAAATTCCCCAGTTTATAAGAAAGTAAATCTTAGTAATGTACCCTCCTGCTCTTAAATAACATAGCCCTGCTTAATCTTAGTAATCCGGCTGTCTGTGTGTGTGTGTGAGAGAGAGAGAGAGAGAGAGTTTTCAGAGAAATACAATGTGTGGATTAAATGTCTAAAATTTTGACATTCAGTAAGAGAGAACCAGACAATAGCCTTAGGAATGCTAAACTGCAAACTAAAGGAATAGACCAAAAGACAGACAAACAGGACATTATAAGCACATGGTATCTGAACACTATACTAAAATAGTTTTTTTTTAGTAAGTTGTACTGGATCGTTTACATTAATTCTATTAACTGGACAAATTTACTCTTTAGTTTGAAAGGTTAAAGACCCTCCTGCCTCCTGTCAATCAGATTTTCTATCTGGGTCTCACCCTTTGATCAATCGAGTGAGTGATCATAGTTGATGAGGTGATGGGCCACATGTACAGCACATCCACGAGCACCATATAGGATGTAAGTAGCCCAATGTGAAGACTTATAAGAACCTGGGCACCTGATGTACCTCCGAGGATGGAGAAATATCCCAAAGCAACCTATCTTATATCGGATGTGAGTAGCCTGATGTGAAGCCTTATAGGCTAGCATTGAAGGGTAAGTGAGTTTTACCCAAATCCCAATAGAGACTGATTGAGGAATATGAAGGAGGATAAACCATACATAATCCTAAAATTTTACCTTATGGTAGAATACTTTTTAGTTAGTGAATGGGATCTCATTCACCAAAGGGCGGGAATGGTATCGGGAGAGTATTTTAGAACATACTAAAACCCTAGGAAGGGTTTGTGAACCCTAGGATGGTGGGTGAACCGTCCTCCATGGGTGGAGGAAAACTTTATCTTTTTGCTAACGTCAACTTACACGGCTTGAAACTGAAATATATTTGAGAGATTGCAATACGATATGATCTTCAATGGACTAGTAGATTGATGAAGATAGGTTAATATCAAGATAGCATCTTTGAATGAAGTATAAACCCATTTTACGGAAAAGAAATTTATTAGTGGGTATATCCATAGTTGGAAAACCGAGTTTTGACTGGGTTGAGTTGAGTCAAAATTTTGGAAAATCTGATCAAGAGTTGTATAGACTAGGTCATGGTAAAAATCGATGAGACTCGGTCATAAATCGTCCGAGTCAAATAAGACTCAATATTTTTACCTGAGTCATCACAGATTTGGCTTAGTAGTTTATTAAAAAACCATGAAGCCGATTCACTTAGAAACTGAGTTGAGTAAAATAGTAAATTCATATTTTAAAACAGTAAGAAACCCTCAATTCCTCATCTCCCTGCTCTTGTCCAATGGTATAAACTCAAAATGCATTGATAATGTGATTCCTTGATTTTTATTTTTTTCTAGTTTTCCCATATTTTTCAATATTTTCTGATTTTTTTTCTAATTTATATATATTATTGCATTAAAAAATAAGTAAAAATGTCACTCACCCTGACTGGGTTTGACAAGACCAAGTCACCAAGTTTTCCTAGTTTTCCAACTATGGGTAAATCAGAATTTAATCCAGGATATAGACTGGAAACTCATTATTTTCACCAGAAATACTTGAGGTAATAAATAATACAAACACTAGGTGAGATTATTTTTGGTTTTCCTTTCCTTTTCTCCTTTTGTTTTTGTGGTCATAAATGTAAAAAGCCGTAGAGCCCATGTAGGGTAGGTCACCCAAACAAGTCACAATTGAGATAGTCATTTTACATTTGTCCTCTCCCTTTCAACCCCACAAGATACCCTTCACCACTTCCTTCCTTATTAAGAAGGTAAGTTGTGCCTAAACCAGAGAAAGACAATTATTTGAATTGAAAGGTTTCTGCATTCAAGGAATCTATGACAAAAACAAAAAAAGGGGAAAGTTGTTTTAAAATTGTAATCAAAGTATTAATATAAGTAATCCCTAGTCTTCATTCTTTGATCAATGAAATTGATGTCTCATATAAAATGCCAAAACACCCATTAATATTATCCAACAAGCAATTCATTATTATGGATTGGCTTCATTTGACGGTGGGCAAGGCTAAATTTTACTAAATCTTCAATAATACAGATAAAGACTGATGCTTGATGAAAAATCCAATTGGCTTTTATCATTTTGTATGAAAAATTTAAGAAATAGCAAACAAGATATGAAGTACTTTAGCAATCACACACTTAATGACAACTTGGTAACCAACCAGATTCACATAAATTAGGGAATTTGCTGAACCCAATTTAAGGATCCCGGTATTGAGCTCCAATCTGAGTTCGACACATGCAGTTCCCCACCTAATTGAAAATGAGCCTTCTCTCTCTCTCTCTCTCTCTCTCTCTCTCTCTCTCTTATCACTTTTAGTTCACAAATGACCCCCCAATGCTGTATCTGGATAACGAAGTGCAGAAAATAATGGCTGGTGATAGACACTAAACATGATTGTGAACCTCTTGCTCATAGAAGGTTAATGTCATACAAAATACTGGGATTTATCATTTCTGGGAATTAGGCAAAACACACAGTTACCCCTAAAAAGAGATTAGCATAGTTTTATAGAATAATGAGAAAAGGAGGGTCTTAACCAAATATTAAGAATATGAACAAATAGAAGAGTTTCTATGAAAACCAAACTGGATTTTATGGATTTTTTTTTTGGTAAGAGGATTTTATGGATGATTACTGGTTATTTTTCACTGAGGAGCAATTTTGGGCTTTGGGAGTAGGAATCTGAACCCCTATTGATCCAGATACATCCAAGATGGAGTTTGGCTCTCTACACTTGTGTGGGTCTCTTGTTTTGGAGCCTACCTCATAGGTTTGATAATATTTCCTTTTCATACACATTTGAAGGGTCTCTCACTAGTCACCACTGAAGACCAAAAATAAATAAATAATCAATGCAGCAACAAATTAAAGATTAATGAAGCAAAATGACATTATCTTTAAGAAAGGACACTCCTCTCTCTCTCTCTCTCTCTCTCTTTTAACAGTTAATATTCCTACTTGTTTGTAGTTCTCGTCTAATTAGGGCATACTCAATGCACGAGGTTTCCATTAGTATGGGGTTTGGGGAGGGTCACAATGTACTCAACCTTAACCCCAGTTCGTGGAAAGACTGTTTCCCAACTCAAACTACAACCATTAAGTCGCAATGGCCATTACCTTTGCCCCTATAAATGGCATAGCCCCGATACAGTGTGTATGCATGAAATCAGGATCCTCAACTCAAGAGGTACCCACTTCAGAGTTCTTATCAAATCATTGAGGAAACTATACTATGCTCCCGCACTTCTTTCTTGTTGAGAAATTCAATTTTATTTTAAGAAGTAGAGTAGCAAATTACATAACTGTCTCTGTAGCTTTATACAATCTAGAAGAATTAAGCAGATTAATCCAGAGTAATAGGGCCGTTAAGGCTGCCTGATGAGCTTCAGGGACCATTTATCCTCACATTGAGTCATTGAGATGCCAAAGGATTGAGCTCCTCTCCAGGGAGCCTAGCACGCCCAAGGGGCATCCAGCCGTTGGGCTGTGCAGCACACATCCTTAGGTGTGTGCCGAGATCTGTATCGCACAGCCCAAACCTTGGATGTCTCCTGGGCGTCCCCTGGGCGCTGAGCTCCCTGGAGAGGAGCCGGATCTGATGCGAAACATCCAAACACAGATTGCTTACCTAAATTAGCTAGCCTGACAGAGTAGTGTAGCATGAAATCCAACTGTAGATAAGACTGTGCAATCATAGTCACTCTGAGACGAACATCTTTCTCAACTGAAATTTTTAAAAACAGTGGCAATCCAGTCAGAGAGACGGAGGCAACACGGTTGCTTCTGTGATGTCCAGCTAGTTTGGGAGTCTAAATCACTCCCAACTCCAAAATACAAGAAAGACAGATTGATTGACTGCCTAACAGCCAATAATTGCACCGAGAAGCAAAAGATCCTTGAAGAAACCCCTCTGGGCCTCAAATAAGGAAGGGCTGCTAAACTATTGGAAAAGGCTTTGGATACAGTAGCAAGTAGTGTCTTTTCTTTGTTTGCTGGACTATCCATTTCAATACTGATTGATATACCTGATGGTGGCCTTTTTCAATCAAGGAATTAATCGTTGAGCACACATCAGACGGCTGGATCTGTCGTTGAGCAAGTGCACGATGCACTCACTGGCGCAGGATAGAAAGGATCTGGACGCCTGAATCTTGCCATATCCATATGTTCTAACATGTTAGTAGGCATTTTTGTCAACCTAAAAGCATCCTCTGATACACCTGCTACTGCTTATACCAGAGAAAAACTTTCCCACAAAACAAAAATGTGTGATTTTTAACAATTTTTAATTAATTTATTGCGTAGTTAATTTGTGTGATTAACCTATTGAATGATGCAATGGGTTAATCAAAAGGTTTTACTTGTATCGAACGATTTGAACTGGTATCAGCTCGGATTTTTACCAATTTTAATTAATTTTTTAACCCTTTATTCCACATGTCACTACCTTATTGACTGTACCAACAATATGTCGCTACCAGTCCCAATACAGATTACCAACTAAATCCATGAATTTAACACTACAAAATCAGAAAGCGAAATCTGGGTTAAGCTAGAAATCAAGTACAAAGCAGCCGATACAGCCGGAATTGGACCTCAAACCAAAAAACAGGAAATCAGAAAAGATAAGGGGCAAAGCAGTCAGTCCAACAAACAAAGCCCTGGAGTAAAAGGTGGGGAAGGGGGGGGGGGGAATCAGACAAACAATGCCCAAGGAAACCCAGGTTAACCATAAAATATCCACGTATTCTCACGCTTTTGTATACTTCAACTGAAAAGAAAAAATTCATCAGAAAGCAGCAAACCAAAACACTGCATTCCAATTCTCACGAATAAGGGTTATAAAAACTCTAAATGTTAAAAGGCTCTCTCTTCATCTCTTCATAGCGAGGTTCATCTCCAATGACCTTGGATTGGGGTTTCATAGAATTCAAGGTCCACTACTCCAAGGCATTCAAGGTTTCATAGAGTTTGTGGATTTTTTATGCTCCGTCTGGTTGCAAGAGAAATAGAGGGAAAGAATGCATTAGACACCCTCAATGCTTAAACAACAAGGTCGTGAGTTACGGTGAAAAACACCATAGATAAGCATGATCAGTGAACCTAGTAACTTATCCTGTGCCTCACCCTTTTTTTTTGGGTTGGGGGAGGAGAGGGGGGGGGGGGGGGAATGGCCACAGGGGGTAGAACAAATGGAAAAAAAAAAAAAGACTATTAGCTCACCTGATTGAGCTACCTTGTTCTCCCCGAGGGGCTATGAGATGGAAATCTTAAGCAAATTGCAGATACAAAGCAAGCTTGAGCACCCACATGCACAAGGGGAGCAACTTGCACTGAGGAAAGTACTTAAAACCAACAGCAATCACTATCATCAGTCAGCAGAAGAGAACAAAACACACAGAGATATTAAAAAAAAATTACAATACCAAAGAATCTTATATCAGTTATATGTTGATGCATCAGAAGTCTGTGTCAATGAGACTTACACAGCTGCCGGATACAAAGTATTTTGTTATCTAAGTCATATCTACATCACCTTGCACATACGAAAAATAGATGCATCATTAGGGGGTCCCTTCATCATCCTGCACATCATAAGGAATGCCAGCTCTGTCAGTGTGTTCCCTACCAAAGCTTTCATTATAGTAATTGTTCAGCCTATCAACCTGCCCATAGAAGGCACGATGTGTCGATGCTCTTTGTCCATTCCTCTGAAGCTCTTTGTGGGAGTACCAAAGCCGTGACCGATCAGGAGAATCCTCTGGGACTAAAACATTTTATCATTCTATTTACATGGCTTAAATAACGAAATATAACTAAGGATGGGAGAATAAAAAAGGCTGAGCAGAACATGACTCACCACCATCTGACACGTCAGCAAGTTTATCAAGTGCTTCAAGAATGGCTCTTTCATGCTCCTATTTCCAAAATCATAAGTACACATCATGGAAAACCAGATTAATTTAAAAAATTCAAGTTAAGGCCACACTTGGCATAAGAAGCAACAAAGGTAAGAAAGCAGGTTCGAAAAAGAAATAAAAGTACTTTGAGGATTAATTTAGCCTTCTCCACTTCAAATGGGTCAGGTTCTCCACCTCCATAGATCACTCTCTCAACCTGCACAACAGATAGGACTCAATATAAATTGGCAGAACTGGACAAGATGAAACTTCTTATAGAAGGATGGAAAAGTGTTTTTTAGAAGAAAAAACTTTAAGACATTTTAGAGTTTTAAAAGAACAAGAAGAACAACCCCATTATCAAAGGGGGAAGGTATAAATATTTTATGAGCTGGAACTCCAGAAAGGCAACAAACAGAAGGTAGTATGGTATGATATCCAATTTACTGATATCAAGGCCTGGTTGTGAAGCAATGAGCCTCTCGAGGAAGGGTCCCTAAAAAATATAAATGGATGCCACAAGTTCCACCAAAGGAAGGGTGGAAGTCAATCTGGATTGGGTGAAAGTTCAACCTTGTACCCACACTCCACACTCCCAACAACCACCCCCCCCCCAAAAAAAAAAAAAAGTAAGTGGGAATGGGTCAATCAAAATCTGCAGATTATAGGTAGGATCAGCTCATGTGGTAGATTATGGGTAGGAACAACATCAACCACAGAAACTCTGGCGATAACTTAAACGCAAGTCAACAAGAGACTGCCCAAATCTCTCTCTGGGATCAGATCACCCACTGCCAATCCTGATCTCATTCTGAGTCAACTTCGCTAGTTTTGGCATGGAATGACTGAGTTAGGTAAAAACAGCTAAACAGTGTAATATTGCATTCTAAATTGCCCTCAAACTTGCTCGCTGCCATGCAATCCCAAGTTCACTCAACCAATATGCACAAGAATGTCCTGATCCCCAAATCTGGTCACTCTGTGAGCGTGTTTGTTACTTTTTTCCCAGTTGGGGTGAGAAATGGTTAGGATGAGCATTGAGGATGATAAGAACCAGATTTAGCAATCAAATGCTCAGCAAATACCTACAGATAACACACAAGCAACAAAAAGCAATAAATGTCATGACAACCATCCTCCTGGGACCAAACTATGCTTCTCAAATTAATGAGGTAATAGATTAAAATAATTTTAGGAGAGTCAAAGGACAGAATACGGTAACGTAACTCCAAATAAGAGAAGGATCCTATAGAGGCCAGGTGTACAATGGTTCTGAAATTGATCAGCCGATTGGGGCAAAGCAGGCTGATTTGACTCTAAATTAGGGTTAGGTAAGGGGAATGAGTGAATGTGTTATATGATAATGATGGACAGGTCTAAAGGAAGCTACTGATAAAGGTTTTAAATAGGTTTAAACAGAAAATTAAAATTCTGAAATTCTAGGGATAAGGTTTGGGTTTTAGGTTTTAGAATCTAGGTTGAAAACTAGGGTTTAGGATGGTATTTTGGGGCTGGACTTGGGATCGAGTTTCCCAAACAGTGAGGGGAAGGCTCGACTGAAGTTTGAAGGGGAATGGATGGCTGGAAGTATGGTTTCTCAATTTTAGGGCTTTTTTGGGTTTTATGTGAGTGAGGGGATTAGGGTTTTTTAATGGACAGTTGAGGCTGCAGGTTAGGTCGAGTGGAGGGAGGGCAGTAAGGGATCTGGGGTTAAATTTTGGATGAAAATTGATGAAGGATGAAGGCTGGACAGGTTCTAGATGATCTAGGGTTTATGGAACTCAAACCAAAAATAAAGGGGAAGGATTGGGGGGAAGGATAAGTGGAAAACAGAATTTAATCTTCAAACTTACAGCAGGAAATCCACCGGCAGCAGCTTGATAATTGAAGGAACCTCCCGATCTTCTCGATGCAAGGAGTCGCAGGATTCCACCCACCCTATCCACCTTGAAATCCACAAGGATGCACTCACAAAGGAGCAGGAACAGCAGCAGCAACAATCGGCCAGCAGTAACAGTCTTTTAATTCAAATTCAATGTGGGGGAGCCCTCCACGATGTACTTTATTTATAATGTGGCTTTATGCCAAATCCTACCACAACTTAATGACTTCTCCTTCACAAAATTGTGGAAGGGAAGGAATTTAAACTAAAACTAATAACCTAAAATAGTAAAAGACCTATTTAACCCTACTAACTTAAGTTAAAAGGCATCTAACTTAAAATAACTAATTTAAAAGAAGATTCCATACTAGCCGATAAGATATAAGGACCTATTAACCAATAGGAACACTTCACTTAAATTAGACCAATTGAACCAATTGGGTGCACCCAATTCTAAATCGGTTCAATCTAAAAACAGGAAAATAAACTAAGTATGGAAAATAATAATCCTAATCTATGGCTCCCTAATCAAGCCTTGAAGTTCAGGGCTTCTTCTTCTTCTTCTTCTTCTTCTTCCTACTTGGAGCTGCATCAACTCTCCCCGCCTTGAAAGCATTCATCTCCGATGAATGGCTGGAGATCATAGAATGGTCTTCCAAATCAGGATCAAGTTTCTTGAGTTCATCTTCAGCAGATGGTTTAAGCTTATATGCGGACAGCAGCTCTTTGACGGATGAAAAAGGTTGGAACTCTGGCTGGGCAGTAGCCTCTTGAAGGATCACATGAACACCTCTAGGATTAGTACCTTCGTCTTCAAGATAAGCAGCCACATCGTCATCATCATCAGGAGGAAGTGCATGGAAATGATCTTCACCTTGGTCTTCACTTTCGCCTTGAACTCCTTCCTTTTCAGCCATGTTGACAGACTTCTTGTGTGGGCAGTCCCTAGCAATATGCCCCTTGTCTTGACAGTAATAACAAGTGAAAGGGTCGTTTCGGCGCATAGGAGCTTTGCCCTTATCATCCACACATGGGGAAACAGCAGGGCGAGAGGTGCTGCCTATAGAGGAACCTTGTTTTGAGGTGCTAGTGTTGATGTAGGCCGGCTTGGAAGTAGAACCCGGTTATTTACTTGAAGCTAATAGCTCCTCTACTTTCAAGGCCTTCTCAAAACAATCTCGAACGTCTGCAACGTCAACCACCCCAATTGTCCTGCTGATCTCACTTGACAGACCCAACCTGAACCGGGAAAGCATTTGGATGCCCTCCTCCCTAATGCCAGAGCGAGAAGAAAGAGCATCGAATTTCCTCACGTACTCAGTCACAGTCATGGTTCCTTGGCAGAGGGAGTTGAATTGATCCTGTAGCTGAGACCTGAAGTGCCTTGGTAAGTATTGCTTACTCAGGTCATATTTCATGTCTTCCCAAGTGCGGGGTGCAGTACCATTAAAGTCCATCTCTCTTTCAGTAGTTCTCCACCACTCACGTGCTGGTCCGACAAGTTTAGCACGGACTAACTTCATTTTCCCCTCTTCAGACAGGTCATACCAGTCGAAATAATCTTCTATTGCAGCAAGCCAGTCATAAAATACCTGGGGGTCAGAGTGACCATCGAATTCTTTCAGCTCAAGCTTCACCTTTTGGTTGCCTGTATAGCGCCAATTAGTACCCTGGTCTCTAGTGAAGTAGGACCACATATACTCCTCAAAAGTAGGCTGGCGACCTCTATTTCTGTCCCAGTCTTCTCTATTTCTGTCTCTGTAGCCTTGGTGGTGATCTCTATGTTCCCTAGAAGGCTCACAGGCATCTCTAGGTCTGTCCCGACGATCTCTATAATAATCTCTACCATCCCTGTCATCTCGGTCAGTCCTGAATCTGTCCCTGTGACCTATGTGTCCATCTCTATAACCCCTATAGTCATCTCTGGGGCTCCCATCTCTATCAGGCAGCCTTTGTACCACTGAATGGAGTTGGTACCTGTCTTCTTCTATGGGTACATTGCTGTCCCCATTAAGTGCAAGTTGTCTATGCTCAATTACTTGCAGCCTTTCAGCAATAGCTCTCTGTTCACCTCTAAAATCTTCAACCAAAGTCTTCTGGTCAGCAGTAAATTTCTGAAACATCTTTAACATTGCTGCCATAGGGTCGGGTGGTTGTGGCAGCACCGGATTGCCATGTTCAGCCATGGTTCTGATACCAAGTTAATGTAGCTCCAAATAGGAGAAGGATCCTATTAGAGGCCAGGTGTACAATGGTTCTAAAATTGATCAGCCGATTGGGGCAAAGCAGGCTGATTTGACTCTAAATTAGGGTTAGGTAAGGGGAATGAGTGAATGTGACATATGATAATGATGGGCAGGTCTAAAGGAAGCTACTGATATAGGTTTTAAATAGGTTTAGACAAAAAATTAAAATT
The DNA here is from genome assembly GCF_018873765.1 of Telopea speciosissima. NCBI lineage: Eukaryota > Viridiplantae > Streptophyta > Magnoliopsida > Proteales > Proteaceae > Telopea > Telopea speciosissima. The sequence continues at coordinate 19,654,243 of NC_057916.1, read as the reverse complement.
CTGAAATTCTAGGGTTAGGATTTGGGTTTTAGGTTTTAGAATCTAGGTTGAAAACTAGGGTTTAGAATGGTATTTTGGGGCTGGACTTGGGATCGAGTTTCCCAAACAGTGAGGGGAAGGCTCGACTGAAGTTTGAAGGGGAATGGATGGCTGGAAGTATGGTTTCTCAATTTTAGGGCTTTTTTGGGTTTTATGTGAGTGAGGGGATTAGGGTTTTTTAATGGACAGTTGAGGCTGCAGGTTAGGTCAAGTGGAGGGAGGGGGCAGTAAGGGATCTATGGTTAAATTTTGGATGAAAACTGATGAAGGATGAAGGCTGGACAGGTTCTAGATGATCTAGGGTTTATGGAACTCAAACCAAAAATAAAGGGGAAGGATTGGGGGGAAGGATAAGTGGAAAACAGAATTTAATCTTCAAATTTACAGCAGGAAATCCATCGGCAGCAGCTTGATAATTGAAGGAACCTCCCGATCTTCTCGATCAAGGAGTCGCAAGAGTCCACCCACCCTATCCACCTTGGAATCCACAAAGATGCACTCACAAAGGAGCAGGAACAGCAGCAACAGCAATCGGCCAGCAGTAACAGTCTTTTTTAATTCAAATTCAATGTGGGGGAGCCCTCCATGATGTACTTTATGTATAATGTGGCTTTATGCCAAATCCTACTACAACTTAATGACTTCTTCTTCACAAAATCGTGGAAGGAAAGGAATTTAAACTAAAACTAATAACTTAAAATAGTAAAAGACCTATTCAACCCTACTAACTTAAGTTAAAAGACATCTAACTTAAAACAACTAATTTAAAAGAAGATTCCATACTAGCCAATAGGATATAAGGACCTATTAACCAATAGGAACACTTCACTTAAATTAGACCAATTGAACCAATTGGGTGCAACCAATTCTAAACCGGTTCAATCTAAAAACAGGAAAATAAACTAAGTATGGAAAATAATAATCCTAATCTATGGCTCCCTAATCAAGCCCTAAGTTCAAGGCTTCTTCTTCTTCTTCTTCCTACTTGGAGCTGCATCTTACGCACATTAAATGAATTTCAAAATTTAATTAATACAATGTCTAGGTTCCCAAGGCATAAACATTAATTTGCATATACACACCACGAGAAAATTTAAGATACTCATGAGAATAGTTAGATGATGAACACAACAGAAATAGATAAATACTCCTAGTACACACAAGTAATCATAAAGTTAGAAGTTTTCCTGAACAGCATGTCCACAATGGAATCTAGGGGCACTCCACTTAGTTATGCCACGAGGTAGGATGGGTAATATGGCAATTCCAACCATTAGATGTCTAGGGAATGGTCTGGATTGGTCACATGTCAAATTTCTAAAAACAAATTCAACCATATTTCCTCCTATGCATTGGCATTTCCCCCTTGTATTTTTAGTCGCCCATGTCTTTTCAGTAACTTTAATTTTTTTACAGGCATTGCAAATTTTTGTTTTGCCAATTGGCCCAACTCTGTTCAGGCTGAAATACAATACATGAGCAGAGGATCTTGTGGTATACCAGTCCATAAATTTAGATCAGCTACATGGCAGACATTTGAGCCACACATATATTCCATAATAGACATTCTGTACAGAAAATATACTCCTTACAAGTTATACACTTATCTTCTTTGAATTTAGATCAAGAATTACTGCAGCCAAGAGCACTGGAAGAAGACTTGGACAGATCTGATTTTTCTCTCCAAAAAACTAGTTTTTTCATTGATTTGATAGATCTGTAGATATGTGGAAAATGATGTCTTCCTATTTTTTAATCCCTTGATATTGCTGGAGAGAGTTACAAGAGAAAAATAAGATTTGAAGACTTGTATCCGCTCAATCTGGATTTTATCAATGGCTGAGTCATGATGTGTTGATACAGCGATCTGCCCACTTAACCCATGATGATCAGCCGATTTACCATGTGCATTCATGTATCTTGGTAAAAAATTAGATTGATATCATCCGATCCCAATATGGATCAGCCAATATGCCTGATCGGATCCAAAGCTTAAAACCATTTGTCTCTGTTGCATACAATTGTGGAATCCTTTTGTCTTCTTTAAATAAATTCACCATGCTGATTAGACCCAATATTGACTACAGAATCCACCTAGCAGACCAGAACCCAACCTATAAACACAACACTTGGGTTACTACTAAATCGATCTAATTAATTAGGGCCAGATTCAGGTTGAACATCTACCTATGAACCTACGGTTGACCCGTCCCATTGCCACCAATCAAAAACCCACACATAAAGGCCCATTACTATTGTGATTCATAAAAACACTCTACATACAATCTTTCCATCTTTTGTGAAACATGCTGCGCGAGTAGAGTGACTATTGTTAGTGAGAACATACAAATCATACTAATGTTAGTCCATAGATGGGGGACAGCAAGGGATAAAATAGAAACTAGGAGTGAAGAAGCCAGTCTATTGAGGCAGGAGTACCGATGTTCAAAATTAAAATGGAGAAGTGTATGTGCTTTAATTGGAATCAATCAACTTGAGAGTAGAGATACCCAATCCAGTAACTCAGCTGATCACCGATGAACATCCCTTAATCCGATTGAGATCTCATTTAATAGGAAAGAGAGAGATATACAAGAAAACAGATAATATACTGTGGTTAGATAGTACAAATTTCTGAGTCTAAAATGGCAGAAATTGGTGAGACATTGGATGACATTAAGCATTCATAGCTGATGAGCAGATTGCGAATAGATTCTCAAGAAATGAAAGGAATGAGATATTTGAGGACCAGAGGAGTGAAAGTTAAGAATGATACCATATCCAAGACAGATAATTCCAATTCCAATACTTTAAGTGGGATGTCATCAAACAACTAACACCAACTTTAAATAGCAACTGAGAATGAGCAGAACAAGGTTTGGGGAGAAATTATAAGAGCTTTGCTCCTTCAAAACTCAGGCATTTTGAACTCTTGCGGTAAATGGAATTTGGGTGGTTTGGGTTGAAATGAAACACAGGACATGGTTCTTGATGGTGACATTTGAGGCTGCATGATTGACAGTTAGATTCTCCCTTGATTTCCTTAATGGCTTTTGTTTGAAGCAGGGTCTGATGAGGGTATACGCTGAATAGGGGTTGCATACTCGGGCAACGGTCAAGTTTCTCCATTGCGACCTAGTGGTCGTGGGTTCAAGTCAAAGAACAGCCTCTCTGCGAAGCGGGGGTAAGGGCGTAAGGTTGCATACATTATGACCCTACCCAGACCCCGCAGTGGCGGGAGCCTCGTGCACTGGGTAGTGGGTAAGCCAAAGAAAACAATTTGTGGGTTGACCACATTGTGCAGGGTGGTGCTTCTGCCAGGTTTTAGGTCCTCAGGCACTTCTCAAGCACTCATATTTGGACTGTTTCATCTTTCACTTATTCTCTCCATTTAAAGGCCATTGCCACCTATCACAGAAAAGGAGGAAATATCTATTACATAACATTCAATGTAGAAGCCTAACATACAAAAAAGACAGTGAAGAGGGTGGGTCAGCATTTTGAACTTGCAGAGGGTTTGTCCCTATCGCTTACTCTCCCAAGCAAGAGCTTTCCTAGCCTTTGACAGCACATGTGTACAAACATAAATTATCCAACATTCAAATTCCAAGAATGGTTGCAAAAAAAAATTAGAAGTTGACAGCAACCATCACCAAACCTCATGAATAAGTTTATCTGTTGCACGAATTTCAATTGTATCCGATCTTTTCTTGAAATCTGTTCCATGGATTATTGGAATCTTTCCTTTGCCTGCACTTGGTGCTTGTTTGCCATGTGAAGCAGATTTCATGGACTTCCCAACATTTCCTTGAGCAGAGAAGACAGCTGTTTCACCACCCCATTGACTGTCCCTGAAATGTGTCTGAGCAGGAAAGTGTAAGCTTCATTGCCTAAAAAATATGAAATGTCCAAAAACTATAAAATTCCAATATAATAATTTAATTAAAAATTAAAGGGACAAAGTACTCACAATAAGTGAAAATTTCATGAGAATAAGGTGTTTTTAAATCATGAAAAGCAAGCAGCTTTTTGACCAGGGTTTGAGACTTGAGTACATGGATCAGGTATCAAGGAGTCAGATCCACCCCTAAAATTAAGGATACAGGGATATGTGTCTGAAAATGGTTACAGATACAGGTGCTCGGCTAAAATTTTTCAAGGGGGTTATGGATCCAGGGTAAACTAAAAGTGGGTGAAGTTAAAATATAAATACCCTAAACTATAAAGACTTAATGTAAATATAAAGTTTTGATTTTTTTAACAAAATAATAAAGGCTTAAATGCAATTCATAACCCCCATGGATTAAACGTACATCATTAGCCAATGATGCACATAAGTCACCTAAAGGGCTTATTTTATCAGAAATAAGCCTTTGGTTGGGTTATGTATGTGATGGGCCTTTGATCCCACGTGTTTTCATTGTAATGGGCCTAAAATATGGGTAGAAGGTAGGCATATGGGATTAGACTTAGTTAGCTCTTTTTAATTTTAAGTTGTTTAATAGGCTTTGAATTCCCTCACCATGCTTGAGAAGGTTTCCTTTTATTATTATGCCTCTTATTTATGTTGCTTAGCAATATAATTTTACTTTCCTATTCAGATTAGGATTATGCTTTAGTTTTTTGTAAATGGCTTGTAAAGAGCCAAGGCTCATAGACGATCTGATGAAAAATAGACTTGAGATTTTGCTTCAATGGAGTGCTGTGTGATTCAGTAGAGGATGGGAGATCCTTGGAGGACAGTGAGATTCTGATCCTTGTCCTTGTTGGGAAGCTATGAGTTACCTAGTTTTCTTCTTATATTCTGTTTTCTCCGCAAACCAGCTGCTGTTTTGTAATCTTAATCAATTGATCTTGGTGTTCTATGTTTGGTGATCTGTTCTGGATTAAATCGTCCTTCATTCATCTTCTATTATATCTCATATTCTGTTCGAGTTAATCTATAGCTGGGTGATGCAGATACACCAAAGAAGTTTCCTACTTATAGAGTTGGTCTTTATTTTTAGGAGTCTTTTATTTCTCTTTATATGTGATGTAATTCCCCATCGTTGTAGATAGATTGAATAGAATGGAATAGTTATGGTTTGAGTAGCCTGTGTGGCTGTGCGTGTGCACTCTTCTCCCCCTCCCCCTCTTCTTCTTCTTCTTATGCGATTTTCCCAACCCCTTGCAATTTCTTGCCTACCGGTCCTCCACTAATTTGGTATCAGAGTTGAAGGATCTATCTCCTTCCCATCAATCTCTCTTCCCTCTGCCAAGTATCGTTACTGTTTTTTTTAACTTCCGTACCAGCGGTACCATGGGTTACTGCCCAAGAACCCCCACCCCAAAAAAACAAGAAGCAAATCCCATCCCTGCGAGTCCCGCGACCTCACCCCTACCTTTCACTCCACAATAACCCCCACCCCTTCCTTCAATTTACACAGGAAAACCCCACTATATTCCTTTTGTTTCCAGTATCTCCATCCGATTCCATTCTGCCAGCACCTAAAAAAAAACAAAAACAAATCGCAGCAATCCTTCCCCAACACACCAGACCACTAAAACCCCAAAATCTCCCTTCAATCACAGCGCTGCACTAACTACATCCCCTTCAATTCTTAATCTCCCCACTGAAACCCTAAGACACACCCTTCAATTTCCAACCCCAGCGCTGCATCAGAGAGGAACAAAAAATTTTACATACCTGGGTCGATTCTCCTGCTGCCTTTTCCGTGGAGGTCGTAGACTCCTTGTTGATGTCGAAGACCGACTCCAGCTCATACTTAAACCCGCTGTAGCAACTTGTACGGTCTCCTCCATCCCTCACTGGTTTCCACTCTGTTTCTCCAGAGGAAGAAATCAAGTGGACTGCGTCTTCCAACCCCATGCGATAAGTTCTCCCTTTCTAAACCCACACTTTCCCCGTATCCCCCCCTTTAAAATATATTTTTTTCCCTTTTCTTTAAAATTTTCTTCCCAGTTTACCCCTTCCCACCAATACGTTACACTAGCCTTCTTTTCTTCTCTTTTAGATTGCAGTCCACTAAATTACAATTCTGCCATTGTTATCATAAACCCACTACATCATGGAGATTGATCGATGTGATTTACTCCTTTCAATAAGCGATGGGTTCCGTAAATTGCAAACAGAACTTTTTAATTAGAAGACAAGTTTTCGGGAGCTTGCCAATATTAACAACAACTTCTATGATAAGATGTCAAGCATGATACAATCTTCAGAAGGCGAATCAGAGGCTAAAGAAAAGGTGGACAACGAAAGCGACAATCAAACTGAGGTACACGGTCTGATCAAGGTTGCAGTTGAAGAAAAGATTGACGGTTAGATTATACTTGTGAAACCCCACAATCAGATGCCCATCGTAGAGACATCGTTCGCTAACGACCATCAGAAGATCATAGTGGTTGATCATGAGATATCACCCGATCAAAGTCGATACTTGTGGATATTGATCGAATGGTGTTGATTCTCTAGTTTTACAAAACTCGTGGGCGAGTTCCTCAACACTAGGGGAATTGATGCAAATACACTACCTTGGACTGACCAAAACCCATTTGGGTATCTAGACGAAGATGAACTGGGTCCGGATTGAGTTTTTGGAATTTAGTAGGATTTAGGAATTTATGTTGTCGGGGAAATAATGTCTTTCAGTTTTTTTATTCTGTTTATTTTAGAAGTTAGCTACGTAGGTTATTTGGTTTCCAAAATTGTTCTTGGTATCCTTATTTGAATAAGTTTCCTAGTTAGAGAGTTGGTCTTTATTTTTAGGAGTCTTTTATTTCTCTCTATATATGATGTAATTCCCCATTGTTGGAGATAGATTGAATAGAATGGAATAGTTATGGTTTGAGTAGCCTGTGTGGCTGTGCGTGTGCACTCTCTCCCCCCTTTCTTCTTCTTATGTGATTTCCCCTCTCCCTTGCAATTTCTTTCCTACCGGCCCTCCACCACTGGGGAGGTGTTGTTATAACATGCGGCTGCTCTGTTTTAGACCAAATTTCTGTTAGATTTGAAACCTCACCTGTGTATGATCTGACCTTCAGATCAGGACCAGATTTTGAGGTATTCAAGGCCTCCCTAATACTGACCCCAGGTATTATTGGGACCAGATTACTTGATCTGATGTATTACTTGATCTGCTGTTAATGAATTTCTCCCCAAATCTGTCCTGTCTGATATTTGAGACCTGAGTTTCTTTAATTACTTTCTATCTGGTTAGGTTGGAATCATACTTTGGGGATTGTTTGATCCAGCCAAGAAGGGACCTTAATTTGAATCCTAGGGAGATCTTACATTCTGATTGCGATTGATTAGAAATCTCTTATTTGCTGAATTTCAGTTTCAGATTTGATTATCGTCTAATTACTCTTAATCTGACCATTGGATCATCACTCTATTCTGAAGATCGCCTATATTATTTATTTGAGTGATTGTCAGAGTTTCACCTTCATCTGAGAAGGTTGACTTTGGTTGAATTTTTTATTTGAGTTTACTTGGGATCTTGCAAGGGAGGCATTTAGCCTGAAACTAGGGTTCATACTAGGCAAATCATAAGTACCTATGGCTTTCCAAAAGAATTTATATACAGGTATTAAGCCCCATGATCTGGAGCCAGTCTCCACAGCTCGACGCCAACAGGGAGGAAGGAGTCTATAGTGGTGATGATGAAGTCCAGGTACTCTATTCCAACCCTTCGTCCTTCCTTCTTTTCATGGTTCATCTACTTCTAATTCAGTTTGTTTTTGCTTCTTTTCCCCCCTTTTTCTTTTGGCTGCTACTACAATGGGTCTGTTGCTCCTCATTGTCGTCTGCTGCCACTCTTTCTTCTTTTTTTTTGTAGATGTGGAAAAAATAGACACATCCAATCAAAGTGAGGAGGGTTCTGCAACGTATCCCTATGCTGCTCCCGCACAACTCTAGTACTCAAGAGCGAGGAGAGGGATCCAGGTAACAAAGCTAAGCAGCACATCATTTTTTATGAAAAGTCCTAGAGGCCTAACAAATACTCAATATATTCTGCAAATTCATCAAAGCATAACAAAAAGGATTGGATTATATAACCCAATCCTGTTGTTACGCTTATAAAATATTTAAGCGTGCACTAGACTTACAATTTTGTCCAGGTTGTTTGCGTTCCCCTCAAAGGCTAAGGATGGAGTTCAGATCCATCAATTGGTCAGCAGATCTGTCATGTGTATTAGGAAATCAAGCCACTACCAAGGATGTCATGATAGGGGTCAGCTCCCTTTAATTTAAGAATAACAGGCCAAGCATAAATTTGACCAGTAATAGCCTAGACACATTGGTCAAAAGACTTAAGTAGGACCCACATACAGCCATATTTTAGACCAATGGTCAAACCTCAAGGAGCAGGTAAATATGGTGGCAGCAGGATTAATGAAGATTTTAATATATTTTTTTTCAATTCTCAATTTTGGCAGTTAAGGTTTGTTTTTGGAACTCCGTTCTTTGCAATTCCCTAGAGTAGAGATCTTTTTTTTAGATGAGTAACAACTAACAAGTACATGGTTTAATTAGGCCTTTTAATTCTTGTTTATGTACCATTCTAGTTAAGTGAGTACACTTCCAGATTTTGCCTGTTTGACATTAATTTTTCAAAATTTTCAGATAAGATTCTCTTAATTGTTGGAAAGGTGCTAGAGAACAAGAGACCTTCAAAAATTGGTAATCCTTCATTTCTGCATTTGAATAGAGAATAATGTAAATGCTATTGCTCTAAGCTATGTTTGAAAAGATACTGAAACCCCAATGGAGTTTGATGCTGTCCAAAATGCTACTTAGGATGATGCATAAAGAACTAGACTAGATATGGTAAGCCAAGTCAGATAGATGTGGCTGTCTTCTCTTTTTCCTAATTTTTTTTGTTTTATTAATGAAATTCTAGAAAAAGACACCCCCAAACCCATGATTAGACCTTTTGATGTGTCCAAAATATAAAAAGCTAGGACATTCTAGCTGATCAAACTTAATATGATGTAGATCCACACACTGGGCTGTATTACAGGGCAGGAGGGCAGCAGCTGAAACTGCCTAAACCGAGGTCCAATTTTGGACCTATTTGAGCCAGCCGGCTGAGCTGGGTCTTAGTTAGCTCACATGAGCTGTTAAGTGATGTTTGTTTTGTTTTAGTTTCATTCCTAATAGTATTAGGATTGCTACTTATTAGTTGCTTTAATTTCCGGCCAGGTTGTAATACTCCTATTATGTAGGAATTGATTTTTCAGTTTCCTTGTTTGATTTGGAGCGTTGATTTCAGTCTATATAAATAATGTAAGGCTGGTAAGCCTCTTTCATGTTTTGATTAATGAAAATTTGAGTTGCCATTGGCCTAAAGAAACTGTAAGACACAGTGGGTGAGAGACTCAAGCCTGAGATAAGCTACCAAGCTCAGATTCCTTCCCTCCCTGCTCAGTTAGCTGCTATTTGTCTTTGGATTCTGATCTTAATCTGTGGTTACTGCTGGTTTTGCTACCTGATTCCAAGAGGGTTGACCATTCCTTCATCTGATAGTACATTCCCAACATCAGGTAATAAAAAATCAGAGTTTAACTTCAGTTTTAATAAGCCAGCAGATGCTCTGTTTTTCTGCTTATTTCAGCCTGGTTTGATCTATTAATTAAATCTGATTTAATACTCTGATCAGCCCTAACTTTTGGGACATCAAAGAGCATCCCCGAAGTGCCACTCAACCATAGTTTGGTGGACATCAGATCAGTACCTTGGCTGCTATCCAAAATCACCCAAAACCTGCACATTTGGATTCCAAAATTTTTGTCTTCCTAATTACTCCCTAAGTAGCAAGCTGATCTGTGTTAAGGTTTGGGGGTTTGATAGTGCCTATCAAGGATAGAACTCGACTAGAGTTTGAGGCAATTCTATTGGCCTGGTTTGATTTAATTTCAGATTGATAATTCTTCCCAGACTTTCGACTGAGTCGGAATTTTCTAATTACTCTCAAATTACTTATCCAATCACTCTGATCTTCTGAAGGGTGTTATTATTCGTCGAGGGGTAAAAATCCTAAATTTGGCCTTCATCTGAGAAGGTTGACTTTTGTGAGTTTGAGCGTTTCTTGAGATCCTGCTGTGAGAATAGATCTGAGCTATTGTTACAGATCTACTCTTGCATTATGACACCTCCACAACCCTGCACCCAGCACATTCGCCTTTAAAATTCTGTTTTATCCACTGAAGCTCCAAAAACTACCAATCTGCCAATGGGGAGGGAGGGATCTCCACTCTTTCACCTCAAGCTTAACCTCCAGCCATCTTAAATGCCATCAATTAAACCCCTAATTTTATTTCACATAGTGAGAAATTAGGGCTCTCTAATTTTCATGTAACAATAGTAGAAAGCGCAGAGTAAGAGTCTAAGAGGTGATGGTGTCTCTCTATGATACCTAAAATCTTTATTTTACCCAAAATACCAGTGTCAAGCATGACAAGAGTTGAGCATGGGTATGGGATATCTGTTGGATCCCCCAAAGCGGACAGGGTTGTTGTGTATTTTTTTAACTTTTTTGGATGGGTCTGTACCCATTACTTGCAAATGCACACAGCCTAAACCATAAACTTATATATCGCAAGTCCATGCCCTTTCATCTATATATGTATACAGATTCCAGATTTCAGTACATTGTTATGCTCCGAGTTCTTTATGTCATCTTGCAAAGGTCAAAGTTGCATACTTCTGTTATTAAATGTTTCAATTGTTGGATATGAATAACGAATCATCTACATTAATTAACTTGGTTGCATACTTGGACATCTACATTAATTAAATTGGTTGCGTACTTGGATATAATTGAGCGGTCAAACCCAAAACTGAACCCCAAACCTAGTACAAGCAATTGAAACTGATTTCATCCTCACAAAGGAATAGATTACCATACTATTAAATGTTATGTTTTATGAATCCAGATACCCTCACCAGATGGCATATCCATATTACCTGAGTCCCCATGCTCCAAAATTTAATTGTTAGATGGATCTCACTCTAAGACAAAGAACCACAACATAGGACTGCTGTCTTAGAGCAAAAATTAAAAAGTCTGATGTAAAAATTGGAACAACAGTTAGAATTTGCAAATAGAAAAGGGGAATTATGAATTAGGGTCTCAGATAAAACAGAGAATAAAGTAGAAATCAGATTATAGAACAGAAGTAAAAAAAAAAAAAACTATCATTGCGAATAACAAGAACAAGAAGAAATGCTAACGGAAGAACACCTAAACAACCTAAGTTTCATGTGCTCCAAAAACAAAAATTCCATTGATAATCATGTATGTTTTTGTGTCTTACAGCCTATGCATAAGTGAAGAACCTAACTTCAACTAAAATTAGAAAACCAAAACACAATAAATCACCCAACTTGACTATATCCAATAAATAACCAAAACAATCACACCAAAGAAGGAAACCCTCACACATGTCAAAAACAAATAAGGAAAACCTCACATGGTAAAATCATAAATTCAGACTTACTATAAATGCTAATTTTGAGGCTAATTATCATAGTTGTCAAGGCGTCACCTACGCACCCAGTCGCCTTGGTCACCTAGGCGGGCACCTTGTTGGTGTCGCCTTGCGTCCAGGGCCCCTCCAATGCCTTGGGTTGGCTAGACGCCATGAAAATTATGCTAATTATAGAGGTACAATCATATATAAATTTACATCATGCTGCTTCCAGCATGCACTCAGACTTACTATAAATGCTAATTTTGAGGCTAATTATCATAGCTGTCAAGGCGTCACCTACGCAGCCAGTCGCCTAGGCGGGAGCCTTGTTGGTGTCGCCTTGCGTCCAGGGCCCCTCCAATGCCTTGGGTTGGCTAGACGCCATGAAAACAATGCTAATTATAGAGGTACAATCATATATAAATTTACATCATGCTGCTTCCAGCATGCACATGTATAATTTAGACATATCAGTCCAGTTGACACATCCATAAAACCTAAAGACACCATGAGAACAAAAAATGCAGTTTGAAAATCCATTTTTTACAGATGTTTAATACTTACTGCCGCTGAAGAAGGGATAACTGCTGGTGAAGGTTGAGAATTCTGTATGTATTTTGGAGGTGAGGATATGGTAACATGTGAAGTCTTCAACCTTTTGCGGGAAGCATGACACACTGAATTAGGCTTTGATCCGGAGGAATTCATTTTGTTACAGTGTGACCCTTTCTCACCAGAAGTGTCCTTACGCCATTCCCTATATCACATGCAATAAAAGGTCAGTAAGACAAAGCACATATTCATCATAAAAAGAAAAAGAAGAAGAAGAAAATGGGGAATTGATTAGATGCTGGATTCACCATCTATATGATCAGATGATTGAACAAAAGATAAAGGGTAAATTAAGATTATTGAAACAGATATAGAGAAATGAACACCTTATCATCCTGAGTGAATCATCTGAATCAACTTTCACAAGGAGTTCTCTATGTTCTACGTCTGAAACATTAAGTTCCTTCCTTAGCTCAGTAATAAGCCCTTCTTTACCCTGCAAAGGAAATGTATATAATTACTTGGCAGTTGAGATTACGTCCAAGACCCTATGAAACTCATAGAAGACAAATTTGTGTATATTACTTGAAGAGGATACAAAGAGAAGCAGACATATAAAAGAAAAGACTGCAAATTCCTCAAAATGATACATAAAAGAATTGGATACTATGGTAGACTATCAGTACAGCTAGAAAACAACATAACTAGTTAGTTGCTTAGGAACAGCCAACAAAGCTGGGACTTACCCAGGAGAGGAGAGGAGATTGAGCAATGAAAGCCCTCAGTATAGCACTATATGCTTCGGTCTCTATACAATGAATTTGATATTTCATGTCGGTTGTATCCATTCCTCGAGAACCTGCTCCAGAGGGAACCCTCCCAGTCATAGAAAAACGTACCCCTGGAATATTCCTGCTGAAATTTTGTGTTGGAAGATCTTCATCAGTTCCTGTCGGATGTATCAATAGAAATGTTAGCATAACAGTCAGTTTTACAGAAGTTCTTCAAGAAATTGAATGGTATTGACTAGTTGGGAAAAGGCTTAGTTGAGTTCAGACTGAATGACATTCAAAACCAATCTCAAAATATAAGAAAAATTCCCTCCGAAAAAAGGGCAAAAACAGTAGCCGAGCGACAGCATTACAGCTTGAGCATAAGCAAGAGATGCGATTATATAGATAGATCGAGTTACATCCTTCAAAAGGAAAAACCCAGGATTTGTTGCATGAATGAAGGACCGAGTGAGTGTCCACTGACCAGTGCCTGGGTGTGAGTGTATTACAGAGAGAGAGAGAGAGAGAGAGAAAAGAGAACCCAGTGTGCTATCAGTGAGCATTAAATGTCTACTTAAAGCTTCATGACAAACTTCTCGAAGATTTCAACGTGAACCATAACGAAACCCTAGTAACGACAAGCAGACAAATCCAGAAGGGAGCGTAATAACATCCCTTTGAGTTCAATTCCTCGCCCTCGAAGTCCCAAAACTCGTAATTGCTTCGACTAAGCCCGCAGTTTTTCATACCCGAGAACTTGAATATCAAGCCCTAAATGAAATCGTTCTAAAGAAGAAACCCAAACCCACAAACCAGTGGAAAACCTTCCTAAAGTCATAAAAATGACATAGGAAATTGTTGAGAAGTGAAAAAAATGGCGTAGGAGGAGAAGGAGAAGGAGACGGAACGACTTACCGCTGCCATCTAGCTTCATATAGTCCATAGACGAAACAACACCGGAAGAATGAACGAAACGCATTCATGGAAGAAGCATGTCGTCGTATAACATTCAAAAGTCACAACCAGCTTGCAGCAAAAACCGAGAAGATGGCGTTCACTGGCTAGAAACCGGTAACTTTTAACCGGAAAAAAATGGCGGGAACGGAATAGAGAGTATAGACTATAGACATGGAGCTCCAAAAGATGCTCCCTGAATATTCTCTCGTGTTCTCTCTCTAATCTCTTCGCATGTCGGACTACGCAGCAATAAACAAAAGGGGAAAAATGAAGATGATTTCATACAAGGGCAGTGAAGGAAATAATCTGAAGAAATCTGTACAAGGGCAACATAGTAATCTTCATCCCTAAAAATTAATAAGGGAAAAAAACGGCTACCCAAGAACGTTTCCCCTACGCCAAGACACAATGTGCCATGAAATGACCACCTCGCCCCCTGTTGGATCTTGTGTGCACGCGCTCCCATTGGTCTTATGTAGGTGCAATGGCCACACAGTTGGGCAACAATCGACCATCCGTTTACATCTCTGCCTTGTGTAACCCGGACCTTCCTCCCCCCAATGGATACAATTCACTATCAATCCATATCTCTTAGATCATGATTATCTTTTCCTCATATTCTAGAACCTGTTGAATCTTCAAAAATCCTCAAGATCATTATTTACTTAATTTTTTTATTATTAAGTATTTGGATTATTTTTCGAACTGATCTTTATCAAAGTATTCGGATATTTTTTCGGATATCTTTAAACAAATACGGATGTCCCTAAACGGATAAGGATGCAGATCAGATTTGGATTTTCGGATATTCATTTACATCCCTAACAATCCCCCTCCTATAAAATAAATGGGAAGTTGTTCTCTCCGTGGGACACAGGGGCCACGCCGCACGTGCCAACCAATGAGAGTGCGCACAACAGCACAATGCAGCAAAACATAAAAAGGAAAAAAGATCTCTACTTGGTGGTGTTTCCTAGGCCCTCTCATAGGGCACCGTGAGATGATGCCTCTGCCCCTGGGTAGATACCCAAGCGTGTTCATCCATTGGCCCTAGATGTTTGTGTAGAGATCATGCAACCAAGTACAGATCTCTTGTCCAACATTAAAAAATAAAAAATAAAAAATAAAAAAAAACTTTAAATGGTTCAGTTGGATTGAATCCATGTTCGATTTAATGGTTTAACGGCTTTAAATTTAAAAAGATTCTAAACATTTTAGAACTGACGGTTTATTCATTCAAAATCGAAATTGAACTTATTAATTTTCTTATACAATATGTAAAATTAAAATCGAAACCAAATGCTACTTAGTTTAATCAATTTCAATTTAAGAGATTCAATTTGATTTCGATAAACAATTTCGGTTTGAAATTGACATCCTTAGTTAGAGAAGGGGGAGAGAGAGCGGAACAATGGCCATCCCAAAACATTACCTTTAAGTCTAAAAAGTTGCAAGGCAAAAATTGCTAACCTCATAAAATTATTGGGGAAAAGAAGGCTGCTAGGTTAGATGGTGCCTGATACAGAAAAGGTGAAAGGGTCAGGAGTTGCATGGATTCAAATACTAGTTTCCAATGGCGTATTGATAATTATTGAAAATCATGATAAAGAATGATAGATTTAATATTTGAGAAAGAAAACGCTATTGGTCGCATGCGGCATGTGGCACGCGATCTTGCATTCAGACACAAGGTTGTGTGAAATGATCGCTACACTCTCAGGGATTTCCATCTTTTGCATGAGGGTACAAAGGTCATTATACACGGCCTTGTGTTTGGGCATAGGGACAGTGCACCGTATGCGACCATTGTAGCATTCTTTCTCCCTTAATATTTTTTTTTTACTGAAAAAGACGATTCAAGTTGCACGTGGTATTTCATTATGATCATGCTATTTATTAATCAATTTTTAATATTAACTAAATTTTTAATTGAAATAAAATCTAACATCCTAATTAGTATTTATCTACAATTAATGTCATTTTCATAAATATAGGTCGAACATAATGTGGGGTGGAAACAAAAATTAAGATATGCCCTATTATAACATTAAAGAATAGAATATTTCTTTTGGAAAAAGTTCCTTTGGATTTGATTGAGAGAGGGAAGGAGGTACTGCAAGTATTATTAGGTTATTGCCTTATTGGATGCAAAGGAAAATTTAAAAAAGAGGAGAGAATAGACAAGAAGAGTCAAAAAGATGGGGAATAAGAATTTAGGGATAAGGCTAGGCACGCCGTCAGGGTATCCAACATGTGTCATCCTCTCTCCTCTTTCTTCTTTTTTTTTTTCGAAAAAAAAAAACCCTTACCTCTAAGGTTCTTTAATGTTATGAGCATCTCAGGTATTGCAGGTGTTCTAGTTATAATAGTGACTTCAATCAAATTATCATGAACATAAAAAGAGTAAGAAGAATCTATGATCTTACTACACCCTCCAGTCCCACAAAAATAGTATTGTTTGAGGTTCTTTCACTGCCCCAAAATGTTAGTCCATTGTAAAAACCAAGATCTGATCAATTACCATGACTGTTTCTGTTGTATATAGGGCATATCTTGATTAGGGAAAGTAAAAAAAGTCTATTGTGAAGGGTTTGATTAAGGTTATTTCCAGCAAAGGTTGGTTCAAGACTTTGAAAGAAAAAATTTATTAAACTTAAAACTTATTAACTTTTTGAAAAATTGAAAATCTTTTGGAATCCGATCATGAAGTCCGAATAGTAAGTGTGAATCATAATTCAAATATTTCTTGACTTCGGCCGACCAACCAAAGCACAAAAGCAAAGATCTTTTAAAAAAATGGATTCTTATTCAAAGAGTAAAACTAACACTAACCTGTCAATTTGAGACCCGATTTGGTGTTTCTCTTTAGAGGTATCTGGAAAGAATTGAAATATAATAATATCGATTCAAAGAGAAGAAAGGGTAAACATAAAGGTTTATTTATTGATTGAAACGCTGATAATCATATATTTTTCTTTTACTTGCATTTTACCCGGAAACAAAACATGAAGCTTAATGTATGGCCCAAATCCAAAAACAAAAAACCCCAAAAAAAAGAAATTTAACACTCTCAGACCCAGATGGCAAATAGCAGGAATTGGTTACCACTTTAATAACAAACCCTCCTTCCCTGCTAATAATTGAAATTAAGTGAACACCATTTCAAGAGTCATGGTTTGAAGATTCACTTCTTTTACTTCATTTTCCATCTGACCTAGTAACCCACCCCCCCGTTTGGGTAGAATACTGACCTTACAGGAAGATGATCACTGGGTCATCCACCATAACAATTATGCCCATGTGATTCAAGCTTGTGCAAGTGAACATATTA
Organism: Telopea speciosissima; assembly: GCF_018873765.1. Taxonomy (NCBI): domain Eukaryota; kingdom Viridiplantae; phylum Streptophyta; class Magnoliopsida; order Proteales; family Proteaceae; genus Telopea; species Telopea speciosissima. The sequence continues at coordinate 19,637,113 of NC_057916.1, read as the reverse complement.
TATCTCCCCCAAACCCTCTAACCTCAATACTATTACTGATTCAGATCAGATATTGCTCCCAAAATATAACAAATGGTTTTGGTGAAAAAAACCCAAAGAAGAATCAATTTACACCAAACCTTTATAATTATTAGTAGCAACAAGGTGGACATTCTCCACGCAAGTCGACCTAAGTATTACATCTTTTCAACTTGCTAGCTATTTACATATTTTTACACAATAATTGAATACATCCTCATGCTGTCCAGAATATACCTGTACAAACAGTAGACTGAGATTAAAGCATTGTTTTAAAACTAGAATTAGAATTGGCGGAATCTAACGATTCAACTTGGAATTGGCTCCCGGTTGATTCTGATTAACCTCAATTCTAAGTGTACGAGCCAACCGAGTTTGAGCTAGTCAAGCCGATTCCAGCTGAGTCTGACTGACTGATCCTGATCCTGCCCCGATTCTAAGTTTTTAAACCTTGGCTTAAACTACCTCAGTCCGACTAAATAAGGTTACTAGGCTAGGACAGAAGAGGATAAAAGAAAAAGGAAATTGGTATCAAGGATACCACCAAGGTATCTGTTGTATAGAAGCAGGATGGTGTCAGATCCCGGAATAAGGATACAGACAGCACCTGGGATGTCTTTGCCTAAGCCAAATCATCTGTAGAGCTGCGGTAGATTTCCTCAACATGGGCTGCCGGAACATAAACCACATTCAATAGTGAGCTGTGGCTCCGCCCATAGAACAGATACACAAGCACTCCAATAACCATCCATGCTGATACACGCATCCATGTGCCAGCCCTGAGTTCAGAGAAATGTATTGGATTAGAAAACATCGAAAGAGCCCCATGCCCTGATGGGTATAGCATGAATATAACATGGCAACTGGTTCAACTAGAAATAACCAATAAGGGAACCTGATGGTAAGTCAACCACATAAAACGAAAGTAAAAGAGTAATGGTGTACTCACCCAAGATTTATCAGCAAGTACACATTTACGAGGACGCAGGCAATGGGTAGGAGCGGAACGAATGGACACATAAAACCTGCAGAGGTTTGAACAGTTCAAACCCATCAATTTTAGCTCACAAGCTGTTGCTTTGACATTACAATTTTGTGATTGCAAGGAACATTTAGTTCCAGTACAGGTGGCTGGACATATAGTCTTCTCTTGGAAAGCCCATCAAATGCTGAATCTGAATTCATATCCATTCACAGCACATACAGTAGCAGAAAAAAAAATGGCATATCCAGTGCACCAGGCTCCCGCCGCTGCAGGGTCTGGGAGGGTCATAATGTACGCAGCCTTACCCCTGCTTTCACAGAGAGGCTGTTTCCAGACTCGAACCCATGACCACTAGAGCAACCTTACCGTTGCACCAAGGCCCACCCTCTCTCATAAACCCAAAAAAAAAAGGCTTGTTGTCTAGTCAAACGTCATCCTTGGTATTGTAACTCGGTCTGAAAAAAAAGAAAATGATAGTGTGCATATAGAGTACAGCATACCTCCTGTGTGTCCAAAGCTGTGCCTTGCATCATCTTGATCAATCCAGGAAAGAACAATCAGGCCGCACAACATAAGCGCACCACCAACTCCACACATAGTGAAGCGAGGAATACTGAGAAAAAGAAACTGAATCAGGAGTGGGGCATTCATATCACCCATTTAACATATCAAATCAGAACCAATCAACTGAATCCTAAAACTATATAATTCAACCCTCCACTACATCACCCTTCTAACTTTAATATTCAGTACTCTATCAGTCAAAGCTACATTCATGGGCTGCATCAGGTAGTTTTATGCATAGCACTTGCATTTTGAGGATAAGCTGGTTCCTAGCATTTAAGGAACTTTGTGCTAATCATATGAGCAGGACTTGGGGTTACAACCTCAACTTAGCCACAAAAAGTGTATGATTGAAGCAGAGACAATGCTAATCATATGAGCAGGACTTGGGGTAACAACCTCAACTTAGCCACAAAAAGTGCATGATTGAAGCAGAGGCAATGTGTCTTCTAATTAGGGATGAAGTTTGAATGGACTCCACACTAAGAATATAACCACATCAAACATGGAAGAAATGCATTCAATGGCCTTAAGGACCTTGAACTAACCTGGAATACATAAGAAAATATCAACCTGAGCTCTTAAAACAGGAAAGCTTTCCAAGCACAAATTACCTGGGAACGTATTCGGCTGATGCTGCTGAAGTGAGGATAAGCACGCCAACACATACAAATGCTATGTTCCAAGCAGCAATTTTCCGCCTTTTTTGTTCATCCAATTTATCTGAATAAACAAAAAGCATAGTAAAACTTTTAGCGAACCCTGGAAGCTGGAAGCTGGAAGCTAGAAGCTAGAGAGACTAAGTGCTACAATTTTTCATGATGAAACAAATATACGAGGAAGATACAAAAGATGGTGTATTAACAGCGATGCAAGATAATATATGGAAAAAATACAGCATGCATTCTGAGCTAGAAAGCAGTATGAACGTCCCCACCTAGCAGATAATCCAAGCCCCATATAAACCAGTTAATTTGATAAATGTGACTTTTTGGACCCATTCTTATACACTTTTGACCATTCAAAAAGAATGTGAGAAATTGCGTGAGATCTAATATGAACAATATAAAGGGGCAACAGAACATCCAAATCTGACCACTGAATAGACGACTGCACACCAACCCCACTCCCATCAATAGCCACTGCATTGCTCATATGAGATAGAGGACGTAAGAATGAACCAAGGCCCAGATAGCATTCCCCCTATCTCAAATTTGGAACATAAAACCCATCACTAAGGGTCTACCTCAGAGCATTGCCCAGTGATCAAAAGAATGAATTTTTCATATTATTTCCCTCAAGATAGTGGAAAGAAGTGCTCTTATAGATCCAAAGGAGAATTAAAGACCAAATGGTGACAATTCATCTGATCTTGCTAACATCTGGCAAAAACAACCTCTGACAAAATTCAGTGTCTCATCCTGGTCCTGTCCCCAGATCTCAAGTTATGTGGCCCCGGACCAAGACCCTCCAGCCAATATACTAAATGGGCAATCCAACTTATCTTACCTTGACCACTTTTCACAATAAGAGGATATTCAATGGATTCTTCCGAGTTGCCCTGAGAGTCACCAGCTGGATCTTTTGGGATTCCCCCATCAATCTTCGTAATACTACTGTACTGCAAAGATACTGTGTCAATGGAATCCTGCAGTGATGATGGAAGGGGCACCTCGTCTGGTGGGACATATCTAAGAATCAAGATAGATATTGCAACAATGGTGAATGCAAGAAGTGTCCCCACACTGACCTGCAAAAAAAAAAGTAAGGCTCAGTTTCATATGATATTGACAAGACATGTGGTATAGTGGTCATAGGTTGGGCTGGGTCAGGTGAGATTGAATTTGGTCATGCTAGAAAGAAATCCAACCAAACCGCTTACAATTCATCCCCCCTGCTCCAAGTAAAAACCCTTAGGGTAGACCGGAAAAAGGGGGGGGGGTCAGATGAATCATCAGGTGAGGTCAAGGAATGGAAGCTTACAATTCATCCCCCCTGCTCCAAGTAAAAACCCTTAGGGTAGACCGGAAAAAGGGGGGGGGGGTCAGATGAATCATCAGGTGAGGTCAAGGGTTTCCATCCCTAGCTTAATACTACATTCACTTCATTTACTTCATTTTAATCAAAAAATCCTGATTTTTCCTTGAGTACTTAACAGCAATATCCATCCAGAAAACTTTGTTATCCATTTTAGCCAATTTTGGTCTGGTATGACTATTTTGATCATTTTCCACTTCAATTTTGGTCTCTTAGTTCTAGTTACAGATTCAGCCACATTGTAACTAGCAGCAACATACTTTGCTTAGATAGATTTGTGCCTGCGCCCAGTGTTTTCATACTTTTATGTATTTACTCCCGTTTATTATAGTTCATTAAATAATATCTCCTGACGTAAAGAAGAGGTACCTGCCATTTTAATTTCCAAATTAAAAAACCTAGAAAATAAATTCCAGAAGAAGGATTTAAAAAATTAACTATAAATATATATATATATATATATATATAATTTATTTATTTATTTATTTATTTATATATTTGTAAAAACATACTAGATCTTCAGAAAGTTTAACAGTCAAATTGCAATTAATTTTTTATAAATATCTTTTTCAAATTAAAAAAAAAAATCCATAGAGAACTCCTAGTTGACTGTAGAGTGTTTACCAAGTTATCCATGTAGCATACATTCAAAGGGTTTGATACAATATAAGATGGATCATACTAACTGTAATGTTGGATACCCAGAAACTACTTTGGGGTTTAAACTATCAGACATATGTGACTGGCAGCAGCTTTTAACCAAAATGGTTATTAGCATCCAATATTGCAATATTTGGTAGATCTCCTACATTCCATGTGAGTCGTCATACGATCATAGCACCCAAAGCATCCAGCAAGACCAAGAGTGGGTGTAGGAGCAAGAGATAATGTTAACATACCATTCCTGCCAATTGTGAAACATCCATAAAAAATGCCAGAATTGCAGCACAGATTCCAGTCGTTAACGTGCTGTTGACAGGAATTTGAGTTCTTTCATTAATGCGTGAGAAAAAAGCCGGCAGCAATCCATCTCTAGCCATTGCCATCAAGATTCGAGGCTGAGACATTTTATGAAAAAGACAACCATGCAATCCAAATCCCATCAGTACTAAAGAGTTCACAGACTGTTCTAAAGCAAACAAGCACATTGAAACCACAAATTATTCACTAAAGCAAACTCCAATCAAAAGTCCGACCAAAGAAAAGCACAGCCCATGAACCTGAATCTTACAAAGTTGAAGACAGTTGGATTGAAGAAGATTATTATGTCCACATTGTAATAAAAATATCATAATACCATCAATAGAATTTGCATATTTTTGAGTTTCTATGGTCATAAGCTAATATCTATTGTATAACATTCTTCATCACAATGATTCAAACTGATTTCAAGAAAAGGCAGGCAAAATAACGAGAATAATTAAATTTTCAATGGAGATTGAGAAACTTCTGGTAATAAATATTTAAACTTTCAATTAGTAGAGTCTAATATGAATAAGATCAAAGGAAACACCCCTTCTCGATATTTCAGTAGTGTCCAAAGGAGATGTTGTTACTGCTGCATATCTCATTCACAGACTTGCTAAAGTACTTCAACACTTTGTTGTCCAAAGAACAAATTGTGGTATGAATCATTTTGTATCTTATATTTGAAAATTTTGACCGAAACCATCGAAATTGGAAAAATAATTATGTCTGCCCAAGGGTCAACATCGGGTAAAATTGGCAAATACCAAAATTTTGAGCCCAACCTGTCGAAATTGGTGAAATATTTCTGTTTAGCTATGCGTCAAAATCATTCACCCTGGCAAAATCTCAAACATTGCTCTGAATCTCAAACGGAGTTGATTAAACTATGTTTGAGATTACAGAATAAATATCATCCCATGTAGCCAGCCCTCTGAATCATGTGATATTACTAGTACATGGCAATGATATTGATTACTCAATGGTTAGAAGGGCTGAGAGCCAAGGTTCTAAATCTCGGTCTTGACCAGTCAGGAAACCAAGATTTCCCAGGTTTCAGTCGAAACCTGGTATATTTTGGGCAAAATTCAACATGTCATGGGCTGGTCAAAACTATCGAAACTGGTCGAAACTACTGAAACTGGTCAAAATTGGTCCAAAGTCCAAACTTGTTCTTTTTTGGTCGAAACCTGGTCAATACAGTAGTAAATACAGGTTTCGTCTTGGAAACTGAGATCTTGAACCATGCTGACAACTACAATCAGAACCTCAGAGATAAAGAAACCTGGAACAACCTTTATCTAATCCAAACCCAGCTTTAGCTTGGGTAAGGATCATGTTGGACTTTGATGAATATATTATGTCAAGCCGAAAACATATTAAAATGACCCCATTAAAGCTTAAATTCACACATTTCTCCTAATATTAAACAATCCCAAACCACCAAGCTACATACTTCAGTTATTCATAGTAACCAATACATAAATATTATACAAAAAAATGATATTGTCAGGCCTTGGTTGTCTAAAGAAAGGGATAGTCCAAAATCTGGACCTGCTTCCCATTCATATCCATTTACACGAATACTTATCTATCTGGACAATCGGACACCAGAAATGAACTCAGACATGCACTTCCAATATAATTTAAGAGTACAAATAATTATTTAATATTTATACATCAAACAATATATTTATTTAATTTTCATAAGACTAAAAATTATATATTATTTTATTAAAATTTATATATCATAAAACTCATTGAATATTACTGGAATAGACCTGGGATAAACCCTTGAATGATTTGAATTGGAATACTTGGATGAAATATCCTTTGGATAGCAACTATGCTTATTCACTCTGTTGGTATCCCTAGTTGGGTCAGATTGTCCAAATCATCACACCACTATTCAATCCAACCCTTGAGATGGGTATAATTGAAACAACAAAGAAAAATTCCAGAAAAAAGAGACATTAGTAAAAGAAGTGATAGAATTGAAGCATCCTTCCCTGCCACAATACAAGATTTTTCTAAAGATAGGACGACTGTTTCCAATCAAATCCATTCACAAGTTTGAGGTGACCAATACGATTTCATAGGGTTCAAGCAGTCTAGTGGTGTTTGATGTGAACTTGGATGTATTTGACTTTCCCACATCATGAAACAAATTGGAAAATATTCATTTCCCATATGGATTTGGCATGGTTAAATTGAGTTTTTAATTTTCTAAAACCTGAACTAGTTCTCCCTGAGCTAATCTAGTACTTATGTTGAACTATGTGGCTGGAACTGCTTTGATATGTCGAGATCTTGTACAGATGAGATGCCCATTATCATAATTTCACAGAGCATGGATTCTCCAGGTAAAATATGTTCGCACACTTAATTCCTTAATGGTATAAAAACCAGTAAGCCCGATCCTTTCTCTTGCTCAAACTTTTATTGTTGTTTGGTATTGATCAAAAGGAGGCATTGCTAATTAAATTATGGCACCGTGAGACCTCACTACCTTATGGACTCATCAAGCTCTATTTGATTCTGCCATATAAGCTTTTAAAAAATCCAAATCTTTATTATATCTGTCACGAATCGGATATATATGTAACAAAAGTATCAAGTATCTTCAACCACTATGTAGCAATTGAAAAAAGACCATAAGAATATTTGCATGTATCAACTCAAAAGAGCTGGTAATCCCAGTAGCAACAGACTTCTTCATCATGTTTTACGCAGAGCAATGCATTATTTAAATTGGGTCATACAATATTATCATGATTTCAAATTTCCACTTGCACGACAGATAAGAAAATCATGAGGAGTTAAAAAATACAATATCTTGTGTAGCATTACAAATAGAGTATCCAATACTATTATATGTATCACAACTTGCTGAGCAGATACATTGAGTACGAGTGCCATATTATGCTACTTAGAACTAAAAAAAGGGGGAAAACAAAATCTCATGCTGCACCAGTTACAAGTTATTGGTTCCAAATTATTGACTCAAAGATATACGCATTCAACAGCACCAACTGAAAAAATATTGGCCATTGGCAACAGCCAACCAATTCCAAGAATTGTATGGAGATTCAAAACAAAAGAAAGTACTATAATAATAAATATATAAATAAAACAAGCTTTATAAGTTAACAAAATATGCTGCAGCTATTAAAATTTTATAGTCTTGACCAATAATTTACCTGTGGAAGCAATGAACCCATTAACGTTGAGCAGAGTGCAGTAACTGCTCCAGCTGTTATTATATACCTGTAATTATCAATAAGGCAAAAATGAAACCAATTGTGTTTTATTTAAATGTCTCAAACTTATGATGAAGACTGAAATGACCACATATTACAAGAGAAATTTTAACGTACACTGCCCACTGCATCCCATGGCTAGCAAACGCAGAGGAGATAGGGGTGTCTGGATCCATCGCATAGAATGGTACTAGGCCAACAATAACAACCGAAACCAGCATATACAAGATGCAACAAATAGAAAGTGAAATCCCTATACCCAGTGGTAAATCTCTTTGAGGATTCTTCACCTGTCATGGACATCTAACAGTCTTAGTAAAGTAAAGCAAGCTTAGAATACTTTTAGATTACTAAGCATATCAGTGGTTCAGTTGTCTATAGCACTTAATTCAATTTATCAGTAACCTGTGGTGGAAAAGATGCGTCAACTTAAAAAAATAAAAAATAAAAAGATGTTTAGTATCCAACCCTACAAGGTCAAAGAATCACAGAAGTCATAGAGAATTTGAGGCAATACTCTTCTGAGTTCTCTCTACTGAGGTTACCAGTGTTTAAAACCACTGTTTTAAAATTCAACGGTTCAACACAGGAATCGGCCAAGTAATTCGGGATCGCGAAGTTGCTGGCGGGATCACCCCTCTAACTCTGCCTCTTTAACTCGAATTTCCAACTCAGTGACCAAGAGATCCAGATCAGAAAGATCAACCAATTCACTAGGCAATTGCCCGAGTCAACTCAAGTCAAGGTTAAAATTTTCATGTACGTTAATCTAAACAGATTTACTTGGCCGATCAGCTGATTTACTCGGTCGAACTATGGACATTTTTTTACTTTGCTTTGCTATTTTTATTTGTATCAGGTTATGTATTTGATTAAGGTTTTTTATGTTTGCGGTTTCATTTTTAAAGTGCATGGGATTGTTTGTTACATATATTTAAAATTTAAACTTGTAAAAAAGGGCGTACCCAGTGCACAAGGCTCCCGCCACAGCGGGGTCTGGGGAGGGTCATAATGTACACAGCCTTACCCCTGCTTTCGCAAAGAGGCTGTTTCCAGACTCGAACCCGTGACTTGGTCACAATGGAGCAACCTTACCATTGCACCAAGCCCCGCCCTCTCACATTTTTAAACTTGTATGCTTTAGAATAACGTTAATATTGTGTAAATTGTTTTCCAGGGGTGATTTATGATTAATATATGCCTATCTATTTTTCTTGAATTCTCTCTCTTCCCCCCCCCCCCCCCCCCAACTAATTCATAATTACAAATTATTTCCGTACTGACTTGCTAGCAAAGCAGGCCAGATTAGTCGTATCTGGCTGCCAAGTTAGTCGCGTTTCCTCATTTTAAAACACTCATACTCATTTAAGCAAAAGAGAAACTGTTGGGGATTTTTTTTTGGGGGGGGGGGGGGGTGCAGCCAAGGAGTCTCAAGCTTAACTTAAGAAACTTTTATGATACCAGAAGAACATATCTTATATACCTCCTCAGCAGTGCTGGCAACTGAATCAAAACCAATGAAGGCAAAGAAGACGGTTGCAGACCCAGCCAACATCCCATTTACTCCATAGGGGAAATACCTAAAAAGATGAAAAGAGAATGATCAAGTATGCTGCTATGCTGCCATCAGGACAAGACTAAATTATTAAACAAAGAGTACAGATCAACATGAGTCATTACCCATTAGGAACTTCATATCCTACCCAACCAGTCTGGAAACCCAGATATCCTCCAGCTATTATGACAAAAACCATGACAAACATATTTGCTGTTGTTACAATAGCTTGTACAAGCGAACTCTGCAAGAATAAGTGCTTGAATTGAAGGACCATAAAATGGGAATTAAACTTCCATGGCAACGAAAGGAATTGTTGATAAATACCTCCTTAATTCCCACACACAAGAGTCCAGTGACCACAAGGACAAGGATGGCAGCACATGGGTCAACCACGACATCAAGCCCGGGAATCTGTACACGGGCCAAAAAAACAGGCAAACTATCTGGCCCCCCAAAGAACAATGCCTAAAATGGGGGAAAAAAGAAAAAGAATTATAACAATAACAGTCAAGGATTCACCAAAAGTTTTTGCAAAAAAAAAGACCTTTCATAATTAACTCCCACAAATGTTCATAGTATTCAAGATTTAGAGTCCGAGCCTTTGCTGTAATCCTGCTTTAACCTCTGATCAAGTTCTTAGTCTTCCTAAAAGGATTGGAGGTAGTTTAAGAAGAAGGTCATTTTATTTATGCTTGCATCTTGTCGTAACCAAGTTTGTGAACTGAGACTTTTTCTCCAACTTTGGTTACAACAAGACTTTCTCTTTTCTTATCCTTGGGCTCCTTAATTCAAGGAGACTCTTTTTATTTATAATCTTTGGACTTATGAGAATACACTAAGCATCAGTTTCTACCTCCTACACAATACCTAAGAAACTCTGAACTAAGGAATGCATGCTCCTCAGAACTCAGAAAAAATGGAATGCATTTGATTATACTTTAGCCACTTCTAAAAATATGTGAAAACCAATTTCCCCAATGTAGAAGACCACCTTGCTAATCCTAAGAATAAGCCTGATAAAGACCTATATTTTCAAGTGTCCAGTTCCTCGGTGTTCACCTGATTTCTTACCTGTGATGTCCCCTATGGCTTACTCAATCTTCTAGGCAAAAAAGAATCATCTAAACAATGAAGTTACTTATATATATAATCAGATCCTGTAAAATATCTCAAGGAAAAAGGTTTTCTGCACAAGCCACTCAGGGAGGCCTTCCTACATGTTTCACCTTGGATGTGGAAGGCTGATGTGGCAAATAGGTAATTCAGTGGGAAAGCCTTGGCGCAACGGTTAAGTTGCACTATTGCAATCTGTTGGCTGCGGGTTCAAATTTTGGAAACAGCCTCTCCTGCGAAGCAGAGGGTAAGGATGTGTACATTTGCCCATCCCAAACTTTGCCGTAGTGGGAGCCTCGTGCACTGAGACATTATTTTTTTTTTTCATGACATTGTAGAGATAGGGTATCATCTGGAACTGCCACCTGTCCATTTTGAGAGCCAAACTCAATCACATACCACCCATATATTGGAAAGGTCCCTTGTATTTTCAGCCATTTTTCTTTTCAACTATTTTTGAACAGTTTGAATTTGTAGAGCAGGGAACCCTAGGCCCTCCCATGTCTATAGAATTTGAATCCCTCCTGATCTGCCATGTGGTGGATATAGAGCCACTAAGGAACATAGTTCAAAAAATCGGGTTTCGGTCTCATTTCAGCCTAACCGAAATTTTGTTGAAACAGTGCATTTTTTGCCATTAGTTTCGGTTGGCCATTTCAGAGGGCAAATGGCCGAAACAGTGCATTTTTTTCTACAATGTAGACAAGACCGAAATTTCGACCGGAACAGTGTTGAATTCCTGATTCGTGTAGCATTTTATCTCGGCAATGTAGAAATCACCGAAATTTCAGAAAGATATCGCCAAGTTTTTTAACTGTGTAGGAAAGCCTCCCTATGTGGATTGTTCAAAAAGCCATTGCCCATATAGAAAAAAGGTTCAGCGTTCAAATGAAATAGAATGGACAAAGCAACTCCAAAGAAACAAAAACTCACTAAAATATATGCATATAAATAGAAGAAAATCCTAAGACAGGATTGACATTCTGTACCAGATTTGGAGATATGCCACGAGCAACTGCAGAGCCACCAATGGTATACTCCAGTATAAGAGCCCAACCAATCATCCAAGCAGCACTGCAATCATTTAACAGATAAAGAACAAATTAACTGGCAGTGGAAGATATCAAAATCCCAAAGAAAAGGCAATAGGAGCATGTCATAACCATTTTGGCAAATATTAATCATGAATTCATGATCAACAAACATAGGAGATAGAATTGACATTGTTTGGGCATTCTTCTTCTTATTACAAAAATAATAACATAACATGATGAACAAACAGTCTATTAAACTGTCGAAAAGAAACATGAAATTGGCAGTAAGAAAGAAATTATAAAATAAGTCAAAGATTACCCTTCTCCAACACAAATATATGAATAATGGTAGGCACTCCCAGCAGATGGGCAGCGGCTAGAAAGCTCTGCATAACAAAACGCTGAAAGAGCAGCTGCTATTCCTGCTATGAGGAAGGAAAGAGCAAGGGAAGGACCAGAATGCTCTCTAGCAACTGTCCCAACAAGAACATAAACTCCAGCCCCAATAGTCGATCCAACACCTATGGAGATTAACAATAAACTCAATGTCAAGAAGATAAGCAAATAAGTCAACGAATAAAGGATTACGAGCATTGGTCAGTGACTCACGTAAGACTTTGTCATGACTAGGGGTGCCAGTTTTGGCCAAGCAAGCTCGAGCCCGCCTGAAAATTTTAGGACTCAGCCTTATCCCAACTTAATGGGGTCATGGTTTACCTATCATAATTTACATTTTATACGCCTGCAAGATAAGGGCCATGGTTTACCTATCATAATTTACATTTTATATGCATCATGATAAGTTGCGAGAAAATCGTTTGAGGTGGCATGGACATGTGCAACTGAGGCCTTAGAATATGTTCTAATACAGAGGGTGATTTGATTCAGATTGAAGGAGCTAAAAGAGTCAGGGCTAGGCCTAAAATGACTCTAGAAGAAGTGGTGAGGAAAGACATGCATAACCTAGGACTAGTAACAAGTATGGCTTTGAATATAGTTGATTGGATAAAAAGGATTCATGTAGCCGACCCCATTTAGTTAGGATAAGGCTGGGTTGAGTTGAATTGAGCTTTACGCATCATTGATTATATATAAGGTATTTATCAATGTAACAAAGGAACAAGGCATTTCCAGAAATCACAAGACAAATCTGAACCATCCATATTTACATTTTTTTCAATCTAAACCGTCTATTCCCTCTCTGAGGTGGGAGAGTGCAGAGTATGTTTAGAGTATTAGTACGCATCCATGGATATACACCACGAGAATACGAGATGCATGCCAATAGAAACGGGGTATTTGATTGAATTAGATTTCGAAATTTGACACGTCGCTAATCTAGACCATCTTCTCCCTACCCAACAGTCCAAATAGACACATCATCTGTCTACGTGGTAGAATACATGCCTTGTGACATTTTGAAAATAACAGACCTTTGTGACAATAATAATTCACCATATATTAAACATATAAATAAGGGACTGTTTAAACGACATCTCTATAGGTGTATTTAGAACTTGAAACCTTCATTTAATTGCCCCTGATCCTATTTTCAAAAGGTCCTTAAGTTGGGGGTAAAAAATGGTTTTCAAAAATAATTTAAAAGTGAACTTAGCATTATGTCATCATCAAAAGCTGTCATTGTCTTGCACATTTTTCGAGTATACCTGTGAAATGATAGTAATTACCTTCATTGGAAGAAGAAAAAAATGTGTTATACTAAAAGGGAATATAAGGTTACAAATTATTTGACACCTTAAGCGGTGTCAATAAGAAAATTTCTATAAACAATTAGGTTGAAAAGTTTTTTATTTTTATTTTGGGTCCATCTTGTTGTAACCAAGGTGGTGAACTGAGAAGTTGCAACCTACTGTTGATTGCTATTTGTCTTATTTGCAAAACTTCTTTAAGCAGGGGTAAAAAACAAAAGGTATTCATAATAATTTGAAAGAGACCTGCTGTTACGTCATTTTCAGGAGTTGTGATTGTCTTACACGCTTTTCGAAAAGATATGTGAAATGACAGGATAATAACCTCGTTGAAAAAAGAAGTGTGCTATACTAGAAGGGCAAAGAAGTCAGGTTACAACAACTTTTACACCAACTTTGGTTACAAAGAGATTTCCCCTTTTTTACGGGTAAAACATAACACAAAATGACAAAAATAGGGACGAACCCGGCCTACCTTGAGCTTGGCAAGGCCAGCCTGGGCTGAGGTATCCCAGCTAGACATAAAAACCCAGCCCAGCCCAGTTACACCCCTAGTCATGAGACTCGTGACATAACTAAATTATATTATTCTTAGCCCTCTACCATTAAAAAAAAAATTTGGTTATTTTCTTTGGGATTTCATTCTACTTTTTTTTGAGGGGGGTGGGGGAGCCCTGTAAAAATAATTCAGCTACATACAATGCAAACCAGTAAGAGAATGTTTGCTTCACATATGCTTAAAGCATAGATTGCCCCCAAACCACCACCACTCCAAATCAAAAAAGGACAAAAAAAACTGTAGGCATGAACAACAAGGGTTGGATTTCCGATAATTAAAAATAAAAAAATAAAAATACACCATCGAGAGGGGAATAATTGAGAATCGATACATACAACAAAACCAAGAAACAAGTATCCCACCAAAAACTCGAAATGGAACAAAACAGTAAAACAAAGAGAGATGTTGCAAAGAGCTCCGGCTAATATAAAGTCTTTTAGCTAAAGATGAGAGCTATAGATCTCTCCACTCCCTTAAGATTAGGGATACCATAAAGGCAATCCGACATGGAAGCAAAAAGAGTTTGGTGATGTCTCTAACTTTCTTAATATATTATCCTCTAGATAAGAAAATCCATGTCACTTGGGGAGAACAGAAAAAAAAAATAAAAAAATGGAAGATAATCCATTAGACATTGTGAACTTGCAATAGTCAAGAATACCGGTCATGGTAAACAAGGAAGAGATCATCCTGGAGAAAGCAAAGAAATGGCTAGAACAACTTGGACAGTAGGGAAGCACCAATCATGAGACCGGATACCCATCGGCTCTCGCTTTGTGGCGTCTAGATCCTAAGGGCCGCAGGGGCTGGATCCTCTGCAACCTCAAACTATACCCCACTTATCTGTATTTACTATTTACTCTACTATCCTGTAATTACTCCTTCCCTTTCCTAACACCCCCCCTCTTTTCTTTTTTCTTTTTTTTTTTTTGGGGGGGGGGGGGGTGGTGAGTCTGTTTTTACCTCTTTCCACATCAGGGTTGTGGGCAACGTTTCAAAAAAAAAAAAAAAGGGATCGGTCAAATCTGATCAGATTCCAAACAATTCAGATTGGAATCAGCACTGACTGATTCAATCCCCAACTCCAATATTTATAACCTTGGTTTTGGACCATGCCTATAAGGTAGAGTACAGAAAGAACTAAAGAAGAAACAAGAAGATAACACAAAACACAAAACTTGGGACGAATAACCAGGGCAACTGACCCTCCGTATTAATATACACTATAGAGCGGAAGCTTGATATTTTGCAGGGGCTTTGTTTTAAGAAATATAAAAAGGACCGAGAAATGAAGCATGTGGAGGTGAATCTGTCGTTACTTGAGGTCCATCACCTAGAATCTTCCTTAGTTGTCACTTGCAAACACTTTAAAATTGAAACAAAGATAAAAGTTCTCTACTTCTTTGTGAAGGATGAGCCATGCCTGATCTGCATAGCTGAAATCCGTAACCAAACAAGAAATTTCATCTACAACTCAAGACCAAACAAAAATTGTAGAAGAGCTTAGCATGGATTCTGACGCAGAGGAATTCACAGTGACTCATGGTTATCTTCCTCTTTTATTTTTTTCCCAAGTGACGTGGATTTCCTTATTTAAAGGATAATTCAAACCAACTTTTTTGGCAGACGTTCGGATTGCCATTACGGTATACCTCAGGGAGTGGGGACTGGGGAGATCTACGGCTCAAGGCTTGAGCTAAAAGAAGAAACATACCCATTCATATGCAGAGAAAAAATTATCGCACGAATCAAACCAATAACGCAGCTCCCTAAATCCATGCAAAGAACAAAACAAGCAAAATACCATATACAATCGAGGGAAAGGTAGTTGACCCAAAACCGAAACTCCGAAAGATAAGAGATTAAAAACATTACCAATTGCGAGGAGCTGAAGAATAGATAATTCCTTGGCCAACTGGTGTCCCTTGGCCTTGCCATGAGCCGAATCCACCTGCTTTCTCCTCATCAAACTTCGAAATCCCCATAAGAATCCTCCACCACTGGTACCACCTCCCTCTTTTTGGGAATCAACCACGAACCCCATCAAATTACAAACTTTGACTCTTCTGGCTCCTCCTCCTCCTCTTCTTCTTCTTCTTCTTCTTCTTCTTCTTTTCACAGATTTATCAAAACAGGGTCATTTCTTAATCAAACAAGACCAATTAACCTGTCCGCCTACCCACATATAAATAGTTGTCTTGACTCTGAAAATTCAAAGCTTTTACCTTTTTTCAGTGAAGGATTGGCGTTGCGGGCAGATTAAAAACACCTCCCCTCAGAAAATTGGGGGAAAAAACAAAAAAAAAAAAACACCCTGAAAGTCTTAATCCCTTACCAGAGTTACCACGGGCAGAAGAGGAAGAAAACAAGGAGTGGAGAAGAGAAGAAAGAGTCTCCCCCTTGCGTGCAAGCAAGCAACTCCTCGTCTCCTCACGATCTGCCCGCCAAGAGTCAAGAGTCGAGAACCAAAACCAGAACCACAACTCAAGGATGCAGGGATAGATGGAGAGGTGAGGGGACGGGAAGGGGGAAGGGGGAAGGGGGAAGAGGGAATGGGAGAGAGCAACCGACGATGGTCGATGGTGGAGTGCCCACCTTCTACAGATAACCTCTGCTTTTAAAAGGGCTAAGGTAAAAACTATTAATTTCGAGGGTTTGTTAAAGTTGTGAGGTTTGGTAAATGGTATGATATATGACTATATGCTATATGGACTATGGTATGGGTGTCAATTGTTAGGTTTTGGTATTTTACCCCAAAAAAAAAAAAAAATTTGTTAGGTTTTGATCGGTTCTTAAGCACGTGATAGAAATTGGTCTATTATTTGGGAAAAAGAAGCTTACTTGGTTATACCCTTTAGCCTAAATTTTTTTTTTTTGTTGTCTATCCTACTCAAGGGCCCACAGGCCAACTACAAGCTAAGGGAGAAGGCTAAGGCCAACCCACATTCCACAATTAGAGAGCCAAGGGGGAGAGGGGAGAGAGGGAGGCCTTTTTGGCACAATATGCAATTCAAGAGAGTCGATTCTTTGACCTCTTGGGGGCATGCACTCAACTTGCAATGCCTCCAACCAACCGAGCTAGCGGTTGTTTGCCTAGCCTATACACATGGGTGGTGAAATGATCATCTTGTCTCCCATATTGGATGTTTGGGCATCCGTTCTAATTGGTCCCCATGCTAGCGTGGGGGTGGATGTTCTATATTTTTTTGAAATTAAAATCGAACCATTAAATAAACGGGAAAAAAGACTATCTAAGAGCATGGCTTCTACGCCTAAACACATAATGGGGCAAAATGACCACCCTACCCTTCATGAAAGACATAAATCCTACTCCTGCTGATGCTTTCTTGTGTGCTCTCATTGGCCCCTAATGCACGAAGATCAATACCAAAAAATCATGAGTTCAACTCTCCTTGAATACCTATAAAAAAAATGTCAATGACATCAAAATTCAAAACTAGACCAAAATTTTTCTTAACACATAGAGGAAAAAAAATTAACTAGATAAAAAGATAATTACATCATCCTTAATAGTCATAGATAACCCATCTACTTGGATTCTAATAAGAAGTAATGCTTTTCAAACTAATAGTTTTTGTGTTAGGTCAACAAATCTCGCTATTTTTGTATCATTATATTATCAATTAAATATCTCTAATAAATATGATAATAAATACAAATATTTTTAAATATTTTTGTGTAATCAAATAAAGATATTGCAAAACAAGATAAACATAAAATTGACTACGCAATGACGCATGTGGCAAATAACATGGCAAATTCTAGATGTTGAATAGGTGAGAACACTCTATGTCAGTCATATGTTAAATTTGGTGGTCCAACTCAATCATATAGACCATCTATTCATTGGTTTTATTCCTCATGCATATATTTTCATTGATCACTTTATATAATTCCAATCTTTTTTTTTAATTATTTTTTTTATCCTTTTTTCAATATGTATATAAAATCGATTGGGCTGTAAATATACGTTGGGAAAACTATGCAACGATAGAATTTCCATGAAGGTGCCCCTTGGTAAGGATCTTGGATTGTTGTGGTCAAATCTTGGAAATGAATTCTACCTTCACCCTTCTTCTTATTCTTCAACCGCACTTTCTCCGTATATTTTCTTTAAGAAAAAAAGTCTACTCCAATTTTAGAGGATGTTGGGAGTGAGGAGAGATATAAAAATTCATGTTGTTTTGTCTGGACAAAAATATAGAATTCTCATCCATAGTTAACCAAGATAGAGTAATTGTTGAGGTCCTTTGTCAACAGCTATAAAGTATGAACAATGGAAACAAAACAGCCTTCCTTCCAATAATGGAACTTTTTCTAAAACTAGGACTATTGTGATAGGGATTCAACTATAACCAAGATAGAGTAGTTGTTGAGGTCCATTTTCAACATCTATAAACAATGAAACTTCTATCTTCTAAAACTGGGATTATTGTGAAAGGGATTCATGACACGTTGATATGTTTAGGGTTTGAATAGAATTATAAATATGATACCATATACTTGTTGAAGTCTACACGGCAAACATTTATATGGAAAGAACATATGTTAATAATGACTATTCTTTGTGTATGCTTTAAAACTAGTTTGACAATAAAACAAGGACTAAGTTTCCCTCCATCCATGGAGAACGGTTCACCGACCTAGGGTTTTATTATGTTCCAAATTACTCTCCGGATACCCTTTCCCACCCCATGGTGAATGGGATCTCAGTCATTGTGGGTGGAGGGAGACTCAGTCCATAAAACAATAGGAGTTTTAAACACAATAAGTGTCTCTAAAATAATAATAAAATGGGTAAGAGATCGCTGCTTGATCATGTAACTCATGCATCACGTGGAGGCCAATGAGAGCAAACACATGGGTATTAACACGGATGGGGATTTTTTATTTCATGAGGGATTAGGTGGTAATTTCACACATTCCTATGTTTGAGCACAGGAGACACTGGACCAAGCATTTTTTTTTCCTTAATAAAATAGAGGGAAACAGTTTTCTAGTCCAGGACTGTGGCCTACGCCAGCACTCCCATGTGTCTATCTCTCGCCTCCTCAAAATAAGGAGGCAAAGGTGTCTTTTTATATGGGAGGAGAGAGATAGACACATGGGCTTGCTGACATAGGCTACATTCTCTGACTGAGTTATTTTAACCTAAAATATAAGGAATAAATTTATTGTCTAGATGCATAGCATATGCTAGCACTTCCTATGTTGATCTCTCCTCCCACAATAGAGGGCAAATATATCATTTGATAGGAGGGAGGAGAGAGATAGACACATAGAGACACTAGCATACGCTACGCAACCTAAAGACGTTCTTTCTCCCTAAAATATATTATAGCAAATAGTGGGGCGTATGTCAATTTTCAAACTCGAATTCAATAAAATACTTCCATGTATGTATATCCATCCCTAAATTTGTAAATCAGTCCATTTCTTAGTGTCCACCCAGTGTAATCTTCAATCTTTCAATACTTGATTGTGTTACTTGGCAAACTCCGATTGGTTCAAAAATTAATGTGCGAGTAGAGAGAACCCTTATTAATTAGGGTTCACCTATCTACAAAATTATAATCTCATCTAACCCTTATTGGTTTGTTTGATTAATCATTATAACCACGAAATTTGTTTGAAAAGCTTAATGTAATAATATAATTAACAAAAAACAGATAATGGATTCACATGTCCATCCATCCATTTTGGTGGCCGGTTCATCAGGCCCAGGGTCAACCCCAGATGAACCAAATTGAATCGATCTTACTATAATGGAAGTAGGGCTGTAATAAATCATTAACATCAATTATTGAGATGAAAACAAAGAAATGACGTCCACATATATTGGCGTGCACGTAAGTCGGTAACATACAAAATTTAATTAATTATTTGTGAGAATTACTTCTAAATTATTGGTGTGACCCTTTGTCACTTTTCAGACAAACTCAAATAATTGTCCACGATAATTCTTACGTCATTACCTTTCCACGTTACATGAATCTTTCCTATATTATCTTATAATTTTTTGTCTGCGTGTGCGGCCTACGCCAGCTTCATGGTTCAGGATCTTCATATCGGTTGGATTGGATCGATCGATATAGATCGGGATTGTCCAAACTCGGGTAAATATGACACTTTTATTCTTTTTTTTTTAATTAAAAAAACTAATTTTTTACATTTGTATCCCTATCCGTATAGCTGGATCGAATTGGTATTGGGATCAATTTCGATCGATTGCTAATTCGATCCGACCAAAATTGACCGATTCAATCCGATACCTCAAACCATGACCTGCATTCTTATATCTCTCTTCCTAAAAACAAAGACCTGAAGTATCTTTTCATTGGGAAGAAGACGGATAGACTCGTGAGAGTAAATGGCGTAGCCAAAGTAATGGCGTAGGCTATGTGGACAGAATTATTTTTCTCTAATATTATAATCAAATATAGAGATAAACATGAGAAAATTAAGGAGATATCTTTTCAAAACTCACATATATTTAAGATTAAAAAAATTAAAGTTAAGCCTGTCTTCTTTGACCAACCACCCCCCCCCCCCTTCAAGAAAAAAAAAGTAAAGTAAGCTTATTCCTTCCCATTATAATGTCTCACATAGTCACATATGGCAATTTCTATATATGGTATAAGTCTTCTTTTTTAAAATATGGAGAAAGTGTTTTATTTCCTAGGATAAGAGAATCTCTTTATCCACTTGGATGTGATGTTATGATTGAAAATAGGCGAGTTTCATCATTAACTCTCAATTCTTATTATAAAAGTTAAAAATACTAATCCAACCAAAGATTAGATGTTGTCACTTAAAATGTTCTCTTTGTTGGCGGAGAGGAAAAATTCGGTCTAAAAAACGTTAATAAGATTAACTTTGATTTCCTTTATCTAATATTGGATAATCTCTATATGGCATAGACCCATCAATATGTGGCAAGCAATGGAGGTTAGATTTTCCTTCCATTTTTCAGGGAGAAAATGTGATTGGAGAATCCAAGGCCATCGCCATTGGAGACAAGATTTTCTTTTTGGATGTTAATAATAGCAAAGAATCTTTAACTTTTTTATAAAATCATCCCTAAACATAAGGAAAATGTACCAATATGCCAAAATGTTAACTTTCATAAAATTGGAATTTATTTCAATAAGAATGTTTCTTGAAGATAAAAGAAGGCTAAGTTTATTTTTGGGATTAATGAAATTTCTAAAGAGATCGTTTATTTAGGTAATAATCTGTTTCACCATCATTTTAAGTTTCAGGGCTTAGGAATGTTGTCTCTAGAGTTGAAAAATGATTAACATCTTGGAAAGTCCATTAACTTATGCAGATCGTAAAGTTTTGATTCAATAAGTTGTCAACCATTCCATCATACTTTATGTCTTGCTTTGTTTTTTTTTTTAAAAATATATCGTAAATTGGTTTCTATTAATCTAAATTTTTAGAATGAAAGAGTACAAAAAGAATCATCTTATGCCCTAGAGAATTGTATGTTTTCTTAAATTGGAGAGGGGGTGGGGGGGGGCCTTAGGGATTCTTCTACACAATAAATCTTATTGAAGACGGGGGGGGGGAGTCTTTGGGGCTCTAAGGGCCAAGTATTTTGTTAATACCTTACCAAAAAAAAAAAGCATTTTTGTTAATAAATCTTTATTTGATCCTAAGGTGATGTCAAAGAAAGGTTATTGGACTTGGAACAGTACAACAAGTATTTTACCTATCCTTCAAAATTGGCATGTAGACATATAGGTAATGGCAAGAATACATGTATTTGGACTGACCCTTGGACACCATCTTTACCTTGTTTTTGTGTTCCTCAAGGGCTTAATAGGAACGCTTTGATCTCTAGGGTCAGTGATTTAATGATCAGTGATAATTGGAATTTAAGTTTGATCACTAATTGTTTACTTCACTAATTTGTTTCGCTATTAAGAAGGTTCCCATACCCAAAGTAATCATTGATGATCACTAGTTTAGTCATGTCTCTAAAATTGGAAGGTTGATTACTAAGATATAGTTACGTGTTTCTAGGGTAGAAGAATCGTAAAATGGTGGAAATTTTTATAGAAATTTAAAATTCATCCCGATCGGGTGTGGTACCAAATAGAGATGACTTTGACAGATTCTTAGTCACTGGTTGAATATCTTCTCAGACCAAAGAGCAAGGCATGGCTGGTTGATAAAACCAGTTTGGAGATTTCTTTTCTTAATATTATTGGTTTATGTTTTGCATTAAAAAAATGATAAAAATAAAATAAACAACAAGGCAAATTAAACGTATAGATTTGGAGAATCGGATTTATTCTCCGGGGCCCACAAGGTTCTGGTATGTGGGGGCAGAGTACGATTCCGTGCCAATGTAAGTTAAGAAGATATTATTTTAGATTTGTATATTTTATTTTATGGAGAGGGATTTCATTTTTAATAAAATCTATATTATTTTAGATTGTTATATTTATTTTCAAGATTTAAAAATTTAAGCTATATTATTTTAGATTGATATATTTTATTTTAATTATGGGAGAGGGTTCGACATGCCATTGGTTTTCTTAAAGCCAAGAGCTGTGCCCAATGGAGATGGTGAGATGGAAAAGGCATGGAATTCATTTCCACAGGGGTGAGAGAGAGATAGACTCAAGTTGGGCAAAGTGCCGGTGTGTCAGCTTTTACCCTTTAAATATTTAAAAATGGAAAAGACAACATTATTTGGGCATGTGGGGTGTGCTGTCCTTGTGCCCAGACACAACGACATGCAAAATGACCACTTCACCCTTGAGAATTTCCTTTTTTGGGACATGAAAAGCGATCATTTTGTACGCCCCTATGTTTGGGTGTAGGGGCAGGACACCGTTCCCACCCTAGTAGCGTTGTTTCTTCCTTTAAAAATTTGAGAGAGAGAGAAAGAGAGGGGGGGGGGGGGTAATCTGGGCATAGAATGAATCCCGTACCGCCTGGGTTCAATGGACACTATATGGTTAGACACCAGAATTTCTCTCTCCCGAGGCATCACCACACCATTATGCATTAGCAGCTGCAGCAATGCAGAAATCGGGTCACTGATTTTGTTTCTATTTATCATTCATGATCTTATCCTTCCCCTCTCTCTCTCTCTCTCCACAGCATAAACAATAATACCTGAAACAATGGATTTTTGTTTAATAGATATCACCCGTTAGAATCAATTTTGGTATCATACAATCAACATCTCCTTTTAGAATTTTCTTTTGATAAATTATTTATGGATCACATGTACAGTCCAATATTTTATGCAATGGGAAACACAAAATTCAACTCTAGCCAACATGTCAAGAAGCACTGCAACCCTACAGGATATACAATACAACAAAACAAAAAAGGAAAGGATTGATTATATGAAAAGGGGATTTTCTTCCAATCACTATGCCTTGTGAAGTATAATGCTTCACTATTTGCTACTTCATTATATGTGGATTAGTTCATGTGATAGAGGATCATGCAAACATCTTATTGGTACAAACAATTTCAGTTTAAAATGAATAGAAAAAATAGCTAAAATTACACAAGATGTCATTTTGTATTTTATATTCAACTCTATTTAATGGTATTTTGATAATTTTACTAAGGCTGAGTTTGGTATGCATTATTGGATTGCATGCCACATTGATTTCGTATTCTTAGATGACAAAAATAGTTGTTTTTATCATCCAAGAATGCGAAATTGACCTAAAATGAATTCCAAGAATGTATACCGAGCACAACCTAAAACTTTGAATCAAAGTTTGAGCAACTTTCCTTGATTAACTTAGGACTAAAATTTGACCATTGAGATGTAAGTGGGGTCTTCTATCATATGGACTCACATGTACTACTAAGTGACAAATATTGAAGCATTATACTTCACTAGGCATAGTGACACCTAGAAGGACTTAAAAAAAAACCCCAAACTAAATACAACAACAACTCAAGCCTTATCCTAATTAAATGGGATCGGCTACAACCTACATGGATCCTTTCAAAATAAAGTAAGAAAAACTGAGGTCCTCACTAAGGGAAATGAAAGTAAGAGGACTGAAGAATAAAAATGAAGGATAGATATAAGAGAAGTGAGAAATGGAAAATGAAAGTAAGAGAAAAGAGGATAGCCCGAAAAATCAGGAAAATCTTAGATATAAGGTGTCAACAACATGGATCCTTACCCTCTAATAAGCTTTATTTCACGTCATACTTGGCTCAAGGCCCAGACTATGCATGTCATTCTTCACAACCTCTCCTATGGTCATTTTAAGCTTGCTTCGAGCTTTTTTAACTCTAAGAATGTCGTCTGAAGTGGTATGATCATGTTCAACAGAGGCCTGGAGATGCATCAGTAAAGAGGAGTGATCTGATCTACCCATAAAATAGTGCCTTTTCCCCCATCCTCCACTGATAACTCTGTTTTATAGTCTAATTCTCTTCATTTTTTTTTGGCGAATCTAATTCTCTTCATTATCATCTACAACCATAAAGGATTAGTACTATTCATCAACTTGGTCAATGGATGGACCATGGATATAATTATAACAAAAGCCATGTTGTTCAAGCAAGGAATAGATGGAAAAGGAGGGAAACAATGGCAGAGGGCATTCTCACACTTCCTTTTGGTGGGTCCTGTCAAGAGGACAACCTTACTTTTGGTGGGTCCTAATTTTCCCAGTGAACAACCCTTTTGACAAACAAAGCAAAAACAACCCAATCTCATTATTTCATCATATTATATAGTATTATAGAATGCTTGGCTTCTACTCACCCTATGGGGTTTACTGCAGGCACTGCTATAGATAGGAAAAAGAGGAAGTTCAGCTACAGGACCAACCAGACGTGTTATATGAATCGTTTTCATGGCAAGCTGCCTAACCTGACCTATGCAACCATCATCTCCTTCCTCCATGCTTAATTGTGGGGTCAACTAAAGTTATTGGCACAGTTTCTTCTTAAGAATTTAGAATTTGGCAGAGTTATTCCAGTTAAAGAGCTAATTCTCATTTTTCTCATGGTGGGTCCATCCCAGTAGGCTATCAAAATATTTTGAATGATGGAGAACAAAAGCAACACATTCTCATCATCTTATAAAAGCATTGGTGATTGAAAGTTACAGATGGTGAAGCAATCAGAATTCAACAAAAGCATCGAACTCTGTTATGTCATAAAAGACTGAAAGCCAAGTCCTCATAGTGGTTTGACTGGTGAATTTATTGCCCATTGCCCTCTACAAACCTGATGCCACCTTCTGCACTCATTCATGCTCAGTACCAGCAATAGTGTTTTTTTTTTTTTTTTTACAAATTGTTTGATATTTGGTAAACCAGCAATGCTTGGTGATTGCATTATATCCAAAAAATAAAACCTTTGTCGATTTTGTAAGGGTTGGTTTCCACTGCTTTTGCTTTTCCATTTTTGACAGCAATTACCACTAGTTACCTCTAGTAAAGATTCTACTCACTTCTAACTGTGTATAGGCTTTCCCAGAAATGTGTATGTGAGAGAAGTTCTTGGGTAAGCTTTCTTAGGGTTGCACATAACAACAATGCCTCATATTGACTGAAGAGACTTGCTAACACTACAGGGAAGGTTTTATCATTTCTTGCCACTTTGCTGACAAGAAATGCATGAACCCACAGATTAAATTATTATGTAAAACTTTTTTTCTATGTTAGAAACTATATTCAATAGATTTTTATGAATTTTAGGCTATGATCTACCTAGAATTTGGCACATAAACTAAACATTTAAAAAGTGTACTTCTTGCATCTAAATATACCATCCCATAACGCACTAATCGTGTACTTTGATGCTTAGAATTAGCCTTCCTTGAATTAATGGATTGAATACGTAGAGGGATAATAGTATAGATACATCAGAAAAGCTCAAATTCCACAAACTATATCACCAAGAAGTAGAAAGATTAAGAACTCTTGTTATATATGCTCCAGCATCATAACTCACTTTCCAAGAACATGATGAACTCATTGGATAATCAAACATGAACTCCAAACTTTGGTTACAGTACTGAGAAAGAAAGACAATAGACTTGGAATTGGCCCTTCTTTAGTTGATCCTATTCTCACGATTTTCAAGCTTTATAACATTACAAACTCTGGTCAACTATTGAATTCCTTGAAATGTTGCCTTTGGCATGTCTTACAGATGGCCTTAATCAAAATAAGGCTCAACCTGACAAAGCCACTAACATATCAGAGTCGAGAATTAGAAAAAAGTGGAGATGCAATGGCATTTCTCTTTTACTCTGCTTCATGATTGTCCTTCAACAACCTGAATTAGAATGTACATCAGAATAATATCTCAACTGTTTGTACAGCCTAGCTTCACAATGGAAACTGAAGATCATCAATATTTTCTCAATGGCAACAGAGGCAAATCTACAGGTCTGGATGATTTTCTTGTTTTGGTCATCAAATAAATGCAAACATTACATTACATTAATAAACACTCTGTAAAAGAAACATTTTTACCACTGAATTTGGAACGTATCAAGATAATCTCCGGGGAAGCCAAGGGAAGAAATTGATGCTCTGAACATCAAGTCTTTCAAAGATCTTTGACCACTTCTCTCTGAGAAGACAGCCTATGAACCAGTGATCAATGAATTGCAAGCATCATCACACAAAATACAAAAATGAGCAATGCAAATGGAAGAGCTCATAGGTGACCAGACAGCCTGAATTCATGCTAATCTACAAAGCTCTTCTGAAACTTCTGAACCTCAAAAACAATATGTCATTCTGTTATATCAAAGCAAAGCTTTGCCTCATCCCAAGGACCATTTATCTCAAACTTGTACTCTTGTATCTTTATAAGCCAATAAGGGCATACAACTGTGACAAATACCAAAAGACCTAGTAACAATGCAAACAGCAGCCGCTGCAATGTGAAGACCAACCCTAAGGTCACAATCATCAACCAAAAAGAAAATAAAAGGTGCAGCCTAAGGGAGTACTTCTTGATACAATACGTAACCAGTGGGGCAAAAAGGAAGACCTGCAAGGAGAAAAGCATAATGGCAAACACATGAAGCCTTGACGGGAGGCGAGAAGCAATTAAAACAGAAGCCACAATAGAAGCATTTAAAGAGACATTGCTAGTGAAGGTTGGATTGTTCAAAGCCCCAGGTGGCCTTATTGTGGACCCTGCGTAGTCATGCAAAAAGAGATGGACTACAAGAAGTGATGCTGTGAGTGCCCAAATGGTGTCTGAGCTGATGGACCTAGTGAGAGTGTGGTAAATAGGAGCCAAAACATACAGCCCGCTTACAAAGAAGGCAACGTTGAGGAGATAATGAGAGAGAAGACTAATGGAGACCCTCTTTGTAGTGACAAGCAGCACTAAGAATCCTACTCCAAGAAGGCTCACATCAAGCAGCATGAGAGAAGTCACATCAATGGTGGAACCAAGCATGTAAGTCCAAACACAGACCACAAGAGCAACAATGCACAGATACTGAGAGATACAAACAGAATCCTGCATCACCTTCAACATGTCCCGCTTCACCACATTGGCATTCATGACCATATCTTCAAGGAAAGACTCATCAGTGTAGTTGTCATCATATCCTTGTTGCATCCCTCCATATGCCACTTTTCTCCATTTAGGTCGAGTTGGCAATTGGTTCCCTTCAACCTTGGTCTCCATCAGAACCACTGATCGATTGCAGATAAAGTTGCTAGGACTTTTTCACCGTGTGATAGTGCACTACTTAAACTTCACTCAAGCTCTTCAACAATTCAGTGTTTATCTGTAACATGTCCCAATTTGAACAGGTTCAATACAATTTGAGATTGTCCTGTTAAAGAAATCTTCATAAATCCAGCTACTATAGTTAAGGCCATTACATTTGAAACTTTTAAAAAGTACAAGTCCAGATAAACCCAGATCACATCTGGTGCTGAAAATGCAAAATGTTTAGATTACTATGAAAGGAACTATGGCATGGGGAACAGTTGTAGTTTTGTGAATTCTGGCACCAAAATTTTATAGAGAGAAATTAAGTTTTAACAAATCAAATTGCTAACAGACGACACCAGCAACATATAGATTATGTAAACTAAGTATGCAAAAAATTGAGAGAAAAAAATAACTCTTGCTTCTTAAACTCAGATTGCCCCCACATGCAGGACAAGTACACAGATAGTCAGGCTCGGATTTATGATCAACCTAACACATGAGAAATCCTATCTAAATTAATAAAACCATTATCGGAAGCCAAGGACGCAAACATGACTTGAAATGATCTTTAACAAAATCTTGAATACTTCCTCAGCAAGCATGCTTAGGAGATAAACCCAAGTTAGTCACATATAACAGCAACATTGCCCTTCAAACCTAGGTCCCAGCAGAAGCAATCAACCTTACTTCTTTAAGTGGTGGGGGTAAAAATTATCTTGAACAAAGAAAACCTCAAAATGGCATGATCAAAAGTAAACTCTGAATCCCAACCCCCACCCCCAAAATAAGTGTAGATAAATAGATTTTATAATCTTAAATGATTAAATGTCATTCTAAAGTCACTTCAAACCTGGGACAACCAAAACTATAATCTGCTGTAACTCCTAAGTTGCATCACCGTTTCAATAGATAAGATTGAGAGTAGATAGATGTTATATCAAGTACATGATAATATTAAATCCCTGAATTCTAACCATACTATTGTCTATTCACCAAACTTAGAACTGCAGATTAACATTCCTACATCATCTACAAAAGAGAACATTAAAATCCCTCATCAGTAACTAAGTAGAGTGCTAGAGGCTGTAAAATTTTTACCTAAAGCCCATCAAGCAGACTGGTTTTAAAGTGGTTGTTCTGTTTGGAGCTTGTCGATAGGAACATTCCTTGACATCGATTGAAGGTCTGCAAAGAACTGATAATAGTGAATTCTGTTCTGTCTGTATTTGAAATCCTCTCCCAAGTCACATGCCAAATGTCCACCAGTGACAGAATTGAGAAGTGCAAATTATCAGCATTAGGGCAAATTTTAAATCCAAAAATAGAATCAGTTTTAGAAAGAGAAGAGGGGGATGGGGCGAAGGTTAAAATACTAATGCTCGTACCCGATTTGGAGTTTTTAACAAATAGAAGCTGGGAAAAAACATTTCAAATTCCTTTTCTTCGCCTCTCTTGCCACGACCTGCTCCAAAAACGACGAGTTCTGTCCGAACCTGAGCAGGGAAAGAAGTTTATCAGGTGTCACCACAGGAAGAAGAGAGAGAGAGAGAAGTAGAATATAACAGCAGAACAATCATCCAACCGTCGCTTCTGCAGGAAATTTCAGCAACAGAACAATTGAACAAACGTCCCTTTTGCCTGATCGAGAAGAGGAGGAAGAAAGACGGAACCGGGATTTGGATCCTCTCGGACCTCTCCAACGCGGGGTAGGTAGGGATCTCCAGTGAGGTCTCTCCATCTGACACGTGAGCTGGAGACGATCCAAGGGCTGGTCTCTCTCTCTTCAATCCCTCCCTATTATTATTCAAAAACTATCAATTTTGTTTTAATTTTATTTATTTTCATTTAAATTCCATTCTTTTCTTCCTCTCCGTGCAATTGAAGCCACTTTTAAGTTTTAATATGTACAAGACTAACCCATATCGTATCGATATCGATATGATACCATACACAATATTGCTATGATGATCATGTCATAGCGTGATATAGTGTGATTCATGACATGACGTGATCAACAATATAACATGATCATCATATTGATATGGCACAATCCTTCTGACGATATTTTTTTGAAGATAGTAAAATTAATAAGATTAATTAATAATAAAAAAAAAGGATTAAATATGCGTACCCCCTAAAATGCACCCAATATTCCTCGTACCCCCTATCTGACTAGTCCACGTACCACCCCTACTTTATCTCCGTAAAATCATTAAAGTCCACACTAGGCATTAAATGCTGAAAAATGATCAAACTACCTTTTCTTCTATTTTTTTTAAAATTTGACCTAATTGCCTTGACCTATTTGCTAAAATTTGAAAAAACCAAAATGCCCTCATCTTCTCCAAATCATCATTTTCTTTTACAACAAAATCGATAGTTTTTTAATAAAATTAGAAAGTGATTGAACAGAAAGAGAGAGAGAGAGTAATTGGGGGAGCACATAACCAGCCCTTGGATCCTCTCCAACACACGTGTCAGATGGAGAGATCTCACTAGGAGATTCCCAGCCACTCCCCATGTTGGAGAGGATCCAAATCCACAGAACCGTGTCATTCTCCTCTGTCTCCGATCTCTCATTAAGTAGTCAACAACTCTCTTCTTTCTTTTTCCATCAAAAAAAAAAAAAAAAAAAACTCTCTTCTTTGTTTTGTCTTTGATCTCCCTTGAGGTCGAGAGTAGTTAGTTACAACGGGAATGAGAAAAAAAAAATTGTATTCGATACGACAATAAGTTTGCAAATCAAATCGCACCAATGCTGATCAAAACCTAAAAACTCCAAAAAAAATAAAAAATTCAATTCTGTCAAATGCTTTGAACATGTCAATTATGAGTGTCAGAAAACCAGTTTTTCCCTTTTTCTTTTTCCTCATATAATGGAATTTTTTTGGCCAAGATGATGTTATCTCATATTTGTGATTTGACACCCTTTGATAATGGCTGAATGGAACTGGGAGATGAGGTCTAAAGCGATTAACTATGATTTTAACAAAAATTTTATATGAAACATTACAAAAATTGATAGGTCTGAATTCCTCAATTAAATTGACAAACTCCTTTTTCAGGATTAAAGTTAGCAGGATATGGCTGGTCCCAAATGGTAATGTGGTATTTATGAAGTCCTGGACAAAAGCAATCACTTTATCTTTCTACTATGTCCCAATATTGATGGTTGAAATTGCAAGAAGTCCATCAATTCCCGGAGCTTCAAAGGCACCAATACTAAGGTTGTCTGGTTAATTTCCACGTCAAATGGAGAGACAAGTAAAAGACCAATATCTTAAGTTGAAAGGAAGGATGGAAGTGGGAAGAGGACTTCAACAAATGAGACATCCAAATTGGCAAACTCCTTTTTCAGGATTAAAGTTAGAAGGATATGACTGGTCCCAAATGGTACTGTGGTATTTTTGAAGTCTTGGACAAAAGCAATAACTTTATCTTTCACTATGTCCCAACATTGGTGGTTGACGAAGTCATGTGATCGGGACGGTTAAAAAGAGGGGGAGGGGGGAGAAGAGTTTTCTGTATGAGAGTGTGGCACCTATGAGAACACATGAGAAAGTATCAATAGGGGTTGAAGTTCTGACTTTCATTGATGGTGTGGCGATCATTTCATGCCATGATGTCTGGTTGCAGGTAGGGATGTAAATGAATAGCCGAAATCCGTTTCTGTATCTGTGTCCGTATCTGTTTAGCACTATCTGAATCCGTCCGAAAGCTAAAAGGATACAGATACAGATAGGCTATTGCAATCCGAAAAGCTATATGTACATGTAAACGGATAAAATATCTGATCCGTATCCATGTCCGTATCCATTTAGCACTATCCGAATCCGTCTGAAAACTAATCTGATGCGGAATACGGATATAGCACTCTCCGAGCCGAATCCGATCTGTTATTTTAAGAAAGTAATTTGAAACCAAAATAAAAATCAAAATCCACACACACACAGTTTCCTGACTTCTGTATTAATATTTAGCAAACATGCTGAGGATGTTAGTAAACATGTGTAAAGAAAGTTTCCTGACTTCTTCTGCATCCTATTGGATCAACAAGATCAACCTCAGCGGATACAACCAGTTTGACCTAGTACTTGTAAACCTACTTAAGGTAAAGATCCTGTTGCGGCAAGATTTGATCCGAGCTCTCCTGTGATCAAACTATCCTATGATCAAACTATCCTGTGAAGAAGTACAGATCTAAGCAGTGGAGTACCGGCCTAAACCAGCGGAGTCATTTTGATGCTAAAGTTAGACTTCTCACAACAGATAAATCTTCAAGCAGGGAAAATAGAGACAAATGAATTCGCCCCTTTACCTAGATTAGAGACTTCAATTTATAAGATTCAGACAGTAGAACGTTGTAGAAACTTTGTGATGATAGACCATTCTGTGCGCTTCTGTTTGGAGGTGTCGTCCTTCGAGTTGGACACCTATTTGGCTATTTACCAAGAAGTCATGTGGAAAGCATAATCTTAACTAGGAAGGTTCTTAACCAGATAAGTTATTTGCCTGGTTAACTTATTGCTAAGACGGTCATTGGTTGGGCTTCACGAGTCATTCTTGACATGTCTTCCAAGTTGGACATAGTGTGATGTCAGAGATGAACTTAGAGTTCAATTCGTCCTACTCCTTTGGTGCAATTCTTGGTTCAACCTACTAAATCGACCCGGCACATTTTTGTAACCAATGCCACATGTCACAATATGATTGGTCGGTATTTATTTTGGTTAATCAGACCCCATTGTCAGTAAAGAAATTTTCAATCCCAACAAACCAACCCCCAAAATCAAGGGAAAATGAAAAAGAGAATCAGAACCAAAATGGACCCATTTACCATGTTTGTAAGTGTAACGGTACCCGAATTTACAACAAAAAACTGAATGAACAGAATTCATGGTCCATCCGGCTAACAAAGAAGGTTTTCTTCTGTTCTAATTACCACGTTTGCAGGGGGCTTTGGTGACGTCCACAACCTGCTCGTTCAGTAGATATAGGCAGCAAGCTTTCCCAGTTCAAATGAACGAAGGAGCAATGGACAATCGCTAGTTTTATCTCTAAACGTCAGCAGCCTTTAAAAACCTATAACAACATCACAGTTCATTGCCATCAAACCATCATCCTTGTAACCGATTAAGCACATGACAGAGGATTGACTCACATGGAAGCAATTTTTTCATTCTTTACTTTTTCAGGTGCTCCTCACCATCACATCACCCTTCCCTCCCTCCCACCCCCGGCCCAAAAAAGACAAAAAAAGAATCCCGTCATTTTACATAACGAAGTTCCCAAGCTAGACTTTTGTTTTTCACCCTAATATCAAGTCCGTTGCCTAACCCTCCTGCCATCAGTATCACCACCATCTGAGAGCTGGGCCCACACACTGCGACTCTTCCCGCCACTGCTACATTCCTCCTCACAACCTGCAACTGTCTTCAGGAGCTCTGATTGCAAAGCCGGGCAATTTTCTTTAAGGTGCTTAAACCCATCTGATCGAATAACGGCTGCATTGAGAATTGGCAATTAGAGTATGAAGAAGCAAAAATATGCACGAAACATAGCTAACAATATCAATCGAAACCTTAGGCTCCATTCTTGGTTCTCGAATTTCAATTACTTGGGGAGTTCCTGAAGAACGAAAAACTTTACAAACATAACATGCAGCAATAGCTAAATCATGACTCAGTCATAATTTACTTTTGTGCCCATTCTTCAGAAAGATGATCCAACTTACAAGCCACCTAGCCTAAAATAAATGATATTAACAAACAACAATCACAAACAGAAATGGAACGACAAATTTAGAATAGGAATTGAATCAGGCCAACTGAATTGGGGTCAGATCACGCAACCACTTTTCTTTGGCAAATTATCAGATCATGAAATCC
The DNA here is from genome assembly GCF_018873765.1 of Telopea speciosissima. NCBI lineage: Eukaryota > Viridiplantae > Streptophyta > Magnoliopsida > Proteales > Proteaceae > Telopea > Telopea speciosissima. Next base: position 19,603,703 of record NC_057916.1, on the reverse strand, counting down.
TAAAAAAATCAATTCCAACCTTATCATGGAAGTACGATGGAGACATTATCTAGTCAGGCTTCTAGAATTGAAAGCTGAACAGAATAAAATGGAATGACAACATAGGAAGTATCAATCAACACAATGCAACTTAGCAAAATACAAAGATCCTTCATTAGCTGACCCCCAATACGTGGCAAAACAGCTGAATAAAGCAAGATCCTGCTATTACAGTGAACCATTACTACAAAATGAAGGAATTGTGGTGTCTTCTGATAAGAAGATATCTACTATAGGTTAGTATGAGAGTGGACTAATATTAATTGACTGAGATTTGTTCAACTCTAAACATAATAATATGGGAATGCAATTGCATGTTCAGTATCTTCAATGTAGAGCAGGTGTTTTTCTTCGTTATATTCCTGTGGATTTGGTCAACTAGTTTAGCCATAAAGGTTCAATTGGAGTAACCACAGAAAGCTGTTCGTTCCAAAAATGAGAGGTGGCATGATGCGTTTGGAAATGGGAGTCAAAATTGTTGAGGAAGATTCAAGATCTTTATCCTTGCAAGTCAGAACATCATATGTCCACCGCAAGATACGTGCTAAGAAGCGTGAGTGTTGTTTAGCCAAGAACACGGTTTATCACAAGAGGACAAAGCATATTGCGGTTCAATTTCATTACATCCGTAAAATCATTGAAGAAAGCAAAGTGCAGTTGTTGAAGGTGGGAACCAAGGAGAACAAGGCGGACACGCTAACGAAGACGGTTCAAATAGAAAAGCGAGTCGACCAACATATATAATATTTGACCGGCCAGCCGAGCACCCGTTTGAATACTTCATATTTGTTTGCCCTTGAAATTACATACGTAAGGCCTCGATGATTCATCTTTGCTCTCCGCTCAACTCAACCGAAAATAGGCCCCCCGAGCAGGAGATCTCCCCAGCTACTCAGTTACTGACTTCGCTTCAGTGTCTATTTTGACATATTTCCTAGTTGCTTCTTCCGCAGCCACCCCGCTGCTCTATCGACCCGGGCCCAGTGGGTTGAGGTCTTGACAGAGCCTTTACAAATTGCTGGGTCGTGCCACCCGGAATGGTAGGGTGTATAGGTTGCATGGCAGGACTCCCAACTGATTGAATAGGTGATTTTCGATCTAAAATGGTCAAGGAGTAGGCATTGGCAACAACAACCTTTTCTCCTTTCTTTCTTTCCGTTTTTGTCTTCCACATGTGATGCAGATTCAACACTAAATAGGGCTTGTTTCATTGGGAATAAGTCTAGGGTTGGGTTACATACATGTTGTGCCTTTGATCCCACGGGTTTCTAATGTAATAGGCCACTTTTATGGGCCTAAAATATGGGTATATAGGTTGCATATGGGATTAGCCCAATACTTAGTTTATATTTATGTTTTTTAATTGAACCGGTTGAAATTGATTGCATCCAATTGGTTCAATTTAAGTGTTCATGTGACTTGGTTAAGTGGTCATGTGACAACTTAAGTGGTCATGTGATGTAAGTTAGGCTGGATTAGGACTCTATAAGTCCAGCCATGTTTTGAGTCTATTTCCTTTAGTATTCTAGTTTCCTATTCAGTTTGAGTTACCTAATAGATTAGGGCTAGGGTTAGGCCATTCTTTTTTAGTGTCTAAGTCTATTTTTGAGTCTTCTATATAAGTTTGTAAGGGAGGCCAGCATTACATACGAATTTGATTAATGAAAAAGATTTTGTTTGCTGCCATAGTTGCTGCTCTGCTCTATTGAGTGAACCTTGTGAGTAATATCAAGGCTACCTTGTGGGTAATATCAAGGTGAAGGGATTGGTGGACTCCGATCGACTCCTTGCATCTTGTAGATCGGGAGGTCCTTTTTCTTCTACAAGCTGATTCTACTTGCTGTTTCTCACCTTCTAACGTAGACCTACACTCTCCCAATCGATTATCATAAACCCTAATTATCCTTAAACCAGTCCAGCCTTCATCCTCCATCAGTTTTCATCCAAAATCGAACCACAGATCCCTCACAGCAGACCCTCCACCCATCAACCCTAATTTCTCCATTAAACCTGCATTCCTATCTCCACAAGGACTCCTTCATAATTTCAGATCTGTCCATCAATTCCAAACCAAACTTCTACCCTATATCCCCCACACCTCTCCCCATACTCGATCCAAAATCCAGCTCATAACTCCCACTCTATCCTCTCCATTCCTCCACTCCATTAAAACCCAAAACTTGCAACTTAATTCTGTCCAGAATTGCAGAATTTTAAAACCTTCCCAAATCCAATTATTTTTATCCCATAATAATCCACTAGACCTGCATATTAAAGCCATATAAGACCCATTCCCAAATTCCCATCCTAAACCCTAGAATTAACCTAAATCCTAGTGCTGTCCATTCGAACCAGCAACCCTTTTTGTTATTTGATCCTATTGTCTGGCTCCTAGTAGGTCTCCTACCTATCTAGGACTACATTAACATGCCTACTTGATCAGATCCTCTTTCCTTCCCTTTTCTAAAATGCATGCAACCAAGCAACTATGAGCTAGCTGATCGTAGACCACTCTCTCCCGGCGGTCGAGCTGATCTCAATCCATTGATTGAGGGACCCTAGCCGGTGAAGGAGATACGTACGGGAAAAGGTTTCAGCATGAACAGGTTAAAAAATCCTTGACGCGGGATCCAATCCAGTAGCAGGGGGCCTTTCGATGAAGCCCGTTGAATTTAATATTTAGCAGGTATTTCTCCTTTGTGTTTTTCATAAAATAGAGCAGAGCAAGTAATTCTCATGCCTATATTCTTGTGGATTTGGCCAAGTGGTCATTTAAACCTAATGATTCAAGTGGAGTAGATCCGTAACATGACTTCTATCAGGGTATGTGTACGAAGCTTAATAGGATCTTAATTCTTACAAGACTCTCATTTTCGCCCCATTGAAGAAAGGTAAGAACAGCTTACAAGACTATATTTATGTCCCCAAATATCCGCAAATTTATAACAGACTACTGGATTAGCACCCATACTTTAAAGAACTTCAAAATGTAAAATTCATAAGAACCATTTTTTAGAAGTAACCAAGAGAACTTACCTTGACAGAACAATTTGTCACTTCGTTTTAATCAATATATAGAAATATATGCATCCTCAGAACAAAAGAACAGAGAGGGGAAGGCAGAGGACATGAAAAAAGAGGGGAACTGACGTAACCGGACAAAGCTGGGGGAAGGTGGTAATAAAACCAACCCAATACAACTCCACTCAAAAGCCATATTTTAGCAATACAGTTGACCAAACCCAAGCTCTAACTTGATACTGATAAGGAAGAAACATCAAATTTGTAATGTTGATTATAGCCTGGCAGAGAACAAGTGATCACAATGAACTAATCACATTCTCAAAACCAACGGATTGAGATAAAAACTGGCACTGCAAGTGTTAGGGCATAAAAAACTCAGAGTCGTGCAAAATATCAGTTCAGAATAGGCCATGCTTAGAAGCCTTGGTTTCTAATCAAGCAGCCTCAAAATTCAATGTTGTGAATTTGTGATGCTTCAATGAAGATCGCTATGGGTGTAAGAGTTACTGAAGACAACAATATATGACTAATTTCCCACAATTTAAAATGAGCCTACCATTGTAGTGATCAATAGCCCCCAACACAAAATGACAAGATCCCAAAATTTCTTTCCCCAACAGTTTTGCACAAAGAACACCCACAAATACAGGAATATCAAAGATAATATGCCCCTCAGTAGCATAAGACAGAAGCTACCAAGTCCACAAGAACTGGCACTGCTTCTAAAAAATAATACCCACCTCAAGCATGCACCTTGCACCTTCTAGTGCAGACAAGCGATTAAAACCCCATATTATGCCTGAGGGTAATTGGCCCAAAAGGAACAAAACAGCAATATCACCAGGCCGCTACACCGGGAAAACATCAATAAAGACGGTCAAATCGCCCACAATTCTTCCTCTATAGTATATATATTTTTTTAATATAGGAAATACCAATACCAATACCTAATGTTCAATTTCATTATCTCTAATCACAAAACTTTCCTGATTAAACTAGGACTCAATAAAAGACACTTTTAACTATATTAAACTAAACACGCAATAGAAATCCTAATCTAATTAGACTTCCTAAACGAAAAACCCAGTCACAGATCAACACCCCTTGAGTTTGGCCATAACTCTTCCGATACAAGTCGGAATTGCAAGATCGTGGTCTTACTGGACAGGTAACTCAATAACCTTTCAAATGACACAAATGCTAAGCAAAATAGAAAATTTGACCATCCAAAAGTAAGCTCTAATAACACTCACGGAAATATCCAAAGTTCCTGTAATGTAGTGCTTCCAAATCACTAAGACAGGATCCAATACTCTAAGGAATCCAAACTATTCATTGGAATGCTCCTGCATTACCCTGGATACAAGGCACACCACCCATTGCAACTCATCAGCTTGTGTATCGCATTAATTCTCTATAGCAAGCACCTTTACAATCCAAGGTGTTCGTGCTCTTAGGTCATTTCCCAGAAGTTTTACATGTACTTAACAGGCCAAACTTTTGCCTAGTGCCCCCAACCCTTCCCTAAAATTTGTAGATTTAAACATTAAACATACAAACAAACAATAGGGAATAGTTTCCTGGATGATGCACTGAGGAAAGCATATCATGAGCAACTCAAATTTTGTAAACAAATTCCTCTCTCCCTCCCCCCCCCCAAAAAAAAATTAACATATTTAAGCCCAATCGGAATAGCGCTTTCAAAATCAATTAAAAAGTACATTTTTTTAAACATTTGTTAAAGCTACCAATTATGTGTAAGAGGTACAGTACCCATATGTACTGTGGGTGTACAACAAATGTATCATGTACACATTTATGAGCGGTTGTCTTCTAGTTAGTTTAATTGTCTCCAAGTTAGATTGTGTTTCCTTGTTATGTCCAAGTTAGTTTCCTATTGTATTCAGGATAAGAAGCTTCTATCTTGCCTTTAGTCTGTAACCTTCTATTATATATTGAAAAGAGGTGAGATCTCTAGACTCACCCCGATTCTGCTTTTTCCTAATAGCAGAGTTCTTCTTCTTGCTTTGTGATTCTACTGGTTTATTAGGTTTAATATTGTCACATGGTATCAGAGCTCTAATATACCAGTAGTTGATCTTCTTCAAATACTGGTTTGATTAGTTCTTCGGTAGACATAGATGGATTTCTTACTGACCCCGCGGTTCGAAATAGGGCCGAGGCACACGTTATGGAATGAAGAGTGAGAAGGTCTAGTTCCAGTTAGTCCAGTCATTCTAGATCCCCGAGTTATACTAGCTGAATACTCTATATCATCTCTAACTCATTTCTTATCTGACCTTGGGAAAAGAAAACAAGTTCTATGCACAAGTTTTCTCAGTTCTTTCTAATTCACAAGAATAGAAGCCTTTCTTTTCTGGAGTTGCAGAAATATGCAACAGGATACAGGAAACTGATTGAGAAACTTGCGTACATTATTAAATTCACTTCTAAAAACAAGAAAAAATTTCTTAATTTCCTCTTAGTCTTATATATATTTTTTTTCAAATAAAGCTACTAAATTTTAAAAATAATAATAATCACCAAATTAAAAAAAAAATTTATGGAAAAACACAATAATCACTTAGTTCGAAACAAAGCAACAATAATTTCACAAAATTTTTTGATTTTATAAACCAAAACAGAACATGTTTCCCTATTTTTATTTTTATTTTTTTAAAATTATTTTTCAAATCCAAAAAATGGAAATTTGAATTTTCAAGCAAAAGATTCAAGCCGACTCCATAAAGTTGTCGATCGGACAACAACATCTTATCTTTTAAAAAAATAGTTTCAAAAAAATCAAATTAAAAAAAAGGGGTGTACCCAGTGCACGAGGCTCTTGCCATTGCGGGATCTGAGGAGGGTCATAAAGTATATAGCCTTACCCCCGATTCGCAGAGAGGTTGTTTCCCGACTCGAACCCACAACCACTAGGTTGTAATGGAACAACACAGTAATCAGTTACCGGTGCGTTGAGGTCCTCCCTTTGTCTTTGTCCCCTTTTTTTTTTTTTCCAATCCAAAAATATTTAACCATTTTTTTTTACCATTCCGTTCAAAATTATTTTTTTTGCCGCTTTAAACGCACCGTCCCAAACAAAGTTTTTTTTCCTTCCCGTTTTATTATGGACTAAACCCACTAGACTCCATCATCTACTTTATGATTTAGTGTTATGGTAAAATTGTTTTTTTGAAATCAGTGAACGCATCTAAAGATAGGAAGGATGGAAAGTATATCTACAAGTTGCTGAAGGATGTGTCCTACGAGGTGGGAGTAGAGAATGTTGTCCATATGGTGACGGACAACAACATCAACTTCAAGCGGGATGGAGATACAATGATGAACATCAAGTACCGCCTAATCTGGACTCCAAGTGTAGCCCACTGCATCAACCTTGTGCTGAAGATCATGGGGAAGAGGTCCATAATACAAAATGTGGTTGAGCGGGAAAGACAAGTGACCACATTTATATACAACCATGGATATACCCTTAGTTATTGAGGAGCAAGTGTGGTGGGTATTTGGTGAGACCTGGCATGACTTGATTCTCCACAAACTACATCGCCCTAAAGAGCTTCGAAACAAATATGGTTGTTCTGAGGTCGATGTTTGCTTCAGAGGAATGGTTTAGTTAGAGAATAGGGTTGTCTAGAAGGAGTAGCCCAATCGACCATATACAGTGACACATTCTGGCAGGAATTGAAGGAGGTCTTTATGATATTGGAGCAACTGGTAAACGTGTTGTGGATAATTGACTTAGAGAAGAAGCCTACCTTGCCACATTTTTTATGTTGCATTGGAGATACTGAAGGAGCACGTGCGGGTAATGGTACCAAGTGGTAGCAAGCAATCATGGAAGACCACAAGGAGAGGCAACTTTATGCATCCATTGCATGTACCTAAGTCAAATTATTTTACCTTTAGATCCTCAGTAAGTATTGACTACTTGTTTCCATCAAATCCAGCCTATTATCTCAATCCCAAGTACCAATACAAGCACAAATTTTGGATGAGGTGAGACTTGTACAAGTCTTAATAGATGCAGCGAAAGAGGTGGTGGCAAAGCTAGAGCCAAATTCAAATATACAAGCTTAATGCAACAATGAGGTGAGACTTGTACTTTCAAAAGTACTTAGAAATGAATCTTATTATACGTTTTTATTGATGCTAACATTAGCAGTTATTGAAATGGGTGTAGAGAAAACTTCACAGAAGCCACCGGTACTTTTGGCCTCACAATTGCAAGGACTGGTTGGGAGATTACTGCTACTGGAAGGTATATATCACCTTAGTTTCTTAGTTCAATGTAAGTATGTACCATGTAGCATCACTTAACAAGAATAATCTTAATGCTCTAATGCAGGTGAATGGTGGGTCCTATATGGGAAAGACACACCTAACTTGAGGAAGATTTAATTTCTTAGTTCAATATAAGTATGTACCAACTAGCATACTTAACAAGATAACCTTAATGCTCTAATGCAAGTGAATGGTGGGTCCTATATGAGAAAGACACACCTAACTTGAGGAAGATAGCATTGAAGGTGCTCTCCCAGACATGTTTCGCACCTTGATGTGAGTGTAACAGAAGTATATTTTAACTTATCCACTCCAAGAGGCAGAATTGATAGGGTCATGAATGACTTGAGAAGTTGGTGTATGTGTACTACAACCATAGTACTATATCTCGCGATATATCGGTATCTCGGGCCTACCGAGATATCCGAAATATCCGAGATATCGCGAAATATTCGAAATATTGCATTTTTTCTGCAATATTTCGGGGTCCATCTCGGGGTATTTGGCCATATTTAGGCACGAAACTTCATGGACAGCCTTATTTAAGCTTAATAAACACATTTAAACCATAAAATTGTAAAAATGTGAATTCAAATTGGTGTTTTGGGCTTGCACCCTTGATTGACATACGGTCGCCGACCTTAATGTATAAATAGTTAAATACACATAGATTAATGAAATCACAACTTAAGTTACAAATTACAAGTGCTAAACTGCTAATAGTAGTTCTTTGTGCCTCCTGGATCAATCCCACTCATGCCTCGCCGAGTCGGCGTCCATTGCTCTCTGTTTGAATGACATATGTGGACCACGGTATAGAATCGGAGAAGAAACGAGTGTAGTCATCCACAAGTGTCACGTAAATGGAATCATCAACGATCTGTAGGTAACCTATCCTAGGATATAAACTAGGGTTACCAATCGATCCATCCGTGAAGAAGATGATCCATGTGATATGATGTTGGCGCCCGTAGAGGCGATGGCATTGGCGCATGTATGGGTGGTGAGGTTGGTATCTAGGTCCGCTAGGGTATGCAAAGATGTTATCTACAAAAGATGATCCAGATGTCCGACGGGAGGGGTAGTAGTCATAGTCCCCTACCCCACTAAACTGCTCATATGATGATGATCCATATCCATATCCACCGTAAGGTTGTGATGCACCATAATCCGATGCCAATGGAGTGGCATGTGCGTCAAAAGATGGGGCACGCTAATGTCCGGTCGGTCCTCCCTCCCTATCACCCATACTCAAACCACCAACAGAGCTAGATAGGTTATCAATGTCCATTTGATCGGAGTTGCAATTGTGTTTGTCGACCCCTACGCTTCTGTTGTATGTATGTAGGGGCCTCTCGAGGGGGGGTGCGGGGCACGTGCTCCGTGGTCCGTATCTTGTGTGGCATGATCAAACTGTGTCTCTCCGGTGAATCGGAGTGGGTCTACAGTGCCAATCCGGGCCTCCTGGCCTACCACATAACGCCTCGCGTGCCGTCATATTCTTCACCAAGATCACCACCACCAACATCACCACCACCAAAGATCACCATCACCACCACCAAGATCACCATCATCACCATCATCATCATTTGAGGACTTAGACCAGTCTTCATCATCAGCAACATTGCCACCAAATGGCCGGAATGGTATGGGTGAGGCTTCCTCGCATGTATCCACCTCGTCGCCCATATACTCGTCCACATCAGCACCAATCTCGGAAGCTATCATGGGTCGGGCCTACCTCCCTCCTCATCCAACACCGGCTCACCTCTATCCTCACCCAATCCACATAGGGTCCTCATCGCCCGAGTCAACTTGAAAGATGTCGCTAGATCAATGGTGCCCCTCCGTCCCTCATGTCCCATGCGCAGTGTGTTGCGCTTTCAGCCTCGAAGTCAGAGTGCACATACACCATGTCGGATAAACGTTGAGACCCCAATCTGGCGCTTTGGAGTGGATGAGCGCAAGGTACTCCGGTTCCTCACAACCGGATGCGGAACATGTTTGGGCAAGGACTTTAATTGCTATTCTTCTTAAGTTTTCAGCCGATTCCCCATACAACACCCACCATTCATTGCATTACAAGTTTACAACAAAAAGACATGTGTCAAATGTTGTTTCAACTTTCAACTTTCAAATTTCAATACATATGTAATTTAAAACTTAAAAGAATTACCAGCATCACCACGTGCTCTGCCTTGTATCGCACCTCGGTTCCAAAACTTCCCAATGCATCCCTAAATACCTTGATCTATACCCATGTGGAAAATTAGTAAGTACTTCTTCACTACTTATTTGAAAGCATCAATAAGTTGAGTTTCCAAATGAACTCACTTCATTGTTGCAAATTGCTTGTAGTGCACCATCCGGCTCCAACTTCTTCACTACTTGTTTCACAAAGATCAATAAGTTGAGTTTCCAACCCAAGCCTATTGTTATATTGATACTTAGGGTTGAAGTAGTATCTTGAAATATGACATATAGAATAGAGGTATTGTCAAATGCATAGGTAATTAGTAAATAATAATACTATGAATTAGTAAACATAAAACAAATTTACTCACCACCTTATGCGGTGGATGCATAAGTTGATTCTCCCATGAGCATTTATGATATCTAAGAAGTGTTTGCTCTGCAGGACCCACACTATAGAACTATCTTTCATCAAGTCTATTGCGGATATAGGATGGCATGGTTGGGCCCTTGAGAGCGGAGTCGACAACATGTAGAACTTGAATTACCGGCTCTAAAACTTTCACCACTTTGCTTAGTTTGGTCAAGTCCTCGGATGACATCGTTGTTTGTGCTTCCCTCCCATTTGCGATCTTGGAACCCTTCCATTGAAACCGCTCGTCGAAGCAAACATGCTTCTCGCCGCCTTCTTTGTCTCAATGCTTTTGAGGGCAATGTAGTTGGTGGCAAATCTTGTGATGCCAGGCCTAACCAAGTCACCCCACATTTTTCCCTCGATAGATTGAGTGCATAGGAGTGGTTGTATACAAAGTTGGTGACTTGTCTTGCGCTTTCAACCACGCTTCACCAACTTTAACTTTCCCATATCTTTTAGCATTAAGTCAATGCAATGGGCTGCACAAGGAGTCCAAGAGCCGGTACTTATTATTGTTCATCATCTTCTCACCGCCGACAAGTTACTTCCATTGTCATTACAATCTGGACAACATTCTCAATACCACATCTTTTTCCACTACTTCCTTTAACAATCAGTAAATATATTTTGCATCCTTTATCTCTTTGGATGCATCCACAGTTGAGGAACACCGTCCTCCCATCACAATAAATCATGAAATTGATGATGGACTTTCTTGTAGGCCCAGTCCATCCATACGCCATTATAGTCACCCCATATGTCTCCCACATATTCTTCATCTCACTAATGTACTCATCAATCTCACTCTTTTGTTGAGGTAGATAAACATTCATTACCTCATATGGGGTGGGGCCCTTGAATCTGGGCCACCTCTGCAATGGTATCTATCATGGTATCATAATGGGGGCCTTGCAGGATGTTCTTTGGGATGGTATGGTATAGCATCCACTTAGCTATTGATTCTTTAACCAATCCCTTCATCCCCTTCCATGCTCCTTTGATTCGGGTTGATGCTTCCTTTCTTCTTATGCAATTTAGGATCGAGATGTTGATGGTGGTACTGGTCTTGGTAGAGGTGTTGGGGTTGCCCTCGCACTTTGTGATCTTTTAAAAGGATTCAAAGTTTTAGGACCTCCGAACGCTACTCCTCCACTACCCCTACTCTTTGTCTCTGTGATCATCTTGAAAACTTCCTCTACTCCTTGAAACAGTCCGCCTTAAAATCCCTAGCCTCCTCTGCTTGTTTGTATGTCATCGAGTGCTACGAATGTCATCATCGAGGAGGAGGAGGAGTCATCATCATCATTGTATCGTCTTCCTCCTCCCATCGAACTCCTCGCTTGTATCCTCAAGTTGTTCTCTTATCCTTTGCTTGTCGACCTTCCTCTTCTTTCTTCCCCTCAAACTATCACCAATCTCCTGGCTACTTGAGGGGACCATATGGCAACCTACAACATCTTTAGATCCTCCAATCGGATGTTGTTTAAGTCTCTTGGACCCACCTCCCATAAATTGCATGTACAATAATTACATATAGATTTTCTCTTATCCCCATCAATAGGAGTACCATGTAACCATGCAATGTCACCCTATCTTTGGTGGTTGGTCTCTCTTGTTCCCTCTGTTCTCTTTGTTCGTCTCCGCCCCTTTGTTGACTACTTTCCCCACCTTTTGCTTGCCCTCGCACGTTGTCTATCACGATCCGCCATAATGATACTTGTTTTCGAATGTAAGTAACACTGAAATAATTAAAAAACTTAATGTAGATGCACTTCAATTGGCACTTTTAGATTACTAATACGCTTGTATAGTTATTTAATATTTTTCCCCTAACCCTTATATTTTTCACAAAATTAAAACCAATTTTTATATATAATGTTAATATAAGTATTGACCTAACACAACAAAACTATGAATTAGTAAACATAATATACATGTAATGCATCTCAAAACATATAGAAATAACTTTCATATTTTTTCATTATTTTTTAAACTTAAAACTCATATTTTTCCTTATTTATTTCTGTTTTTTAATTTTTATATATTTTTCTTAATTTTCGAAAATTAAAAGAATTATTTAAGAGCAGAAAAATAAATCCGACAACTGTGAAGCCGTAGATCGGCCATTGGTGTCTAACATATATTTAATTCATTACCATCTAAGTCATATTACCCCTAATTATTTCCTATTTTAGTTGTAGGAAAATGAATTTTAAAACCAGAAAAAATAAAAAAAAATACATATGGGAAAAAATTTCGACACCGTGAGGACAGTAGATCGGCCTCCGGTGTCTAACATATATTAATATCATCAACATCCAACAACATTTGTACAAAGTTTTTTTAAAAAAATAGTTTTAGAGAAATATAATTTACCTTAAATAATGAAATTAGGCTTGGATGATGAGCTTAGATGACCCTCAGACGTCTTCCGGCGACAAGGAGCTTCAATGAGGCTTGGAAGGGAGGAAGAAGAGAGAAAATTTCATTTTCAGCAGCTCTCGGTCGAAATATCGACCAAGAGCTGCGAAATATGAAATTTATAAGGATTTTGAATGTGACACTATTGTCACTTTACAATATCTCGCGATATATCGTGATATCTCGCGATATATCGTGAGTTCCACGATATATCGTCGAAATATCTCGATATATCGACGAGTTATTGTACTTTTATTCGACCTTGTTTCGTATCTCGGTCATGTCGAGATTCACGAAATATCGCGATATATCGCCGATATTTCGCGAGATTTTATACCATGACTACAACATGAGACTAAAGATGCAAAACATACGTATGGGCTTGGACAATGGCAAGGGCCCAAATGAGCTGAACATCATCTTCCAGGAGGATTCAAATGAGGACAATCTTCTCTACGAGTGGGTGACGGATTGAGGTACCCCTGTATTAGATGAGCTGGGGGTAGGCCCAACACCGAGAATGCAAAGAAGATGAGTGCTGATGTCAATGCATTCATGCCACATGAGAGCTGACGTTCACTCACAAATGCCACGACCATTTGAATCCCAACCTGGCTTGGAACATGAGGAGGAAGATGTCAACTAGTTGCATTCCACCCACTGCATACTGCATACCGTCCCCGACTGCATAGATGATAATGGTGCTGGTGATGACGGTGGGGGTGATCCATCTGCAATTGGGGTGAAATCCAAGAGGGAGGGGAAAAGGAAGAGGAACATCATGAGCAGACTGATGAGCCCACCCAATTCACGAAGGAGACTCAGTTTGATCATGCCACACAAGATGCTGACCACGGTGCACGTTCCCCTCTGGCTCATAGAGGTAAGCAAGAGGTCAACATTGTCTGTTCAAAGTAGATGAAGAGGAAGATAGCATGGATATAGATATCACGGGCTTGTCTAGTATTCTTGGCGGGCAATAACATGCAGCATCCTTTAACCTTAGAGAGCTCAAATTCCAAGTACGGTGGGTCTGGTGGATACGGTGGGTATAGCCAATATAGTTCTTTTTCCTCATTCCCCCACTGAGTTTGAAGGTGCACTGCCTTGGGCCGACCCAAACCCATTTAGGTATCCATGCGAAGATGAACCAGTTCCAACTGGGTCTTTGGGTTCAGTAGGATTTAATTTATTTATCAGGGTTTTTACTAATTGGTATTTTTTCCTTGTAATTTTTTATTTTAAATGGGCAACTTAGTGGTAGAGTCCTTTCCATACTTAGTTTTCAGGTTAAATAAAAATAGAGTTGATTCAGGATTTTATTTCAATTAGGAGTCTTTATGTTTAATTTAAGAATTAGAATAGGAGTCTTTATTCTCTCTTTAAATACAAGCTTGTAACTGTCATTTTGGGCAGATTTGATTAATGAAATTTTGAATGAGTTGTTTATGGTGCCGGATTGGTAACATAGCAATGGTCGTGTGACCTCTTCCTCTATCTCTTTCTTTCTTTCTTCTTCTGCTTCTTCTCCTTCTTCTCCTTCCCTATTCACACAACTCTGTTTCAGACGGTCTATTAGGCCTTCACATCGTGAGATTGATATCTCTCAGTTCTTCTCTTTTCCACCTATCTGTCTGAGTAGCGATTCTACCCCCTTGGGCGACCTTAGCCCTGGTTTCTCACATCGTAAATCAAATCCTGCTGGCTTACATCAAACAGAAACCAATTCTGAACCTGTAACTATCGCCTGGAGAGATTTCAGAGCTTTAATACTTGATTGAAGCTGTTTGTAAGAACTACCACCTGGGTTTAATAGGGCCTGGGATTGCGACTCTATATCTGAAATTTCAGGTCAAACGGAGGCCTGTTGTGGAAGATCTCTCGATCTGAGTTGTTCTTCTCTCCGTTGGTGCTTGTTCGTGGCTGAAGGTTGAAGAAGAAAGCCTCATCCCACGATTCTTCTTTCTTTTACTTTTATTACCCTATCTTCCAATTTTATCCTCCCATAATGTCATTAACCCCTTTTATCCTTTAATTTGTTTTTTTCTTCCAAGTAAGTCCTAAATCTAGACCATGTTCGATGTATTAAAAGCGCGGATGGCAGAGTTCTAATAAAGGACGAAGACAGTGAAGAGAGATGGAAAGACTGAAAGAGTACTTCTATGGGCTCCTTAATGAAGACCCCACGAGTAACTAGGCTGTGGAAAGCGTCATTCATAGGGATTCCTCTTCGCATAGATATGTATGCAAAATTAGGATGCCCAAAGTAAAAGAAGCGATAAGAAGGATGAAAGTTGGCAAAGCCCCAGGCCCATACGAGATCCCAATTGAGGTGTGGAAGATCGTAGGACTCTATGGGCTATCATGGCTAACCAAGTTGTTTAACAAGATTTTGACCACTAGGAAAATGCCAGATGAATGGAGGAGAAGCTTTGTGGTCCCAATCTACAAAAACAAAGGAGATATTCAGAATTGTAATAACTACAAGGGCATAAAGTTAATGAGCCATACGATGAAGCTATGGGAGAGAGGGTTATTGAAGCTCACTTGAGAGAGGAGACTACTATATCAAAAAACAAATTAGGTTTTATGCCAGGAAGATCATCAATGGTGGCAATTTTCTTATTAAAGAGACTAATGGAAAGATATAGAGAGGGCAAGAAAGATCTTTTTATGGTCTTTATAGATCTGGAAAAAGCCTACATCAGAATGTTCCTAGAGAGCTAATCTAGAATATATTAGAGAAGAGAAGAGTGTCATGTAAGTACATAGACATAATTAAAGATATGTATGCTGATGTGGTGACTAGGGTTAGAACACCGGGGGGCCAAAGTAGTAAATTCCCAATCTCAGTTGGGATACACCAAGGATCAGCCTTAATCCCTTATCTGTTTGCGCTTATCATGGACGACTTAACCAGAGGCATACAGAATGGGGTAACTTGGTGTATGATCTTTGCAGATGATATTGTTTTGGTAGATGAGACAAAAGCAAGGATAACGCCGGAATGAAACTATGGAGAACCGCCTTGGAATCAAAAGGTCTGAAGATAAGTAGAACTAAGACTGAATATATGGTGTGTAACTTTAGCCGCTCTGGGGTGGATAATGAGGGAGTGACTATTGATGAGAGGGAGATCTCGCAAAGTGATCACTTTAGATATCTGGGATCAATCGTAAACAAGGAGGGTGACATAGATGATGATGTTGCTCAAAGGATTAAAATTGGGTGGATGAAGTGGAAAGGTTCAACCGAAGTTCTGTGTGATCGACGTATCCCTTTAAAGCTTGAGGGAAAATTTTATAGGATTGTCATTAGAGTATTAGACCAGCTATGATGTACAAGGCGGAATGCTGGGCTGTGAAGAAGTGTCACATAAGTAAGGAATGATCTTATTAGAGCTGGGTTGGGAGTGGCTCTGATACATGATAAACTTAGAGAGAGTCGTTTGAGGTGGTTTGAGGAAGGCCAAAGATAACCATAGGACAAGTGGTGAGGAAAGACATGCTTTGCTTAGGCTTTGTTCCTAGTATGGCCTCAAATAGAGCTCATTAGAAATCAAAGATCCATGCGGTCGACCCCATTTAGTTGGTCTTTGTTGTGTGTTGCCATTGTTTGTATTCACCCCTATTCGAGACCTAGCGTAGCATGTTGGGCAGTTAAGAAGCGGTACATAGTTATGAAAAGACGATACCCTAGAGATTTGTGTTGATGTTGTCTGCCCCCACCCCCTCCTTTTTACTTCTTTTTACCTATTTTCTCTTATAGGATCCATGTAGCCGACCCCATTAACTTGGGATAAGGCTTGGATGTTGTTGTTGTTGTTGTTTAGTCCTAAATCTATAAATCAAATTCCATCTGTGTCCTCCCTTAGTTTCTATAACCAATAGCCTTTTAGATTATGCATAAATTACAGTACTGCCATCCTATTATAAACTCCTTTTTATTTACAATTCTGTCATCCCCAATATAAACTTCAGTTAGATTTACAGTTTTGTCATCAAACTTTGAATTTGAGTGCTCCTTTCCTTGGTTGGGTCCACAGGCAACAAGCAACCCAATAAGGGTTATTTCAACCCGGGTTTGCACCAGATAGTCACATAGTGAGTCATCTTTTGTGAAGAGCTTCTCATACTTGGCCCTCCATCCATATATGCCCCCGCTCCACCAAACAGTTTCGGTGGGTCTACATATGCACCTTCACGACCTAGTGATCTATATCTTATGTTGGATTATCTTACATATGTTTACTCTTCCACCTATTGGGCTGGCTGCTGTATGGACTTTGAGAGCTTTCCGACAAAGGATGACAAGGCCGGTATTTGTCATCAAGTTCGAGCCATGGTTCCATCAATCTCCCCGAGGCAGTCTTAGTGATTTTGAGTTTTGACCCTCCTCGTAATAGTATGTGATATTGAATTCTATGGTTGTAACTTGTAATGTACTGTATTTATTGTCTATGATGACACTTTTCAACAATGTATTGTGGACCTGTAACATCAAATAATTTCATACTTCAATAAATGTGAAATGCTTTCTAATCTTATGGTTTTTCTTTCCAAATGCTTATTTCAATTGGTTTGATTGTGTGCTCTATGCCTAGATTATAAGTAGAATAGGTTATAAAAGGAAAAGGATAAAAGTAGGCTAACCATACACAAGCAACCTAAGGTCTGAAGCTAAACTACCACTTTCCCCCCTTCCAATCTAATGATTCGAACATATGTAATCATGGTACTCCCTGAAGTTTTAGGGCAAAATTCCATTTTTTGAGCACTGAATCCATTTTGGCAAAACATTTCAGTTTCAGCAGGGGAACCAAAATCCAAAATTTTGAACTTTGATGAATACAACATATGAAGATGATAAAGAAGATAATAAAGGGACTGAACACATTATTGGTTAAGGCCCTATATGTGACTCTCCTTTACCAATTCATCTGCCATAGGGTTGCTAAACCTAGTCATCTACCAAAGAAGCACTTAGTTCTGGACAATAGATCTAGCATGTGGCAGATCCTCCCCAAGGTTGTATTCATCTTCCATGATTGCACATTGGACCTTTGGTGTTTGGAGGCTTTTGTTTTCTTGTGTGTGCTTCTTACCTTGGTAATATTTCCAGAGAATTAAATCAATCAATAAATGAATAGCATAACCAAGGTTTCCAACAGAACAAATATAGTTAATGTAGAGTCAATATTACTGGCTCTTAGAAGATTAAATAATTCCATGACCCAATGATTTGATACCCAATCCTCGGTGAAACCTCAGCAATTAGTAATCCACCCTTAACTGTATGGAAATCTCCTACCATTAATTTGATACCGAATCCTCAGCGAATCTACATCCATAAGTAACATCATAAGCTCAGCTCTAAAGGAGTCTTGGGCTGAACTAAACTAGTAGTAAAGAAATAAAAATATAAAATATAGAAAAACAGGTCTCCTACCGATAGGGATATCACAAACGGTCGACTAGTAGGATGTGGTTGGTGAACTAGTCGGCTACACCGATGAAGAAAGGTTCAAGAAGTCTGACTTCACCCGTACTCTGTAGCGTAGTTCATCAGACCTAGTGTAGGTTCAAGTCCTGAAGACACCTGCAACGATGTGTCCTACTATGTCTAATATACTTATCACTCGTTATGTATCACTATTTTGAAACTGGTGGGGGAATTGTTGTATTATTATTTTATAAAAGCATTTTACCGGACAAAAGAGTGGGGGCATCCATGACAAGACTGATTTGAGACCACATAGGTCAATAGACTGTTAGAGGCAAGTGAACCAACGCCCCTTATCAATTAGGGAGGAAAGTGAAAACGCTTAGAACTGATAGAGGTACTGAATACTCTAATCTTGCTCAGTTTTGTGAGGAACATGGTATTATTCATGAGACCACCGCCCCTTATCAACCTGAGTCTAATGGAGTGGCAGAAAGGAAAAATCGAACATTGAAGGAAATGATGAATTCAATGCTCATAAGCTCAGGGTTACCCCTAAACATGTGGGGGGGTGCCATTTTATCAGCATGTTACATTTTAAATAGAGTTCCGCACAAGAAAACGGGATTGTTACCCTTTGAATTATGGTATGGAAGAAAACCTACTATAAAGCATTTAAGGGTATGGGGTTGTCTAGCCAAAGTGGCTATACCAGAACCAAAGAAAAGGAAACTAAGACCAAAGACATGTGATTGTGTTTTTGTTGGATATGCAGCGCACAGTACTGCATATCGATTTATGGTTATTAAAACCATAGATGATGTGTTTGAAGAAAATGACTTTATTGAGTCAAGGGATGCAGAATTCTTTGAGAATGTATTTCCTCTTAAGTCTAACTTACTAGAAAGTAAGGTTGATAGTAGTGTATCATCTTTTGGTCAAGAAGTGTCCAAGGAAATTGAGCCTATACCTAGTGATTCAAATCAACTACGAAAAAGTAAAAGGCAAAAGAAAGCTACTTTTTTGGACGGTGATTGGGTTGTCTACCTTTTAAACAAGGATCCTTTATCGTCTAAAGAAACGGTCACATCTTTAGATGCCGTGTTCTGGAAAGAGGCCATCAAAAGTGAACTAGATTCCATTCTAGCCAATCACACATGGATATTAGTTGACTTACCTAAAGGTTCCAAAGTATTGGACACTAAGTGGATATTTCGAAAGAAATTGAAACCAGATGGATCACTAGATAAGTTTAAAGCCCGTTTAGTAGTAAAAGGCTTTAGAAGAATATAGATTACTTTAACACATTTGCTCCGGTGGCAATAATAACTACTATACGAGTAATGATGGCTGTTGCGTCTATGTATAATTTGGTTATACACCAAATGGACGTGAAAACAGCGTTTCTAAATGGCAATTTGGTAGAAGAAATATACATCAAGCAACCGGAAGGTTATGTTGTGCCTGGACAAGAACACAAGGTGTGTAAGTTGGTTAGATCACTTTATGGACTAAAACAAGCTCCAAAACAGTGGCATGAAAAACTTGATTCGGTACTTGTATCGAATGGTTTTCTCATAAATGATGCTGATAGGTGCTAGTATAGCAAGTTCTATAAAGGTAAAGAAGTGGTCATCGTACTTTATGTAGATGACATGTTGATAATGGGAACAAGTTTAGACATTGTAAAGCAAACTAAAGGTTTCTTAATGTCTAAGTTTGATACAAAGGACATGGGGGAGGCTGCTGTAATTCTTGGAACTAAGATCATCAGAAAAGAAAAGGAGATTATATTATCCCAATCCCATTATGTCGAAAACACACTAAAGAAGTATGATTATTATGATTTATCACCGGTTAAAACACCTTTGGACAATAATTGTTTTTTACAAAAGAATTTGGGGGGACCTATCTTTCAAAAGAAATATTCACAAATTATTGGTTCAGTTACATATCTAATGAACTGCACCAGACCAGATATCACTTTAGCAGTTGGAAAATTGAGTCAATATACTCACAATCCAAGTATAGAGCATTGGCATGCTATGACAAGACAAGACTATTGCGATATTTAAAAGGAACAATAGACTATAGTCTTCACTATAGCGGAAAACCAGCCGTGTTAGAAGGCAATTGTGATGCTAACTGGATTTCGGATACCAAAGAAACGTTAGCAACTAGTGGATATGTATTCACATTAGGAGGTGGAGCGATTTCGTGGAAATCGATAAAGCAATCTTGTGGAACAGGATCCACCATGGAAGCTGAGTTTATAACTTTGGAAAAGGCGGGAACTGAAGCAGAGTGGCTCAGAACTTTGATGGAAGATATTCCATTGTGGCCAAAACCATTGCCTTCGATATCACTTCATTATGATAATCAAGCGGCAATAGCTAAAGCTAAGAATAAAATGTACAATGGAAAGAAGCGTCACATCTGCCTAAGACATAATTTTGTACGACAGTATATTAATGAAAGAACAATAGCTATTGATTTTGTGAAATCTGAAAATAATTTAGCTGATGTTTTCACAAAACCGTTGCCTACAAAAATAATTCATGATTCATCTAAGGGAATGAGCTTAAGGCCTGTGACATAGGTCATGCGATAGACACCCAACCTATGTGAAGAGGTGCATTCCTGAATTAGGTTCAAATGGTACAAACAAAGTCACTAGATGATCTGGTTAGTACTACTATGTATTAGCTCATTCTAGGTAGATAGGAAAAATAGTACTACCACAAAGAAAGGAGGATGAGTTTTATAGACTCTTAATCAAGTCAGATCTCATGTAATGTGGGGTGTGTTAACTGTAGTGCACACTATGGACTAACCTAAATAGATGTAAGAGGTGAGGCAACCTACCGATGAGAATTTTATAGGCGAATTCTCTAAACATCTATGAGACCAAGATAGGGGACAAGGCCAGTTAAAAAATGTCTATCTGCATAAAAGAGATATCACAAACGGTCGATTAGTAGGATGTGGTTAGTGAACTAGTCGGCTACACCGATGAGGAAAGGTTCCAGAAGTTTGACTTCACCCGTACTCTATAGCGTAGTTCATCAGACCTAGTGTAGGTTCAAGTCCTGAAGACACCTGCAACGATGTGACCTACTATGTCTAATATACTTATCACTCGTTATGTATCACTATTTTAAAACTTGTGGGGGAATTGTTGTATTATTATTTTATAAAAGCAATTTTTGGGTCAATGTACTATTTCAAAAAAGTACTTTTAGAGTCATGTGGTACAAAGTTTCAAAATATGTGTCTTTTGTTATTCCCTCCTTTTTACTTCCCTCCATTTTTAGTTTGAATTTTTTATGTTCTCTTGTGTGCAAGAGGCAATATTGAGCTCAAGAATAGTCCCACATTGGTTGTGGGAGAGTAACTTGAGGGGTATATATATATGGTTGGTTCCTTAAGATGTGAGCCCTTTGGAGAGGTAATCACCCTACTCTCTAGTGTGTGGGGGGTCCGTGGGGTGCTTTTGAATCGCGCGTGCACCGAACCAGCCGAGCCGGGCCGGGCCGTGGCCGAGGCCGAGGTTGGGGTGTGGCCAAAATCTTATTTTTTAGATAATATAAGTTTTGCACTTTTGAGTTTTAATCTTTATTTTAAAGCTCGGTTTGGTTCACCCATGGTTCATCTATACGGTTGAACCATACATACCTATTCGTATATGTATATGTATACGTATACGAATAGATACACCCCCTCTCTGTATGTGAAGGATACACGTACTGTCTCACCTGTATCCATACGGATATGTCCCTTCATGAAAGGGTACTCCAGCATTATATATACAACTTGTCATGCCTGCCATTTTATATACACAACAGAATTTGTTTCCTATCTCTGCAACTGTTCATTCCAGAGACAGTTTAACCTTACTGTATCTTCTATAAACAGAAGGCTAGTATAGCCGTTTGGTATCCTTAGTACTCGTATCAGGTTCTGCAACCTATACGTTTAGGAGTTGTTTCATCTTGGAGGGCTAGGTGCAAGGTTCTTTGGTTCTGGTATAGCCACTTTGGCTAGACAACCCCATACCCTTAAATGCTTTATAATAGCTTTTCTTCCATACCATAATTCAAAAGGCAACAATCCTGTTTTCTTGTACGGAACTCTATTTAGTAACATGCCGATAAAATGGCATCCCCCCACATGTCTAGGGGTAACCCTGAGCATATGAGCATTGAATTCATCATTTCCTTCAATGTTCGATTTTTCCTTTCTGCCACCCCATTAGACTCGGGTTGATAAGGGGCGGTGGTCTCATGAATAATACCATGTTCCTCACAAAACTGAGCAAGATTAGAGTATTCAGTACCTCTATCAGTTCTAAACCTTTTCGCTTTCCTCTCTAATTGATTTTCCACCTCTGCCTTATAGGATATAAAAGCATTACTTGCTTAATCCTTGGACTTAAAAAGGTAAATCATGATGAATCTAGAGTGGTCATCTATGAATGTAACAACATATTTTTTGCCTCCTCTAGATTCAAGTGACTTATAGTCACAAAGATCACTATGCACCAAATCGAGAAGGCCACTTTGCCGTTCTATTGACCTATGTGGTCTTTTAGTGAATTTTGCCTCCACACATGTGGGACACTTTGTCAATGGTTGCTTAATATGGTTGTCTATTAAGCCTTTCTTATACATATAAGAAATGTAAGATGCATTGTAGTGACCTAATCTAACATGCCATAAATCATAATAATCAATAAGGAAAGCAGAAGAAGCACTTGGCTTTTCTTTTATTATATCAGAAATACTTAGTACAAATAAACCATCACTTAAATACTCCTTGCCCACAAATACATCATTTTTCAGAACTACAAGCTTGTCAGACTCAAAAAGTAACTTCATTCATGCTTTGTTGAGAAGTGGCCCTGAAATAGGATTGCGTCTAATTTCTGGCACATGCAGCACATTGTCCAAGACAAGTGTCTTTCCTGAGGAGAGCTTCAATGTAATCTTCCCTTTGCCGATAACCTTGGATGACTGAGAGTTGCCCATATAGACCTTATCATCTAAAATAGAATAACTCATAAAAGAGTTTCGGTCCCCACAGATGTGCCTTATAGCACCTGTGTCAATTATCCAGTCATTTGGTTTTTCAACCAAAAACACTTCAGTTATCATTGCTGTAAAGATTTCCTCTTCAACAAGATTGACTTTTGCCTTATCTGGCAAAACCTTCTTCTTATTCCTGCAGTCTTTCTTGAAGTGACCCGGCTTGCCGCATATGAAGCAATTTCCTTTCTTCCTCTTGGAGTTTGTATTCTTCTGAACATGATTGCCTTTCCTCTTGAGATTTGGTTTCTTCTCTGTTTCCACCAGATTAGCATTGGATTTAATATATCCAATAGGCTTGTCACCTCTGTCTTTGATACGGTTACGTTCCTCTATTTTGATTCGAACTACCACCTGATCAAAAGACCAGTCCTTCCTCTTGGGTTTCATAGTAGTTTTGAAATCTTTCCAAGAGTCAGGTAGTTTATCAATCAAAGAACTTGTGACAAATAGATCCGGTAAGATCATGTTCTCTTTAACCAAATTCCCAACCATAACTTGGAATTTGTCTACTTGAGAAGAAATGGTTTCACCTTCAGTCATCTCGAAATTCAGGAAATTTGACACCACATACTTCTTTAAACCAGCATCCTCAAGAGTATATTTGTTGACAAGAGCATTCCAAATCATGTAGGCATGATCAAATGAATTGTAAACATTGTACAGTTCATTTGACAGAGCATTCAGAATCCTGTTTTTGCATTGAAAGTCTACTTCGATCCAAGCAACCCTCTTCATATCAAGATCAATATCCTCAGTTTCCGGAGGCTTGGGATCAGTCAAGGCAAACGCCACCCCTATTTGCATCAATGCAAATAGCATCATCTACTTCCACCGTTTAAAATTCTGCCCGGTGAACTGTGCTATCTTATCAAACTCTGAGACAATTCTCAGTTTTTCCATACTTGGTTGTATGACAGCAGCAGTATTTTGGGCAGCAACGGCAGTAGGTGGAGGGTCCACAGTATTATTCTCAACCATAGTCTTACACAAGAAAAAAGCCAAATAAAATCTAAAACCTTAAGATTGTTATACAAGGCATATACTGTAAGACTAAACTGTAACACAGTAATAAGTAAAATACCTGTTATTAGTACCGAGACACGAACCAGAGAGGAGAACTTCTACAGCACGAACAGGAACAGTCATGAACAGGATGAGTTGAGTCGTATCTGACAGATACTCTCCTTAAGGTTTTAGATGCCCCCACTTCTGCAACGGGGTTGACCTTGCACCTAGCCCTCCAAGATGAAACAACTCCTAAACGTATAAGGTTGCAAAACCTGATACGAGTACTATGGATACCAAACGGCTATACTAGCCCTCTGTTTATAGAAGATACAATAAGGTTATACTGTCTCTGGAATGAACAGTTGCAGAGACAGGAAACAAATTCTGTTGTGTATATAAAATGGCAGGCATGACAAGTTGTATATATAATGCTGGAGTACCTTTTCATGAAGGGACATATCCGTATGGATACAAGTGAGACAGTACGTGTATCCTTCACATACAGAGAGGGGGTGTATCTATTCGTATATGTGTACGAATAGGTAAGTATGGTTCAACTGTATAGATGAACCATGGGTGAACCAAACCGAGTTTTAAAATAAAGATTAGAACTCAAAAGTGCAAAACTTATATTATCTAAAAAATAAGATTTTGCCCACACCCACACACCGACCTCGGCCCCGGCCCGGCACGGCACGCGCGATTCAAAAGCACCCCACAGACCCCCCACACACTAAAGAGTAGGGTGACTACCTCTCCAAAGGGCTCACACCTTAAGGAACCAACCATATATATATATATATACCCCTCAAGTTACTCTCCCACAACCAATGTGGGACTATTCTTGAGCTCAATATTGCCTCTTGCACACAAGAGAACACAACAAATTCAAACTAAAAATGGAGGGAAGTAAAAAGGAGGGAATAACAAAAGACATATATTTTGAAACTTTGTACCACATGACTCTAAAAGTACTTTTTTGAAATAGTACATTGACCCAAAAAATGCTTTTATAAAATAATAATACAATAATTCCCCCACAAGTTTCAAAATAGTGATACATAACGAGTGATAAGTATATTAGACATAGTAGGACAAATCGTTGTAGGTGTCTTCAGGACTTGAACCTACACTAGATTTGATGAACTACGCTACAGAGTACGGGTGAAGTCAAACTTCTGGAACCTTTCCTCATCGGTGTAGCCGACTAGTTCACTAACCACATCCTACTAATCGACCGTTTGTGATATCCCTTTTATGAAGATAGACATTTTTTAACTCGCCTTGTCCCCTATCTTGGTCTCATAGATGTTTAGAGAATTCGCCTATAAAATTCTCATCGGTAGGCGGCCTCACCTCCTACATCTATTTAGGTCAGTCCATAGTGTGCACCATAGTTAACACACCCCCACATTACATGAGATCCGACTTGATTAAGAGTCTATAAAACTCATCCTCCTTTCTTTGTGGTGGTACTACTTTTCCTATCTACCTAGAATGAGCTAATATATAATAGTACTAACCAGATCATCTAGTGACTTTGTTTGTACCCTTTGAACCTAATTCAGGAATGCACCTCTTCACATAGGTTGGGTGTCCATCACATGACCTATGTCACAAGCCTTAAGCTCATTCCCTTAGATGAATCATGAATTATTTTTGTAGGCAACGGTTTTGTGAAAACATCAGCTAAATTATTTTCAGATTTCACAAAATCAATAGTTATTGTTCCTTCATTAATATACTGTCGTATAAAATTATGTCTTAGGCAGATGTGGCACTTCTTTCCATTATGCATTTTATTCTTAGCTTTAGCTATTGCCGCTTGATTATCACAATGAAGTGATATCGAAGGCAACGGTTTTGGCCACAATAGAATATCTGCCATCAAAGTTCTGAGCCACTTTGCTTCAATTCCCCCAGTTCCCGCCTTTTCCAAAGCTATAAACTCAGCTTCCATGGTGGATCCTGTCCTACAGGATTGTTTTACCGATTCCCACGAAATTGCTCCACCTCCTAGTGTGAATACATATCCACTAATTGTTAACGTTTATTTGGTATCCGAAATCCAGTTAGCATCACAATAGCCCTCTAACACGGCTGGTGTTCCGCTATAGTAAAGACCATAGTCTATCGTTCCCTTTAAATATCGCAATAGTCTTGTCATGGCATGCCAATCTTAAGGCATGGATGATAGAACGGCAAAGTGCCTAATCTTGCTCAGTTTTGTGAGGTACTTGGCAATAAACAATGCCAACCAAGGGTATATGAACTATATAAAATTATCAATTTAATATGATCTACAAGGAAGGGGACCAATCCTGAAGACACAGCTTAAGGGCCCTAATCAGGAGCAAAGAGGTATCATAGCAGACTGATGCCGATTCATCCAAGCTTGTTTTATTAGGAATAAGTCTAGGGTTGGGTTATATACATGTTAGGCCTTTGATCCCATGGGTTTTCAATATCATAGGTCACTTTATGGACCTAAAGCATGGGTAATAGGATTGCATACGGGATTAGATGTTTTAGTTCCATATTTAAATTTATTTTGGTGATTTTGTACTTAAATTGAACAGGTTCAACCACTGGTTCAATTTAAGTGACTTTAGTAGTTATTCTTTTAAATGTTTAGTTGGGCCAGATTAAAATTGTTGATTGGGTTAGGCCTTGAAGTCTATTTTTTGAGACTTTTATATAAGGTTGTAAGGGGGCAAGTATTGAACACGAATTTTGAAATTAATAAAAAGCTTTGTGCTGCTCTTCTTCTCCATCAAAGATTTTTGTCTTGTGTTTTTTTATCAAGGCTAGTGGGGTCGGTGTTTCATCCGATCAACACCTTGCAGTGGGAAGCCCGGGTGGTTTGTTTTGGTTCTCTTTGCATCTTCATTACTGTTCTACAGTCGAGCAATCTGATCTCAAGGTTCTCTTCATCAACTATTGGAACACATATTTCAAAGGTTTTGTCTGTGACATTGGATGAGTGGACTGATGATGAAATTGACTCTATGGTTGAGGTTGGCAGTAATTCCTCTGCTAACAAAATCTATGGTTTATTACTCCCATCCCTAACCTAATATATTTGGGTTCCCATTGTTCTCTTGGGTTCCTCATACGATTTCTCGCCCAATTGTTCTCCTGGTTTTACCCTAAAACTGATTAACCTTTTGATAAAAGATCCTGATTTGGTTCCTAGTTTGACAATTCGAACCTAGTACTGCATTACAGACCTTCATAATCAATATGTCATCAACTATGATTCCCTTGCAAGACTCAAACCAAGCTGACCCACAGAGAGCCACTAACAATGACCAAATCAGTTATCACCATAAACTTGCTGAAGGATACTTGTGAAGATCCTAGAGTTTCTCTCTTTGCTAAAAAAAGATAACTCCTTTTAAGGATGAATCTCTATGCTTATGCCTGACCTGCCAGGCAAGTATAACTTCCAACTTCAGATGTACTCCTCAATCCTAAATATCATTGGGGCCACAGAGCAGAACAAAGGTGGACAGCAAGACTGCAAGAGGACCCATATCATCACCTAGAATCTAGAATGCATGAAAGAAAATTTACTATTTCTCCATCAACAAAGCACAGATAACATGGTATCAAAAAATAAGTTTTTGAGCCATCACCTATAGATACCCCAATTAGCAGTTTAAGGAGTTGTTAACTGCCTCAAATGTCTTCCATTAGCCTACCCCATCACCCTGTCTAACTTCTATTCAGTCCCAATTATTTGACATGCAATAATTCTTCTCCATAGACTACTAGGTTCTTCACTGAACCTCCAAAGGAATAGAAACCAAGGCACAGTTAAAGTAATTACTTTCTAAATTCCACACCTCCCATTTGTCCTCACCACACAGACCTCTTCCCAGTCCATGTTTATTTGCCATCCTGACCATCCCCTCAAAAAACACCTGAATCTGTTCAAAGCTACTGCCAATAATGAAAGTAACAGTAAGTCTATAGGAATATTAGCACGAGCTGACCCTTGCCTGCGCAAAAAATTCAACCAAGAAATAATTTTTTTCCTCCCATCCTCTCTATGACAGTCAGCAAGGGGAACCCAAATAAACCAAGGGAAGAGATTCCACTCTAAAATAAAGACTTGAGGGATAAGTGAGCTCACCTCTATACTAAGGGATAAGTGATTCACATTTGGAACCTCACCTACTCTCATAATGTAACTCCTGCACAAGTAAACTTGCAGATCAGAAACAGCTTTAAAACATGTAAAAGCGCAATCTGACTTTTAGTGGCAACAGAAGATACAATGATATCGTCCCCAAGCATATACAGGATATAGGCAGGTCTGATTTTGGGAGCTGAAAACCTCTCAAGTAATCAGACTCTATTGCCTTAGTCAATATTGATATTGCTCAATGCCTCAGCCACCAAAAGGAACAAATAAGGGGAAATGGGATCCATCCCTGATGAAGCCCTCTTTCAGAGTAGTTCTCAGAGAACCCCTTCAGAAAGAATAGAAAAAAACCAGGTGAGGAATAGCAAACCTCCATCAACTTTAAATCACACTAAACGTCTAATGCAATCCCGGGTTGGGGAAACCATGTTTGGGTTCTCTATGGGCCCAATAGAATAATAGAAAAGTCAATTTAAGAATGTAGTGGCAAAACAGTATATATTTATAGGCTTATAAGGGGGAGTTGCAATAATGTAATCAACCAGATTCTTCAAGGGGTCACTAAGTCACTTGGTAAATAAAGGGCCAAGTACCCAAACAGAAATAGTAATTATTGAATAGGGATAAACTAGGAATTAAATATAATTAAAGGACAAGAAGGAGCTAGGGATAAAGGTGGGTATTAATGGAAAGTGAATATCGTCTTCAACCTCTAAACACAAACCAGAGGCAGAAAGGCAGCAGACTTCAAGGTGATCGAACTCTCTTGTTTGAAAGTCAATCGACCTCTACTTTCAGGGAGTGATTCTCCCTTGGGCGTCCCAAACACAATCACTAGCAGCCGGGAAGAATCATTAATGGAAGAATGTCGACCCAAGATTAAATTCAACGGTAGGTTTCAGACCAGGTCTGATTGTCGTTTGAAATCTCACAACAGGGAAGCTTTTAATGGGAGGGATTCTAAGGTTTTAGTCACCCGTAAGGGGGTTTTCTTTCACCCAAAATCTTGGGACAAACAGAGTAATATTGGGGGAGTTCGAATAAAATCTGTGGGACTGTTGGAACCGCCCCAAAACAAAGTAAGGTAAATGGAGTTTGAGAACTAAAATAGGAAAAAGAGAGTAGGGAAAAGGAGGAGGTTACGGGTGGAAAGGTTAACTAAGATGAAAGGAATCAAAGAGGATTCAAAGAAGGGAAAGAAGTTCAATACCAACCTGGTCTCTATTCACAACCGTGCTACAAATCCCAATTTCATTCACTATTCCAATCTGTCCAACAATGGGTACATGCTTGCATAAATAAGAAAAGAAACCAGTCTCCAAATCTAATACTAAGACTCAATTGGAATTGAATACTACTCAAACGAAAACATAGAAGGATAAAAGAATATAGATTATTACAAAATAAAACCAAATAATCCTACTAACTATTGCTGATCCAAAAACCCAGGTTGGCCTGGTTACATTTGGGCTTAGGTTTTCAAACCCGGTCGTATTAGTCCAACCACTCTAGTGCCTACTGCATCAATGTGTCACTCCTTGCTAGTAACTTACTGGCCTTGCGAACTGTTGAACCATCTCAACGAGCTTTCCCTAATATTGTCAACTATTGCTCCTCTGTGCTCCCCAACCCAAAGTTCTACTGAATGCAGATCTTTCTACTTCTATCAGTCCTGGTCCAACCACTCATCCATCTCAACATTCCCTTGACTACAGTCATTTGATGAACATGTTCCTCTTATACTACCCAAGTGAAGCTTTAGACAGCATTTTTGGTATGCATTTCACAAAATTTTACTTTTTAGTTCAAACAGAGAGTGTAGTTGACACGACACCCCAAAACCTCCTACCCACTTCGAAAGGCCTGCTCAAATTCTATTATTCAACATGTTACTCAGTATCTCCCTATTGATGATATCACTCTATTTATCTCTTGATCATCAATCCCAAAACAATGCCCTCATTTCTAGCTCTAGATTACCTAAATTTCATTTCATCTATTCATTTTTTTGCCAGGCTTATCTCAAAACCTTTACTTCTAAAGCATACTTCCACAATTCTCACTAGGTAACCACCCCTCCTTAAATCTAGTAAACGAGAATGATATTAACAGCAAATAACTCCACATTTGAAGAAACTTTTAACCGAAAAAAAAACACATTACACAAGTTCAAACTTTTCAGTAACGTTCAGAATTACTGTTCTGATGCATATCTTGCCCTCAGGTTCCTGAAGACTACAGAAAAAAATGTCATGAAAAAATTGAAATTCGTTGCAAGTAGGGGGCGGGGGGGACAGAAACATAAAACTAGGACATCATGTTACAAGGCCTAGTTATCATCTTCACTAACTTCCTCTTCCTCACAAGTCGCACTTCCACCTTCAAGCATTGTTTGCGTGAGGAAGGACATTAGGAAAGTAGGTACCAGCAATGGCAATGCTTTTGTACCCTAAGGCTTGCCTGACATGAACTGATTTACATGAAATTTCTAGGAAAATATCAGTTATATTTTGATTATTCAATATTTTTAAAAATTCAGACAATAGATTGTCATTCTTTTACAGATATTAAGGATTATATCAATTACCCACCCCTCTACGCTACACATCCCAAATATGGAGGAATTTCATTGAATTTCACAAATTGGAACCTGCTTTTGAAAATATCCCCCAATTAAAGACAATAAGGAAGTTGGCAGAGCAAACAACCATTTGCACCAGAGCCCAAATATGCTTCACAGAGAGCTCGAATGTAAACCAGATGAGTATGCATGCATGAGAGAGAGAGAGAGATCACATGAACCTAAATATATGGACAGTAACAAAATAAGCCGATTGTTTGGAGACCATATTAGGGATGGCAAGACATTCTAACAGCCTGCAAAAGGGGTATGAAGCTTGCATCCCTTTTATTGCAAAGGCAGGGTCTGGTGCTTGCCTGGTCATCCAACAGAACGCAAGACATTTAAGACTTCTTCCACATGCTCTTAGAGAGCATCATGGTAAACAGGACAACTTTGATGTATGACCTTTCTAACAATAAAAAAAATAAAAAAAGTTAAGACTTCTAAATTATGATCATTTTCCCTTCATAGTTGCTGCATTTACAGAAATACTACTGAAATGCAATTGACTGTTTTAGCATTAATTCTAATGAAAATGTTAAAGCAAGATCTTGTCACTGCTTAGCTAGGCTAGGTAGACATCATTAACTAATTAACTATATCTGTCAACATTCCATTACTTTCCATTTTATTATTATCAAAAAGAAAAAAGATATGGTTAAAACAAAGAGAACTAGTAATGCCAAAAGGCACATGCACCAAAAGCACAAGCAGCATTGGACAATACCGATGGCACAACAACTAGAAAGGTCAAAAATAAAACACAATAGAGTTCTAGACAAAAACCAGAGTACAATAGCAATGAGCAAACCTCCAATAACTGAATAAACCCTAACAGCATCAAATATGGAGGTAACCTACTAACATCCACTATCCTCCAACACCACCACCACCGCCCATCCAACTCAAACTTCTTGAACATTATCTCTCTCCTCCATTTTTGGAGGGCCTTCCCTAAAGCCATGCCTTTTACCTCTTCCCTTAGGCATTAGTCAATTAACCACTCAATGGCATCAAGCTTTGGGAGAACCTCCTTATCTCAACCACCGATGTCGACGATGCTGGCATGGAAATGGCCCCACTAAGTCAATGATAGTCTTTTCCCCTCTATATCTAAATTCAATATCTTTGAGGGAAACTTTAGCAAACTAATCACTCTAAAAGAAAAAACACATTCTAGTTATTCAGCAGTAATGTCCTCTAGTTCGATTCTTCATGCTCCTCAGCCACTTTATCCAACTTCCTATCAGATCCACTTGGAACAGCTTTTTCCGAAATGTCTGTAGGGTCGCAGTCTACTGAGAGTCATAGAAGTATCGTCGAATCATATGTGTTTCATTCAAAATCCTAGTTTGCTTGTCACAGGCAGATGACCCACATGGCCAACTGAAATTCCAAGATCTTCTTGCTTAAGTTTCAACTACCAGTGAACTTGGTGCAGCAGCTGTAATACCGTCAGGAAGGGCCAGATGTGGCATTTCATGATCCCCCTACAGTGGTAATGTAGTCCTAAGTAGGACAAGTCCCACTAGGAACCAGGGGAATAGGGTTGGCCGAATGGGACAGATTTGGCTAATTAGGGCAAAATTTAGGGTTAGGGTTGAGTAATGATAATGGGGTTTATAGGGTTTTAATATGCAGGTTTAGGAGGTCTTAATGATATAAAGATGTTAGGGTTTGGAGGGGTTTTAAAATTCTGCAATTGGGCAGAATTGGGTTGCAGGTTTTAGGGTTTAATGGAGTGAGGGGATGGAGGGGTTAGAGTGGATACTATAGGGCTAGGTTTAGGGTCGATTGTAGGGAGATGTTTGGGGAATATAGGCTGGAAGTAGGGTTCGAAATTGATGGCTAAATCTGGAGTTATGAGGGAGTCCTAGTTGAGGTAGGAGTTGCAGGTTTAATGGAGATTAGGACTTGATGGATGGAGGGGAATGTGGATTAGGTCTAAGGGGAGATAAAGGCTGGTAGAAGAAGGTTTAAAAACAAATAGCAGGTTCAAACTTACAGGATTGCAGAGAACAATGGCAGCAGCTTGATAACTTGAAGAAACCTCACGATCTTCACGATGCAAGGAGTCGCAGGAGTCCACCCACCCTATCCACCTTGAGATCCACAAGGATATACACTCACAAAGAGCAGCAGCAATGGCAGCAAGCATAAAGCTAATTTTTGTTAATCAAATTCGTATCTAATGCTGGCCTCCCTTACAAACTTATTTAGAAGACTCAAAAATAGACTTAGACACTAAAAAGGAATGGTCTAACCCTATCCCTAACCTATTAGGTAACTTAAACTGACTAAGAAACTAGAATACTAAAGAAAATAGACTCAAAACATAACTGGACTTATAGGGTCCTAATCCAGCCCAACTTACATCACATAACCACTTAACCAAGTCACATGATCACTTAAATTGAACCAATTGGATGCAACCAATTTGAACCGGCTCAATTAAAAAACATAAAAATAAACTAAGTATTGGGCTAATCCCATATGCAACCTATATACCCATATTTTAGGCCCATAAAAGTGGCCTATTACATTAGAAACCCATGGGATCAAAGGCCCAACATGAATGTAACCCAACCCTAGACTTATTCCCAATGAAACAAGCCCTATTTGGTGATGAATCTGCATCAAGTGGCCAATTAGGGCGGAGGGGAATTCAGGTTTCCTGTCCACTGCAGCAGGGTGATGATAGGGAATAATTGCACGGCCTGGTCTCAGTGCCATCTCAATCTGAGCCAGCAATGGATTAATATTAGAATTCTCACTCTCTAATTTATTTTAAAAATTAGATGTCACCATAGAAAGAAAACTGACCTCAAAATTCTTCAAATCAGCTTGACAGGACAAATCCCCAACACAAATTCCAGGTAAGTTCTTTTTCAAATTATAGCACGTGATGGTATTTTTTATCCTTATTATAAATTCTAGTTCCTTCTTATTTCCTTGTTGTCATCCACCTAATACTAAGAGTGCTTAACCAGAATCTCAAATTTTTTTTGGACCCTGTTTTTTCTCATCTAAATTTGAAATCCTATTTTAACTTTACCTTTCTCTCAAAGATATTCCATTTGTACTAAAAAAAACCCCTTTAATACCTTACGACCAACCCAAATCATAAAGGGTGTGATAAATGCCAAGTTCATGAGGATATCTACAGTTGATAGGGCAAGGTATGTTTTATTTGGGCCAATAACCCACAAGGGCAAGTATAAAAATTATCCAACATCAGAGTTTAGTCCATTTAAAAATAAAATTTGTTAGTTTAATAACAGATTGTAAAACTAATAGAACAAGAACATCTTCTCGATGGGGAGAAACAAGGGTTCCAAAATGCTAGCTCAATGATAAAGATCACATAGTTGGAACATATATGTGTATGTGTGTGCTCACGTACATGAGTGTGCATGTGTGAGAGAGACAGAGAGAGACAAATAAATAGAAAGAAAGCAGTGCCCTATACAGACTGCAAGTAATAATGACATTGTTAGGAAAAAGAAGAATTTCTAACCAGGGGATTAAAAGCATACCTCCAAGATTTTCAGCAGCAAATTTCAGACACACAGCTTTTAGTTCCATGGCATGACAACAGTCAGCCAAAGCAAGAGTGTTGGCAACAGAGTTCACAGAGATATCCTTGCACAAATACGACTCACATATCAGTCTAAGTCTTGTCAAATCATACTTGTCAGCTGCAGCTAACAACTTTGCAGGTAGTGTTTCAGACACACAAGTTACACAAGATGAACTTGGTGAGACCAACTCCTCATCTTCTATTAGACTATCCATGTAGATGAAATGTAGCATAGCCTGCCAATACATAGGAAGGATAGGTTCAGACAAAAGGAACAAAAATAACAAGGAAAATAGGCATCCAACCAAAGTAAACCTGAATATTTGTAATCGAACCTCAAGCACAGGATAGTGGAATTATTCACCTTAAAGACCTTAGGTTCAATATCCGTAATGAAAATTTCATGCTTGTCTTCCTCTAACCCATCATAAAATTGAGCTCGGAATATAGGGGATCTAGCAGCCAACACCAACTTATGAGCATGAAATTTTTCGCCAGCTACATCAAAAATCACATCTGAGCCTTCCTGATTCTCCAGCAGCGTACCAAAATGTTCTCCAATATCAGAATTAGGGACATGTATTGGATGCGAACTTGAACAATCTATTGCCGAAACCACAACACCAACAGTGCAATTAATTTTCAAACAATCATCCTTGAGGAAATCTGATGTTTCAAGCATAGCTCTTCTGAAAAAGCGCTTGTAACCCCTAAATGACAAATATGAACAGATTAACCTTCTAGTAAGTGAAAACATGAAGTCAAGACATATTTCTTCAGAAGGAGAAAATAGAAGAATATTTTAACATGAACTGCAGTTCAAAAGAATTTCAGAAGATAATAATAGTGACAAATAGAATAATAATAATAATTACTTCTAATAGTGATGGTAGTAGTAGCATTTTTATTATTATAAGCAACGAATTTAATTGAAAGGGATAAAGAATGGTAAGAACCCACGGGCCACTATACAAGAAAAAAAAAATCGAAGGCAAAAGCCAATAAAGGAAAACACTGAAAAGACTCGCATTGGGAAAGAATTACCAAGAAACATATTCTCACTCTTCCTTGTGTGTGCATGTATATAGAGTGGTCAATTTTCTGTTTCTCAGCAAATCGACAAAATACAATGTAAGAGATGCAATTCGACAGTGCTTTAGTTTTAACCTTGTCCTGAAGTCGTAACAATATTTAGCACATCAAATAAGTAAATGACCATTACATTCCAATACTACAGTGAAAGCATGTGCATATAGAAAACATAATTTAACAAAGAGATGCTGAGAATTTTCTCCAAAGACAACAAATCCTAAAAAAGGATATGATCCCATATCCATGGACAATTCAAAACTTTATAAAGGGCGTACCCAATGCATGGGTTATAATGTATGCAGCCTTACCCCTGTTTTCACAAAGAGGCTGTTTCCAGACTCAAACCCGTGATCACTTGGTGGAAACCCAATTTAGAAAGGAACTGTAACTATCCTAGAAATAGGATGTTTCCAATTGTCTCTATGTTAAGAAGAGCTTGAGATACAAATAGCACCAAATGTGTTACAAAGTTTGTAGTGTTCCAAAGCCCCTAAAGTCAGGGTTGGAAACGTCACATGTTGGTGATGTTCTTGCCAATTGGTATTTCCCCTCCCTTGTTGGTGCGTATATTACCTTTTGATTAAGACCAGGAAAAAGATACATGTTCTAGGATCAGTACGATTGAGAAATTGAAAAAAGAAACATTTATGTTTGAGTAGAAAATGAAAAACCCACCCCAGAAAGTGAAGCAGCGCAAGAATCGTCCTGAACGACCTCAAACTTGTGCCAGATAAGAAATAACTAATAAATTATACTAGAAGAACCCCAACAATGAAGCAGCGCAAGAAACAAAACCAAGACACAACTTCACCACGAAATAACAAAAGACCTAAATTTTCTGAAATTCAGTTTCCAACACGGGAGGGGGGAAATGGGTGATTGATGAAGCTCACCACATACTCCCTCGATACTTCAAGGTATACGGACCGCTCTCCAAAGACCGATCAAAGTGGCTATGAACCTTATGCTTTCCCTTCCCGCTCTGATCAACAAGCGTAAGCTCAAAGAGTGCTCGGACGTCCGTACCCTCACTCGCCAGTGCAATGAAAACAGAAACATAGGTCGAATTATCCTCAGGGTTCTTCCCATCAGGATAAAAATAAATCGCCCACTGATATCCTCCGACGCTGAAATTATCGCTCGCAATGTGCTTGCCGATTCCCATCCCTTTCGCAAGGGAGTAGCCTTGAATCACAAACTTATGGGAACCATTAACGGTCTCGGTCACAGACCGAGAACTCGTCGGAGATATCGAAACGATGTTATCCAAAGTCGCACCCTCCAGCATCTTTGAACACTATAACCGTTAATTTCATGGAAGATACCGAAGCATCTCAAAAAGAAACCCTAAGTCGACGAAGCCGACCGTCGAATTGATTTATGCACAAAATGAACTCGTCGAAGCTTCAGCCAACTGGTGGAATTAAGATCGCCTTGATGAATCAGGAAAGAATATCGATGGAAACCGAAACAAGAGAATTCGCCAGGAGAAAATTGCGCGACCGAGATGAGACTTTGAATCGATTTCCTATGCTTCCTATGCCTCCGGTGAAAAGATTTACACTTCTGATCCTCCGTTTCGTTCTTTATTGTCTCTGTATATAAATTCAGAGGTTTCGATTATGGGAAGAGGAAAGAGAAATAGTTTCCGCTTTCACACCTGATATTCCCAATGCACATGAGAACGGAAATAGGAAACGGAAGCTGTTGGGTTCTAATTTTTAAAACGAGCGAATTGTCTGAAAGAGAGGTAAATGTTGAAAGGTGTAGGACCATATCACCATAGTATTTAGTAGTATCAGTGTGCCAGCATTGCTTCTATATACCCACCCACAAGAATGTCTGAAAGAGAGACGTTCTCTTCAGACTTCAACGGTCCTAGTCTTCTCGAATCATCCCCGTGCAGTAGAGAATAGTTACAAAAACCTAGATTTTTAGATTTTATTGTTGAATCTAGCGGAGCAAAGATTTAAATCACGTTATTGGTAGAGGTATAAATTTAGAATGAATCGAAACTGGTCTTTTTATAATCGAGTTGATTTGATTTTGGGGGAAAAAAATTTATTTGATTCGGTTCAATTTAATTGTGATTTTAGACATAAAATCGTTAATTAAATCGAATTAAATTGAATAAATTTAAACTCGAACCATATAAATTAAACTCAAGCCAAATACAATCAATTAAGGATTAAACAAGACTTCCAAAGCTATTAATTAAGCCTCGCACATCATCCTAAAATATTCATTCATCATCATTATACATGCCTCTAGGTGACAAAATAAATTGTTTACAATGGGTAAATCGAGCGATTCGATTTGGACAAATCCGTATCAATCTAATTCTTGCAATCCAACTTCCATCGACTCTGCTCTCTTGACTATTGAAATGGCCATTGTTGGCTCCTATTACATCCAAACTCCTGTTTCCACATCGTTCCCTCGTCTTTTCTTATGGAGTTTCTTTGTTATCTCCGCTCCGATTCTTCTCCTTCACCATCACATTTTTATCTCTAATAAACAAATGCAAGATTAAGTTCGATAGCTAGATTTGAACCTAATCACAATAAACGGTGTCAAAATCGTCTTTCTTTGAATCTTCTATAGTCGTGTCGTTGTTCACAAGTAAGGCAGAATACTGATCCATCAATGTCATCTAGGACGTTGGCCTCTTAATGGCCCTTTAGAATCAGCCCACTTATGCAAGCGACGGAATACAAGACATTGTACCCCCAACAGTAACTAGTCTTTAATAACTGCAAACATGACTTAGAGATGGTCCAATAAAGGATGAATACATTTATACATTTATATTAGTAAGCCCCATCTAGTCCACAATGCAATATAGCAAGATACATTTTTCATGTTACACTATTGACCTCTTTCTTTACAAAATTATATAGCAAGATACATTTTTCATGTTACACTATTGACCTCTTCCTTTACAAAATTGCCGGTTGGTAACTGCTGCTAGTGCATGACAAATTATCTCTCTGCTAAGAAAATGAAAAGGTCAAGTATTCTAACCCCCTCCCCCTACTGCTACAAAAAGATTATCAAAGGTTAGCAGTGATTACAAGCCTATTAATTGATTCGTAAACAGAAAATAGTTATGTCACCCCATAGCATTGGTTGTCCCTGATTCTGTGTAAAATATGAAAAGGCAGCCGACCGACTGATGCCAACAACATAGTTATCCTCAGGTTAGTACCACTTGAAAAGGTTAAGCCCACCACCACCCTCTGCAACAGTCTCTTCCGAAGACCCCGACCCACTCTCCATGCTGTCATCTGAGTTGTCATCTGGAAGGAGTTGTATTCGGCTAGCATTTTCAATGATCCAATTAGTGAAGTCATGTGAGGATGCCAACTCTGCAATGGCATCCCTAGTAGATTCACTTGTAAAATCCTCATACTCATTTTTTGAGAACCACTTACGAGTTGGCACCTTGTGGAAGGTTGAATAGTAGTCCTGTTCCTGCTGGCATGATGGTTCCTTAACAGAGGGTGATATAACCAAACCTGCAACCGAAAAAGGCCACCAAGAAAAGAACCAGAAGGATAAAAATCCTCACTGCAGGAGCAAAGACAACATAGATTAAAAATAAAAGGTACTAAGAATAGATTCTTTGGGGATGCCAAGTGGGATGGACCGACAGAGTGATACTAGTTCCAGATACATGTATAACTATGAAGCTGAATGCTTACCATACAAGACACTGATTGATTAGTGTTAATAGGATCACAAAGGTGAAGTTGGAAAACATCTCATAGGGCTTATCTTAGACTGATTGTCCACAAACAGTGTTATCCTGTTGGAATACCAAGGCCCGTAGAGAAATAGGAAATTGAGTTTTCTAATGTAAAACAATCATGAGACTCCATTTTCAGTGGCATCCAACTGGAAACCTCCATGTTTTTGTACAATCAATTTAACCCTAACAAGTAAAGCTATACTTAAAAACCATGTGATCTGTTATACCAGTTTGATAAAAAACTGATCGGTTAAAAGTAAAACCAAGAAAAGGTTGAGTGGATGCAGCCCTCCCAGGACTGCATATCAGTGCAGTACCGGCAGCATTATCTGCCCATCCTCCTCCATGACTATGTGCCAAGTTAGAGCCCAATCCGACTCTTCCACAAGCTAAAAGCTTCAAAGAGCACAAAAAGTAGTAGAAAAGGCACAAATTTGAATAATTCTAGACCTTCAAAAATACGGGTGAAAGTGTGCAATTCAATGTAGGCAATACAATTGCATTACATTTTACCAAAACAAGCTGTCCTCTTCCATTCAACAATTCGATTTGCCCAGTTGGCACGCCATGTGGCAAAAAACTGGTTGCCATAATTGCACTCCACATCCATTCCGCTAGGCCCACATCCCTCTTTCTTAGTAGGTAGTTGACATTCAGCCCATAAAAAAACATTTTAACGGAGTTCCTAAACTATAAAGTGGTATCAAGAAGTACTACTTCAGTTGGTACCTTTAAATTAGGGAGTTTCTGAATGACACCTCTATAGGTGTATTTATTGACACCTTTTAATCGTCCCTTGTCCTATTCTCAAAAGGTTTTTAAGATACGGGTGTAAAAGGGTCTCTAAAATAATTTGGAAGAGACATCGTTATGTTATTATCAAAAGGTGTCATTGTCATGCACATTTTCGAGTATGCAAATGAAATAACAGTACCCTCATTATAAAAAAAAAATTGCATGTAATACCGAAAGGGCAAAAAAGTAAGGTTACAAATTATCTGACACCTTGAGGGTTGTCAATAAGAAAATCCCTATAAATTATGAGATGACGCCACTCACTCTAAATGTTCATTTTGGTTTCCCTCCTTTGTCCACAGCATTGCTTTTCCCTTGCATTTTTTGATTTCATGGGTATTGAGTTACAGATTTCAAGGGCTTGGATGGTTTTAGGCTTCAGATCTCACAGACTGGTTTACAGTTTAAAATTTGATGGTTTCAAGTTTCAAACCGATGGGTTCAGGTTTCATGTTTTAAGCTTCAGATTTGCGGTGTCATGGTTTCAGGTGATTTAAAGACATTTTCAAGCAATCTGTGTTTTCCAGACTCTGCAGCCAGCTTTTCAGAACTCCTGGGTAATCACATGCCAGCTACCCAACACTTTTATGACTTACATGTTGTTCTCAAGAAATGTTTCTCAAGCAGTTTTGTATATTTATTACTTCAACATAAGTGCTCATTATGTATTTAATTGGTGCTCACGTATCCATTAAAGGGGTCTACACATATCCTTTTACCCCCTTGAACTATCCATGACAATCCTCTTAAAAATGATTTTCTGATTGTCCAATCAATATATTGATGCTCATCCTAAGTCCACCTTAAAGCCTTATGTAAGCGCCAAAACGTATATGTTGGAAAATGAATAAAATTAAAAGAGATAGAACCACATTTACAGGAATTAGAAAAGTTTACCTTTAGTGGGACAGTCAAACAAAGCAAATGATCTCCTCAGGCTATTCTGTGATGCTCTTTGAGAGGCCATCTTAGCAGACCTACTAAAAAGTTCAGCACGACTGTGACTTAGAGGTGTGTGTTTAGAGAAATAATACTACAATCTGTTATTGAGAAAATTATAAAACTTGGAAGGCAGTGAGGTAAATGAGAAGAACAAAGGTACCTATTTGTTGGTCACCTGCACAAGATTGTTTAATTACATCATGGCAAGTGACATACAGGAGGCTACATTATACTGCTTCATATAATCTCACCTAGAGAAATTCCACCATTAATGGGACCGCAGCCCCTTGTGATCTGTGACTGAGTCAGGTTTTGAGTTTTGTATATCTATAGAACTGGTTAGCTCTTGAATCTTGCTTTCCTCTTAGAGGGCTCTACTTCTACTTTTTATATTCTTCTTCAATAAAGTGTCTTTTACTTCTTTAACCTTTTTAACCCCACCCCCACCCCCCAAAAAAAAATATATCCATCATTAATGGGAAATTGAACCAATCATTGTAAAGCTTCTCTGATGTATTCTCCAAAATTTTGACAATCTGGGAAGATCATATAGATAGATTGGATTGGTGAACATCCCTTAGGTGTGCTCAGGGGTGCAACCTGAGCCCAAAAAACCCAAGCCCGCCCAACTTTTTCCAGGCTTGGGCTGGGATTTTCAGCCCATGGGACTGCCTAGGGTTGATCTCCCCCACCCTGAGATCAGGCCAGGCTGGGTTAGGGTCGAGGCACTGGGCTCATCCCAGCCTGGCCTGAGTCTGATTTACATGCACTTTTATGGTATTCATGTGTGTGTGTGTGTGTGTTTGTGTGTGTAATATTATGCATCTATACGAGGTATTCCTATGCTATGATGGTTAGCTCTGTAGACTAATATCCCAAGGCTAAGGTTAATCCTGCCTTTTAAAGCACTTTAATGAATATATTACATGTTTAGCTCACTCAGGCCGGGCCAGGCTTGGGCTGGGCATAAGAGATCTCAAGCTGGTTGGGTTTTCAAAAACCCAGCCCTGGCCCAGCCCACACAAGTTGCATCCTAGGTGTACTGATTAAGAGCAATGGACCTGATAAGCAGCAAGTGGGTTACATAGATTATGTACGAATATTCAGCATAACTTGGTTGAAGGAAAAGGAAAGCTGACAATAGAAATGTCGGTCGTAATGAACTTACGTCGATGTTGAACCTCGCCACTTCAAAGAAGATATAAGAAGGCAGATAGCCCAAGAAGAAGCCAATGAAACCATAGCTAAAAATGTATCAAATGTGCTCTGATAAAGAAGACAAGATCAGAATCTTCAAATCACCAAAATTTTCTTTGCAGCAATATGACAACCATGTATGTCAATAAAAGAAACCTCCTTTCTACATTAGCAACTCTTAGGGACAAAGACAAGTACAGCAGCCAACCAACCAACCTATCATTCAACATGTTTTACCTTTCCAACTAATTTGTAGTTTTAATTGGGGCTATATAGGCATTACAACCTCAGGTTGGGCTTGGGCTTGCACTGGAAGGCCTCAAAACATGGTCAGGTACCAAAACCAAGCCCAACAATATACATCATATTATAAACACGTCCATAACAAACACCAACAATTTGGTTGCTAGATGTTGGTGAGGGGTCTTCAGGAAATGCTTATTTGTAGATCCAATGTTTTATTATTAGCAGATTTTCATCACTTTTTAGACTTTCAAAAATTACTGTGAGCCTAACACAAACTAAGCTTATCCAACCAAGTTGTTTTGGTTAAGTAAATGGGATGGGCTCTGATTGAACACTTCCAGGGGGGGGGGGGTCGATGGGTTTGTCAACCTGTCATATTGTTGGACCTGTGCACTCAAAAGACCAATGGAAGGATGAAAGTTGATGAGATTTCCGAGCAATCAATACAAGTACAACAATAGAATAATGGACTTCGGGGTCTCATACCAGACCACCACACATCCATGCAGTAAATGTTTCCCAATCTAAACAATTTAATTCCACAAATTCCTTAGTACCCTCGAAAAAGAAAAGAAAAACATATTCCTTTTTTTTAATTGCAATACACAATTTTCTCTATCTCTTACACATTCAATGCAATGGTATAACCTTTAAAATTTTTCAATATGTATAATCACTCTCAATCAGCATGAATTTAAAAGAGATACTCTACCATTAAAATAAATATCATTGCCATAACACGCATTGCCCACTTCACAAATTCAGCTACACCAACATCAACCGTTCCATCTTCTGAAATTACAAATTTCTGCACAATCCCATAACCTAATGCTGCTCCTGCAAAGACATTTGCTACCAATACCACTATAGCAACCTGTCATCAAGATGAAAAAGTGATGAAGTAATTAGCAAGCTTAAATCAACAAAAGAACGAGAGGTTGTTCAGCGATGGTGGACAAAGGACTTACAGGATTATGCATATCTTCACTAAGCCCAAAACTCACGAGAATGGAATTGACCAGCATTGAGAAGTACTGCACAAGCAAAGATCCAAGATTGAGCTGACATTCTGACAACATCAGTGGAGTGCAAGGTCATAAAGCTGTAAATTATGCATGACACCCGACCCGATGAGATATTAAGCAAGGGCTATAACACTATCAAGTAATTAAGAAATCTTAACACTGATCCATATATAGCAATGCAGAAGACATTTTCCCTGCTGGTCGGTAATAACTTCATGCCCTAACAAACAATGTGAAGGCAATGCCTAATAAGATGGTATCAATTACATCAGATGAAATGTAATTAAGAGAAAAGTATGGCCGGAGGAAACAAATGTATCAGAGAACCACAACATTGCAATGGACAAAAAAAATGCCAAAACATATTTGATTCTCCTTCATTTTCTTCCCTGATTGGTCCTCTCGAGGACTCTCTGAAGGGTCTGAATTCCCCAAAGTGAGGAGGCAAACCAGCGATGGGACAAACTGCACATAATATAACTGCATCTAACACCACCAGGATACACCCCCAGGAAACTCAAACATGAGACCTCAGGCTTTACGCTTTAACAGTTTCACTGCAGTGTTCATACCAGTTCACATATGCACTGAATTGAGCAAATACACCTAATCATATTTCACTAGTTAGAGATGCAATAACATCTCACTAACAAAATAATGATTTTTCTGTCCAAGAATGTTTAAAATAGAGCAAATCTTGCCCTTTCCTCCAAACCATACCTGAAGACAATCCATCCCATCTATTATTAATATCCACATCCCTACCCAAGTAATCAACATCTTATTGGAGATCTCTCCAGATTAGTTTTGCAAGGGATTCTCATTGTTTTATTGACAATTTTGCTACTTTGGAAAACATTTCAAACTGGTCTCACCCATTCTCTGTCATATAAATCATAAAGAATAGTTCACCAGTGCAGAACACAGGATTAAATTTTTTAGATAAAATACAAATACAGTTACAGCAAGATTAGACCACAACAACAAAGGAATCTTAACATTTGATTAATGGTATGAACACAAAGAATATAGCCCTTATTTGACTTTTGCATTTAAGCTCAGAAGATGGACACTAATTAATTGATTTGGTCCTCTTCATAAATTTAGAG
This sequence comes from Telopea speciosissima, assembly GCF_018873765.1. Classification (NCBI taxonomy): domain Eukaryota; kingdom Viridiplantae; phylum Streptophyta; class Magnoliopsida; order Proteales; family Proteaceae; genus Telopea; species Telopea speciosissima. The sequence goes on along the minus strand of NC_057916.1, from coordinate 19,559,262 downwards.
GAAACAAAGAAAATTCAATAAAATCCTACTCCACTTTTCTCTTTTATTTGTCTTATTAATTTTCTTTCTGGTGCCCGATTGAAGAATAAGGCTCAGCAGTATCAATGGTAACTTTTCTCTCTCAGGGAACTAGAAGTGCTTCTTGGAAATTGAAAAAACGTTGGTAACACTAGATCATCAGCCTTTTCATTCATTAGTCTGTTGGTCATCTTGCTTAAGATTAGTCTACGGCTTTTCGCCTCCACATTAGGTCTTCATACTAAAGAGAAACAGGGTCTATATTTACGAAGAAAGTAATATCCCGAGGAGAGGGGATATTAGTTGTTGGCATAGAGTAAATCAAACACCTAACACCTATAATCCTTCCACAACCTAACAGTTGTAAAGGTAGAGAACATCAATCACCTGTAGTCCTCCCAAAAGGCAGGACACAATCATTTCAATAGAGGATATGGTTTGTTACAAATGACTTTCACAGTGCAACTAGCACTTCCTGGGAGACACCTTTGAGGAAATTGATGCAATGCAGTTTCCTACGGGATGGGGGTGAATGAGAAACCTACAAGGAAATGTCTGTTAAATGCAACTTGGCACACATAAGAAATGCCCTGAAAACTCATCAAGGATCATAGTTTAAATACCAAAATTGGTAATGGAGAATGGGCTTAAATTTTCTAATTCATGTTTCAGATTAAGAAGATCATGGTTTTGAAAATTGGTTAAGTAAACCTAGAGTGCATATGATCTTTTAAAGGTTTAGAATAATTGATATTAGGAAGTAAGAAACATGAGGCTTGAAGGAACTGATTGAATGAGTTGCCACTTGGCATCAGCCTTTCTAGCAGGCTCAAAGAGAGGCAATATTGTTTACATTAAGGGCTGCTTTCAGCAGGTTTACATGCATGGGCTGATCCAATTGGGTGGAGGGGGGGAGCAAGGGGGCAATTCCCCCCCCCCCCCTTGAAATTTTAGATATATATTAAATGCATTGGAAAAATGGATTTGGGACTCATGATCCCGCCCCCAATGTCATCCATGCCATAACACCTCCACTCCATCCTCAACTCCTAAGTCCAAAAACCATTTAATATGCCATGTACTATTTTATAATACAATTATATTATTTTATGAATACATTTATACCCTTGGATAATATAGTATAGATTTATGGTAAGAATATTGTGTACACTGATTTAATAAGGCTTAAATATAACTTATATGATGTACTAATTTCTCAAATCCCATTTTGTACTTCCTCAAATTAATTCAGTACTCTGACAAGTGATAGCACTATAACATTAGATTAACTATGTACTTTTTGTTTGTGTACAACACTTCACAAATCCCAGTTTTGACATATTATAAGTGTTTCTATTTTTATTCTGGGTTTTAGTTTCTTACTTCATTTTGGTTAATTATTTCATCACTCAGCTTATTTATCTTGTATTATATTTTAGATTATGACTCATTTGTTGTTCCATAAATAATTGGAAAACCAGGTGTTTTTACTCAACTCACCCTTTTCGAAACCTGGTGAGTCGGCCGAGTCAAACCTGGTCAGGGCGAGTCATATTTTTTCTTTTCCTCATTATATATTCCTTCTTCGAGTGAGGAGGGACTGAGGCTATGGTTGCTTCATAGGTGAGAAGAAAAAAATGGGCTAACATTGAAGACAACAAACAAAAATTCTAGGGTTTTGTTTAGTTGTAGACCAAACTTATGGTCTATGAATAGTATATGGCCCAATTTGAGGGGGGGAAAAAACAAAGTCAGCGAGTTTCACATGACTCGGGCAAAAACACCAAGTCAACAAAATCTCAGACTAACTTGGACTTGGTCTGGTCATTTCTTAAACCTGGGCAATTCTTCACGACTCCTGACAAGGTTTCATGATTTTTTTTACTTAACTTGGGTAACTCGCCCAGGTCAAAACTTGGTTTTCCAACTATCACTTTAATTCATTCATTAACTTTGGGAATTAGAAGCTAATAATTTGATTCATCATATTAATTTAAAGTGATTCCTGTTTCATGTTGTAAAAAAAAAATTTATTTTAAATCAAACTTAGATGACATAGAAACATCATCCTCTAGGTCAACTTCTTTACTTATGATTGACCCCAAATATCTAAAATGGTCACTTTGCAGTATCTCTCTTTCCTCAATTCGCACCATATCAATATCCCTCATAATGTGACTAAAGTTACACATCAAATACTCCGTCTTCGTTCTACTAATCTTAAAGCCTCTCGTTTCCAAGGTTAACCTCCAAAGCTCTAACTTAGAGTTAATCCCTTCTCTTGTCTCATCCACCAAAGCGATATCATCAGCGAAGAGCATACAACACGGGACCTCATCTTGGATGTTCTTGATTAGATCATCCATAATAAGCGTAAATAGGTAAGGGCTTAAGGCTGATCCCTGGTGTAGCCCAATCATAATTGGGAATTCCTTTCCCTGACCTGCCATAGATCTCACACTAGTCACCACGCCCTCATACATATATTTAATTACATCCACGTATTTACTCGGAACTCCTCTCCCTCACTAGAACTTATCGGATTAAATCTCTAGGGGACTCGGTCATAAGCTTTTTCTAGGTCAATAAAGACCATATGGAGATCCTCTTTGCTATCTCTATATCTTTCCATGGCCCTCCTCAATAAGTAGATAGCTTCCGTCGTGGATCTACCAGCCATAAAGCCAAATTGGTTCACCGAGATATGAGTCTCTCTTCTCAAACAGGCTTCAATAACGTTCTCCCAAAGTTCATAGTGTGACTCATAAGCTTTATGCTTCTACAGTTGTTGCATCTCTGGATATCACCTTTATTTTTGTAGATTGGGACTAAATGCTTCTCCTCCATTCATCTGGCATCTTCCTTGTACTCCTGTTAAACAGATTGGTTAACCAATAAACCCCACAACCTCCAAGGGATTTCCACACTTCAATTGGAATCTCATTTGGGCCTAGAGTCTTACCTGCTTTCATCTTTCTTAAGGCTTCTTTAACTTCTGCCACATTAATCTTCCTTATATATCTATGACATGTGGTGTCTTGCTGAAAAAAGTACTCATCCGGGTCATTTCTACTCGACCCACCTCCATTTAGTAGGTCACAAATATACTCATCCCATCTCTTCACAATGTCCTCATCCCTCACCAACACTCTTCCTTCAGCACACTTGATGCATCTCACCTGGTCAAAACCTCTACTCTTCCTTTCTCTCGTCCTAGCTATCTTAGAAATAGCTTTTTCCCCTTCTTTAATATTTAAGTTGGTCTAAAGATCCCCTTATTTCCTCGACCTAGCCAATGCCACAATCTTCCTAGCTTCACTTCTGGCATCAATATATCTCTTTTTATCCTCTGTATCTTTAGTCCTTTGCCATGTCTTAAATCAATCTTTGTTGGTCTTAATGGCTGCTTGGACCTCATCGTTCCACTACCAAGTCTCCCTAGAGGCCTGACGATCACCCTTCGCTTCCCTTAGCACATCTTTGGATCACTAGGTTAGTGAAAAACAACCTCAATGATTGCATCAAACTAGGCTTCTTTTGCAATGAGCTGTGTCTAAACCCTAAATATTTCCTAAACTGAAAATGACATTTTTTTTTATTAGTACAAGAAACTTCATCCTTTATACATAATCAATTGAATACCCTTGTCTCGTCGTACTTTGTTCTCTTCTTTGTACATGATACAGTATACACATTTCTTATTTATATAGTATTTTATGCTTCAAAACTGTATTTGCATGTATCCTAAACGTTTCCATTTGTATCTTTCGGGTATCTTGTGTCTCTCCGATACGATACGATATGTCTCTTACAATCACCTTTCCGATACAATACCCGATAGCGATACTTTAAACCTTGAGAGAGAGGAAGCCTCATCCAAATTTTGTATTTTATTCCATACATAAGGGAGTGGGTATTACATGTATTTAAAGATCCAAAAAATAATAAAAAATACAATACTCCTAATATCTAGTTTCCTAAAATAAATAAACTTATAAACTACTATGGACTCTTATTTTTCTAAACTACTACCCTAAAACAGAAACTAAATCTATAGGACCTACTCAAGACAAAACTCTAACAGATAAGAAATAGGTCCCACAAGATCCCTATAACAACTACTATTAGATAAATCGTTAATTAATTTCTAATTGACTCATACTCCATAGGTATTAAAAATATGACCAATTTTTTTACCCTGTATTCATATATTAAAATATGACCACTTTTTTTACCAGGCAGGCATTATACGGACCATAAAGCTGCCAAATAATCCATGAAAAACACAACTGGAAACTTGAAAATAAACACAGCTCTAGAAATACTTTCTGGTTATAACTTAGTGAAAACTGACTCGTCTAACAAATAAACTGTCAACTACTTTAAGTAAGACAGCAAAGTAAGATGATTAACTGATTCTATAACAATGTTTAAAGTACTATATCGAATAAATACGAGGTTGCCAAAAAAACAAGTAAAAGAATTGAAGCTAAGCCTGGATCTTGAGAATCCAAGCTAAACCCTGATCTTGAGAATCCAAAGTTTCAAACACAAGTGACTTTGTTGAGAACTGCTTAATAAATTAAGTTAGGATTAACCTCAGATGGAAGTCCGGCCCATATGCCAGCATTTCTGTTTCTCTTATTCCGTAATCAATAGTAAAAAAATTTCAAGCTCTTGTTTCTTGACTCGGCTCTTTTTCTGCTCCATTATGGTAGACTACAAATCCAATATTTCTTTTTTTCAAAAATGACGACCATTTTCATCCTTTAAGCAAGAATCAATCAAATATAGCGGTTTCTTGACCAAGAAAATAAGAAACTTGTTTTGTCTGAAGTTGCCAAAACAGCCTTTCAATTCCAAATGCGATAGGTATAATCCCAACATTTCAAAATAAGAAGAAATCCACATTCAGGTGGAGGTTTCAGTATGATTGTGAGAGATATATATGCATGTAATTTCCATGATGCAAATCATGTTCACCTGATTCAACATAAAACTGGACCAAGTGCCAGTGTATTGGATTCTCAAGATCCAAACTAAACCTTTGAACTGCTTTGTGGGGTTTTCTTTTTTCTTTTCTTTTCTTTTCTTTTTTTTTCTTTTTTTTTTTGGGGGGGGGGTGGGAGGGGGGCGCATGGAGGTACTATGCAGTAATAGAGCTAACAAAGAGTACCATTTACCTGAAACAGAAGGCTCAAAATAATAAGGAAGACTCCAACTGCCATTGAGCTGCTATAATAGAACGGCACCCAATTACTGACTACCGGTGCCAATAGCAGTAAGATAAACCCGAAAACAAGAAAAATAAGACGCCATTGATGGAACTCTGCACAAATAGTTAATACTTACATAATCTGTTGAGACAAGTTAATATAAGTGGAAAAAGAAAAGAAAACCATGAGCAAATCCTGTGAATAGGAACTAACCTTCTTCAATAGAAACTGTAATGGAACCTGTAACTTCACTATTAAACTTTACATCAATATATCTATCCTCATATGGTGACATGGAAGCACTCCACAACCCCTTGTGGATGGATTTCCATTCATCCGTCACACATTGGCATAATCCAAGAGAAGAATTCCTACATACACTTTTAGAATGAGGAATGATTCTTTACAGCTACAATAAACTTCAACATTAGCAAATTCCCATATTGATTTGGTTTGTAGATATTGCAAAAGAAGCATGAAAAAGGGTTTAAAAAAAAAAGTTAGGACATTACACTTACCGGTGGAAACAAACCTCTATTTTGCTATACAGCTTTTCAGGGATCACCACTGAAGGAGTCAAATTAACCCGACATGAATTGGCATAACTCCTGATTTTCCATCTTGAAAGACTAGCAACTCTTAAACGGTCACATGAGACCATATGTTTCACCCCACGAATAGATGAATATCCATCAAGAGGAGACGGTGTGAGGCGATGCAAGAAAGGTAACGATGAATGATCCCTTAGGTGAATCTCTATGATGCAAAAAAAAAGGTAAGATGAATGAGCTTCTGGACAATATTAAGACGTTCAACTAAAGCCAGAGAAACCCTTTTTTTCTTATTTCATTTCACCGTTAGATTCCATTAACTTGCATTAACTGCAATGTCGATCTTATGATGTAGTTATATTGAGAAAGTGAATACCTTTGTAACTCGTCTTTTCACAGGAAGAATGGAAGATAACCAAAGATAGCGAGAGAGCAAACAGAAGCAGGGACGTCGAAGGGGCCATATCGCTCTCGCGCTCCACTCCAAAGAAGGTGGCTTCTTGCAGTAGCTTCGTACTTGGTACTTAAAAAGTAGACAAAGGAAACTTTTCAAATTTCAAAGCTTCCTTTGGAAGGAAGGAGGACGGGTGACAAGGTAGATTTTGTCACATGCAATTATAAATGCCACGTGTTATCTTGTATTAATCAACTATACAGTGTGAGAGAGAACCTTAATATAAAACTTAGGGTAAATTACACACCATTTCCTGGTTTTCAAACGAAACTCAGATCACCTCCTGGTTTTAAAAAAAAACTTAAATCATCTTCTCTACAGTAACAGTGTTAGTCTGCTGTTAGTTATTTGTGTAAAAGGATTATTTTACCGTTGTACTAAAATAAACATTGGTCAAAGGTAGTTTATGAATTTAAATTTATTTAACTGACTGACATCATCACTTAATAGCATAAAACTAACCAATAGGGACTAATTTGTCATATTGGGGTCTAATTCAAGGGGTGATTTGAGTTTTTTCAAAAACTAGGGGGTGATCTGAGTTTCATTTGAAAATCAGGGGTGATGTGTAATTTACCCTAGAACTTATCTGCTTAACCATTAAAAGAAGTCACCATATACAGTAGGAGATGTTTGTATACGAATAAGATCATAAACACTTGATGGGACAGAGTCATGTCACCGGTCACTCTCCTTAAGATCGTAATTGTCTCTATAGTGTAATACGGGTTCTAGCGAATCAACCTCTAAAATGAAATAACCCCTTAGGCTTTCCAGTAGTTGTTGCATTTACCTGGAATTGGCCACGTTGAGACACACTTAGGTTTGCTTAATCAACCAAAATAAATGGAACAAAGTGATCTCTCAAGACAGTAAACAATAGGACAGAACTAGAGATTCTCTTGTTCTTTTTATCGATTTGTTTGGAAAGGTGTGTCTTAATTGGCAGTGTTGGCCCCATCATAGAACTATCCTTCATTTTCAAAAAGAATGGAAGAAACTTCATACACACCAAAAATAAATTGAGGCCATTTAATTTGCAAACCGAGAAAAGATGCCCAATGGAAACACATATCCAAAGGAACCCAAAAGACGTGTCTCTAAGAAAAGAAGACATAGAAAACTAGTTGTTACTAGTGCCAATAGCATTATGGACAGCATGCAACGAATGATCATCAACACCAGAGAAGTGTCAGACAACGTTTATTTGACATTGGAAGAGCCACATTCAACATCAGACAGATAGTGTAAGTTGGTAATTTTTTTGAAAACCCCCAACTGTGAACACACTTTGGCCGAAGGAAAACCATCTACAAGTCTAGTCCAACCCAAAAAGAAACATCATACACACCAAAGTCTTGCATCACCACACCATGACCTTGCATGACGCATAATTATCACTTCTTTTTTTTGGTGGGGGGGGGGGGGGGGGGAGGGTTGGGACACAATACAATCTTCTTCTATTTTTTACCATAAGACATTTCAATTAGATAGATTCAAACAACTGTATGCACTTTTAACTAAGCTTGTAGGTTTCATAAAATAAAAAATAAAAAAAAACTATACTTGTAGTTGGGGAAGTCAGGGCCTACTTCTCAATAAATGGGGTTGCAGATTAAAGAAGTGTGGTGCTCAAACCAACACATCACCGATGTTCTTCCATCTCCAACCAAACATCCTTGGCCCTAGAAACCGATAAAATACCTTATATATATCTCTGATAACGCATCTAATATATTCTTCACTTATAAGAATACTTTTTGTATACAACTTGCTGTTAATCTGGCTAAATATGGTCAATATATGTAACAACAATGTCTATTACTCTAATGTTTAATATATTTTGCGTGTTTTTCATAAAAAATAAAAATAAAAAAAACTTTAGACGCCACCTAATTAAATGTGGTACGTACCAGGAGGTCTTGAGTTCAAGTCTCTTGATTCACATCCTACATCCCCCCTTACCTATAAAAAAAAAAATGTGGTACGTACGACCATAATTTTGCCTCTCACTTTTTTGTTACTTTCTTTTCTACTCAACCAATAGCCCAATACATCTTGATTACAATAGTCTCTCAAGTTTCAATATTAGACTTCATTGTGATTAAAATTTTGAGTGACAGTGAATTGAAAACATTGACGTTTTAAAATACGTTAGGTCACTATAGCATTAGAGGACTAGTCAAATTCAAGATTTATAATTGTCATAAAAAAAAATTGAATGGTATATCATATAGAGTTGAACATTCTTTTTCCCCTATCCCCACTCTTCTCTTGTTACATCATATTCCACCAATGCATGTGATTACCTTGTACATAACTTATATATTTTTCCCACGTGAGAGAAATAAAATACATTTCAAATAAGGTAAGTAGTTTTCTATCCGACTGTGTAGTCTATACCAGCATTTCTATGTGTCTATATCTCTCATCCTCAAAACAAGGTGGCAAAGATGTCTTTTCATATGAGGAGGAGAGAGATAAGACTAATGGGATGCTAGTGTAAACCACACCCTCGGGCGGAGTTCTTTTTCCTTTCAAATAAATATAAGTTATGTCGCTACAAAGAAAAAAAAATATAAGATATATTAAATCTACATATTGTGGAGATACCATTTTTTAAACTTGAATATTAGATTTTTTTTTTAAAGTAAACCTCAAATATTAGATTCGACTTGATAGCGAATTGCCTTGGTCACTCCTTGATCAACTTAAAAATTCATTAAAACAATAATGAAATGCATCTATCAAATAAATATCACCTTCAAAACATATATTAAAAAAAGAAAATAGAAAAATCTTACCTATTTAAAAATCAAATCAATCCGATAAAAAATCAATCGATAAAATAGACCAAAACTGATCATTTAGATTGAAATAACAAAAAACCGATACCATTCAACATTTTGTTATATTTTTTTCATGAGAAAAGAATGCTTCCTGGACAAGTGGTTTCTATGCCTAGACATAAAAGCATGCAAAAGTTTCATACTACCCCCTATGAAAAGGTAGAAATCTCACCCAAGGCCATCTGATCACGCCAGACATGCCGACCTGTGCGACCAGGTGGCATTCTATTTCCCATTGAAAAATCAAGTCCGGAGTGCCGCCGTGCCGGATGGTGATAGATATTAGTTTCGATCCGGTGTGTATACCTAACATTTTGTCAGTCCGGTTTTGATCTGAACCGATACCGTGAAAAAACCGACCAATAGTCGAACCAAACCTACTCTTTGACAACCCTATCCCCAATCACTAGAGCCCTGCCACAGCCGAACGAGAAAAACGGTCGACGAACTTTCACCCTCTTACCATCTGCCGTCAACAAAAACCTCAGCAATTTCTCTGCATTTCTAAGTTTCGAACTAAGATTTTATCCAAATTCCCATAATATTTTGTGGATAAATCTTTCTCTCTCCCTTTTTTGCTTTAGTTTCATGCTCAGATTCAATCCTATTCTACCCGTTTCACTCTAAATTCACTCTCAAAATAGCGAATGAAGCGTCTTTGAATCCTCATTTTGAGAGACATCTTGGGTTTGTCCGAACGATGGGAACCCTCACGAGCTGTTCCCTCACTACTTTGAACTTCAGATTCCGTGTATGTCATACAAGGGGAGCTTTCAGTGGGAGAATTCGACAATTGGAGCATAAGAGCTTGAAGAACATCTGCTTCTTGTGTACAGAGAGATCGAAGAGGGAAATTTTGGGAAGGCGTTTTGATAGGTTCACTTGTTTTAGTATAAATGGGAATGAGGAAGAGGATAATACGTCTAAAGGTTCCAACTTGACGACGACGTCTACCGAAGAGGCGGAGGCGAGAAACGCTGATGAATTCAAGTCGGAGCAGACGCCTGCATCGATTTCTTCCAGGGTATAGGAGTTGCTCCTCTTTGTGTTTTTATCCAAATTCAATTTTGGCGTTGGTTGTTATCTTTTGATTAGATTTACCTTTAAATAAAGGTTGGTTTGCATGTAATGAGCTGGAAAAATGGATTCGTCAAATGTCTCATAAAATCTCCATAATTTCTCTAGTTCTGAATTCTACATGTAAATTCTACTTCAAATTCTCTTGGTAGTAATTCTTGCATTTTTTAGAATAATTCTAAATGGAAACTTCTCCGACCTTCAACCTCAAAGAGCATTGGAGTCTTTGTTGTATCTATATTCTACAGTCTACGAATTTAATATGGACACAAGAGAAAGAAAGATGGATAAAGAAAAATGAAATACGTTAAGCTGAACCTATGGCCACCAGAATCTGTATTAAGGCACTGCCTTTGGACTTAATTCGAAGCAATAAATATGGTGCTGATTAATCTAATTGCAACTTCCAGTGACGCATTATTTGTACATTCTCCTTTTCAGTCACCAAATGTGGCTCCTATGGGACCAGCGTATGATAACTTCCAGATCGATTCTTTCAAACTGATGGAACTCCTTGGACCTGAGAAGGTTGATCCTACTGATGTGAAGTTGATTAAGAAAAAGCTTTTTGGTTACTCTACTTTCTGGGTGACCAGGGAAGAACCATTTGGAGACCTTGGTGAGGGCATACTTTTTCTTGGAAATTTAAGAGGTAAGAGGGAAGCAGTTTTTACAAAACTCCAGCGTCAGTTGGCTGAAGTCACTGGTGACAAGTACAATCTGTTTATGGTGGAGGAACCCAATTCGGAGGGACCAGATCCACGTGGTGGGCCTCGAGTAAGCTTTGGTTTGCTGCGGAAAGAGGTTTCAGAACCAGGACCCACTACACTTTGGCAATACGTGATTGCACTACTGCTATTTGTTCTTACCACTGGCTCCTGCGTGGAATTAGGAATTGCATCTCAGGTTTGCTAATATTAAATGGCACTTGGTCATGGCTTCCAGTTGTTTTGTTCCTCCATCTTCTTATAACTTGGATATTACCAAAAAAACATTGCAATTAGATTTCTTGATAATTTTTTAGGTTTTGTTTTATTTTGTTGATCAGATAAATAGGCTTCCACCAGAGGTCATGAAATACTTCACAGATCCAAATGCTACTGAGCCACCTGATATGCAGCTGCTGCTCCCATTTGTGGACTCTGCTTTGCCACTGGCATATGGTGTTTTGGGAGTTCAGCTATTTCATGTAATACTGACTTCTTACTCCATATTGGTTTTTAATTGCGTATTTGTGCTTTTTTTTTTTTTTTTGGATAGGTGCATATTTGTGCTTCGATTATAAATGAAAACATAAAGAATTTAATCTATCTTGGTTCACAGTCTGCACTCCATGCAAAAAGTATTATGCTTTAGCTTCTCTTACCAAAGGCAATAGACGAAAGAAATATTGCAACCATTCCAAACCTTCAATCTATAAATGTTGCTTTTCTTAAGTCTGAATTGATTTGGATTTCTCTTTAACTAATTTGAGGATTGAATGTGTCACTAACCTTTTTGACATTGGAGATGGGATAGTCTAGTAGATAAATATGCTCAACAGCTGTGAAACTTGAGCTTTATCAATTTATTTTGCATGCAAATTTGTCAGTTTGCTTATATGCAGATCAATAGGCTGGATATCTTGTTTTTAGCTACACTATTGGTTCTTTAACTTGTTTCCTGTGGGGGAAAAGAAGGCTCTTTGACTGAATATCTTGTTTTTCCCTATAGATGCTAACATTGTTGTACTGATAGATTTGTTGGACAAGTTACTCATATGGCAATACCTGAAGAGATGGTGCTATTTTCTCATTTCCTTTTCTTCTTGTTTTGCCCTAGTCAATGTACACTTTTAGATTACTATCATAATAACATAGTTGTGTTTGAGTTTATAGAGTAAGAGTATTATGGGAACTTTGTTAAATGAGTTTGTACTTTTACCTCCCAAGGTATCCTTATGTAGTATGGTGTATAGATATAAGGGCATTGATGTAATCTTACATATGTTTCATAAGTGAGTAAATATAGGGGAGAGAAATTAATTCTCTCCCCAAGCATTCTACTGTAACCTCCTCTTCTTTCTCTTCTCTTTTGAACTTGGTATCAGAGCTGGTTTGAGAGTCAACCAGCAGCTTTCCTCTCCATTGTGCCTCTCGTCTTTGGAACCTTAGAAGAGTAGAGGGCTCCAACAGAGGTTGCACCATGTAAGAAGTGTTCAAGCTGTTCACCGATCAACTAGAAGACATTGATGAAGTTTTGAGGTTGTGAAGATAGATTCATGAGCAAGAACAGAAAACAGAGGTACTGCCATCCTTGTTGTTCCAGCTCCCTTTCTCGCTCATTAGGGATTAGTTGAAGTTGGGACCCAGCTCATTGTAGTCGCCCAAGGGTCCTCTTTCAAGCCCCCAAGACCTCGGTTGCAAAGGAGGTGAGTCCCAAGGTTTTGCAACTCATTTTTCTGTCACCCTACAGTACCACCAGATTCTGTTTCTTTAGTTGTTCTTTCATATTGAATGTTGAGCTCAAGATAATCCAGTGCTATTTGTTGGTGAGATATACTATTTGGGGTTGTGAGGTGTGAATGTGTGATAGGATGAAGCCACACCCTGAACTGTACATTTGTGGATGTTTTTTTTTTCAAGTTTTGTGATCTGTTTGCTTTCTGGAATTGTTATGTAAGTATTGGGGAGTGTCTGGGTAGAGTGTGTACTCCCCATCCAGCTTGGACATCAAACCAGCTTCCCGAGTGTGTTTTCATGCAATGTCGGTGGTCATTGGACTAATGGAAGCCCCGGCTGGTGGTTCGAGTAGTGCTAACCCCAGTTTGATTGCTCTTGAAAATCCAAACACCCAAACAACCATTGTTAAGTTGGACAACACCAACTATCTAGATTGGGCTTACTTTGTGAAGCTATCCCTACGAAGGTGTGGGAAGTTAGGTTACATCACTGATAATATCAAGGCCCCCCTATTCAAGTGATCCGGCATAGTAGAAATGGAAGACGGAGAACTCCACTGTTATGACCTAGTTGATTTTTTCTAATAAATCTGAGATTGGTAGGAAGTTTTTGTAGGAGACAACCAAGGAATTTGGGATAGTATCTCTAAGACTTTTGACAGAGTGGGTGACTCAGCTAAGATCCATCAACTTCTCCAAAATATTATAACATTGAAACAGGGGGACAAGACTATCTTTGAGTACTATAACACTGTTGTTGGTCTATGGGAGGAGTATGACCACTATAGGGACCTCCAATTGTCCAATCCTGAGGATGAGACCAAGGTCTGGAATATGAACTAATCTGGGTGTAAACAAATCTTGGGCAAATCGCCACTTCCATCATTGGACGAAGTGTGCAGCTATTTGCAACATGAAGAAACCAAAAGAGTGGTCATGGAAACTGCACCATTCCTTGAGAGATCTACTCTTGCCTCTACTCTCTAGTTTACAGAGGAGTTGACGTGGTGGAGGAAGAGGTCAAGGTTTAATCCGTGGAGATGACAGAGATAGACTAAGATTTGACCATTGTGGGAAACTTGCGGGGACCTTCATGGACATCCCTCTAGACCTCCTTTTGTTGGTATACGAGGTGGCAAGAGAGGGGGAGCTAGAGCAAATGCTGTGATGATTGAAATCGAGTCCATAGGAAATCTCCCTAGACTATAGGCAGATAGTTGTTCCCTTACAAGGGAAGATCTTGCAGCTTTTTGACAGGTTATGTCACAGTTGGGTGGCTCCTCTTCTACAACGATCGTGTCAAATTCTTCGGCCTTAGCCTTGCAAGCTTCTACCTCAGCCTCTTCCTCTTCTTAGATCATTGATTCTGGAGCTACTGATCTCATGACTGGTATGTCTCAGTGGTATGACTCATATTTTGTTTGCTCCAATAGGGATTTCGTTAGAATTGCTGATGGTTCTCTTTCCTTTATCTGTGGTAAGGGTAGTGTGCAGGTTACCTCTTATATATCTCTTGACTCCGTTCTCCATGTTCCAAACTTTGCTACTAGCTTCCTCTTTATGAGTCATTTAACCAAATCTTTTAATTGTTGTGTCACCTTCTTCCTTCTCCTTGTCTTTTTTGGGATTTGGTGATGAAGAGGGTTATTGGCAGTTGACGTGAGGAGAAAGGGTTCTATCTTATTGAACTAAGGCCATCTTTTTTGGTAAAAGCTCAATCATATGTTTGTGGGCGTAGTGACAATAACACAACTGATTTTGTGATGCTTTGGCATCAACATTTAGGATATCCCTCATTTGGTGTTATGGAAAAACAATTGCCTCACTTGTTTTCTTCTATTTCAAATTCCCATACATTTCAATGTGAAACATGTTTGTTTGCTAAACATTGTTGTTCTTCTTATCCTTACCATGGTAATCGGTCTACTACTCCCTTTCATATTGTGCATTCTAATGCTTGGAGACCTTCTCCCACCACTTCTTTATTTGGTCATCGCTATTTTGTTTCATTTGTTGACAACTGCTCCCGCACCAAATGGATTTTTTTTGTTGAAACACCAAAGCGATGTTTATGATGCTTTTAAAAATTTTGACTAGTTAATTTATACTCAATTTGATACTAGACTCAAAATTGTTCGCTTTGATAGAGGGGGAGAGTATATATATGGTGGGCTCCGAAACTTTTTATTGATAAGGACATTGTCCATAATCTTGCTCGTGTTAACACACCTCAACAGAATGGGGGTAGCTGAGCGAAAAAAATCCCCTTTTATTGGAAATCACTAGGAGCCCATTATTTGGTATGCATGTCCCTAAGACTTTTTGGTTTGATTCTCTTCTTATTGTTGTCTTCTTGATGAATTGTGTGCCTTCTAGTATCATTGGTTTCAATTCTCCTTTAGAAATCCTGTCCCCCCCTTGTGTTTTTGCCTTCTCTCTTCTACCCAAAGTATTTGGGTGTGTGAGTTATGTTCATGTTAATAAGTCTGCTCGAGCTAAACTTGATCCTAAGTCTCTTAAATGTATTTTCCTTGGTTATGCCTCTTCTATGAAAGGTTGTGTTATTAGTGCTATCATCCATCCTCTAATAGGCGGCTTCATTCCAAGATGTCACCTTCTTTGAATCTGTGTTTTTCTTTGCTCCTCATCTGCAACCTCTTTAAGGGGAGAGTAGTGGAAGTGAAGAGGCTGCTGCTGTTGTCCATCCCTTTCAACCCTTGCCTATTCCTCCCTTTCTTATTGATGTGGGGAAACACAAGGATGTGGATGTTGTTGATGTATTGGATCATTCAGGGGAGCTAGTACTAAAAGGGAACCTAGCATTGAGAAGGTTGACAAGGAGAAAGAGCTACCTGTATATAAAAGAAGGGAAAGGAAAACTTGCCAGGAATCCTCTTTGGATCCTCATTCTAAGCCCCACCTTTTTGAGTTAGTTAATACTTTCTCCCTTCCTCTTTTCCTTCCTCCTTCTGAGTTAGACCTTCCTATTGCTATTCAAAAAAGAGCGAGAGATCGCACTAATCCCATAGCCAAGTTTATTTCCTATGATCCAATCTCTCCTACAGGTTTTGCTTTCTCTGTTGCTCTTTCCTCAACTCCTATTCCCAAGAATGTCACTAAGGCCATGTTTGACCTAAAGTGGAAGGAAGTTATAAGTGAGGAAATGATGGCCCTTGAGAAGAACTAAACTTGGAAAATTGTTGATCTTCTAAAGGAGAGAACTCTGGTTGTATGTAGACGGGTCTGCTTAATCAAGTACCGATCAAATGGCGCTATTGAGAGGTATTAGGCCAAATTGGTGGCCAAAGGATGTAGTCAGGTGTACGTAATTGACTATCAACAGACATTTGCTACTATGGCTAAGCACAATTCGATATGAGTTCTCTTATCATTGGCAGCCAATAGTGGCTGACCATTGTATCAATTGGATGTGAATAATGCATTCCTCCATGGTGACTTGGAGGAGGAAGTGTCTATGCATTTTCCTTAGCTGAAGGGAAAGTGTATCTTCTTACGAAAGCTCTATATGGCCGCAAATAGTCCCCGAAGGCTTGGTTTGAGAGGTATAGACAAGCTATTTTGAAGAGGGATACACCCAGAGTCAGACTGACCATGCTCTGTTTACCCAACGAGGTAATGGTACCATCACAGATCTAATTGTCTATGTAAATGACATTGTGGTGACTGGAAATTATCGGGAGGAGATAAAAAAGACTTAATTCTTACTTATTTCAACAATTTGAGATTAAGGACCTTGGACCCTTGAAATATTTCTTGGGAATTGAAGTGGCAAGGTCATAGAAGAGGATAAATATCTGTCAGAGGAAGTTAGTGTTAGACTTGTTGAAGGAGATTGGGTTGTTGGACTGTAAACCAGTAGACACCTATTGATCAAATTCTAAAGTTAGGTGAAGATTGTGGACCATCTCTAATTGATGCAGGGAAGTATCAGAGGTTAGTGAGAAAGTTTTTCTATTTTTCTTTGGCTCACCCTGATATCTTATGTTGTTGGGGTAGTTAGTCAGTTTATGCATGCTCCCAATAGTGGGCATTTGAATGTTGTATATCGTATCCTTAGGTATTCAAAATCCAACCCAAGAAAAGGGCTGTTGTACACCAAGCATAACCATTTGAGGATTGAAGACTACACTGATGCTGATTGGGCAGTATTTGTTTCCGACAAAAGGTCTACATCAGGATATTGTACATTTTTAGATGGTAACCTGGTTATATAGAGATTGGAGAAGCCAAAAAATAGCCTGTTGTGGCTAGATCAAGTGCAAAGGCAGAATTTTGTACCATAGCTCATGGAGTTTGAACTTTTATGGTTGAAGAGATTGGTTCAGAAACTGAGTTTGATACTGAAGAATCCATGCAGCTGTACTGTGACAACAAGGCTGCCTTAAGTTTAGCTCACAATCCTGTTCAACATGACCGTACAAAGCACATTGAGATTGATCGGCATTTAATCAAAGACAAAATTTACTCTGGTTACATTTGCACTCTTTTTGTGAGCACCAATGACCAGGTTGCCTATATCTTCACCAAAATGATTAACTCTATCCAGTTCAATACCCTCTTGAGCAAGCTGGGCATGTATGACATTTATTCTCTAGCTTGAGGGGGAGTGTTAGAGTTCATCGAGTAAGAGTATTATGGGAACTTTGTTAAATGAGTTTGTACTTTTACCTATTAGATATCCTTATGTTAGTATGGGGCTGTTGATGTAATCTTACATATGTTTCATGGGTGATTAAATAGAGGGGAGAGAATCGAGCATTCTATCGTAACCTTTTCTTTCTGTTCTCTCATCTTACTTCCCTTGTTCACTTTGAACTAGTTGAAGCTCATGATTAACACCTAGACTCCCTAGGCACACTCTATGTCTAGTCAGTAGTCAATGCTTCAGGAACCGGGATTTTAATTTTATTTATTCAAAGTTATCTAGATATGCAATGATATATTCATGGTGGATCTAGTGGCTCCACTTGTCAGGGAGTCCCACATGTACAAAAATCATTGCAGCTATTTGTCTCTGGTGTGAGAAATGATACAACTGATCTTATTAAGGTTGCACCTTGCCAAAAATAATGATTTTATCTCGAAAGATGTATTCCTTTCTTGTCACATGCACCGGCAAACTACCTTAGACACTCATGAGAAAGAACAGATATCTGAGTGTATCAGTAAATCTACTTGAGCATTCTGAGTACAAAGCTGATGAACAAAAGCAGTCCCCAATTTGTTTTCTACGCTACAATGGAAGATGATCTATTTTATGCATTTTGCAGCACATGAAAGACATGTTTGCCATCAACTTATTTTTTGAGATCAGGGTTCAATCATGAGAACTGAAGAATCCAGTTCACAATTTGTGTGCAAAGTTCTAATGAGACAGCAAATGATCTACACTTTCTGCTTTGTTGTGGCACACAGAAGACATGTTTCTCATCAATTTCTTTCTTGAGATTAGGTGGTCAACCATAAGAGTCGTATCCAATGTCATTATTCAAACAAAAGGTCCCCTTTTGTGGGGATTGGGGGCTCCAAAATCACCTTTGCGGGATAAGAGCTGCCCTTGATCAACAAGAGAGTAGAAGATGGACCAGAGTTTCAAGATGGCCTCATTGACCCAAGAGGCCAATGAGAGCATCTTCCTTCCAATTGGTAGAGTGTCTTCCAAGTTGAACGTCCCGAGTGAACATTGTCTGTTACTGCTCCAGACAGTCCCGAATGGGATCAACTTGGTTTATGAGGCCCTATACAATATTGTGAAAATTGTGAATGGGATGAATAATTCCTTCCAAAATCTGATCTGCGTGCAATCTTCCACCTTGATAGGGTAATTCTTGTGCAGGTAGTCGAAGAGGTTGTTCTGGTTGGAAGTAGTTGCTTCCTAAATAGAAGTGTTACTTTTGTGTGGAAAATGGTTTAAGAGAAATGTCAATATTTTTTGGGAAGAATTTCAAATATTAATTCTTAGAAAAGAAGGGAGTTATGTAGTTAAAACTTGGACTAGTCCTTTTCATAAGCATGCCAATTGACTCAGATAGTTGACATTTGTTCTGGCTATAACTTACTAGTAAAATGTTATCAGTTGACCTATGAGGTCAAGTATTCTTTGTATGATTTTCACGTGATGTAGATACTTAATTTTGAGGGTGGGCCTTGGTGCACCGGTAAAGGTTGCTCCATTGTGACCAAGTGGTCATGGGTTCGAGTCTGGAAACAGCCTCTCTGTGAAAGCAGGGGTAAGGCTGCGTACATTATGACCCTCCTCAGACCCCGCAGTGGAGGGAGCCTTGTACACTGGGTATGCCCCCTTTTTTTTTGTAGATACTTAATTTTATGCTTTATGTTGTGTATACATTCTTTCTCATTGTTTTATGGATTGATATTTCCCACATGATTTTAACATGAGATGGTAAATATTATTTCCCTTATGTATTCATTATTAATATTCAATTTGGCTTTTTGATTATCATTTATCTTTTCTCTATATAGGTTTGTTGAGAACATGCCAAGGGTCTCAAGGGATTAAAAAATGATTTCAGAACTGTTTAATTATGGGATTTCTGTCATTTTTTGTAAATTTATCTGTTTATAATGTTATAAGATACTGAATATTATTGATTTCTTTAGCCTGAGAATCTCTATTTTTCTAATAACAATGCCTACCTATTGGCCAGTCAATGACTTGCCATGGAAAGGCAAGATGACTATTCATCAACTATCTAACTTAACTACATCGCGCGCGTGCGTGCACCCGGTGGGGGGGGAGTTGAAGGCAAGATAGCGAAATTGGAATTTATGTTTTTGGTGAGTTGCAAGAAAGGAGAGGAGGAAGCTTTAGTAGTTTAGCGCCTTGATTTTATGCTATGACTTTTACCTTATACTGCTGCCAGGCTAGTCTCTTAGCAGCTGCCCCGAGTGTAGGCACCACTAGGCAAATGCTTTATTTTGTGTCCTATTTGGATTTAGGTAATCCAGCTGCATTGTGTGGTTCCTTTGTTTAGAAAACACTTTGATTGCATGATTTAGAAGATCAATATTGTATCCTTAGTGTATAGAATTTTAAAATTTTTTCTTGTGGATTTCTTCATCAAATGTTGTTTTAGTCTGTTTGGTGTCATTTTCCTGGCCGAATTTCATTTATTCTTATTTTTCATCCTTTCTCATGCCCATGTAGAGGTACATTTCTGTTTTTCTTACATCTTTACTTCCTCACACCCCTCTCTTTCTCACATACAGGAGGTGGGACATTTTCTAGCTGCTTTCCCTAAGAAAGTAAAACTGGGTATCCCGTACTTCATTCCTAACATTACACTTGGCAGCTTTGGTGCAATCACCCAGGTGCTTTCACTAACTTTGTATGTTAAAGCACATGATTAATGATTATTACTGTAATATCAATTAATTAATCAAGGAGAAACTGGAGTAGTATTGATTATTCTATAATCTATAGAAGTGAAATTTCTGCCTAAATGGTACAATTTTCTTTATAGTTGGTTTTTCAGGTTTAACCATTAGGATGAGGATGAATGACATGTCAATAGATTTTTTTTTCGGTTGGTGTGATGCTGTATTATTACTGAAGAGGGGTACTGGAGGCCTCTCAGGATGATTTGTGCTACACATGTGACCAGCAAACCGAGGGGTTGGGATCCACTAAAATGTTATATTTATATCATTTCATGAATGTAACAAGAACTGTAAAACATTCCACTGCTTATCTTTTTGATGATTGCTTTCTTACTATCCTGAAAATCTAATGAGTTTAAATGGTTATGATCATTTGATTGGTTTAAATTCTGACACATAAGGTCTTTTTTTTAAAAAAATAAACTGACGCATAAGGTCTTCTCGCTGTGATTTTTTTTTGGGTGAATAAAAAATTCATTACCAAAGAAGAGAAGAGTGAATATACAAAAAGCAAAACCCAGCCTTTACAAAGGGGGAGAGGCCTCAGGAATTTACAATAAGCCTATTTCTGGGGGAGTCAACACAGCGCCCAGGAGAGCCAGAAATCTTGGATTTGACTTAAAAAATAATGGAGTTCCAAATCTTCTGAAAGGATCTAGATTTGGAGGTCCACCTTTTGGGGTTGCGCTCAAATCAGATATGGGAGATGGTAGCACTGAAAGCTAATTTTCCCACCGAATCATAACAGGATTTCCCTGCAAAAGACATGTCAACCCAGATCCATTCTCTGTCAAAGGGTAGAATGGATCTGGGTTGACATGGGGAGGTTTCAAGTTTCTATATGTCCATCATGTATATTCCCAAGTACAGGTTGATGGATTTGAATGTCAAGTGTTCCTTTTTGTTGGAAATAAAACACTTTGTTTATGGTTCCAGAGTCACTGATCTTCGTATTTGAAGAAATTCAGCAGTAAAGACAGGAATTAGTTCTGCAATGATGGCTCTAATGTGTTTTATGTAGAGGGTTGACCTGTCACTGCATTCCTTTAACTAATATTATAAGTGCTTACTGTTTAGCGCTAGACTGTTACGCCTTTTCTGTTCTATGCTGAGGCCATCCCTGGATAAAGAATCTTACTTGTTATTTCATCTACTGATGTGGATGCTATTGATTGTCAAATTTTTAGGACATGCCCATATATTTTTTTTCTATTGTAATGCTAATTTTTCACTATTTACTGTTTAGTTCAAATCAATTCTTCCTGATCGAAGGACAAAGGTTGATATCTCACTTGCCGGTCCATTTGCTGGTGCTGCACTTTCTTTTCCAATGTTCTGTGTTGGCCTGCTGCTCTCATCAAATCCAGGTGCTGCAGGAGATCTGGTACAGGTGCCTAGCATGCTATTCCAAGGTTCCTTGCTTCTTGGACTCATCAGCAGAGCCACTCTTGGTTATGCGTATGTCTCCCCTTTATTTAAATTATTTCCTAATAAGGGATCTGCCATCTCTTTCCTTTGTATCCTGTTTGTTGAATGGTTTAGCGAGTTTCAGCTCATTTTCAATCTAGTGTTTTGATCGAGAGACAAGTGGAAGCAAAACCTATCAAGCTCATGGACTGTTGTTCTGTTAAGATGGTCAAAAGTTGGGATTGCTATACATAAGATACGCAGATGGTTGTAAACTCCAGTTTATGTCTCCTCAATGGTCAAGGTGTCAAGTATCGGTATCGGCTACCGTATCAGAAAGCTGGTTTTAAGAGACATCTCAGAGACGTAACGAAGATATTCTAGATATGCTTAAGATACACTTTGGTATGCATGAATATGCTTATGAGTTATGATACATGCAAAGCAAGTGTTTTAAGCATTGTGCACCATAAATAAGCAATAAATGCTGATATCCAACCAATATCAGGTTGTCTCTATAATGCAATCTGGTTAACCTAAAAGTCGGTTCAGATCCAAGCCACAGGTAAGTATCCCAGGACATGTCCTAAAGACCAGATAGAGAGATTTGAATAATTCAAAACTGAGCAATCTGATGGGGCTGTAATCCAGGTTGAAGGACACTATGGAACCGGGGAATAGACCCTCAAAATATGGTTCCAATACAATGATTGGATCCGGAGTTAGGGGCTGTCACAGAAATAGAAAGTATTCAGTAAGAATTAGAAACTATGGTGTAACAGAAACTAATCCCAGAATTTAGAACGTCCAGCTCTTTAGTAATGTTCTGATAAATTGGGAGTACGATTGATATAGATCGAAATATGAGGAAAACAAAATCAAAATACTGTTCAAGTGAACAGTGTCACAACCCATATTTACCTTGTGTAGGGATGCTTTTTAGAAGATCTTGTGGGCCCATCAAGTGAAGAAAGATTCTATCCTAATGCTGCCATAGTTTAGTTTCTATTTTCAGTTTTAGAAAGTATATTTTATTTCCTTTAGGTAGCTTCTAATTTCAGTTTGTTTTACTATTTTTGTTTTAGGAGTTTCTATTTTGGCGTATGGCAGCTAGAGTTATAGGAAGTTTGTATTTTGGTTGTAAGATACTTGTTAGCAAACACTTTCTATTTTGTAATCCATTCTTCTATATAAATAAGGAGCAAGGCTGAATACAGGGGACGGTTGAAGATTGAAGAAAATAGAGAGCTATGACTTGAACCTGTGAGAGGCAGTGGCTGTGGGATGCAGCAACGGTGAGAGGCCGTGGGTGAGAGACCCTGGACTGAGAGAGTTCCCTATCCTCCTTCCATACCTTTTTATGTTCTTCTTTCATATGTAATCAGAAAAGAGATAAAAAAATTCAGTTATTCAATTTTGTTCTCTCTATTTTATTGATCCTGCTGCAATCAATCTCCCACTGGTTCTTCCATGGTTTGAGGTCGAGTTTGCATTAAGAATCCAAGCAGTAATTGTGGAAGTATAAGTCCAGAATTGTGGAACCAGTGATCAGCATGTGCAGGCCACTTTGAGAAACAGTAGTTGACGTTGAGAAGGAAGGTCTCGAGTTTTATGCATAACCAGAATCAGAAATTTGACTCGAGAATAAGGTGAAACAGAAACTGGAAATAGGACGTCAGTAGAATTGATTGAGGGAAACCAATAATTACCACCCAACAGTATATGTTCATTATCAAGAATCATTGAAGGAACTCTTACCAATTGTGGATCTGAAACCAGTGACTGATCTTTGATAATGTAAGAAAAGAAGAGAAGAAGTACATAGAAGAATAGAAGGATTTGTTGGTTTCCCAGCAACCTCAGAGAAGGGCCTCTCACCAATCCCCTACCTGGAGTCCCACCAGATCTACTATCTCTCACAGCAATCAATTGCCTCTCACAACCAGAATATTGTATACGTAAGTAGTAATGACTCACAAAATCGACCCCCAATGTGTGGGGCTCTTCTTTATTTATAACAGTGAAGCATCCTTAGTCCTCAGTTACTCTTCACAGTTAAGGAAGAATTCACCAAAATAGAAGGCAACTAGAAGCTGTTAGGAGAGAGTGACTAGAGTACTTAATTACTAAACTATTTTATAACTGAGAAATACAGGGAAATAAACTACGAAATAAGAGCCCATGGTTGCCTTAGTCTCCATGCAAGCTGGTCCAGCCCCCAGTCGACCTCTGCTTAAACCAATTTGAACCAGACCAAGCCAGACCAGATTAGGCCCAAGCCTGACTTGGTTAAAGCCCTTTGTTCCTGTGTGTATACTTGAGCATAAACCTTCTCTTCTTCCTTATTTGATCTGCGTCACTCTGTCTTCATGGTATCTATGTGGTTCAAATTTTCTTTGGCAAGTGCAACATCAAACCTACTAATAAGTAATAGAAGCAATTAAGCAAGAAGATTTGGAAAAAGATCTATTTGCTTATTAGGATACTGGGTTAAAGTAACCCCAAAAGGTCCAACCAAGCAAACAATATGCAAGTATAAATATACTATTAAATATTAAGTAGCATACATTAAGTATATACACATTAACATTCTACTACTCTACTGGTAAGTGGTAACATATTAAACAAATCTGAAGTAGTATGTAACTTTTAATAGTAATTACTTAGTAACAAACATAATTATACATTATACATCACAAATCATTCAAGATGATACAAATTTAGGTCAGTTTGTCAGTTTAGATGTGATACTTGGCAAAAACAAGCAAGAAAAACCAAGTAAAAGAAAGGGTGTATCCAATGCATGAGGCTCCCGCCTCTGCGGGGTTTGGGCGTATCCAGTGCATGAGGAAGAAGGTAGGTATTTTTTTAAAAAAAACTGGGATTTTTGGGTTTTGGTAGCCTGCGTATTGAGTGTATTGGTCCATATTGGACTGTATTGGTTCTGTACATAATTTTTTTTATGTATCAGTTATGTATTGTATCGACATGGCTAATCTCAATACGACTTGACCTTATTGGTCAGTATAGACGTATAGTATTGATACTTGATAACATGGGTCCCATTGTGCTGGCATGTGCATCATATATGTGGCTTTTTTGCTAGTACTAGGAGATCATTTTTACAGTCTCATGGATCGGTAATCAAGATTTTCTTATTGTTAGAATTTCAAGCCAAATTTATTGTTGAGTGATTGTAATTTCCTTTTGGAAGTTCAGCTTGAGAAATGACATTCAGTTTTCTTATACCTCAAGATTCTCTTGTTTATTGTGCTTAATTATTTGGAGAGTTAGTTTGCTTTAAGTTTATTTCCAAATTTTGTTTAATTTTTTTCCAATGTATATGTGCAGGGCCATGCATGCGGCCACTGTCTCGATCCACCCTCTTGTGATTGCAGGCTGGTGGTGTATTCTTCTTTTTCTCTTTTCTTATCTTCATCCCTGTTGATTGGGCTACATGTCAAATTTGTGTCATGTGTTTTTTACTTGCAGGTGTGGTTTAACGACGTCAGCTTTTAATATGCTTCCTGTTGGGTGCCTCGATGGTGGAAGAGCTGTGCAGGTTCCCTTTTTGCTTTCTTTCCAATGTTTGAAGTAGAGAAGTATTGTAGAAGTGCGGATAGAAATCAGAGAGTAAAATGAACACAGAATAGCAGTTTTTGGCTTGATCCCAATTATATATATATATGGGTAATTTACACATACCACCCCTGAGGTTTGATGAAAGGATAATTTTACCCCCCAGTTTTGAAAAATTCTGCATACCCCCCCCTGAGGTTTGCAAACAGTAACAAATAAGCCCATTCCGTCAGTTCATGACTAACAGTGTTAAATATAAGAGGTGAACTGACAAAATTACCCTTGCAAGAAAAGAAAAAAAAAAAAAAAACCTGCAACTCATCTTCCCCAAATCGATTGGGGAAGATGAGTTGCAGGTATCCTGAAAATCTTCTCTCTTCGTTGGATATTATTGATTTCTGAAGACGAAGGAAAGACAGGTATGAACTCGACCCATCATCTAACCTATGTTTGAGAGGGAGAAAGAGGAGAAAAATCAATCAAGCAGGTCCTTTTGTTTACCCGAACCCTGTGCAAACCCCATCTGCAATGATGCCTTCATATAGAACACCACGTCCTGCAATGCCGTTTGTCTTTTCAGATTCTGCCAATGGTAATGCAGGGCCATCGAGGAAGAGCTCCAAATTCCATGATGGGCAAGAAGAAAGTGAAACCAAGGGTGATTCTGTGCGATCAGTGACAACCTAAAGCAACCTGCACAGCAGCTTTCTCACCCTAATGTTCATAATACCGATGTTGAAGCCACTAGTAGTGGGGTGAGACAGAAGGGCAAGTCATCCTACAAAAGATTAAGGAGCAGCCAGGAGGTTAGGTTATCCTTGGCAGCTAGTGTTGATATTAAATCGGTTGAGACTATTGTTATGAAATTTGATGCGATCAGGTGTAGAATTTGCCAAGTTGAAGATGCAAAAGATCCAGCCTCTTGTTGGACGAAGAGATCGATTCCAAGAAATGAAATTTTATAAAGCGCGAGTTGCAGAACGTGTTGGTGGAGCTATGGTAGACTCTGGCTATGTTGAAACCGATCCAACCGGCCGATATGGACGTGTAAGTTCTTTCTTCCTCACTGATTTCTTCTCCATATCGAATTCTGGGTATCCGGTGGAAGTAGGAGGAGATTTAGTTGAATTAGGGTTATTGAGAGAGTCCAGATTAGGGTAATAAAGAGGCGAGATGTAAGAGAGTGATTAGGTATTGGGGTTAGGGTTTGTTGGGAAGAAAGAAGAGGCTAATGGGGAAGAAGAAGATGGAAGAGGAAACAGAGGAGATATTCATGGACGGATCAATTCATTTGTAAGGAAATATTCATGGACGGATCAATTCAAAAACTTAAAATTCAGAAACATTTTCTAAATTGAGCGGACGGAGAGAAAAAGAGAGGATGAGGCCAGGTTTTACCTTCAACGTTTTTGGATTTTGGTGCCATTAATTGATCGATTAGGGTTGTGTGACTAGAAAAGTTGCAGAGGAAGGAAGATGGAAGAAAGGGGAAGGAAGATGGAAGAAGAGGGAAATTCTTCATCCACTGCTTTTCCCAACTTATTTCATGAAGATTAACTCATTTATCCATGAAATAAAGATCTTTTTAAACTTATTCTGCATAAAACCTGCAACTCATCTTCCCCAATCGATTTGGGGAAGATGAGTTGCAGGTTTTTTTTTTTTTCCTTTTCTTGCAAGGGTAATTTTGTCAGTTCACCTATTATTTTTAACACTGTTAGTCATGAACTGACGGAATGGGCTTATTTGTTACTGTTTGCAAACTTCAGGGGGGTACGCAGAATTTTTCAAAACTGGGGGGTAAAATTATCCTTTCGTCAAACCTCAGGGGTGGTATGTGTAAATTACCCTATATATATATTGTGATGCAGTGTCTGAGATGCAGGGGATCATTTCCTTCTGTGTCTCACCTTAAAATCCTGAATCTTCCAATTTCAAATCTATTAAGCTAGGTTCATTGGCATTAATTAAGGAATTGAATAGGACTAGTCAACAGAGTTTATCTTACTCATATAGTCATATGTTTTCCATGTCATAATTTCTCTTTAAACCCTATTGACTGTCTAGTTTTAACCATACTAATATACTATCATCGTCAATAGCATTGATCATTCTTTGATGTTTGTTATAACATCGTAGCAGGTTGGTCAGGTCTCATCTGAAATATCTTTGTGGTGTTTCCTCTTTTGGTGGGTGGTATGCAATCATCCAATCACCTATCCATCCTCAATTGGAATATAGATAGTGAATGTAAGTAAGGAAGAGGGAAGGAGATGGGAGAAGAAGAGAGAAGAAGGAGAAGAAGAAGGAGACAAGGAAATAGAGAAGAAGAGAGTTCGGTGGTAATGTGTGTTATGAATATGTTCACAACTCTTTCATATATTTCTCACTTAACTAAGAAAGGAAAATTACATCCTTGCCCCCTATGATAATATGAGATAGCTAAGTGAGGTAAAAGGTAAAAAGGAAAAGAACACACTACATCAAGTTACAATATAGCAGGCATGTGCCTAAAATACCCTTATGAACTCTAAGACTCCCCCTCAAGCTAGAGAGTAAATGTCATACATTCCCAGCTTGCACAGAAGAGTACTGAATTGATGAGAAATAAGGCCCTTGGTGAAGATGTCTGTTAACTGATCACTAGTTTTCACAAAAGGAGTGCATATGTGGCCGGAGTCAATCTTTTCTTTGATGAAGTGCCCATCCACCTCAATATGCTTTGTCCTGTCATGTTGCTTAGGGTTGTGGATGATACTTATGGCAGCTTTGTTATCACAATAAAGTCTCATAGGTGCTTCAGTATCAAACCCCCACTCTTGAACCAACCTCTTCAACCATAGGAGTTTACAAACTCCATGGGTCATTGCCCTAAACTCTGCCTCTGCACTAGATCTAGCTACCACAAGTTGCTTTTTGCTCCTCCATGTAACTAAGTTGCCACCCATAAATGTACAATAACCTGATGTAGATCTTCTGTCTAAAACTGAACCAGCCCAATCAACATCAGTATAGCCTTCAATTCTCAAATGGTTGTGCTTGTCATATAGAAGTCCTTTTCCTGGGCAGGACTTCAAGTACTTAAGGATCCGGTATACGGCATCTAAATGCCCACTCTTGGGAGCATGCATAAACTGACTCACCATCCCAACTGCATAGGTGATATCTGGGCGAGTCAAAGAGAGATAAATCAATTTCCCTACAAGCCTCTGGTATTTCCCTGCATCAACAAGAGGAGATCCACAGTCTTCTCCTAGTTTATGATTTTGATCAATAGGAGAGTTTGCTGGCTTGAAACCCAACATTCCTGTCTCTTTCAGTAAGTCCAGCACATA
This sequence comes from Telopea speciosissima, assembly GCF_018873765.1. Lineage (NCBI taxonomy): Eukaryota > Viridiplantae > Streptophyta > Magnoliopsida > Proteales > Proteaceae > Telopea > Telopea speciosissima. The sequence continues at coordinate 19,530,914 of NC_057916.1, read as the reverse complement.
CTTTCTTTGACAAATGTTTATTCCCTTATTAGTCTTGACACCTCAATTCCCAAGAATTACTTCAAAGGTCCAAGATCTTTAATTTCAAATTGTTGAATCAAATATGAATTTAGTCTCATAATCTCAGCCTTATCATTCCTAGTTACCACAATGTCATCCACATGGATAATGAGGGTTGTGATTGTGTCATTACCTCGCTGAGTAAACAATGTATGATCAGCTTGGCTCTGAGAGTACCCATTTTTCAAAATGGCATGTCTGAACCTCTCAAACCAAGCCTTGGGAGACTATTTGAGGCCATAAAGTGCCTTTTTTAAGAGGCACACTTTCCCTTCGGCTGACGAAAAGGTAAAGCTAGGAGGAGTTTGCATGTATACTTCCTCTTCTAAGTCGCCATAGAGAAAACTAAGTCGCCATAGAGAAAGACATTCTTCACATCCAGCTGGTACAATGGCCAATCCCTATTTGGCATGAATGTCCCTAAGACCTTTTGGTCTGATGCCCTTCTTTTTTGCTGCCTTCCTAATCAACTGGATGACAACTCAGCTCCTTGGCTCCAAATCCCCTCTGGCAACCCTATCGCCTCAGGCTCCCGCTTTCTCTCTTCCTCCTAAATGGTTTGGGTGTGTTTGCTATGTCTATGTCAATAAATCAGCTCGGACAAAGGTTGACCCCAAAGCACTCAAATTTCTTTTCTTTGGCTATTCATCCTGTACTAAAGGGTATAAATGCTACCAGCCTTCCTCCCGAAGGCAACTCCTCTCCAAAGATGTCACCTTATTTGTATCTATCCCTTTCTTTTCTCCTCATCAGCATCCTCTTCAGGGGGAGACTAATGGGAGTAAACAAGTTGCTGATGTCATCCCTTTTCTTTCTCCTTTGCATATCTCCCCATTTCTGCTTGATATTAGGAAATACAAAGAAGTGGATGTTGTTGACATTGATGAATATTCAGGTGTTGGTTCTGACAACATAAAGGAGTTAAATGTGTACAAAAGAGGTTGTTAGAGGAAGAAGACCTGCCAAGAGTCCTCTTTGGATCCACATCCTGAGCTCTACCTTCCTCAATCAGGTAACACCCCTTCTCTCCCCTCTAAGTTAGATCTTCCCATTGCCATTCGAAAGGGAAAGAGAGCTTGTACCAATCCCCTAGCTAAGTTTGTTTCCTATGATGCTATTTCTCCTACAAGTATTGCTTTTTCTATTGCTCTTTCCTCTTCTTCCATTCCCAAGAATGTCACTGAGGCTATGACTGACCCAAAGTGAAAGCAGGCTATGTCTGAGGAAATAAGATGACCCTTGAGAAGAGTGGTACTTGGACACTAGTTGATCTTCCCAAGGGGAGAGTTACAATTGGATGCAGGTGGGTCTATACAATTAAATACCGATCAGATGGTAGTGTGGAAAGATATAAGGCTTGGTTGATGGCCAAAGGGTACAGTCAAATTTATGGCATTGATTACCAAGAGACATTTGCTCTTGTGACCAAGCACAACTCGATCAAAGTCCTCTTATTAGTGGTAGCCATTAGAGATTGGCCATTGCATCAATTGGATGTGAAGAATGCCTTTCTCTATGGTGACCTAGAAGAGGAAGTGTATATGGAGCCTCCACCTGGTTTTAAGTTTCCCTTAGCTGAAGGGAAAGTGTGCCTCCTAAAAAGGCACTTTATGGCCTCAAGCAGTCTCCTAAGGCTTGGTTTGAGTGATTTAGACACGCCATTCTAAGGAACAGGTATTCCTAGAGTCAGGCTGGCTACACTTTGTTTATCCAACGAGGTAATGGTATTGTCACAACTTTTTTTGTTTATGTTGATGACATTGTAGTGACTAGGAATGACAAAGCCGAGATAAGTAGATTGAAATCATACTTGGCTCAACAATTTGAGATTAAATATCTTGGACTATTAAAGTACTTCTTGGGAATTGAAGTATCAAGATCAAAGGAGAGAATCAATATCTGCCAAAGAAAGTTTGTACTGGACTTATTGAAAGAAACAGGGATGTTGGGATGTAAACCAGCAAACTCCCCAGAAGGGCCTTGGTGCAACGGTAAAGGTTGCTCCATTGTGACCAAGTGGTCAAAATCACAAGCTTAGTGAAGATTGTGGTTCTCCTCTTATAGATGCAGGAAAGTACCAGAAATTGGTTGGGAAACTGATCTGTCTCTCTTTGACTCAGCTAGACATCACTTATGCAGTTGGAGTGGTGAGCCAGTTTATGCATGCCCCCAAGAGTGGGCACTTTGATGTTGTTTATCGCATCACCAAGTACTTGAAATCTTCTCTAAGAAAATGACTTTTATATGCCAGGCACAACCATTTGAGGATGGAGGGCTACATTGATGTCGATTGGGCTGGTTCAGTTTCTGACAGACGATCTACATTAGGTTACTATACTTTTGTATGTGGTATACCATCTGGTTACATGGGGGAGTAAAAAACAACCAGTTGTAGCTAGGTCCAGTGCAGAGGCAGAATTTAGTGCCATGACTCATGGAGTATGTGAACTCATATAACTGAGGCGGTTGATTCAAGAGTTGGGATTTGACATTGAGGGACCTATGCGGCTCTATTGTGATAACAAAGCTGCTATAAGTATTGCTTATAATCTCGTGCAACATGAGAACGAAGCACATTGAGGTTAATAGACACTTCATCAAAGAGAAGTTGGATTCTGGTTACATTTGTACCCTCTTTGTGAAGACAGGTGATCAAGTGGCAGATATCTTCACCAAAGGTCTCATTCTTAACCAGTCCAGTACCCTTCTGCGCAAGTTGGGAATGTATGACATTTATTCTCCAGCTTGAGGGGGAGTGTTAGAGTTTTTGTAATAGGGGTACTTAAGTCATTGGTTTTTTGTAAGTCATACTAAGTTGTAATTTTTATCTTGTGTTACTTTTTACCTTTTACCTCCCTAGGGAGGTATATGTAATTCCAAGGAAGTAATTAATGAACAATATAGGTGAGAGAGGTGTTGATTCTCTCTCACCATAATTTTCTCTCATCGCTTCTTCTTCCTTCTCTTCTCCTCCTCTTCTTAGCTGTTACTCCTTGTTCCTTGCTAGAATCGATCCATACCTCATTTCTAATTGAAGGGTCTTAGTTTATCTCAGAGGAAGGATGTTCAGGATCTTTAATCTGAAACTATTATGTAGGCTATAAGCCTGTTGACAACCCTATGTATCCAAATCTAAAGCTTGGGGTGTGTGTGATGGCAAAGACTTTGAGTATAAACATCAATACAAAAGACTAGTTGGGAAATTTATTTATCTGACTGTTGTATGCCCTAGACCCACACCATAGTCTGGGGCGTTATAGAAGGTGCGAAATCCACCCTTTGTACCTACAACAGTCAAATAAGCTTCCCAACTAGTCTTCTGTACTGATGTTTATACTCAAAGTCTTTGCCATCACACACCCCAACTAGCATGAATTGGGATTCTTTGTTACTAAACCTATGAAGATGTATTGTGACAATAAAGCTGCAATTTATATTGCCAGTAGTCCGTTTTTTCATGAGATAACTAAGCATATTGAGGTGGTTTGTCACTTTGTAAGAAAAAGGGCGATGCAGAAGTTGATCACAACTCCGGCAATCAACTTGGTGATTTGTTCACAAAGGTGTTGTTCCGGCTTCCATTCCTTAGTGGTTGTTCCAAGTTGGGTATGGGAGATATATATACTCCATCTTGAGGGGGAGTGTTAAAGTGTGTGTCGACTTTGGGGGTCCACGGAGGTCCATGGACCTTGTAGCATGGTATCATGTTTAAGTTAGCTTGGTTATCTTTATCTTTACTATTTACCTTTCCTATTGTGATTAGACTTAGGGTTAGCTAAGTAGAGGGCTACTTTGATTATAGATTGTAATAGGTCTTTATTTTCAGGATATATAAATACGAGTGTGGGGCTTGGCAATAGATCTATCCATTCTATTGCACAGCTTTCTTCCATCTTCTTCCTCTCGGTTCTGTTTGTAGTTTCTGGTTGTCTAGTTCTGATTCAATCACATAACTCATGTGCTCACGATATGGTATTGCACTTATATGCTTTATGTGGAATATTTGCTTGACACAATGTTTGACTACTTGTCATATTTAGTGAGCTTTGTATTTCAACTTGTAGCTGTGCCTTGTAAATTTATTTACTAGTGGCACTTGTTAAGGGGGAGCTATTTTAACTTCCACCATCTCCATGTGTTGCCATCACCCAAAAGGGGGAGATTGTAATTTCTGCCTAAATACTCCAAGTGTCCATCAATAGTATATGTTATTGAAAACTGACTGTATGAGAGTGTTCTTATTTGAATGTCCTTTACCTTAATCTGCTTATATTTTTCTTGCCTTTACTGCTTTGACTGGCATTGTTGGTTCTCCTTTATTATTCTTTTGTTTTATCTTTTTCCTACACCCAACCAAAATGACCAGTTTCTGTGGTTCGTCTCTGAAATTTATGACATTACCACTATACCATAGGTAATTACACAAATAGTACCCCATGCGGTTTGAGGAAATTTTTTTCCTTCTTATGCTTGGAATCTGGTGTTACAGACAAATACTTATATTTGTCATGTAAAACCAGTCTGAAATAAAAAAAAATTCCATATTATACATGTATCTTGTATTTTAAATGTATAAAACTGTCACTATATTTAAATATAATTGGAACACATTGAGTGTACACACGCACACACAAAATATATATTTCCTTGTACTTTCCACAGTATGCTCTGTTTTCAGTGAAAGTTTATGTCAAAATAATTCTCATTGAAATTTTCAGGAGAATATACATATTTGAGAGGGGGGGGGGGGGAATTGCAAAATCTACTATTTTAAGGCTTTTGTATGTCAAATGTAAATACTCATACAAAATCAAGCATATTTGGTTATTATCTCTTTTTCATAATTTTGTAATATATAATACCTTTTATAACATTTAAAGCTCTTTTTTTTGGTGGGGGGGGGGGGAATATCGTTGGTTTGCTGGGTTTCTTATGTGTTATATGAACTGAAACAGTGAATCTTTTTATGTGGATCCAAATGTTTCAACATGTGTCATATGAACCGAAATAGTGAACCTTTTTATGTGGACTCAAAAGGTTACAACATATGCCAAATTGTCGCCAAAATATTGTATCATTATTATATTTCAGAAGGATTTCATGTTGGTTTTGGGGGGAAATGGGAATATGTTGGCAGACATATTTTGATATTTAGCCCTTCAGTTCTTATTTGTTATTGTTTTAACAGGGTGCTTTTGGAAAGAATGCTCTGATCGGCTTTGGTTTGACAACTTACACATTGCTTGGACTGGGAGTGGTATACATCTTTATCCTTAACTGCATTGTTCTTTTGTCAATAGAACTCGATAGCATGCAGCATTTAAGTTCAGTATAGTTTGTTTCTGGTTTATTACTTTTTTTTTTTAATGAAGAAATTGCCAGATTCATTTGTTTACGTAAGTGAGTGGATTTTGAAGATGCTTTTACTATCATGGTGCGAATGCTTTAATTTTGGGTTTCAAAAGTAAACTGTATCTCTGCATCTGCCCAGGATTATTTTTTTTTTTTGGATGGATACATTTTCCTAAGATTACTCTTACCAGACGGAACTTCAGAAAAGTGGTTGAAAGATTTCTGTTGATTTTTGGGACTGTTGTGGTGCAGTTGTGTAGATTAACCATAGATTGGCTTACTGGAAAAACAAAAGAAACAAGAAAATTACTTAATGGATAGTATTTAATTTATGTCATGAATCATCAGAGTCGATGTCTTTTCTTGACATGTGATGTCATTTTAGTTTCGTAAACAGTTAGTACTTTGCCAATTAAAATTTTCAGACTTCTCTTATTGGGGACTAAAGTTCCCTACTATGTCTGAGGCATACTTCTTTACTTGATAGAGCTCACCAGAAAGAGCTCTAAAAATCTATAATAATAAAGGGAAAAACCTATGCCCAGAACAAAGAGGGGAAAAATGGCGGCCCCATCCCCTCCCCTCCCCACCCCACCCCCCATGAAATGTGAAAATCCTACCCCTGTTGATGCCTCCCACGCATGCTCTCATTGGCCCCGGCGCTGGTGCAGGGGCCATGCAGCCTGACAGCGATCCCCAACCCAATAATAAACTAGTCCCAAAAACGACCTTTTAAAATTTTCAGAATATTTCCATAGGTAGCCTAGGTTTTCTGTTAATTCAAAACATGCAAAGAAATTTCCTTTAGACCTAGATACTCATGACGAAGAAATAAAATTTTATTTATACTGTAAATGAGCTAATATCGTGCCGCTTAATTCCTTCTAAAACAAAATTTATCAGGTCTTAAAATGCTTTCTATAATGTGACAATGCTTTAGGCATCCGTTTATTTATTTCACTACTTGCAGCATGTAATGTTTTTGGCTTTGAAAAAAAAAACAGAACATGTTTCAAGAAAATGTAGGTAAACACAGTATTATCTTGTCATACTGTTGTCACTAGTCACCCTTATTAAGCTTTAAGAAACACATGTTTTTTTTACTTTAATTGGAAGGACTGTAATCTGGTAGAAGCCACATTCTCTGCTGGCAGGCTCCCATTCAGTCCACGTACCTCTTTTGGTGAGAAATTGATAGATAAATCATATTGCTTTTGAGAGTTTATGGAGAATATGTCCATCATTCTCTGACAAAATAGAGAAAGTCTAAAAAAGTTTTGTACCATCTGAATGATGTTGATCCATATTCCTCCTTGTGGACAGCTGCGATTAAGGATGGCAATGGTCATGCCGTAGGTTAACCTGCTTGGTCCTATTTGCAGTAGGTTGGTTTTTCTGAGACCTAATTAGGTTGTCGGGCTTTGGTTATGCTATAAAGATGATAAGTTTGTATTGGTTGAACATTTGTGGCCCATAACTCTACCTGCTTCTTTTTCCCTCTCTGACTTTACATCATTTTCCTGACCAAGCACAACCCATTGTGTACTCTGAATTTCTCCAGTCATGGGTTGAGGTTAGAGTTTCACAAGTCAGGCTCAGGTGGGCTAAAATACTGAACCCAACCAGTTGTCATCGCTAGCTGGGGTCGAACCCAAGACTTTATGGTTTCTGTGATGTATGTGTAGAAAATAGGAAGCATGGCTTTTACTTTTGCCCTTGCCCTAGACTGGAACAAGTGTTTTCTTTAAAAAAGGGGGTTGGTTTTATTCTTGGTTCGATTTCTTCCATGAATACTATACACTGGGCATCTAATTTTTATATTTTTGGGCAGCTTGGTGGACCTTTATCACTTCCATGGGGGCTTTACGTACTGATATGCCAGGTATGCAGATAATGACCCTGGGGGTGAAGAAAAAGTCATTAGTACTACCATATTCTAGTTTCATTATTTACTTTTATCTTCTCCTAATTTTTCTGAATCAAATATTCAGAGGACCCTGGAGAAACCATGCTTAAATGACGTGTCTGAGGTAGGAACATGGAGGAGAACAGCTTTGATTGTTGCGATACTTCTTGTTGTGTTGACTCTCCTTCCTTTGTGGGATGAACTTGCTGAGGAACTGGGTATAGGTCTTGTAACCACATTTTGATGTATAATTGTTCACATAGGTATACAAATCCTTAGAATAACCAATTTCATGTTACATTTTTTAAACTTTTATTACATAATAATTGATCATTGAGATGAGTTTAGTCATTTTTATTTTCTTTGCCAGTGTATTTGTAATTTCAAGATAATGATGATTTATCATTCTCAATATAACTTGTAATGGACACAAACCAGGGTCTAGTGGTATGGTCATACACCACAAACGAAAACCATTATTTTGGAATCTTATTCTTGGCAATTGGAAAATTAATAAGAATATGCAACAACATAAATATATAATCTAAAGAAATCTTTTAGGGAGAGGTTTTCGTACAAGGGCAATGTAAGAAAGAATTTGCACGCCACACCAATGAGAAGTTACCTATATTAAAACATAGTGGTCATTTCGTGCCCCTGTGTTTGGGCCTTAGTTAGCAAATTCGGATTCTTGAATTATTCGAATAAAGAATTATTCGGAATGATTCGTTTGGTTAATTTAAGATTTCGGTCAAAAAAGCGGACATAATAAAATTCTGATTCGGATTTGGATTCGAGAATTATTCGTTTACCAAAATAAAAGTTAGGCAAAAAAATTGGATATTATTTTTAATTTTTATAATATCTGTTTATCACTATCAACCAATTAACATGCCTGCATAAGATACAAGTAACATAAAATTAGGAATACAACCATTTGTAATCTACTAATTCCATCATTGTTTCTGTATTAATTGTGTTTGTTTATTATCCTTATGAAGTTATGAGTGGATTTGATTTGAGTGGGTTTCAGTCCTTTATTAGTTTTTTCTTGTACAGTTGAGAAGTGGAGCACTCGAGCTTCCCCATTTATTATTATTGTATATATTTCAATTCTAAACAATGGAAAAGAAGGTATGGGTTTTGATAAATTTGATTCTCCCTGACATCTATCGAACTCCACCATTCGAATAAAGAAATTGGCAATCGTGAGTCCGTGACCAGAATACCAGATGAGATTTACAGGTTTGAACTTTGAACCATTCCAGTTCCTCTTTAATATTAAAATCATAGATTCTGAAATTCTATAAACCATCAATAACACTGATATATTTAATTTAAAAAAAAAAACCCCATGAATATAAGCAAACAGAGATGCCTGAGAAAATACTTACAGAGGGAGATGAAGAAGAGAGACAGTCTCGCTGGCCGAATAGAGACGGAAAAGAAGAAGGGGGCAGAAGTTCAATAGCTTCAGATGGAGTGTGAAATCTCTGAAGGAGGTAGATGGCATGTGGGACGAGAGTCACGAGAGTACGAGACAGTAGTTGCAGCCTTGCAGGTAGCAAGCTTGCTGCTTGCTGCTTGCAGCGGTGGTCGGAGTCGGACAAGAAGAAACAACCCAACGGCAGACTTGGTTTTTGAGTCTTTGACTCTTGTCTCTCTCAAAGTCTAAAGGACTCACGGTAAAACTGTAAAAGGAGGATTAAAGGGGTGAAAGTGAATCAGGGATAAAGTGGTTAAGGGAATACGTAATGGGTTACGGGAATGGGAATATGGGATTAGAGATGTAAACGGATAGTCGAAAATCCGTATTCGATCCGGGTTCGTATTCGTTTTTGAGGATTCGTATTTAGAAATTCACTATCCGGAAACTATCCGAATCCGTCCGAAACTAATCAAATTCAAATATGGTAATCCATGTTTTCGATCGATTATTATCCGATTCGTTTAGCTATCCGACAGTATTAAAATATCCGAAATAAAATATTTGTATCCGTCTATCCGTTTAAATTGCCTTCTTGGATTTTGTATTTTATTTATATTTATAACTTAGTAGCTAGTAAGTTAAAAAAATATGATTGTTTTATATATATTACTATTTGACTATGATAGATGTTATCATATACCTATTAAAAAAACATATAAAAACAAAACAAAAAGTAGAAATACATAAAAAATGTAAATAAGACAAAAAAAAAAAAAGAATTAGGCAAGTCAAAAGTCTAGATGGAAAGCCAAAAGTCTCGATGGAAAGCCACAAGTAAAAATGTAAATAAGACAAAAAAAGATAGAAAAACCAAAAGTCTCGATGGAAACTTGGAAAGCCAAAAACCTCTTTGAAAACTGAAATCTCGGATTCTCGGTCTCTCAACTCTCAACTTTCAAGACTCTCAAGTATAACCCTAAAGCTCAATGTTCTCTTTGCCTTCCATTAGTTGTGACTACAAATCTACAATCCCTCTCTCTCTGGTTTCATATACATATCGTTTCATGCCTTCCTGTGCATATCTTCGTTGTTACAAGAGACGTCGTTCTGCATGCGCAATCACCAGTAGCAAATGTCAAAGGTAAGTCTCTCTCTCTCTCTCTCTCTCTCTCTCTCTCTCTTGTTTCATATGCATCGTTTTCTTCTTTATAGCATTACCCTTGATGCCATTTCTACCATTATAATTTCTAGCGAATCCATCTCTTGGATCATCCTCTGAAGTCCCAAAACTCATTGTTCAAGTTGTCGATCTCAAGCTTGTCGGCAACAGATTTACGTGAGTTTCTATCTTTCAAATTCTGTTTTTTTTTTTTTAACTGTATGAATCTGGTTGTTGTATGTTGGATTTGTTATTAGTCTTATCTATAGTATCACCTATTGCTTATATTTGTTGGGTTGTTCCATATTCGGATACTGTAGGTTTGGTTGGGTTTTAGATCAGGCTTTTCTGCTTTATTATATTCCTTGCATTTTATGTATTATGTGATACAGGATTTCAAATCGGTTTGAAAAACGGAGTGTAATGAAGTCATTTCTAAGAAGAAATAAAGCTCAATAAATAAAAAACAGTAAGCGGACAATCGAATGGTAATCGGATAGAAACATTCGGATATTTGGTATCCGCTAAACGAATCGAACCGGATAATATCCGGAATCCGTTTAACAAGTCGAATTCGAATTTGATATTGTGTTATTATATTCGGCGGATATTCGGATCGAATTCGGATAGTACCCAATCCGATTCGAATTCGATCCATTTACATCTCTATATGGGATTAAGGGAGTGTTTTTGTATTTTTTTTTGTATTTTTTAACCAATCGAATTATTCGTGTATAATTCGGTTTGTTCGAATAAAACGTGTTTTTTTTAAATAGTTCTAATAAGGCGTTACTTTTTTTTATTTATATTTTTAATTCGGATTCGCCAAGAACTAATCGTATTATTTGGAATAGTTTGGTTCGGCCGAATAATTCGGCGAATTAAATAACTAGGGTTTGGGCACAAGGACCACACTCCTCCTTAAAGAATGTTCATGCAATGAATTTTCCATTGGTTTCTCTTTGAGAGTTCAAAATATCATACCTTGTGAAAATAAAAAATTTGTGAAGTTCTCTCTTTTATGGAAAGGGGTGTCAAGAATATTCCTGATATTTAAAAGATATTAATTTCAAGGTATGAGGAAAGTCATCAAACTTAATTAAATTATCTTTTGTAGCGTTTTTCTCATCTTTTTTTGGAAAGACTTTTAAGAATTTCCTAATACTTAAAAATTATTAATTTCAAGGAATAAAGAAAGTAGTGGGACTAAATTAAATTATTCGAAAACATATTGCTACATTATTCTTGTATAGATTTTTTTTTATATCTTTCTCGCATAATAAACTGTGGGACCCACTCTAACACACATTATCTCATATGCTGACCATGTGAACCCCATACGAATGATACCATTTCCCAACTTCTCATTGGTGTAGCATGCAAATTCTTTCTTACATTGCCCTTGTACGAAAACCTCTCCCTAAAAGATTCCTTTAGATTATACATTTATGTTGTTGCATATTCTTATTAATTTTCCAATTCCCAAGAATAGAGAGATTTCAAAATAATAATTTTCGTTTGTGGTGTATGACCATACCACTACACCAATGAGAGGTTGGGAAATGGAGTCATCCATATGGATTTCACATGGTCAGAATATGAGATAGTGTGTGTCAGTGTGGGTCGCTCTGTTTATTTATGCGAGAAGGATATAAAAAAAATCTGTCTAGGGACAATGTGGCAATATTTTTTCGAATCATTTAATATAGTCCGACTACTTTCCTTATTCCTTGAAATTAATATCTTTTAAGTATTGGGAGATTCTCAAAAGCCTTTCCAAAAAAGACAAGAAAACGTTACAAAAAAAAAATTAATTTAGTTTGACGACTTTCCTCATTCTTTGAAATTAACATCTTTTAAGTGTCAGGAATATTCTTCAAAGCCTTTTCCATAAAAGAGAGAACTTTGCAAATTTTTTTATTTTCACAATATATGATATTTTGAACTGGAAACCAATGGAAAATTCATTGTTGAAATCCCTTTTCATATTTAAATATTAGGTGAGCATTCTCTATGGGGGAGTGTGGTCCCCGTGCCCAAACATAGGGGTGCGAAATGACCACTGTGTTTTAATATAGGTAGTTAGGTTGAATATTGCGAATTTATATAAGGGCGAACAAAATATATTGTGAATTTATTTTTAGCTGCCTCATTTCAACCATATCTGCCTGTAACTAACCTACCTGTTGTTCCAACTGCGTCTTAGGTGGGTTGCTACTTGAAGGATCCATGGTGTTTATTCCAGATGATAGCCTGACTGGACCTTGCCTTTGGAGGTTAGGTGGAGAAAGGGAAATTATGAAATCTTGGGTGTATGGAGAGAGTAGAGATCGGAGCGGACTAACCGGTCGCCATGATGGACCCACGCAGATAATAAGAAACTTTTCTGGTGCAAAAATGTGTCTTGCATAAGCAAAAAAACTTATTTTAGGACACAGAAGGACTTACCGATTATATACACATTTTTTTTTTTTTAATATAAATTTATATGTACAGTCATATATATACACGGATATATATACAAACAAAGTTAGTTTATGTGATGATACATCGTTGACCTTTTGATTCCTTTTTACTCAGGTAATTGATGGTATGGTTTCGTCGTCTCATAACATGGAAATATTGGAATTCATGACAAGTTAGGAAAGATTCTTCTACTAAATGATGTATCCTATATCATAACATGGAAGCTAACCGATGATGCATCAAATATGTAAAAAGAAACTAAGCATGTTATTTCTATTGGTAAAAATTACTAGTTACACTAAAAATAAGTACTTTGGTGATCTACATTTGTTAAGAAAGGAAAATGTAAAAACAATATCTGTACGCGAAAATGTGGAAAACGCGGAGTACGAGTTGTCTCCCGGCTCAAGTGGAGACGGACAAACTTTCTTCTTCATCAGACAGAGTGAGGATGTGAATAAGGATTTCGCTACTCATACTTCGAGCAAAGAATTTTCGTTATTCGGACTTCGGGCAGAGTAATGGCTAATAATGAGATTTTCGCTATTTGGACTTTGGGCAAAGTAACGGCTTGAAATGGTCAAATATGATTAAAATGGGATTTTGGGTAACTCGGGTCATTGACAGGGTAACGAGGGTGTAGGTTTTGAATGGAAATGGACAGGACTTCGAAGAATGCTCAAAAGAAGACTTTTGGACATGAAAAAAGGGAGAAAAACATGAGTGGATATGCTTCCTGAAGTTGAGGGCTCTTCCTTAAAACATGAGTGGATGCGATTCCCGTGTCCAATAATCGTCATTGCCGGGAGGGGTGGCAATTTTCAACTTCTACATCAAAACATTTTATCCCTAAGGAAATGCTTGGTAGTGTGGATTCCAAAGTTTTTGCAAAAGACTACATGACAACTGTGAAGGCCATGTTTGAAGAATCCAAGAAAGTAGAGCCAACAAAACCTGATGACCAAGCTTACAGGTGCAAGGTTTGATGGCAGTGGTAGTGTGAGAGAACACATACTGGGAATGTTGACAACAGGTAACAAAATTAGGGAACTGGGCATCAATTTTGATGATGATTTCTTGATCAACCTAATTCTTAACTCTTTGCCAGATTAATACAAGACCCTACACACAACATATAATGCCTTGAAGGAAAAATAGACCCTGAATGAGCTTATCCATTTCGTTACATAAGAAGATGGAATGATCAAGCGAAATAAAGTGGAAAGTGCCAATATAATTGAGAACAAAGGAGCATCAGGTAGTGGATTGCAAAAGATTGTTAGAAGGAAAAAACATGCCATATGATACGACCAACAAAAATGATATAGAGTATTACTGGTGTCGTAAAAGGGGGCATATAAAGAAGGATTTTAATGGTCGCAAGGCGTGGCTGGACAAGAAGAAGGGGACTGAGGCTTCTGATTAGGTCCCTAACTAACGAAGAGATCTTGATCAAATTGATATATATGAAATTGAGCACAATTTTGCAAAGAAATATCCCACTTGTTTTTCAAAAGTCAAGACCCCGCCAATAATGTAGATTAACGCGTAAGGTAGGTTGATTCCTCCGAATCTTCGACCCCTATGGTTTCTTAACGGCCCTTCTAAATCAGCCCAATTATGCAAGCGACGGAGTACAAGACATCAAACCCCCAACAGTTTATCACCTTATAATTAATTCCCGATGAAGACAATCTCTAATATTACATCAGTAACGAACAAGAAGTAGGTGAAATGAATGATCAAAATTGTCATATAACTCTTTTTTTTTTTAATAAATTGTCATAGGAGAAATGTTCTATGTGGGGGGGGGGGGGGGAGTGTAGCTCCTATGCCAGACACATGGGGGGCCGTAATGACCATCCTTCCACCTATGAAATGCGGTAATGACTGTCTTGTTGATGTCATTGTGTGCACGTAGGGGCCACACTTCCCCACAGAGAACTCTTACTCATTATCATATTACTCTTTCATGTGGTAAAAATACTAACACATGCTCAAGTGGAAATCAACACTGGGAACGAAGAAACCTTTTTCCCAATTGTGACATACTAAAAAGGAAGAAAGTTCTCTATTTCGGGAGTATGGCCTATGCCAGTACTCCCATGAGTCTTTCTCTCTCCTCCCCTTTTGAAAAGACACATCTACCCCCTTATTTTGAGAAGGAGAGAGATAGATACATGGGAGTGCAGGCGTAGGCCACACTCCCAGAGAAAAAGCAAGATCTTTATACCCTGCGGTTCCCTGCTCAGTACAATTCCTGCAATTCCTCTCATAGGAGTCCACCTCCTGCCTAAACACACTACCCGGGTGGAGTCCACCCCCCTCTTATTAGAGGCACTAGGGAATTGTACCGGAACCACAGGAGATAATTTTCCCATAAAACTACTTTCCCCACTAAAAATTATAGGACGTAAACCACAAGGTGACCTTTTACCGTTAATAAATTGGTCGGACCTGAACTTGACCCAACCAGAATGCCGAAGGTCCAAACAAGTACGAGCCCGGTCCCGATCAGATCCCTTTTCCTGACTCACTCCTCCTTCCTCCTTCCTCCTCAGATGTTCCAGGAGGCGAAGTGGATTTGTGAGCGTGCCCGAACCGAAGACGAAGCAGAACTAATTGAATGCGCAGAGCTAATCCTTCCATGGCTGCCACCGTCCGACCTTGCTTCCGTGTCTTCGACCTGCAAAGCCCTCCACCGGATATCCCGAATAATCAACACCAGGAGAGCTTCGGATGCCGCGAGAAGCTTCGAAACGAATCCCATCCCATTCCTCAACTCCGTCGATGACCAACCCTACTCCTATTTCATCTACTCCCAATCTCAAATTCTAGGTTTCCCTGACTCTTCTCCCTTATCCCAACAACCATGGGGATTCATCCCTAGACCTACTTATAGTAACAGACCCTACTCGAAGCCATCTTCAGATACTGGTTTCGATCTGAATCCGATGCGTTCCTTCTCAAGAACGCTCGAACTTGATTGTGGTTGTGACTGTAAGATCTGTTCTCAATCTCATCAAGTGAAAGAAGTCGGGAAATCAGAATGCTGCCCATGTTCGACTATCCGGCCCGAGCTTTTGGGTTCGAGTCCGGACGCGGAAATGGTGATGACCGAGTGTGGACCGAGTTGCGCTTGCGGGTTGGATTGTGAGTACCGCTCGACTCTGCGAGGAATTTCAATTCGGCTGGCAATCGTTAAGGATCAGAGGAAAGGTTGGGGATTGCACGCCTCTCAGTTCATTGGGCGTGGCGAATTCGTCTGCGAGTACGCTGGTATGCTTTATATGAAATTTGGAATTACTCTATCCATTTCTATTAGTTTTGTTATTACTTAGACCGCCGCTTCAGTTCATTATGGTTTGTGTTGGCGTCGCTTCCATTCAAATGAAATGGCCTAGTTGAAGTTGGAGTTAGGGCTAGGTTATGCCAAACCATTACTTCTATTAGGGGCCTTGAACATCTAATTTAATACTGCTTTATATAATACATTTGCTCTGATTCAACAACAACAAACTCAGCCTTATCCCAACTTAATGGGATCGGCTACATTGATCCAATCGAACGAAAAAAGGAAAACTGAAAAGTGAAAGTGAGGAATGGGAAAGGAGATGTGAAGTGAAGAAAAAAAAATGAACAATGGAAAATAAAAGAAAAGTAAAAGAGGAAAGAGGCACCACCCTGCAAGTTAGGAGAATCTCAGCTAAATAGGGTCTGCTACATGGATCCTTGCCCTCCAATATGTTCTATCCGAGGTCGTACACGGCACGAGACCCAGACTATGCATGTCCTTTTTCACAACTTCTCCTATGGTCATTGTAGGCCTGCCCCTCGCTCTTTTAGCTCATTCAATCGGAATCATATCACTCCTCCTTACTGGAGCGTCCCTAGGCCTTCGTTGAACATGACCAAACCACCTTAAACGACTCTCTCCGAGTTTGTCATTGATCGGAGCAACTCCCAAGTCAGCTCTAATACGGTCATTCCTTACTCTATCCATCCTTGTTTTTCCACACATCCATTTTGACATCCGCATCTCTGCCACACAAAGCTTCTCGATATGACACTTCTTAACTGCCCAACATTCTGCTCCTTACTTCACAACAGTCCTATAAAACTTTCCTTTAAGCTTTAAAGGAATACGTCGATCACACAGCACTCCGGATGCACCTCTCCACTTCATCCATCCGACTTTAATTCTCTGTGAGACATCATCTTCTATGTCACCTTCTTTATTTATGATTGACCCCAAATATCTAAAATAGTCATTTTTCGGTATCTCTCTTTCCTCAATTCGCACCTTGCGAGTGTCCATCATAGTGTGACTAAAATTACACATCAAATACTCCGTCTTCGATCTACTAATCTTAAAACCTCTTGTTTCCAGGGTTGATCTCCATAACTCTAACTTAGCGTTAATCCCTGCTTTAGTCTCATCCATCAAAATGATATCATTTGCTCTGATAATAGTATTAAATCTATAGCATGGGATATAGTCACTGAAATTTGAAGTTAGGAAAGAAAAGGAATAAAGGCAATGGGTGGGTCTTTGAATGAATTAATGTGGCAAATATAGAGAGAGCAAAAGATTTGATTTATAGTCAGTAAATTTTCTGATGGTGTTTACATTTAGCTCTTATGCTATGGAGTTAAGGGAAGTTGTATGGCAATGCCTTCAGTTTTTTAAAATATACCATTCAATGTCAAGGCTAACTGTGTACGTTTGTGGTTATATGACAAACAAAGAAGTGTTGGAACTCTGATGGAGGAAGGAAACAAAATGAAAATTGAAGAGGGCTAGAATGGTTGAAAATCTTACTTGGCCACCTATTTCCAAACTTTTATTCTCATTTACTCTCCACCCTTAACTCTCATGGATTGTCTCTCATGCATCCTTAAACCTGTTTTCTACCCTATGCAGTAATCAACCACAATTATCTCTATTAGAATTTTACCACCCATGAATTACTCAACCCTGATAAAAAACAGCTCTCTTCCCTCATCATATCTTGCCCTGTGTTAGTGAATAGAGATTCTTTATTTTACTTAAAGTTTTCCTCTTTAATTTAAAAGCAACTCTTACCCTCACTAAATATATCAACTGGCAAAATAGAACTTTGAAAATCCAAGACTATGGGGGAGTGCACAGTAGCAGTTGGAGTACCATAGGGATGTATGGACATACATGGGGATGCATGCCAAGACATGTGAGGGTATTTGACTAAATTAGGCTTTAAAATTTAAGACGTGGCTAATCCAGACCATGCCCTCTATCCAACAGTTAAAATAACCACATCATCTGTCCATGTGGCTCAAAATGGTGGACCGTTTAGGAAGCCATTCCAAAATGAGGCCATGTGCAGTCTGAACTTTAAGATATAATTATTAATATCAAATAGCAAGTCAGCCCATATTATATGGATGCTTTATGATGTTTCTACATTTGAAATAAACACTAAAAATATATTGACTTTCATTTAGCTTAAGCCAATCTCTGAAGTCTTTGTCGTGGAATCTTGTTAATAGCCTGTATCTCTAATCTTTTCTTCTGTTTCCTATTTTTGTTGTCAAATTTCTCCCTGTTATTTCCTGTCCAGTGTGATCATTCACCCCTTCAAGGTCAGTTGGGATTGCATCAAAGGTTTGTCCACTTGGGTCAGGTTAGGTTAGCCTAAGATATCAAATCCAGCCTCTTCATCCCTATACAAGATCCCTGTTTTATGTTAAATTGAGGAAAATCCAGCAGCGTGAACCTAAAGATGACGGCTTTTTGTTTCATAACTTTAAATAACTAGATGATATACAACATAGAGATTATTTAACCGAGTCATTGAAGCAGGAAATGGTCCATGCTGCTTGATTCAGTTTAGCCAAATAGCTGAACTCGGTTAATGATAAAATGGTAGTGTTGTTGGTAATTTACTAGTTTTGTGGTATTTAATAACATCATTCTGATCCAAGGCATGTCGTTTTGTTCATGAATAAATGGGATAGTATATGATAGTAGTTGTGGTACATTAGTAAAGCAATTCCCTTTTGCTCTTTTGCTTGATAATATTGAAAGAACTAGTTGAACAATTCATTTAAAAGAAAAAGGAAAAGAAATAAAAGCATGTATACATGGATGGGCATGGAGCTTAAATCTTTCAAAACTGGCCCAGCTTAATCTAATTGGCTTTGGTTTGTCTGTTCATGACAAAACCAACTGAGTTATGGTCCAATCCTCCTCCCCCCCCTTTTTTTTGCTGTCCGTCCCTTGCCCTCCTAAGCATATTTGCTAGAGAACTGGTTCCTCGATGATTGCAATTTAGAACAATGGTATGCAAATGTAAGCTGAAAAGGTACACACTAGCAGTGGTTGATTTCTCCAAAGTAATCCAATCCATCATTGAGATTCATTTAATGGTTCATCTCAAGACTAACCCTCTTCATTGGTCCCTGATGAGTGTCTGGGTTATTTTATTTATTTTTAATGTTGTTTTATAACTACTGTTGTATCATTGCATTCAATGTCACATATGTGAAACTGTCCTGCTTAGGTGAAGTATTGACAACTGAAGAAGCCAGAAGGCGGCAGCAGAAGTACGATGAACTTGCTTCAATTAGTCAATTTTCTTCTGCCCTTTTGGTTGTGCGAGAGCATCTACCTTCCAGGAAAGCATGTTTGAGGGTGAACATTGATGCCACAAGAGTTGGAAATATTGCACGCTTTGTTAATCATTCTTGTGATGGCGGCAATCTTTCAACAGTCTTGGTGAGAAACTCAGGCTTGTTGCTACCTCGTCTTTGTTTCTTTGCTTCTAGAGACATACAAGAAGGTGAAGAGGTTACATTTAGTTATGGAGATGTTAGACTCAGGCCTAATGGCTTACAATGTTTTTGTAGTAGCTCTGGTTGCTTCAGAGTGCTGCCTTCAGAACAGACATGATGGTCTCCCTCAATGTTAGATTTCCTCTGCTCCATTTTAGTATAGTATCTGTTTAATGCCTTCACCATCTGAGGCTAATCTGACAACATTTCATTTTTCAATCAACAAGCGATCCTTAGCGTTTGTTTCAGTGCCAACCGTTGCATCCATCTTTGAACAAAAGATTGTAGGATCATTAGTTCATAGTTCTATGTTTGAAGCAAGTTGGGGTTTGGTTAACTGGTGATAGGTCTTGGACTCTCCATGTTTACTGATCAGTTATGGGGTGTGTCATTTATGAATATCGGATAGGGAATATAGCCAAAAAGATTTATTTATTTTTTTGTGCGTGTGTAGCCTATATATTACTTTCTTGATTTTGGAAATTCTTTCGAAAGAATGACAATGGTCTTAAAGGTTTTCTGTTTTGAATGGACTCTTTCTCTGGTTGCAAATCAGTGTGGAGGCGGTTTGACCCATCAGTAGAACCATCTTGGTGTTGGATATGCTTGTGGCACACCAATTGGATGTTCTTTGGAGTACATGTTAAGAAGAGTCTTAGACTGTAGACTAGAATGTTAGGACATTGATCACTGCACTGACTTTGTAGAAGAATGGAAATCTAATCCTCCTTAGCTGTGGTAAATCTACTTTTTAGTTTAAAAAAAATAAAAAAGAAAAAACCTGATGCATGCTCATTTGCAGCATTAACATTTGTTATATAAACTCTTTCCAGAACTTGTTCCACAGTAATAAGCATTTCTTTCCACATTTTCCTAAGGGGCAAGATTGGAAGAATAATCATAAACAGCCAATTAATGATATGGTGTAACAGCAGGTGCATTCTCAAACAATTTTAAGAGATAAGGTATGTCTTCTTTAATGTTGACTAAGCGTGTCTGGGCAGCAGGTCCTTTGGGCTTGAGCACTGAATTTCTCACTTCCTCCTCGCTAGAGCAGCTTTGTATCTCCATTATCACTAACAAACAATTTGATAAACCCTTTCTCAAGTGGGTTTTTTTGTTTTCTGTGTTTATTATTAACTGTTATTTTATTTGGCACCTTTGGAAAATGGTGATTTATAAGTCTCTGAAACCTGACCCAACATGGGTGCTGAAGAACAGCTCTCGATGGTTGAATGATCTTAAGATTTATCCCCCATCCTCTTTGGTGCGATCCCGTCCAGGTAAGTTATTGCAAGAACTACATTTATCTTCAGTCAGCAGCTCAACCCTCAACTTAGTTTTCACCCATTGGATGCATGAAATTTCAATGAAAATAAATTACAAAAAGTAAAACAAAATAAAAGATCTCAAAGTGAAAGCGTGAGCTTAATTTGTTGGGGAGGAAACTTGCCCCATCTCATCAGAAGTTGCCTCTTTAAGAAGCCTACAGGAGTGAGTTATTTGATGAACATGTGAAGTTGAAGCTTCAGAGGATGGATGTAAAGGAGGCAAATTTTGTTATTCAGCTGCATATCAAGCAAGACGACCTATAACTACTGCTAAATCATTCTTTTGATGCATGTAGAAGGTACCATTTTGCCAACAAGAAGTATATAGAAGGTGAACAAGATGAAATATAAGAAATTTTTTCTCATATGGAAGGACCGAGTTTTCCTTTTCCCCCCGTGAAGATAGAATCTCTTCACCCATAGGTTTTAGTGCTTGGATGCAACGCTGGGTGCAATGTCACGGGCATTTCAGACATTTGTCATATAACGGGCGTAGTTATGAGATCGCAATGGTGGGTGAAGAAGGGTTTCTCTTCACCCATGGAAAAGCTTTGTCCAACATGAAACCACACACCAAACACATGCCCCTGCCATCTTAGATTATACAAAAAAGCCACAACCCTCTGTTAAAGATTTAATTAGTAGTTATGGAAAACTACCCTGAAATGCCAAATCTAATGAGAAAACCTAGTACCTTGAAACTCCTTTAGAGGCAAACATGCCCAGTACAAATTAATATATAGTTTAATGGGGGCATTTACTGCCATTAGATTGAAAGAATTTAATTTCCATATTCATGCAGTGAGATTAGTATTACAGTAGACTCACCCTTCAAATTTGAAATTTTTTCTTTTTGGTTAAACACCCTTCAATTTTCCAATTAATTATTGGTGTAATGTAAGGGAAGTTTGAATTTTTCCCTTCTAGGTTTAGGTGAGACAGATCTATTAGGTTATTATCCCTGCAATGTCTATCACAGTTCAACAGTCATGGTTGCCATCACCTTAGTATTATCTCAAAATTTCAAAGTCTATGCTGAGAGTATAAGAGAGATCAGAAAAAACTGTTACTGCTGATGAGCTCGCACAGCCAAAAACCCCCCAAAAATAAAAATAAAAAATGAAATAAGAAAATTATTTCTGGTGAAGTATCTGATTGGCGAGAGCAGCTGGATTATGGGTCTCATCTTCCTCATCCTCTTCCTCCTGTGAAAGCCGGGAGAGCTGAAGAGGGTCAAAGCTACGGGACGATGGTGCAGTCGTCTCAACTGCAATGTCGAAATTGGAAGATAAGCTGCTGAGGTTGACAAGATTGTTGGAGACCGACGAATTATTAGAGTAAGCCGGCTGAAGCACTGCAAAATTTGGTGGTTGATGAAGAGGCTGATTCTGTTGATGCTGCTGTATGCTCTGAAGAGCATTCACCATGGCTAACCTACTGCTCATCAGCTGGTTATGCACAGCAGAGAGCTCGGCTTGCAATGAGGCCACCTGAAAATAATTAACATAAAACACCACCCATGGTAAGTTGTTAATATAGAAAAACGACAACTTAAAATGATGCAGAAAAAGAATGGAAATTGTAAGTAAACAACTATATAATGTAAGCAAAGATTCATATGGTTCGACAAGATTACTTATGTGTCTGTCGATATATGTGTCGACGGTGGGTTTAGATTTGTTTCTGTATCAATAGAGAATTGGATTTAAGTGAAAAAACTCGTTACAAATTTATAGCGAAATCCTATACAGAAAATTTAATTTATTGAAATACCTATATAACCCTAAAAGAATTGGACCCACGATCTCGATCTCTTTGATTGATCAATGTGTGATATTTCAAATCCTCATTACTAATGGAATTGAAACGATCTCCAGATTGATCAGAAGATCCTTTCAATTGACTAAAATCCTTTGCTTGAACAAAAATAGATCGATCATTGAATATTTGACAATATATTCCGTAGCTTGCTAAAAAATCGATCCTCGATTAACAACCACATATTGTCTAACCAAATCCAATTCTCTCCAATCTGAATATGTTCCTCAAAAAATCTAATTTGTGGAGATTCTTCCCCTAATTAACAAAGAGATCTTGACGAAATTGCCACATATGAAATTGAACACAATTTTGTAAAGAAGTACCCGATTTCTTTTTCGAGAAGGTCGGAGACTCCGCCAGTAACATAGATTAATGAGTACGGTGGGCTGATTCCTCCAAATCTTCGACTCCTATGGCCTCTTAACTGTCCTTCGAAATCAGTCTACTTATGCAGACGAGTTCAACGGAATACAAGACATCAAACCCCCAACAGTTTATTTACCTTATAATTAATTCCCGATGAAGACAATATTGCTCTAATATTATTACAATCAGTAATCAACAAGAAGTAGATGAAATGAAATAAAAGAGAAAGAACCTGTTGCTGCAAAGCAAGTATTGTAGAGACACATCCATAAACAGGATCAGACAACCTAGCTTGAGCCTCATAAGAAATGGTGAGAACTGCATCATGTCGTCGGTTTGGAAGGACACGCAACAAAAGCTTCGAAACATTACTTGCACCAAACACCTTGTGGACTGCAGCGAAGCGAGCTGCACCTTGATCTGATCCAAAATATGGTGCAAAGATGCACCCACTAATGCATTTCCTTCTTAAGAACTTGCATGCACCACATGGTGGAGCTGTTGTTGTTGTTGTTGATGGCGTAGGAGGAGTAACAGCAGCTCGTTTTCCGATGCCACTACTGCTACGCCGGCCATAACTAGAGGGCTTGACGTGGACGGATGTGTCATCGCCTTGTTGGAGGTCCTGATCCATGTCAAAGAAACAAGCGCTGAGCCGGCAGAGATGGTGAGCTAATAAGAGAGGTGAAGGTGGTGTTGGTGTTAATATATATATATATGAACAAAGAGTTAAAGAGGGCACGTTAGTCTCGTGAGGGGGTTGGCGAGGTGAATGAGGTGGGAGACGTTACTGCTCTCTCTGCCTTTGGGAGAGAGAGATGAATAGTGTTTTCAATTTGTTTCTATGTTAAGAGAAAAAGAGAGAGAGACACAGAGTGCAAAGGGAGTGTGAATATGGTTTGTTTGTTTGTTTGTTGATGTGGTGGGTAAGTAAATTAAGTTTGGTGTAATATAATAGTAAAAGAAATAGTTGGTCGTGTGGGGGAGCACACAAGATTTGTGCTGCTCCGTCGCGTGTGGAATGGGGTAGCAGTGCTGCGGTAGTAGACGTCTCTACATAGTATCATGCGCTTTGAAAGTGTATTGGGTGCATCGTTCGATGCACTTTAAAATTGTAATAGGCAGTGCATCATAATTGAGAGGATAAAAATTCATGATTTACAGTTCTAGGGATAGTTCTTTATGTCACATTCGAAAATGAGGGTAATCCGATACTAATCCGAAATCAAACTTTTCTTATTGGTTTGGTTTCGAATTCACCATATGGATTGACACCCCTATTCTAGCCAAACATTGTATATTTGGATGGAAAGCTCGACCTTTTGTTGGCCCCCATCATCTAGCCCTCGGCCTAAGAAAATTTTTAATCTCTTACTTGTAATAACCATTTGTTTACCAAAACACAGATGGGAGGATACATCTCAAGGTTTAAAACCCCGAATCAGACACATGATCGGCTTTCATTGATTCCAATTCGAATTGAAATCAAAATAGATTGAAACACTATAAAATGGAATCAGGAATAAGTGAAGATTTTCACAAATCTTTGATTTTTGGAGTTTTTTATTTTAAAATCTTGTAGATATAATAACTATAAGAGGTAGTTTTCAATGATTTTTTTTACCATTTTAGAAACTACTTAGAAGAAGAAGGTGAAAAAAAAAGGGGTCACAAAGGAAGATAAAAGTGTATTCATGGCCGATTCCAAATAGATATTGAGAATTGAGCATTAATCAAAATCATGGTTAATCGATTTTTGATTTTGATATACATAAAAATAATCACCATCGGATGACAGCCACGTCATAAATACAGATGATTGACATGTGGCCACGAACTTGATAAAGATCTGACAAAGACAGGATTCAGTTATAACAACCACAATGTCTCGAGGTTAGAATCTCAAACTCACGAGGAATACACATAGGACTCCCGAAGAAGCATTTTTTATTGAGTAGAAACGACTTTTCCTTCACTCCTTGAAATTAGGGTTACATGACTTACATCATCCTTTGCCTTACAAATAGTAAGGGGAAAACACAAGGTAGACATTCTGAATACTTTATTAATTACATTATCTCCTGCTTCTTTGCTCTTTTGGTTCCTAGCATAATTTTCTGTTGTTGTGTTGAATACTACCTTAAGCATCGAAGAGCCCCCCACTGGGCCAACCACCAATTCTCTTTGATTGATCTTTAGTCATCTCTTTGTGTGTAGGTGACCTCATTCAGTGACGGCACAATTTTTCCCCATAACAGATTTTATTGGTTCCATTCTGATTCTTTGAATCTCGATGTATCTTCAATGGGAAGGTTGTTTGAGTATGTCAAGCCCACTTCAAGATTAATTATCCAAATTAGGGGTATAAGTTTGGCCATGTCAGCCCGAGCCCGCCCTGAGCCCAAACAGGGCATGTGATGGATTTTTCAACCCTGAGGGCGGGTTAGGGTTTAAATTTTCAGGCCTAGGTCAGGGTCGAGCTGGGCCAAGGTTGAGGCCTTGGGTTAAGCCCAACCCAGTCCGGCCCTATGTTAGGTATTGGTGGTATTTGTAGGTCAACGAATTCCTCATTCTTGAGTTGCTTCTCAGTGAGAATTGGACAGAATTATGCTTTAGTGGCTGAAACCTTAGCGGTTCGATGCACTCTTACAATTGCCTATCATCAAACAATCCCAAATCTGGTCATCGAAAGTGACAATCTATTAGTTGTGGACATCCTCAATCACTAGGTCTCCTCGATTCCATGGAGGATTCCTTCATTAGTCATGGACTATAGGCATCTTTCGTCTTTGATTCCAAGAATTTCCTTCGTTCATACTCTTCGAGAAGCTAATAGAGTGGTTGATCACCTTGCTTCCTTGAGAGCCTCTACCCAGTCTCATTGTATTCCTTGACTCCCTAGTTGTATTGCTTTGTCTTTGTTTGTTAATTCTGGCGGAACTTTCTTCCAAAGATAATAAAATTTCGTTACCAAAAAAAAAAATAGTTCTTCATGGAAAAAATCCACTAACCATCCATCCAGTCTCTAACCGCCCATCCAATGATGGGAAAGGCCATATTCTTAAGTGTTGGCGGGTGTTGGGATACGTGTTTGGGACCCGGGAGTTGAATGGATGGTTAAAGAGGATGGGGTTCCTCTGTAGTGCGACAGGGCATGTAGCGCACATCCAACAGCCTGCAGTGCCCAGGTACGCAGCCCAACCCCCCCCCCCCGCCTATGTGTTGAGGTGGACCATCGGATGTGGGCTACACGCCTGTTGCGCTACAGAGGATCTAAATCCAAAGTAGTTGGAGAGGATCCCGATTCATCTGGTCACATGTTAACATCATAGAGCAACTAGTTTCAAGGGTAAACGTGAACCTGGTAACAACCAAAGAATTTGCAGCAAAAGAATCCTTCACCTAATTTATCTGATTGTGAAACCATGGAGTAATTTAAAACTATTTCAAAAAATTGCAGCATAAAGGGGCCCGCACCCTTCCAGACCCCTGTATCTGTATTTCATTTCTGAAATCTTGGAATCTATTTTTCAAGGACCAAATCTGCCTCAGTTCAGTGCAATTAGGAAGGAGTTGATAGGTCATTAACTCTCGGGTGAAATTGGTGTCATTCATAACTTCCTGAAAACTTGTGAATACTCTCAGGTATTGAGATTTTACAATGAGCCAACATAAAACTCCAACTGAAGTCGAATTCGAATATGCTCATAACAACAATATCATACTCAAAATTTCGATTTAATTGCGGAGGAAATTACAACCAAAATGTAACAAACAAAAGGGTGGGTGAACAGAAAATCTATTAAGTCTAGAGCAACAAAATCTGAAAGATATAGCAGAGTTTAGAGAGTAGATATGCTTGGATCAAGCATGCCTTGCCTGGAAATCCTTCATGAAAGCAACCAATTTCTCAACCCCTGCCAAAGGCATGGCGTTATAGATTGAAGCTCGTATCCCACCCACCGATCTGTGACCCTTGAGCTGAACCATCTTCTCTTTTGCAGCTTCCTTGATGAACACTGCTTCGAGATCCGACTTCTCGAGGGTGAACGGCACATTCATAAGCGACCTCACCGATTTCTCAACGGGGCATCTGTAGAACCCTCCACTTGCATCAATCGTATCGTAGAGAATCTCTGCCTTCTTCAAATTCTTCTTCTGAACCTCCTCCAGACCTCCCTGCTCCAACAGATCTTCAAAGACCAGTCCACACATGTAGATTCCAAAACAAGGTGGGGTGTTATAGAGAGAATTGTTGTCAGCGTGGATCTTGTAATCAAACATCACGGGTGTAATCGGCTGGGCATTCCCGATCAGATCTTTCCTGACGATCACTATTGTGACACCCGATGGACCCACGTTCTTCTGCGCTCCGGCATAGATGAGACCAAATTTCGAAACAGGGACAGGCTTCGAGCAGAAATTAGAAGACATGTCTGCAACCAAAAGTTTGCTATTGTTCTTCGGGGTCGGATAATTCTTGAACTCGACACCATGAATGGTCTCATTGGCGCATATATGCAAATACTTGGCATCTGGGTTTTGCTCCAACGCATCGAAAGATGGGATCTTTGTATACTTGTCAGACTTCCCGGACCAGATTACCTTAGGTTTGGAGAACTTCTGGGCTTCCTTGATAGCCTTATCTCCCCAAGACCCAGTAACAACATAATCAACCGGATCGTCGGGTTTGCAGATATTCAAGGGGATCGCTGCAAATTGGGAAGTAGCACCGCCTTGCAAGAACAAGACCACGTAATCGGAAGGAATATTCAAAAGCTGACGCAGATCTGCTTCCGCCTTTTCGATTATGGAAAGAAATTCTTTACCTCTGTGGCTCATCTCCATGACGCTCATGCCGGAACCACGCCAATTGTAGAGCTCACCTTGGGCCTTCTTCAGGACTTTCTCAGGAAGAATCGCAGGGCCGGCGGCAAAGTTGATGATGCGCTCTTGGGCGGTTTGGGTGGCGCGATCTTGAACCTGGGTAGCACAGGTAATCGAAAGAGGCTTGTTTGAGTGCATCGAGGTAGCGAAGTGGGTGTTGTTGGAAGGGAAGGTGAAGGTGGTGATCGGGCTTTTCAAAAAACAGGATTTTGAGGAAAGGTTAGGGTTTTGGACGAGAAGGGCGTGAGGAGAAGTTGCCGTCGCCATTGCTAGAGTTGATGAGAAAGGAAAAGAGGGAGAAACAACTGCCTCTTCAGACACTGGGCCTGGTTACAAAGATTTATTTGAGAGAGAGAGAGTTTATATACAAACTAATGAGCTGGAAGCCCGGAAGACCGCCGGTCTCAAACTAAAAGCTGTCCTTTTTTCAATATGACGAAGTACCCCCCGGAGAAGAGATAGAGACGGATGGTTAGTGGGTTACGACGGCTCAGAAGAGTAAGTGGGTTATGGGCCCACTATTTATTATATGAGGGGTATCAAGGATTTTTTTTTTTTAAGTGGGCATCAAGGAATCCATACAAGGCATTTTGGCTGCTGCCTAGGTTGAAGCTATGTTCTTACCGATCTTTATCATCTCTAGTTGGCTGTCCGCCCAGTTCCCCCGTTCCTCTAACAAAGGGGGGTTGAAATGATCTCTCCACCCATGCCCAAACATTTTACCCGGGTGGAATCCACCATCCCCCTTTTAGAGGAAATGGGAAACTGGGCCGGTCAGCAACCTGGAGGAGATAATTTTTCATGTTCCTACTGCCTCAATTGTAGGCCTCGATTTGAAATCTAGAATGGTGTTTTGGAGAATATAAAAACTTAAATGGGATTTTGTGGGGAAAGACATTATTTCAAGTTTGAATCTACAATTGGAGGTGTAGCAAGAACATAGTTGCAGCTAAATGTTTTCAAACTGTAGAGGTGTCAAAATGTCGGTTCAGCCAAGTTTTGATTGGGCTGAATCGATTTCGGTCTAGGAATGAGCATGGTTAGTAAGTTTGAATACGACAATAATACAGAAATAGATACGTACGACAATTAATCGACACACACGGTAATAGTTTATTAAAAAAATCTGATGCAATAAAACGCATACGATAATGATACAGTACATGTTTTAATATGGTTGCTCTGCAAATAGTACGGGAGTAAAAATATGGGTATCCAAATAAAAAAAATCTTGAAAGTATTTCTTAAAAACTGCAATAATTCATTCTATTGATACTTATTCACTAAAAATAACACTCAATTGGCAACCAAAACTATTAAACAATTGCACAACTCAACCAATTTGAATATAGATTTAGGAGGATCGAGGAATTACTTTTCTTACAAGCTTTGTTATCATTGCTCCCTAGTCCCTAACTGTAAAATCATTTTTCTTGAGATTCAAAGGACTACATATTTAATTTGTGGAGCTAATGGAGGGCCACCATGACTCCATATGAACCATTACATACCAAGACATTGCTTTATCAAAGTATAAGTTAAAAAATGAACTCACATCTTTATGGATTCTGAGTATTTGTAACTGTTCAAGAATATATAGAGAGAACTCAGGGTTTTATTTAGAACAACTACGTGCAAAATACAAAGAACTCTTTGAGAGAGTTGAGCAGTGGAAACGATTGAAGACAAATGGGAGAAAGTTGAGCAGCAGAAGCAGTTGAAGACAAATGGGGTCCGTGCAAATTCCAGACTAACAAGGTCACAAGCAATGAAAAAAAAAAAAAAAAACGAAGAAAGGAACTACCCTGCACCATGAATAAAAAACAATTAACACAAATAAAATATAAAAAAACCCTAGTTTGTGAAGAATTCCAGATATATATAAATCTTATCAACACAAACAGAGAAAGAGAGAGAGAAAGAAAGAAAGAAGGATTAAGGATATATAGAATTGATGAATATGAACTAAAACCAGAGTATTTGAGAGTAGATGGTTTGCTAGAAACCTAGAATGAGAGTCTTCTTTTTTTGTGTGCAGTATAACAAGAGTCTTCGGATGTTGAGGGTTTTCTCACTGATTTTCGGGTTTTTAGGTTTTAGTTTTTTTATTTTGTTTAATTAAATTAAAACACATAAATATGTATTAATATAACTGTTCTTAAGAGTTGCATACAAAATTAAACTATCTCATAGAATACGGTAAGAGTCGGGTTATTGAATTATACAGTCAGATACGACAATTAATACGCGAACTTACTAATTATGGGAATGAGTGAAACCAAAATCGAACTTCTGATCTTCATAAATTTCATAGTAAATGTGAATTAATAAAAAAATACAACAGAAATAAGAAAGATGTAGGGTCCTTTTTCTGCCTGGCTAGTCAAGCATGGATTAGTTCATAGATCTTTGGGCTTTGATTACCAAGGAATAGAGACTTTACAAATAAAGCTCAAGGATTGGTACTCCATTGCTGTTGAATGGATCATAGAAGGTAACGTTCTCTTACAAATCATTCAAACTAAAATTGATTTAGAAGTTCGGTTTTCAGTTTATTAACAAGTTAATACCAGTTTAGATTGGTTTGTTTTCGAACCTAAACCACAATGAAATCTTACATTCGTTTCTTGTAGAGAGAAAGATTCCGTAAAAACACTTTAAATCATTTTTCTCAAGTCAAACAAGTAAAAACCAATAATATGGAAATTGATTGAAGAGTTCATATTATAATCCGAACGATAATGAATAAATTGTAAGGGAAAGATAACTAATATTAAAATCAATAGATAAATAGAGTTTGTAGCCAAATCATAATTACAAAGATGAATAAATTGTAAGAGGAAGATAACTAATATTGATAGATAAATAGAGTTTGTAACAAAATCATAGTTATAAATCAAATCCTTGTGTATCACTGTAAGGGGAAGATAACTAATATTGAAATTAATAGATAACTAACATTGAAATCTCAAAATGAACCCTACTATCAATCATATTGAAATTAATAAATAACTAACATTGAAATCTCAAAATGAACCCTACTATCAATCATTCATTTAATTGTCCAACTAATTTTATATAATGAACAATGACATCAATGGAAGCATTGTTAGAAATCATTTTCCCTATTCATAACCTCATAGTCATTGATAATAATTCCCCTTACAACTAGAAATTTTCTCACTAATATAGAAAATCAATGGATAATCAATGCACCAATTCATAACTTCATACTCAATAATTTTTTATTTATCATTTCATTCGGTTCGATTTTCGGTCGAGATATTAGAAGTTCGATGTGGTTCATTTTTCATCCGGTCCCGTCATACCCCAATCCAAGAACAGTCTGATAAGAATTGGTTCAGTTCAATCTTTATTTTTTTGATCGTTTTATTGGTTTGGGTTAGGTTTTGACATCCCTTAGGCAGTGTAGCAATATTTTCTCTTTTTATTATCCTTATAGGCAAGATTTTTAAGAAAGCGGCATAGTGGAGCCTACCAATGAAATGTGATAAAACGATATTATATATAGGAGAGCACAAGGTAATTTCACATAAGGAGAGAGAGAGAGATTGGTCATTTGGTTGTCATTAGGGGTGCAAGTTTGACCCTGACGGCCTGAGCTGCCCTAACCCGCCTTGAGCCCGAAAAGGGCCTGGGTTGAGATGCCTTGGCCTTGAGGGCAGGTCAAGGTCAAGGTCAAGAATTTCTGACCCTGAGTCAGGGTATTACCGGGTCAGGGTTAAGGCCTTGGGCTGAGGGCCCGACTCTGTCTCCTTCCTCTTGTTTCTTCTTTCTCTTCTTCTTCTTCTTCTTCCCAGCCTGGCCTGCCCATGCATCTCCCTTTCCCAAGCCCATTATTCTAGATTGTCCAGTCAATGCATCTCCCTTCCTCCTCAGATTAGGGCCAATCAGGGTCAGCCCGGCCTGACCCTGAGGGCGGGTTGAGTTAGGGTCGGATCGGATCTGGCCCAGCTAAGGGGACTCAGGGTAGGGTTGGGTTTTAAAAGTCCTAGCCCAACCCAACCCAACCCAACCATGTTGCAGCCCTAGTTGTCATAGAGTCATGTGTTCCTATACAAATACACAAATTTGATGGGTTTCCCATCCGAACAGGAAGATTCGATATCATTTTTGATGATAGTACCAAAAGAATACAATAAATTAAACTCTATGTATACCCAAAGCAAAGAGAGACTCACATAGGTGCCACGTGAACCATATTTGAGTTTGCCAAATGGCAAAACAAGACTCTGAAAAACAAAAAAAATAGATGCTTTCAAGAAACTACTTGGGGTGCATGGACATATGTGAGAGGATATGCCTACATATGTGAGAATACATTCAAAAAGTACATGTAATCTTGTTGAAAATTTGACATGTGATCAATCCACATCATTTTCTAAGTAACCAATAATTAGTATTTCTAAATCATCGTTCCAAGTGATAAAACCATAAGATGTGTTGAAATATTTTTCTGTGTTTTTTTTTTCAATTAAAAGTCTCCCTCTCTCTCTTCCCTATCTGGCTTTTATATTTTTGGAATGAAAATTCTATTTTTTTTTAATAAATGATATTAGTCCCCTTTTTTTTTCGGATAAGAATGATATTAGTCCTTTTTGGCATACACAAAATGTTTGATAGTGAAAACAAAGACTCACATTGGTCACATGGTTAGGACATTTTGCCCTATCTCGGCTAGTTGATTTTTTATGTTGTCTTTTTCAATGTGAATCTGGAATTTGGATACTCTCCTTTTTTTCTCTTCTCTTGCGCTATCAAAATTGGTTCTTGCTTGTTACCAAAAAAAACGAAAAAATTGGTTCTTGCTTACATCAGTTTGCAGCGCACCAACGGTTGGTCAAAAGAGAGAATGTGAGGGAAATTGAGTCACGATCAATTCCGATTCTAGCTAATCCAAAATGGGTTTTTTGGGCCTGCATGATAACATGTTTGTTTCTCAATCTCTCTTTTTTTTTTTTTTTTTTATAATTAAGGAAATAAAAAAATAATAAAAATCTATTTGTTAATATCGGTTTATTTTTTTGTTCCTAAGAAAAAATAGGAATAGAAAAATTGCTGAGAAATAGAAAAAAAGAAACTACAATTTGAAGTTTCCTTGTTCTAGAAATAAAGGGAGGGAGTTGCTCTTTAATGAGCACATGGTTAATTTGATAGGCAAAATAATAATTTCATGTTTAAAATAAAACACCACTTCCAATGCAATTTCAACTACCACCACCACCACCACCATTACCGTTGCCGCCACCACCTCCTCCTCTACTACCACCACAACCACCGCCGCCGCCGTCGCCACTGCCACCACCTCCTCCACCACCACCACCACCACCACCACCACCACCACCACTACAGCCACCATCTTCTCCACCACCATCCCCTCCACCTCCACCACCGTTACAACAACCACTTCCTCCACCTTCACCACCACCACCAAATTTTTGGGTATTCAATGGCATTGTTGAAAATTTATAAAAGTTTCAGAAACAAAAATTATTGTGTATAACAAACATGTTTCGATTTCTTTCCTGACCCAGAAATAGAAATTACTATGCGTTACCAAACACATTTTTTATCCAAAAATCGACCCAGTAACAAAAATAGAAAAAGCCATTTTTGGAATGGAAACATGGCCCAGAAATAGAGGTGTTGTCATGCAGGCCCTTATTGCCGATTTTAATGTGATTTTTTGTCAATTTAACCCAATTTATACCGATTTAGATTGGAATCGCTGCGACCGAACCTTATTGTTCACCCCTTGTCAAGATTCAAGGTCATCCATCTACAAACTGACTTATCGATGGAATAAGAATTTAATCCCTAATACCCTATCATATGCAGCTGATAAGTTGAAGTTATTTTCCTCAGTTTTACCTAGGTTATTCAATTTAGGGTGAGCGTTGTCTATGGGGGAGTGCAGGGGCCACGCGCTTGTGGCAGCCGATGAGAGTGTGCGCACTGGCATTTCAGGGGGCGGGATTTCCAACTTTCATGTGGGAGGAGCAATCATTTCGCTAGGCCAGTAAACGGATCAGATGTGATCAGATTCGCATATTCCCTGGCCGAATACAGGTACGGATTCAGATGCAGATCATATTCAGATTTTTGACCATCCGAGTACATCTCTGCCTTGTGTAACCCAGACCTTTCTCCCCCTAGCGGATACAATTCACGCTCAATCCATATCTCTTAGATCATGTTTCTCATTTCCTCATATTCTAGAACCTGTTGAATCTTCAAAAACCCTCAAGATCATTATTTACTTAATTTTTTCTTATTAAGTATTCTGATTTTTTTTTTCCTGACAGATTTTTATCGGAGTATTCGGATATTTTTTTTCTGGATATCTCTTGCGAATACAAATGTCCCTAAACGGATACAGATGCGAATCGAATTTGGTTTTTCGATTATCCATTACAAGAAAAAAGGATGGATTATGTAAAGAGCATGGCTCCTACGCCTAGACACAGCTCCTGTGAACTAATCACCCCACCCTTCATGGAAAGCGAAAATTCTGCCCCTATTGATATTTTCACACACACTCCCATTGACTCTGTGCACGTAAGGGTCATGCTCCCGGACAGAAAACTCTCCCCTTATCCATTTATCGTAGGGAATTTGGCTAATGTTGTTTTTCATGAAAATAAATTTAGAAATCCTGGTGCCACAACTCACTTTGAGTTGGATGGTCAACCATCCACACTAAAAACATTTTCAAAAAAGAAGGCTATTCGTCAAGATCTTTGACCACAAGGAGATGGTGATTATCTTCTTCCTTTTTAGTTTTCTAAGGCGTAGGTCCAGTTTTCTCTACTGAAGGACATGATTGGATTGATCGTGGGTCTAAACTAACAACCTACGCTTTTGGGGCCAAACCCAGCCAATCAAAATCCGGCCCAGGCAGGACCCCGGGTAAGGCCTAGGAAAGCTCATGTCCAGACCAAACCCAAGCTTGGGCCCAAAATTTGATTAAGATCACATCAAGTTCAAGCAGGCCCGACATACATCACGTGTTAAGTGTTTGGCATGCATAATAGATTCTGCAGTGAGAAAATAAATAAGAATCAGGTTTCAGCATGTGTAACTCACAATGTATTCAGAAAATGCATACCAAACATAATAAGTGAATTAAAAACTAAACATTTATTAATAAAAATAAATAATTAAATAATGAAATCGAATGTATAAAAAATAGCCTGATTTTGAGAGTAGGTTAACCCCAAGGTCTCTGTCCCATGTCAAATTTCAACCCAATCTGAGTTGAATTAGTGGCAAAACAGATCGTTGAAAAAAATATAGGAATAAAAAGAATGTGCGCGGGACTATTAAAGGATGCATGGACTTAGATGGGGTATGCCATTACATGAGAGGAAATATTATTGAATTTGACGAAGGGAAAATATCATCCCCCTCCCCTCAAAGTTTCCTTAATATCATTCACCCCTAAAAGAAAAAGGTTTTCTTAACATCAATTCAGTACCCAAGTTTTGGAAAATATCATTTCCCTTACCTATTTTATAAAATTACTATCAACCGTGCCCTAAGTGACTAACGCTGTTAAAAAAACAAATAAAAGACGAAATCACCCCCTCTTCTTCTACTTCTTCCTCCTCTGCGAACAAGAGAAGAATTATCCAAATATACGCTTCATCGTGAAAATCGTCATCTATCCGCCAAGATCGTTTTTTTTTACCCGGAAGTTTGGTTGATGGATCAGTGAGGCAAGTTAATCTGGAAACAGATCAGAAGAAAATCCACAGCTATCCGACTCTAATCAATGGATTTTGTCCTGCACAATCTCCTAATTACAAAAATTTGACATATTTAGATTTTCAGAAGTTTAATGGGGTCAAGTTCACTGGATTATTCCTTTTCGGATCGACCGGGTTTGATTAATTTATATGCTGAAGAGGAATCAACTTTTATTAAGAAAATGCTGGAAGCTGAGATGTGTTCTTCTCGGGTTCTGTCACCTTTTCGTGAGGAAAGTGGTGATGAGGAGCTCTCTGTTCTTCCGCGTTTTGATGTTACAGGTGTGAGGAAGAAGAAGAAGGAGATACAGAAACTAAAAAAGGGGTTTTGATTTGGGGTGAAAAACGATGAAGGGTGGTAATAATGATATCCAATTCCTCATATTTCTGGACTTTGGTTTATGGACATAAATTGTAAGGAAGTTGTTTCGTTTGAAAAGGATGCCGATTTTTCATGTCCGTCCGAATTAAGAAGCAAAAGATGACATCATATTGTGGTTGTAACCTGGAATCACAAAGCTTAAACTCAGTTGACTACTTATTGATCAGTTTTTAATCTGGAAAAGACATTAAAGTTTCAATGCAATTTTTGGAATCCAGGAACAAAAATAGTCTTATCCGAACTAATTACCTCCTTCTATTAGATTCTGTTTCCGTGAAATCAACCGTGGATTCCACCGTCCAAAATTGAACTCGGAAGAAAAAAAATAGTCTTTTAAGCTCTAATTGATCTTCTCATCAGTCAACACTGAAGTAATTGTAGAAATCTGAAATCTGCCACTATTTCTACTATTCTGTAGCCCCGCATTTCAAAAAAATTTACAGATTACATTCGATTATCATTAAAAAGAATAGCTGATCTTTGAACTCTATAAAAAACATGTGAGATCAATATAAACTCGGAGCAAATAACAGTATCAATAACCTAAACATAAGAAATCGTGAAGGCAGTTGAGTTCTGGAAGAAGAAGAAGAAGAAGATGGTGAGGGAAGGAGATCCGGACGGCGATGGAGCTCTCAACGAGACGGAGTGCCGCATCTTAATGGTCAGGCTCAGCTCCGGGATGATGGAAGATGCCGAGGCGTGGCTTGAGAAGGCCCTCCATCCGGAGCTGCAACGATCTGTTTAGTTA
Source organism: Telopea speciosissima (assembly GCF_018873765.1). Lineage (NCBI taxonomy): Eukaryota > Viridiplantae > Streptophyta > Magnoliopsida > Proteales > Proteaceae > Telopea > Telopea speciosissima. The sequence continues at coordinate 19,494,422 of NC_057916.1, read as the reverse complement.
GTGTCACCTTCAGTTTCAGAGGAAGAAGAAGAAGAAGAACGGGGGTTTTGATTTTTAGGGATTTTGGGATTGGAGAGGGTAAAAATGGAATTAAAAAATATTAAGGGTAATCTGGGGTTTTAGAAAAATTGGACATGTCCACATCATCAATTAATGATTTTTTTAACGGTTAGGGTACAGTTGATAGTACCTTCATAAAGTAAAGGAGAAGATGATATTTTTCAAAACTTAGGTATTGAATTGATATTAAAGAAAACATAGAGGGGAGGGGAATGATATTTTACCTTTGACAAATGATAAATTTGAAATTGACCCATCTATCCAGTGGTTGGATTTGCCAACATCATTCTCGAAGTACATGTTTGCGATCATATGTAATTTTTAAAGATCACATACTTGAGTAATCCATTACTTCTTTGCTAATTTCACAGAAATGACTTCGCATGTCACTACAAGTGACATTGATCCTAATCCATGTAACAATGGAATATGATGTTTTCGAAAATCATAAGATAAACCTGAGCCACCATTTTTTTTAATATTTTGATTATTCTAAATCGTCTATTTCCACAAAGAGTTGGGAGAATACATAGTAGTGTCTAGAGTACTAGTACACATGCATGGAAATACACAATATATATATATATATATGCAAATACAAAAAGGGATGTTTAATTGATGGGAGAAAGAACATTACCAGACACAGACTGCGTGAAATGACCATCATGCCCCCAGGAAAGTGAAAATCCCTAGGGGCATGATGGTCTTTTTTACGTTACCCTATGTTTGGGCACAGGACCGCACACAACCAGATAACGCTCTCTTTCCCTTAATTGAATTAGACTCTAAAATTTGACATATGGCTTTATGCTGCCTTTATGCTTGTTAAACATTGAAGGTGCTGTTTAGCCCTTATAAGTGTCTCCCCATTGCTTTGATTAGGTTGATGTTGGGCTACCAGAATCACCACACTTCAACAATCAATTAATCAAAGATTAATGGGTTTGTTGTGATTATTCACTCAATTCGTTCATTTACTTTCTAGTTAAGTAGTTATTAACTAGTGAAATAAGCTGAGAAAAGGATTTTAGGAATGGAAACATTACTTATATTACATGGCTAAGCCTGTTTAACACGGCAGCTGAAATCACTCTGACATAGGTTTCCTCATCAATGTCTTGTGGTGAGGGAAATGAACGAGAAAACTTGGAGGGGAAATTTATTAAGCCACATTGGGCAAAAACTAAATCACGATGGATCAGAGGTCCTCAAGAAACAAGGGCTCCCACAATCCTTAGTGAGGGTAACACGATGACCATTTTCACAATACTATTGGGCATGCAACTTCTCTCCTCTTTTAACAAAGGAAGTGTCTAAATAACGCCTCTATATGTATATTTAGAACTTAACAACTTCATTTAGTTGTCCCTTGTTTTTATCTAAAAGTTTTAATTTAAGGATTTAAAAGAGTTTTACAAACAAATTTTAAAAATGAGTTGTCATTGTGTCATTATCAAAATATGTCATTGTTTTGTATATTTTTCGAGCATACATGTAAAATTACAATATTACCCTAATTGAAAAAAACTGTATTATACTAAAAAGATAAAAAAAAGAAGAAAAGAAGTAAGGTTATAAATCATTTGACACCATTTACAAAAAATAAAATAAAAATAAATAAATCATTTGACACCTTAAGAAATGTCAAACAGAAAAATCCCATTAACAAAAAAGAAAGAACAAAAAATCTAAGCTTTGGTTGAGATTATTGCTGGTGGTTGTAGAATAAAACACAATGAGCTCCAGTTGTAGTAGCTGATTTCAGATCGAGCTTGAGTGCTAAAGCTTCACCAACAATTATTGAAGTTAGGTACAGGTGATTTGAGGCAACAAAGACTGGTCCTTGTCCTTCATTGAGAGTAAATTATTCTAGACCCACAAAACTTTTGGCTTTGAAGAGACAATTGCATATGAGATGATAGAATGATTTGAAGGGTTGATAGAAATCAATGACAATACATCTTTTTATCTTTTTTTTTTACATTTGCATTGACCATTAATATTCAACTACTGAAAGAGGGGACTGACATACGGAATACCCTTGTATTTCTTTACTTCCATATTTCCCACACTACCATTGGATGGGCATCTCGGATGCCCTATCTCTCATCAATTGCTTGTTCTCTGTTCACTTTGGTTTCATCAGCAAGGCTTCCAATGCTTATGTAGATTTTCTACCCTCTTTTTTTGGTGGAAATAGATTTTCTAGCTTTGGGTGCATCCAAATTTAGAGTAAGCGAGTTTGGTGGTTTAGTCCAGTATTAAAATCCTCTGCAATATCGACAGGGCGGTGATGCACATCCGATGGCACAACAGAGGCCATGTGTGCCACTTGGCCTCTGTTGTGCCGTCGAATGTACACCACTGCCCCGCCGGTACTGCAAAGGATCCTGGTCCCTTAAACCACCCTCTTTTATTGTAGATCTTCTGACTAGGAGATTCTCTTCGATTTACTTTAAATAAATTCCCATTTTGACAAAAAAAAAAATGAATTAAATATATATATATATATATAAAATGGAAATATCATCCTCCCATTGGTCATTGGTCATTAGTCATTGGTAATGCTAGGTTGTAGGGGGAATCCAAATGTAAATATTGATGAGAGAAATCTTGAACATCCCACACTTTGAGGTTCAATTTTTTAGTTGTAGGGGGGAATCCAAATGTAAAAATTGCACAAGAAACCCAATCAGTGACAGATCTCCTTAGCTAATGAAGTAATTATTATTATTTTTTGGGTAATGATGAAGTAATTAATTAGTTAATACATATTATAGGGAGACAAAAAGGAAAAGGAATACATTTACCACACACAAAAAAAAAAAAAAGGAATACTAATATGGGTACTACGAGCATTCTTCTATAAAAAGGCCCTCAAATTCTCGGTGGCCATGGCGATTTGGGTCTTTTGCAGAGAGGAGCGAAAGCACGCGGAAGAGCAATGACCCATTAAAAAACTTATAAGCAAAACCCCACCCACTTGGCTTAGGTTTTGTCTTTGGATTTTCTAGATTTCTCTCAGTTGCTTTCTCGTCCTCGTCCCCGTCCCCTCCCCCCAACTCTCTCTCTCTCTGTATCGGAAACCCTAAATTCCAGCAGGAAAAAGTATTTGAATTTCCGACGAAGGAAGGGATCGATGTCGACACCGGCGAGGAAGAGGCTGATGAGGGATTTCAAAAGGTTGCAGCAAGATCCACCTGCGGGGATCAGTGGAGCTCCTCAGGACAATAATATCATGTTGTGGAATGCTGTGATTTTTGGGTATTTCTTCTTTTTCTAATTATAATCTTACTTTGGATTCATCTGTTTCTACCTTTTATTATTTTGCCAAGTTCATTTGATGGTTATTGGAATTATGTGATTTGGTTTTGACCTGCAGACCTGATGATACCCCTTGGGATGGAGGTAAGTGATTATTTTAATCCTTGATGCCTCCTTTTTTTCCTTATAAAATATATCTAGAGTTTGGCTGTCTAAACTAGATTTAAGACTTGTTTTTGAGCTGTTCACAATTGTGAGTTAATTGTTTACATACCCATAAAGGCTTTTTTTTTGGGTTATCTATCTTCTTGTGCATGAATGTGCTTTATGATTATGCTTGTTAGGGGGTTGACAGGTTTTCAGTGTTTTCCGGCTACTTATGATTTATGAGGTCTAGGTGTTAATCTTTTTCTGTTTTTCTTTGTTGTATTGCAATTGACTCTTTTCGGGGGGGGGGGGATTTTTTATGATTGTAAATGCTACTGGGATCTCTCAAATTACAGTAAGGTTAAGCAGCTTCCTAAACTTGGGGAAGGGGAATTGTCCGGTGTTTGTATCCTTTATTTTCTTATCTTCTTTGATAAGTCTTAGATGTTCAAATGGGGCATTTTTGGCAGTTTAGATTTATTGGCCTGTGTTTTTGTCTCTACGATTTGTATGGTGCGGAATGTTGGGCAGTTAAGAAGCGTCATATAGATAAACTAAGTGTAGCAAAGATGAAGGTGTTGAGATGGATGTGTGGCAAAACTAGGAAGGATAAAGTAGGGAATGACCATATTAGAGCTGAGTTGGGAGTAGCTCCGATACATGATAAGCTACGAGAGAGTCGTTTGAGGTGGCCTGGACATGTTCAACGGAGGCCTTGGGATGCTCCAGTACGGAGAAGTGTTTTGGTTCAGATTGAAGGAACTAAAAGAGACATGGACAGGCCTAAAATAACCCTAGAAAAACATGCATAGGTTAGGCCTTGTATAATGTATGACTTTGAATAAAGCTGATTGGAGACAAGGATCCATGTATCTGACCCCATTTAGTTGGGATAAGGCTATAGTGGTGAGGAAAGACATGCATAGCTTAGGCCTCGTATCTTGTATGACTTCGAATAGAGCTGATTGGAGAGCAAGGATCCATGTAGCCGACCCCATTTAATTGGGATAAGGTGTTGTTGTTGTTGTTGTTTTTGTCTCTATGATTATTAAATGGACCATGAAACATGCCCAGTACCGTCTTATCAGGGTTTTAAATGCCAACTAAGTTTTCAGAATGTTGAGATGTCGATCTGCTTTAAAGGAACTGGAAACAATGTTATAATGTCCATATATATTCAACTACCTGACAGTATGATACCAACATGTGAACAAAAGTTTCAAAATTACTGGTCATTTCAATACAAAGAACAAGGAACGATGCAAATGACACAAAGCAACACAAAAGTTCAGTGTCTAACTAAAAAGGCTTAAAACACTTACCATTTTCACCTTCACTTTTGAGAACCTCGATTAATTTCAACTTTATTGCTTTCCCATATTGTTCTTATTTTTATTCATCCATTGATAATTAAATCCATGATATATGTCATTAGAATAGAACTTGCATTATTTACACCTTATTTGTAGTGAGATATGATCTCAAGCAAGTATTTTCCCTCATTTTCTAGTATTTATATTCAAATAAGCTCCCTAAGAGTTTTGTACCTGTTTATTTATTTTCCAGCATATCCATAAGTATCAATGAGTTGTCTCTAAAACTGAGCTTGATTTACCCGAGGCCTAGTGCAGTCTTGACGGTTTGTACGGCCAGTACTCCCAAATAATCCCACTGTGCATTTACTAAAACACCTTCAACAATTCCTTGTATTTACAAAGATGCCCTTGTATTTACATGATTACCTATCAATGGGTGTTCTACTTCCTGGCCAGATTGCTTCAGGGTGTTTCCGGTACTGGGTCTGCAGCTGATCTGGACCCTTTAAACTGGCTCACAATGCTGCCACCAATACCGATGCTTTAAATTTTAAACTCTTGACTGGAATGGAATCTTTACCGGAGGAAGCATAAACACAATCCCTTCAAATTAAAAGAATAATAAAGTCAGAGGGAGGGAGAAAAAATGGAAGGTACATAAGTACTAGAGATGAAATAGGAAGAATGATGAAATCGGGGTATGAAAGTTTCAAATTGAACATTTCTCTCCCTTATTTCACTTGTTCAGTTGTAATTTTTGATGAACTTGTTCTTTAAGAAAGAAAATCTGTTCTGAGCAGAGATTGGGCCTAGATCAAAATTGAGATTCCAAACCACGATTGTGTTGGATTTCCATTGCTGATTTCGGTTATCTTCTGGATTATGTTCTTCAGGATTGCTGTCTTTTGTTTATGAAATATTTTCTTCTTGTAGAGAACTATGGTTGTGTTAGGTTTCTTGAACTCAGAATCTGTGATTTTTGTTTGGTGCTGGGAATCTTAGAACAGTTCCATTGAATTGTTTCTGGAACAGATCTGCAGTCATAGGTACTACACCATGCTGGTTTCTTGGTGCTCTATGTGTAGGAGCTTTTGTGAGGCCAAGACTTTTCTTTATTCTTCACCCTCGTGTGCAACATGGACTGAAAGGGATTCTTAAAGTTCAATTGCATGACCGAGTTTCATAGTCCCTTTCAAGATGTCAAACTGCCAAAAACTTGTAGTTCTATAGCTCTAGTTTTACTTTTTATGTAAATATTTGAACTGGTTTATTCCCCAAAATTACGCCTTCCTGAAAATAGGAGGAGCAATTTTGTAATATGTTGATTGGACCTTTTATTTCATATTTTTGTTCTTGGCCTTGTATGATGTATTGAAGTTTAAGTTTGAAGTGAATAGGAGTTCCCATAAAACAATACCTGTAGCTGCTATGGTGATGTTTGGTTTGGTACTATTTATTTTACATCTTGGTTTTTTGGGGGTGGGGTGGGGTGGGTTGGGTACATGGTTTGTCTTCCTTTTGCAATATCTCCTGTCAATTTTGTGCATCTAAGTCTTTTTGAGTTCTCTCAGGTACGTTTAAATTGACGCTGCAGTTCTCTGAGGATTACCCTAATAAGCCTCCTACGGTTCGATTTGTTTCACGGATGTTTCATCCAAACAGTATGTCAAATCTTGACCTGAAGTGTTGTTTTCTGTTCATTGTCCAAATAGATGATTAACTACCAACATGCTGCCTTCCCGCTTAGAAGCTTTTTTGGCTTTGGGCAGGCATGTGGTTTATCTGAAATGGAGTAATTCTCTGGGCTCTGACAAAGTTTTTATGGATTTGACCAGTTTATGCAGATGGAAGTATTTGCTTGGATATTTTACAGAATCAGTGGAGTCCTATTTATGATGTTGCAGCTATATTGACTTCTATTCAGGTTGGACTTATTGCAATCCTTTATATATTTTAGGGTAGGAAATAACCAGTGATGTTATATGTCAAACTTTCAACATGTTTTTTTTATAGATATCTTTCAATATGTTGCTCGTGTATTTTTTTAATAAATTCACAATGTTTAGTGGTTTTGTACAAAATTATGATTTAAAATTTATTCTCTTGAGTGGGAAGTGGGAATTGATCAGTCATTAGGAATTTTTAGAATTTCTTTAGAATTTGGGAAAATATCTTCCCCCTCCCCTCTAAATTTGCCTAATATCAAGCCAGTACCCAAGTTTTAAAAAATATCTACCCCCTCCCCTACTTTATAAAGATTATATCAACCGTACCCTAACCGTTAAAATCTACCATTAATTGATGACGTGGACAGGGCCAATTTATCTAAACCCCAAATTACCCTTAATTTTTCTTAATTCCATTTTTACCCCTCCAATCCTTCACTCGAAGCACCGGCTGCCGCTCCTTCCTCTTCTAATTCTCCTTCTCATGCGGAATCTATCACACGGGGCGGCCGTGCTGTGCGTGAAGCAGCCTACAGGGCTTTAGCCATAGCGGCCAAGGGACGAACGAGGTGGAGCAGAGCTATCCTGAAGAGCCGTCTCAAGTTGAAATTCAAGAGGAGGATACAGAGGGTGGCGGCCGTCGCCGGCGACAACCCATCGAAGCGACGAGGAGTCAGCGTCATTGGATTTAACTTGAAACAGAAGAAGAGATCGACAGGGGCTCAGGTGCAGTGAAAAATTCTGTTGTTCGGTTGGGGAATTCCATCTCATTCGGTTCTGGTTCTGGCTCTGCCTTGGGTTCGAGAGTTTCTTCTTCTTCCTTCTGGACTCTATGGATCTATTGGAATTCGTTGCGAGATTTAAGATCAGAGGCGACTCCATGTAAATCAATCTTCAATATTCTGGTGTGGGATATGAAGATCCTATCAAGGAGATTCTGGCGATTCAAGAGGAAGAATCTGAATATTTCAATATGGGAAGCCTCCTTTCCAGCCGGACGGAGAAGAAGAAGGTTATAAAACCTGCAACAAACCGAAAAAGAAGTGAAATTGTTAGAAACTATAGAAGGGAGAGAAGACAAAGAGAAGGAAGAATTTGGTTGAAATAACAAAATTATAGCTTGATATCTACCAATCAGCGGAATCGTTTGGGGTTGGGCACACACAAAAGCAATTCCAAGATTTGAAGATTTGTGATCGGAATAGTGATGGACACAAAACTAAATCACAGGAAACCTCCTTAAATTTGATTCAGAAATCAAATAATGAACCTGGTAAGATAGAGAGACTAAAAACAAGGACAAGGGAGAAGCTTTTATTTCTTTTTTCCTCTCCTGGGAAACCAATTCGATGGTTTTTTTGTAGTTACCTGTCTCAATGATAATCGTAAGCGCGTCACATCCACCGGATCGCCGAAGAACCGAGTCAATCGACACAAGAGAAAAGATTTAACTGATTGAGAGAAGAACAGGGTAGGGGGTAGGTGTGGCGTTTGCAGGGTGCAGAGAGCATTGGAAGAGTCTAGCTAGGGAGAGGATGAAGAAGCAGAGATGTTGTGAAGAGAAAGGGAAGAAAGACGAAATAGAGGGAGTGAGTGTTTCAGATTTGGGATTTCTAATTCAGTTTTTAAAAGATTACTAATTAAGGGAATATATAACTACTAATTATTATGGATTCAAGTGTTAAATGTTGGAATGTTGGTGGCTTGTCTTCTTTCTCCCCCTTTTCTCTCTCGATTTTATTTCTGGAAAAAACAGAGAGCATTCACTTTGTGTTGCTCGAATGGAAAGCAAGATCTCTAAGCTGGTTTGGTTGAGCTGATCATTGGAGATTTGGAGGAAGTAGATGCCTCTTCTTTCAGCTGCAAGAGCTGAATGGGTTTCGGCGGTGGTGGTGGTGCTAGTGGTGGTGGATCGGTAGTGGCAGCAGCAGCGGCAACGGCAGCAGCAGCGGTGGCGATGATGGTGGTGCTGGCAGAAGAAGAAGAAGAAGAAACAACGCACAGAGAAGAGAAAGATTTCTGTAATCAAAAGAAGGACAAGTGTTCAATGTTGGAATGTTGGTGGCTTGTCTTCTTTCTCCCCCTTTTCTCTCTCGATTTGGCTTTTGCCTTTTAACTCAACATAAAAGGGTAATACAGTCTTTTCATAAGCAAAGGAGAAAGACATGCTTTCAATAGATATTAAAAAGGGTAAATTTGTCTTTACACTTGTTTTTTTTAACAGCATTTAACAGTTAGAGTACGGTTGATATAATCTTTATAAAGTAGGGGAGGGGGTAGATATTTTTCAAAACTTGGGTACTGGATTGATATTAGGCAAACTTAGAGGGGAGGGGGTAGATATTTTCCCTTAGAATTTTAATATATTGGCTTCTTCCTTGCTGTGAGTGGGATTTAGTTTTTATGCAGTGTGACAAAACCGGAGATTACCAACCAGAATCTGGAGAAGAAGAGAAGAGAAGAGAAGAAAGGAGAGAGAGAGAAGAGGGACAGGGAGAGAGTGCTAGAACACAATGGAGCGATGGAGAAGAGGGAAAGAGTGCTCTATTGTGGCTAGCTATTCCTTTATGTTATCCAATAACCAACTCTCTGTAGGGATCCTACTAAGTGTGTAAGACTAATTACAATAGAAACAAATAACCACCTAAGTCTAATTACAAAAGGAAACTACTAAAGAGATATAACAACTAACTACAACCAAAACTATTAGACATGATCCCATGGTGCTATAACATGATGAAGAGTGCTCTATCGTGGCTAGCTATTTAGTTTTTCCTTGATTCCTAATAATCCTTTTTTTTTTTTTTTTAGAACTTTGAGTTTGTGTCTTTTTCCAATGTTTTTCTAGAGGCTGTGTCCAACCATTTCCTGACGTGCATGTCTAGACACGGGCGGAAAAAACACAAGAAGATTGTCTTCCACGCATCGTATTTCATACTTGGAATTAGATTGATTAGGGTAAGTTTGAGTTAAATGATTTACATAATGAACCATGGGATTTGAACAACCACTTAAAGGAATTTGTTTTGAACCATTCAAGGGTTGATCTAATGATATGATGAGTGGGAAGACTTGATGAATTTTTCCTCCGTGTGATCTTAACCTTTCTACGAAGTGTTCTTCCCACCATGGTAGCAACACGTTCCCATTGTCGTCGGCCACCACCACCATCATGTCATACTTACCTCATACTTGTGTTTTTCTAAAACCCTAAGCTTTTCACACACGTTCACTTTAAGGGAAGGAGTGAGCTTGTGTAGGTGAGAAGGAGAGGCTGAATTCATTTCATGAAAGAACAAAGCATGTTGAGGTTGATTGTCACTTCGTTTGCACCGCTGTGTTACAAAAGTTGATCTCTACTCCGTTTGTTTCGTCTGCTAATCAACTTGGCAATCTTTTTACCGAAGCTCTGTTTCGGCCAGTGGTTGTACCAAGCTGGGCATGGGTGATATATATGCTCCAGCTTGAGGGGGAGTGTTAGTTTTTGTAGGTGTGAGAGTCTATGGTTCTCCATAGACCCTACACGATATTGAGAGAGTAGGGAGTTATCGTTTTGGCTTTATTCCTGTTTCTAGTTTGACTCTGTTTAGTTTCCTTTCTTGTTTCTAAGTTTTGAGTTTACTTTCCTAGTAGTTCTAGGAAACTAATCTCTTTAGTTGTAATTCTCATATTATATAAACCATGTGTGGGAAGCTGGATGATATTCAAGTTCCAGTTTTCCTCTCTTTTCTCTTTCGATCTCCCTTCCTCTGTGCGGCTTGATTTTTACTTCAGTTTAGTTACAGATCTAAGAGCCCTTGATGGTGATGTATCAGTTGAAGTCACGGTCAGCCATGGTATTGATGGTAAGACACATGTATGAGATGGTGGTAATAAGTTAGCAAAGGGAAAACAATCCTCAATGAAATTGGCATGGCGTGACCAGTAGAAATATCTAGGCAACAATATCCAAGACGTGATGGACTGTATCTCAAGAAAACACTAGGTGTAGACCGAAGTGCAAATTTGTTTAAGTTATATGAGCGTAGTAGAGGAAAGACAGTGAAACCAAAAACTTTGAGGAATTTATAATTTGGTTGGGTGTTGTACAATGTTTGGAAAGGTGAAATGTTATTGAGAACCACTGTTGGGAGCCTATTTATAAAAAATACTGTGGTTTCGAATACATAGGTCCAATATTTTAAGGGTATTGATGCATGAGCAAGTAATGACAAAACCCGGATCAACAATATGTCTAATTTTTCTCGCGGCCGCACCTTTTGTTCATGAGTATGAGGACAAGCAACCCTGTGAATAATCCCACATTTTTGAAGATATTGATTCAATTTTCTATTCCCCACCCCAATCTAACTGAAAAGCTTTGATAGGACGGGAAAATTGTTTTTCTACTAGGGTTTTGAATTGTTCAAAAATGGAAGAAAGCATAGAATGATTTGTAAGTGGGTAGAACCAAGTAAACTTTGAAAAATCATCAATAAATATTAAAAAAATAATGATGTCTAGTGGTTGAAGTGTGAGGTGCTGGCACCCATACATCACTAAATATCAAATCAAGTGGGCTTTCACTTATTGTGCCAGTACTGGGTAAAGACGTCTTGTGAGCCTTGCCAAGAAAACATGAAGGGCATTTATTTAAGGTGGATGATGAACATGGCAATGAATGTGTATGTAGCAATTTGCGGACTGTCTGAGGTTGGGGATGACCTAACCGAGCGTGCCATGCATCTGCACTTTGCAGTAGCTTGGTCGTTTAGTTGGACATTATTGGCAAATGGAGATGATGATGGTTGAAGATCCTTTAGTTGATACAAACCATCCTTAAGATGCCCTTGGAGCAGAGGCAGCTTGGTCACCTGATCCTTTACAACAAAATGAAACGGATGAAATTCAAAGAAGTAGTTATTGTCTTTGGTGAAGTGATGAACAGATAACAAATTTTTGTTGATTTTTTGGGATATGTAAGATATTGGAAAAATGAAATAAATTATTGGAGGGAGATAATAATTTGGAAGAACCAATGTTGCTAATATTCAATCCAACACCATTACCTACACGGAGAGCATCAGTACCATTGTAGGCATAAGGGATTTTCAGGTTTGATAGATTTGGTGTCACGTGGTGTGTAGCGACAGTGTCAGGGAACCAATCAGCCATTGGAATTGTTGGTGTAGGCAACAGTCCAGCCATATTAGCAGTAGGGGAAGATGTAGCAGCAACATTATTTGATGAATTTGCATAACGGAAAAAGCAGCGACTTGCCGTGTGATTGTTTTGTTGCAAATTTGGCAACGTTCCCTTCGATGAGTGCTTTGGTTGCACCAATGATTGGTGGTGTTGGTTGAGGCATTGGATTGCTTGGAAATTTGAATGGAGTTGAAGGTGTGGCAGTGGATTTGGGTGGGAGTTGTGTGAGATGCGCCTCAACTGGCACTTGAGCACTCTTCAGACGAAGTTCATGATTAAGAAGGAGACGATGGAGATCATGAAAATTCAGAGGTTCTGTTTTTGTAGCTAGTGCAGCAACAATATCACTGAAATCGGCTCCAAGATTGCGGAATACTATGGAATTGAGTTCTGCATTTCCAAGCGGCATGTTGGCTGCCGCGAGTTGGTCTGAGATGATCTTGACTTTGCTCAAATAGGTAGTCACATATTTGTCCCCCTTAGATGTATTTTGCAACTGCATATGCAATTGCAAGACACTTGTCTGAGAGAGAGATCCAAACGCAGATTGAAGAGCTTGCCAGACATCTGCTGCGGTGGAGAGACCAACAACATATGGTAAAATTTCTGGAGAGAGGCTGGAGATTATCCAACTCATAACAAGCTGGTCTTTGTGGACCCATTCAAAGAGGGCTGGATTGGGAATTGGAACAGTAGTGCCTGCAGGAATTGTTGTTTTGGTGGGGCACTGTAGAGTGCCATCAATATAGCCTACGAGATCCTGGTTGCGCAAGAGAGGAAAAAGCTGGGTTTTCCATAAGAGGAAGTTGTCGCAGGTAAGCTTTAATGTAAGGTGATGTTGAAACGCAGGGACAGTAGTTGAAGAAGTCATCGTTGAAGAGGTTGGGGCAGAAACAGAAGATGACAATGAACTGGTGGCCATTTGAATACCTAGGATCAGAACTTAGTGACTGATACCATGTTAACAATAGAGAAGATAGAATTCCGTGGAATCTCGCATACCCTTCTATGGGTTGTGTTGGTTCTATGTAGACTTCATTTAAATTTGAATTTTATCTGTTACAAGTGGATAAGCACAGTTGGTTGTAGATTAGTTACAACAGCTAGATAAGATATTGAACAAGTCAAACAAAGTTTTAAAATTTGAAATATAAACAAACTTATAATTGTTTCCTCAACAAATGGAAACTCTAATGAGGGAACAATTTACTTGGTTGAAGTAACAAATAAAAAAAAACCACAAATTTGTAACCTGCTGAAGCAGCAATGATCTTGATATGATAATCTTCAAGAAATCGATGTGACAATCAATTGAAAGAAATCCCAATCAGCTTGTAGCATTCTTGAACATAGTTGTCAAGGTGTCGCCTAGGCGATGCTTTGGAGTCCAGGCGCCTTGCTCCCGCCTTGATTTCTGGTGTCGCCTTGTTTTTTAGCCCCCTCGACTATCTTGATTCGCCTAGCCGCCGTAACAACTATGCTCTTGAACTCTATTTGAACAAAATTAGGGTTTGGATTCAATAACCGATGGAAGGGGATGGGGGGGGGGGGATGGGGGGGAGGGAATGACTATCTCATCCTAGGCATCTCACCCAACCTATCTCAGGATTTTTACATAGACTAAAGCCAATATTTCATTAATTAAATTCGTGTACAATGCTGGCCTCCCTTACAAACTTATATCGAAGACTCAAAAATAGACTTAGACACTAAAAAGGAAAGGCCTAACCCTATCCTTAACTAATAAGGTAACCTAAATTGAATAAGAAAATGAAATAATAAAGAAAACAAACTCAAAATAGGACTCTAACTAAACTAATGAAGCAAATCCCATATTCCTACTTTCTACCCATATTTGAGGCTCATTAAATTGGCCAATTATAAAATAAACCCATGGGATCAAAGTCCCCATACATATATGACCCAACCCAAAGCTTGTTTCCACTAAAATAAAGGCTAAGTGACTTGTCTACATCAAATCCAAAATCATGCCACCCATTATGGGGTGATTCTAGGAGAGGCTTTAATTCAAAATCAAAGAAGACCATGCACAACTTCTCTCCCTAATTTTTTTGTTATATGAGCTCACATCTCATATCTCAAGATTTCTATCCAAAGGAGATCTTCCCAACTATAGTGGCTAACTCTATATGCTACCACAAGGGGTGAATCTAAATGGAAGGGTAGGATTCCACCCACCATGCCATGGATTAGTTAATAGTACGTTCCAAATGTAATATTACCAATACATACATGACAAGTGTAACAAAAAACTTCCAATTTTAGTAGATTATTATGTAGCAGTTCCTCTACTATACGATATCACATAATAGACTATAGGCCGAAGATTTGTTGGAGTTGATTCACTCTGACGTATGTGGTTCTAGAAACGTCCAAGCGAGATTTAGGTACCAATACTATTACCTTCATTGACGATTACTCTTGCTATGAATACACCTACCTAATGCACCAGAAGTCTGAAACCTTTGAAAAGTTCAAAGAGTTTGGAGCTAAGGTTAAAAAGCAGCTGGGTAAGTGTATCAAGGCTTTGAGATCAGATCTAGGAGGAGAGTACTCGTCAGATGATTTTAGGGACTATCTCAAGGAGGATGGGATTATATTTTAGTTGACAACCCTAGGGACACCTCAGCAGAACGATGTCTTATAGAGACGGAATTGAACCTTATTGGATATGATTCGATCGATGCTTAGTTGCTCCAAATTGCCTTCGCCGTTTTGGGGGTTTGCCTTAGAGACTGTCATTTACGTTGTAAATAGGGTTCCGACTAAGTCTATGCCATAAATGCCCTATAAGTTGTGGTATAGACGAAAGCCTAGTCTACAACATGTTAGGGTTTGGGGCTGCATTGTACATGTGCGTAAGAAGCAAACAGATAAGTTGGAATCTTGGACAAACATATGCTACTTCTTGGGATACCTTGAAGCAACTATAGGGTTTTATTTCTCCGACCTTGTAGATCAGAAGGTGATAGTAAGAATGCAGCATTTTTGGAAGAGAATCTAATCGCTAGGCAATCGGATCTGGTGGTCATAGAAAAAGTATTTAATGACCAAGCGCCGATGATACTCATAGAACCTCTGGTTGAGATTCCACTAAAGCGGAATATCCCCAAGTGCCTCGACTTTGTGGGAGGACTATCACACCTCCCACACGTCTAACTTACAGAAGATGATTAAAAGGTGGAAGAGTTCCACATGGTGTTTTACTCTTCAAAGTGACCCACATACATACTCTGAGGCATTGAAGGATGTTGGCGTAGTTAAATGGTTGGAAGTCATGCGTTCTGAAATCGACTCCATGCATTCGAACGCATCTGGACTCTGGTGGATCCACCACAAAGTTGAAAACCTTGGTGGGAGTCATCCAAATGCAGTGAGAGGAAAGTGGTTCTGCTTGGAAGGCTTTGGTGATTGAATTTTAGATTCTTGGCTTCCATGTCTGACTTTATTGCTTGTTATGTATTATTTAATTTGCTTGAGTAATTCTGGTGATCATCTCGAAACTGGCTGTGTACCTTATACCTGTCATATTACACTTCACCTTCATTCAGTTCTGCCTTATGTTTTTTTGGTCGAGGGAAATTATCTGTGCCACCCCCTGAGGCTTGCCAATATTTTAAGGCACCCACACGAAGTATCGAAATATCAACATTACCCAGATTTTAACGGGGTTAACCTATGAAATGCAATTTACTAAATTACCCGCTACACTAAAACATAAAAAACCCAGCCCACAATCACCCTACTTGCTACAAGGCGTCGTTGTCTAGATGAGGTGGGCCGATTCCAGTCAACCGAAGCGTGGGTGGACTACCTAGTTGGAGTGCCAGCGCCTGCATCAGTGCCGACCACTGCATCTCTTGTTTCATGCTGAAATCGATGATGTGAACTCTGTTTTTTTCTGGCGAAGGCCTCCAGGATGGCTTGGTTGGCCGTGAAATGGGAGGATTTCAAACAGGGGCAGGTCTCATAGAAGTGCATGTGGAGGATGTCTGAAATTGACGATTCCAAACTTTCCTGAGGAATCAATCAATAAATTTGACGAGCTAGGGCTTCCGTGAAGTATGATCCTACATGATGAAAAAAGCTGCAATGATCCTACAGGATTAAACATTTTAAACACAGTCCTCTCTCTCTCTCTCTCTAAAAGTCACTTCTCTTTGCTTGGCGTTTGTCCATCATTCACTAGTCTTCTCAAACTCTTAAAAAGGGAAAGACAGTAAAACGAAGCTCTTCTCAGTTCTCCCTCCTCCCTCTTAAAAGTTCTTCGGTAGTGAATTTCTCCTCCTCTTGGCACTTGGTTCTTGGTTCTTGTCTCTTGCTTTGAAGGGTAAAAAACACCGGAAATTGAGAATGCCCAAGATGGATTGATCAGCGAATCCTCCCCAAATCTAGTGTTCCAGGAATGCTCGAGGAAATCGTCCTGAGAAGGTTGATCATAGTGAGAGCCCTGAACCTGATGCATCTGAGGGTTTGGGATCTACTGCTGTTGAACTTTCTGAAGCTCATGAACTGGGATTTGAGATGGGTTCAAGCATGCCGTTATGGAAGTCGTCTCTTGCATTTCTCTGCTGCAAGGCTGCATGGATTTTTAACTTCTCTCTGACCTAAGTGAGAAACGCAAGTCTTTCCAATTTCAGTAAATCTCAGAAAATTTAAAACCGAAGCTGAGAGAGAGAGAGAGTCGCCGTAGTGCAAACGGTAGCCGAGGTATTTCTCTCCTCAGTTGAGGAAGGAGCCAAGGAGGGGTATGTGGTTCTTCCGCCAAGGCAGTCAAGTCTAGGGGAATAAGGAGTTCTCCCTACCTCGGTGTTTGACGCCAAGGTTGCCGTAGTGCAAACAGTGGCTGGCAGAGGTGTTTCTCTCCTCAGTTGAGGTATTCAGTTGAGGAAGAAGGAGCCAAGGAAGGGTATTTGATTCTTTTAATTGGAAGGGTAGAATAGATACTTCATGTCATAAATGGGCAGCATTGTGTTTAAGAAAAAATTAACCTGCTGACATCACTACTTAACAGCCCTTGACTAACGGTAGGTTTTGTGTGTGTAATTTTTTTTCTAAATCAGGGGAGCCGCTAATAAGTTCAATGCTTCGTGTGGGTGCCTTAAAATATTGGCAAACCTCAGGGGGTGACGCTGATAATTTCCCTTTTTGTCAATTGGATATTGTCACAGAAAACCAAATTGTTTTTAAAAGTAGACCAAGTAGGCATTCAGAAAGGATGTGTGGAATTGTCAAGAAGCTAATAATTGCTATCATACCCGAAACCAAAGTACTATCTGTACCTGTGATTTTGAGCTACAGTATTAAAAGTGGTACTGGAGTATTGCATGATCTTGCTGATTATCAGACAAAGTTCAAATTTCCCACTGTGCTGCTCATTTGCTTGTTTAACTTGTAGCAATTCCTTTATTCTTTTTTCTTCACCAGAAAGTAAGAGTTACAGATACCATAAATAAGTATTATAAGAATGTAAATAAATAAATTTCTTTTTTCTTCTCATCTTCCCTCTCTCTCTCAGAGTAATGAGTATTATTCTCTCTCTCGTAATGAGTTACAAGTGCTAATAAATAATTGTGTGTGGCTTCTCAGTCCCTGCTGTGTGACCCAAACCCAAACTCGCCTGCAAATTCTGAGGCAGCTCGGATGTTCAGTGAGAACAAGCGGGAATACAACCGAAGAGTGCGTGAAATAGTGGAGCAGAGCTGGACAGCGGACTGAACAACAACAACCACCCACCTCTGTTATGTTTTAAAGTATAACAGAAAAGTTATGTTTCGGACGTGGGTTTGAAGTGAAACTTATGTTTGGCAAGACTTCAGTCAAATGGTCACATATGACCTACTTGATATGCTTGCTTACATTGTTATTGGACAACTATTATTTTCGAATTCTTCTCTGCCTTTATACTATGCTTTCCTGGAATTGCTTGAGATTCCTCTGTTTTCTCCTGATTGTCTCCTTTGTGGTTCATGTAATATTAATATTTCATGTAGGTCCCTGTAGCATGTGTAAATAGAAATAGGTTTGTGGTAACTTTGATGTCGTAGGTGAACTGGTGGACCTTTCCCAGTGGGTTAGCTAAATAGTTGTGTGAGAATCATGGAAGAGCTCTTGTAGTGTGTAACAAAGTATGCTTTCCAAATGCCAACTGCTGTTATTTAAGAGCTCATTGTTTACCAAATATGTTTGTGCTTCCCTCTATCCTTGTTATGGTGATATTATTTGTAACTACGCAAATGATCTGTTTTCATTTGCTGATTTTGTTCTCTTTTATTGCTGTATTGGAGCAGACTTTGACTCATGAGTTCTGTTGATTGTGATTGATACAACAGATAGAGAGCAGTGCTCTTTACAGGTTCCTTTTAGTGTTGAATTGGAAATCTGTTTTCTGGCATATTGCCTTCTCGCGCTTCGGCTGGCTTGGTTCGGGTGTCATGGAGAGTAACATGTGAGGACCCTAAGCAGTGATCTGTGGGAATCATGATTATTGGTAATATGTGCAGCAAGAGCCTGCCATTGATCTGATGGAGTGGCTCTGTGCTCTTGTTACCGTAGTCCCTGACTGGTGTTTACTGGTTTGCAGGTTCAGCCCAGATAATGCATATGAAGAGAACTAGTTCCTCTCGTTCAACATATGATTTGGCGAGTCTTTGCAGTAGTAGTCATGATAAAAAAATGTCGGGGGTCTTCAATTGCGTAGAGAACAAGAACTCGGAATTGGGTATGGAAATGGTTTCCATTAATTCTGATTTGATTCGAATTCGAATTGTCCTGGATTTGACTAAGAAGTGATTGGATTCGGCTGAAATCTATTAAACTCTCGGATCAAATTTAATAAGCACAAAATTGGGGTTAATCGTAATCAACATCGGTCGATTCTGGTTGAACGATTGTGGTAAAAAATTGGGGTTGATGGGGGATCATGGATTTAGCTCTTACTCCTAATTGTATTGGATTTTGCACTATCGTTTAGGATGGGCTTGTGATGATGGGGTAAAAGCAATATGCACATTACTTGTGAGATCCAACAAAAACATCTTACAGGAAGCCTCCCAGAAATAATTGAAGAACACTGTCATCAACACTGTCATCTAAGTGTCAGAATCCAATAAACAAGAAATGGACACTCTTCCCTTGATTAGGATATAACGACAGTTCTCTCAAGCCGGAAGGAATGACAACAGTGACGAATTTTTATCATGAAGTGCCCCTAGAAACTAGGAAAAATGGCAGCCATTGTTACAAATAGCCCGTTGAGGCATGCTATAAAGCACATGCAAACGTTATATAACAATGAACAGTGGACACTATTCATAAACATGGAAGTGCATATTCAGAGAGATGAATTTTAGTGCCCACCCAAACACGGAATGATATTCAAATCGCGATTGGCGGAATTGGCTGATTCAAACTGGGATCAGCCCCCTGATTCTCGACCATGAAACTTACATCTTGTAGCTAGATCTACAAGACTTTTAAATAAA